>NC_138101.1:6830000-9230000 GCF_964146895.1 Miniopterus schreibersii | reverse complement strand
ATTCACAGACTCACATGAAGTCTCCAGCTGGGAAAATCTCCAAATCCTGTCCCTTCTCCCCCAACACCTTCCAGGGGAAATCTATCTTGAGAGAGTTCAATTTATCGGAGTAATGTCAAAAATATACAGCAGGGTCTCCAACGGTGTTCTATTACTCCTTTTAACATAAGCCCTGGTATCTTCTAGAGCCAACCTCAAAGATTTCCAAGTGGCCCTAAGTACCATAAGATAGATCTGTACCAGGATCCTTAGCATGCTTTCTGAGCTTGCTTTTGCTTGCCCAGCAACTCCTGCTTCTATCTTTCCCCATCAAACTTTATTTTCTAATTGTACATATCTTCTGGTATTTCCCTACATATGCTACAGTTTTAATATGTCTGCAAGTTTTGCATATGCTGAATCTTTCGTCTATTACTTCCTACCCAATAGGCCTGCCTAGTGTTTGGGTTTTAATTATTTAAAAACTCAAGTTACATATCACCTACTCTAGGAAGTCTTCCTTGATGATACCTCAGCTTTAGATATACAGGGTGATTAAAAATAATTTAATACATTTTAAAACGTATCACTAATCACATTAAAATTACACATTGAAAATGTATTATTTCATTTTATAAAGACAACCGTAAAATAAGGTAGAAGGCGATTTATATATCAAAGAAAATCTCAGTTCCTAATGGCTGTCAGGTTATTTCTGCCAAATCTTCTTGCAATAGATTACAGAACTACTTTTATTTAAAAACCCCTCTATACCCTGCTGATTCTATGAAACCAGTGTGAACCAAACTGTCTTATTACCAAAGACAGACCAAAATGGTACAAAAAGTGAAAATTACAAGCAATTTCCTTCACCGCCATAGATCCAGAAATTTAAATTAAATATCATCAAACAAAATTAAATAGTATTTAAAAATAGTTACAAGCAAAAAAGATAATTCATCACAAATAAGTTAGCTTTAGCCCATAATATAAGGATGGTTTAACATAAGAAATGTATCTTTTCATCTATCAAGTTTACACATCAGGGGAGAAAATAATTTCATGAAATTCAACACCTATTTAAAAATTATTTCCCTAAACTAGGACTGGAATGGATATTTCTTAACCTTATTGAGAGATTATGCACTTCACCCAGCCTCCAACCCAAGTACAGGAAGCATCAACCTAAATGGTAAAAAAATTAGAAGTCTTCCCCTACCAGCATCAGAAGTAATAAACAAGTGTGTCACTATTACTGCATCCACTTATATTATGCTCAAGGCACTAGTCACTGTAGAAGGAAGGAAAGAAGAAAAAGAAAGAAGAAAGAAAGAAAGAAGGAAGGAAGGAAGGAAGGAAGGAAGGAAGGAAGGAAGGAAGGAAGGAAGGAAGGAAGGAAGGAAGGAAGGAAGGAAGGAAGGAAGGAGAAAGAAGAAAGAAAGAAAGAAAGAAAGAAAGAAAGAAAGAAAGAAAGAAGGAAGGAAGGAAGGAAGGAAGGAAGGAAGGAAGGAAGGAAGGAAGGAAGGAAGGAAGGAAGGAAGGAAGAAAGAAAGAAAGAAAGAAAGAAAGAAAGAAAGAAAGAAAGAAAGAAAGAAAGAAAGAAAGAAAGAAAGAAAGAAAGAAAGGGAGAGAGAAAGAGAGAGAAAGGGAGAGAGAAAGGGAGAGAGAGAATTGATAAATAACAGATAGAAAGATAGATGATAGATGATGATGATAGATAGATGATAGATGATAGATAGATGGAGAAGAAGACAAAGCACTTGTTATTTATAGATGATATAACTGTCCACATTAAAAAAAATTTATAATCTATAAGTAAGCCCATAGACAGCAATATAATAAAAAAGACAATATTTATAATAGCAACAAAAATTAAAGTACCTAGAAATAAAAAAAATATGCACAATATTTTAGGAAAAAGTATGTTAGATTGATAAATAACAAAAAAGAATGTGAAAATAAGTAGAAGGCTGTACCACAGGCATGGATAAAAAGGTTTACTATCATAAAGGTGTTATTTTTTCTCCAAATTGATCTATAAGTTCAATTCAATCTGATGAAAACCTCATTGCTTCTTCTTTTCTTTGGAAATTTAACAATCTGTCTCTTAAATACATGTGAAAGAGATAAGAGCCAAGAAAAGTTAGAAGAAATAGGATAAAATGTGTAAGCATGCTCTGCCAGATGTGAAGATGTATGATAAAATTATGTTATGTGACAATGTGTGGCATTTGTACACAGATGGATGAACTGACCAATGGAATAAAACAGAGAGCTGGGAACAAAATGACATTAAACATCAGGGAGAAAGTAGAAACCACTTAATAGATGGTATTGATATCATTGTATATTCTTTAGAAAAGTAAATATCGATAGATTCCTACCATTTATGACAGATCCAAATGGGTAAATATTAAAATAAGAAAGAAAAACTTTAAAACTGTTTAAAAAATATAGATTACTACCTTTATAACTAGGTTTCTCTGAAAAAGAAGAAAACCTGTTCAGCATAGAGATTGATAAATTGGATTGATAAATTGATAAAAGACGACATTAAGAAATCTGTAATGTGGTGCTCTCCCTTCCAGGGGCACACCTGAGCTTCCTGCCCCCAGGCATGTTTTTCTCACCCCTCTTTCTCTTAAGCTCCAAGGGCCCTTCTTTTGCCTCTGTAATTCCTTCCCTGAGCCCATTTCCTCCACCACTCACTTCTTCTACCTCTGTGATTTTCCAAATAAATGTTCTTTCACAGAAAAAAAAAAAAAAAATTCTAGATTTATCTTTGGAGTGTGTAAGAATTCCTAAAAAACAAACAACCAACAAATCAATGAGAAAAAAGCCATATGATCCAGTTTAAAAGTTTGCAACGTAAGAACAGCTGTTTCACAGTTAGGAAAACAATAGAAAAAACATAAAATAAAATAAAGATAAATTAATCTCCAATTGCAATCACAGAAAGGCAAATAATGACCATGAGAAATATTATTTTATGAATTGCGGATGGATTGGCAAAGCTTATGGAATATGACCCTACGAAAATGTTGCTAAAGCTTTAAAGAAAGAATAACTCTCATTTGGTGCTAAGAAGTGTGAAAAGTGGTACAACCACTCTGAAAAACAATCCAGAATATCTCATATAATCAACCGTGCATGATCTGACGGTTCCACTCAGCTACACAGTTACAGTCAGCCCCGGAGAAGCACCTGCCTAAGGGTCAAGGGCACGTGTCAAGGACGGCCCCAGAAGTGTTTGTAACAGTAGATAATTTAAGTTCAAAAATGGATTTGGGACCTCTGTTCTATTGCTGCATGTCTTGAATTCTGCTTTATGTGACATATGTTCTAGTAAACTATCACATATTGCATAATTTAAAACATTAAAATGTAAAAAATTCATGACATACAAAGGGCATAAATAATATTCTAAGGGAATTCAGAAGCAAGCATTATTATTTTAAGTTTACTTTAAGATTGTGAGCAAGGAATTTCTTGTGTGGGAGCCTTTTAACAGACCCTGAAGGATGTATTATTCATTATTTATGCCTTGCCCTGCTTTGCAAAGGATTTAAAGTTGCTCATAAAAATGTTATGATTTTTTTTTTAAAATAACAAGGTGCAGAAACCATGGTTTAGGGGAAAATGATAAGTAGAAAGGAAAAACGAAGCAAGCAAGGCATAACTTTAGCAAATCGGAATTCACAGTATTCAGTTAATTTTTGTTTAGGAGGTGGGATGTCAATTTGCTTCAGGCCAACTAACTGAACACAAAACTACTATCAGTTGTTATATCAACATTTAATAAGTCCAATAAATGGGGAGGGCAGGGATTTTTTGTTTGTCTCTTATTGTGGGGAGGGTGTGTGTGTGTGTGTGTGTGTGTGTGTGTGTGTGTGTGTTTCTGGCACTATTTCTTCAAAGAAGAGGCTGTGAACCATGGCAATAAAGGACATTCTGAGCAAAAGAAACAGAATTAAAGCATCAATGTCAAAATAAGCAAACAAATCATTAAGTGGAAGATGTAAACAGAAATCAAAGAGTTTCACCTGATTTTGCCGTAGATACTTGATGATGACTCATGAGGATCCAAGGACAAACTGGAACCAGGTAAACTGAGAGCAAGAGGCAGTGATAGTCAGTGTGGTCCTGGACCAGAAGCATCGGCACTCCTAGGAACTTGTAAGAAATTCACATTCTTGTCCACACTCCAGGCCTACTGAAATGGAAACCCCAGGTAAGACGCAGAAATGTGTGTTTTACAACCCTCCAGGCAGCTCTGATGTACAGTAATGATTGAGAACCCCAAGGCTAAGGAGTCTGGGTTGCAGACTAAATGTAATAAAGGATCACGGAAGATATTGCTGTCCAATCCCAAATCCCTTTAGCTTGCTGTGCTCCTGTGTTACAGGGTCCAGGATCATTTCCTTCTACTGTCACTCAGAAGTGGAATTACAAGCCAAAGCAGATATCCCTGCCTTCCAGTGCATTTCAATCTGAAAGAAATCCTAAAGCAGGAGTTCTCATTTGTGGCTGGGTGAGTCTTTGCTTGGGGGGCAGGGGGCTTTCCTGTTCCCTTTTAGATGTTATTCAACAGCATCCCTGGCTTCCCTACCTGCCAAATGCCATTAGCATGACTTCCCTAATCTAAGGCAACAAAAATAACTCCAGAAATTGCCAAATGTTTTTGAGGGACAAAATTGCCTCCACCTAAGAAACACTGTACTGAAGTATTTTTCAAACTAAAATGTACACTCTGGGTACCCACTCAATCCCTGGGATTATTCTCACCTACAGCCTCGGTTCTACCAACACTGTAATCAAGGCTGAGGTCGGACAGGGAGTTCTTCTAAAGCACTGAGTATGCCAACTCAGAGTACATATTCCAATAAAGATGATGATGAAAAAGCTAATGTTGATCAGGATGCTAAGAAAATTATTTATGATAATTTATCTTAAAGATCTTGAAACCTTCTTGCCCCAGAGAAAAGACCCCAAAATGTAAAAAGTTAAAGCCAGAGACTTTCTACAATAACATGGGCTCCATGAAAGTCACTGTCAGCCCAGAAGAACCCATTTAAAAAGGCTTTTGGATGACAGCATTCTTTAAATTTGAGTGTATTATTATCTTAATAATTTATTAAACAGTCAAATTCCTGGGCCTTATATTCAGTAAAGTTGATAATAAAAAGTGGCAAGTATGAAGTGCCTAATATATACCAGGCATTGAGTGAATCCCTAGACACACAGATACCTACATACATACATGCATACATACGTACATATGTACATATGAGACACTTGGTGACACACGACTGGTAAATCTTGGATCAGAAAATCAGAACCTAAATCTGTCTTTCTACAAAGTTCATGGCCATGCATATCACAAAGTGTTTCCACTCACAAATTCTTAAGCAACAAAGTCTCTGCAAACACCAAGTGCACAGTTTTGAATCATATCTGCTTTAGGTGAACATTCAAAGTACCTCTGAGGTGCTGAGCTTAAAGGGACTGCTCTCATAGACAGCACTCAGCTCAGATGTAACGCAGTTCTCTAGTTCTCAAATGGAACTTGTTTTATGACAAATATAAATTTAGTAATAACTTTTTAAAAAAGTTTCTGGCCTAGAAAGAAACACTACCACATACAGGTAAATGTGAAATCCTGAAAAAAATATTTAAAAATATGTATTTGAAATGTTGAAAGGGAAATAGTGCTTTATATTCTTTATCATATCATTTTCTGTAAGTGTTGACTAGATTCCTGTTTATCTTTCTATGTTCTGTTTTGTAGCCTTAAGAAGTGTTTCAAATATATCTGAATGTATAAGCATAAATGCCCTACATGGTGTGTCAAAATCTCTTATCATTGCTGCAGGCCTGGAAGGAGGAAATGCACAGAATTTCCTAGAGCAGGAATTTCACAGAGCAGGAAGACTTGGGTAGTTCCAGCATCTTCACAAATTGCTTTAATAACAAAATGAAAACAGTTTGAGGAAAGGAATGCTGGTGAGCAAGATGAAGTCGTCAAAATAGAAATTTCATAATTTGCATGCAGAGAGCTTAAAAACCCTCTGAAGAAAAGACTGTTGATACAAGAAATGGCCCAGTACATCAGCCTCTGAGACAGGGATCTACATGGGGCCCAGAAGATACCCATTAGGAACAGAATCAGGCAATGGAACAGAAGCAGGACCAAGATACTTTTGTAAGCATTTTGAGCTAATTACCACTCCCAATTGTTTAATATTAGTGTTTCACAGTAGGACTGTTATAAGATTTAGGGCAAACATTTTATTCCTTGCAGAGACTGTCTCAAGCCCTGTAGAAGGTTTATCTCTAGCCACTATCCAGAATGCCAGTAGTCCCACCTACCCCACCAGGCAAGAAATATGGCCTTGACCATTAAATGCTCCTTACAGTACAGAAACGCCTTCTGTTGCAAATGATTAGTTATGTCTATATTATTTTTATTGATAAAATGCATGGTGAAATACTTGTTTAAAAAATTGTAATATTTATTCCATAAGATTTGTTCAAATAAACTTGTTGGCGCTAATGCTATCTAAAGAAAAGAAACTTTTCAAGTATAGTTAAAAAAAATACTTAAGCCCCTTCAATTCAACAATATTTAGTCATGATTCCAGAAGATATTTGTCTGCCAGTGAGTGGCCAGACTCCACCTTCATCGTCCTATCCTGAGAATGGTACCCGGAGAGAGCTACCATCTGTTTAGACATTACCTTGATGTAAGTCACTAATATGTCTAATCTTTATTGTCTTCTCCATTTAGTTTCAGGGATTAAAGATAGGCAATCCCAATATTTCGCTTTCATTCAATTCAACCCTATTAAGATCACAATGCAAGTTTAGTTACATTATGTTTATACCAATTATAGTTTGGGGATAGTACTAAATATTGGATATAAAATAATAGCCAAGGCATGGCATGGACCTTGAAAAACACACATTCTAGTAGAAGATAAACACATGGGTACAAATAATTAGCATAGAATATGATAAATACTAAGCAACATAGAGAAAAAAGTAAATACCCCATTTCAGATAAAGGAAGCATTTTAGAAGATACTCTAATATTAAGATGTTAACAACAAA
Source organism: Miniopterus schreibersii (assembly GCF_964146895.1). NCBI lineage: Eukaryota > Metazoa > Chordata > Mammalia > Chiroptera > Miniopteridae > Miniopterus > Miniopterus schreibersii. The sequence goes on along the minus strand of NC_138101.1, from coordinate 9,222,911 downwards.
TAAGCATTTGTTACATGAAAAGTCAGGAGCATTTTTCCCCTAAGCATAATGATTAGCATATGGAAAGATAAAGGGCTTTAACCAAAATAATCAGCTCATGGAATAAAATATTGAAACATTCTTATAAAGACTAGTGAAGAATAATAGAAAACTAGCCTAGAGATAGAATTAGATTCAGCCAGTTTAGAACCTAATGTATGAAAGATGACAATTTCATCCAATTGCTTAAAACCCTCAACTGGGTCTCCATTATGCAGAATACTGCTCAGCAATTAAAAGGAACGGACGTGTCTTACAATGGATGAAGCTCAAAAAAGCATGCTGAGTGAGAGGAGCCAGAGTACATGCTGTATGTAAAACTTTGGAAAATATGACCTCACCTATAATGAAAGCAGATCCGCGGTTGCCTGGGGATGGAGGTGGGGGTGGCAGAGATGGCAGGAGAGGTTGCAAAGGGCACAAGGAAGCTCCTGAAGATGACAGATATGCTCACTCTAGTGACTGTGGGGATGGTTTCATGGCTGCGTTTGTATGTCAGGAGTTATGAAATTTTACACGTTTAACATATCAGTTACTGAATACCAATTATACCTTACTAAAGTTGACCAAAATAGCAAACAAAAAAGAAGCTTTATACATTGCATTTGAGTTCCTAAAAGCTCTATGAGAATAACCATAAACATCGAATTCTTATGCTATTGGAGTGATATAAAGATTGGGTGAATGGGCCCCAGAGAGAAATTATCCTGTACTTTAATTTAAAATATTAAATAAGAAAAAAATTGAAATTTTATTTTTAAAATACTTATTTCTAAAATGCTATCTTTGTTTACATATATATATATATATATGAATATGTAGTGTGTGTACTATTTATATTATTTCTCCCTTCTAGAATTTCTTTCCTGACCTCTAACTTACTCACCTTTTAAACTTCTACTTTCTCTCAAGGCAGCTCTGAACTGCTCCCTCGTTTGTGGAGTTTTCCTAAGCTCAGTTGGACATGTTGCACCCCTTCTTGTATATCCTCACAAAGCCTCCGCCACACTTCAATCATGTAACCTGCTAAATACCCCTTCACTTACTTACTGGCGTGGGCGTCTCTTCCACTAGAGTGTCATCGCCAAGAAAGCCATCATCTGTGTGTTCTGAGCAATCATCACAGTGCCCAACATATTAGTGCTACTTAAGAAAAGAATTAATGCCACGTTTCTCATCCCTCCCTTTGTTCAGAGGCCCTAAGGCGCGGATGGGAAAGAGGCACGCAGTCTGCATGCCAACTCCCGCCCGCAGGGCTGGTCAGCACCCTCCACTGGCAAGGGTTCTACCCCCCTCCCTGAATTCCAGGCAGAGCTCATGTTTGCTAGAAACGTCTGCCCTGAGTTTAGTTGGGGGCTATGGGAGTATAAGCAGCACATACTTGTGACTTTTAGATTTAGAAATGTATAATTAAAACGCTATATAAAATAGTACTTTAAATCAATTTTCCATCCAAAATGGAGAGCCACCATTTCTTTCCAGAATGCATAGCCTTTCTTCTATTTGCCATTCTGGGTGGTGAAATTGAAACATTCTTCATATTCTTATTTCGATGAGGAAAATCAGTGACAGACCTGTGACTCTAGAAAAAAATAGCATTAAAGTAGGGATGGTTGAGAGGTGAGAAGAGAGAAAAGGGAAAAGGGGAACAGAAGGTCACTCGGTGGCGGTGAACAAAGAAATATGAAGCGTGGGAATTCTCCCCGACGGTGACGGCCACAGGATCTCCACGTGCACAATGTCGACCTCTGTGGCAGCCTTCTCCATGTCACTGGTGTTTCAGGAACGTGAAGGGATTTCAACTAAAATCTGAGCCATGTCAGAGAGGAGAGAATGGCCACGAGATGCAGTGGCAGCAAGAGGTCAGAGGGGGTAGGGTAGGCATGTGGAAACACAGAGTTAAAAGTGAGCACAGAAGTGTAAAAGTTACACAAATCTTGGAGAGGCAACACATTTCTTCTGAGACGTGATACGGGAGGGAAGAAGATTTTAGGAAGATATCAAGGGACAGGGTGATCTGGGTTACAAAGGGCGCTCTGCGATCATATACTTCTTCACAGAGTGCAGTAGATCTTTGACCGTGGTATTATGGGGTTGCTAAGGCTACTCTGAAAGATAAGCAGGTCAGGAACTACTATCCATTTGAAAGAAACTGAGGGACCAGAAGTTAAAAATCCCCCAGGGAGGAAGAGTGTGCCAACAGCCCTCTCCCTCCCCACTTCCCTCCCCTCCGCCTCTTCTCTTCCTTCCTTCCATCCTTCCTTCTTCCCAGCTTCCTCCCCCTCTTCTCTCTCTCTCTCTCTCTCTTTTTTTCTCTCTCTCTCTCCACACTGCACATATGTGACTCTTCAATGAACAGTTAAAAGCTGTACATCAAGGGCCATGGCTTGAAACCTAAGTGATAAGCATACATTGCTATAGACGCAGCGCTAGGAAATAAAAACGATGAAGCCCCATTTTTATGGAAAGGATGCCTTAATAGCCAATAAACATGTAATATAAACTTATTTCTTGTCATTGATTTTTTTTTTTATATCCCCAGGAAGTAATCACAAAGAAACACTGATTATACAAGTCTAGCTTATTTAACTTTGTTCACTTAAGTTTTTACAAAAAGGTGGCTTCTTGAGGTTTGGATATACCTATCAGTGTGCTATACATACATATATAAATACAGTATACTTTATATATGTATGTATGTAAGTATGTATTTATGTATGTGTGTGTATATATAACTTTAGATAAATAAATTTAAACCAAACCAAGGAATTTCCTCTTTATTTCTGCGGTTGTCAGACTAGGTTAGGAAATTGCATTTATAAAAGCCCCTTTGGCTGAAACAATGCTCTACTCTGCATAAGAACCTTCCTTCTTCCTTGATGAAGACAATTCTGTAATGGGAACCGAACTATTCCCCAATCCCCCCGGTGGGATATGAATTAATATAGCAGAACAGCGCTTACCCTCAACAGCTGCAGCTTGCACCTGTGCTGTGTTTGTAACCCTTTTTCACTGCAGTATGATAGAGAAAAAAGCAGGGGAAACACTTTATGGAACCTTCCAACTGAGATGCTTAATGCATTATTAGGAACAGAAATTCTCAGTGGGATTTCACCATGCCTATTAGGAATTAGGCTTAAGAAACCAAATAGGAAAAGTATATAACATTTCCCCAACCTGCACTGAGATTGGCAGTGGGATCCACACTAGTCATTTTCTGGTTTCTCTCCAATCTGTCATATCACATCCCCCAGGTAATTTCATCTCCTGCCTTCTTTGACCCACAGCCTGTGGAGCGAAGGTATTTATAACACCACATTGGCATTGCCTGAGTATCGCTGGCCAAGACAGAGTACACCACCAGCTTTGCTGTAGGCCCGGCTCCGCATCATTAAGCATTAATGAAGTGATCTCTAATTGTCTCTCGTTCCTGGGCTCCAGGCTCCTGATTGCTTGGTTCTCTTGAGTAGCTTCCCTTGAAAGTCAAGCTCACTCTTCCAACTGTGGAGATGGCAGGCACACGCTTCCCTATGGAGGCCATGACATTAACCTGCCATGAGCTGGAAGGCAAGGGAAGAGGTAAGACTGTTCCCACTCACGGGCGCCTGAAAATCATCGTCAGTGCTGCTTTTACTGCCAGTTCTTTTACCTCTGAATCCCAGGCACTGCCATCGCTCTCATCCTCACGTGAAGAGCTATGCCCACTATCAAAACTACCTTAGTGTCATCCGCTGCCACTTGGAGAATTTTGCAGCGATAGATGTACATAAATGTGTATGACTTCTGGGAAACTTCTCTAGAGAAAATTTTCTCTGTAAAGTATATATATTAAGAGAAAATTGTTGGGAAGATACACAATGTTACAAGGAAGCAGTCAGCCAATTTACACTGTTACGCAGAAATAAGGGTGTTCCATATGCCCTGTACATATATTTTGGGGAAAAAAAAAATGCTTTAGCTGTGTCTCAGCAAAACAATTTCCTCCCATCAGAATAGAAATAATGATCGACTTGCATGCGTCTTTTGAGGGTAGGCAGAAACTTTTATCGCTGACTGTTAAAGAAGAAAAATAAAAAAAGCAAATGTTAATAAAGACTGTCACCACACACGGCAGCTTAATAAGAGGAGAGTAGGAGAGTGTTATTATCTTAGCAGAGATTTCACGTCGGGCAGAATCTCCCTGTAAAGCCCACGTGGCAACTCCGGCTTAGAATTCAGTGCCCGCTTTGACACTGGACAAATCAGACCTGAAATCTCCAAGTGCAACAAACAGTTTCTGTTGACCAGGTAGTAAAATAAAATTCAGGAAGGGATAACAGAGAGAGCATGTGAAATTCAACAACCTCAGGAGTTTATTAGACAGAAGACTTTTCATTTTAATGAGGGCTGCAGGGGATTTAGGGTACACACACACACACACACACAAAAGAATGTGTTTCTGATTAAAAATATCAGTCACATACTGCACACAAACATTCAAACGAAGGCCAAGTTGCAATAAAGTTTCTATGGGGTCAGGTTATGTCAAAACGCATCGTGAAGAATTAATTTGATTAATATGAATCCATCGAATAACAAAGGAAGTAAATTCCAATTATTTTCCACTTATTTTGAAATATTAGTGTCCTATATTGAAACCAAAATATCCAAAGGATATATGCTCCTTTAGGTATTCATTCTGCCATCGTTTTAGGTCACTGAGTTCCTCTCTTCCCTTCAGGATCTCACATAAAGCTGTCAGCCAGCCATATTTTTGTTTAAGTAGATGCATCTGCCTCTTTTGACTCAGTTTGTTGCCCTTGTGACTCCAAGAGATGGGTGCTTATGGCAGTGCCCTGTAAGAACACGTGTTGGTGGCTGAGACCTCTGCATGCCTGTCACTCCTCTTTGGTTTGTGTTGCACAGTTGAGTGGGTCTGTCCTTTCAGTCACTGCGGGGACAGAGCCTGGGAGACAGTCAGAAATCAGAGTGACAACTTAGCTCAAAACAGACCCCTCATCACAAACTGATGTGCTTCAGAGGACAAGCGCCTGCAGCTGGCATTTCCTCTACGTTTGTGGGCTTAAAAGTACCTATTTACTTAAAGCCATAGGATTATCAGATCTGCATGGAGCTTAGAATTTTTCTTCTTTTACAGTTGAAGAAAATGGCACCTAAGAAGTAAAGGGGCACTTTTGTCTGGTAAGAGTCAGGACGTGGACTTGAACTTATGTCTCCTGACTTGATACCCCTAGAAACAAGCCTCTTTCCATTGTCCCTAATGTTGCATTTTTAATGCACCTTGGACCAGGGCAGCTAGGGTCCTGGTTACATCCACGGTGTGAGTATAGATTTTCTCTCTTTTCAGATTACGCTCTCCCTCTTATGCCACTGAAGTTGCCTTGCAAATATGAACAGTTGATTTACAAGGAGAACTTTAAATGAAAATATGGTTTACTAGGTATAATTCCATTATTCTTTCTGGGAAAGTCATTAAAGTCTAGGACCTGTTTATGTTTGATCTCTCAGTATATGTAGTCAGTATAGAATCTCTAAGTATATTATAGAATAGGTACTCAACCAGTGTATTTTATTATTTTCAATTGTTTTCTTGATTCTTTGTGTGTGTGTGTGTGTGTGTGTGTGTAAAAGCGAGCTGTCAATTAAACAGATGAAAGGCCAGTGGAATTCAAGTCTATTTATAATATGGAATAATCCTTCCCATGAAGAAGGTTATATATACAGTAGACAAGTACTTCCAGCTGTACTGTCTTACCTCTCCACCAATTTACCTCTTCCTGGCCTAGGCCGTATAAAAAGAAGGGTGTTAAGAGGGTGTTAACAATAGGGCTGGAAGGAAGGTTCAATCCATTCCAGATGTGGTAGTTGACACCTTGTCTTAACTTTGTTCTCAGTCTAACACCTCATATATCATTGACAATGGGCCAATCAGGAAACACACCCCAAAATTGAGGTATCATGATTAGGTGCTAATAATTAGGGTTGGAATTCCTTTGACTGAAACAAACATTTTGGTAGTCTGTTTTGCAGAGTTTCACACTAGATCTTTTTTACCTGACTTTGCCATTATACTTTTTTTTAACCCAATTTTTCAATTATGTTCTTTTTCTTCTTTTGCTCACTCTCTTTTGGAAAACGTGGGTGTGTATTGTTTTCTATTTTTTTCTACCTGATTTGGAAACCTCAGGGTAGGATATTCTGAGCTACACTACAGAACCTAATTCGTCAAAAGGTATGAGTTTAATGCTGCATTTTTACAGAGAAAGAGTAAAAAAGACAAGTAACTTTTTCGTTTTATTTGAAAAAGTGTTCTGATCCAAAGGGACTCTTGAAAGAGGTTCAGAATCCATCAGGGATCACACTTTAAAAATACTAAATTTAAAGATGTTTTCATGAAAGTGACTATATTTATAGTAAGTGTGGAGCACAGATATATGTGGAGGAGGTAAACCAGACACAGAAGCTGAGATCTGAAAATGGGTAAAATGCTGAAAAGGGTGTGAGCCACTTCTTGTACTAGAAACAGAAAGAGCTAATGAATTAAGGAAATAAAGTACTTAAGTACTGTAGCATAGGCTGTTCTAGAAGCCCCATGCCTCTTGAGGTGTGGCAGCGAGGGGACAGTCTAAGACATGTACAGATGCTTAGTGATTCACTCCATTTATATCCACCTCCAAGTAAGGAAATGACCTCCTCCAAAATCCAGGCCAGAGTCACTGTTCTCTAAAACACACCTCCATAGCATTTCAGAGGAACAAGAGTGCACCAGATCATTCAAAAGCATCAGGTTCCTTATTAAAGCAGAAAGGAATGAAGCCACTGACCTTTGACTGGGGAACCCTAAACTGGGATGGTGATGTAGTTCTAAATTGGATATTCAAGTTAGACCTCGCTGAGAAAGTGACATTTGAACAAAGACTTGAAACACATGAGGGATGTAACCTTGTCGATATCTGAGTGAAGAACATATTAGGCAGTGGAAACAGCCAGTGCTAATGCCTTAGGTCAGGAAAACGCCTAAAGTGTATAAGAACAATCTATAAGGAAACCAGGGTGGCTAAATCAGAGCAGTAATGAAAATAGTTGTAGAGAGGTAGCAGAAAGCCAAATTGTGTAAGGTTTTGTAGGTCATTGTAAGTACTTTGGCTTTTACTCTAAGTCAGGAGGGAATCCATTGAAGGTTCTGCACAGCGGACTAACACAAGCCGACTTATATTTAGAAAGGACTATTCTTGATGGTTCAGCAGTAATTGAGTGAGGTGGGGAAACAATGGAAACAGACAAGTAAGAGACTATGGAGAAGAGCCCCCGAGGTGCTATCCATCACTTTCTTCCCTCCCTGTGTTATGAACATGCATCGCCTTTAACATTAAGAAGTGGAGGCTTGCTCCCATCCTCTTGGATCTGGGATGGTCTTAATGACTTGTCTAAGTAATAAAATGAGATGGAAGTAATGGAAGACCTTCATAAGAAATCCTGCAGCTTCAAACTACTCATCTTGAAGCTCACTAGTGAGAAGTTCCATCTTAGAGTCTAGCCGCCATCTGAAAGAAACTCAAACTCCATGGAAAATCCATATGTAGATGGTCCAGTTGACAGGCCAAGCTGAGCTCTAGTCAACAGGCAGGATCAACTGCCAGCTAAGTGAGTAAGTCATCTGGGACATCAGTCTTGTGCCATTTCACTGTGAATGCAGGAAAGAGCTGACGTGAGAACGGCTCAAATGAGCCCACTCAACCTAAAGCATAACAGATAAAAATGAAATATTGCCTAAAGTAACAAAGATTGGAGTAATTTGGAATAACCCATGTAGCTATAGATAAATGAAGCACAGGCTACTATTTAATCCACAGGGAAGTAGCAGTTGAGGAGATGCAAGAATTTGGAGTCTCAGTACAATTGATGTAGAACAAAATATGATCTGATTGATCAGTGTGCAAGTGGATTTGAGAAAAGGGGAAAAATTAAAGATGACTATGAAATATTTTACTCAAACAATAGAGAGGCAGGAATTGCTATCAAATAAGTTGTTGGATGATGGTAGACAGAGCAAGGGTAGGGAAGGAATATGCTTTTCATCAGAGATGTAAGAAAAGGATGACTCAGGCCCGGCTGGGCGGGACTCAGCGGTTGAGCATCAGCCTAGGATCCAGGAGATCGAGGTTCGATTCCCGGTCAGGACACAGGCTCGAGCTATGGGCTCATCAGCAGGAGGCAGCCAATCAGTGACTCTCATCATTGATGTTTCTATCTCTCTCTCTCCCTCTCCCTTCCTCTCTCTGAAATCAATCAATATATATTTTTTGCCTGGCCAGGCGTGGCTCAGCAGTTGAGCATCGACCTAGGATCCAGGCGATTGGGGTTCGATTCCTGGTCAGGGCACATGCCCGGGTTGCGGGCTTGATCAATGACTCTCTCATCATTGATGTTTCTATCTCTCTCTCCCTCTCATTTCCTCTCTCTGAAATCAATAAAGATACATTTTAAATAAAATATATATATATATATATATATATATATATATATATATTTTAAAAAGAAAAGAATGAGTTAGGAATTTATCTGCTATAGTGAGTATGTTGGGCAAAGGGGAGAAATTCAAAACAGGAAGATCACCGAAAGATAATTATAATCCACCTATAAGGTAAATTGGCCTTCTGAAGAGCAGTTTCAGAATGGATGGCAAAAAGAAGAAAGTGTGTAAGTCAAAGAAAATACCAAATGAGGCAAATGACAAAGTCATATGTAAAAGGGAAAGTCATATTATTTGGAAAATATAGGCCTAGTTTATGCAGTAAGGCATAAAGGTGATGTCAAGGGGTCTATAGCCAGAATCGGAAAAATTGGAGATTCCCTTGGAAATTAGAAATTTGTGAAAGTATATGAACAATCCTGAGTAAATTTTTCCAGTAATAAAATAGGTAAAGGAGGAAGGAACATATGTGTATTTCCCTTTATGGAGCAAAGCCACAATGGATTATGATTTTCGTGTTTTCCTTTTTGTCAATATTTACTCTACGGAGGTGATAGAAGATAGTTTTGATTTTGTTTGTTTTCAGGAAGGGGGGAAATTTGTCATTTTCTGTCTTAATCCAAAAGTGTTCAGTTTAAATTTTGTGGCTTTACTTGTAACCCAGAGGCACTTGAACTTTCAAGGAAAATATGTATCTTAACAGGTTTTCAGAGTAATCACAATATGTTAGTGATCCAAATAGATTTATATAAGCTTTGGTTAAATATCAGAAAGTTAATATTATCTGTTCACAAAACCCCAAACCCACTTTTGCCCTTATGAATTAGGGAGAAAGCAAATACAAACGCTTTTAAAAGATCGATGTCAAAAAGAAATGTTTTTACAAGAAAGAACAGAGATAAGAGAGTGTTTCCTTTTCAAGCAGCTAGCTATGTATAAAGTTAGTAAAGGAACAAAAAACAAAGAGAAAGTATGTCAAATAATTTTTCTTGTAAGTTGATGAAATGGTTAATGGAATCATTGTTTCTGATGATACTGAAATAAGAACTATGAATTGAATGGTTCTGTAGAAAGACACATCTCTCCTGCTTTGCTATCCTGTGGATGCACAAGTGTTGCTAACTTTAATCCCACTAAGGGAAACTTCCACTCATGGCAGTAACACACGAATCAAGTAAAACTCAGGAACCCTGGAAGAAGAACTCAGGAAAATTTTTAACTTGGTGTTCAATTGCTTGATCTCAGCGTTATATTTAAATCTGCTAAAAAATTATATTTTACAATGTATCATAGGATATTTAAAGTTAGCATTTACTGAGAACTCAATATACATGCCAATCAGTGTACCTAAGAACTTTACTTTTATTATCATATTTAAGTCTCAATGATTAAGGATGATTTTCATCATTTGCATTCAACAGGAGAGTAAACTAAGTCATAAAGAGGTTAAGAAACTTGTGAAAAGACACTCCACCCAGTAGGGAATAGCAGGGCAGGATTGTGGGGAAAAAAACGCAGAGCAGATGTGCCCATAACAACTATGCTATATTGCCTGTCCCGGAGAATAGCAGCTACCGGAGCCACCCCCACTGACATCTGATGAAAGAGTCCATATCTCCAGTTCACCCTACTGTATAAACGTCCGCATTTAACTGCTGAAATGTCATATTTGCTATGCATTCCCTGAAATTTATTCTGAAAGGACTAAAAGCTTTGCTAGATCATTGCTCATACGTATTCTCAATTATTCTTCAAGCTAGTTTCTGTAGATGGATATTGATGGGCTTTATGCTCACAGAGAAATCCAGCTGACATGCAGACAAAGACAAGGAGGGGGGTTAGCTCCAAGCTTGAATCATCCATAATGATTGACCTTATACTATAAATTTTAACTTGAGCAATTAAATTTCAGATGCCAAGCAAGAGGAAGATTGTTACATGGGTGTAGGGATAGGGTTATTGGGTCGCGTAGACCTGGGCAAGAGAGAAGTCAGGCATCACACCATCATTCCTTTTATGGACATGAAGGTCGTCTGCAAATGTGTATATACCTAGAAAGAATGCAGGCGGGATTCAGATGATATACTGGTTCACCGGACACTAAGACAAATGCATCCAGACTGGTCTCAATATATTAATTCATAGCAATAACTTCATACATTTGGGGGCTACTAGCTAAAAAACTGGTTTAATACAATGATGGTGATGTTATGGCATCATCATGGATATAAGGTATTTTTATGTATAGGAGCTAAATAAAGACTGCTTATTTTTCCTTGAATTTTTTTTCAGAAAAAAATACTATGTTTGCTTAGTAGATTTCATGAGGCAGACACCTGTTATGACATCCTTATTGTTGTTCAATACGACTCAGTTAGCAATTGTGATGGCCTGATTTGTGTCCCCACAAAAATTCACATGTTGAACCCTAACTCCCAGTGCCTCAGAATGTGACTGTGTTTGGAGTTGAGGCTTTTCAAGGAGTGATTAAACTAAAATTAGATTGTTAGGGTGGGTCTTAATACAATAAGGCCAGTATCCTTATAAGTAGAGGAAATTTGAAAATACAAAGAGACACCAGAGAGGCACACATACAGAAAAAAGGACCATTTGAGGGCACAGTGAGAAGGGAGCCAACTACAAGACAAGGAGAACTCAGGTCTCAGAAGAAACCAAACCTGCCAACACCTTGATCCTGGACGCTTAACCTCCAGAACTGTGACAAAATAAACGTCTATTGTTTATACCACCCAGTCTATGGTATTCTGTTTGGGCAGCTGCAGCTTACTAATACAGCAACTCCTTTAACTGATCCTGTCACATTGGCCATAAGCTTCTCCATGTTCATACACCTCACACTTTGATGTTCCTAATGTCAGACTGAGACAGCTAATTCTTGTCTCCTTTTTCAAACTTAGTGTAAATGGCTTGCACTTTTTAGACTGCTCCCTGTTGTAAAGGCTTAAGATATTCTAAAAAGGAGAAATGCTCAGTTTAAAATAGCGGAAAAGGGGACCTTAGAGGAGGAAAAACGTGGTGCCATTCAGTGTGTAGTTGACTAGAACTGAAGAGCCCAGAGTCCCAATTCCTGCTCTACCCTTGGAGAAATTATTTACGCTCTTCATCTGGTTTCTCTTCCAGCCCTAGGACCATTTATGAATATGCAGAGACTCTGTGGAGAGGGAGCCAGGTAATTTGGAAATAGCATCCAGTTGTTCCCCTAAAGTAGCTAAGCAACAGCATGATTGTCACTCAATTTCTCACCAAATCCCAATGGACTGAAAGGTAATAATATCTTGTGCTTTCTCTTAACAAAACCAAATTTTGACAGCCAACAAGCCAAGTCCGCTGATCTCACTATCAGTAGTCTTCATGGGACACAAAACCGGATAATTCTCTGATTCAGAAAGAGTGCTGGTTATGGAGTAGAAAAATCTGGTTAATATATTAGCACTACTATGCTTTGTGTCTGAATGTATAATTCTGGACTTATAGACCACTAGGGATCTGCACTTGTAAAAAGCTTCCCCAGTGACGTTAAAGGTAAAATTTGGAAATTAATGCACTATACTAACTATAGGCTTTGAAAGAACAAACAAACAAACAAACAAAAAACAAATCTACCTTTTCACAGTATTATTTCTAGTTTCTTGCACAATCTGTGGTACAGAATCGAGAATCAACATATACGCATTGAACAAATAAATGATTATGATATTCTGGAAAACATAGGCATTAATACTCATTACACAGATGTTGCAGGTTAAAGAATATAAATGACATATATTACTGTGCACAGAGGTGCTTATTAAAGAGGACCTTTCATATTATCATTTATTCATCATATTTTATTGTGTTCCTGTCATGGTGTGACCAGTTTGCTAGGCAGCAAAGCTGAAAAAAGACAAGACATGTTTCCTAATTCTACTGGGGAAAATGTGCAAAAAATAGTGATTATATCATATTATAATTAATTAGAGTTTTTAATGCAAGTTCTATGGCACAGAGTCAATATGTTAAATGAGTTCTTGGATATTTCATTATTAAGGGAAATCTTAGTCGGTAAAATTAATAAATCCCAAATTTCCGCTGAACTTCGATGTCCACATGTGGAGAAAGGTGGTTTCCTTCGGCATGTTGTGCAGCCGTCTTCTCCCTCATCGGTCCTCTAGGGCCTGCCAGTCTCCGCACCCAGCTGGAGGAGGTGGGAAGAGAGCCAGGGGAGGACTCGGCCCCTCCTTAAACACCTTCACTGAACAATGCATCCTTTCCACCCACAGACCACGGAAGAAGCTAGTTAGAGGATTCTACCTGGCCAACAGTGGATCTGGACATGCAATCCCCACCTGGGAAGCTGCTTCCCAGAGACAGCACCTCATTATGGACACTTGGTGTAGGCGTTCGTGCTGCAGGTGCCCATGATGGGCCCAGCACTGTGTCTGAGTCAGAAGACCTTCACAGAAGTGGTGGCACAGACCCCAAGACTTGACTAGTGAATACGCATTGTTCAGGAGGACCGACAAGAAGGTGAGCTGGTGAACTGAACACCACGTGCCATGGCCTCCTGGGTGACAGAGCAGATGTCAGCAGGAGAGTAAGGGAATCCCAGCTGGCTTCTCCACTAACGTGTGGCAGGAGGAGTGGAAGATGAGTTTAGAGAAACAGGTGAGGAGCTGGGGGAGAAGAGCCGAGATTTTCATCGTAGTAATGCCCTATCTTCTCATTCAGCTCTCGGTTCCCTTCAGAATTGTCACTGATTGGGTCTAGGTCCTCACAGACTATTGTTCTCATTCTTGCCCATTCATGAGGATAATCTCCTTGCTAGACGGGGCCACTAAAAGGGAAATGTTTCCTATTGAATAACTGACCTTTTAATTCCCCCAATTGACTGTGTAGATAAAGCCTGGTCATGTGTCTCAGCCAATCGGCCCTCTATTGAGAAGAGCAGTGCACAGTTCTCTCATTGACGCAGACATAACTTGCGTGCACCAAGGACATGGGCAAGGGCCATTCACATAGTGTCTACTAATTAACAGTCTTTTGAAATGTAGGCAGTTCAGCGTATTGTGTCTTGGTATTGTGTTTCCTCATCGATACCCTTCAGCCGAGAGAGTCCCATCCCCAGTGACAGCAATGTGTTCCTGTATAATATTCCGTGACCTACTCAGGGTTATGGCCTCATTAAAAAACAATTGATGTCTTTGGCATAAGCCTGTGAATGTCCTTGTTGTCTGCATTTAAACAAGTTGAAGAAAAAAAAAAATGAAAAAGTCTTGACCTAGATCTTTCCAAGGCTGTAACAAAAACTGACAAGAGTAATTGTTTGCTTCTTTGGGGACTTAAAAAAAAAGATAGCCACTCAAACGAGGTCAGTAAATTTTATGTTTTCTATATTTGGTTAAAGAGGTGTTATTTTTAAAGTTTTAAATGGCTAACATTAATGAAAAAATGTGGCTCCTTAATAATTTTATTTAATCAATTTTCTGTGTAATAATAGAATACTACAACATGTAGAATTTTTTTAAACTTTTCACTGTAAATCCCACAAACCATCTTTTCGTTGATCTCTACAAATATTGTGCTGGGGAGACTCATGAATAATGTGGGTAAGTCTGTGTGGTCCAGACTAAGATTGAAAATACTGACAGCTGTCAAGAAATGTGACTGTCACAAGATTACTTGGAAATTTACAGACAGTTACTGAAAAGGTATTGCTTTAAACCAAACACTTTTTATTTATTTATGAGTTTTTGATAACTGGTATGCAGAATGACATCTTTCTCCTAAAGCACTTCCCTTGTGGAATCTTCTGAATGACACAGGAAGGGCTGCATCCTGCTAAGCACCACTTTTCTAATAACTCCATTGTGTGGCAAATTGATTATCTGGAAACTGGATGTCAATAGTTGGTGCCTATGTTAACCCAAGCATTGACAAAATATCCAATATCTGCCAAAGAGTGCTGTGGGGGCTGGTATGCAGTGGTCAACCAGCTAAATAAGGCCCCTGACATTAAGGCATTTACAATTTAATAGGAAATATGAGTGTGCGAAAACTGATTCTACTGCACTGGCATATGCATTAGAAGAAAAATGAGCACAAAGTTCTCTGGGAGCAGAGGAAGATAGAAGAAAAAAAATCTTCTTGGGACTTTAGGGTTGTATGAATACAGATTTGAACCCCAGACCCTCTACTCCACTATCACCTATGAATAGGTGACCCCGAGTTCACCACTTTTCTTCTCCAACCTTCTGGAAATGTGCATGTGAGGATCAAAAAGGTTAACTCAAAAAAATGGCTGAAATGATGTCTGATAGAGTATATTCCCCCAAATGTTAGTTCCTCATTATATTAATCTTAAGCGGTATGGGTAACAAGTCACACCTGTGATACTTAAGATGAGTCTTAAAAGAAAAAAGAAAGGTTTACTAGGTAGAGAAGAAGGGGACTGATGATATTCTAAAGCAGAAGAAAAAGATGCAAAAACACAAAGCTGTGACATCGCTAGGTCAGCGACTTGGGGTTTCATTTCCTTTGTTTCAAACAAAAAAATAGAAACAGGAAATTTCTATTTTAAGGAGAAAGTGAGAAAACTAATGCATATTGAATAGTCTATAATAGCTTAGTGAATTCTCAAGTTCAGTACACCCTATTTTACCAATGAAGAAAATAAGGTGCCAATAGATGAATGAACTTGCTCTGCAGCATCAGGCTAAGAAATCAAAGCGACAGAACACTGACAACACCAAATGCCAGGATGATGTGGAGCAACAGGAACTCTCGTCTATTACTGGCGGGAATGCAACATGGTGCCATCACTCTGGAAGACAGTTAGGCAGTCTCCTACTAAACTAAATATACTCTTCCTCTGTGTTCCAGCAATAATGCTCCTTGGTATTTACCCCTGAGATAAAAACATATGTCCACACAAAAACCTGCACACAAATCTTTGTAGCAGCTTTCTTCATAATTGCCAACACTTGGGAGTAACCAAGATTTCTTTCAGTGCGTGAATTGCGTAGTAAACTGTGGTGCCTCCCGACAATGGAAAATTATTCAGTGCTAAAAGGAAACTAGCTGTCAAGGCACAAAAGACATGGAGTAACCATAAATGCATATTACTAAGTGAAAGAAGCCAATCTTGGCTACATACTGTATGATTCCAACTATATGACACTCTGGAAAACGCAAAATTATAAAGATAGTAAAAAGATCAGTGATTGCCAGACGTTGGTAGGGGGAGGGACAAATAGGCAGAACAAGAGGATTTTTAGGGCAGTGAAAATATTCAGAATGATACCAGAATAGTGGATAAATGTCATTATACATTTTCTCAAACACAAAGAAGGTACATCACCAAGAGTGACCATAATGTAAACTATGGACTCTGGGTGATTATCATGTGTCAATATAGCTTCATCAATGGTAACAAATGCTCCACCCTGGGGGGGGCTGTTGAAAATGGGGAAGGCTATGCTTGTGGGGGAACAGGGAACTATATGGGAACTCTTTGTACCTTCCCCTCAATTTTGCTATAAACCTAAAACTGCTCTTAAAAAAATAAACGGTAAAAATAATGAAGTCTAAAATACTGGTCCACCTAACTTTATCAACAAAATCTATGCTATTTTCACCTCATCAATATTTGGGTTATGATTTGATGGTTCTCATTGATACTGTATTAGGGGTAGAATCCATATCACTCAAAAATATAAAATCACTATAAAAACCTCAGTTAAGTTGGTTGTCTGACTAAATTCTCTAGCACCACTGATTCAATGCTTGACAGCAAGGAGGGATAAATACCCCTGAGTAGAAAGTGAAGCTCAGAGGACTAATGCTGAGGTATCTCAGCACAAGTGAGGAAACTCAGAAGTCTAAAACTTTGGGGTCACCAGTTCACAAGTTGTAGTGTTAAGAACCAAACCCAGCTTCATCTGATTCCAAATGCCCACATTTTTCCACCACATCTGGATGCTTCAGATTTATAATTTGGCCAAAGCCAGTCCCTAATTGGAATTGACTGCATCTGGATATATCTAACGATCCCTTGGACTGCTGTCTTGTATTTATCACAGAAGATGGTCAATAACTCTCATGATTTTTCATAGGTTTCTTTTTGGAACAAACTGTATTTAAATAAGCCAACCAATAAATGAGATGGAAGCTCCCACTGAGCGGCAATATGAGCCAGACAAATTACAAAGTAAAATCCCCCAACGTCATTACCATATATCTTTGATGGTCTCTGCTTTCATGCTAGATCAGTAGGTCAGAACAGGGCCCAGATAGGGCCCAAATGAAATGGTATCACAAAAAGCTGATAAAACAAATACTCTCTAAACCAGGTCATATCAAAACACCAGTTCTCAGGCAGCTAATACAAACACAATCTAGACACTCAGATTTCAAAATTGCCATTCTCCTCTCAGTAAGCACACTGGTTTCAAATTTTGCAGTAGGATCAGTAATGAGTGTAAAAAGAAGATTATACATAATATACGATATAATATGATATATCTCTATATAAATCAATTTAAATGCATTATATATAAGTGAGTAAAGATTTACATATAAATACATAAGTATACAATATAGTATATAATATACATAGTATACAACATACTCCATAAGATATATGTATAAAGTTTATGTAAGATAGATCTATTTATTTTCAGAAATGCAATGGCTATTAAAAATGTGGCTCTTTTCAGTCATATCTCAGGTATTACTTGAAGGATGAGAAGTGGACCTAGAGAGTGGCTGGGACCCATTTTCTCTACTTACTGTTTTTATTCAACAAATAATTGCCGTCAATTTAGCCCTTTCTACGAGCCAGATAGGAGAACCTGCGTGTGTTTTCTCAGTTTTTAGACCATCCTTAGGAAGCATACGTATTATCTCCCCTATGCCATAGATGAGTAAAGGGAGGCACTAGTAGGTAAGGAACTGCTTGTGTTTGTAGGGCTGATAAGGAAGACACCAGGATTAAATTCCAGGCAACCTGGCTTCAGAGTCTACGCTGGATTTCCTCTCCGCGTGTTCATAGCAGGCACTGCGCCAGGTGCTTTCACTACCACTTTAAACAACCCATTCATTCTTTTAACTCCTGGCCATTTGCGTTTGAGACAGATCAGGTAACTGACCGATCAAACACATCCCTCCCCTTTTTACCGCCCGAGACACTTGAAGTTTGGACAAGGAGCGATCTGCACAAAGCAGCAGATGAGGTTGTGGTAAATACCCTAGTGTATTCTAAGATGTGTCTGGTGCTCCCAAAGTAGCTTTCGGTTAGGGGTGCAAAACAGATAACAAGGCATGCGACCTTTGAAGTCCAACCAGACGAAGGGACAATCGATGGCCCAGCTGCAGTGCTCAGACCTACAAAAGAACTCCTCTGCCAATTCCCAGTCATCTTCCCAGGGAGCCACCTAGCTCTCGTCAGCATGCCCCATAAATTTTGCAGTAGGATGCAAGCTGCTGGCTCGAAGCTGACACTGATTGCAAAACCTCGCCCCAGGCCAACTGCTGTAAGAAGAGAACTTGGGGGTCCAGGAGGAAACACCAGGGCTTGTTGTTCCACAGATTTGTCAGCATTTAGAGATCACAGGAATCGTAGAGAACACCAAGATAAGGCTAATTCTCCCAAGGGAAATATTGTAGGGTTAGGATTTTTTTTTTTTTTGCTTTTGCTTTAGTCAAGCAAAACCAAAAATTCAGTATCAGGCAGGTTGTTCTTGGTAGTTACAGAAAGATGTTAAGGAGCTTCTGTCTGCCAGTGTTTCTTTTTTTTTTCCCCTTTACCTTCCAGTGAACTTTCTTCTTTCTCCCCTCAAGCAATAGAGGGTGACCTAGGCCACAGAAACCAGGTTTCCTCTCATTAGAGAGTAGCCAAGGGCTCTTTAAACTAATAAAGCAGGAGTAAGATCACAGATAAAACAAGATAGGACATTCAGGTGGAGATGACAAGAGAGTGCCTAGAGGGTTATGTTAATAATTACAGTCAGAGGAGTGGGAACAGGGGCGCTAAAAAGAAAACTACTTTATGATGTCTTTACAGCAAAATGTTCTTCAGAATAAGGCCAATTTTGAAGTTTCCCATCCCCTCCCCCAATAAACATGGCAGTTCTCCCCAGGGAGTTATTCAAAAAGCCAAAGTAAACACTTTCCTTCTCCAATCAGAACTGAGTCATTTTTACAACTGGAAGAAAATGGGATAAAACATGCACTCTAATACCCAGAGACTGCCTTCCATAGCCTGCTGGAAATTCTAGAGGGCTCTGTTTGAATCCATAAGGCAATTTCCTGTGGCATTGGTTAGTAGTTCTCCCCTCCAAATTCTCTCGATTCTACACAACCAGTTCTAAGTCTGTTCTTTATATGTCTCCCTTGCTTTTCTACAACTTTCCCAGATGTATCCATCAATGGATAATTTCTTGCTTTACTACACTTCACTTTAGTGTTTATTTATTGATGTGATTATCTGCCCAACAGCTATCTGGGACAAGAGCACTGGCTGGTAGTAATGCAAAAATGAATGAAATTAAGTTCTTAGTTTGATTAAATCACACCAGTAGAAAAGTAAATAGACATACAAATCAGTAATTATACATTGTGAGGGATTATAACATAACGTTTGGAAACACATTCATGAGGTCCTGTGCACTTGGCTTTGAACACTCCTTTTCACTTACTGAGCACATAGGCTTTGGCTAGGTTACTTAGTTTTCTGAACCCTGATTTCCTTGAACCCCTTGAAGTGGGGTTGAAAGCAGTGATGAAAGGCTAAACAGTAAGCATTCAAGTAATGTGGCAAATAATATGTTAGACAAATGAAGTATTATGGTAAGACAGAGGAAGGAATGATGAACTCAGCTAAGGCTTCCCAGAAGATGTAAATTTGAGGTGGTGTCTAAAAAAAAAAAAAAAAAAAAAAACAGTCACAGGCAGATATTTAAGAAGTAGGTAACAGGACGTCCGAAAAGTGAGATTCATATACAAGTACACAGAATGATACAGGCACGACATGTAATAATTTGTGATTGGAGTGGTGGGTTCATGCTGGGTGATAGAAGAAAATGAAACTTGAAAAATTAATTGGGAGGAGACTATGAGTGGAATTCTATTCCACATTAAGGAATTTTAATCTCAGAAAATGAGAAATAATTAAAGAGATTTCAGAAGAGGAATAAAATTCCAGAATTGTACTTTAGAAAGTGAAATGTGGAATTCTAGGTGCTGCATAGATAGTGGATAACAGTAGAGAGAGGCTGGGGGGCAGGAAACTCAGTTTAGAAGACATAGAAATCATCTACACCCAATCTTTATATTTAAGTTATATATTGATATATATGTATAAATTATGCTTGTATTAATATACAATAATATAAAATTGGATAATAATATAGACACAATAAAACCTGCATTGATAGCATAATATAAAACCTAAGTCAAGCAATAATAATTAAAATTAAAGAAGGAATGGAAGTGAGAGAGAAGAACCCAGGAGACTTCATGACCTACTGGATGTAAGGAATTAAGCACGGGATGGGCCTCATGCATTTCTGAGGCTTTTGCCCTGGGAGACTGAGAGATTTGTGATGCCTTTAATGATAAAATATAATTCAGGGTGAATGAACACAATGAGGGAGTATGGTGCACTGAATCATCATTCCCCAGTTCTTTATGGTCACCCCATATATATCCACACCCTTTGCCAGGTGGCTTTGCAGTGCCTCCCACCGGAGGTAGCGCATCTTTCCTTGCCCCACTGATGTTGGACTTGGCCATGTGACTTGCTTTGGCCAATGAAATGTGGATTCAAAGTATCTGTATGCAAGCTGCAGGCTGAAGCTTTAATAGGCATCCTTCATCTCTGCTTGGACTCATGTACTCCAGGAATGCAGTAGAGAAATACACGCTCCAGGTAGCTTTTGCTCCAAGGGAATGAGAAAACACAGGGAGTACCCCTACACCCAATCCAGAGCCTGGAGAGCATTCCCACCAAGCCCAGGAAAGCAACAGCCTGAAGCAAGGTTTCCAAGCTAACCTGAAGACCTCTGAGCAAGAAAACTTAAATTTTGCTATTGTATGTGCTCTTGAAATGGATTTTTATTCAGTACCACTGTGGCAATAGTCCACTAAACAGACAGAAAGAGCAGTACTTAGATAACCATTAGCAGGATCAGGTTATAATTCACTCATAACCTGATTCTGCTAATGGTAAATTTTCCCTCAGAACAATTAATAATGTTTGTGCCAGGGAAGTCTCAGAGTCCTTGCAGAGAACTAACTTTCAGAGAAAGAAAAAACCTTCCAGATACTGAGGAGTATCTGGATGGGAAAGGAAAGAGAGACAGAGTGGAGAGGGGAAGGAAACAGAGACGAGCTCCAAATATTTGTGCTTAAAACAGTGCCTGTACCCACCTGAGCTGATTATTCTCCCTTCGTTTCAACTTCTAGTAGACTGAGGTTAGTTAGGAAATAAAATCCATTTGTGATTATTTAGTTATTCTTGGGAACAAACTAAATTTTTAGAAAACATAGCATTTAAAAGTTGTTTCTACTTTTTTCCCTTGTCTCTAATATGTCCACATTAAAAACTCTATTCAATTCTTATTAAGTACAAATAGAGGTAAATAAGACTGATCATGTAGTCATAGTTCTGCCTAAGAAACTATCTTGTTTTATTTAGTCTTCTTATCTACTATAGGGAAACAGGTTTCAAATCTGGTGCTTGAACAAACAGACTGTCCTTCATTGTGTCTTTCCAAAGAAACAGAATTTACTTTAACATATGTGCTATGAATGCCCTCACTGAATGGCCCATGAAGGAAAATAATTTTTACGTGTCCTTTCAAAATTATATTTCCTATATATAGAACAGTGTCTGACATATAATAGTTCTCAGAGACTATCTGTTGAATGAGGCAATGCGTGAACACATGTCTTTGCTTTGCTTTCTCTCAATCTTAAGTCTTGGACAATATGCTCTCTCTCCCTCTGCCTTTCTCTGTTTCAGCTAATATAATCTGGATCAGATATTCAGCTATGATAAGAATACACTGTAGTGGAATGGATGTTTGCATGTTTATATAGTTACTATGCCTGCTCAGGACAGCATCCACATCACAATGTCCTTGAAAGAACTGACAGTCAGTCTTGTTTCATGCACCTTTGGAGTAACTATTAAAGTAGGTGAGCAGAGCAGTTGGTGATTCAAAGTAATAGTATAGTTATACTCAGTGTACAGATTAATACAAAAGGCTTATGTTAGTGTGAGTTTCCTGTGACACCAAATCTGAGACAGGAACTTGGGTGCTAGCAGTTGATTGCTGAGGTGACACCAGGGGGCAGGAACTCAAGATGGAGCCGGGGAGAAGACAAGAAGGCATGTTAGTGCGCCGGCTCCCACTACGAGTAATGGGGTTCACTGGTACCTCAGAATTTTCCCTCTGAAGGATGCACCCTTATCTCTGTCCCCCTTCCCTTATCATTTGAAAGGGTGTCCCAAGGAGTGTTAATTCTTCTAAACTGCTAGGCTAATCTGCAAATATGTCGAGCCAGAAGAGCTGAGATCAGCAAGGTGCTTGAGGTAGCATGCTGCTGGTGTGTACAGAGACGCCTAACAGAGTTGCAGATTACACCAGCGTAATGGGCAAAGGAAACAGTGTTCTCTAAAAGAGCCTTTCAAACACTCTTGTCTCTAGGCTCACCCCTCTCAAAACCATTCCTTCCTCTGTCTCTAGAGTAGTCGTTCTTATGCTCTCATCCACTAATGCAACACAAACTTCTTAAGTGAATTATATTTGTCGGGCACTGTCCCATGTGTTGGTAAAGAAGACCAATTTTTAATGTTAGAGAATTTATATACTAGGAGACAGATAAAAACATGCAAGCAGGAAAAAGCAAGCTAGAAGCAGCATCAGAATGGTAGGTCTCATAAGAAAATTTAAAGGCATATGTGAAAACACACTGGTTAGGTACTCTAAATTACATAGAATGTTGGGATACGATTCAATGATGGCAGATCTACAATAGGTTTATGCATGAGCCAGGTTTAATTAGAGAACAGAATCTCTACAATATATACTTATATGAGAGGAACTGTTATAGGGATTTGACCAAATGCAATTGTGGGAGCAGGTTAAGCAGTTGCTGTAAGGGTGATGAATTCACTCTGATGCGAACGCTTGAAGCCTGCAGGACATATAATTGGGCAGGGAAGATAATGTAAAGTAGATTAGAAGATGCTGAAATCCACAGGCAGCCCCTGGAGTTCCGGAGGACAGACCAGCCTGTGCTCATTCTTGCTGACTCTGACCTTTATGGCAGAAGCCAGGGCCCTTTGTCACAGAGGCAAACACACACACCTAGTCCAGGGAGCAGAGCAGCCGAAGCTAGATCTAGGGGAGGTGGTGTAGTTGCAGGCAAGGCCACTGCCTTACACTAACGTGTGCACGAGTAAAGACAATGCAGGTGAGCTATGAAATGCCTGCTGCGTCACTTGCTCCCTTCAGATCACACACACGAGCCTCTCTTGTGGCCCACACTGATGGAGACATATAGGAACAGGAACTGTGCAAAATGAAGTTCAGCTTAGCAAGTTGCCACATTTCCAAAGGCAACATAAGTTTTTTTTGGCATGACAGGGTTACAAATGTAATACGTGTTGAGTAAGTGGATGGCAATTTGGGGTGGACTGATGGGTGGACAGGTGGGTGCATGAATAAATGCAAAGGCCTCTGCATTCCTCCCAAAGGCTACTTCTTTGCTAGTCTTCCTGTAAAGGCCTTATCACTGATTAAATCATGTGCTTTATGAAAACAGTGCATGATTATTATTAGAATTAACATAAATTAAGATTAAATATTAACAGGAGGCTGATTCGAAATTTGATGTTAAAGGTCTAGCTTTAATATTAATAGCTAACCCTTCCCAAGCATGTACTTGGTTACACTAATATCCTGATTTAATTCTCTCAACAACTGTGAGACCAAGATTAATATCATCCCCATTTTACAATATGAAAACTGAAGCTTTAAGTGGTTAAATATGGAAATATTCCTTTGTCTAGTCTTTTGTGATTCTGTTTCTTTTGGGGACATCTGTCAGGGCTGAGGACGTTAGTCCACAGCGGAGCAATGGCAGAGGGTCAGGAATCCTGATCCCAGATATTTATCTCTTTCTTGTTCTCATAACATTTCATTTTATAAATAGAAAAGGTTCTATTCTTTCTTCCAAAGGACAAATTTCAGTTTCGTTTCCTCCTGGAGGTGAAAGGATATAAGTTTGTGAGCACCTGTGACATTCTAGGCACTGTGTGGAGTACTTCATAGTGATTATCTCACTTAATTAAGCAAAATCTCCCCAAATATTTTATCTTTCAAGCTTTTACTCACTGAACTTTATTAAACAAAGTTTTGTTGTTCAAGGCATCCTTCCAGGTGCAATAGTATAGAAAATATTCTATCATATTTTATGGATTAATTGATCGATTCAATCTAACCATTATTGACTATCTGCTCTCTGCCTGACACTGAAAGTACAAAGATAAATCAAATGAGGCACTTTCTCTGAGGACCTTGAAGTCTAGTGAAAGAGTCAGGGCCGTGGGCCATAAAGTGCAATGAAGTACAGAGACTATAGCTATAGATACAAGGGGGAAAGGACCTTGGAAACAGAGGGATGAGCAATAAACTCTTGATGTGCTTTATCTTGAAGGGACTTTTCTAGGAGGAGGAAAGGGCCTTCCAACAAATTGCAGTGGGGTAAAGAGAAGTCAAACACTTGAGGAAACAGGAAGAGCAGTGCAGAGGAAATGGCAAAGGATGGTGGTCCTTTTGGTGTGGCTGGAGTGGAAACTGGGTAGAAATGGTTAGGGAGGAAATTGGGATAGTAAAATGGAGATTTTGAAGCTATTGAGTAACAATCTAAAAAATGTGGACTTTATGTTGGAGGCAAGAAACATTAGCAACTTTGGTTTTGGTTAGCTTTGATTTTAGAAAGGTGAACTCCTGGGAGCAAGGTGTCACACTGTGCAAAGGAATTTCCATATACAACTTTATTAAATGTTTCTAACATACCCATGATAGGAATACTATAATTATTTCCACTTTTTCAACATTAAAGAAAATGAGGCTTACAGAGGTTAAATGTCTTGTCTGACACATTAAAGACAAGCTACAAAGCCAGGTCTAAAAAGCTATTAACCTCTACAGTATCAGTCTCTTTCCAAGTTTCTAATTTGGATTATATTGTCAAATGAACCCTCATACACATTAACACAGGCTCAGTATGCTGTGGGTGACATATTTCTTACTCAGTAGAGACCTATAGGTCAAAATTGGGCTTAAACAAGTCTAGGTCATGGTTAACTGAAGCTATAGTCAATAATAAAAATTAGTTTCAAAATGGAATTGAGTTAAAAACTAATGATTTTAAAATACTTGATTAATAGCTGAAACTAACAGCTAAATTATATTTAATCCAAGTTTATTTTTCCATCCTTGTAGCCTAGAAAAAAACTCAGCAAAAACACTTTTAATAAAATAATATCCTAATGGTGTAGAGATGCAGCATGCAAGAAAGAGCCTAGAGGGTAAAAAAGGAGAGACTGGAGTAAAAGTATGGATTTGAAATCTCAGTAGTGGTTTGTCCATGAGTCAGAATTTGAGATTTCTCATTATACATTTCACCGTGTGCAGAATGGATGCAACATTGTTCCAACTGCAAACTTCTCACATGCTTAACATGAAGAGATGGTGGAATCATGCATGTGAAAGCCCTCTGTAAACTTTTAGTTCTCCTAAAAACACTTATTTGCTTTCATCATCAGGATAGCACTTTTATTAAAATCTACTTTTAACCATTGAGAAGAGGAATCTGTCACTTTAATATGATGTTGGGATTAAACTACCATGTTTGAAAAAGATCAGATATGGTCTTAGCAAGCCTTCAAAGTGCCACACAGGTTATACATAGCATCAACATATGAGGATTGAGTACTTATTTGAGGCTGTGCCAAGACTCTATCTCACAAAGCCATCCTTAGTCTTCACAAGGCACCAACACTCCCTGTGAGTGCATAACAAAGCTCTTCTTTAGCTCAAGAAAAAAGATTCAGAAATGGAAACAGCTAGAGACCTTTTATGTGGAAGAGGAGGGAAAATATCTAATATAAGAGTGAAATAAATTCAAGGACAGTGACCATGATCTAATCAAGGTCTGTAATTACAAATTCAGAACATTTAATAAAGAAAACTTGGCATGTTCATTTCAGCAAAGTCAACTTTAATGGAGCTGAAAAACATAAGTGAAAAGCACTGTAATTTATTAACTGAGTAAAGCATACAAGAAATGAAAAAACTTGTTAGTGTAGTCTCTGAAAAGCATGTTTATAAGGCGGTAAAAACAGGTAGAGAAAATACGTTCCAAAATAAACACTTAAATAAAAAGAATATTTTGAAAAGTTAAACACATGGGCATTGAAGGTTAGGAAACAAAAATATATAGGTAAATTGATGGTTAAAATATAAATCAAGATAAAATGTTTTATATGGTAGTAGGAATAGATAAATGGAAATTGAAGTATTTGAAATAGCACTGACTTTGTAACTAACAAATATGAGGTCTTGGGCAAGTAAGTTGCCTGATCCATGCCTTACTTTCCTCATATACAATATTGGGAGATTGGAACAGATAATATCTAAAGTTGGTATGATTTTATTAATCTAAGCAAAACTAGAATAAATCAACTTGCCCATGGAAACTTCAAGTAGATTGTGGTTTACTGATGTGATATTAAAGGTACCAAGAAGGCTTTTTTTACTTAAAAATTATACCCATCACTCACCTCAATGTTCCAAATGCCTAAAAGAATGTATTAGTTTGCTAAGACTGCCATAATAAAATATCACACATAGATGGCTTACACCACACAAATTTACTTTCTCACAGTATTAGGGGCTGGAAGTCCAAGATCCCACTACTAGTATAATCAGGTGTTGGTGCGAGTTCACTCCCTGGCTCGCATTTGGCTGCCATCTCTCCATGTGCTCACATAGACTTCTGTAGGTGTGTGGGGGAAGAAGAGGAAAGAAAGCGGGGGTGAAGGGAAGAGGAAAGGGAGAAAGGAGGAGTTAAAGGAGATGGGGAGTTCGGGGGGGGGGGAGAGGGAAAGGCCGAAGGAGAGACCTTTCTTCCTCATCTTATAAGGCCACCAATGCTATGGGATTAAGGCCCCACCCTTATTACCGCATTTAATCTTATTACCTCCTAAAAGCTCTATCTCCAAAAATAGTCACATTGGAGGTTATGGCTTCAACATATTTGGAGGATGGGGTGCAAAATTTGATCCAAGGCATCAATAGTACAGATTTAAAAGATGTCTAAAAAATTACTAAAGTTTCCCAGTAAAATGCCTCTCTCCTTTTTGGTGTTTCAGTTATAGAGATAGATGGAAAAGTATTTTTCTGTTTGTTTTGTTGTTGTTGTTTTTATTTGAGGCAGCTGTGAGGAAAGATCTGGTGGAGGAAGCTGGATTAAAAATGCCCTAAAGGTACAAAGAACCACAGGTGAAACTGATCCCTACCAAACAAAAGGAGCTAGAAGTATCTATGCTTTTGCTCAAGAATGCAGTTAGTTTGAAGGTTGCTTGCAGTTTCAGTGTGTTAATTTAACAATCTACCCTTGGATAGAAACCAGCTTTAATCCAGAAGTCTGAAGAGAGCAAATTAGATCTTTCCTACAAGAGTATAAGTAAACCCATGGCAATCTGATTTATTTTCTTAGAAACGGAAACCAAAGAAACAGATGCTGGAAGGCTTTAACTTTCCTCAATTTCTGAAACTCCTAAGAGGCTAGTGATAGGAAAATAGTCCAGCAGAACCATACTCCATCTTTCATTTCTTTTCTTCAGTTATTTAACTTCTAGTGTTCTAAACTAGACAAATCTGCATGTGGTGAGTACTCTACAGTAGTAAACAGATTGAAAAAATAAATTTTTGTATTTATTAGAATGCCTTGGTGTCCAAGTTCAGGAAGGTTTGTAGTGGTTAAGTGACATGAGGTTTGGAACCGACTTCAAGTAATTTCTGGTTCGGTCACTTCTTTGCTGTTGACCTTGGTCAAGTATCTTGCATGCTCTTATTCTGTTTCTTTTTTCTTTCTTTATAATAATAATTATTATTATTTTTTCAGTCAAGAAAGTAAGGGTTATTAGTTGAGAAAATGGTGCCAAGCCCAGAGTCACAGTTAAACTAATGCTCAAAGACTTGGCTCTCTGATGGTTTCCAGGAGGTGGGTTATACAGAGAGAGGAGAAATCATTAATCATGGTGGCTAAAGAAGCTGGGGTTGTGGGTTCTACTGATTCTCACAGCAATAAATTGGATACAGTATTAGTACCTGATTCAGAGGGCTGTGCCGAGGATCAAAATACGCTAACCTTTAGCAAAATGACATACGGTTGACAAATGTTAACTGCTCTCCTCCCATTACTATTATTACTATTAGAACTACTACTGTTGCTGCTACTACTACTGGTATTACTACCATTATCATCATTACTTGATATTACATAGAGAGGAAATTTGCCACCATCATCTACACTAGTGGCCCACTATGAATCCAATAAGGGTTTCTCTAATTCTGCCTTTATATCTGGCAGCATGTAAGAAACTCCATGGGAAAGAGAAGCAATGTAAATTGTATTCCCTAGCATGACTAGGCTAAGAGTTTAGCAGGTGAAATTACAATAAATATTTTCAAAAGCCTTTTGGAAAAGATAATTGAGGCCAAGATAGAACTGCAACATATTGTTCAAGGTGCCAGAGCAAAGAGCAGCTGAATTGACACGAAAGCTCAATCACCTGAGGGAGCATCAAGCTCACTCCTCCAGGCCCGTGTAGGTCTGAAAGCCCCATAACCTGCTGGGAAGGGCATGGCTGTGCCTGATGGGGTGGAGTTATGACAGCCCCCAGAGAGAAACCAGACCAGTGACCTTTGGCCCCATTAGCGCTGGACTTGCACCAATTCAGCTCACAACTGCTCCACAGCTTCAGTCAACAAATCAGAACTGGCGAGTGTGGAGCACAGCCCAAGGGCCAACTTGACATTAGTTTTGGCTTCTTTAGCACAGATAATATCTCTTCCTTATTGTCAAGCATGAGTAGCCTGAGGAGGATCTCTCTGGAACAGAGGGATGTTAAAGTTGTCCACACACCAGTGTCGGGGCATTTCCAAATTCACTCAAGATGCTTGCCTCGATGCACACCCAATACAGGCTCTGGGTCAGACCTAGCTTATGAGGTTAAACAAAGGTAAGAGCTTACGTTTCCCTACATACCAGAGACGCCACGGCTGTGTTTCATGACCTTCTGGAGAGTGGCTTGGCAAAGGAAGCAATCACTGTGCTATAATTTTTTGTGCAATATTTGTACATTCCACACTCCAACTCCCACCTATAAACACTCAAAGGAAATCATAAGCATGGTTAATAGCATATTAGATGTAAGGCCTCTGTTTCCTATGGACATTCCCCAAGGCAGTTGTTCAAACAGAACTTGGAATTTTCCATCAGAAACTGTTCTTCCTAATAATAATGTCACGTGATGTTCATTCCCGGTGTGTGTGTGTGTGTGTGTGTGTGTTCTTTTTCTCTTTTAATAGACCTTACATTGCATTCTATGGGAAATGCTATGTCTGAACTTCAGTCTCAGAAATGCAGGGTAATCCTAGGAGGTTAGTAAGAGATCCTCTGATGGAATTCATTTGATCTACAATACAGCCAGGCCAAAAGACATCAGCAGCCAAATTTCAGGAGCAAGGCCAGGGCCTGCTCAGCATCAGATCCGACCAGAACGCACACCACTCTTCCCCCTTATTTGCTACATGCAGGATAAATCACATATCCCAACCATGGTTGGGGCCACAGTTTGCCATCTAGATCTGTTTCCTCCAATGGGAAACTCACAGTTAAGTGTGATAAAAAACAGCCAATGTGACATATTTTAAACATCCAGGAGATTTCACAGCTTCTCAAAGGGAGTAGATTTCCAAGCTGATTTCCAATTGTAAACTTAGGTTGAAATATTTGTCTCTGCTCCTTAAGCACCCCAGACTATTGGTTGATATACAGTACACTGATATGTGACCAGCCTGGAGAAGCTTTGCACAACTGGGTCTTTTCTTTAAAAGAGCACTTTTATTTGCTTCAAAAATGACTTTCACACTAATGTTCTCACAATGAAAAGCCAAATCCTCTCTTCTGAAAAAACACATCCCTTTGAAATATCTCACATGAACTGTAGAATGTCTTTTTCCCTCTTTCTGAAATAGTCCCTTTGTTACTGCTGCAAAGGACTTCCTAGAATAAAATAGAAAATCTAGAAGTAAAAGTCTTTTTGAATGATTCTAAAAGCCAGATTGTATAGGTTCCTTTCTAGGGTGAATTTCTTCCGCTATTTTTTAGGTTCTTTGACCAAAAAAAAGGTTAATAATAATATCAACTTTATGGGCTATTATGAGAATTAAATATGTTAATACATGTAAAACACATAATAAGTGCTCAACGAACATTAAGTATTATTGCTAGTAGTAGTAACACTATTTGATTCTTTGAAAATCTAAACTTGTCATATTTTCTCCTAAACTTGTCTCTCTATGCATCTAAATCACAGTGTAATAAACTGTGTGCATTCCCTAGAGTCAGCTTGCTCCACCAGGACAAGTGTAGCAGTTGTTTTCCAATTAAAGTCACCTTCTTATTATAAAGCACATTATCCCCCTATGCGGCACTTTTGCTTTACATGATGGTATCCTTGCTAAAAGGTAATTGTCTAAGCACTTACTTTCTTTTCTAGGGATATGTTTGCATTAGGTAAGAAAAAAAGCATGGACATAGTATTTTCTGCTAAAAAATTACTATACATATGCTGTTTAAAACAATGAAACAAACAAACAAATAAAAAACTCTGTTTCACCAGGAGCAACATCAAAAGCCCTAAGAACAGTGCCATGCTCGGGTCTGTAAGCCATCCATCCATGTATCTTCTGCAGTTTAGTGAGAGTTATGAGTTAAATCGAATTGGAGACTCAGTCAGGGTCCTGACAGGACATTGATGTAAACCAAAAGGGGCAATTAAGGAGCATTTAATGATAAATATATTTACAACCCAGAGGCAGGGCTCAGGAAACCTGCAAGAGACTACATGGCAGAATTGCTCATACCTTCTCTCAACCTGAAGATAAAAAGGGAGGTACCAGCACCAGGAGCCCAGGCAAGCTGTGCCTGTAGAAGGCTGCTGGGCAAGGCCCATGGCCATTCAGCAACTCTCAACTGGCCACCTTGTCCAGAGGAAACTGAGGTGATGCATGCCCCACACTTTCTCTTCTTCTCTCCATACCCTGCCAGGCCTTCTCATTGGTCAAATGCAATGGAAGCCAGAAGCTAAAAATTCAGATAATGCAGTCACAGAGGCCAGGTTGCCCAGAACTCAGCATAAGATGGGAAGAGATGAAAGAGGATCTGGAGGTGCTGATACTCTACAAAGTCAAGAAACGCTCTGGTAAAGACATTGATGGGTTTCATTTCTGCAGCCTCTCCAATGCTGTAAAAGAATCCAGAAAGCTGATGTTTCAAAGCAGGTTTCCAGATTTCAAAGAACGTCTCCAAATTAGAGTGTCAGATGGTAAACCTATTAAATTGTTTTAAAATCAGAAGTAGTTATGTTTTTTTTTATCCAGAGGGTTTTCTAGGTTCATGTTAAAGATAATTTGAATTAAACGAGCTTTGGACAGTTCATCGCTTTTGATGAAGAGACATATATTCCCACTAGTTTAGTTATTTCTCCTTTGAAATAGTGATCTCCAAATTCTTTTGACTATAAACTCTGTCAATAAAAAAGAGCACGCTCTCCTAATATATGTGTACTTATAAATAAAGTATATCTCAACTAATCTATTATGTGCATTTTGAAATATATAAAATTGGAAAGTAATAACAGATGCAACAACACAAACATAAATAGATATTTTCTCCCCACCCAGTGCACAAGTTACTCACTTTACTCATGGCTTTGGAGATTCATTGGCTCTGGAGAGCCCCTCACAGACAACTATGATTGTACACTCAAACCAATGGTCAATCTGAGCACAGTTTTATTCTACCCCATAAACATTTCAGCAGTAAGACTCTTAAGAGAGAACATCAAAATCAGGATTTTCTGAATGAACAGGAGATGCTAAATGAATAAAACAGGTTAAGCTGTTGCTAAGTGTGGTCAGCACTTGTTTTGCAATAGCTCTGTGGAAGAGGCTCATCTCCATTTCACAAAATAAGAAAGTCAGGCATAGAACATTTTAGTAAACAGTTCAAGATGATTTTTCTGTGCCCTAATACCCAGGATTCCTGAGTTCTAGTTGAACATTTACTCTCAAGATACCAGAGTTCCCACTTAGTAAATTTTCTATACAAGAAATTTAAGGAATGAACAATCACTTCACCACAGAAAGGTGTCTCTGGAAAGGCATGTCATGGTCCCTACAAGAAATGATTTGCTCAGAGAACTTAAGCTAAATGCCTGATGCCTGCTTGGCATCTTGGCTTCTGCTTTTGCTGTTGGGGCTGAGAGATTCTAGCATTTCTCGCTGGAAGGCGAGTCACTCTGGGCCAGGTCTTCTATTATCATTGCTTTTTCCCCAGCACTTGACACACGGGCTACCAATATAGATTCCTAATAAAAAGGCCAAGTTAAAAAAAAAAAAAAAATGTTTACTGGAACATAAACTTTTTGTCTTCAAGGCAGAGAGAAATCTGGAAATCAAAATTGGGAAATTATTTTAGGATTTTAAAACAGATAACATTTAAAAAATAGACTATGATCTTTAGAGATCATGTAAACTACCTCAAAATATGCCCTGTAGTTAATTACAACAAAGGCAAAGAATTCTTGGCCAGTAAGTCCACCTCACTCACAGCTCTCACCAGCTAACAAGGTATACAGTTCCATTCTACGTTGCCTCCAACTCCTTCTCATTAAGCCTGGCTCAAATTCAAGCCCCCGTACCCCTCCCACTGTCCCTGAATGGTCCCGATGTTTCACTTCACTAAAGAAGAGATTAATTTGTAGAAAGGCTTCAGCACATTCCTGGGTTGCTCAAGTGCATTTCTTTTCATAGAACAGCCTTTTGATTTTGCGCTTTAAATCAAAGGCAGAGAGCAAAAATTCCAAGTATGCATGGGCTTCCGACCTTTAAAAAAACAGAATTGTTCAGATGGAATTTGACACAGAATTGCTCTACCCTGCTACCCTTGTTAGTTTGATTCTTCCTCAAGATACCCCCTTTCTTCTTTCTACTAAATATCAGCTTTTCGATCAAGTTGGTCTTTGGCAAAGCATTAAAGACAAGTGAAGAGTTTGTATTAGTAATTTATTCATATCGACATTTTTAGGGGTTTCATTTCATTGGAAACTATGTTGGCTGCAGCTAGGAAACCAGTTGGCAGAAAATATATTATTACGCTATTTTCTGTGTAATGGAGGATAATTTGTTTACTTTGACACTGACTCAGGCACTGCTAACAAAACTATGTTACTTGGAAAATACTATCCTCCTCAAACTATTCCAAAAAGTTCAAGAGGATGATAGGCTCCCAAGCTCTTTTTATGAGGCCAGCATTATCCTAATTCCAAAACCAGATAAAGACACTACAAAGAAAGAAAATTCTAGGCCAATATGCCAAATGAACATAGATGCTAAAATCCTCAACAAAATATTAGCAAATCAGATCCAGCAAGACAATTAAGAGATCAAGTGGGATTTATTCCAGGGATGCAAGGTTGGTACAATATTCACAAATCAATAAATGTGATACATCCCATAAAACAATGAAAAACAAAAATTATACAATCATATCAATAGATGCAGAAAAAGCTTTTGATAAAATCCATCACCCATTTATGATAAAAGCTCTCAGCAAAGTGGGAATAGAGGGATCATACCTCAACATAATAAAAGCCATATATGACAAGCCTACAGCCAACATCATACTCAATGGACAAAAACTAAAACCTTTTCCCTTAAAAACAGGAACAAGACAGGGGTGTCCACTTTCACCACTCTTATCCAACATAGTACTGGAAGTCCAAGCCACAGTGATCAGTCAAGAAGAAGAAATAAAAGGCATCCAAACTGGAAAGGAGACAGTAAAACTGTCATTATTTGCAGATGACATGATATTGTACATAGAAAACTGTGAAGACCATCAAAAATCTACTAGATCTAATAAATAATTTTGGCAAAATAGCCGGATACAAAATTAATATTCAGAAATCAGTGACATTTTTATACACCAATAATGAACTATCAGAAAGAGAAACCAAGAAAACAATCCCATTTACAATTTCAACAGCAACAAAATAAGGTACGTAGGAATACATTTAATCAAGGAGGTAAAAGACCTGTAGCTGGAAAACTAGAGAACATTGAAGAAAGAAATTGAGGAAGATACATTAAGTGGGAGCATATACCGTGTTCATGGATTGGAAGAATTAACATCATTAAAATATCCATACTACCCAAAGTAATCTATAGATTCAATTTAATTTCTATAAAAATACCAATGGCATATTTCACAGAACTAGAACAAATATTTCAAAAATGTATGTGGAACCAAAAAAGACCCTGAAATGCCTCAGCAGTCTTGAAAAAGAAAAACAAATTTGGGGAAATCACAATACCAGATATCAAACCATATTACAAAGCCATTGCTATCAAGACAGCCTGGTACTGGCCTAAGAACAGGCATGTAGATCAATGGAACAGAATAGAGAGCCCAGAAATCAACCCATGTCTCTATGGCTAATAAATATTTGACAAAGGAGGCAAGAACATACAATGAAGTAAAGACAGTCTCTTCAACAAATGGTAGTGGGAAAATTGGACAGGTTATATGCAAAAAAAAAAAAATTTAAACTACACCACCAACTTACACCATACACAAGAATAAACGCAAAATGAATAAAAGACTTAAATGTAAGTCATGAATCCATAAAAATCCTAGAAGAAAACAGGTAGTAAAATCTCAGGACACTTCTCATAGTAATATTTCTGTGGATATATCTCCTAGGACAGGGAAACAAAGAAAAAAATAAACAAATAAGACTACATAAAACTAAAAAAACTTCTGCACAGCAAAGGAAATCATCAAAAAAATGAAAAGGAAACCCACTACATGGAACAACATATTTGCTAACAGTACATCTGATACGGGGTTAATTTCCAAAATATACAAAGAGCTTATACAACTCAACACTAGGAAGACAAAAAATCCAATTAAAAAATTGGGCAAAGAACCTGAATAGACACTTCTACAAAGAGGACATACAGATGGCCAAGAGACATATGAAAAAATGCTCAATGTCAATAATTATCAGAGAGATGCAAATTAAAACCACAATGAGCTATCACCTCACACTTGTCAGAATGGCTACCATCAACAAATCAACAAACAACAAGGGCTGGGGAGGGTGTGGAGAAAAAGTAACCCTCATGCACTGCCCATGGGAATGCAGACTGGTGCAGCCACTGTGGAAAACAGTGTAGAGTTTCTTCAGAAAATTAAAAATAGAACTGCCTTTTGACCCAGTGATCTCACTTCTGGGAATATATCCTAAGAATCTTGAAACACCAATCAGAAAAAATATATGCATCCCTATGTTCATAGCAGTATTATTTACAATAGCTAAGATCTAGAAACAGCCCAAGGGCCCATCAATAGGGGAGTGGATAAAAAAAGCTGTGGTTGCCCTGGCCCCTGTGTGACTCAGTTGGTTGAGCATAGTCCTGTGCACTGAAAAGTTGCTGGTTCAATTCCTGGTCAGGGCACATACATGGGATGTAGATTCCATCACAGGTTAGGTCACATATGGAAGGCAACTAATTGATGCTTCTCTCTTACAATCATTCTCTTTCTCTCTCTCTCTCTTCCTCTCTCTAAGCATGTAATTGGGTAAAGATTAAAAAAAAAAAGTAGGTAGAGCTCACTGTAAACATGATACTAATAAACTTCCTTGCCAGCATTTGTTGTTTGAATTTTGTTGAAATAAATATAATATTTGAGAATCAAACACAGGCACAAGATGAGCTGGTTTTGGAAGCAAGGCTTAGCTAAGAGTCGTAGGATATCCCATACCTCATTCTTCTGTAGGTTACAAGCACAGATTTCTGAAGGAATAAAGTAGCAGGACCTCATGAAAGGCATGATCACTATAATTAAACCACACTGCCCCCTGGCATACACAAAGAGAAATAAAAATCAACCCATCAAGGAATCCATTGACCATAAAAGCAAGGTGTCCATGTGTAAACAAATCAATTACTGGAAAGTATACACCCAGACAATTTCTAAACAATGCCAAGCCATGATTAATTTTAGTTTGAAGAATCCAACAAAGTAATATTGTCTATTCAGAATCTCCAGTCCTGCTGAGATTCTGGGATGTTGCCAGTGGCTCAGCTACTATTCACAAGCCCTAGCAACCTGAGTCTGAAACTCCATCCTTTTAGATCATCAGAGATGCTACCAGGATTTCATCTCTTTAGTCTTTAGAGCCTCTTTGCTTCTTTTGCTGAAATAGAAAACGATAAAGGGGAACAAAACTTGCCACCTCAAAATATGTCTCTTTGGCATAAGGATTATTTTAGGCTGTTGTTTTTTTTAAATTTATTTTTATTGTTGAAAACATTACAGATGTCCCCTATTTTCCCCATTGACTCCTTCCACCCTGCATCGACTCCCCGCCCCAGGCTGATTATTTTTTAAGACACGGCAGACACAGGAAAAGCTCAGAAAACCAGGCATAATTTATCTTTTACAGGAGATATTTTAAGAAAAATCTCCATTTGTAAAGGTGTCTCCCTCCCTATGCCAGGAAGAGAAAGGTAAGTAAATGTCTAAAGACTCTCATCAGTGGAGAAGGCAAGAACCTAAATTTGCATTTACATCCATGCCCTTCTTTATTGTGCTTTGCCTGATAACCTCCCATAACTGGCTCCCCCAACCCTCAGCATCTTCTTTTGTCTTTAGCTAGAGGTGGTATATAAGGTGGTCACCAGGGCCATTTCAGGGAGTTAAAGGGGATCTCCCATGTATACAGGATGTATACATGTTACTAAACTTCTGGATATTTTCCTCCTGTTAATCTGTCTTTTACACAGGGGTGTCTCAGCCAAGAACCTAGAGGTTTAGAAGGAGATTGTGAAGGGCTTTTTGAGAGAGAAGAGCTGCTAATTAGCCCACATGGCACCAGAAGAGCAGATGCCAAGAGTGAGCAAGATTTTCTGTGGGCACCATATTTAACTTGACAAGGACAGTTGGTGGCCACAGTCGGCTTCCTCAGAGGGAGCCTGAATTAGGGAGTCAGCGCATTGTTCACCTACTACAACCAGAAAGAGAGGAAAGATCCTTTCTCCAACCCACTTCTGGATACCCTGGGGAACCCGCAAGAGGGCTCTGGGGAATCACCCCCCACCCCACTACTATTTTAACCCGGAAAAGTCATCAAAGTAAAGACAGAATCTTTAACACTGGGTCTATGACATCATAGTGTTTTATTTCCAGTTTTTTAATTTAGGGTTTCAGATTAACTAATATCTTTTAAATATGTTTCTCTTATTCTTTATTGATTTGAGATAGAGAGGAAGAGAGAAAGAGAAACATTGATGTGAGAGAGAAACATCAATCAGTTGACACATGCCCAGACCGGGAATCAAACTGGCAACCTTTCAGGGCAGGGGTGGACACTCAACCAACCAAACCACACTGGCAGGGCCAGGTGAACTAATTTGTATTCAGTGTATAAGGACCTTGGAATATATCGTTTCATCACCAAACAAAAGCAGGAATAACTTCTCCAGCAACTGGATGGTTGGCTACCTAGTTAAGAACACCTCCAGCAGTGGGCTCTGCATTACTATAAGTGCCCATTATTTTAGAATTTGCTGAGAAAATATCCATGTATACTTTCTGCACATCCAATACCACAGAATAATTGACTGGTTTTTTTTTCTATTTTTCTGTATTAGATACTGAAACTATCAATATTGAAGAATCCCTTTTATCAAACCTGATCAAGATGAGTAATGGATCAATGAATTTAAAAAAATTAGATGCAGCAGGAAAGCAATATTTTTAACTTAAAACATATAAAGATGACATGCCTATGTCTACCTTTGTATTTCCTTTATCTCTATTACATAAATTTCACCATAATGCACCTTGTACTATTCCCAATTCCAATTTCTTTAAACTAAAGCAAGAATTTAGAGGCACTCAAGAAACGAATCAGTCTGTTGTATTTACCCTAAAGTTTTGTGACTGTTTTCCCTACCTTGACTGTTGGCTTATGTACATCTAATTCCACAGTGTTTTAAGAAATTCATTTTATTGAGTTTTTATTGTGAAAACTCCTTTTATACTTTTACTTAACTAATGTATATAATATTTAATAAAATTACAGAGGTATAATGACAAGGAATATTCACATGATTTCATTGGGGATTTTTAAAAAATTGGCTCTGTGTATGTGTATAGTTCAACAAGTTCGAGTGCTAGGACACTAACAGATGAGAAGGAGACTTTTGGACCCTGAGTACTGAAAGTGTTATGGATGTCAGTGTGTTTCACATCACAAAGGGGGAGTTCCATTTTTCTGGTGAATCTGTTATGTGGAGCTTGATTAAGAGATCTTGTTTTAAAGTATTTTATTGTGAAGATATATGGTAACATATTATTCATAATTTTAGGTATATCCATCTATCACCAAGTAGAATGGAATCTTGCAAAGAGAGGCAGAAAAAAGCCTGGGATCTGGAGTAAAAAGTCCCACAATATGAAATTAGAAACAAGTGAGTTATGAATCAAGTTTATTTGAAGTATAATTTATGAACCTGGTTGGAAAGGCCCACCACTGGCTAAGTTACAGCAGAGGCTGTAAATAAAACTTAAGTTTCATTTAGATCTGAGAAAGGATGCAAGGCTGCTATCTCCAGATTTCCCTGCCCTGTCCTTCAGACAATGGTGTCTGATCAATGCCCTGTATAAATACTGACACATGTACATATGTCTGCACACGGGCCAGTGCTTAATTAAATCATGAAATTATAAATGGTACTCTAGAGTATTATCTGCAAGGATTGTACCCATGAATATTTTATCTGGAGTTAAGAGCCACATTTACAGAATGTCTGAGAGGAGAAAAGACATAGTAAAGCCCTTGGCATAGAGGTGGTGATACAAAATGGCAATCATTTTCATATCCTCTATTTTTCTAAAATAGTTTGTCTATGTAGAGACGGTAGCAATGATGTTAGTCCTTGTGCATGAGAACCTTCAGCCCTACTGGTTCACGGCCAAGTGTTTTCCAAAGCCATTGTTCTGCTTCATTCTCTCACCACCGTGGATGAGAGATCCCATTTCTCCACATTTTACCGGTATTTAATAATGTCAGACTTAGTGGGCTTTTTTGCCAATCCAACAGGTAAAATGATATCTCATTATTGTCTTATATGCAGTTTCCAGATTATTGGTGAAGCCGAAAACGTTGCTATATACTAACCATCACTTGTGTTTCTTCTTTTGTGACATGTCCACTTAGGTCTTTTACTCATTTTTCTATTTAAGTTGGTTTGCTGTTTATTTTGTTTTGTTTTCTCTATTCTTACGGGTTGTTTACCTGGCTGAACTTTCGTATCATCCCAGGGACTTGTTATGCTTCCCTCCTTTACAGATGAAATGGAAGAGTAAGCGACCAAGAGGCGTGTGCAGGGTGGCAGAGACAGCGAGCGGGGGAGGGCAGTCCAAGCTGGCTCTGTCTTACCCCACACTCAGGCGGCTGCCACTAAACAGGCCTGTTTTGTTTTGCTGCTGTGCTCTTATTTCTGGACCACAAGCTCCCCCTAGATCCTCTGCAAAGAACAGCCTCAGTGGGAGTCCCTGCAACCGGAGAGGTGAAGGAGCGCGATCTAGAGAAGGCTGGAGAATAATAACCCAGCTAGAAAACTGAGAGAGGGGGCGTTTGAAAGATCGTCTTACTCCTTACTGCTCTCGGCTCACCAGCAATTACAAAAATAATAAAACTGTCACCAGTCAGAACAACATCCAAACATATTGAAATTCATTCACTTAAGGTGCACAGAAGCCTGTGCTGAGCACTTCAGATGCATCATTGCAGGTAATCCTGATGGCAACCCATGAGTGAGGGAGTAGATTCGGTTCTATCATGGAGAGAAGAAACCCAGTTTTAGAGCCGTTCTCTCAAGGCTAATTCCAGGAGATGGTAGACCCTGGATAAAAAACATTTTTTTTTTACCCTGGAGATGACACTTCTAATAATTATGCTTATATGTCACATGCCACTAATCAAAATAACTTACTATGTAGTTCATGTCTTTGTTCCAAACACATGCATGTTTATTTTTTTCCAGTTGTCTCACTACCTAGCAAATGAATGATCATACATTGATAATTCAGAAGGACTGTTGTTCCTCAAATATCAAGCCCACTTTAGGCTAATTTTCCAAAGAGAATTATTGTTGACACGTGAGCATGGCAGTAAGTGCACAGTTAGGTCTCTTTGGGGCAAAGGCATGATCTCAGAGTTCTAAGAGGCCATGACAAAGATTATGTTGACTGAGAGTAGAGGTTGGGCATTCGTCAATCTTTTGCTAGAATCCTTCTGCTCCAGAATCAGAACCTATTTTCTTTGTGAAATTCAGGAAAATATAGCCATAAAGCTTTTAGAAAATTCAAGTACTTCTCAGATACTTTTCAGGGAAATTTTCAGTGATTATATTCAGTCAATGTCTAGTGATGAGGAAACTGAGTTTTAGAGATGTTAGGTAATTTTCCTAAAATAATGAGATCAGAATTCAAGTCTATTGATTCAAAGTGATTGCTCTTCCCATTAGAAAGTAGAATGTTTCAGCTGGACTTCTCATTTTATTGATGAAATAAAACAAGGTGTGAGGAAAATGTTCCTTGGATGCTGGTGGAGAGCAGGAACTTTCCAGCTATATTATTGGAAAGCCACTCAACAATCTTTAAAGGAATTGAATTATGCATAATTAATGATTATGATAATCCTAATTTGGAAACTATCTTACAAATTTTTTGGAGGGATCTCATAGGAGGCTGAGTCTCCTTTTGCAAATTAACAATTCATAGTGCTTGGAAGGCACTCAATTTACATTTGTTGGATAAATGATGAGTGAACCAAGAAATAGTAGAAAGTATTTTTGCCCTGGCTTGTTTCTCAGTGGTTAGAACATCAACCTGCACACCAAAGGGTCATGGGTTGGATTTCTGCTCAAGGGGCTAGTCAAAGGTACATACCTGGGTTGCAGTTTCATTCCCTGGCCCCATTGCCTATCTGGGTCGGGGTGCATGTGGGAGGCAACCAATTGATGTGTCTCTCTCACATTGATGTCTTTAGATGCTTCTCCCTCTCTTTCTCTCTCTCTCTCTCAGCCTCCCTCTCGCCCTTCTCCTCTATCTAAAAGCAGTGGAAAAATATCCTCCGATTAAAAATTTAAAAATTTAAAAAGTGAAAGTATTTTTATGGGAGTGCCCATATATTTAAAGGTATATTTTATTTTCAACTCTCTCACAAAAATTGAATTCACTATTTTGTCTATTAGGATCTGTATCATCTTTTCCCTACAATCAAACTTAAATATTTCTAGAAGGTACTGACCTCACTTTGTTGATGATCTCCTCCATGAGCTGTGATTGAAGCAGTGATTGCCGCAGAATTAAAGTAATAGAGGTAGGATGGGAAAAATGAAAAATATTAGACTAAAGATTCTGAGACTGGCAAGAGAAGATAAATGATGGAGAGATGAGAGAAAGAGGTGGCGGGAAGTGAAAGCTGACTCTGCCTCACCAGGGCTGTACATAGCTTCATGTGCAGGAATGTATACACATACACATAT
Organism: Miniopterus schreibersii; assembly: GCF_964146895.1. Classification (NCBI taxonomy): domain Eukaryota; kingdom Metazoa; phylum Chordata; class Mammalia; order Chiroptera; family Miniopteridae; genus Miniopterus; species Miniopterus schreibersii. The sequence goes on along the minus strand of NC_138101.1, from coordinate 9,181,406 downwards.
ATTTGTGTGACAGAATTTAGCTAAGAAAGGACAGATAAAGATAATTCAATTGCAGAGGAAGTAGTTTTCATCAAGCAATTTAAGGGGATAGAGTGTTTCTAAACAATGAACTCAAAAGTTATGAACTGTTTACTAAGTGTTAGACATTTTTCTAAGTACTGGGGACCCAGCAGTGAAGCAAACAAAGTCCCAGTGCTCATTGGGCTCCTGTTCTACAAAGTTATACTTGTCTTATTTTTTTATACTTTTTCCATGTTGTTTTACAGCTGGTTAATGATGTATTGGCTATGTTCATTCTCAAAATAGACAATAGTGAGCAAATATGCTTCTGTTACAGCTAAAAAGCAGCAGCAGAACCAAAAATAGTTCTTAATGAACAGAGCTGGAACAATTTGAGCAACATAATAAATAACATAGTATTGGAATACAAGCCAAAGTATAAATTAAATACGTGACTCTATATGATATAAAGTATCGAATAAATAAATAAATATGGTGAAGCAACAAAAATTTCTTACATAATCATTCTAATTTCAGTTGTCAGGAAGGCAGAGCTTGGATTCCCTCCATCTCCATTGAGAGTATGCTAAACAGTAGTTTTTTCCAAAGAATAGCACAGGGAAATAAAAGATAATAACTGTACAGTGAAGAAACTTAAAAAATACTACATTAGCCAACTTATGAAGGTTAAGGTTAATATCACCAGCAATGTCATGTGAAGGTCATGATGTAATGAGAAGGGCACTTCACTTCCACTTCTGTGGTATTCTTTTCCAAACTTATATCCCCAGTCTAATTGTGAAAAAAAGAAAAAAAACAACAAGCCATCAGACATCCTCAGTTGAGGGAAATTTTACAAGATATCAGGCCAATAGTCCTCAAGACTGTCAAAGTCATTAACAACATGAAATGACTCTCACAGACCAGGTCTGTGGAGATATGACAGCTAAATGCAGCATGGTACCCTGGATTGGATCCTGGGAAAGAGGGCACTTATAAAAAAAAAAAGGGTAAAATCAAAATTAAGTCTGGACTTTAGGTAGTAGTAATGTACCAATACCAATTTCTTAGTTTTGTCAAATGTACCATGAAAATATAAGGTGTTGACAATGGAGAAAACTGGGTGATGTGTATATGGGAACTCTGTTTTATCTTTGTAACTGTTCAACTTCTGCAAATCTAAAAGTAATATAAATGCAAAAATTATTTAAAAAACAATGGCATAAAATACTAGAAAACAAAACAAACAAAAGGTAGAGTGTGGGGCTGCTATTTAGATGAGTGAAACACTTAGAGAGTCAAAGCTTGAAAATGTATCACATGCAAGCACAGTAATATTATGTGGCTCTGGGAAAGCTTCACCCAGGGAACTCTTCTGCCTCGTGTAAATTCAGGAAAACCCCTTCACATACTGGGCTGATTATCTCTATCAGCAATCATGATTATAATGAATATGGACAAGTTTATACTATAAAAGCAAAAGTCAGATGAAAAAGAAATGTGGTTTTTGTCTTTGAAATAGGTGACAAAAGGTTCTACCATGTGAGAACTTATTTCCCAGACCTTGAGTATCACATGCTAGAAATACAAATTTGGTAGGGGGGAAAGTACTTAAATAAAAAACATGTGTGAGTAAAGAGGTATGAAAGGATCATTAATATCTCCAGGGATTTGGGAAAGTAACTAAAATAGTCAAAGAAGACTACATTTCTTTCATTGAACCAAAGTTGGTGTGAGAATCACTGGGCCATGTCCATTGTATTTATTTCTGTATAGCTGGGGCTCAAAACATGGGAGGAATGAATGAATGAATGAATGAATGAATGAATGAATGAATGAATGAATGAATATGATGAAAAGATGAAATGCTTGAAATTGTAGAAAATAGCATGTTAATTCTAGCGGGGGAGATGCTCATGACTGGCTCTGATGTTAAAAAGATAATACAAGCAGTAAGAGGTTTAAATAAAGAATGATGAGTTCAGATCATTGAATTTTAATTTAAAATTAGATATAGAATCAGCCATTTGTGCTGTGTCTTAAAGTATTGTTAGGGCTTGACTATGCGATCTGCCAAGGTTCATTTATTCTCTTGTGTGTGGCACAGAAAAGTGCTTAGTTAAAGCAAGAACAGAAAAACTTGAATCTCAGCGTCATATCTAAATCCCACACACTTAACTTTATGGCTTCAGTAACTTCATCAGTAACACAGAGGATGGGAATAGTTCTCTTGCTGCTTTGCTGGGAATATTAAATTAGACAACTTTGTGAAAATGCCTGCAGAGTAGAGGGGCTTGTAATGGCTGGTGACTAAGGACTAGATGGAGGAAAGTGATGAACATTGCATTGCTCCCAGTCTAGGTGGGCAAACATTTACTGGGTCTAACCACTCCACAGACAATCCTGGCATTTAACAATGCCTGGTAAGACTAGACTGCCTGTAGCAGTGGGATTTTAGATGAAGACAAGTAGGTAGAAACTTCCCAGACCCTTGACAAGCACAGTATCGAGGGGACTAGCCCTGAATGCAAGAAGTCATTTTTTTCTATTGCTAAGATTTAGTGTCTTGGTGGCTACCAACACACTAAATATATTGATTTCCAAAAGCAAAAAGTCTATTCCCTCCACTTAGGTGGTTGATATTACACATTGGTTTTATCCATGTAATAGATGGTTTTCAATAGCACTTTCTTGAGTTGATATAGTAATGTAACTCCATTTTGGATTTAAAATTTTAGATCAGTGCCCAGCCAGGTGTGGCTCAGCGGTTGGGCATCGACCTAGGATCCAGGAGATTGAGGTTCGATTCTTGGTCAGGAAACATGCCTGGGTTGTGGGCTCAATTCCCAGTCAGGGGTGTGCAGGAGGCAACCAACCAGTGACTCTCTCATCACTGATGTTTCTCTCTCTTTCTCCTCCATCCCTTCCTCTCTCTGAAATCAATAAGGACATATATATTAAAAAAAAACAAAACACACACACACAAAAAACAGTCAGATCAAAAGCTGAATTACATCTCCTTATTTTCTCAAATGCGAAAGGGGCAGCTAGAAGTCTGGAAGGGTCACGGGTAATTGTTAGGGGGTGTAATACCAGGAAGGCACCTGGTCATTTAAGAAATCTTTTTCCAGCTCCATTATTAGTCAGTTGGGTTTCAATTTTCTCTCACATACTCCAGAAATCCTGCAAACTCATTATTGAAAAAACACGCAGGAATTACTATGGCTAAAGCTTTGAAGTCCATTTTAAATGTCTCCATCCTAGGCATTCAATGGTCTTATGTCCTGGGCTTTTAGTTACAAGAATGTCACAAAAGCTGGTAAAAATAGCAAATTACTCTTCAAAAAGTTTTTTCACTTGCATTACATTATTTAATGCTCACGGTAAGCTGTGAGTCGGCTTCATCATTTCTTTTCCAGATGAAGAAACTCAAGCTGAGAGAGGTTAAGTGACCTGCGCTAAGTGACAAGGCAAGTTAGCAGACTTTTAACTGTCTAGAAATTTTCTCAAGTCTGCCTTGCTGTTAATACCTTGGTGTAAATTAATTTTAATTAGAGCTTCTTTCTCAGGCCTATCAGTTTTTAAAAGAATACAGCAAGTAAAAGGACTCATTCATTAATGTTAGGATTTAAGATACTATAGCCTTTGAGTAAATAGATAATAGAGGAAGCCAAAGAATCTTCTGGCTGTTCCTCAGATCATGTAAAATTTGGGCGAAGGATACCTACTCGCATGGAAGATTGATTTTGATGATGCCATTCATCTATGGCCCTGCCTTTTTAGTAATATTAGACATATTTAAATTCTTAAATAATTTAAGATTATTTTCTTGCTCTAGTAATTGTGAGAGAGGATAGTAGCTGTACATACCTTCTGTCATCATGACCATTGGCAGATCAGGGGACAGTTACATATAGGACTGGGAGGTTAATTTGAAATCTTGGAAAGCTCTAATCATTCTATAATAGTTCCTTCACTATATCTGACATCCTAAAAATCATCAACTAATAATTCCCAGTAGCAGTATATCAAGCATCATTTATGCAGAATTTCAAGAAACTTTAGCTTGAAAGGAAGAAAACCTAGTGATCATAATTAAAGAGATCAGATGTGTTGTTTTCTTCCAGATTTATTGAGCTATAGTTGACAAGAATGACTTGAAGAATGGTGCTCTTGGAAAGGGAATTATCAGGAGAGGTTTAAACATTTTGAGCTTTGAAATTCTCTGGTATGGCTGGGGAAAGAGTATAGTAAATAAGCCATATACTATGGGTTTTTAATGAATACCCAAATAGTTTTAGGAAAGACAAAACAGGCACCGAAACATAGGTGATAACAATGATGATGATGAAGACGAAGGGGATGATGATTTTGATAGATTTGAGTAGCCACAGAAAGGGAAATGACATGGAAATAATAAAAGACCTCTGAAGTGCATCAGAACTTGAATCCAGGCCTGCCTCTGCCGCTCACCAGCCTGATGGCTTTGGGAAGCCATTCACTCTCCCTATGTCTCAGTTTCCTCACCCAGAAGTGATTTACTACATTAGGCTGAAATCTTTACCTTCCCCCTGGGATATAAAACATTCCTTGTTAGAGAGGTAGAATTACAGAGAGGCACTCATTCGTCTAGCTTAACATTTATACTGTGCTTCATGCTCTGGAGTGAAAGATAATTACAGCCTCTGGGTGCCATCGCCTGCTCTCCCATGTTCCCCGGCTTACACGGTCCGGGGTACAGACAAGTTCACGCACGAGACAAAGCGCAGAGCGTAGTGGTTAGGAGCACAGCACTCCCCAGGGGCCTGAGGCGGAGCCCACCCTCTGTTTATTAGCTTGGGCACGTCCTTTAGCATCTCAGTCGCTCACTGTCCTCAGCTCTAACCCCCCAGTGTCTCCTCAGCTGTAAACTGGACATGATAGCACCTGACTCATACGTATTAATATTAACAAATGCATTGCTTTTAGAAAAATGTCTGACATATGTGATATATGAATGTTCATTAAACACAAAAATAAGTACCATAAAATCTTATAAGCAGCATATCAGAGGTATAACAACAGTGGTTCTTGACCAAGGCAGAGTCGCCCACCGGGAGATATGTGGCAACCCCTGAACACAGTTTCTGTTGTCACACTGGGAGGGTGTTCCTGGCATCTAATGGGTAGTTGCTAGGGATGTTGACAAATACCCTGCAATGAACAGGACAGACAGCCACAGCAAAGAATGATCCAGCCCCAAATGCCAATAATGCCAAGGTTGAGAGACGTTGGTATGTCCAGGATAGCAGGGTAACACCGAGGACCAAGGAATCAGGTCTATCACGGTCGCCGGGAAGCAGGAAGACATTGCACAGGCGAAGGTAAGTGGGTGTCTGAGGGAGATACAGGGTCATTCCAGGCATGAAATGAAGACCCCATGGCCAAAGGCACGGAGATGCATTCCAGGAGTGGCCTGAGGCCCTGGGAAACTAAAACTGGCTGAATAACTTCCTATGGTCTCACAGAGCCCAAAGGCAACGGCAAAGGTCATACTTAACAATCCATACTTTGCAGTATGAATGCATTTCATCGCCATCACAACACTGTAAGATAGATATTATTATCCCCATTTTACAGATAAGAAAAGGAAAGCAGAGGAGAATTTTGAAACTTGTCAGAGATGGCACAGCTAGTAAGGATTTTAGTTTAGCGTGTGGTTAAATTTAGAATGCAAAATAGGTTTTTTATAGATCACATGACACAGAAAGAAGTGTCCTATTTAATAATATTAGACATATTTAAATCCTTAAATAATTTAAGATTATTTTCTTGCTCCAGTAATTGTGAGCCAGGATAGTAGCTGTATCTACCTTCTGTCATCATGGTTCGCAACACACACACACATACACAATAAGAATGTTAAAATAGAAAAGGGAAAGCAGTGTTTAAATGTCCTGCATATGAAGCCTTCAGTAAGCAAGAGGGAACAAATGGTTTGAAAAATCCTTGGTCTTTAGCAGAGCAAGTAATTTGACCTGTGTTCCTTCTAAGCCAAAGCAAGGAGGGAAACATCACTAAGTACACCGACACCGTGGTCTGATCAAAGGAAACCAGCTGATGTTATTCAAGAGGAGGCAAATATCCCCCAGGAGCTTCTTGCTGAAAAAGGGACACTGTTGTTCAAGGTAAGAGAAAGGACCGTTAAACAGACACATCAGGCAGCGTGTTTAGCAGTCGACTCAGGTTGTTCTTTCTCTAAATAATTCAACATTTAGCCATTGGAAGGTGCTGGGAGAGTTTTCTACTATCTATTAATTTTCACCTTAAAAATTGGGTGATGACGTATAGGATTTAATCAATAGATGAACAATAAGACATTTCCTCAGCGGCCCTCATCTCCCGATGTTGGCTTAACTCAGCTGGGCAGCCTGAACCATGAGGAGGCTGTTGCTAAGGATTAAGCCACTGATTTATGGGCGGAAAGAATGTCCCCTGCTTCTCCACGAAGGGCTGTTCCTCTCAGCTGGACAGCCAAGGGCTCAATTCCTCTTCCTTTCCAAACCAAGAAAAATGTTTTAATTATGACTTAAACAACTGTTCTGGACAAATCCAGAAATAGATTGCCACGGGAATTCTTTTCTCTAAGGGAAATGGCAAGAGTTTACCATAAATACATGTTTAATGTATGTTCTGTTTATATCTGGGGTCCCACAGCCTTGAAGGAAACGACAGGCAACATAAAATTACATTGCTGGTGATATTATTCAGTAGTGGATTTTTACTTTATCCAACCAACATGTATAGAACACCTGCCGAAGTTAGCTGGTGTCCTTTCTAACTGGCTTTTTCCTTTCTTAGTACCACGCAGACCCGTTACTGACCTATTACCTAGACCAAGAGCAGAACAGTAAACTACTACCTAACGTGCTATGTGAACATAGCACAGTAGGTGTCCTCATTCCACAGTCATATATCAAGCACCTACTATGTCCTAGAATTTGCCCTGAAACCACACAGTAGGCATCAGCACCAAATTTCTCTGAAATGCACGTTTGACGTTGACTGAATTGTTCTCCCCACACCTGTGAGTTTGTCGGCTGGCAAATTGATTTCTCAGCTGCTTTTCTATAGGGTAATGGGTCTCAAATATCCTCCCCCCCCACTACAAAGCCAGATGGAGGACTTGCAATATCACAGGGTTAACCCTTGGTCCTAAAGCCACTGGACACCAGAGTAATTCACATCTGCTCAGATATTTGATTTACCAGCTCCACAAGCACACACTGCAGTGAGAAAGGGGGGACAGATGTGCCCCCTTTTCTCCCAGCAGTCAAACCCTTCAGCACTGTGGCATGGTTGAAAAATGAAACCCTAATATGCTTACAAATAACTGCTGTTTCTTATCAGCAGGTCTGTAAGGGTATATCCTACACCACACACACACACACACACACACACACACACACACACACACACACACACACACACCCTCCCCTCCCACACACCTACCAGGTTTCCTTTTTCTTCCCACTCCTTCCCCTAAACAAACTTGTTCTCAAAGAACATTTTAACAGAAGTGAATCAAAGGCAAGCCTAATAGCAATGCTGCTATTTCTGCAAGCACCTGTCACCCCATCGAGTTATTTTATCTGAAGGGTGCAGAGACTGAGAGGAGCAGCAGGCCCTGCCCCGGCTGCAGTGCCGGGGATCAGAGCATGAAAAGAACATGGATGGTGGCCTGGAAGAGGTCACCGTTCCCGCACTTGACACGACTCTCCAGACGAGTTTGAGTTAAGTCAACTTGACACATTTCAAACTCCTGGAAAGCCAGCTGCCTGAGCGCCAACTTTTGAAATTCCAAGGTCCTGTGAGGGGACGGGAAAGGGAGAAGTTGCTTCTCCTGACTCCAAATTCAGTGTTGCTGTTGGTGGAGACAGTGTCTTCAAAAGTCAAAGGACGTTTGTTTTCAGTGGAAAAGAAGAGAGGTTCCCAGTAGCGTCTCTCTCATGTTTTCACCCTGAGTTTTGGTGTTGAGGCCGCCCTTTCCTGCCTTCACAGAAGTTGTCTGACCACCTTCCTCGTGGATGTCAGATCAGCAGCCAGTCTCGGGCTCAGCAGGCCCAGATACACCACTTACATTGAAAATGTTTTGACAGATAAAACATCCTGGCCGATGTCTCGGGTTAAATAACAACTCCCTCCTATGCCTGCCGGGGCAGCTGCAACATATCTGACCCTGAGACTGAAGTCCAGACCATGAGAAAGTGGCAGAGCCACCACTGACTGATCACGGGGGTGATTTGTTCTCAGGGGCACTTGAACCCCTCCAAGAATGTAGCTGGAATTTGCAACTCAGTGCATCTCCAGAGGGGACAGGCTGGTCTACACATTATTTGTACAAGTCCATCAATAGGAACCAAGCCTTTCTACATTTTAAGTCTACTCATGAGGAATTTCATAAAGGAAAGAACAGATCACAGTACCTGCTGTCAGAAGTTAAAATTGTTCTTTGTTTTGTGTTTTAATTCAAAATACATGTATACTGTCAACACTGAAATCTCCTGTTTGGGTGCTTTAAAGAGAAAAGTCAGAAAGAGTGAACTGAAGAGGGGAATGGGAGAGATCCTGAAAAAAGAAAAAGAGAAATAGAGAAGAAAGGGGAGTGTATTTACAATTATCACCACCTATAGAAAGAGATATTAAGTAGATTATGAACATCAAGAAAAAATAATGTAGATTTGAAAATTATCAAAGCTACTGATCCTTTGCCACTGAATGAAGATTATTAAAATAGATAATCATGATAATAATATAATAGGTGCCAGTTATAGAGTTCCTGGCATGTGCTAGAAACTGTATCTGCAAGAAAAGTATCAGAGTCCCTGTTTTAAAAATAAAATTGAGGTTCAGTTATAGTAACTTGCTCAAAAATGTCTTTAAGCACAAGTATGTCTGAGCCTAAGGTATGTGTTAGTAAAAACTAGACATGCTTTTAGGTAGTTCAGCGTCATTCAGCCTCTCTTCTTAACCCAGGGCCTTCACCTACCAGCAAAGATTTGCAGAGTTTTACTTTCTGTTGTTTCTACAAAATGAAAATAATGGTAATATGAATGTGCTTTGCAATGTATGTATCCCTTTTCTAGAAACATTAACATGGTTCCAAAGAGACTTCCTTCACTGCCCAGGCCCAGCCCCTATCTCTACCTATTCCTGTGCCATTTCCAGACCTGACTGAGAGCCACCTATATAGTCAGTGACCGGTCCCTGAATTATACTTACTCTGGCTTATTTGTTTTGGCATTGCCAATATGCATCATACTAAAGTCTAAACAAATGTTGCTTTCTTAAATCAAATGTGTGTGGACTGCTAAGTTTTATAGCAAATCAAACCAAATCTGAGTACAGCAGAGGTGGATTCAATAGACTTTCATGCTCATGTGGAGCTGACTGAGAAGAAACAGCATGAGCATGAGAGAGTGTTGAGTTTGCGTCTCAATTTATCATTCACTCCTAGTGCAAAATAGCACAATTCAGAAGGGTGACTGCCTGGATTCGGACCCTGCCTCATGCAGTCAGTACCTGGGACTGTCAGGATGTGACCTCACCTCCCCGAGGCTCAGCTTTATGAAATTGAAATTAGGGATAATATTAGCACCCGCCTAATGAGGATTAAAGGAAACAATCGATGGTTAGTTCTTAGAACAATGCTTGACACGTATTGTTGAGTGTTAAATAAATGGCAATTATTACAGTTGCTGTTACTGCGATTACTCTTATTGTGGTAAATATTATCAATATCAATTATCAATAGTCTCAAGTCCTTCTTGAAAACAAAGAATTAAATCAGTTCTTTTTCAAAACAGATTACTATCCTGATTTTATGTATTATGAAAATACAGTTTTATGAAAATATGAAATAATTCACTCAAATACTGGGATTAAATGGTAAACCTGATAACTGACAATCAGCCCCAAAGTTTGTTCATTTCCCCTGGTGACCAACTACCTGATATCTCACTTGGCACAGTCACTGAGAGAACAGAGAGCCATTTTGGAAGTTAAGCATATAGGCTTTAGGGTTAAGCCCGCTTACTTCCAAATTCCAGCTCCAATAAAGTTCAGTTTTCTCCTCTGTAAAATGGGACTAAAAATTGCTACCGTGAAAGACAGCTGAAATGATTACATGCATAATGTCACAAAGTAATAAAATCTAACACTTCCTGGGCTCTTATTTAATGGCACACTCGGGGCCAGGCACATTTGGGGATTAAGGCATTGAATCTTGAAGGTTACTCTATGTGGTACATTCCATTTGAATACCAACTTCTATAATTGCTAAATGTTTACTTAAACTAGTGTCTTCACTGTGCTTGGCATTTGTTTTCGCAGACAAAGCCTTTCAAAGACTTTCCTCTTCCAGGAGTCATTTCATCTCCACATTATCTGCCCAGGTTCCCCACTGCCTGTCTTGCCTGAAGGGCTCCAAGCCGAGTGTGGGAGAATTTACCAGAGAGAAAAACCATTTAGTTTTACCTGGGTGACAGCAATTATGCAGAATGACAAAAGGAGCAGTTAAGTTACAAGTGAAGTATGATAATTCACTCTCCCCAGGGACTGTCACTCAGAAAGGCTCCAGAAAAAAATAACAGCAAAACAATAGCGGACTCTATTGTTAACAGTCATGTCCCCATAATGCCCTGGCATTCTGAAACAATAACGCCAAAAATGCAGTCTGCTGTCCCTCGAAACCAAGCACATATGATATATCTCAAGCTGTCACTCCTGGGAGACTCACCATGGAATGGTCCTCAGGTCATCCCCGTTGGCCATGGCTCCAAGACCCTCCAAATAACTTATTGCAATCAGAGTTCACCAATAGTTTTAAAAATACATGAACCAAAGAGTAGGAGAAACTGGATATTAAAGTATGGATTTCCTCAACATAGATATGACAGCGAGAGTAGGGAGGAATTAACTTTTCCATGCAAGATATTGCCCAAGACAAATAGTGACTGCTATTACTTTTGCACACTATAAAGCATTTTGAAAAAATATCACCAAATAAATAAAAATACACCGTGAATGCCCAAGTCTCCAGGAGTTAGAACCTTTTACTGATTTCTAATCCATCAGTATTGAACGAATATCTTCATTTTAGTTGCTATTTGTTGTAGTCTTAAAGACAGCATTATGTTAGTTCACATAAATTGATGTCAAGGTGGCATATTGATTGCTTGAAATACATAGTAACACATATATTAAGAGAGCCTAACAGTTTTGAGGGTTTATTATGGCCTAATATATGCCAAAGCATACAGTAACACAACCTATATAATAATATAAAGATTAATAAGGTCATAGAACTAGTTTGCCTAGGTTCAAACCTCTGTTCTTCCAATTCTGGCTCTGAAATTTTTGGCAAAAAGTCTCTTAAACTTGTATGCCTCAGTTTCTGGAACTGTAAAATGGGCGCAATATTTGCCCCTAAATCACATGATTATTGTTAAATGAGTTAATGCAGGCCCAAAGTTTCAAACAGTGCCCAGTATATGATAACTGCTGAATCAACATGAGCTCTTACTATGATTTATTTAGACATTCAACAGCTCCTTTGGACATGTAGTTATTTGTATTCCTACTTTATTGATAATGAAGCTGGTGCTTAGGAAAATTCTATAATCTGCAATGGAAGAGCTGGGCCTACAACTATAGATCTGGATCCGAGTTGCATGTTTCTCTCCACTTGATTCTATTTCTCAAAGAGCAGGGGCTTTGGGGAGAGTCAGATTTGAGGTCAAAAGCCCATTCTGTGCCTCACTAGCTATATGGCCTTGGGCAAATCTTTCAACTTCTGTTAAACTTTGTTCCTCACCTGTAAAATGAGGACAATCATAACAGTTATGAATGAATTCAGAGTAAACATTTAGAGTGCTCGTGCATCCTGAATAGACGGACTCACCCTGCCCAGGTTTATGTTTCATTTTGACTCAGAGGTCACAGTGTGGGTGGCGGGTGGGAAAAAAAGCCAGAGTATTTGCCACTTGGGGCCAATTGGAGCTGAATGGCCCAGAGACATGAAGATCTCTTCTCCAGTTGAGAACTCTCTAGAATGTTCAAGGCAGTGAATTTTTTATTGTTTACCACAGTCTCTCACTTTCCTTGCCATGCATTCCAGAGGTTTCTGCTACTTGACATGGCTGACATTAGCAAAGTTTGCCTTTGACATCCAACAACTTCCACTTCATCTCTGTATTTCTCTACTTGGGAGCCCTACACTCTTGTGATAAGGCTAAGCGCTTTGCTTATGATTTTTAGGCATTTTGCTGGGCATACTATTTTTAAAGACAAAGCTGTTTGTTACTTCTCTCATGCCCTCTTTTCCTTTCAAGTAAACCACAGCTTCTTTTCACCAATGGCAGATTTCTCTAGGTCTTTTATCTTAGTCTTTTCATAAACACAGAGTTGAACAAAATGTCAAATTCTGAATCAGTGTGTTGTGGTTTGAAGAACACCAAATTGGATTTGAATCCCAGCTTTGCTTTCTGGTGACCTTGAGCATGTGAAAGTTGGGCAAGAAATTACATATGAAGAGCTATCTGATCACTTATAGATCTATTTCTAAATCTCTAAAATCTATACCTTTATGATTTTTCTAGGAGTACATGTAGCATAATTTCTAAGATCCTCTCCAAAGAAATCAACAATTTAATGGATATTTGTATGTTAATACTTATTTCCAAATAAAGATAGTAATGTCATCACCTTTTATTGAGGCAATGGAGTGAGTCAGATCAGAATATAAAACCCATATGCTTTGTCTAACTGTTAAATAACACTTCTCAGCAGCAGATCCCTCAATTTTAAAACAAAGGGATAATGTCTTTCTTCTATGATTTGTGTGAGATTTAAACAGAATAATGTATGTGGAAATGCCTAGCATGAGATCTGACACACAGGGGTCAGAAAATAAATGATAGCAATTCTTACTATTATTGACACAAAGCTTTGTTCTTTTCAAAGCTCATTTATATACATTATTTCATGCTACCAGACTAAGTTAATGCTGCCAAGAAATTTCATTTAAAAAAATATCCCAGGGTCACTGACATTATAAAATCCCATCCTGAAACGAAGAGACTGTCAACTGATTTTAACTTGTAGCAATAAACTTCTTCAATCTATGTTTCATTCATTCAAATATCTCCTTGACCCAATAGCCTTGCAGGGAGTCTGTCATATTTTATTTATACAGTCATTAATATGGCAAATATTTATCAAGTAGCAACTATGTGCCTGGATCTTATTTTATCAGAAGATAGATTTTTGTATTAAAAAGGGACCAGGAAAACAAAGACTGTTAGAGTGTATAGCAAAGTGCTTAGTGGTGAGCTGATTTTTAAAAGAAGGGTTTAGGTAATTAATTGTTGATATGAATTTACTAAAAATCAAAAATAATTGAATGGCTTTAATAATCATGTATTACATTTCCACAGTGCAGTAATATTTACAAAGATTTTTCTCAAAAAGATGTCTGGGACCCATCCACTTTGCTCCAAGCCTACTAAAACCACCAACATTCAAGCAACCTTTATTTTGAGCCAAGACTCCTAACAGCCCCCCACCCCTGGTCTCCATGTTCTCACTTTTTGCATTCTAACATCCATTTATGACACAGAAGCTATAATTATCCTTCAAAGTGAAAATCAGACCACAAAGAACTTATATGCATAGATGCATAACCCATGGACACGGACAATAGTGCGGGTGATGGCCTGGGGAGGGGAGTGGGAGGGGGGATCAATGCAGGCGAAAAGGGGGCATCTGTAACGCTTTCAACAATTAAGATAAATTTAAAAATAAACAAATAAAGGAAAAGAAGGGATATTTTCAGTTAGTTCAAAAGATGAAATAAAATAAATGAAACCTTTGACTGCTTCCCAGTACATCTCTCCTACCTAGTACACAGTGGCTGCTCCCAGCCCTGGCCAAGGGCATTCAGGCCACAGCAAGCCTTGGCCTTTTCTGGAGCAGGCAGGGCTGGTTCTTGCCTCTGGGACTTCACACACTATTCACTGTGCCCAAGATGAGACGTGCCTTCCCCTTTTTGAGGCTCCTTTTACTAGTTGGACCTGAGCCCTCTCGAACACTCCTGCAGGCGCCCTCTCTCCCTCCTAACACTATCACACTTACCGCTTCAGTGTTTTCTTCCCTCTAGCTATTCATCATTACTTAGGAAAATGTTGCCTATTTGTGTACTTGTGTGCGGTTCCACCTCTCCATGAGAATGTCAACTCCATGAAGCAGAGGATCTTGCTTTCTCATTGATCCCTGTCGCACAAGGAAACCAGCACAGAGAGGTTATAATGTAAGCAAGCAAGGGGATTATAAATAGTATCCAGGATGAATATCAGGTCTCCCCATTATTATTTGTGTTTTATGACATTTAATAACTGGAGAGCCTGTGCCTAGAAAGAGCTGGCCCCTTGGCTCAAGGAGTCTGAACCCAGCCCTCAAAACAAGGTATTTCTATCTCAGCAGTAGTTAACGATCCAGGAGCTAAAAAGCAAGAAACAGCAATACAATAAAGCAGCGAGACTGGATATGATTGCGTGCCAAAGTAATCAAAGAGACAGGAAGTGCTCTGATTCTGCAGACAGTTTAAACCAGTGAGCTACAAGAAATGTTTTGTTCTGTGTTTTATCTCCGGTAAACACCATTGTTCTTCAAGTTCATGTTGCTTGCCTTTCTGGTTATTTGAGATTTCTGTTTGTCTCACGGAATGTCATATCCTAGCATCTCCTAAAATTGCTATCTTTCATTTATTTATTTTGCAAATTAAAGTTATTTCGAATCAATTCTCTCTTGACCATTTTTTAAAATGTTCGAAAACCGCTTGAAATAAATGGAGCTACACCCTGGTGATATTCACGAGTCAGCATTGTGGTGAGGGAGGTGGGGCGTCACCAAAGCAGCCACTTATTTGAGAAATTCTTTCATTTGGGGGGACTCAAAGAATGTAGTCCTGTTTATCATGTTTCTTTTCATAGCACTGCACTTTGTAATTAAAAATTATCTTGAAAATTTAATTAATCCTAAAATTAATTTAAGACTTTCCCATAAATTTTAATCTATGACCCTTTTCCTTCCCCCATTTTTTTTTTTTCTACGCAAACAAAACTATCAAATCACCCCTTAAGGGGCTCAGTCTTTGTTTTAAAAATATGTCGAGAGGCCTCACATCCTCAAGAAGATATATAAATTTAAAAAATCCAGACACCTTTCTTCCTGTTATATATATTCATTCTCCATATAATATACAAGTTGGGCCATTGCTACCTAGAGTTCAATTTGGGAGACAAAATTGATCAACATAATGGCCTTCTTATATTAAGTTTCTTCCTCATGGACCTCTATTCTGTCTTTCACCAACCTGCTTCCATACGAGCCTACAGATTTCACCCCACAAAAGTATCCTACCCTAGTCAAGCAAGATAAGGAATGTAATACATCATACAGGCAGTGCCACATGCTACTGTCTCCAAAGCAATAGATGTACAAGGTGGGAAAACTTTTTCCTGTAGACGAACAAACAGTAAATATTTCAGATTCTGCAGACCATTTGTCTCTCCTGCTCAACTTTGGCACTGCGTGTGAAAGCAGCCATGGGTAATGCACAAATGGCCGTGGCCATGTTTTTTTCACTCCCTAATGAAATTATGTCAAATATGTCTTATAGAATTCATAGTATCTAATATAGAAAGACAAAGTGAGCTGAAAATGCATTGATTAAACTGGAAGAAATTCAGGCCTTATAAGACAGTTTACATTTCTATAAACTATCTCTGCATGTCACTTACTGAAAGATTAGAGAAGAAAAATAAACACAGATAATTAAATAACTTATAAGTATGTGTGAATAGAAGCCTATACATTTTTTAATCTAAAGAAATGCATCTATCCAAAAATATATCAAATATATAAAAATATTAGTGATAATTCAATATTTTTGTATTTCATTAAAATTATGAAAATTAAGTGATATGTACCTAAGATACATCCAGACAATGGACTATTACTTAGTACTAAACAGAAATGAGCTATCAAGCCACCCTAAACAGACATGGAAGAAACTGAAATATAGAATACTCAATGAAAGAGCCAATGTGGAAATGCTGCATACTCTATGACCCAAGCGTATGATGTTCTGGGGAAAAACAAAACTATGGAGACAGTAAAAAGTTCAGTGGTTGCAGGGGCTGGGGAGGAGACAGGGATGAGTAGGAGAATTTTTAGGGCAGTGAAACTATTCTGTATGATCCTCTAATGGTGGGTACATTATACATTTGTCAAAACCCACAGAATGCACAACACCAAAAGTGAAGCCTAATATAACTACAGACTTTGAGTGATAATGAGGTGTCAGTGTCAGTTCATTGATTGTAACAAACGTACCACTGGAGCCGTGATGTTGAAATGAAGGAAGCTCTGCATGTGAGGCAGCAGGGGATGTACGGGGAACTCTACACATTCTCCTCAATTTTCTTGGGAATCTAAATCTGCTCTAAAATTAGAGTCAATTTTAAAAGAAACAAAAGGTATGACTAAAATCAAGATATTACCAAGTTTTATATATTCATAAAATCGATCATTTTAAAATCAATATGTAACAAAATGTATCCGAGAAGAAAAAATAAAGGGTAATAGAAATATATATAGGAATAACTTGAACAGGTTATCAAAGAACCATTGAAAATAAGATTGAAAACTAAAGAGAAGTCACAGGCTTGTTTACTGAGTTTTTTCAGACCTTAAAGGAACAGGTAGTTCTTATGTGGTAGACATCATTCAGAGAAATAAAAACACAGCAAAATATTGGAAGTGGACATCTACAGATGGCATGTTACAAGAAATTCTTTTCTTCTTTTTAGCTTAGTGATTTATTAAATGTTTATGCTGGTAATGCTCATGATTATATATTTTATGTAAAGTTATTATAATTTTTAGATTAAATGTATAAATATAGCCATTTGGTTTATTGCCCGCTGCTTAAAAGAAAAGTAAACACATGAAAAAGCAGGGCATAGTTTTCTGTTAAAAAGAAACAGATTAATGAGAATTGGATATGAAAGCCTAAAGGGAAATGAAGAATTAAAACAAGTATCCAAACAATCTACTAGCAATATATGATTAAAATGTTCATGTAAAATTATGTATGGTATTAGTAGCATCTACTTTTTCAGAGGATAGGTTGTGATCTGTGAGGGCGTGGGTCATGGATCCCTCAGATCTGAATTTTCAAAAATAGTGGAGGCACAAGGTAAAAAGATTGTTTCACTACCCTATTTCTATTATTGAATTAATGGTTAGTTATTTAGTAAAAGACACACACACAGAGATGCATGTATGCAGTCATACGATTTTAATATTCTATGTCAAACCTTATTAGAAATTTCATTCTTGTACAATCTCCCTTTGATGCTCCTGTCCGCTTTATTTATCTGCTTGTTCCTGATAATACCAGTCATCACTGCTGGTCACTGATTATTTCTGGTTCCTTGTCTTCCAGGCACAGGCCATGATTCCATTTCCTAGGCCCTCCTGTAGCTCGACGGGGCCATTTCTGACCAATGAATGTTGAAGAGAAGTGATAAGTGCTGAAGTATGTCAGTATTAATGGAAGATACTTTAACCCTCTTTTTATGTATCAGCCATGGGAACCTATAATGCTCAGGGTGATGCTGTTTTATCAGCTTGAATCCCAGAGTGGGGAGTCGTGGACAGAGCTCTGATGTGATGCCCCGGGGACTGCGGAATGAGCAAGAAGCTAAAGCCCTGCTGTTGTGGGACGTGCAGATGTTGAGTCTGTTTGTTGCTGCAGCACATCCTAACCCATCCTGACTGATCACTCCCCCGTGGGAAACTGTTTCAGTCCCTGTGGCGTTACAACCAGGTTCAGTGTCTGCTTTGCTGCCCTCTTCTCATTACCCTCCTTTTTCATATTCTCCAGCTCTCGTCCCGTGTTTATTTTCAACGAAATGCTTTGTGTTCTAACTTGGATTGCACTGAGTTTACATAAATTTTGTGTGTACTTAAACATTCTCTATGACATTGAGTCTTCCAATACAAGAGTGTTTAATTACTTAAACCTTCTTTTACGCTGCTCAATAGAATTTTTAAAAATGTTACCTTTGTATAATTCATGAATATTTCTTGCCTAACCTAGGCTAAATATTGTAATTTAGGAATGTTTACTTTTTTATCACTATTCCATATGAAACTTTTCCTTCTATTATGTTCCTTATCTGTTTATTATTTTATATAGGAAAGCTGTTAATATTTTATATATTAACTTTTAAATTGCCCAAATAATTTCCCTTAACTTTTCTAATCATTTCTGTATTTCTGTTTACTGCCATGTGTTTAAAAAGTATAAAAACACAAAATATATTAATTTTACCTCCTCCTTTGACATACTTTTACCAGCATCATTTAAAAAATAATAATATTAAGTGGAAAATACTTATACAACAAAAGAATAGAGAATAATAGGCCATAAAATGAAAGTTCTGTACTGTAAGTGGTATAGTTTTGAAATTAAAATGAAGTATTAGCACAACTTAAAAGGTTATTATATTAAGAAAAAGTAATTTTCCATAGGAAATACTCGAAGCTACATAATTGTAAAAGTATTTTACTGCTGCAAAACAACAGTGAAATGAGGTATTAAAATCTGTACATTTCACCAGTTTTGATGTTGGCCATAGTGGGCAGCACCAACGTGTTTCCCTACTTATGTATGCAGACAATAACACACTCAACCGAGTGTTTCCACATGGTTTCTGCAAACTGTTGTATTTATGACTTGTTGCAGTTAATATTTAGGTTTTCTTCTTAAGTCCAAATGTTACAGGTATTTAGGGAAATTTCTCTCTGCAAATTCTGCAGATGTCAGGGCTAGACTGGCCGCAGCTTTTTTTTCCCTTTGCTCTTTTACCATTGCTTCCCCTGACATCGTATCTCTTATGACATTATTAATGCCATAATGCCTGAGTCCTGGTGAACATATTTCTGTGTCTTCTCTCCATTCCCATTTTGTGCTATGAAAACAAGCACGATTTGTGAGCGAGTGAATTTTGTGTTGTTTTGACTGACAAACAGACCTAAGGTCTGGGACTGAGGAGCGAGCCTTGGGTGTTAGTGAACATTCCCAAATTACAGCATGTTGTATCCCAGTAGTTGGTTCTTCCCACCCACAACTACCCTCCCTCGGGGGGGGTTGAAAATTTAGGGGTTTTTTTCATCTTCATAATGAGGTGAGGAGGAATAACTGGCTTTTACTGGGCATGGCCAGAAATGCTAACTATCTTGTAAGACGAAGTAGAGAATTAGATTGTCCCTGTAAGCCAGACCCAAGTCAAACCACATAAACACATGAAAAATATAAGAAAGAGCCTCCATCCTTAAAGCTGCCTCCCCACCAAGGTAATCACAGGCATTTGCTTCAGATCTGGTTTAGCTCCTCTGCCTAGACCCTGGGGCTGCATCCAGGCATAGAGTAGCAAGACTATTTTCCACCTCCTTACAATTTAAGCATAGCTGTGTGGTTTGTTTGGACCATTGAAGTGTGAATGGACCCTTTGCCACAGCATGGATGGACCTGGAGAGTATTATGCTAAGCGAAATAAGCCAATCAGAGTATGACAAATACCATATGATCTCACTAACATGTGAAATCTAATGAACAAAAGAAACTGATGAACAAAATGGAACCAGAAGCATGGAACAGACTGGCAGGTGCCCAAGGGGAGGGAAATAGATAAAGCAGGTGAAGGGTTTAGCTAAAGAACATACCAGCATACCCCACGGACACAGACAATAGTTTAGTGAAGGCCAAGGAAGGGTGAGGTGGGGGTGGGTGGAGGTAGGCAAAGGAAGGGGGACACCTGCAATTATGTCAACATCAAAAACTTTTAAGAAAAAAATAGAAATGTGAATGGAAGTTAAGTACATTACCTACAGGAGGAAGCTTTAAAACCCCATGCACAACTCTCCAAGTTCCCTGTTCCCCTTCTCCACACTGGCGGCAGCATGTGTCAAGACAAGGCTCTGACACTGATGCATGTACAGAGGATGTGTCATAGAATTCTACCCTTGAAACCTATATCATTTTGTTAACCAATGTCATTCCAAAAATTTTAGTTTAAAAATTAATTATTTTTTTAAAAAAGATAAAGCTCTGACATCGCAGGCCCCTGAGAGAACACATGAAAAAGCTTCTGTCCAGCACACTGTACCTGTAGCATGAACAAGAAACAAGTGCTTATTATATTAACTCACTAGATTTCAAGGTTCTTACTGCATCGACTCCTAGCTTATTCTGGCAGATGTTTTCCCATTGTAGTATAGGAGTCCAATTGCCTTTAAGTACCTGTTATGAATTGTATTGTGCCCATCCAAAATCCACAGGATGCAGCTCTCACCCCTAATGTGACTATATTTGGGGATCGGACCTTTAGAGAGGTAATTAAGGTCAAATAAGGTCATAAGGGTGGGGCCCTAATCCTATAGGACTGGTGTCCTTGTTAGCGGGAGAGTGGCCAGGGGTGAGCACAAACAGAGGAAAGTCCTTGTGGCCATGCGAAGGCACAAGACAAAGGCGACTCTCTGTAAGCCAAGAAGAGAGGCTTCAGGAGAAATCATACCTGTCAGTTACCTTGATCTTGAACTTCCAGCTTCTGGAATTGTGAGAAAATAATGTTTCTGTTGGTCAAGCCACGCAGCCGGTGGCATTTGGTTATGGCAGCCCTGACAGCTAAAGCAGACGCAGTCCCACCTTCTTCACAGTGGCCTTTTCAGTGTCTTTCAGTTACACCCTCTGCTATCACAGACCAGCCTTGTCCTGACCTTACGCCAACCCCAAGGTCCCAGGGTCAGGGTCACTCTAGCCTCCTGCTTACATAGGAAAGGTTCTATCAAGTGAGTCCTCCAACCTGGACTTGAATCCCAGCTCTTCAATGTGCTGGGTCTGTATTTTACCTTGGCTCTTTCTTGAACTGATTGTGGTGAGACCTTGGGAACATCACTTTATTTCTCTGGGCCATATTCTTCATCTTTAGAATAGAGATACTATTAGTACCTTCCTCATAGTGTTGTAGACAGGATGAAATGAGACCATAACAAAATAAAACACTTAGAGGAGAGCTTTCTTTATAGCAGACATATGAATGAATATGAATTTCTACTTTTATAACCTCTAGGTTGGAAGGCTCACCACCACAGATTGACAAAATCACCAAGAAATCTTGATAAGAGGCTAAGGAGTGGGGTAAAGAGGAAGTTGTGTGACCCTGAGAGGGAGCAGCTCCTTAAATACTTGCTTTTACTCTAGTCTGAGCCCGAATAAACCCAACAGAGCTTTCAAACTTGGGTTTCATTTCCCAAGTTCATTTCCCATTATCAGCCCCTATAGTAAGTGGAATTCCTGAGCCCAGGGTCCTACCTGGAGGTATGGACATTTTCAACACTGCTATAGCCAGCAATGTGATAGCAAGACTCCTATATACCTTATACTCCATCCCATTCAACTTATAAGATTGTCTAAGACACTTTCAGTCTCCTAAACAACAATGATGAGAAATTAAAGTTCAATGTGCAATTTACTCTAAAATCAAAGAACTTGTAGGTACTCTTAGAAAAGCTTGAGAGAGACAGAGCATGCAGGGTTTGATAGCAAAACGCTACCACACACTTTATTTGAATTTTATAACAAGAAAGTAAAGGCCAGAGATGTGTTCCTTTTCACACTAAAGGAAATAGCTTCTATCAGCTAGAAGATCAGCTCCAATAACTTCAGGGCTCTATTTGGCTTTATTAGATCTGTTGCCATTGTGATGGCCTTAGAAGTTTCTTTTGAAGAAAAGTAATTACTGTACCAGAGCCCCTAGTCAAAGAGATGCAATTGCGTTTAAAAAAAATCCACTTGCTCAGCACAATTTAGGCTCTCTGTGCCTTTCCGTAAGCTGGATCGATAGGTAGCAGATATATAGACCTCCACGGTGGCTAGAGCTTAAATCCTCTCACTTATATTTTATAGTGATACTACAATGAAAGAAAAAGTTCTGTGTGAAACCTACCTACCAAAAGCTAAATTAGTGCTTTATCACACTCACAAAGCAGTCACTATTCTATCATCAGGGTAGTAAGCAGAAAAGTGTAGGAAACAATATTTGCTGAACACCTACTTTGGCCCAAGCACTGCAATGTGTGATAGGCATGATTTATATGATTTGAATTATATGTTTCTCATTGTTACCACATAAGTGTGGCTGGAAAATGCCTGACTCATCCTCAATAAGATATACAAAGCTGGAAGGAAAGGAAAAAAAGGAATCATTGCAGAATAATTACAGTATTTAGTGAAAGTTTTAAAAAATTGATACTTGCCTTAAATGCCTGTAAAGTGTTCCTTACAGCTGGTATATATATATATATTTCTACCTAGATGCACAGTAAACTGTATATGGTTTAAATGAATATTCCTTAAATAAGTGCTTTATCTTCCTAAAGCCCCTTTGAACACCTCCTGCCTATTATGAAAAAATACTGAAACCAGATAGATGCACTCAAGACCACAACAGTGAAATTCTTAAGCCCAGAGTGGACAGCATCTCTTACTGAGTGGTACTTTAAGAGTTTTATTTCTGACATTTTCTCTCTAGAAGATTTACATCCTACAGTGAGGGTCACCTGACACGATTCCTTTTAAAATTTTTCCAGAAGCACCACCATTTCCTCCATGTTGGAAGGTTTCTAGTGATTTTTAGTCCTGAATTTCCTTCCAGCCAATGAAGTGAACCCCCTAAGCAAGAAACTTTATTGAAAAATTAATGCAGAACAAATTCAGGTTCCCATAATCTGAAGAAGAATTAACTCTCAGGATTCTGAAATGGGGAAGACAAATTAAAAGTCAAATGATATCTTCTCTAAGGTTGTGCTGTGGCAGGCCTTGATTTGGGTTGGCGGGGGGTGGGATGGGGGAGTCCATCTGGCCTTAATAAAGATGAGTGCCTTCCAGTTGTTGGGGTATATTGTTTCTTTTAAGTTTTTACAGTGAAGGCTAAGTTTTAGTGCTGTGAAACTAAACAATTTATTTTATTTTAAAAGAGATCAGTCTTATTGATTCCATAAGCCTTCATTAAAAAATAAATAAGTGTGGACCATCTCCTCTGAGACAGGGTGAGAAGCTCTACGCCAGAAAAGAATGAGATGGGCTTGCAGGAGAGAACCTTCATGCAACCCACAGGTTAGACAAGGCTCCCCAGGGGACAGGGGGCTGGGTCAAATTTTGAAAGCAGGCGGCAGTTACCAAGATGACAAATGGGAGGACTTTGCAGGCAGAATGAGAAGTGAGTGCAAATCGCATTACTGAGGTCCCATCCTGACGCATTTCCATCTAACTCTTGTACCTTCTCAGAGTCTCCCAAGCGCCTCATGGGCAGCCTTGTGCACAGATGTGCACTCCCTCTGGATTCCCCACGGTGGGCGGTGGCACCGGGAGCAGCTCTTTCTCCATGACCACAAAGCAGGAGCTAAACTGGCCTCTTCCCTCTCCTTTCACTACAGTGCTGAAGGAATCGCTGAATGTTGGGTGTTCGTTGAAGCTGTTGCTTCCTCTTCATCCCCAGTAATATTTACTTATCAAATTGCATTTTTCTCTTTAACCTGGACAACTGATATAGCCCGTTTTTATCAAATAACCACCTGCATTTTCAGTTCGGTGAGCATCGGCGGTTAAGGTATATGCTAAGTGTTGGGGATACGACAATGAACGGGACAGGTCCACAGGCTCCAAGGAGATCATGTCTAGTGGAAGACATAGCGCCCTTTATCAGGCCTAGTAGTTTTTGATGGAGTCTTTAGGGTTCTCTACATACAGTATCAAGTCATCTGCAAATAACGACAATTTTGTTTCCTCCTTTCCAATTTGGATGCCTTTTATTTCTTCTTCCTGTCTGATTGCTGTGCTAGGACTTCCAGTACTATGTTGAATAAAAGTGGTGAAAGGGGACACCCTGTCTTATTCCTGATCTTAAGGGGGTTGGGTGCATGGAGAGATTGAATTAAAAAAGAGAGAGAGAGAGAGAGAAAATTCATGGACATGGACAGCAGTGTGGTGATTGCAAGGGGAGTTGTTGAGTATATGGGGGGATAAATGGTGATGAAAGAAATAAAATAATAAAATAAAGAAGAGATCTGTTTAACACAAAGCACACAATGAAGAGCAGAGGGGAGGCTGGGAAGCCTTCCTGGTGGGTTAAAATTCTGTGGTGAAACTTCAGGGTGAGATGGAAACACCACAGAGAAAATATTCCAGAGAAAACAGAATTAGCAAAGCCCTGGCTATAAGGTCCAACGAGCTATTTTAATGTTGCTGAAACTTAACATTTTGATTGTAGTTAATGGTAAGAAGAAAGGTGCAGAGGAAAGCAAGGGCCAAGTCACGTGGAACCGTGTGTGCCACAGGAAGTAGCAACAAGGGCAGGAACGAGATCAGATACTGAAGGCCTATTGTATTGCCACGTGATTATATGCTTTTATATCTCATCACAATAATTATATTTTCAGAAGGATACTATTTCCATTTCACAGTCTTATAAACTGAGGCTCTGATATAAGTTAAGCTGCCGGTGGATTCTGACGCGCTAAGATTCAAATATGACCTACCACTGTACGTGCCTCAACCTCATTTCTCCCCTTCCCCAAAAACCTCTTCAATTTATTAACAGAAGCTTTTGTTTCTAGGTTCAGTTACACCCTGCCACCAAGAGATGATTATGTCATTCTCCTGGCTTTCCATGGCCCACTTGGCCTTTCGTAGAGGTTCAGCCTTCTCGGTGTGGCTTTCTGGGGTTATGTAATCCCTCCCCCTTTATCAATTTCCCTTAACTTCTTCAGTTTCCCTGATCATGTCTGTGCCTCACTGCATGTGCTGTTCCCAGTTGTTCAAATGCCCTCCCCATCTTATGTCTTCCTGGATCCCTGGAAAATATGTGTTTATTCCCCTGCACCCAAAAGGAAGCAAAATCCCATGTTAGTTTCATTCACAACCAAAGATATGTCTTCAAAAAATGAGGATTCACTTTCAAACATGTAAGAACGATGATGAAGATGTTGAAATGTGATATTTAACCAAAGATCGTACGAGAAATGTGACCTCCCATGAACTCATCAAGGCAAGTGAGTGTATGAGAGAGTAGAATAGATATATTTCCCTTTAACTGGTCCACCAGGGAAGCATAGTCATCCCCACTGATATATGGCCGTCTCTGAATTCTCCATGCCTGTGTTTTATAATCTAGGTACTTAGAAAGATAGCATGTATGGTCTAGCCCAAGGCACTGCACAAATCAAAGCGTGACACAGCTATTTCTGCTCCGTCACAAGGAGCTTGTAAAGGGTGTGCTCTCCTGTTTCCCATCATTAGCATAGTCCAGCACCAGATTCAGCTGCATAATGTCCATGCCTGAAGGTGGACAAGGGAGTTGAGGCGTTCAAAGATGTGAGTACACGGAGAGCTGAGTCACAGGCATGATGGCATTCATGCTATCCTTTGGTACCCATGTATTTAGGACCTATAAAGTTCCATGTTACCTAGAACAGGGCATAAGACCAAGTGTCAATCATAATAAAACTCATGATCTTGCTGGGGAGACAGAACATACTACATGGAATATAAATAATAATGAAAATCAGCAATACAAGACATTTTCATTCCACAGGAGATTGTATTAAAATGAGCAGGTTCAGATAGCTTGTGAGTAATGCAAAGAGTACTGGAGTCAGGGGTTTGAGACCTTGCCCCAATTCTGACCTAACATACCTCGATGAAATACAAGTTATTTAAACTTTCTGACTTTTGCATTCAGGTGAGTATAGTTGTTATGCCAATTTCACTGGGCAGGAGGCAGCTGATCAGTGACCCTCTCTCATCATTGATGTTTCTATCTCTCTCTCCACCTCCCTTCCTCTCTCTGAAATCAATAAAGAAAACATATTTTAAAAATAAATAAATAAATACATTTCTTATGGAATAATTTTATGTATAATTATTTAATATAATTATAAATTATATAAATACATATAAATAAAAATATAATGATAAAATGATATGCATATAAAATATAATTTATACCTTTGTAATATATTTTAAATAAATTTAAGCTCTCATATAGCAGTTTTGAGGATGTCATAAGGAAAATGGATATAAAAAGTATTCCGTGAACAGAGTCATATAGCAAAATAAAGTCTTTGCAACTCATATGGTATGTAAGTGATTAATATCTCAAGTATATATAAAACCTCCATCATGATAAGAAAAACAAAAGATAAGAAAATTACATAAATGACATTTAACAGAATAAGCCATCCAAATGACTGATAAATACAAAGATCATCAGCCTCCCTGGCACTTGGATGTTAAAGGCAATGAAAAACCGTATTTTACCTCTCAAATTATTTTTTTTAATATAAAATAAAGCCTGATGCTAGTGGATAGATGTGGAGAATGGGCAGCCACATGATTGCTGGTAAGAGCATGGGCTGCTACTGCATTGTGCAGAGTAATGTGGCAATATCTTTAAAATCAAAAGTTCCAAAGCCTTTACATCGTTCACTGTTGGTTTTCACGACTGTACAATGAAAGCTCATCTGTGCTCAGCAACGTGTCCAGAGATGCCTCTTGTAATATACTTTTCCAAGGGGAGAGCTGGCACGAAAGCCAACAATTAGGAATAAAGAGGAAAAAAAGATACTGAAAACAACTCAAAGGTTAGTTAACTGAGGAAGTTCAGTGCATGAAATATTATGCAGCACTTAAAAAAGTAGCCAGTTAGTTTTGTACTTACTGACTTAAATTACTCTGTAAGGGATTTATTTTTTATATGGTGTGTGCTTTGTTTCCTTTCAGATGGCCAACCATTTATGCTGGCTGTTACACTGCCATTTTTCTACCTCACTGAGCTGTAACGTGTCATCTGCTCAACCATATTTCCAGGTGGGTGGATCTGTTTTGAAGTAGATATTGTGACGCTGGTCTCTACCTATTCGATTGCCAACCATTTTTATTACAATGGCTTTATTGTAAGTTTTGAGATCTACTAAGGCAAATTTCTCTCCACTATTCCTTTTCAATTTTTCCATAATAAGAAATTCTCATCTGAACTTCAACATCACCATATCCAGTTTTAAAATTATAAGTTGATATTCTAATGTATAGTACACTGTGGGAGGACATACAATTTTATAAATTATAATACTCTATCAAATACATGGTTGCTATGCCATTTGTTCAGATTTTAGATTATGTATTTCAGTAAGAGTTTGTCATTTTCTTCATCTGAGAGTCTTATGCAATTTTTTTGTAAGTATAGAGTCATTTCACACTACTTTTTAAATCAGAATCTTTATTTTTCATTCTAACTGGTTGAAAGCAAAAACCCTGTTTTTCTTGGAGTATTTATAGTTTGCTAATTTTTTTTTTTTTAATATATCTTTATTGATTTCAGAGAGAGGAAAGGAGAGGGAGAGAGAGAGATAGAAACATCAATGGTGAGAGAGTCACTGATTGAGCCCACAACCCGGGCATGTGCCCTGACCGGGAATTGAACCCTGATCGCCTGGATCCCAGGTCCACACTCAACCACTGAGCCACGCCCGGCCAGGCTATAGTTTGCTAATTTTAATGATCCATGCTATATTATCGAGTAAATCAAAATGAAAAGAAATGTGTACTATACATAAGAAAACTGCAGAAACCTAATACATGTGCACCTGAGCTTGCAGGAGCAAGGAGCTAGTCAGACAAACCAAGGTGTTAACATTGGTTACTCTAGGCTGGGCCATATGGGATGGGTGGGAGGTTGAATTGCCTCAATAATTGTAATAAACTAATTTTTTCAAATATTTTTGAGAACAAAATCATAATTTAGAAAAAATATATACATTCAGTTTAGGAGAGTTTGGAGAATTGCAAGGTTTGGGATTTATAGGCATGATGTCCTGTTGCTATCATTGGTGATCTATTTCTGCTCCGTTCTTAGCATTGTATTTAATAAATAACATAAAAAATACAAGGGAATTAGCTGAATATGACAGGGCACGTGAGGAAAGAAATTTGAGATAGCTGCCCATCTCTCAGCCCATGTTATTCCTCAGCCACCCCCATTCCCTTCTCTTGCCCAGGGGCGTAGGTGTGTAGTGCATTGTGTTAGATTACCTTGTTTCTGATTCTCCCCCAGGGTTGAAGGGCCTCAAGTGGCCAGAGACAATGTCTTTATCATTTACTCTTTTCTCCCTGAATATAATGAGTAGCTATAAACAAGCAGGAATTTGAAAATTAGGTGTGATGGGAAAGAAGGAAAATAGTGAGGAAGGTCGGAAGATACAAAACACCTAACACAGTGCTTAGCATGTGCATGATCTTTACAAAGGTCATCAACCCCACATCCCTTTCTCTCACTCCAGTCCCCCTCCAGTATTGCTCACTTTCCTGATTCTGATACCACATCCCAGCAACAAAAAAATTTATCCAGCGATTTATCAATCCCTCACCTCCCAAGCTTACTTTTCCTGGCTGCATTTCAGCCCCTGGTGGGAGAGCCACAGCCTTTGGCTCTGTTTGCAGAACGGCCAAAGAGCACATCTGGATTGAGCATTTCATTTTCAATTCAAACCTGGTTGTATTAACGCTCTGTCATACTCAATATATACTGGGCAACATGTAGCCCCCTAGATCTGGACTCACTGGAAAAAGACAAAGCGTGACATTGTTGAGATCATACCAGCAGGGGGTATCATTCTTTGTAAAGCTATATAATATGTTCCAAATACACTGCAGCTGTTGATAGGTTTTATTACATTTGCAGTTAGGGACGTTATTATATTTGAAGAAAAGAATTATTATATTTACTTTTAGTACTTTAGCAGTTTGGGATATTTTCATATTTGTCATGAACTTATTCCATTTATATTCATTGAGTTTATATCTTAAGCCCTCCGCATGAGCAGTGATGAATAATCTCACCTGTTGTCATTATACTCGCAGTCAATTTTCATTACCACCACACTAATACTTCACAGCCCTCGCAGGTGCTGCATATTACATTAGTGGTTGGAATATTTTAAAGTCAGCAGTAATGGGGCAGTGCAATCAGCTGAAGAAAGGGCACAGACCTATCAAACGCCCAAACTCTTGGCAGATGGAGGGAAATATGCAGGAGTTGGCGATGATAACCAGACTTATTTTAGGGAGTACGTGTCCGAAGGACTTAAACCTTAGTCTGACGTGCTCAGGCTCACAATCTACCAATTGTCTTTATATCTTACTGCTTCCAATTTCTAACATTCTCCTACTGAGTAACTAAATGAAGATAAGATACAAAGATTGAATTTGTCACAAATGTATGTTTCCAAAGTGATTCCTTGCCTGAAATATTTCTAACTTAAAAGGCTAAATGATAGTCACATAAAACCACATGATAGATGACTATAAGCAGAATTAGCCTAATTAGAATTAGAGGCAGAATTCGACAGCTTAGGCATCCTTCTAGGTTTCCACCATTTACAGCCACTGTAGTCTATTAATAAATGGAGCAGTCACTGCAAACCCCTGTTTGAAGTTATATGGCTCACCACTGCTGTTAATGGAACCAGTAAGAGAGTCAGTTTGGGCAAGGGGAGACCGGGAATAATTACAGTACATGGTGGTAGCAGCAACTGCAGATGGAAAATAATAATAATCACAGCAGCTTAAGTTTATTGAGTGTTTACTACTTATTAGCCATAATTGTTAAGCACTTTACTTGTATTAAATTAATTAATCCTCACAACAACCCTATGAGATGTTTATATAATTAGCTCTATTTTACAAGCATGAAACTGAGTCTCAGATAAGCTAAGCAACTTGCCTAAGGTCACAAAAGTAGGCTAGATAGAACCAGGTTTAAACCCAGGTAATTTGACTTCAAAGTCTAAGTACCTAACCTCTAAATCATATTAATTCCTAGCTCCCCAACTAGATCAAGGGAGGCTGCCTCCTATTTCCTAGTAAAATAAAGATTTATATCCAGTTTTTATTCATGTTATGAATTATGCTATGTTTACTGGACTTTCTCCTGACCTATCAGGACTCCTATATAACCAATATTTTAAATACATATACTTTTTTCTAATTATATGGGAATCCACTAGTTTATAGGAATATATAGTCTTTTCCCTCCCAAACTATTTATAATTATCTGGACATCATTCGTGTAACCACTCTGCCCCCAATATAGACAATAGACAAAATAATGTTGCTGTAATGAACTGTAGCAGTTAGGAGCATGGTATAGACATTGTTGAGTCATCCTTCAAGCTAGAACAGTGAAAGACAGATTCCTAGACTAGAAGTAAGAAATCCTAGACCTGGTTTCTGCTCTAAAACTCACTAAGTATGACATGAAGAAAGCCACAGGCTTATAGAACACTGATTTCCTTATCTATGAAATCAATTACATCAAATACTTGCTCTGTCTCCCTCATAGATTGTTATGAGGTCATAGAGTTATCAGAGTTAGCAAATAAAAATAGGAAGCCTAATTAAATTTGGATTTCAGATTTTAAATATACATTTTAATATAATATGTCCCATGTGATATTTGAGTCATATATTAAAAACATGTTCATTATTTTTCTGAAATTCAAATTTAACAGCATTGTGTATTTTATTGGGCAAGTCTATAAGAGGAATGAATGAGATAATGCATGAAAATGTAGTTAAACATTTTGACATTCCAACACAAGATGCTAAGATGATACATATGGCTGACCTTCTAAATCAGGAAAAACACCTGGGGAGAATTTAATACAAAGTCTTAATGTTGATTACCTGCCAAGGGTTTGTTCCTCAGTAGGTGGAAGACTCTATTTGTAGCTTGTTTGGAAAAGAACTCTCAGACAGAGAATGCTCAAAGCCAGAGAGGAGGCAAAGATCCCTTAGGGGAGGTGTCTTCTAGCATTATCCATGGACCAACTCCAGGCTTACTGCACCAGGAATCACCAGACAGGAAGTTGTTACAGACACAGCTTCCCAGGTCCCATCCCAAGATCTCCTACGTGTAACTGAGTATTGGCCAAAAATTCTATAAGTTCAGCAATGTTTTTAGATGATTCTAAGGAGCAGCCAAGTTTGACAACAACTTTTAAAGAGGTTTTAAAAGTTCCAAATGCCTTTCCCCACAGAACGAATGACCACTGACCATGCCAATGATTAGAAAAGCCTTGTGCCCAAGGTGGGCCCTAACCCCAGCATCTACATTAGACATTTGAAGAACATTGGCTGACCATAGAGTCTGCCCCACATGTCTTCACTACCTGCCATCCAGAGCACAAACCCTTCAAAAAGGCCCAATATCTGTCCCAACAGTGTATCAAATGAACTAGATGCACTAAAAAATGTTCTTACTATTGGAAACAACAGAATCCTAACACCAAATAACTTAAATTTAAAACAATGGAAGTCCAGGTTCATGTTGATAT
Source organism: Miniopterus schreibersii (assembly GCF_964146895.1). Classification (NCBI taxonomy): domain Eukaryota; kingdom Metazoa; phylum Chordata; class Mammalia; order Chiroptera; family Miniopteridae; genus Miniopterus; species Miniopterus schreibersii. Next base: position 9,149,849 of record NC_138101.1, on the reverse strand, counting down.
GATACTATGTCATCAAGATAATAGTCTCCCTCTCTCAACAACCCTCAGCTAAGTTCACCAGCTCAATAGTGTTGATATGCCCAACCTTGAACCAAAAACACAGCGCTTGATCATCTAGTCCTGAGTCACATGTGCATCCATATTTCGGGGATGGATCAATCCTAACCAAGCCACACAGACTAAAACAGGAGGGGATGATTTTAAATGCCAGAAATGATTTCTATTACTAGAAGAAAGTATGCTGGAGAGCAATGTGTTTGTTATAACAGAGCATAAAATTAATGAGGTGAAACTTTTCCAGAAATATAAAAGTTAAAAGATAAGAGTAGAGGCAAAAAATAATGTGACCCAAATTTTTCAAAATACCCTGTTTCCATTAAATTTTCTGGATTCAACACAACATGGTTCCCTTATCAAAAATTTTAGAAACACAATGTACTATATGTGCTTCTTGTAGATTAAGATGGCAAAGTACCATATAAAGCCTCTGAAAAGTCATTCAAACAGAAATCTATTTAACCCAGAATTTCTGAATATGAATAGAATGAAATATTTTGGAGAGTGGAGTGTTATAAACTTATGTTTGTATCTCACAAAATGTGTATGTTGAAGATGTTGAAGTCCTAACATCCAGTGTGAGGGTGTTAGGAGGTAAGGCCTTTCAGAGGTAATTAGCTTTAGATTAAGTCATAAGGGTGAGGTCCTCATGACTGAATTTGTGCCCTTATCAGAAGAGCCCAGAAAGCTCTCTCTCTTTCTCTGCACCATCTGAGGACGCAGCATAAAGGCAGCTGTCTGCAGTAGAGGAAGAGAGCTCTCACCAAAAATCAACCATGCTCATACCCTGATATGGGACCTCCATAATGGTGAGAAATGAATGTTTGTTATTTAAGCCATCCAGTCTATGGTATTTTGTTATAAAAGCCTGAGCAGGCTGTCATGAAGCATATCACAAAATGTGTGTTTTAAAGCAATATTTGTCAAAGTTTCATGCATATACCCATCACCTGTGGTTCATGTTAAAAGGATGATTTTGATTCAATAAGTCAGGAGCAGGGCCTAAGAGTCATCATATCTAACACAATGTCTTGGGGACAATACTTTGAGTAGCAGGGTTCTAAGAATGGTACTTTGGGAAATAAACCTCTGACTGCAACCTGGGACTCTTCATGTCCATCTTTGTGTCTTCCCCACCTTGGTAAACCTGAGCCCTTTTGTACTGTCTGGCACGTAACAATTTTAGAAATAAATGGGTATATGAAAGAGTGTGTCATTTGAAAGCCTTCCTCTATGATAAGGTTACAAGTCAGGCACCTTTTCTAATAGGTTGATTATAGCATCATGTGGGGTGGAGGGTGAAGAGAAAACAGTGTGGGAGGAAAGATTCATAAAAGGCAATAGCTTGAGGGTAATGATAAGCTGGTGAGTAAGGGTTCTAATGTCAGGCCAATGGAGGGCCTGATGGGGCCACAAATGGGCATAGTGATGGGACATTAACGTGACTCAGAGGCAATGGTCTTCTAACCGTTTCAGGCCAGTGACCCCAGGAACAAAGAACTCTGATTTCTGAAACAACTGTTCTTACAGCTCATTTGAGAAGAGATTCTCAACTGGAAGTGGAGATGGGTGTCAGAATCTCTACGCGAGTAACTTATTCTGGAGAGAGCCCTCTTCCCCTCATTCTGCTATGTGACCACACTCCTTACATACACACACTTAAAAAGCATTTGTTCAAAAAACCAGAGGATTTTTAAAAGACAGTGCTTCCTAGGGAAGATTCTGTTTATTATCCTAAGCAAGCAGCATATTCTAATCATCATCATCATCACCATCAAAATAAGGGCATGGAGAAAAATCACGCCAGCTGCATATTTATAAGAGCAGCTTTCTGGCTTTGATATTAGTAGGCAATTAATGAACTAGTTTCTCAGCTCATTTAAGTTCTCAGTGCTTGTTTCTCCATTTAAGAAATGCAGTTCAGAATCACGGGGCTATTTGCTGGTAGCAGATCAGTGATACTCGCCTCTTCATGCTTCCAGGTGGAGAAACTTTATCTAAAGGAACTCTCTTGGCTCTGACCCCACTGCTAGTGTTCCTCCCAGTGCTGGGAGAAGTCAGCCAGCTGACTGGTGTGGTTAGGGACAGAGCTGAGCAGTCCTGCCTCAGTCTCTCTCTGTTGTTCTCTTTGGGGCCTTCTTTCTCACACAGAGCTGCATCCTGCTCTTCCAGGGTATGAATAACATAGGAGGCGGGTTCTGACACATTGGGCAAAGTCTTCAATAATGAGCCAGTGTCTGGGACTGGTGGCTTCGTCTGCTCAATTCAGGGGTAAATTATTAGCAAGCTCGGTTGCCTAGAGATGTATAGCCAGGGATTACCTTTACGTTAATGTCAATAAAGCAGATGCTCTGACTCTCCATCTCTCTGTCCCCTGGATTTCACTTTGTTCTGCACTAAGGTTAGGAATAGTTATTATTTATAAGCTCTGCCAAACTTGGATATTTGCATGCATTGGTTAGGAACTTGAGAAAAGGCAAGAAATAGCTTTGGGGAACAAAGTACCAGAGAGAGAAAGGCTGATGGCTTTAGTCTTAAGGCTTTAGTAAGTGTGGCCTGAGTGGAAATTTGTCCTTGGTGAATCATTATGGTTTATGGCACCTTTGTTCACAGGCAAATGGCTTTATTGATATAGGTAGGCTATTTTTAGCAGACAGAGCTCATAGAAAATATAGACCTTTAGCAAACAAACCTTGCAAGGACCTAGGCAAACTTGGACAGCTTTTCCTTACTGAGCAGCTCATGTCGGCCTTGACTATGGAAAGGTACAGCTTGATCTTGAACTATAAGAGTGTGATTTTACCTCTGCAGAAGTAAGTAAGGCAGAGATTAAACCTTATATGTAACATGATGCTAAGGTGAAAAAGTATAAAGCTAAAGATCTCTAGAAAGTCTGACTTGAAGTTGTCTTCAAAGGGGACAGGAGAGAAAGTCAGAGATGCTGTGCTGCAAGTCCATGGCTGGGGAGGGTAGAGACCCGAGGGCAGCATGGTAGGCACCGTCTTGGTTTGTCAGTTAATTTGCCGTCAGCCCTCCAATTAATACAAAATAGAAGAACTGTAACCTGCTTGCTCACAGTTTCCGAGAGAATCAAAAGGAGAGGCAGACTTAGAGCAGCCTGGCTTATGAATAGGCTAAAAGAGATTTCACAAACTCAAGCTATGGATTAACCAGAGAAGGGTCATAAGCTCTATTAATAAACAAATGAAAGTGTTGAACAGAATTCAGGCAAGTGATAAAGGTGATGCTTTTATCTCTGTCTTCCATGCTCTCTCTCTGTTCCTACCGGTTAAAATTTCAGGTAGAAAAAATGGAGTAGTATTTGTTGAACTCCTAAAGCCTACATAATAAAACATAACTTACATTTGTTTTCAACTTTTTAGTTAATTTTTTTCCAACTGTACTGTATTCGCACAACAGCACTAGATAACATATAATCGTGGCAAAGATTAAGGGAGTGAAACTACAATGTTAAGAACTCAATGGCTTCAGAATATATTACAGAACCCAGGGCGGTGGAACTGGCAGATGTACTGGATCGGTGGGGGAAGGAGGAAAGTAGGGAACGATACCTGCTGGGTTGTAGTCTTGATGAGTTACACAATTATGATTATCTGAGGGTAAATATTGTAAGAGAACAATTTGGGGGTGGGGGAGAAAGATAGAGCTTGTTCAAATTCAGGTAAGTGTTTCTTTAGCTCGATTATATTTTCAAATTTGTAAAACAGGACTGATAACTGTTCTGTCCTCCAAGTTTTACCATGAGGAACAAATAAGATAATCCATGGAAAAGTGCCTTGGAAAAATGCAATGCCTTCTGAAAACACAAACTCTTTCCTGAGACAATTGTCCAGGTAGTAGAAAGAAAACATAATTGGTTCTTGTTCTGAATTACCTATAGATGATAGGAATCAAAATAATGCCCCCATTTTTAAAATTTTGTGGAATTTATCTTTGGCTCTTGAGAGCTTCAGAATGCAATGATTTAATAGAAATGGCAATAAAACCTTCTTTAGTTGTCTTTTTAAAACAGGAGGAGATGGGATGTCCAACACGAAGGGAGTAACTAATATATTCCAGACACAGGCCATCCACTTTACAAGGTTTACTTTCTACCTAATTACAAATCGTCGCCTCAAACTTAGATAGCTGTTTTTATGCCCATTTGTCAGATGAGATTTAGAGAAAAACATTTACAGGAATGAGGCCACAGTGTTAGTCTATCAGCAATTCCAGGATTTTATCTAAAGTTTGATAACAAGGAAAAAGTTTGATAACAAGAAAATGCATCTGGCTTAACAAATAGGTCTTAAGAGCCCACCACATGCCTGGTGTCACGGTCTGTTTATCACAGCAAAGGTTTCCAGTTATATAAGAGGAACAAAAACAAGCAGGCGTTAAAAAATGTGAACGAGACCCTTGGCCATAATAAATATTCACTGGAGCCTTTTACCTCCAGGGATATGAGATCTTGCTAATGCAGATGAAAATCGTTTTGGGTAGTGATTCTGGACCATAAATCTAGGACTAGAGCTGTATGTTTTTTGTCCTTAGTTTAGCTGATAATATTTTTTCTTTGTTTTAGATAACAACCTTCCGCAGCAATTACATACTTTGCTGAGTTTATTTATACAGCGCAACTGACAGCATGTGCTAAGAGGCTGCGAGGGGTGGGGAAGGTGAAAAACTTGTGTGCTTTGCAAGTTTCCTGGAGCTGCATGTCAGGCATGGAGCAGAGTGATGATTCAGATGAACTAACCCTCCTCCCTGCCTACAAATAGAACAAACTATAAACAAGTCATCATTTTCCAAGAGGTGCCCTTTGAGTGTATCCCCCGCACTGTGGGCTAAGGGCAATGAAGTGTCTGCAAAGTTCTTGCTCTTGCATGAATCCAAAATCCATTTGTTTTTTCCTTTATTATGTTGTAAGTTATATTGGGGCAGATGATTCTGATTATGTGAATTGTGAAAAAAAGAGTATGTTCCAGCAATATAGTAGATGCTCGATAGATAACTCTAGATTTTATCATTAAAAGTAGCTTTTTAGTTCCATAGTGCTTTTCTGCTTGCAAACCACTTTCATACAAAATAACATAATGACTTTTGGTGGTAAAAAATATATATAGGGAACATATTATCATTTCTATCACACAATTGGGAAAATGCTGGCAGATCTTGAAATTACATTTTCTGGGCTGTTCCAAAACAAAGTTCTGCATTAATCTCCAATGAATATATTTGCCTTGAGGAACAGGAAAATATGTATTCATATAAGTACATGAATAATAATTATTATATATACTATATTATAGTCATATGAATATAATTATTATTTATATGTCTTAGTCTGCTCAGGCTGCCATAACAAAACACCGTGGACTAAGTGGATTAAACAACAGAAATTTATTTTCTCACAGTTCTGGAGGCTAAAACTCCAAGATCAGGGAGCCAGCATGGTCAGGGTCTGATAGGAAGTCTTTTCCTGGCTCGCAGACCCTCTCACTGTGTCCTTGCACAGCCTTTCCTGGGTGTACGCATGGGGGTGGGAGGCTGGGAGACCATTCTCTTCTTAGAGGCCATAAACCCTGCTGTTATCAGGCCCCATGTTTTTTTTTTTACCTCATTTAACCTTAATTACTTCCCAAAAGCCCTATCTTAAAATGCATGTGAATTAAAAACGAAAAGCCCATTTTATATCAAATGACTAAAAATCATAAATTTCTAATGATGATAAACTTAAAAAATCATTATCTTCATACTCTACTATTTACATTATATATTAAGAAGACTCTTATTTAAAGTCATAAAAATATTCATAATTTTTACCACAGGACCGTCTACTAGAAATATTTGATGATAATAATAATAATAAAGCTCCTAGATCAACACTCGAACAATGTCTAATACAAAATTCACATCAGGGTGAAAGGCTGAGAAGCTAGTTGGTCAAAGGCCAACCAAGGGGTCCTCATGGGAAGAAAATCTATACTTTGGAAACTTATAAAAAAATGAGTTCAGAAATCAACTTTGTCATGCATCAGAAAATTCACACAAGGAAAACTTTACAAGTATTTCTGTTTTGAGAAAATCTTCAGACAAATGTTTAAATCCCATTTCTCCAGAGAATCCATTTTGGGAAGGCCAATAAATGTGATCAGTGTGGGTAAGCGTGCTGTCAAAGATGATATCTTCAGGTTTACTCCTGGGTTCGCACAGGAGAGAAGTTTTATAAAGTAAAACCAGTATGAGGAGAGAAATTTAACTGGACACCTCTTGCAAAAGCCACATAAGAAGCATTCCTCAAACACAAGCAAGCTAGTTGTGGGCTGCCTGCTCTTAAAGGGTTATTTATGCTACTATGCCCCTTGGTTGCTGGTGGTAACAGAGTAAATTCTATTCAATGCAACAAAAATTCCATGCGTGCTTACTATGTTTGCAAACATCCTTTAAGTCTATGAAGGAGAGAAAAGTGAACCAAGCATAATGCCTTTCCTCCTGGAAGACTGCAGAAGACCCACAGAGAAAACTCAAAATACTATCAATTTAAAAATATATATATATATACAGCAATGTGTTTAAAAAGAGACAAAATACAAGGAAAGGTTGAATTCTTTCCAAGGAGTAGAACTTGGAGAGGAAGTTGAGTCTGAGATGACCTTCGAGGATGGAGAAGTTTTCAGAGAATAAAGGAGCTTAGAGAAAACATTCTGAGGTGGGGAAGGGAAGGAAAGGAAATAATAAGCAGAGTCAAGAGAGAGGCAAACATGACACATGAGAGGCAAACAACGCCGTGCACCACAGGTGCCCACATCCTAATCTCCAGAGCATGTGACTGTATTAGGTTCCACAGCAAAGGGACTGTTAGAGTGTTACTAACATTTCAGATAGGGAAAGCATCCTGGGTTATGAGGGTCTTAATGGATCACAAAAGAGAATCAGAGAAAGAGCTGACAAGAGAAGCAAGGTTAGGGAGATGTAACTGCAGGTTTTGAAGGTGGAGGAAGGAGGCCACAAGCCAAGCGATGTGGACAGCCTCTAAAAACTGGAGACGCGAAGAAACGGATTCTCCCTGCCAGCCTCCAGAAGGAAGCAAACAGGCGAACACCTTGATTCTAGCTCAGTGAGACCTATTGGGATTTCTGATCTCCAGGACTTATAAGATAAATTAGGCTAAACTTAAGCTACTAAATTAGAGCCAATTTGCTAGAACAGTGATTTTCAGCCCTTTTCATCTCATGACACACATAAACCAATTACCAGAATTCTGTGGCACACCAAAAATATATTTTTTGCCAATCTGACAAAAACTGGGTATAATTTTGATTCATCCACACCGGATGATGATTGTGTTGGCTATTGTCACTTTTTATTTGGCAATCTAAGGAAAAGAGGTCAGTGGCCCTGACTAAATAGTCAAGTATTGCATGTTTTAAAACTTCTTGTGGAACACTGGTATGCCTGCCATGACACACCAGTTGAAAACCGCTGTGCTAAAACAGTGATAGAAAAGCAATAAATGTGGATTATAGGAAATAATTGGATTGCAGTGCATTGTCTAGAATTTAAGGCAGTAGTCAGAAGGCAGACTGGTACCATGGTGAGAAGCACCTTGACTCTCAGGATGAGGCAAGTCTAAATTCAAAACTATTGTGAGAGCCCAGCTGGTGTGGCTCAGTGGTTGAGCATCGACCTAGGATCCTGGAGATCATGATTCGATTCCTGGTCAGGGCACATGCCTGGGCTGTGGGCTTAATCCCCAGTCGGGGGTGTGCAGGAGGCAGCTGATCAATGACTCTCATCATTGATGTTTCTCTCTCTCTCACTTTCCCTTCCTCTCTCTAAAATCAATAAAGTTTATTAAAAAAAAACACAAAACTATTGTGATTTATGGGGCAGAGAGGGGTGCGCAGATTTGATCTAGATTCAGTGTATAGGGTGAGTTGCAAGAGAGAATGAGAGGAGGCAGGAAGTCTCCCTGAAAGGCCGATAGCAGAGTCGGTAAAGATGGATGTAGGGCCTGAAAGGCAGTAGCAGCAGGAGTAGTAAGGAAGGGAAGCAGGGGATTAACGCTACAGCCTGACGTAAGTCTGCGCGTGGGGCTGGGAGCCGGGGCTGAATCAGAAAGGCCAACGCGCTTCATGGGCAGATAAGTGAAAAATATATATTGATAAAGAGTCAAAATAAGTTAGGTGAATGGGAGAGACAATAAGACAGTATAAGTTTTGAGCATCTGAAAAATGAAAGTTATTTTTTTTATATTTAAAAAGTGGAAAATATGCCAATTAGATGTATACAATGTTTTACATATTTAGAATGTGGCACAAACTCAACTCATCAAAATCATTTCTCTCCCTCCATAGAGATGGAGATCACAGCTGGATACAAACCTAGACTAAATTTCCCAACCCCTCTCACCGGGAGATCATGTAACTAGGCTCCCTCCATTGGAATGTGGGCAGAAATGATGTGGGAGAGTCTTAGAAGTCTTAAGAGAGTCAGGATGCCACTTCCCCGCTTCCCTTCCTCTTCCGCCCTAGGCGATGGTAGAGCCACAGCCAGAGGCGGGCTGGGCCCCAGGCTGACCCAGGCCGAAGTTGTTCCGGCTGCCTGAACAGCCTCCCGGGATAACTACGTGAGGAAGATGTATGACAACGAACCACGGACACTTATTTCCACAGTTGAGCCTGCCCTAACAAGCACATAAAGTAGAGTTTCTGGCCCAAAATGTGAATCAGCAAATGCAGCTGTTGACTTTCTTGAAATGAAATCAAACTCTACCAGTGCAGATTTAAACCAGTCTCACGTGATGGTGCACATACAACTCTTTTTAACCCGAAGTTTCTTCATTCGTTTCCAAAGACATGAGGCTGAATCTAAGTTTTTGGAAACGTATTATGCTGCATAAACTTAGATGGAAGGCAAATCTATATTAAACATATCAGCAAGGTATAAAGAAGGACTACTTTAAAGGGACAGTGAAAAGAACAGCAGAAAGATAGTTATCATTTCCCCAAGTGAGAGACCTTCGGGATCCTGCACTGTCACGCTTCCACAAGCATGAGCACACACGTGTGGACACACACCCAATATCATATGGAGATTAAGAAAATTCCCCTGTACCGTCTCAAAGCCAGTAATAGTTCATGCATGACTTGGGTTGTTACCACGTGGCCACATTTCTCTAGGATAACAAAGGAGGACCCAGTGAATGGTTTTTAAAGGAAGATTTTTCTAGACAAAAACTTCCTCTACTTTTATATCTTTTCGACTGAACTACAAATGTATCACCTCACAGCTCATTAGGCTCAGAGAAGGAATCTTTTAGCTAATCATTCCCCAGCCTTAATGGTGCATGGAAATGGGCTGAGCTCAGCTCCAGCGAGCTGACCTACTTGGAGGAGAGGGCAGACAGGCTACGGCAGCCAGGTCCAGCTTAAGCGGACCAAGAGTAAGACCACTGACAGCAGGGGGAAGGGGAGGGGAAAGAACCCCTTTAGGTTTTGATATTTCAATATTTCCACATTTTCAGGGGCTCCACATGCCATAATCTAAAATAGGATTAAAGTTAAAAATAACTGGGGATTTTCCAGGTGGGTAAAAAATTAATCTGAACATTCTAGCACAGAGAAAAGAAGGAAGAACACCGGGTGTTTATAAAAGAGATTTATGCAGCCAGCTTTGCCACTCTGCCTTGGTGCATACCTAGCACACCCCATTTCCCATCTTAGCCTCTCCATCTCCTTCACTGGGTGAACTCCAGTCTAGCTCCCTGGCTTAGTGCAGGGGCTTGCCGATTGCTTTCACCTCTGTTAGCATCATTGCAGCAGAATTAATCTGTCTGTCTAGTTCCCACATTGTCCTGTATGTTTTCTAAGAGCAGGAAATGTATTTCACAGCTCTGTGTGCTGGTTTCCTGTCAGAAAAGAAAATGATAATTATAATGCTATGACTAGCCTCACAGCGTTGCTAGGAAGGTTAGGTTGGTTAATACATACCAAGTGCTCTGACTTGCACTTGGCATGTGGTAAGTGTTCCAGGGGAATTTGCCGTCATTGCTTTTGATTGTTATTGTCCAAATGAGTTAAAACCCAATCTTTGTCCATAAGGAGTTTCAATCTATTTCAATTTAGATTTGAATTAATTAAAATTAAATAAAGTCAAATATTTGCTTCTTCAGTCACACTGGCCACATTCAGATAGAGGACACAGCCGTCACCACAGAGCCTTCTGTTGGACAGTGCTGAGTTATCCTGGGCTCTTCTCAATTTCTTAATTCCCTCTCTCTTTCACTAAAGAGAAGGGATCATATCCATTTCATCCATCGTATTTCTAGCACCAACATATTTTTATTGATTGAAAAAATTCTACAACAGCCAGCTTAGCCTATAACTTCTCTCCCATATTCCAAAAGCAACCCAAACATTTTCCCCCAAGTATCAGACTTATAAGTCAAATTTCTGCTAGAAATCTCCAATACAATGTCCTACAAAACTTCACATTGAACTTATTTAGTATCCTAGGATCATTCTTCTCACAGCATATTGTTTGTATTATTTAGTGACAACACCCAGGCACAGTCACATGTTAGAATCCTCGAAATCATCTGTGGAAGAGAGAGCTAGTTGTCTTTTAGAACCTGTTTCCCATTCCTTTGCCTGGATACATAATTTAATTATATTTTCCTGCCTTTTTTGTATTGAAATTTGCCTATGTGTCTAAGAGGCCATGCAATGTAAGCGGAAGTTGTAAGTGTAATTTTCAGGCTGGAGTCCTTAGAAAGTCTCTCTTCCCCCAACCTGCTCTATTTCCCCACATGCCAGATGAATGGAAAAACTCCCAGCCACTGGGGATGGCGGAGCCACAAGATGATGCATTTGAGGCCCCTCCATCACCACATGGAGGAAAGATGCTCACCTGCCAGGAAAATCTGCTTCGGAAAGCTGTGTGGGAAATAAAGCTCCATGTGACCAAACCAGAGGAATTTTGCAGTTATTCGTTAGAGAATCTAACATTATTTTTGCTAATATGTCAACCTTTTTTCCTATCTGTCACTCATGTTTCAAATTCAGTCAAACATAAAGCATGCTGACCTTATACCAAGTAAATATTTTTCATAATTATCTAGTATCTTCCAGGACCCTGCGTATCCTTTATTGCAATTCTTACTAATTATTGAGTCTAACTCAAAAAACTTCTCACTTACTAAATTAAGCCTGTCAAAACCCAAATCAACCTTTCTAGTGACCTCCTTTTATTCTTATCTTAAACACTTTGTGTCCTCACCAAAGTAGACTGCTCATTATTTCCATGTCCCCCCAATATTCTCCCCTCCGTGCCACTGTTCAAGGTGTTTCCTCCATCTGCATACCCATAGCTGCCTTTCAAATCTATACTCACCTCTTAAAGACATGCTTAAATTCATTACTTCCATTCTATGTTTTCTTCTTACATTTTCCTATTTGTGGTAAGTTACTTATGCCTTTGTGATCCACAATACACCTCTTTTATTCATCAGACCTGGAAAGATACTCCACGAGAAAATTAGAGACTATATGAACAGGTGGGGCAAGGTAGGTTTAGAGTTGTTCATATGGCAATAATACAAAATTAATAAACAATAATACAAGAATAAATTCTGTGTTTCATATACTCAGAACTGTAAACTTACTTTTGCCACAACCTGTATATAATAGTTCTGTCCCTAAATGAATCATAGTAAGCATCTCAAGGGAAGGAATTCTGCCTTACTCTTAACTTAAAAAAGAAAGAAACACCAGTACAGTGTCATGAACATAGTAAATGTTTTAAATACTAAAAATAAACAAAAATTCAATACAATGTCCAAGGCTCTGAGCAAGGACTTTGAAGAAGCCACAGGCTGACTGGAAGCCACCTTCTGCTCCTGGGAGCTCCTTGTCCAAGAGGGCAGCTGGCGGGGCCGAGCCAGAAAGCTCTACGGCATCGCTGGGACCTGGTGCTTCCCTGGTCCTCCAACCCCTCAGCCCACCAGAAAGCCCCACTAGTGTCACCTGCTGAGATACCTCAAACCCGGCTTGTCCTTTTCATCTAATCTAAATCACCATCACCTCTCACTTGGATACCATGCGACATTTGACAGTTCACTCACACAAACTGAAGACAGTATGAGTTTGATCTTTGCTGATTCTGCCACCTCCTTTTAAAACTTCTAGCAATTTCCTATTGTTCTTAGAATGGAGGCAGAACTCCAAATAGGTCTGGCCCTTTCATGTCTTTCCTGGCTCACCTCCTGCAAGGATCCCCTTTGCTCTCTCTATTTCATCCGGATCGGCCTCATATTGGTCTGATAACCCATCACAAGGTCTTTCCTTAGAGATGCCATTTATGACCTGCTGGATTAGACAAAATTGCCCTGACACAGGTACCCTAGCACTATGTCATCACCTTCACAGGTTTTATCAGGGTTGTAATAATGAACTTGCTTGTGGGGTTGATAAATGTCTATCTTCCCACTGGAGACAGGTCTATGAAGTTTGATAAAGGCAAGGATTGTGTAAATTTTCATTGACAGGTTGCTTACCAGGCATATGGTAAATGTACCATAAATATTTGTTGAAATGAAGAATGATGGATAAATAAATAAACCTAAATCTATTCATGTTTTTCTTTGTTGAACCTTTCTCTGAAAGAGTTCATGTTAGATTGATAAGTAAGACATGGCACTTGAGTTACATTGCATTATTATAAAGTAAATTAAAAAAATTACAAAGGCACAAAGAAGCCCTTGATTTCATTAGGTAATAGAGGAAAATTCAAAATATGAAAGCTTTTCAGCTAAGTCTTAAAGAATAGAGCAAAGGGCACCAAGAAGAGGTGCTGTGGGAAGTAGGAGAGACATATAAGTCAAATGGAGTCGCTGTACAAAACAGAAATCCAAAAAAGAACTTAGCCCCTGTGGGGAATTCACATTCTGAGAAATACAAGTAATGTGGCAAGTTAGTGGCCACAGAACTGAAAGGGGAGCCATAAGAGTAAAGAGAAATAAGGCAGTTTACTGAGGGACATGCAATTTTATTCTGAAAATATTATCTCACACAAATGTCATTACCTAGCTACATAAATAAATGTGATATATTATATTTTAAAAACCTTTTCTTGAACTCACATTTTTTTCTGAAAATGTCTCCCCATTGGAATATATGTTCTAAGGCATACATAGAAACACTTTTATAATATTAACCACAAGTGCTACTTCTATCTATGTATGCTTTTCAGTCTGAAGAACAGTACTAAATTTGCTATTTTTGTGTTCAGGTACTGGTGTATCTTGCTGCAAGGATGCTATGGAAACTACTTCTTTAAATAAACATTGAATATACTTCTCAAGGTCCACCTAGAAAATAAATTATTGTAGCATACTTTTCAATTAGCAATTTTATAATAAAGCTCCCATTGCTCCAGCAATACATTTCTTAATATTACCAACCTTTTTCTTAAAATACACTCACACACTCACACACACACATGCACACAGATATATAATGTTCTTATTAATTGCTACATCTATAAAGATAAGTGTTCAGGATTTTAACTAGCAAAAACATTTACTCTACAAATTAGAGTATATTGACATTACTATTTCCATCCATTATAAAATTTCATGTTTGTTTTCATTTGTGGTATCCTTTCTCAACTCTATCCTTCATTAAAGCCCCCATCTCAGCTTTCTGTTTAGTAAAACAAGTTTTGATTACCCGAACTTTTGGCCAATGACAACAGTGACAAACTGTTACAAGGAAATTTTAGAGCCTAAATAATGTATGGAAGAATAATCCCTTACATATGTTTAGGACTTTGCAATGTATTATGTATTTGTGTGTGTGTGTGTGTGTGTGTGTGTGTATGTATGTGTAGTCCTACTGTATTCTAATAAAATACTTGTAAAACTGACAATAATATCCATTTTTAACAAATAAAAATACAATGACTCAGAGAAGTTAAATGACTTGCCCCACTTCACCAGATAAATTAGTGGAAGTATCAGCCAATAGGACCTCTCATAAGTAGCCCGTCTGGAATTCCACTGCCATTTAACATCACAGGTGAAAATGTTAATAGACATCTCAATCTAGGCAGACACCAGAGGAATATTTCTCCTCTGTTAAATGTGTTCATTCTTCAAAAGTAATACATTACTTGTTTCCCTTTACTTTATTGTGCCTCATGATCTCTGGTGTTATTTTTAGTTCAAGTAACAGAAAATAATAACATTCTTTTTGAACATTTTATTGTTATAACAATAAACCGAGTTTTTAATTACTTGAAATCTTTCCTATAAATGACAGTATAATAGAAGTTCCTGGGTTCACCACATGATGTTATAGTTATGGTTTAGTCAATAAAATGCTTTTCATCTGGAATACTGTGTTGAGTAGTAATTATTCTTACTATAGGCATCAAACTTCCAATAATAAAGATTGGCATAAATATGCATCTTCCTTTCTGCATTTCACTAATTAGCTTCTATTCTTGGCCATGGGCTTATTTATGTAAATTACAACCAAAAGAATCTGTATATGAACTTCCCTTCATTTCAATAGTGTGAATCTTAGATTTATACACAAATAATGCACAGAGCTTTTGAATGTAATGAGCCCGTTTTAATCTTGCAGCATCAACCTTACTTATACCAGTTCAGTAAACTAATGATATTATGATTTAGACGAAAATAGTCTTAAGTCTCTTTGGAGAGTATTATTGTTGTCTAATGTAGAAAATTAAGCTTTAGAATCAGATACTCCTAAGGTAGTCTGACTCTCCACTTTGCATTGTTGATGTTGAATAAATCACTCAAACTATTGAGAATTTGGTTTTCTCCTTTTTAAAATGGGAAAGCAATTTCCATCCCTTAGTGTTGTGACCAGTATTAAATAATATATTAAATATTAAGTAATATTAAGTAAATATTGATTAAATATGATTAAATATTAAATAGTATTAATTGAAATATATAATGTAATTGGTATTTTGTTTCACTTTACAGAATTTACTTCTCAGACGCAGGCAAATATAAGATGATATAGAGAATGTATAACTTTTGCCCAGCCAGTGTGGCTCAGTGATTGAGCATCGACCTAGGATCCTGGAAATCCAGTTTGATTCCTTGTCAGGGCACATGCCCAGGTTGCAGGCTCAATCCCCAGTCGGGGGCGTGCAGGAGATAGCCGATCAATCACTCTCATCATTGATGTTTCTCTCTCTCTCCCTCTTTCCCCTCTCTGAAATCAATAAAAATATATTTTAAAAAATATTCCGTATAACTTTTTGTATAATCTTTTTAATATGTTATATTGACATTACTATTTCCATCCATTATAAAATTTCATGTTTGTTTTCATTTGTGGTATCCTTTCTCAACTCTATATCTGTCCATAATTGCTGTAAGTTGTGGAGTTTTGCCAATATGGAAAAGTTATCTTTGCTGACTAAAGCAATTTTCTTTAAAATAAACATAAACTTTGTGGCTTCCCAAGAACCTTCTTTGTGTGTATTTAGAAAGAGCTAACAATGTGGTGAGTTGAAAAGGTTTAGGAGCAAAGAACAATGTAAACAAAATATTTTGCATTTTCAATGGTTAAAGAAGTAACTTGGAAGACAGCTTTTGCCAGCTTTTTGAGTGACTCCTACTTCAAGACAATTTAAGGTAAACTGACATATCTGGTCACTTTGGCCCTTCAGTCAAATAAAAATGTGTATTGGAGGTGTCACGTTGAAATAGACAGTGGTGGACATCTATGGATTTTGTTTGCCCCACAACTCCTCACCCCATCCTTCCAGTGAAGCTCGTTGCTTCCTCTGGGTCACTGACCTAACCTCCACCCCAAACCAAGGTCCACATGGTTCTGATTCTGGGGAGAGAGACTCTTTCTCATTCTACCCTTGACAACAGGGTTAGAAGCATTAGCCAGTCTTAGCCAATCCCAATTCTTATAATTCTTTTATCTATCCATGTATTATCTATCATCTATCTATCTATCTATCTATCTATCTATCTATCTATCTATCTATCTATCTATCATCTATCTATCTATCATCTATCTATCTATCAATCTATCATCTATCTATCTATCTATCTATCTATCTATCTATCTATCATCTATCTATCTATCATCTACCTATCTATCATCTATCTATCATCTATCTATATCTATCTATATCAATCTATCATCTATCAATCTATCATCTATCTATCTATCTATCATCATCTATCTATCATCTATCATCTATCTATCATCTATCTATCTATCTATCATCTATCTATCTATCTATCTATCTATCTATCTATCTATCATCTATCATCTATCTATCTATCATCTACCTATCTATCATCTATCTATCATCTATCTATATCTATCTATATCAATCTATCATCTATCAATCTATCATCTATCTATCTATCATCATCTATCTATCATCTATCTATCATCTATCTATCATCTATCTATCTATCATCTGTCTATCTATCTATCTACCTACCTATCTATCATCTATCTATCATCTATATCTATCTCTCCTGCATCACTCATTCCTCTGGGTTCCCTAAAGTGATATGATGTAAGGATGGTACACCCCAGGACCATACCTCACTTCTTCCTCAGTTACATGGGGAAATCTACCTGTAATAGGTGAGAATGAAGCTAACAAAAAAAACAAAGCAGAATCCATTCAAGTATCCATTCTGTTAATCAATCATTCAATAAGAAGGATATAATATTTACCAAGGTCCAGTTCTAGGTACTTGGAATATATTTAAAAAAAGTAATAAAAATTCATGGAGCTTACATTTTTATAGGGGAGAGACCTGGAGAGAAAGAGGGAGGACTGACATGGAGGAAGAGGAAAATATTAAATAAACACAATAAAGAGTAAGTTATGTAATACATTAGAAGGTGATAGATTTTACATAAAAAAATAGCCAGATTAAAGGGGATCAGAAGTACCAGGTCCAGGTGGCATTGCTGAATAGAATGGTCAGAGTATGATGCATTAGGAAGAAACAATCTGAGCAGGATTCAAGAAAGTACAGGTATTAACCACGTGGATATCTTGGGAGCAGGTCAGATAAGTGCAAAGATCCAAAAGCACAAAGTGGCCAAGAAACAAAACAGTACTAGGTCATATGAGAGTGTGAGCTGGAAGGCAGATAGTGTAGGACCTCAGCTAGCGCACCTCACCCACGGCCTCAAGAAGAGAAGCACGTGATCGTGTCAGCTGGTACCAAAAAAAGGCATCTGTCAAAATCTGACATCTATTTGTGATGAAATCTCCCAGCGAACTAGAAAGAAAAGGGAATGTCTGTGACTGAATCATGGGACTCTAAAACTAACATTTTTACAGCTCTCACTCTGTTGCAGGTGCTTTGTGATGAGTTAGGTCCAAGTCACATCTTAAAGGTTAATAAACTGAGTTTTAAAGAGGTTAAGTAATGTATTTACAGTAATGCAGTTGGCTTGACCTCTCTAATTGCGGATCACATATCGACCGATTGAATGATAAGTTGAATGATAGTCCACATGACATTGGACACATGATAGCTGGCATAGCTTGTGGTACAACTCCCTGAGAGTAATATACTAGCAAGTTTTATTGCATGGGCTCTGCCACGGTGCTAACTCATGGGGAAAATCCATTTTTAGCTGAAACTACAATTTGAAAGTGTTTGTATCTCTTTAAAAAGTTTAAACATTTTCCTCCTATACTCATTGGCAACAAATAAATAACTGATATAAACAACAAATTCCAGTCTGGAGTATTCAGGTGAGAGAGGATTACAGCATATGTCTGCATTCCTTAACCAATAAAGCAAGCAAGCTTCCCGCATTATGCATGACCCATCATCAGAAAGCAGAGCTCTTAGAAAACAAATAGCATGCAATAAAGAAATATTATTTAAAGAATACAATTTGTTCTAGTGCATGAACAGAATGTATTTTTCTGTTTTTGATAACAAGACTACTAAAGCAAGAAGTAGGCGATACAGAAGAGAATTTGTGAAATAAATTGAAAAAGATCATCAGAATCGGTGCAGGAGAGAAAGGTAATTTAAGCCACAAAAGAGACGTGTGTCTGAGATCCAGAGTCAAAATTGTCATCAATACTTGAGTAAGAAGTAATTTGAAGTTTATAACAGAACCATATATATATATATATATATATATATATATATAAAATAAATTTGGACATTGTAGTTTATATTAATATACATATATATTTGGACATTGTAGCTTATATTAACATAAACTACAATGTCTAAATTTATTATATAGCAAAATATCCTAATTTCTCCCCACAGTCACATTGTCTTCATAAAGTAAGGTATTCCTACAAAACGCCATCTCATTAATGAGGGGAACTAGCAAGGTGAATTGGTTAAGACCATGGGCCGTGGACACACCATTACCGGGACTCAAATCCCAAGGCACCTAATTGTTCATTGGAAGCCACTTTTTCTTTACTAGTGTGGGATTAAAATCAGTACAAATCCCACAGAGCTGTCGTGACAATAAATTAAATATAATACATAAAGATGCTTATAAGGTATCTGGCAAAGAGTAAGAGTAAGGCTTTAATGGACATTAGCAGTCATTGTTTTTGAGAGCATGCAGTGGATCATGCTGATAACAGTCACAAACCAGGGACATGATCATGAAGAACTTACTCCTCAGTACCACTGATTTAGTAGCTTTATTCATCGCTTATTGTAACAATGGCAGACAAAGAAGATCAAATTATATGAATGTATATAAGTAATAGGCAAATGATGGTGTTAGTGATTCTAGATACTGTGAAATCATTAGATTGGTCAAGGGCAAGATGTAATCAAATTCTGGATTTTTTAAATCATCTTAAGATTTTATATCTAAGCATTTATATTCTATTTTTCAAAAAACTTTAAATGGAAATCTCTGCAGAATGGTTGGATTTTTTAATAGGAATCTAAACCTCTCAAAACCTTTCCACATTGGGAAATGTATTGCTTTTATAATGCAGTTATCACAATATGAAGTTTCTTAAAAACAGAACAAACTAATAACCAACTGGAAATGTCAACATGACTATCATAGTAAAGATTTGGGGGCCAAGACTGACAAAGCAGGATTAATTCCTGATAATACCCAGTTTCTCCTTAGGTCTGTCAAATCCTATTTTACAAAAGTCTTTCTTAAGCAGTTGAGTAAAATTTTGGAAAAAGAAAACATTTTGAATTGCATTTCGCTAACTCAAATCATCTGGTGCAAAAAACACCAACAAATTAGAATGGAAATTGAAGGGGCCTAGTCAGAGAGGCCGTTGACCTTCAGGCTTATATTGTTAATTTCTCCATGGGGAATTTTGATGCACGCACTCATGTCAGCCTGCACTCATGTCAGCCTGCTCATTTCAACAGCTTCAAAGCCTCACACATTTCTTGGCACAAAGTACATCTTCAGTGAATCACATGTAAATAATGACAAAGTTAGAAAATATCAAAATGCTCATTCCTGGCTACAGAGTATAAGGACAACTTTAAGAAGCATTGATATTTCACATAGGGTTTTGAAAGTTAACATAATTCATGTGGCAAATTTTTAATAGTACTATAATCCTCTCCATTTTAGTCCCTCCAAAATCACCTCTAGTACACATCATGAACCTATGTAGAATGATATAAAAAATCAATTGTGCCCTCTGTAGAGTCTGGAATCTTCTTTGTGCCACCTCAGTTGAAAGTTATTTTCCTTATATTGGGTTCATACTTGACTCTACAGAGGCATTCAGAGCCACCTCCCTCCATCAGACTGAACACTCTCATCTCCATGACATATATTCACAGAGGACCAAATGAATCTATCATGTGTGTGTGAGTGTGCGTGTGTGTGTGTGTAGATTAGTGTCTACCTCACATGAGACTTTGCAAAGATTTTTCCTGCATGGATTCTCCCTTCTGCTTGGTCTCAGGAATATCTCCACTCTTTCCCCAAGTTCTCAACTTCATGCAGCTATCTTTTTTAAAACTCGAGTCAAGTTTCTCAGATCAGTGAAGGCTCCTCTCTCATTTTCAACTTTTCTCCCCATAGGAGCAACTTTCAGCCCTTGGTTCCTCTTGATTTGCCAATTCAAATATCACCACAGCCTGGACTTGTGCAATCTATATCCCAGTTCTTGGAGAAGAAACATGTTTAATAACATGAACTGGTCTGAATATGGGCCTCCCACAACCAACACCCCATGTCTCCTCTGAGATGAGCACACTCTGTGGAGATAAACCTAAATTTTTTTATAAACCAACATAGTTCAACGCCACATAATGAAAGGGCATTTATTCCACCAGCTGAGATTTATTCTGTGACCTAGAGGCAATTAAGCACTATTATAGACTGAATGTTTGTGTTCCCCTAAAAATCTATATTTTGAAACCCTCTCCCCCATAAGATGGTATTAAGAGGTGAGGTTTGGGGAAAGTAATTAGGATTAGATGAGGTCATTAGAGCCCTCATGAATGGGATGAGTGCCCTTACAAGAGTCATGAGAGAGTTTGCCCCCTATCTCACCACCATGATGAGGGCAGGGCAAGAAGACAGCCATCTAAGAACCACATCCACTCCAGGTGCTGATCTGCTGGGACCTTCATGTTGAACTTCCAGCCTCTAGAACTATGAGAAATAACCTTCTGCTGCCGATAAATTAAACACTATGTGGTCTTTTGTTATAGTAGCCTGAGAAGACTAAGGCGAAGACGGTCTACACTTCCCCTCCGGGTTGTCTCTTCTTCTCTGGAAGAACAGCATTGGCTTTGCTGGTGGAGGTCTCATTATTCTAACCCATCCCAACTCCTTCTAGGCAAATGGGATGAGGAGCATTTGCCACTTCATCCCACTCTAGAAGTTCATGTAAATGGGACTGAAAGAAAAACATTTCAAAGGTAGTGATAAGTCCTCAGACTAGAGAAAAATGAGAAATCCATGGGAATTAGGTGGAGGTCATGGGTGGGTCTAGATTTCCAAGGGCTTTTATAGTCAAGCAAAGGAATATAAATATAAACATTTGGGCAATAGTCAGAGCTGTTGTCACTTGAAGACAGAAGGTATAACTAGAAGGCCTTGACTTTCAGGTTCAAAGTCCAGAAAAAAATGTTCTAGAAGAAAACACTCTTGGACTTGAAAAATGCATCTGCTCCCTTAAAACCCCCTAACCCATTCCTTGCTCAGCTCTGTGATAAAAGTCATTGATGGCAGAGTTCAGTCCACTCAGTTACTCTATATCCTTTGTCACCTGCTCTCTTAATAAGCAGAATCTACAGAGAGACCAGAAGCTTTGGAATCAGAATGACCTTTAAGTCAACTATCATCTTTCACTTTCTGTTACAGATAATCTTTGACTTATCTATAACAAGGAGATAATAATGCCCACCCCATAAAATTGTTGTGGGGATTCATTAAAGTAGACATATCCCTATTTTTCTCTTTTCATTACATTTAAGGTGAAAGAGAAAAGGAATTTTAAAACAAGACAATAAAAGCTCAGTTGTACACAAATACATTTTATCTGTTTACATGCAAGTGAAATCTTTGTGTCTCTGTCACTTTTTGGTTGTTTGTTTCCTGTTGCTATCACATTAGAACTCAACATTTCCCCACAGCCATTATATATAACACAGCGCATTCCCCAGGAGC
This sequence comes from Miniopterus schreibersii, assembly GCF_964146895.1. NCBI lineage: Eukaryota > Metazoa > Chordata > Mammalia > Chiroptera > Miniopteridae > Miniopterus > Miniopterus schreibersii. The sequence goes on along the minus strand of NC_138101.1, from coordinate 9,128,100 downwards.
ATTTCCTTCAAGCAGTTATAGACATTTTAATATGATATGTTTTTAGTTTGTACAACATGTTTCATGCAAATCGCATCCCAAAATGCTATGCAAAGTTAAATAATTCACTTAGAGGATTCAATAATGCATAACAGGAGTGGGAAGCAGAAATTAGGAGATGCTGGCTAGACAGAGCATTAGAATCCTGTGGCTGTTATTAAAAGAACTAACTCTGATGAAGCAAAGAATTAGTAATGGACAAAGCAATTGATGCAGAATAGGCAGAGTGCATGGAGACGCACGATGCTATCGTAAATTTAATATTCCTTATCCGAGTAGGGGCCAAAGGAACATAAAACAGAATATCATGAACATTAAAATAGGAGGAGGGATCCTGGAGGCAGAAATGAAAGGGTATGTAGGACTCAGAAGAAAACAACAGAAATCCACTTACCCATCTCTCTGAGCCCTGGGTGTGTGGTTGTTTCTAAGATACATTGGGAGAGTAAAGTCCTTGCATCCCCCAAGGAGGTGAATGGTGAGAGCATCAATCCCCGCAGCCCCCGGAGGTGCTGTCATATCATTCATGGAAAAGCAGGGGATTTGGGTCAAAATAAGCTTGACATGAGCTTCTGTTCCACCGTGTATCATTTCTTTATCACTACAAGAGGGACTTAGCTCTGGGTGGGTTTTTTGGTTTATTTTCTCATCTGCAAAATGTTGCTTATAAAAAACCCATGCAGAGGGGAAGATCAAGGCACGTTGCTTAGTGAAATAATCCTAAGCACACGTTCCCTGTTAGCTATTTTTGGGCCCTGTCTTCCTGACTCCCTTGGGGCTGGGCATCCCCTGCTCACTCATTCTTGCATTTATTCAATCGACAGATGTTTATTGAGCTCTTATGTTTATTCCAAGGGCTAGTTTGTGCTTCAATTAGTGTTGCAAAGAGGCCTGGCTGGGCATGGCTCAGTGGTTGAGCATTGACCTAGGACCCAGGCAATTGGGGTTCGATTCCTGGTCAGGGCACATGCCCAGGTTGGGGGCTTGATCCCCAGTTGGGGGCTTGCAGGAGGCAGCCGATCCATGAGTCTCTCATCATTGATGTTTCTTTCTCTTCCTCTCCTTTCCTCTCTCTGAAATCAATAAACATATATTAAAAAAAAAAAAAATAGTGTTGCACAGAAGACACAAGTTTCGCCCCATAGAGTGCATAGTGTGATAGGGAAGAAAGAGAGTCCACAAGTGAGTAAACGAATTACCTAATTCCAGTGTGGAATTCCATACATGTAATACAGGAAATAAAGCTAATGTAGAAAGAATAACAGAGCTGGCTTAAAAAATATCAGAATGCCTTTCTTTTGAGATGACACTGAAACTGAAATGTGAATAGTTAGTAGGAGCCACTCATAAGGACAGCAGGGAAATCTATGCTGTGGGCAGATGGAGAACGTGCTATGCGTGGAAGCCTCGAGGTGGAGAAGATCCTGGCGGTGTATGAGGGGGGAGAGAGGCAAGGGCACAGGAGCAGCTGGGTTTCTTCTGGGCTCTGGAGCCTCTGTGCTTCCTGCTACCACAGTGCATCTCACACTGGAGTAGAATTTCCTCTCTTCTGGTGGACTTCGTCTACAGGATCGAAGTATTGAAGTTAGGGGCTGGGCCTTTCTTCCCTGTAAATTCATGTTGCCTGTTACAGATCCATACACACTGTAGGTATTCCATAAATGTTTGTTTAGCCAATGAAAAGACACTAGCACCCAGCATAGGGTCCTGGGAAAATAAGGATTTAACTGGTGAAAAAATAGAGAAGTTGAATTAAATCCCTGTCTCCCAATTGCATACCTCCTTCACTCAATATATCGAAAACCTTTGATCTATTAAGCAGTATAGTAGCCCCAGGGGTATAAAGAATTAGGTAGAATCCATACCCTCTATCATCTCAGAATATAGTGGGGGGAAGGTTAAGTAAATGAACAATTAGAAAAGCATGTGTAGGGTTCTATGACAGAACCAAGGTGACTGCCACAAAAATAAGCCAAGGGGTATCTTTGAAGTCTTCCTGGGAATGTTTCCTTCTTTTTTCTAGAATAAATATTGATTTTTAAACTATATTCAGTTGTTCAATTTAAGAAATAATGATTGCACTTATAAAATATGCAGAGGCCTGATAAAGAAAAATAGGAATAAAACTTTAAATTTCAGAGCCTCTGATCTCAAAATATGATGCAGATATCCATAAAGAATTCCAGGACAAGTTATTAACTTAAGGCACCATGGAAATCTTATCAGGTTACCAATAGGAGAGAATATTTTAGGTTACCATGAAAGTCTTTGTGGAAGAGGTAGAATATGGGCTGGTCTTGAAGTAGGGGAGGGATATTAGGAAGAGGAAGAGTAGCAGGCAGATACAGGGTAAATGTGAAAATGGTACATAGTTCATTTAGCAGTAGTTTGTCTATATTCAAGCAGGGTAGTGTCCTATCATCCCTAAATACAAATGGGAAAATTGAGGCTCAGATAGGTCAAAAGTGATTTATCCAAGGCCACACAGTAAATAAGTACAAAATTAAAATGTGTAACATAAAGTCCAATGCTACTTCCAAGTGGTGGCTGGGAATTTCTTATATATCACTCCAGATAAACAACTCATAAGTGGGAATCAGCAAAAAAAACACAAAAAACAGAAAAACCTAGTTCCAAACCATGTATCCAAACTGTCCTGGGATCTACAAATATCTTATTCAAGGAACTATTGCTACTCTACCTTCCCTCCAGCATCTCTGCCATGAAGCTCATAGGTACTAAGGAGAATAGATAGATGGTTGGGGTTACTAACTAAACTGTACCTCCCCTTCCCAAAAATCCATATGTTGAAGCCCTAGCCATCAATGTGACTATTCTTGGAGATAGGGCCTTTTACTGAGGTTAAATGAGGTCATAAGCATGGGGCCCTAATCTGATATAACTGGGCTTCTTCTACAAAGAAGAGGTACCAATGTTTGTTTCTCTCTGTCTCTGTCTCTCTCTCTCCTTCTTTCTCTCTCTCTCCTCTCCCCCCCCCATCTCTCTCTCTGTGTATTTCTCTGTCTGTCTGTCTGTCTCTCTCTCTGTCTTTCTATAGGAACAAAGGAAAGGCCATGTGAGGACACAGCAAGAAGGCACCCTCTACAACTCAAGGAGACTGACTTTGTCTTGCTCATAATGTAGGAATCTGCACCCTTTCATTATATTCTAAGTCATAACCAGATTGGGGCTATCCCAGGGAAACCTGAACATCTATTTATCAGTCTGGCTTCACCTTACAATAAAGTAAGCAAGAGAAAATGGATTTGATTTCAAGCAGAAAGGAGTCAAGGAGAAGAATTTGTACTTTGCTGAAGTTGCCAAGTCTCTCCTCCAAATAAGGAAGCTGAGGCCAGCATAGTTGTGAGTCTCTGAGGATCATATAACTACCAAAAGCTTTACATTTATGTTCATGTGTCTTACAGGAAAGGAATCTTAAGTTGGAGAAAGTAAAGAAGTTAAAAAATTTGCTTAGTGTTTAATTTAGAAATCATAAAGCAAATGCATGCATAAAATCACAGGAAACTAAAATTCACTGAGGATTTTCTACATACCAAACAAAGTATTTCACATTAGGAAAGATGTGGCCAAGCAGTTTTAGCCCAAGCCCAGATATGAGAGTAAAGCTCCCTGATTTCCAGCAATAATAATCTTAGGTGTTCTCCAGACATACCTACAGCCTACATCCAACATTCTCACATGCTCTCCCAGGCTTGTAGCCACACTGCAATCTAAATTGACTGTTTGTTCTTGCAAATCTCATTTCATAAATTGTTGTATCCAACGTTTGCCTCAATTTAAAGTACATGATATCTACACTTCCCTGCACTTTCCAATTTTGCAATTCTTTCCAAAATAGCAATCACATTTTTTCAGGTAGGATATGTTTTCTTACAAACTCCTGAAGCTTATTGTCCATTTTCCATCTGGGCCAATCCACATGCAGAGCTTCTCTTATGACTTCTTTATTTGTGAGTTTAAACACTGACAGTGAATTTACTACCCAGTCAGCCATGAATCCCCCAGAGAATGAAAGGAAAGAAAAACATCTACTGAGGCAGAAACTCTCCATCTCCCAGCAGCCTCTGGGGATAAGTCCTGTACTTTCTTTCCAGGAAAGGGGTGGAGGAAGGGAAAAATAGTGGCCTTCAACTTTGAGAAATTATAACAAGAAGCCTGGCATTATAAATTTTTGTTTGTCCTGCTCCGTGGAGAAAATCTGACCTCATGTAGCCCAGAGCCTCACCTTCAGTGAACTCTAAAGTCAACCACTGTGTGAGTCACTCCAGGGAGCTTGAGTTCGTGGGATGTAATTTAGTGTTTCCCAGCAGGAAAGAAACTTAACCAGCTCTCTGTATCAACACACCCGTCTCCTAACAAAGAACTCAGTCAATCAAACGGTCAGAAAGTTGTGCCATTAAAAAAACAAATTAACTAAGTAGATTGTGCACGCATGTGTGTTTGTGTGTTTTCATTTGACTAAAATCTTCCCTATATTTCATTGTTAATTGTGACCATTTGAAATCCAAAGCTATAATTAGATCAAGGAAAGGGAAATAATATTCACTGAAGTGCTACTATGAGCTGGGCACTAATCTAGGGTATTTCTATGCACATCATATAATTTAATCCTCATAATAATATTCTCAGAAGTTTAATAACTCCTTTATCTGCCTATGTAAAAGTTGATTTCCTAAACAGTTTGGTTGATAGCCTGCCTCAATGAAAACAACTTCAATAATCCTACATAAACACTACAATTGTTATCCATGTCTCATGGGTCACTTTCCCCCCAAAAGTTGGCAATTTGGGTGATTTAAAAAAGGTGTACTCTAGATCAGTGTGTCTCAGCCTGTAGCTATTTTGCACCCCTACCCTCACTGTCACTCCTCCATGGGGAATATCTGGCAGTGCCCAGAGACATTTTTGCTCTTCACAACTGTGAGGGGTACTACTGAGATCTGGTGGGTGAAAACCAGGGATGATGCTAAAGACCCTATAGTGCACGGATGTGCCCACGACAAAGACCCATACGGCCCAAAATGTCAATAGTGCCGAGACTGAGCAACCCTGTCCTGGATATTTTCTTCAACACTTATTTAATATCAAGTATGCTGTTATGATCAAAGGAAACAAGTCCAAGGCAGAGTCCTTGACCTCAAGGATTTCACACTCCACTGAGAAGAATGACGACAGCAGATAGTTGTGGGGGCCATGGTTATGCCCGGCACTGGAAAGCAGGAGCACAGCAGAGGCCAATGCAGGTGCAGCCCTGACCTCACTGAGCATCCAGTTATGTGAGGAAGATAGATATAAAAAAATCAGTGTTTCCAATGAGAGGTGCAGGCTGCTGTAAGACTATCTAACCTGAGGGTCAGAAAAGGTTGCCCTGAGGAATTGACATTTGAAGAAGGCTCTAAAGGCTGAAGAGGCATTCACAATCTTTGAGAAAGATATCATAGCATGTGTCAAGGTGCATGGACTGAAGAAACTAAAGAAAGGTGGAGAAGCATGAGGTTAAGCTGCTGAGTGTAGGCAGGGGCCAGGTGCAGTGCTATGATAGATGCTACTCTGCCACCATGAAGTATTCTTAACCTGACCCATTGCAAAGAGGAATCAATATCAGAGCTAGGACTTAGAGTTGGGCCCAGGTGAAGGAAACAGAGGTTAGAGGAGGCAGGCTTGCTGGAAGAATAGTAAGGGGTTTGGATTCCTAAGCAGGTAAGTGCATGGGTGAAAAGAATGTAATATGAACGCCTCAATTACCTGGGCCCTCTGCTTCCTCGTGTCTCCTTGTGTTCTGTCTAGATGTGTGAATGGTTTAAAGTGACTTCTCATTTCCCCACAATATATGTGTCTGATTCCTAACAGGCCCTTTTTTATAAGCTTTATGAACTTCAATGCCTTTTTACCCCTGGCCCAGGTAGACCTTGTCCCAGCAGGCGTCTAGTCTAAATTTGATTGATGAAACGAGATCTTAGCAAGAACTTTTCCAATCCCCTCTGCCCTGCCTTTCTCTTTTATGACCCTTTATTACTAACTGTACTTCCTCAGCTTCAAGCTCTATTTCAGTAAAAAGTCCCAATTCACTTCAGCCTTCATGCCTTTTCATCTTCACTCAGTTCCCAGCTTTTCAGAGCCCACTGCCTTTTTGATTGCTCGTGATCCTACAACACTTTTGGCAAATCACTCAGCACCTCCCACATGCAGCCAGCTCCTCACAAACAACAGGAGAGCATGAAATTCAATCCATAGTACTGCAGCTTACACACTGAAGAGATAAGCCCTCCAATTAATGATCTCCCTGGGTAATTGCTTTCCCTCGCTTACCCAATTTGCTTTTGATCATGCTCTGTTACAAATGCCCTCACCTGCTTACAGGGCGAGTTCCTTTCAAAGGGAACCAGTGAAGGCTGAAGGGAGGAGGCTAGGTCATTGCATACACAGTGTGATGGTTTTAACTGGATTTCTGACCTGTCTTCTTTCCATTGCAGCCTCCTGAAGAGTTGTATCAGGACAACCTGAGGCCTTCTTCCTCCCACTTCTCACTGGGTTATGAATACAAGTTTCCTTTCTGTCCCTTCTACTCTCTTTGAAAAGACTGTCTATTTTGAAAGGATTGAATCATTAATCTCAATTTGAATGCCTCCTGCATGCCCAAAGCCAATGGTAAGACTAATCAGTCTGATGGCTGATTTCCCCAGTGACAATGCAAGCTAAGATGTCAACTATTAGGCTTCTTCATCTGTCACAGCATCTTGGGGCTCTGCGTGTGGCACATAGTAGAAATTCAGTAAATATTTATAACACAGCTACATCAACGACTATTTAATAAAGGCATTAAACTTAGTTTAAGGATTATTTTTTAAAAGAAGACGAAGACTTAGATAATAAGGACATATATGCATGAGGCTGGCCTGGACACCTGATTCTACTGTCTGTAAGTGCCTGGATGACCTTAACGTGGATAATGGCAGATGGCTCTTTAAACTCTTTGAAAACACTTATATAAATTAAAAAGGCTGGTCCTAAAAAGAAAATCAGATCTCATGGTTGGGACTCAAGTTCAGCTTCCCATTTGCTAGTCGAGAATGAACTTTCCTGAGATTCCGACTTTCACAGCCCCTGCCTAAGCCAATGGAGAATGTCAAGAGCATCTACTCCCCAGGCTAACCACAAGGAGAGGCAAATGAGAAAAGGCATCAGGAAACAATTGAAAAACTGCAAGAGTAGCTACAGTTATCTAACAAAAGAGAATGGAATAGAGTTCATGGAAGATGCGATGCACACATGGATTTAAAAGACAGATTCAGATGATAAGGAGAGTAAGAGTTGATGACCGCTTTCCATTATTTTTATTTTATTTTTGGTGTTTAGATGGATGTAATGGGCTATGGGAGATACTAGCATTGGAAAATAAGTGGCATTATGGACATACTATTTATATGAGCTCACCAGGTAACATCTGAGCTGTGTTATGCACCCAGTGTCTACAGGTTGGTAGGGGATCCACTCTACTAATAATTACTGGAGGCCTTTACAGAATGAATCATGGGGGTAAGGACATGCCTTTGAAGTCAGAGATAAAGGGTCCTAGTCTCACTCATATCAAGGGCTTGGGCTTTCCTTTGCATGAGAATGTGATTGCCTCTGAGCAACAGCTTCCTCCTAAGCAGTGAATTGAGGGAATGGAAGTAAATAAGGAAAAGGTATATTTATTTCCTGTGCTAAACTGGCCGCTGGGTAATCACAAGGGGGAGCTGATACATTATATAAATGAATTGAGTTCTCTACAGAAATACATTCAACAGTGGCTTCAAGGTCACGTGGTAGCCACATGGAATAATTCAGTCCAATCAATTCATTTCTCTTTAACCAACACTTTATTGGATGCTTTCAGTTACCCAGGCACTGTACAGGAGGGGAGGGTGCGTGTGAAGGGAGTGCAAAAATGAGCAGGCAGGGCCTTCCCAGCTCTGACCAACAACCAGAGTGCGAGGCTTAAGATACAGTAAGCGCACCCCTGATAGTGGGGATATGTTCTCAGACCCCCAGTGGATGTCTGAAACCAAACTCTCTGTATATTATTTTGTCCTATACATACATGCCTATGATAAAGTTTAACTTATATTAGGCACAGTAGGAGATTAAGAACATTAATGATAAAATAGAACAATTATGACAATATACTGTAATAAAAGTTATATAAATGTGGTCTCTCTCCATCTCTCAAAATATCTTATCATGAATGTGCTGGACAAGAGGGCAATTCAATCCCAGCCAGACAGAGCAGATGGTGCGAGATTTTGTCACACTACTCATAGCAGTGCACAGTTTTAAACTAATAAATTGTTTATTTATTGAATTTTTCCATTTAATATTTTTGGACCACAGTTGACTTCAGGTAACTGAAACCCCAGACAGTGAAACTGCACATTAGAGGGAACTACTGTACATTGTTTCCTGACCCAAGACAAATCCTTCCCTGGCTTTCTTAACATTAGAGACAGGCTGAATTTTCAACAACTACACTAGGAGCATTCAAAAGCGAAATCACCTCAGAGGGCACCTGAAGCAGAAAACAGACCTGACATTCATTGGGTTTCTAGACTTCTCACACTGAAGAGAATCTGCCTCTCTCTACTCCATCTCCTATATGTGGATCAGAGAAACCTGCGCACACGCCACAACATTCAAGGTCATTCCCCTGGATCTCCTTTCTCAAGTTGCTTAGATGACCATGCTTTTGAAGCTAGTCGCTCTATATTTTGATGACCAAAACCACCTTTCTGCACTCCGCCCCATCCATCAATAGTCATCAAATTCAGTTCTCTCTCTCTCTCTCCCCAGTGTCACCACAGTAGAGTAAGAGAAGATGCAGAAGGGGGGAGGCTGCAGAAAGAGCACAGTGTACTTTAATGGGAACATTCTGGATGCTCCTGCCTCTAGGGCGCCCCAGGACATGGCTTCCCTTAGGCCCCCGCAGGAGAAATCGCCCCTGTCCTTTCCGCAGGGCGGCTTGCTGTCTGCTGTGTCCCACGGAGAGCGTGGTACACTCACTGCGGCCCGAAGCACACTCAGCTCGCCCCGGTCCCCTGTGTCGGCCGGCACAGTGCTTCACGCAGGGCCACGGCCACAGCCTCGCCTGCTGCACGCGTGCGAGGAGGGGCGGGGGACAGCACAGGGGCCCGAGACAACTTCACCTTCGAGGCTGAGAAAGGCCCACACTCAAGCACCTCCGAAGGCCTCCTGTGAGCTCGAGATCTGCCTCCTCGCGCCCACCGTCGTGAGCGGGCCGCCGTGGCCTTTTACAAGGCAAGGTCTCATCACGCGACCTCGGGAACTCACTCGGCCGAGTTTGCGGTTCTAGATGACAGTTCACTGAAGCTTCATCACTACCCAGTAACCTAATGAAGGAAAGAAGGGTTAGGATCGACTGCAGAACTCGAAGTCGTCTGTCACTTCAGATGAGTGACGCCGTCATTAACCTCTAAGGTCACATTAGCTATTATTGAAGTGTCACATAGCCCGGTGTCCAGATGAAATCAGACAAGCTATTACCTCACTATTATGCTAACAAATTTCGAGCTCCTCTGAATTAATGCGGCCCAGACTGGAGACTTCCTTAGCTGGTTACTAAGTGTGCAGATTGAAACAACTCAGATGTAATATATGACATCAATTTCCCAGCTGGAAAAAAATCATCTGAAGCTACTTACAGTTATAGTGAAGTCACGAACAGATCTGGGACAAAATGACCAGTTGGCATTTCATTTTAAGGCATTGTGTTGAAGGAAAGTTGACGTCTATTGATTTTTATTCTGAAAACCTTTTACTTTAATGTCAGAATTTCTCAGGCATAATAAAATAAGTTTATAGTTTATCTAAAGAGAATACACGGCTTTGAAAGCATCAAAGTAAAAACAGCCTGTGATATAAAAGACGCGGAGACTGGATGAATTATTTTGAAAAGGTTATCATCCAATCAATACACTAAAATATGGCGTATGGGAGTCACAGACGGCTGGAGGTGGGGGTTAATTCCAGGTTTAGGTAATGGCTGGGGGAAGGCCAGGACTGGATCTCGCCTCCATCCAGTGAATATTAAGTCTTAAAACAATGGCTCTGGAAAGGACTTTAGAGATCAGCCAGTCAAACCCTTGCCATTTCATGAATGAGGGAACCGGTTCAGAAGGTTTAAGTGATTTGCTCTGAGTTACAGAGCTTAAAGCACTATCAGCGAGCAGGCCCAGTACTAGACACAGATTTCCAGAACCAAGAAACTGCACAGGACCCCTCCTCGCTTCCTCTCTCTAAAACTCGTGAAAAAGCAGAACTTGGTAATCAAGCGATGCATATGCTATGGGGCGAGAGATAAGGAAAAGTTTCGTGTTCCTAATTAAATACCAATTTAACAATACAATTTAATTCTACTAGTTCATAAAAGTGGTCTTTATATCATAACTGAACTTGTATGGAGAGGCTTCCCTTCCATGAATGCCCAGCCACCCCAGAACAGTTAGAGTGGGGCCTTTGATGTTTCTACAAGTTATTTATAACTGTATTTAATTTTAGCACCATAGAAATCTTTTTTCTCCCCAATCATTTTTATAAAATAATAAAGCAAAATATAATAAAATTTAGTATTGAAGCTACATAATTAAATATGTCCTTGTGAAATTGCCCAAGTAGAACTACTGAATGACAGCTAATGCCATCATGAAATAGTTTGACATTTTCGTTTGTGATTTGTTTTAGCAAGGTAGGAATTAAATATAGAAAGGACAATCAGAGGTGTCAATCTCTTATGTACAAAAGGAATAATTATTCAAGAGTTGAAGGTATTGAAGTTGAGAAAAACCTACATTATGGTAGAGAACATGCTAATAAACTAGGCAAAATATTATTGAAATGACATTGAGGACACACTTACCAAGGAGCTCTAAGAACTTTTTCAGGGTCGGTGACCCAGAAGGTAAAATGAACAGAAGAGGGAACAGGGAGGGTTTTTACCTCCATACTCTTCTGCACAGTGCCCCAGCCTACACTGAAGAGATGCAAATCACAAAGCCAAGATTGAAAATGTAACATTTGAGATATACAGACAGACATAAAATACATGATGATGATAGTGTCTTAAAGGCACAGAGTTGAGGCTACGCACTGCCCAAAGTACAACTTAAAGTGAACAATTCCAGGGGAAAAGACGGATTCTTCCAAATGTCTAGAGAAAAATAATTCCAGGGAAAAAGACAGATGCTTCCAAATGCCCAGATGTTGATGGAAGCGGAGCCTTAGGCTGCAGCACAGTAGCCTCCCGGGCCACTGGGATGGACAAGGTGATAGAAAAGTAGGCAGAGTCCCTGCTTCGCCATTAGCTAACAAGCGGAGCAGTTTTGCTTTTAGTTTTACATATTACAGTTCCAAGTAAAATTTTACTTGACGACAATAGTTCTAATGATCCAGACAAAATGCATTTTCCATGTGGATGTTGGTAATCATGGGGACACCCAAATTTGCTAATCAGGTCAGGTTTATCATGGGCATCTCAGGGGATTTTTTTAACAGTGTATTTTGTAGTAATTACACACTACACACTACAAACTCGTGTTTAAACTCTGACGATAATCACTTGCTCATGTAAAGCGGGGTAAAGAACGGGATTCGAGAAGCATTTCTTTTTCATGATATGCTTTCATGCTCCTAAGGTATTCACTTCCTGAATCAAACCACCTGCTGATCCGTAGATAAGCATAGAATTTGATTTTCCTCGGGGCAGCTATGACAGAAAAACTATTCCCAACATAAAAGCCATTGACGAGCAGAGCCCTACGATGGGCACCCCTCATGCTCTCAGCCCCCACTCAGCTCCTTTGCCTAGTGCCCTCCGCCCACCAGCCAGTCCAGCCTCCCACCGCCGGTCTCTGCCGGATACATTCTTCTACACGGGGTTCTAACACTTTCATGTATGTCGTAACTCATTTGGAAGTGTAGTGAAGATTTTCCCATCTCAGGACAATATTTTCTAAAACCATTACATATATACAAAGGAAGCCAGTTACTAAAATTTCTAAAATTAACAAATTCCAGATTTTAAAAAATATGTCCTTTTGATTTACACATTAAATGGCAGGACCCTGCAGGAAATCTAATTACTACTATAATTTTCGATTATTGATGACTTAATGATATACTGCTGTATGGTAACTATAATGTGATAAAACGATGTCATGGCTTTTACTGGCCACAAAGGCCACAGGCCTGTCGACACCAATGAGGTCTGATGCTCTCATTCACAGTCAATAGAAATGCTAAGTTTTGGTCAGATGCTAGTGAAGTAAAGAATGTACATTTTCCCCTTTGGACTCCTGAATTTAAAACCCAGGTTAAATTGTTGATTTTATTCATGATTCACCTTCTCAGAAGCTTTTGGGGAGCCATTCTCTGTATCTATAACCACTATTTCTCAGCACTCTGAAGGCAAAATATATTTGCCTCTTCCGCAGCTGGCCCAGTGTGTTGCTGTTTTATCATTAACTTAGTGTCATGAAGTATTCATTTCACATACACAAGTGAAACACAAATATATTCTCATTGTCAAAACTCAAACAACATGGATAAAGGCAAAATCCCTGTTGACTAACTGGCTCCCAATCACTCACTGCAAATTGCCCATCCTAGATCCCAATCTCTTTTTCTAAAGTAACAACTATTATAACTTTTATTTGTTTCCTTTCCAACCTAAGTTTTAGGCATTTACACACACACACACACACACACACAATTTGAATACATAAACATATATATGCACAAGGTGTTATGTGTTTGAGAAGCTTTTAAAATGATCAAGAATAACATAATGAATGCCCATATCCCAAACACCTACAATTAATAGCTATTAATATAATATTTGTTCAAAAATTTTCAGGGAATGATGTATTACAGATAAAAATAAAGCTTCCTAAGCTCTAAGATACCTCAAATTTTATTTCCCTGTACACTAGCTTTACCTTCAAGAAGAAAAAACACAAAATGAGTTTAGTGCATTTGCATATAATAAATATATAGATCCATTGTAGTATCTATACTATATATGTCCATTGTTATAAGTGTATGTATAGATGTACATAAAATATAGTTTTGATGTTTGTTTATTTTTCATAAATTATATCATATTGTATATATAATACTATACCATGTTCCTCTTTTCACTCAGTTATGATGTTTTGTACATCGATCCATATTTTCATTTAAGAGTTAGTTTATTTGTATAACAGCATCATGTAGTGTCCTATATAACTATACCACATTTTATTCAGCCATCCACCTATTGATAAGTATTTTGCAAGTTTAAACATCTTAGCTCTTAAAAGTGATGTTGCAGTAAGATCCCTCCTAGATATTTCTGTGCAAATGCATGAAAGTTTCCTTTTGCTGAATTGGAATATCTGAGTTTGGAAATGCTTATTTCCAATTTTATCAAAATGTGTCAAGTTACTTTCAAACTGTGTCTACTTAAATTCTCAGCAGCTGAAGATGATGTGACTATTTCCTCAAATGTTTGTTACTGTCAGATTTTTAAAAATTTGATGACATTACTGAGATATCATTGAAGTAAAAAACATATATTTGAATACTACAATTTGAATGGTTTTGACACTTGTATATGCATCTGAAATCAGCCACAGAATCAAGATAATGAACACTTCTATCATCACCAAAGTTCCCTTGTGCCCATATGCAACGCACTCTCCATTCCACCCGTCTCAAGGAAAACATTGACCTGTTTTCTGAAAATATAAAATATAATTTTTTTAATTACAAAATTTTTAATGTTGACATAATTGCAAGTGTCTCCCTTTTTTTTCACCCTTTGCCCACCTGCACCCACCTCCACCTCCCCCTCCCCCTCCCATGGCCTTGACCCAACTATTGTTCTTGTCCCTGGGGTACGAATATATGTTCTTTAGCTAATCCGTTCACCTGCTTTATCTAATCACTCTATGCCCCTCCCCTCGGGCACTAGCCAGCCTGTCCATATGATCTAGAATTTTATATCCATGGAACCATGAAGAGTAAACTCTTTGTTTCTTGGCCTTTTTCACTCAGTGTAAGGATTTTGAGATTCATATTCTGTGTATCAATAGCTAATTCCTTTTAATGGGTGAGTATCCAATCACCTATTCATGGACCTTTGAGTTGTTTCCCATTTGGGGCTATTACAGATAAATCTGATAGGAACATTTATATACAAGTAATTATTCATATATGTGTTTTTGTTTCTCTTTCTCATAGTTAAGAACTCGGAAGAGAATGGCTGAGCCACAAACTAGGTATACATTTAATGTTTTAAGAAACAATCAAACTATTTGCAAAGAGTACCATTTTTATCCCCACTAGCAGTATATGAGAGTTCCAGTTACTCCAAATCCTTGCCAATACTTGGTATGCTCATGTTTTTCCTTTAGTAAATCTAAAATGAAGTGAATCTGTAGTATTATCTCATTGTGATTTAATTTTCATTTCCCTGACAATTAATGATATTGAGTATTTTTTTATATGATTATTTGCCTTTTCAATCTCTTCTTTTATAAAATGCTCAAATCTTTTGCCCAATTTCTATTAGATGGTTTATCTTATTATGAAGTTGTAAGCATTCTTTATATATTCTGGGAATAACTCCTTTGTCTCATATTTTGTTGTAAATATTTTTACCAGTATGTAGCTTTCATTTATATCTTTTTAATTAAGTATTTCAATGGCATTTATGTTCATTTTAATGAGATTCAACTAAGTATTTTTTCATATTAGGCTTCATGATTTTTGTATTCTGTCTAAGACATCCAGCCTAAGTTGCAGTAGCAAATTTTTTTTTCTTCTGTTTTCTTTCAGGTGTTTACTTCTTTTATATTTACAGTTGGGTCTATGATTCATTTATAATTCATCTATAATAAGGCCTGCATTTGTTCTGGCTATTCTAAACCTTCTGTCTCATGTCTCTACATTGCTTGGTTTCTCCTGACAATCTAATGACAAAATATCATGTTATCCACTTTCATTTTTATTGTGGTATATATCACTTGATAAAATCATGCTTGTTTAATGGTGTGTTGATTTAATATCTGTTTTTCCAACTAGAATGTTTAGTCTATTAAAGAACTAACCTTACATATTGTGCTCACTTACGTATCCATAATACTGGATAGCATGAGCTCCGTAAATATTTTTAAAGATGAGCAATATGGTATTTGTGGAAGCTACATAGCATGTTAGAGCAGCCTTAATAAAATGCACAGTCAAGATTTGAATTCATGTCTATCTGGCTGCAGAGCCTGAATTCTTACCTATTGGGCAGTGGGGACTAAGGTAATTTCCAGATATCTTGCCTGGACCCCTTAATAGATGCCAAGAATGACTAGATTGGGTGTTGCTTGATGGGAGAAACAAATAAGATTAGTATTAATATCTTCCGCTTCAGATGTTTGTAGACTATGCCATTGCATGGCAGGGGTGGAGTTAGATGGGGACACACATTAAATGCCATCATTTGCAGCTCTCTCCAAATGCCAGGTAAGCCTGAAGGAGAAAGTCCAGACACTGCATAGTAAACAAATGTCAAGGCCGTGCAAAACAGCTTACTCTTAACATTGTAGTAACTGAGCTACAGTAGTTACAAATCAAAGTAACTTATTTTTAAGTGGTTTAATGAGCAAAGTGCAGGCCAATGCCTCCGTTCCTTAGGAGCTAGGGCGTGTATAAGGAACACATCACCCAGCAGCTCCGTGCTCCAGATCTTAGCCTCCCTGGGGAAAAACAGAGCCCTCTCTTCCTTTCAAAATTACATTTCCACTTAGTGTTTTCATAAAAGCTATTTTCTTAATTTTTATTTCCTTGAGTAAGCCGCATCTCAGGGGAAAATAAACACTGACCCTAAAATGAAGTGATTTAATTACCCTGCATCTGCCTTTGAGATTCAGGTTCCGAAACTTTTTCAGTTCTCTCACGCAAATCGTGTTGCATAAAGGGAGGCTTTTGCAATGTCATGTCCTGCTTTTTGAGACGGAGGAAAGTTAAAAAGAAGGCCTGTCGTGTACTGGAGGTGAGTTTGGGTTACAGTCAAAACTTTTGACCTTTCCACTAATAAGTACAAAGGAAATTGCAGGTCAGATAACAGGTATTCCAAACTCGAAGTAAAACTCCCATGGAATTAGATTTTGGCCGGAGGCACAGGCCGAGGCAGGGCCGTAGCAGGAGAGAAGGCCCGAGTGAAAGGAGGCAACGGGCCTGATCCCGGCTGGGCCACTGTCAGGGACCTAGGGCAAGGCACTGCTCCGGGACGTCAGCTCCCTCATCTGCCTGGAAGTTGTCCACTCCCCATATGGTATCACTAGATGCCCCCTGGGAAGTAAAAGGAACAGGAATCAAAGTGAGTATTTCTCTAGACTGTCATGACAGACGTAGGTATATTTTAATGCGCATTCATTCGTAATGATAATGATGCCAGTGTCCTTTGAATCGCAAGCCCTGTCCCATGGATCAAGGTCTGATTGAGGGGACACACAACCGAGCATTTGCCTAATCGCTCTCAAATAAGGTCCATGATTTCAGTGACAGTCTTGTATATCCCATGAGCTCCCTTGCCCCCCTTCACTGTGTTGTAGGTGCCTGGGAAAGCCCCAGCTCTCTAGTATGCCCCACCCGTACTTATGTAACTAAATTTGGTTCAAGAAAACCATGCTAAGTAGACTCACTTTAAATGCCTGAACTCTAACTTCACACCGGCTATTATGAAGGCCCAGAAATTTTAGTACAAAAGTATCCCCTTTACAATTCGCCCAGATAACTATTTTACAACTTCCCTTCCTCAAACTTCCAACACCCCCCCTACCATCCCCATTCCCAGTTATTGCACAGGATTCATTTCGCTGACTCGTTGCCGAAATTTGAGAATTCTTTATATATTCCAGTTACAAGTCTTGTTGGATATGAAATTTACAAATACCTTCTCCTACTTTGTAGCTTGTCCTTCTGTTTTCTTCATGAAATATTTTGCACCCCCAAAGTTTTGTATTTTGACCAAGTGCAAATGATCAATGTTCTTGATGAATCATACTTTTGGTGTAATATCTAAGAACTCTGACTAACTGGAGGTCAAAAAGATTTCCTCTTATGTTTTATTCTACAGTTCTTCTACTTTTACATTTAGACACACGATCCATCTTGAGTGTATAGATATAAAGAGAGAGCTATAGGTTGAGTTCCTTTTTTTCTCTTTTCTCTTTTTTTGCAGATGACTAACCAATTGTTTGGACACCATTTTTTGAAAAGGTTGTTCTTTCTCTTTCCAATAGCTTTTGCACCATTGTCAAAAATCAGTTGGCCATTTATGAGGAACTATTTTGGTCTCTCTATTCTGTTCCATTGACCTAATTGCCAGTTCATTCATTTTTATCAACTTTATCTACAGTACTTAAAGTACAGCTGGGAGCACATTACATTAGACAACAGAAATGTTTTTCTTATAATAGCAGATCTCTTTGGCATTTAAATACTTGCCTAATGTTCTCCTAATTTGGTTACATAGCATAATCCTCAAAGACATGAAAAAGTCTCTTTAATCTCTATAAATGTTGTATACAAATACAGCTTTCAACAAAGATAAATATTAATATTAAAATTGGTGGAATAAGTGCCTGATATCTTATTCCAAATAGAGTGCTTAAATATTTGAAGAGTTTGGGGATAATGAATAAAACAGGGGGTAAATAAATGGGGTATTTTGAGCCAACTAGAACATATTTTCTTGAATCATTAATCAAAATAGATTTCTCTCTTTTAATCTTTTCTTGGCTAAGCCAATTTAACACCCTCTGAAATTATCTTAAGTTTTATGGGATAGTTAAATTTTTAGTGTATTGATTATCTGACTTATGACTTATTTTGTAGGGAGGCTCTATAAACTCTCATAGGAAGACTAAGAATAGTTGCCTTTGAGCTATAGAAAGAGAAAATGATAAAACCTTGTTTCTATTTGCAAATATTATTTCCCAGTTTATAGTTTAGTACCTCCTTGCTACTTTGGGACATAGGCAACCTCAGACGTAGAAGACAGGACTAGAAATGGAAATGAAAATAACAAAGCAACTAATTATTTAAAATAGTTTGAAATGGCCCTAGTCCATGTCTGCCATCTGCCTCCTGCCCAGGTCTTTTGGTTCCATACCCCTCACTATGACACCAGGCACAGTTCTAAGGCATTAACTTATACATACTCGTTTGATCATTACAATATCCATAGGAGGTAGGTGTGGCATAATGGTGCCTCTTTATAGATAAGCCAAATGAAATAGAGAAAGGTGAAATAACTGGACCAAGGCTACACTGCAAGAAAGCAATAGAAATACAGTTGGAACTCAAGTCATCTGTTTCCAGAGTCTGTTCTCGACCTGACCTTACATCTGCTAGACAAGGGTAAGAAGAAAATATATTCATGAATCATGAGTCAGAGATATCGGCACCCAGAGCTTCTTATGGTAAATGATGTGTTTGATAGAATTATATGACGTACGCATGTCAAGTGTGAATTGCTGAATCACAGACAATAATAGGAGGCAACATGCAATAAATC
This sequence comes from Miniopterus schreibersii, assembly GCF_964146895.1. Lineage (NCBI taxonomy): Eukaryota > Metazoa > Chordata > Mammalia > Chiroptera > Miniopteridae > Miniopterus > Miniopterus schreibersii. The sequence continues at coordinate 9,109,433 of NC_138101.1, read as the reverse complement.
GGATATTTACATTACGTGTGAAATACCATATATACTGACACCTGTACCTAATTCAAGCTGTTTTGTGCTCTGTGAATATTGATTCCCTCTCCCTGCTTGTCTACCCACTACTGGCCCTTCAGTATCTCCTGCGCTGCCCACCGGTCTGGCTCGGCTTTCGGATCATCGGCCCAGGTGGGGCATGTGCGGGAGCAACAACATCCTCAGGTGAGAATTAAAAAAAGAATAGAAAACAGAAAAGATCTTTTCTTTTGGAATTTGAAGCATGATTGTTCCTTTCATACCCTAAAACAGAAACTTGAGCATAAAATAACTGAAGCATACATGGAGGCCAAATACAGAGCGCTTAGGGAATGAAAGCTGAGAGCGAAGTTAGCGGGGTTACATGGAGAGGGCAGAGATAATGCCCGAGTCGTGCTTAATGGGGGGGGGGGGGGGCAGGGGGCAAAATGATTGGAAAATCACAGCCAGGCCAACAAGGTATGGTGTCCAAATAACCTAACATCAAGAATCCGCTGTGTGTGTTTTTTACTGAGTTTACTGGGGTGACATTGGTTAATAAAATTATATAGGTTTTAGGGGGAAAAAGAATCTGCCAGATGAGTTGTCATCCAGGAGACCTGTTTCTGGTATTGCAGAGCCCTAGACATTTGACCAGACTTCTGAGACAAGACTTGGCTTCCTGGAGAGGAAGACAGAGAGAGAGAAAAGGGGGGGTAGTATAAGGAATGTGTTCTCTATTTCTTTGAAACAGGCAAAAAAAGAGAGGGGAATATGAGGCCTGAATCTGCATGATGACATAATTGAACTTTTCGTTCACAGGCTAGCTTTTTCACTGAGTTTCCTTGCTTAAGGGAGAGAAATAGAAAAGTGGCCATGACCAAACTCACCCATTCCATAAGCACATTTTCTCACTATCAGTGAGGAATGAGAGTCCCATAATGGGCTATTTATAGAAGCTGAAGTTCACACACTTAGAAACATATATTGTACTGGTGTGGAAATCATTCTGAAATAAATTAAACAGTGCCAATAAAATTACAATAAAATTGAAGCCTAGAGCCAGATAGAAAAATCTGAAAACCATAAAGAATCCAGCGAGGCAGTAAAAACACAGGCTGACGCAAATCAAGAGATGAAGGGAATTAGTTGCAACCTGGGTTGTAAATATTAAGCAATGGTGATAAATGAAAGACATCTAGAAGAGATATATAATGCATTAGATTGCAAAATTAATTCCAGCCAGAAGCCTTAGGAATGAAGCAGCCCATTTACACAGCAGGCAGAACTCAATTATAAGAATAAGCTAAGTAGATTCAACTATGGCTTAAGTAGATTCAACTAGATATATGTAGCTGCCCAAATTCCACGATACAATTTTCTAATACATTTAGACCATAGCAAAGGGTATCAGCACAAAGAAACCAAGAGATAAAATGCACAAAAGGCATGAACAAACAGTTCACAGATTTAGAAATTTAAAATATATATAATTTCATGTATAAAATACGTAAAATTAAAATATAACATTGTTTTGCCTGTGATATGCACAATTCAAAGATGTAATATCCATATGGTGCCTTTTATAATGTTATTATTAATATATATGCTGAGGGAAGGCTATTTGTATTATTTTTGTACTGTGTATTTTTTCTAGTATTTCCTGTAGTTTATTTTTATGTGAGTCACTGCTCTGTTATTAGATGCATGCATATTAGTAAGTCTTTACATCTTTATTATTAAATAAGGCTTTATCATTATAAAGTGTTCTTATTTGTCTCTCTGTATATTTCTTGGCCTCCATTCAACTTTGTGTGATATCAAAATCACGACTCCTGTTTTTCCTTTTTAATTTACAATTGCCTAGCATATCTTTGTCCACTATTTTATTTTAAACATATCAGAACCTCTTTGGTTTTGATGCATTTCTTGTGTACAGCATACTGTGTGATTTCTTTGCTAACTGTGATGGATTCCATGATGTCAAGTCAGCATCATTCTTACCTAACCTCTCTGCAAAGCATTTTCCCGAATCTCCCTCTGTAGGGTGATAGGTAAAAGATTGCCAACAAGAGGAATTTGCATGAATTTAAAGGATCATAATGAAAGAGGAGACATTATTATCTTGAGAGAGTTGCAGCCAGACACGGGGGCACAGAAGAAATTCCTTACAACTTTTAAGAATTACCAGCTTCTCCACTACAGCTTGAGATATTTGGAGGGAAATTCTCAGCTTCCCGAGAACTGCAGCAGCTCCCAGCTTTGAAAAGCACCCACTTTGGCACTTTGGGTTAAGACATCAGTGTTAACCTCTGGCTTTCAGGAGATTCTCTGACTTTCAGTAGTAGTTTCTCTGATCTCTGTCCCTCTAGCTTTTCAAATAAATATTTAAGCTCCTTATTCCACATTAAAACAATTATATCTGAATATACAGTGGCTTCTGTCTTCCTGACTATGCATAGCCTAATTTTGGCCTCTTGAGTTCTGCAATATTTTCCATCTTATATTTTTACGTTTAAATGTCACTTTGCTGTAATGTTATTTCTCTCTCTCCCCACCCCTCTCTCTCCTCTCTCATCTTTGTTCTCACTCTTGTTTTTCTGCATATTTTTAGTATTTAGACAAGTCTGCATTTTTTGTAATAGTTAAACATCTTTATTCATTCCTTTACCTAGCACTCTTAATTTATTGTTTTCTACTTCTGGATAATATCTGTTGTCTACTACAAGCTGGTTTATGAGGTAGAAGCTCTTCCTTTTGTTCCCGACTTCCCCCTGGAACTTAATTCTAGGTGATATGCTTTAGCTCGCAGTTTATAACCATAAGGCAGTCAGTAAACATGCTCAGCTCTCCTTTTCCTCTCCATTTTCTCCCTAAACTTGTATTCGTTCTGTTGATAAAATCATACTCAGTGCTCACTTTCAATATGTATGACAATGTCTTTTGGGAGTTTTCTGTTAAGATCTTTCTTTAGCATATTTCTTATGAAAGACTCATGAAAAAATAGTAACTGACATTATGGCTGTTAAAAATAGTATGTCCATGTTATGTAAAAATGTCTTTACATGTAAACAACAGTTTGGCGAGATATGCAACTGTTGCCTTACATTTTCTTTCTTACATTGTCTTCTGGCATAAAATGTTAATTTCTTAAGTTTTGATAGAAATCTCATATTCTTTCTTTATAAATGGCTCCATCTTTGGGGGATGATACCTAAGGAATTTTTGTTTCTCTAAAGTTTTTCATTGTGCTAGAAATTAATCTTTCTAGGTGAATTTCTCTGTATTGTTCTATTACTTTAATATGCAGTTTTAAGTCTTTTATTTCAAGAAAATTTACCTGATTTTATTCAGCATTTGTTCCACTCTATTGCTTTGCTGTCTTCCACAGCACCATTATACGTCGGTTGCACCATCATTACCTACTTTTATAGCATGCTCACTTAATCTTTTTTTCTCTTTGTTTATATTTTCTTTCCTTTTTTTCTTTTAGTTTTGTCTTTCCATTACCTGTGTCCTTTATGACATTATCTGTGGCCTTAATTCTTATTTAAACTTTACTTCTGAAATTATCTTTTTTCCTTTCATTTTTAATTATTTTATGATTTATGTTAGTTCTTTATTCACATTCTCATATGTTGAATCAGCTACTATCAAGATTTTCTAATTCTGATTTCTATTGATTCCTTAATTCCTTTTTGGCTGCTTTGAAATAATAGCCTATTTTATCTCTTTTTGTGTTTGTCTTTCTGGAATGACCTAATGTCTATAGATATGTTGCTTTGACCATTTTATTCTTTTCTTAAAGAAATTTAATACAGGGTTCCACTGCAATATGTTTCAATTGTTGATTTCTAAGAGAAAAAGATTTCCCAGGACTCTTAGAAGGGTAGGGTAGGCTAAAATATCATTGAGCTACGTGATTCTATAGCAACATTCTCTATTGTTTCCATATAAGATTCAAACATGGCCTTGCATTTTCTGAGATGTGCTGACTGTATTTTCCTTGCTGATTTTTATATGAACTATGTCCATATTCGTTGTACCCTAAGTCTATTTTTCTGTTCAGTGTAGATTCTACTCACAAGATTTATCTAAATCTTATGCTTTATTCCACAGTGAGTTCCATTTCATTGATTGCAGGGGTTCTCAACATTGTCTGAAATGCTCATGGTCACCATTAATTTCCTTACAAAAAATTAAGTCTCTCTAGACACACTCTTAATTGGGCTGTTCAAGATTTGCCCATCACATTTCCTAAATAATTGGGGCAATTTCTGGGTTCTTCAGCTCTCATAGGTGATTTGAAGATTATTTATTCCCTGCTTCTTCTTTCTCTTGCAGTTGTTGAAGCCATTATAGTTCTTATGGCTGTTTTTGATTAGACCACACATATGCTGGAATAGTTGTTCATGTGATTTTATTGTTAATGTTGTTTGTGATACTTCTGATATGTTGTCTTAGTGGCTGTATCTATTTTTGGAGGGGTTTCTGGGCTTTCCAAAAATTACACCATGAACTGCTATGTATACAGGATATTTATTTTGTCACTACCACCACACACAAAATTTAATTAAAAGTGAAAGGAAATATGCCCATTAGAAAATTTTTTCAAATGCTACTTATTTTTAAGACCTATTTAGAGCAACAAACCCAAATTATACTATATTTGTTCATCTTTTATCAGTCTACACTATTGTGATCAAGAGAAAGTTAGTTTGCTAAACTGTTTTTGAAAAATACATGGTAATTGTGAAGTATAGGTGAATCCAGCTCAAAAAATGTATATATTTATTGTTCATGAAGTCATTCAAGGTTCTGGGGCTTATTCTGATGTTTACCTAACACAAGGCTGAATAGTCCATTAGCTTCTTTCTCTTTTGAATTTCCTATATTTCATTAAAATAGCTCCCCTGGTACACCTAAGAAGATGCAAACACATGTAATTTGTGTGACAGACCACAAACTAATTGCATCCCTCTCCCCAAGGGGCCAATTTGTATGTTATGTAAAGTTTTCAAACTTGATATTAATAATGAGTGATAAAAATGTTTAAATTTTAATTAATCTATAGCACTAATAACATGGATTCTAACATGGACTAAAATATTTAGCTGTGTTACTAAAAAAACAAAACAACAACAACAAAAAACTGTCAACTCAAAGACCAAACCTTTAAACTAGTTCAATGTGTGCTACTCTGTATAAGCCAATAAGCATTATGTAAGTAGAAAGCATTTTTCTAAAATGTGAGCTTTAAAACATAACCTGGAATTTACTTATTTTTAATCTTCAATTTTATAAATCTAAACATTTCCCCCTGCTCACCACAGAGTCCTTTATCTATAAGATAACATACGTGATTTAGGTCAGCTGTGCTGTATGTACACTGTGCTGAATTACAGATCCAAGGTTATTTTTCAATCATTCAAAATGCTTTCATATTCACAGAACACAGTTTGAAGTAGATTATGCTGAATTCTAAGAAAGGCCTATTTTATTATCTTCCTGGTACTTAATGAAAACACGGTGAATCCAGTTTCAGTGTGAGTACTGTAAACCAAAATATGAAAACTCATATATCTTGGCTTTCAAAGATCTTTGTTGGAAGAATCCTAGTGTTTAAATTTGGAAAGCCTGCTGAGGTTTTTCCTATCTGGCATAAGTGATCAATTTTGGCATTTTTCCCAGGGAAATGCTGCACATAGGATTTGATGAAGGAGTTTCATATTGGGCTATTTCCCAAACACTTAGAGAACTCACATTTCCATTCTAGACCAGAGAGACAGAGAAAAAACAAGGAAAAAATTAACTGCATTTTGGACAGTCAGGATAAAATCAGAAAATATAAACTGAACAATATCTCATCAGTCTGAACCACAAAAATTTACTCAAGCCAAAATTCCATTTCTCTAACCAGAAACATGTACATTATCTTTGAAAGATCCCCCAGAATCTCAGAGCACATCTCTTCCCAACTCAACCATCTTCCCTAAAGATATTTTTTAAATTAACAACAAAATGATTATTATAAATAGATTAAAAATAAATAAGAGAAATGTTTTTTTTTAATCAGAAACACATTGGGCATCATTGCAAAAGATAGAATCCATAAGCACAATAAAATAAAACAAAAACCTATTGACATTAAATCAGAGACTTGCAGCTGTGAAAATCCTGCCTTAGTACATCATTCACTTTCTTCCCAGGGTCATGGGAAATATCAACTATGGAGGGAAGCTGATTAGAATGCACATTGCTCTGAAACATAGATTACACCTCAGCCTTTACATACTCAGTAAAGCAACCTTGGTATTACAAACCATCAATATTCAACTAATTTTAATAAGCAGGTTTGACAAATTCCCCATATCTCAAGATATTTTTAACATAATCTTGCTGTACTTTTGCCCCATTCTATTGGTGTGGAAAAGACACAGTTTCTCCAAGCTAACAGAAATCAGTGCCAGAGCCCTGAGTGGCATATTAGCATACCAGTTCCCACATTGATAATATTATCTTGAAGACAATAGTACTAAACTAAAGAGTTCGAGAAATATCTATCTCCAACCCACTCATCTGAGTCTATCAGTCCTGTATTTCCCAGTCTTCATAAGTGAACAGCAGGCCCTCATAGTCAACATTTTTAAAGTTAAATTAATTTTTCCTTTTTCCCAAATAAAACTCTTTCTTCTATATTACCTCTCTTAATAAATGACACCAAAATCATCATCCAGTCTTCCAACGGAACACCACAGAGGTTATCTAGACATTTCTTTTCCTTTGTCTCATGTGATAATTAGTCTTCAACTCCTGTCCTTCTTGTTTCCCAAATTTCTCATCAGTCAGCCCCTCTCCAAAACCACAGATGCTCCTGACTTCAAGCCATCATTACTTCCCAACTTTTAATTGAAAATAAACCCCTAACTGAATTCTTATCTCTGTTACCTCTTAGACCCATCATCCATTCAGCCGTGTAAGCACTGTTTCTAAAATGTAAGTCTTATTGCACCATTCTTTGGTCTGGAATTTTCTAGGGGGCATCTCCTTACCACTCATCTACCAATTTCTCATTCAATGATCTTGAGAGAATATTAGGTTTTATATGAGCTGAGTCCATTATGTGGTGAGATCATTCTGTTCTTTTCCCAAAGCTCTTCTATAAAATGTATACTTTTTGTTTTAAAAAAGTAAATGAAAATGTATTAATTAAACAGTAGAAGTGAGCAAAAAAACACAAATGAATTCTTTCCCACCTACTGACTCTTGTCTCATTAATATGCTTGTTTTTGTTTATTTGTATTTTTGTGTTATTCTGCTGGTTTTTAAAATATATTGAATTGTCTTGGAAATTATCTCCAAAACCATACACAAAGTGTTCATATATCTATTCTTCATTTTTAACTTGATACAGTATTGTCATCGTAATATAAAATATTATGGTCATGATTCAATTACCTTCTATTGTGTTTTTCATATACCCCATTCTTCTCAAATTATGCCAAACTTTATTTTCAGCTTTCCTATTTATTATCTACATAGATTTGCATATTTACTTAAATTTTATTTTATAACCTATCAACTTAAGACATTATTTTTCTGATTTTTCTGATGTAAGCTAATATAATGCCCCTTCTCCTATATTTTATTCACCGTGATTGTTTTCATAAATATTTTTGACATTTATTTGTTTTTATTTCTGTAAACTTAGTTCAGTTAACAAATATTTATCGAACACATACTACACAAAGATAACAGCATTTCATCAGTTTTCAAGTTGTTGCTAAACATCCTGTAATTCACAGAACAGCCGCCTCTATACCAAGGAATTATCTAACCCAAAATGACAGTAATGACAAGATTGAAAAAACTACACCAAGGTCATCTAACTTCTGTTTCCAGTTTATTTGTTACAGTGAATAAATTTTCTTCTCTAATGTCTTTTTTCTTAAAAAATTTGCCTTCCTTTTCTATTTCAGTTCATTCATTTTCTAAGCCAGCTGCACAGTTAACAGCTGGGTTTTAAAATTTTACTCAAGTTTTACATGATGTTTTTTGAATTCCGTGCCTTCCTTTTGTCTTAAATTTGCTGGAGTGCATTCTAGAAAATCACTTTAGGAGGTGAGTGGTAAAGTTTATGAATCTCTGCGTATCTAAATATGTGTTTATGATGCTGTTAAATAAAAATATTTGTGGCTGAATTTTTTTTTCTGAAAGAAAGGATATTTTGAGCCATACGCTGGCTAGAAAAGGGCCAGATCCTGAGGCCGTCGGCTAAACCACCAGAGGCAGAGCCAGATGGAGAAGGCAAACATCTGCCTTCCCGGGGTTGAATTTGGAGAAGAAAGATATAAGCTGTTAGAAAGAATTGACATTGGCTGTAGACAGAGGGGCGGGAGACAGTGGAGCAAGGAAGTCCTGGGGTAGGTGCGCAGGCCCTGAGGAAGGAGCATCTGCTTTTTTCGGTTGGTTATGGGCAAAGTCCAGATGGTTCATGGTAAGCAAGACGCAGCGGTATCTGGTGATCAGCTACTCTCTCTAGAAAAGAGCTGGCACAGCCACCTAGAAGCCGGTGCAAAGTTTAACACACGTTCAGAAATGAGAGCGGCCTCCTGTTGGTTCCAGCCAGCGGCCTGCTAACTAACCCCCCTTGTCTCTCCCGCTCTCCTGGCTGCCGTAACGTAATTGGCGACATCTCGGAACTTTCCCTTCTCACCGCCCTTGCCCTTGATATTCTGGGGGGAAGAGTTTTTTCCTTTGGAACTTAGAATGACTTTGTTTTCCCCCCGTCATTCGGTTTTGCTGATGAGAAGTCAGATGCCAATCCAATTCTCGTTCCTTTGTAAGGAGCCAGCCTGTTGTTTTTGCCTGTGCATATTTGGGAATTTTTTTAAAACATCTTGCGTGTTCAGAAATTTCCTGAAGGATGTTGCCCAAGTGGGCATTTTCCACTCATCCTGCTCAGTCCTTCATGGACTCTTTAGCGTTCATGATTCACATTGTAATTTGTCTCTAGAATTTTCTTTTATTCCTCCACTTTTTTCTCCTTCATTTTCTAATAACTTAAGACAATCTATTCAATCTCTATAAGAAATTAAATATTAAGTGTATGGGCTCTGGAGCTCATGTCATGCGTTAACTGGATTTGAATTCCAACTGCGCCCCTTATTATCTGAGTGACACTCAGTTCAGGTAACTTTACCCCCATGTGCCTCAGTCCCTCAGTCTGTAAAATGGGGACCACAATTGTAACTACTTTATAAGGTAAGTGTAAGGATTATATTGGCATGCATTAAAGAAATTAGAAGTTTGCTTGGCACATATCACTTTTTGAATGTTTTCTAACATTATTTCTATATTCATTTTCATGTTTTTCAGAATTCCCTCCATTTGAAGAAAAAGCATAGTCTTTGCAACAAAAGACATAAGCTCCCTTCTTATCTCTGTCAGGTGCGACCTGCAAAACCCTAAGTAAGGTACCTTCCCAGGGCTTCTCTTTTCCTGAATTTATGAAATGAGGTTAACCTAAATGGTGTAAATGAGATCCATAGTACACACAGGCACATAGCATATAGTAAACAGGCAAGCTTATTCTCTTATTTCTAAACCAGATTTCATGTAAATTAACTTACTACAGAAGGAATGAGGTGAGTAGAGTGATCACTGAATATTGTTTAACCTACACATACACTCATCTAATTTGGTTCTGCACCAGCAATTCATTAATGAGTATAATCTAATCATATAATTTACATACCTCTCTTTGTATTTCACTTTATCCCTCACTAATTAACAATTTTTCTTGTTTCATTTTGTTGAATTTTAAATGCCCATGATAGGCAAAGCATATAAAATGTTTAGGTTCTCATGTCTAAATTTCTATCACTTTTTACCTGTCAGGAATATTTATTTTTCCACAGAATCATAGTATTGAAAACATAGGTTTCCTCTTAAAAGAACTACTTATTTCTTTTCCTCACTGGGAATTCTTGATATTTTGGCACAAATATATGGAAAAATGTAACATGTAGTTGGATGATTCCCAGAAGGAGAAATATTTGACAAGCTTGTTCTGTTAATAGTAATTAACTTAAAGTGCAAATTTTAAGATCACTTTCTATATAATAAAACCTCCTTGGCTAACCTCAAAGTATTAAATGATTACAATTTTAATGGAAAAATTTCTGGCAAAATATTCACCATTGACTTGTATAATGTCCCGAGGAAGGACTTTTAATACCACCAAAGGGAGAAGGTTCAGTCCATTGCAAAGTGCCCTTCATTTTCCTGGAATGGCGCCTAGCTCTTGGAAAGCAATTTACAAAAGGCCTTTCTTTCAACTATAATCTTTTTTTTCCTTCCTGATGACTCTTTTATTTTACTGCTTATACGGAGAGCCAGATAGCCACTTAATGCAATGTTCTGGTGCATTAGGCAGTGTTCATGAATGAGTGAAAAGATCTAAGATGTGGAGAATGTGAAGATTGGAAAGGACATGAAAAAATGACCTAGTATCATTGCCAGCATTGTTTATTAATAGCAGCTGCAGCAGTCAGTCACTTTTGCAAAGGGAGGCATTGATCACCTTGTTTGTTAAGACAATTCCACTCAAAGTAGCCACCAGGTAAGTAGGATGTTCTCACTCCATCCCCTCCACTTTTCTCCTGAAGCTATTTCCAGAGAGCAGAGCCATCCCAACAACTAAGATAAAATTCCTTAGTTGCTTTCTCTGAAAACTGCCAAATTCCAGATTTGTCATTTGTTCAACTAACATTTTATTGAAAAGGACAGAGAGCATGTACACTTTTATCCACTCACCACCGTTGTGTGCTCACCTTCCTATTGCGGCAAATGTGCTGGCTTTACAACAACACAAATGTATCCCCAGAGTCCTGGAGGTCAGGAGTCTAAAATCAGGGTGTGGGCAGTGCTGCGCTTCTTCTGGAGGTTCCAGGAGGAGATTCTGTTTCCCTGTTTGTTCTACCTTCTAGAGAATTCCTGCATTTCTTGAATCATGGCTACTTTCTCCATCTTAAAGTGCATCACAACCACCTCTGTTTCCATCAGACTCTCATCTTCTGTGGTGGAAACTCCCTTTGCCTCCCTCCACTAAGGACACTTGCGATTACATTGGAACCACTCAGATCTTCCACAATAATCTCCCTATTTAAAAATTCTTAATCCCAACTGCAAAGTCCCTTTTGCCATATAAGATAACATAGCTTCAGAGAATTAGGACATTGTTGGGACCACAAATAGAATTGAATCTTTAGAGTCCAAGAGTCATTCAGACAAGGTCGAAAGATTGCGTATTTGCCAGATTATCAGAACTGTTGATGTAGAAGTATGAGAACAATGACACTCCCTACAGGATCTTCCTATAAAGAAAACTGCTAATCAAAACTATTAAGCAAGGTAAGTACAGAAACATTTAAGAATGTAAGAATGGAAATAACTTCAAAATAAAAATTTAAAAAAACACAAATGCTTACACCTGAAATGTAAACATTTCAATATGATTCATACAATTTATAATTTCCAAAGTTTCATTTTGTTGTTGGTTCTAGAAAGAAGCTTTTATCTAAAGGCTAGGCTATTTATAATAATTGATATATCACTTAGCTGTTAAAAAAGTTATATGGATTTCACACAGAAAATTTAGTTATTTTATAACTATTTGAGAGTGCTAAGGTCCCTTTTGAAGAAATAAAGGTTTAGATGTCTCAAGGATCCTACTTACAAATGTTTAGTAGTTCAGGTGATTATTATCAGTCACCTATATATATATTTTTTTAATGTATTAAAAAGCCAAAATTGGATACTGTAAGAATTCTGATATCCAGGAGAGTGCTATGGTTAAGGCCACTGAAATGAATTTTGCAGATGAACTTGAGATTCAAAGGTCAAGAGAAAGACTTCATACTGAGTAAGGTACCTAAAGTGTGTTTCTCTTTTGCTTTGCACAAACTACTATGCTGAGTAAAGGTTTGAATTAATTTCATCATAAAACAATGATGATGCTGATAATAATATTATTAGTTAGCATTTTATACATATGAACACACACAAACACAGATCCATGATTTCTTTTTAAATCTCCACATACAGTATTAAACTTAGATATGGAAACAATGCCATAGATAAATGCAACTCAGAGATAGCATACATAAAATTACACTATAAATGCAAGAAGACTGCGGCAACCAGTATTATGCTATTCACCTCTCACAGATTTATTTAGAAATAAAAGTCTTTGCAGTCTGCTTTGAAATCGCCTGGAACTGATACACATCAATATTGTGTATCGTGGACCTTAAAAATAAAGGGAAAACAGCATATTTGTTGAAATATTTTAACACCAAAAGATATTGATTCAAGTCTAACCCCTGTTCTTATCAGTTGCGAACTCAAGAAAAATCACTTACTTCTCTGAGAGTCAAATTCACCTTCCATAAGAATGAGACGATAATACATGTATCCCTTTGTTTCACTGAATTGATTTGAAAAGAGTTCTTAAGTCTTTTCTGGCTGTAGTATGCTGTACAAAATCAACAATAGACACTATCTATTGAGCACCGGCACCGTGACAAACAGTATTCTCCAAAGCACAAAGAACTCATCACAGTAGATATGACATTTTACTTAGAACAAAAAAACTGTGAACCAGGGAAGTAAAGCTACTCTGCTCAGAGTCACACAGAAGAAAAGGGAACTCAGATTTTTAAAAAAGTCTATGAAGCCTGTTCTATCAGTTGTGCCCAGAAGCCTCTCAATGAAATAAAATACAATTTTAGGATTGAATCCAATGCTTTCCCCTATAAATAAACAATATGCAAATCCAGAGGAAGTATCAATTTGAGTCAATCTGGTTTCTGGAGGCAGAATTTGATTATAAAATTCATGTTGAACAGTACTCCTGGTTTTCTCTAATATGATGACCCTATGAACATCCTATCATGATCAAGATTTTCCTAAAAACAGTTAAAAGGTTATTTTTATAAGGTAGCATAGTTCTTGTAATTTTAAATTTTATATAATTTTTTTAATTTATATATTGTAATTTTTAAAAATTAAGATCAGGGTTCTCAGCTTGCACCAAAACTCCACTTAATTACCTCACCAAATCTACAATTTCTGGAAGAGTTTTATAACTTTACAATGGTCAGAAAGGGGAGTGTGCACATTACTTAGTCTTGATAGTCTTATCTCAAAAGTCATACGCCCAAAGATGTGGAGTAATTTAGAAACATGGGGAACCTTTTTTCACTAGTCTGTGTGCCTCAACTAAGAATGACGTTCCACATACCTACGAAAGTTGAGTTCATTAGATTCCACAGATGAGTGAAATCACATGGTACTTGTCTTCTCCAACTGGCTTATTTCACTGAGCATAATGCTCTCCAGGTCCATCCATGCTGCCGCAATGGGTAAGAGTTCCTTCTTTTTTACAGCCGAGTTGTATTCCATTGTGTAAATGTACCACACTGAAACCTATATAATTTTATTAACCAATGACACCCCAAAATTTCAATAAAAAAGCAAAAAATAAAAAGGAATTTAGAAAAAAGTTGAATTCATTTTACTAGTTCATTTAATAGGTCACCCAGAATCCTTACCATGTGCTATCATTTTGCTCTGTATAAACCAAGCTTACCACCCTTGTCTCAAGCAAATGGTAACCAATAAAACCAAATCCAGGTGATGGTGTCCACAATTTGATTAATACATCTAATTGTGCACATGATCTCTCTGAAGTTATTATCAGGTGTGTAGTTTCTTGATACACAGGCCTCTTACTTTTACAGGTTTTGCTGTTTTCAAAGTGAATATCTTGCCCTACCCATTCATACTTAACCAGTCCTAGAGCATAATACTCTCTATTCCCAGCTTCTACCTGCTCTCTCCTTACCCTTCTGTTTTAAAGAAAGTCAAGAGAAAAAAGGCTCCAGTTGAAGATGCAAATATCACCCAAAATCTCTTCTTCAGGTCATGGGGAGTACTATGTATAAAAGAAAGAACTGCAGGCATTTTCTGGATGAGATGAGCCTCTGAGTGACTCGCTCTGTGTGGAAATTTATTGTATTCAGTCTGTCAGCAAAAGTGACAAATTAATGCAGCAGAGGAAACGTGCTTCCTTCTCTAATGACAATACGTTACAGCGGCCAGGCATGCGTTCATTCATCTTTATTTCAAAGTTCCAAGTATATAGCTAGTTATAAGAAACTTCACTACTCTATATGCATATTGGTGTATGTGCAAATATATAAACATATATGCAAAATAGAGAGAGATAATAGGTATACGTATAAATTTTAATTATCTTCAAAGCAATTTAATTTCATTTTAAGGCTTTTCTGACAAGGTTTTGGTTAGGGAAAGAGAACTACTGAAATATTAAAAGACATGTCCTATGTATCACTTCACTGGACTGTTCATCTGTGTTCTTTATTATGTCCGTTACGGTAAACCAATAAATGCAAGTAAGTGTTTCCCTGAGTTCTGTGCGCCATTGTGAATTTAAGAAGAGGGTCATGGGAACCCTGGTTTATAGGCAGTCAATCAGAAATACAGATGCTTACCTGGGACTCACAACTGCCATCTGAATTGGGGACAATCTTGAGGATCTGAGCACTTCACTTGTGAGATCTGATGCTAACTCCAGGTGGATGGTGTCAGAATTGAACTGAATTATAGGACAACCAGCTGGTGTCACAGAGAATTAGTTCATGTGTGGAAAACCCACACCTTTGATGTCAGGAGTTTTCTGAGTCTGTGAGGAAAGTAGAAATGCAGGAGTGTCTTCTAAAACTCTTCTAGGAACTTATAAAATAATACGTTCCATTATAAAACACTCACATTTAATGGCAGAGCAGCTGCTTCATAATAAATGGTTCTGAACGCTAAAGAGATAAATGACACAATGGTTGCAATGGTGATAGCGATACCTGCTTTAATGAAAGAATGAACGCACAGCATCTTAGTCTGCTAATGAGTCCTCCCTCCTGCTTCCTCTGTGCTCTCACTCCACACTCCAGGAATTCCCAACTACTCACATCTCCCTGGCTGCCCCATTTCACTCAGTCATGAGCTGCTGAGCACCAGAGAACGTTCCTGAAATACCTCTCTGTCCCCTGCCCAAAGCTCCTTATCTTTGCCTAACTCTTCCTTAACCCCCTTGTCTCAACTCAGTTTAGCTGTCACTTCCTTTTATACACCTTTCCAGACCTCTTAACTTTGGGTTAGGGGGTCCTCTGTGGTTCCCCCACGGTAACTCCCAATTATCCCATCTTGGCGTATCCAGTAGGCTGTACGCCCCTTGAGATCATGGAATTCTCTTTTCATTATTCAGAACAAAGGCTAGTACATAGAAGGTGTTAAAAAAAAATAATGATCCCCTAAAATAATTAAACACAATAAATTAAATAAAATTATCCAGAAGCAGCAGCAGTCTAGGTATTTGGGGCACTGGATTTAATCAACATTTTCCCTGCTTGCTCCTCAATTTTCTTGGTTTTTTTTTTCTTGTTGTTCCATTGCATTTCTACTTTTTTCTTACTCTCCCTTCTACCTTCTATTTTAGTTTTTATTGCCATGTGTCTCTTGTCAAACACAGTCCTTGATTAAAGCATCTTGAAAGATCCCCTATAATGTTTAAATGGTCATAAAACCGTTTAAGTGATACCTAATACCATATGAAACTACTCTGAAGAGGCATGAAAATCATGTTCCCAGAACCCACTCCCCACCCCCACAACACCAACATACCAATCGGGGTTGAAAAAATGTCATGTTTTGGAAAAAACATAACTTTTGACTCAATGGATGTAGTAGTATTTTGGTGGTTCAAAACTATATATAAAATAAGTATGTTTTTAAACTAACCTATTATTTTATTCTATTCTCTTCTCACCAACACATTTTCTGAATTGCATATTCAACCCAAGGTTTACTCACCATGAAACATTAGTCACATCACTTTGCCTCTGACTTCTACCAACACTGTGTGATGCTAACACCCATACACCCATTTCTCCCATTACATGGAAGGAATTAAATTTTAAAGGATATGTAAGCCGTCTGTCTCTGTTCCTGGCATGTTGAATATGTACAATAAATTAGTTCCATTCTCCCCACTTCCTATATAGACAGAGCTCTGGTCCCCTGTCAAATGCCCGACTGTGATACAAGCCCTATTTTTGAGTCAGCACATGGTTGATGATCACTTTGGACCATTTGTCAATTTAAAAGTGAAGCATACTACAAGAAAAACAAAAATAAATTGACTTCTTATGTTCCTTTTTTTTTTTACTATTTCTATAACGGTTATTTAAATCCAAATGAGGGAATTAGGACATTCCCTTGGGATTGCCGCCGGTTATCCCGCAATATATGTTCCTCCCTCTAGAATGTCAGTGCTGTTCATTGACGCTGCCATATTTTGCTCAAAGAGTTGAGTATATTCCAAAATCCTGAAACCCATTTCCCCTATAAATTATTCTTATTAATGTTTCTATACTAAAATGCCTACACGTTGCACTTCTTTAGTGCAGGGGGCAATTTCAATATTTCAAAGACCCCTATAAATCAAGCATAGTGTTGTAAAAACGAAGCAATTTGGCTGGAAACGCAGAGACATGGTTCCTGTCTGACATTTGCATCAGAAAGTCAGCCAAGCTTCTGAGTGCATTAGCCCATGGAAACAAGAGTCCCCTTATGATAAACAAGCGCTCTGGGAGACGGCATTATCACAAAGAGGATTATTTATGCTAGTTCGAGAAACAAGAAAAGGGGGGGAATGTAATCCCCTTCAGATCTTAAGGCTGCTGATCAAATAAAAATTTCAAAGTGAAATTTCTGAAAATTGGCTCTGAGAGTGCTTATGGTTTTGGTCAAAACAAGTGGGCAGAGGGACCTGGGGAGGGTAGAATATTGACAAATAGAAGGGTTAATGTTAATTCTCTTGAAGCACGATTTTAATTCTCTTAAATATCAGAAGACACCCTTACTGCATTTGATACCTCACTGGAAATAAGATCATCACTGTGGAGGAAAAAATAAAATAAAACAGACTCACAAATACTCATACAGAAACACACGCTTATTTATAAACAAAAATATAAAGTCCATAGACCCAAAAGCATACTTGCAAGAACACCCAAACATGCCCATTCATGAAATTTGCATGCACAGTGATTCTGAGACCACAGACGAGCCTGGGGATGAAAGGAAGGGCCAAAGGTTTAAACCAAATCCCTAATCTTCAAGAGCATGAAGTGTCTTTCAACTTAAATGACAAAAATTAATATCTTCTATTTTCCTAACTTGGTTCAAGAATATTCTAATCAGAACCTGTCTCTGATGTCCTTTTATTCAAGACAAGGAGCACTTCTAATCTATACAGGGAAGACATGATTTTTTTTACTTCTGTCATAAACATATAAAGCAATTTGGACCTGTTATTAGAAAATAGAGGAACCAGTGAAGGAAAGGGCTAAACAACCTTTTAAACACCAGGGTGGAAATTAAGCACCGTGGCTGTGGTCACCTGTGACCACATTTCATAACTTGGAAAAGCCTAAATCGTTCCAGAAGCCATAGGATAATGCTGAAGCACATCAAAACTCCAGTCTGTCAGCCACGGTTTCAAATCCCAACACCGTCTGTTGTTTATAAGCTCTGTAGCCCTGCAAAAGATATGCGTGTGTGCATGCGTGTTTCTGCCTCTTTAAATAAAGGTAACAAATATTTAACATTCAGGTTGCATTACATAGTCCATCATTTTATTATTACATACTATATAATTTTAATCTAATGCCAGACACATATCAGGCACTCATTCAACATACATACTATACATTAATATAATGTAATTGATAGTTGCTGAAAATGATTTGCAGATTACATTTAATTGAACCAACTTTAAAATAATTTAATTCAAGTTATATTAAATGAGCAATGAAATATGTTCTAAAGAGATTAAGAATCTGAAAGCACAATTGTATGTCTAACATACTCTTTCATTCTAAGCAGTTATGTTTATCAGTAAAGTCCCTGGGTACTCAAGCAAAAGGGAGCCCTTGATGTGCAACCACAATAAAACAGAGGAGCAGACTGCACCGTGCAGGTGGGAGGTGCCCTTAGAGGAGATGGCAGGTCTGCAGAAACACTCCTGTACATTCTCTCTTACAGCGATAAACAACGACGACCTGATGTCAAGTGGAAAACCCACCCCATTGAGCAGTTGTCTTCATTACTTGGCACCAAACAAATGAGTCTGATGGATGTTTTCCACTGAACTGGCCACCTGCTGTGGTGCCATTGTGTTGTGGGGACTCATATTTGAAGCACTCTTCCATTCTGTGTCTCTGTAATTTTATATCTTAAATTATATCCTAAAAGAAAGGTACAACCCCTTGTTCTGAGACAAGAACATGCCAAACTAACAAGGGACAGTGATTAAATGTAGGCAATCTAGGTTCGCTGCCAGATTAGCATGGAGATAATAAAGACTTTAAAGTTTAGAAAACAATAAAGAGATGAATGGAAAGCACTTAGCTAATAAGACATTTAGCTAATGTCTTTATAGGTCAGTACTTGTAATAGTATTGTCAATTATTATATTTAAATGAGCATATTGTTACTATTTTTAATATTACGCCTAATAGACGTTTCAGTCAACATGCCCAAGAAATGAAAACAATGATAATTATTAGGATCAAATGTCAGACATCAAGAATATTGAGGACGCCTGGACAATATGACTCAAAGAGGTTATCAAGAGATTGATAGTAAATCCTGATCAGGTACTTCTAGGAGTTTACTTTTTTCATGTTAACCAAGGAGTAGAAAGGCAGATGGATTATGCCAAGAGCAAGAATGGGCCAAGCACGGCTCCTATAGCTCGGTTCTGCATTTCTCTTCCTCATTTCAGTTTTCATCTCTCTGTGTCCCTCTGAGAACTTGCCAGCCTACAAACAGTCTATTGCCTTTTCTGAGGATATTATACCACCTCCATCAAAAAACCTTGTCCCAGGACCCATACTACCAAAATCCTGCTTTGTGATTTCTAAAATGAAATGAAGTGAGATTTTCTAGCCATGATGTTTGATATACAGGAACATCTTTGATTTTCAAATTCTAGGTTCATAGTGTGGAATGTCTGTTGCCACCAACCGAAACCTCCTGCCTCCCTTCCAATGTTACCTACGCCTGAAGCCTACATGTACATTCTCCTCACAGTGCAAACTTTCTTTAAGGGGGGTTGATAAGGTAAAATAAGAGTGTCAACACCAGCAGAATCTAATTGAGCCTTTCTAATATAGTAAAAAAGAAAACGGAAAAATAAAACGGAAAAAGTAAGAACTCTAAAATAAAATTAGGTGCTTGACTGGAAAATTATAATGCCTGAAAGAAGTATTTAAGATCATTTTAAAGTAGATGAGACTACTTAGAAATTTCTTCCCAGGAATAGAGGGAGTAAGGGCAGTGATTATGTACTGCTGAATAAGTTGTCTTTATGCACGGATATATTCCCTAATATTTATGGCGTAACTGGCCCTAAAGAATTTTTCTTCTCACCTAAATTTTCTTCTCATTTTCCTAGAAAGAAAGCTCAAAAATCATTGTGTAAGCAATCCTTCCAAACATATATTTATTTATCCAGAACAATTTTTAAACAATTTCATGGTTTGTGAGCATCTGACTTCAACATTTCGGCAAACTGATAGGCTTCATCCAATCTTTTTGCTCATACATTTTTTATTATCTGGTCACCCTCACATTTTCAGGGTTGGATTTGTTTTGTGTGTAATTTTATATTACTTGTGTTTCCAGGGTTGTTCCCTCAAACTAAAAATTCAACTAAAGCTGATGTTTAAAAAGAATGGAGATTTCAACTACCCAGGGCATACAGGAGAATCTTTGAGAGCTGTGTAATCAAGTAATTGAAAACAAATCATGCTTTTGGGTTTTTTCCCCTTAAGGGCTTAACTCCAGCTACTACTTTTCAATGATTTAATTTTCTTCCCGGTATGTCATCTCACACAAGACTGCCTCTAAAACATAGGCTTGCCAGTGGCTCAAGCACACCGCAGCTGCCTACTTTCTGATGGCTTTCAAAGCGACACTAAGTAGCGATTGTTTCCCTTCTGTTTTATGGCTGAAAACCTGGTGTAGCACTGGCTCGATCGCAACCATCCTTCCTCCTCAATCCACGCATTTACGAGATGTTTGACAAGTAATCTCCTCTCCTGAAACGTAAACTGTCTTCTCCATGGAATATGGGCAATAAGATCACCAGCAGAGCATTGCTGCAACGGCAGGCATGTGGCACAGACTGCTGATCGATCACTCCCTGATACCCACTCTTCCTTTAAATAATTAAGCCTCTAATGAACAAAGTAAACCGAAGAACAAAACAGAACCAGAGGTGTGGATGCCTGGTGCAGACTGGCAGATGTCAGAGGGAAGATGGCTGGGGTGGGCGGGATGAAAGAAGGGGAAGAGAGTAGCCAAAGAACGTATCTGCACAGCCCAGGGACCCAGAAGACAGTGTGAGGGCAGAGGGCAGGGCAGGGTCTGAGTGGAGGTGGGCAGAGGGCGAGAGATGGGGGCATCTGAAATGTCAACAATAAAAATGAAATATATTAAAATAAATAAGCCTTGGGGTTTCAGCTGAGCCCATAGCCTCCTGGTTAAAGACTATATATCCCAGCCCAGCCAGGCGTGGCTCAGTGGTTGAGCATCGACCTAGGATCCAGGAGATCATGGTTCGATTCCCAGTCAAGGCACATGTCCATGTTGCAGGCTCGATCCCCAATAGGGAGCGTGCAGAAAGCAGCCAATCAATGACTCTCTCATTGATATTTTTCTCTCTTTCCTTCCTCTCTCTGAAATGAATAAAGATATATATATATATTTTAAAAGGCTATATATCCCAGACCCCCTAGCAACTAGTTAAGACCCCTTGACTAAGTTCCAGCCAGTGATTTGTGATGGGAATGATATGCTCAATTCCTGGATAGTGTCCTTACAAGGATGTTTCTTGCTCTCTCTCTCCTGTTTCCCAAGGGCTGGGATGTGGCCATTGGGGTGTGAACCAACTTTGTCAAGCAGACAGGAAACACCCCAGGGAATGACAGAGAAACAAGGGAAAAGGAATGTGGGTACCTAAGCAATCCCACGGAATTGAGACCCCAACCTACTTATTTCAGTGAAATTTTACTTAAGGAAGACAAGGCCCTTGTATCTTGTTGAAACAGTCAAGCCAAATCCTAAATCATCCAATCCATAAAGCATGCAGTACAGATACCATAGGCAGCCAAGATATTTCCCAAACACAGAAATCCCTTGCATATTAGAGTCACACTATAATCCAGGGCAAGAATCTAAACTAAAAAGCCACCAGGGTTCAGCATTTTTATTGTTTGTGAGTCAGGAGTAACTGTTCTTTTTTATAGATGAAGACTCTGGGACTCAATAGAAGTTAAGTAACTCTTCCATTATCAATGTAAAAAAGTTGCCAAATTAAATACACACACACACACACACACACACATACACTCACCTCCAACAGAAAATGTGTTACGTGTCCATTATTGGGATGATAATTTACTTAATAGAGAGGTATATTAAGTAGTGCATGCTGAAAAAAAGAGCTTCCTTCTTTTTGGTTGGTTCACTTGACTGAGAACAAAAACCAACTAAAATTGCTGAGCACCTATGATGTGCCTCTTATTGTACTAGGCACAGAAGGTAATAAAATAGTTATAAAAATCATTACTTCTAGCCCTCACAGATATTCTATGTAAAGGGAGGCAAAGAATATATTCAAATAGTATGTGTGTGTGGGAGGGACAGTAAATGACTAAAAATCAAATAAAAATCCTCTAAATGGTCTCCCTATCAATTTTATCTAAATTAAATAAAGGCAAATGATGAAGTTCAATGATCTGTCATAAGATTATGGCGTGAAAACTCTTCTCTTCACAAGCATATTTATTTCTAGCTTCACTAGAATGATGAACTACCTATTCATAAAAATGGTCTAGTAAAGAAAAAGCAATAGACCGTGGGCTGGGATTAGCATAGATTTCCAAAGAAACAAATCACACTGGAAAACATGACTCTCTTTGTAGGACCGTGTGAAGATAACTTGGTTAAGGGGGCACTGCAGAGTCCTGGATTATGTTTAATATATTCAGGCCCAAGTCAGTGTCTCAGGAAAACTTGGTCTTGTATTAAGCAAAATTGCTCTAGGTGTTGGATGAGCGCTGTCAGATAGACTGCATACGAACTGAAAGGTCATGAAACAAAGAGTAATCATAAATTGCCTGGCATGTAGATGAAAATGCCCCAACTCCAAGAGCTTATGACATAGACATAACCCAAAAGTGATGGCTGTGCCAGATTTTTATAAACCTAAACACAGAAAATTGTAACTCTCTTGTAAATGAGAAGGCTGAAATGTCAAATAAAGCAATAGTCTGAGGGAGCTATCCTTCATCTACCTAGTATTTGGGTTGTTTTAAAATATACCTACACATAATATATATGTAATATCACTTTCATGATTCATTTAACAAAATATTAAGTGTTCACTCCGTGGTAGGCATTAGAAATGTAGAAAGAAAGGAGTTTATGTTTATTTGGTGCCTAAATTGTGTTATACTTTGAGCTAGGAGCCATCCATAATTTATCTTATTTCAAGAAAGACAGTGTACAGTAGTTCTGTGCTTAAGAGCTGTGCCTCCCATGTCAGCTGTTTGCCTTTGGCTAAGTCAGATAACTTCTCTGTTCCTCAGTTTTCTCATAGGGTTGCTGATCTCATAGGGTTAAATATGTTAATATACGTAAAGTATTTACATTATCGTCACCATCATCTTAGTCTCACAACTCTAAGAGGTAGGTAGCAAAAGGAGCACATGCCTTAGCATCAGTGGGACCTGAAGTCAAATCTCATTCCAGTAGTTTCTGTTCTGTCACCTGTGGCCAGTATGTTCAACATTTCACATTCCCGCTTTTCCATAATTAAATGGAGGACCATATCTATCTTTTAAGATGATTTTAAGGATGGAAGGTAATGAACTCAATTTGCCTGTCACCATGCATAGAGAAATAAAAATTCTCCTTGAATGGAAGCTGTTATTCTTAAGAAAATTGCATTGTCCTTGGAGCTCATGGCTTCAATTTCAAGTTCCAATGGTTGTTCAGAAGTTATTTCTACTTTTTAATAAAAAGTTCGGCTTATATGTTCATAATCTTTCATGATTAAAAGTACATACATCCATAATCCCAACAGACATATATCCCTAAACCCCTGAGCAAGTTTTTCTTCTACATTACCTTCTATTTACCTGCCCTATTTATTGGGGACATACCAGATGTTTGAAGGGTGGGGGGGTCAGTTAAACTACTGTGCAGTGTCAAACATGGTAAATTATTTATCCTATACAAACCTGTTCTTAACATTTAGAAGCATTTTGCATAGCTGTTGCTTGTTTAGAAAACAAAAATAAAAATGTTTGAGATATTACAGTTTTAATGTCTGGCTTTTGTAAGATTAATTTAGAAATAATAACTATTTTCATATTTTTAAATATTAACTTGTTTTGGTTTGAGGTTTATAATTCATTTCAAAGATTATTTTCTTCTAATAAATTCCATATGTTTTTAATTTAGTTAAGAGCAATTAACATTTACTGAGGGCCTACTGTGTACTAGGCCCTGGGACTAAAAATACAAGATTGGCATACTCCTTGCTTTGTAAGAATTTAAAGTTTATTGGCAAATGTAGACAAATTAGGGACTGTAATTATCACCAGAGCAAAGTCATTATATATTTGGTTCCATCTCTAAAAGTGTTTGCAACTTTCAGTAATTACTATTACAAAAACAATTAAGTCTACTGATCTTTGACTCAAAGTATAAAATTATAACATTATATAAAATTTTACATAACTTAAGGCCTTTTTTTCTTTTTTTTTAATCCTCACTTGAGAATTTTTTTCCATTGCTTTCCAGAAAGAGTGGAAGGAAGAGAGAGAGAAAGAGAGAAACATCGGTGTGAGACACATATAGATTGCTTGCCTCCCGCACTCACCCCAACCAGGGCTGTGTAGGTGCCCTTGACTGGAATCCAACCCAAGACCCTTCAGTCCCCAGGCAGATGCTCTAACCACTGAGCCAAACTGGCCAGGGCAAGGCCTTTTTGGGATGAGTTATAAGTACTCTGCAGGTTCAAATCTTCTAGTCTGGTTATTTTTGCTTTGTTTGTGTGTTTACTTGCTTTTTTCCTATTTTACTTAATCAACCCCACCAGAGTGTTTTGCTGTTGAGTAAGGGGGTAGGATGTTGAACCTGGGACACTATAGAATTTTTCTGTCAATGAAAGACTATCTCAGTTGTAAGAAAATTTGGGTATTTTCCTGGACTGAGCTAGAGGATAAATATATAAAAATGGAGGGACTCACCGTAATGTAAACTGAAATGTACTGAGGGAAAAAATAAGGTTCAAGTTTTCTGACTCCACAGCATAATTATCCAGTTGGAATATATAAGTAATTTCTGACCACTTTAGCTCCAAGGCAACTTACCCTCTTTCTAACACACTGTTTGCCTTATGTTCCAGATGACTCCAGAAAACTTGTGTAGATTATTCTTCCCCCTCTGAGCTCTTAGTTCCTCCTTTACCTCTCCTCCAGTGTTGATGCCAATTCACCGACCACAGTCACTTATTCCCATGGTTCCACCTCAACCTTGTCATTTCCAACTATGGTGACCTCTAAATCTTTATTTCATGCATGCCCCGCTGTGACCTGCATCTCCTTTCTTTCCAGTTTACTCAATCTAATATTCCAGCTCCACCAATCCTTCTGGAGTGATCTGCAATCCATTGATTCTACCACCTCTTTTTTACCTTCAAGTGCTCAACCATTATAGTCATTATCTTCTCTATACCCTGAATTCCATGGTCTCTCTTTTCTTTGTACTGTTACATTGAGCTGAAAGACAAAGGTGAAAGATGCCGAGGATTTATAATATACCCCACTGGTGCAGAGAGCTAAGGAAACACTCTACCTTCCCAGCACTCTGAGAAGTGAGTGACCCAGTCCTCATTTTATATGAGAAAAAGCTGATTCCAATGGGATTCAGTGACTTGCCCCATGTGATGGTTAATTTTACGTATCAACTTTTAATGCCCCAAGACCTGGTACAGCATCATCTCTGGGTGGGCTTGTGGGGGCATATCCAGGAAAGATTAGCATTTGATTGGTAGACTGAGTAAAGATCACCCTCAGAAATGCAGATAGGCATCATCCAATCCATAGAGGGCCAGGATAGAACAAAAGGCAGAAGAAGGGTGAATTTATCTCTTGCTTGTGCTGGAATATCCATTTTCTCCTACCCCAAGACATTGGTGCTCCTGGTTCTTGGGTCTTGGGTTTGAACTGTAGTTACACCACCATCTCCCTTGGACTTACAGCTTGCAGACATCAAATTGTGAGACTCCTCAGCCTCCATGGTTACATGAGCCAATCCTTCATAATAAATTTATTTCTACTCCATATCTATATCATCTATATAATCTATCTATATCTATATATCATCTATATATCTATATCTATACTCCGGGGAACCCTAATATACCCAATATCAAAACAAATAAAACATAGAGTCATAACTTAAACCCAGCTTCCCCAAGGAGACAAAACTTGGTGAAAAGGCTACCATTTTAGGAATCCAGAAACTCCTACACTGCAATTCAAAAACAAACTCTATGAATTAGTTTAATAGATTAAAAGCACTTGAAAAGAAACTGTCAGTTAATAGTACTATGTATATGTTAGTGTGGTTGAAATTATTAAAGATAATGTATTTCCATCTATTTCTTTACTCATATAGAAGACACAGATTCAGCATCTTTGCTTTACAAATTGTGTTAGGATCTTCACATTCAAAACAGATCATCACATGGTGAGAACAACTTATCAGGGCAATTATAAGACAATCTGGTGAGTGTGCTAATAAGATGAAAACAAAGATTTAAGAGGGGTGCCTAACTCAACTAGGGGTAGAGGAAGAGCCACAATCAGGGAAGTTTTCAGAAAAACCTAGCAGAGGGCCTGGCACAGTGTAAAAAACCCGTAAATGATAAATAAGTAGTAACTGTTACTGCTGTTGTACTTGTTTTCTGGATTCTTAAGCTCATTGCACTTTTACTTTAATCTACCCAAATTCCCATTGCTCACTCTTAGACTAGCGAGGAGAATGTGCCCGTCACTGTTGTGATTTATATGTACTTGAGACAGTGAGAGAACAGGGAAGGAAGAAGGGGGCAGGAGGAAAAAGTCAAGGAAGGCAGGGTAGTGAGTAATCCTGCCAGAGCATCCTCTAGAGGCACCTGTTTAATTCAGAGTTCCTTTGGAGTAAAAGCTCATAAAAACAACCTAAATATTAAAAGGAAAAAATAGGGTTGAGATTTATTACAGGGGTACAGAAATTTCTTAGAATCCAAGAACTGAAGTAAAGGTATTTTCAGGTTTAAAGCACAGAAAACAAACAAACAGAAATTGAGCAACTGAAGCCACTCTCTTCACCTTAGGGCCACATGGTCTCTTTCATATCGGCCACCTCACTCCTCTCTCTCCCAACAGCGGCCTCTACTGATTTTATCACCTTGTTAGAGGTAATATACAAGCAACAACTATAACTCTCCTTACTGAACTCTTGGTCTTAGGGACAGCCATTTAATGATATCTCTAAGCTAAATTTCTCAAGAGGAAAATTTTCTAGTAATTCCTAGTAAAATGCTGGGTATAATGATAAAATAGCAAAACAAGAGTGGGTCACAAAGAAATCAATGTTTTGGGGAAAAAGTTGCCCAATAAATTATTCATTCATATTAATTTCTTCTTTCTTTCAGTAAGTATTTATTGAGTATCCACTATTACCCTAGCAGTGTGCAAATGCAGAGGCGACCACCATAAACAGAAACGGTCTCTGTTCTTAAAGAACCACCAAAGTTTACTGTTTAGAGGTGGGTCAGACTTTAATCAAGTAATCACACAAACATGAAGAGAGAGGTATTAGGACACATTGCATAGAAGTTCACAGCACTGTAAGAGCACCTCACACACTTGACCTTATTAAGGAAGTCAGGAAAATTTTATTGAACATGAATTTTATTTAGCAATTGAGCTGAAATATGGATGCAGAGGAGGAACCCAACAAGGGGAGGAAGGACATTCCATGTAGAAGGAAATTTGTCTGCAAGATCCCTGTAGCAGGTTCAACCAAAGAAATATAAAAAGTCAGTGGGACTGGTCCACCAAGAGTAAGCAAGTGAGAAATGAAGCTATGGCTCAGCTAGACTCTAGCCTTGCTGTACTTCATAGACCAGGAAGAGTAACTTTAACATTTAAGGTTTTTAAGGTATGAATTAACAATACCACCCAATCTATGCTTTGAAAACATAACTCTGGCTGCAGTGCTAAGAAGGACTTAGAAAAGATTGGAGGTGTGGTGGTTAAATCTGATGTGTCACCTTGGTTAGGATGTGGTGTCCAGTTATTTAAATCCTAGTCCAGGTGTTGCTATGAGGGTATTTTGTAGATGTGATTAACATCTATAATCTGTTGATTTAAAGGAAAGGAGATTACCCTACAGTCTGGGCACAGGCCTCATCTAATAAGTTAAAGACCTTAAGAGGAAGAACTGAGGTTTCCTAGAGAACAAGGAATTCTTTCTCAAGACTATTACGCAGAAATACTGCCAAAGTTTCTACGCTGGTGGCCTTCCCTACAGATTTCAGACTCAAGGCTGCAACATCAGCACTGCTTGGGTTTCCAGCCGCCACCTGGCCTCCCTGTGAATTTCAGACTGGCCAAGCCCCACAATTGTGTAAGACAACTACTTAAAATAAGTGTATACACATACATTTACATATACCCATATTGCTCTGGAGAATCCTGACAACCCTGACTGATACAAGGCGCAAAAGAATAATAATAATTTTATAATCAAACCAGCAAGGATTTGTTGTAATTTGGAAATTCTTGGTGATAGATATTAAGAGAAATTGCCACCACCAGTTCACTTTTGGCTCCTCATGCCAGTAAGCCAGTTTGCAAAAAAGAGAAAAAAGGAAATCCTCATGGCTTAAGCTTTACCAGTGAATAACAGAAGACAGGAGGTGCCAAGAAAAAAATCCGTCTCCCACCCTGATGGACTAACCCAAGGCACAGTGGTTCTTCACATCCTGTCCAGAGATGTCTTGTGTGATCAAGAAAGCACCTATATTTTCCTGCGATGCTGCAGCCAGCTTGGCAACAGACCCCCTTGTTTCCACTTTGCCTCTGTCCCTGCCTTTCTTTCTCCCCCACACTCTCGCTGCCGTGGGACTTGGCACTCGGTAAAGCATTAGGATGTAAGAGGGGGAAGAATAAGAAAAGTTGCCAGGTTTCAGAGAAGTTTAAAGAGCAAAATCAACACAATTTGGTGATGAATTAGATGTGGAGGAATTTTAGGAAAGAGTGGGTTAAGTAAAAACCTGGAGCTTCTGGTTAAGCCTAATTGGATAATAGTGACACTCATCAAAATGAGCTCTGCTTGATTTCAAAGATTCCTCCAAGATTTTTAAGAACAGAAAAAATGCAGACAAGACGGTAGGCTATATCTGTCTGGAATTCAGAGAAAAAGTATGGGCTGGAAATACGTCTGTGCCATCTGGAGACAGCCAGTGACTGACAGCACTGGTGTATGAGAGGTAACCTGGGCAGAGAACAGAGAGGGAGAAATAAAGGGCCGACGACCGAGCTGAGAAGCTTTTCAGCAATGACAGGTCCTGGGTCCTGTGCCATTCCTGGTTCAAATAGGGAACCACACACACACACACACACACACACACACACACACACACACACACACACATTCTTTTTCCCAGATTTCATGCTAAAATAAAGTTAGTTTTAGCTAAAAAGGTGAAAATTGAACTTGATAGGCAAACTTGTCCAAACCAACCGGCTTTATCAAATGTTCAGTACAGGGTGGGGCAAAAGTAGGTTTACATTTGTGAGTAAGCAAAACACAGAGTTCATTCTTGTATTATTATTTATTAATCATTGTATCATTTTCCATACGAACAGCTACAAACCTACTTTTGCCCCACCCTACATACTGTTGTCCCCAAAGATACTTCAGATGTAAAAGTAAACTCAGGGGTTCCTCTTCCACAAAGCCCCCCCCGGATCATGCCTCTCTTACTTGAATGCACATCCTTCGAGCATGTATCTCTGCTAGAACAGTTGAGGATGTCCTCTCTGCCTGTCCCATGAGGACAGTAACTATTCATGTCAGTATCCCCACTATTCATCCGGCATTTACTGGGTGCTCAAAACCCATCATGATATAAATAAGCACATGAAATCTCAGAAGTGTGTTATTTATTTTACCACAGTCATTATCACCAGTTCTATCAAAGTACAAATATTTTGGCTGCCCTAAAATCCCACTTCCAAGCCATCCTTCTAAAAGGCATTTCAGACAAAGTATGAAGGGCCAGAAGCCTACATTCCACGTATGAATTTTTCTTCCATAATGTGCTTCCATTAATGATAACATTTTAATCAGTATTTTATGGATCCTTCAAAAGAAGTAATTTGCTTCTGATTTCAGCAATCCATCTCTTAGGCAATAGGAGACCTCCTCTGATGGCTCGGGTACACCAGAAAACCAGAACCCAGGTGTTTGGCAATGATTATAGAGAAAAAGGTGCATTCTGAGCAACTTATCATTGTCCAAGAAGAGAAGGCGATTTGAAGGCTTTCATCCTGTGCACGGCCACGGAGGTCAACAGTAAACATTTTACAGAAACGCCCTGAAGGGACCTCCTCTAACAACTTTTCCTAAATCTGTCAGGTCCTATGTGTTTAAAATAAGAATTGAACGTTCTATGTCTCTACTCAAGGTTATTGAAAATCCTCTTGTGAAAGTGCATCAGTGGTTTTAAAAATACACATGGATAGAAAAGGGAAAGATGTATTTTCTAAGAAAAACAAATTAAAGAGCTTCTTCCTTGGTTTTTGTTGTTGTTGTTTTGTGGGGTTTTTTGGATTTTTGATTTTTAAGACAGAATCGGCTTTGATGTGATGGGTGCACTGGACATGTCAGGAAGAATGTTATCAAAGGAAGTCATTTGAAGGCATTCCTGGGGGAATACATATTTTGATGTCAGACTGTCTTTATCTTACATGAAAGTATTTGGTTTAGACAAAAATTTACTTTGACCCAGAAATGACAAACACACACAATTAATGTAAAAACAACAAATCTAGACCTTGGAATAGGGGACTTTGAACCCTTTGATGAAAGTCAGTTCAAACAACCTGACCATATATTGCTTTTTAAAGAAACCCCAACTTATAAACTAGGAATAAAATTGTTTCACTAGGTCCTCTGAGAAAATAGCAAAACTGGAAGTTGAATCTCCAGTGTCCTTTTGGTCCCTGGAAGACACCAGTAAAATCCACGGCTTCAGCAAAGACAAACGTCCTCATTGCTTGACTGAAAACTTTAAGCAATTAACTGAATCTCTTGCTTGATTAAAAATTGTAAGCAATTAAATGAGTCTCTCTCTCTCTCTCTCTCTCCCACCCCTTTCTTTTAACAAAGCAATTAACAAGGAAATGAGAGCAAAATAATTCTTGTTAGAGACCTGAAATAATTGGCTACCCAGGGCTGTCTTTTTCCCCATATTTCTGTCTTGCCTGAAGCTAACTCCAACTGTGAGCAAGGATCCCTGTGCATGCTAAAGAAACCCAATCCTTTCTGATTATAATCAAAAAAACACATTTCATTTGTAAGACTTTAGCAACCACTGGGTAACAAATACGCCCTTTCAGTGAATGAGACCATCCAAATCCAGGGCAAGTTTCCTATCTGACTTGATATCCATAGACCAGGCGATGCAGTGCCTCGAACCCAGCCCCGTGGCCCTGCCCAGGGAACTTGGTGCTGGGCAGTTTGCCTAAAGGAAAAATGCTGCAGAAAGGGAACTTCTCTCCCTTTTACCTTTCTGTTCTCTTTTTGTTTCCGAAGCAAATTCCTGCCCACCCCTGATCAGCCTGGAGGCATTTGTCCAAAAGTTGGAGGCACATCCTCCTGAAGGAGAGGGAGGGAAATAAACCACCCCCTTGCTGGGGTGGGGAGGGGGTGTATTCCAGGAGGAGACTGGGGAGCTCCCTGGGGGGCAGAAGAGGGGAGCTCCATTTGCTTGCACAGGCACTTGGCGACCTGCAGCAACAGACCAACAGAGGCAGCGAGCAAGCAGGGGGACCAGGGCTGTGGGGCAGGAGAGGAGGGGCTGGGGTGGGGGCTCCAGGCCATTGCTTTTCCTTCCAAAGAAAAAATGAAAAAGAACCTGCATCCAAGAACAGGGGCAGATGTACAGATAGGGAGTCCCACCTAACGTCTGCATTCTGTTTTGGTCCCGCATTTACTTTGTGTCTCATCACGATGGAGAGGCCCAGCCATCTGCGTCTGGACAGTTCCTGCACTTCTACCTCAGCGTAACCCATGGCAGCTTTCTCCCCAGGACACGGGAAGTCCACGACATCCTGTTGGCCAAAGCTCCTGATATACTTAAAAAGAAGTGAGAATGGAGGTTATGAAAATGAGGCCCTATCTCCAACACTCACTTTTAAAACTTGAAGGGTAAAACAAGAGCCTCTTCCAACATTATCTAAGCGGACACAGATGGGGAGTGTACATGCAGCTTCATTTGAAAATAACGTCCAAGCAGAGAAAGGAGACTTGAGCAAATCGGGACACCGCCCTTCTCCCCTCACTACCATCCTGGGCCCACCCAGAGAGGCCCTGAATCTGGGTGCCAGGGAAGCCTCCCCAGCAGAGTCAAGGAGAGGCCCCTGTGGGGGCGGGTGGGCTGGGGTCATCCCAGGTAGCCCACATGACGAGTTGATGAGCGATGGCCTCTAATCCTGCTCAGTGTCAGGAAGGACCTGCTTCTTGGGGCTGCTCAATACCCTCCAAATGAGAAAGTCTCTTTGCAGTAACCTTGCCTCTCACAACGCAGGGTCCCTACCGGATAGGACTGGTTACGCAGGGGAATTTGGAAACCACCCCCAAATGTTGCCCTTCAGCCTGTAGAGTCAAATCAACTACAACAAGGCCCACTCACAAATATGAAATGCACACTCTATCCTGTGCCACAAAGGTGATGGGAAAACTAGTGACACCTGACGTTGCTGATCTTTGCCCCAGGCACCGTGCTGAAGCACTATGGCCAGCAGAGGATGCCCGGAGCTATGGCGAGTTCTGGAGACCAACTGCCTGGGGACCAAATCCCACACCATCACTTATGATTTGCATTCCATCACTTTGTGGCTTCATTTTCTCATCTATTGAAGACAAAATTACAGTGCTTACTGATAAGGGTTGTCAGGAGAATGAAGTGACTTAGTTCATGTGAAGGCATCTGGGAGAATGCAGGCATATAATGAACATTTACTAAGAGTTACTGTTATTGTGACTTAGCCACTCCTCTCTATACCTTGAGGCAGTTATTTATTTTTATTCCATTTTAAGAATTTAACTGAGACTTGGGAAAGTGGAGGAAGGTTCCTATGTTACATAATGTATAAAAAGGCAGGTAGAGGTTCATACTCAAGTTTGTCAGATCTGAATGTCTGCCGCACTGATAATCATTTACTGTCTCACACTACGGACACCCTCACAGAAGAAGCTGAGCGACTGCAAAGACTGATGTACAGTAAAAGAAACACAATACGTAGCACTTTCCAGAAGGCAGGAATCCAGCGAGCTGGACAGTTTGTTTTACTTTCTCCCCATCACCTCCTTTCATGCCTCCTCTGTCTCTTTATCTTTCTCTCTCCTGCCTCTGTCTCTGTCTAACGATAAAATGATCTGACGGAACACAAAATTCAAATTATGTACCACTGCTTTAAATTGTTCCAGTTCATTTAGCTCACCATGAGCATTCATTACAGCTAATTATTGTAACAGACTTTTATTATTCATAATTATTTTTTCATGTTGTAATGATCATAAATTTTAAAAATTCTGGTCACATGAGTCACCATTCATGCTCATCAGGGGTTTTTCCCTCCTTTTTCTTTACAGAACATTTAGATGCTCATTATCATCAATATATCCGTAGGTTGTTATAATTCACATCCCATAAGCCCCTTTGGGGTGTGCAGAGTGACTTCAGAAATGCAGCAATTCTCAGACCTAATGGCAAACCGATGCTCTGCCTAATTTTAGAAAATCAAATTAACTACCTCTGATTAAATGTGCGGCAGACTTCACTGCATTAACTATGTCAGGTTCGTGACTCCAGGCAGAGGGAGATGCTTCCTTAACTCATCACTGTGCAGAAAATATATATTTTTTAAAAGATCACCCTCTCAAACTGGTATACTAAGCCAATGTAAGCAGTCCCTGGGAATGGGAGGGTGTAGTTGAGTGCAAGTCTCAGGCCACATGAAACAAACCTAATTTCATTATTTTCATTAGGTCAACTTGGTTTTGGCTGAGTGTCTCATTCGTTGTCTAGCTCGTGGGAATTTCAGCTTTTCTTCGTAAATTCTTGAAAAGCTGAGAGCACTTGAAGGGCAAATTCTACTCCTTGAGGTTATTCCAAGAATGGGGACTTAGTCAATGCTGAGGCACCAGACAGGCAACTTTGGTGACCTGTCACCAATCGTGTGGCTCCTCTGTCATGTCCGGCCCAGAAATCTTTCGCTCAGCTGGGAGTCCTGGACATAAGACCTATCCTTGCAGTGTCCCTCTTGGGCAGTTTCACCCAGGTGCTGCCTTAAGGGGTACAAGTCCCCATCTGCAGCTAAACCTACAGCACCTACTTCTCGGTGCCCTTGTGTGCAGGGATTCACTGAGAGGCTATCTCTTCTCCAAACTCTCATCTGATGAAATCTCCTCCAGCTGCAGGGCATTAATCTAAATGCTCATGATTCCTAAATGTGGAATCACAACTCCTGAGCTACTCTCTGAGCCTCAGCCTCTATACTTTCTCAATATCTCTTCGTGTGTATCTAATAAACATTCACAACTTTGTATGCCTAAACAAAAACACTGATTCGCTTCCCAAAACCTGCCCCTTTAAAGTTTCCACATTTCAGGGGATGGCACCCCATCCACTCGCTCACTAGCTTAGGCCCGAGAGTCATCCTTGGCTCCTTTCTCTCTTTCCCACTGCTCAGTCACCTCTCAGCAAACCCTGTGATTACTGTCTCCAGGATATGGCCCGCATCTGACTACTTCTGTCCATCTTCACCATAAAACCCTAGGCCAAGCTCCATCACCTAGCGCCTGGGCATCTAACACCTGGTCTCTCAGCCTCGACTCTTACCTCTCCTATGCCATTCTCTCTGCAAGGCAGACAGTTCTTTCTAAAGCATAGATCAGGCCATGTCACGCATTGGCCTCAAGCCCGCCCGGTACTTTTCATTACACTTAAAATCCAAGCAGTCCTGTCCTACAAGACTGGAGGACCTGCCCCTGACTGCCTCATCTCCTGCTGCACCACTGTCCTCTGCCCCTCGCCCCCGAAGTCCCAGCCACAGGGGCCTTCTTCCTGTCCCTAAAGAGAGTATGTGCATCGGGCTGTTAATATTTATTGGTCAGGTGTTGCCAGTGAACACGCTACAGATATTTTTTCATTTAATCCTTACAATAGCTTTTATTTTAGTTTAGTGTCCTTTAATATATCTTTATTGATTTCAGAGAGAGGAAGGGAGAGGGGGAGAGAGAGAGAGAAACATCAGTGCTGAGAGTCATTGATCTGCTGCCTCCTGCGTGCCCCCCAGCTGGGGATGGAGCCCGCAGCCCTGCATGTGCCCTGACCGGGAATTGAATCGCGGTCTCCTGGATCCTAGGTCAATGCTCAACCGCTGAGCCACACTGGCTGTGGCCTCACAACAGCTTTTAAATTAGGTATTATTATTGCCACACAACAAATGAAAAAATAAAATGGGTGCTTAGAAAACACGACAGGTCAGGGTGAGAGAACTAGGGTAAGGAGAAGACTTAGAACAGGCTGGGGTGTCAGCATCCTGGCGCGATTACTCCCAGGCCAGTTAGTCTTGGTGCGATGTGCTCGCCACACTGCGAGGCTTTCTGTCGCACACGGTGCGTCCTCCTGCCTGCCTGGCTTCATCGCGGGCACTCTCCTGAACTCTGGGCGTCTCTCTCACGCAGTCAATCAGAAATGACTGCCAGTCGGATCAGTCCGTAAAATAACCAGCTAAAGTGATGTGTAACCGAATGACTAAGCATTCAGTAGTTCTTTCCTTTTTCTTCTCTGAATTGACAGGTCACATCAGTCAGAGGAAATTGCCAGCGCCAAGGAAACAAAGCTTAAATTGTTTCTCTGTGCTCTTTCCAAGGAAAGGTTAAAAAATCACCCACTGCAAAGCTCGCTGCTACTTCCGCTGCATTGCTGAAGTCAGATGCAAAACAGGCAGGGAGGAGTCAGCTTTATTTAGCAACCAATTTATTTGAGTTACTATACACCAGGCACTTCACTGATATTAAGTCGTTTAATCCTCTTAACAATCCTCGAGGCAGGTTATTAACCCCATTTCACAGATGAAGAAACTGATTGACGTAGAGGTTAAGTCACTGAGAGCAAAGCAGACAGCTGGTGGGTGCTGGAGACAGAATCACTCAACACCACTTAAGCTCTCAGTCACCAGGTCTGCAGTCTTCAACCTCAGACCCCCTGCGGTCAGATCACGCACCTCAGCTCATGGTGGCCCCTTTGGACATTCCATAGGTCCAGAAATACTGACCACCTGGAAGTCATGGAGTCCAGCAGTGGCCAAAGCAATGAGACGATTTTGCAGAAGAAATGGTAGGACTACAGTGCACTGTTTACAGAATGATTCTCTGTTCCTCCAGCAGGCCAGGCTAGCTCAAACGGTGGAAGATAAATGTGGTATTTTATTCATTCTTCTGTTTGCTCATTTTTTTCCTTCTTTCCTTCAGAATTATTGTGAGCAGGACATAGCAGTTAAGAGCACAGTCATTGGAGTCAAGCAGACGTGGGAGCAGGTAGTCCATGCTCATATGCTTCAAAGCTGCAGGTGCCACATCCTTGTTATCCACCCGTCCACTGAAGGACACTTAAGTGGTTTTTATCTTGAGTCCTGGGACTAACGTTCAATGGATGTGGTGTGCTGGTATCTCTCTGAGATACTGATTTCATTCCTCTAGGTGCATACCCAGAGGTGGGATTGCTGCATCATATCGGAGTTATAGTTTTAAATTTTCTGAGGAAACTTTATACTGTTTTCCATAGTGGCTGCACCAATTTACATTCCTACCAACAGTGCACAAGGGTTCCTTTATTCCACATCCTCGCCAATAGTTGTTATATCTTGTCTTTTTTATAATAGCAATACCAATAGGTGTGAGGGGATATCTCCTTGTGGTTTTGATTTGCATTTTCCTGATGATTAGTGATATTTTCCTTTTTTTTAAAGATGGCACCTATTGTAGAATATTTATATGCTGATATAAACAGTCCAGCAAAGAGGGAAAAATAATGGTACAGGAAAAAGAGAACAGAGTTGCTGGAACTTTCCCTTAAGTAGAGGAGATGGGATGGGATCCAGTGCACAAGGGTGGGGTTGGCCTCAGAGAGAATATGGGTGTTCCATCCACAGTGGTGGGAGGGAATGCAGAGGGAAATAGGCTCCTATCCAGAGAAAACAGAAGGCCTGATTCTTTCTTTCTGACTCCTTTTGATGTTTTCATAAAACAGAGAGCAAGCTTAATAGCAAAGACTTGGCATAGGGTGGGGAGTGAGTGTAGAAGGCTTCGGAAAGTGAGAAGATATAAAATAGTCATCTAGGATAGCAGAAGGTTAAATGGTCTGGAGGTGGGTAATCGAACTGCAGCTGGTGGGCCAAATCCAGCCGTCTGCTTGTTTTTGTAAACACTTTGGTTGGAGGACAGCCACGTCCATTCACGTGTGTACTGTCCATGGCTGCTCTCCTGTTAGATGACTGAATGGTGACAAGAACCGTATGGCCCCCAAAGCTTAAAATGCTTTCTATCTGGCCCCTTCCAAAAATGTTTGCCAACCCTCAGTCTGGAAAGCTGAGTTGGATTTTGAAACAGTGTTAAGTGTCATAAGGTCTCGGTCGTAAATTTAAAGGGACTAATAAATATAAATGTGGCTGTGTGTGGAGGTGGAGATGGAGGAGTGGAGAAAGACTGGAAAAGGAAAATTCTCTCCAGATATCTTCATCTGTTCAGGTGCAAGAGCAGAAAAGGAAGAGAGTTGGGATTAACAAGGGTGGGTGTCCAGCCAGGTCAATACGATAAAGGGAAAGAACAGTAGAGGGTTTGGGGGGATAAAGGGCTGAGTAATGGACCCTGGAATCAATGCTGAGTGAGGCCGTGAGGAGAAGAGGGAAAGTAAAATGAAGTATCAGTGGATCCTAAGTCTTATTTGGCTTCTGGAAATACTAAATCGAGGTATTAAAGGGAATGAACACTAAAGACATGGGGAGAAAGACAATGCTTGAAATTAAAACTACCGACCAGTTGCTATTTTGGACAATGAAAAAGAAAGTGAATTATTAGACTGAGATAAGTATAAAATATCACAAATGTAATATTTGCTCTTCAGAAATGATATCCCATACAAATGTAAGAGACTATTTCCAATCTCCTAGACCTGAATTATGCACATAGTATAGCATTTCAATTTGGGGAGCACACTGGGAAAGCGTGAGCAGTGAAGAACTCCCCTTGTTTGTCTAGTTTCCAAGAGGTCGGTGAAATTTCATTAGGGAGAGGAAAAGTCAAAAGCAGGTAGGAGAAAGTATATGAGTTTTCAATGTATGTCTTATTATTAATTCCATCTCTCCAGGGAAATGGCTCCAACTGAAAGACACTACCCAGGATTACTGTCCCTGGAATGGCTTAGAAGACAGACAGAAAGCAGAAACTGCAGATTTCATCATTCCCCCACACTGTTGATGAAATGAAGCACAGGCTGAGTTATGTGAGGTTTTTCAGGTCTTTCCAAACTAAACACAGTTTGTCGGTTTTCAAAATCATAAAGAATGACCCATCTTCCTACCCTTACCCCTGACCCCACTCACATAGCTTTTTCTTTTTTAATCATTGTGTCTCTTACATCAAACACTTTAAATGGGGAGATTGCTAGTCTTAGCTGACTTAGTCCATGCTGCCATCCTTCCTGACCCACCTTCAAAGTTATGAATGCATTCCAAACTGATTAAATGGGTCACAGCCTTCTGGAGAGGCCAACGCCAGCTGGTTCTAGTCAATTGTATTCCTTCCAATTGGCAAACGATAAATGGAGTTTTTTCCCAGGAGGTTGACTCTGCAGTTGGTGATTGATGACTTGATATTATGCTTTTCAGGCTGGGGTAACATCTCACCCCAACCAGAATCCATGAATCTATCTAGATCTTGGGTTAGCCCATCTGCCTACCACAAAACACTGCATTATGAGTTTATTTGTAAATTCAGGTATATTCAAGGAGACTTTTACAAATTTATTTGCACCCCCCCACCACAATATACTGGTTATGATGAAATAGAGATGAAAGAGACAATCAGTTGTCCAAGGACATAGCAGTCTACTGGGGGCATAGAAAACTATATAATAAAGAATTCAGTTTGCTAAGTAATAGGTAAAATCAGTCAGAAGGAAAATAAAAGACGAACATCTAACTCAGCCCAGAAAACAGATTCACAACCTTAGCTATTGACATTTTGAGCTATATGATTCCTTGCGGTAAAGGCTGTTGTATGTATTGTAGAATGTTTAGCAGCATTGCTGATCTCTACCCACTAAATGCCAACAGCACCCCCACCCAAGTTATGACCACCAAAAATATCTTCTGACATTATCAATTGTCTTTAAAGGGAGAGGGAGACAGGATCACCCTCATTTGAGAACCACTAGACTAGAACATCATCGAAGGTTACAAAGATAAAGTTATACCAGAGCTGGATCTTTAAGTACAAGTGGTCCTTTCTGTAATAAATAGAATAAGACTTTTTCTAAAGAAAAGGAAACAGCACATGAAGATATGGCATACCCAGGGAATTGTAAGTAATTTGGTGCAGTATAGTCAAAGAACAGAGCATATAAGGGTAGACCACAAAGATTGACTGGGCCCATATTAACCAAAATATTCACAACTGGGATATATTTTGGCAGTTCCAAAACAAGGCATATTATCAAAATTACCTATGCAGATATTTAAAAATATAGACATCTGATCTCAGTCTTACTGAATCACAATCTCTGACAGTAGGGCCCAGGAATGTACATATTTTAAAAGCTCTTAGTTTAAGGAATTGTTAGTCTTGTTACTCAATGTTTGAGTACTTGTTAGAAAGGCAGAATTTCATTACAAACCTACAAAATTAGAATCTACAATATTACAAGATCCCCAAGTGATTCCTACACATGTCAAATTAAGAAGCACTGCCCTAGTCTAGAGGAAGTCTTTCAAAAACACCATTAATAACCACCAGAAATATACAGTGGTCTTTTTAAGCACCGTTAAGAAACAAAGATAATTTACATGAAAACAGGTACCATTGAATTACTCTTTTCAAATTTGTCCCACATGGTAAATCAAAGATTTATTACTAATGTAAAATATGATCAGCTTTCATAAAATCATATGGGAAAGGAAGGGAGGGGTGAATGTCACCATTGATCATAAAATAACCTCTTATGACCCCAAATCCAATCCTGATGTAAATCTGCATCTCCCAAAATAAAAAACCAATCTCAATATTTTAGAGCCAATGAAAGGCCGAGGGGAATTTACTCAATGTTGAAATAATAAAAGGAAACAGATAGATATTACTTTTAAGAGTATTTCACATTTATCATTTCAGATTAATATACTTTAATTCCAGGCTAAATTGGAAATTTAACTTACCTATGGACAATGGAGAGATAGCTGACTGTATAAACTAATAATAAGGACCATTTGGAAAGCATTTGCAAATTGCCCAGCACTGTACTTACATTTCACATAAGCAATGGTTTGTCACAGGAATTAATACTCCATTTCACAGAGCTAATAAACAGTAGAGTCTGAGTACAATCTCCCATCATCTGAATTCCTACCCCAGGCTGACCACTGTAATTTAAAATTAATTGTAAGAAGACACATATCTCAGCCCCGGCCATATCACTCTTGAGGCTTAATCACAAAAGGTCTGAGTCAGTTTCTCCAACTGTAAGACAGAATCAGTATTATCTGTGGAAGGAAATTAAGTGCTCATCAATAGATGGCTGGATAAAGAAGATGTGGTACATATATACAATGGAATACTACTCAGTCATAAAAAAGAATGAAATATTGCCATTTGTGACAACATGGACGGACCTAGATGGTATTATGCTAAGTGAAACAAGTCAATCAGAAAAACACAAATACTGTATGATTTTGCTTATTTGTGGAATCTAAAACACAATATAACAGAACAAACAAACACAGAAACAAACTCATAGATACAGAGAACAAACTGATGATCGCCAGAGGGGAAGGGATATGGGCAGAAAAGGTAAAACGGATTAAGAAGTACAAATTGACATTTTACAAAAATAGTCACGGGGATGTAAAGTACGGCATAGGAAATATAGTCAATAATATTATAATAACTATGTATGGTGTCAAATGGGTACTAGACTTATTGGGGTGATGACTTCATAAGGTACATAAATGTCTAATCACTTTGTTGTACACATGAAACTAATATAATATTGTACATGAGCTATAATTGGAAAATAAATTTAAAAAATCAATATCTAATCTACCATGTATTTATGATTAACTGAGATAAGTCTGAGGAAAAAGTATCATACAGTGCAAACCATGATTATGTAAATTGAAGCCAAGATGGCAGTGTTTACTGAAAAATCTGACCTCACACTTCTCCATTGTAAACATATAAAACATTTTAAAAGATATTAAAAAATAAATTTGTGATGATAAATATCTCAGTGAATCCTAAAAAGGAATAGAAACACACAGAGGTGAGCAAGAGGTCTTGCTTAGGATTGTGTTTGGGATCTGAAACATGAAGAAGGCCTCAGAAGTTCATATGCACTGAGCAATGTGTACGGTACATGCAGCAGGGAGCAGGGACATAGGCTATAGCCTGGCTCTCCAAAAATCACTGGGGCCACTGTGAAAACTAAGGGCTGAATAGAACCATGGTCATAGCCATAACGGGTTAGTTGTTTGGTGCCCTAGAGAAACATGGCTTCACACCAGAAATCAGACCAAATCACAGGCACGCTCTGGTGCAAATCTTTGATACCCTGCTCAAGGAATGCTTTGAGGGATCACCATAAAACCTGACCTGAGGTGGGAAGAGTAGGGTCCAACAGAGAGAAAGAGGAAAATCCGAATTTGCTTGACATGAACATGAGTGTGTGCAGAAAAAAAAATTCCCAGCCAAAATGACTTCCTGCAGATATTAACATAGGAGAAAGATTGGCCAGCAGAAATCCCAAGGATATATCAGGTCCTTCAAGACCAAGCCCAGTACAGTCTCCTCTAAGAAGTCCTCAATCTCAACCATGCCCCATGATTATGGCAGGACAACACTGCAGTTATGACAGCACTCACTGGAGAAAACCCCATGTTACTCACGAAGTGCCTCAGTTTCCACATCTGTGAAGACCTACCAGGTAGACATAAGATTCCACCAGTTGACTCATAACACAATGAGAACAGAACTGAGCTCAATAGTCAGCTGTTACTGTGGCCTGGCATAGGATCAGAAAGGTGTAGTCATGAAGAATGGTGCTTTTCATTTCACAGTGTCATTACTCTGTAGGGGGCACGCTTGGTGTGTGTTGTGCAGCTGGGTCCCAAAGGGTTTAGTTCTCTCCATGGACATTCACATAGTTTTGAAGTCTGGCCACTCTGCTGTGAGATTTGCTGAATGCAACTCAGGAGCAGATATGGATTAGGTAGACTGTCCAAGTTCTTAGATGTCCATGAAGTGGCTCTGGGATCAGGAGGAGACAGTCTCGTGTGAACACAAGATGTGAGCACCTAACTAAAGATGCCTTAGAAAAGACTAACTTCTTCCCAGATGTCTGGCCTGCCTCTTTAAATGCAAAGTCAGAGAGGTGAGATCAAATGTTATTTTAAGGATTTCCCTTGCAAAGAGGAAACTGACACTTTCTTCCATTTTAATTGGTTACTCTCTTTGACAGCTATCAGAAATATTATTCAGTGTTGCTACACTGGGTACAGTGAGGTTAGGAAAAGCAAAAGCTACAAGAGTCTTTCCTGACAGCAGTAAAGGAGGCCGAGTTAAGACATGCATGAGGGCGCCTGGCCGGACGTGGCTCAGTGGCTGAGCGTCAACCTAGGATCCAGGAGATCAGGTTCGATTCCCGGTCAGGACACAGGCCCGGGTTGCGGGCTTGACCCCAGTCGGGGGCGTGCAGGAGGCAGTCGGTCAATGACTCTCTCATCACTGATATTTTTCTCTCTTTCCCTCTCCTTTCCTCTTTCTGAAATCAATAAAGATTTTTTTTTTTTTTTAAAAGACATCCATGAAGGAGAGTGTACAATAGTGGTTTGGGGAACATAGTCTAGATGGATTCATGGGCGTGGATCCCGACACCACTACTTACTAACTCTATGACCTTGAATGAGTTACTCTGTGCCTCAGGGTCCTCATTTATAAAATGGGGAGAATTATACATAACTCATGGAATCGTCGAGAGAATTAAAACAATTCATGAAAAGTGCTTGGAACCAAACTGACAAACAGGACACACTCAGTATATATGTCATTGTCATAATTGCTTGCTTGGCATATGAACAATAGATACCTTCTCTTGTGATAGCTTATTCTATTTATATCTAT
Source organism: Miniopterus schreibersii (assembly GCF_964146895.1). Classification (NCBI taxonomy): domain Eukaryota; kingdom Metazoa; phylum Chordata; class Mammalia; order Chiroptera; family Miniopteridae; genus Miniopterus; species Miniopterus schreibersii. The sequence continues at coordinate 9,066,476 of NC_138101.1, read as the reverse complement.
CTGTTATCTATCAGCTCTCTACCTATCATCTCTATCATTGTCTATGTATGTATGTATGTATCTATTTAGCTATCTGGCTACCAATGTAACCTATTAATTAACCTACCTATTTGTCTTTACACACAGGTACATGATCTTCCCCATCTCACAGCAGATCTGGGTCAGTTATTTTAATTGAAACAATGGGTCCAAAATAATACAAATCAAGCTTACACTGTGGTTAATTTCAGTAACTCAGTCTGAATACACAAGATAAGTGTGTCATGAGATATGTCTTTTGAAAATACCAGTCTTTCAAATATCATCAGCAGCCCTCTTGCTCCCTACTCTGTTCTTTTAAGGGGCGCACTTTTCGTTTTGAAGGAGTTGGGCTGACAGCCTTCACGAGCGCTCCCTGTGTGGTTCTACCATGTCAAGCAGTGCTCCTTTAAAATTAGGAAAAAAGAAATCAAGGCCACTTTTGGAATGTTTTCAGTCTATCCAAACCAAGCAACTGCAACCTCCAAGCTATGAAACATATTTGTATAGTACATTCATTGATAAGACAGGCTCTGTAGTCAGGCTGCCTAGGAATGTGTCCAGCTTAGAAACGTCCTGGCTGTGTGATCTTCTGCAAGCTAATTAACCTCTCTGTCAGATCCCTCTCCATAAAATGGTATAATAACCGATCCCACCTCATAGGGCTGTTGTGTGGATTCAATAAATTAATATATGAAAGGCGGTTAGGACACAGTACCTGGCAAATACTAAGAATTCAGTTTATATTTGCTATAATTTCTTTTGCTTAAAAAACCATATCACTGAACTTAAATAATAGATAATCCTTTAGCCAGGGACTCCAATGTCACAGCTCCCACCAGGCTCATTTTGCGCCTCTTTCCATCTCACTTCTTTTTACTAGATAAAGAATTCTTCTCAGGTCCACCAATATAATGCCTTGTTTCTGGTCTTGTGATTTGGATATTGGTTGCTTTTATTACCTGAAAGTCTCTTCTTGGTCATCTTATCCTCAGGTCTGGGCCTCCGCTGAATATCAACAACTCGAAGCCGAGGCCTGTGAACATCCCCACTCTAAGCTCTTCTCCAGGACACAAGAGTCCTGGCCTCAACACCCATCTCCCTTCATAGCACCTATCACAATGCAGTTATTTCATTAGCTGTTCGTTTTATTTTTTCTGTCTCCATCAAATGGTAATCTCCATGAAGGCAGAAACTGTCCTTTTCACTGCTGTTCAAAATGAAGAGGTAGAACCTAAGCATAAATCACAGAGTAAAACATAATCTAACTCTATCCTCTTACCATCGAGTTCACTGTCAAACTTCCAGACCCAGACAACATATACGGGGTTTTTTGGTTTTGTTTGTTTGTTGTTGTTTTTATTGTTTTGGTTTTCTTAAAAAAATATATCTATTGATTTCAGAGAGAGGAAGGAAGGGGAAGAGAGAGAAACATCAATGATGAGAGAGTCACTGACCTGCTGCCTCTCGCACACCTCTGACTGGGGATGACTGGGGATCGAGCCTGCAACCCGGGCATGTGCCCTGAGTGGGAACTGAACTGCGATCTCCTGGATCCTAGGTCAATGCTCAACCACTGAGCCATGCTGGTCGGGCAACAATATATAGTTTTTAATCTATTGTCCAGAAGCTTTATGCAATAGAGCATAACTCACCTCAGGGTTTCTGAGCACATGGATTTAGGTGCATAATACATAGATTCATAAGATTTTAGAGCTAAAAGGGATTTAAAATTCTCATTGACTTATGTTACCATATTACTGATGAAAGAGTAGGGTCTTGGAGGGGAGAAATAACTTGTCCAATCCCATACCGTTTATTAGAATGAGAGTTTTAAAAAAAGTTAAATCTGCTTTTTCATCATTCAGTGCTTTTTCCAAAACATGGTGCCTTCTTCTATTTTCACTGCCCATTGTCTTTTATTACTTCAAGTTAAATCATGTCAATGTCTGCCTAACCTGTCTACCTGACACTACATCCCAGAGATACAGCAGAGAGGACTCCACTCTTGAAAAGCATGCATTTTCTAGAAATATAATTATATGTCATAGTCACAGTGATTCAGAGACAGATGTTGTTCATGATTATCCCTTTGTCTTATCCTATTGTATCTTACTTGTTTCATATAATTTCTGAATATATTTTTCTGTGAAAAAAGATATGTTTATGAAATTAAATACCTCTCATTTTTGTGTCTCTTCTATATGAAATTCATATGAGAAATTTCTTTTTTAATTGCTGGAAGAAGGTTCAATTTTATTGTTTCCTTTGTAGAAAACAATCTATTGTATCCCCACTTATTTTGATCAATGGAAAAACCAAGGTCAATAATATCTATTTTTCTCTCTATTTATCCACCCATCTAGTCTAGGAAAGGACCATTTCATGAAATATTTAGCCGATAAATAAATTAATTAAGGAATTGGGATCATAGTTATAAACTCTTCACTAAGAATCTTGAAACAATGTGTCATAGGAACTAAATGAGACAATATGGTCCTCCTGACACAAACCCATCTGTACAATTCAAAGAAAAACTCAATGTTTATAATGCATCATATTTTTCCCACAAAGAGAGAAGCATCATTACATTTTTTTCAGTAAAAACAAAATAACACTAAGTATAGGGGAGAAAGAAATACATACATACAGCTTTGGCAAACAAGACAGCCAAGAGAGCACATCTAATCAATCACGAGCTAAAGTGACTATATAACACTTTTTGTTTAAAATTTACAAATATATCCCAAATACAGCACTTGGCACGACAAACACCGTCTGAAATATGTTATTCCCTGCTCTTCTCTCTCTAGCGAACAGCTCTGTCTAACACTCCCTGCTCCTTGGGAAAAGAGCTCTCTCTTACATTTGTTAACTTGACTTGCATACAACTTCTGCCTATAGCACCCTCAATCTCAACCCCTGGGCAGAAAATGTGACCTTAACCCAGCGAATCATAACAGCCCATTTTACTGGCCACCGTCTTTGATCCAGGGATGGACAAATGAACCATGTTAAGCCAATAAGAGTCTTTCTCTTAGATTATTCAGGTTAGAGCTGAAGGTAAAAGGATCACAAAACTACAGAGCTTAGTAGGGTGAATTGGAAGCTGCTTGTTGTCACTTTCCCCACTATGTGGAAAAGAGTGACAAGGATCGCCCGGCCGGGCGTGGCTCAGCGGTTGAGCGTCAACCTGGGATCCAGGCGATCGGGGTTCGATTCCCGGTCAGGGCACATGCCCGGGCTGTGGGCTCGATCAATGACTCTCTCATCATTGATGTTTCTGTCTCTCTCTCTCCCTCTCCTTTCCTCTCTCTGAAATCAATAAAGATATATTTAAAAAAAAAAAAAAAGAGTGACAAGGAGGGGGCGTGATGGGGAGGAGGGGGAACGAAAGGTGGCTGGGGCTAGAAGACACGCTTCTAAAATGATCTTGTCGTGCGCATGCCTGGTGCCTCAACATGAGGCTCCCTGGGCTCCTCTCCCCAGGGTCATGTCTCATCCTCTGAACCTCTCCACAGGGCTCAGGGTTCTCACAACATAGATACACTCATGAGGAGGGTTCAGGAGGGACAATGCTAAAAGCAACCGTTCTAAGAGGCCAGGTGGAGATGTAAGGTTTCTTAAGATCTAGCCTCAGGAGTCACATAGCTTCACTTCTGCCAGTTTAATGACCAAAGGTGAGCCAAAGGGCGAGCCCAGATTCAAGGGCTGGAGTCTGCTCTTTAGAAGCCAGCTATTATCGAGCCCTCTGTCTGGGATGGGATGTCTTCTTGTCCTGGTTACTTCTACAGATCCCCGGTTCTTAGCATGAGTATTTCCTTCTCTAAGCAGTCTTTCTTTCTCCCAGGAGCATAGTTCTGTCATAGCATGTGTCACACCCCTTTGTAGATGATTTACAAGTCTGTCTCTTTAGTAGACTCTGAACATTTGAGGGGATTAAAGGTGTCTTAATTATACCTGAGACCTTAACTTATCGCTGGTTCTCAGTAAATGTTGGCCAGGCAAACAAACAAATACACGTCAACACGTTTACTCCTTAGGCTGAGCAAAATCGCAATAGATGGATTCACGTGCAATTCTTGCCCCCAGCGAGGTTTCTAGGTCAAGACATGTCAGTCTGTGAACTATCCTGCCCCCCCCCCCATGATACATTCACAGGTGATGTCAACTAATATCAGGATCAGAACAAATGGACTCAGCCAAAAGCAGTCAAAACAACTGATGTCCCAGGGGTTTAGGATCCTGTCAGCTCGACGAGCCCTGCCTTTCCCACACACTTCAAGCACACTCGTGAAGGCACGTGTTTCACCGGGCAGTCGGGTCCATAAAAATGTAAAACAGGACAGAAGGCAGCTGAGATTTAACTAGAGGGAACTTACTCTTCCATGATGTCTCTAACTCACTGTTTCATAATACTGAGTCTCCACTTGCCTGCGAACTGTGCGGATATCGCCTCAACTACAGGCGCATATAAAGCCCCCTGTGGATGAGAAGTTGTGACCTGATACGAGCATATGACATGGACACTTGCGTTGAAGCACAAATAATGATGGGCGAGGTGCTCATCCCAGTCATCACAATAGGCAACTGGATTATTCTAAGCTTCTTCCCTTCACTTTACTGAGTTTAAACATAAGTCTCAGGAGGGGAGTGTGTGTGTGTGTGTGTGTGTGTTAAAAGCACTTAATGAGATCTATCCTCTTAACAAAGTGCACACAACCGCACTGTTACCCACAGTCACTATGGTGCACAGCAGGTCTCTGGTCCTTCTGCATCTCGCATGACTGACACTTAGTATCCACTGAACAATTCCCAGTGAAAAACAGGCAAAAACAAAGGGGCACAAGGCAACTGCAAGTGTCAGCCAAGTTTCTCGCCTTGACTGTGGATAGGCTCCTGCAGATATTTGCATATGTTCAGACTTACCAAGTTGTGTACGTTACATAGGCGTAGTTATTTGTATGTCAGTTATACCTCAATAAAACTGTTTTTTAAAAAGAAACCAGTTCAAAATCATTTCCTTTTGTACTGCTGTTTTGTTTTTATAAAGACTAAGAAGGGACATCCCCAAAGTAGTAACCAAGGAGATCAGTAAAAGGAAAAAAGAAACAAAAAATTCCAGAAGATAACTGAATGCTGAAATTAGCAAAAAGAGCAAATCCTTATGTAGAAACAAGGCAACAGAAGCCTTCTTTGGGATATAGCAATGGGTTGAATGAAGACCCCACAGCTCCTTGGTAAAATATTGCTGGGGGGTCTTTTCGAAGTTATGTTTGACCCATCCTGCTGTTCAACTTCGTGTTAACCTCCAGGCACAGCTCGGCAAGACATTAGATGTAACAAGATAGGAGGCGAATCCCCAGAACTCCTTAGAGGCAAAGAGCGAAGATATAATTAATAAGAAGCTGGAGTATATGATAGGGCACAAATTGCTTAATGAAGCTATTTGACAATGACCAAGATGTTCCGGGCACAGAGCAGGACATATTGTGACCTATTCGGGTGTTTGTTCATTGGGCCCGAATGATAAACAGGAGACTGTGTTCCTAGATCTGCTAACACTGAAGCTTTATCGAGGTCACTTCTCAGAAAGGAGTCCAGCACTTTCCAGCAACGCCTCCTCTTAAATACTAGAAATGGGTCACATGTGTCCAAAGTCTGGGAAAAATTATAAACCATAATTTGGATCACCAGAAAGAGCATGGCTATGGACCAGGAGATAGCAAACACCAAGGCCAGAATGTAAATATTTCGGGCTATACAGGCCACACAGCCCGTCACAACTGTGTCACTGCTTCGTGGCACAAAAGCAGCCAAAACCAACATGTAAACAAATCGGTGTATCTGTGTTGCAAAAAAAGTTTATGTATGATCGTGGAAATGTGAATTTCATTCAATGTCCACATGCCACAAGATGTTCTTCTTCTGTGGGTTTTATCAGCAATTTAAAGACGGGAAAATATTCTTCTCTTGCAAGCCATATAAAAACAGGTGGCGGGCTGGGCTTGGTCCACGGTCTAACGTGCTGGCCCCTGATACACACTAACTCTAGTGAGTGACAGAATTAAGGGATCAACTCTTAGAGTGTATGTATATCCAAAAGTGTCAGCTAGAGTTATTTTATTTTGCCTTTAGATCTAATTGGCTTGGACTACTTTTCTACACGGAGGAAAGCCAAAGGCCAAAGTCCTCTCTCTCTCTCTCTCAGCCATTTTCTTTCTTTGAGTGCATATGTCTCTTCTCTCTCTGAATCTCATATCTATCTGTATCCCTCCCCCAGCTAACATTTATCATCTCTCTTTTATTTCCACTCAGATTTCTATGACAATAAATAACTTTTTTTGGAATACAAGCTGGAAATTATATTATAATAAATAAACTTTTATATGTAGTAGGGGGGAAAAATTTCTTAGACAGTCCTGAATTTAGTTTGAGCCCCACCAAATAAGTAGTATAAATAAATCATTTCCAAGCAACACAACTAAATGTCAAGGCAATTTAAAATATTTTTTAAGAAGAATAAGTGGAGTCCTGTTTTAATTAAACCCCTTGCCCCACATGTAAACCTGGTAAATGACACAGTAGAGGTCAGCTAAGGATTTAGATGAAAAGGTGAGTAAAAGGATGACAGAAGTGCTTAGGGAAATAGTATCTCCCAAAATACATTTTAGAGTTAGAAAAAAACCATGATTTCCCATTAAACAATTCAGTTGACACTCTGCTTGTTCTATAGAGACTAGTCCTGCCATATGTGCTGAGATAACTGGTTAACTCAGAAAACTCTGCTAAATAAAAAATATTCTCAAGTCTATTTTTTCTTTTATATTGTACAAATTTAAACTCAAATATTCTCACAGTTTTTTCCTCCATTCAGAGTACATTTTCTTCAACAAATATTTTCATGCAGTGAGACTCATCAAGTAATTTCTTTATTCATATTTTTAATGTTTTGAAATTAGATGCTATGAAATTACACCTCAATTTCATTTTATCCTGTTATTAAATGTGAGTGTAACCAAGAAACAATAACGACGTTATTGCATATGCCTTCTCGTAGCACAAATAGGGAATTTCAAAATCCCATCTTCACATGATTTGAGCACTTGTCATTATTTAATTTGTTATATTCCTATTTTGATTTTGTTGTGATTAACGTCAATGACTTCTCATCTGAAGGTTTGTTTTCAATAATTATAATTCAATAAAACTGTCAAAATCTGAAGTTTCAAGGATTTCATTTATTTGATTAAAGTACTTACTCCAACAGATTTAGATTTAAAAAAAGAAACTAGAATTTAGAAGATTCAATTACAGTAAATATATTTCAATACAATACATTTCAATGTAGGTCACATTGGTGACTTTCAAAGGAGTGTTCTTAGGCTCAAACTTCTCTAAAATCATGGATAGCAATGAGCAGTGTGCACACCGCTGATACATTTTTAATTTCTTTTAAATTATGATAAAATAAATATATCAAAATTTACCATCTTAACCATTTTAAGTGTACAGTTCAATAGTGGTAAGTATATTCATACTGTTGTGCAAACAATCTAGACAATTCTTTCATCTTGCAAAAACGAAAATCTATACCTATTAAAGAACTACTCCTTATTTTTCTCCTACCCTTAGACACTGCCAACCAGCATTCTATTTTCTATCTTCATGAATTTGAGTACTCTAGGTACCTCATATAAGTGGAATCATACAGTGTTTGTCTTTTCATGACTTGCCTTTTTCACTTAGCATAATATCCTCAAGGTGGTTCATCTATTGAAGTATGTGTCAGGATTTCCTTCCTTTGTAAGACTGAATAATATTACACTGGCTATATACCACTGACAAAGACTCTTTTCTTGACCAAACTTAGTCAGGCTCTCCTGAGCTCTCTTCTCAACTTGGCCCTTTTCTCAGCTAGTCCTGAACCTTGGCCCCTGCCCCTTGCTGGTCCTGCATAGTCCAGTCTTGGCAAGAATCCTGCTAAATCAGTATAGAGAGAATCCCCTACCCTTGATACCTTATTACTCTTGGTATCTGATTAATCTCCGAATCCTCCACCTTGAAATATAAGCCCTTGGCCTGCCTTCAGCATGGATCCTGTTAAATCTAAATAGGTTTAGCTATTTTAATTATTGCTCAACTGAATTTATACAACAGCAGCATCTCCAGGCATGAGCCAGCACACTAAAGTCTTTCTTCAGTGTATTTTTTTATTTTAGAGAGAACTTTCACGCAAATAAGAACAAAAATCCTCTCAGTTTCAAGTCAATCAGTTTACATAAATTATTTTAGAATCAATTTATTCAAAAACCTAAGGGAGCTACAATCCAGATCGATGTTCAAGACTTCCCAGGATTTGATAACAAAATTAATTCAGTCTTCTCCCACATATAAAGTATAAAATTGTTAAGGAGTTAGAGATTAAGGAGAAATTTTAGAGAAAGCCATTGGAAATTATTAGTACTACTATCCCTAATAGGTAAGGGATGAGAGCTCCTTCCCCTCACCTCAAACGTGGGGAAAGGGGCTTCAAATACACACCTAAAGTGCTTGCAATACTTCCTAAGAACTTGGAAAGTAAAGTGGATTCACTTCTGTTTCTTGCCTGAGTAATCCAACAAGGCTGAGGCCAACTAAAGTTAGGCCACTTGAAATTGCACCATAGCAACTGCAGTTCTGGAATTAAGTGCATTGCCTCTGAAGATAATGCCAAAGAGGCTGGTTGCTATGAACTACTACAGAGGGCCCCCAATTTATGACCATTCAACTTATGATTTTTCATCTTTACAATGGTGCAAAAGGGGCATGCATTCGGTAGAAACCGTACTTTGAATGCTGAGCTTTTCCCGGCTAGCAATATGTGGAATGATAACTCTCTCATGATGCTGGACAGTGAAAGTGAGCCTCACCTCCCAGCAGCCTGTCATCTCTAGGGTAAGCAACCATACTCTACAGTGTGTAGCATTAAAGTCGGAGAGTCTCTACGTAGGCACATGCTCTCTCTAGAAGTAGTGAAGTCCTTATTACTGGAGTTGTTTATGCTTGGAATGCATGGACACTTCCCAAGGAAGATGTAGGCGGGTTTCAAGCACAACAGTGAAAATCTGGAGGGAGAGAGAATAAAACTATCGTTGCATAGATGACCCAAGGTCCTTGGAACCATATGGAGAAACACAAGTAGAAATCTTCAAATGTGGTTTACTCTCTGCCTAAATCAATTTAATTGAGCAGCATCACTGTGCTAGGTGCTGCACAAGCGGCGTTTGGAACACTGCTTCTCCACCTGGAGGTTTTAGTTCCTGGAACAGATAATAAAATTGAAATGGGTGTGCTCTGTTCTCTTGATTTCCCTGGCAACCATGAGCTCAGTGCACTTTTAAAGGTTACAAATGCAGGTATATTCACCGATGGGAAGGTCAGAGCTACCTTAAGGATCTTCTGGATCAAAAATGCTACAGAAGGTGTGAGTTTGTTCCCGAGTTATATGAGAGTAAAGATCAGGAGAAGGGGATTTAGAAAGATTTAGGCATAATCAACCAGAGGAAACGGGATACCCCCAATGACACTGAGCATTGTCACCACAGCTAGCCCATAGCTGAGCTTCACAGAAAATCAGAGCCCAGAGTCAGCTCAAGAGCCCCCTCTTCTTTTCTGTCCCTCTCAGACCTGAGATCACACTGTAAGCAAAGAGCTTTAATAGGCAGAAGCCAGATAGAGAGGTGAAGTGAGTCACTCTTTTATGAGAAGTTGGGCTATAATTTAAAAAAAAGAATTGGTATATGTGCTGGGAGACGCCATTGCTTGCCTTGGAGCCATATGAAGAACCAAAATTCCTGGCCACGCATTTCAGAGACTAGCATTTATAAAAGCTCCACCTACCCACCTGTCTTGGGCTCTGTCAGGCTCTATTGCTTTCCTATTTCTGCCGATTTAATTCCATGTTACCTACCCCAGTGGATTTTCCCTGGCCTATTCAGGCAGTATTTGGGGTTAGCACTGTTTGGCTTCATAACTCTTATTCCTCCTTAAAGTTGAAATCTTTAAGGGGTGCCCCTGGCCTTTGAGATGAGCAAGACTGTACTGGAGCTTCGTGGTAACCCTGGTTCCCATGACTCTGGTTGATATACGCAAACAGAGAATGGGAAAAGAAAAAAGGGGAAATGTTCTGTCATGTTGTACTTCACAAAGTTTCTTCTTTCCTCTTGGTTAATAAGAACATAGATCCTTTATAAGTCTTCAGACTTGCTGCAGGCTTCATGTTTAATGAGGTAAAGGATATTCAGTAGTTTTTCAAAGCGTAGCACAGCTGGAATAAAATCACCCATGTTCTAGCAGTTTGCATACTCTATCCACGACGGGTGGTATTTGTACTGAGCATTTAAACAATGCGCTTAGGCATAAGGCTTGAAGCACAGATAGACAGACACACTCACTGGTTTCTAAGTGTTCGCTGGTCCTTACAGTGAGCGGCACAGGCCAGAAATCCTGTTTGACTGAAGTATCTCATTTTAGGAAAGAAGCATCATATCGCTCCGTGGCCCTATTTTGGAGGCTGTGCAAAATGTCTTTATCTTTCCCTTCTTCCATCCATATGTGAAAAATGGAAATCTTCAAATGGGATTTAATTTCTCTTAAAATCAGTTTAATTGAACAGACATCATTGTCCTTGATGCTGGAGCATTCTGAACCCTGCTTTCAAAGGAATGACACTATTTTAGAGAAGAAAATAAACAAATGGTTATTACAAGTTGACAAGTGGCCACAGAGAGGGCAGGTTGCATGCAGTTGGCTATCTGCAGAGTCATGGAAAATTTCACAGAGGAGTTATGCCTGAGTTGGATTTTGAAGGATGAATTGGAAATTCCACTCGGTAAGGGTTTTTCTAGTGGAGAGACTATATACAGCCTTGCCTGGTCAGAAATCCACTAGTAGCTCAACACGGCTGTCTGATTACTGAAACATTGCTTAGAGGCGACGGGATGGGGAACTGCTGGAGAGAAAACTGGACAGATGGATGAGGGAGAGATCAGGAAGGCCTGATATGTAATGGTAAGAAGCTTGGACTTCACTCTGTAGAGAACTGAAGGCCTCTGTCAGATTTTAATCAAAAGAACAAGTTAATCAGATTTTATTTTAAAAAGAAAGTTACCTAGACGCTAGATTAAATTGAGACAAGACTTGGGGACTGGGGAATCACTCAAGATACCATTGGAGATTTAGGGTTTGCACTAAAGTGGGAGTAGGAAATATGGGGGTAAACTAAAGAGGTGGTTGGAGGGCAGAATCTACAAGACCAATCTACAAGGGACTGGAAATTGTGGCAGAAGGTGAGAGAGCTCAGGGAAGGAACATCCATGTAAAAGAGAGTCAAGCATAATTTCAAGATTTCAGAGACCCCCATTTTTACTATTCTCCCTAAAAACATTGTGCCTTAAGTCCTTGCTACTCAGAGTGTGGTCCATATATTTACTTGAAGAATTGGCATCACCAGAAAGTATATTGAAAATGCAAATCATTGGGCTCCTTCGCAGAGCATCTGGTGTCAAGGTTCAGGAATCTTGGCCTCCAGCTCATTTGTAGGCTGGCTAAAATTTGAGAAGCACTGTTGTATGTGTTTAAATTAATATTCTATATGTGTCTCCCATGAGAATCCTTCCTCTTCTCCCAGCCATTTCTGGCTTCTCTTCTTCTAGTTCTGCTCCTACTTGAAGTCGAAACGGAAGTAGCCTCTGAGACTGGTGTGAAAATTTAGAAGTGAGCAACATTTTTCCAACACTAAATGGGAGGCCCATTCCATATGGCTACAGCAATTTAATGATAGTGTTAAGATGTTTCACAGTCCACTGACTGTGGTTCCAATATGGTATGTGCCTGCTTGTTATTGCATTAGACTCAAACACTTGTGAAGAATGGACACCACGGTACTTGAACTTATGTCTATTTTCTCTCCACAGTTCTCACTTCGATATTCCCAGTGCCGGCAGTGTCCTACTGTGATATCCTTCATCATCAATGCCTCTATTGTAAATAGTACAGAGAAGAGACGCTGAGCTCACAAAGCAGGAGTGAAAGGATGGAAAACCTTGCTCCTAATTAGGCTCTTGAGCTTGAAAACCTCCATTCTTTCCCTGAGAGGAAGTACTTCAGCCTGGTCATCAGGAAAAAGAGATGGTCTGTAAGAACTGAGACCAGGAGATTGACAGACGAAAGAGAATGTCCAATTTGTTGCGTTTCTGAATAGAGGTTTTCAGGGTTCCACCTTGGATTGTTTCACACTATTTTCCATTCTTTCCCTCTATTTCTCTCCCACAATTGTGGTTTTAAAGTTGTAACTTTCTCAACTCATGCCTTTCCTCACTCTGTTTTGAATGAGGTAAACATTTAAAAGACTGTACTACTTTCTTCCTTTTCAAAGAAACATCCTAGTAAAATGAAAATGAAGATACCTTAAGAGAGAAAGGAAACAAAGGGGGAAAGCAAGGAAGGCAACACTTAGAAAAAAGATAATGAAATCCTCCTGCTGGGCTCTGACACAAACTAGTAGCAGGCTGCGCTGAGAAAGCAGCAGACAATAAAGGCAGAGCAATAGCCAGCCTCCACTTAGGATTTCTGTTGAAAAAAAAAAAAAATGTACCCTTTCTGCTCCTACAAAGAAACAGGACCACCCAGGAGGGATGAGAAGAGATGGGGCCCTTCCCTTCTTCCACCAGGAAGAAAAAAAAAAGATTTATTGCAAAAATATCTTCCAAATTATATAAGTGGTAATATGCTGAGACTGTTTCTAAATAGATAATTTGGACCTTCTCCATTCAAGTGAGTTCTGCCTCCATCATATGGGGTCCTGAAATTGTAAACTTACCCCAAAGATGCTGCAAATGATTGGCACAGCTTGGGATATCTTCTTTGAGGACTATCTCCAAGATGTTATTTTCTTTGTCTTGTTCCGCAGTGATTCCATTCCGTTGGTTGGTTGGTTTGTGTGGCAGGTTATATTTATTTTGTTTTATTCTTGAAACAAAATTTAAGAAATATTATTTATTTCTTAAAACAAAATAAATAATGGGCCATGCAGAGCCCATGGTCGTATCTGGCCCTGCGAGGGCCTTCTAGAGCCAATCCCTGATTGTCTGGCACTTATGCAAGGGCCGAAAGTCAAGACTGAATTCACCACTGCCTTTTGCCACCTGGCTTTTTGTGTTTCGGTTCCAGGTATCTCAGATGCTGGCTAATCAATCCTCTGAGTTTTATGCAACTTGGGTTTTGAACAAAGAACACACAGGACACTTCTAACTACTTTCAAGTAAACAGGCCCAAGCTGTTTGGTAGCATCATATTTCCGATTCGCTATTGTGTTGTTTTTTAAATCCATCGCTATTGCTCTTGCAGTCACCAGGAACCTGTCCCAGATTCCAGAAACGAGCTGAACATCACTCCTCAATTTTAGTGGTAAAGGGTTTTTATCTTTCCCCTTTTTCGTTGTGATTATTGGAGGTAGATAAAAGCTCTGAGCATCCAGATTTTTTATTTCCTTATGCTCCTGTGTGTATAGCATCTTCTATTATTTTTATAAAATAGACTGCACTAAATTTTGCTCTGACTCCTCCTTGGGAGTAAGCAAAGCAAGTAGTTGTGATAGAAGTACTTTCCTTTTTTTTTTTTTTGCTTTATTTTGCTTTTGTTTAATTCTCATTTGGTTGTGACAGCAAGCTTGCCAAAGAATTGGATATTTCCATAGGCTGGGAACTGCTGTGGAGACTTGCATATATGAACAGGAAAGCCACCTCACCTGTGGTGGCTTCTGCTCAGCCCCACTAGAGGTGACTGGGCTGCATTCTCCACCGGCAGGGGGCATGCAGGTCCCCAATCTCACCACCCTGGGGAACAGCACAAAGAGCCCTGAGCCTGAATAGAGTTTAGAAGGATAACCTGGCTGCTAATCGGGTAGGCACTTGAGGGCACCCTCAGAAGTCAAAGCCGCGTGGGCAAGGGTATGGACACATTTACCAACATGCAACGCTCGGAGAAACATCAGAAGGTGTTGAAATCCGGTACGCAAATGACACGGATATGTGTGCCAAATGCACCACACAGAGCCGGAGTGCTGCTGCAACCTGTAAAGACAGGCCCGAGGTTTCCCAAAGTGTAGTCTGTGCTCATGGACACAGAGAACAGACAGGTGGTTTCCGGGGGGGGGGGGGGGCTGGGTGAAAAAGGTGAAGGGATTGAGAGGTACAGATGGGTAGTTACAAAACAGTCACGGGGATAAAGCAGAGCATAGGGAATATAGTCAAGAATATTGTGATAACTATGTATGGTACCAGCTGGGTGCTAAAAATATCAGGGGGAACAGTTTGCAAAGTATATGATTCTCTATTCACTATGCTGTGCACCTAAAACAAAACAAAAGAATATTGAATGTAAAGTGTAATTGAAAAATAATTTTTTTTTTTTTAAAGTGTAGTCTATAGAACAATTGATGAGAATCACCTGGAATAATAGTTAAAAATGTAAACCCCTAGGCTCCACCCCAAACTAACTAAAGACTCTCCTGCTAACACACATCCTTAGAAGCTATTCTAATGATCTTGAAGTGTACAAATTTGTAAGACCAGTACGTTATCTATCTCAGTGTTTTAAAAGGCTAAATGGGTCAGTATATTGCTTTTCAAGTTACTTTACAAATTGGATAAGCATTATTCTATTTTTATATATTTTATAAGCAGAGCAAATATCAGACTATTGAGAAACTGCAAAAATAATATATATACATGGGTGTACATATATTTCTTAAAGACATTCTTAGAACTGTTTATAAATGGAAAATTCCAATTATTTTTTTTCTAGCAATCTTGTTTCAGATGAATAGATTAGTGGAATCCCACAGCTATTAAAACAGAGTCAATTTCCTGGTCATTACCAATTAGACCTGCATGCTTCAGATTCAAAAACCTTTTAGTGTTCCCAGGCCATATCCCCAAGTTTAGTCAATTTTTAATATAAAATCCCTCTCTAATAGATATTGATTTTCCCATACCATTATTTAGACTGGACCATTATTATATTATACCTGAAAAGCTTTTTACATCCTTATAGAGTCTCCAAAACTCCACAACATTTCATCATTCCGATGAATTTGTAATAAGACCTACATTACACCCAATCCAATAAAGCAGGAAACCTGTATGGGGTACAACAATTGGAATGAAGGGAGAAAAAGAGTTCCTGTTTGTAGATACTATGATTGTACACGTAGGAAACTCACAGGCATCACTGCAAAGCTATTACAACTAATAACTGAAGTCAGTCAGTTACCCAATTGCAAAGTAAATATACAGAACAATCGATAGCTTTCCCATATAACAGGAAAGAAGTTAGGAGAAATAATGGAAAGGATATCACTCACAAAGTCATCTCTTTCCGGTGCCTGAGCAGTGCTGAGATCCTGCGGAAGGTGGTGGTCCATTCCCCATCCCTTGAGGGGGTGTAACATAGCAGAAGTGAAGCCACACTTCCTTATATATTTTTTTTTTAATTGATTTTTTTAGAGAGAGGAAGGCAGAGGGATAGGGAGTTAAAAACACTGAGAGAGAAACATCACTTGGCTGCCTGCTGGAGAAAGGAGCATGCACCCTGGGCATGTGCTCTGACAGGAATTAGAACCTGGACCTCTGGGTTCATGGCCAACGCTCAACCACTGAGCCACACCAGCCGGGCGAAGCCACACTTCTTACTTTCACATTTCAACTGCTGCTTACTAGCACTGTGATAAAATAAAATAAAAAGCCTTAGTTTCCTCATCTTAAAATAAAACAATTTTTAAAATACTTCAGAGAGTTATTATGAGGACTATATGGGTTTTATATGAATGGATATAAGCTATGACTATGTTGCGGGCAAAGACTGTATGACTATGTGTATAATATGCCTCTATGGTGATTCACTTCCAGCAGTGTCTGGCACAAATGGAAAACACTGAATAAATCTTCACTATAATTATATGGTGCATGATTTTCTGAAGTGACACAGTCTTGTGCCAACAGCTGATTGTACAGGGTACTTCAGAAATTTCAGGATTGAACCTAATGACGTAAGATTCCTTACAACTTTGAGAGTCTATGGTTCATTGAAATTATAACTTGATGTTTTTATTTGTCATCTCCTCTGTGGCTTTTGGTAGTTTGAAGACTGGAGGTTTGGTACACGTGCGTTCATGTTATCTCAGCTAAGAAAAATTAAATCTTAAAAGAGAGAAGGGCGGTTTTAGCTAAAAAACAATCAAAATATGAAAATAGTGTCTTTTCTCTCATAAAATGAACTGAAACTTATAAAGGGAATGGTTGGCAGAGATGAAAGAAGAGCTGGGGATCTATGTTGAGGAGCTGGGATGAGCCAGCCTGGTTTAAAAGGAATTTGGAAAGCTGGTGCAGGAAAATGTAAAGAATGTGGCTCTAGATCCAAGAGCCAACATTATAATCTAAGCTCCTACATTTCCCATCTGGGGAAACTGAGTGGATCGCACTTAAATCCTTAGCCTCAGTTTCTTCATTTCTAAAATGAGTCCAATAAGAATCTCATTCAAAAGACAGTTGTGAGGGTGAAATCAGGAGCTTGGCAATGGCAAAGTGCCCTAAGAATATTAAGATTTAGGAATTTATTATCCCATGTGCACGTCCCCAGGCTTTCTAAAATGCAACACCCCCCAGAGGTGTCATTAGATCTGAAATTATACTATTATGAATTTCTTTTCTGGGGGCGTTGGGCGGAAGCAATCTCTACTGGGAACTTTCAACTGTTAAGGCTCTTTCCCCTCGGTAAAAGGAAATCCCAGCACCGTGTAAACTCTGCCTGCAGCACAAAAGGGATGAGTGGCCCAAAAGTGAAATGAAGAAGACAAAAGATCTCCTGAGCCACCTCGCAAGTCACCCAGACCCCACCTCCGTCAGTGAACATGGAAAAGAGGGCCAATAAACACGGCTAAAAATGTTTATATGATTTAGCAAGAACTGCACCTGAAACTATATATATATATATATCCCCAAACATCACTTAAATAAAATTCTTCTGTGTGGGGATTTATATTTCTCCATCTTTTCCTGAACTGTAAATAGAATTTCAAATCAAGATGGCAATTTACCTAACTATAAAATCAATACTTTAGGAATTAAACAAGTTCATGAAGGGCCAGATATAACAGATGGAGACTTCTGTGCATATTAACTACAATAAAACAAAATGAACCAATATGTAACTATTTTCCTCAATCTACAGTTTAAAGTGGTCTCATAAGCCCCCTCCCCAAAGCCCTTCAGCCTGTATCCAATAATTCTCTCCCCCAAACCTAAAGGCTAAGCATTGCTCGTGTCTCTCGGCCCAGCCAACTGCACTGAAGTTGTGACAGAGAAAGCTCCTGAGATGTGTCCAAGGACTGAGGGGTGGAACTGGAAATGACCATGGCCACTGTACGGTTGCTATCTACACAGCAACAACTACTAGAAAGGTGTAAAATGGTAGGCAGTGCTGCGCTTTTCATTTAATGCACTGTCCTTGACATTTAAATAAATTGTAAAAACCTGTGTGTGTCACGGTTCTCTGGTTGCAGGCAATAGTAACTGAATCTGACTGACTACAGTGAAAGAGAGGGAAAGAAATCGAGAAAGGGGCAGAAAATAGTGCACTGAGAATGGGAGGCACCTCACAATCAAAAGGAGAGGGTGAAAAACAGCCCTTAAGTGGGGCGTAGTGGAAATAATAAAATTTTCCTAAGGGGCCTGCCTGTGAAATACAGCTTGGGGTCGCATGGCGTAGGCACACTCCTCTGGGAGCTACAGTAGCTAACCATAGCTTGGAACATCTGTGCCCCCCTGGCCAGGGAGGGGGTGGCATCTGGGGTGACAGGCCCTGCAAGATCCTGTGGGGTGGGAAGAAAAAGTTCCCCAGAGAGAGCAGGGGAAGGAAACCGGCATCGAAGGAAGGTGCCAGGCGAGCACTAGGCTTTCCCTGCAGCTTCCCTGGGTTTCCCAGTGGCCTCAATTCCCCTGGAGTCTGAAATCCTTCCTCCTACACAGGGCTGTTTTAAAAGCTGAACCTTCAGGCATGGGGCAGGGGGAGGATTCTTTACCTAAGTGGGACTGGCCAATGGCCCAGGGTGGGTGCCGTGGGGTATCCTCTCTATGGGCTCAGACCGCAGCTCAGACCAGGGGAACAGCACTATGTATTTCTATCCTCGGAATCTCTGTTCATTAAAATTTCCTTAGTGACTGAACAGAATCAGACCACGTGCCTCTGCACTTGAATGGTTTTAAAAGTAGACATAAAAATTTATCTTTTTTTTTCTTCAGTTAAATAGTCAGGTGTGTTTTTTTCTGTTATCTCCCTTATTTATTTATTTATTTTGGAAACTACCCACCATTTCTTTCTTTTTCCAAATTAAAAAGAGCGCGAGCGAGAGGTACTCAGGTATACACCAGAGGGGCCAAGTCCCCAACAGAGGGTCACATTAAGTAAACTGCAATAGCGACTGCTCCACCAATTCCCTCCACTTCAACAAGTTTGCCAAGTAAGTTAACTTCTGGAATGAAACGGACTGTGCTCTTTTATTGTAATAATCTTTCCTCCAATTCAAGGCCTTCACTCTGACTTGGAGAAACAAAAATGATAACCTGTTTTTGATACTATAGCTTTGCCTTTTAACACACCAACATCTGGGTGAGAAATATTTAGGTGATTCACTGACAAAAAGCTGGCTTAGATCATTGTTTCCTAGTGACTAGATGTAAGTTTTGATCAAATAGGCAACATAGTTTGATGCTAGGCAAACATGACTAAAAAAAGCCTTAGACTTTCTAGCGCTGGCACTAGGTCCTACAATGACAGAGCTGCAAGGGTTGTTGTTGTTTGCAGGGGGATGAGAGAGACAGAACTGGAAGCATATGTTCTGATTCTATGCACTTTACCTGCCTCTGAAAAATGTGCTAAGGAAATAAATCTTGATCACCCCAAAGACGACTCAAGTGGCATCTTCCAGAAAAGCAGGATTTACGGGTAGATTGAAATGCTTACTTATCAGCTTCAAGTTCAAAGAAGCAAGGCACAGAGAATAGGTTACAGAACTTGGAATCGGAGACCCTAAACCTCATACCCCGCTGCTCACTTAGGTGCCAAATGTGCAGTCCTTGTGAGGTCGTTAATGTCCTGAGCCTCGTGGTCCCTAAAAGGAAGGATTAGAAACAAATCTAAGAGAATAGGGAATCACCTTGCACGTAACAATGGTGGGTAAATGATGGCCGGGATGAAACTTCCCCACAGTAAAAGAATATTCCATCACTGGAGTTAAATGTTTAGCCTGACTTTACCTGGTACATCAATATTAAAGGGAAAACTTCCAAGCAAAAGCCAACCCTGCCTTGGCCTATGTTTCCAAGGAATGCTGTTCCTTGGACCTTCTTACTCCAGGCATGAGAAGTGAATATAAATAATACTTGGGTTTAACAAGTATAAATTTCTCGTCTTAACTATACCTGGTTAGATTTCTTTCACTTGGCCGTACGTAAAGGCACAGAAGCATTCATTGAAGAAGCGGTGGCTCCACACGACAGGACAGGCTGCTTACCGCTGGCTGTGTAATAACTCTCTGCTGGTTTGGGTTCCCTATGTCCTTTAGGGTGGTTGTGTGTCACCCACTGATCCATGACTGTGACACTCACCTGCATCTTCAAGCCCTTGCTAGGACAGCACCTGGGTATCAGAGCTGACGAGCTAATTTGTATGGGTTCTCAATTCCTATGTCTGCAATGAACAAAAGTTCATTTGGGCTTTTTTTAAGGGACTGAATCAGTTATATTTTAGATATTCAAACATAGTTCCACCAGGCAATTGTTAACACATTACTCCTTCGGCTAGAATTCATTCTACTGCTATGAAAATGCAGCAGCTATAAAAATGGCAGCTCCTCAGAGGACGCCTACCCTGTGGGAGGCGCTGTGCTGTGCTGTTTGCCTCGCTTTAGCTCCTTTAATCCCTCCGAAAATCTTCTGAGCTGTGTATTTTATTCACACTTAAAGATGAAGAAACTGGATTGCCTAGCTAAGTGAGTGAGATGCTCTAAGTCACACAGCCCCTGAGAAGCAGATCTTGGGTTTGAAGCTAGAGCCATATGACTGCAAAGACCACGCTCCTTCTGCTCTAGCACACGTCCTGCTCCACTGCGGGCCCGTCCCTGCTGAGGACCACCTCTCATGAGCACGGGCTCTGTGATCCCATCAGACGGCTTGATTGGGATTCCAACTCTGCCACTAAACTCAATTGTATGAATAATTATTATTATTTAATTTACTTTAATAATGTTCTGAATAATGTTTATGCTAATATTAGTAGTAATAATAATAGGGGTATCATGATGATTATTTGAGAATGTAAGTAAAACATGCTAAGGATACTTTGGTTGAAAGTAAAATCAATATAAGTAGACTGTCAGTGAGGTTGTTAGAAGAAATGTGTGGACAATTCTTGTGAGTTTGTCAACTTTATATCTATAATTTTTTCAGTTCTCCTAATAGAGATCCCTTTCGTTAGAACAGCTGTGGAGACCTATATGATGTTCTGCATTTTAATTACTTTGCTCATTTGCCCCTGACTTACACAGACAATTACAGTTTAAAATGCAGATCACAAGATTTCATTTGCATTTTAGGATATGATAGAGTCTCTGTTGCTTAGCTGTTTCATTTATTATGTGTGTAAATTGTGTTTTATTCATGAAAATTTGTACGGGACTCTATGTCATGATATCAAAACCATTAAACTTAACTGAAAGAAATCTGGCTATGAAGCTGCCAATGAATCCCTTTTCCTTTCTTCTCTGAGTTGTAGTCCATTAGGAACACACAATAATTCAAATCAGCACTAAAATGTACTGAAACTTTATCACTGATAAAACTGTTTGGAGAATGAGGCAGGACCTGCTATGTCCCTCTCTGAACCTCGGATTTCAGACCAAAACCACCCAGAGTTGTCCACCCAGTGGCAAGAGAAGTAGAACAGAATATGCATATATTCCCCCCACAGGCAAAGATGACTTTGCTCCACACCCTTGTGATAGGTGTAGAAGAGAGAAGAGATGAGCACTAACCTTCATCCCTGACCAATAAAAAGTAATCTAACAGATGTCAAGTTGTCCCCAATGTTCCAGGTCCAGTGCCGTTCTTCCTTAAAGAGCCCCCCGAGAGACCCCTGCGTGTTCTCTCACCTTCTCTCACGGCTCCTGCCCTCACTCACAACATTCTGTCAAAGGTAGCTCTTGATCAGCCCTTGCACTTGCCGTTTCTGTTTCCAGAAACACTTTGTCAACTGGTTCTTGGCATGATTCACTCCTTCCTGTCACTGTAGTCTCAGTTCAAAAGTCAACCACAGAAAGACCTTCAATAACCACCCAACTATAAAGACTCTATGATCTCTGTTATATAATCCTGTTTCATTTTATTGCTAGTATCTGAAATAAGCTTATTTATTTGCTTGTTTACTTGTTTATTGAATGGCTTATCCTATTATATCTGGGTGGAAAAACATTTTCTGTAAAGAGCTAGATAGTAACTGTGTTCAGCTCTGAGGTCCACAGGGTCTCTGTTACAACTTCTCAACTCTAACACTTGTGTGAAAACAGTCATAGGCAAAACAGAAAT
Organism: Miniopterus schreibersii; assembly: GCF_964146895.1. Lineage (NCBI taxonomy): Eukaryota > Metazoa > Chordata > Mammalia > Chiroptera > Miniopteridae > Miniopterus > Miniopterus schreibersii. The sequence continues at coordinate 9,044,778 of NC_138101.1, read as the reverse complement.
GAATCAGCATGGATGCATACCAACAAAACTTTAATTTCAAACACAGGTAGAGGCTATATTTGGACTGAGGTCATACTTTGCTGACCCCTTTATTAGAATATTAACTCCCTAAAAGTAGAATTTACCGGTCTTATCACTCTCTCTTCTTCACCTAGAACAACATCTGGTGAATATAGTAAGTTTAAAATAAATATTGTTGCACAAATAAATGCACCCACACTGAGTTCTAGCACAGAATCTCCTTATGAAAAATGGGGGTGAAGGAGGAGAGAGGAGTAGATTTTCCCCTAAAAAGGTCTAAAATAAAATTTGACATATTTTTTTCATTTATACACTAGATAATAAATATCTGAAATTAAATTAATTTGATGCATTTCATCTTCACAGAAACTTTCTGTTATGTCTCATCTACCAGAAAAAAAAAAACAACCCACTGAATCAAAATATTTTGCTTAAAAAATTTATTTACTTTGAAAAGTAAGCCCAAGTAATTTAGGGATTTTGAGAGAGTAATCCAATTGGATGACTAAAGGAACTAAGATTGGTTTTACAGCCATCCTTGCTGGAATGCAATAGTGAGGGGGGTTTGGATAATCAGGCTCCAAACCTGAATCCAGACACAGCTCTAAATTAATTGTTTCTGCGACTTCAAGGCCAAGCATCTTAATCCAAAGTCTCTGTTTTCCCATCTGTAAAAATGATGAGTTACTTAGCAATAATAAGAGCATGTGTATATAAGCACCTAGTATCCAATTGTTTTAGCATCTTGCATATTATTTACAATAATTATATGAATGTAGACACTTCATTTTACAGATGAGGAAACTGAAACACAGAGAGCTGAAGCAAATAAAAACTGGCAAAACCAAGATAATTATTTAGGTCTTGTGACTCCAGGTCCATGCCCTTAACCTTACACTTGGTTGCCTGATATCTAATAAATCCCTGGTGAAATGAGGAGAGTCCATGAATCTGTGGTCAATGGATTTCTAACATTTTAATGTTTTTCTTAAAGTCTTTTAGGTATCCTATAAGATCATCTTAATGTGATTCTAAAGTATTGAACTGCCGGGACAGCAACCAGTAGAAAGTAAAAATACTGAAATACTGGAAAATATTACACTACGTGTGAAAATAAAGTGTTTATTCATGACACCAAAATGCCAATTATATTAGAACCTAGTTGTTAGTTTTTTTAAAAGTAGATTTTTAAAGTTTGGGACTGGAGGCGATCTTTTACATCTTGACCACATTTTACAGGTAAAGAAAATAAAACCTAGAAAAAAAATGATTTCCCAAGGCCTCTCGGATGGGTGGTCCCAGAATTGGAATTAAAGTTTATAGCCTGACTTCTGGCCTAGTATCTTCTCCAAAGCTAAAAGGCAAGTTCCAGCTCTAAGATGAAACAATAATGGAGGTATCCACCACTCAACATGCTTTTAGCATTAATTATGCTCTGTGTGTGTGTGTGTGTGTGTGTGTGTGTGTGTGTGTGATGAGACAGGATGAGAGGGCAGGAGTAGGGAGTCTTCAGGTTGAGACTGAACTGAGGACTGTGTTAGGCATTTACATGGATTGTTCCATCTCCACAATCATGTGGTGAGTGGGTATTATTATCATTATAATAATCTTACAAATGAGGAAATTGAGCTAAGAAAGATTAGATAATTTGCTCAAAGACACATAGTTTGTAGCTGTAGAGAAGTAATTTCAACTCAAGCAATGTGATCCTGGAGCCCATATTTTTAGTATCTATGCTAAGGTACATCCTAGAAGATGATCCTTTCCCTTAACCACCAGGGCTATCATCTGAGGTTCTCATTACTGGCTCCAATCAGCCTGATGACAGACTAATCTAGAAAAGCCTCTGCATGGAGAGAAATACCAAGATGATGACAATTATACCTTGTTCCCCAGAGAGGGGCTATGAAATTGTTCCACAGAGTGGCCCTCCTCGGTGTGCTTGGTGATTAAATACATTTTGGGAATGCTGACTTCAACCAAGATAAACATGTTTTGTTGGTCTACTTTTGTTTGCTTGCGGGAATTCTCATAACCTAAATTTTCTAAATACTTTGCAAACCTGGAAGAGGAGACCTAGTACACAATATTCTCTAAATGTATTTTTTTGTGGAGTGCTTCCATTCTATACTTTTTAAAAGTCATCTCTTAATATCTTCCAGAATTAATGTTCCCCCCCTTTTTTTTTTTCTTCATTTTAGAAGTTAATTTAAAAAGTTTAGAAAGTGAGGAGCCATGAGAATGATTCGTCATTTTGCTCAGTCCTGAACATTGATACCCAGGACATGAAAGTTGGATGACAGGAAAGAAAGAAAACAAAAGGTCTGAAACAAATGTACACTTGGTGAGAGGAGCTCATAGGATTCTGCTCAGTGTTGCACCCTGCACACCACAGGCAAAGGAGAGGCAGGCACAGGCAGAGAGAGAGGTGAGGAAGGGCATCGGATAAGCAGAGGGACACGCCCAACACCTACAGCAGTGCTTCTATTGGTATTTAATGTACCACACTGTGAACTTTTCCGAGGCATGGTGCCACATCTCAAAAAATAAATTAAACTAGTTTTACTCAACTGAAGATGCTTAGTATTAGGGTAGCATCTTGGTATTGGTCTTGTTGGATCAGGAAGCTAAGAGCAGAGCAAGGAACACCAATGTTATGGATTGAATTGTGTCCTTCAAAAAGATATGCTCAAGTCCTAACTCCAGATACCTGTGAAGATGACCTTATTTGGCAAAAGGATCTTTGATGATGTGATTACGTTAAAATTTGGTCATACTGGATTAGGATGGGTCCTGATGCAATATGACTAGTATCCTTATAAGAAGAGGAAAATCTGGATGCAGAGATATCGGGAGAAAGCTATGTGATCATAGATGCAGAAATTGGAGTGATGGTTTTACAAGTGAAGGAACTCCAAGGATTGCCAGCAACCACGAGAAACTAGAAGCAGCAAAGAAAGATCCTTCCCTAGAGACTTGAGAGAGAGCAAGGCTCTGCCAACTCCTTGACTTTGGACTCTTGGCCTCCAGAACCGTGGGAGAATAAACGTTTGTTGTTGTAAGCCACCAATTAGTGCTACTTTGTTTAGGAAGCCCTAGCAAACTGAAACAACCTTAATTCTAATTATAGGAACAAGGGAGATCATAATTCTCAAGCTATACCACAAATGGCCATGTACGGACTAGAGCTCTGCCTCTTGTAAATATAAGATTATAATTTCCAGACAATAAAATCATATTTTCTGCGCAAGTAAACAAGTAAGTAGCACAATAGCTATGAGGGCCACTTAATCTCTCCAAAGTCATTGCCAAAGTTTCTAGTACTTAAAAGCGTACCAAGAACACAAAAAAGGTGTGATCACTGAGAAGGGGTGTCAAGTGTAACCATGTGGCTATACCATTCTGAAACAACAGTGAGTAACAAAGTCAATAGAGAATGATATACCGAGACGTGTGGTGCTAACCCTTGGTCCTGCAGAAGTCTGTGGGAAAATGGAGATCAGCAACCAATGGTGTCCTCATGGAAATAATGTGACATATGGGGCTGGGGGTAGCAAGGCTATTGACCTGACCCAAAAGAAGGTACCTATGGGCAACGAATAGGAAATATTACCATTATAGTTATTGCAGGTAGGATTTCCTGGGAAACAGATACCGAGGCTGAATTTTTCGTGAGTAAGATGTACTGGCGAATGCTCTAGGGAACGACACATGTGAGGGTGGGAGATGCAGAGCTGGGCTGAGGAAGGTGAACTGCAATGCAGTTGATCTAGGATGGCCTTCAGCACTACCCTCCCTTGAAAATAAAAGGATTAGGGTCTTTATATTCCTGCCTCACTCAACAGGTATTGGATGAGGGCTGTCCCGGTGACGGGGACATCACTTTGGGAAGGAAGCTCCTTTTGACTAAGGGCAGTTACCAAAAAGGGACACAGCTGACAGCCAATGGCACCACCACTCCAAGCAGCTGGGGATGAGTATCTCAACCCAGCAGGCAGCATCTGGGCGACACCCTTTTCTCTTTCCACAGGAAAGATGTTACAGGCAACACAAGAAAGCAACACAATTAGAAATGAAAAATTAACATCTGACATAATACTTATGCAAGTGTGCCAGTGTTTGTCGATGTCACTGCAACTGAAGAACATGGCACTGATCTTCCTGGGAGTCAGGGTGAAAATGGAAACAGGATGTGTCCTATTTTTATCCATCTTAGAGAGGAGAAAGCAAGCTAACTCTTCAGAGGGAATAAACTTTCTTCAGTAAAACATTATAAATAAGACTGACACGTAAGTCTTCTGAGGTAGAACAGAATGGCATCAAGGGATGATTCTCTCAACAGCACTTTCTTTACAACACATACAATAGTGGATTTTATGTAGTAGTTTCTTGTAAATATTGGGGGAGGGGGGGTAGCCACAGGTGAAATAAGCAAAGGCTGTCTTTCCTCCAAGGTACCAGATTAATTTGACCCAACATGCAGGAGTCTGGTGCCACACTTAGGTTTTAAGGCTAGACCTGAAATTGGTAGGGGAGTCTATCTACCCCATGGCCTTTAGAGGTTTAATGCTAAATAATTTTCCCTCTGGGTGAATATTTCCTTGCGAGCAGGCTCCTGATCCTTTTCAACTCTGGTAGAGACTCAGATATTTGTTGAATGAATGATTAATATGATTTTTGTCAGACTACTGAGCAGTCTAGGAGTGTGTGTGTGTGCGTTTAACGAGCAAGTATGGAGTTTCAAGGGTGATTTCAATACATGTTAGAATCTAGACAAGCAGAAGGCAGAGTAAGCGGAAATAATTTTCGATGGAGCAAAATTATGGAAGGCCTTGAAAGCAGTCAAAGAGATTTATACTTGAAGACATAGGAAACAGGGAGCCAATGAGGTTTCTTAAAAGGGCACAAGATAAAAGCATTGTCTAAAATAAATGATCTTGGCAGCAGAAAAGTGAAAAACAAATTTTTCCATCAAGCAAGTTGTTTCCAACAAGGACTGTTTAACATTTTATTTTTAAACCAAATTTAGTCAAACCAGTTGTTCTTGTGGATGAAATTATTTTAGGGGACTTTTTCTTAATTACAAAAAAACAAAATTTTATTTGCAAGTATAAATATAAAAAACATGGGGAAAAAGCATACCAAATCGTCCCCAGAGGAAATCATTGCTGACACCCTTCTTTCCTTTTTATCTCTGTATTTTACACGGAGTCCAGCTCAGACCATATAGAAAACTTATCTCAATATTTCTTTAATTTATAATGTGTATGTCTCTGTCACTGGACATTGTTCAGAAACATAATTTTACAATTTTAACATTTTAACCATTTAAAAAATTTTACAATATTTACTTACCTGAATCACCCATAATGTACTTAAACCATTTCTCTGTTGTTGGATATTTAAGCTGTTTTTGTCCTTCGATTTTAAAATTTTGATATTTTAATAATTAATGCTCCTCTAAGCAGCTGATGCATAAATCCTTGTGGATATTTCATATTAATTCCTTAACAAAATATTCCCAGGAGGGGAACTACTAGTTCAAAAGACATGAGTATTTTGATACATATTTCTAAAATGATTCCCCAGAAAGTTGAAACAATTTGTGCTCTCTCCACCCACATAGGAGTGCAGCAGTATTCTGGACCCTCCTCAGCATGAGATATTTCTATTACAAAGAAAACTGTTACTGATTGGACAAGCAATAAATTATGGTTTTTCATGGCTTTCTCTTAAATTTCTTTTATTTTCAATGAGTTTGAACTTTTAACTCAGATATTTGCCTTTTTACTTTTCTCATTTCTTTGCTTTTATTTTGTTTTTGTTTTTTTAAATATATCTTTATTGATTTCAGAGAGAGGAAGGGAGAGGGAGAGAGAGAGAGAAACATCAGTAATGAGAGTCACTGATCAGCTGCCTCCTGCACGCCCCCTGCTGGGGATCCGGCCCTCAACCCAGGCATGTGCCCTGACCAGGAATCAAACCATGATCTCCTGGATCCTAGGCTGATGCTCAACCACTGAGCCACTCCTGGCCAGGCTGGGTACAATTTTTAATAGTACCCAAACATTGGAGAAGTTTAATGTAAGAACTAAAAATCAGCCAAGACACACGCACATACACACACACACACACACACACACACACACACACACACATACTATGGCACTTTATATATTACAACAAGAGTGACTTTTATTTGTATTCAGTTTTAAAGTGTATCTCAGTTTAAAGTATTAGGTTATTTAGCATTGGTATTAGGTTATTTAGCATTGTTGTTACCTTCTTAAGTTGTGGGCTTTATGGAAATTCTGAAGCTGAATGATGCCTTTTTGGTGCTATTTAAAGTTACCAAGTGATTTATTGAATTCTAGTTTTCAAATATAATGTTTAAAATTTAATTTTTTTAAAACTTAAGTTTTAAATAACTTGAAATTAAATGTGTATTGAAATTAGCATTGAATATTTTTCTAGCTTACATATTTTAAATATACAATCAGTTTTCCCCACTAAATTAAACTCTACAAATGTTAAAAAAAATACATGAGTTTGCCTGGCTGGGTGTGGCTCAGCAGTTGAGTGTTGACCTAGGATCCAGAAGATCACAGTCTGATTCCCGGTCAGGGCACATACCCAGGTTGCAGGTTCAATCCCCAGTCTGGGGCGTGCAGGAGGCAGCCAATCAATGACTCTCTCATCATCGATGCTTCTACCTCTTTTTCCTGTCCTCTCTCTGAAATCAATAAAGATATATTTAAATATATATATATATATATATATATATTTATATATATATATATACACACACACATATAGAGAGAGAGAGAGTTTAATCCTTAATCATTAGCCATCTTGGTGTGTCTATACCGATCTGTTTTTAGTGAGACTGAATTATAAAGACCCCCTACATATTGAAAAAGAACCTCTCCTTGACCAAACTCTAGCCAGGTTCTTCCGAACGCTGTTCCAACTGGGCCTTGACCACTGGGCTTCCTTTACCTCTCTCCTGCCCAGTTTTAGCAAGAATCCCACTAAGGTGGTGAAGCAGAATCCCCCATCCTCAGTACCTGATCGCCCTCCATGTCTAATAGGGTTCTTCACCCGCCACCATTCCCCAGGTGATGTCTGATCCCCATGGCCTGGCTTGAGCAAAACTTATGTTAGGTTGTTTTAGCCAGAATCCCCTCTTATCTTTGATGTTTTCTCTTAGTATTTTCCAGTATTTTCCAACTAAACTTCACTCTGCTCCTTGGCTATGAATTCCCACTCTTTCTTGTTATAGTCAGAGTTGAGCCCAGTTTTTCTCCTACTGCAAAACCCCACCGCAGGGATCCCCACACCCACCATAGAGCCCCAAATAAAGTCAGCCTTACTGTTCTTTAACCTGCATCGTAAATTTTTTCTTTAACAATATTAACTAGTTTGTATTAATATTAGTGACAACTAGTAATCATAACTTCTTCTTAACTTACATTTTAATAACTTTTACATATATTTTTCTTTTCTTTTTTTTTTTGTTTTTGTTATATGCCATTAGTTGATGTGTATATTGCTTTAGTTGAAAAGTTTACCCTCATTTATGGGAAAAGAAATAAATTTTGAAAAAAACCAACAGCTTAAAATTATGAACAGTGTTTCTCCGAACCTAGTTGCATGAAGCCATGTCTCTTAACCATGAATATGCCGCACCTACAGTTGAATTTGGAACAAGAGCAATACAATCATTTGTGGATCTGATGGAGGAGAGAAGTGATTGGTGGTTAATAGGACGCTTCCATCTCAAAGTTTTCAAACTACATAAGTGCAAGCAATAGACTCTGGGAAATAAACCATCCATTAATGCAGGGGAACCTATGAGAATTAAAATCAGTTTTTAAATTATATTGATGATGCAAATTGAAAATATGAAAAATTCTCTGCCAGATCATGAACTGAGGATACCACCTGGATCCATGTCCCAAAAATACAGAACTTGACTATGTAAATGCATTAGATGACTTAGAACGACAAGTAGAACCTCTTTCTCTATGAAAATAGCAAGTTGAATCACACGTTAACTAAATATCCATTAAATATTACTGCCAGTCACTGTTCTAGGCTCTAAGGATGGGGGGTTGAGAAAGTAACAAAGTTGATACTCTCAAGGATTTACAGTCCAGTAGGGAAGACAAACAAATATGTAATTATAATAGAGTTATACAAAAGCATTTCCAGGTCAGAACTAGGTCCTCTAGACCTTGAAGAGTGCATCATTGTCAGTAAACATATTTTTCCTAATTCTACGTTGCTGCCCCAGACCGATCTTATTACAGCCTGGTCTAAACAGGTCACATGTCAACAGAAAAATCCAAAGCAACCTGAGAAATGTCACATTCTCTGTAGGGAAATGAAGCAGAATTTTTTTACAAATTTCTATCAGCTTGTTTTCTTCTTCAGTCAAGTTCTCAAGAAACAAGTACTGAGTGTCCACCGTAACGCTGTGCTGGATAATGAAGGGGACAGTAAACAACGTAAGTGCCAGAAGTTCAGATGTGCTAGAATCCACACGATGTTAAAGGACTCAATTGGAGAGAAACAGGTGAAGTCAGCAAAAGGACAAGCAGAAGTGTGCTTCTACCACAAGAATTTCAGAGGAAAGTACATAAAAGCGCAGATTTTCATAAAGCAAAGTGCGGTCAGAGGACAGGGAGACTGTCTTTACAGGACATGCCAGAACTTCCAATATGCTGTTGATATTGAGAATTTCATAGAAGGTGCATAGTGTGAAAAGTTTTCCATAAACATTTAGTAAAACTATAAATAAAATAAACAATTGATGTTATTAGATTATCAAGAGTCATAATGCTTTGGGAAAGTCAAAATCACACTAAAAAGTCAAAGTTAAAATCATGTTAAAAATACTATCAAGTAGGGCGTTTTAGAACCAAGGAGATAGCTTTATGTCAACCTCCTTCTATTTTAAGACACCAATTAAAGCACAAATTCTTTCCTTGTGAAAAACTCAGAACAAATTCCTTAGCCTGGGAGATTTTCCCCTCAAACATGAAGAAGTATGTGTTAGCTATTTTTGAGTCGTAAGAATGAAAAAAATGTATATTTTTTGAGGACTGGAATCTTTTTTGTCCTTGAATAATTGAAAATTTCTTTGTTCTTCTGAATCAGATTTACCAAGTAATTAACGCATAACAAGAACCAGTTGCAGCATCAGGCTCTGTTTCGTTAAAGCATATTTAAAAATACCTAGAAAGGCAGATAATCTGAATTTTCTTTCTAACCATGCTAACCTCATGAATATCACTGAAGAATGGATAATGGGCTCATGAATATGTTTTGCTGATTCCCAGAGAGCCCTTGGGGGTTAATTTTCTCTCCGAGTTTGGTTCAACAGCCTATCTGGAGCAAGTGCGAGTTTTGAATCAGGGATCAGCAGCGTAGGAGCAGGAGCGTCTCCAAGAGAGTCTAGAAGACCCTCACTTGTTAGCTGACTGGCCAAGCTGTAACTGCTGAGGGGACGCTGAATCCTACAGAATCCTACTCTGGGGACAAAGGTCTCACTCCTAAACCCACACAAAGCAGCCAAATCATGGGCAGAAGGTGACTAGCCTCAGCAAAAGTAGAAGCAAGTGAGACACTGAGGCCCTGCGGGAAGTTTCTACCGGAGGCAGGCCTGACAGTGAGCAGAGGGCTGGGGAGGAGGCGGTCGTGCTCGGCACCACTGCAGCGGTGATGAGTGATCACGGCAGATTTGGGGTCTTTGGGGTTCCGCCAGCTTCTTGTTCAAGCACCATTCAAACGTGAGAAGTTTATTTATAATTTATGTGAAGTCCAAAACCTGCGGCCTGCCTTTCAAGTGACGATTCAGGGACCAGGGCTCCTCCATTGTGTTCCCTGCACCACCTGCATCTTCAGGAACAGGGCTGCCCTGCGTATTTACACGAAGCCACCAGAAAGGGACAGCGCGTGGAGAGGTGTGTTTCACATCGCCTCACGTTAACTGGAGCCCTGTCACATGGCTGCACCTCACTGCAAGAAGGACTGGGCATTGTGGTCTAAAAGCATATCCAGCCAGAAGGCATTTGCCTGTGCTACAGTAGGAGAAAGGCACATATTTTAAAGAGAAATAGCCTGGCCGGCTGTAGCCCAGTAGTTGAGCATTGACCTAGGATCCAGGCAACATGGTTCGATACCTGGTAAAGGCACATGCCCAGGTTGTGGGCTGAATCCCCAGCAGGGAACATGCAGGAGGCAGCTGATCAACGACTCTCTCATCATTGATGTTTCTCTCTCTCTCCTTCTTCTTTCCTCTCTCTGAAATCAATAAAGATATATTAAAAAAAAGAACACAAAAAAACAGTAAAGAGAAATAGTCCTGGGTTCTAATCCAGGCCTGCAATTTACTAGCTGAGCAGCAGTGGTCAAGTTATGTAACCCCTCTGAGCACTAACACGTTCACTCTCCCCTTTCAGTTCTCCCAGCCTCTATGTCAAATTTCATAGATTTTCCAACATGAGCAAGGACTGGTTCTCAAAATTTAGTGAGCACCAGAATCATCTGCAGGGCTTGATGGAATGTTAGGCTCATCCCCAGTATTTCTCAGTCATATGTGTGCGGATTGGCCAGAGCATTCACATTTCCAACTAATTTATTAGTGATGCTGATTCTGCTGGTCTACACCATCCTCTGAGGATCATTCTCTAGTACATGATTCTCATCCTTGACTGAATGTTAGAATTAATGTTGAAAGTATTCTAAAATGCCAGACTACTCAAACCAATTAAATTCAAGTTTATTTGGGGAGGGAGGTAAAACCCAGATACCATCACAGGTTTGCTGCATTTGTATAAAGCCTATTTGGTTGCAATGGAAAATTCTAAGAGGCGCAACACTGACCTCAGTAGATCGTGTGATATTTTGTGGGATGGTGACATATACACTGTACAATGGGTTATAAACATTGTACCACCATACACCACAAGTGCAGGGGTATTATAATGGCAAGCTAGTGCCAAAGAAAAACCAGGGTTTCACTGAAATGCGCTAACAGTTTCTCTGGTTAGTGAGGGAGAAACATACAATCACAGCAACCGTACCTAACTCATGTTGTGGGAGCCCATCAAGCAGTATAATGACTGCGGATTCTTCTTAAACCATGAAATATCCTTAAGCAAATTGTGTCATCATTATTAATGACTTTTTAATGCTGTTTTTAGTCTATTAATCCATTTGAACCTAATCTCCAAACCCAACTCTCTAACTTTGTAATGCCAGGAGCCCTTACATAGAGAATGAGGAATGTGGTAGAGTCTGCAGAAAAGACCTTAAAAGAAGAGAATCCAGGACAAACCACATCTGAGTGCGAGACAGAGAAAAAGAAGGGTGTCCATGCGGTGAGTAAAGACCCAGGGGTGAGTGGTTTCATGGAAGCCAAAGCAGCAAAACGGGAGAGCTGTCAACGGGGTGGATGAATGAAGCGCCCGCCCCGAATCCGCGCTGGGAGAGGCTGTTGGGCCCTCCTCAGCGTCGCTGAGATGGGACCTAGGGGTGGGAGGGTGTCTAAGCCACAGGCGAGGGAAGGGAACCACGACAGCAAATTTTGGGGCACGTTTGCTGCATTGCGCAGAAAATGGAGATAAAATTCTCTTCACACTTTCCCTCTCTTCCACATCCATCTGCTTGGAACACCACTGACTCACTCTGTCTGGAAGCAAGGGACACAGCAAGGGAAGGACAGTGACATTTGGAGCAAGGAGGCACACGGGGCTCGTCCGTCCGGTTGGAGAATGCTCGGATCCCTAGGGGGCCTAATTCAATAGCGTCTCTGTGCTTAATTAGACAGTAAATGGACAGACTCCGGTAGTTTCTGTTTCCTTATGCGCATTCTGAAATGGCTCCACGCTCTTTCTGCGCTTCCCCTGCCAAAAATACTAAACCTCGTACAAAATATCCATTCAAAAGGCCACAGAAGAATTGTCCACAAATAAGTAAGCATGGAAATGGTCACGTTTTGATCACGCCCCAAACCTGGATCCACAGCGCAGCTATTTCCCCTCTCCTGCACAGAAACGTCCCTTGGACATGCATGTTTCATGGAGCTCATTTCATATTTCTTCCTCTAAGTAAATAAAAATGTGACAGTCGTTTCCACCTTCCCACTAGGTCGGCCCGCCAGCATCAGCGTCAGGGCGACAGAGCAGCCTGACTTCCACGCTGTCGCTTACTGCCTTCCCTTCTTCTCCCAATAAAACCTCGCGCGTACCAAAGATTGATGCCACGGAAAAAGTGACATCAGCTGCCCTGTTTTCAACAAAAACTCTTTCTATTGGTCAGGAAACAAGTTCAGAAGCATGTTTTAAGTAATGGTCACAGAGACTCGCTTACTTACTCCTAATAGCAACATGTTTTATCTTTCTCTTTGACATTGACCAAAATGCCTGTGCTACTCAAGGAAGGAAAGTTCTTGGATATCGAGCTTTATGAAAGGGGATTTTTTCCCCCCCACTGGGCACCACCCTAACTTGGATAAACTTTCATTTCTGATCACTGAGGCAGCTTCCCAGTGTTTTTATTTCTCTACCCATCGCTGAACCCTTAGACTCGTGTAGAGTTCTCTCCTTCGCTCTCTTTCCGTTATTTTTTTTTTTCTGATTGTTACTCATGGGGGACCTCACCTATTCCTAATGTTTCAAGTTCAGCCTAAGTGCTTATTCTTCTCCCAGAAATGGTTCGCGCACTTTCAAACTCCAGCCACGTGCCTCCAACAGTCACACTAAACTCACTGTGAAAGAGGATAACGTCATCTTCACCCCTAAATCTGCTCCAGCTTCAAAATATTTGATAAATTATCACACCATCATCTCAAGCTCAAAACCCAGAAACCTTGCAATTATTTCTCTCTCCCAGCCCTCTGCTTCAACAAACACTTTATCAAATCTTACTGATTTTTCCAAAACATTATCTGTCCAGGTTGGCTTACCTTCTTCGCCTCCAATGCAGTCCCCACAGAGAGTCTGAAACCTCTCTTCCAGGTACGACGGCTTCCTGCCTGTTATCCACAAGGCTTTCCTCTCTCCAGGCCATCTCATACACTCTTGCCAGAGATGTTTACATAAAATAAATACGCTCATACAACAATTGATAGCCAATCATTTATAATACAAAGTCCAAAATCCTTACTACGGATTAAGATTCTTTACAGTCTGTTCCCAAACTCTCTCTCCAGGCTCATCTGCCACCTGGAATTCTACGTTCCTTCAAATCCCCTCCCACTTTGTGAATCTGTGCCTTTACTCACGTGGCTCCCTCTACCTGAAATAGTCTTACCTACTCTGCTCCACCAGTAAACTTCTAAACATTTTTCAAAATGTGTGACAAGAGTTGCAAATGTTCAGCCTTATCTGTCCGCGTTCTCCCCTCATCGCCTGTCACAATAATAGACACGAGGCCATATGACCAAGTTCCAGACAATGAAATGTGGGCAGAGTGATGCCTGCCGTTCCCAGGCCTGGCCCCACACTACCCGCATAATTCTCTGGGACCAGTCTCTTTGCCTCGTAGGCTTACTGTGTGCACAGGATGAAGGGAAGGCAAGAAGCCTGACTCACCAGCTGACTTCGAATAGGTGCCACATGCTGAAGGAAGCTGGCTCACTAAATGATTCCACGGAACAAAGCTCCCGGCCAACCAGCATGGCGACTGCAAGATAAACAAGAAATAAACCTTTACTACGCTCAGTCCCTGAGATTTGGGGGCTGTTTGTTGCAGCAGCTCTTGTTGCTCAGCTTACCTAATACAATGACCTAACGATTATCATCCTCAAAGTACTTCAAAGAGAATGATATCTCTTTCCAATGTGCTGTTATGTCAACAGACCCATGCCTTCTTACAAAAACATAACATGTGTGCTTCAATTTTCCCGCGGAAGTTGTATTTTCCAAATGACATTTTCCCAGGGAACATTGTCCAAGGGGAGATAATAGGAGTGTTCTTTAAAAAATGAGTTTCATGAACAAATACTTTTGGGAAAGACTGGTTTAAACAAAGTTAAATAAGTGCATGTGACAGTGAGCACATTTAATTACAGACTTTGGAGTCTTTAATGTACTAGAGAGCTTTGGGACTCTCCGAGAGGAGTTAGAGCGTGCAGCATCTTCCAAAGCTCTTTAATCAGGGAATCCTTTCTCAAGGCACATTTATCAATTACTCTCTGAACAGGTTTACAAGTAACACACTATGAGATTTATAAGATATGCTTAAGAGATGACTGTGGCCTCTATGAAGTCAGGGTCTGTTTCATGCTTAGTTCTGTCTGCACAGCAGATAGCACCTTACTGAGCATGCTAGAGAAGTCCAATTACGTGTTCACATGTGCCTATTTTTCAAAGGGCAGCCTTTGTTTTCACACCAAACCAATCTTCAAGAAAGATTTAGTCCTGGATCTTCTACCCCCAAAACATATCATTTTATCAAACTACTCATGAGCGATGTAGGTTTATTGGAGTTCACTAAAAACGTTTGCGATAAAGGAGAGGGCTGAGGTTGAACACCATTCCTCTCTAGCAGGCATCTGCAAGATGCCATCTCTCTTTCTGTGATAGTGTCTCTAAATTTTATTCCCAACTCCCTGTACAGAGTAATCTGGTTCTTTTCCAGCCCTCTCAGTCCAGGGTACAGGGGAGTCACAAGCACTGGAGACGGCCTCTTGGTGGCTTAAGTGTCCATCCATCTCCCCAGCCAGAATGTTCCCACTAGCAATATATTTTATCTATGTCATTCCATAGTAGTATTTTTAAACATACACTATTCTCATAAAAGTTGATGTACTACACCTTCTACATTTTCCCCTTAACCAAATACAAAAAAATTACTGATCTTTATCAAAAATGTTATTAGTTTTGCATATTCTGGCTTACCCGAGGACGTGCAATAGGACATGTAATATATTAGAAATGTATAACACATGCAGCACAGCTTTGGAGATAGGAATATGTAGTCTAGATAGTAAAAGATCCATAGTATAATACTTAGAGGACTCATTTTGATCACAGCCATTATAGTAATAATAGTAATAGTAATAGTTATAACAACAACTAGAAGCAGAGATAGGAGGAGGGGCAGGAAGAGAAAAATAAATAACTTTTGATTTGTTTGCCATGAACGCAAGTCTCATTTAACACACATACCACACTTAAAAGCTTGGTTCTACTTTTTGTTAGGAATTCTGAGGGCTCTATTATATGGCAAGTGAACCACCCTCCTTCCTCTCTTCAAGATCTAGAGCAACTGAAAAGTTGTTTAAAAAATGACAGATAGCTATGAAACTAGCTTGACTACCCTGCACCCATTGAAGACCATCGTTTGGACGTGTGGGCAAAGTAAGGCTTCGTATTTCTTCCTCCTGAGCTGAGCTACTCAGTGGAAACTGTGGCCACACTCCCAAACAGGGTCCCTTGAAATAACGACGACAGACTTTACATTCACGGGCTGGAGAAGAAAAGAGGAAAACAGGATTCAGAGTGGGTTTCTTCTTAGGATGGCCCTCAGTTTTTCCCGCCTCCCGATATCCGCAATATTGCATAACCCCCCACCTTCAGTGCGGACAGACACTAGCGAGAATGAAAACGCTATGGGCCGGCCAGCACCCAGCCAGAGGAGGCCCGAGGCCTGTGCAGCACGGGCCTCTCACTCCGTAGGGGCTGGTTTTGTAAGATGGGATCTCGGCGCTGAAAGAAAGCTCACCCATAGCCAGGCCAACCCGCCTGCTTCAGCAGTTGATGAACATACTGCTCTGGAGAGAGCATGTTTTATCTGTGACTTCACGGAAAGTTGGTGGCACAACAGAAACGAGAGCCCAGGACCTCAAGCTCCCTGTTTAATTCCTCCCTCTGTGGTTTATCCCCTATTAAATGAATCACTGGTGGTAATTATCTCCTTGGACATATAGAGAAATTAAAATCTTGAAAAAATAGAATTTTTTTCCACTTTAGAATGTTTTTGCCAGACAGACACTACCTCTAAAGTAATTAAGACTAGTAATTTTAATTATAATAGCACATACTGGGGATAGCAGTCTGGAGCAGATTTCCTCAAATAAATGATCATCCCCTCCCCTTCCACTGAGCATCGGTAATAAAAGAAATGAACATGGCTGTGTTCAGCCACTCGCCCCTCCACTGTGTAGTAAAAGGTGTATAATTGTGTTTTTGTGTATTGTAAGAAAAGCAGAAATTTTCTAATAACATTCTGCTGCAGTCTGTGTCATTATAAATGTGGGATTGTAAAGGTGGAAGGAGGGGGGTGGGGAGAAGGCACCAGGGGGTAGAAAGGAACAGCAGAATAGTAGTAGCAGCCACTTTAGAATTTGCCAGAGTATAAGGCCTAAGGACCTCCTTTGATACAATGATTATCCTTGGTTTGGACTAATAGTTCAGTGACTAGTCCCACTCCATTTTTTATTATATAACTGCATTTGTTTTCACTCCTATTTGCTCACAGAAATTTGCCTAGCACTCAGGTCTCTAATTACATCTGATTTCAATACAGTTATTTTTGCACTTATCTTGCCTCCTGTCTAAATGACATATTCCTTGAGGACTAAAAAGAGATCCTCTCCTACAATGGACACTCCTGAGGAAAAGGCCCATTTTATCTTACCCATCTCTGTATCTACAGGGCACAGCTTAGTGCTGGGCACAAGGTGAATTCCACATAATTCATTGTTGAATGAGTTAATACTTCTCCGAATTTTTTCTCACTTAGATTTACTAGGTTGGACATACAGAAGAACTTTTTAAACATTCACTTTTGTGACTTCTACACAATGCGCTGCAGAAGGTTAATATTCAGATGTGTCTAATGAATATTCCATAGAAAGAGTTTTGGAAAGATTGTAAGCTGGTTACCCTACTTCTTCCAAATAGAAGTATGGTTAACCTCATCTTAAATTACCTTGATAGTTCTAAAGCCACTTCTAAAATAATTCTAACATTCCAAGTTGGCAAATTTTATTTCCAGAGTTATGGTAGAATAAAGGGCCTATGTACTAAAAATGAATTATGGCACTAGTTTGGCTGGTGGAAGTCATTTCAGGGCTATGCCAGAAGTTTTTTTTAACATGGTCTGTCTGGCCTGACATGAGGAAGGCTCTACCACTGTGGCCTACAGTTGGACTTTGGAGGGGACATAATCATTCCCATTGGCATCTATGACAAACTAGACTAGCCTGCCACTGAGCCGGTTGATAATAAGCCTCGGCGTTAGTGCTGGATTTGATTAAATAAAGAGATTATATAGAGCAGCTCAAGGCAGAGCAAAAGGAAGAAGCCAGACTGCTCTTCAGGCCAGGATACCAAGATGGCAGGTTCACCTTTAGCTTAGTGGGCATGCTCACAAAACACGGTTTTTAAAAAAAATTAATGAAAAGGGGAGAACCAACGTCACCCCAATAAATTTAAAAATTAAAAAAAATAATAAAACAACACACATCCTTTTGGTATATAATGGAAAATACATTCATCTTGGAAATGAGCATCTGTTCACATTGCTGTTTAAACAAATCCTCCGATCCAGACTTTCTAAGGTCCTTCTTCGCCTCGGAACTGTGAAGGGAAATGCAGCGTGAGTTTATCGTACTTGAAGACACATAATGTCACACGTGCATGGCCACTGCTCTTCACACCATTCTTAGTTCTGTTTGCCTACTTATGCATGTCTTTAATCTATATAAAATGTCACCGTAGAGGCAGAGGTTTGCCAAGCTAGTTGAAAGTGCCAAGCCATTGGATGGATTCTGTATCTTCTGGTGTCTATGGAGCTTCCTCTGCAGCACCATTTAATTCCACACCGAGAGGCAGTTTCCACACAGAACCCTTGGCTGCCTGCCGGAGTCCGTGGGGGGGACACAGTGCACGTAGGCGCCTGCTGACTTCACGGGTGATTCTCAGGCAGGAATTCTCTTCATCTTTTTGATGATTAGTAAGTGCTGGATTGAAAATAGGAGTCTTCTTTAGTTCCCTTATTCCTTCTTTCTGGAAACATTTCCCAAAATTAACCTAAGAAATCTTTAATACAGAGAAAATCCCATAGTCAATCAAATCAATAAATACGGTGAGACACTACTGGGAGCAAGGCACTTTGCTAGGCCCTGTTCCTGATCCGGTGACTCCTAAGTCTCACTGGTCTCGCTGTTGTTATTTTGCTCTGAAGAAGCTTCCTTACAAAGTAGCCTTTTAAATAATAATCCACCTATAATAATTTTGAATTGAGGGAATATAGATGTAGATATAAAGTTGGTATAGTTATAAACATACTAATGAAACCACATAAATGTTTTACAAAACTTATTTAAGTTGACAGAAGAGGTGCTCATGAAAGAACTCGTTAAATTATTCAGTTTCAGAGCAAATAAATAAATAAATAAATACAGCGAAAGAGAGAGATGAGTAATCACAGTGTATTAGTTTCCTAGGGCTGCTGTATCAAAATACCACAACTGAGAGGTTTAAACAGCAGGAATTGATTGTCCCACAGATCTGAAGGTTACACGCCTGGGATGAAGGTGTCGCAGGACCAGCCCTCTCCCCAGGCTCACAGGAAGGCTCGGCTTGGGGCCTCTCTCCCAGCTTCTTACCATTAGCTTGTCCTGACTTGCGGCAGCACACCTCCAGTCTTCACACAGAGCTCTCCCTGAGTGTGTCTCTGTGTCCAAATTTCCCCTTCTCATTAGGGTATAGTCATGTTGGATTATGGACTCTCTGTACTCCAGGGTGACCTCATCTGAACTAATTACATCTGTAAAAACCCTGTTTCCAAGTAAGGTCACATTCCAAAGTAACAGGGGTTAGGACTCGAGCGTTGAGGTAGCGAGGGCTAAGGCTTCACTATCATTTTTGGGGGGGAACACAATTCAGTTCATAACACCAAGTAACATAATCAATAAAAGAAAGGTGCCAGCAAGGCAGGATTTTTGCAGGGAGGCCCTTGGCCATCTAAGGTCCTCTCATTTCAGGTACAGGGAGTTTGAACTGGTTTGGAGGCTGAAGGTAATTTTGAGCACAGGTTCTGCGCAGACACAGGCTCTTCCTTTACTCACTCCCATGCCAGCCGCTGAGGGAACCGAGGCAGCCAGGCCGAGTGGGAAGATGCAGGCACAGGGCAGTCAGCTAAGTTCTGTGCTTGTCACCTGTACCATCTGACTGACGTGAAAGAGCTGGATTTGATGGATGCCGAACAGCAGTGGGCAACAGAGCCTGCCTAGGCAAAGACCTTGACAATTTGGGGAGGAAAGGCATTATTCAGTTCTTCCTCTGACCAGTGCTGACGTTCAGGTTCCCAACACTGCACACTTTCAGCTCTTTGGGGTAAAGCACTTAGCAAGAGGCTGCATGTTGCTTCAAACGGAAAGAGACACCGCACCGCTTTTCCACCCTTCCTGAAATCAACGTGGCTGTTCTCCAATATTAATAAAAAGTTCTGTTTCTGCAAGACTAACCTCAAGCCCCATTCTCTCTCCTGAGTTCCAAGGGTTTGATGACAAACTTGGCACACTAAATGTTACAGATTCAAATCAAAGCTGAACACAAAGGAAAGCCCAGTGCCCTGTGGTAACACATGAGCATGATTATTTTTGGACTGAAACCGCTTAACACAAGCACAGCTGCGAAGGTCCGTCCTGCTTCCAGAAGATCGCCTTTATATTCGAAATAGTATCCACAAGCCATAGAAACCCGGCTCAGACAGCATTATTAATATGAAATAAAGTTATGTCACACTTAGTTTTCAAAGATAGTAAATCCACCAACACCAGCAAAATTAAATAAATATTTGAAGTCTGAAGTTAACATCCAAGAGAGAGCCAGGAAAAATGAAAATTTCGAATCTGTTTCAGGAGGGAAAGAAAATGTCTGCTTCATTAGTTTCCTCCCTGACCATTAAAGATTAACTGTATATTGACTACAGAAACACTATTTCTTCAATGATAAAGCTGCCACCTAAACTGTAATTATTAAGGATAAATACGCAGCCCTGTAAAGCTGAGTGTACAATGGAGGGCTACGTGGGAAAATTGAGGTTTTTGGATACACCCAGTTGGATCATGTCATATCACTGCTTCAATATTTTACTGATGCCCTGCTGAATTCAGGGTGGCTTTCAGAAGGCCCTGAAGGATCTTAGCCTCTTCTCTAAACTGCACTTATCTCACTTCCCTAACCCTCCCCCAGGGTCCCATGACACCCATGCTCCTCCCTTCTGGGCACGTTTTACACATAGTACTGGCCCTGCTTTCTAGAAACTTGGGGCATCTTCACCCCAGAGCTCATGAAACAAGTCTCTTAAATAGGTGGGGTGCTCCTTTGTAGTCACCCGTGTTGCAGCGATTATCATATATCTTATACTGGGAGGTATACAAATCTATACCCTAGGCCAGCTGTATGCTCCTTAAGAACAGAGACTCGGAAAACTCATGTTACTCGGTCAATAGATGTTTGTTAAATAATTGTTGAATGAATCAGTGAAAGTTATCATGAGATGTTCATTGACCATATCTCACATATGATGTGATAATTAAATGTATTCCCAAAAATAACTAACATAATTAAACTCTCTGCATAGAAAAATCAGGTTTGGTATAAGAGAGAAAACAAGTGTTTTCTCTTCTGCACTGGATTAGTGATCCTCTAGGGATTTTGCTCTGTTTTGGACACCACATTGTTTAAGGGATTTTCCCCCCCAGAAAAGATTCTAAGTTCATTCTACACCTCCTAGGAAATATATAAGCCAAAAATAATTTAAATTATGTTTTCCTAGTATCTGGAAATAACATTGGTTGATTATTTTTGTATCTGTTTTCTAATCTCTCTCCCTCTCTGTCTTTTTTTTAATGAGCACCAATATTTAGAAGACATGGTGCTGGACTAGACTGTGTCAATGTAATGCTTACATCATGATGAAGAACCCAGAAATAATTAACAATACAAAAAAAAAAAAGAGGGGGAAAATGGCTTTTCTCAAAGGCACAATGACTATTTTTCAAAATCTACAAGATCATCAGGCATAAGAGGAACCAAGCACAAATCTCTCTGACTTCTGAGAGTAGAACTAGTATTGAAGGGTTTACTAAGCTGCATTTCAGCTTAATATAAAGTATGACTCTTTAAATATATGAGCTCTTTGAAAACCGAAGTAACTTCCTCTTCAGAAAATTTCTTTTCCCTGGAGGTAAATGAACTGGAGCTAGTTGCCTATTTTTTGAGATTATCAGAGAAATGACAAGCATCAGATTAACCCTGGAGGTAACCTAGAGACGACCTCTGAAGTTCTTCCTAATATGAGATCAAAGGGTTCTATAACAACAGATTTTTAAATCCATTGTTAAGAATAATTTCAAATGAATTAGTCTCTTTCACTCCAGGCAAGAAATAATATATTAAAGGGAGATAATTCATGTTGCCCAGGCTCAACAAACACATATATATATAATACTTCCTCTGCGCAAAAAGGAGAAATGAATTTATATGTTCAAAAAAAGGCATGTAAAAGAATGTTCATTGGAGCACTATTTGTAATAAACATTCCCATCTGGGAAATACACAAGTGCTCCTCAACAGCAGAATAAATAAAAATTATATATTCACCCAATGGGATACTTGTCAGGAATGAAAACGAGCCAAGTACCACTCTATGTATAACAATGTGGTTGGGTCTCACGGAGCTCAAATTGAGCAAAGGACACAAAGAGTAAATAAAAGCAGGCAAAACCAACAAACAGATGTGAGGAAAAGTGCTGCCCTCGTAGTGGGTTTTGACTCAGGATAGGTGTAAGAAGGCTGTGGAGATGCTATTTCATCATCTAAGTGCTGTTCACACAGATGTGTGTAATTTGTGAGAATGCATTGACTAGACATATGATGTGTGTATTTTTCTATACACATGTTGTGTTTCAATAGCAAGTTGTAAAAATGGCCTCTTTGTACATTAGTTTTCTATACTCAGTACTATTGTTTAAAAAGTCATTGAGGCAAAGTCATTAAAATTATATTTTATGGAATTATTCACTAAGAGGATCTAAATAACGTGAAAGGTTTAAAGAATTAACTAAAAGCACATGAACAAAAATATATGTTTTGGAGGCAAACACTAGCAATGAACTCTAGTCACCCTGATGCATTTCACCTAATTTGTGCTGCGATCCACATGCAGTAACTACGAGTCATAGATCTCTACTAGGTTGGCTAGCACACTGCTCTAAATCCATGTTGGTTTACTTGTCATGGGGACTCTGGCAGAAATGACACCACCTAGAATTTGTAAGCATTTTCATTATGGATAAAAGTAAATAGCCATAGTATTGTGCTTCCAAAAAGCCTTCTGCTTAGTCAGTAAAGCAGGTGTATTGATTTCTCAGGCTACAGTCAAGTCATTCAGATCATCTCTCTGCAAACAAGAGCCCAACTGCCAGATAATACTATACAAAGCCAACAAAGTAGGTCTGGATATCACTCCTGGAAAAAAATTACTGTACCATGTATTTGACCAAAAATATTATTTTTCAAGTATTGGCAGCTTTGTTTTGTGGCAGAGGTCAGTGAACATTTTCTGAAAATGTCCAGATAGTGAACATTTAGGCTTTGCATGCCATATAGTCTCTGTAGCAAGTATTCAACTCTGCTCTTGCAGCAGGGAAGCAGCCACAGACAACACATCAACAAGTGAGTGTGGCTGTGTTCCAATAAAACTTTACAAAAACCTTGAGTGTGCCAGATTTGACCTGTGGACTACAGTTTTCAACCCCGGTTCTGGGGGAATAAGAGGTGTTTTGATTTGTTTTATTTTGTTTTCCCTTTTCCTATGTGGCTAGCCCAGGAGTAGAGCAGCTCTTGTCGCCATTCAGGGGTTCCTATCTGGGATAATCAGATTTCTGTATGTCCTTGAACTCCTTTCAACATTACAGGTTGATGAACACAATCCATTTATCTAACGTGCACAGACTAACAGAAATGCTGCTTACCCTTTTCACTAGAATTCCCCAAAATTCTTCCTTTTAAAATATTTTTCCAGTCTCTTCCTGGTTAATTACTATTGACCCCTCGTAGTTTAGCTTTAAGCTCACATCTTTACAAAGCCTTCCTTGATGCCCTAGGCTAGGTTAATCCCCTCATACAATCCCAGTATTTCTCCTTAATGTCATTTATCACATTGATAAGCACCTTATAGTAGTTTGTTAATATCCCAGATTCTAAAGCCAGATTGCCTAGGACTAAATCTCAGCTCTAAATGTGTTAGCTCTGCAGCCTTTGACAGCTTGTTAACCTTTCTGTGCCATGTCCTCATTTTTAAAACGGAGATAAGAATAGTTCCCTACTACACAAGGTGGTTATGAGAATTAAATAAATGAATACTTGTAAAGCGCTTATAACAACACTTGCACTTAATAAAAATTACCTTTTATTGGTAACACTTAGTAAACAATTAAAGTTAATAAATAATTAAGTATTCATCCATTCACTTATTCAAAAAATATTCATGAGGCAACTACTATATACCATATATCTTGCATTATAATATGAGCTCCAATAATGCAGAATTATCATCAATTTAGTGGCTTGTAATAACATCATGTATTAGCTCACAGATATCATAATCCACTTGATATCTATGCTCACAGCATCACGAGACCAACATCAAGGGATTGGCTAGACTGGGCTCTTATCTGCCGAGTAATAAAACGTCATCATGTGTTTTGTGGCAGGCAGGACTTCTTCTCCCTGCTCCCCTCCACCCCTGCCGAAGGCTCATTGCCCTAATCCCTGGGGCCTGGGAATATGCTGACATGTCACACCCATGATTGTGTTATGCTCTAACACACACTTGACCTTAAAATGGGGAGATTATCTAGGTAGGTTCACTGTAATCACACGAGCCCTTAAAAGCAGAGAGCATTCACTGACTGGTGGCTCATGAGGAAGTCAGGGAGATTCAGAGCAAGCAGGGGACTTGATGGGTCATTACTGGCTTGAGGAAGGGGTGCTATAAGAATGAAGACGGGATAGAATGAAGTTTGCCCTAAGGAGCTGCGATGGAGCCTGGCTATCAGCCAGCAAGGAGAAGGCCTCCGTCTTGGAACCACAGGAATTGAATTCTGCCAGTAATAGACTGAGGGTGAACCAGCTTGCAGGTCATTTCCTCCCCAATCCCCGGGAAAGAGTCCAGTCTGGCCAACACCACTCCTCTTCATGCTGACCAGGGGCGCATGTTGATTGACAATAAGTATGCTATTGCTGAATCAAGGATTTCTGCTTAGCGGGGAAATCATTTCTAAAAGTAGAATTTGTGGAAGAAGACTTTATAAAATTGTCCTTTTGATTTTAAGTTGGGAGCAACTTCTAAAATAGTACTCACCAGGTACATAGGGAGAGTAAAACCTTTAATTCATTTATTCATCCAACAACTACTTTAAAAACACTATTATAGGCATGGTGCTAAAGATTTAGTGGAAAACAGGAGGGACTGAGTCCCTACCCTCTCAAAACATACATGACAGTGAGACGCCCCCAAGGGATAGTGGAGACAGTAGCCCGACTCCACGTCTTCAAACACCGGCCCCAACTCTCACCAGCTACTTAATCTTGAGTAAGTTACTTAACACTCTGCCTCAGTTTTCTAAACTGTAAAAGGTGAAAAACAATACTATGCATTCATAAGCGTATTATGAGGATGCAATCAGTTAATTAAATTAGCTATCTAATATTTGTTAATGTAAACCCTGAGAGCTTTACCTACATAGGATTTCTCAACCTCAGCACTGCTGACAGTGTGGGCCAGATAACTCTTTGTAGTGAGGACTGGCCTGTGCTTTGCAGGATGTTTATAGCATCTCTGGTCTCGATCTACCAGATGCCAGTAGCACAACCCTTTCCACTCTTCCCCACCACTCGTGACAGCCAAAAACACCTCTAGACATTGCCAACTGCCTCCTAGGTGCAAAGTAACACTGCTGATTGAAAATAAGCTGGTACAGCACTTAGTAAATGTGTAGCACATATATTTAATCATTCACTAATTTTTCACTGAATCATTTATTAAAAAATCCATATGTAAAAAGCACAATGTTTTATAAACATTAACTCAGTCAACATTAATTTCTCTCCTCCCCAATCCTGAAAACTGCCTTAAAGCCCACATGCAGTCCTTCTCAGAATACTTTTTTTATTGCTGAGGATTTCATTTTTAATTTCATTTGTATCATTTGCTTTCTAGTCTATTAGCAAACTCTTTAAACCTCAGTAATAATCTTACTGTAGGTCACTGACTTGGAGGAATGGTTCTTATACTGAATAAGCTAAGAAAGAGAATGAAGCCATCCTGAGTATAACATTCTTATGCCTCCTCATATTCCTGCAGAACAGAAACACAATTTCAACAGAAAACCTTGTTGTTCGCTTGTTTCAATTATTTTTTGTTGAAAATCTTCCTGAAATGTATCAAGTTTTTGTTTTGCCTCAGTAACTATAAGCTGATGGTAATAACAAAAGATGTGTTTAATGACAAGGTCATTCTGGTACTAGAAACATCACTGTTCTGGGTATTGAGCCTTCTGATCCTGGACTACAGATATATAAGATTGGGGTGCAGAGCACAAAACATAACCTGAATGAAGCTTTTCCATTAAAAATCATCAATACTGGTTTCTTGTCCTTGTGACTAGCTTCATCCTCAAATGCATACACACACACACACACACACACACACACACACATCTTCTATTGAAATTTCCAGATTAGCTATGCCTGTTTGGAATTGCAATGAAATATTACGTTCCCTAAATTATACCTTAGGGGCATCAAATGCAAGTAAATATTAAACTCTGGCAAAACATAAAGGAAATTAAGAAAGCGATAGCATGTGGGAGAATTATAATTTCCTAGCCCCTTGAAGTCAGACCTGGTCTTCATTTGAATCCATCAATGATATATGAATGTGAGCAGAATTAAGGTATCTAACTCTGAGGCGGAAACTTTTGAACCAACATGTGGTTCACATCACTGTCCTCTTTTCCCTCTGCCAAGAGACTCAGAATATTCCAGATAGAAACTGTTCCATTTGTCTGGATCTCAGAGTAAAGATGGCATGAAACAACCAACTTGAGATGGACTAACAGCAAGAATGAGAAATGAACTTTCAATGCTGTGTTTGTTACCACAGCATAACCTGGCATATACTGACAGATACAGGGAATAATAAATTCATTTATCGAACAGTTTTGCACTCTTTCTGTGTAAACCAGGCACAAGAGTAGACACTTACAAAGAGAGAAGTAGAAGCAATGTCTGTTTCTAAGGGTGCTTACAGTACAGTGGGATGAAATACCTACTAACTAGAGAATTAGGTAACCTGCAAATTGCCTTCCAACTATATTCCCAGCCCTGAATTCTAAAATTGGCTTGTTCTCTATGACAGAGCAGAGATGTAGCATTATGTGAGACTGTTAAATAAGAAAACCTTGGAGGCTGGGCAGTTTCATGAACCTAATTATCAAGGTTGTTTTCTTTTGGCAGCCACAGTCCATGTCAGGAATATGAATGCCTATAGGAGCACAACTGCAGTGGGGAAGTCGTGAGAGGCTGTCCGGAAGTGGACGTCTCTAAAGTTTTACAGCGAGGAAAAGAACCCCTTGCACAACCAATACTTTTCCAGCTCCTAAGACAAGATTCCCAGCAATCTTTGCTGCTGACTCCACCACCCAGAACTGCTCTCCAGGATAATCCAACACTGCTATGGACCACAGGGCATGGGAGGCCTGATGAAGGAACACCACAGGAACACAAAGACCACTTTATTATGTGGCTGTGGCCCACGGTTGGTTTTCCAAGGAGTCTGGTGTATGGAAATGAAGCAATTGAAACCAGCAGGATTTGAGTCTGATGGCTGTCCTCTCCTAACAGGAGTAGGCAGCATTTTATGGGCCTCGTAAAAGGGTTTATGAGGCTTTGATGGGAAGTTGGCAGCCCCTGCTGCCTACAGTGACCGATGAAAAACAGCTCTTCTCTGCACCTACATGAAGGGTTTATGGCTGCGGTTGTTTACTCAAACCCAGGCAGTGTGGGGCCAGGGGAGTCAAAGAGATGGGCCTCAGAAATAAAGGTGGAGGGAAGGACTTAGCTCTCCCATGTCAGAATCAGGAAAGGCATCAGCTGGACCGATATCCTAGGGAGGCAGAGAAGAGTCAGAGTTGTCCACGGACACACTTAGAGATGCCTTTCCTCCACCCTTACCAAGTGCTCACACTTTCCCCCATCCATCACTTCTGACCAAGAGATGGGGCTTTGAAGACAAGGGACCTGACTTCATATTCCACCTGTTTCCCCATGACTTTCTAGCTGTGTGAATTTAGGCAATGCATTAAACCTCTCTGATCTTCTGTGTCCTATTCTTGCTTAATCATGATTAAATGAGAGTATTTTGACGAAGTTCTTAAAACAATGCCTAGTACACAATGCCATTTAGAAGTCAATGGCCATTGACTAGAAGATCTAGGATTGTGACTCAGTTGTACGATCGTAGACAGGTCAATCAACCTGACAGGTTTTAATTTCCCTCACTGACAACACGGAAGGAATGGGAGTGGAATGGGGGATTAAATTAAGATATTATATGTGAACATGCTTTGTAAATTTTAAATACAAACTATAAAGGGATCATGCAAATCCTAAAAAATACATTATTAAAAACATTTATATAGGGTATACCATGCGTCAGAATCTCTTCTAAACACTTCACATGTATTAATACATAATCCTCATTACAGGGCAATGAGCTGCCTATTTTATAGTCTCCATTCTGTAGAATGGAGGAAACTGAGGCAGAGTTAAAGAAGTTGTGTAAGGCAGAGCAAATATTAAAACTCAGGTAATCTGATCTCCTCTCCTTAATATATAAATTTTCTATAATATCTTATAGAAATATTTTCAAATTTAGATATACATTTTCAAATTGTCTGACATGTAGATTTGTTGCTTTTCTTAGTGAACCAGATGGCTGGTTCTATGTATGTGGTTAAGTGTAGCTATAGCTAATTCCTCAGAGAGAAAACGTGTGGCTTGTCAAGATTCATATATCTTTCACTTATTCATTCCACAAATATTAACTGAGTGCTTATGACGTGGTAGGCACCATGGTAGACACTCGCAGGAGAACACTGGCAAATTTCTCAAAATATTTATCAAGATTTCTCCATCTACTGCTTAACAGACCACTTAGTCACTGCTTCGTACAACCTGGCTTATTTCAACCTGCTTCCACCATAATCACTCCAATTAAATATAGTCTCAAATGTCTCATTCTAGTCACTTACTCCAATGTGTGTATGTGTGTGTACGTGTGTTTTCATCATACCAACTTCATTCAAAGTCTGTTTACCACCTTTGATTTAAAATTCCCTACTCACCCCTCTGGTATAATGATATTTCTCCCCTCTGGAGAGTAATTTTCAATGACTTATTTTTCCTCTCAAGCCATTCTGCATGGAACAGTCAATGATGCCCCCCAAACACACACAATCAAACTCTGTGCCCTGGCATTCGGTGCCTTCATGATCAAACCCAACACTACTCTGGCTTTACCTCTCATGGCCTCCTTTGTGCGTGAACTCCTCCAACATTCATCATTCTTCATTATTTGTCCTATTTCTGTATGTTGATCTAGTTTGTTCTCAGAATTGACTCTCTTCCCCATTTAGGGTTGGTTCAAGGCATCCTTCTCATGAGGCTGAGCCCCAGCCAACAGTAACGTTGCCTTATCTGTACCCCAATGGGAACTAACAGGCCTCTCTCAGGACACCTACTGGATTTTACCCTGAGCCACAGCCCATTCTATGGTTGTCTTTTAGCCGCAAGGAAGCTCTAAGTACTTTCAGGGAATGAACTAAGCCTTCATCGTTTCAGTCTTCTCCAGCTTAGCATAGGTTTGTACCCATACTAGCTATTCAATGTGTTATCCAATGGGTAGTTTGATGGATGAATGGATGGTCATTGCTCATATAACTAGTAAGCTAATCTTTCTATTAAGGTATGTTTTTAATGACATTTAGAGTAAGGCTTGATTAAAATATTGGCTTGTTATCTGCTTCAAACATTTTCATTTTAGAATATATTCTTTATGTCTACCAAGTAGTAAAATTACAAAATAAAACCTTTTTAAAAAAATTATTGTTGCTGGCAGCACTGGATTGGAACTCTGGGATTCTGCATCCTTTGGCCACACAGCTGAAAGTCTAGCCCCTCTACTTCCTGCTCTGAACCCTGAAGTTAAGGCAAACCAAGAGCATCTACATGTCACTCTGAAAATGCCTACATCTATCTTGCACCCTTCCATGGGTCGTTTGGATCCTGTATATGATGCTTCTTCAAACAGGAAGAGTTAAGAAGGACTTTCCATCACATACCATTCACCGAGTCGTTTGCCATGGTGTTTGGGAATGAAGCAGGGTTTACACTTACCGGTGGGCTGTTTTAGAGACAATTCTGCAGAGGGTATTTATGAAAGAAGAAAATGCCAGCTACCAATAGTCCCGCCAAGTCTACATTTCTAGAATTGTGTGTGAGGTCCTGAATTATACTGAGTAGTAGTCCTCAGGGGATATGCACATAGACACACACATACACACACATCTCTACATGTATATATATGTACATATACATATGTATGTATACATGCATGTATGTGTTTCTATACACATGTATACCAACCTGTATATATATTATATATACACATATACATGTACATATATGCACATATGTACACATATTTAATGTATATATTATGAAATATGCAAGAAATTAAAGTTTTAAAGGAACAAAAAAAGTGGGGGGAAAAGACAAAGAGATATAGAAGTGGAGTTAACACCATTCAGCTGACATAAAAGAGTTTTTCCTTTTATGTGCTGAGAAAACAAAGGAAATGGCCCCTTTGGAAGACGCTTATCACTACTCGGCTGGTGAAGCCATCACTCTGTACTATCAACACAGAGTACAGACTAGCACATGATGGATTAGCAATGAATATATTTTCTATCATGGCCATTATCTTATCAGATTCTTCTAGCCCCTAAATTCTTCCAAAGTAAAACACAATAATATACTAAGAAATAAAAGTAAAGTAGCCTTTTGTTCATTTTTCATAAAGGCATTTTCTGGAAAGCATAGGAGCATGTGACTTAACCAGAGCCTTCGACTCACCTGCACTTACTCACTTGTCAAGTCAATGTGACAGGATGGGTGGGAGATGTGTTCCCCGACTCATCACGATTCCAGTGCAGGCATCTTGTTTTTTGGAGGAAAATAAACAACTGCCACAACTGTGATTGAAAAGAAGTTATGGACATTACAAGTGAGAATGCATTCAACTAATTTTTTCAGAAAAAAAAAAAGAAAAAGCTGGATTTGTTTGGACTCAGAGGCATGGTTGGAGGGGAGGACCCTGAGATTGCTGATATTTGAATGTCCATCATAGGCAAGGCCTTTGCAAATGCCACCCCCTGGAGTCCTCACAACAGCTCTGTAAGGGAAATAAATTCCTTTCCCCTGTTTAACAGGTACAGCCACAGAAGACTGAGTTCTAAGTAATCGGCCTAAGGTCACCAGTCAGTAACTGTTAGACACAGCATCAACCAGTATGTCTGCCCCAAAGACGATGCCCTGGCTTCATAGTGCTACTCCTTATTGCATCTGTTGTTTACATTTCAGTTTTAAAGTTAGCTAATTATTTTGCACCTTACAACAAGTAAGAGATAACAAGGTTGAGGAATTATAACTTTAATTTCATAGATAGGCAAACTAAGCCTCAGAGAGTTTAAATTATTTGCCCAAACTCACTTGCTAAGTGTAGGACCTAAGACCAAAATACAGGGTGGGGTAAAAATAGGCTTACAGTTGTGAGTACAGGAAACACAGAGTGTATTCTAGTACAGTTATTTATTAATCATTGTATTATTTTCCATATGGACAACTGTAAATCTACAGCCAGATGCTGTATTCAGCTTCTGATTTTAAAGCTACTTCTTCTTGCCTGAGAGCATATGCATTTTGCGAAACCTCCATATCAAGACAAAGCACTGCATGTTTCAGTCTCTTAACACGTGGTCCCGTTTTGAAAAAATAGATTAGAATTACACACACACACACTACACTATAGAGTTACTTTAATACATAGTATATATTGAAATGTGTAATTTTTCATTAACACTATGATTCCCAAACTATTACACTGTAGGAAAACTGAATAAGAAAATATCCAAAACTCTTCCAGCCAAAGAAAATTGCATAAACACAAAAAATCACTAATAGCTGTCCTCTGTAATAGTAAGAGAGGCATAAGCTCGCTTTTGCTTGATTGGACTAAAACAGCATTTTAATGGAATAACCTTCATTTGACATTTAGCTAACTACTCTTTCACAGAATCATGTTTCATTATCAAATGAGAGCCAATCTTAGCCGTGATTGCAGCAGTGGTTATTACACAAATGTTTCTTATTCTGTTCTCACAATCAATAGCCTCCAACTCTTATGCTAGGATTTGTTTTACTGCTTCTGATTTGAAGGAGTGAAAGGCGGACAAGGAACTTCCCAAAAGGCAAGGCCCTGAGGAAAAATATTGCTTTACATTTCCAAAGAGCAGCCATTTATGTGAGCACATTTTTTTCTGTATAACCACCATTTGAAGTTAGCTATTAGTTTACCTTGAATGAAAGAAGAAATTGATGTCAAATGTGTCCAATGACTTTGCCAAGGTTGCAGAGCCAGTGTATGGCCAAAATGAGAGTCAAAATTCAAATCTAGTTATGTCCTACCCACTGTATCACCTCCTTATATTGGAACTTAATTTGACTTATCTGAAACCTAGAAAATGCTAAGAGAACTTTCATCAATATCAGTAAGACCTGAGGTCCAGAAGGTTTCGTTAGTAACTCCATCCAATTGTTTCTAATCTTAAAATCCATTCTTCTTTTCATCTCAGCTCATCAGAGGTGGAAGAAACTGCAGAGAAATTTCACTGAAGAAACATTATTTTGTCCTGTTATGAACCAGAGAGCATTCTGGGTCCTAGAGATACAAAAATGATTAAGACACGATCCGTGGTTCTACATAACTGATTACAATGCTAATGGAAAGCACAATGGAAGGAAATAAAGTGCTATAACTGCTGGAGCAAAAGCATGTACAGGGTAGAAATGGAAACAAAGGAAATAATACTTCATTTTGTGGGCACAGAAAAGGGAGGGATTCACAGAGGAGATAACACTTTAGTTGGAATTTTTAAAATGTATATGTTCCTTAAAGTGGAAGGGAGGAGGAAAGAGGTGATGAGTGGGTGGAGAGCCAGCCCAACTACAGGCTTGGGTGACACTGGGGGGCTACAAACAGTTCCACATGACTTGGGATTTCCTGTATGTGGAGAGAGGGAGGGAGGGAGGGAGGGAGGGAGGGAGGGAGGGAGGGAGGGAGGGAGGGAGGGAGGGAGGGAGGATGTGCTGATGGGCAGGTGCTGGTGATGGAAAGCTGGCCGTCCTCCACTAGCCCGTATAGCACCTTGATGGGAATTAGAAAAGGAAGCCCCCATTTGGCCCAGATTTTTCAGCCACTCCCCTCTGAACCGATGCCTAAAATGAGGGCCTTGAAGAGAGGATGCAGAGGAGATGCACAGGAGGCCAGAGGTAAGATTGAGGACATAGCGAAGCCTTGTGGGGTCCGAATGCTCAATGTTCTTTCATGTCATGTGAAGCCATTAAAAAATTTTACAAAGAAACAAAACAGAGCAGAGAGAAGGTAGGAGGTCACAGCAATGCGGTGAGGTCCACCTCTGTATAGAGCAGAGCAGAATCTGGATGCCTCTGACAATCCAGTATGGAGTCACTGTCAGCCATGAGAGCTAGATCAAGTGGCAATATGCCAAAGACTGCGGTAATGGGGGGGGGGGTTGGGAACGCCCTTCGGAGGGGCCCAGAACCCCCAAAACCACAGTCTGGCCACTTGGATAAGAACTCCATCTTCTGTGTCTGTGTGTCTGTCCCTCTCATGTCTTGCTTCAATCTCCTGATCTAGTCTTAACAGCAAAAAGTGTAGCTATTTGAAGGGAAAGAATGCCAAGAAGTATTACAAAAATATTGTCTTTATTATTAAACAGTGATCCATCTTTAACTTCACCAAAACCAATCTAACACAGGAGCCATGAATGAGGGGCAATTGAGGTCAAACACTCATGCAGACTTATACGTGGCAGGTATTTGTGACACCAAGGATGAGAGGTGGTGGCACTATCCACCATCGCAGAGGACAACAGGAAACATGTTAGGACACTAGGCTCCCTTGTGACTGCTGGCCCTGATGCATTTGTGAGATATTTGGTCAAAGACATCCATTCTATGTTTCAAAAAACTGGGCTGAGGATCATAGGTGTCAATTCTTAGCAACAATGAGGTATTTGAAGCCATGGAGTGATTATCTCATCAAATCCTATCTCCCCAATACCACCAACGCACTCTACAAGTTCAAAGTCTGAGGCATGGAGAAGTGTCCTGAGTGACATACGTAGGGTCAAGTGACTATTAGGCAAAGGCCACCTCAAGTTTTCCTCCTTCCCAGCCCAACCATGAGGTCTGTGATGAGTTAGGAAGACCATGTTTCAGATGGAGAGAGATGAAAAAGGAAACAGTCTACACATGTCATCCAAAATGTTAGGCTCAGAGATATTACACATGTGAGAGAATTTTAAACTATCCCTGGATGAACTGCTAAGTACGCTTTCTGAAATACCTGCCACTTCTACTTGTCATTGAAGCAAATTCATTAAAACACAGACGAGCCCCCAGTGACGGAGACCCTTTGCATAGACTAGGTGTGAGGGATGAAAAGCACATTTGAGATGTCCCTACAAAGAGTGTAGAAAGGTTGGCTGGCTGCAGACATCAATAACTTCCCAGAACAAATCCTTTAGAGGCTGTGGTTGTGCTCTACACCATAAATAGAAGTGACTGCCCATGGGGAGAACAGCGCATCCCGGGGGCACAGCCTACCCCTCCACTTGTTCTCAAATACTTAAGCTGTCAGTTCTTCTGAAAAACAGTCTGCCAAGTGCACCCTGTGTCTTCTCCTTCAGACTGATTGACCAAAGAACAATTGGGAGCACTAGGACCCCTTGGCAATGCAGAATGCACATTTCTATAGAGTAGATTGGGGCTCATTTTCTATCAGCTTAACAAAATTACTTCTTTTTCACTTTGTTGTGTCAAGGTGTCTAATAGGAAATTCAGTTCTGTAATTTTAAGAGCTTGCAAATTAAGAGCCATATAAATTTCCATCAGTGTCTCGTGGGGATAGTAATGGGCAAGGGTACGCCTTCCCTCCCACGTGACCATATGCTGCTCGTTCTCTATGCCCCAGCCTAATTTTTCAGTACCTCGTGTTCTCAATGTAAGATCCAAATATTCAAGATGATAAAATACAACTAGGTCTGGAAAACAAGTTACTGAGTAATAGATGATCATATATTAAATGATCTCTGGAGTTTTGAAACATGATCTACTATTCTGTGAAACATCACAATTTTTTTCTGCAGGAAAAAAATGGTCAAAACAAGGAAAAATCATTTCAAATGTATTCCCAAATCCCATTGCTCACATAAACCTACAAGGGAATCTGTTTGTCATTCGTTCATTCATTCATTCATGTAATAACCAGAGCTGGGTTTCAAATCCCAGCTCTACTACTGGTCACATGTTATGTTCCAGATAGTCAGGTAGGTTGTGCAGAGAAATGCCCTTAAAAACTTAAACATTGACCTCAAGGAGCTTACAATCCAGTGTGGAGATAGACGTGCAATTAATAACAGCCATAATAGCTATGGGTGATGGTGATGATGGTGATGGTGATGGTGATGATGATGATGATGATGATGATGATGATGGCAGGGGAGCTCAGAGGAAGAAGTAGAGCAGAAACTTGAAAAGGCCTTGACAGAGGAGCAGGAGATTTCTAGGCAGTTACAGAAAAGATGGGTGTCACAAGGGCAGAAGCCTTGGCAAGGACTGCTTTATGAGAAAATGACAAGGCAAGTAGGACCTGTCCGCAGGTGGGCTGTATTTCACCATATGCCCCTCACTTGAGTGCTGACCTCTTTAGGGCTCTGCCCCTCTTCCCCAAAACCCCTGCTACAATCTGCAACCTAAGACTGTCCTGTAGGCGAACCCCCATCGGCCCAGCCTTTCCCATCCCTAGCACAGGTTTCACACTGCTCCCCTAAAGAAAGGAATGGCAAAGATAATACTAAGCTATCTTACGGGTCTCTTGGGTGGGAGTTAGAACTGCATTTTCTCCCACCTCCCCTCCTACTAGCTGTGTGACACTGAGCATAAGTTAACTCTCTGAGGCTCAGTTTGCTGGTCTACACAGGGAAGGTTTAACTCTTTGGGTCATTTGAAACCTGATTGGTCAATACCGTATGGCCCTAAATAAAGACTGAAAATACTTTCTTCAGCAGGAAGATCCAGAGGCGAATTTTTGGCAAATTTGATATGATACATTTTTATAAATATGTTTAAAATATTCAAACACATATTTGTAACAATTAAATTATATATTATGCACTCGTATATAAAATAATGTTTATGTAAGTAATGTTTGAATTTAGAATAGTGCTTTAATTCATACAATAAAATCTATTTAATTGTAATTATTTGCATACATTTTAGACATCAGTGCTTTCATCACCACTGACGACAAGTTTCAGGTCTTCCAGCACCGATTCCCAGAGCACGTCATCCCACTGACCGGGACACAGCACTGTTCACGCCGTAACATCCTGTGTAACCCTGCCTCTGGCGTTCTATCCTGGGATGCAAGTGCCCATTTCCCCTCCCTGGACGTACTAGTAAAAGTATCTAAAGGCTTAGTCCAGCTCGGTACAGATAAATCACAATAAAGAACTAGAGAATGACAAAATTAAATTTAGGGGGAAAAGGGAAGGAAAGAAGGAAGGAAGGAGGGGGACCACTGAAATATAGCTGCATCCACAATATTATTAATAATTATGAAATCATTACAAACCTAAAGTTAAACTTGAAACAGAAGATAAATGACATCACAATCTATAATTTAATGCTGATAATGCAGAATTGAAAATTCCAACTGGTTCATAGAGAGGAAGCAGGGTGAGGGATTAAGAAGAAATCAGTGAATTCATGTTACGCAGCAGACAATCCGATTTCCTTTTGTTCACTTTCATGCTTTCAATCACAAGTAGGCCCGCACGTCTTTAAGAAAGAGCACCTCTCCTTCTAAAACAAACAGTCATTTCACTCTACCTGTTTTCCTCTGCTCAGAGCCATCACTCCCGATTCCCTGAGCTGAATATTTTCATTCGCTTTCTCCTCATGTCGTGCATTTATTTACTACTATTATTTGCTTTATCCGTCTTTTGTCTTCTCCGTGGAAGGTGAAGATTTAGCTCTGTTTCTTTTATCAGTCACCAGCACACACACACACTCACTCTCACACACACTCACATATTTTTTATCACCCCCTACTCTCCAACATGGTTCAATATGTTTACATTATTGTAACCACTTTCACAGGTTATAACAGACTGGGTAGGAAGGATTAGTTATCTCTCCCATAAATTCTTAACTTTGAAAAAGCTCCTTCGGAAGGACGAGCTTGAATTGGATCAGACGATAATCTCCACGGGGGTACAGCTCTCATCACAGCCTCTGGGAGGCGTCGCCTCCACGAAACCTTGGGAACAGCTTAGTAGGATGGGCAGCCGCCCCCGGACAGCAGCTGATCAGAGCACAGCGGGCTCTCATCTCTCCTCCACCAGGCATCCTAAGCACCCCCCACCCTCAGCTACCATCGGGGCATGTTTGGGGGGCTTCACCTGCTGGTGAGATCCAAACTTAAATACCTGCTTGGAACACTTGATGGTCATACCCCCCCAGGGTTGCTGCACATGTCCACTCACAGCTACAATGGGACAGGGTACACCCGAGAACCAGAGTTCCTCATTCCCTTCCCTGCCACCCCGTGTCTAAGCAGGCCTGTCTTCTCCTCCTGGAGTGTCATTCGCCCCTTGCCAGTATGCTAACACCCCTTTTTGCCTGCTGTTCCCTGGGCACAAAGAATCTAAAGTGCCCTGGTGGCAGCTATAAATTGTAATTCGATGGGTCCCTTGCTTTACCCGTTGATCTCTTTTGAGACTAAGAACCCTAACCAGCAGAGCTCGGAGCTGAGGAGACAGGAAGTACAAAATTCTTTAGGGCCCCTCCTGCTTCCATACCTTGTTCTTGGACCATGTACCTATCACTGTGTGGACACCCCTCTTTTCCGCTGCTCTAGAGACTTGATCTCTGTTCATACACAACTACAGCAAAGACCTAACGCCTGGAAAGCAGTTTGTTCAACAAATGATTCTCGCTTGCGTTGCTCATCTGACGCTTGGCTGGGCACTGAGAGCTCTATGCCCCATCTTAAGTACATAATTTATAGCGAAATGTGCAACAAGGAAATCTTCTGGGGTGGGCATTTAGAAGGGACCCTGTATGTTAGTGCTCAGTATTTCTTAAGTTGTACAACCAGTTAAAGTCGCTTCTCAAT
The DNA here is from genome assembly GCF_964146895.1 of Miniopterus schreibersii. Taxonomy (NCBI): domain Eukaryota; kingdom Metazoa; phylum Chordata; class Mammalia; order Chiroptera; family Miniopteridae; genus Miniopterus; species Miniopterus schreibersii. Next base: position 9,007,122 of record NC_138101.1, on the reverse strand, counting down.
ATGATTAGTGGTTATAACTTAATGACAATTATCTCAACCTTCTTAACTAATTACCTTTAACCACTCATTCCTCACAACAAAGAGTGAGAAAAAAGTTAGTATATGTGACTGGGAATCTAACAGAAATAAAATATTAAAAGGATGTGAATTCCTTTAAAAGCTTCTAAATAAGAGCAGCAGGGGCCCTGTTGGGTCAAAGCTTAGCTCCCACGCCCTCCTCTACGCTCTCACTGCCCCCTGTTCATTTCCTTGCTTATATATTACACCCCTGTCCCTCTCTAATAAATGGAGTATCTCCGATGCTCAGTAGAGTCTGGATAGTAATAGGTTCTAAATAATGTGTTTCATCAATGAATAAAAGCACTACCTCTTGATAGGGCAACAATAATATCATAAAAAGCAGGGACGGAGGGGAAACCAATCACAAGTAAACTGACATTATCTTAACATAGAATTCTACCAGTCTTTGAAATCATTTCAAGAATGGGAGCAGGTGGTGAGGTCCCTTCCTCCTAGATTCTAGGAAAATAACTGACATTACAGGCAAATAAGGAAAGACCTACCTCACTGCTGGAAACCAGGGCAGGGTGACATGCACAGAGATTTCTATCAGATGTGATTAAGGGCAATAGAACAATACTTAAAAAATGGAGAGGTTTATTTCTCATTCACATAACAGTCCAAACGTACACATTCCAGGTCTGCTATGCAGTTGCATGTGGTTGAACCCAAGCTTATTCTGACTGTTCTGCCATCCTTAACATGCAGTTCCCATCTCATGTCTAAGATGATTATTCTACCTCCTTCAACCCCATGCGCATTCCACTAAGCATGCACTAAAAGAACTATATACATTTCTTTCCTTTTGAATGCATGATGTCACACATCATGTTACCATTTTTAGCTAGTTATTATTATTAATAATAATGGAAGAGAGCAAAGGGGAGACCAGACATTATAAGCATGGTCACCTGGGCAGCTTCACCAGGAAGCTACAACTTCATGTTCCTGGACCATTTCCTGCAGATCACTGGGGGAAGGGATCAAACAAAAGGGGAAATGGGTCTATGCACAGTGATATAGGGGTGAGGTAGGGAAGGTGCCTGTCAGCCTAATCTGAATAAAAATTCATTGGTTAGGAGGGTGGACCCCGATGCAAGCCCACAAAATCTTAGAAGGTTAAAATCCCCAAAGAAAGTTCTCATTCTTGTCCTCTTGCTTGCTCTTGAGCTCCATGCTCCATGATCCACACTCACCCATGTCCTGTGGCCTTAAGCATCACATGGCTCATGGCCATGTGGACCCAACACGCAGTGAACTGCAGGTGAGAACACAAGCCAAGCTAGCCAGGTGCTGCACTGGACAGTTCTTTAATATGGAGCAGAGATTCTGGGCAATGGCCTTAATTCTTGCCCTGCTGAAGACAAGATTAGACTTTGCCCAAGGTCTGAAGGAGGGAAATGTGACATTGGAAACCCAGGGGTTTAATTCCACAGAAATAAAAATCACTCATCCTCCTGTGAAAATCTCAGGAAATTCCTTTCCTTTCAACATCACAAGAACTCCACTTCCACCGGTAACAGATGGGGACAAGCGGGCACCCCACCAATAACAATACATCTATTTCTCTACTATTTGCCCACATCCAATCACATTGGAAGAAGGGCTAGTCAATAATGTCTTTAGCTGGTCAGATAAGTCATCAGATAAAAAGCATTACTGGGGAAGAGATAACAGTCTGTGCTGAGATATAGTTTGGACAAAGTCAGATTAATGTAAAAGGGATAGAATCTGCTTTTGTATGAAGGGGTTGTATTGTGTTCTGGAAAAATAAATGGACAAGAACTTGACAAAACTACTCCTACAAAAATTGGAAAGGCTGGTAGAGTGGGTGGGAAGAACTGTGCAGCCCTGGAGTACCCCTGGCAAAGGTGTTGGCATTTCTGATGACAAAGGCCACAGAGATCAGAGTCTGTAGCAGCAACTGTGGGTGTCAAAGAAAGAGAAGATCTAGGAGCGAGTTTCAACAAAATGGCAAAGCAATTACCTGGGCCAGAGGAAGTTATGGTATCAGCTCCCTTTTTCATCCCCACCATCCACCTGTTCTCGTTTCTGGATCTCAGAAAATGGCTAAATGAATATAGAGTAAATTAAAACTTCTTCTTTATCCCTCCCTAAAGAATCTGTAAGAATCAGGCAGGAAACCTCACCCACAGGACTTATTTCAACCTGTACAGTCTACACAAAACCAGCAGAGCTCCCTCTTTGTAAAGATGAACAAAAAGAGAACTGCTCAGACATATGAAAAATACTGTTTCAAAAGAAAGAGAACAGTGTGAGGAAGAGGCAATGGATGCCAGTGGAATAGATGGCTGCCAGAAATGATATTTTTTACAATTTCTCTGTTATGTTTTTTTAAAAGAAATTAGAGAAGACACACATCACAAAGCAACTAGAATAAGCAGTCATTAAGAGAGCGTGATCTAAGACCAGAAGGAACACTCAGGGATTAATCGTAATTGCTAAATTAAAAACTGCAATGTAGAGAGTAGTGAACACAATGGGTGAACAAATTAGCGAAGAAAAAACTAGCCCAACAAATTATTCTAGATATCAGAAGAAAAAATATAGACAAAAACAAAGGGAAAAGATTAAAATTAAAAAATGAAGGTGTGAAAGTGTTTAATGTGTGTTTAACTTAACACCGTACATTTTCAAAAGTTCCCCCAGACACCAAGAAAAGTTAGTAAAAAGAAACACTCTCAGATATAACTCAACCACATTTTTCAATTTCAAAAATAAAGGAGAAAAACACCCCTATACACCCACTCAGAAGAAGGAAGAAGTGACAGGAGGGAGGGAGAAAGGAAAGATAGTTTCTTTTAACCTCCAATAAATGCAAGTTCAAAAATGTCAAAGACTCTGTCGTCCTGCTCACTTGTCCACAGCACCGAGGAGGTATCAGTGTTATCATTGTAATTAGCTAGTTTATCGATATTAGGAAGAGAGCAAAGGGGATGCCAGACATTATAGGCATGGTCCTCTGGGCAGCTTCACCGGGAAGCTACAGCTTGACCACTGCTCGGGGAACCAGCCCTCCGTTCTCTGCAGAGCACTGGGGGAAGGGATCCAACAAAGGGGGAGGTGGGCACCCGGGCAGTGACGTGGGGTGACATAGTGAAGGTGCTTGCCTGTCAGTCTAGCCTGGGGAACAATGGATTAGCCAGGAGGGTGGAGTCACTGCAGGTGTGAAACCTTGGAAGGGTAAAATCCCCCAGACGAAGAGTTCTCTCTCTTGTTTGCTTGCCTCTTGCTCTGCCTCACTTTCTTGCTCCATGACCTGTGCTCCCACGCCATGTGGCCTTGAGCAGTCGCATGGCCCATGGCCCATGGCAATGTGGACCCCACACGCAGCGGGCTCAAGCTGGGAACACAAGCTAAGCTGGCCTGATACTGGAACAGAAACTCTGGGTAGTGCCCTTAATTCTAACCCTGCTAAATACAAGACAGGACTTTTCCTTAGTGAACTGATGAAGACGGGACTTTGCAGGGGAACCGCCTTAATTTTACATCATCGGTAAAGTCTCGCGTGCAGGCTCATCCTCCTACAGGGGCCTCGGGAAATTCTTTTCCCCATGGCACACCAAGAACTCCACTTCCACCCATAACACTGGCAGATAGTAGGTCCTCAATAAAGGTTAAATAAATAAAATTTCAATGTTTAAAGTAGGCAAAGTTTTGACACAAAAATCCTGCAGCCAGTCATATTGTTGGCCTGGTATGAGGATGACAGGAAGACAGCCTCATAGTGAATGCAGAAAGTATACTTGGCTCCCATGCTCTCCGTGAAAAACATACTCAAATTTTCAAGACATTCCCTGAGAAATGAATGGAAGAATAGACATCAAGGTATGAGGACATCATGGTATTAAAAACAACTGGTCATGAGAAATTAATCTAACTGTACAGTAACTCTAAGCAATTATTGTTGAATTTTATAAACTTAAAGCAATCAAGGAAATATGTTTTGCAAAGTATTATAAATATAATACAAATAAAAATATAGTTACTTACTTATAATATTAGTATTATTAAAATTACATAATTTAAAGGACACATTTATTATAAATTTGGTATTTAAGTCCCAGATAATGTCAACAAAAATTGGGATCTGGGTTAAAAGAAGCAGAACAAAATCAGGCTGACATTTTCATTTTATTCAGGAAGAGTAAATGCATAGCTTTTTACCGTTGATAATTTCAAAAAATATCATGTAAAATTTACTTTTTAAAAAGAGACTGTACAGAGAAAGACGTGAATTGAATTGACGGACTGCAGTTTGCTGAAGCCTGTATTCAGGCGCCCAGACTGCAGGCCGGGCTCTGATGCTCCCCTGTCCTTCCTTGGTCCAGACGCCTGCCTTTTTGCTGCTAGCTTTTCGAAACAGATTTAAGACACATTTCATGGTGCACCAGGCACTGAGAAAGTCACCCTACCTACCCTGGAATCGGTCCCTTCACTGGTGGCCATTCAAGTCCAGGAGGCCCTCCTCGCCTGCCCAGGGCTCCCGCAGCCTGCCTCCAAGTGCCACCCTGGCAGCCGACCCACATCCATCCCACCCACCAACACCTCGGGCTCACACCCACCGCATTCCACAGGCATGGCCATCAACAGCTGCTTTGTATTGTGCTTACAAAGTTCAAGTTGCTGTTGTAGGACTTCTTGGCACTCCTTCTCTGTTATGACATTCTGACTCATTTGGATCTGAGATTACCCACATGGAGATTTCTGGCCCGGCCCCCGGGATTTCCAGCCAGGGTTTTACACACTCGGTTGGGAAAAGGCCCTCTTCCCAGAGGTGTGCGTGGATTATCCCACCAGGAGTGATTACAGGGCAGGATGGAGCAGCTTCCAGCTCACTCGTTCTTGTTAGTGGCCCTGAAACTCAGAGCCTTCCCTTGTGTCTGGGCGCACTGACATTTGCATCCTGGCGTGCGTGGGGGTTCCAGGAATTCATCACACTTCACATCGCACAACAAAGCCACCCTGTGCAGGACTAACTCAGCGGGACCCAGAAACGTACCCAGGGGCCGCATCCTGCCCCCTGCTCGGAGTTCTCACTCCCTGAATCAGGCCCCGGCTGCAGGGCGGCTGAGGAACTGCTGAAAGGCCACTGTATTTGCTTTCCCCTGTTTGCTTTTCACACCTTTCCTGCTCGGGGGGCAGGCGACTGCCTTTCAGATTTAAAAGAGCCGGCTTCTGAGCACTAGGCTCCATTGAGGAGGGAAAGTCAACAGGAAGGGAGCAGGTCCCCCCAATTCTTTGTAACCTGTATGTTAAATTATGTCAACAGGATGCTGAGAACCAAATCTGTCGAAGAAATTCCACAGCTCGATGATGAAAATTTGACGGCACCTGAATGGAGAGGCCTGGGTGGTGTTCGCTTTGATCTAAGGACCTAGTTACAGGGAAGTTTAGAAGGAGGTTAGAAACAAAGAAAAATGAATAGCTATTAAATAAACGAAGGAATAAGACCATTGCTTAGGGGCAGCCGGCCTGGGCTTCCACCGAAGGGGGAGAAATCAAGTCAGGGGCTCGGAGAAAGAGACCTTCTCTTGGTTCAGATTTAAAGGTTCTCTTTGGGGAGAAGTGAATTTGTCCCCAGCATTTAGGATTATTTTTAATCTTCTGTAACTTCGATCTCAAAAGAACACATCCAAGTTAATGAAGAGATACAGGGGCAAAATATTAGCTCCCTCCTATTTGTTCACCTACTCAGGAACACATTCCCATGTGGCAATGCTTAAGCTCCCCCCAGTCTCTCTCAGAGACATCAAAGGACCCTGAATTAGGTCTAATAGTTACACTTGGAATTCGTCCTTATGAAAACATCAGGGCTGTGTAATTTATGGAAATTAGGCGTGCACGCATCCCCGTGGTGCTCTGAGGCATTGTGATACAGTGGGATTAGGCAGAAAGACAAAGATCTCTCCTGATATATGAAAATACTTTGTGTCTAAACACTGCCCGGAGGCTGGAGAGAGATTTGAAAACACTATTGTTCATCGCAAGGAGGGGAGGGATTTCCAGAATAACCTGGTTATGTTGTTTTCTGCTTATTTGTTTTGTTTTATTAATGGAGGGAGGAAGCTCTTTTTTTGTATTTGTTTCCTATTTTACCCTGCAGACCCCATGATATATCACTTTGTTTTCTGTGAAGAGGGGTTCTCTTTAGTGTGATCAGTTGCTCTGTCAATAGAAAAGCTGGATGACAAATGTCCAGGTAACGCTGCCTGGGGGTAATTTTCATTTGTTTGAGCTGGAAGATCTAGCCATTTCTGAAAAATATTGGGAATGAGGAAACTGGAATATTCAGAGACCTCTGGGCGATTCCCTTTCTCTTTAATAAACATTACTCAGCGTGAACTTTGCGAGTTGAAAAAAATTATTTTGGTTGAAACACATCGGGTCTGCTATGTTAGATTGGAAAGAAATGCATTTCTTTTTCTTGACTCCTAAATTTCTTGGAAAACACTCCTCTGAAGGTTTTAGAAATAAAAAGTTAGCAGCAGTAATCATCATGATAACTGGTAATAAATTTAAAAAGCTTTGTTTCTCAAAGATCAGCCACACACATTTACTTGCCTGATCAAAGCACCTCCACTTGTCTGAAAATTCAGAACTTTGCAAAGTTCTGTCTCAGCCAATCACAAGTGGCCAGGGTAGGAGTGGTGTTCAAACAGCCCTGATCTGGAATCTAACAAACCTAGCTGGTGCTGCTTTGGCTTTTTGGAACTGTGAAGAAATTCCAGAGATGCTCACAGGGACCTGTGCTGAGGGCTCCGTGAGACAGTTCAAAGACAGCCCACTTCTTAATGGATGGCTCCACGGCCTTTCCTCAGCGAATGACACAGTGAACGTGCAATATCTGATTAGAAAGAAGAAACGGGGATTAGCTTTGATTATTTGGAAAGAATGTAGCTGCGAATCAAATAGATTCCTAAACCTGCCTTTTACAAAACTGGCTGCGAGTCCCTGAAAAACACGAAACCCGGCGGAAAGCTGGATCAGATGTGCCATATTTATAGCCATACAAATAAACACTTTTCAATTTGTTTGCTGGCAGCTCCTATTTGGCAGCAAGGAGCGCTCCCTTTGGAATGGTGACCCTGCCATCTAGTGGCCATCCTGGGTAGCGCCAGGTTTTTGTTTTTTTTTTCTTCAGAGAAATAGGTAACAGGGCTCTCAATGCGGTATTTTATTTCTCAATAAACAACACTAATTCTATTTCATTTTATCCATCAACGTGTTTGCAATCTGTATTGCTCTGTACCCGACGGATACCTTTTTAAACAATTCACAATTAATCTATAAAACAAATTCTGTGTTATTTTCTAGGAGGTCAGAAAACTCCAGGAGAGATATGTGCCCTAAGAAAAGGAATCTACAGACTTCCTTATGCATTTGCTTATTACATTTGATGATGTGCTTGTTTTATAGCTTTATCGGAGGATGTGGGGGCGAGTTGGTTGTGGGTAAATAGGAAATTCATGAATTAAAAATAAAGGCAATTATGAGCTCCAGGAAAAATTTAAAGTTTTCAAAATATGAGTTTTAATATATGTACTTTGGTCCACATGTAAATGATATTTACACAGTCATAAGCACTGAATATTAGTGTAAATAATTTGCTATTATTGCATTGTATGAATGAGGGAAGAGAAGTGTCTGATTATGGTAAGGAGAAAAAGCAGGATTTTAAGAGAACTGAATCTTTGTCTTTCATAGTAGAAAGACATTATATAATGCCAAATATTGCAAAATTATGATATACAATATAAACAGATTAAGTGATAGGATGCTAAATATTATAAGAAACAAAATAACTTTTGAAAGCTATTTCCCCTAAGAAAGAGAAAGCCACATTTGTTTTTGGTTTAAAAAATGCCTCGTATTATTTTAATCCTAAAACCATCAGAATTATTGAACTTTTAAAAATTATAAACAGGTATTACTATATAATATAAAAGTAATCTGTGAAGTTTATAACTTTGAAACCACTAATAGCAAGCAATTCTACAATCTAGACAAAAGAAATAAATCAGAGGTGTAAATACAAATGTATTAAGATGCTCCTCAGAGAGTTCATAACAAAGATTGAAAATAATCTGATATCCATAAACAAGGGCAAGATTAAATAAAGCCTGGCACATCCGTAACTTTGTAAAGCATAAAGCAGGTAAAATATTTTCAAAAAACATTAATAGCTTAGAAAATTCATACATTGTGTTATTGTTATGAATTAAAAAGCAAAGTATAAAGGATAGAAATCTAGTGTAAACACAAGTATGATATAATTATGCAAATATGTATAAACAGAGGAAAAAGATTTAAAGGAAATAACTAACATTGTAATAGTTGCCAAGCCTGAATGGTGATTCATTTTCTATTCTTTTCTAAATTTATTTAAAAAAAAATTTTCAATTTTTTTAATGTATTTCTTTTATAATCTGAAAAACAAAAATGTGGCCTTCAAAAACCAATCAATACATTGTCCTCGATACGTCTGAAAGACAGAATTTGAACTCAGAGCAGCCTGGTTGGGTGCCGCTGTCACCAGCACATGGACAGGAATCGTTCCTGACTCCTAGACCTGCAGCATGGGCCGCCGCGGCCGCTCGGGGAGTGTTTATTTGTTAAGCCCAGTCCAGAAGCCCTTCTATGTACAGGTTCCTTCAAACCCCCGCGGTCCAGGATCACAGCTCCCAGCATTGCAATCCTTTGAGCAAACACACCCGTGCAACGTCCAATGTCCTCCCTATAAAGGGATCATTATATTCCACACTATAGAGCTGAAAGCTTTGCTTCGCGTATTTTTGGTGTTTTTTTTAAATATATTTTTCAAATTAGACGTGCTCGTTTGTGGTGAAGCCTTTGAGCGGCTTCTGATCACACTGCCTAATAACCACGCAGGAAATGGTTTGGGCAGCGTGTTAATTTGCTGATCGTGTATAACATCGATTGTGTGTGATAGAGCAAGACAAGCCTGAATGCTAAAGAGCTCCAGGAAATATATAATCAGAGAGAAGTGCAGCACACTTGACCTACTCTAGAACAAAGCAATTAGCATCAAGTTTGCCGAGAGGGACGCGCGGGCCCAACTGGGGGGTGTGATCTATTTTCAAAACTTCAGTCGGGTGCCATGACAACTCTTTGAATTTCTGAGTCAGAATTATGCTTTGGTTGGCTTACATAAAGTGTATGTATCTGGTAATTGTGGCGGCTGGCAGAGAAAGGCAGACGTGACACCAGTCAAGAACAAAGTCAATGCCAAACCCACGCATTTAACCTGCCTTCAACGAGGTTGGGAGATGAGGGAAAGCAGCTGAACTCTCTGCCCCTTCGCCCACCCACGCCACACACATCTGTGTGCCTTTCTCATGTACCATTGTTTTAAAAAGGTTTTTTTGTGTGTCAACGTAGGAGAAGCTGACTTTGGAAAAAAGATGCATTTTGATTTCTAGAAATTGAGGCAAGCTTTCTCCCAACTCAAATCCCACGGGATAAAAACGTCCATCCCCAAAGCTTTGTAAGAGTAAAATATGAAGCAAACATTTAACGCACCTACACACACCAAACATTGTGAGAGGCAATGTCGTTCGAATACAGTAATTAATATTGACGTGCCACAGGTTCAAGCCTCAGGTCTGCCACTTCCTAAATTTTGCAGAGTCAAGAAATTTATAGGAGTTCTAAGTAGAACAAGATAACTGGTCATCCGAAGGCCGACTTCTTGGCCTGAAAGGGACACCGCTGTCTGTGGAGACAATGGGTGTTAAGTCAGTAGTTCCCTGGCAAAGCAGGTCCTGTAGTCCCCCAACTTCTAAGGCTACTTATGTTTTTTATGTTTTGCATAAATTGGCACAGTAGTCCTAAAGCGATGGGAGCGTGTTAGGGATGGTGGGCAGATAAGGCACCGGCAGTGTTTGGCCTACAGCCGTCTCTCAAGGACCAGTCGCTCTAATTCGTTTTCCAAGCCCAAATCAAAGAGTTTACAGATAAGCAGGGAAAATATCTGAGATAAAACTCATTTCATGAGCTTGGCCTACAAGGTTTTTGTTTTGTTTTGTTTTGTTTTCAGTCTCGTTCCTACCTGCTTTTCCAGATTCATTTCTGTCTTATCCCACCAATTTTCCAAACATGCATAATCACGCTTATACCTCTGCACACACATTCTATGTCCTTCATCATATAATCAGGATTTTATGGCCTGTTTCAGAGAAAAGGGGAGAGGAGGGGAGGAGGTCAGAGTGGCCTTCCTGTCTCTTCTTTTCCCTCAAACTCCTTGATCTTAAACTATCCCACATGCCAAGGTGTCCTACTTTGGGGTAGCATGTCCTGAACCCCATCAAGAGCAAGTGGATGTGGGAAAGACCACGTAGAGCCTGGGTCCTAACATGACACAACACGACTCCTGCTGTCTTCTACTGGCCAAAGCAAGTTGCAAGGCCGGCTCAGAAGCGAGGAGTGAGCACACAGGTTCCCCCTCCTGATGGGAGGAGCTGCAAAGTGACTTTGCAAAGGTGTGGACACACGGAGGAGTGAAAGTTAGAGCCATTCAGGCAATCGGTCTGTTAAATCTGCCTTTACTCTTCTAGAATGAGCTAGTGACCCTACTCTACATGCTTCCCTAGAATGCACTCCCGTCCCCCTCATATTTTTTAATCTACTATGTGCTTCTAAAAACACATGGCTTTGTTTAGCTTGGCATCAATGCATGAAAGTGTATTGTAGATATTAGATGGTACCTATTGAATTAATAGACTGACTATATGTTAATATGTGAAGTACATGTATGTTACTGAGTAGGAAATGATTAAACAGTGATTAAGTTGTTGCAGCCCAAGCTGAAAGAGATAGATACTGAATTGCAATACACAATAAGAATCATATCAATATTTCTGCCCAGCGGTGGGAATTCATTTTTAGTCTAAACTCTAATCAAAAAGTACAGTCAGTCTATGATGATAATAATAATAATAGCCTTAGGTTGACCCATGTAAAATTCTTAATATCCAACCATTAGACCTACCACAAAATAATGGCAAATTTTATAATTTAACCTAACAACAATGAATCCGTATAATTCTTTTCCAAGGGTCAGCGAGCCTGAGAAAGCTAAACAGTGGGTATTTTAGGCAGCAGAACCGAAAGGCTGAGCGCAGTAAGGAGCAGACATGCTATAGAAGCTCTTCGTAGGGAGTAAACCTCGGGATTAAGTTAGCATTGACAATGATCCTGGATACATGTCAAGAGTATTTAAAATTCGTGTATTGTATTCTAATACCCTTTACAGACCAGTAGCAGCAGAGAGTGTGAAGCAGATGACAGGCACACAATCCTTGTGACAAAGTGGGAAGACAAGGCAGCCACATTTCTCATAGGACCGGGCCTGGCCGTGGCAGTCGCCTGCTGAGAACCGGCCCGGCGCTGCACCAGTGGACAAATCACGCTCGGAGCGGGAGGGGCAGCAGGAACGGCTCCTGCAGAGGAAAGCCCGTGATCATGACGACCGGGAGCTGGCCAAACGTCGAGTTACAAAGGCAGGTACAGGCTGAATATCGTAACACTTCTGCCGTCGTGGGGAAGTCTTCCCCTGCCGATTCGATGCATGCTCATGAGGCAGAGCCACCTTGATCCGTTGCTTATGAACCCACAGTGCCCTTGGTTTTAAACTACCAGCAATCATTTTTCACTGTTATCAAATAAATCAGAACATCCCATTAACCCTTGAAAAATGTTCAGGCCTGAGAGGTGAGGTGACGGGTGCCCCAGTCATGCAGCGATTCCCGGGGGAGACAGGAAGGGGCTGAAGGCGTGGCTTCTTGGGGTTCTGGCGCAGCGTGTCACCTCAGCGTCCCAGAGCCCTCGGGCTGGACAGTTACTCAAAGATCATTTTATCCAACCTCCTGATGGAGGCTTTTCATTTGCCCTTAGTTTCTCGAGGGATTTGGCAAGTGGGTTCGCATTGATAATGTATCTTGTCAGATCCAGATACTCTGATGGACACTGAATGTGCTTCACTCCATTTACTCTCCACAGCACCTCTGGGAGACAGATATTAATTTCATAAGGTAAGGAAAGTTGGGCTCAGTAAGATCAGGTCATTTGCCCAAGGTTATACAACTGGTAAGAAGTGAAATTAAGATTCTGAGCCACACTGTCCATCTCTAACACCCATCCTCTGTCCCCTTGTTCCCTCGCCACCAGCAGCCCAACCAGACTGAGATATGAATGGGCCACCCAGCAAGATCCTTTGAAAACTCTGAAAGACAATGAAATCATGGGGGTGACAGTTGTTAACACTTTGGTGGCAGGTGACAGACAATGCATTTTCTATCAAAGCAAAAATATACAATGTGCGAAGGACTAATGACATAAAAGTCATAAAAGAACTTAAAATCCTTCAGCTACCCATTTATGACAAATAAACGATCAACCATGCCTCTCTGGTCAGATGTCTAACAGAAAAAACATACCATTCATGACTTTGGGCAAAACCAACTAGCCACACGTCAACCACAATTCAACAAGCTCACGGTTTGGGCAAGGACACTAGTACTTTCAGGTCTCTGCTTGTTTCCACCCTGGCACCCGGTATCCACCTTATACACCCTTATATGGCAGTGAAATATTCTTAGATAGACACTAGATTTTTGAAGAGCGTTGTTGCTACACTAATTCAATATCTTCAAGACGACCTGCCCCCATCTCTACACCTCCCCAAATCTGTCCAACACAATCCTCTCTACATGATGGGCCCTGTGCAACACCGAGTAACGCATTACCTGAAATCTTGCAACACGGTGGGTTTAAGGAAGTGAGCAAGAGCAAAAGAAAGAAAGAGGCTAGGTAAAAAAATAAACAATTTTATTGACAATTCCCACCTACTTACTGTAAACAGGCATACCCATGTATTCCATGCGACGACATTGTGAAATAGTACTCTTATTGTCTCCATTTCCGATGAGAAAAGTGAGCCTTAGGGTTAACTGTTCAAGTTTACAATGAGTGAAGATTTGGATCTTTTTGTAAAAACTTTATTTTATTGTTGAGAGTAAGAGATATCCTTCATTTTCTCCCCTTTGCTCCCCTCCACCCATGTCCCACCCCACCCTAGGCCTTCACCTGTCTATTGTCTGTGTCCAGACAATAAGTTCTTTGGTTAATCTCTTCCCGCCCTCCTTCCTGCCTTCCCTCTGATATCTGTCAGTCTGTTTCATGTTTCCATGTCTGATGTCCTATCTTGTTAGTCAATTTATTTTATTCCTTAGATTCCACAAATAAGTGAGATTGTATGCTATTTGTCTTTCTCTGACTGGCTTGTGTCACTTAGCATAATACTCTCCAGGTCCCTCCATGCTGTCCCAAAGGGTACAAGATCCTTCTTTTTCACAGCTGCATAGTATTCCATGGTGTGACCGTCCCACAGCTTTTTTATCCACTCATCTACTGATGGGTACTTGGGCTGTTTCCAGATCCTAGCTTGGATCTTATAAACCCTTTGAATAAAGAAACCACCAAAATAAAGGTCAAATTAAAACGTACACATACATTCCCACTCAGCCATACACACTCAGGTCGAAGACTCTCAGAGTACTAGACAGAGCTTCCTTCTGCAGGCTTGCAAAGAAGTCATCCTTTCAGAGGAAGCCCAAGGTTTCCAGTTCATTCCTGGCATCTCCCCCACCTTTCCTTTGTGCTTTTTGGTCTGGGTGCGGGAGCCCCTATTCCTTTCCAGTTGTAGTATCTCCTGTTTCTCCTCTATCCTTTGCTTTGCTTTGGTCCAGGCCTCAAGCTCTCCTTTCTGGCCTCTCTCCAGCTCTGCTCCTGCACCTACCCACACGCCCTACAGTGTCAACTCTAACACAGGGCCTTCTTGAACTCCCATGGGAGACACCAAAAGATGCCAACTGATGTCGAGATCCCTGAGTGTTACCGTCTTCACTTTAGGCTGGGGGTGACAATGCCTGCACCGAGGATTCTTGTGTGGATCAGAGACGGTGAACGCAGGTCATAGGCAACGAATAACAGCTATTCTGAAAATTATAAGCAGGGTACTTCCATCTCACGTAGGGTTATGTTTTAATTTAACTGTTGAGAAAACCCTAGGTTTTTGTTTTCAATTGGACATGGTCATTCAGGAGCTGATTTTACAGCCTTAACTACTCATCGAGTCAAAAATTATTATGGCTGCATTTTTTGTGAAGGCTGAATAATTTTATTGCCGTCAATGAGATTGGTAGTGAAGGAAGCCGAGGCAATCATGAAAATAATTAAATCATGTGCTGCAGGGCACAAAGCAATCAAATAGAGATGAACAGAAAGAAATTTTGCATCCCTGGCTGGTTCTTCTGACCTCCTTCTAGCACCCGCACCACCCGCCAGCCAGAACCTGACACCGTCCCCTGGATGCAGAGATGGGGCAGCCACGTCTGTCACCAGTGGCTTCGGAAGCCACGGGCGCCACGGCCACGCAGGCTCTGGGCCCGGCCGCCGGAGGATGCCGCGGTGCCAGACAAGCTCTATTGCTCTGGCTCCCCTCCTCCTCCAGCTGACTATGCGAGGGCTCCTCGTGGCATTATTTATTATAATTAATTGTTTCACTTCACTGATCAAAAGCTGCTTCCAAGGACAAGTACAGTCCCTGGAATTCATGCATCTTGACATTACAGGCCCCATAAACCTTCAATGAGGAAAGGCCGGGCGCGCAGCAATGCCCTTGGTGCGCTTTCGCAGGCGTCGCCAAGACAGGGAAGAGCAGCACAAGTGTCCAGCTATGTCCAGATTTGGGGCCTTTTGATGTCTCCTCTTGCCTTGGAGCCACCAAATCAAACAGTGTCCTTGTGCCTTCAGCTGGGGCTGCCTCTGAAAATAGCCTTTCACTGAAAGTCATTCTTGTAAATGCAGCACATTTTGTTCCCCCAAGAGCAAACTTTGTTCCCCCAAGACATTGAACGAGTTGTGATACAATCGATACCACTGTGATGTCATGTTATAGAAAAGCTTTAAAAAGTCCTATTTTGATATTCAATGCCTTCCCTATGATTTCGAGATTGTATCATTTTGAAACTCTTCCTTCCCAACTCCTACAGAAATTTAAAACAAGAAAGAAAAATCATTATTGCCATCGGGGTGGGCCACCCAGCTCTGTGGGAGAGAAGACTGCTACATAACTGTTTCCAAAGATACATGCGCTGGCCATTCTTTCACTTGCTAGGGCTCAGCATTTACTCTGCAAGCACCTTGAAGGTAATTTCTCTGCCTCATATCTGTTTTCTTTACCTTCACACATGCAAAACTCTACCCAGATCTAATACTCAAGAAATGTTGGGCGGCTGATGTGAGCTCCCCTTTAGATCGAGCTCCCTGAGCATTTGTTCTACTGTGAATTTGCTGCCGAGCAAGCCTCTGGCTCTTCTTAACTGAGTGTGTGTCCCCTCCGCTGTCCTGTTAGAGGAAGGGCATGGCAGGGCGATGAAGGATTCAACCAGAGCTGGGGTGTGTCTCGAGGGGGCGGGAGACTCAGCCCAGGCGACCCATCAGGGACTCTGGGTATCAGTGAAACATGCATTACTCACATTGTCTTCCCAGGGGAGAGCGTCTTGAGCCCTCCCTCTACACCCTGCTCTGGAGCATCCCTGCGGGCCACCTGGACGCTGGTACGCCTTTTCTGAGTCCCTCCAGAGGCGATGTCCCGAGAGGCGCTGCCCCTCTAGTCTGTGGATCACTGTCTAGGGCTGGATTATGGATCATGATGTGGAATAGGGTTCCTTTTTTATTTAAGCAATCCAGGACCTTCTGAGATTTGTATTTCAGAAAAAATATAAATCAGTGTTCATTTCAAAATATGAAAGATTGTTTTTATATTTTCCTATCATATGTAAATCAGAGATAAAGGACTTCATTTGGTTCTAGCTTATATTTTAAGTTTCCTTTGCTTGGTAAAAGGAAATCTTAAATTGCAAAAAAAATCACCATTTTTTTATTCAAAGTATATCAAGAAATATACATTTTTCTTTATAGGGGATGACAAATCTAGTTCTCAGCTGACTAAATTCTAATTTATTGAGTTTCCAGTATAGATGGGAAGACTGCTTAGAGCATGGGAAGATATAAAGTGACAAGGAAGGTTTAAGTAATTCTTCTTATCTGCATGGAGCTCTTAATTTCGTGGGAACATGATGCATAAATGTTTAAGCTATGGACTCGTTCTAACACCTGTGCTCCTAGCATTCCTAGTCTTGATAAATTACGACAGTCGCATAGCCTCCCCACCCAGAATGCCAACGATGTATAGATTCCGCCACCTTAATACTCTAAATCAATCTCATCCACAACATCCCCTTCCCTTAGTTCAGTAATTCATCAGTTCTTGTCTTGACTCTTAAAATGCCTCATAATTAGTCTTTTTTTGTCAAATCTTGAATACCTTCATCTCCTCAACCCATCCTCCGCACTACAATCAAGTTGATCTTTTATAAGTAAAGTATAATTGACCTTGCAATTCCCTTACTTTTGCAGGATAAAAATGTAGATACTTGAGCTTAATACACGAGGTTTTTCATAATTTGATCCCTGCCAGATATTGTAATTCATCTTCCGTCATTCCCTAGTAACCTTTAAACTTCAAGAGGACGGGGTCAGCATCTTTCTTGGGCAGCATGGGATCCTTCAGTGCCTATCAGAGGATGTTGCACACAGTAGGTGGTGATGTCTTGGAATAAATAAAACCTCTGTTCCAATAAAACCCGCCTCTTTGTTATTACATGAAGGGCCCATACTGGTGCTCTGGCAGAGTCTTCGGCTGTGATTTTGCCTCTCCCTGCAATATTCTAAGGACAATTCAGTTCAAGGAAGCCTTCCTCCAGAAGGCCTTTCCTGTTCCTTTGGCTTGATGAAGATGCCCCTCCACTGTGCCCCCACACCTTGCTGGGTTAGCTCTGCTACTGAACTTGCTGCACTTTCCGTGATGACAGACTGAGGTATCTCCAGGCTCCTCCGGCATAAATGCTCCTTGACTGCTGGGGCCCTGTCTTACTTGGTTTTCTATATCTAGCGCCATCATTGTACCTGGCTTAAAGTAGGCACTTGATGATTGCTTAATGAAAACATGAATAAATGGACAAATACATAAAAGGGAGCAAATCTAATGGATATACAGAACTGAACGGCTATATAAGGCAATACGTACTTCTAAATGTAGGCTGTGGCGATGAGTACCGTCTCCCAGGGGAAGGCTTCTCTCTTAGTAAACTCTAAAGATGACCCTCACGTTAGTGTTGAAGCAAATTTCAGGTGTGAAGGTCACTATTCTTTCCTAAGTTCAGGTAATTATTTTGCAGTTAATATTTCTCTAACCAGTCACACACTTCTTATATACCTCAAAACTCTATGGACTTAACAAATTAAATATCCCCCAACATCCAAATTGATTATATGTTTCTCAAGTCAATGTAAAATTCTCATAAATTCTCTAAGCACCTTAAAAAGTAAATATAAAAAACAGAGTGGATACAAAATAATCACTACATAGTTGGCTAATCCCTGCTGTTAATCAACTCTCCACTAAACATCACTTCCAGATGGATTTTTTTTTCTCTCTCTCTTTTTTTTTTTTTTTAAACTTTTTAAAAAATTGATTTCATAGAGAGGAAGGGAGAGGGAGAGGGAGAGGGAGAGGGAGAGGGAGAGGGAGAGGGAGAGGGAGAGGGAGAGGGAGAGGGAGAGGGAGAGGGAGAGGGAGAGGGAGAGGGAGAGGGAGAGGGAGAAACATCAATGAAGAGAGAGCCATTGGTCGGCTGCTTCCTACACTCCTCCCACTGGGGATCAGGCCTGAAACCTAGGTGTGTTCTCTGACCAAGAATCGGACCTTGATCTCCAGGTTCATAGGTTGACGCTCAACTGCTGAGCCACGCTGGCCAGGCTCAGATGGATTTCTCTAGTCACCAATCTCCACCATTCTCTCTCATGTTCCTCTGAAATTTTCTTTGGGCATTATTTGAATTTGTACTTGCATTTTTGTCTGCCTAACTACTTATCATCTCTCTCTACCACTGGTCCATATAAATTTCACAAGAGTAGAGATAATATCTACTTAGTTTATCTCTATATACACAGTACCTAATGCAGTGTTTGTACATAGTCAGCCATCAATAGATATTCATGGAATGATGGCATATGTTTGTTTAATGCCTATAAATTCTAGGCAGGCAGACAAAATGTTGATTTTCTTTACCACTGCTCCCTTCAGCACAGACACATGCACACCCCTAGTATACAAATGAATGAATGAATAAATAAATAGAATAAAGGTGATTTCCCTTTTAGGTTCCTGGACCCAATACCAACTTGTGTATTGAGGAGAAGGGGCAGCTTCCCACACAACATCAAGCAATTCTCAGACACCAGCAGGGTGTCCAAGATTTTAAATTAATTCTGACACTACCGGGAGATAGTATCAGATTCCACAGGTTGAAAGTTCAGACACAAAACACTGCCCCCACTCCCACTTCAGACTCCAGTCCTAAGCCCAGGCTGTTATCTGAGCTTTGGACCCACTGGCTACAAATTGGAGGTTCCAAAGACACCCCCCACCTCAGGATGCCAATTGAAAGCCCAGGTTGTTACCTGAACTTCTGACCAACTGGCTGTAAATTACAGGCTCCTCTCAAACTCCTTCACCTCGAGTTTGATTAATTTGCTAGAGTGGCTCACAGAACAGAGGAAACATTTTACTGACTAGATTACCAGTCTGTTATAAAATAGTATTATTCCCACCGAGCCAAATGAAAGAGATGAACTGGGCAAGGTCTGGGGAAAAGGCCTGGGGCAAAAGCATGGGGCTTCCGAGCCCTCTCCAGGCAGCCGCTCTCCCCAGTCTCCAGGTGTTCACCAACCCCAAAGCTTTTGGAACCCCGGCCTTTTGGGGTTTTATGGAGGCTTCATTCTATAGGCATGGTTAATTAAATTATTGGCCATGCAATTGACTCAACCTCCAGCCTCTCTCCCCTACCTGGAGGTCAGGGGGTTGGACTGAAAGTTCTAATGCTCCAGAGCACATGGTTGATTTCTCTGGAGATCAGCCTCCGTTCTTAGTTGACCTGGAAGCATTCCAAGAGTTGCCTAATTAACATATCAAAAGACAGCTTTATTACTCTCATCTCTTAAGAAATTCCAAGGGTTTTAAGGGCTCTGTTCCAGAAACAGGAGAAAGACCAAATATATATTTCTAATGGTAAATCACAATATCCAAAATATATAAGGAGCTCAGACAATTCAATAGCAAAAAAAAAAACAAAACAACAAAAAACAACAAAAAACACACAAATAATCTGATTTTAAAATGGGCAAAAGATCTGAATAGATATTTCTCAAAAGAAGATATCCAGTGACCAACAGGTATTTGAAAAAGTGCTCAACATCACCAATCATAAAGAAAATGCAAATCAAGACCACAAAGAGATATCACCTGTTAGAAAGGCTGTTATCAGAAAAACAAAGATTAACTAGTGTTAGAATGTGGAGACTGGGGCACCCTGTGCACTGTTGGTGGGAATATAAATTGGTAGGGTCATTATGGAAAGCAGTATGGAGGTTCCTCAAAAAATTAAAAATAGAACTACCATATGATCTAGCCATCCCACTTCTGGATATATAGCCAAAAGAAATGAAATCAGGTTCTCAAAGAGTTATCTGTACACCCATGTCCACTTCAGCACTATTCACAATAGTCAAGATATGGAAACAGCCTAAATATCCACCAACAGATAAATGGAAATAGAAATTGTGGTGTATACATATATACAATGGAATAGTATTCAGCCATAAAAAGAAGAAAATCCTGACACGTTGACATGGATTAACCTGGAGGATTTTGAAATAAGCCAGATGCAGAAAGACAAATACTGCATGATCTTTTACATGTAGAACCTAAAATAGTCAAAACCATAGAAGCAGAGTAGAATGCTAGTTACCAGGGGCTGGGGAGGGACAGGTGGGGAAAATGTTGGCCAAGGGATACAAATGTCAGTTATGCAAGATGAGTAAGTTCTGGAGACCCATGTACCACAATGAGACCAAGGTAACAACATCGTATAACATATTTGACATTTGCTCAGGGTAAATCTTAAGTGTTCTCTCCACAAAAATGGAAGCTTTGTGAGGTGGCATATATGCTCACCAGCTTAATTATGGTAAATATTTTTCACAATGCATACATATATCACACCATCAACCTGTATACTTTAAATACATACAATTTTAAATTGTCAATTATACCACAATAAATCTGGAGGAAAAAATGTATCTACTAATGCAAAGAATATTAAAAGATGACTAATGCAAGTTGTGAAAACAGCCATCCAGAGGCATAATTTTATCTGGCCTCCAATTAAAGGACTTAACTACTTACAACCATTCAACCAATTGGTAATATATTCACGGAAATTCAATGAGAAATTAGCATCACTTACTATGTAGCAACGTATTACAAATGGGGACTGTAATGGCAGAAATAAAAGTATATAAAGAACTTAAAAATATAGAACAAAAAACTTCAAACAACATTCTACTTAAAGATTAAAAGACAGTTTTATACCTGATGGGAAAATCACAATTCTCTTTTATTTTTTTCCTTTCAGTTCAATCGTGGACTGTCTCCCAATGGGATGGGGGGATAATGATGTTGTCCCACAGGCTTTTGTGATGATCGGTGGAAGTTTACTGCAGTCTCTAGGATGAATGAAGGTCTGTTCTTTCACAGGGAGGAGGGGTCCCAAAAGGAGACAAAACCAGTGTTCGGGGCCCTGGGTTATTCAGAAGGAACCTGGTGATTTCACCTTGATAAAAAACGATTAAAGGCTCCTGCTGCTAGTGATTCTGTTGTTCATCAGCCTGTAACAGAAATATATGCCTGGGGAAGGGGGTCTTGGGGCTGCCTAACACCTGAGATGGCGGCTAAAAAACAGGAGCTTGGAACCACCCACTTTCCCCTGGGCCTGTAAAGGCCTGAGAGGAAAGCAATGGGGGATGGGTACCCTTGAGATTCCCACGGCCTGAGCGCAGTGTGCCAGGGTCGAGAACAGACCAGAGCGTGGAAAGGAGCCTGGGGGGCATACGGGTGTTTGCCTGCTCTTGCTCGTGGTACATACACCTTCCTTGGGAATCTTGAAAGGGTGGTTTGGACCATTATCGGTGGAAATCTGCTAAATATCCTTCCAAGTCACCTCCCCACGCATGGCCTTGAAGCCTTTCCAACAATTCCCCACCTACTGTCAGCGTGATCTCGCGAATACGCGAGCCTTGTGATGCTGATCCCCTACTCAAAGCTTTTCAGTGTCTTCTTCTTCTTAGAATAGCTCCCAAACCCTTACCAGAGCCGGCAAGGCCTCCCCTCTCTCCCTGCGGGACACTTGCCCTCTCCGGCTCCGGGTCCCCGGCACACCGTGCCGCTCCCTCCCCGGGTCTCCATTCCCGCCTGCTCCCCCCCCCCCCCCCGCCGGCCCGTCCCGTCTGGTCCTCCTGATACTCTCACACCTGCAAGGGCTTCCATGCCCATCTCACACGCACCGTCAGGGAGCTCTGCCCCCTCTGCCTGCTCGCTTCGCTCTGTCTCCCCTCTGCAGCACTCCCCGCAGGGTCATTCAACACCAAACCTGTGTCTGCTCGATTAAGATCTGCCTTTCTAGAAACTAAATTCACAGGTTCGGAGAGCGTACCATTCGCGCTCAGCCCCAATTTCCTGGCAGCCATCGGTGTCTTATCTAATACGTGAGCTCAATAGCCATTTACGGAAAGACTGACTGAATGAATGGATCTGATTCGGGGCATGAACTGTTGTTTGGTTTTGAACTAAAGAGCGACATTCACACTTGAACACCCTGCCCAGTATCATCACCTGCTGCTCCTCAGCAGCTGTGGCAGGAAAGGTCACCATCTCACCCCCGGCCCCAAGCTGTTGCTTTAAAAACTTGATTTAAAACTGAAGATGATTTATATCAATACAATTTTCCAAAACACCTACTCTCTCAACCTTCTCTGTACAAATGAAGGTGTCACCACTTCTTCAACCTCTCTCTAGTGTCATGGGTTTCAGCCCCTTCAGTGTGCCAGCCACTCTCCCGAGGTCTTATGACACTGAGCCCTGAACACGGTCCCCTGGGTGTGACCTGAGCCCACCACCTGGAAGAGGAGTGTCAGCCTTCATTTGAGACACTACAACTCTATAGTTTCAACCTGAGGACTCGTTATAGTGACCAAAGGCAACAAAACACCCAGTGCAGCGAATGAATCCCCACTTATTTTATTATTTTACTTACTACAGTTTTAATGCCCAGCCTCTTGCCTTTAATTTAGAGATAGATTAAGTTTAATAAACCAACCTCAAAATGGGAAATCTGCGAAAAAGAAAATCGCCCATTCTTTCTTACCTTTGGGTCAAGGTGTTTCTAATTTCTACCATTCTTTTTAGAGCTGTAACACCTCTCGGGGCATAATGGCGTTGTTCTTCTTTACTCTCAAATGAAGCACCACCCTCCTCTTTAAAACCCTGGCTGCATCATGGCCTCTTCTCATTCTGTATCTTATTCAAGGTTAAGAGACTCGGAGCGTCTTACTGAATCAAAGTTCAAGGTAAACCTCCATCCTTGTACGTGTTGTAAGATGGAGTCGGTTTTATAATTAAAATACTCAGATGGGTGTGGGAAGGGAGAGGGAGAAGAGAGACAGAAAGCTGGAACTGCGGATATATAAAGAATGTTAGAGCTGCCACCATTCCACCGCATGGCCACATCCTCTAGGGATGACTTAACCTCATTAGTGCCTGTCTTTCGTGACATTAAAGGTCTTGGTCTTGGTAGTTCAAGATAACACCTTGAGAGATTTTCCAGTACAGAAAGAAAATTGTATATTCCTTTGGTAATATATATGCATATTACATGCATATGCTAATTCAGATGCCTACAAGGTATATCACTTGTAGCATATTATTTTTTGCTTTCTGGCCTCTGAATCTCAATACCTATAAAAAGATTTGTAAATTTTTTTTTCCTGATGCAAAAACTGCAATATTTTTACAATATAAAAAAACAAAGCCATTTTTTAATAGAGACTCATCAATGCTATAAAGTAACTCCTTCCAGGGCTTATTACAGTTAACTCAGGTTATCTTTAAAATACATTTTTTAATTGTTGACATTATTACAGATATCCCCCACTTTTCCCCATCTTCCCCCCTCAACCTAGAGCCCACACTCCCTTCCCTCTGGTCATAACCACATTGTTGTCTGTATCCATGGGGTATGCATATATGTTCTTTTTTTTTATTCTTATGATGTTTATTTTTTAATGTCTCTTCTAATTTCTTACTCACCTATACTTTGCTTTTCTCTGTGTACGTGGTAAAACCCAGGAACAACTAAAGTGAACCAAAACTTATAAGGGCTCTACCTCCCAGCTCAGCAACAGCTTGGCAGTGTTATTAATGGATGCTTGAAAACACAAATCATGAATCTGTGAGAGGTAAGAAGTAAGACAATGTTTTTGAAAGAAGAGCGTTTTTCACTGTCTGGTCCTGCTAAATGTGCCCCTCATCCCCCAGCTATACCACTGTAGGGGTAGCATTTATCATCTATGGATACCAGGAACGGTTTCAGGACTGCGTAGATGCCTCATCCCTCTGTGTGCCTCTCCGTTGTTTATCAAAAGCATGGGGACAAGGCACTTCAAAGGGAATTCCTTCCTCAGATCAGCTCAGTGGGAGGCTGAGGGGGACAAGAAACGAGCTCTGGGTTGGTATTTATTGAGTGCCAAATGTTTCCTCAACACTGTACAATACACAAGGAAAGACATGGTCCATGCCCCATGGGGTTACCACCTAAATAGGACTGATGAAGTGAGGCATAATTGGCTGAATTCTTACCCTGTGTTGATGACTTCTCTATGGGAACCCAAATCGCCCTCTGTGAAGACTGGTGCTATTCACCAAACCTTAACAAGCGCGTTATGTCTGCTGAGAGCCTGGCACGGTCAGCCCATCGGGAGGGAGAGCTCTGTGTCTGACATAAGCGCCTAGTATTCAGTCTCCCTCCCCAGACGCAGTCTTCAATGGCCTTGGCAGCAGTGGGAAGTCAATAGGAGGCTTTGTGGATGATCCAGGAGAAGCAGGAAGACCCTTATTCCCGGAGACAAAAGCTTAGCCTAATACTTCTAGAGTTGCTCTCCTGGCTGCCATTTCTAACATATCTCTTCAATAGTTACAGCTCCCCAGTGGATCCGTTTCTTCTACATTCGATGGAGACCTCCAAACACTGCCTCAGATTTAATGCTCTCCTCCTGAGGGCCAAATTATGCCCCGTGGCCAGCTTGCAGGCTCTCACTGTGCACATCCTAACCACAGGCTTCTCAGGCCTAGGAAAAAACTATTTGTTCTCCCAAAGACAACATGAATCTCCTTGTACACACCTGTCCTGAGAAACTGTTAAAATTAACCCAGTCCCCATTATCTCTGGTCTACTATCTCACAACCTACTTGTAAAGTTTTATTTCTAAATCTTGATCAATTTTTGTTTATTTTGACTTCCTATTTTGTCTCTCAAGTATTGTATCGATATCTAAAGCTGATGAAACTATAAATAGAATAAAACCTGATATAATACCCTGATAGAATACCTGATAGAATATAAAACCCTGATATAAAACCTGATATAATACCTGATAGAATCCAAAATCTATTTTCTGAGCACTCTTAAGAGGCTATTATGCAGTCCAGAATAGATTAATGCTTTGTTTCTGTTTATTTTTTATCTCTAACTAATCTCAATTCTAAAAATGTATCCTATTATCTTCTATAGCTTTAAATTCAACCAAGGTAAAGGCAAGAACTGTGGGTTATTGCAGACCACGGAAAGGAGAAAGCCCCAGACTATCCCAATCCCATAAACCCCAGAGCTTCCAAAGTTGCCTGAACTTGGGTCACTCAGTTCCCACAGCTACCAGAAATGTGGCCAGTGAAACTGTCCTGAGTCTAACAATTGGTTATGTATTTGACTAATCAATAATATGCTAAGCAATGAACTGGACAGAGCCACAAACAAAAGGCCTATATAATCAGTAAATGACATAAAATTGGAGGGATTCATTCATTTGCTCAAAAAATACATATTAAGAATCAAATATTTTATAAGCCCAGTGCCAGGTGCTAGGAATTCAATGATGACAAAAATCAGATATTATCACTGCCCTCTTAGATATACACTCTAACGGGGAAATTAAAATTAAGCATATAGATAAATCTAAAATTGCAACTCTGTTAGGTTCTGTGTATGAGATGCACATATATGAGGAGCACATAACAAGGACTTTGACCTTCCAAAGATGTCACGGGAGGCTTCCCTTTAAAAGTGATGACTGAGCCAAGATCTGAAGGCAGCGTGGCTTTAACTAGACAGGGAGTGGAGGGAGGAACCAGCCATGCAGAGAGAGCAGATGTCATGGGCAGAGGCTTCAATGTTCTAAAGAGGAGGGAAACAGTGACAGCTTTTCTAATTTTCCATGTCCCAATCCTCAAACGGCAAACCCTAGACCATTCGTCCCCTTGCTCCCATTGCATCTGGGCTCTTTTTATGAAACTTGAAATTGTACCTCGCGTTGCAGTGCAATAGGACTCGCCTGACGCATTCCTCAAAGACAGATCTCTATGCTGTTCTCTGAAGCCTCCGCAGTACCTAGGAGGGTGCGGGAATGAATATTAGCTTCAGGTGGAGCAAGGGGAGAAAGCAGGAAGATGACATTTAAAAATACATGTAAATGCAAATACTTATATATATATGTGTTTCTTAAAAATGAGAATGGGGCAGCCTTATCTTGAAGACACTGCATATGATAAAGTCACACTGAACTGGAGTTGAAGAAATAACCAGACACCAAAAATAACCACAAAAGAAGGGAGACTGGTGCAGTAAGATGCAGCCACATACGCCTGTGGGTGTTGGCTGATATCAGAAACCTACCGTCACGTGTGAGGACTTAGTCAGAATGGAGATCCCCATTATAAAGTCCCGACATTCTAAGTGTCCTGCTGACAAAGGAAAATAACAAAAATGCTTGTTTATGTTGGCTTTGACCTTGCAAGGAAAGAAGATTGACAGAGGAAGGAAAATCACTAACCAAAGACCTGTCTTCAAATAAAATTATACTACTGTCTGGGCTAGGAAACCCAGGCCAAAACATTTCTTAATGTCATCCAAGAGTAGTGGCGACTCCGGTTGCTAGACAGAAAGAAACACACATCCTCTGTGAAAGAGTGTGGTCCTTGACCTGGACCCATAAAGATTTCTGCAGATTAAATTCACATAAAGTTGTGTTTACAACCTAAGCTTTGACAATTCATGAGAAAACAAGTTATCATGAGTAAAAAAGCAAATTATGGAAAATAAGTCTTGAGATTCCAAATAGTCTAATGATCAGATCCAGGATATAAAATAACTTTGCTTGAAACATTTAAAGATATAACAGATGGAATTCAGAATGTAAATAAGAAACAAGAGACCGTAAAAATATAACTAAGCATTGTAAAAAATAACTTTTCTAAAATTTTAAAATGTCAGCACTGTAGTGAAAACTTCAATATATAGCTTAAATAAAAGTTTTGATATGCTGAAGCATACTAAAGTGAAAAGCATCTAAAGAAACTACAGAACTGCAGGATGCAGAATGAAAAGGGAAAGATACAAAATGTGCAAAGGAGAGACAAACACGGAGGAAAGAGTTTTTAAATAACTAACATGCATCCAATTGGAATTCCAGAAGAGAGTAGAAAGAATGAAAGAAAAGCAATACTGGAAGAAGTCATAGCTGAGAAATTTTAAGAATTGCTAATGATTTAAAAAGTCAAAACAGGGATGCACAAAAAAACACCCAGAAGGAAAAATAAGTAGAAACCTACTCCTAGATACTTCTTAATTAATTTACATCATATCATTTAAAAAATGAATTTTCAAGTAACTGGGGGGAAAAAGGGGATTGCCTATAAAATAAAAGAAATAGATGAGTTCTCAATGACAACACTGGAAATGCTGAAAGAAAATACCTATAGATCTACAACTGTGTACCAACTAAATTATTGTTTTTGCAGTCAGGAAAAGGAAACTGGGAGATTACTGACTAAAAAGCATGAAGAATGTACTACCAGGAAGAAGGTAAATAATTCCCACTAAGAATTTCCAAAATGTAAAAAATTAATGGTTAGTAAAAAAAAAACCTAGTAAATACATAAATAAATTTTAAACAATGACAGCATAAAACAAAGTTAACTATGTCAAATTTAGGGGATCAAAAGATGAGACAGAACTAAAATGTAAGTCATTTGTAATATGTAAGACAAAAAGTGCTGGGTGAGAGCACTCTAAAATCATGCACTGTTCAGGGTGAGGAAGATCATCCATGGAATAAAAATAATATTAAGGAGTCTGTTTAGATTAGATTTCAGTCAAATGTGAACATTAAATTATTCGGGTAAACGATAAAATAATAATAATAAAGTGTGACACTTCTAAAGTTATAAATACATTGGGAGAGACTGAGTTAAAACTCAACCACTGCAATAGTAGGCAGGAAGTGAGTTTTTTAAATGTATAAGTAGAGAAGCATATTGTCATGTTGATTTGTTTTAAATTTTCAGTTTTACAATGCCCTGAGATTATTGGATTTTCAAGTAATTCCTAGCATATCTATGCAAACTGCATGAAAATAAATAAGCCCCAAGATACACACAGTCTATCAAATTTAAAATGATTAGATAACAAGTTTAACTCAACACATACATATTAATACGTCTTTTATGATTCATTTCAAGAATTTACAATGTCTGAAGATCATGCAGTAATAAGTTATCAGAGATGATTAATAAGACTTTTAAAGGAAACTTTCCTTTAAGTAATGAAAGAGCAAGTGAATGTTGGTCAAACTTTGTACAAATCACAGGTTCTACAACATAGCCCACCATATACCTTTGGTTTCTAGCTCTCTGTCTCTCTCTGCATCTCCCTCTCTGTATATGGCCATGTTTTGGTCATAAAGGGACTGTGCATATACAACAATGGTCCCATAAGCGTATAAAGGACCTGAAAAATTCCTATAGCTTAGTGACATCATAGCCATCATAATGTCAGCAAAACGCATTACTCACGTTTGTGGTGATGCTGGTGTAAATAAACCTACTGCAGTATCCAATAAATAAAAGTACCATGCATACAATTAGGTACAGTCCATAATCTATCCAGCGACCCTTGAGCAAAGCAGGGGTTAGGGACGCCAAGCTCACACTGTCAAAGATCCAGTGTAACTTTTGACTCTACAGTCAGTCCTTCACATCTGCAGGCTCAATCAATAATAGATCAATAACACTGTTCTTGACTTGCAGCTGGGAATCCAAGGCTGAGAAAGTCTGGTTAGGAATGCAAAAATACTCTTTTTGATCTACGGTTGGTTGAACCCACAGATGCAGAACCCATGGATACAAAGGGCCTACTCTATTTATTGGAAAATAAATCTGCGTATAAGTGGACCCGGGCAGTTCGAACCCATGTGTTCAAGTGTCAACTGGACGTGATAACGAACGACTATGCTATTGCTTTGCGTAATTAGCATACTATATTTTTTATCGTTATTTTAGAGTGTACCCTTTCTACTTATAGGGTGGGGCAAACGTAGGTTTGCAGTTGTTCATATGGAAAATGCAATAACTAATAAATAATGATACAAGAATAAACTGTGTTTTGTGTACTCACAACTGTAAACCTACGTTTGCCTCACCCAATATATTTTTTTAAGTTTGCTATAGGACAATGTGCTGTGTTACCCGGGCCGCAGCTCATGCCTCTTGGGTCTGCTGTGTTTCTTGGCCGCACCATTTTCTCTTGTGTCTGATTCCACATCGTGTTGTTTTGTGCAGGAACGTGCCGCACAGGCTTGCGGCCGGGAGCAGCAGGCTCTACCCTATAGCCTAGGCGTGCAGTAGGCCACACCACGTAGGTTTACGTACGTGCATTCTATGATGCTCACACACTGACGCATGTCTCAAAAGGTATCCCCATTGTTAAGCAGCACACGACAATATATATGTTTTATATAAGCAATATATATAGAGAGAGAGCCTGAAATATGTATATGCACTCGAATGATTATAAAGTCAGTGTACATTAACATGCAGCTCATTTTCAAAATTTAAAAGACTCTACAGAAATGAATAATTTTTTTGGTCAATGCCTGTTTTCAAACTGATGACGGTTCTGGTGCAGACACTGCTGATAAGGTGAAGCAATAGACTCGCAAACATCAAGAATCATTTCATTGGGTATCTGTGCGCCCACAACCCGCGCCCTGTTGCGGGTTTTCTACCATAAACTTTATCTTTCATGGGTCCCTATAAAAAAGTCTGGTGGATGAATTTCCTTTGTTCAAAGCTTAGTCCGGCCTCCTCCATTATTTCAAATCAGTTAAACCTGAAAATGAGAGAAGTGGGTTTTCAGCTGTTAAAGTTGCGTCGATGATTTGGGGACACCTGCACAGTTCACTCTGTGTCATGTGCGCATGTGGGGGTATTTCAGGTCCTTTGCCCCGAACCCAGTTTCTCGCCCGTTTGCCCTGTGTTCTGAGTGCACCTGAGTGAGAGGAGATGCCTAAGGCAACCCCAGCGATTTTTGGCGACACCGGGCAGATGAATGTGTCTCTGCATTGAGTTCATCTCGGTACCCACTCTGCTCTCACCCCAGAGCGGCCCCCCAAAGTCCCCCTGCGGGGACTGCGCAGCCATCTGTTTCACCTTTTGCTCTGCTCACGGGCAGTGTCCTGTTTCAGCTCCCTGTGCGCCACATCCGACCGATGACATTTGAGGTGGCTGCGACCCATAGTGATGAGCATCTCGGAAGATGACGGGCTCGTTAAGCACATCTCATTTTAGACAAACTGCAAGTGGCGTTTTGTTTATATGGTTCATTTCGCCAACAAATTAGATTTCAAATTGATTGCTTTCCAAAACGGCTTTGTTCATCAATTCTGAGACCAGGCAATTACAATCAGAATCCTAGTAATTAATGGTCTCCTGTATTAGAAATGTTTTTTAAACAGCAAGGCAATCATGAATTTCAACAGAATATGAAATCTATTCTTGACTTTTAGTCCCTCTCAAGCGCTGTATAATGTAGAAATGAAATTAAGGTCTTTGCACAAGTTTACTGTGGAAAACAAAAAAGATATGACAGCCCAGAACAAAGGCACATAAGCTGATTAGATCCCTTTATCATGAAGTAACTAAAGGCCCAGAAAAATGCAAATTAAAAGTTTCACGTCTTGGGCCAATGAGGACCGATGGTATTGGAGTAGGACTGATTATTTGTCATTTTACCAAAAAAGCAATTTCTAGCATACGGCATTTTTGTTTATTTTAAAATTTGTGTGCCAGGTGTGTAATTTAGTAGACTCATTCTTTGTAAGATTGTTTTGTATGTTATAGCTCTGAAATCAAATTAGGAAGTGGAGTAGGGTGTTAGGGAGCCTCCGTGGGCTTTTCCTGAACTGTCGTTGGCTGGTTTATAGTAATTAGCCACAGCTTTCACTACCAGGAACGGCTGAGTACTTCTGAGTTCTTGTGGAATCATCCTTGGGCTTGGATCCTACCCACACCACTAAGATCCTGATGAATATAGGATAAATTCTACAATTTTTCTATTATGAAATAAAACATGAATTCAGATAATCACACAATAAAAGACGTAGCTTAATTAGCTACCATTACACTCTTCTTTGTCCCAGTCCCTTCCCTAGAAAGGCAGGGTGGTCTGCGGAGAAGACAGCAGGACCACGGTCAGTCAGACTCCAAAGGAAGGGGACAATCCCATGAAAGTTTCGCATTAAAGAGCAACAGGTTGAATTCAGCCTTGATTGGCACACTGTGAAGGAAAAATCATGAAAATCCTCATCACTGGCTATTCGTGAAAACCTCATTTCAGAAATGAAAGACTTTCACTCCTGAGCGTGTTCTCTGGGCCCTCTGAGCTCCTGAGGCTTATAAATTTTATCTCAGCTCTGGCTCTAAAGCTTGGTGTGACATCTGGTGTGCTGTTGAATATTTCGAATTTCTGATCTGGAAAGAATAAATCACCTTTGAACGCAAACCTTTCTCCACATTGCAAGGTGGAGAAATAAATTCAGAGTAACTTTCTCAAGGTCAAATCAGAGACACTGGGGTCTCTTCAGAAACACTGCACCTATTCCCTTATCTCCCTGACCCGAAGTCTTGCTGTCGTTTCTGGCCCCTGCTGAATAAAGTCCAACCGTCCTTGTCAGGTATTCTTATGCAACGTCAGTCCTCTGCCATTGCTTGGGAGGGGACACCCAGCTCTCCCCCACTGACTTGTTTTTCGGAGGGGAAGAATGTTCTAGCAGCCTCCGCTCTGCTCCAGGAGAGGAGTTCTTAGGGCAGGTTCTTTCATTGCTGAGCAAAGTGGCAAGTGTGAGGCTACCGCTGGGGAGCACTGGGTTGGGGCTCCGGGTTGAGGGGGGTGCTGGAGTCTCCAAGGAGGAGGGTGGTGGAACCAGTGTTGCTAGAGAAGCTGGGGGGAGTGGAGAGATAAGGTGTTGGCGTCTGAAAAGAGATTTTAGGAAAATGACAGAGTGGCTCAAAGGGAGATTCCTGATGGTTGGTCGCATGATGCGCCATGAACCTTCTGAATCTCTCCGTGGTATCTTCAGGAAGCATCCATTTCTTGTGTATCATGTGGGAATCAGAGCGTCTGGGATGCATGAGAGCACAGAGGGCCGCCTCAAGGTTGGCATGAACACGTCTACCCACAGCGCCTGGGCAGTTACTAACTACGCCTGGGCCTTTCGCTTCCTTTATTCATGCCCGTCACTGCTTAAAAATAGTCTCTCCTCGCTGCCTCCATAGGTTCATGTAAGAATGCGTGCGATAGATAGATATTCAATGAGTGCCTGCTACATAACCGGCACTGTTCACACGTCACATATATTATGTCATTCAAGTCTCACAACGCCTTAGGGTACTTCCATTATCCCATTTTACAGATGAGGCTCATTGAAATCAAATGGTCTGCCCAAGACACGCAGCTAGTAAGTGATGGAGTGGGGACATGAACTCAGGCAGCCTAGCTCTAGAGCCATGCTCTTAACCCCCATTCTCTCTGCCTCTCTAACACCCCTTTGCTACAGGCCAATCAGTTTTTCCTCCATGTGAATAACTTCTTTTATCTTCTCAGCTTAATGACAAGCTCCCTGCGCGTAAGTGGTTTATTTTATTTGTTTACCCTCAACAGATCTTTCTGGGCTGGCTATTCTGATGAGGTGAGGAGTCTGGGTTATTGCCTTCCAAATATTTAAAATTAGAATCACTTGTAGTAAATGAAGTCTGACTACAGATGCCAATGCATGGAATGGATGAAAGCAGAGATCATCTGAGTGAAGTTAAATAATTTGACCCAGGTCAATGAACCAATGTAAATGCTGTAAGATTTTAATGTAAGACCTTCTACTCCATACCCCAATCCTTACCTACTATGCAAGCTCATACTATAAACCCTTCTCAAACCAGTAGCCTTAAAACAGAGCAGAATATAACACCACTTGAACAGGTAGGAAGAGAGTGAATTTTTATGATTTTTTAAAAATATTATTCATTCAAAAGTATGTATTGAGTGTTCCTATGAATTGCCAGGCAGGAGGTGCATCTGGCAGCAAGAAATACTCCCCACACATACAAGTTTTAGGGAAGGAGAATTGAAACTGTGTAAAGAAGACAATGGCTAACAAGTGGAAATGTCTGAAAATGTCCAGCGGTGGTAACATGTACGTGCTATGTGAGGCTGCAAACTCCTAATTTGAGAGCTCTGAAGCAGAGGCATCCAGGTAACAGTCCCCTGGACAGGATTTCAGTGTGGACCACATGCTTTGGGCAGAGAACTGGGCTGCAAGTCCTTTCCACACCAGCCTTAAAAGTTTATAGTTCTATTCTATTATTTTAACACAATCTAAAGCACATAAAGGACATTTAACAAATACCATCGCATCATGACAATTACACACACACTCACCCACCAACAGCACTGTCTATATATAAATGCAAAGAACATTATGCATGTCTTACTAATATTACTCATTTACATTTCTGTCTTCGTCGGTGGATATAGCGATCCTTCCTATAATTTAAATTCAAATGGACAGTATTTGAATTTCTTGTTAGAAACAATAATTTTCTGATGAATGATTCTTCATTTGCCTGAATAGCATAAACTTGAATATTCCCTTTATCACCAAGCAAAATTTATACTTTCCTTCCAAATTAATGCCTCCATTTGTATTCCAAAGACAACCGCGTTACAGGAGGAAACTAAGTGCTTACTACTTTGAATTGGTTTAATGTCCATTACGGTTTCCTCGATAGGGCTTTTAAGACTTCTGGAAAGAGAATGCAAATTAAATTGTGGGAGGAAGAGATAAATGCCTCTTTTATTCGTAATAAATTGATCTAAAAGCCTGCTGATCATCCGAATGCTACATCTGGACTTGTTATCACTTGCAAATTCATTATAGAAAATATACCATGCAGATTAAGATGGCTAATTCAGCGTGGAAACTATAATTTCTGCTATGATTTAGAATTATGCTTTTCCATCTAAGTGACGATTGCTTTGACAGGCGTTCATCAGCTCCCTCCTGTTCTTGCATTTGACACCAGTCCCTACTTTTCAGCTCCTTTCCTATTACGGATAATGGTGACAGCCACCTACGTTTCAGCATCGTTTGTACTTGGGACAAATATTTGTAAGAAACACCTATCAGGTAAAAGGCACGTTGGTGAGGTCATGTTCTTTGCCTAATTTCTGAAAAATAAACACTGCTTTGGTCTACATGATTATCTCATTTACCTACCAAGTGAAACGTTAACGAGAAACTCGGGTTTTTGATGCAGTGTATGGGCCAACAGAAATAAATGTGAGCCACAAATATGGGGCACACTTTAAATGTCTTAGTGACATTAAAAAGAGTAGAAGTAAAGAGATGAAAATAATTTTGGTGATACATTTTATTTAACTCTATATATGCAAGGTATTTTTATTTCAACACATACATAGAATAAAAATATTAATGCTATTTTACCTTCTCTTTTATTCGTAATACATCTGTGAAACCTGGTGCGTATCTACACTGACAACACATCTCAGTTTGGACTGGCCACAGTGCTCAGTAGCTACGTGTGGCTTGTGGCTGCTTTAAACCACAGCTTCATGGTGGCTATAAGTGCAGGTAGCTGGTGGCCACTCTACAGACAACACAACTCTCAGAGCTGCTTTCCACACTGCGTCCTAACCACCGGCCTCTGCGGTCCAGACCTTTCTCTTACTGTGCGTAATGATGACAGTCACCTATGTTTCAGCATCACTGAACGCTAGAAAAGTGAGAAACAGTTATGGCAGGATATTAAGATCTCCAATCACAGTAATGAAAGGATATAAAAGCAGTTTGGACTTTCACTATCTAAATGCTCATACTTCAGGGGAACCAAACAAAACAATGTTCTCAGCCTCCCTTAAACTCGAGGACAGTGGCTAGCCCATCAGTTAGACAAGTCCTTGCTGGTCCCATCTTTGGTACCAAGGATATTATTTTTTGTTTTCTTTTTTGCTTCTCTTTTATTTTGTTTTTCTTTACCCTGCTAACGATGCCAACAAGTTCTAGCGGGGCCCCTCTGTACCACAGAGTGCCACCTGCACACGAGGAAGATTAAAACCCTACCTAGTTCTGTCCCTTCCGTGCTGAGTCCTGCTGCCCTTAGGCTCGACTGGAAAGAGAAGTGTATTCCATCAGGGGCCTCTCCATGGTCCACAGAGATGTGTATAGTCCACCGATGTTCTCTGTATAGCCTGCACAGTGTTGTTTAATTTGAATTTGTTGACAATCCTTAAAAATCAAGAGATTTCAAAATAATCTGAGTCACAGTTTTGGTGTGTGAAAAATCATATCTGGTCACTCCCAGTCCCAGTTCCTTTTGTTTGTTTGGCGTTTTTGTTTGGTTGGTTGGTTTTTTTCTCTCTAATATATATTTGGTTTTTTTGGTTTAATTATTTGAATAGATAACATAGTCACTATTTGAACAAATATGCAGCAAAAAGTTACCCCAGCTGCTCAGTACCTGTCCCCTCCTTCCACAGATTAATACTTTCTAACACTCAACTTCCATAGTTTCTGATATTAGAAACAAATTCAGGAACAGCCTTATGCCCACCTTGTTTTTAAAACTAAAGATAATATTTTAAAATACTGTTCTATATCTTGCTTTTTTTCACTTAATATAGCTGGGAGATTTTCCGTGAGAGTTCACAGACAGATTTCTGGGGTGCTTTCATAGCTGTGGCGTGTTCACAGTGTGGGCACAATCCCCTACCAGTGGGCAGTTAGGTTTGATCTACTCTTAATTGTTTTTTAATTGAATTTATTGGAGTGACATTGGTTAATAGAATTATGTTTCAGGTGTACAATTCTATAACACAGCATCTGTATATTGTTCTGTGTGTTCACCACCCCAGTTCAAGTCTCCTTCCATCACCATTCATCCCCCCTTCCCCTCTCCTACCTTCTCCCACCCCCTTTCCCTCTGGGAATCACCATACTATTGTCTATAAGGGGTTTGTTTTGTTTTGTTTTCTTTGCTTAATCCCTTTACCTTTTGCACCCAGGCCCCCAAATGGCCCTCCCCTCTGACAGCTGTCAGTCTGTTCTCTGGATCTATTAATCTGCTTCTATTTTGGTTGTTAGTTTATTTTGTTCATTAGATTCCACATAAAATTGAAAGCATATGATATTTGTCTTTCTCTGATTGGTTTATTTTACTTAGCACAATACTCTCCAGGTCCATCCATGCTGGTGTAAAGGGTAAGATTTCCTTCTTTTTAATGGCTGACTAGTATTCCACTGTGTAAATGTACCACACTGAAATCCATATAATTTTTTTAATCAATGTCACCCCAATAAATTCAACTGAAAAGTAAAAGAATAAAAATAAAAAAGGGTTTTTTTTTTTAAATGTTCAATATATTGACCCGGAATACTGAGAACATTGGAAAGCAGAGAGAAGCAACCGCCATGTCATCAAGGTGAAGGTTTTAAAAAAGGAAAAAAGAAGATAAAGTCATGGGAACATAATCCAAAGGCGTGCTAGGGTAAAATGGGGTCAGAACGGATTTTAAAGTTTTGATTTTAGATGTAATGTTAAGGGTTTTTTTCCTTTAGAAGTAGTTTTTTTTGTCGAATTTTTTTTTTCTTTAGAATATCCTTTTTTTTTTAAAGAGTAAAACTAAATTAGGAGGAAAAACTGTCACTAAAGTGTTTATTTTTTTCTTGTTTTTCTACTTAGCAATGTATGCATAAACTTTATTAGAAACGCGATAAAAATTAAGAGATGCTGCCATAGAAACAGCATCGGAACTGAAGCTAAATAGACCTGCTGTTGAAATTCATTTTTCCCTTTTGATTATTCTATAAACTGGAGAAAGCTACTCAATCTCTTGAACCTTGATTTCCTCATCTCTAAATTTTGCATAATAATACTTCATAGAGTTGTCGTGAGAATTACGCGGGGTAAAGAATTTAAAGCGTCCCTAGAGCAGGTTGAGTGACTGACCCCAACCCCTCTCCACTCCCCGCAGCTACACCTTTGTCCTGTCTTCATCGCATGTAGAAAGTGTGTCCCTCACGGACTGTGGGCTTGGCTGTCACTAGCTTTGGTGAAATTACATGTGGACAGATGTGATAAATGCGCCAGTTCTGAGCCTAGGTCCCCAGAGGCCTTGTGTGTTTCTGTTTCTCCTTCCATGTTACCGCCACTGTCATGAGAAGAACACGCCTCAAGTCACTTACTAATCAAAGAGCATGAGAGACACACGCAGCAGCGTCGCTCCTTCCACTCGGCTGTGGTGCAGCTTGAAGCGGGGCTGCCCAGCAGAGCCCGACCTAGATCAGCAGAACCGCCACGCCTGACCAGCAGATAGTCGAGAGTAAAGACCATTTTACCATTTTACGTACTTGGTATTGGGATGATTTCTCACACAGCGGTATTGTAGCGGGAGCTAACCAATACAGTGTCCGTCACTGAATGATACATAACAATAGTTTGACCAATATTCGTTCTCTAATGACAGAACAATATGCCATTTGGCGTGTCAATTCATTCATGTTAAACACTGGAAAGAAAAGTTCCTTTTATTTTATGTGATTTGTTATGAAGGCCAATTACGAACACTATTATTATGCTGTTCATGAACCCATTAGGCTAAAAATTAACATACAAAGAGTGTGAACATAATATGGTGTACAACTAATTCATACCAAATTAAGCTGGTGGCCTCAATACCCATTAAACTGAGGCTATATAGATTCAGGGATTTAGATGCAAGCCCCTAATATGTTTCACATACACCCTTTTAAAATATATCAGTCAATGAAATATATTCTATTTACTTCCTACCCAAGTGGAATTTGAACCACAAATGGCAGGTGATAGATTCATATATCACTAATATAGTCCTCCATACAACTCAGTGTTATCAAGTAGAATTCTTATAACTTAAGTACCTAATACCTGAAGGCTTGAAGGGCTTTTTTTTTGCTTGCATCTCAGCTTTCTCTATTTTACCAAGACACACAGTGGAAAAGTAGGGCAAGTCTCAGGTTCCCTCTGAGATCCAGACGACGAATTTCTCAGGAGCCCTCACTGGAAGCACTCTTGAATTTGACATCTAAAAATGCTTCAGACAAATATCCCCACTTCAGATGCACACTAAAAAGTCACTACTTCTGCCTTTAACAGTTTCCTTTAGCAACAGAAGTGTTCACACTTTGACAAATAAACATCAAAGAAAGAACCTGTGGGGGAAAAGCTCTAGAAAGTGCTCCATAGTGTTACAAATATTTGGATGATTTCTTATCAGAAAGCCTAAACCAAAGGACAGAACTCGAATTTTTAAATGTTTCAACTTTTCCAATAAGAAAATTCTTCACCTAATTCTATCCCGCTCTTCTTCTGAAAATGAAGTTCCACGTATTTGCATTACTATGTATTGCATTCATCAAGCTGTAAGGTTCAGCTTCTGGATTGGTATGTGGTAATTAAAGAGTGCTTGTTTTCCTCTCAAGTTTTAGAAGGCTGGTTTAAATAAAATTAGCAAGTTATCCCTTCAAAATGTTCTTGTTTTCCTTTTCACTTACACACTATAATATAATAATGCATTCATTTGACAGATACTGTGCAAACATCTGTCATGTGCCACCCATTGTGCTAGATCCTCAGGAGCAGACAGTTGCACATGGGAGTTAGGCATTAATAAAAAAATCAGAGGAAAAAAGCATAAAATTAAACCTCTAACTATGAAATAAAGGTGCATGGTATTGAGGGAGTATATAACAAAAGAGCTGGCCTGATTTAGGAGTGTGGAAAAGGCTCCCACATAGAAGTGATGTTGGAGCCAAGATATGAAAAATAGGTAGAAGTTACCCAAGTAAAAGTGTTGGGCAATGGGACATTTCCAGGTGGAGTGATCAGCATATGCAAAGTGCGAAGCTCATTCCAGTCACTGAATGAAGAAGACCGGTGTGGATGGAACAGTGTTAGGAAAGTGACAGGTAGTTCCATGGGCTGGAAATCTTCATGCCTGATGTGGCCCTCCAGATCTACTCTATGGCTTTCTTCACTACACCCTGTGGCCCGGAAGGTGGGACTTTGAGAACACCATCAACGGGCTCCCCTGTCCTCCATCTCGAGGTGTGCTCAGCCCATGGGAGGCACCCTCGTGAAACTGGATGATGAAGTGAGAGTGAGGTAAGACTTATTCATCTACCATAGGTGCACCCACCCAGTGGAAGCAAAAGGTGAGCTGCTGCTCAGATTCACATATTAGAATGATCACTTTGGCTGTAAAATATAAATTGGGTTGGAAGGGACAAGAATAGATGGAGACTTTATATTTTTGCAGTTCAAACAAGACATGATATTAGCTTTATAGAAAAATAATGGTGAAAATATAGAGAAATTGGTGAACCCAAGATGGGAAAAAAGAGTTTCCAGGGTAGACTATAACATTTCGTTCATGCAAGTTGTTGGAAGGCAAGATCCTTGATTGAGGAGAGCACCTGGAGAAAGAAATCCAGGTTTGCAGATGACAACCAGGCTTTTGTCTTTGGACGTGTTGAATCTGAGTTGGCTTTGATACATCTGCATGGAGACAGTCGGATACCCAGCAGTGAAACTTTAACATAAGGTCAGGGCTTGGGGATTTATATTTAGGAGTTCCTGACATATGGTGATGATTAAAACTATGGTTGTGAGATTTTCCACGGGGTGAGAATAAGGAATGGGCCCAGGTCTAAGGAACTCTACCATGTACTAGCCAGTGAAAGGAACACAAACTCACATGCATAAAAAGGAGCAGCGAGACTCAGTGGATAGATATGATACCAGGGAAAGGCAGTGTCATGGAAGACAAAGAAACTGTATATAACTCTGCCTGAATCATATGTATCTCTGGTTGACTAAAAATATGTGAAAATATATTCTTCCTACTGTATCATTATAGCCCTCCTTTTTGGGGAATAAATGTTATGTCTTAAAAGAAGTGGTTTTCCATGCCAGAGAATAATTTCACTGTGCTTGGTTCCCTTTGATTTTGACCCTTTCTGGTGTCTGCCCTTCTCTGAAACAGAAGATAGTTTTCATAGCTCTTATCTGCAGTTAAGGTCAGTGCTGTGTCCTGCTGCTTCTGGTTATTACTGCTTACCCCAGGCAGAACGGAGAAATTGGATTCCAGTTAACCAAGGTTTTATTCTATCAAACCATGGCCTGCACCCAAAGCAAAACCAAACACACAGAGGTTCACCTTCCCAAGGACACACACATTTTGAAAACAGCAGAGTCAGAGTCAAACGAATGCTTTCTGATTTCAAATCCCCTGCTGAATGACGCCTAAAGGCAGCACCATAATCACTCAACGATCCTCTTGCCCTAACCTCCATATCGCAAGCAAGATGTAATAAAAACAAGAACTCAATCATTGGGAGAGAAAACATACAAATTGTAAAGCTCAAAAATTAAAAACTCCCAGGTCATAAATTTAATAGTGCCAACAGCCTTAGCCTCATCCTTTGAAAAATACGCCTTTGTCTCAGCCAGCTTAGGCAGCTACAATAACAACAACAATGTCTGAGTGGCTTGAACCACAGACATTTATTTCTCACAGTTTTGGAGGATGGGAAGTTCAAGACAAAGGTCCTGACAGAGCCAGTATCTGGTGAGATCCTGCTTTTCAACTTGCAGATGGCTGCATTCCCCTTGTATCCTCCTATGGTGGACAGCAGAGAGCTGCAGCAAGCTCATCTGTCTCCTCTTATGAGGGCCCGAATCCACTCACGACAGCTCTACCCTCAGGACCTAAACCTCCTCAAGGCCCCACCTCCTATTCCATCACACTGGAATAAGGATTTCCACCCATGGATTTTGGAAGGGACACAAACATTCCATCTACAATGGTCTTTAACACTCTTGGGGATGGTTCTCAAATTTTTCCAAATTTATGAAAACCACATCTCTTTGTCAACAGTGCAGGCTGCTTCAGTGTTATACCATGACTGCGTGGGCAGCTGGCCTGCAGCTCCAGGTACTCAAAGGAATTTCATTTGGCTCTTACTTCCTTTGTTTGTGTGGACAAACTGCTAACCTGTAAGCAAAAACCAAGCCTGTGGTCTTGTTACGCAACATATTTGAATAGGCGTGTTTCTCACTGTCTCTGTTTCACTCACTCCTTGATAGTTCATGTGAGGTTATTTTATAGCAGCTGGTTTTGCTCTGAGGCAGGGTGGATGCCACATTAAGACATTCCTCTGGCAGTGTTAAAAAGCTGGGCCACTTCAACATCAGGGCAATGAATCTGATGCCACTATTTAATTAAACCAACAAATGCTATCATGAGTGAGGGCTATGTTCTCCGTGGCTTTGGAGAACCGAATTACCAAAACCACCCCATTGGTTGAAGGACAATGTTATGCCCCAAGAGTAGTGTATGGTGTTTGTTTCACTACAAACAAATATTATCAAGCTGTGGTAAACTGAGGTCTACCTCAATTTTTAGATTGTCATTATCTAAATTAAACTGAAATGAAAGTTTTTTATCTAGCACATTATAACAAATTAATCCAAGGAGTGGCTGTCTATTTGGAAATTAAATGAAGTCCACAATAAAGTGAAATTTAACACAAATTAGAAGCCAAAATAATATATGTGATTGGTGGGCTCTGTATGGCTGGGGTAATGGTGCCAAAGATTGGTATCCTTGGACCTTATGACAATCTATTGGCTGTCATTTTACTAGTTCAGAGCTATTGCCAAGTTAATGAACACAAACTATCATCCTTTATTTTGCCTTGGAAAGTTGTCAAACATAAGGAATTGTCCATGCTCTAAGAATTTAGTAACCATCTGCTCTCAATCAGCAGGAAGACTGAGGATCAGAATATACCCTGGACCCTTGGACAACCCCACATGGAGGCTGAGACCTTGGCCATTTGTCCTGGGATTGTTTTTCCTTCATCTGTGAACATGTGGGCTTAAACTATCATGTGGACAGCATAGCAGAAAAGACCAAGAACACCATAGTCCCCAAAGCTAGTTCACATAATACATTATAATCAGAAGGGAATAAAAGATGAGCTACAGCCAATGTGCAGTTATTATATGACATTATTAGAACTTCTGAATGCTTTCTATTTTGTAACATTTTTTAAGAGATCGGAAGTTCATTTTTCAGTGACCCAAATGTGAAAACAATTCTAATTGGTTACTCACCCTGCCGAACATCCTATAAAAAAGGCAATTCATGTCAGAAGAGACAGAAAGGGGCCAGGGCCTATCCATGGAGCTCATGATCACCCTTCCTAACTTGGGGGTGTTGTGGGGAAGGAGTTCTCAGGTCCGCTCAGACCACTTGTCTTAGTTTCTTAGGGCAGCCACAGCAAAGTACCACAAACTAAGTGTCTTAAAAGAACACAAATTTATTGTCTGATAGATCTGGGGGCTATAAGGCCCAAATCAAGGTGCCAACTACATTGGTTCTTTTTGAGGGATCTACATGAAACTGTTTCACGCCTCTCTCCTGGCTCCTGGTGAGAGCCGGCAACCGCTGGCATGCCTGGGTTTACAGACATGTCGTTCCAATCTTAGCCTCTGTCTTTAAAAGGTTTCTTCCTATGTTTTTCTCCCCCCCTTTATTATAAGGAGACCATTTATACTGGGTTAAGGCCTACCTTACTCCAGCATGATCTCATCTTAATTATATCTACTATAACCCTATTTCCAAATAAGATCATATTCTGAGGTTTTAGGAGTTAGACTTCAATATATCTTTTTGGGGGACATAAGCCAACCCACAAAACCATTTAAGCAATTCTTAAAGTAGACATCACCAGAAAATGAAGCTTCTTCAAATGAAATCTTTTTACTATTTTTTTTTAGGCAGAAGACAAATAAAATGTGATTTTTAAAAAAATCTTTAACATCTGACTTAAAGAACTGAAACTTTTTACTTATTGCATTTTATAAGGAAATATTGACTAATTTGTGGCCTGACAAGAAGGGAGTCTCCCCTAATCTTAGGTGAAAATATTTCCTGAAATAAATAATGTATCCCTTGGAATGTCCTCTGTCACTCATCTTCCATAGTGGACCAG
This sequence comes from Miniopterus schreibersii, assembly GCF_964146895.1. NCBI lineage: Eukaryota > Metazoa > Chordata > Mammalia > Chiroptera > Miniopteridae > Miniopterus > Miniopterus schreibersii. The sequence goes on along the minus strand of NC_138101.1, from coordinate 8,964,282 downwards.
GGTCCTAAATATTAAAACCCAATACAGTTTCCCTTTAGCAGGAACTATGTAATTGCCAAAGGTGGTTTGCACAGTTACAGGTAGAATTCTTGGGAACCCAGAGAGATAGCCAATTTAAAGTAATATATAGTGCTGACCTTGTATTTAATCAGCCAGATTATTGTGTCTCATGTGAGTTTTAAGTCAGGCCACAGAAATATTAGAAAGTATATCCCTCTCATAAAGCAAGTTTGTCTCAATAAAACAAGACCAGAAATGGATTACCAGGTAACTAATACTGAATCTCCAGGATACCTGGCAGGTTATTTCACCTTCCAGGATCTGATGCCTAAAGACTCTTGGCAAGCAGCTGAGGGCCAACACCTTCTGGATTGCTATTCCCTGTCGGCAGCGGGATTTCTGCTTTGGCAAACCCAGCACCAAGTGCCCAGGCCTCCCTAAGTGCAGTTGTGATTATCCGTAGGTCAAAGTGGATGACTCCCCTGACAGTCTTCAAGACTCTGCCTGCCTTTCTCAAAAATCAAAGGTCAAAGTGAGGCCCATTAGCAGCTCTGGCTGCATTCAGGCACCAAGAACAGCGGGGCTTTCCTAATTGGAAACTGACTTACATGCTCAGAGATGTAACCAAATGTGCTGGAAAGACAAGAGGGGCAGAAAACAAGGCCCCCTGCCAGTATCTGCAGCCTGATCTCTCATCACTTTGTACTTCTCAGTCTCCGCTGCAGGGAGATCAAATTCCAGCCAGGTCGCCAGGTTGACATACTCACTGGTTCTGTTTCTCTTTCGCATTCTTTCTTACCTCTGGGTCCTCGCACACGCACTCCCTGCTGTTCCTAGTGCCTTTATAAATCCTGCTTCTTTTAGAAAATATCAGTATGTCCTTCAGAGGTTAGATAACTGTGGTTCTTCTCCAAAATGGTCACTACTCCCCAAATCTACGCCAGGTGCCTCTTCTCTCTACTCCCAGTGGCTTCCTGAACTTGGGCCTCTCAGAGCTCTCACCACCCTAGATATTATAATTGCTTGCATATTTTACGGTCTCCCCCTCTGGATCTGAGATCCTTGAAAGCAAGAATCATATCTAATTTACCTTTGTAACCTCAGCAACCAGGATAGCTACAGTCATACAAAAATATCCAATGAGCATTTACTGAATGAACCACAGAAAGGGTACTAGTTTTGGAACCAGAAAAACGTTAATACAGTTCCAGCTTTGTCACTAACAGGCTTTGATTTTTCAGGAAATTGTGATCATGGCTGTCACTTTATGATCTTGGCCTCCTTAGGCACCAGGGGAAAGCCTTTGTTTTTCATATTTCTACTTGTGTGAGCCTCTTTTTGCTTTTCAGTTGTAAGGTAGGGATGACCACACCTGCATGGTAGATGGTAGGAAAAGCTATCAAAATATATATGAAGGAGCTTTGTAAATTGCAAAACTCTATAGAAATTCAAGTTATTGATTCTTGATAGAAAGTAGAGGAAAGCATAAGCTGAGTGTGTGCAAATGCAATTTTATTGTGGGAAATGTATCAGTGTAACATGGCACGCCCACGAAATAGCCTTTCCTTTCTACCGGGGGCTCAGTGTAGGAGAACACACAGGGGACTTGGCAATTTTGCTGTGGGCACCAACAAGCCTCTTAGTCACTTGCAGCACTTTTGATACAGCCAATACTTAGTCTCAATAAATAGGAATTCTCCTGACTAGGATTTAAATGAAGTTCACCTATTTATAGCTCAAGTTCAAACACATTTAACAAAAACACTATTGCTTGAACATTGCAACACACACATAGATTTCACTTTCAACTGCCAATGCATCATCTCACAAGAATACGGTGAATTTCTTTCTGCAAAGATGAGGCTGGTTTCCTCTTCCCTTATTTGAGTTTTAAGATCTCACCAATTCCCTCTGCAAGGGCCTAGTTTACAAACACTTTCCCGTTTGGGTTTTGATACTTTCTCTGGAACCCTAGGAGATCAAAGACTAGTTCTGGGACAAGGGCTTCCCGAAAAGCTTTTCTCTCGCAAGAAGAAAAGCATGGCGCGTCTTGGGTGCACCCTGGTTCCTTCCCATTAAAGTATCTTTCATTACAATTAGGGTGAAAGTCATCAAATTACATCAAAACAAAGCCTTGGCTATTTGGCAAACAAACAAACAAAAGCACAAAATAATCAGCCAAAAATCCACTGGTGTCTACTAAGAAAGGATCTAAAAATTTTAAATTAGACATTGGTGAGAAATCAGGAGGAAATAATGACACTGCTTTTACCAGTCTCTAGAGATTGGTAAATATCAATATAATGAGATTCCAAAAATATCCCTGGGCCAGCCTACAGTGTTAAAGAAAGGCTCCAAGAAACTGCATTGCTCTATGCAGCTCCTGATAAACAGGAAATGCCCCATCAGGCGCTGGGGAAAGACCCAAAGCATAAGGACCTGGGAACTCGAGCAGCAATCACGCAGGGTGACTCAGGGAGGGAGCCCATCCATGAGCCACGATCACAACCATACACAGATGCGTGCGCACATACCAACACACATATACACATGTGTGGACACACACCCCCACTGACACATACAGAGACGCACACTCACATACACATAAACACACACACATATATACCTGAGGTGAAAAAAACTTTTAATTCCTCCCAATGCTTTTATTGTTGCCTGACTGCCATTCCCAGCAAAAACTTTTCAATGTAATTTGTTCTCACCAATACAGGTGATGTGACTAAAACGAAGGAGCAGGCAGGTAAGTTAGAAAATGGGCAAAGCTATACAATGAGGTGAAAAGAGCAGCTAATGTATCAGACATTGGATGTAGGTCAGGGTCAGAACTGGGAAGCCTTCCAGGTGCACCGCCTTCCACAGGTAGTCTAACAATTAGATTACTCAGGTTTTTGACATGGAATGTGAAATCAGCTAAGTCTGGTTGAAACATGAGTAGTTTAGTCCTATTGTATTGTGCCAGGATCCCTGCCTGTATCCTGTAAATATCTGAATTTGTGCCTCCTGGTTTAAATTAACTGAGTCTAAATTTTCTCACTGTAAAATGCTGCTGGTGTAGCTCAGATAACTCGTAAGTGATCTTTTTGCCCTAGAATTATTTAGAGACATTTACAAAGCCTGACCATTCTAATATATTTTTCACTTTTGTAATACAATATCCCAGTCTCTAAGCCAATCAAGAAAATACAAATGGTATAAAAGTCAATTTTGCATCCTATCTCCAGTTCACCATTTAATGATAAATCCATTTTGTAAAGTTGGAAGGAAGTCACTGAAATAAAAAAAAAATCTGAAATGAAAGTGATGAGCTAATAAACAACCCCGCTGCAGCTGCAAAACAGGAACATCAAAGAAATGTGGTGCCACTATAGTAAATCAATAAGTATTGACATGAAATGGAACACTGACATCAGCTCCACATGGAAGAAAATATACAAGTCCAGACACAGATCTGCTGGGGAGGGGCATGGACACTGTTGGGAGCCAATATTAGGGAGAACATTTCCTTCTCTGCATCTCCATCCCTCTTTATACAGTGAGGAATTTGGTTAAATGGCCTTTAAATTCTGGCTGTAAACATCTATAAAAGACTACAGCTGGCACTAGTTTCCTCCACCCTGTGTATTGTTAACCCTGCTTCATGGAATTCATCTAAATGCAACCCATGCCTGATTTTCACTCATAAGGAGCTCCATGGTCTACGTAGACTCTAATTAGAAAATTAGTATTGTTTCAAAAGCAACAGTTAAGTCTCAAAATGAGATGCCCGCAGTCTGACATGCATGTCTAATTTCTTCCACGGCTGCATAAGCTGAGCAAGAAAGGCACTCTCGCCCGCCCCTCACAGCTTTTATCACGGGCTATTCAGTAAGTGTTTTCTGTCCGCTTGTCCGAGAAAGCTGATTAGATGAAACGGCCGGCGGAGACACAAAGAACATTCCTTACTTACCAAGGGAATATAAAAGATATTTTAAATGAATGAATGGTGGACACAAAAATGACTCTTGGAAGGCTTGCATACACATTTTTTTATTGTCCAATTGTCGGGAGTGTGGTATGCTACCGCTTGAGAGGCTGTATTTCCATACATTGCAAGGATTGGTGTGATTCTTTCATTTTAAATTAAATGGATATAATACAGTTTCATGTTGAATATAAAATTATCTGTGCATTTCTTAGGTCACTTCTCTAGAGATGATTTCTAAGAAAATCTTGGTGATCTGGACTGTCCAGAGGACTTACTAGCCTCCATTCAGAAAAGATCCCTTAAAACCCTCTGTCTTGTTACTTCCCGGGGTCAGTGTGCTCCTTTCAAATGGAGTGAAGGGATACTGGTGAATGACACAGAGGGAGGAGATTCAGCCCCCGTTAGCCCCCTTCCCTCTAGCACACAAGGGAAGGAAGTTGTGCTCATCAAAAAAGTCTCAAGTTCCCATACCTTCATAGCCTAGAGTGTTCATTCCTTCCTTACAGTCAAGGACAACTCTTAGGTTAAATAAACACCTCTCCAATGCTTTTTGCTTTGCCTTTTCTCCATCACATCCCAAACTATCTCCCATGCCTTCTGCCTGTCTGTCGGTGTGTCCAACAGGCACAATCTGTGGACAGAAGAGGCTAGACTGGGAAGTGAGCAAAGGAGTCAAGGGAAAGAATGAGAAGGTAGGCTCTGAGCTTTGCCTCTGCGGGGCAAGTCATCCCTGAGCCATGCCCTCTCCAGTTCAAGGTCACCTGTGAACTTCGGTAGACACCCAAGCCAAATCACCCTGCCCATCCCCTTTCTGGCTCAAACATTACTAAAGAGTCCCAAGTAGGACCTTGGTGCTTTTAGGGGTCAGTTTAAGGGTTTTCAGGGAAACCTTTGGGTGAGACTATTGAACTTATCATCGGAATTATCTTAGAATCAAAATCCTAGCTGATTTTCACAGGTTGGTGCCATTTTTGGTTTCCTTTAGATGAAAAATGAAGCAGGAGTCTGAGATCAGACCTCTTGGATTCAAACCTGAGCTTTACCAGTAAACAGCTATGTAAACTTAGACTTTCGATGCCTCAGTCTTTTCATCTGTAAATGGGAATGGCTCTAGTATTTCATTCATAGACATTAAATTGCTACACATGGAGTGTAGCAATTGCTCAATGAATAATGATTCTTACCTGTATTCCTCCCTACACTAAGAGTGTTTTACACTAGGGGTAGTTGAATTTATATACAAGGTGGGAGGTACCATAACCTGTTTGGATAGAAGATATTTGAATACTGTATATGTGTGTGTACCTGTATATATGTGTGAGCCACACACACTCCAAATATTCACAATCAGGAAATAATAAAAGTAAAACCTAACTTTGATTGTTTTTCTAATGGTAGACTCAGATCATTTTCTCTAAACACTTTACCATAACAATTTCATCTAAAAAAAGCAAGTATGGGAGAAAGCACAGTACCCTGGGCTAAGAGGAGGCAGTTATACTGTTTTCTGAAAAGCAAACCCTGTTTACTCGAGACCATCTTTCCCTCAGAGCCCTCAGTTTCTTTATCTTTAAATGACGCAATTTCATATTTGAGATGGATTAAGGTATAAATGAATATGCTAATCAAAAAGTTGAGGTTGATCCAGATAATCTCTGTGTGCCTTTCTTACTCCTCTTCCCTTGACACTAATTCTACCCAGAGAAAATTAACATTAGAATATCTCTGTATAAAAGCATTTCATATATATTGTCTCATTGGCTCATCATGGTGAATATGGGAATTAAATTCAACTAATATCTATGACAGACCCACTATGTACTCTGCTGTTTTATTTTAATTATCAACCTTTATCTTCAAAACAAATTGTGTGGAATGGAAAAGTATGCTCCCCCTTCTCAGTGGAGAGCACTGGGACTCAGTATTTAGATTATTTGCAGCAGCTTACATAGACTGTGTAGTGTCGGCCAGACCTGGGTCTCATGCTCTCCCCAGATCCAGAGGGCGAAGTCATTCCCTCAATCATATACATGAGAAATACTAGGGAGACGGTTCTTTAAAATTGGGCCATTTTACCTAAGAAAATATCAAATCAGACAAAATCATATGCTCACTCTTGTGATTATGAATACATAGCCTTCTCTCCTCCCCTTTCTCTCTTCTACTGACAAGTAAATTTTCTAAAGAATCACTCATTAAAACAAGGTCTTTCAGTAACTCAGAGTATAAAATCATGTCAGAACCCATGGCACTTTCTGATCTGGCTTCATTGATTTTTGTAGCCTCTCTTGCCATCCTTTCCGCCAGTGCCCACTGAGCCAGTATCACTAAAGTCATGCTGCTTCAGGCCTCCAACCTGTTTCTTCTATCCTATGATTCCTTCTCTTTCTCTGTGAGGTGAAGACATGCTCTTCCTGTGTGTCTCTGTCCATGTGTCATTTTCTCACTGTTTTCTTTCCTGGAGTGTTTAGCTCACCCTCCTTGCTCCCACATCATCTTCCCAGCCGCTGAGAGGTCACATGTCAATCGTAAGGAGTCTAATAAGCATTTATAAGGTGCTAATGACACCTTCCCTCATACCCTACTACACTGTGAATTTCTTAACCAACACCTTTTCTCATGCATTTTGGTAGATTTGGAGCTTAACACAGAGTCTGTAGTAAAGTGAGTGTCCAATAAATAGTTTCAGGGTTTATGATTAACTGAATGAATGAATGAATGAATGAGTGAATCTGTGTATTTGAGCTGAGTTAAATCCTAAGTTGGGCTAATCGCCCCCCTCCCAGATTTCTTCTTTGAAAGGAAATACTTTGAGACAAACTCAAAAATGATATTAATATCAAATATTTTAGAAACAGTCAAAGGCCTCATGAACTTGGGGTCATTTTCTAGCCATATGCTTTTCATCTCCTGGTTCAGTTGATATAGTATGGAAGTAATTGAATGGCCACTCTTTTTCAGGATGTCAACATACATTTATCAAGGTTTCCAGGCGGTTAGTTTCTCCTTTGAAATTTTAAAAGATGTGACTCTTGGCAATACTGTATAAACAATGGGTTGTTTTCCTGATTTTTGCTTAAGAACTATCATTTGATTCATCTGCCAAGGTAAGTTCATTATGTCCTTAAGCAATTCAATACATCAGCTATTTATGTCTCCATTTTTCAAATTTACCAAGTGAAATCTCCAACTCTTAAAAGAAGCCAGGGCAAACCTTCAGGACATAAAGTTAGGAGTCATGCCAGAGGGAGAACATAGCTGTTGTGGGTTCTAAGAAGCTTGTTTAAAGTAAGATATGACATTCCCATCCACTGTTTTAATTTCTTTTTCTTGTCATTTCTTCTTTCTGTCAATGAGATTTGGATTAATCTACTCTATACGTCAACTGAATTTTCTTAGAGATCGATTATAGTCCACTAATTGCACAGTGCCTTCTAGGATAGTCAATGGTATACATGAGTCATCTTTGACCTTAATAAATATACTTCCCAGCCAAGTCCCACTTCAAGGGCAAGACATAGAATCTTCAGGCTGGGTTGGCAAGAGAAGGAATATTCTGGAATCTGGCATATTTAGGACTAAGAAAAAGAAAGGCATCAGCTCAAACCACAGTGTCTCAATGAAGAATGAACACTTAGCCAAATCAAGACTGCTGCAGCATTTCTTAGGAGGCTGAGCTACTGAGTCTACATGGCCACAGGGATGGTTGAATAGAGACTGATCTACAGGTGGGTGTATCGCTGCAAATCCTGAGAGATTCACCAGAGTTGAATCAGCCTCACACTCATTAACCAGGGGTTTAAGAAAGTGGCTCTGATCACTGGGGGTTGGGGGAAGAAACCAGCTAGAGATAAATGGCCACCACAAAGGCCCCAATGAAAGAACCTCAACATTGGAGAGAAGTTGTCTATAATAGCAACAGAAACTAAAACCTGTTAAGGAAGTCCAAACTAGCTCACCAAAGTATAGAAGCATTCTCAGAAGACTAATGTAGAATTTCCCCAGGCTGCCACAGAGAGGTAATGCAGAAAAGTGTTTAGAACACAGACTTCTGGTCAAGTGGACCTGGCTTTAAAGCTGGTTCTTCTACTTACCATATGTATGGCTTTAGAGAAATCACTTAACCTCTCTTATGCCTCAGATTGTGTCAGTTGAGATGCTTTCAGTGGCAACTAAGAATCAAAACAAAAATTTTGACCTAGGTTACATTTAAAGAGAGCAAATGCATTAGCTCATCAAACCAGAAGTCCTCCCTAGTTGTGTCATGGTGGCAAAATGTCTATAGCGGCTTCTGACTTCACATCTCTTCACTATTAAATTGAGAGAAAATGAAAGATCTCTACAGGGCAAAGAATCTTCTATCCCCAGCAAGCCTTTAGTCCGAATTGGGTCACATGCCCATTCCTGAACCAGTTCCTATGGAGAGGGAGTGTCATGGATGAAGCAGCTTAGGCCTGAGTTCCTGAATAAATCATTGGCAAGGGATGGAGTTACCATAAACCGAGAGAGATTTGCCTAGAGCTGGGGATAGCATCAGTTTCCAGAGAAGTATTTGGTATGTGCTGGGGAGAGGTGAATACTGAGCTGATTCAGGATATGGACAGAAAGGAAACAGAACTCAGGTAGGCGGTTAACAAGAGCATCTACAAGGCTCCTCATCTGTAAAAGGGGGATGATAATAATAATAATGATGTCCACCTAGAATATTGTTAGGAGGGTTAAATGAGTCAATTCATAGGAAGCACATAGCACGGCCCCAGCTCAATAAAAGTGGTGGTAGTCATTTCTGTTATGAATACTATTATTGTTTTCTTGACTCCATCTTTTCAGCTAGAGCCCTGTGCTCCATTTTGCTGTTCCACCACTTGCTTTATCCCTGGTGTCTTGAGCCTTAGCTCACTCTCTGTTAATTGGCTGATCTTTTTGGTTTTTGACACTAGGTTTGCTCACTTGTATTACTCAAGAAACAAGTACACCAGCATTATCCAATAAAGATGAAGGCTCTAAGCTCATCAAAGTCAACAAACACCTACTGATGGCTCAGGATGCTCGGAACAATGAGGGATACATAACCGAACAAAACTAAACCACTAACTTTGCAAAGTTCACAATGCTGATATCCAATGTGTGGCTAGCACATGGTTGGCCTTCAGTAAACTCTGTTGAATTAAATTGGTATCTAATGGGGGTAACATGCACACAAGTAAATCAAGTGTAATCAGTACAATGGTACAGATATGGATAAGGCATTTTAGAAGTCAGCAACAGTTGAAGTTGAAATATTAACTCAAATCGGGATGTGATTTGGAAAGATTTCTTTGACAAGTTGAAATCTGAGCCAGAGGGTGAAGAATTCTAGCACAAGTTTAGGCCAATGAGTGTGTTTGCTCAATTTCCAACCACCAGATGTATGCTTGTATCCCATCTGTCCATTCTACATATGAAATAAATTTAGACAGTTAGACTTTATCAATTGCTTATCTTGGAAGGTTTTCTGATTTCAGTTGGGTAAAAATGGATGTTCAGGGAAGTTTTCACTAAATCTCACATATTCTGCCTATTAAGTAATAAGTTCTAAAACAGAATACCAGATGAAAGGCATTTGAGAACCAGAACCCAAGACTGCTTTCCCCTGCATGTATGTCTAATCTCTTGACAAGGCAAGGCAATGCTTGACATAGTTTCCTGCGGTCTTCAGAACTTGCTTTTTTCAGCCCACACAGCCCTGCTTTTTATTATTTCATGTTTAGCTTGCCTTCGGTAATGAAAAAGATTTAAAGATAACAGGATAAATACTTGGGGGTTATACAAAACCTGGCTTCATTTTCAAGCCAGAAATAACTTAAATTGAAAAGGAACTGAAAATAACACAGTGAGTAATGAGAAAATAAGCATAGCCTTGTGGTTTTAACTAAGTGACCATTGCTGTGAAAACAACATTGCCACCAACTGGTGTAATTTTTTATCATTCATTATCATGCCTTGCCCAAGGCGTAATGTGCAAATATAGACAGCACAGGGAGAGGCCCAATTGGCAGTCGCATCTCAGCATATTATGCATGGCAGGAAAAAACCAAAATGGACTTCAGTTCTCCAGACACTCCATCTTTATAGTATATTTTAACAACAAACGACCAAGTCTCTAGTTCCAACCACACCAAGTATGTTTTCATAATGTGTGTCTCAGTGTGCAGTTCTCATTTTTTAAATAGAGCAGGTAGTAAAACACACACACACACTCTTCAATAAACTGATCTCCATAATGTTTTGACATTTTTCATAAGTATTATTCCTATCATATGAGATATTTAAAATATTCTCATTCTGTTACAGAAGTAAAACAGGTTTCTTTAACAAAAAATAACAAATATGGTTAAATTCAAAAATTTTTCCAAAGAGACAAAGTAGTTTTAATGAAATATCCAATTTTATATTTCCCTCGAAAATCCAAATCCAATGCTAAGTTTGTGAGTGATAAAAACAAGTCAACATGGAGTATAAACAACTACATTAACAACAAAAGTCTCAATTTTTTCACTGTATAAAATAAGATAAACATGACTTGCAAGTAGAAACAAAAGACTAGAAGGTAAGTATATCTGAGGACCCTTTATAAAGGACTCTAAGTAGACAATAGGAAACTACAGTGCTTTTGAGTTTTTTAAGTTTCCATGGTAATAATACCTCAAACTATGTAAAGGGGCATTGAGATTTACTAGAGAAAGACAGGAAATGTTGCCATGAATAGCATCTGGAGCTTTCTATTCCCTGACAGGTCTGCAGAAGTGTATGCACACCTCCTCCTGCTCCCCTTCCAGGTGTGACACACATCACACACAGTGTGCTTGTGCGCAGGCCCAGCACTTCTGGGTGTGTGTTCACAGTAACCTGAAGACCACAGGTGAAGAAGCCCTGGTGTCCATCAGAAAGAAGGCTGCCTGTGAGACCCTGAGTTTCGAGCACTAAGTATATTCCTCCATATACACTGTCCAGATTGTCTTTAACATGTAAACAAACTGAAAATTAAATAGGCGAAGGCTAAGTCAGATCTCTCAAGCTGTTAGGTTTTGTTTCAGACTATCCATTTCATCTCCAAGAACAATCAGGGTCCAGAGAGATCTTTACTCAGAGTACAGTATCTCAAAATCTTGATTGGCACATGGGACGTAATGTCAACAGTTTCGGGGGGGGGGGGCAGTGGTGAATGCTGAGCAAAGTCAACACAGAAAAGAGACCACTGGATGGACAATTAGAAAGCCAATGGTGACTTTGACAAAAGGAAGGGTAATATATGGGCAAATCCAGACCAAAGGAATTAGAAACTCAGAGGTTTAGTGCAAATGTAGACTCTGCAAAAAATATATATATATAGTTTTTTCTATATATATATATAGTCCCTAATCATTCCCCTATAAAATGTCCCCTACTTTCAGTACCAGTCCCAAAGGTCTTATTCTGAAAGAATACATCTCAATTCTGCCTAAGGGATTAGATGATTAAGACTTATTGAGTTAGCTATTTTATGGATTTTTGCAGTTTATTAAGAAGATCAGTAAAATAAAATAAAAATCCATAATACAAAATAATTAGTTGTATTTTTATCTTCTAACTATTGATTATATTTGAGATCAGGCTTCTTTACTCATTCCAAATATCATTTATTTGTGCTTTCTTTCTTTTCTAGATTGATTGCTGTCAGGTTTTATTCTTTCACTCATTACTTCAAAAAAGAACTTTTGACTTTACTACTGTATATTTTTCTTACTTCATTAATTTCTCATATTTTTGTGCATTTCTTCTCTTTTCTTTAACTTTCTTTTGCAGTTCTTTTCCTAACATATTTGGTTTAGACACTGAGCTCATTAATTTTCAGGTTCTTACTTTTCCTTTAATTCTATTTTTTTTATGTAATTCTCAAAATATCCATAAGTTTCAATATGTAGTATTTTCCTTATAGTTAAGCTCTAAAGAATATCAAATACCTAAAAGAATTTTTCTATTAGTTATATACAGAGGATTTTTTCTATTTTCTAAATTAATGGGATTATGCTATATTCTTGTTACTGATTCCTAACTCAATTGCTTTGCAGTCAGGGCAACATGGTCTGAATACATCCAAGTCTTTGGAAGTCGAGGCTTGCTTCCCAGGCAAGTGCACGGTTAATTATTATAAATATCTGTATGAAGAATACGCATTCTCTGATTCTTTAATGCAGGAACCTATGTATGTCCTTTACATAAGACTTAGTCATGTTGATTAATGAATTATATTTATCAATTATTGTTAAAAATCACTCACTCTAATGTGGAAATGCTCAATTTCTCTCTGTCAAGTTCTGCGTTATACATCCTTGTGTTGGCATATCATCTACGCTTCCAGTATTGGAACTGAGCACTTAAAATATTTTCTGTTAAACTTCTTCTTACAACTTTGCACTTTGAGTAATTTCCAAGGATGCAAGAGAAGAGGAAAATATATTCCATGAAACAGCAAGTCCTGGCTGCTCTGCCTCTAGCATTGTTATTAAGCCTCTCCTCTTTCCACCATGAAAAAGACCAGGAAAACCGCTGAGGTGAGAGCTGGAATGTTTGCTCTCCTCCCCAGACACAAATTCTTCCTTCAGCATCATGGCTTTGCTCACTAGAGTGGGTCTTCCGAGTGGATAAAAGATCTCTTCTCACCTCAACTAAGGAAAATGATCTTGAGGCTGGTGCCACAGTGGGCGCACAGCATGGCATAAATAAGAGATGCCCCTGGATCGAAGTCCCAGGCCCACCCTTACTCACTGTGTGATACTGGCCTATTCAATTGACCTCTCTCCATAAGTTTCACTCTGCACAACTCTAAACCGAGGGAAAAAATGCCAACATTGATGGGACATTGTATTTATTTGACAACACAGGAACTGAGTAGATCTCAGTAGCTACTCATTACTTCTCTATATATGTTCTTTGTTTTAGTTTAGAGACTAAAGTTTGCTGGGCAGGGGAGAGACAGACAAGCACCTGGATCTGCCCATGTGCTATAAGAAATCAGCATCTTCTTCCAGTGGAATCCCGCGGGGTCCTGGGCACAGTTCCTCTGAGTTGCCTCAAATCCACTCGGAAGGGAAACCATCCTACTCCAGCCATGGGGAGAGCATATACTGTTTCCGTCCATCTCCTCCATGACACACCAATCACCCATTTATTCAAGAAAACAGGGCAAGAGCACAAAAAATGGCAGTACTTGGCGTAACCCTCCCTGGAAAGTAACTCAACCCCAGAGTTTCACGCTCAATTTCTAAATTTGATATTTAAAATATATACATGAAGGAAAGATGTGACTGTATCCATCAGCTCAGAATGCCATAACAAAATACCGGAGACTGGGTAGCTTAAACAACAAAAATTTATGTTCTCACAATCCTGGAAGCTGGAAGCCTGAGACCAGCGTTCCAGCATATTGTGGTTTTGGTGAGAGCCGTCTTCCTGGTTTGCATATGGTCACCTCATTGTATCCTCACAAGGCAAGCTCTCTGGTGTATTTTCATATTAGGGCACTAATCTCACCACAGGGCCCCACCCTCAGACTTTATCTAAACCTAATTATCTCTCAAAGCTCCATCTTCAGACACTATCCCATTAAGGGTTAGGGCTTCAACATATACACTGGGGGCAGACATAATTCAGTCCACAGCAAGGATCGAGTAATTATTCCATTTGACCTTTGATCCAAAGAAGCCCTAAAGATGTATGTATTTGCTGTGCATGTTACAGGTCTGCAAAAAACACACACACAGAACAACAACAGCCCAGCCAGGCATGGCTCAGCGGTTGAGCGTCGACCTAGGATCCAGGCGATTGGGGTTCGATTCCTGGTCAGGGCACATGCCCGAGTTGTGGGCTTGATCAATGACTTTCTCATCATTGATGTTTCTCTCTCTCTCTCTCTCTCTCCTTTCCTCTCTCTGAAATCAATAAAGATATATTTAAAACAACAACAACAACAAACAAACAAAAAACACCTCAATTTAACATATGTGTTATATAACACACACACACAAATACACACACACACAGGAATACACACAAATATGTATCTCCTTGCCTTTGCATTCAAGAAATATGTTTACCTACCAGAAAACCACAGAGAAAGATACTCACAACTTCTTTAACAACATTTTCTTTTAAATCAAACACTAATAAAAAGTGACAAATTGTAAAAGCAGTACTTCAGATCCACAGTGCTATTTACTGATTTTTCTCTGACCTTGCTCTAACTCAACAATTTTCAATCGTGTGCCACAAGAATTTTTAAAACATGCAATACTTGACTATTTAGTCTTTTCTTTTAGATTGTCAAATTAAAAAATGACAACAGCCAACACAACAATAGCCATCTGGTGTGAATGTCCTGTCTTGAACCATAAATATATAGGTCATATAAGAGAGTTGCATCTTATTGGTCATGCTGCATAACAAGCTTGCACAGGATTGGTTAATTCTTGGAACCAGAAATCCTAATACACAAGTATAGGCACCTGATTTTTTAAAAAGTCACTTTGGAGCCAAAGGGGTAGGTAATTGCTATTATTAATTTTTTTTGTATATCAATCAAAATTTTACCTACTTTTTGTCAGATTGGCAAAAAAATATATTTTTGGTGTGCCGCACAATTTTAGTAATTAGTTTATGTGCGTCAGGAGATGAAAAAGTCTGAAAACCACTGCTCTAGCCTGGCCGGGTGTGGCTCAGCGGTTGAGCATCGACCTAGGATCCAGGAGATCACGGTTCGATTCCCGGTCAGGGCACGTGCCCAGGTTGCAGGCTCCATCCCCAGTGGGGGGCATTCAGGAAGCAACCGATCAAAGACTCTGTCATCATTGATGTTTCAACTCTCTCTCTCCCTCTCCCTTCCTCTCCCTGAAATCAATAAAGATATATTAAAATAAAATAAATGAAAACCACTGCTCTTATACTCCAACTCATGAGAAAGCATATGAGTCCTGAACCCTGGGTAGTCAGGGCTTAGGGAAGAGCCCGCTGCAGACACCGTCTTTGCTGCTGAATCCCTGTAGGCACATGTCTCTCGCCTCTCCCTGTGTATGTGTCCCTTTAGCTCAGCTATTGAAGGTATTTGTATGAGCCTGACAATTTCATGCCCCAGTAGGTAGAGGAGATAACTTATGTTTGACCAAGAAGGGGGAACTGGTTGATGGAAAGGATGTCCCAAGGAGCTGGGGAAGAAAATGATCCTCATATACATGCTCTTGTCATTTCTATGGCAATCAATTTCCAACAGCCTATCGCAACGCCCTCCCCAAAGCATACGGGAATTTGTGGGGGCATATTTCCTGATCTGAGTTTCAAAAAACTGCATCTCAGACTGGGTCCATTCCCTTCTCAGTATACGAGGCCTATGTCTTATACTAAAGAATCTAACGCCATGACTTTCATGGAGTAGACAGTCGGTGAATTTGTTTTGCGAAACAGGTAATGAAAATCTGGAACTAGGAAGGGGTGTGTGAATGTGAAAATGTCCACCTTTCTGCTTTCTCCTCTCAGGGGAGCACGGGGTGAGAGAAGACTGCAGTCTGCCTAACTGTATCCTCTCCTTTTGCTTCGGGCTAATACCTAAGGCAAAATAAACATCTACTGAGTGATAACTTCATGTAAACTAGAGAAGAGAGCTAACATTTTTTGACACCTACGTGTTGGGCAATATATTTGGCACTCTTTTTTTCTTTACATTACCTCATTTAATCCTCAAAATAACTCTATATAATGAGAATATACCTATTTTTATGTTACAAAGGAAAAAACTGTTTGATGAAGGTTAGGCAGAGCTAGCATTGGGAATTAAGACTTCCCGACTTCAAAGTACACACTCCAACGTTAAATAGCACTGAGCCAAGTGTCCTGAAAGGTTATAAAAGCAATCCTCATTTCCGAACCTCATTGAAGCTCTACAGCTTAATTAGGAGGCATAACAGGCTCATCCAAACTTAGCGCAACGATCTTATAGAGCATCTGATCTAAGATGTTTGCTACACACATGAGGAAACCAAGGTGCGGATTCACACGGTGCCTTGTCAGAAGCCACACAGCCAGCAAGGGGCAGTCAGTCTGGAAATAGGGCCTCCTGACTCCTGTTCAGCAAGGTGACATGCATTCTTTAGCCTTTCCATGGCATTTAGATGTCTCTCATTTGCCATGTATTGAAAGCATGAAGGGATAGAAAGCTGGTGACACATGACCCTTCTCTGTTCACACTTTAGTCAGAAAGGAAATATATATAAAACAAGTAATAATACAATGATAGAGTGGAAGAAGGGAACAGGGAGTTACATTAATGAGGGCATTTTTTAGGATTCTGAGCTGCTAGTGAGTTTAACTCAGCCCAATCTATTTAGCCCCAAAGGAGCTGTAAATCTCGGAATAAGCAGGTATTTTCATGTTTGAACCCTCCCCTTTCTCTCTCCCCACTTCCTCAAAACAAGGGGACCTGCTGCTATACTTCATTCTTTGGTCTTCCATAATTGATGGATTTTCTGTCTGCTCCACCCATTTATGAGCTCTTCCAGAACAGAAACAGTCTTTTCTGTCTTTGCAATCCAGTACCTAGCATTTAGTAGATGAAATAAACTCTGGTGAACTGCATTGTGAATAAATGGTAGATGAATCATTGTAATAAGCCATTCTAATGTCTATCTTTAATCATTATATTGACTCTGTTAAAATCTGCCTTTCAACACAGTTGTTTTGTTTTTTAAACCCTTTTTAGACTCGGACCACTTTCCAGATGTACAGCACTATTCTTATCTGAAAATCACGGTACTAGAGTCTGCCTCTGGGACCTCCTGAGGGACCTGTGAAAACCAATTCCCTACAAGAAATTGTCTTAAACTAAAGGTCAACACACTCAAAGAGAAACTCACAGGTTAGTTTAAAATCACCCAGACAGTCCTTTCTTTTGCAATTGCTTCTCAAGACAAATTGCCTCTTCCAAAGTTGGAGAAGCCACATCCATGTTCTAACACAAATTGTGAATACTCCCTGGAAGAATGTATGTCTTTTTAACATCATGGCGTATGAATTTGTTAAAAGACAAAGACTCCATGACATCTCTAACTATAACACACTATGGCTTGCTGGTTACACTGAAGGGTGGCTTCAGAGCTTCTGATTCTCTTACTTGGCTTATTACAAAGAATAAATAAGTCAAATAACTTTAAAATCTTCAATTCCCATAAGCGCTACCACTCACCTATGGGAGTTTGGCCCCTGGTAAGCAGGATACAGAACTTGGTGCCCTCTACTGTTTGCCACAGGAAATCCAAACATTTTATAATTCTATAATTTTGTTTAGATTTGTTTTCAGAAGATTAAATTGTCATAAGACACTGTTAAGATTATCTCTCAGGAAGTGGAAATAAAATTATTGTAACTTCTACTTTAAAATTTGGAAAGTCCCTAGCCACAACAGTGATCAGGGAGAACAGGAGGCTTCATACCAACCTTTCAATCCTCTGATGCAAAAGTAAAGCACGTCACTGTTGCCCAATCACACAGGCCAGAAATAGTCATAGGGCAACATCTAACCACAAAGGAACAAATAAATGCTCCAACATATCTAAAAGGAGAGGAAGCCAGCTAGCAGGGAAGAAGAGTGATATCTGCAACTCTAACCCATAAAGTGGAGCAGTAACTTGAAAAAATTTCCTTCACTGATATCACTGATTGAAGATATTACTAAAAATTAAAGTCCAAAATGTAAACACAAATAAAAAACCCTGTTATTCCTCTTATTTTTATTACAAGTTATTTAATAGTAAAATAAACAATTAGCTCAAAATCTGATAAAAGTCAGATATCCAAATGTCACATTATCAAGAAGACTCTGATATCCATGGTCATTAACAATGACCCCTGTTCCACTGTAAAGCGACATCTGACTGTATTTCTGATTGGAAACAAACTGAGAATTACAATATTCCGTATATGGCAGCTCAAACGTCAATGCCTGCACAGATCCACCTTGAGAAAGACAGAAGTGTGAGGGTCCAAGTTCTTTCCGAGTACCTTTCTAACTCCACCACAGTTTTCACAGGCATGAGAGAAGATGATAGTGCCACCAAGTTGGTGCAATTGTCCTACTAATGGATCTTCAATTTATTGTGCCAATTTTAGCCCTACATGTCCTGTTGGTAATCCTTAACAATTAGTCAAGAGCTGCTGGAACCTGTGCCAGACAGAGTGGGCCTCACCTCTTGTGATAAGTGTCCTATGCAGCAGTGGCTCCCCTTGTCCTGTCTACTTTTTATCTCCCAAAAAACCTGTGGAAACCCTTGTTCCTTAGTCATAGCCATGCCCATACACTATTTCTAATTTCCTTCAATATTATGAAAAGGGGCTCCAAAGGAATGGAGGGGCTCCGTTTCTGAATAGTTTCAACTATGTAACATAATATTCTTCCTTGAGTATTTGACAACACTCTCAGAGTTTGATCTAGTTCTAAGAAATGTTGACATTCTGCCATACCATGTTATCCCATGAATCCATTTCTTAGATTTTATTTTTCCCTTTCTAAAGTTCTGAAAAAATTTTTTTATTTTGGACAACAAATTCTCCAAGTCTTTCTACTCTTGTCACTCACTATAAACAGCTGTTATAAGCAGATTTTTAAAAGAAGAAAAGATTCTGATTTTATATCAACAAATTTTTTCTAATATCCACATATGAATTTCTTGACTGCTCACACCTAAACGTTATTCCAGACTCAAAATGAGCTGCAAATTGAAGTTTAAAGGATAGTTTCCTCTTAGCCACCCCACTGCTAATTTTTACAAAGCCGTCTACCTGCATAAGAATACGCCTAAGGTAGGTGCTGCTACAGCAACGGAGGGTTCTGCTAAGCTCAGGGTACCTAAGGGGGAAACCTGCAAGATGACAATTCTCTTGGTCGTTCCTGATGGTATCAAAGCCAAAAGATGCATTTTTTTTTTTTTCCTTAAAAGGATGTTTATTCTCAAGGTCATAGATCACACAGCTTTGGAGTTAAATTTAAATCTTGTATCATGCTCTGGAGGAAGCAAACTCCATCTCAGCGTTGATGCTCCTTCTGAACGCTCATGATCAGGTTCCTACTTCCCTTCACATCCTCCCAAAGTGGACCTTATAACAGTTGTTTCTATGAGCAGTTTACCCAAGGGGATCATGGAGAAGGGCCGTAAATGGGACCACTGTTAGGATAAGAATTATGACAGCCGTTATTTTTTATTGAGGGCTGAATAAATGGATGTCAGGCAGTGCTTTGCATAAATTACCTCATTATAGCTTCATAAACACCTACTGGTTGAATGTAAAGAGAGAGAGAGAGAGAGAGAGAGAGAGAGAGAGAGAGAAAGGGAAAGAGAAAATTAGTTTCCTGCGGTCTATTTAGCCTAACTTCCTAGAACCATTGGTTGAAAACCTCAAGCTTAGTGTGACAGATTTCACTCCCAGATATTCCAGCTAAGGAATGAGAATCTGCAAAGCCCAGAGGCCAGAAGAGTTTGGAGAAGATGCTCTTCTGAAGACCAAACTGATAAACTATTTTTCCCAACTACAGACATCCACCCAGCTGGGAACGATCCAATTCAGATATGTGCATTTCATTGGCATGTGTATCTGTACATATATAGACACATAGAATAGACTCTGAATGAGTTTTATAATTTGCATTTCAAAATTTTATGGTGATGAAAAATATGACAATGAAACGTAACAATTCTTAAAGCCAAGCTCTAGAAAAAGAACCATGTCAATGTTATTTTTAATATTTTTTCAAATATTATTTTATTGCAAAAATATAATAAAATATCAAACAAATGATGCTTTTACAGGACTTGGCTTATCTCTTACACCTGTGGGGGCTTTCTCCAGTTTTATTGAGGTAAAATTGACAAATAAAATTGTACACATTTAAAGTACACAGACTCACAGTTGCAGAGAACAGACTGATGGCTGCCAGAGGGGAGGGGCGTTGGGGGCTGCATGGAAAAGGTGAAGGAATTAAGAAGTGCAAACCGGTAAGTAGAAAATAGTTCAGGGGTATAAAGTACAGCAGAGACAATATAGTCAATAATATTGTAATAACTGTACGGTGCCAGGTGGGTACCGGTAATATCGAGGGTAACACTTTGCAAAGTGTATGATTGTCTAACTACTATGTTAAAATCAATACAATAGTGTTGAATGTAAACTGCAATTAAAAAATAAAATTAAAAATTAAAGTTTACAATGTGATGATTTGACATACGCATACACTGTGAAATGATTACTATAATTTAGCTAATTAACACTTCCATCACCTCACAGAGTTACCATTGTGTATGGTAAGAGCATTTAAGAGCTCCTCTCTTAGCCAATGTGAAGTATACAATACAGTATTATTAATGCTGTATATTAGATCCTCAAAACTAATTTATCCTATAACTGAAAATTTGTACCCTTTGACCACCTCCCCCCATCTTCCCACCCCTTGAACCCTGGAAACCACCATTCCACTCTTGGTTTCTATTTGTGTGACTTTATTTTTTTTAGATTCCACATATAAGTGAGGACATACAGGATCTTTTTCTGTGTGGCTTATTTCACTTAGCATAATGCTTTTCAGGTGCATCCATGTTGTCAAAAATGGCAGGATTTCCTTTTTTATGGCTAAATAATAGTCCACTGTGTGTGGGTAACATTTATTGATCCATTCACCACCGGCTGACACGCACGTTGTTTCCAGATCTTGGCCATTGCGAATGATGCTGTAATGAACATGCGGGTGCAGGTGTCTCTTCAAGGTACTGATTTTATTTCCTTCAGATCTGTGCCCAGAAGAGGGATTGCTGGATCACACAGTAGTTATTCTATTTTTAATTTTTTTGAAATCTCCATACTGTTTTTCTTACCAACTTATACTCCTGTCAAAAGCGTACAAAAGGTTTTTTCTTTTTCTCCACATTGTTGCCAACAGTTGTTATCTCTTTTCTCTTTGATAACAGTCACTTTAACATGAGGTGGTATCTAATTGTGGTTTTGACTTCCATTTCCCTAATCATCGATGATGTAGGAGAGAGAAGACTGACAGAGCCTGTGACCGATTGGGCGTGGAGAGTGACAGAGAGGAGTCGAGGGTGGCGCCGGGTTTCTGGCGTGAGGAGCTGGGAGCCCACTGTACCCGGCAGCCGCCCCCCGAGCTCACCACCTCTCCCGCGCACTGGCAGCTGCGATCTCCCGTGGGCTGAGTCCTGTGACAGTGGGACAGGGCCTCTGATTCTGCCTTGATAGGGAGAGTCCTAACAGGAATCTAAATTATAGAGTGAGCCATGATTTCACCAATACAGCAGTCCCCCCAGATCCACGGTTTCACTTTCCGCGGTTTCAGTAATCAAGGTCCAAAAATACGAAGTGAAGAACCCCAGAAATAAACAGTTCACACGTTTTAAACTGCACGGTCCCAAAGCACAAGAGTAGTGATATTGGCAATTCCGATATGCTGGAGAGAAACTGTAAAGTGCTTCTATTAAGTGAAAAGGTTAAAGTTATTGACTTAAGAAAAAAGTTCTATGCTGAGGTTGCTAAGATCTATGGTAAGAAAAACTCTTCTCTGTGAAACTGCCCAATTTATAAATTAAACTTTATTACAGGTATGCATGGTGTAGGAGAAAACAAAGCATATAGTGCTCGATACTATCCATGGTTTCAGGCACCCACTGGGGGCTTCAAAACTTCCCCCCGCAGATAAGGGGGGGCCACTCTGCACAGAGACGTCAATTTCTAGTTCCTGTGCCAAACATCTGACCACCTCCTGCAGAATTAGTTCGGCTGCACCAAAGGAGGTGGCACCATGTCATCCTGCAGATCATAAAGGAACAGATGTAGTCATTTGTTTCCTCCTATGATTCCACCATCAGTCCATGCCCTCCTTAAAGGACACGGTGTCCTTGCACCCCCAGAGCCCCTACTATGCATGTGGGTGCTCTTGGATGCTCCTGGAATGAAGGCATGAGTGGTCAGAGTAGTTTATACAAAGGGATAATACACTCTATTTCATGTGGCTGCTTCAAAAATACACATTTTTCCCTAAACTGAGTCTTGTTTTCTGTCCATAGCTTCCTATAGAAAGCTTGCAGGCAGCCACTGCCAATTAATGCTAAATGCATTCATTGGTCAGAGGGGATGTTGCTTCTGATTGAGAATTAACACACTTTGGCAGGAAGCTGTCGGTGTCAGTCGGTTTAAATCGAACTGAAGTGTCTGGCCGCATAGCACACGGCTTGTCCATACGGAATGAGAAAGCGAGGGTGGTGTCACTAAACAGCCAACAATCCCAGCAGAGGTGAGATGCAGAAGCTCTAACAGGCCAAATCCCACCTGAAGAAGCTCAGTCTCCTACTTAAAATGTTTAATACGCACCCTCCCATAAGCACATACATGTAAATTAAATGGACAGGAACCAGCCTGCCCTGTTCCTTGCCCCATTCCCTGAGACTACAACAGCGCCTGGTCTAAGGTCAGCAGACTAAATAAAGAGATAGGAAGAGTTATTTGCTGGAGCAAAACCATCGACTCTGCCAACCGCCACCAATCCCATCAGCAGCCATGTATTTGTGGTGACATTAGCTTTAAAGTGAATTAAAAGTACTTAAAAGACAAGTCCTGAAATTCTGATAGTAAAGAAAGAGCAGATGTAAGCAATAGTTGGTAAGAAAATTAGTAATATTATCAGTGCAAATGAGATCATCAAAACTAATACCATCAACCTGCACAGTTCTCCTGTGAAACCAAACGTCACCCCAGTGCCCGCACATTAGCCCTTACAGGTGTCACCTTAGACTTGCAAACAATTAACTTATGAAAAGCCTTTCAGATACCAGGTGTTCACAAGTAAAAGAGCCACTATGCCAGGACTTTAGATATGAAAATAATGTTATATAGTTAATAAAAGATAACAACTAACATTTATTGAGAGCTTACTGTGTGCCAATGTTTTAAGTTATTGTTACCTATTAACTCATTTATTAGTCACAAGAAACCTATCATTATTGTCCTCTCCTTACCCCCATTTTACAGATAAGGAAATTGAGGCTGGGAAAGGCTAAGCAACTTGTCCTCGCTTGTCCCTGGCATTATTTCAGGGGGAGAAATGCAGTGGAATTAGTCAGAGAATGCCCCTGCTCTCATAAGTTTACTCTCTAGTGGGGAAAGATAGATAATATCCATGAAAACATATGCACACAGATTTTTAGATTATGCCAAGTGCAACGAGAAGACAGCAGGGTAATGCAATAGAAAATGACTTATAAATTAAGTTGGGTGGTTCCGAGATTTCTTAGAGAGAGTGATATGTGGACTGAGATTGGTGTTGACAGGAAGAGGCAGCCACCTGAAGAGCTGAGAAAAGAAAGAGAGATTCTGCATAAAGAACAGGAGATGCAAAATTTCTGAACCTGGGAGGAGCTCGGAGCTCAAGAATCTGAAAGCAAAAATGCTAGTGTGGGAAAGAAGGAAAGGGAAGGAGGGAGGAGATTGGAAGGAAGCAACTCCATGGGAGTGTCACTGTTTGCACCAAATATATGAAGTCATTTGTGGATAAATTAACATCGCTTCTGTACTGTGCATTCCCACCCACTAACGTGGAATGTCTCTCATGAATCCCAGTCTTTTTTCATGTCCTTCAGTAAATTCTCGTGGTTTTCTCTACATAGTTCCTACACAATTCTTTAATTTGTTCCTGTACATTAAAATTTTTATTACTATAAGTGATAGTAATAAAATTTTTAATTTTTACCTATGCATGTGTTCTGATTGTCTTTTCTCACGTATATCAAAGAGGTTATAAGAACAACCTGGCCAACCTAGTAAAAAGTTATTGTCCCCTGCAGATATATGCCTCCCTAGGGTTGAAATTCTTCCTTAGAGCTGAATAAAAACCAATACACTTTTGTTCTCTATTAAGCCCCAATCTGACAGCCTCCCTTCCCTTCCCTTCCCTTCCCTTCCCTTCCCTTCCCTTCCCTTCCCTTCCCTTCCCTTCCCTTCCCTTCCCTTCCCTTCCCTTCCCTTCCCTTCCCTTCCCTTCCCTTCCCTTCCCTTCCCTTCCCTTCCCTTCCCTTCCCTTCCCTTCCCTTCCTTTTATCCATCCACTTAATAAACACTGACTTCAGAGTGTTGTGAATGGACAATGGAGCCCCTATTCAGCCCTGGGTAGGTAGAAAGTACCTTCCACAGAGACTCAGCTAGGAGTTAAGGAGACCTGGTCAGAGACAGCCCAAAAAAGCCCAAATGGATATATTTCATCAGCCATGAAACAACCACCCAATCTGATGGACCTGTACAAAAATACATTTTTTTTTCAATTATATAAGTAACCTATAAATGCATGTTTGGTATAAAAACCCAATCAAAAAGTGGGAATATGAAAAAAAATTTAAATGTTATATATGTTTCCTATAGATAATTATTTTTAACTGTATGGTTACATAGACTTTCATGATTTTCTAAATGTATACATACACATTATATATAAATATCTCCACATGTGGCCTCTTCAGCTTCATGTGTTCACTGACAGTACCTTGACATGCTTATGTTCTTTATGTAGAGAGTGGCATCATTCCTTTTAATATGTACATGGCATCTTTTAATAATATATAAGTCATATGTAGTCGCATGTTCATTGTAAGAAAAGTAGCATTCGACCTGAAAAGTCGCAATGGATTGAGCCCCAAGCCTCCCACAACTATCCACTCAGGTCGTCGTTCCCGGAGCTGAGCTGCTTTAAGCCTCAGTGTATTTGTGCAGAAAGTCCGCGTGTGTAAGTGTTTCCTCCACTCTCTTAAAGCCAAGCTGCTCTCGGGGACCCAGAGGCACACAGACGCCCCACTTTGGCTGCGCTGATTGATCCTCTGATTTGGGGGAGCCAGGAGAGAGGCGTGCACAGGTGGGGTGGCCGTCGTCAGAGGAGCCTCAAGGGAGGTTCCAGTCAATGCAGCCTGACCTCAGCAAACGCCAGCTGGAACAGAGCTGCATTTTCTGATGCGAAACATTCTTTTAATGGAGACATGGGGAAAGGAAACGAGAGCGTATGCTTTTTGCTAATGCTGGAGGGAAGGTGGAGAGTTTTCTTTGTAAACCATTCACTCTTTAGCCAAGTTACTCAGCAAATGCAGTTTGCTAGGCGCAGTGAAGCCGAGGTCTGCAGGCGGAGCGTTTATCTGAGGAGCCACCTGCCGCAAGGAAACCAGTGCTGACTCTCCAGCTGAAGACGGTCAGCTTCTGGGCTTCAGGGCCACGGGGGATCCCAGCTCCTGCCTCCCCGGGAATTTAGAGTAAGTGAGGCATGAAGGTGCAGGGATTAGTTATTTACTTTGAAGTGAATCTATGACCTGTGAATGACCTTATTACAGGTTAACAGAAGCAAAAAAGTACTTGTAACTGGAATAAAAGGAAAAGTGTATCACATGCTTCACACATAGTCTTTACGATTTCTCCCCAAAAGGCTTGTGTCGATAACATTTGCACAGAGGCACACAAAGTAAAACTATTATCCACATGTGAGAGCTGAGAAAATGGATGCCCTCGACCTGGACACCTGCCTTGTCCAATTTTACCTAAAAAGTTAGCGAGCAAGCTAGAACCAGGGGCACTTTTCACCACAAGGGCTCTTAGGTTTATATTCAAATATTTAATAACTATGCAATCTGAGCTTAATACTGCATTTTACACTTTATAAAGCAATTTTCAAAGAAGAGGTCATACAATAGCCCAGGTTAAAGTGAGCGTGTGGAGTACTATTCACAGCACTTCCTTAGAACAAGGAAGCACGAACTCCGGAAACTGAAAACCTTGGTTCAGCTCATGCACCTAAAAAGTGACAGCATTCAAGGGACAGTGCTTTTGCTGACAAATTCCACTTTGCTCCCACACATTCTCCTGCGCATCACACCTAGAATTCCAAAGCATTTGAAGCCTGTATGACTGTATTTCACAAACCCCCAGGTATAAGGAGGTGAGGGATTTTCACTCACTTCCCAGAGCAGAAGCCTCAAAAAAACCAGTATTTTAAAACTGCAGTCACGTTATTGGGACCATTAGCCTACAGCTCCAAAACCAAGGACACTCACCCTCCCTATGCAAGACTTAAATGTTCTACCTAAACAATCACAGTAGTTTTTCCTACAAAATTGACACACTACAAAAGTCTTTACTTTTAAGCCCATTTCCTGCCATCCTTTGTGGACTAGGGTTTTCCTCTGGCTGAAGGACCTGGGAGAGACTTTCTAAATTTGACCACACGGGGGCAGTATTAACATGGCATTGAAAGGCTCCCAGGCCCATGAGTTCAGGATGACCGGGCACAGCCAATTAACTCGGGAAAACATCCTTTTGTGTCTTCTCCTTTAACTTAGAGATACGCAAAAAAGATAGCAAGCAGTGCAGTCCCTGAGCTCCGTTTCTTCCGTCCAGCATTACCGGAAAGATGTGGATGCCGGATGAGGGGCAGCCCTGCCGCCTAACAAGCCAATTACTCAGCCGCACAAATACACCTGGGGACCTGGAGGAAGGTGCTTCCATGAGGAAAGCGGAACAAGACTAGAATTTTAGGCAAATCACAGGCTTAAAATGTGTCCCTAGGCTTAGGATTTCTTCACTTTTCTTTTTACTTGACTTTCCAACAAAGAAAACAGGAGATGTTTATGTTAGAAATTTCCAACTTGCAAATCTATGCATTCAAAATACTGCATTGTTACTCTCACAATTTTCTTATGGAGCAAACTACCTGTCTCACATATACAGATATATGCATATACACACAGATGGCTTTCCTGGTATGCTGAAAGGACTACCTCATTTAATCCTCGCAATAATTCTGTACAGTAGATGTCATTGGCTCCATTTTACAGACAGGGAAAGCAAAGTCAAGACAAGTTAACTGAACTGATGCAAGTTCCCACCGAGAGTAAATGAGCAGAACCTGATTTATTGGACACAAACCCACATTTTTTTCTCCTCAGCAACTCATTTCACATTCAGAATCATAGTATTTCCCTCCCTTTTCATTCATCTTTGTTTGTTTGTTTTTTCATTTTGTCATTACCCAAGTTTACTTTTAAATTTTTAAATAAAGAAGCCTCAGAGAGAACACAAGAAATAGCTGATGAACTCGTGCCCAAATGAAGCCCGAGTCTTTGAAGATAAAAAGGAGGAGATGCATAATATGTGAACCTAGTTAGAAACACAGCCGCGCACAGAGGAAGCGAGTGAAAGGCACAGGTTTCTCTGTGACCCACCCCCACCCCTCGCCACAAGCGGTACCACAATACTACCAACGAATAACAAACCACTTTAAACGCGGGGAAGATATGACGGTGGATACACTATAAGCTAGTACTTATGGGGCATGTGCTCTTGGCCAGGCATAGCTTGAAGCCCTTTAAAAGTATTCAATCAATCAGTCAGTCAAATCATGTAATGGTCCTGCGTAAGCAAACAGTTGCCTCGTATTTATACTAAAGGGACCTTAGTCTTCACAGTGTTCTGAACTTTTCCTTTTTTCTTATTTTTTCCTTTTAAACATGTACCTTTCTTGGAGATCCTTCCTATCCATGCAGGCTGGTGTGTTTTTTCTTTGTTGTTTGGTGGGGTTTTTTTGTTTGGTTGGGTTTTTTAAATGTAGTGAAAGTATTCCACGGCAAGAACAAATCATAATTAACTTAACCAATACCTGTAGTTTATTTTCTCTCCCTATGCTCTTAACTAAGAAACATGGATAGTTGGTTTCCTTCTAGTTTAAAAGGCACATCTTAGCAACAACAACAAAAGACTGAATATGAAGAAAAAAAAAGACCAAATATGGTTAAAGGGTGGTTAGGTTAGAAAGGACCCGGTAAAAGAGAGAAACCTTATTTCTACGGTCTGGGAAACCACGTGTGACTGTTGCCTCACCTGTAGGCCGCAGCACTGCCGACAGAACAGCCGACATCACAGGCCAAATCACCAGTTCCTCCTGGACGCTTGCCAAGCCGCTTGCCACTGCCTGGGAATAAACAAAAATGCACATTTATATTTTTATATCGATACACACAGTAGCTTTACTCGAGGGGGATGCATTGCAGGACACCCCCCTCCCTGTGGATGCCTGAGCCCGTGGACGGCACAGAACACACACACGCTATGCATCTTCATATACAAACAGATCTATGATAAAGTTTAATTTATAAATTAGGCATGGCAAAAGAGTAACAACAAAAACTAATAATAAAATAGAACAAATATAACAAGGTACTGCAAAACAAAGTTACATGAACGTCGTCTGTAATTTCTTCCTGTTCTGCACTCACCTTCGCACCCGAAGGAAGCTCTTTAGGGCGTCTCTCTGGCTCATCTGAACTGCCAGCATCATTCCTCTAGCCTTTGGGGCCCATTGCGGGGGGGGGAGTGTCAGGGAAGGGCTTGTGGGTCTCGGTGTCCCATCCATGGCCCCGACTGTCCTGCGCGTGCCCATGATGGTGACCTAATGTAACGGTGATCCAGCGTGATGCAACTCTGCCTGTGACAAAGCTCACCGCTTGCTGTGGCCTCCAGAACCCGCGCTGCGTGGGACAAAGGTGGAGTCGTCCTTTCTGGGGGCTTCTGCACGCTGGGGGTCTTGCCTCCGAAACACCCCCTGCAGCCTCCCTCCCCGACAGGGCCGTTGTAAAGTAAAGGTGACTTGGACACGAGCTGTGACACCGACCGATAGTCCAGATGGCTACTCAGGGACCAACCGGGAGGGATCCACGGCGCAGAGACACTGGACAAAGGGATGGCTCAGGTCCTTCAAGGGCCAGGCTAGGCATCTCGAGACATGGAGAGACTTCATCATGCTATTCACAATAGCGCACGATTTAAAACTTAGCAATTGTTGATTTCTGGAGTTTTCCATAGCTGAAAACACGGAAAGTGAAAGCACAGCTGAGGGAGAGGGTGCTGCACACCTGAGGCCACTGCTTTCTTCACTCGAGCTAACGAGCAGGCGTGAGCAGCTCTGCCGCCCAGAGGCCATGTCTTCACCGTGGTCCTCTCGTGCCCCCCGAGTGATGCTGCAGCGGAGCAGTGGTGCATTTTCGATGAGCACTAACCTATCGTGCCAACCCCCTGTGGGCCGCCTGGGTCCTTCCTTCCCTCGTCGGCTGGTCACAGGAAACACCCAGCAGGCCGCAGGTGAGCGCTGAGGGAGAGGTGTCCGCACCCTGCGGGGTGTCTCGGCTGCCTGGTTGTGTGGCTCACTCTTCCCTCCGGGTGCTCGAGCCCAGTCCCGATACCCCGCTCCCAGCACACAGCGAACTGCCCTGCCCATCCGCCCTTACATGACTTGGTGAATCGGACGACACAAAACAGACAATTTGGTAATGGGGTGTCACCAATACAGTGGACAGCAGGAGGGTTTGACAGGAAGGGCAAGATGATTGAGACTTCTGCCTTGTGAGGCCCTGTTCGTGGTCCCCAGACAAAGAGAGGCTGCTCCTCTGGCAAGAGGAAGGCGTCTGCTTCCTCCTCTGTGAGGCGTTCAAGGGAACTCGAGGGTCCAAGGTCCCCAGGCTCCTCCACCCAGTCATCCTCTGGCCAGTTCTCAGGCCGCTCCTCTTTTTTCTACCAAGGCCCTTACAGAGGAACCTGGTCGTGGCTGTGCACTGGGTCCACTTTGCAGCTCTGCCCCCTGATTTTCTGCATAGGCTGTTTGTTCCCCGGCTGTAACACACCATCGCTCCTCAAAGCAGCCGTAAAGCCCCTCTGACTCTCACAGCAGGCTTCAAGTATCAGTTCACTGCTCTGAGGCCATCACTTTTTTCCCCCAATGATTGCAATGCAATTAATCCACTCCAAAATCCTCATAATCATCATTTTCCCCATACTGTTTATTCAGCAGAGCCTTTGCATAAAGTAATGTTTCACCTACTCCTTACGCCTCATCTGAACTACCTGCAGGTGAAAACACCAGTAATAGGAATGCCACTGCCTGCCAGGGGTTCTTACTCAACTAATTACCACCAGTAAAGGCCCCACATTGCAATCAGGTCATAAAGTAACCCAGCTCTGAAACAGATTCTTGAGGTCTGCTTTCTAGGACTTTTTCTGGTCTCAATAGCTATTGCCTAGAGTTTCTAGAAGGCAGAGTTTGAGACAGAAGGCTTTTATGCTATTATTGACAGGAAATATATAGGGGCAAGAGACAGGGTGGTACAAGAAGAGATATTTAAACAGATAATTGCAAGATAAAATGAATTCTGTAATAGAGATATGAATAATATCTACTCTACAGCCCATCTAAGAAGGTGGTAACTTGTACTTGATGAACCAGGGATGTCTTCCTGTAGAACTAAGGTAACAACATTTATTCATAATGCACTTTGTGTCAGGATCTATGCAAAGCCCTTTATATTTAATAATCCTGTGATGTAGGTACTAATGCTGTCTCCACTTCAGAGATAAGAGCACAAACTAAAGCTTGCTGAATACCCAAAGATGCTAAGCGGCCGAGTCAGGGCCCATGCTTTTAAGAAAGACTCAATACTGGCCTGATTTTTAAGAGATCAGGAAGCCCTGGGCTAAAAGGACAAGAGACAAAAAGGGAAAGAGGTGTGAAAGGGGCTAATTAAGCTTTAGTATAAAAAGAATTTCAGTATGAACTGGGAGCCATTGAAGGATGTCTTAGTCTGTCCTGGCTGCTGTAACAGCATATCATAGACTGGGGGACTTATAACAATAGAATTTATTTCTCACAGCTCTGGAGGCTGGGAAGTCCAAGGCACTGGCAGATCAGTGTCTGGAGAGGGCCTGCTCCCTGGCTCACAGAGGCTGTGTTCTCACTGGGTCCTCACATGATGGGAGAGGCAAGAGAGTTCCCTTGGGGTCTCTTTCATAGGCACTCATCCCATTCTTGAGAGTTCTGCCCCCTGACTTAATCCCCGCCCCAGAGGCCCTACCTCCTAATACTATCCCACTGCAGAATTGGCTTAAACATACGCATTTTGTAGGCACACAGACGTTCAGCCTATAGCAGAGGGTGAACAAACCAGGGAAGAAAAAGTGACGCAGCGTGGGTGAGAGGGTTTAGGCTGTAAAACCACCTGGTGGGTTTTTACAACAGTCCCATCCGGAGGTCATGAAACTCTGAAAATGAATTATGGCCTTGGACATGGGCAAAGGGACACAGAGCTTGTGCCACTATAATGCTTTACCCCCTCCTCCTGAGACAGAGGGCCAGATGCCCCACAATTGTCACCATGTGACTTCAGGCAAGTCTCTCAACCTCGCTACCCTGCTTCTCTAGGTATAACAGGAGGGAAATAATAGCTGCTACCTATCTACCTTGTAAGATTGTTATAAAGATTAAATAAGACAATGTGAGTACAGTACCCAACACTCACATTGAACTTATATGATGTCAACTGTAAAACTCTCATCCAGAGAAAGAAATCTAAAGAAAGCAAGAGAAGAAATAGCCCAACAGTATGTGATATTCTGCTTTCAATAACTGGTGGCTCTCTCTTGTTGAGAAGGGAGGTGTGAATCTTCTGTTCCCATATTTAGTCCCAGTTCCTCTCTGCTTCTCAAAACTGTGAGCATCGCACAGACTAGAAGCCATTTGTGCATGAGGCTATGGCTCATCACAGTGAATGAAGCACAGTACTTATTCAATGAATGTTCAACAAATGTTTGTTTATGTCCTTGTTATTATTTATTTTCCTGCTCCACCCTGTTCATCTTGCCAGCAGACTGACCTCTGTCAACAATTGATTTGTCAAATTTTCCCTCTTGGAGAGATAGCTGTCCGACATTGGGGACTTTGCCCACCCTGACCTACACAGGAGTCATTGATTCGCCCTTTGTTATTTCCATAATGGCTACCTAGAAGCAGCTAATCTTTCCATAGAAGTGACTATTCAAACCCGAATCTGTCCCTGAGTCCTTGCATAACTCCTGGCACAACTCCCCCCCCCCCCCCCCGGAATTAATGCCCATCTCCATAAATTTAACTCTGTTCCACCTAATCGCCAAGCTCTCTCACCCTACCAACCTCAGAGAGAAAGGGGGTTAAGTAGAATGTATTAAGTTCTCCCTCTCTGCTCTTTATTTCAGTCCTGTCTCATATCCTGGCTTGGGGCTAGAGTCTTCCCACAGCTCCTGGCAGGGACAATACCCTTTCCCATCCCTGGAAATTCCATCCCCACCCACAAGGTGTGAGCTGGTCCCAGGGTTTGGCAATCACCGTCATCTGACAGTCTATTCCTAAAATGCTGGTTAATTTAGGGTTAGTGAACTCTCCCTGCCAGATATCAGTGGTCCTGCCAGGACTATACTGTGCTATCCCAAGCTGATTCCAAATCTTTCTCTCAGCCTTTCCTTTACCGCCGGGTGAGAAAAAGATTAAGCCAACACGTCCCTCATGTGTGGTCTGCCTTCCACTCCCATCTCCTGAGAGCAAATGCTTAGCCAGAAAACATGCAAATATTGTCCTAAAACAAAAAAATAATGTTTAGACATAGAAAAATTTAAACCAAAATTTGGGGGGGGGTCTTTAATATTTTCAGGGACACAAAATATATGTCCAATGTAAATTACTAAAGAAATGACTTAATGCTGCCATCAGCATCCTCAGCATTTGAATAATTTCAGTCAGTTGGGTCCTTGTCAAGAACAGTAGATGTGAGTTTATCTTACATCAATAAAATTTTAAAAACCCATCAAAGTCCTCTCTCCCAGAGAAGAGAGACCTGTGTCCTAAAGACAAAAGCAAGTCATGTCTCCACACTAAAAGGCAGATTCTCATAGACACTAGTTGCACAGTGCCTGGAACACAGCAAGCCTTCAAGCAATGTTAGTTTTTTAATCACGGTAATCATGTTATCCCCTCACTGTAACCATCCTACCAGTATATGCACCAAGTGCAAAAAGAGATCCTGGGTCTCTTTTGACTTTCACAGGCAAATGAAAAGACATTCTTTTCACAGACATTCTTTCAGGTGTTGCACAAATTACCAGAGGCGCGCTACTATGATATTAGTATGTGAATTGAACGCACACTATCTCCACCCCTAATCTGAGCCGGGGTTTCATCCCATGAGATGCGCTGAATGCATCAGATTTTGCATATGTTGAGATACAAGCTCAAAGTGGTTTACAAACCAGTGACTTTGCCAAGTGCCTCTGGTGCCTCTCACTGAATGGGCCAGTTCACACTTGATGTTCAGTGGAATGTACAAGCATCTCTAGTGCAGAAAATTCATGGATATTTGCATGAAAGGGAAAATAATACAAAGAATGCTAACCAAGACCCTTTTCATGAGGTTTAAACAGCAATACGTCAACTGAAATCATGATCTTATGCCAATGACCTTGACATTGCATGGCGCACATTTTATAACATTCGAAGGAGACGAGACAAGGCCCATGTTTGTTGGGAGACTAGAATCTCTGAATGTTAGAGCTGGTGCACACACACAAACCTTGCCTATCATCTTCCCCATCATGCTCACTGCATGGCCTGGTAGCTGCTGGGAAAGGGATTGGTGTGGGGAAAGGTGAGTACATTTTGGACATAGATTGCTGGATAGAAGTCAAGCACCTCAGTGTACTGGTTCTGAGGTTCTGGGTGAGTTACTTCTCCTCTCTGGATTTCATTTTATCAGCTGTAAACGGAAATGATAGTAACATCTACCTCATGCAAATACAGTACAGTGAGGCCCGAGTGACAGAATGTACGCATGCAAGGCTCTTGACATTCTTTCAGGTGTTGCACAAATTATACGGAGGCGCGATGCTATGATGTCAGTGTGTGAACTGAATGCACAGCCCTCAGTTTAAGTCCTGGTTCTGCCGCCTAACTTTTATAATGTCACAGACCTCATCTATAAAATGAATATATATAGTACTTCCCTCATACGGATTCTGTGTTGAACCATGAGATACCTATAAAGCACTTTCCATACTGATACCCAGAGCACCCAACAGAGTCAACTAACATTAGATATTTGATGATAAAACTGATGTTCCTTCTACAAGTACTTAATGAGACCCAGCTGTATACTAGGCACACTATGTGCTGGGCATGAAGGTGAGAAAAAAGATACTTTCTGGCTCTAAAAGGACTCACCATGTAGTGAGGAATATCTTACTTCATGTGTTTGTTCCCAAAAATGATCAGAGACTTCTGATTGCCTAGAAAGTAGAGTTCAAGTTCTTCATGTTTGGAATCCAAAACAGTCCACTATGTGACCCCACCCTATCGCCCACTGAACCTCCGTGTGCAATCCATATGGAGTCTCTAATAAAACTAAATTTCCTATGATTGTATCATTATTCATTTTATTAGTCAGGGTTCTCCAGAAACAATAGGAGGATATTTGTTATGGGAATTAACTCAAGTGATTATAGAGGCCAAGAAGGCCTCCAATCTGCCATCTGCGAAACGGAGAACCAGAAAACCTGCTGATGTAATTCAGTCTGAGTCCAAAGGCCTAAGAATCAGGAGCACCAATGTCTGAGGGCAGGGGAAGACGGATGTCCCAGCTCAAACAGAGAGCAAACTCTCTCTTCCTCTATCCTTTTGGTCTACTTGGTCCTCGATGGGTTAGGTAGTGCCCACCCACAATGGTGAGGGTGATCATCTTTACTTGGTCTATGGATGCAAATGCTAACCTCTTTCAGAAACACCCTCATAGATGCACTCAGAAATAATGTTTAGCCAGCGATCCTTTAGGTCAGTCAAGTTGACAAGTAAAATTAACCATCCCACTCATGCTGGGTTCTCCACCTAGAGTACATCCCATCCCCTCTCTATTTCCAAACCTTGTGCTTCCTTTGTGGCCCAGTCAAATGCTCTCTATTGTGGACATCAGTTTTCTGCTTCAATTCATGTATGTTTAAGAAATCACCTCTTCTCTACATCTCTTCTGGTATAGCTGCAGATGGCACTCCTTGGCCACAAATGGGTACAAGAGAACCTAGCTCTGGTCAAGAAGAGTGTAGCATCCCCTCACTCTAGGGATTGATTCAGGGGTAGGCTTATGACCCAATCCAGGCTGATGAGAATGACACCATGGATTAGTACAGAACTATTTAGAAAGAAAATTTCCGTTTACACTGGAGTTGTTAAACTAGAAAGCTATGAACCCAGAGCTACATGACACCACCTTACCCTCAAGGACACCCTACTCAGAGGATAGCAGGGCTGAGAGATGGGGAGAAACCAACTGCCGATGGCATCATTCACCACTTGGATGAACACCTCTTGACTTTCAGTTAGAGAAGCCAATCCATTTCCCCTTCTTCTCCCCCTCCTCCTTTTTTTTTGTCTTCTTATTAGGTTTCTATCACCTTCCATCAAGAATCTCTGTCCGGCCTTGGCTCAGCGGTTGAGCATTGACCTAGGATCCAGGAGATCAAGGTTCGATTGCCGGTCAGGGCACATGCCTGGGTTGCGGGCTCGATCCCCAGTAGGGGGCGTGCAGGAGGCAGCTGATCATTGACTCTCTCATCATTGATGTTTCTCTCTCTCTCCCCCTCCCTTCCTCTCTCTGAAATCAATAAAATTATATATTTAAAAAAAAAAAAATCCCTGCTGACCAAGAGCACA
Source organism: Miniopterus schreibersii (assembly GCF_964146895.1). Taxonomy (NCBI): domain Eukaryota; kingdom Metazoa; phylum Chordata; class Mammalia; order Chiroptera; family Miniopteridae; genus Miniopterus; species Miniopterus schreibersii. Next base: position 8,928,664 of record NC_138101.1, on the reverse strand, counting down.
TCTTACTTATATTTGTAGCTCCTATGAAACATTGGAATGAGGTTTTGCCCACTGTAAGTTCTCAGTAAATGTTAGGTTAGATTAATATATAACTCATGGAATGAAATGGAATGAATTCCAAATGGCTCTCAACCTCACTAACATTTAACCTGGTTCATTCAGGCAGAGGAACTATATCTGAGCCAAATGATCTATTTGTAAAGACCATTCAGCCATTCAGTTTCTCTAGTGCCCCAAATGAGCTTGTAGTCTGCATAATAACTTATATATATAGAAAACTATACTTTTTTCCAAGTGTTTTTAACCCTCATTTTCCAAATGAGAAGAAGGCCTACAGAGAATAATAGAGTTTTTTTCACAGTCTCACGGGAAGTGGAAAGAACACCACTGCGAATTCCTCTTGGTAATTCCAAACTTTGTGATTCCAAAGGACTGTTTCCAGAGTCAGGATAATAGAGCAGTAAGAGCTTTTGGAGTCACCCAACTAGAGTTGAATCTCACCTCCACCACCTGTGAAGCATGACCTCAGGATCTAGCACATAGTAAGTGCCAAATAAATGAGCGTTTTTCATTGTTGACAGCATTACCGATGTCCCCCCTCCCCTTTATTAACATTAACACACATTTCCATGATTTCTCAGTCCACCAGAAATTTTAAACTGACTCATATCTTGGGAGACGACTGTTACCTATGAGATTTCTGTCTTAGGGGAGATCAAATTCCCCAGCAGCTGTCTCAGTGGGGAAAATGTAAGGCATAAGTGGCTGGTGCTTGTGTTATGATTAATTGTTCACCCATTATTCATAGACTTTCCCCACTGAAAATAAAATGGAATTTTCCTGTGCTCAGTGAGGGGAGAATATTATTTGATTACTATTACAGATTTGCTGTTTTAGAATCTATTTTAGGATGAGATTCTTTAAGTTACAGTAGGAACTTCTCAATAGATTAAGGGAATTTAATGACCATGGATGAATAAGAAAATGTGAAAATAAATGTAAAACTTAACCCTATAAACCTGAGTTGGCTTCAAAAAGTCTTGCCACTGGTTAAAGGCAAAATTAAAGAACCATCGCCTCCTTTATGTGACTTTAAGTCTCCTCATGGTCCTAACTGAATGTCAAAGGGAAAGCCTGCATAGAAAGTGCCAACCAGGTAGACATGGTTAAAAACAAGGTTTTCCAACCCACCAAAAATGGTTTTGGGGGCCACTTTAGACAAGATTTTACTGTGAAGTCTTAATTTCTTTTGGTTTAATCTAACTAAATCAAATGTAATTGGTTTGTAAATTTTTTAAAGATATAGACACAGTTAATAATTTTAAAAATTCTTATAATGTGTGCACACTTTAAAATACAATATTGAAACTGAAAGCAAGCCCATGCAGGAAAACAGAAAATACCCTTCTCCCTGGGGGGAAGTATTGTATCACTTTAATTGCTGACAAGTTTGCCTCTGTGACAAAGGTCTCTCCCCAAATTTTGAAAGACAAAGTTAGAGGAGAAAGTGATACTGGGGGGAAAGAGAATTCCATGCCAAGTATTATGCATGACACTAGACTCGTGGGAGCTCCTAGCGTGCCACCAAAACACGGGAGATCAGTGACCTTACTCTGCAAGAAGGGCCTTTGAGCCCCAGAGGAATTGGGTAAAGAGCCTGATGAGACATAAAACTCAGTATTGTGACTAAAATTAGAAAACCAAAACCTCCAGAGTTCCTTCTTTCCCTCTTCCATGAGCATTCTCATAAGCTAGTCATTCATGTTTAACCTTCAAAACTTGGTTACATTGATGTGGACCAGAGATTATTTGTTTACAAAACAGTTTCATAGAGAGACCACAGTTTCCAGCCTCCCTTCAAGTTGTGTGGCCACATGACGGAAGCCTGGCCAAAGGAAGGTGGTGGGAGTGATAACCTGGATTCCCAGACCTGGCCCATTACAACTTCCTACGCAACCCTCCAAGGTCTCCCTGTTACCGCATCTCCCAACCATAGTCAGATGACCTGATGAAGGACTCCAAGGCTCAGTGGATACTGGAGCAACTAGTTGGAAACAGACTGTGGCTTCCAGGACTGCATGGAGCAGAGCACTGATGCCAACTCACACTGGATCATGATATGCATGAAAAAACATTATTAAATTAAGCCTCTGAGGTTCAGGCATTATTTATTACAGCAGTCAGTCTTTTCTGACTACAGAATAAACCATGTGTACTTAATATTTTTATTTAAATACACCTACATTTTTCTTAAAATTTTTTATCATGGCATAATTTACTTTAACCTGTACTGTGGATTTGATACACTGGCTAATATTTTTTCTATTGCATGAAAATAAAATCAAGGACTACTCTTTAAAGTTTACGAAATAATAATCTTGTGTGCCATATTTTGAGATACAGTGTTATTCTAATCATTTCCCTGTGATTGGCCAGGCAGCTGGCCACTTCTCCAGGCAAGACACTGATTATTCAAAGTGAGTGTCTGTGTCAGGATGTGCACACAAGGTGCTGTGTCATCCCAAGTCAGCAACTGCTCTATAAGTCTAGAGGGCCCAGGTAGAAATGATGCAGTTGAGCAGAAACTCCAGAGCTGCTCTGGCTTAAAAGGCAGCAGAGCCTCTAGGCGAGAGACAAAATGACTGTGTCCACAGGCCTCTCCTGACTTGTGGTTGCTGTGGTCCCCTGGGAACAACTAAGGACTGACTAAGCAAGAACAGTGCTCTTCTTACCACCCCACTGCTCTGGGATAACTGAGTCAGTCATGCTAACTCCCTGCTAAGTCACCCCGACCTAGGGACACAACCTACCTAGTTTGCAATAAGCACATTCAGGCATCTGCCCCACAACACCATCTCTCCAGCCTGCAAAGAAAACCTGCTAAACCCAAGGCCAGAGTTCTGAAAAGTAGCCAGAATAAGATCCCCTGGAGGACAAGGGCCGAGCCCTAATAATCTCAATTCCCCAAGACATTCCAGGCACAGAACGGCACAAAATGAGCATTTGCTAAACTGAACATCTGGGGTTGCTCTACTCAAAAGGGAACAGAAAAAACTCCAGCGTTTTCATTTCACCTCAAAGTGATCCACTCCAAGTGAGAGAATTGCTTAGGAAATCCGTGAATACGCGTTAGGAATTTTCAGTAGGCATACGAGGGATGACTGAGTTTTCCTTCCTGGAAAGGAAACATCTAGCTGTGTTTGATCCCCGCCTGTAAAAATCAGAGGACTACAAAATCTGATGTAATTAAGACAGTCGGCATCCACAAGGAGCAAGCTGCTACCGAAACTCACACACACACACACACACACACCCCACAGTGCCATATCATTAATTAATTAAATATGCCACTGTTTGGTGCTGACGCTTGGATCTGTCTAATATTGCAAATCAGGCCACTTTCCCAAGACAGAAAGAGAGAGAGAGACAGAGAGAGAGAAAGAAGGAGTTTTTAGTATGAAATACACTTAACATAAAACCTGGTGACTCTCCTGCATGGCAAAGCACTAAGTAATTACTCCAGCCCCAGACATCTTTTATACGTAGACTTCCTGCACTCTTACAATCTGTTATTTACGGAAAAACTGGGGGGGAGAAAACAGATGAACTCTTACCATGGCAACCCTCGCAGAGCATGTTACACCTAATACTATCTGTCATTGCTTAGATAGAAAGCACTTCTCACCAGGGAAAAAAATGGACTTGGCTTGATTATATGAGTATTTAACATCCATCAGGGAAAACACATGAAGCAATTAAAGGAGCACTCACTTCGTCCCCTCAGGTGTTGAAACAAAGCTCCGAAGCCTACTTCTTTTTAATAAAATTTTCATTTCTTTAGCGGGAGAATTGATAAATTTGTATAAATGGCCTTTAGTGTTTAATGTGGTGACCAGGTTCTACCATTGTGCTAAGATTGAGATGCTGAGAACATTTAAGTTTTCTTTCCAGTGTTTGTCATCCAAAATTAAAATGTCCCTTTCCCAGCAGTTGTTTCCTTTCAGATGTTTACCGCAGGTTACTGTGGATTTAATTCTGAATCATTCAGTCACTGCGGACACTGGGCCAGTTCCCCTTCAGACTCCTCTCTCCCTGCCCATCCCCACCCCCAGCCTGTGTCCTCGTGTCTTCCAGAGACTCGCTAACACCTTTGTCCCCTCTCCTGGTTTTGCTTTTAATTAGCTTCCCTGGCTCTGGCTTCCTCTATTTTTGAGAGGCCTCCTAGAAATGTCTGTGAAATGTAACTACTGTCAGGCTACGGAACATAAATGCCAAGAAGAGGCCGATGGGGCATCACTGCATCGGTGCCCTGGTGGGAGGCCGGCAAGAAGGTAGGTTTTCACTTCTGGTCACCACCCACAATTAGAACACATGCAGTTGTTTTCCAAAAGGCCCGAGCCTCTAAGACCAGCCCTAACATCATGTCACATTTTCAAAGGTTTGGTTAATCAGAAACCCTTTGCACACATGCTTAGCAACACACCTGTGTTCTGATAGTTGATAGAACTGATTGATTCATTCATTCAGAATAGAATCATTTCCTTCCAGCTAAATGTATAGGAGAACTGGGAGGCAGGGGGGAGAGAGACAGGAGTGGGGGGGGGGAGCTCAGACCATGGAGATGCCACACCACTCGTATCTGCTTCAGAAGAGTTGAGAGTTGGAAGAGTTAGTGATACTGGCCCCACTCAAATAGAAGAGAGGAAATGTGGAGGAGCATATGGACATTTAGTGAGAAATAGCACACTCGGCCCCATACGCAAAATTAAATTGTAAACTCTTTGAGAAGGGGACTGGTTGTGCGGGAATGTTACTGCATGTTTGTACCCGGCAGGAGTTAACCAACATACACAGATACTAAAGGCATGGGAAAGAGAGAGGGGATTACATGAGGAATGGTTCTGAAAAGCGAGAGGGGACGGGATTAAGGAAACAAGGGAAGAGGCTGGCCCCAGACAAAGCCCAAAGGGTTCTTTCATTGAAAGAGGAGAGGAGATAGTCTATATTGGGATGAAGGAAATGTGACGGGGGGAAGATGAAAACATTGTCTGCTGATTGCTTCTGTTTTCTCAGTGGAATAAGAATGGCCAGTTGCTGACAGTGGGAGGGGAGAGGAGAGGGGAGAGGTAGATTAAAGGGGGAGTTAAAGGAAGCTAAAAGTCTTCAGGTTGAAAAAAAATAAGTCCCGTGCAGTCAATATCTAGATACACTGTAAGAAAAATGTCAGCTATTAGAGGCATAATTAATAATCAATGATCGTCAGAGAAACATGAAAGAAAAGGCAGACTACTTGCACAAATTATGATTGGATTAACAGCTGGCTTCATTCACGTGCGCGCGCACACACATACACACAAACCTAAGAAGGGAAAGACAAACACCTAAAAAGACCTTTTAAAAAAACTCATTAAAACTGAATTTAAAATCCAACCTTTAAATAAATTATAACAGTAGTTAAAATTCAAACACACACACAGTCTTACAGATGAGTTATCTCAATGATTCAGGAAACAGATTAATTTTATAATACATAATATGTACCAGAAAATAAAAAGAATGTAAATTCCCCAAAATATGTTATGAGGCCATTAGAATCCTGGTAAACAAATGAGAAAAAATGGAAAATTATAGCCAATCTCATTTATGAATATAGATGCAAATTCTGAAATGAAATATTAGGAAGACAAATCAAACAATGGATTTAAATAATTTATCAGGAACAAGAATGTAGGAAAGGGGCTCAAGGAAGATTTAATATGAGAAAAATTTATTAATTCAAACCACCATATTAAGAAGAAACATTTTATTGGATCCTCAATATGTGCAGAAAATACTTGTAATAAATTTTAACTATCTTTCATAAGAGCTCTTAGCAAAATAGGAATGAAAATTATCTACTTTGACCTTAAAATACTATCATATGCCTACAGAAATAATATTATTTTTAGTGGTAAAATATTACTGATTTTTCTCTTTAAAGTCAGAAAGAAGAATACTTGTTAATAGTACTTTTTTCCAATGTGATATTGAGGCCCTAACCAGTACAAGAAGACAAAAACAGCAACTAAAAATTAGCAGGGTTGGAAAGTAGGAAGAAAATTTTCATTATTTTCAGAAATATTATTGTCTCATAGGAAAATCCAAGAGGACTGGCGTGTAAAATCTTATTAATAAAAGAGGTCAGTATATTTATTTGGTACAAGAACAATATTCAAACATCACTTTTTTTGCTAACATACCAGCAATAAACAAATATAAGATACAAGTTTTTGAAAAGATAATTTTTACAAAGGAAGGAAAACTCTAAGGCATGTGGGAGTGTAAAACAATTCCTTCGCTTTAGGGACCTTGTTGGCAGTTTTCTATAAAGGTACACATCTTTATTTGTGACTTATGATTTAGCAATTCTATCCCAGGCATTTTCACCAGAGAAAGAAAGGCCATGGAGAGAACTGCACAAACCTCTTAGGAATTCTTAGGAGATTTGCTCATAATAGATAACACTGGAAAAAACCTAAATGTCTATACAAGCATTATAGTATAATCATATAAAGAATCTTACACACAATATAATCAAATGAAATGCTGCTCATGCAACAACATAAAGAATCCCCAAAACATCATGTTGAGGATGAGCCAGACACAAAAGGATACAGACTGTATCACCCAATTTATATAAAGTCCACTAATATGCAAACCTAATGAAGAAATCAGAAAGATTTATCTTGGTGGTAAGTGAAAATTAGATAGGAAAGGTCATGAAAGACTGTCTGGGGTAGTGGCAATGATCTGTTTCTTGTTTGGGATATACAAAGGTTTATACAAGCACCAAAACTTCTCAAATTGAATACTTAAGATCCATGAATTTTATTTTATTGAAATAATGCTTCAACATGATAGCAAAGAAAGAAACCTATACATACCTAGGAGTAAATTTTCAGGGATGTTCAAGACTATCCAAACAAATTTATCAAACTTTATTGGAAAATATTTAGGGAAACTACATATTACATTCATGGAGAGGAATTCTCAATCTCATAAAAGTAATAAGTCTCATTAAATAAATCTGCATATTCCGTGTCGTCACATTCAAAGTCTCAGTACCTTTGTGTGTGTCACAATCACCTGGGCTTCTGGTTATATAATTTATATGGACGGGTACAGAGCCTCGCTAGTCTAGGTAGCCTTGGAGAAGGGTACAGTAACACAAGTGGAAAAGGGTGGAGAATAGAAAGGTTGGATTGATCACCCAGCAAGATATACTATATAGAAGTGTTTGGAACATTGTATATGGGAAAATATAATAGACATAGACCAAAGGAATCAGGTAAAAATTTTCTCAAACTCATAACTAAAACTATTCTCACTCTGCCTAATCAGAACTTCCCACTTTACTGAATAATTTGCATTTATACATAGATGTGCTTTTATTTATACTGTCCTTAAAAAATTAGCCAAGCTGGCTTGGCTCAGCAGTTGATTATCAACCCAGGATCCAGGTGATCGAGGTTCAATTCCCGGTCAGGGCATATGCCCCTGGTTGGGGGCTTGATCCCCAGTTGGGGGCGTGCAGGAGGCAGCCGATCAATGACTCTCTCATCACTGATGTTTCTATCGCTCTCTCCTCTCCCTTCCTCTCTCTGAAATCAATAGAGAAATATTTTTTTTAATTACTTTAACTCCATTCATTCCTGTTTTGTTAAACCACTAAATTGGTATGATTGGCATACAAAACTGTACATACTTAATGTATACAATGTGATGAGTTTGAAGATAAGTATACATGAAACCATCTCTACAATCTATGCCATAAACATATCCATCACCCCCAAAAGTTTCCTCCCATCCTCTTTGTTTGTTTATTTATTTATTTATTTATTTAGTTAGTTAGTTAGTTAGTTAGTTAGTTATTTTTGAGATGAAAGCACAACACAAGGTCCACTCTCTTGGAAAATATTTAAGTATAAATACAGTATTGATAACTATAGGCATTGTTCTGTACAGTAGGTCTCTAAGACTTATTTGTCTTGTAAACTGGAACTTAGTGCCTTTTAATGAATATCTAGTGCCTTTTAATGAATATCTTCTGGTCCCCCACTCCAACAGCTCTTGGAAACCACTATTTTACTCTCTGTTTCTATGCGTTTGACTATTTTAGATTCCTCATATAAGTGGTTTCATGTAGTATGTCCTTCTGGGTCGGGCTTACTTCATTTAGCTCTGTGTTCTCCAGATTCATCCATGTTGCCACAAATGACAGGATTGCCTTCTTTTTAAGGCCGAATAATATTCTACCACAAGTATATACCACCTTTCTTATTCATCTGCCAATTAACATTTGTGTTGCTTCCATGTCTTAGCTCTGGTGAAAAATGCCTCAGTGAACATGGGTGTGTAGGTTTCTCTTCAAGATCCTGATTTCAGTTCCTCTGGATAAATATCAAGAAGTGGACTACTGTATAATATGGTATTTATATTTTTAATTTTTTGAGGAACCTCCATACTGTTTTCCATAGCGACCACACCAACTTACATTCCAGCCAACAGTGTACAAGGGTTCCCTTATTTCTTCACTGTCATTTGTGCCAACTCTGGACACACTACCTATTGTTGCTGCAATGTGCCTGCCCCTTCCTGGAACTCCCAACCCTGCTCCTTTCTCCAGGGCCTCCCACCCTTATTCTCTTCTCTGGCTGGCACTCCTAATCGCCCCTTCCTAAAATGGGTTTGTTTTCTCACTCACTCTACCAGAAGGTAAGTAACACCAAGGCAGGGATTCTTTATTGTTGGCCCATTGATAACCATCTATAATAAATGGTGCCTAGATGATAAGAGATCAATCAATTTGTTTAATGAACAAGTAAATTCTCACTACCATCTAATTTTATAGGTACAATTATTATCATTCCATGTTACAGGTGAGAAGCTGAGGCATAAAGAGATTTAACAGAGCACAAGGCTATCTTGCTAGCAAACATCTAAGCAGTAGTGGGGCTGACCTTCACATCCTGGTAGCCTGGCTCCAGGACCATGTACACAACCACTGAATGGCTCTGTTTCTCCACTCGATGTCCCTGGAGCTGTTATAATCCACACTACAATCTCATGCAGTAGGTACTATAAGGAGATCCATTTATTTGACAGATGAAGTGGAGGCAAAGAGTTAGACTCACTTGCCCAATGCCACAGCTAGTGAGAGACCGAGCCAGTTTTGATTGAGACATTTGGTTCCTAAAACTGCTCCCAACCACTATGTATAACTTTCTAAGAATGTGATTACATGAAATCACCTCTAGAAATAATAAATCTCTTTGTTGTTATAAAAAAAAAAAAAAAAAAAGGTATCCTTCAGGGCTGCTTTTTTTTTTAAGTGCTGCAAGTTTCATTTTACTGAGTGAACGCCTAAGCACATCAGATTGTGCTGCAGACCCCTGACCGCTTAATTACCTAATGCTTGTAAAGCCTGGGCTGCTGACCCAAGTCCTGTGGTCTTTCCCCTCCATGTGGTAAGCCCTTAATCAATTGGATGTTCAGTTTAGTTTAATTCAATGTTTTTACTGACTTGAACCATTTCCCAGCTGAGCTCATCTAAATTCCACCAAGGACTGCCATCTGACCAGGTTAAGATGGATTTTGGTCCAGATTTTAATCAGTCTACTTTCTATGTGTGTGGTCCTTACAGTAAAGCCATTTGGTATCTACACTGTGGGAAAGATGACATGCAATACAGAGGTTTGCCAAATGTTCTCACATTTCTTTTACTCCAGGCCATCTCCCTTTGACCACTCTCTGAAACTCCCAAAGAAGAGAGTTAGCTTTTAGTTAGTGCCTACGGTGTCATACACTATGCTATGTAGTTTATCTAGCTTTGTTGAGAGAATGGATAGGAAAATGCAGATAAGCTATTAGGGTAACTTTCTGGGGGACCTGTCCTCCTTACAGTGGTTAGTATCCAGGATGCTTTCATGGGGCTCTACCATCTCAACATTGACCAGGCCTCCTTCAGGCTGCCTAGAGGAAAGAGAAGTTGAAGAACTGTGGAGAAACTTTTCACTGCCTTAGGCTGGAAGTGATCTGTGTCATTTCTGCCCACAGCCCATTGTTCAAAGTTATTCACATGGCTTTACCAAACTCTGAACAGGCCATGTGAGAAGCGTGGTCTTCTCGTCAACTCTAATAACACCCACTACCATACCCACAGTCCCTCTACAAATGCTGCTGCTGGGTTTTAGAAAGCGTAGGCAATCTTCCCAAGGCTATCCAGCAGGACCTGGATCAGAACTTTAGTCTGTCTGGCTCCCAAATACATGCTTTGTTTTGTTTTGTTGTTTTGTTTTCCACCGCAGCATCCTACCACTTGGTGGAACTGTTTCTTTGAGAACTGCTCCCGAAGGTATTTATAGTCAATTGGCACGCGTACAACAGAGCATTCTCAACACCTTACCCCAAGCCCATCTTAAGGAAATGAGTTCTCCCCCATGTCTGAACACCTCTCCCTTAGGCCTGACCTCTCCTGTGTCATTTCACTTCCTCTGCCCACCCAGGGCCCATGTGAAAATGCTGTGTGTAGCTCTAAACCTTTGTACACATACGGCTCTTTCTTGGAAGAGCCATATTTTTCCTTCCTCCCTTTAGTTAGTATCTGCCTTCAGGGAAGACTTCAATGCCCATTCTGTGCCACCGAAATCAAGGAAAGTTGGTCACTCCATCTCCCACTCAGCCCTCACTCCTCCATCAGCCACGTCTGAGCAGTACCTGGAGGGGGAAGGCGCCATCTGAGAAGGATGGGACATGGCTGGTGCAATTCTAGTGTCTTCTCTGAAAAGCCATGACACCACAGATCTGACTTTGTTTTTGTCTCTCTCCTGACTTTGTGTACCTGACTTAAGAAATAAAAAAACACAAACAAAACCCTAATATGAAAAATATAGGAGCATAATTAAGCAAGAACTAAAGTCTGAGTTGTCAGAGTAGCACTAAGTTGTTAGCAGCAGAGTAGTTGCTAACCTATTGTACTAGCTACAAAGACATATATGCAATGCCTGTTCTCATAAAATTTTCAGCCTCCTAGAGGAAGCAAAACATGTGAAAATTTCTAGCTCAGGGAAGAAGCTGTGCCATAAGACAGGTCCAAGTAAATACATTTGAATGTCCAGAAAAGGATGGGATGAGGTCCTGTTGAAATAATCATGAGGGACGTGGCATTTGATAATGACAATGGTAATCGTAATAATAGAAATAAAACCAACATTAATGGAACAATTCTACCACACCAGGCATTTTCCTAAGCACTTTATATTTAATAACGTATTTAGACCTTAGAATAACTCTAGAGGTCTATTAGCTGAGGTTACAACAAAGAGTAGGCAGAAAACAACCCTGCTCCCTTGAAGGTACTTTCCACTGAGAGCTACCACTATAATCTCCATTTTCCAGGAAACTGGGGTGTGAGGGAGTTAAGTATCTTGCCAAAGTTCACACACGTTTTTAGTATCCAAGTCAGGATTTGATTACAGTCTGTAAGGCACAGAACGTGCCTAACCACTATGTTCTTCCAGCATGGGGAGACATAGGGTGATAATAATAAAAATAACACTCATGTCAGTTAACATTAGTCAGCATTTAACATATGACAAGTGCTATGGAACTTGACATGGGCTGTTTCTCTTATTCTTTAAAACAATCCTATGAGGGCAATAACCGCAATTGGTTTATAACTTGGTAAGATTCTGCACTGTATAATCAGACCATCATATTTTAAATTCTAGCACCAGTGAGTTTACCTGCCTCTGTCTCTTAATTTTAAGTGTTTTGAAGTCAGTGCATGTCTCAGCACTTGTTGTGTCCCAGTGCCTGACACATTCACACTGCTCAATAAATATTTGGTAGAATAAGAGACCTTGACCTTGTTGAAAAGTTTTCATAAATCAAAGCACATGGCATGAACTATATGATGTCAAGAACTTCAGCATTCCGAAGCCATTCCAGAAACCACCACGTCTTGGAAAGGTCATCCTTCATCAACATTAAAATCTCACCATAAGCCAAGGTAAGCACCGGTACTTCACGGAAGGCCTTGGATACCCAAAGGAGATAGTTGTGTAGAGCAGGCCAAAGGGTGACAACTTTTTCCATTTCCCTGTTAGCCTTGGGTTTGGTCCCAGTTACAAAGAAATTGGATTAGAAGGTAACTTCAATAGGTACACGTTTCCCAACACAAGACAGGGTACCTTGCATCAAAAATCACACCAGTAGCTGCATTTGTGGATGCTAATGCAAGTAATACCCTGGTGTTCTAAACACATTATAAAATCCTCTACAATTACAGGAATCCATTGCTAAGAGTTGCAGCTAAACCATTTTCAAAGTTGGCATGGGACCGAGAAATAAAGAAGTCAAGCTCCATCCACTTTCTTTTCTGCTAATGAATACTCCTTTTGTTCCAAAGTATCCCAAGTCACTCCCCTGACAGTACAGGTAATTAATGGACTGTTCTTCTTGATTCAGATACTGTTGAAAGTGTAGGGGGACTTGATAATTGAATCTGCATCCAAACTTTCCCATTATCTAAGTGACTAATAAGTGTACATTAAATTAATAACAATTTTTTCTAGAAACTTCTTCAGAGCTTATTGATAATGCTCATTTGACAAAAGAGAAAATGGAGGGAGAGAAGCCTTGCCAAATAAGACTATAGCAGAAATTTTCCTCTATTCCTTTAGGGATGAGATTTAAGATTAGACTCCATTAAAGTCAACAACAAAGTTTTTGACCCTGGTTCATCATCAGGCTCTCAAAAGTCAGAATTAAATCTTTAAGTAACACAAGTTGATTCAAAAAATTGTTTTTTAATTTTTTTTTAATGAGTTCAATCTAATTTTTTAACTTTGAAATAAAAGATTTGGGGTAGGGTAACTTTCAGAGTCCTTAGAAACAATAATATAGAATGCCTCTGATATTATTTCACTAAAAAAGATCTCCAGTATCAGTCATTTCCAGGACACCTTCAGAATAGAGATTAGAATAGGTTTGGCCGGGATATTTTGAGTAAGCAGTGCAAAATGAGAGTCTAGAAGTCACAAGTGTTTGAACCTGCATTAAGTTATCTTTTCTGGAACTGATCTTAGTGAATGTAAGCTAGAGTTTCCCCTCCTCCCAAAGGAACCTCTGCACTGATTCAACATGCACAGGGCAGAATAAGAGCTGATTTAGAAGATGTTCTACTTTAAAAATTCCTCAAATGTAAGTTTCTTCTCCCTGGGCAATCCTGTGGCATCTTCTTGCATTCAAGGCCATGTGTGATAGCCAGGAAAAGATTACCATAGGTTTTGCAATTGTTCACACTAAAATATCCCAAGCATCGCCTTAATAATTTGAGGAGACCCAAGATGAACAATAAATGATTGCTCATAAACAGAATGTTGGTTGTCATTTCATGTTTTCTCTTAGCAGTGCAGACAACATATGGGTCAAACAAAGTAGCTGAGAAAAATCTTTTTGAGGGTGTTTTAGTAGGAATCACAAAGGAGGCACTTCTGGTCTGTTTCCCAAGAGAAAGGAAAATTAGCCAGACTAGAAAGAAAGAGATGGTGTTTGGGGGGGACAACTAGTTGACTGAGGTTGTAAATATCAACATTCCAGGATCCAGAGACTGTGGTAAAATAAGAAAGGCTCTGAACATCTTGATGAAGCAGTGTGGAACTGCAGCTTCTCCCAAACACTAGTGTCCCATAAGATATTAATCAGCATTCCTCAGAAACATAGGTTTTGTAATCAAGTGAGCTTTGGAAATGGTGAGTGCTATAGTTGCCATTTTAGAGATTCAAAAGCACTTAGATGTTAAAAATCAGATAAATCTTGCAGGACAAAGAGTCGGTTTAATGTGGATCAACCTAACTGCCTAACTCATCTGAGACTAGAGGCAGAGATACAGCATAGGGCGGTCAAAGTGAAGAGAAGAGGGCAACTGTCGTAACTGATGCTTCTGCCAAGCATTACTGGTGGTGACTTTAAGATAGAAAACAGAAGGAGCCAGTTTAAGAGAGAAGATGTATTGCTGGCTTTGGAGATTTGTGGTTTCTGTGGCACATTTCTAGGGAGATGTCTAGGAAAGAGTTCAGGATGTGCAGGGGGAGCATCTGGGATACGGTGTTAGGAGTCATTGCTATTTCATTGGTTTCTGAGGCAATGCAAATGTTAGACTCATACAGCAGCGCATTATGTTAAAGCTAATTTTGGTGTGGATTCATATCTACTACAAACCAAAACTTGCAGAGGCTACTGTTAACTTGAAAAGAATGAGATCATATGAATTCTACAAGGCAGAAAATGTGGGTTATGCTTTCAGTTCCACTGGAAATCCAAGATTTCAAAAGCAGAGAGAGGTAGTAGATCATTTAGCTCCACTGTGGCTCTGTCTACAATGGGCTGAGGCAACCAGGTGGCCACTGGAATATTCAGCCCAGCCAGTTATTAGGCATCACGTAAATAACAACGAAAAGGGACATGAGTGAGTTTCAACCTGTGAAATTTCTAAATCCAATTGTTTCTTATTAGAAATCATGACCTCTGCCCTGTTGTTTCTTCCACCTGGATTCCCTACAACTGGTTTGTCTCCCAGACAAAACTAAATCATCATTAAATCCAAGCTGGATATCTGTCCCCTCCACAAAGCCTTTTCTAGTCGTCTTCACCAACACTGAAGGCAAAATGAACCGCTTCATTGTCAGAGCTGTGACACTTCACCCCTGTCTCTGTTAAGGCATGTCATACACCACACTATTACTAGGTGGCTGTGCCCTTCCTCCAACTGCATTGTGTGCTCCTTCAAGTACCATTCAGTTTCTGTTAAATGCATAATAAATGTCTAGTGAACAAAAAATGAATGTGTGCACTATGAAATGTATGGAAGCAAGAATGAAAGAATGAAAGAATGAATGAATGAATGAATGAATGAATGAATGAATGAATGAATGAATGAATGAAGATCTTCACTGGCTATCTGTTTATACCAGGACAGTTCATTGTTCCACCCAGTTTGTTGAAATTTGCTCTTTGGGGACACTGAGCAGTCAGGATTCTGAATTACTTCACATGGGACTTTAGGCAATTAGGGACAGTCAGGGCTCACAGAGGCATAGGGCGCCCCATTTATTTCACTGAATCCACATAGACACAACCATTGGGCTTCTGGCTAGAAAACTGAGGAGCAACTCATTCTGTACAAGGTGTAGATGAAGAAAGGGGGAAAACAGGTGTTTACATGGTATTAATTTTTGCTCAGAACATCACATTGAAAGTGGAAAGGCCAAAACCAGGGGAAATGTCAGACACTGGCAAAAAAATATTATGAGGGCCAATAATGTAAACCTTGTCTTATTTGAAGGGTAAAGACTGTAATCCACAGATCAAGTTCAAATTTCCTGTTTAAATATTGTTAGTTTGAATGTTAATCTGAGTTCCGTGTTTGATTGTGGGGACTGGGGCTGCAAATATTGATTACCATGAAATGAAAGCTGAAATTCATTTCTGAAAAGGAAGCTTAGGAGCACGTTTATATGAATCCAAATAATAAATAATACCTTGGGATTCTGACTCATTCCCAAACCAGAGTGTAATTATTTCCCTTTGCACCCTCCTTCTCAGCCTCCTTTCAGTTGACCGAATGCACATTCCATATCTGGGCACATTTACAAAAGCTACAACAAACAATCCAAGTAGCCAAACACCATGGCAACAGAACCAAACTTGACAGCACTAACTCACAACAATAAATCTCCACAGATTTCAGAGTCGCCACCAGATCCCCTGCTTGGTCCTGCCTTACAAAGTCCCACTTTCCCCAGTGAACCACAGGGGTCGCTGCTTTGTGCCATGGCTCCTAGAGTTGCCAAATCCCAGGTGTGATGGACAGCGACGGGGAAAGCTCACACCAGAGAACCCCAGCTGAGCAAAACCTGCTGCCTAGAACTTGGTTTGCTTTTTAAAACCTCAGAGATACCAGGTTATAGTGGGGAGATGCAATCTTGCTGAAAGTTTACGAGCTAAAGATTTCACGGCACGAGAGGTGTCAACAGAGCTGACCCCAACATTGCTCTTACCCCAGCAAATCCCTAGGACACTGAGTGCGTGGATCAGTGCGTGTTTCTACATGATCTGGCTGTGTCTGTCATATCTGTACGAAGACCTTTTCATGCACTGAGCCTGAGAGAAGCTACAGAACTGAGGCAGAAATCTTGATGGGAGTCGATGGACAGAAGGTTAAACATGACCGTGAAGCAGAATTCAGGCCAAATGAGTGGCGATGCTTTCCTTGAAGCAAAGTTCCTAAGCTCTCCTCTTTGCTTTGTCTATAGGCAAATAGCCCAAATGTTTCACTGACACAACAGAAGGGCACAGGGACGGTGAGCACCATGCACGTCACTGGGCCCCGGTGCCAGTGAGTAGAAGGGTATGGACTATGACAAAGTTCTCAGCACAGCAGGAAAAGCAGCAGAAAATCAAGAGGCTAAAATGAGGTTTTCTGAACCAACACGACTCATCTTAATTCTGCAATTATGTCCTCTGTATTCTGTTAGTGCTAAAATTTCCTCTCTTTTATGTCATGATGGTAGAGGGAAAAGTATTATAGTTTTGTTTGTTTTTATTTTATTTCTTTAATTTGGCAAAATAAAAAAATAGCAACGCTCTCACAAGTGCCATAATTAAAAACATGCATCATTTTATTAAATAAAATTGTAGAAAAGTATAGAGAATAATGAAATAAGCTTCTGTTTCTCAAGATTTTAACTCATAATTATCAACAGTGTGTCACTGGGTATAGCTCTATGCTTTTTTACATAATTAAGCAGCTCAGATAAGGCCCGACATTCAATCACAGTGGCCTGTGATTCTAGGTGGTAGGAGCAGGACTAGATTTCTGCCTCCAAGTTCCTTTCCACTGCTCCAACTCTCTCCTTGTAATCCAAGAAGCCCTTAGACAAGTGGCCAATGATATTCTAAAGAAATACCTAAGACATGGGTGTTTGGAGAGACTGCAAAATGCCCGAACAAGACAAGAAGATAAGAAACAAAATTGAGCAGTTACATAAGAAATTGTGATTTCTGTCCCACACGGTTTTTTTGTGCCTGAAGCTTCCTGACAGAGCAGGTAAAAATCAAGAAACTAATTTTCACATTCCTGTAAAAATGCAAATGTCATACATAATCCCATTGTTATAACAATTTTGGAGTCTGGTCACTCCGACTAAATAGGGTATAAGACTTTGGGCAAATTAATTATCATTTTTAAGTCTCAATTTTCTCACCTTTAAAATGAGAATGATAATACATACCACAAAAAATAAAATTTATTGTTGAAGGATTAAATGAAATAATACAAGTAAAGGAGCATTTATCACAGTGTTCCATAAACACTACCAGTTATTCCTGTTTCTGGGTTTTCTGCTACAGAGGCTGCACATGAATGTCGAATGCTTTTAACTCTGAAGAATACATCTTTCACTGCCAGGTTCATTTCCCCAGCCTCCACCCAGGCCTCCTAACACATGCCAGTTGTCAGAAATCTTTCCTAAACTCTCAACACAGAGCGTTTATTTTCTCATGTGCAAATTTTACAGCCCAAATGGATGTAATGTGCATATATGGTGGGTGACCCTCTAGACTGAGATCTACGTGGGAAGTTAAAGCATAAGCAATTTAACATATTATGCAAGAGATAAATATACAAATACCCAGCATGCAAGGTGCCATAAACAAAAGCTAACTCTCAGAATGCATTACATGACAAAGGTCAAATAAATGGTCTGCGCTACGTGCTTTGGTTTCAACAGATGTTAAGAGTTCCGCAGGTTGGAAGGACTGTGGGAAACTGTAATGGAGCAGAGTCCAGTGCTGGGCCATTAGGGAAGAATAGGGTTTGGTTTGGCTGAAATGGGGATACTTCCATGAGTAAAATCAATGAGTAAATGACTTGGAGTAAACCAGAGAAAATGGAGCCATACAAAGTGATTAGAAATAAATCTATATTTTATGTAGTTAGATTGAGGCCAGAGCATGAAGGTATCAAAGTTCCCAGCCACCCACTACTTGTGGCAAGGAGCCATTTGGCAGAACGTTCCTCAGTTCTGTTCTGTGAAATATTTCATGTCCACCTCTATTATTTCCCCTTAGTGCAACCGTACTATTCCTTTTCAGCTTTTTAGTTTTAGAGTGTTTTTTCCTTAATTTGGCTTCTCCTGATCTTTTGCTTTTCTCTTTCCTATTGCACTCTCTGGCCTGCCTCCCACCCTCCCTAATGCAACACTACTTCCTTGTCATATCGGAACTATGCCCAATATGAGGCCTCTTCCTCTCTCTAGATGCAGACAAGACCAAAACTCCTGTATGATACCATAAAACTTGTTCCCAGGGCTGTGTGAGAGTCTCTGGCTGCCTGGCCACTAAATGGAGGCTGTAACCTCCGGGAAGAGGGAAGCCATGGAGGGTTGTGGGTGGGGGTAGGCAATGATGTAAATAAACAGTCGATCTTTTTGTTTCAAATGGTAGAATCTGCTAGCCATGCTAGAGAAGTTAAAGGGTCCCAAACCTCACTAACCAGGTCAACAGAAATCCAGCTCAGTCACTGCCTCCGCCCATCAGTCACCTGTGATGCCTGAACAATCGCTGCGTTACCACTTTCTGCCGTAGGGTACCATACACTCAGTTACCAGTCAGTTCTCTGCGTTGTTGTTTATTTCTTTTGAGCATGTTCTCTGCTTTGATCAGTATTTCATATTCCTCTAAGGTGGGGTTTTCGTGGGAATTTTTAACTTGGATTTATGCTTCTCGGCCTTAGCAGCTGTCCTCACTGACAGTGCAGCCCACTCGGATACAGTCCCTGCTTGACACAGCCCTAAACAGAAAAATGCACTTGCATTGTGAAAATCCATGCTAAATGCTGTTCAAACTTAGCAGCTCACCTGTGCAAGTCTGAGGCTCATCTGCATACGGTGACATTCCAGTGGTAAGGCACCGGTAAGGCATCTTAAAAGCAACCTCATGCTTACAGCGTGAACTACTTCCTACAAACCGCAGTATCAATAATTACTCATCCAGCCTCCACTTAAATCTTTCTGGGCAGCTTCTCACAAATCATATTTGAGAAATTCAATTTGTAAAAGTTTTTTTTCCCCCTATTGATTCAAAATCTGCTTCCCTCTAACTGTTATCCATTATCCTAATCCTGTTTTTCAGAATTAATAGAATAAATCTTACCCAGAAGCAGACATTGAGTAAGGAGTTTTGTGCCCATGATTTATAATAGAAGTGCTCCGAGAAGAACTCGTCAAGGAGTGGGGGAAGGAGGACAGGGAAAGAGAAGAGGCCAGGAAAGATTCAATGACAAACTAAGTCCCTTGGAGGGTGGCTTCAGCCAGATCCCACAGGGGAGCTCCCTAGAGTATATGTGACATCTCCCAATTTTGTCCCTATTGGGGGCAAGGAAGCTGGGCTTTCATACTACACTACACCATGAAATCATTCACCAGAGGGCCACTCTGGGGGCCTAAACCTTCTGCACTTCTCTCTGACTGTGTGAAAAACACTCCAGTAGCCTGAGGAGAGTCCTCTGAAGGGAGATTTCAGGTGTGAGCCTTTGAAAGCAAAAGCACACAGAACCCAAGGCAGAGATCACTGAACTGGTCAAGGGATCAGAGCACATTGGAATGAGGCCAAGCGTCTACTGCACCCCTCTTCGTACGATCCCTTCATGCCATTGCAGATGCCTTCACTTCTCCAAGTCTCCTTGACTTTCCACTAACCTTTTCTAGATCTCTTGACCCCGAATTTGCACCCAAACCTTGTGAGATCTGTGTAATACTGCACTATTGCTGCTCTACTGCACATTGAAGAAAGTGGTACTTTAGGAAGGTTTACCTGGCCCTGGGATGACACTGAGGTGAGCCTTTCCAAGAGCAAAGGTTAAAAGGGCTGGATATAAAATTCTGCAATTCTTCACATGTCAACGGTGAAAAGATGGTAGCAAAGGACCTTCAGAAAGGCCCACTGGCCAGAGAAACCAGACCCTGTGTTGGAACCATTCAAAGGTCTGAAGTTTCAGCTACAATAGTTTTCAACTCAGCCATGTTTATGAAAACAGGAACTTGGAACTTGAGATTTTGACACCAAAAATGCTTTGAATTTTAAAGGCTGAAAAGTACATTTCTAGCCTTTGGAAAGGTCGCCCTTCCTGTTTTCAGGTTTATGAGCCGCAATGTTTATGGTGGCTCAGTGTCAGCTCTTGTTTCTTTTGCCTGCAGGGCATTTCTGTGTAAATGTCATTCTCCCCAGCCTGTACACTGTAAAGGGTGGCTTAAGGAGGGCTCGCATGTGGGTATCCAAGGCAATGTTCCCATGGGAAAGGGCTGGGGTTCTGGATCTTTTCCCTGTATTTTAATTGACCTTCTTGTTCATACAGTGCTATTTGCAGAAGGATCTTGAGGTCACAAAAGAGGATTTCTTTTTTTTTTTTTTTTTAATATATCTTTATTGATTTCAGAGAGAGGAAAGGAGAGGGAGAGAGAGAGATAGAAACATCAATGATGAGAGAGTCATTGATCAAGCACACAACCCAGGCATGTGCCCTGACCGGGAATCGAACCCCGATCACCTGGGTCCTAGGTCTATACTCAACCACTGAGCCACGCCCGGCCAGGCACAAAAGAGGATTTCTAAAACACCAACCAAACCAAAGGAAACAAACTAATAAATATAAAATAGCATCACAACACTACCCCTACACTAGGTTTGCAGGTTGATAATTAATCATATTCCCCAAACTGGGGTTTGAAGATGGATAATTAATCATATCTTTCCTCCTCAAATTTAAAAAAGTTAGGAATAGACATAGGAGTCACAGGCAGAGAACAACATATTAGCTTTTGCAGATGGGAGTGAGATTAGCATGGCTGGAACCCATGAACAGTGGGCTTCCTAATTATCTTTCCTCTGTTGAATTTACCAAGTCTCCACAGGGCAGAAGGATTGTGTCTGGCAATTTCTGCAGGGACAGGCCAGCCACCAAAGCAGAATAGTTTCAGGGACTGAGCAGGGAGAGAGAAAGGAATGAAAACAGGGGCCAGGAGACTCTGGGCACTTGTAACTCTGATCTCAGACATGCTACTTACTCTCGTCCTTAGGCCCCTCACTCCTAAAAGAAACATGCTGAGAATTAAATCAGATGATACGTCCAAGGAGTTTTGCACATTTCCTTTGAGTATTCCACAAAGAGTCACTTCCATTATCAAGAATATTGATATTTTTTATTTCTACCTTCAACCCACAGACAGATTCTTAGGACTTAGGAGCCTCGTCTTGCCTATTCTTCTACTGTCACTGCTGACGCATCCAAAATGTCACCTTGACATCTGAGGTCCTAGAGAAAGGCCAGATGCAGACGGCAGCTCCAGTTCTAGGGCTGCTCCAGAGAAACCTTATGAACATCACTTGATCACAAACATTTGGTGAGTACCTCCTTCGTACTAAGCACAGACTTAGGCACCAAGAGGAGCTGAAATCTGGAATGAGATTTCCCACAGTCACAATGGTTGCAATGCAGGGATCGGGGCAGAAAGAAGGAAATAGGGGTTTCTCAACCTCATTTGCTAACACTGCTTATGGGCAAAGTATCAAGTTCCCAATAGCCAATAAGTAAATAAACTTGAAGCCCTGGAAGCATCCTATGTTCACAGGCTATGTCAACACAAACAGAATTATACATTTCAGCATGTGATTAAAAATAATATAGTGGTTCACTTCTTTGTATCCATATTATAACAGAAGTTTTGAAATCTCTAGGTCATGAAAGTAGCTCCCAAGCTTCATCAGACCCTCAGGAAGGAAATAAATTCTTCTTTAATCTTTCCTAAAGTCAGTAAACCAGACAGAGGGGCACCACACAAAATAACACATACACACTATTCCTTAAGAAGCTACTTGTGAATTATTAATGGTTGGTCAGCAACAAAATCTTCAAGACAAAGACAGAACATAAAATATGAAGCCTCTCCAGTCACAATATTTATTACACTTTGCAAAGATCATATTTAAATACATTTTTAACATTTAGCTCCTACTTAACAGTCGTGGATAATCTTTCCATCATGGCAAATTTAAATGCATTAAATTAGAGTCTCTTTCTTCTACTATGGTTTATGTAATTAAGAGAGTAGAGATGATGTGGAAATATTGGGATTGCAATAATTTGGAGACTAACAACACTGATAAAATTAATAATGCATCCATCTCTCTATAAACTCCAGAAGGACTATATTTCATGTGAGCACATTTACATGGCAAGCTAGCACATTTGGTAGTATATTGAAGATGGTCACTTTATACAGGGGTCACTTATTAACACATTGGGTAGTTATAGGGCAAATTAATGACAAGTTAGACTTCTGTAAATGCTACTAATTATTTTATCCATTTATTTATTCATTCATTACAGAAATATTTATTGAACACTTACAATGTGCTAATTGCTTGAGAAACAGATGTGATTCAAAGAGACAGGATCTTCCCCTTTTTACAGTTTACCATCTAGTAGTAAACAGCTTTGACTTCAATTGTGAATTTCAGGATTCTGGTCAACAGCGGAGCTACCACTTCTGTGTATGACAGTCATTCTCTCTACACGCAGATACCATTCATTTGTATTTTACTAACATTCACAATAAGCGTAATTATCTGCTCTCCTAACTCTCAGTACATTTTAGGCAGATAATGAGAAGTGCCCACCATTGTTCAAAAATATAAAACCCAGGACAGTCCTTGCTACCATTCATTAAATGCTTGCTTCCTGCCGAGCCTTGTTATCAACACCTCACTCATTTTTATACATGTCACCTTCACACAAACCATATGAGGCAGGCACTAGTCTTATCCCCACTTTTCAGATGAGAACACTATGAAGCAGAGAGGGTTCAGCCACTTGCCAGGGTCACTGTTCTAATAAGAAGCAGAGAGGGGACTGGAACAGAGTCCAGCACGGAAAAGCCATGGTTTTGAGCACAGCAAACACTCGCGGCCCCATGAGGACGCTCTCGGCACCCCGAGGGTCCCCGTTTCAGCAAGCCTCCAGGGGTGCCCGGGTGCCGAGCAGGTGAGCCGCGGCTTCAGTGCAGTTGCTGCGTCCAGCTTTCCACGAAATGGGAGTCGCTCTGAGTCCCGCACCCTAAGGCCAGGGGGGTAAAGCCATTGCTTAATGCTACGCAGTGGCCTTTCTTTGTCCTCATGGCAAACTGGCAGAACTCCTCATAAAAATGATTAGTGAAGCCCTGGCAGGGTGGCTCAGTTGGTTGGGGCCATCTTCCCACACACCAAAGGCCAGGGGTTTCATTCCCGGTCAGGGCACATACCTGTGTTGCATGTTCTATCCCCGGTCAGGGCACATACCTGTGTTGCATGTTCTATCCCCGGTCAGGGTGCAGGCAGGAGGCAACTGATCCATGTTATCTCCCACATCAACGTTTCTCTCTCTTTCTCTCTCTGTCTCTCTCTCCCTTCCTTCTCCTCTCGCTAAGTATCAATAAATCATATCCTAAGGTGAGGATTAAAACAATAATAGTAATAATAATAATAACAATGATAGTTGGCATAAAGAACCAGCATAAATTTTAGGCCAGCCTTTCTTGTCCAAACTTTCATGTGGTGGGAAAACACCACTGCCACCCTACTTGTCAATGGCAAACTTACTCTACTCACTCGTTATTCCACATGAAGACAGGAATAGATGAAATAAAATGGTTTTGCATGTTTCTATTTCAGGAAAACTTATTAAGAGTAAAAGGACATGGGCATTCAAACTTCTCTCTGCAGACTTGTGTTGTGCAAATCATTAACACTTGTGTGAGGTGACGTGGAGACGTTTTGAACCTAGCTGGAAAAACTGGGTAAGAGATTTAGAAACACAACTTAAATTTCTGACCTTGGGAAAACCAGCCACTAAATTCTTATGAGCCTCAGTTTACCTGTAAATTGGGATGCTCTCTACACTGTTAAACACAGAAAAAAATTATTTAAAGAGTAAAATCCATTATTTCACAATGGATGTGAAAGTACTTTGGGCAGTCTACACGGATTCAGTGTAATTCAGTCCACAAGCATTTGCTGAGTATCTTCTATGTGACAAGGATGGTGATCAGCCCCAAAGTCCAAAGCTTTAAAGGATTATTATCACTAGCATGTTAGTTTTAAGCCACGTTTATGGCATGATAGAGTTACATTTTGTGTATACACACAATTTATAGTACATCTGGACCCCTTATTTCATAAATATTTACTGTAATTATGTTTGTTTTCTAGGACATAAGACGTAATTTTGCAGTTTTAAATGAATGTTGTGGCTTTGTGTTTCTGACATACTAATCATCATTTCTCTAATTTATTTGTTGACAAATCCTTGGTTGAAAATATAAATGTCAATTATAATATTGTTTCTATAAGAAGCACATTCCAATTTATAGCATTTGTTTTTAGGAATATATTACACTCTAACTTGGAGGCTGCCTATATTTTAAGTTTATTTTTCATATCAATACACTAAGATCCTGAAAATGGATGTTTTCTCAGATAAACCTAAGTATGATATCTGAGGCAAATATGGAAACACACTCTTTTTCTCCAAGTGAGGAATTATCTCACTTTTCATTTATTTATCATTCATTTGATGAGCATTTATTGCATAGTCACTATGTTCCAGGCACTAGTCTATCTGCCCTGAAGGATATGAATAATTTTTAAAATGCCAAATAAATTAATTATATAGACCCTGCCCTTGAGGACCTCCCAGAAATAAACACTCCCTGGGTCAGGATGCAATGCCAAGGATAGATCAT
This sequence comes from Miniopterus schreibersii, assembly GCF_964146895.1. Taxonomy (NCBI): domain Eukaryota; kingdom Metazoa; phylum Chordata; class Mammalia; order Chiroptera; family Miniopteridae; genus Miniopterus; species Miniopterus schreibersii. The sequence continues at coordinate 8,903,789 of NC_138101.1, read as the reverse complement.
CAGAAAACAGAAAGAGCCTAGTCTCTGGCAGAGCCACCAACATATGAGCCCTGGAATGTCAACCTTCAGACACACATTGAAGTAGAAAAATAAAACTTGTAATTGGTTTGAGCCATTTTTAGAAAGTTCCTGTTATTCATATCTGAGTGCAATTCCTCATACATAAAAATCCCTGACACATATGGAGCCCAAAAGAGCAAATCTCTCCCATCCCCCTGGGACAGAAAGGAAGGTAGAAAGGTGCTAGGAAGAAAGGGTAAGGATCTGGGGAAGGTTTTAGAGAGCACTGGAAACTCTGAAAGTATAACTTATAAGGAGGCTTACAATCTGTCCAGAAGCAATGGCAGAAGGGAAGGTGTGGAGGGGTGAGAGAACAGGCGTGTTCAGAAGCACTGAGTGTCCTTGGTGTGGCTGGGATGGAGGGAATTAGGAGATACATTGGGATACATAACCACTGACACATTTAGCAAACGTCTGGAATGTCATGCTAAGGAGATAGGACTTCACCCTTCAGGGACCAAGAGGAGAGCCCAAGCGATTCAATGCAGTCTAGAACGGCATCACTATTCCCTCACTGGTACTACCAGCCTCTGTAGGAGAGAACTGAGCACTAGGAAAGTGAGCACTTGGGGCTGTGGCTACTGGAAATGCTTATTAAAGATTGGCACAGTCCTACCAACCAGAAAAGGCAATACGCTCCCTTGAGTTACACGGCACCTGCCATTACCCAGCCTTTCCAGAGGCTGCCCATGAGGCTGCCCAAAAATGTCTTTAGATCTTCAATCAAGTAGAAAATAAGAAGTCATTATAAGTGCTGTAAAGGGAGCCTTCAAAGATATGGGTGACAATATTTTAGTTAAGTTCAGCACAACAACAATTCAAAGATTAGCCAGAAAATAATTGCTAGAGCTCCATAGCTCTACGGAAACTTCAGGGAACAAAGAAATCATCATGAAGACACCCAACAGTGAATGCTAAGAGGTTACATCCCTAGGACCTAAGATCCCAACACCTCAACTCATTCCTCATCCAAAATTATCAGCTAAGTACACTGAGGAAGGCCTCCCCATAGAAACAAGTCTCTGATATTTTCACGTCACTCAATCAGAAAACTGGGATCGGTGTTGTAGGTGTTGCTATATCCACATTATTTAGGAAGGCATTCATTTCGGCATCTTAAGGATATGGGAGTGGGCAAAAGTGGGCTGACAGTTGTGATTGAACAAAACAGAGTTTATTTGTATATTATTATTATTTATTAATTATAGCATTATTTTCCATAGGAACAACTGTAAGCCTACTTTTGCCCACCCTGTATAAGCACAGATGTTTTATTTTCATTGTTCAAATTTTGCTTTTCATTCAGGCTTTCTCCAGCATTTAAAAATATAATAACATAATTCACTTGTAATACTATCATGAAGATCTGCCAAGGCTTAAAATGAAAGTCTTTGAAATAATTACCTCTGACCAAAAGGAAAAGTTTTCTTTAAATCGGTTGAAAGGCGCTATGGAATGTGGATAAATAAATGCATCTTGTCACTTTACAAGACCTGAAGGCCACCCAAGAGGTTGAGGGCCAGTCCAGCGTGTTCCAAAGTAGAGATCCTGGGAGGCCCTTCTGCTTGCAAAAGCTGGAAGGTGGAGGGAGAAGGCCAGGACCCTCCCGCAGTTTGGGAGTCACTCATTCACTTCTCTGGTCCTTAGTTCCACTGCCCGGTTTCTAAGGGCTTGCGGGCTCAGTGAACAGAAGAAGACACGCACACCTGCTTCCATCAGGAGATCATGTCCGGAACCAGGGTCAGGAGCTGGGATCCTGGGGCCTCTCTGCTGAGTTCACAGCCCAGCTCTGCCACCTGCTTGCAGTGGGACCTTAGGTCAGCCACTTCGATTTCAGTGTCTCCTCCCCTTTGTAAAGCTGGGATAAGGCTGATAACACAGTAAGTCCTCACTTAACACCCTCCATAGGCCCTGGGGCTTTAAGAAAGGACCCACAAGAAAACCAGTTTTACCAACAGGCTAATTGTTATAAAGGAGAGAAGTTCCTAAGGCATCTCATCCATATTATAATGAAACAATGTTGAGCAAAATAACGCTATTGTTGGGAAAACTGAGTAAGTGAACATTTTAGCACAAAACAGTTCTAAGTACAGTACCTTAAAATCTCTGTAAGGATGAGCCCATGCCAGCCATAGTGCTAACTTCTCTATTTAAATGTCGCCATCCAGTCCTCACAGTCCTCCAGCAAAGCTCATGGTATCCTTACCCCTGAGGGACTGGTACCCTGCCGGAGCTACACGCCCAGTAAGGGCAAGGTAGCATGGGAATCATGCGGTTGAGGGCCCCCCAAATCTTTGCGCCTTTGACCACATCACATGGTCTCCTGGGTTCTTTTCTTTCTATTCTTTCCGGCCCTTTCTGCACACAGGACCCAGGTTCCACAAGAAAAAATGAGCAGATGAGCTCAGGGGTGTGTTATGTCGAAAGCTGCGCTTGCGAAGATTTGAAAGTCTGGAATCAGACAACCCTGTGTGACTGTGAAAACCCATTCACTTCCCTCCTCTTGGGCTCCTCGTGCTAGTCATGCTATCACCGCAGGAGCTCCCGAGCTAGGTCCCCAGGACGGGGCGAGTCCCACAGAAGTGAAAGGAGTAGCGGTGAGAAGAGGGGAGCGCGCAGAATAAAAAGAGCGACGCAGTGTCATTGTCCACAGAGGCCGCGGCACCGACGCAATCTAATAGCTGCTACAGAAAACCATGCTCCGACGTGCAGCCTGACAACAGCGGCGTGAGCCCGAATTCACCGTGGTTTCGGTTATGGCGCAAGCAGAGCACTGCCGTTAAAATCAGGGAAAGGACGAGGCGAGCGCTGCCACGGCCCCTGCTTAGAGCCCTTCTCTGGGACCCCGAGCCCTGCTACAGGTGTGACACTGGCACCGTCGGCGCGACTGGCATCAATGACGGGAAAATGATGACGATATGCCTCAGTGAGCCAACTGAACGATTTCTATAGTTATAATAAACAGGATTTTTAATAAAGTAACTGAATACAAAACAAATATCCAAAAATTCAGAGCCTCCTACGGATCTGCCTCCTCTTGCTCACACCCCCGACAACCTATTTCCACAGCGCAGCTAGAATAATCATTGTAAAACAAACCTGAAGGTGCCGCTGATCCGCTCCAAGTCCTTCAAAGACTTCCAATTACATTTTAAATCTGACCCAGACGCATAGCTCCGGCCTTGCTGTCCTGTTCAGCTGCATCATCCGCCTCCATGCCTTGCTTGTGAGGCTTCAGCCCCTTCACATCATTTCTGCTTCTCGGACATGCCCACATATTCTCACCTCAGAGCCTTTGCACGTTCTGTTCCAGTTGCCTTGTCTTTCCCTGTTTCTTGCTCTTTGGGTACCTGGATCCTTCCCACTCTTCAGACCTCAAGCTTAAAAAACTCTCCTTAAAAAGATCTTCCTTGAACATACTATTCTGGTTGCTTCACTACAGGTCTTCCAAATATAACATACTCTCAATCACCAAACCCTATTCATTGTTTTAAATACATGTATTATTATATGAAATTATACATTCACTTGTTTGTTTATATGATGATTGTCTCTCTCCCTTTGCAGATTACACTCCACTAAGGTAGAGACCATAGCTGTTTTCATGCAATTCCAATAACATTTCTACGGGAAACTGACTAAAATATTCTGAGATTTATAGAAAATAATAAACAGATAATTGTGGCAATGATAATTTTATAAATCAAGTGAAATAAAAAGGGAACTAACCTTGCCACATATTAAGCAATATTGCAAAGCTACAATCATTAAGGCTATATTAAGTAGAATAAGCCTGAAACAACTGCTAGTAAATATGCTATTTAATATATGATAAAAGAAACATCACATTCAACAGGTAAAGGGATGAATTATTCAACAAATAATATCAAGAAAATTTTCTATACAACAAAAGAATTTTTTTGGCTTTTCACTACACACCATGAAATACAACAAAGTCAAGATTAATCTACTTGCTAAACTTTAGATGATGATGATAGATGATATAGATGATAGATAGATAGATTAGATAGATGATAGATAAATGATAGATGATATAGATAGATGATAGATGATAGATAGATGATAGATGATAGATGATAGATGATAGATGATAGATATAGATAGATGATAGATAGATGATAGATAGATGATAGATAGATAGATGATAGATAGATAGATAGATAGATAGATAGATAGATAGATAGATATGATAGATAGATGATAGATAGATAGATAGATAGATAGATGATAGATAGATAGATGATAGATAGATAGATAGATAGATGATAGATAGATAGATAGATAGATAGATAGATAGATAGATAGATGATAGATAGATAGATAGATAGATAGATGATAGATAGATAGATAGATATAGATAGATAGATAGATGATAGATAGATAGATGATAGATAGATAGATAGATAGATAGATAGATAGATAGATAGATGATAGATAGATGAAAGAAAGAGAGAGAGAGAGAGAGAGAGAAAGAAAGAGAAGAAAGAAAGAAAGAAAGAAAGAGAGAGAGAGAGAGAGAGAGAGAAAGAAAGAAAGAAAGAAAGAAAGAAAGAAAGAAAGAAAGAAAGAAAGAAAGAAAGAAAGAGAAAGAAAGAAGAAAGAAAGAAAGAGAAAGAAAGAAAGAAAGAAAGAAAGAAAGAAAGAAAGAAAGAAAGAAAGAAAGAAAGAGAAAGAAAGAAAGAAGAAAGAAAGAAAAAGAAAGAAAGAAAGAAAGAAAGAAAGAAAGAAAGAAAGAAAGAAAGAAAGAAAGAAAGAAAGAAAGAAAGAGGAGAGAGGGGAAGGAAAGAAGGAAGGAAGGAAGGAAGGAAGGAAGGAAGGAAGGAAGGAAGGAAGGAAGGAAGGAAGGAAGGAAGGAAGGAAGGGAGGGAGGGAGGGAGGGAGGGAGGGAGGGAGGGAGGGAGGGAGGGAGGGAGGGAGGGAGGGAGTCTTTAGAAGATTTATATCCGTGGAATCAGTAATCTTCTAGAAATATATCCTGAACAGTCAAACATGAGTACATATATTTGTGTCTGAGGATGCTCAATGAAAGGGGAGGGAGGGAGGGGGAGGGGTGAGGGAGGGAGGGAGGGAAGGAACTGGGAGGTAATACTTCAAGGGTCTTAAGTAGTTTCTGATAGAGAAAAGCTTTCCAAGCTTAAATGTAATGAATGAAAAAGACATCTCTACATCAAACATAATCATAGAAAAATAAATAAAAATTACTTGTCAAGAAAACTATAAGAAATATGCTGATAATAGAACAATATACTCAATCTATAAAGAATGTTTACATGTTTACAAACCAATAAAAAAAATCACTCAAATCTCAAAACAAAAATAGGCAAAGGAAATAAGTAATTAATGTAAGTAAAATCACAAATGTGGCCATATAAAAAAATGATCCACCTCCTTAATAATCAAACAAATGTTAATTTGATGATGAATATTTTTTAAATATTAAAGTAGCAAAGACTTTTCAAAGATAACCCTAGTGTTGGCAAGCATGCATTAGACAAGCACTCATCCATTATGATAAGAAAGGGTAAGTTGGCACAGCTTAATTGAAATGCAATTTGACGATGTGAATTGAGTCTTTAGAAGATTTATATCCGTGGAATCAGTAATCTTCTAGAAATATATCCTGAACAGTCAAACATGAGTACATATATTTGTGTCTGAGGATGCTCAATGAAATATTAACTATAATGGCAGGAAACATGTTTCTAGCCTAAGTGGATAATAGGGTAACAGTTAAATAATATAACCCTTTTATGAAATATAGTTTGATCACTTAAATTAATGTTTTGAGAGACCAGGGATATCAGAAAATACTAATGATACATAATGTTGGATAAAAAAAATAAAATATTAAACCACATTCAAAATTAGCCCAATTTTGTATGTTTTTTTTAATCCTCACCTGAGGATATGTTTTTTATTGATTTATTAGAGAGAGAGGAAGAGAGAGAGAGAGAAATTCTATGTGAGAGAGAGACATCGATTGGTTGCCTCCCATATGTGCCCGGACCAGGGGTCGAATCTGCAAACTTTTAGTGGACAGGATGACACTCCACCCAACTGAGCCACCTGGCCAGGGCTAATTTTGTATTTATTTATGCAATGAAACTTTAAGGTAATATAATGAATTTTAAAATTAATTATCTTACGGTGGTTACATTACAAGAAATTTTTATTTTTCAGTTTTTTTCTTTAAAATTTTTTACTATTTTTATTTTCAAATTTTCAAATACCAAAAAGTAATTTTAAATTTAGAAAATAATTAAAAGAAGCAAAAAAAGCTTAGAGTTGAATGAGAAAACTCAAGGGGAGGTTCATTTAAGGAAAGTTAAAACTATGGAGAACAGTATAAGAAAATATCATCAATAAACGTGCAAAGATAGCATGGCTTAATCAATAAACCATAAATAAAATAACAAAGCAAGTTAAATGATAATAAAGTCATTTCCTATATTAAACCAGTGCCTAGAAAGTTGACGACTATAGGCTTATAGTGGAGGGGAAATCAAATTCTCAACCTTATGGTCAAAATTTCGCACAAGTTTACTGCTAGGGTTGATACAAATTAGAACTACCTTTATGGGAACTAGCTTTCAAATATATAAAAGTCATAAAAATGTTCATTTCCTTTGATTTAGCACATAAATTTGTCCTGAGAAATGAGCCAAAATAAAAAATTACATGCTCGAAATGCTCAGGACAGTATTGTTGGTAGCAGTTCTGGATCAAAAGCAATCCATCTACTGGAACTAAATGAATAATTAAATACATGAAGAGACTTTCAATTTTGTTGTTTTTTAATATGAGAAGAATGCTACATAGGAGTGTGTCTATGGAGTAGAGATAAAATATTAAGTGACTAGGCCAGGGTGCAAAAGTATATACGTACATGGTCACAACAAGTACTTGCTACACATATGGTCAAAAAGTAAAAGTTTTCAAAGGTGGTAGGATTCTCATTGACTTTTCTCTTGTTTTTTAGTGCTAAATACATAATTCTGCTCTGATTTATACTGTTTTGAGAAAGACAATGAAAGAGAAATAGTATGAGTGAAGCAGGTTCTGGGAAGAAAAGGGAATGGAAGGGTCCAGCTAACAGGTTTACCCCTGAGGGGGAAGAAAGGATCAGAAGGTTCTAACTTAGATTGTCTTCTGTGTGCCATCGCCCTGTTAGGTAGTTTGAAGTATATTTGCTTATTTAGTCCTCAAAATATCACTGTACATGTGGGGGGTTTTTAATCCCCATTTTCTGTATGAAGAACAGTAGACTTAGAGAGGCAAATTAACTTGTAGAAGGTCACACAGCTGGTATGAGTCTAGGTTCAAACCCAGAGCTCTATCACTCCACAGCTAGCTTCAGCCACCACAGGCAAGTGGAGAGAGGAGTCGTTGGATAAATACACCACGTGTTTTGGGGCGGTATGGGAAGAGTAGGGAACAAAAAGGGAAGATGAAGAAATATTGAATGTCTTCAACCTTTTCATCAAATGCAGGTGAAATTATCTTTTGAGAGAGGCCCCATAAAACTTTAAGAGAGTGGAAAAGCCATCAAGAGCCTCTACGAGAAATTGGGTCTGGTACCAGCCAGGACCCAAGAACAGACCTGGGTTCCTGAAAGGTGCAATTCCAAGTGCTTTCGGGAAATGCTATCGGGAAAAGAACAGATGCTTTGGAATCACACAGATTAAATTTTGAATTTTGTCTTCAATACCACCTACAGAGGTAGTGAATCTCAACCAGGGATGATTTTGCCCACCCCCAACTGTACCCCAAGGGACATTGGACAATATCTGGAGACATTTTTAGTTATCATAGCTATGGTTGGGGTGCTACTGGGCAGAGGACTGGGATACTTCTACACATCCTACAATGCTCAGGACAACCCCCACAACAATTATCTAGCCCAAAGTTCAATAGAACAGAGGTTGAAAGACCCTGACCTAGAGGGACAGATGACCTTAGGAAAGATAGTTAGCTAATTTCCATGAACCTCAGTTACTGTGTTTCAAAAATCATGGTGGTAATTCCTGCCATAGAGGGTTATCAAGATCAGAGGAATTATGTGTACAATATGAAGCAGAGTGCTCAGTCGCATGGGCACTTCTAAATCACAATCTTATCTCCACATAACAGAACCCTTGGGCTCCCTTTTTCTCAGTCTCCCCCAATCACTACCCCACCCAATTAAGATGCAGCCTCAAGACTGACCTACTTGTCTATCAACCAACCAGGTTTACCCTTGACCCCTTAAAAGTTAAGCTGAGCCAATATAATACAGAATAAATACAGAATAAAGAGGTTTATATGCACATATGCACAACCCAAGGACACGGACAATTGTGGGGAGAGGGACTGGGGAGGGAGATGGGGCAGGGTGGAACGGGTCATTGGGGAGAAAAAGGGGCATCTGTAATATTTTAAACAAAACCAAAAAAAAAGAGGTAAATGCCAAGGTATTACTCTGGGACCCAGGAAAACATTTCAATTCTAGAATTGTATTGATAGTGAGGAAGTCATCATGGATATGCGCACAGATTTATTTATCAGGATGCTTACTCCAGAGTCGCTGTGGTAGGGGAGATGCAGAAACAACCCATACACCCACTAGTGGGGATCGGTTCAATAAACGATGTTACGTCCATTTGAGAGGGTCCAATTTATGATGGAAAAATATAAAAACTAGATTTCAATTTAGTCCATAAACAAGAATCATTATCAGAAAATATTTAACACAAAAAGTATCTGAGAAGACAGGCATCAACATAGGAACAGCAGTTATCTCAGGTGGTGGAATTAAGCTCACTTTTTTTGTATGCTTTATTATCTAGTCCAAATTTTCTAAAAATAACTTGTATCATTACTTTAAACAAAATAAAATCAATAAATAGTACATAATTTGGGGGTTGAATGTATACTTTCATCAGGTTCAAAAAGAGTTTCACTTCATTTGAATAAAGAAAATCTGAAAATGTGAACATGAAATTTCTGAGATTGAGAAAAAGAAAATTACTAAACTGATGAAAAAGCTTCTCTCTGTCAGGAGTTGCCAACATCAACATAAAACACATACTTACAGCCAAAGAGTGAGAAGTGAAATCCTAACTCTCTAAAAGAAACTAGCTTTGCTTCCAAATGAGACAAGCTTCCCAGCCGGATTCGCTCTTTCTCTTGATGGTCATTTGCTTATCTCAAGTGAGCAAACTTCAAGTCTGAATTTCTCCAAGTAATTATGCACAAATGGCCTTAAAATCAACGCAAGAAACTTCCGTCTACTTCTCAGGCTTTCTTGCATTCTGCAAGGAGTCGTTTTTCATAATATTTTTAAGTGTACCTATATATATAAGAATTAAAGAACGAAAACTGTGAAGTGTTCCAAGTGTTTTCGGGAAATGCTTTCAATCTGTAAGTACTTCAATGTGGAGCTTATGTAAGTTGGGGAAAAGAGCAGTTTTGCAATGGATCCAACCAGCAAAAACATCTACTGTTCTTCCCCCACAGCTAGGCAGCTTCCACACTGTAGATGTTTTTAAAATAGAATTCCTAAATCCTTAAAATGGTCCATGCCAGCATTTTCCTACAGTTGAGGCTGTGTCCATCAAAACGCCATGCAGTGCAGACCAACAATCACATCAGCATCCCTGCCCCTATAACGTGAAAACCTCAGCCCCTCCCATCTCACTTACCTTTGTTCCTTAGTACCCACTACATTCCTGTACTACTTTGACCTTCACCCCTCAGTTTCTTTTCCATCCTCAGCTTCTTTCTGTCCTTGTGACATGACAACAGAGTTGGTTTCTTTAACTATAACCACCAGGACTCTCTCGATGTGTTTTGGTGGGTTTTTTTTAGGGTTTTTTTTATTTAAATATCTCTTTATTGATTTCAGAGAGAGGAAAGGAGAGGGAGAGCAAGAGATAGAAACATCAATGATGAGAGAGTCATTGATCAGCTGCCTCCTGCATGACCCTGACTGAAGATCGAGCCCGCAACCCCGGCATGTGCCCTGACCGGGAATCGAACCCCAATCGCCTGGATCCTAGGTCGACGCTCAACCGCTGAGCCACGCCCGGCCGGGCTCGATATGTTTTTATACTTGTCTTCTGAAGCCTCTCCTGGCTGTTGCCCTCGGTGGTCACCTGAGCTGGCCCATCTGATTGGCACAGACCCACAAGGAAAGCACACTTGCTAAGAAATCCTACCCTCTGGTGATGGTTCATTTCATTTGTCACCTTGCCTGCGCTAAGGGATGCCAAGAGAGCTGGCAAAACCTCATTTCTGGGTTGTCTGTGAGGGTGCTTCTGGGACAGACTAGGATTGAATCTGTAGACTGAGTAAAGATCCACCCTCCCCAGCTGGGATGGAATCACCCAATTCCCTGAGGACCTACATTGACATGCAGGCAGAGCAAAGGAGAATCTGTCCTCATTTGAGCTGGGATACCCATCTTCTCCTGCCCTCGATCACCAGAGCTCCTGGTTCTCAGACTGTTGGACTTGGACTGGGCCTCATGCCATTGGCTTCCCTGGTTCTCAAGCCTTTGGGTTTGGACTAGGACTATACCATTGGCTTTTCTGAGCCTCCAGCTTGCAGATGGCAGATTGTGGGGCTTCTCAGGCTAAATAATCATGTGAGCCAATTTCATAATAAATCTCTTTCTATGTATCTATCTCTATCTCTGTTTGTCTCTTTCTCTGTAACTATCCTATTGGTTGTTTCTCTGAAGATACTTGACTAATAAATTCCTTATCAGATGATGAGCCATCTATGTATTTAAAAGGCATTTTCTTCAAAGCTCATGCAGCCTGAGAATTTGGATACTATAACCAGCAATACCAAGGCAACTATAAGGGGAAGCGAGTCATCCCACTGTCAGCTCGTATTCTGGTTACACAAAAGCCAAATCTGCAAGTGCTTATCACCTTCAGCGCTCACAGCGTTGTCTACGGTTTGGGTGTTGGATGAGTAAACTCCAGCTCTGCCACTTGATAGTCTTGAACGAGTGGTAAAACTTTCTGAGCTTGAGATTTCTCATCAGCAAAATGAAAAACTCAGATAAAAGCAGAGAAGCTTGAAGGTCTCTGGTACAAAAGAATGATCCTGGGTTAGAATCAAACAGAACTGAATTTGAAATCAAACTTTGTCCCTTACTTCCTATGTGACACTGAGCAAATTATACAGCTTCTCTCACCCTCTGTTACCAGTCCAGTTTTGAAACGTACTTTAAACATTTACCAACCATATACCATGCATAACCCATGAACGGCAGGAAGCAATGAATCCCAGAAACTTAGAACCTTAGAACAAGAAGGGACTTAATCCTGGGTGTTGAAACATATTGAAATTCAGAAATATAACTGTGGCTATATATGTATGCACTCTTGTGGCATAAAGGCAGTGATATTTTATATTATGACCCAGAAAACTAAAAAGTTTACTAAAATTTGGTAAACTAGTAAAGTGTTATAGTAAAATTATAGTGATCTGGATTATTTCTTTTCAGACACTATCACTAACTATGTGACTTTCAGTATATCATTCTAGGCTTGAGCTTTTTCTTCTGAAGAGTGACAGGTATAGCATTTATACTTTTTCAATTGTTGAGTAACAAAAATATGATGGACTAGTTAAGCATTAAAGAGAACGACTCACTCAACAAAAGAGACATTGGTTTAGTGCTGAATTTAGGTACAGCTAGGATAAAAGACTGAAATGATGTAATTGGGGCTCCATTGCTCTCGGGTAGCCTCTCTCCGTGTCATGGATGCAACGAAGGTTCATAATCCAGAGCCACAGCCTACCACCAGAATAGTCCCTTCCCATATAGCGTTGGCAAAAAGAAAAAGGAAAAAAAAGATGTCAGGGAAAACTGATCGGCTGTGCTTGGATCATGAGCCTGTTGCTGAAGCAATAACCTTGACCAGGGCATTGTATGTTTGTCCAGACCTAAGTCCTATGCCGAGCCCTATGGGTGCTAAAGAGGAAGGAAGAGCCCACCACCAACTGAATCATGTGGAATTGGTTCCCAGAAGAGTCAGTGGATTTGTTAGCAGAAGGAAGAACTGATGTTGGGCTGGGGAAAAGGGTGATAGGTTATACGAAGTGAAGCTTCTTCACAGATTGTTTTTTTTCCTATTTTCTATTCTTCTGGGCCTCATTGCAAATGAATATCAGATTAGCCTACTTAAAATCTGAAGCAAGGAATATTTAACATAACAAAAGACCAAAGATAAAATGTATTAGGGCAAATGGGAATTTGGTACCAACCTATGTTCTCACGTGGACAAATAGCAATCACTAAGGTGTTGGCTTTGTGCCTAGTATTCCACCTGGCTCTAGACCAGACATTTGGTGCTTAGGTTAGAGATGGAGAAGACAATGCAAGCATGCATAAGCCACATGAAACATTCAGAAAGGCCAGTGAACATGTCTGAAATCAGAAAAATTACCTCTTAGGTACATAACCTCATAAAAGTCCCTGATGTTCTCTGACTCTGACCTATGAAATGGGTGCAATAACACCAATACCTTCTCCACATAATTGCAAAGGCCAAATGAGGCAACTGTAAAAACATTTCAAGTATAGTGCAGTACAAACATAATTATTTTTATATAGCAGATTTTAAGTAGGTGCGAGATTTTGTGGCACGACTTATAAATGCTACAGAAAATCAGGTAAAGCAGATGGCAGTGGGTCATAGTCTGATCATAAAGGGAGGTGGGATTGGAGTGGGGCCTGGAGGGATGGATGTGGTTTTGACAGAGAGAGGAGAGAGACGTCTGTTGTGACAGTCTTGTGACTTGACTGAGGACTGACTTTCAAAACATCCAGCTTCATAGTTTTTACCTTGTGCTAGTTTGCAGTCAAGTTTCCAGTTTTCCTTTCTCTGTTCACTGTTTGTATTTCACTTTGAAAGCATGGACAAATTCCATAAGTCTTAGTTGATGAAGAAAGCACTACATGGAATCTGCGTGCCAGAGAGAAGCTCTCCAATGCTTATAGAAAAGAGAACAGACTTGCCAAATAGTCTGAAAACAATTTGGAGTCTGGTATCAGTGAGGTCCTGGCAAAAGTCTGCACAGAACCAAACATTTAACCTAATCTTTGGCATTTCAAGTGACAAGTGTTACATGGAGAAATTAGAGCTATTGGGCAGTGGATCCTCTGTTGGCTCCCTTTAGGAATAAAATATTAGCAATTTTTCTTTTCCTTAGGCTCTTATATCTTTCCTACTTCTACCTCACTATTCAACAATGAGGTCTTATGCCCTTCTCTATGCCAAGAACTTGCTAGGCTCAAGGAAGACGAAGATGAAAAGTCATTGTTCCAGACCTCAAGGAGTTTGTGTCTAGTCATTTAGGCTGGAAAGACAGTTCAAAAGAAGGTGACTTTTTAGATAGCACATGAGGAGGTGCCCATGGGGACATTGCACAGTTCTAATGTGGAATAGAGAAAGATTTGATTGGGCCAAACCAAGCTTAACTCTCAAACCAAATCAATGAAATCATTTTTAGTGAATGGAGATAGCAAACTTCATTTAATATTTCTTATTTGAGCTGCACCCACTTGACAGATGAGGAAGCAGAGAAGCACAAAGATTTGTGCAGAGTAACCTAATTAAGAGTTTTCCAATTCTAAATGCTGCACCCTTTCTGTTGCCCTTTCCCACATTGTTCTATGCTCTTGACTTGGGTTTGCCCTCTTCTCACTATCTTATCATTTTGAATTGGAATGGGGAAATTATGGATTAATTAGTCAATAATCACTGAACAAGTAATACTATGTCAGACACTGAAGATACCAAGATGAAAAAAACATGGCCCTTCTCCTCAATTTTGTACAACCGGTAAACAAGTTTGTATAACATAGGGCCCTGTAACATGGCATGTAACAGCCAAGACTTTGGAAGGGTAATAGGCTAAAAATATGGTCAATTTTCTGTTTTTTATTTCATCAATTTCCACACTTGTCTTTATTATTTCCTTTTTTATACTTATTTTGCGTTTACTTTGCTCTTTTTCTAGATTCTTAAGGTCACTGATTATAAAACTTTTTTCAAAAATGAGCCAAAGATTTGAAGAGACACTTCCCCAAAGAAGATATACAAATGGCCATAAGCCCATGAAATGATGCCCAACATTACAAATCATTATAGAAATTCAAATCAAAACCCTAAGGAGATACCACTGGACACCCATTAGGGCATCTATTATTTGAAAAGAAAAAAGAGAAAACAACGTGTATTAGCAAGGACATGGAGAAATTTCGATCCTTGTGCATTGCTGGTAGGGTGTAAAATGGTGCACCACTATGGAAAACAGTATGGTAGTTTCTCAGAACATTAAACATAGAATTACCATATGAGCTAGCAATTGGGTATATACCAAAACATCTGAAATCAGAGACTCAGGCAGACACTATGCACATGTTCATAGCAGCATTATTCGCAGTGGCGAAAAAGTGAACACAGCTCAAATGTGCAGTGATAGACGAACAGAGAAGCAAAATGTGGCACGTGCCTGCAGTGGAATATTGTTCAGCCTGAAAAAGAAATTAAGCTCTGCTGTAACGCAGATAAACCCTGAAGACGTTATGACACAATAGGGGGAAATGTCGTTGGTCCACTTGTATGAGGTACCTACAATAGTCAAATTCTTAGACGGTAAGTACAATGGCATTTGCCAGAAGCTCGGGGAAGAGAGAATGGGAAGTTGGTGTTTAATGGGTACAGGGTTCAAGTATGAGAAGATAAAAAAAGTTTGGAGAATTTTTTGAGAACTAAGCATGTTTTTAATGCATTTTATAATCTAAGTGTTTGTGTCCCTCCAAATACTACATATATGAAGCCCTAACCTTCAATATGAGGGTATTTGGAAATGAGATATTTGAGATATAATTGGGATTAGGTTAGGTCATGAAGGTGGGGCCCTCATAATAGAATTAGTGGCTTTATAAAAAGAGGAAGAGAGAGAGCTCTCACTCTTTCTTCCCTAGTGCTTGCACCATGGAAGGCCAGGTGAAGACATAGCAAGAAGTTGGCCTTCTGCAAGCCAGAAAGAAAGTTCTCACCAGGACCCAAAATGTCTGGCACCTTGATCTTGGACTTCCCAGACTCCTGAACTGTAAGAAATAAATGTCTGTTGTTTAAGCCACCAGCCTACAGTATCTTCTTATAGCAACGAAGCAGACTAAAACATTGCATCCACAATTTTCATCTTATTTCAGTTAAATATTTTTAATTTCTCTTGTGATTTCTTCTTTGAACCAAGGGTTATTTAGAAGCATTTTAATTTTCAGATATATGGGAATTTTCCAGATATTTTTCTGTTGCTAATTTCTAATTCAGTTTCACTGTGGGTTGGAAAACTGAGACTTGTATTATGGCACAAGATACGATTTGCATTGGTAAATAAGAGAATATGAATTCTTCTGCTGGTGGGAGGAGAGCTCTACAAATTTCAACTAGGTCAAGTTAGTGACAGTTTTTTTCTATATCCTTGATTTTCTGACTACTAAGATATTAGTGAAAGAGAAGTATTGAAATTTCAACTACATTTGTGAATTTCTCTATTATTTCTCCTTAAAAGTTTGTCAGTTTTTGTTTCATGGGTTTTTAATATCTGCTATGAGGTTCATACAAATTGAGGTTGGCTATGTTTTCATAATGAACCCATATTTTTATCATTACAAAATGTCACTATCTCTAGCAATAGTCGGTACGCAGTTATTTACTGTGTCAGATATTAATGTAGCTCATCCCAACTTTCTAGTATTATCATGGATTATCTCATTCCATCCTTTAATTATATTTTTTAAAGAGACTTAATTTTTTGGAACAGTTTCAGATTTACAGAAAGATTTAGATTCTGAGACTCCAGCTACACAGTACATGTGTTAGACAGGTTACTTAGGCTTTGTTTTTGCTTTTGTTTTGTTGACATTTTTCCTTCTCATCTTCATTTTGGGTAATTTTTGTTGGTCTGTTTCTGGTTCACTGAACTTTTCTTCTGAAAGGTCTAATCTGTTTTAGAGGCATTCAGTGAATGTTTTATTTCAGATATTTTATTTTCTATCTCTAGGGCCTTCACTAATTTATGAAACATTTCTCCCATGTCTTTCCTCTTTAGGTTCTTGCTTCTTTAAAAGCTTGAGCATATTTGTAAAAGCTCTTTTAAGATTCCTGCCTGCTAATTGCTTCACCTCTGTTATTCATGGGCCTGTTTCTACTGTCTCACTCTTCTACTGGTTATAGGTCACAATTTCTTGGTTCTTCACATGTCCAGCACTTTTTGATAAGATGAAGACGTTGTGAATTTTACAAGGTTGAGTGCTAAATTTTGGTAAAGTCTTTGAGAGAGCTCGGGACTTTGCTATAGCAAGCAATTTCTTTATTGCTCTGAACTTTGTTCCTTTTGAGCATTGTTTTCAAGCTATTTTAGGCATAATCTGCAAATGACATACCTCTAGGTAGAATTTAGTACCACTACTGAGACATGACTCTCCTAGGGTTTCTATTAATTGTCCCATACATTTAACAAGTTCTCTCCATTATGGGTGTGACAGTCAAATGTGTCCCAGTCCCATGTGAGTCTAGGAATTATTCAGCTTACAGCTCTCAGAAACTTTTTTCTTCCCCAGATGTTGTTTTATGTCCATACTTGCAGAATGTCATCCAATATCTGCATAGACTGGTATTCAAGTCAAGACTCAAGAAGACTCCTCTTTCCTTGTTAAGCTCTCTTGTCTTCAGGAAGTTCTGCCCTGGAAATTCTATTCTCCTAACCCTTCCCAAACTCCAAACACCTGTCTTCCCAACTCAACAAGATCACTGTGTTCCACTTAGGTTAGTCTGTCTGCACTACGTTCTGAAAATGCCCTTTAGGAAGAAAGCTCGGGCGTGGCAGAGTTCATTTTATATGTTTTCCTTCTGTCAGGGATCCTGGTCCTATACTGCCTGTTGTCCGGTGTCTGAAGACAGTTTTTTATATCATTGTCCAGTTTTTCTAGTGCAAGTTTGGAGCCTGTTACTCTCACATGGCTGAAGAGAGGGAGAGAGAAAGAAAGAGAGAAATTCACTCTGAAAATGGTTCGTCAGTGGGAATATGCATTAAAGCAGCATAAATCACTTGACCAGCAACCAAACATACTTTGGCCACCCTGGCAAATGCAGGCACTGGGGGAACATGGCAGCCAAGAACAGACAAGAGAGTGTAGCCCCACAGATGCCTGCTCTGCCCTGCAATCTTGTCCTACACTCCTTCCATGTCATGATTTTACAAAAGGCCCCTCTTCACACAACTAGGGAGAAGAAGGGGGAGGAAAACACTGAAACGACAGAAAAAGGCCTAAAGTGACTGAAAAAATGTAGGATAGATGGAAAATATCAAGGTTTCTGCCACTGGGTAAAAGAAGTTAGGTTCAGTTGTAAACAGAAATTACTTGTTTCCGACGGTAGATTCATTAGGAGGACATTGTAGCGTTGCTCATACTTACTCTTCTCTGTCATCCATTGTTCACTGATTGCCTTAGGTGTGCCCACCTTGAGTCCTTGAGTGAGCTGTAAGTTTCTCAAAGACAATATTGTTTTTCAGATTCCTTTTTAAATCTCCCGAAGCACATAGCATAGGGTTGAGACCATAGAAGGAGACGTCCAAAGAGTTCATGGAGGTTTATCACCTGCCTGTGTCTCTTCATAATTCTTCCACAAAGTTGCTTCAGAGCTCATGATCTTCTCTTCTGTCTTCTCCAGTTAAAAGAGAACTCTACTCATGAGATTTCCCTATACAACCCTCATTGCAATGTTTTCACCCGTTGCCATGCAATGTGTCATTTTGTTCAGAGTTGACAATATTTTTTTCAGAAAAATATGATCATATTTTAATATCATTATGAGAACAAGAAACTTTCAGGTCATTGGACATTTTTAACCTACAACTTTGAATGCAACTGCTCTGTGGATCTCCCACTAGATCCAGCATTATATTATTTGTCAAGTAAAAAGAGAGAAAAGGTGGTTTTAAAATGTTTTCCAATTTTCTTCTCCAAAAAATTTTTGAAAGCAAAAATATGCTCTTTTGTGTCATGCACCATTAATAACACAAAATATTCTGATTATTGGGACAAAGATATGGCAAGTTTTAGTGAGAGTATGATTTTATTTAAAATACATCATTGTATTTTATTTTTTCAATTGCATACAAAAACCATGCCAAGAGAGCTCCTCCAGGAGAAAATAAAGTGAAAAAATATCTATTGGCCTGGGAGGTAGGTGTTGAGGGAAGAAGGGAACAGCCCAAAACTGCTTGATTTAGATTGGCCGCAATCCGCAGAGATTACGTAACTGATTATACTTTTAAAAAAACAATAGCTGATCAATGGTTAAGTGGACTTTGCTTTAAAATAAAACTTTAAAAAGCATCTATTTTGCTGGCTTTCAGATGCATGGTCAAAGGAGGCGCTCAGCAGTCTCTTGGAGTCAGTTGTCATAGAAATGTTTTTAAGTTTATCTTTCTCTGAGAGGTGCTTTGCATACAGGTCACCTAAGGTGAGAAAAATCCCCAAGGGAGTATTCTGAGCAATGCCAATTAATTAGAACAGTGCAGAGAAATCAGAATGGGAAGGAGGGGAGGACAGAAAACTGACTATTGCATTATGGGAAGAGTTAGTTTCAGGTATTTACAAAAGATGTCTTAACCATACTAGAGACGCACATCTGTTTTCACCACCTGGAATGTTTGTTTGCAAATTTTGTGATTCTACAGATCATTTACCGGATGTTGCTTTGAACGACAGATCTCTCTCTCTCTGAGCTTTAATTTTCTCATCTGTAAAATGGTGATGCTGATGCCAACTCTGCAGGTTGTTAGGATATTTAAAAGGGAAAATATATGTAAAATGCCTATCATACTTAAAGTATTATAGGCACTCAAAATATTTTAGCTCTTTTCCATATCTCACTGGAATCCAATAAGTCTTATTTTACTCCTAGAGAAAGGACGTATGTTCAGTCTTCATACTCCATATTTATTTGTAAGTCTGTGCTAAATATTTATAAAACTACTGAAACTCATTTGGTTTCTCTGTTGCCTGCTCACCTACTCAAACACATGATTTAAACCAACATAAAGAGATAATGATCGTTCAGAAATAGATGTCCTACTTAATAAAATAACCTGGGCACAGAGAAACAACTTTCCAAATAATTTTATACAACCAACATTTCAAACACTAAAATTCAGGTTGGGTATAATTGAACTTCTGATGGCTCAGAGGGTTACTTAACTTCTGTTAGGTTTACATTTGGAAATACCCATTTCACAGAAAAGCTGAGGCCAATTAACTAGACTGGTTTTTTGAGGAAGATGGGGGACTTGACCTTGTAAGTAGCCTTTGAGAATGTGTGCTCCATAAATGGGTTGCCATCTCCTCTATCAGGCGATATGTGAAACACTGAGACAGGAAAGCAAATCAGGCTAGTCTGAGTCCAGGACGAGCTCGTTAGACTGGATGAGGGAAACAAAATAGACATTAGCACAAGGAAGTTATTAGTGCGATTGTAGACAGAAGTTCAGAGAGAAAGGGAGTCACAGCAAAAAGACATCTTAACCTAGCTTACAGTGGGCAGCAAAAAAGTCAGATTCATCTACCTAAGGCACAGTTTGATAAACAAGGTGACAACCCTGCTCACACTTTTTCAGTGACTCCCCACAGTGTAACAATGAAGATGATATTCTTTAGCTGGCCATAGAGTTTGTCTCTTCACAATCAAGATATCAACTACTCTCTCAGCCTTCCCTCTTGACTCTTATAAAGGAATTCTCCATAAAGGCTCTCCAAGAATACCTGATATTTTCTTGAGGACACATCAGGTTCCCTGGCATCCAGAATTTCTAAAACACTTTTACTAAGGAAATATGACGGGCCTTAGAGAGAGACAATAGCTCACCAGCAGCATCAAGAACCAGTAGTGAGAACCAGTCGAAACTGTCAAGTGTCTACATCATGGCCTTGACCAGCTGATATATGGGTTCTCATTTTTTATGCTCTTTAATAGCAAAGAATACATTAGGCTGTATTAATTTATGGATTTGGCACTGAGACTCCCCAGGTCATTCTATTTCTCATAACTTACACCTCAATCAATACTTGCTCATAATTAAAATTCCCAAGCAGATGTCCCTAAAAATTATTATGTCAGAGACATTATGTGTTCCTACACCGTTTTTTCTTTCTGATCACATAGGAAGTCTACATTTTCCAGCCTCCCATCGAGTTAGATTGAGGCCGTAAGAATGAGTTCTGGCCGATGGGGTGTGCAGAGATGGAATAAGTAGGCCTAGCCGTTTACATATTCCCTGATATCCTGCAACCCTCTCTTCACCTCACGTGCAACTTTGGAGACCAACCACATGTCTCAGATGGCACGGCTCCCAGGTGGAGGAAGGCTACCTTGGTTCTTTAGTTTTTTAAACTGTGCTCAAGAATGTCACTTTTTCTGGAGGCCAAAGTGAGAGTTCCTCCTCTCTGACCCGAATCCTAAGGTTTCAAAGCAGGCGCCGTGTCCAATCAGCTTCACAGGTAAAGAACCCTGGCCTGCCTCACAGGCTCTGACACATTTAGGCCATCAAAAGCTAGTTAGGAGGCCAGGTATAGACATTTACTTGGGAACGCCAGCTAGACTCAAGGAGGACAGGAATCCGGTGGAGAGGGACCTGCCGCACCGGGAGGAGGAACAGAGGAGCAGGCGAGGACAGCCTGCCTTCCGCGCCCCGTGGGGAAATCAAAGGGGAAGCTCAAGGCCCGGCTCTGGCATTAGAGTCACACTGATGGCACTGTTGCCAGTGGAGATTATGTTCTTTCACCGGATCTCAAGGAAAGCATTCCAGGGACCCACAAATGGGAGGGTGTGGCACTGTAAGATTTATGTGTGGTGCCAGATGCAAAATCAAAGGAGTGCGTCTGGGTTTATGGTGTCCCATTGCCACCTGTCAAGCCATGGAAAATATCTAATCTTGTCTTCACCAGGGCGAGAAATTGGGCCAGTGTCCAGAGATTCTGTGCCATAGGAAAGCTTAGCCCTTTGGAGGCCACGCAGTCTGTCTCAGGCCCCAGGCGGCTGCTAGACCCACACGGTTGGAACAGAGAAAGAACACAGGAGCGAATGGGGCCAGAGCGTGTTACCAGGTGAGGGAAAGAGGGGGAACTCTTTGTTAGCTGGGATTAGATTATTTTGGGCTTGGGAAGGACCAAGGACTCTTTTGAAACTAACCAATCAATTTCCCAAACTTTTGCAGGCTTCTGATGGGCCCGCCTCCTAACCGATCCATGTTTTTCCCCGGGCTAGACTGGCAGGCCTCTAGGGTCTCCACTTTGGCTCCTACTGCACTGCTTACCTCCCCCTTTATTGTTCTGTCCCTTCCCCCGGGACCTGCAGGGACCTCCCCGTGGTTCTCTGGGGAGTGTGTGAAGCTGTCACTTCCCAGGGAAGCAAGCAGGCTTATGCTCCCAGTGGTTATGCTTAATGATGCCTGGTTTCCCTTGCTCCCTTCCTTCATCATCCAGCTGCCTACACGAACAGCACCAACAAGGGAGACAGTCCCAGTGAAGACCAGGCTGGGCTGAACGAATTAGTGTCCTCTTCTCTTGAGAACAAAAAGAAGGTAAAGCAGAAGTGGTCCCTCTGGTACGCCTATGAGAAGGCGCAAGCGCTACGTCCTCTATGGGCCAAGCCAAGATGGGTAGATTGGAGGGGAGAGGATCCACCTCCAATACCAAGGAACCGACTCAAAATAGGCTTTCTCATCACAGCTTCTTCGCTTCCTGGACTATAATGCTAACAATGGGAGAGAGGAAAGCAGGATGGGTCCAAGAGAAAAGCCTTCAAGAGTGAGTGTGTGTTGAACAGTTTTTAGACTGACTTCTGAACATCTTAATCTGCATCAAGGGATGATTGGACAGGTGATATCAGAAAGAAATAAATGTGCAAGGAGAGCTTGTATTTATGTTCCATTTTGACTTATCATTTCTCTGTTGGACAAAATGAATTAATATCTAAGACAAAGGAAGGAAGGAAGCTCTCTAAATAGTACATTGAATATAGAAAAAAACAAAATCCTTGGAAGCACCACCAGCCCCCTTGAAAGTTGACATGACATTTTAGAATAAGTTTGCATTGTTTAAACTAGATTTGCATCTAAGTAGGAGCTCGCAAGCATGTAACCTGTGAGGGGATGGTTGCCATGACAACATTAATGAGCCTGTCCTATGACCAGAGATACCATAAAGAGAATATGTTTGTGTTGCCATTCATTATCATATTGGTCTCTGCTTTCTGGACAGGAAGCGCGGAAAAATCACTCTCACAAAGGGAAATATTTATTAATGGGCTTGTCGCGAACCATTCTAACTTTGAATAAGTAAGAGGAGAATTTTACAGCATCAAAAAAAAAGTAAAGGTCAGCCTAAAAACCATTTAGATACAAAGCGTATTATGTCTATAATGGGCTACCGCTATGAAACCAGATGCTGTCGAACAAACAGAACAAACAACGTGTCGAATTTATCGTTAGTCTAGTTTGGCTTGAAATATATGCTTGTATGATCTTCCTCATCGAAAGGTTTCAGAGCCTTTTTCATTTGATAATTAAATCAGTAACCCTTAATATGCCTTTTCATTAAACAGTAAGAATTCATCAAGCACAATGCATTTACCAATTATTATCTTCCTGGACCATATTGACTCTTAAATACAATGTAATTTTTTAGCCTCAGAACAAAATCCCACATGGATTATCCATATTTAATTTGAAAAACGTGAAGCTCAGGGAGTTTGGGTGGGTGTCTTGGGGCCCCAGTATGTAAGTCGTGCTTTGAATGCCATCTAGGTACAAAGACAGTGTTTTTTGACCTGCCACCCTTTCTCCACCAATACCACCCTCCTTCGTCTCCACCCCAGGAGTTCAGTGACCTGGGAGTTATCTAAAGATAGATATTGTAAAAAGGGCAGGAGAAAGTCCCTACCCTCGAGGGGTGGTTAATCCAATCAGCTAAGATTTCTCATTCGTTCAGAAGAAATTGAATTGAACTATGAGTCTTGAGACCAGGATCCATGACCCAGATCTGACACTGACTGGTTGGATTTTCTTAGTTAGGAAAAAATATACCACTGTTGTGCTTTGGTTTCCAGAAACTGCCGTCTAGTAACATCTAAGCCACTAGTTATACCAGAGTTCTCTGGAAATGGATTGGGCTAACTCAAACAATAGTGAGTGTCCTGTTGTAAAAACGTATTTAATGAGCAGCTGAATGACCACATACCGGATCATTCTACACTGAAAACTGCTCAACAAAGTAGAATGTAGATTTCTATTTGAATTTTTACATCAACTATTGAGAGATGTGTGTTAAAATCTCCATTATGACTGTGGATTTCTCTGTTCTTTCAGTTCTATTAATATATTTTAAAGTTATATTCTTGATGTATACAGATTTGTGGCATGGATATCATACTGTTGGATTGAATCCCTTTTTTATTTTGAAATATTGTTTTGTATTTCTAATATTCTTAATATTCTCTAATTGTGCTTTTTACCTATAGTTTATTTTAATATTTTTATAACTATGTCAGCTTTTCCTTGGTTAGTGTTTGCATGTTCTGTCTCTTTCCATCATTATCTCCTCTCTCTCTCTCTCTCTCTCTCTCTCTCTCTCTCTCCTTTCTTCCCTCCCAGCCTATCTTTTTACTGCTGAAAAACTGTACAAGAAATAATTCTGCTCTCCAGAGATTTTAACTTCCCTCACCAAAGCATCTCCTAAGAAGATGACCTGTTATGTCCTGCTGCCGGGATCTCTCCTAAATACAGCAATACTGTGGGAAATCTCATTCTGCCTTTACAAGCTTTTGGCCTTGCCCTCATGTCCATTCCCCCAGCCATCCACATGGCCCTGCAACTCAGTGTATGTCCCAGGTCCCAGCTCAGTGCTCCTGCCCTGCATGACCCTAAAAGCGTCATTAGCTTCTCTCCCCCACAAAGTCTCTGACTGGCCAACCTGGTGCTCACACATCTAGAATTGACAAATGCTCCAAGGGAAACACAGGTCATCTCACCTTGTAATAATTACCCACCTCTGGAATTTGGTTAATTTATTGCTCAGTTCTTCCTCTAATTGCTGATGTCTTTAAAGTTTTTCTTTTAATTAAAATCATTTTTGGCTTTTTCCAGTTGTACTGGAGACTTCAGGCTGCCACTTCTATTCCTACAAGAAATGGGAGTAAACATACATATGTGCAAAATGGGCACATGTCCAACTTTAATCCATGGATGCTGAGGTCAGTGTCTCTCAAGAGTAGCCCTCTGACCACCAGGATGTTTATTTGAAATGATGTTGCCCGGCCGGGCGTGGCTCAGCGGTTGAGCGTCGACCTATGATCCAGGTGATCGGGGTTCGATTCCCGGTCAGGGCACATGCCTGGGTTTCAGGCTCGATCAATGTCTCTCTCTCTCTCTCTCTTTCCCTCTGTCTGAAATCAATAAAGATATATTTAAAAAAAAATTTTTTAATGATGTTTCTTTTACCGCCCTCCACTGCTATTAAATCAGTATTTCCAACTGGATAACGTCTATGTCTTTCTGGAACTTCTCAGGTGGTTCTCATGCTCTATGATATCCACAAGATCTCAGTTACAAACACAGCACTCCACTGTGACTGGACTCGGGAGATAGACCTTTTGTTTGATCTCTCTGTTCACAATATTTTTCACAGTCGAGACACCCAATAATTTTTTAAATGTCAATTTACTTAGCAATAAAAGCTAACACTTACTGCTGGATTACTATGTGCCAGGCGCTTTTCTAAGCTCTTCACAGGAATCAACCTACTTGAGAGATTTATAACAACCCTATGAGAGGTTCAACTATCATTCCCAATTTCCAGATAAGAAAACTGAGGAACAGAGAGAGTAGGTAACTTGCACCAAGCTCAGTGGCTCAGTGGAATAGCAGGCAGTGCATCTAGGCTATCTAGGCATGTCAGGTATCATCTAAACCATTTAAATAGAATGTTTCTCGGAATAAATATTGAACGAATCTAATTCTGTGGCTTTGTCAAGCTTTACACTACACAGATTCCTATCACTACCTCTAATACTAAGTATCCTCACCATAATTTCAAAGTTATGACATTATTGAGTATTCTCACTGAGGGAATTCAGGTCGGTTAGTGATACCAGAGGAGGTTTTTAAAAAGAGCAAGATTTCATTGACACGTTAGATGAAACAGTGACACTCCCCATTTCCTGCCTAAGCTGTATGAGTCAGTGCCTGCGGTGCCTCAGTCTCTAGCACAGCCTCGCTTCTTCCATCAGAAGTCAGTTGCCCTGTTCCCTAATCTACAGGTGTACCTGTCATTTATCATTATGTAATTTACTTAAATATTTATATAAACCAACAAAATATGAGTGAGGAAAGTGGCCAGTTAATAAAAAGTTTGCCACTGAAACCACTATAAAACATTAGGAGGAAATTGTCAAAATCCAGAAGATTAAGGATTTGAATTACTTGAAAGCTGTCTTTCAGTTCTTGGCCCACTTGGAAGACAATGAAATGGGAAATCATAGACAATTTATGATTAGTGTCTCATCTGAAGGCACATGTGCTCAGAAGGGCCTTGGCTCTTCATTGAATGCTTAATGAACACATACACTTGATGCATTTTACATCAAGAAAAAATGCTTAAAAGGTATGCTTATTTGTTAAAGAGTTTCTGCTTTTAACAAATTCAGATGTCACCTTATCGGTAAGAACTTTCCCTTCCCAAGCACTCTCTAATCTCTTACTCCTATTTTACTTTAGTCCCTAAACCTTATCGGTAAATCTCACTACATACTCACATTTATTTGCTCCTGTTGTTTTGTTTACGATGAGTCTTGGGTCTGTGGTAATCACAATAATACTCCCCTTAAGAGGTTTCATCCTAATCCCTGGATCCTGGGACTATGTTGCCTTACATGGAAAAGGGGACTTAGCAGATGTGATTAAGATTAAAGATCTTGAAATGGGGAGAGTATTAGAGCAGCCAGATGGGTCTAAATCGCATGAGTCCTTAAAAGAACCTTTTCTGATTTGAGGGGAGTGTCAGAAAAAATTTGTGGCAACAGAATAGTCAGAAAGATGTCCCCTGGCTGGCCTTGAAAACAGAAGTGGGTCATGAGCCAAGGAATGGGAGCAGCTTCTGGAATCTAGACGATGGAAAAGGCATGAAAGCCGAGACTTCCCTGGAGCTACTACAAAGGAATGCAGCCTTGCTGGCACCTTGATTTTAGTCCAATGAGACCCATGTCTGACTTGTGACTTATCGATCATAAGCTAATAAACTTGCGTTAAGTCACTAAGGTTGTGGGAATTGTGGGAATTTGTAACCATTATAAACTAGTCTATGTCCCTTCACTAGAGCAGGAGTTCAACAAAGACAAAAACATTGTTATATTTTCTGCTTTACCACTAAAACTTAGAACAATGTTTGACACATAGCAAATATTCAATAAATATATGTTCGATGGATGAATAATGAATGAATGTGCCAATAAATCAATAAGCATATCCTTCTAGTCTTGATATTATAGCATAAGAGGAATTCTACTGAAATAAAACCAATAATGATACTATCTATTGAATGCCTTTTATTAATCGAGCATTTATGCACATTCATATTTTTTTTTACTAAACACAACAAATGTTAGGTATATTATCTCCATTTTCCATAGGGGATCATAGATACTAAGTAACTCGACCAGGTCTACTTGGCTAGAAAGTTGAGTCTCCCATTAAGACACTATGTAGAATAACCTATTTTATTTAAATGTATCAGTAAAATAAAAGTTAATTAAAAGACAAAGTCAACATGTAGAAACAGTGACCTTGAAATATAAAGAGGGTTATTTATTTAATCAGTATGTAACAAAGGCATTCACGTCCAAGGCCTCAGAGTTTGTGCACATGTGTGAGAGTGAAATGACACTCTCAATACTCCAGTGATTTGAGTATCTCAAAGCACAGCAATTAGGCACCCGGCCTAATTGGATTCCCCATTAAAACTCCACATGTAAATTAATGGACCATGCATGCCCCTCATCCAGAAGGTCAACTTACAAACACCATAAGCATGACCTTTCAGAGACTTCGTGCTCCATCCAACAGCTCTAGGTTGAGCTCCCACTGCTCTGCTATACCCCTTGCACAATGAGTAGCTCACTGTCCCTGGACCCAGCACTGTTTCACATCCCCATCTTAGCTGAGGCTAAACAAGCCTAAAAAATAAGACTGGCCTCAGAGGGTGAGCCCAGACTAGGGAGCCTTGGTGTTAAAATAGTATTAAAAAGTGTCTTGAAAAGGAGTTGATGACAGCAGGAGTCAGAGGGAACATCATTTTCTGTTTACCCATCTGATGATGCAGGTACAGCTGAAATGATGCAATTTTTACTCATACCTGGGTTTAGCGACCAATTCAGCTATTTCCCAACTGCCTGGCTGGTGGCAAATTTCTTAACTCCTCTGACTTCAGTTTTCTCATCTGTCAAATAGGTATTTTAATATCTACTGCACTGGATAAAATGAGTAAACAGTAGAAGACTATTCCCTCAAGATTTCACAGAATTAAAACACTCCTTTAAGAATTAAAGTAACTTCAAATTTTAGAAACACTGAAAGTACTCTAAAATGGGCAATTCATTGAATAATTTCTCGTAAGTCTCTACTATGGATTGAAAGCAGAATTAGGAATAGAACATGTGACCTTTCAGTTTTCCTATTATAATTTACTCGTGAACTATAGGTAAATCCTCAAACTACATTACAGGAATGTCTGGGAAGCCAAGGAGAGAACACACGCCTTTATTCATTCACTCAACACATATTAAGGCCCTGCCATGTATCCAGCTTACTGTGGATGTAAGCTAACGTGTCAAAAATGACTGCCATCTTCACAGTCTGGGGAGACAAACCACAAACAAAATAAATGAGGAGACTGTAAGGCACATTATAAGGTAGTAAGTGTTATGGAGAAGTAGAGGAAAGGAAAGGGCTTGTGAGTGAGGAAGAGCTGAATTGCAATTTTCAAAGAGGGTCCAGGAGAGAAATCACCAAGGTGACATTAGCCAAGTCTTAGAGGGGTGAAGAGGTTACCATTGTGGATATCTGGAAAGGAGCATCCCAGGCAGAAGAAAATCACACGGAAAGCTCTAAAGCTAAAAAGTGCTGTACAAATATACATAGATACCCACCTCTTGTTGCTGTGACTTCCCTGAACATTGGCATCTGTCTCCTAAGATTAAAGCATCCCTAACCTCTGGGAAGCCCCACTTCCCTGATGAGTAACTACAGTAAGTTCCCCCTTATTCATGGTTTCACTTTCTGTAGTTTCAGTTACCGGCGGTCAACCGTGGTCTGAAAATATTAAATGAAAAATTCCAGAGATAAACAATTGTCAGTTTTAAATGGCACAGCATTCTGAACAGCATGATGAAATCTGACGCCTTCTGATCCTTCCCGCCCAGAGGTGAACCATCCTCTGTCCAGCATCTCCCTGCTGTATACTCTCTGTCCATTAGTCACTTAGTTCCCTGTCTTGGTTACCAGAGTGACTGCCATGCGATTGCCAGGCTTAGATTCAAGTGACCCTTATTTTACTTAATCATGTCTCTCTCATTCACGTCATTTCATTTCACATCACAGGAAGAAGGGTGGATACAGTACAATATGATATTTTGAGAGAGAGACCACATGCACATAACTTTAATAACAGTATATTGTTATAATAGTTGCATTTTATATCAGTTTTTGTTAATCTCTTACTGTGCCTAATTTATAAATTACAGTTTATCATAGATAAGTATGTAGGAAACAGTATATTTATATATATAAACAGTATGGTTATATGGATGTGGTTTTGTACCATCTGTGGTTTTAGCCCTCCACTGGGGGTCTTGGAACTTAACCCCCACGGGTAAGGGGGCATTACTGTACTTCCATCTCCTGGGAGTTGAGATGCGCCAGCCAAAATACAACCTTCCATTTCAAAGACAAATGCCTCCATGTAAGAGTGTAAGCCCTCAATTTACTCTGGCAAAAATACATTTCCATAGAGTTGTATTTGGAGTCTTACTAAGTTATCACGAAAATGATCTCCTCCCTAATTGAAAGAGTAGGATAAACAGAGTAAGGGAAGACGGGAGCAAACAGTCACTGAGGGTCCTACAGGTCAGGTGATGGCCCTCAATTTCCACAATAGCCCTATGATGATGGCCTTATTTGCCTGTCCTAGATCACAAGTGAGGAATTTGAGGCCCACCAAGAGTATGCATTGGCCCAAGGTCAGCGAGCTAAGAAATGAAACAAGGGCAAAAAGCCAGAGTTCCCCAGACTTCAGAATCTGTTCTCTACTACTTTTTGCTGCATTTTGTTGAAATGCCAAGAATATACCACACTTGCCATCACAGCTGAAGTGCTCTCACTTCCTAACCTTCCATCCACCCCTCAGGGAGATGCAGCTAGCACATTCCTGTCACCAAACTTGTTGCACAATATTGTAATTGTCTGTTTACATTATCTGTCACCCAAAACTCTGCACTTCTCATGAGTAAAAATAAGTGCCGTATTCCTATGTATAAATGCCTTAGCACATAGCATATCCAGGAATATTTGAGTTACCAATCTATCCAATAGATTGTATATGATGAACATAAATATATAAATCCACAGAATTAACGAATGGCTATTAACAGAATTCCATTTGCAACCTATTATGAATTCAGTTTTATGAATCCTTAGACCAATCCTTTTACTGATCCGGTAAGATTTCTTGAGCAGCTACCATTTTCCATTCCCCATAGGAAACAACGGGGATTCACTTGGGACTGGAGAGAAAGGCTGCATCCCTGCCCTCACTGAGCTTTCGTTTTAGAGAGACAGAGAAATAGTCAATAACAAATAAACAAATAAAATAAATGCAGCTTGTGATAGCAATAAATGGGAGGAAGAGAGGGAGTGCTCTGGATAAGGTAAGCAGAGATAAGGGGAGCAGAAATGGCCTCTAACAAGATGGGATGAGCGTAAGGAAGGCAGGTGCAAAGCCTGAAACAGGCAGAACACTGTATAATGTAGGCACTAGGAGAAAACTATAGAGCAGGAGCGCAGTGAATGCAGAAGAGAGGGTCTGACACAAAGTTACAGAGACAGTCACACCCTGGACTATGCAACACCAGGGGGCCAGGATAGGGTTATGAACTTTACTATTATAACCACCATCCTGTCCACATGTTAGAAAGAGAGAGGATGCTCACAGATGAATCAGAAAGGGACTAATGGCATCAAGCAGTTAATACATGTCCAAAAGAAGAGCAAATATCCAATAAGGGATTTTAAAAATGGCCCAGCTGATGTGGCTCAGTGGTTGAGCTTCACCCCATGAACCAGGAGGTCACCAGTTCGATTCCCGGTCAGGGCACTTGCCCCTGTTGTGGGCTCGATCCCCAGCAGGGGGCGTGCAGGAGGCAGCCGATCAATGACTCTCATCCTTGGTGTTTCTCTCTCTCCCTCTCCCTTCCTCTCTCTCTAAAATCAATAAAAACATATTTTTTTAAAAAGAATTTTAAAAAATGGATGTCAATAGATTCTTACATAGATTCTTTCTTCACTGAGATCCCCAAAAGTGAAAAGAATGCACCCTCGAGAAGCTGTGAGCCCAGGTCATCAATGAGGAGAGGGCAGAACAGACGATGCTGACTGCGGTGCCAACCACATCATCAGGCAGGCAGGGTGCACAGCAGATGCGCAGTCAATATTTTTGAACTGTTGAATTATGCTGGATTCAGAATAACTAGGAAAGGGGGGTGGGGTATTTATAGGACAAAATCTGCTACTGCAATTTTAGTAATTTTATTTATAATCGAGACTCCATGACAATAGACTTGGTAACAAAACTTTCTGGGTTCTCAACTTATGGTTTTTCTGAAAATTCATTGCTCTTCCTGTTGTGATTTTTATCATTTAGAACTTCCATTTCTTTGAAAACAAAGCCAGGTGAAGTGAAAATGTTTAACTACATGCTATCGATATACCTCTCTTGAATCCAATACACATTCTTTCTGCAGAAAGACCACAGGACTTCCGTCTTCGATGTGACTTCAGGTCAGTCCCTGCCCACCTTCTGCTCCTCTTGCCCACTTTACAGGCTTGTTGTGAAAAACAAGATAAGTATGTGAAAACACCTTGAAGATCATAAAGGTCCTATAGCCCGGTGGGCGTGGCTCAGCAGCTGAGCATTGACCTAGGATCCAGGAGATCCGGTTCGATTCCCGGTCAGAGCACAGGCCCGGGTTGTGGGCTCCATCCCTGGTCGAGGGCATGCAGGAGGCAGCTGATCAATGACTCTCATCATTGATGTTTCTCTCTCTCTCCCCCCTCCCCCTCCTCTCTCTGAAATCAATAAAGACATATTTTTAAAAAAATAAAATAAAAGGTCATATATTTTTTTTAAATCCTTATTGTAATTTGGGGGGGCTGGGGAAGAGTAGTTAGTTGCCTATAAATCAATGATTAAAGCTTGGTATGGCTAAAAATATTAAAAGCCTTTCCCAGGCTAATATTTAACTTACCTGTTTGTTGCTTATCAAACTGAAACACCTGTCTTTTCTGTTAATGTTTAAATTCATTTGAGAGATGTTATTTATGTTTGTTTGGTTATAATGAAAATTCTGGCCTCTGGGGCCATTATCTCCTCCCCCCATCACCTGTTTCGGACTCGTCCCCTCTTCCTGCTTTTGCTTTGGTTTCAAAATTATGCTTGTCTTCACCCTGCCTCATCTCTAGGAAAAATCAAGGTTTGAGTCAGGAGATGAACAAAGGCTCCACATATAAAACAAAACAAAACGTCACCAGTGGTTAAAGGATTTGTTTGATAAGAAAAATAGTGAAATAAAGACAAATTTTATTATTGTTTCAATAACCTCCAACCCCAACATTATTATTCTGATTGTGTTATCATAATCATTGACATGCCAAACCTATTCTCTTTGGGCCCCATATTGACACATCTGGTATATTTATATTTAAATTTCATGTTAATCTCAGCCTTTTTATTTTCAGAGCAATTTATAGTCAACTAGTCATTTCCCATTGATAATCTCATCTAAATCTCTCAGCTACCTCCTGAGATTAGTCAGGCAAGTACTTCTTTCTCAAATTGCCCTTAGGCTCAGAGAGGTGAAGTGATTTGCCCATGGTCACACAACCAGTATGTGGCAGACCTAGGCCCCAAATTTCACTGATGTTCTGCAGGCCAGCTTTCCAATGACCCTGTCTGGAAACCAGTGCCCATGTTGTTTGGCAGCCAGTTGTCTTAACCCTTCCAATGTTACCTCTTGATTAAATCTCTGTAGATACTTTTTCTGTTATAAATCTTCTAAAGTTATGGACCATTAACTTCAAAGATAAAAACTATGTTTTCTCTAGATCACCAACTTCCCATGCTAAGTATGGATTGTAAAATAGCCTGTGAGTGCCGACCAGGAACGGAAGTTCACAGCGGCCTCCGTCAATACAGAGGAGAAGAACCTTGGCAGGAACCTGAAATCAAATCAGTTTCTAGTGCGAGAGTGTTTTGCTATAAAGACATCTTTTTCATATATTCAGGCTAAAAAGATCAAAATACTGCAGACAAGATAAATTCATAGGAAATGAAAGTAAGGTCACCAACTGATACTTTGCACAGAAATGCCACAAGCCCATCAACACAAGAAAAAAATGGAATTATTCATAAGGTTGACTTTTTAAACACCTTCTTATCGATTTTCATTGAAAAACAGCCCTTTGGCCACAGCAAATAGTACCACAAATAAGCTGGCCTGAGAGCAAGTTGTGCTTTGACAAAACTGATTTTGCCTTCAGGAGACTGACAGAGATGGAATGCGAAAAGTGGGCACAACTCCCACTCAGCTATGAAAGGAGACAAAGTGGCACAGGAGGCAGAGCATGAGAGTTGGAGTCAGAAGAATTAGCTCTTATAATTAAAAATGGAGCTGTTTTTATACTTGCACAGAACCAAATACAGCTACACAAAAGAACACGCATACAGCAAAGCATTTGAAGGTTGCAAAATGGATTTAATGGGTAGAATTAAACTATTAATGAATTAAACTACTAATGAAAGAAAATCCCTCCACATCTGTATCTTGACTCTTTGTTGCTATAGAGCCTACATTTTTTTTATTTTTCAACTAAGATGAAGTCGTTCGCAATCTGAAAAACATAACAGTTCCACTCAGCTACCATTAGCAGAGATTAACTTGGTTACCAATATCCCTCCAGAGAAAATGTATTATTTTGCTGCCTATGAGGGTATTTTCCCATACCTTTAAATGATCAACGACTTTATAGATTTTCTTTGACATGATTTGGAGGATATTTCTACAGTTTTCTCAAGCTCATATTGAGATTAGAGTTGCCTGCTAACTAATGTCTTGGGTCTCATTTATTGCAACAAGAAAGCATATTGGAGAATGCACAGGGTTGTTGGTCAGGAGCATGGGTTTGAGAGCTAGTCTTGAAATTAGTTGCCCCTGACCTATTTTGCTTTTAAACCAGGCTACTAAGAACAGATGTAAGAGCAACCCCTTTGTCCATGGGCTTAGCTGACCCTAACCTGGGATGACCTCTCACACTGCATAGTGACACCATTGTGATAGGGATTAGGTCATGGAACGCACAATGGCCTGCTTTTCTCATTTTGAAAGTTGGATTTTTGCTGTATACAACCCACACCAGGAATTTCTCCACTCCTCCCACTTCATTTATAGCCTCTCCCTATTTTATGTTCATTTATATCTCCCAATAAAATGGTAAATTCATGTTTAGACAGTGAGAATAGATCATAGTATTCATCTTTGCCTAGGTACATGCCAGTGATTAGCACCGCCCTGTGCAAATAGTGTGTATTAAACATTTACTAAATAAATAAATGAATGAAATATTGAGATCTTGGATAGCTCAGCCTCAACTTCCATGTCTCAGTTTCTCCCACTTATTAAATAAAGGTGTAGGGACTGGAGAGGTGGTGTGTTATAATGGTTACGAGTGTGGAATTTTTGGACCAGTGGGGCCAAATGTACATCCATAATATGACCTTGGGAAAATCACTTAACCCATCTGAGCTTCAATATTCTTATTTGTAGAATGAGGATGATGATAATTGTGCAAACTGTTGTAGTAAATGCAATAATATATGTAGAATGTGTAGCATAAAGAATAGCTGTAGCATTAATATAATACAGAAGTCTTAACATACTATAAACATGTTTTCCTCAATGGGATGTTCCATTAATCATTAAGGATACAAGGAAGACATCACAAAATGATGCGCGCCCTTGGGCTCATTGAGTTCCTGTACATCTAGTCATTTTCTGGCCTCAATAAACAGAACGAAGGTATGAGAGAAAAGAATTTTGTGCTGCCCTGGCTGGGTGGCTCAGTTGGTTGGAACAACATCCCGAGTACACCAAAAGGTTGTGAGCTCAGTTCTTAGTCAGGGCACATACCTAGGTTGCAGATTTGATCCCCGGTTGGGGCACGTTGGGGCACATGAGGCAACTGATCAATGTTTCCTCTGCATTGATGTTGCTCTCTCTCTCCCTCTCTCGCTCTCTCCCTTCGTCTCTCTCTAAAATCAATAAACATATCATCAGGTGAGGATTTTAAGAAAAGAATTTCATTGTGCTATCTTCCAGCTTAAATTAAATGTAAGTTGTGGAGGGGATCAAAAGACCAGAAAGAGGAAAGCAATTACTGTTAATTACACACAGTAGTTTAGAAAGAGGTAATGCAGCTCATGATTCCATTACAGTAGAACAATATTTCTATACAATTAGCATTAATATTCAAAAATCATTTGCCGCATTAGCATTCCAATCACTGTTGTTGTTGTTGTATAAAGTTAGAAATCCTGCTTCAGCTACCTGGGAAATTTTTCTGATAAGAGAGGACACACAGATGTACACGTGACACACACGCAAACACCGTATGTGCGCACGGCTGGGCAAACTGATAACACCTCTGAAGTAAAAGTAGACACACTTGAATGAGAATAAAGCTAGTTTGTTAGCAAAGCCATTGCAAACCAAGAACCTGGCAAATTTATTTAGTACTAAACATGTTGACATTGTAAAGTATTTTTAAAGCTGAAAATTGAATAGAGGGTGGCTTGAGAGCCACCAACACTTGAGCATTTGAGTTTCTTAGTTGTGCATTTTCTATACATGAGATTAATGTGAATTTTCTTTAAAGTCACTAAGTTTTGATCAAATAATTTTAAGTGCAAATGTTGACTTTTACTTATAGCCCTAATCTCTTAATTTAATATTGCTTAGTTTCATTTGTTTGTTTGCTCTTTGACTCTCCCACAGGCTCAAAGCTCCACATGCACATGAACCATGTCTGTTTCACTCAGGAATGTCCCCCAACCATCCAGCATGACATGGGGAACATGGTAGATGTCCCAAGAAATATTTTTAGAGAAAATAAATGAATCTGTCTGAGATGTTGAAGAGAACCTTGTGACACAGAGCTTCTGATATTTTCATCATTTCTGGAAACCTGATTATGGGCAAAGAACTCTGAGATTTCCGATAAGGCATGGTGTCTCACTCCTCCACGTAACAGTTCAGCGAGGAGACTAAATGAGCAAATTATTTAAACTCTGAGCTTCCACGGGCCGTTATAGGTAGGGAATTAAATAATTAATTAAAAGTTTACAGAGTAGGCATTGGATAAAATATTGCCTCCCTTCTTGAGATGGGTTGACCTCTTCTTGACCCCTAAATTAATGAGTATCTAAGAAAATCTTTCTAAATGCCTACATTCATTTGAAGTTCACATAATAGTTTCCTTTGAAAAAACATCTGTGGCTGTTTGTGAAGGAGAACTATTAGCCCCAAAGCAGAACTGAAAGGAATGATTTTCCCTAAATTACATGATAGTTTATAGGCATAAGGAAGATGGGAGTTTTAAATGACCCACTTCTCTTCCATTATACACATTTTTGTCTTCTGCACAGCAGTTCCGTTTCTCATATTTATCTCGGAGAGAATGATGGTGAGGTTAGGCAAAGGAAGGTACTGCCCAACAAAACCACAGTCCTCCTGCCCCTCGCCAAAAAAAGGTTAATAATATTAACATATGTCCTGAAGTATGTTCATAGAGTTTACAGTCAGTAACGCTTCCGATTTAATTCCTCCTAGATGATTCTAGTCCACAGAAAATAACAGTGGATTTGAAACTAACTGACAAAGGGCTTTGATGAAGGAACAGTCCCTGATCTGCTCCACAGATGAAAACGTTGCTCTTAGCAGACTAGGGAAGGGGATCAGCGTATTTGTTCAGTGGCGTGCACCTAGGTCTTGGGGAGGTATCAGCCATTTGGTAGGTGATTTGCAAATATTTGCTGGATGAATAAATGAGTGAACCAAAGTGAGCCTGGGTGGCAGGAGCAGATGGTTGAGTCAGTGGAGACCCAGAACATCAGAGCAAAAGGAGACTATTCTGACTTCTTAGTCAGCATTTCCTCTGCTCCTCATGCATAATAGATCTGAAAAGATGTCTCTGTTTACACATTTTCCAGACACAAGAAGCCCACCTTAGGCAGGCCACTTCCTCTGCACCCCATCCTAATCACTGGTATGTATTTTCTTCCAAAGAACTAAAGTCTACCTTCCTTTAACTTCCACCCGGAGGCCCTAATTCTCATCTTTCTTCCAAAAATAGCTTACCAAAGGGCTCAAGAGAGCTAACACACCCCTGGATTCTGAAATTATGTCAGTTCCAGTGAAAAGGGAAAGGCCTGGGAAACAAGCTTCTGAATAAAGGCACAAGATTCTCACTCAGTGAACACAAGCTGTCAATTAAAAGGTCTCAGGATGCTGGTGAGAAAACCACTAACTCCGTGTTTTAATAAATGTTTTATTTTAGAGAGCTAAATTTACAGAAAAGTGGCAAAGATAGTACAGACAGTTCCCATATACCCCACAACCAGCTTCCAGTTTTACTCATATGATTATGGTACACCTGTTACAATTAATGAACCAGTGCCAATACATTATTACTAACTAACACTTATACTTTTTTTTTTTTTCCCAGATTGCCTTAGTTTTCTAATTAATGTTCTTCTACTGTGTCTGGATTCTATCCAGGATAGCACATTAAATTTAGTTGTCATGACTCCTTAAGACCCTCTTGGCTGTGTCAGTTTCCTAGCCTTTCCTTGTTTTTGATCACCTTGATGGTTTGGGGGAGTACTGATCAGCTGCTTAGTAGCATGTCCCTCCATTGAAATGTGTCTGATGTTTTTGTCATGATTAGACTTGGGTTATATGTTTTAGGGATTAACATTACAGAAGTGCGTGTCATTTCATTACCTCAAGAGTACATGCTGCCTACATAACTCACTACTTCATCACCTGGCTGATGTTAAACATCATCATCTGCCTGAGTTAGTATTTGTTAGGCTTCTGCAAACAAAATCACTCTTGGTTTCCCCCTTTACACTGAACTCTTTGGAAAGAAGTGACTACACACAGCCCACGCTGATGAAGTGGAGGGTATTGCTCCACCTCAATGAGGGTGAAGTATCTACATAAATTATTTGGAATTCCTCTGCATCAGAGAGTTGTCTCTTCTCCCTCATTTATTTATGTATTTGATCATTTATTTATATTGGTATAGACTCATAGCTATTTTACCTGTATTATAACCCAACATTTTTTTAAATTTCTTTTGGTTCAAATTGCTCTCAGCTTTGGGAATTGGGAATTCTTCCAGTTGGCTCTTGGCCCCCTTTGACATACTCTAGTGATTGTGGCTTTTTTTTTTATCAATTCCTAACTTTTTAGCAGTGCAAATTGCTCCTACAAGGTTATTTTGTGTGTATTCTATCTCATTACTAAAATCAGCCACTTCAACAGGTCCTCACTCCTTTTAAAGAAAGAAAGGTATTAGAAACCAAAGTCTGGGTGGCAGGTGTTGCTCATTGCCCTTCAGGAATTGTTGCCTCTAGGCTTTTTCAGTGTACAAAGCAAAGAAATATATGTGTATACTAACTAGTACATGTACAATTCTATGAAGATTTCTATACACAGCCATCTGTATCAATATTAAGCTAAACAAAAGTTTACACTGATGTCCCCAACTCTAATTCATTACCACATCTACCATTCTAGACTCCTACCCATGCGAGCTCCCATTCCAAAGGTGAGAAACCTGGCTACCACCATCCACCATTCACTTAATTGTTCTATTCCAGTATAATTATACAGCTGTACCAGTATTGTTAACCTGTACCCCTATAGAAAACTATTTTACCAACTAGAATATGGTGCATATATGTGACTTCATTTTCCTTTCATCTTATAGACTGCACTCAGTTCTAAAGTTACTTACATCAGCACCTGTACTCCTTACCCCTTCAGTAAGGTTGTTTCATAATTTAGAATACAGTTGAACTTTTGTCACAGTCTGAATTCTATTGTGGGACCTCCCAACCTCCTAAATGATTTTAAATTTGCATACATTAAGGTTCGCTAACGTGCAGTAAAGTTCTATGGGTTTTGACAAATGTATAGTGTCATATATTCATTACAGTATCATACAGAATAATTTCACCACATTAAAAACAATTCCCCAGTGCTTATATCTATTCAACCCTCCACTCTCCCTCCAAACTCCTCGCAGTCATTGATATTTTGTGTCATCTTCATAGTTTTGCCCTTCTCACATTATCATATAATTAGAATCAGACAGTGTGTCACCATTTACAAAATCATCTCCTTCATGAGTATTGTACCATTTGATTCTTGTTTTAGGTACTTTAAAGTAACTTTAACTTTTTCTCCATAAATCTTTCTTATACACTTTGTAGAAAACCTCTAGATCCTTTGCAATTTTGTTGCTTTTATGAATGGTATTTACATTTCCTACTTGGCTATTGAGGAATCATATTGATTTTTATTACTGATTTTAGATCACATTTTTTTTGCATTACATTAATGGTTTTAGCACTTTGATATTTTTTAAATTTTATATGTAAATGATCATACATCTTGAACAATAAATATTCTATCTCTTTCTTTCCAATATTTATACTTCATGTGTCTTTTTCTTATGTTATTGCTTTGGTTATGACCACTAGTAGGATGACCAGCTGTCCCAGCTTAACAGTGTCTGAGAGTGCTTCTAAGACACAGGACTTCACTCCTAATACTATAACTATCCCAATCAAACCACCCAGGTTTCCCGGGACTGATGAGTTTCCCAGGTTATGGTGCTAAATCATGAAATGTCCTGGGCAAGCCAGGATGCCTTGATTGCCCTATGGGAACTGGTTGGGTAGAGCACGAAAAATGGGAACCATTGTCTTGTTCCCTAAGTTAAAAGTAATGTGGCTATGATTTCCATTAAAAACATTGTTTCCCTTAGGGTTCTTTTAATAGTCTGTATTAAGTTTAAAAAGTTAATTTCTATGGCTTATTTCCTAACCAATTGTTGACATTTATTCAGTTATTTTTCTACACCTGTCAAGATGATAGATTTTTGTCTGTATTGAATCATCCTGGCATTTTGGAGACAGATATTATATCATAGTACAATTGTAATGCACTGTTGTATTTGCTTAACTAATGTTTTCTTTTGGAAGTTTGCATCTATGTACATAAGTGGAATTGGCCTATAAAATTAATTCCTTGAACTTTCCCTTTTTTTCTCTATTTTTCAGTAATAATGTGTTTTAGGGTATAGATGGGGTCATGGACAAAGGGATAAAACCAAGGAAGAATGACACATTGGAAAGGAAGAGGGCTGTTAGGAATATGGGCCTTGTACCATTCACTGCACAGTCTTCTCTTTTGGCCAAGTCAAGCAAGATGTAAGACATTTGAATTTTTACATGATCTAAACATCTACTGAACAGCTTTCCCTTGATTTACATTCAGGTATAAGATCACCCTACCATGTGGTGTACAGGGAATTGTCCCCATTCTCCACAGCTTCAGGCTGGGCCTGAATTGGCTAGCTTCTAATAACCTATCCCAACTCCTTGGCCACAGATATTCTTTCATGGACAGGCAAGATTCAGACCTAATTGAATCAATGCATTGCATCCTCCTGGCTTTCCCAGAGCCAGTCCAGGTCATGCAACCTACACTGATCCAATTAGAATGCCCCATTGTTTGTTCTGGAAGTGCTGGGACACAGACTTCTCCTCCTAGGGATGCTGTTTGGAGCACAGTCTGGGGCACTGTAGCCCTTGCTTCTATTACAAACTAGCCACAAGAGGAAAAGTTGCACAAGCTGGAAGTCAGGGCTCAGGATCATGCCCAAAGGCAGAGACTAGTGAAAAATAAGAACATAAATGGTGCCTGAAGTCAGTCCAACCTTTGCACTGATCAATTACATAAGCCAATAAATTTACCTTTCTTATTTAAGCTATTCAGGCTAAATGTTCTCTCATTTGCAACTGAAATATTTCTACCTGGTGGACTACTCGGATGCACCCGTAAGGCCACACTTTCTGGAGAGATGATAAAGGATGTAATGATTGCCCAGAAATGAGAGACCAGCATTAGCAACAAGACCATACAGCTGGTACAAGGGTATGGTACTTAGGATTGAATCCATATAAATATATATTTATTTATGTATACATTTGCATACAGTCAATATGATTATTTATAAAATATTATATAGCCCAATTACCATATAACCAGTGACTTTGAGCTAGAATGTTTTATTGTCTTTGTGAAATCTTGAGTTGAAAATCCACTTTCCCCTAAGAGTCAACAGAATGGAGTGGATCCCACTGATATTAGCAGCACAGAACATGATGGTCAGAAGAGACTGGACTGGGAAGCAGACCTCCTTCCAGATGTTGCTCTGCAGCCCACACAGAGGCACTAAGCAAGCCCCATGATCACAGTCCTCAAAAAAATGCTACTCAACTATATGGTTATGTTCTGGGCACCAGAATTATAGACACTAAAATGAGGGAAGGGCCACTCAGTTCAGGTTTAAAGTCAACTCACTCCTCTCTCAGGAGGAGGCTTCTAAAATCAACTTGCAAGATGAAATTGCATGTAATAAAAAGTATGCTTGAAAAAATCTCTTAAATTGTCTCTACATTAGTCAAAACAGTATACATTGTTTTATGTATTTCACTCAAGAAGTAACATGTGTATGTGAATGTGTAATGTATTTCATAATGTTTGTAATATATATAAGGAATACGTAGGCAAAATATATTTTACCAAACACAGTAGAATTAGAGTAAATTAAATGAAGCCCCACCATAAACACATATGCACGTGCATTCATTCACATAGGATGGGTAGTAGTTGGGTGGTTAATTGGTGAGCCATAAATATACATACAGATGTGGATATAGACAGTGATCGTTGATGTCTCCCCTTCTTGTACAACCTACATCTGAAGTGTCAGCAAATTCTTTCAGTTTTACCTTCAGATAAATTCATTTTGACCTTCATTGGTGCTTTAAGTCACCATCATCTCTCACCTGAATCATTGCAGTAGTCGGCATAGCTGTCTCCCTAGTTCACCCTTGAGTCCCTTCAGTCTATTCTTCACACAGCAGCCAGAATGACCCTGTTAAAACGTAAGTCAAACCATGCCACTCTGCTCAAAATGTCCCAATGGCTCCCGTCCCAGAGTAAACAACAAATTACTTACAAAGACCTATGCAGCCTGGTTGACGTGGTCTCCCATTTCCTCTCTCACGCCACCTCCTTGTCTCTCCCTGGCTCACTCAGCTGCAGCCACTCCAACCTCTCTGCTGCGCCTCAAGCCCACTGGGTACATTTTCAATGCCAGGGCCTTGCATCTGCCTTTCCCTGCCTGGAACGCTCATCCTCCAAATGCCCATATGACTTACTCCCTTACCTCTTCAGGTCTTTTCTCACACGCCACCTTCTCAGCATTTTCCACTACCAAACATAATATAGATTTTACTAATTCATCTCTGTTTATTGTCTCTTTTCTCCTCTACTATATAAGGTTCAGAGGGCATGGATTATTTTAAATCTTTTTGTTTGCCCCCATACTTTCAGCATCTAAATAGTGCCTGGATCAGAGTCAGCAGTCAATATATATTTGTTGAATAAGTGAATACATACAGATTCTTAATGGGCTCCATTAACGTAAGTCTATGTAAAGAGAAGAAAGGGTTCATTGGTAATGAGCAAGCCTATGCTATATGTTGTTTGCCAAACACAGTGTGTTGGGTAAAATTACATGTTATACAGTATGTTGAATGAAATTATACAGATGTGAAGAGTATACAGGAATTATTGTACCTACTTCTAATTACTCTTAATCAGCAATAAAGCTCAACTAACGTGGCTATTGTGAACAGATTCTCATGCATCCCTCATGTTTCCAG
Source organism: Miniopterus schreibersii (assembly GCF_964146895.1). NCBI lineage: Eukaryota > Metazoa > Chordata > Mammalia > Chiroptera > Miniopteridae > Miniopterus > Miniopterus schreibersii. Next base: position 8,861,230 of record NC_138101.1, on the reverse strand, counting down.
TCCTCTGGAACTAATGCTCCATATAATCCCGTCTCCTCGAGTGTGGATCGGACCTGTGAGTTTTTTGTCACAAAGGGACTATGACAAAAGTGAGGGAACATCACTCCTTTCTAGGTTACATTATATGGCGAAGGTGAAGAGATTTGCAAATGTAGCTAAAGTCTCAAATAAGTTGATTTTTAGTTCATCAAAAGGGAAACTATTTAGGTGGGTCTGGCTTCATCAGGTAAGGGTCCTCACACTAGCGACTAGGCCCTTCCTCTGGTGAGATATTCTTTTTGCTTGCTTGAGAAGGTAAGCAGCCAAGTTGAGGAAGTCCATGTGACTCCCCCAGGACCTGAGGGCAGCCTCCAGCCTCCATACAGCAGACGGTGGGGCCTTCAGTCATGAACCACAGGGAAGTTCATTCTGCCAACAGCCTAAATGAGACGAGCAGCAGATTCTTCACCAGTCAAGCCTCCACACGAGAATGCAGCCTGACTGCTACCTTGATTAGAGCCTATGAGACTGAGCAGAAGACACAGCTAAGCTGACCCCATGGAAACTTCAAGATAGTAACTGTGTGTTGTTCCAAGCAGTTAATCTGTGGTAATTTGTTACACAGCAATAAAAAAAACTAATACTGTATAGGGGACTGAGGGAGTAATTCTGGTACAGGATTGTTTTTATAGTTCACACTGTCATTTGCTAAGATTCCCACACTTAGAGTTATTACTGACTGCATAAGCTCCATGATTTTTATTATGTACTTGTTCAAAGTAGTCTTTGGGGTCTGGATCTTCATGAAGTCATTTTTATGGAAGGATTTGCCTCCCTCCAGTATGTACTACTTAATGTCAGTTAACAAAAATGGCCTTAGGGACCAGTACTCTATCTCATTAGTCTTAACTATCTGCATTGTTTCAATCTTTTCTCTTTGGGGCATTACCAATATTAACATGCCTGCTATGGTTAGAGGAATGATGTAACTTTTTCTGGCAAGGAAACCTTGTTGGGAATCTAAGCTGAGAATGAATCCACCATTACAAAGAATCCTGAGCACCACGTTGCTCCCTCTGTAAGATCTCTCTCTTCTTTCTGGTGCTGAAGTAGCTAAGGGGCACCTCCATTTAAGAAGTCCATTCCCCAATGGAATTCCAGTCTTATCAAAACAAGTTTCATCTCCCTATCTCCTCTGTGTTCTTCTCCCTGCTCTGTTGTGGGCCCTGAAGACTTCCTGACGGTACACAGGGGAAAAAAGAAGAATGGGGGGAGGGAAGAAGGAGAGGGGAAGAAAGGAGGGAAGTTGAAGAAAGCTCCTGCTTTGTCATCCACTGTGCTTAATATTTTCTTATAAACAATTCCATCTCATCTTTGTTAAATGGGTATTATTTCCCCCATTTTAAAGACAAAAAGAAAAGAAAAAAAAAACAGGCCTAGAAAGGTTGAATGAATTATCCTGAGTTATAATGAGATTAATGGTTTCCATAAATGTTTCTACAAGTTTTCTTCAAAAGAAAGCTGTTTTGAATTGTTTTCACGCTGCGTGTTGTTCTGTTGTTGGCTTTAGTCTATTTTAAGCAATTATCATATGTGATGAGGTTATGCATTTTTTCAAAAATCCTTATTAAATTCCAAGAAAGAAAATGTGTTAAAATTACAAAAATTGACATACACAGTTAGCTAATTTCTAAGGGGAGAGTGTTCACTGTATAGCAACATAATGAATGTGCTGCCTGCAATCACTTCATATTAACCAATTTTAAGTGCATAATGCCACTAATATTTTCTTCCTACCTCTAGGTTAAAAGCCGTTACCAGAGGACCATAGCCTTCTGTTCTGCACATATTATCAGGTGTTTAAAGTTGTCTCCTGTGGCTAAAGCTAAATCCCAGGAAACAAGACAGCAAAGCCAAAGATAAAGCAGATGTCATGTTGCCACTAAAAGTTGGTTCCAGTAAAGCATCTATAAGCATAGGCTCCTGACAATTTTTCAATATTATATTTCCAATAAAACTCCAAAGAAAAGCAAATGCATTATATTATAACTTAGGGGAATGAAGATTTTTTTTTTCCACTGGCACTGTTACACATGTTTTGCATCTGTAAACTCATTTAATCTTCCTAAAAAAACCTAAAATGAAGATACTGTTCTTTACACTTTTTAGATGAGTTACCTGGGGCATAGAATCTAAAATTATCTGGCTAGTAGAAGCTGGAGGCAGAATATAAACTCAGGCATTCAGGCTTCAGGGCCCCTGCTCATAATCATATGCCATGCTGAGTCCTGAAAGACCTGTTTTATATCTACTTTATTATTCAGGATGTAGATACAGAATTATGTCATCAAGAGACAGTGGAAGAACATGAGAGAAATACAGCAAAGCATCGTGGCAACAGGTGATCAAAAAGAGGAGAGGACTGAGATGGAATTCTGGTTCTCCCATTCACTAGCTGTGTGACCTCAGGCAAGTTACTTAATCCCTCTGTGCCCGCGTCTCCTTAACCATTACCGGCATTGACAAGAGTACTGTTTTAAAGGGCTGTCGTCATAATTAAAAGAGTTAATGCCCAGTGCCCAGTTCTTAGTGCAGCACCTAACATCTCCCACACAGAAACCAAACATTCTTTAAATCCCTTCTATAGATGCTGCTGCTCTCGGCTACCAAACAACCCCAGTGTGTATAAAAATAAAGCGTTCAAGGTAAAGCAACACGTTCAGCGATATGGATCACCCAGTGCAAGGTTATGTGCTGTAACCATGGAGACAGTTTGATATTTTATCTTCAGGAGATATAGTTTTCTGTAAGCCTTTCCATGAGTTCTCTACCCGTGACTAGTGCTGGCAGCAGCTCTCCTTTTATTTGTTTGGTTAAATTCAACAGCTTTTATCGAGCATCACCCTCCTCTCCTTCCCCCTAATTCAAGTTCTCCTTCCCAGCTAGGATATTTTTTCAAGCCCTTCCTACCCCAGTCCACTGCCTCCGGTCTCTAACTCTGTGTCCCCAAATCTACCTCCCTCTTCTACGCTGCCACCAGTGATACGTTTAGGAGAAGCAAAGCCGACCAGCTCACCTCCTTCCCTAAAATATGCCAGTAACTCCTCAAAGTTCCCAGGGGAAGTTCCCATTTCGTAGTTCGCTGCGTGAACCTCCATGCACTGTGCTTGCCTCCCTCGCGGCACCTTGCACCAGCCTCCCGATCTCAGGGCCTTCACCCCAACCTAACTGTGCCTCCTCCACCCCCCCCCCTCACTGCTGCTCTGCCTCTCTGCGCTTTGCACACAGAGCTACATCTCTGCACTATGCTCTTCTTTCCGATGCTCCCCCAAATCTTCACCACGGCCCTTCCACTCATCCATCAAGACTCAGCATCAGCACTGGGGATTAGGGATGACTTTGTTGGCCACCCCCCAGTCCTGCTGCATCTGGTTTCCCAAACATGCCCATGTGCTCACCGCAGTCACTATACTCGATGCACTAACATGTGGCATCTCCGAGAACAGAAACTGTTTTTCCTCTCTGTATTTCCAGGTCATACTTGGCGCATAGTAGGCACTAAATTATCCTATTCTGAATGACCAAACACATGGATGAAGCGCAACTAAACTACATCCCATGGAAGTTCATAAACTAACCCACGAGATGCTCCTGAAAACAGTAGGAAGCATACATAGCATTGTATTTTTGTGCTCCTGAGTGAAGAAAAGTGGCAAACTTTTCTTGTGTATGAAAACCTGGAAGCCTGCGCCGAGCACATGTCCGTGGTCACAGAGGTGGAGAGGGTGTGAGCTCCACGCACACACCAGTATCAGGGACTGTGAGCGACCCACAACCTGTCGCTGTCAGGTTGTTATATTAAAAAAGAACCTGGTGGAAAATTAAATGTTGTTCTATGAAATTTGAAGGTCAATATATTTCATTTGAAAGATAATTTGACTAGAAGCAATACATGTATGGATGTGCGCCTCAGTCATTTTCATACCCTTACGGACCTTTGATTTGGATCACCTTCCCCCCCTCACGTTGGAAGTTCTCCACAACGCAGGAACAGATATGGTGCCAGTGGGGACATATGGGCTGCTAAATCCAACATATGGAGAGATGTGAAAGAGGAACTTTAAAAATGATCCATTTATCATTTTTAGAATGTTTTTCAAGATATGAGCCCTGGCACCTCATTTGCCAACCTTCACGGATAAAGCACCCCTACAAAGCTGTGTCTTGTTAAGAGGGACACGTCAAGGGTTAAACACGGTAGGATGAATCAGGTGCTCCAGAGTTTAATTATTTTCAATCGTGAATATAATTGTCTGAAATAGAACATACCAAGGAGGGGAGGGGTGGGTGGAAGGTGGACAGCAGCGAAGGCAGGGGCTCAGCGTCGTGAGGCCGAGGTGCACAGGACTTCCTCTGTGTTCCATCAACTTCACGGCCCACGTCCAATCCAGCTGGGCTTTGGACCAGCAGCAGGTTCAGTCTGTTCATGACCACGTGCTCCCGGGAAACGATCGGCTTCAAGGCCTTTGGAATCTGAGGCCTTGTTTGCCAATACACAAAACCTGTCCAGAATATTGCTACAACCCACGTTAATTTAATTAAGGGTTTTAATAAAGCAGAAAATTAACCAAAAGGTTGTCAGAAGGATATGTCAGAATCACTTTACCAATGTCAACATAGTGTCTCCGGATCCTCCCAGGCCCTGGCAGCCTTGCCTCCCCTATGAAAATCCTGAAGCGGACTGGATGGAAAACTGGATGGAACCTTCATGGAAGGACAGAAAGGACGCCCACTTTCTTTGTCTGTGAAAAAGGTAGTGGGAGATTTATTTCCTTTCAGGCTAATGGTCAAGAATAAGCCATGGAATTTTAAAGACCCGAAGGATATGGAAGGACTTCTAATAAAGGCAAGTCATGCTAGTTATCTTTTCCTCCAGGGAAGCCCTCAGGATTCCTACTCTTACTTTTCTCAGGAGGGTGCGGACCCATTTTCTGTGCCCCGTCATGCCCCTACTTGTGAAATAGAACTATTTTAATTATGGTTTTTGTTTCTCCCTTTAATAAAGAAGGAATCATCTAATCATTTCTACAACCCCTATTTCAGAATTAAGAATCGTTTTTTAAAATTAAGGTGCAATTTATAGACAATAAAACCCTTTTTATAGTGTAGTTCTGCACATTTTGATGAGCATGTAGAGTCATGTAACCACCACAAGCGAGTTATAAGTGAGTTCTGTCATGCCCCCAAATTTCCCCATGACCTTCACTGCCAACCCTGCACCCACTCATCACCTCCGGAAACCACTGATCTGTTTTCTGTCCATATGATTTAGCTTTTAACAAAATTGATCACATAATCTCACTTATATGTGGAATTTAATGAACAAAATAAACTGACAAACAAAATAGACCTGGAGACATGGAAGCATGGTACAGACTGACGTATATCAGAGGGAAGGGGGAGAGAGATTAAACAAAGAACTTGTATGCATACATGCATAACCCATGGACACAGACAACACTTCAGCGAAGGCCTGGGGAGGGGGTGGGGGGAGAGGGGTGGAGAGGGTCAATGGGAGGGAAGGGGGCATCTGTAATATTTTCAACAATAAAGATAAATTTTTAAAAATTTTCTATTAAACTTTTGCACATTAATGTACATAGGGCATTGTCCATGTTCTATCATTATTCCTTAGACAATAACAACTAGATATAAATAGAGTATAAATAAAAGCTGGATAATTGAATGATAAAAAAATGTCAGATAAGTGGAATCGCACAATATGTAGCCTTTGAGTCAGGCTCCCATCACCGACATCAGTGAGATGTAGCTGAGACTCAATCATGCTGAATCAGGAATTCATCCCTATTTACCGCAGGGCGTCGTTTCATGTGATGGACATCACACTGTTCATAGCCATCCTCCAGCTGAGGGACATTCGGCGGATTTCCCCTTTACAGCAATTACAAATAAAGAGGCTATAAAGTTTTTTGTGTTCAGGTTTTTGTGTTAACAGTGTTTCATTTCACTTGGGTAAACTCCTAGAATGGGATTTCTGAACTGTACCATGAGCATAGTTTAATTTTAAGAAACTGCCGAACTGTTTCCCAAAGTGACCAGACTATTTTGCAATCCCACCCACAATGACTCCTCACCAGTACTTGGTATTTTTTTTCTTTTGGAAGTTTTATCTATTCTGATAGGCGTATAGCGGTATCTCACTGTGGTTTTTACTTTGCTTTTCTCTAATGACCACTGGTGCTGAGAAGTGTTCACATGTTCATTTCATATGCACCCATCTTTTTTAGTGAGGTGTCTATTGTCTTCTTGAATTTTTAGGGTTCTTTATTTATTCTGAATAGAAGTAACTTTATCAAATATGGTATTTTCAAACAGTTTTCCCAGTCTGTGGTTTAAGTCATTATCTTAAAACTTTCTATGAGAGCAGAAGTCTCAATTTTAATGAAATCCAATGTAAAAGTATTTTCTTTTGTAGGCCATACTTTTGGTGTTTTACTTAAACAATCTTTGCTGAACCCACGACTCAAAGAATTGCCCCTGTGTTTTCTTCTGTGAGCTAAACTATTTTACATTTTATATTTTTGCTTTTTGCATGATATCCATTCTGAGTTAAGTTCTGTATGTGGTGAAAGTAGAGGCAAGTTCGGTATTTTTTGCATGTGTATATTTGATGGTTCCAGTGTCATTTATTCAAAAGATTACTCGTATTGAATTGTCTTTTCACCTGTGATGAAAATCAATGCACCATATATACATGGGTCTATTTCTGTAATATGTATTCTAGTCAACTAATCAATATCTCTATTACTTTGCTAATATCCACACTTGATTATGTAGCTTTTGGATATACTAAGCTGTTAAATCAGACAGTGCAATTCCTCTGACTTTGTTCCTTTTCAATATTGTTCTGGCTGTTCTTGTTTCTTTAGCTTTCCACATAAATTCTTGAATCAACTTAACAATTTCTAGTGTTTTGTTGTTTTAAATATATCTTACACATACTTTTTTAGATGTGTGCCAAAGTATTTCATGGGTTTTGGTGCCACTGTAAGTGGAATTGATTTTTAAATTTCCTTTTCCAGTTGTCCATCACAGATATACAGAAATGCAACTGACTTTGTATGTTGACTTTATATCCTGGTGACCCGGATAAGCTCATTTGGTAGATCTATAGGAAGCTTTAATATAGAATCTCTGGGATTTTCTATGTCAATAATCATGTTTTCTGCAAACAGAGGCAGTCTTGACCTTCCTACCCCCGCCCCACGCATCATTGTCCTTTCTCCCCCGTATCATGCTAAGACCTCCAGCACCACGTGGATAGTGCCAGTGAGCGTGCGCATCCTTGTTAGCTCTTGATCGTAGAGGAAAAGGGTACATCGCTCTACATTATACATATTATTACCTGAAGGCTCTTGGCGAATGTCTTAAATCAGATTAGGAAGGTTCCCTTCTGTTCCTAGTTTGCTAAAAGTTTCTTCCATGAGTGGGTGTTGGTCTTGTTAAATGATTTTTCTGCATTTCTTTAATGGTCATATGGCTCTTTTTGCTCTTTACCTGTTGGTATGAATTATGCCGGTTCATTTTAGAACACTGAACCAGGACTCTACTCCTGGGTTAAACCAGACTTGGTCATGATTTGCTATCCTTTCTACTTATTGCTGGATTCACTCTGTGCAAGCTTTGTTGATTTTTGCATGCGTCGGTGTTCATGCGCTATACTGGCTTTCTTTTCTGGTAATGCATTTACCTGGTTTTGACATCAGGGTAATGAGGGCCTCATAGAAAGTGTTAGGAAGTGTTCCCTACTCTTAATTTTTCTAGAATACTTTATGTGATCTTTCTATCATTTCTTAATTAAATGTTTAGTTAAATTCACTCATGAAGCCATTTGAGCTTGAGTTTCCTCCCTGGGAAGATTTTACCAAAAAATACAGTCTACTATTTATAAGAACACTCAGGTTATCAAAGTTCTTCTTGAGTGAGCTTTGATGTTTAAGTTTTCATCTTTCAAAGAACTTGATTATTTTATCTAAGTTATCAGATTTATTAGGATAAAGTTAATAAAAGTTCCTAATTATCCCTTTAATGTTCATAGTGTCTACAGTAATTTTTTCTGTAGTGCTTCGGTGTTTTTATCATGTAAATTTAACTTATCATAATGTACCTTCAAATAATGTTATGACACTTCACATGCAGTACTAGAAATTCTATCCTTCCATTTATCCTTCTGTTTTTCTGCCTTTGTAAGGTGCTGTACATTATACATTGGTTATAAACCCCACAGTACACTGTAATGACTTTTCCTTAAAATGGTCCATTTTCTTTGAGAGTAATTTAAGGTGTAAAAAGAAAATATTTTATATTTACCACATTTTTACCATTTCCGGTGCTCTTCATTACATTTTGTAGAACCAGATTTCTGTTGATATCATTCCCCTTTTGCCTGAAAGATTTGCTTTCCTATTTCTTATAACACAGGATTTCTGGTGATAAAATCTTTCATTTCTTTGTATGTCTGAAAAAGTCTCTTTTTTTCCCCTCTTCCCTCTTGAAATATACTTTCACTGGGTAAGAATTCTATATTAATGTTTTGTGTATGTTTTTTCCAGTGTTAAAGCTGTTGGTCCACTGCCTTCATGCCTCTGTTGTTTGCCTGCAGACAGGCTGCTATTCCTACAGTTCTGAACATAATGCCTTTTTTCTACAGCTGCTTTAAGATTTTTCTCCTTGTCATTGGTTCTAAGCAATTTGATTATCATGTGTCTTGCTGAGGTTTTGCTTTATGCTTGTTGAGATTCTTAGGTCTGTGAGTTTATTTTTTCATCTCATTAAGCAATATTTCTGGCTTTTAAAAAATATGTTTTTTCATTCTCTCTCCTCTCTTCTTTGGGGACTCAAGCTGATGCATATTAGGCTGTTTGAATTTTCCCCTCAATTCACGAGCACTCTGCTCATTTTTTAGAGTCTGTTTTTTCTCTCTCCGTGTTTCATTTTGGATAGTTCCTATTACCATCGTTTTCAGTCCACTAAACATTTATTCTGTAGTTTCTAATCTGTTAACTCCATTCAGTGTATTTTTTATCTTAGAAATTGGTTTATCATCTCTAGAAGTTTGTGTCTTTTTAATATCCTCTATGCCTCTCCTTAACATGCTTAGAATTGTCATACCCTCTTGAACATAGGATATAGTTCTGTTGGAGTAGACAGTTAGTTAGATAATTAACAAAATTGGGGAAGCCAACATAACAGTCACCCGGGGGAGAAACTAGCATTGTTCCACCAAGTGGAGCCAAACATCCTGCCTAGTTGACTCGGCAGGAAAGACAGCTGTACAGCCACCCAAGGGGGTAACTGGCATTGGTCTACTGGATGGGGGGGGTAGAAAATGCTAGAGGGAATCCTTTCACTGAGTGCATGCAAGGTAGGAGCCTACATGGCACACGGGCATTCCTTTCACTGAGTGCATGCAAGGGAGGAGCCTACATGGCACAGGGGCATTCCTTTCACTGAGTGCATGCAAGGTAGGAGCCTACATGGCACACGGGCATTCCTTTCACTGAGTGCATGCAAGGGAGGAGCCTAGATGGCGCAGGGGCATTCCTTTCACTGAGTGCATGCAAGGTAGGAGCCTAGATGGCACAGGGGCATTCCTTTCACTGAGTGCATGCAAGGTAGGAGCCTACATGGCACACGGGCATTCCTTTCACTGAGTGCATGCAAGGGAGGAGCCTAGATGGCGCAGGGGCATTCCTTTCACTGAGTGCATGCAAGGTAGGAGCCTAGATGGCGCAGGGGCATTCCTTTCACTGAGTGCATGCAAGGGAGGAGCCTAGATGGCGCAGGGGCATTCCTTTCATTGCGTGCATGTGCAGTAGACACCAAATGACAAAGCAGAGCTGGGAGGCATGTGCAGTAGGAGCCAAAATGGTGACCATACCACGGTGAGAGCAAAGCCTGGGAAAACCTGGGGGGAAAGTTCGGATAGGGGAAGGGCATAGGCACAAGCCTGGGGAAAGCCAGGAAAGAGAATGGACAGATTGAAAGAAAGCCTGCTCTCTCCCAAACCCCAGGAAATATATATGGAAGCTTAGCAAGGCCCTTGGGGCAGCCTCCGCACTCTAGCCGGCCCGCTCCCTGCCCCTCTGAGAGTGTACTATCACTTACCGCTCTAATAATCTAATAAATCTTGCCGCTATCACTTAAAATTCCACCTACATGAGTGTCCATTAAGTTATTTTCCCATGACACCACAGAAGGACCTATTTCCTCCAATAGCAGTTTTAGCTATTATATGTCCTTCTTTACTAATCTTGTCACCCATATCATTTGGGAGGTCATTGATTTTTATCTTCATTATGGTTTGTATTTCTTACTCCTTGGAATCCCATGGAATTTTTTATTGGACCCAGACTGTGAATTTTGCACTGTTGGGTGATGGACGTTGTTGTTTTTTTAATTTTTGAGCTTTGTTCTGGGGCACAGTCAAGTTACCCTGAAATTATTTGATCCGCTCAAGCCTTGCTTTAAATTTAATTTAGCAACACTAGAGAAGCCATTAATGTAGGGTTAATTTTGCTACGGTTAATCTTTCCCTTCCCACCCCTTTTGGTAGGCTCCTGCCCAGGAGCTGTCCAGAGTCCCGGGTGCTGAGTCATTTCCTTACTCTGTCACCAAAGGCTTGTGCGATAAGACATGAAGCACATCGCAGAACAGATTTAATTTATGCAGAGGTCAAGCATTAATAGTGAAGTCCTTAAAGCAAAGCAAGCATTCTACTCCTTAGGTGACCTGTTCCCTAGGCTATGGTGCTGGGAAACATTCAGAATCCCAGGCCCTTCTAGAAGTTCCCACACTGGTAGCACTATCGCTGGCCCACTGTCCTCAGCACTTTAGGAGACTTGGCTCTACAGAGTTCTAGTTTCTAAGTCTCCATTCTTCCTTTTACCTTCCTCCTGTTGTGCTCCCTCCCTCTGCCTCCTCTCTTATAGTCCCCACAATATTTTAAAGGCTCACACTGTTTCCTCAATGGAGCTTTATGGTTTCCCAGGTAATAACAAAAGATCCTGATGCTCTCTGCAGGTCTAAGGAGGGATGGAACCTAGGAAATAAATGCCTGTCTAGTGTCCCGGGAACTGGAAGCTGGTTGTTTTCTTTCCCACATAAGTCAACAGAAGTAAAAGACAGCTTGTGGATCTGATACATCTAGTAAATATTGGGTACATACTGCAAAGGGACAATCTTCTCTGAGTAACCCAGACAAGCTAACCAACTTGCCCAAGATCATAGAATTACTAAATGGAAAAGCTGGAGTTAAACCCTTGACTACCGGGTTCCTCTCCAGCCCTATGTAGGCACCCATTCTGGACTACTCTGCATGACAATACATGCAAAGCACTTATCAGACACTTGGGTTCTGTTGATTTATAGTCTACCATTTCTTTTGATGCATATAAACCAATGTGGAGAACTTACACTTTGATATAAATGAATACTATTGTAAAAAAGGTTCTTTATTTACAGATAGATTATTTATTTACAAGGACCCCCAGGAAGTAAGCCTGGTATACAACACGTATGTTATTTCATTTATTCTCACAAAAATGCTATCAGTTGATTATAGCAATTTTTATTCCCATATTACAGAAAAATGAGACTTCAAGAAGCTTAAGTAACATGCCCAAGATCACACAGCTAACAGTTAACAGAGTTAGAAATCAAACCAGGTCAGAAAGACTCCAAATATCCTAATGGCTATGCTAAACTGCCTCACACATGAAAACGCATGTTTAAATTTCATCAAATTCATTCTGCTGATGACTTTACAGGAACACACCTCTCATAAAACAAAACTTGGGTTGACAGCAGCCAGGACAGTAACAGTCCCTGACATGAGGGGTTGCACTTTCTCGCTCGCAAAACATATTCTTATATTGCTTTGTTTCCTTACAGCTTGAGGCCCCATTGGGCTGCTTGGATTTCCTATCTAAGATCTGATTGTCCTTTCGGAGAGAAAGAGAATAAATGTTATGGCAACTTGGCTCTTAAACCAAACTAAACGAACATGAAGAATGAGCCCCAAACCAGGATTTCAGTGTTCCAGATAAATCTTTCTTTAAAAGAGAAAATAACATGAACGGCATCAGGAGTATCACAGTGAACAGCAAATTAAGGTTTTCATTATGCTTGGTCCTTAGTTTTCCTTAAGATGGTGTGAAACATAATTTAAGTTGCCCACAATCACACATCTTAATTGATAGATCTCTTCCTTATGTTTTGTCCCCAAGAATTAATGTTTGCATTTAATATCATACAGTCATTATCTTGTTTCCTCTACACTGGAAGGAGTTGTCTGTTATTTGCAGGTGTGGAGGGCCAGCTGGAAACACAATTCCCGTCTCCACTTCCCTCCTCCCACTGAGCGCTGCTTATTACGCATAATTACATGGAAGCATGTATTCGACTTTATTATAATGCATGGCAGTGTGCTTTAAGTAAATTAGAAATTTGCATATCAATCGGGGGGGGGGGACTAAAATGCCATTCAGGGCCTTTGATTTACATCCAGAGGATTCCTAGTTTTTAGGAAATCGCTTCTCTTCTAAGGTCGAAATCTAAGATGTGAAAACATAATGAAGCCAGAGCGAAGGGGGAGGGCTCTGCCCCCTGTGCTGGGTTTTCTTCCACTTGCCTTCTCCCTGGCTTAGTAACCAGCTGGGCAAATAGCTCCTTAGTAACCAGGCAGGTCGGGCATTGGCTACCTGGGGGCACTTGGCATTTACCTTATAAGGTTTCCGCGTGGGAGCCAGCAGGTAGCTAGCTGGAGGGAAGGCGGTTCGGGCTTCCACACCAAAAGAAATTAAGACCAACCATGTTCCCTGGAGTGCCAAGAAATAACAAGTCACAACGAGCCCCACAATTATTCCACCCCAGCCCTGACTGTCCCTTTTTGTGCTGTGCCCTTATCTCCCTTGAGCCTGGAGAGAGTTGACCCAAACTAAAGAATTACTTGGGGACTTCTGGACCACGGACACAGGCACTGGAGGGTGTCACCTCCGAGAAGAGAGAGGGGGAAGGGATCTCGTTTCCTCCTGAATTGCTCAGGCTTGACTGTGAGGATGTTAAATCATTCCTGGTGGAAGCGCATGTCCCTCAGCTCATTAAGGTAATTTGTAAAAGTGTATTTCTGCCTTTGGAGAGTACTGTAGGCTATCGGAAAGCCTTATTTTCCACAATAAAGTTCCTCACAGGTTTCATTATGCAAAAGCTTTGTTTTAGCTCCACTGCATTGTGTGTTCGTTTATGAATTCAGAAACTCAAGTACCAGGGGAGCTTTCTTTGAATTTTTGTTTAATCTATGCAGTCTTAAATAGGATTTATACTTTTCTATTTTTCCACCTTGGAAAATATCAGTTATAATATATGGATAAAGTTGAGAAAGAAACATAGAAAATAAAATAGTTATGTAAGGATGATGGGATCGTAGATGGAGTTTTTTCAAATACATGACTTTAACACCAATATTAAATATATACTTCCTTAAATTCTAAAATATCACCTGATATCCAAATGATTTTACAATCGAAACATAGCTAAGGGGTAACTTCAAATGGTGTTAATTTAAGGTAAACAGTTTCTATTGTGTAGCTAGAATAGAATCTAGCTGTTGGGTTGAGCGATTAGACATCGCCTGCATTTGACCCCCTTTGACCTGAATAAGCAGCAGTCTCAAATGGTTCAACCTAAGCCATCTAACTTCTCAATGACTTTTGCCTCAACAGCATATAAGGTGACTTTATTCACCTCGCTTGTTTGTCTGTACCTTTATCTTATCCCATATAGGATGTGAGAGGGGCGGAGGCATTTTATAGCCCCCCCCCCTTAGGGTTAAATCTCATAACAGTTAAGAAGAAAATGCAAGTAATAGTCTTCTGTTATTGTTGCTCTATTTCGCTTTATTCCCTCAGTTTCCTTTGGAATCATTAGTTTCTGCAGAATCATCCTATCTGTTAAAAACACACGAGGACAGCTAAGAAAGGGCACAGCTTTCAGGTGGCCTGGGGTGTGGCCTGTGCAGCCACAAAGCAGCACAAGCTAATTCTCCCTGAATGGGAAAGAAAACTGGAAAGAAAAGAAAACCGCATATCAGCTGCCCAGGACAAAGGGCCACAATCAATTGAAGCCATGTAGGAAACAGGAGACAGAGAACGTGATTGTCCCTGTCACTGTTTCCCTGAAATCCAGCAATGACATGCCCAGGGTCCCAGGCGGCCAAGGATTCGGTCACATCACGTATGTGAGGACACAAGTTCTGATGCTGCCAGGTTATGGCTTTCTAAAGGAAGTGAAGAGTAAAACACAACAGTAATGGAAACCAGAAAAGGGAGGAGGGCCTGGACTGGGGATGAAAAGTTGACTTTCAATTTGAAAGAGAACAGTTATGTCCCATCTTCAGTCTCTTGCTATTTCAGTTTCCACACCAGGCTCAATTCTTTTCACTAGGAGCAAGGAATTGAAAACTATGAACCAAGTCATTCTCTACTCATACGGTTGTATGTGTACATCTTTTATTCCTAGAGAAACAGATTTTTTAATTGCGTACCCTCTAAAATGATGTGTGTGTGTGAATAAGTGCAAACACTCACCTTTGCTGAGCCAGGTAAGAGAATAGGAATTGAAAGAATTCCTAGAGGGCCAGAACACAAGCCCCTCACTCAGAGTGGGAGACTGCGCCCAACACATCAAGCTGGAATTAGGACCCAGTGCTCCAGGGCCCCTTCCACTGCATCACACCACCCCCGTTACACCCCATAAAATCAACCAACCAATTAAGCCAAGTCAAATTTTCCATCTTCAGGGGGGAAAAAAGATTCAAATCAAACTGAAGTAAGTACACGGCAGAAACTCCAAACTGACTTCTCATAGCCAATCTTCTTATCTTCCTTAGAAACGGAAACGTAAGTTTTAAGCTGCGTGCACTGTCATGAAAACTGCATTTCCCAGACTCCCTTCCAGCTGGCTGCCTATTATGTGACTTATTTCTGGCCAATGCAGTAGAAACAGGAGAGCTTAGTGAGTCTCTATGAAGTCTCCGTAAAAGGGAGGGTGTGCACCTTTCTTCCCTTCCCCTTTTCTGTTGCCGGAAATGCTAATATATTGGCTGAAACCCTGATGGCCATTTTGGACCAAGAGGCCACCTGCTATGGTTGTCAGAGCAAGGAGATAGAAGGATCCTGGGGTTCTAATAACCGGAGAGCCTCAACTAGGTAGGGATGTAGTCCTACCTACATCCAATCATACTGTAATTAAGAAACTTTCTTCTTACTTAAGCCCCTGGTGTTTAGGTGTTTTTCTGTTTCATGCAGTCAAGTCTAATCCTACCTAATACAAATATATAAAGTCTATATAAGACCTTAGAAAATTTTAATTAATTTGACTTAATAATGAAAAAAAAGATTGATTTAATCTGTGATTTTTTTATCCTAGAGGGATTGAAACATTAATCAAACTTCATATTGTGCTTCCATTTCCATTCCTACTCCCTGGGCATGCTAAATGTCTAAAGCCCATCAAGGTGCCAATATCTAGGACATGCTGTTTAATGGGAAGCTGAGAGGCAAAAGTTCATTATTTTATTTTCTGTATATTAATCTAAAAGCATCACAATTCCAGTTATGTAATTCAGCTATTTATTTATCAGATCTATGGTGGCAGATGTGAAATAGATGTTTCAAAAAATTTATACGGTTAGATGTGTGCACCTGTGTGTGTGCACAAGTGTGCACCTGTAAATCACCATTCTCAGGATTCTCTCTATTTAGAAAGCTAGAGGGGGAAATGTCACATCCAAATTTTTAAAAAATCATTCAAGGAAAAGCAAACATTATACGCTACTCATCGTTATCTGACTTGACAGCTTGTCCCAAATGTTTAGGGGTGTTTGATTTATCCCTTACTTTTATGATCAGTTCCTCTCTAAACCCTTAGTTCAGAAACCAATGTCTCATATAAGAACAGGAGAAAAATAAGCTAATTACAATATAAGTAATAATAATTTCACTTTTCTAGTGTGCTTTCATCCAAGTGCCTTATAAATTATATATACAGGGACCACTTAACCTCCTCCTAAAAGGCTGCTACTCTTTTAAAAAAACTCTCTGTAGTGTTGTACCACAGGGAAGAAAGACTGCCATGGCCGTGTGCAATAGAAGGCGGGTTTTAGGGAAGTGAAGTGTAATTCCCTGCTTAGTGGAACTAAAAGCTTTGAACAATCCCTTTAAAAAAATCACCAAGGGAGACTGGCCGGGTGTGGCTCAGCGGTTGAGCATCAACCTAGGGTCCAGGAGACAGCGGTTTGAGTCCTAGTCAGGGCACATGATTCCCAGTCAGGGCACATGATTCCCGGTCAGGGCACATGATTCCCAGTCAGGGCATATGTCCAGGGTTGAGGGCTCGATCCCCAGCAGCCAATCAATGACTCTCTCATCATTGGTGTTTCTATCTCTCTCTCCCTTTCCCTTCCTCTCTTTGAAATCAATAAAGATATGTTTTTTAAAAAAAAAAAATCGTCAAGGGAGCTTTTGATCAGCAGAAGTAGTCACTCCTTTGTGTTGGTTGTCATTCAATCCCAGTGGAAACTTCAGCCATAAAACAGCAGGCCAAGTTATCAGGGGTTATGAAGTCAGCTCGACTTCATTAGCAATGGTGTCTTCGACAACGACACTAGGAAAATGGAGAAGATCAGAAGGCAAACAAAAATTGTTCCTCCTGACATTGACAAGAACTAGACTGTGAAAAACATACAACCGGTTTGCATTCTGCCTAATTTTTTGTTCCCTGTTTCCAGTCCTTCAATCCAGAACCAAGACCTGAGACCTTATCCTTAATTCCAGCCACCTAACACAAAAGACAACAGCAAAAATGTTCTTCCTACCAGCTGTGAACTTTTATCAACCTTTGGAGACTGTCACCCAACTGCTGTTGTCTCCTTGTGAAGCCCAGTGACTGCAGCTGCAGCGGGAAGATCATCCCCTTCCCTGCATTGCCTCAGTTCATTTTCATACTGACAATGTCCATGTGCCCGTCCTGTAAGAGGTGATTTTGAATCTCCCCTACTAAACAATGTGCTCTAGTAACGATGGGATTTCAATCCCTACCTAGCAAAAGGCCTGAACAAAGTAGGTGCTAATTGTTTTATCAATGACTGAATAACCCAGTCCACTGTCACCTCTAACCTAGACAATGACAATAACCTTCCAGCTGACCTCCCTGTCACCATGCTTGCCTTCCATTCATCTATTCTGAATGCAGCAGCCAGAGTGCTCGCAGCGCTGATGATCATTCCACCAGCATGTCCCCACTGCACCCCCTCTCCCACTCCACCTTTCACTTCATGCTTGCTGAAAACCTCTCGCTGGCTTTTCCATTGCTCTGAGAACAAAGTCCAAATCCCTTACCAGGCAATGGCCTACTGACCTAGAGTTTTCTCCCAAACCTTATTTTTCTGCCTCTCTTCCTTTCGCTGACCATACTCTAGCCATGCTGGCTCCTTCCCTTTCTCTTCAAACACACATACTCTCTCCTTTCCCCAAGCTTTATGTGTTAGTTCCTACAGCTGGGATGTATTTTCTCCACATACTATTTTCATTCTTCAGATCTCAGGTTCAATGTCTCCTCTTCAGAGAAGCGTCCTGTTCCCACCATGTTAGGTAAAGTTTGTAATCTCTTAGCATTCTTTATCTTGGGCCCCTCATAGCTTCCCCAATAGAATGTAAGTTCCATTGGGCCAGGGGCCATGTCAGTATTTTTTTCCATATATTCTCAGCAAGTAGCACACTGCTTAGCACTTAAAATACTCAGCAACTATGGGCTGAACGCATAGATAACATACTGAGCTCTAACAGTGAAGGCCTATGTCCCATAAGGAGGTCTCATTAGACTAGAGAGACTTTCCAAGGCAGATCAAATAGGGATAGTCTAACAGCCAGAGAGAAAGAGCAAATAAAATGAATATTTATGAAACTTAGGAAATATTAGAAAAATGAGGCTTCCTTCCAGGTTCATCCATGTTGCTACAAATGGTAGAATTTCCTTGTTTCTTAATGTATATACCATATTTTCTTTATCCATTCACCTGTTGATGGACACTTGGCCATTGTGAAAAGCACTGCAATGAACATGAAAGTGCAGATATCTCTTTGAGATCTTGATTTCAAATTTTTTTGGATGTAACTCAGAAGTGGGATTGCCAAATCATACGGTAGTTCTATTTTCTTTTTAATTTTTGAGGAACTGCCATACTGTTTTCTATAATGGCTGTACCATTTCACATTCCCACCACCAGTATGCAAGGGCTCGAATTTCTCCACAAGTCAGTCACAGTAGGACATGATTCCCCTTTTATGAGACACATAAAATAGTCAAATGTATGGAACTAGGACATGATTCCTCTTATGTGAGGCATATAAAATAGTCTGATGTATGGAAGTAGACAAAAGAATGGTAGTTACCAGGGGATTGTTGAAGGGGGTATGAGGTGTTTTCCAATGGATATAAAGTTACAGTTATACCAGATAAATAAGTCCCAGAGATCTGCTGTCCAATATAGTCCCTATAGTTAACAATAAGGTATTGCACACTCCAAAATTTGTTAAGATAGATCTCACATTAAGGGTTCTTACCACAAAAAAAAAAAAAAAAAAAAACAAGAAGGGGACACAGGAAAACTTTTGGAGGTGATGGATATATTTATTACCTTGATTATGGTAATGGTAACATGAGTATGTATTTATGTCCAAATTCACCAAATTGTGTACATTTATGATAGGCAGTTTTTTTATACTAATTATACCTTAATAAAGTTGGGAAAAAATTGAGGCTTCCTAGTATGGATGCTATTTTCCCAAGTAAACAAATAATTAAAATAACTTGTAAACATCTCATTAACAGGGGTTCTCTGGGTCTACCTGGCTAACTCAACACAGATGTAATCTCCTCCAAGAAGACTCCCCACCGGTGTAAGGTGCCCTTCTGATGTGTTCTGATATACCCAGCATATCCCTCTAAGATCAGTGAAGTGGCAGGAGATGGGGGTGAAAATGTCATAGTTAGTAGCCATAGTTGTGCAAGTATTAACATTTCATGCTAAAATATTTGGAATTCATCTAGTGACCAAGAGGGAAATAACTAAATAACCAGATTTGCAGTTTAGAAAAATTGTTCTTGTTAATCTGCGAGTAGATTCAAGGAAAAAAAGACTGGAAAGAAGTGGTTGAAAGGCTACCCTCGTGGTCAAAGACAAAGATGATAAGAGCCTAAACTAGGTCAATGGCAAAAGGGAAAAAAAAGATAAGTATGGATTCAGGAATTACTAAGCAGGAGGACTCTACAACATCATTTTACAGGAGTAAGCCAAAAAAGAAGTTATTTATGAGAAGCAGCTGGGTTTTCAGGAAAGATAATAAATTTGCCTTGAGACAAGAGGAGTTCGAGGTATTGGGGGATATCCAGAAAAAATATTAAAAGGATAATTGCAGATTCATATCTATAAATCATAAGACAGAGGTAGACTGGAAATGTAGATTGGAACCCATTGTTGGTTATATGGTCCACCCACAGATGACCTGGTTGGTGACCCTACCTAAATGACAATACCAAGGATAATGACTCAGATATTGATCTGAATATTTTCCAGAGCAGAGCAACCTAAAATAAAATGGCATCCTAAAAGTTAAAAAGAAAATACTACATGCTCAATAAATAACAGACACTGACTTAATTTTATACAAACTACCAAAACAGAAGACAAGACCATAGTCCATGCAATATTGTTTGTTGTTCACAATTTCTAACACTTAGTCATAATCTTTATGTGCCCAAAAGAAAGCTCTCTGACTCCAGAGATTCAAATTTGAAATGCTGGAGTTCACTGAAATATATTACACATTAATATGCTAATGTGTTCTAGATATGTGTTTGGCACCTACTGCACTATCATGGAGATGAGTTAGCTTACATAGTATGTTCTTTCTGCTTAAAAGGACCCCATTACAAGTTTTTCATTGTGTGTTAGTACATTCTTTGCATCCACCTAAGTTCAATAACGACATTTAGCTGATTATGATATATGGCAATACTATAACTGAGTTCAGCTACCTTACTGAAAGAAAATAGCATTGGAAAGGAAACTAAGAGTGCACTAGTGTGAAATTATAATAAGGACTTACTATGAAACACACACTACCCATTAACTCATTTGTTCCTTAAAATGTCACGAGATATTAACATTATCCTAATTTCATACAACTCTCCACCCTCCCCAAAATCTAAAGCACAGAGAAGTTAGTAACTGTCAAGGTCACAGAGCTTAAAACTGGTAAACTTGAGCTTAAACAGATGCTATCTGCGTCTGTAAGCTATTCTTCAAATCATTTAGACTCCATGCTTTCCTCTCTAAAATTTCTCAAGGTATTCCTTTTGGGGAAACTGAAAAATTCAAGTACTCCTCCCAGGAACACAAAGTAGGAGCTAAAGAATTAAATGTTGACTTGATGCTCTAATAAATAATGCATGGACATTCTATTATGTCATCCATCACACCAAAATTCCAGTGCACTGACATTGTACGTAGCCAGTCTATCAGCCTCATTCTGATTCTCTTTACAGCCCATTCTGCTCTAAACACAGTGGTTCATCATTTCAACACTGCCCTCACTAGCACCGTAGAGTGTCACTCCTCAAACTTCTATTGGACTAATAAATCGAGATTTCAAAGTCTGTCCCTGCAGGAGAAACTCACACAGGGCAGCTTCAGGGGTAGATGACTTATGCAGTCACACCAGGGCACCATGTTCAGAAGGGCCCTGTGTTTAGTTTAATGTTATCCTGTCACTGGACCCCACAAATTATCCTCCCAGTCCTAAACTCACATAAATCCATTCTAACTTCAACCACCCTTCTCTTGATTTATTTTTACAATGATTTATTTAATTACACTTGGGGGAAGATATTATAAAGGGAAAGAGGAGTGCTGTAAGAATGTGTAGTTAGAGGAGCCAGGGGAGCCTTCTTTAGAAAATCAGATTTCCTCTGGGTTCTGAAGGGTGGTTGAGTGGATACTAATGAGGCCAAGAGCTGGGAGAAGCACATTCCAGGTGGAGCCCCGCAGCATGGAGTACATGGTGGGTTAGCAGGACCAAGCAAAGGCCATTTAACACAGCGAAGACCTGAGCAAGGTGAAGCTGCCAAGGCAGGCAGGCAGGATCAGGGAGGGACTGCGCATCATGTTAAGAATTTTCACCTCCATCCTAAAGAGCAATGGCAGCCCACTGTAGACTTTAAATCGGGAGGGTGACAGGATCCGATTTTTGTTTAACAAGGTCACACCGATACCGTATGACTTTCAACTTCAAGTTATCCCTCACCCTGCCTTGACATTTACCACATCTGCAGTACCTTTTTTTCACAGTTCTTCAGCCACAAATGGCTCCTCTCTACACTTAACAGATTACTTCATCTATTTCAAAGAAGGCTGAAGCTTTTCAGTTTTGTTATCTCTTTATTCCCTCTGCCCCTAACACCACAGGATCCTCATAACTTTGAGATGGTTTTGTGTTTACTCGGGTTTACCTCTTCCACTCTTATCTCAGAAGCGTTTGTATCCTTCATCCCTTCCCAAGCTAATCCTTCCGACTATGGCCTTAATCCCAGTCTCTTTCATCCCCACTTGTTCTTATTACCACCCAATGGAACAGAGTAATCAGGTGATCTTCTCTTCCCAGCATCTTAGATCCCCCAGTATCCAGCAGCTCTCTCCTCTGGGCCTGTAGCTATAGCTCTGTGCTTCCAGGGAAGGCGGGGAAGGCAGGTGACTGTCCTTGCCCTGAGCTGCCATCCCCTTCTTTTTCATGTCCCTTACCAACCAACTCCTTAAAATACTAGTCAACTGGGCAACTGAAGTTGCCATCTCCACTGTAACTCTAAGATTTGGATTGGAATCTTTCTCTGGCAGGTAGCATCTGTGATTTGTTTTTTGGAACCAATTAAAGGCATCTTAAAGAGACATCTTAGTTTGAGGACATTGCCTCAGTTTATCAAGATCTTTTGGGATCCTTAATCTTCCAGATGTGTGTGATCTGTGACTTTATAATGCATGTCTTCCATATGATCATGACCATGTAAGTGAATGGAAACAGGTAAAGGGTACACATTAACACTAATTTTGAACACACCTTACCCCATTCACAGAAACTGTATTGTAATTCTTTGCCTATTTTCAAATTTATTCTTCTGAACAGCTACATCTTCCACTAGTGAAGTAAATTCAAATTCCCACTGAATGACTGTAAGGTTAAACTGCTGCTATTGTGTCTAGTGCCAGAAACATTAGCAAAAATCTAACTGAATAAAAAAAAAGTGTTTAAGAAACCCATGGGGTGTATATTTGAATAAGACCATAGAGATAGTGGAAGGAAAAGGGGAAATATTTTTGTGGTTGAAAGAAACAAAAGCACAAGCATCTTATATCCTATCAGACAGTCTTCATTTAGGCAACAGTGGTTTTCCCAGCATGCCTCAGAGCATGACAGGTTCTCAGGCTGCCTGGTCTCATCAAAGCAGCAAGTGTGACCAGAGTCAGCCTGTTGTTTATAAAGGTTTCCCCAACAGCCAAATGAGAGGCGTGCTGAATGGGAGAGGATTAAGATTTCAATGCCTATTCAACATTTTACTATTTGAAAATTCTACAGGCCTAAAACTAAGAGAGTATCTAATACTGGCAAAGAGAGGATCTAATAACTTGCCTCTTAATTAGGGTAATCTTTAACAGAGCATTGTATCTGATTTCAATAACTACATAGCAATTAGATGATTATTGGTGCCCAGTAAAAATATACCATTAGGCATTAAGGAAAAAATACAGATGAACAATAATCACACTGTATTCTACATGGAGCTGTAACCTGAAGCATAATAATTATCGTGTGCTATAATCTCCAGAATATAAATAAGAGTGTGAAGGCTATTTGAAAGAGAGAAAAGAAGAAAGAAACTCAATCTGGACCAACTACTGGTATATATCAGCTAAAAAGAAGCACAAGCAATTGAGGAGAATGAAATAATAAAATATTATAATGACCTACACAATGTAATCCTGCCGCCAAGTCCATGGACTCTGCCTCTTAGGTCCATCCCTGCTGCGGCTGCCCTAGCTCAAGCCATCAACATGTTTTTCTGGGACTTGTGTAATTCTCTTGTATTCTCCTAAATAGTGTCCTTGCTTCCAGCCTCCATCTGCTCCTGTTAACACTCCACTCTGCCACTAAAATTCTCTTTCTAAAGTAACACTCTGGTCATATCACTCCCCAACTTAGAAATCCCCCATGGTTCCCCACTGTTTGTTTATAGAATAGAGTCCAGATTTCTTAGCATGGCAAGTAAAGCCCCTCACCAGTCAATCCTCACCAGCCTTCAGTCTTACCTCTAGGCAACATCCACCCTCACTCTTCCAGCCCCTGCTCTCTCGTATGCTACATTCCAGCCATGATAGATGGCCCACCGGGCTGTCCCAGAGACCTGCTCCTGACAGGTTCTCCGGGGGCAGCAGAGTGCTTCAAAGCATGGACTGTGAATACTAAGGACCTAAGGACCTACATCCAACTGCTGTGCCCCCAATTAGCTGTGTGACCTTGGGGAAGTTATTTAACTTCTTTGTGCCTAGTCTTCTCATCTTTAAAATGGAAATATAATTAAAGTGCCTGCCAGACAGCATTTCTGAAAGGCTTAAATGAGCTATCACAGGTACAGTGCTTGGGGCAATGCCTGGTACATAGTGAGCTGTATATAAGTATTATATTATAATCACTGACTTTTGCCATCCCTTCTCTACTTGGCAAACTCTTAGTAACCTTAGCAAACTCTAGTCAAGTGACATTCTTCTATCAGCCTCACATTTCCTGCTTTATCACTGGTTAGGCATAATAGACACTTTTCCTCCTCTCCCATAGCATCATAGAACTTTGATCATATTATCATTTTATTGAGTGCCTACTATGAGCAATGCAAATACTAACTATAATAAATAAAGTGCATATAACGGTTACCATTATACAGATAAGAAGACTGAGAATCAGGGATGCAGATAAACTTATTCAACCAGCAGACAAAAGAATTAGAATTCAAATTCAGCCCAATATGACCCAACCTATTATATTTTTTCTATACAATATTGCCACTCAAGTACATGACTCATTACTCTGTGTCAAAGATCCGTTTCTCTCTCTAAACTGTGAACTTCCTCTCATTAATCTTTTAACCATCAGCTACCTGCACAAGGCCCAACTCATTACCTGTGCTTAATAAGTATGTATGGCTGAACTTTTGAACCCATAATCTAAGAGAGTCCGGTCCAACAGAAGTAGAATGTGAGCCACACGGGCAATTTTCTAGTAGTCCCCTAAAAAAGATAGAAGTAGACAAAATTTATTTTAATAATATTTTATTTAACCCAAAGTTTCTTCCATGTTATCAATTTCACATGTAATCAATATAAAAACCATTAATGAGATATTCTGCCTTCCTTTTGTCAGCTAAGTCTTTGACATCTAGTGTATCTTTTACACTTACAACATATCTCCACTGGAAATGGCCACATCTCAAGTGCTCGCTAGCCACTGATTAGTGGTTATTATAATGGACAGTGTAGTTTGAAAGAATATAAACTGTAAGCATAAAACTAAATGCTACCATATGCTCTGTTCTGTGGAGGTCGACTCACACAGTACAAGTAGACAACACACATTCTCAGTCACAGTGGAGTCCTTCCACTACAGGCAAACAACAGCTCTACTCTCCACACCAGGTCACTGGGGCCTTTTGCAATCCTTTGAAATTCATGGTTATTTTAGCTCTTCACTGCCTTAGATAAAGTCCACATGAGATTATTGAACAAAATTCCGTTTTTAATCCAGTTACCTTGGGGTGTACGTTCATTATTATTGAGCTCCCAATGGCTGCCAGACATTTTGTGGGTGGGCAAGGATGCCATATACACCTACGTCCATAGCATTTGACCCTCTCTTGTGGCACTTTTTAAGTTCTGTCTTGTGTGTAGACCAATTTCCTACAAAACTTCTCTGCACATAAGATTTTAAGTTAGAAAAGACTGTGTGTTTGACTTGACACACAGCTGAGCACCCAGTAGTACATCTTGGCTCTTGTTTGGCAGCCAACAGAGAGTTAGGGGATGAAGAGTCTCAGGAATTTTACCATGGATTTAGGGTACAGTTCAAATGTGGGAGATGTGACCAAGGACAGGAAAAAAACTGAGGCAGGAATTATTTAATAAATATTTATATAGCACTTTAGTACGTTCAAAGGACTTTTCAAAGGGCAATTTACATAAGCTTCATGCCAACCCACTGAAGTCGCCCAGTTTTGTAAATGGGAAACAGCGGTTAAGCGATGTGCAAAGCTTAGTCTGCTGGAAAGCAGCAGCACTGGGGTTTGAACACAGGGCTCACACCCAGGGCCCATGCTCAGGACCACCATCGTCTCTTGGTGGCAATAATCTCCTACAATGACACCTTATGAATTATGCCAGGCCCTAAATTATGGTGGTTCCTGATGGGATAGTGAAATATTTCAGACTATTCTGAAGTAGAAAGAAACTCAGGATAGTTTGGACTTGATACACCAAGATCACCTCTTGGGTATCCTGCTGTCTGAAGGAATCCACTGAATATTTTATCTCAGCAGTACATTTTCATAGTCATCAATCCGCTTAACAGGAAAAGTGTAAGCAGGGCCTATGTGCGTTCCCAGCAAGGGCAATACGGAGCTCTAACACAGGAGCCATATTACAAGGAAATTTCTTTATCAAAACTTTGGGGACATTCTGGGGACAAATAAACAGTAATACAGTTTTGTGTTGTTTTCAAAAATGTTTTGATTTATCTGTAGGTACAACCAGAACAACCAGAAATGTTCTGTTTTGCTTTAATTCCCCCGCCTTCCCCAGTGGCTACTTTGACAAAATCAAGGAGTAAGATAAAAATCACTATCCTGTTCATTTCCATTCAATCTCATATACAATTGTTTAGCACCTATGTGCCAGGTTTGCTGCTGGGCAATAGGGAAAGCAAGATAAACAAAGCACAATCCTTCCCTTGAGGATCTTAAATTCACAAAGATATAAACAAGTAACTATTCTACTCTAACACAAATTCTGAGCCAGAATTAGAAACAGATGCTATTGGGGGGGGGGGGGGGGAGCCACAACTAATCCTGGTAGGGTGGAGGGATGGGCATTTGTTTGCTTATTAATAATTTTTCAAAGGATATTTAGGAAAACCACAATAAAGGGAAGAATGAAATATACAAGGTGAGGCAAAAGTGGGTTTACAGTTGTTCGTACGTGAAACACAGAGCTTATTCTTGTATTATTATTTATTAATTATTGTACCATTTTCCATATGAGCAACTGTAAACCGACTTTTGCCCCACCTTGGATAGTTCCAACTGTGAGAATTCCAAGGAAGGAGAGATTACTTTTTACCTGGGGAAGTAAGGAAGTTTCAAGGAGGCAGTGATGTTTGAGCAGAGAGTGAAGGACATTAGGTTGTTTCAGGTGACAAAGTGGCAATGTCACTTCAAGTGAAGGGAGCATGTGCAAAAGGTCAAACGTATAAAATATCATAGCAAATGGAGTAACTGTGCTCTACAGCTGAAGAGTTCTCAGTAAGTCTTTGCTGGTGGAGGTATTTGGAGTCCAATCATTGCGCATAATTCAAAAACATTTACTGAGAATTTATTATGTCCCAGTGAATCGAGAGCTGTCAGTCAGGGGGCACTTGCTGTAACAGGTATGGTGGAAGGTACAGTAGAGACACTCAGTCCAACCTGGGGATAAGGGAAGACTGGGCTAAAGATGCGGTGTTTGAACTGGGTCTGAAAGATGGGTGAGAGTTGTCCATGAAACAAAAAAGGAAAGATTCTTTCAGACCAAGGGAGCATATGCAAAGGTACAATTATATGAAATATTATAACAAATTTCTGGAAAAGCAGAGTTTAGCATTGCTCAAGAAAGGAATGAGTGGACATAAATCTAGAGAGGTATGCCAGGGTCGTACATTGGGGAGCTTTAGATTAAATACATAACTGTTGTGACTTCATTCTGTGGTCAGTGGGAGCCACGAATACTTTTAAGCAGGGAGGTAACATAACCAACTTTGCTCTCCAATCAAGACTTAATTGGAGAATATATTGGAGACATGAAGACTGGAGGTTCTGTTAGGAGGTGTTGGCAACAATTACTTGGTAACCTCAGGTAAGATTATGTGGGTCATGAGGTAGCAGAAGCTACGGAATTGAGAATATTTTAGAGGTAGAACCAACAGGACGTAATGATCAGGTAGGTTAGGTGAGGGCAAGAAGGTTGGTAGGGTGGTTATCGGTTTCTGGATTGGGCCGTTAGAGGAAGAGAGAGGATAGTAACCAAGACAGAGCCACGCTGTTGAATGAGTGGTGATGACAGGAAGACGCCAAGGCTGGTGTCGTCAGGCAGGAATACTACAGAGAGAGCAATCCATTCAGGCTTTTGATAACACCAATCTATCAGACAAATCTGCCATCTGTCCACATTTACTTTGTGTTTCTTCTAAAATAAAAGAGCAATCAATCTTGACATTCCCTCTAGCTCCCAGGCTGGGCCATCCCTCCTACCTGGGATGCTCATCGCAAAAATGGGTCAGATTAAAACAAATCAATCAAGTTGTGTCTGCCAAGTTAACATCTCTGTAGGAAGTTAATTGACCCAGCTTCTGACACAAGCCCACATGACGGATGAGAAATGAGGGAAGATGGGATGTAGCCAGCCGTTCATGATGCAAACAATAAGGAGAGGGCCTGCCTTGAGAGCCGGGTTTTCTGGACAGCAGGTGATCCATGGAGCAAATCTGTGGGGAAGCTCGGAGGGTTAACAGGTATCTGAGGATGAGGGAGCAGGCTTGCAGCCACAGCTGTCATGACAACTCCAGGGAAGCAATCAGACTCAGACAATGACAGGCAAAAACTAGAGGGAACACCCTCTCCCTGCCTTAGGGGAAAAGAGAGGCACAGAGCAAAAGAGGTGAGATTGTGCTTGACTGCAATCATAGGGTCTGGCTTCATGGACACATTGCTTAACCTATCTGAAACTAGTCAACACATCATGAAAAGGAGGGTATAATACCTAGCTCACCTCTTACCAGTCAGACAATATGGCACAAGTTACCTAATCTTTCAAAGCCTCTGTTTTCTCATCAGTAAAATGGGCTGACATCTGCCTTTTCTTACAAGACTGTTTCGATAAAGGTAGTAATTTAAGGGAAGGTGCTTGGCGGAGTAAAAATTGGTAAACATATTCCAGGGTCAAGGGCATCTTGGACCAGCAATTAAAAGAAAAAAGTTCTCATTTTAACTCTACTATGTCCTAAATGTGGAATCTATCAAATCACTTCATTTCTCTGGACCTCAAAACCAAGAGTTGGGGATAAATGGTCCTTACATTCCCAGTAGTTCAAATATTTTATGCTTAAGGGATACTGGTTAGTCCACTTGAACTTTGGGGGTTAGTAGAGAAGTCTCTGGTAGCCTGGAAAGAATGCAAGATTTATCTGTAAGATCTGAATTCAATTTCCTTTCTAGCTTCTTGGGAAGTTTACATAATCTCTCAGAGCCTCAGCTTTCTCTTCTCTAAAATGGATCTTAAATATCACATGTAAAAGTGTTTTCTAGACATAAGGAATTAAATACATATAAACTACTTATTGCCACCTTGGTTGAATTGCAATCTGAATCAACCACCACAGCCTAACAACCTTCCTGATGTTCTTCAAAATTGAAATCAATAATAAACCAACTTCTGACAAAGTGTAAGCCCACTTGCCTGGTGTTCCAGCAAACCTAAAACACTGAGTAAGCCACTGTTATGGACCAGATGTTTACATCCCCAAAATTCCTATATGAAACCCTAACCCCCAATGTGATGGTATTAAGAGGTGGGGCTTTGGGAAGTAACCAGGGTTAGATGAGGTCATGATGGGACTCGTGCCCTTATAAGAAGAAGACACAAGAGCTCCCTCTCTCTGCCATGTGAGGACGCAGGGAGAAGGTGGCCGTCTACAAGCCCAGAAGAGGGCCTTCACCAAGAAGTGAATGTGCTTGCACCCTAACTTGGAATTCCCAGCCTCTAGAACTGTGCGAAATCACCTGTGTTATTTAAGATGCCCAGTCTATGGTGTTTGTTACGGCTGCCTGAGCTGACAGCCGCTGTGGCCAGGGCAGACACCTCTCCAGCTACAAAAATGCTTTGTTTACAAGGAGTTTCACCTGATCTCTTATGTTCAATTACCTACCCCCATCTTCTCTCACCTTTTATCTGGTAAGATGCAAGGTTCCCTCTAGTAAATTTGCCCCCTTCAAATACCACATAAACTCCATCCTTTCCCAAAGCCTAATGCTGACCAGAAACTTTATACTCTCTCCCCATCTTCTGTAGCTCCCTAGTGGATAGGCCTAAGGGATCATTCACAACCTGGCTCCCCTCACAGAGCCAGCATGAAGCAGCACAGGCTTCCAGATCAGAAGAAGCTGTGTTTTCCCAGAACCTAGCAAAGAGCCTGGTACTCAGCCAGTGAGCCACCAGTACTCATTGAATTAATGAATTAAAGAATGTCTGCCTCTCACTTCCTATTTGACCTTAAACTATTTTTTGGCCAGATTGGTAAAAAATAATATTTTTTTTGCTGTGCTGCAGAATTTTAGTGTGTGTGCCATGAGAAGAAAAAGGTTGAAAATCGCTGGACTAGAGTATATACGGTATAGCATGTTGTCTGGGACATTAAATGTTTGATCGTTGGTTATCAGGAATATTACTGAAGCACATTATACCCCAGCCAAGTTGAAAAGTTGGACATTTCTCGAGCTGGCCTCGTCCTTTCAGCCCATGATCCCCACAGCTTACGGCGCCTCTCCTCCCTTGGCAATGCCGGGAAGTGTGTGAAGCCTCTCCACTTGTCACACCTAACTTGTCTGAGAGCTTTTAAGCACACACTTCACTTCTCTCTAAACCCTCAGCCCAGTGAGAGTGGGCATGTGTCCACTTCAACTCTGTGTCCCACCTGGTGTCTAGCACAGTGCCTGGCCCAAAGCCAAACTTTGGGTGAACATTTGGGTGAATGGAGGAGCATATGAACATAGGTGGCTGGCTGGTGTCAGTTTCAGCAAATGTCCTTAATGAACTTCTTGGGCGGGGGGAGCTCCTGCACTGTCCTCCGGTGCTGACTTGGAAGGAGACAGAAACCCTGCGATCCCACACCAAGGACATGTATGTGGAGCCTGTGTGTGGGGCAAACTGCAAAGAGAAAGAAACGTCATGGAAGAAATCAAAGTATCCTTTATACAAAGAAGGGCAAAAAGGAAAGAAAAACATGACCAGCTGAAAAACTAGGCCACGTGGCTCCAATTCCATTTCATTAACATTTCTCCGAGTGGTATGCTCTTGGTAAGGCATAAGCTGTGATCTAGTTAATGCAAACTGTGGCCACAGTTGCAAAATTCTGAGAGGGCTCATTCGCATTACCTCCCCACAACAAAACCCCACCAAGGAGGCTGTTAAGCTCATCGCACCTAGAAGCTTTCCCAGGCTAATGTATATCTGCTTTCCTTCTTCATCATATTTGTTAAGAATTAATAAACACACAAAGTCTTCACTCTCACCTGTGTAAAAAAACAGTCTTTCTTATCTAAGACATGTTTTGAGATGCCCTGGGAAATACAGCCTTTTGCTCCTGTGCTCTCTCAGAGGTTCTGCACTCAAAGGTCAGCGTGAAATAGAAGTTGATGGGCTGGGGGCTTCAACAGCATCTCCTGCCAACTGGTCACCGGGTTACCAGGAGCAGCATTGCAGCTCAGCCTCCTGGAAGGACCTGCCTCCTCCAGTTAACTTCCCATATGCACCGAAAAACAACCCGGGTCAGCACTGTTCCCAGCCAACTTGTTTGTTCCTTGACTGGAAAGCGAAATCCTTCATCTCTCCCCATATAATCCAAATAACCCTCAAATCGCTAAGTTTTTTCTGCTCCTTATTTTAGCTTCTTCCTTTCAAGCAGGCCCATTGCAACATACACTTCATTTCGAAAGAACACCTGAGCTCTGCTCCATAAAGTCTTTCAAACTGTCGCAGGCCCTTGGACTCTCAGGAGCCTCGCTCAGGCTCGTTCTCACGGCGACAGCGGACAGGCAGGAGAGAGAACTGTCCAAGGCCGCCTGAGACAGACATAGAATGGCCACGCTGTTACTTCTACCATATGCCTGTGGAAATAAATGAAGACCATCCAAATGAGAGCGAGCGAGGCCTGTTTACTCCAAGACCCAGGTAGCAAGGGAGCCTGCCGGTGGCACTCGCAGAGGGCAGAGACTCAAAGGCAGGCAGGGGGTGGGGAAGCGCTGTAGTGGGGACAGGGGAGGTTTGGGGTGTGTCCGGATTGGGGGCTGTTGGCATGGGGCAGCTGTTCAGCAAACTAGAAGAGGGGCCCTCCATGTGAGTGGTTAGGGGTGCATGTTTAGCTTTCTCTAGTTGGTCCTACTTTGGAAGCAGGAGAGAAAATTAGGAAAGTTGTCACTTATTAATCAAGTCCTAGCCATTTGGGGACAGTTGTTAAAGAGGTTATTGTTTGGGTTCCTCGACTCGCTGCTGCAGACCGTGCT
Source organism: Miniopterus schreibersii (assembly GCF_964146895.1). Lineage (NCBI taxonomy): Eukaryota > Metazoa > Chordata > Mammalia > Chiroptera > Miniopteridae > Miniopterus > Miniopterus schreibersii. Next base: position 8,829,487 of record NC_138101.1, on the reverse strand, counting down.
GACTTCCTGGTTACTAGACATAGTGGGCTGGTTTCCTGGGCTGTTTGCTGCAGGTTGCAGGTCAGAGTTCTGTTTTTATATACAGTCTGGCCATGATCCATTTATATTAAGTCTCTCATTCTGTTGACAAAACAACTCACAAAATTAGTCCATATTCAAGAGTGGGAAAACAGACTATATTGTTATGGGAAAAGATACAAAGCCACATTGCAAAGATGTGGATACAAGGGTGTCATGAACTGAGTTCATTAAGGCAACCAACCTACAAGTGTCCAGGATGTGCTAAGGGACTGGATATGAATTAGGAGAAAAGTGCATGACTAGCTAGCCTAAGTTATGTCCCCTAAACACTTCATACCCTAGACCCCACTCCTCCATTAACCCATACCCCACATATCCTGAATTTAATTTTGGAGGAGCTTTCCAACATTATTGTTGCATCATTGCTCTGTTTAATATCTGACTCCCTGTAAGTCTGTTGGCTCCTTGAAGGTGCCTTATCCCCTGACTCAATACAGAGACTTAATTAACATTTTGGAATAAATAAATGAATATTGGATGAACTCTACGAGATATACATTACTATCCCTTTTTACAGATGAGGAAACTAATACTTAGCAAGGTCAAGACCTTGTTCAGGATTCTAACCCAGCTCTGCCAGGCTCCCAAACCCTAACTTTTCTTATGTGTGTGTGTGTGTGTGTGATGTTCACCACTAGCTGGAGTTGCTTAAGGGCAGAGTTTATATTTTATTCTTCTCTTAGTTAGAGACTATCCCTGTTTTGTTAGTACTATAGTATCCAGAAATATTGATTGAATTGAGTTGTAGAAAATTGAATTTCAGAGATTTGAGCTGAACTGAGCAGACACACAAGCCTTGTAAAAATATATTTAGGTTTATCTTAGGAATTTTACATTTGGTTTATAATGGCAACTTCTCCTCCCTTCATCACCATGGTTTCTCTTCAGAGAAATATTTTGCACCCACCCTTACAGCTAGTTGCTTCTGGCAGACATTACCTCCTGCCTTTTCCTGCTCACCTCAAGCACTCTCTGTGTGTGTCTGATGGAAAGAGGGTCCAGCCCATTACAAAGCAATAGAAATTGTGTGGATGCTTTCAGCTCAAGAGTCAGTGCACTTCTGGGAACAGGGCTCTCAAGCTCCTGCAGACTGCAGACCACTTTGGCGAAACAGAGGATGCCCGCGAACCACCAACCACCCTCATTCCCATGGGGGGCTGCCCCAAATGGAAACCACACCCCAGGAAATAAAAGGAGGGTACTGCCTCTGATGGGCTGCAGATGAGACAATGTCTGCTTTTATTAAATAACATAAACAAATGACTTAATATCAGAAACCAAGCCACAGATATAGTAAAGAAATAATTAAGCACTAATGCCACAGCCCACAGAACACCTGGTTCTCCAACTGTGGATTACCAGGTGGTCCCCCAAAAGACTTCAAGATTACTTAAGGTGGCAATAACCGTGATAAAAACAATAAAGAGCAATATTAAAAGTTCACTTTGAATACTGCAGTAAAATGTATAAAGAAGTTCACATTTGCTCTCTCAGATCTCGCTTAGATACAGTAAGTCTGTGAGGAATAGTGAACAGGAATATGATGACCGTCAGAGCACAGGTGAGGGCTCAGAAGAGCTGGGTGATAGGCCAGATGCTTCATGGTCAGACAGTGACAAGGCCAGGACTGCAAACTCTAAATGCCACTAAAGGATAAATCATTGACATACACCCGGATGGCCATCTTGCTGGTTTGGGACTGTGGTAGACTGAATTATTGTTTCCAATGCTTTACCTGCTCTGTTATAGAATTATGCATCTAAGCACTTTGCCATATAACGTATTTTCTTCCCACGGAAGTATTTTCTTCTCCTTGCCATGAGAATGTGGCCAGAGCAGCCTACTGAAAAATGTGGCACATGAAGAAGAGCTGAGTAATCTGGGCTGAGCCCCCATCCAGGAAAGAAAGCTCATTTGATAACTGCCCATCCCACATGCAGCTGAAATGAGACACATGAGTAAGCCCCACCAAACATAAATCATATCAGCAGAACTATCCATTAACTCACAGACTCATGACAAATAATAAATTGTTGCTTTAATTAAAATTTGTGGGTGCTTGTTACACAGCAACAGCTAACTTATACACCAACTCCGTGTCTCTTGATTCGAGTTTCAATTTCTTGAATAAGAAGATCTATTCAATTTGGTTTGGTTCTTGTTTTACCCATAAATCGTTTTAACCACGTGGTATGGTTAAAAGGAGAAACACAGTGAGCTAGAAAAATACCCCAACCTGTAATTTATTCATGGGGGTGGAACTGGGATAAAGGTAGAGAGTCAAAACCTCCTGGAATATTTGTAAATATTCTCAGAGTTTCACCAAACTCCTGAGAAGAAGGGCTTCTAGAGTTCCACTGATGGAAGCTATGTATTAGTAATGCGGAAGTTGCTCTGAGTAAGGAGCTGAAAACAGATTGATCAAACCCATGAAGAACTTGATTGAATGGAGAACATAAGAAGGACTGTTTTTTCATCTCTGCATCCTCAGTGCCTAGCAAAGTATGGCATATAGAAATAATATATTTTTTTAGAGAAGGGCTGTGCATTAAAAGAATTGTCCAGAATGAAATATCAGCTGTTGATACTGAAAAGAGAGTTGTCAATACATGATAAAGTGATGCTTACATAATTTTAATTATAAAAAATAATAATTTGTGCCAGAAACAAAAACATTGATGTTATCATATAATAAACAAATGTGTTTGTCAGGCAACCAGCCCATCGATGGGCTGCTTGTAGTGTTTATGGCTGTGCTTTTCTCCCTAGCTATCATCATAGAATCCTGGAGCTGGACGGGAACTGAGACCCTCTAGTTTAGAGAGCCTAGGGCACAGTCCTGCCTCAATGTCTTCCCAGTGCCCCCCATCTTCTTCCTTTGTAGAAGGTTCTCATGGGCTCATATGAACCCTCATTCACTAAGTCACTCATTCATCCTGCACTCAATCAGTAACTCAATAGCTACTGAGCACCAGCCATGAGCCTGTGCACATGGAGGTGCAAGCAAGTAGTCCCAGGAGCCAGGTGCTCTCAACGACTGCTCAGCCTGGGATTAACATGACCTGAACCACAAGGAGAGCATTCATTTCCCCAATTTTATTTCTCATACTTGATAAATATGTGCATACTCTGCGTGAACATTTGGGCTAAGTCTCTGTGGCCCAGCACCTGAGCTGAGAGAAATGCACTGAGAGAAATGGCATGTGGGAGCACTTTCATGTGCATTCTTGAAGTTCATTGCTTTTTAATTATGACTTCCTTCCTTCCTTCCTTCCTTCCTTCCTTCCTTCCTTCCTTCCTTCCTTCCTTCCTCCCTCCCTCCCTCCCTCCCTCCCTCCCTCCCTTCCTTCCTTCCTTCCTTCCTTCCTTCCATTTCCCTCCTTTTGTCCTCCCCTCCCCCCCCGCTCCTTTGAACAAATGCTGATTAAATCCTGGCGTTCAAAAAATGGCATGTAGAACTAAAGACACCTCTGCTAACTTCAAGTTGCCCACAATCTAGCATATGTTGTGGGGGGAAAAAAGGAAAAAGAAAAAAAGCAGAGGTTTTACTCAGATCTGAAAAGGAAACTAACAATTGTGGGCAATTATGGTGACCATATTGTTCAGGTTTTTTACATAATATGTCTTATTTGATCCACACAGCTACTCTATAAATTAGGTATTCATATACCTATTGCAGATAAAGAAGAGAAGCCTCAGGCTGTCAGGTAATATTCTTAAAACCACACAGCTAATGCGTGGCAGAACTGAGGTTGGAATCCCAGTTCTTAGAGTTTTGATTGCAAAGCCCGTGGTGATTTCTCTGCTCACTGTGACCTCTCCAGCACTTTTCAGCCAATTCCTTCTCAGAAAATGAGAACAGTCCCTGTATCATTTAGTTTTTGCTGTAACAATGCTGCGTAACAAACAACCCCCAAATTCATTGGCTTAAAACAACAGGCATTTCTTTTTCTCCCCCATGGGTCTGCAAGGTGCCTAGTCTTTGGCTGGTTTTAGGTAGACCTCGATGGATTGAGCTGGGTTTGGCTCCCCCATGCAGGTTGAATGCAGTCTGCTCCAAATGTCTTTTCAAACACCTTCCACCAGATCTTCAGGCCTCCTCTCATAGTGAATGATAGGAGTACAAAAGAGCCCTACTGCTCCCACGTCCATTAACATTTCATTGGCCAAAGCAAATTACATGGTTGGCCGGACATCAAGAAGACAGGGAATGAGCAAGAGAGTGAAAATCTGCAAGTGTTTACTCAAGTTTCTGAATACAGCAGATTTGCTACTGGACCAATTTCAGAATCAGAATGAGAAGGGACTATATAATTACAGAGTAAAGGGCACGGATACAATGAGGTATTAAATTGGGATCTTTAATTCAACTAACCACAAGTTGGAAGCCAGTAACCATATGGCAACATCCCAGAAAGAAAATAGGTATATGGAGGCTCAATGCTGATGTCCTTGGGGATTCCTTGATTTTTGTTGTTCCAAAATTTGATTATTTATGTGCACTACCTTTCATCAATTATGTGGGCTATGCCAGAGTCCTACTAATAACTCACTATCTCTGCTTAAGTTCACCAGTCAGTTTCTCTTACCTGCCACCAAAAATCATCATCATCATCATCATCATCATCATCTTTTAACTAATGCACCACATTTTGTCAATTCTGCATACAAATTTCTTATAACCATCCCTTCTTTGTCACAGTTAGAGTTACTGCCTGACTTTGGACTTTCATCCTTTCTGGCCTGAATCACTGTAATAGGATTTCTGAACTAGAATATTAAACTACTGGACCTGAACCCCACTGCAAAATGGCCCAAAGTCTTTAGTTCCTCAGTTACAGTACTGGCTTAGTTATTGCATTTGGCAATTTCCAACTCTCAGATGTCTCACCATTTTTATAGGGAAACAAATTGGTGAATTTTAAGGAAATTTAGTGAGAGTTAAGGTACTCTTAACACCTTTTACATACTTACATTGATTTTTAAAAATATACTGTTCACTACTTTTTACTTAGCATCCTGTTTTAGGTCTCCGAGACTCTATTTGCATAGCATGTAAAAATAAACAAATAAATGGCAAAGAATTTTTTTGAAATGTGTCATTCATGATCTCTTCAGTAGAGGAAATGACATTATAGTCTTACCTGAAACGTAAATTTTATTTGTTCAGCTGTATGATATTGAAATTGCTCCAACAATGAGGTGATCTGTTTGTAGATGCGAACTTAAGGATTACATTAAAATGACAAGAAGAGAAGAAATGAGCCTCTACTGGGAAGGACCCTTAACAGTTTGCCTGTGTCAGGGAATGCTCTCACCTGGATTTTTGTGGTTAACTAAGATGTAATAGTTGAAACAGTAGGCATGCATATATTTAAAGAAGAGTTTGGTTGCCTTCCAGGGACTGACAGCCCAACAGTACATATGAAATGGCCTTGCCTCTTAATATATGAAGTTCGTTTGGTTGGTTGCTTTTTTATTCTGAACCTTGCAGGACTTGGCAAACTAGGTTTGCAGATCAAATCCTATATACTGCTTATTTTTATAATAAAGTTTTATGTGAATGCAGCAGTGCTTGTGTGTTTATACATTGTTGGTAGATGGTTTTGCCCTACCTAAGCACACTAAGTAGTCGTGACAGAGACCATATGGCCCATGAAGCTTATTAATTAATTAACTATAGTCCTTTCCCAAAAATGTTTGCTGACCCTGGTCTCGAGGAAAGAGGATAGGCTTGGGGTAAGCAAACATGGGTTAGAACCCAATCTCTGCCCATACAAAAGGTGCGATATTGAAGAAATTAATTATTTTATCTGAGCCTGGCTTTTCTCGTTGTCAAATGGAACCAATGACACTAGCCTCATGGAAATATTATGAGGGTTAAACAAATATGAAAAGAACTTGGAATAGAATAGACCTCACAAGTGGTGTTACATCCTTCATCCCTCACCCTCCACATACAACCCACTTCCCTTCTCTTGAGTAGTACAATTTCAACATGCAAAATATTTATTTCAAATAAATTCACTGACATATGAAAGATAAAAACCAAGTCTTTTTATGATTCCCAAATGGATGTAATTTCCCTTCCCTTCCCTTCCCTTCCCTTCCCTTCCCTTCCCTTCCCTTCCCTTCCCTTCCCTTCCCTCTCTTTTCTTTTCTTTTCTTTTCCTTTCTTTTCTTTCTCCTGATGCATTTCTGAAGGAAAGGAGCAAATAGCACATCTACCAGTTTGGGGAAGACATCGCCTTATAATGTGAGAATAAATCAGCATATTAAAAAATGTAGGTGTTGTGCCAAGCTGTTCGAAATCAATGTAGTGTAAGGACCACAAAATGCTTTCCCTCAAGTTAACAATGAAATTCACTTATACTTAAGGTTCAGCATTCATAAATTGGTATTAATGCTTGACAATCCAATTATAAATTATATCTCCCACAGATGTTCTCTCAAGAAGTGCCTGATTCCTTAGTCACAGAGCTCTATTGATCCTTTAACTCTTTTGGCTACAACTTTCAAAGGCCGTTTTGTGCTTCTGTGATTGTAAAGCAGATGTTCAAGAAGATTACCACAGTTTTCAAGTTCAAGTACCTACAGTCCTTAGCCACCACCCTCATCCATAAAAGCAGGTTCTCTGACTCCTAAACCCAGTGTGTGCTTTTCTGTCCATGGTCTCTAATACAACCTCTCAGGCAAACAGAAAAGCAAAGCTCTAGCTCCAGGATAGAGAAAAGTACTCCAAGATTCCAGGTCAGAATTTATCTACAGTCTGTTGTATCCAAAATGAAAGGAGATGACTGAAGAAGCAATGTCCAGCTGGAGTAAAAACAAGCTGAAGTCAGGTAGGATGCTCAATAGAACGAATAATCCAAAGAGAAGTCAAAAGACAGTACCCAGTATGAAAATTCAGCAGAAGGAATAATAATAATGACAATGACTGCCTTTTTAAAAATACATTCTTTCCACTGGGTAGTATGCCAAGTGTTTCATTGGGGTCACTATGAGTTTGTTCACTGCACAGTACTGACCACTCCTAGAGGCATGTGGTGCTCAGTCTACAGACTCATTCATGGCAGGCCTCTATACATTATTGCACTGCGTATTCTCTACATGATGTACCTCACTTCACCCCTATAACAAGCCTCTGAAGGTAGATTTAGTTACCCTCTTTTATCCAGTTCTGGATACTATCAATGAGGTTAAAGGAGAGGAGCCAGGATTCAAACCCAGGTCTGCCTAGCTTCCTGCTCTTCCTACCACTCCAGTGTGTTTCTCCTTAATTTATCGATTGTTAGTGATGTGTTTTAGAGCAGAGAGGAAGTTGAGAAGCTTTTACAGTTTGCAGTATTCCACCAGGACTTATGAAATTTTCCCGGAATGAAATGGGAGCTCATGGAAGAAGACTGAGCTCTCTGAGGCCATGGGGACATCATCTAATAAACTGCTGGATTCGCCTCTGAAATGGAAAAGACAATGACCAACTCTGTGATGGAAACAATGTGGACAAGTCTTACACCATCCCAGAGGGCCAGCGTCCTCATGAAGAGAAGTATTCATACAGGGACAATCTGTCAATTGTTAACTCCGTTTCTGATAAGAATTCATTTCCCACCATGACAGTGTCAGAAATCATCACCTCCAGCTTTAATGATCAACCCATACTCCTTCGGCCCCTTCATCTTATCATGAAGCTTTAGTTGGATTTGAACATAAATATAATAATTAACAAATAACCCAAGAAAAAAACCACCCAGTTATTTATTGACCATGGGAAGCAAGTTTTCTCATAAAGTGATTTAGAAGAAAGATTGTAAAGGTAGTGCTACAAGCCAGGAAGAAAGTGAGCAGAGTCAGGACCTACCCAATTTAGCAAACCCTGGCCAACACCACCACCTCATGCTTACCTCACAGAGGCAACCTGACCTAGGAAGAAAGACAGACTTTGGAACCTAGAAGGCCTGTCATCTAATCTCGCTTCTCTTTAAATTAGAATGATGGTGTCTGTCTCTGTTGGTATAACGCAAGGATTTATGAGGAATTACGGATAAAGGGCCAAGCACGTGGTGCATGGCATGTAGTGGACATTCTTTAAAAGTCATTTTTTCCCCTCTGACCTCAGGTGCCTGTGAGCTCTTGGCCCTGGAAACCTGCTTTTAGAATCTCAATTTAAATAAATCCCTCAGCACTTCATCATAAGAAATTTGAAGGCAGTTCCTTCTGGTTATATCCAACACAAAATATACCCCCTACATAATAGACACTTGATACTTATCTAATTAATTAATTAGTTAATTAGTTAATTGACCAGAATATATGGAGTGGTTAGGGGAGAAATGTTAAATTTAACTGAGTTTTAAGTCTTAATATTAAAGAGATAAAATTATAAGGTAGGATTCAGAAGTCAGCTGGAAAAGAGATGACAGAAGAACATTGGGGCTTTCCCGATGTTCCACTATTTGAGAAGATGTCTAATTCTTTTTCTCAGGAACTGTATTATTGATCATTTAAGCTGGCACTAGGGAAGGCTAATGTGATGAAGATGCCTATCAATTCCTCCTCCATGCTCCCTGGAGGCAGGACTGCTTATTACCGTCTGACATCATCTTCACCCTGCCAACAGTCATTATTAATTGGACTGTGGAAGTATACCAACCCAAGGATCAGAGAGACTCTGGGTTAGCCAGCTACAGGACTCAAATTAAAAAATCAAATAGACTTAAGAGTTAAGCCTCCCATTTGGGGATTGTTAATTTTAAGGCCACATGTGCTAAGAAATAAACAGAGGTGGCTAGTTTATGGTGGGGGGGGGGGCAATAAATCAAATGTGCAAGGAAACAGAGATGAGTGGCCATTAATTTCTAAAGGCGAGGAGAGCAATGGAATCATTGGCTGGTTTTAGAAGCCTCCCAGGTCTCGATATCCAGACTTTACAATAGTTACAGATATTTGGAGGCCAGATTGGTATTGATTTAAATGGCATGTTATAACCCTTCCCAAGAACTAGGTTAAAAACTTCAGATTCCTATCCTGGAAGGGTAGACTTCTGCAGAACCAAAATAAGAGTTTTATTCATCAGCATCACTTTTAAGCACCCGTTCTGTGCAATAATCAGGACTCATGCCCTAGTACAGGAGGTAATTTCCATTTCAGGGCCTATCTATTACCCAATCTGCATATTTCCTGCTTGAAAATCTACCATTATCGAACAAAAGGTACTGTCTTGCAAAATTTCATAAAAATGCAATAATACCAGGAAAAGGATTACAGAGGTATCACACCAGTTAGAGTATAAGAATACCAGATTTTAGCATGCTGCCCCTAAACTTACTGAAGGAAAGCGAGGCTTTTAAGGAAGATGTTTGGGAGTTCAAAGCAGAAAGCACGCAGTTACTTCACAAATGTGTCCTACTTGATGATGCAAGAGTTTGAAGATCCTGTTCCTTCTCTGGAGCTTACAGCTGCACAGGGGAGAGGGAGCAGAGGGAGACACTGGAGAGAAAGCAACCTGCAGTGTCAACCACCCCCAAGGGAGGCCTCTGATTCCATGGTTGTCAGGACTTGGAAGAGAGCTAACCCGCAAGTCAGAGGCAGATAGAGGAAGAGAAACCAACAGGCAGCAGTAGGTCGAAAAATGATTGCTTGGTTGACAGGTCTCTGATAAACTGCATCAGTGGCCCCAATTCCCCATCCCCTCCCTACTTCTAAATACTCTTGTGGTGTCCTCCATGCAGGTGAGGGCACCCCCCGCTTCTTGACTTTGAGCTCAGCCATGTGATTTGTTTTAAACAAAGGAATGAGAAGGAAATGAGGTGTCCTGGTGCTGAATTTAGGCTTTGAGAAGCCTTGTGTGCATTCACTTGCTCTCTGGCATTGTCATCTGAAGAACATACCTGGGCTGGTCTGAGCAGGAGGAGAGGGTTGCATGGAGAGAGCCACCAGCAGCCAAGTCCAGCCTAGACCAACCAACCCCCCACCAACTCGCAGACTGTGAGAAACAATGAATGCTTGTTGTTTGTGATTCACTTGTTTCACACAATACTAACTGATACAGCCTTCACTTCAAAATGCTTTTTGTATCATAAAGTCAGAGGTACAATAAGACCCACCAACAAGGCAAACTAAAACAGAAGCCGGTAAATTAAAGAGAGATGAGAGGAGAAAGGCACGGGCGAGTAGCAGATCTCTGAATTTTTCTCTGGGGCCACTGCAACACCGAAGGACAAACAGTAGAAAGGATACCAGACCCACAGATATTTCCAATGGCCCAGAGAACTTTCAACCAAACTACAGATGCAGTGGAAAGACTACAGTCCTTGGAACGAGAACTTGGGTTCTCAATCTCTATAAAAATGTTCTGAGTTCTTTTTTCCTCACCAGTTAAACAGGAAAATAATACTCTCTTTTTTATAGCATAGATATGGGGATTATAGTACAATGGAAGAAAATAGCACGTGGCAGATATGCAGTAAGTAATAGGCACCAGTATTGGTAACACACTAGCTGAGCGTTAGCTTAAGTTTCTGGTCTTCATACTCTCTTTTCCCCAAGACCTATTGATTTCTCTCCGTATACACAGCCCTGCTCCCAGACCCTTGGACTTATTCTTAATCCTCTGAACTACACCCCAATCTGCCTCTTCTCACCCTGCCTCTGACAACGACGGGAATGATGATGACACTGATATGATTGTCAAGATAATGACTGTTAAAATTTATGGAGATGCTTACCAGGTATGATGTTAAGCACTTTATTTACATTACATCTTATTTCCCACATATTGGCCCCACTGTTTTATCATCATCTCCATTTTATAGATGAGAACACCAAGAATCAGAGACACTGATTACCTTTTCCAAAATCCCTGCCATTAAGAGGCAGTGAAAGAATTTAACCCAGGGTTTTATGATGCCAAATACTGCCCTCTCCGCAGCTACACCACCGCACCTCCCAGGCTCCCAGAACTTTTCCATGCCTTGATGGGCTCATGCCTAGGTAGCCTGTCTCTGTCTGAGTCACCAATTTCTCAGTGGTCCAGGTATGGCAGATGGGTTGGAGTAGATGCCCTTGACCCTGAAATAGAGAGTCCAGTGACAATTTGAGCCCCACTAAAGGGGACTGACAGGAAGAGCCTATACTCCTTCTTAGAGAAGTCAGTGAGGAACAGGCCCTACCTCCCACCAGTTTCTCCACCCCACAGAGCCAGCCTGCAGAGGGTACCGTGGGGCTGTCCACAGACATATGCTCCCTGCTTTCAGGCACGTCCATCCCCTCTTCAATTAGTCATATGGTGCTTCAGCAACTCCATCAGTGTGTTCCAGGAGGTCACACTTTGGGAAGACTAACGATGAATTAAAATTTCATTTTAGACCCTTAATAGCCCGATCAATAATTTAGGGAGCAGAGAAAACATTTTCTGGGAAAACATTAGCTTAAAACTGAAGAGTAACTGCTCATCTTTTGGAAATGACATAATTTCAACAAGGGTAGGGTAGAGGGAGCAGAGGCTGACAAGTGCCTTTCAGATGTTCCTCCTTCCTTCTCCCGCTCCTGCTCTCATCTCTCCCCTTTCTCTCTCCTGACTCCCCTTTTGTGCTTTCCTCTATCCTATCTGGTCTTCTCTTCTCCTCCCCTACTACCCCTATTACTATTTCATATTTCCTCATACTTCTCAATACTATGCTTGCTGGTGCAATAACTAAGTAATACTGTAACCAATCTGTAGCTGTGAATAATTATTTTCTTGGAAATGGCTCAAAACCATCACCCACTAATGTTGCTTAATTCCATTTTGAAGTATTAGTTGAATTTAAAATCAAAGATCCACCTTAAGGTAATTGCTATGATTCAAATCAAAATTTTATTTTTTCCAATGTACTTGGCTGACTAAAAATATTTAATTTAAAAAAATGTAAAAACGGACAAAAATTCTGAGAGTTCCAAAACTGTATTTGAGAATTCACATGATGGTTCATAATAAAACTGACTTGCAAAAACCTTTGAACTGATTTCCAAGATAGTACTTCAAAATATATCTCTCTCGCTCTCACTCTATGTGTTGCTGATTGTAGGCACACTAAAAAAATCCATTTGGTTCTGGAACAAGCAACACGTCAAAGAAAGTAACCTGACAAAGAGTGTTGCCTCAGAAGTTGTTCAACTGCGCTGATTTTTAGCGCAAAGTACACAGCCCAAGGATGCAAATGCCCTGCTCAGTGCTTGACTCAGTCAAATGCTTTACTCACCCAAGCAATGCAAAATAAAGACAAAAATTATGCTTGCAAAAGAAAGTGAGCACGGTGGTGGTCCCCAATAATAACACAGAAAACAGAGGGCTAGCAAATATCGAGGGAAAAAGTAACTTGTCCTCTCTCATCCTAAAGAAAAATGAAGCATTTGGGCAGATTGGTGATGTGAGATGTACAAGTCCCCACGTCCCATTCCGCACCATGGCCAAACCCTGCAAACCCCTCTAAAGCCCTTGTATCAGATTAGAGTTATCACAGGAGGAAATCCTTAATTGGAATCCTAGGACTGGGTGATCTTCAAAACCTTCTTCAGATTTAGAAAAGTCTTTAAAATTAGATTGTTTGCTCAGTTTTACATGGCAAGGGTAATGATTGATAGAAACCAAGCATCCCGATTTCAGATCAGCTCATGTTTATCGATATTGCCTCTCTATGTCCTACCCCCAATCATTCTGCACCTCGTGGCATTACCGTGACGAAGATCTCAGGCACAAGCTGGTCTGTCACCTGCAGGCACCATCCTAGGACACTGTCCAATTGATTTGCCATCCACTTCTACCCAAATTCCTCAGTCAACATTTATCAGTTCCCTAGATAGTTGATCTCCAACCTCGGTTGCATCAGAATCAACCGGATGCCCAGGAACACACAAATTGCTCCACTCCACCCCAAGGGCTTCAGATTCAGTAGGTCTAGATGGGCCTAAGAACATGAATTTCTGATAAGTCCTGCAAGACAATTCTCCAAAGTCTCTTGCATTTCTTCACACCTTGCAAACAGAGGCACTGGTATCCTTTCTTCTGGACTACTTTTTAAGGATGTTTGTATAGTGAAGAGCTTTAGAAAATAGAGATAGTGAAAGGCAGGTTTGTTCACTGTCCTGCATAACAAAGATAATATCTCTCTCCAGGCAAAGCTTAGGCTTACTGTCCATTATAAAAAATTAGGATTCCCCAAGCTCATGATTTTTCTCCTAGAATGCAAACCACTATGTGTGAGTGCAGGCATTATCTGGCCCTCCTGACATTGCCCTGTGAGAATTAAGGTTCACGAACTGTTAGCACCTTATATATTATATATTTTAATTTATTTATAAGGTTTTTCTCTACACCTCCTGTCTAGAACATTCCTTCAGTTCTGGGACTCCTACTGTGTTCACTCCTCTTTTGTTCCCAGGACTCAAAACAGAGCCAGGAATGTTATAGGTTCTCAAAAAACATTTGTTGAACGAATGAATAAACACATGAGAAATAAATGAGCAACTACCCAACTAGGTCAGCACAACTTTTAATTCCATTTTATAGATAAGAAAATGGAGGTGAGAGAGTTTGAGCAACATCGCCAAAATCACAGAGCTAGGAAATTGCAAAGTTGGGATTTGAACCGATGGCTCCTCACTCTGCGATCTAAACTTGTCACACTTTGTCTTGGCCCACAAAGGCCTTGCCCGGTAATTATCCCCTCATTGAATTCTTCAGATCTGGTCTGATTCCAACATTATTACTTTTTTCCCAAAAGCAAGTCATCTCCTATGGACAAAGAATGCAACTGCTGAGGAAGTTAAAGGAAGTTGATATAAACTCTAATCACAAGGTTCCAAAAATAATCTTGAGCATCTTCAGAAATGGTGGCTTAGTCTCTAGAAACTATTCACTTAAACAGGAACTACACTTATTTTCAATATGTAAGTGTCAAAAGCCAGTATCCTTAAATCAGGGTCATAGCACAGGTTTTCCTTAATGATAATTCTTTGAAAAGTGATTGTCCTCTTATCTGGCAATTCTGTCATGATGCCAGCTAGCAAGAAACCTCCCCGCCCCCACATCCCCTTGCCAAGACAGCTCAGAGCTCATTCGGAAGACAAAAAAGGAGCCATGCCTCCCACAGCAGCATTTGGACCCGCGTAATTCATGTTCACTAAGATAATCAGTGTGCGATCATTAAGAGAACACTGTACTGTTTACAGTTCTCAAGCTTGTGGGACACTCTCCTTTGTTCATTATACTCAATTAGAAATTTGAATGAAGGTTTCCATTAAGCAAACACTGATCGCTTTTCCCATGTTTATTGTGGAACAGAAGCCAACAGGGCTCTTTCATTTCCTTCCAAGTTTTGTGTATGAGTTGCATTGTTGAGAACGGGGGTTGGCAATGTAATTGTCCTCCCTCTGTGAGTCTGGGCCACATGGTCAGAGAGTGCGCAACTCAACCAAAACTCTCTTCTGAAAGGCATGAGAATTTTTCAATTTAACTTCTTTAGAGTTTGGAGACACATTTGTAGAATTTTGTGAAAATCAAAGCACACTCTCTGTAAGCTGACTTCATAAATAATCAAATGGTATGGTGAATAGAACCTCACTTTGGAGATCAAGAAATCAGGACTCATGTCCCAGTTCCACTTAGAGGCTGGACGGCCTAGGGGAAGCTACTTAACTTTTCTGCGCTGAGGTTTTCTCACTAGTAAGTGGATTTATAACAGCAGTGCTAACTACCTCATAAAATTATTATCAATATCAAATAAGATAATATATATATAAATGCTGATAATGTTTATTATTTAGAATTAACAGTCACATAAGCAAGTCTCACGGAGGTAATCTTCAAAGGCATACCTAATTTGACTCTGGAGAGACGCTTCATTACAATAGTGGAATGTCTCATTGGAGCATTTACTCTATCAACAAAGAGCATGCGGGAGGACAGTTTCTATTTAATCAAGCAAGAGTAATTGTAAGAGGAAGGTTACACTTGAAGCAGCCGCTCCCGGGTGGGGGAGGCGCACCATGCTTCAGCTTTCAAATTCGCAGAGCTGAGCCCTTCCCTCCTGTGTGGCATTTCACGAGGTTTCTGCCCTGGGAAAGGGGCGGGCGGGGGCTGCGGAAAGAGGGACAAATTGGAAAGGTCTCATTTCTTTTCAATTACGGTAGCCAGACTCCAAGGACATCCTTCACAATGGGAAGTACACGGAGACTCTCCCCCCAGAAACACTTTAATTACGGGCTGCTGGCACGTGTCCAGGAGGGAGCTGGCCATCCATCGGAGGCTGGGAGGTTGGAGCGAGGCTTTCAACCAGCCAGATTCAGAAAAAGCAATACCCGGGGGGGGGGGGTGGGGGGGGGGGGTCCGCACACAAAGTAATTACCATCATCAAGAGCAATTGCAACAAGGCTGGAGTTGGGCTCTGTTGTTCACAAACAGGCAATTCCTTTTGTGCAGACAGTTGTGTTGACCCCTCGTACAGAAGCTCCAGAGGAAAAAAGCAGGGTCTAACCTTTTCCTTCTTAATCATCAACGTTTAGCAGGGTAAATGTCATCTGCTGTCTGACTTTTCATTAACCATATAAAATCCTGGGATACGGTCATGCACTTAGAAACGAGCTTTGAAAAATAAAATGATTCCCCTCTTTCTTTTCTTTAAAAATCATTTCATTTACACACACACACACACACACACTCCTCATAGGGATTGCCGGAGGTGGCAGGCCTGCAACTTCCTCATCAGAAGTTTCTTAAGGTAGAATTATTGAAAGCAAATTGGGTAACTACACTAACAAGGAGACTCAATTTAACTGTCATGGGGAAATTATAAAATAGCTTATCAGAGATTGAATGTGAAGGAAAGACCCTGAGGATTGTCATTTAAGAAGCTGTAGGTTAAATTGTATGGGGAAGATTTCCTTCGGCTCATTAGGACTTGAAGTCACAAGCATTTAAGGACCTAAGACGCTCCAAGGGAACAGCCTGCCTTTGGTTCTCCTGCTGGAGAGGGATTAGCTGGAATTAACAAGAGCATCACTAGGGATTTCTCTCCAGATAAACTCAAATGACAGAATTACTCTGACACCAAAATCTTAGGAAACAGTTAACCTGGTTTTGCTACCCTGCATGCTTGCCCCAGGAGGAGTGTGTACATCTGGCATTTTCTCTCTGCAGAGCAGAATGTCACTAGGAAATTATTGAGATGAAAACACATCCACCCTGCAGCTGTCACAGGATAATGTTGTGGTGAGAAAACCTACCTGGTGGTGCCCAGTTCTGTGGATGTCTCCATTTTACTCCAGGGCCTGCTAGTCACTTATTTGCAGTTCCAGGAGCAAATTCCCTAGGCAGGGTTAATGGTTGGGGGTGGAAAGCCATCAGTCAACTATTAGCTTCAGCAAGCATTTCACCAACCTGATTCATTATGTCTAAGCTGTCATGCAGTTTAAGGCAAGGACCAGGTCCAATCTCCAATCTTAGGTGGTCCTTATGTAAGCCCGGGTGCAATCTTTATAACGCACCAGACACACTCCTCAGTATACTGTGTGAAAGAGAAACAGGGTTCTCCACGAACCAGCATGCTTAGGGGGATGAATGGTCCTCATTCAAATTTCAAGCTATGGTTTCAATTTTGCAGAGCTGTAGATTTGGCTTTGCAGTCTGCCATCAGGAAATGTGGGTTTGATCCCAGCTCCATCACAAGCTGCATGACTCTGGGCCAGTCTCCCAAGCTCTGGAACCTCATCTCTCAACAATGGAGTTGATCAGAGGGGACCAGCCTTGTGAATGAAGACAGGCACCAGCTGGAAGATTGTCAAAGAGGTATGTCACTCACTAAGTGGACACTCAAACCAAGATTGCCCTGATGGTAGTTCATTTAAAGATGACAATAATAATTGAGTAAAATCATGAAATGGAATTGTTTTTATCATCAGCTATTCCTTTATTCAAAATGAACCAATGCACATAGTGGAGAAAATGCATTTTTGATTCATGAAATATCCCCAATAGTTGGGCTACAGTTCACTCTATGTAATCCTATTAGAGTAGAGTGTATCTAATCTGTATTCTTGGCAGAAAGCAACTGGTTGTCTTCAAGAGAAAAAGATGTATTAGAACTTTATCAAGGGAACACAGAATTGAAAAGAGGCTTAAAAAGCCAAACTTCAGATGTGGCAGCTGAGTGACAAAGACTTTTCTCCTTGATCAAACTTTTATAAAGTTCCTCTGAGCTAGCTCATCAGCTAGGCCTTGATCTTGGTTCCTGGCCTGTCCTTGGCCTGTCTCTGGCCAGTGTGGGCAAAAATCCTGCTAAGTCAATTTATGAGAATCCCACCTTGATATCTAGTCACCCTTGACATCAAGTTTCTCACTTTTCACCATGGATGTATAAGTCTTTGGCCTGCCTTTACAAGAATCCTGCTAGGTCAGTTTCACAAAACACTGCCTACCCTTAATGTCACCTCTTATTAATATTCTCTCCACGGACCCCCTCTGACCCTGCTCTTGGCTATAATTCCCCAGCTGTCCTTGTATTCAGACTTGAGCCTCATGTCTCTCCCCTACTGCAATAGTCATGGCCCCTATGAATGAAGTCTTCCCCATCTTTTCAACAAGTATCAAGACAATTTTTATTTAACATGTGAAAGAAGGAAGCTTCACAATATCAAGAACACAAACACCTCTTTCTCAAGAATCATCTATTCTTTCACCCGAGTACCACCATGACACCATGGACATCTCCCAAGGTCTCCTGGTGTTTACAACACTTGCTCCCAATTCCACTGGACGGAAGCATCAGATTATCTCAGACTAGGTTACCTGCCCAAGCCCTGGTTACCAGATGGTGGAAAGAGGGCCAGTATCCCCTCTAGATTCCATGGGCAGAGATAAATGGGTGGGGTGCTTCCCAAAATAGAAAGGGGGGTTAGATTCTGAGCAGCAGAAATATCAGTTCTCTACTGTGACTAGCCATTGGGTGTGGCCCACATGTCGGATGTTTCATATCTCCTTTCACTTGATGCTCACGACCACCTGGGAAGATGGAGGTGTCATCAAGCCCATGCTACAGATGAGGGAACTGGGTCTCAGGTAAATGCAGGGCCTTTCTCAAGGATCCTGCATCTTCTAAGTGGTGAGACCCATGTCTAGCTTGATCTTTCCATACCATTCAGCTGGTTCCCTTGTACATTGGGTCAAGCGTTGGACCCAGTGCTGGATGGAATAGCTAATCAGAAAAGAACCTTGTGAACCAACACAAGAGGAAAAGAGAGTGATGAAAAATAAAATCACGGTCTCCTTTTTCCTCTTGGATACAAGGCAAAGTGCCTCCTCTGCTTGTGTGTGCCTCATACAGAGCAAAAGGTAGAAAACAGTGTTGTCCCTTGTGGACATGCATGCTCCAGTGGCTCGCTGCCCACAGCTGCAGAAGCTGTACCCTGCCCTCAAATGAGGAGGCTGTGCCTTACGGTCTCTGTGCTGCTGAACCTCACTGCCCTGGAGACGCTGAAGTTCCCTGCACCGTGAATATTTATGACTCCTATTTGCCAAGCACGGATGGAGATCGGTTTGACCTAAGGGTGATGCCATCTCAAAGGGCTCTGTCCCCTCCCTGGAGAGTTTTCTTTCCTGCCAGCTGATGATTTTCAAAACAGTAATGGAAATTACTGATTGTGAGCTTTATTTCTTAATGTTTTAACTATTTTTATTCTGATGAGTCTAGACAATACAGTGAATAATAATAGTTTGAATTTCACACCTAAAAATATTTCATACACAATTATAAAAATTTTTCCTCAACCCCCTGGGAAGGATAAAACAGTAAAGCATAAAGATTAAAGATAAAAGCCAGCTAGAATCTTTACATGGCTGCCTATTAACTGAGTATCTCAGAAAATTATTTAACCTCTTTGTGCCTCATTTTCTCCATCTGTAAAATGGGAATAGTAAAAGTATTGGCTTCACAGGGCTATTATAAGAACTTTGCACAGTACCTGCCCTGTAGTAAGCACTAAATAAAGGAGACTTACTATCATCTTCATTTTACAAATGAGAACTTGGAGAAATTAAGTAACTTGCCAAGATCATAGACTGCAACAAAGGTTGAAATCTTGTCTTTTGATTCCAAACACAGGACATTTCTCATCATATCTCTATATTTTATATTTCTTACCCAACTTCCTGATGGATTTTACACACACACTGCCTTGCTGATTCATGTTTATTCTTGTATCCACTATGATTATTAACATCAATAAGAAATTCTGCTTTGGGCCCAACAGCATTATAACCTCTGGACCTCGGTGTTGTCTCCCATTGAGAGCCGCCTTAGCTGGGCTGTCGCCAGCATCTCTCCTTTTCCTTAGTTTTCTATTAATAGCATGTTTCCCCACATCAGCATTCAAGAATTTCCCACATTTCTATTTCTGTGTGGCCTTGTTAACGCATTAACATTTACTCACCGGGTAAAGTAGGACTTCCTTGCCTGAGGGGTGCTGTCACTCAATATAGGATTCTTTATCCAAGTACAAAATATAACCGTGATCCATAGATCATGAAAATAACTTAGGGAAAGAAGCTCCGAGAAGAAACACAAATGCAACACATGAGAAAGGGAAGATGCTTACATCTTCACGTAGAAAAAAATTTCAATTGCCAACAAAGCCTAAAAGATGGGCGATCTCTAGGCAGCACCACAAAGAGTTTAGGAATAAAGGAGTGAGTCAGCACTCTCCCTTTGCAGCCACACCAGAATCCAGCTACATCCTGGGCGAGCCTCGAGGGAACTAGAAGGCGGCTTTACTAAATTGTCAAGATTAGTAGATCATTGATTCTAATTGTATTTTTTAAATAAACATGTGGGGAAAAGTTCATAATGTGACTGCACTTTCCCTACATAACATAGCAGCCATGCCCACCCACGCGGGGCTGGCGCTCTGACACAGCTCCAGCCACTGATGTTTCCTTTTGTGAAGCTTAATAATGTCACGGAAAGTGCCTGAGCCTTGAGGTCAGACAGACCTAGGCGTTAATCCTGACTCAGCCCTTCAGGAGCTGCTACAGGCTGCTTTCTCTGCCAGAGCCTTGGTTTTAGCATCTGTAAAAGGGAGCTAATCATGCCTATCTCACAGGATTGTATAGATTAAATTGGCAGAAATCAATTTTGAGTCCATAAATGTTAGTGTTACTCCAAATATTAGAACCTGTAGATGTATTTTGTATCTGTGGAGTGCATTATCTTTTCCCAAATCCTTTAATTATTATTAGTTTACTTTATCATCACTACCCCTGGAGTGAAGTGACTATTTAGTATAAGATACCTGTGACAGGGAGGTTACTCACAGCTGCTCTAGGCCACATCCCGCTGGTTACAAAGCTGAGGTAGACTCACACCCTCCAAGACCCGTCCCTTCTCCTATCAGCACCCGCTCTGTCTTCCTGGGGTTGAACTTGAGCATGATCCCACCCAGAAAAATCTCCTGGTACTCAGGTCCCGCTTGTCTTCTCTTCCATTTTCTTTTTTTCATTCACAACTTGACTCTTCTTTGTGCATATGTTACCTCCTCTCCATTATTTATTTAGAGGAAAATGATTAATATGTGTTAATGTGAATTTCTATTTCCGCTCAAAATATCTCCCATCTCACGATCCCTTCCAAGGGATGTTTCAAGTATTAAAAATTTGTACAAGTAGACAACCATATGTTAAAAGGTGTTCATCACTACTGGGCATGGGTTTGCCTCTAGAGATTTATTTCCAGCTGAAAAATTTTAGGTGTTGAAAAAGACTGTGATAAAACTAATTAGTAAACACGTATATCTAGTATTTTTAATTGCTTTTGGTTTCTCCAGAATAGTAATCAAATTAAATAACTCTACTCAAAACTGAAGTAAAACTTTTTATGGCTTAAGGGAATATTTCAAAAGGTAATTTTTTCTAATCATGTATATAAGCCCTCAGATGGAATTTTGGCAAAATTATACATTGTATGTGAGCTATGGCTCTTTTCAAAGCTGAACAAGACGTCCCACTGGTCACAGGTAAAGTGACAAGGAGATGATATAATGATAATCTATTTACCATACAGATAACACTTATTGAAGATTTATTCTTTGTGAGGTGCAGCACTTATCACTTTACAGTACAGTGCTCTTTTAAGAATGAACAATAAAAAATAAATTTTTTAAAATACACAATAGCACTATTCTTGTGCCCATTTTAAATAAAAGAAATTGAGTCACAGAGAGGTTAAGTTACTGGTTAAGGGTGGGGGTCTCACCTCAAGTAAGTGGCAGAACAGGAGACTAAACCCCATGCCTATCTGACTATTTTAAAGAGCACATACTCTTGACTGAACTTATTCAATAATTCCATTCCCAAATACTTATTGAGGCCTCTGAAGGGCCGGATGAATTTGAAGATTCTGGTGATACAGGAATAAGCAGGGATGACAAAACCTCTGCATTCCTTTGAGAGCAGATGGAAAATCAATACATTGACTAATGAACAAGATCCTTGCAGATAATGATAACTGCTATAAAGAACAGAATGAAGAGCCAAAGAGTGAGAGCGAGGGGCAGCTGACAAATCCCACTAGGGAGGTGACATTGGAACCAGGTCCTGAACCACAAGAAGCCTTCAGACAGGAGGGGTCCGGAGGAAATGTTTTCTGAAAAGACCTGCCCAGGAGAGCTGCCGGGAGGCCTGAGGAACAGAACGAAAGCCCGGGCAGCTGGAGCACAGTGTGAGGCTGGAGACGGGCAGGGCTGCCTCTGATGACAGACGACACACTGTCGCGTGAAAAGTACAACAGGAACGTAAAATCCGACTCTCCTAATGCAAACACTGCCAAGAGTTAACATGTTAAAAGATATTTATGTCAAACGCCTTATATAGGAAAGATTTAGCCTGAGTATCAATATAATGATTGTTGTTTTCTATACCTAGATAGGAAAACATTCCATTTCAACGTTATAAATAACTTTTGGCCTGAACTATTAGATATGTGGGGGATATTACAAATTTAAAGTAAGTATTTCCTTGCTTCCCCCCCTCCCAACTCTATTGAAATATAATTGACATATAATGTTGTATAACTTTAAGGTATACAATGTGTTGATTTAATGCACTTATATGTTGCAATATAATTACCATCATAGTGTTAGCTAACACCTCTATCACCTTGCTTTAATTTACAAATTCATTAAATAGATTTTTTATATTATTACTGTACTTAACACAAATACTGATGCCTCATTATTTATTTTTCCAAGTTCTTTTGGTGAAAGTTCACAAACAAGGGGCACAATTTTGCATTGTTTATTTTGATCTTTGTAATTTCCAACCACACAAAAAAAGCATCCACTGGCCTTAAAAATCATTCACCCTTTAAAGTGTATAATTCGATGGGTTTGAGTATTTTCACCAAATTGTGCAACTGTCACCACTACCAAGCCTGGTAGGAAGAGTAAGAAATTTGAATTTGCTCTAAGTGTAATGAGAAGTCACTGGAGGATATTAAGCAGAATTTTTTCATGTGTTTTACAATAACCTCCTGACCACACTTTCTTTCCTTTCCCTCCAAGCTTCACCACGGGGTGAGCCAACCAGTGACCAAGTGACCTAATTTCCCACTTGCCTGGCTGGCACTTCTCTCTCATATTCTTCTGCTCAGTTGTACAAGATTGTACTCAGTTCTCACTTACATGGTGGCCCTTCTCACCTCTGGGCCTTTGCACACGCTGTTCACTCTGCCTGGAGCACCATTCTACCTCCTACCTCTTTTTGTCCCTCTGGGCAAGTCCTATCTTCTACAATTCTGACCAAATTCCACCTCTGTCCTGATACTCTGAGGTCCAATTACCCCATTCAGCACTTTGAGATTTTTTATTTTAATTGTGTTCATTTTTATTATAAAAGTTTTATAACCTCATGAAAAAATATTGGAAAATGAAAAAAATAGAAATATAGACCTCCTACTACTCTAATGCAAATACCACTTTCCTTAAATTAAAGTGAAGTTAACATTTTTTGCATAGGACTATTTTCCACATTACAAAGCATTGTTAGAGGAGAGAGTCCCAGCAGAAGAAATACTGGGCCAACATGTAAGTACAAATAGTTTCCCAAAGTGCAAGATACTTACACTGCAGCCTGCAAGCTATAAGCAAACCCTGCTCCTGCCTCTTCATACTTTTAAAAAGTTTATTTGTGGGATGTCATTCACATAGCATAAAAATGCACTTTTTTTATAGCATATATTCAGTGGTTTTCAGTGTTTTCACAAACTGTGCCACTGTTGGTTCATAAACTGGTCCCCATACATGGGTACATGGAGGGCAAGGACAGACCAAAGAAAGAGGCAGGTCACTCAGATTCGCGGATGGCAGGTTTAAGAAGCAACGGAACTTGCCTCCAAGGCCTGTCTTGGGCAACCACAAGACCACCCACAGAATCTTAAAAGTTTATAACTGAGGCTTTAGCTGGGTTCAGTCATGTACTATCCAGGTGATTTCAACAGCACATTGCTCTCTCAAGGCTGTGTCCTCAAAAACAGCTCTCACTGTGGGAGAGGAGGGCAGAATGTATATTCCAAAGAGGGGGGAGGGGGGAGGAGTGTCCGGTTGCCCGGGGCCAGCTCACAGTTACAACCTTTTCGTGATCTCCCCCCACAGCTACCATCACGCTGCAATTCCAGAGTATTTTCATCATTTCAAGAAGAAATCTTGTGCCCATCAGCAATCACTCCCTTTTCCCACCTCACCCCAGGTCCTGGCAACCACTAATCTATTTTCTGTTTCTATGAATTTCCCTTTTCTGGGCCTTCATATCAATGGGACCTGATAATGCACTGCCTTTCGATCTGACTTCTTTCACTCAGCTGGGAGTTTTCAAGGTTTGCCCAGGCTCCAGCACTGACCAGCACTACGTCTTTTCACAGCTGAATAACATTCCACTGTACGGACAGGCCACAGTGTGCTTTTCCTCTCATCAGTTGATGGAAATTTGGCTTGTTTACACTTTTTGACGACTATGAAAAATGCTGCTATGAACACATGTGTACAAACGTCTGTGTCTCTGGGGTATATACCTAAGAGTGGAGTTGCTGGAGCATAGGGTAACTTAACTCTATGTCTAACTCTTTAGGAAACTGACAGGCTGTTTTCCAAAATGGCTGGACCATTTCATATTTTCACAAGCAATACAAGAAGGTCCACATGCACTCACTTCCTCACGAGCACTTGTCATTGCCCATCATTCTTACTGTAGCCCTCGTAGTAGGACGGAAGGGGTGTCCTGTGATTTAGATCGGCACTTTCCTAATGACTGTGATGCAGAGCATCGTTTCATGCACTGAGGATTAGTGCTTATGTTGCCAGGCTGCAGTAACTTGTCTTTATGTCCGTCTCTCCCCCAGACTGTGAGTTCCACAGAGCAGATATGGTGTCATTTGTTTTGCATCTCCAGAAACTAAAATGAACAAATGAATGAATAAGTGAATAAGCTAATAAAAAAAAAATGTAAGACTTGGGGGATTCCAAAAGGCCACACTGCATATAGTAATTAATAATAATAATAATTATAATCAGGGGGAGAGGTAGTTAGGGACATCTGTAATACTTTCAACAATAAAGATAAATTAACTTAAAAATATAAGTTAAAAAAGAGAAATAAAGAAAACAAAAATAGGTAATACAATGGTAAGGATTCAGACAAAGGAGGGAAAGCTCTGTTAGGATCACCTAAAGGTGTAACATTTTTGACTGCGATTTTAATGAGAAGTAGGAGAGAGCTAAGAAAAGAACTGAGGGGAAGGGCATTCCAAGCAGAGGGAACAGCTGGTGCAAATGCTTAACAGACAGCAAGCAACACGAATGACGAGCGGAGATGAAATCCACAAAATAAAGAACATAAAATCGAACACAACTTGGTCA
Organism: Miniopterus schreibersii; assembly: GCF_964146895.1. Taxonomy (NCBI): domain Eukaryota; kingdom Metazoa; phylum Chordata; class Mammalia; order Chiroptera; family Miniopteridae; genus Miniopterus; species Miniopterus schreibersii. The sequence goes on along the minus strand of NC_138101.1, from coordinate 8,804,470 downwards.
GCACTGCTGGAGTTTTACACCTGTGGAGACAATAATGCTCACCACGTCTGGGTGCTCTCATTTAGTGAGATGTGCCATGATAGCTGTTTTCTACCCAGCTGAATGCAAGTCAGGCCACATTACTTGCTCTGACCAATAAAAGTTGAGAAGCCAAAGAAATAGGTCACTTCCCAGAAAATGGGTCACAGGAGCTTAAAGAGCCAGCCTTGGATTCACTGCCTCTGTTTGCCTCGCCTCTTTAATTGTGAAAGCCTAGGACAAAACAGAGCCTCCGTCCGCCTCGGTCCTTAACTGCCAATGACAACAGGAGCTCTAAGGAGACTACATTAATCTGCCTGGGTTCCATAACATAAAACACCCTAGACTGGGTGACTTAAACAATAGATATTTATTTCTCATTGTTCCGGAGGCTGCAAAGTCTAAGACCAATGTTCCCACTGATTCATTTCCCAGTGAGAGCTCTCTTCCTGGCTTGCAGATGGTCACTCCTCACTGCGTCATCAAATGATGGGGGGAGAGAGAGAGAAAGTAAGCTCTCTGATATCTCTTCGAATAAGACCACTAGTCTCATCCTGGGGACCCCATAATCTGGGCCTCATCTAAGCTTAATTACCTCTCAAAGGCCCGATCTCCAAACACCATCACTTTGGGGTTAGAGCTTCAATATATGAACTTCAAGGGGACACAATTCAGTCCATAATACAGACTCACAATGGATATGCAACATGCAAAAAAATAAACATTTTTTTGGTCATCCCACAAGAAATTAACCCATCTTGACCAATGTGCTATTTTATTCTACATTCTTTGAAAAAAAAATAGAGATATTTAATCAGGGGCATAACCTGATATAACTTATGTTTTTTAATATATTTGAAAGGGCAAAGAATGGCAGCAGAGGGAAAGAGAGCTGTTCAAAGAGCAGTTGCAGGTGTTCAGAGTTAATGGCGGCTTAAACTATAAAGATACAAGGAGAAATACACACACACACGTTATAACTTCCAGTAGACGAATGTGGGAAGTATGAAGAACAGGCGGCCTCGGTTACTATGTCTGTATTCATAATACTTGCACCAGCTCAGAGCTGTAGAGAGGATCGATAACACTTATTAACACATCACACTCTCCGGGTTCCGTCAGGCCCGCTCCCGTTCCCCTCTCCCTCTCCCCCCACCGTTATCGCTGCCACTGTTCCAGGCCTAACGTCAACAATTACATTGCCTCCTTCAGATCATCCCACCGTCTCATCACTGGGGGGGACCAGCGTAGGAGAGCCTGCGTCACCGATCACAGAACTTGGCTCACCACGTATGTTTCCCTGGGCCGGCTCACAAATTCAATTTCCATTTACCTCTCCTCGACAGTGAGCGGTGCCTATGGCTAACAATAAATGATGCGCTAGGCACCACGAAGCAGCTCGACAGGAAAGGAAATTCAAATAAGGGTTGTTCACAGCGCTATTGAGGCAACTCTCACTTATAATTATTGACAACCAGAAATTTGTGGGAAGAGAAGATGTTTAGATTATGTTGCTTCCAGTAGCTTGTGATCACTTAACTTCAGTGAAGGGGATTGGATGTCCCTTCTTTTTATTATAATAACCACAAATATTTCTTTAGGAGAACAATCTGTTTTCCTGTAAATACTGTTCAGTTTAGAACTGTGTTTGCCGAATTGTGCACTGTAGCAACAAGGAGGGAAGTGACAGCATTGCTTTTGCCATGAAAGACCCAGTGATTTAGAGCAGGTTTAGGGCAACCAGCGAGGCTGTAACTGTGGACTTCAGGCATCAAACTCCTACAGCATGGGAGTGGGCAAGAGAAATATTTCTTCCACAAAATATTTCTGAGTTCAATGCCATGCTGATAAGAGCATATTATTTTTGGAAGCAATTTTTAGGAGTGGATGCCCAGGAATATAATGTAGCTTTTACATTCCATGTGCATTGGAAGAAACAGTGCTTCTCACTGGTAACAAGTTTAGGCAGCCTCAGCAGAATCAAGATAGTAGCGTTGAGGATCTTCACAGAGAAAGGGTGGGAGAGAGTGCTCCCCAATCCCCTCCAGCGCTGTCTCCTTCATGCCCTCACCATCATCACAGAGCCATAGGAGCTTTTAAATGCCCAGATGCCAACTTGAGAGGGAGAAGAGAAAGAACTGAATCTTTGAAGGGAGATAAGAAATCCTGGGTGGGAATTAAACTGAGTAGTTATCAAAAGAGGCTGAGAAAACCTAAAACAAATAGTTAAATTGCCTCCTTTCCTAACAGTGGAAAGGAAACTCCTGAATGAGATGTAGACATTTACGGGCAATAAAGAAAGCAAGGTTTCTTTCACACTGCTGCATTACAGAATAATGCTCCCCTCCCAAGTATATTCACATACACCCTTGGATCCCAGAACAGGCGGGTGTTACGTGGCAAAGAGAAATTAAGGTTGCAGATGGAATTAAGGTTGACAATCAAGTGGCCCGAAAATATGGAAACTACCCTGGGTCATCCAGTGAGGCCCAATGTAATCACAAGGGTCCCTAAAAGTGGAAGAGCTAGTGGAATGAGGAAACTAAGGCTTACGATGCTTACTTTGCCCAAGGACACACAGCTAGTGAGTAGCAAGGCCACTACTTTTTTTTAAATCAAACTGGGATCTCTCTGCTGTGACTCCACTCCAGCTCTCAAACAAAACCTGGAATTTTCTTGTATCCTCTGTCCTTTGATGATACCTTGTTTTAAGTCCTATACCCAAAACTGTGTGCAATTTTCCTAGCAGATGCCCCTGGGGTCTTTTACCAAATATGCAGTAGAAATTCTTATTTCCAAATAAATACCCAAAGAGGAGTAGGCTGTCTAGATTAAATGAAGCAGAGGAAAAGGTAAAATGGTGTCTGCTGAGGTCACTGCCTACACCTGGAGGCACAGTGTGGGGCCCAGGGCATTCTGATTCCTTCTGAGAACGTACATCCCTCTCTACTAAAGCAAGCTCAAGATTTTCCTCTGCTGGCAGACCCACGCTGATTGTTAATACAATGCACGGCAACGTCCGTGGTTTGCACAGTGTTGAACTAAAAAGGCTCTAATGTGCTGGAGCAGAGGCCAAGCAACAAGTATCCATGGCAACTTCATGTTTAGTTTCAACAACAGTTGTGGAGAGTATTCCGTCAGATTCTTGTATTTGTCTAAATGGCACCTGATAAATATTACCCATGCCCAACATTTTGTCTTGGCTTGGAAACAAAGGAAAAGAAGACCTGTACCGGGGGAAGACAGGAAGAATTCACCACAAAGTGACTAACTTCAGGAAAGCTACAACTGAAAAAGAATGGGGGGAATTGTAATAGGAATGCATACAGTAGGGAGTGTGTGCATTCGGGGGTGGGGGGAACCGAGTCAAAATACCTGGCCCTAATTTTATCATTAAAAAGTGATTTTTTTTAAAGTCATAAAATCTAGTTGTGTTTACAAACTAAAGGTCCACTGCTGTTTATTGCATGTCTGTTCAGGTGTTACGCTAGGCCCTTTGCAAACATTATCTCTAATACACACACACACACACATCCTACCGGAAAACTATTATGATCTGCATTTTACACTGAAGGAAGTTGTAGTATAGAAAATAAACTTACTATTACAGATTGCATCTGTGAGAGACTTGAACTTGGGGCTATCTAATTTGATTTAAAAGTTGTTGCCTTTTCCAATGCTTCACATTCTGAAGGGACCAAGGAATATTAATTTTAAAATGAATCCCATTCTTGTTTGAATAAATGCTTCAATAATAAGAGATAATTCAGGCAAATAACAAATTTCAAATTCAAATCTGAGAATTTTATCACTGCAATAAACATAGTCTTGTCAAAAATTAAACAGTTTGATATTTCACTGGAAAATAATTAAATGTGTAAATAATCTTTATTTGCATGTGATTTACATGTGTTCATTCTAGGTCAACAGGGGGTAGAAACTGGGAGGTGAGATCCAGCCAACAAGATTCTGGAGACATGAAAATGTGGGCACCAAAACTGTCCTGAGCAGAAAATTGGATGAAAGAAACTGCCTTTCTCCATACACACATCTAAACCAAACTTCCCCTCATCTTTTGGAACTTGCTAGCATCACCGAATTGAATCCCCGAGTTGCCCGCTGTGTCAATCAATCAATCTCAAATGCCTGCAACTTTCAATTTGATACCAACTCTAGCTCCAGGAGAGGGGGCCTGGAGTTAGATGAAAGGACCTAAGATGAAGCAAAAGCAGAAATAGCCAGCTCTGCAATATGAATGAGTTGAGCAAGTAGGAGGAAACAAACAGCTGCATTGAGGTGTGACTAACATGTAATACACTGCACGTTTCCAGCGTACAACTTGATAAGTTTTGGCATACGCATATATCTGTAAAACCATCACCACAATCAAGATGAACATACCTCCTTGTCCCCGAAGTTTTCTCACGCCCCTCTGAAATCCCTTGATCCACTCTTTCCTGCCCACCCACCACCAACCCCAGACAGCCACTGATCACCTTTCTATCACCATAAGTCAGCTCGCACCTTCTAGCAATGAAGGTGTGCTTCTAAATTCTCCCAGCACCCAGTTAAACCACAGGAACCATAGAAAGAGTCACCATCGCTACCTACTCCTCCAGACAGGGTCCCTCTGAGCCCCGCACTGAAAGCCCATTTTGAATCTGTACTCTTATCAGCTCCTGCCTGCCTGGGTCGCGGGTGATGCTTGGTGAGTTCATTTCACACAAGCTGTCCGGGTCTGGTCTTTATCAGGATCTGGTCGTCACCACTTCTCATTGTGCCCGCTCAACCTGCTGTCTGCTCCCTGCCTGCCAAAGAGGGTTCCATCACGCCTCCTGGCCACTACCTGCCCAGAAAGGGGGGCTGACTCTACCAAACACCCTAGAACAACAAGCTGTGGCTTGTGGAGATACAAACAGTTCTCGGTCCTGTGTGAGCCTCAGAAATGTTTCAGGCTACTGCTCCCCAGTGGTTCGTTCCCTAGCCTCAGACATTTCCTGTCATGCATGCACCCATTAGTACTTAATCAAAGTTGAGAGGGACGCCACTGCAGATCTCAGCGGTCTGTTTCAAACAGCAAAGAAACAACTCTAGGCTCGTGTACCCTAGGATATGAGAGATCCGTGTCAACAAATAAGACCAAATTTACATTTCCTCAGCTCAGATCCAGGTATAATTTCCTCTAAGTCATTTAAAACCTATGACAAGGCATAAGTTAAAGAACTGAAAATAAAACAAACTGAAAAATCTAAAACACTGGAGTCGAGGGTCGTTCCATCTTTGTTTTGTAGCAACAAATTCCTTTTAATCTAAAACAGTTTTCTGCAAATTTTAACTTATAAAAGCTGTAAAAGCCAGGCAGCTCCAGAGACAGCTCTTTGGAACCACAGGGCTTTGAAGAGCCCAGCTTGAAAACACTGCTATGCTCTACTGCCTTCTGTTTTAGAATGAGGAAGCTCAGGTCCAAGGAGAAAAAAAAAAGTCTTTTTGGGGTCACACAGCCAGGTGGTGAGAAAACCAAGGATTAGAATCCAACTTCCTCCTAACCTCCAGGTCAGTGCACCTGCCTCACCCTGTTGAATGAGGTCCTAATCTGAACTCAAACACTGTGATAATCAGGTTCCTGCCCAATCCAGAGCAGGTGTAAATAGATTTTAGGAGCCTCATATCCTTCTGACAACCCTTGATTGGTTATTTTATCTCAAAGTTGCTTTGACGCACATAGAGCAATATATTCTGCTGAGAAAATGAACCCACTCCACCCGTGAGAGAGGAAAATCTCAAAAGCTGCCACACCCAGATGCTAGTTCAAAGCAAAACATGTTGATTGAATGTGAATGTGAACAATGGAATAGGGAATGTGAACAGAATTTACGACCTCCTAAAGTGCACTGAAAAGTGAGCATGGCGTGAGCGCGCCCTGGCCTGGCGCTGTGTCAGTCTGCTTCCAAGGAGCGGAAGAAAATGGAACATTTGACTCTAACCCAAGTGGGGTTTTTTCAGTGTTGGAAAAATGCAAGTTCGACTTAGTCCAAGCAATTTACTTTAGGTCTGATTTCTAAAGACCTAGAAATCCTGCACATCAAGTGGCTCTTTTAAGATTTTACAAAGACTCAAATGAAGCTGAATTCAATTTTCCCCTGAAGAACATATGGACCTTCAAAAAGGCAAGGGAGGAGATGGCTGGCAAAATATGTTTTCAGTTTTAACAAATTTATTTTTTTGACAGAGCAAAATAAAACAAAAAAATTATGGCTAGATTTGCCCTGGCCCATAATAATAACTGTTTTTCCTGTCACTGACCTATGCCTACTAAAGTTTTTCTGATTATTTTCCATGAAATAATCATTCCCTGTACTAATAGTACTTGAGCAGCTGTGGGATAGAGGCTGATGTTACAAGGCAAGCCTCAGAAAAAATCAGCGGCTCCTTGTAAATCATCGGAAATAAAGACTATTTCCAGAAAATGATAGAGGTCATTCTAGATTAAGCACCAAGATGTCGATTCTAAACTTCAACAGAGAATTTTGGTTTAACTAAGAAGAAGGTAGGGAGCAGGGGAAGAGTAAGATAGAAAATGAAAAAAAAGAAGAAATTCTAAAAATATTATACGAAATCAATGCATTATTGAGTGGAAGATTGGCCCTGTAGACTCTGGTATCAGAAAGATTCAGTTTGGTCATTGAATTCAAAGTTTTCCCAAAGTGTGTTGGCATTTTTTACTAGAGCACAAATGTGTGAGGGAATTTACCAGAACACAAAGTGACCCAACCCCTTAATTAACCACAATCGTTCAAGCATATATTTATCTGTCAAAGAGTGTTTAAAATAAGTCTTCCTATCTCTGTCACAGCCTTAGCAAACAATTAGCCCAACCTCCTTGATGTTTTGGAGAGATGGATTCGATGGACTTACATCAGGCTCCTGCCCCCAGGTAGCAATGAGGGGGATACGCACGTGGCTGATAATAGGAGGTGATCAGGTGAGCTAATGTTGGGGAAGAAGGAAGGAGGCAGTCCGTCCAGCTGGACTGGGGTGAAGTGGCTGAGACCTGGGCTGCCCATCATGTATGCTTTCCCCGATCCAGCCCCCACCTTACTCTCCAGTCCCATCACCCATTCGAGCAGTACCCTCCTATAGTCCCCACCCTACCCCATGGGAATGTATTTAGACACAGCCCCTCTGGCTCCCTGAATGGGCTATGCTCTCTTGTGTCTATGTCTCTGGATATGTTCCCTCTCCCTGTACCTTTCTCCCAGACCTGCTGTTCCTTGTTTGAAGACATCAACTCTAATGCTATTCTTGCCAAAATGAATCAGTCCATCCTAATACTAACAAAAATGCTAGCCAATGTTTACTATTAAAATTGCATGGAGCAGGTACTATTCTAATAAGTTTATTTAACTTAGAACAATAGACCAGTGAGATAATTATAGTTATGGTTCTCATTTTATAGGTAATGAAACTAAACAATGAAAAGGCAACTAGATTTATGAGGAGGACAGATGAGCAAGCCCCAACATGGTATAGATTAAATCCCCCAAGGGAGTTCAGTAGTAGTCATCCCACCATTATAACACCTTTCCTTTGATATTTTCCACCTGCTATGGTCTGAATGTTTGTGTCCCCCCAAAGGTCATATCTTGAATTTGAACCTCCAAGGTGATGATATTAGGAGGTCAGGTCTTTGGGAGGTGATTAGATTATGACAGAGCCATCATGAATGGGATTAGTGTCCTTATTAAAGAAAGGACCTAGAAAACTCCCTTGCCACTACCACCCTGTGAGGACACAGCACACAGCAAGAAGACGGCTGCATAGGAGGAAAAACCTTGCCAGACACAGAATCTGCTGGCACCATGAGCTTGGACTTTCCACCTTCCTGGAAACCATGAGAAGTGTTTGTTGTTTATTAACCACCCAGTTTGTGGCATTTTGTTATAGCAGCCCAAATGGACTAAGACGCTGTCATCAAGTATCTCAATACAATGGAAATGCATCAGGTGTGTTGATCAGAGTTTTTAGTCAAAGATAATTGAATCCACTTCAGTTAATTTAAACATAAAGCATAAAGTAACTTAATGAAAGATATGATGTGGTTCATACAATCTCTACGAGACCCAAATTACCAGATTTATGCTACATAATCCAGGATAGACACAGCTGGGTAAAGTGCATCTAGAAAAAGTCTTCAAGCCCACCATGAGACCGCCCTGGAGAAACCATCGCTGCTCTCCATGCATCACATCCTGACTGGATGCTGGAAATGCCACCACAGCTGCCTCGACGCCTCCCATCACACTTGTCAGAAATGTTGGTCCCTCCACAGCATACTGCCCTTCCCTTGGCTTATTTGCTCCTGCATAGCCGGAGGTCTTTTCATTGCCAGGTCTTAGGTTGTGTGCCTACATCCAAACTACAAAGTAGTTGAAGCAAAGTCGTTTTGGCTCCCTAGGCTCTGTAATACAGGAAATCAGTTTCTAGATGGGATAGGATGAGTTTGTTTTTTTAAATTAAATTTATTGGGTGACATTGGTTAATAAAATTATATAGATTTCAAGCGTACAACTCTACGATACATCAACTGTATATTGCACTGTGTGCTGAGGCAACATACAGCTTTTGATCTTCCACAGTTAGGAAGGAAAAAGAGATAAAAACTGAGGAGATCTGAAATAAGTGCCTGACTGGCTTTTCAGTTAGGCAAAGGGGTAAAAGAGAAGGATCTCCCGGCCCCCAAACAGGAGACAGGGCTCCAAAGATGGTGCCATTCAAAAGCTAATGACAAGGTCATTCTCCTGGTGATGGTGTCCTGGGAGAAGAGAAGATGGACTCACTTGAATACAGGCCAGAGTGACAGCAGCCATCTCTAGGCAGTATACCTAGTCTGTTTGATGTATGTCCATTTTTACACTGGAGCAGCCAAGCTTGTCTCTCCACAAACTATTTCTAGCCATTCATACACAAGCTGAGACAAAATTAAAAAATGGAAAATCCAAACAGAGATGTAAACCTAGTGAAGAAAAAAACAGCTGTAGACTGGATAGAAAGTGCTTCGGGAAACAGAAACCCACACTACTGTTTATAATATTCTTGACGTCAATGGCACAAACAACAGCGAAGTTCACAATACTCAGGAAACTGTCCTTCTAAAAATACACTGTATGTTTAGTGACCTTGGAGAAACATGAAACGCTGTAAAATTGATAGGTACATGATTAAAACAAGTTTTTGGCAAGTTGATATTTCAACATACTAGTCATTTGAAGAATTAATGTTTGCCCAATTGTGTTTAGGAAATGGCGGTTAGGCCATTTAACCTAGAACCCGTAGCCCCAATGTCTCCTCCTTCGAGAAGACTCTTCAGGTCAGCCAATCTCTAATAAGTCCCTCCCGTTTCTGACAGCCACACAACTACCTCTCATTAACTTCACGGCACTTACCCCTCTCTGAAATTACTTTGTTCATCTATTGGTTTGGGGCTCTATTGTCTGTCTCATTGCACCAGAAAGTAAGTGCCACAAAAATCGTAACTAAGTCTTACTCCACCACTGTACCCCCCTTCCCTAGAACAGTTCCCAGTACACAGTTGGTGCTTAATAAAGGTTGTGCCCTAACAGTAATTAGCAATGTCTACCTTATAGAGTAGTTAGGAAGACTAAATTGATTTGTGTGCGTTAAGCACTTAGAAGACTACTAGGCACATAATAAGACCTCAGTAAGTGCTAGCTATTATCACTTATTTTGAAACAATGCTCATATTCTTCATATGGAACATTAGTAATAAATATCCTTTCTTAAGAGTTTTGCCTAATTTACCTGGATTCTAAACCTGGATTTTAGTCAAAGGACAATAGTGTTTCCCCAGTAGCTGCATGTGGTCCACAGCCTGGTCTTTGCAACATTAATGTTTAATATAGTGCAATAATATACATTTACATCTGCTACAGATTAATAATTAACATGTGATATTTAATACAAACCAAAATTCAAATCCTTAGTGCATCTTCAAAAAATGTTGCCATCTGGCTCCCGAGTCCTGGGGAATATTGTGCAGTGAGAAACCAGAAGTGGAAGGCTTGTGGTCCAAGGGATTTCTCTGCTTCTCTGCCCCCTCCCAACAAGAGTAATTAATCAAGGTTTAAGACTCCAGGAGCAGATGGAACTGGCCCCCTAGATGCCTTTTCAAACTTATAATTAAAGACTGCTCTGTGTGTTTGTCCACAGAACGTTGCAATCCTAGAATACTGCACTGGAAGGAACTCCGGAGATCACCGGGACACAGCCTCACGGTACAGAGGGAGGAACAGGGAACTGAAGTGACTCAGTCAAAGACACACAGACTATTTTTATAAGATGAGCACTAGAACTCAGGTTATTTCTATAATAATGCAATTCTTAGTTTTCCTGAGTTTTTGCTTAGATACGTAAGCCTAGGTTTCCAGAAACAGAATTCATGAGATTTTTTTCTTTTTAAGAATTTGCTCCTTGTAGTCTCAGAGAACAACTGTCCCCTCTCCTTCATGTTCTGCCTTTTGGTTTTCTAGGGGACTTGGGGGTGGATTTTTGTACTTTGGATTTTTTATTTATTTGGCCATGCCATTATTCAAACCCAAAGTCATGTTCAGGAAATAGGAACGATATCCATGCACAGTGTCAGGTCCATCACAGAGGGTTATAAATGTTGGTGGACTTAAACCAAATAATTTCTCTATTGGTTAGAATTTAAGATGGAAGACAGGTTTCTAATTAAGCGTTCCATTCACACAAGTGAGAAAGACAGGATGCTGTGGTAGTTAAAAGCACTACTTGCTTCTAAGTTAAAGTTGAGTACGAATTTTGGCTCCACTGTGAACATCAGAGGAAGTCAGTAGAGGTTCTGAGAAGTGATCTGCTTTCAGACAACAACTGTCAGCTGTGAAGGGAAAGAATCAGACAAACAGAGTTGGGAGGCAAGTAAACAGGTAGAGACCATGGCAACAGGCAGGGCAAGAGATTACAAGCGATCATATCACTCTTTCCTGTCAGTTAGGGTCACCAAATACTGGCAACGATTGGTTTTCCAAATCCATCCTACCCGGTCAAGGTTGAAATATGTACATACATACACATGTAGGAGAGCATGAGAGCAATGGGGGGAGGGGGGAAGGAGGGAGGGAGGGAGGGAGGGAGGGAGGGAGGGAGGGAGGGAGGGAGGGAGGGAGGGAGGGAGGGAGGGAAAGGGAGGGAGAGGAAAGAGAGGCAGGGAAAAATAATCCTTGTTTTTTTTCCCCAGTCACCCACAGTGTACTTTGCTCAATGGATTTTGTAAACCAGTGGTTCACTCGATGTGGCTCCCTACTAGCAGCATAAGCATCACCTGGAAGCCTGTTAAAAAGCCAAATTCTTGGGTTCTACCCAAGGTCAACTGAATCAGAATCTATTGCTGACAGTGGAACCCAGCAATCTGTGTTCTAACAAACCATCTAGGTAATTGTGATTCACACTCATATTTGAGAACTGTGTGTGTGTGTATGTGTGTGTGTGTGTGTGTGTGTGTGTGTGTGTGTGTCCTATAAGTACAAGGTGTATATAAAGTCAGGGTTCAGTTTGAATAGTAAATAAGTTATGTCTGTGTAACATATAAAACAATTTGCAAAATAGAGAATATCATTCAAAATTTAAATAAACTGTTAACTTGTTTTAATATCTTTATTCCATTTTATGGGTAATAAACCCTATGTATTATAATGGCAAATTCCAAATGTACGCGAGATGATGGTAGACTTGTTGAAAATTGACATTTCAATATTTTAAATCTGTGTAAATCCTCTCTCTGTCACATTCTGCAGATTGCCTGCATCCTATGTAGGAGTAAACTTATTATGAATTCAAACTACACAAGAACTTTATGGACACCTTCATATATAATATAAATTTATGTGTTTAATAAATGCATATTTATATATTTATAATTAGGCAATATATAAGGATTTTTCAAAGTAGCTGTTTCTTATGATGTATTTTGTGTAACAGATGGATTATGATTTTATGAGTGTAGGAGCCTTGGTTACAGCCAAATTTATTTCTTTCCTATTCCCAGGACATAGCTTTGGTTTTTCCCTACCTTTGCTCCTGTATTTTCCCTGGCCTGCAATGTCCTTCCCACTCTCTTTATAGATTTGTGGATCCAATTCCAACAAAGGAGGAGGTACTCCCCTTCAACCACAAACAATTCTCAACGTATCAGCTGGGTTTCCTACAATTCAACTAAATTCTGACTCTATTCCCCCAGAAACAGCATAAGATCCCACAGGTTAAGGGTTCAGTCCTTAAGGGTACACTCCCCACACTTCAAACACCAGTGGCAAGCCCAGGTTATCACCTGTGCTTCTGACCCAATTAATTCGTTAGAGCAACTCACAAAACTCGGAGAAACATTTTCCTTACTAGATCACTGGTTTAGTGTGAAAGGATATAACTCAGAAATAGTCAAATGGAAGAGATGTGACAAGGTGGGTGGGAAGAGCATAGACCTTCTGTGTCCTCTCCAGGTGAAGCACTCCTCCAGCACCTCCATGTATTCACCAACCCAGAAGCTCTCCGAATCCTATCCTTTTTGAGTTTTTCTGAAGGCTTTATAACTTAAGCATGATTGATTAAATCATTGGCCATTGGCAACTGATTCAATCTCCAGCCCCTCTCCCCTCCTTTGAGGTCAGGAGGTGGGACTGAATTTTCCAACCTTCTGTTGAAGAAGGTCATTGAGAGGACATGACTGCCAGTTGACCCTACATCAGAGGCTCATCACCCCCTGCCCTGTCCTTGGAATGTATGTTCCACCTACCATTCCCATCCTAGGAATTATTTCAAGGATTCAGCCTTGAGAAAGTAAGGTATTGTTGAGACCATCTGGACTGAATACATGACTGAACCCAAGTTAAGACCTCTATATATAAACTTTTAAGATTCTGGCAAGTAGGTATGGAGATCAACTTGTCTGTGGCCACCCAAAACAAGCCTTGCTTGTTAAAACTGCCCTCTACCAGTCTGGAGTGATCTGTTCTTTCTTTCCTCTTCTCTTGACCTCAGTGTATGGGAAGCCAGCTTGAGATTTCATCTGGGGAATTTCCAAAGTTGTAAACCAACACCCTCAAATCACAGGGTTGGTTCTCCTAGCAACCAGTCCCCATCCTTAGGTCCAAAAGTCATCTCATTAACATAACAAAAGACACCTTTATACCTCATTTCTTAGGAAATTCCAAGGGTTTTAAGGAACTTTGTGTCAGAAATGAGGAATAAAACCAAATATATATTTCCTATTATAAATCACAATATCACACACTCCTTTCTAACATCTATATGTCTTGCCCTGGGAAAGCTTTACATGACCACCTAGGTTGAAAATCCAAGCACTAGACCTCACTTTCCTGAGCCCTCCAGCTACTGGAAGCAGGGATTTTTAGCAAGCAATATCTCAGCTCTGCTGAGGCCCATAAGGAGAGAGTTGAGCTACAGGGGGAATCTTCATGCTCTGGGCCAGATGAGAGGCTGAGTATCTGTTCTGAGGTGAAGATTCTACAAAATAAATTATGGAAAGAACCTGGCCTGGAAGATCTAAGGATCCATAGGCAAAGAGGCTGGGCATACCCATAGGAGTTTGCCTTGGAGACCAGCTGATCCCTCTCATTCCTTTGACCTGCAGGAGTCATGGGGGAGCTAAACCACTGAGATACAGGGTCACCTTTGATCCTGAAGCTGGGTAAGATTTGTAGTTCTTGCACATGAAGAATCACAGAAGAGAGAAACTTTCTTCTGATTTATTGACAAGGGTCCTTGAACCACTAACAGGGTCTAAGACTGCTATGCCTCCCAGGACAGTGGGGCTGCTACTATTTAACGTACCCCAGCAGCTGGACCTCAAGCCAAATGATATTTATTCCAGTTTATGTACAAAACTCTCTCCTTTCTTCTCCTGTCCACATAAGCAACCATTGTAACACACCTGGTGAGATCTGGACAAAAGCTCACCCTCCCTCACCCCAAGAAAGGCTAAAAAGTGGTAATGTTGCCAGTGTCTTCTTCCATCCCAATAGTAAAATGCTTATCTGAGATTCAAATCACTTGAATAGGAGCTTTGGGGTGACAAGTGGCACTGAAAGACTCTGTTTTGTTTGAAAGCTGTGGGTTTAATAGGACATTATTAAACCATTTAATCTCTCCTGCAGAGACACTTCACACTGTCCCCTCAGGGAGCTTTCCAAAGGCAGGAGGTCCTGGAGTCAACCTGTGGCCAAGTTGGTGGCAGTTCAAGAAGTTCATCCTGCTCTCATTTCAACTCCACAGTGAAAGCACTCACAGCAGGAAATTCAAATTTGAAAATCATAAGGAAATATACACACTGTCTTTCACTTCCTGCCACCCAGGATATTAACCCAAGATGACCACGGCGAAGGCAAGGGAAAGACAAATTGCAGAAATAAGCACTGCTATTCTAAGTCACCAGGTCATTTCAAGTGATAAATAGACCCATTTTATTTCTAGGGAATATACGACCCTCCCTAAAGGGAAGGGAAACATGCCCTCAGAAGCTATTTCATCAAGAGAATAGCATTATGTGGGAAACCGATTATTTTGCAGGAATTAAAGCGCAGGGTTTTACATGCAGTGGTGTTGGTTTTGAAGGCGGCACTATCAGGTCACTCCAGCACCTTGCTGCACCCAGGCCCCAGGAAGGCCTCTGCATTGCCTCTCCTCTCTCCGGCACAGTACACTGCGGACCTCTGCTCTCCTCTAATCTGCAAGAGGCAGCAGGTCGAACGAGAGCAGAGCTGTGGAGGGAGAAAAATTTAGGCTCAAATCCCAGCCCAGCCCAACTCAGCCCTTTCTCTCCTTATGACCTCGGGGGGAGGTGGATACTCCTTTCCTCGCATCCGTTTCAGCATTTCAGGATTAGGGAAAACAACACTAATGGGGAACACTCAGCAGTTTGACTCTAGTCAGATTACGAGGCAAAAGTTATGAGGGTGTTTTTTTAATCTCTAAGAAGGCTGCTGCCTGGGAGCCCATGTGCCGCTGTTTAAGACCAGCTTTTCCTCTCGTGTTGGAAAAGACGGCTGCCTCTTTCGAGGACCAGACGAAGGCCTTGGCTTGCATTTGAGGGCCCCAATGCATGGGGACCGTTTAGATTTAAACACCAGAATTGCATTCGGCACGGCTGATTACTCACAAAAAGAGAAGCATTTGAAAGACCATTTCTGGGAATAATGGTTTCATGTGCCCACCTCAGGTTACTCCACACCAAGCACTGGGTAAGTGCACGTAGGATCGTGTGATGCAATTCTGCTACACTCACCTTGCCTCATGGTACTGAATGTGATAAATTGTATAAAGAAGGTATTGCAGGGCCTGGCGTTTTCGTAAGTGTTCAATGATGGCAGCTGAAGTTTAAGACCAAGGCTTGGTGGGCTGTGTCAGCCACTCGCACACTCGCCTCCACTTCCTCCTCACCAACAGTGACAAATGTAATTTCAACACCTGTGGCTTCCTCCCAGAACTTCAGTGTTACAAAACCTTTATTCCTGTTCTGCCGAAAGACTGGAAACTTATACAGAGCCACCTCAAATTCTTGCAGTTTAGGAAAAGGTATGCAGAACCAAATTAATATGCTCTGGAGTTTCAGTGAAGAAAAAACCAAGATTGGGAAATAAGAACAGCATATATTACATTCATGGAAGTCAGTGTGAGGCAACGAGAGAAGAAAAACTGGAATCATATGCACCTGAGTTAGAAATGCATCTCTATAACTTTACCTTGGGCAGGTTTCAGAACTTCCCTGATCCCCAGCTTCTCCAAATGTAAAACTTGATCTTCTCAGCAGTTGCTGGAACATGAGGTTTATGCTCTATTCAGCATCCTAGAGAGAGAAAACCCAACAAGTGATCTGTATTGGTCAGGGTCCAGACGGGAAAACAAATAGCTCCCTAGATATTCCAACAAGGACGATTTAATGTAGGGGATTGTTTAAACAGGTTGGAGGACTAGACATGCAAAGAGGACACACTAAGGGCACAGAGGTCGTAAGTGAAGGAAAGAAGCCTAGAAGTTCAGAGCCTAGCAGCTCAGAGGAGGGGCCCTGCCAGCTGGGACCTAGTGCTGCCTGCCAGAAGCCAGTCCCCAGTAACCCAGGAGGGACACAGGCAGAGCTGGTGCCCTCCTGGCACTGAGACCTCTGACAGGGACCCCTGAGGCTGCTTCTGGGATTGCTAAAAGGAGCCATGGACTGAAGCCAAAGTGCCTTTTGGGGGCAACGCTAACCAGAAGGGAATGCAAACAGTAAGAAGTGTGTCCCGTTCCCTCCTCTGTCCTTCCTGTCTCCCTCCGGGTCCCCCAACGGTAGGACCTTACAGGGATCCAGCTGGCAAAGAAGAACTGAAATGTGTAGAGTCCAGCACAACAGCACGCAGTGGAGCATAGGTGGGGTGTGGAGCCGGAAGACAATGGCTTACTGGCCAACAGCACAGAGTTCCTCCCAGACAGCGCATGCGGGCTCTGGCATTGACTCTTTAGCCTTATAGTCCAAACTGAGCAGCTAACCATTTCTAAAGAATGAAGCTAAAAACGTTGATGGTTATTTCCTGGAAAAACTGTATTATAGTTAGCACAAATTTACAGGGGGGAAGCCCTGGGTTTATTCTGGCCCCTCATTTCCCAGCTCTGTGAACTTGAGCAAATTATTCAATTATCATTATTTATTATTAATAATTATGTAGTTATTTCTCCTCATATTAAAATTCTGGGTTTTGCCCTCTTGCCTTCCAAGTCTTCTATACTTTCACCTACTCTCACATCTCCAAACTGAACCTCTCCAAAAGCCTAATAAGGATATTTATTTAGATGTCCTACTTCCTGCATATCCACTTATCTAATGTCAACCAATATTTATTGAGTTCCAACTTCACAATGGAAGATTCACAATTGAATTAAATGTCTCTTCAATGCCTGTATGTGCCAGGCACCATGCTTGGCATTGGAAATGCCGAAGTATATGGAGCATAGCCATTATCCTCAAGTGAAAATCATGTATGTGTAATACAATTATTAAATATTGCAATGGCAAAGTAGTATACACAGGTTCTTACAGGGGCAAATATGAGGGAACACTCATTCTGGGGATGGCAAAGAAGTCTCTTTGGAGAAGGTGACAACTAAGCCAGATCTTAAAGAATGTTAGCAAGTGTCCAGGTGAAGACCTGAAGGATGTGGAAGTACTAAAACAAACTCACTAATTATGCTTTTTCTAATTACACCTTCAATGTCTCATTCTCCAAGAGATTGCTTTTCTCTTCTAAAAATAATAATAATAATAATATACTTTCATCAATCCAATCACTTTCTTAAGCTATCATTGCCTCCTCCCCAAATAATCACCATGTACTTATAACCTGAGTTTAACTGAATTATGCCTTTTTCTTGCTTCAGATTTTGTAAAGACCAAAACGTTACAGATGAACTTAATACTTAATTTGTACCCACAGGTTTTTTTAAAGCCAATCACTGGTTATACATCCTGAGGCCATTTTTATTCTACTCTCCTTTTACAAGCGGGAGGGCCTGTGCAGCTCTAGTCAGTACCATGCTTCTGCTCCCCCATCCTGTGAGGACCATGTGTGCAGAAACCAATGTCCCAAATCCACTCCCTACTTCAAAATAGAAAGTCCAGGTCTGGGCTGTAGCTGCCACCAGCACTGTGTGTTTTCACTGGCCTTGAGCTTAGAACCTCCCACTAAGACTTTTATAATCCTTTTTACTTTGTAAGATCTACTGTGTACTGCAACAACAACAAATAGGTATTTGCATAGCATGAACTCGTTGCCCCGTCTTGAACAGATGCCTAAACTCTTTTCTTAGGCCCTTATGAGCTTATTTAAGGCGGCAACACTCTCCAAAAAGAGTTCTCTTAAACGATCATCTACTACTCTATCTAAGAGATGCTGGCTTCTCTCCATCTCCACCCTTGTTGGCCTTGGGACATCTCTTAATGAGCAAAGCCCCGGGTCTGAGAAGCTCTCGCCTCACTTGTTTTTCATCATCCTGTGTCTTCCCGCTTATCTTCCTTCCTCTGTGGCTGTTCTTTCTCTGGTTCATGCTCTCTTTGGACTCCCACTCCCTTAATGTATGAATTCCTCCAAATAAATCTCTGCCTTTGTCCCTCACTTTGTCTCCTCTACATTCTTTCCTTGGGTGACTTGCTGAACGTTTATGGCATCAAATACAAGCAGTTCCACATGGTGACTCCCAGTTCCCTGCTGACATTTGCCCCTAACTTCATTCTCACCCTTCCCATTGTCTTCTGGGCATCTCCAGCTTCTCTACTGCCAGCTTCTTCTGTGTATTCATCCCAGCTCCCACCTTTACCTCCTCCAGGCCTGTTCTTCCTCTTCAGCACCACCACTTCCCCAGGTACTTGGATAAAGCTACTAAGGTAACTTCTACTTCTTTCTTTCCCTGCCCTCTAACCTTGAGTCAATCATGAAATCCCTTAGGTCTGTCCCCTATCACCTTCTCGTGGCTACTCCAGCTGCTTCTCTAGTTTAAACTCCGGTTACCTCCTACCTGAACCATGTGCTCAAGCTCTTTTCCCTGACTCTAGTCCCTTTGCTCCCCAATCCACCTGACATTCATCCCCCTCAGTCATCTTCCTGTCGTACAGTTTGATCACGTCATTTCCTTGCTTGAAGACTGCCTGTGCCCCCTCGGTTCCTGGAGAGTAACACACAATATATTCTGGCTGCCTTTCAAAAGATACAGTGACCTGGCCAGAATTCATTTCTCTTTATGTATCTTTCAAACCATGCATCCAACCAGCCACCCTGCTAATCATGTCCTATGGTGCAGCCACACCTAACTTCTCCACGTCCGCTTTGTGTAACCTCATTGTCCCACATTATATTTCCAACTAAAATGTCTGTCCCTCCCATCCTGCAGATTCAAACCTTACCCCACTTCTTTCTGCCTCAGCTGAAATCCACTTCCTCCAGTAGCATTTTATTCAACGAGCCAAAATTAATCTGCCCTACCTACCCTGACACTCCTCCAGCATTCTATCACTAGCTCTACTAAGCTACCTCTCCAGTCCGCCAGCTCATATACTTATAAACATGTAGCATAATTGCTCTAAGACTAACCCCCCCCCTGAGAAAAGAGCATATCTGCTCATCTCTGAGCTTTTCACAAAACCTGGCACAGTCCCTGACTCCCTGTAGTCATTTAATAAGTATTTCCCAGCTGAGCGAATGCATTAAAGAGTTGTCAGAAGAGATTCATGCCTTGGGTTGAAGGCTGAATGAGTTAAGAGTTCTTCTCCTCCCAGATTCAATAATCTTCTGGTTCTCAACCTTATGACAAATCAAAATATATGATCATAGAAACTTGTGGAATTTTAATCAAGAGTAGACAAAATTAATAGCATAACCGGCCACCTTTGAGGAACGTTTAGGCAGAGTTTATATCTAATCTTACATGACCAATAATCTCAAGACTCTGAAGGAAAAGACTTGGAAACTGAAGAAAAAAAAACCCTTAACTCTCCATCTGGCCACCCATAGCTCAGCGAAGTGGAGATCGCACTCCAAAGCTCAGAGACTTCACACCTCACTCCATGGCTCAGACTTCACACCTCCAGCATGCCTTTATCAAACTCTTCATCAGCATTGAGAGGGTCACTGGCCCCGCGTGAGGCATCCTTTCTAGTGGTGAATCAAGAATATTTGATGCTAGGCTGAAATGTTTAGATCTCTATCTTACAGGCAAGAGTAAAGGGACTTTTTCATAAGTGAAGTCAGCAGACACAATTTGAAACTTTAGTAGAAAAATTCAGTTTAGTATCATGAATGGGTAGAATGGCAGGGACCCCTCCCCAATATTCTAACATGTTGTAGGGCCAGATCAGGAATTGGAACCCCCACCCCGAATTTGATTTACGGTTAATATTTTGGCACTGTTTTTCAGAGCTCTGAAAACACATTTTCAGAAAAAGTCAGAGCAGAAATTGTAAGTTTGCCTCCAGGCATGTAAATGTTATTACATAATTAACTGGGACAGGCGTTAATGTGACTACATTCACAAAAACAATCCCAATTAGAGAGCTGCATCTTGAGAGGTTCTTTTTTAACCCAAAAACCCACAGATTTCTGTTTCAACTTGGTTGTGACACCTAAGATTTTCTCCTAGTGAAGGCTCAAGATTTTAAAGCACCGCGGGCTTGACTGCAGAAGGAGCTTGAGGCGCCTTAAAGGACAGGATGCTCATGGAGCACATGCCAAGATTTCCTCCAGCTCAGAGGAATATTCCTGCAACTGCATTCCCGGTGGGATGCTTGCCAATCTCTGGGGAAGGTGTTTTCTCTATAAAATCTCCGATCACTTTGACAGCATTTAAAGCAAAACTAACCACATGCATTCAGAAATCACTACATCTTTATGGGGTGTCATGCAGTCAATATATAACTTTTCCTACCACCTGTACTGACTCTTTAACCTTCCAGGCCTAAACTCTCATTACACTAAAGTGAGAGGCATTTCAACTCTTGCCTTTATATTAATCTCATATATGAATCCTACATGTTATACTGTGTCTTCTATTTTTCTCCCTCATGGCTTGGTTTTAAGTGCTATTAAGTTATATTTAGCAAAAGACAAACATCTATTTAGCTGCCACATCACACATAACAGCTAGGAAAGTGCTCTGCCTGAGGCATCATTTTTCATTTTCTCATCAAGTCGGTGCTTATCCCAGACAGAAATGGCAGCGCTTCCTGAATCTTCTCTTCTGGAGTCATGCTATTGAACTGTCCATACGATGCTACCAGGAAGCTCTGAGAAGAGTCTACGCAGAGATGGCCCAGTGCACACACCCCAGCCTGCAATGAGGGAAAAGTCTCATTTTGTGCTTATCTTTCCACCATTCAAACACCAAGTCTCTTCTACCATTCTTAAATTTTTCAAAAATAATTTCAGTCCAAGGACACTTCTTCAAGATCCCAAAATTTACTTTTGCCTTGTTTCTATAGTGATTGATAGATCATGAAGTTTGACTTCTACTGATACTACTTAGTATTACTACTAATAGTAGTCTTTTGGGTTGAATGCTATTTTAAAAAATTCAACTCATGAGCAAACCAAAAGAGAATCCACTGGCTCCCATAGCTAAGAGGAATAGTTTTTAGTAATTCACAAGATTAAAGGAAGAGCTATGAGAATTAAGGCCTCACTGACTTGGGCTGCAGGAACTCTCTTGGTCTCCTTTATCTCCACTTGCCTCTACTTTGTGGTTCATTCTCTCCCATGCCTGGCTTTCCATCCTGTGACTAAGGAATATGGACATTGGTCTCTCTCAGCCTACATCAGGCCAGCTGAGCAACATGAGTGAGGAGAGGTAGTCTAATTGATCCCACATATTGATCCCTAGAAAGAATTTGATTAGCCCTACCTCAGTCAAATCCCTACTCCTCAGAGGGGAAACTATGATTGGACAGACCTGGGCCAAGGGCAAAGGTATGTTACCAGAAGCAAATAGGTAAGCAGGCTTTGAGGAAAGGATTAAAAAAAAAGCTTTCCAGGCCCATTAAAAATAATAATATTTGGTATCTGTGTAACTTAAAGGGCATACAGCGAGATCCACAAATGAACAAATGTGTTTTGTTTATCTTTTAAAAGCTAAGTTAGCATCAACATTTTAAAATCCTGAGAATCCCCTCCAAAAATCCTTATTTCCAGGTTTGCTTTAAAAATGGAAGACTCTAATTACATTCCCAAACATTAACAAATACAGTGAGTCTCGAATGCCCTTTTCAATGGGACATACCCTTTCTCATTCCCGCTGGCCTACGTCATTCGTTTATGTCCCTCCCCTAACCCTTGCAGGTATTTGAGAGTCTGACCCTGACTCTTGTGGGCCTTCAACTTTATGGGCATTGCATCTTTTTATCTGCTCAGAGTGCTTGACACTGGTATTACTGAACCTCTACGGAAGCTGAACTCAGAGAGTTTTCTTGGTGTTGCCCAAGGTCATGTGGCTAATAAGTGAATGAGCTGACACTTGTAATGCACATCTCGAATCTAGGGTTTTAAGGTAGAAGTTCTCAGCCTGATGTTTAAGCAGTGAAGCAAATACTTGGGCATATCTCTCTTATGTCAGTAAATGGAAGCTGAGCTCTGCAACTGCAGTAGGTGCACAGCTGGGAACTCAGGTTGGAGTCCCACAGGGCTTGGAGAACCCTGTCCCTCACTTTTTGATTCCATAACCACCTATCCTCCCACCTCACCCTACCCACCCCCCACCCCACCCCCAGCCCATTGGCTCCTAAAGCATTTTTACAGAGCAAAGTGAGAGACCTTCTTGTCATAATGTTAATGCAATAGGTATTAAGTATCTAGTACTCTGGGAAATCAACCTTCAGGAGGGTGAGAGAAATATACTTATAAGACATAACATATTATAGATTATACTATATAATTATACAAGTTATAGTTATACTATGTACTTTAATATTCATATATGTAGTTGTAAAAGATATTTGCAATGTAAAATAATATGCCTTCTTGGCTATATAGATAGTATCATGTGGAAAAAGCCTCCAAAATTTTGTAACCAAATAACTCAAAGGAGAGGAGATACATCAGTTATGGTTCATTAAGAAAAAGAGAAGTCACTCAATTATTTCAGTATAGAGCACTGAATACAGGAATCAGGGGTTATGCAGCCATTAGACCATCCAGGGGAACAGAGGTGAGGGGACATGCCTGTGAAATCAGGAAAGTGCTACCCAAGGGCAGCTTGGTGAGCAGCTGGAGTGCTGCTTGAAACAGCAAAGTGGGTAAGGTTCAAAGCTCCTCAGGAAGCAATTCTGGGTTTGCAATGGCCTCCAGACAACACCGTCTTCTCCTGCTCTTCTGCCTTGCAAATCTTATATAAATTCTTCTCACTAGAAAACTCTAGACTGAAGCGACATAGGAACAAGAATGTGGACCAATGTAGCTCCTAACTTATTTTCTGCAACACAGAGAAAACCTTGAACAGGAGTCACAGAGATGCAAAATTGACAACGAGCCATCCAAACAGGGGCACCTTTAGAACAAGTAAGCATGGGCAGAGAAAATAATGCATTCCTCATCTCCACGGGCACTAACTGAGGCATGTCTGGGCAAGCAGGTCGGGGGCCTCTGCCTTCCGTTTGTGGCTACCTCTTGGTTGTTCTCTCCCTTGATGAGATGGAGGATACAAGGTTAAGGTCAAAGAGAATGGAATCTGACCAAGGATCATCAGATTTAAGACAAGTAGATGTGCATCAAGGCAGAAAGTATAAGTGATACATAAATTAAAATTGACATCTAAGTATAAGAAGACAAGCAGATACCTGGGGACTTGGTAGGATGGAACTCTTGGCAAGTATGCAATACTGGAAGCATAAAGTCTTCAAAACACAAATGTATTAGAATGAAGGCTGGAGTCACACAGTATAGCAGAGGCTACCAGTTTCCTGCCATCTCCATTGGCCCAGAATAAAATTTAAACCACTGAACCATGGCCTGCAAGGCCAGTTTCCTCTCACACCTGCCTGTCTCTCTGGGCTCGTCTGCCTTCTTTCCCCAGACTCCCTGCACGTCAGACATCTGCAGACGGGTAAACCTGCCCTGGCCAAGCTGGAAAGCTCTCCGTCTCCTGCTCTCAACCTTGCCTTCCCAGTGCAAATCCCTTGTCATCACATCCCCAAGGAATCCCAGATCAGGGCCTCCTATGTGAAGTTTTCTCTGAGCACTATGGATGTTCAAAGAATAGAAATGTTGCTTTCAGGTACAGAAATTAGAAAAATATAGTTGCAGAGGTGCCATTTGAGATGGGGCTTACATCAGTGTTGAGTAAGCTTTTGAAAGGCTAAGCAAAAGAAAGAAAAAGTATATATCAGAAACTGAAGCATCATGTGCAAAGGCCCAGAAGTGGGAAATATGCTATTTATTCAAAGAACCACAAGTGGTCCTGCTTGGTTTTAACAGCAGGTACACACATGAGACAGCCTTGCTAGAGAGAGCTCTAAGGGTTTAACAAATGACATGCGATTAAAAATCATTTACTTAGAAGCTTCTACATGCAGAACCTTTGCTAGATTCAGTAGTTGTAAAGTCAAAGATACAGTCCCTACCCTTAAAGAATTCAAGTCTACTAGGAGAAACTGACATGCAATAGATGTCATATGTTTGGGGTAAATATTATGACACAGACATGCATAGTGTGCTCTAGGGGCTCATGATGATCACACTCTTATTTACTAAATGCCTAAGGCACCAGGTACTTTATACACATTATTTCACTTAGGATTCATCTCATCCCTTTGAGGTAGGTATTTTTATCTCCAAGTTAAATGATGAGAAAACTGAGATTCAGAGAATTTGCTTAAATTGGACCCTGTTCAAGGTCACACAGATAAAATAGTAGCATTCTTTCCACTACATCACGCTAAAGGAAGTTTACTTAACTTGGTGGACAATGAGGCGCCATTGAAGGGCTTTGAATAGAGAAACGACATATTTGGAGCTATGCCTTAGGAGGATTAATGTGGTAGTGATGTAAAAGGGGGAAGGACAGTGGAAAGACAATTAGAAAGCTATTGCAGGTCCAGGCTTTAAATGATGATGTTCAGAGTGGCTGTGGCTGTGGCTATGGCTGTTAAAAAAAAAGCTCTCATTATGCTTGTTGTGTGTGGCAGTCATTAGTGCTGTTCTCCAAATATTCTGCTTCTCCCCCTCCTGGGAACCTGATAGGACAGCGCTTCCTTGCCCCTTAGAGGGACTCGCTTTGACCAATGAAATGTGAGTAGAAATGACAGGATTCATATCATCTGTTTTTCCTTCTGCCATAGCAATGAAAACTGATCCAGAGAGTGCTGGTCCGTGTGCCTGGGAACTGGAGTGAGAATGATGTAGAACAGCATCCACTCTGGTCCACAACAGACAGGAAGCATTTGTGTTTATTTTCAGTCACTGTGATTTGGGGCTTGTTTGTTACTGCAGCATAACCCTGTTTACCCTGA
The DNA here is from genome assembly GCF_964146895.1 of Miniopterus schreibersii. Classification (NCBI taxonomy): domain Eukaryota; kingdom Metazoa; phylum Chordata; class Mammalia; order Chiroptera; family Miniopteridae; genus Miniopterus; species Miniopterus schreibersii. The sequence goes on along the minus strand of NC_138101.1, from coordinate 8,779,386 downwards.
TTGATAGCACATCTCTTCCTGAGACTCAGTCATTTCAAGCACTTCTTCTCAATCTTTCATGTGCACTCTAATATCTGGAGATTTGGTTAAAATATAGATTCTGGTCTGGTAGATCTGGCATGAGGCCCCAGATGCTACATTTCTGACAGTCCCCCAGTCCCGGGTGGCATGGATGCTGCTGGGTCACACTTGCTATATTGCAAGAGGCTAAAGCTGCACTGCCCAAGATGACAGCAAATAGCGACATGTGGCTACTTCAATTTCAATTAACTGAAATTAAATAAAACTTAAAATATAGTTCCACAGTCATACCAGCTGCATTTCTTTCTCTTTTTTTTTCTTTTCTTTTCTTTTTTAATTTGTCTTTATTGTTGAAAGTATTACAGGCATCCCCTTTTGCCCCCATTGGCCCCCCTTCACCCCACTTCCACCCCCTCCCCAGGCTTTCACCGCACTATTGTCTGTGTCCATGGGTTATGCATATAAGTTCTTTGGTTAATCTCTTCCCGTCCCCCAATTTCCCTCTGACGTATCTCACTCTGTTCCATGCTTCAATGTCTCTGGGTCTATTTTGTTTATCAGTTTATTTTGTCCATTAGAGTCCACATATAAGTGAGATCATGTGATACTTGTCTTTCTCTGACTGGCTTATTTCACTTAGCATAATACTCTCCACATAATGGAATACTATGCAGCTGTAAAAAAGAAGGACCAACCACATCTCAACTGCTCAAAAGCCACATGAGGCTAGTGGCTCCTTGTTTAACAGCAGAGAACTGTTCAAACATTTATATCATCACAAAAAGTCTTAGTGGCAGAGCTGTCCTATACCAATGTCCAGAAACATAATATGACTGTTGGCCCTGCAGCTAAAGGGATGGAAATAGTCAGGATACAGGCGAGCAGAGTAGTTGGTATCAACCACCAATCCAGTGGAGAGCAGAAGGCTTTGAGTCCCAGGACACGAAGCTGAGGCGGAAGCGAAATGTGACATTCTAGCTGAGTACAGGACAAATCCCTGCCCTGCTGAACCATTTTCTTTCCCTCATGGATCCCTGTGAGAGATCCCGTTTCAGGGAAGGCCTTTCCAGGGAGCCTTCTCTCTCTCCGCTCTGATCTTGTCTGTCCAATTCGGCTAATTTATTTACTTCCCCCAGAAAACACACGACACCAAGTATAACACTTGTTTTTGATCTCCTTTCCCCAAGAAATCAATAGCACTCAGAGAGAGCTTGCCTGTAAGCACCGCCAAAAGAGCTATAGAATTACACAGTACAGTAGGCATGTGGCTAAGACTGGATGAAAGCTGCTGCCCACTGCCAGGGATGCTGCGCACGCTGGTGCCCACGAATGTCCGTCCCTTCCTTTCCCTTCACTGGTAATGCAGACGGGGGAGGACCTTCACTCCCTCATCCTCTGTCCGCCAGGTGTACCCTGAAAATAGTAGATTTCATCTTTTAAACTTAAGACCTGGACAGGGGTTATTAGCCTGAGATTTGTGAACACAATGGAACTGTATGCAAAAGCTTGGTGTATGTTACAGGATCCCCAATGTGCCCCAAGAGTGACAGGGAAGAGAGGAAGGTACAGGGTAGCTGCTCCACGTTCTGTGTGGCCCAGTGCATCCCTGAGGATCAGGGAAGGAGCAAAAAGAACCTAAAAGGAACACACGGGTTAGAACAGAGAAAGAGAAGGGCAGACGGAAGTGAGAGGCTGCTTGTGAGGGACAGTGATGCGTCACCTGCTGGAGAAACCACTGAAGAGCAGAAGGAATCAAGGCTATGTCGTCTAGGAAAACAACTCAGACCATACGCCCCACTGGACATTAACTCATTTCCACCCTTCCCCATATTACTAAGGCCTTAGTCACATTCCCAGGAAATAAACCCTAAATTGGTTCATTCCCCCACCTGGCAGCAAAGAAGATTATTACCTGCCACCCTCTGCCTCACCCAGAAGCCCGAGGCAGGCCCCCACGTGGCCACCACAATCAGGTCAGGTCCTTTGAAATCTGTGCTCCATCTTTAAACATTCTGAGTTTTTACTCTGTTTAAATGTAAAAAAATCATGATTTTTACCATAGATCTTCAAATACCCAGAAAGCCAGGTCATGCTCAACCTGTGGATGCAGGTACTTCCTGCCACACCAGCAGACTCCCAGATTTGTAATTCTGTGTGAGAAGCACGGCAGACTTTGCTGATTCCTTGGACACTTTGTGTACATCTACCGTGTGCGTAGCCCTTGCCAGATGCTCCGAGTACAATGCTATAGAAAACCTGCCTTAAAGGAACTCACAGTCTAGAAGGGACAGGGAAGCAGTTACAATCCTGTGCATGGAGGTGACACAGTAGAAGAAAGAACGGGACGCAGGACACCAGGGAGGGCAACGGGAACTACTGAAGGGGCACTGAGATAGATAATCCAGGCACGAGTCTTTGACTAACGTTCTTCCCAGAGGTGTGACTCCCTTTAAAGGAGGAACAAAAGAACTCCTGTGTTTTCTCGTGTCCCAGGACCCTGTTAGAAGAGCAAGACCTCGCTGGATGTGCAGGCAGAGATCTGTGCCCCAGGTCGACCTTCTCTGCTGAATCGCAATGGTCCCTGGGCTGTGGTGTCACACACACCTCATACCCTGAAGGAGGGTACAGAAGGATAGCCGAAGAGTAGACAGAACCACCTGCAACCACACATCTTTCCTCAGATAGTGAATATAAATTCGCTCAACTGAAAACACAGAATGGGCCCGTGAGCAAGTCTCTGGGAAATTTAGGATGGATCAATGAAAAAATCCATATCCCTCCAGGGCATGGATCAGTTAACTGTTTCTGTTAAAGGCTAGACAGTGAAAATCATGCCGGGTCTGAGTCACAACTACTCGACTCTGCTCTTGTAGCAGGAAAGGGGGCCCTTCAAAAGCCCTCTACAAATGGGCATGGTTGTGTTCCAGTAAAACTTTATGAATGGACATTGACATTTCAATTTCATCTCATTTTTCCTTTTGAGAAAAACTATTTTTCTTTTGACTCCCTTGCCCCGAACATTTAAAAATGTGAAACCCATTCTTAGCTCAAGGGCTGTACAAATGCAGGCCCCCTTTGCCCACCCTGGCTGTCTAGGTAAAGTGCTGCTCTCTACTCTCATGATGGCGAGTGTGGTTTAAGAAAACCCTGCCATCATGTGCCACATTATGCATAAGTCCCCATGGCCACATGGCCATGAGGACTAAAAACTTCTTAAGGATATGGAGATGAATCTGAGCGCACAAAAGATTCCTTTCGCACTGAAAAATCTTTTCAAATTGTTGGATAGATACCGCAGGAAGTCTGGTTGCTGGGAGGTAAAGGGATTTTTTTGTTTTTATTGTTTGCAACAAACAAAGAGGAGAAGGAATTGAATGATTTCACCAAATAAAGAACAGCGCACAGGCGGCAGGCTCCTCACAATAAGACAAAGGTCAGGGCCAGAGCAGTCCCGGCCTGCTGGGCTCCTGGGCCCCAGGCTGGGGGCAAGATGCTTGGGTGCAGAAGGTGGCTTCTAGGGCAGCCTCCCCCTGTGGTCTCCCACACTGCCTGGCCTGCCGGGATTTGTGGGATCCAAGGGTTTGTATTCCTGTGCATAAGACAGTCTCCCGGCAGCACCCTCTACAGATACACATCAATTCCAGGAAATGTTATCGCCAAACACTGCCTGCGTCATGAGCCATGAGCGAGGCCAGCTGCTCATGAGTGGAATTTTCTATCTGTTGGAGAGTTCTCGGCAATGCAAAGTGCTGTTGAGCTCCTTGGAGACCCAAATTGAATTTCTCTTTTTTTTGTTGTTGTTTTTTTCCAACTTCAGGGATCAACTTGGGTAGCAATTTTGGTATTTGTTTGAGGGCCTAGGAAGAGAATTGATCATTAGGTACTTCCTGCAAATCCTCTACCTGCCCCTGTGCCTATTGTCTCACACACATAATAGACCTTTAGAGATTCAATTCCACCCAATTCCAATTCGCTTAATATTTACCGAATCCCCTCTAGTGTCCTTCACTAAGCTAGTTGGAGATAAGGCAGTAAACCGGACAGATTTGTTTTAGACTAGCTGGCTAGTGGTGAAAACAGATATTCAAATAGTAATTCTAGTACGATACATATTACAGAAAGAGACATGTCAAGTGCTATGAACACATCTGGAAAGGAAATCAACCTCCCGCTGAATGTAAGGAAAGCCTCCCTAGGAAAAGGGCCCAAAGCTGGTGGCTAGGTGAAGACGAAGAGGTTTCCCAAGGAGGGCGTAAACTGCGTGGAGGACCCAGAGTAGAGAGAGTGCGGCCCGACCCCACACGGGGACTAGTTTGCTCCAGAAACCTGGAAAGAAGCAAGGGCAGGGTCTCTGTGCTCATTCCACTCTGCTCCTCGCACAGGCCTGGGCACAAGTGTTCAGAGACCGTCAGCAGTAATCTTCAGAGCTGACCTCTCCTCTTTTCTACCTTCTATATAAAACTATGTTCTGTGGACAACGTCACTACAACGTGCGACTTGTTCACAGTACATTTCCCCATTTAAACCAGGCCTGGGGTTCTTTTGCCTTTATTGGGGTCAAGGGTGAGGGCCTAGGGTGTTCTGGGCTCACTCTTTATTGGTGAATTTAAAATGTAAGAGTGAGAATTAAAGCCTGGGAAGAGAAAAAAACAAGTGGTCCAAGTGGTCAGTGATTGAAATCAATCAAGATCTCCAAAACGCAGGAAGCCTGAGTGTGGGAAGGTGGCCTGGCCCTTCAGTCCAGTGGTTGGCAATGTGTTTTTTGGAAATGTGTTTTGAGGTGGGATGCCTCTTTGAAATGGATGCCTCAGCAATCAAAGCTTAAATCAAAAAATTTGCATTACAAAGAAGAAAATAAACAACTATTAGGGCTCACACTACATCCTAGCAGACCCCTCCTTACTTAATGTTATCCAAATTAGGGCATGTGACAATTTCTGAACTAATCACTGCCAAGAAAGATGGAATTGCCCTTTGGCCATTAAACCCAGATATCTTGCAAGAGTGAGTACGGTGGATAAATGATTTTACCATTTATGGGGACAGAGGACACTGGAGGAGGAATAGATTTGATGGAAGACTATGAGTCCTGTTTTGGACACACTATCTCGTTGGGGATGATCACATAAAGAGGAATTGAGGTAGGAATGCAAAGAGTAGACAAAGCAAATGACAGAAAATTTTACAATACTTATTTTCAAAAAAAAAAAAAAACGGAGGGAAGATAGACCTGGGATTTGAAGCTACTCTTTTTAGATAGGCTAAGAGTTGAATATAAGAGGGGCAGATCACATTGCTTTGGGAAGATATATGTGTTCATGGAAAAAGCTAGGGCTAGATAACCCTAGGTATTGGAGAAGAGGTGCGAAAAACACTTTCTCAGCTATGATATGTGAATCAAATGAGCTATCCAAACATCCAGGTCACTCCATGTCTTCAGGACTAGGGAGGAAACTGGGAAGTTTAAGTCAATACCTTTGAATCGTAAAATAAGAAAAGGCATCGAGCAGTTGAAAGGCAGACCAAACTTAGAACGTGTTGCCTTTTAATATTTGTATTTATTTCCAAAGGCAAAATGCATCTACAGATTATCTCTTTGAAACTCTGAAGAGCGGTGAAGGTTAAAATTACCTGACACCTGGAGATGATGAAAAAGTTCTGGAGGCGGACAGTGGCGATGGCTGCTACCCTGCGGGTGCACTTAATGCCACTGAACCGCATACTTAAAAGTGCCTAAAATGGTAAACCTCATGTTATATATATCTGATCATTATAAAAAAATTCTCTGGAAATAATAACTAATAGGAACCAACTGCACAGTATCCATGTTTATCAACTTAACATACGCAAAATTACATTAACAGCTCTGTATATAGTAGTCTGTGTTTATTGATTTATTTTTGGAAATGTTTAAAAATAATTTTATCTGTTATAAATAACAATAGCTAACAATTGAGAAATTTTATGTATTTATTTTTTTTAAAATATGCTTTAATTGATTTCAGAGAGAGGAAGGGAGGGGGGGAGAGAGAGAAACATCAATGAGGAGAGAGAGTCACTGATCGGCTGCTGCCTACGCGCCCCCTACTGGAGACTGACCCCACCACCTGGGCATGTGCCCTGACCAGGAATCGAACCAGGACCTCCATGGATGGCCGCTCAACCACTGAGTCACACAGGCCGGGCAACAATTGAGGAATTTTAAACTATGAACTAGGTATTTTGCTAGGAGGTTTACATGTATTATCTTATCGAATCTTTATAAAACTCCATGCCATAATACTGCCTGTCCACACCGGGCTGATGGGGAAGCTAAGCTGCAGAGTGGGGAAGCAGAGTTGGTAAGTGGCAAACAGATCTCATCAAGACCCAGGCAACTCTGTTCTAACCATTACATCAAACTGATTCCTCAGAAGTGTAAATTTCCCAACTGTCATGTTCTTCTACTGCTTAGACTTTGAAAGTCTGAGCCCTGAAACTGATAAAGGAGCACTGTGCCTCTTGATGAAGTAAAAGCTAGTTTGATGTTAAGCCAAAGAATATTTACTAATAGATTAACATCGGTTTGCCTAAAGGACTCTCAGTAGGACTCAATGACTGAACTTATCCTCACCAACAAGGTGAAGGTCTGGAGAGTAGTTACCAGCCATCTAAGTTAGAGTCCTGGGAACCATACGGGAGTGGAACTACTCCCTAACATTCACACCCAGCTAGCTTTTAAGTGATGCTATTTTTTTTCTTTTTAAATCTATTTCATATATGCCTCCTTCTATCTATTCCTTAACGTCTTATCACTTTCTGCCTGTTCTGTGACAGTCTCACAAATCTCACCTGGCACCCTCAAATCTGTCCTCTACAGTGCCACCAAGTCATCCAGTTTTTGAATGAATGGATGAACAGTAGATAGATCAATGGATGATGAGGATCAATAATAGTAACTACTAAAGAGCAAAGCAAAGAATAAAAGGAGCTCCCATTGCAAATACTAGGTGCAAATAGTAGTGATGGATAGAAGGGGTGAACTGGAGAAGTACTCTGGAGGTTTAGACATATTTAACGGAGCATCCTAAGAACAACAGAGAGTGGATCAATAGCTTGAAGTAGGAAAGTTGCATGATCATATTTACATTTTACAAAGGTATTTTTATATTAAGCAACCTCATAGATGAACAGGGTATGTCTTTCCATTTGGTCAGCCCTGATTTCAAATATTGGCTCTATGACTTGCAAGCTGGATGAACGTGGGCAAATTGCTTAATCTTTCTATATCTCAGTTATCTCATTCATGAAGTGAGAAGAATAATAATAACCTTGTAAGGTTTCTGGGAAGGTTAAATGAGTAAATGCATGTAAAGCACTTACTTGTGATAGAATAGTGATAAAAATAAAGTGCTTAGCTATTTGTTAAAAATCTACTAATAAGAATTTTGTTTTCGCATATAAATAAAATTTATTCTTAAATTTTTATATATTTTTGTTGCTACTAAAAATAGTATATTTTCCCCCATATCCCTGTCTGGTTGCTTATTACTAGTTTAATAAAAACAAATTAATGTTATGTTTTTATCTTACATTCATGCAAAATTCTTTTATTATTATAAAATATTGTTAGTAGGTCCCTAGAGTTTTGTAGATAAATGAAATAAACATTAGCAAATGGAGACAGCTTTATCTTCTTTTTGCCTAGATCTAAATCACTTAATTCCTTTTCTTTCACAGCATATTTTCTAAGCATTTTAGAAAATATTAGGTAGAAAAGGGTAAAGGAGGGATAAATGGTGATGGAAGGAGACTTGACTTGGGATGATGAACACACAATACAATATATAGGTAATGTATTATAGAAGTGTACTCCTAAACCCATATAATTTTATTAACCTATGTCACTTCAACAAATTCAATAAAAATTTAAAAAGTGATGAAGTTCATAGTTTTAATAAAACTTGATAAAATTAGCCCCCCAAAAGAAAATATTAAATAAGAATGGGGAGGGCTGTCACTTCTAGCCAGGAATAGTACACACACCACATCATCATCATACTTTAAAGAACTACAAAATTAGACAAGATACATAAAAAAAAACTGTTTTCAGTAAATAGACAATAAGCAGTGCAGTACTATGATCTTTGAAAGAAAAAAAGAGGGGAGGAAAGCCCTGTGCCAAATAGGGACACATCTCTAAAAGTGTGTGACACTAAAGAGTACATATTATACATATTCTAGGAACTAGTCTATAATGATAGAGAATACATCAGTGGTTAATTAAAACAACATGAGAAGGTTGGAGTTGGCTGGAAAGAAACACAAGGGAACTTTTAGGGGTGATGGAAATACTTTATATCTTGATTGTGGTGATGGTTACATGAATGTACACATTAGTCAAAACTCATCAATCTGTGCAATTAAAATGAGTACAATTTTTTTCATGTAAAATACGCCTCAGTAAAGTTTAGTATTTGAAAACATGAGTACGGTGAAAATAAGTATCCCTTTCCAGTAATTTATTTTTCACAGAAACTGTCCATGTTCTCCAGATTTTCATTTTCTTGTCATAGGGCTATATCTTAAATCAAGTTCCCTTGAAACAGACCCTGAAATGAAGATCTATGTGAAGGAGGTTCATTGGAAAGTGCACTCAGGAAAAGTGCCTGTAAGAAGGTAGGGGAGGTGTCATTGAGCAGATGGAGCAATCGAACTGTGAAGCAACACTGGCCATGGCTATTCCTCTAGGAGCTAAGGCCCTTCAGAGCTGTCCAAAAATGAGACAAGAGGGCAGAGGCTTGATATTTCAGTATCAACCAGTTTTGAGATGTGAGCTGTCCCCAAAACATAGTGGACCCTATACACTGGACGGAAACTTGGTCAAGACAGCCCCGTTGGGAAAAGCAATTCCTGGAGAGAAATACATGAGCCATCAGCCACCAACACTCCCCACAAGGAGGGAATGAGTCTTCCAGTCCTGAAGGAAGTATCTGAGTAACACAACACAGTGCCCCCTAGAGGTTGTGTATAATATTCTCTAATTGCTCTTTTCATCTCTGTATCTTTGCTTATGTACCCTTTCTTTTTAATGGCTGATTTATTTTTTTCCTCAATCAGGCTTATAGTGATTTTATCTACTTTTAGTGGGCTTTTTAGCAATCAGCTTTTGGACTGACTTATTATTTCTACTATGCTTATTTTTATTTTATTTTATTCAATTTTTATCTTGATTAATTCCTTCTTCCTAACTTCTTTTTTTATCAACTTATCAAAATGAGTATTAATTTTTTTCTTTCTTCTTAACTTATGAAGACATAATGGAAGTATTTACAATTCTAAAATTTTCTCTATGTATAGCTCTGTGTCTCATAGGTTTTGGTACTAAGTATTTTTTTTTTTGTAGATTATAATTTATCTTCTAAAATTCTTTGGTTTCAAGTTTAGTAGAATTTTTCAGATAAAACTTTCATCACCTTTTAATTATTTATTTTAATTGTTATTGATTTATGATGAGATATACCTTATAAAATCTATTTTTTTATTTTGAAGGTTTAATTTATGATCAAGTAAATGATTGATTTGTAAATATATTGATGGACAAATAAAGATAAGTATATTTCCCTCATAATTTGTTGCATTTACATAATTGTTGTTTTAGTCAATGCATTTAACCCTAAAATTACCTACGTCATAAAATAACGCCTGCTTTCTTTCTGTTTGCATTTGCCTTTTTGCTTTCGTATCTCTTTGACCCACCTTAATTTTCTATCTTTATCAGTTTTTAAGTATAGATATAGATGATAGATGTAAATATAAGTGATGTAGATATAGATATCTAGATATAGATGATATAGATAATATAGGTAGATAATATAGATATAGATGATAGATATAGATGATATAGATATAGATATATGATGATGATAGATGATATAGATATAGCTAGAGATGATAGAGATAGAGATAGAGATAGAGATAGAGATAGAGATAGAGATAGAGATAGAGATAGAGATAGAGAGATAGAGGGATAGAGAGAGAGAGAGAGAGAGAGAGAGAGAGAGAGAGAGAGAGAGAGAGAGAATCACAGGCATAGACCTAAATATAGTTTTTAAGGCATATACTCCAGTTCTACGTTTTTAACACAACTGAAAGTCTTTGTCCTGGAAAAGGGAAAACTAAGAGTGCCCACATTCTGCGTGACTTGATTTCTTTTCATGGTAAGTTTTGATACCTTATTTTATCACTGTGTTCTCAGTTCCCTTTGTGTTGGCTGACTTGATTATAATGATATTTGTTTTATACCTTGCTAATTTGGAAGTTATATTGTTTGCATTGCATGGTGACCACCTTAATTTCTTTGTTCTCAGAATCACAAAACCCTTTATTCCTTGGAGAAAACAATATACCAACTATTTCCTCCACCAAGATACTTTATTCCTGCCCCTTGCTCCACCCTAATAAGATAAGCCTATTTCCTCCTCTCCCTCCACCCAAAGATCCTAGAGTTGCTGAAACAGATTATTGCTTTTAATTCTAGATAATTCTTTATTTTTCCTTAGAGTAAACCAGTATATACATTCTCTTTTCAGACCCATTATTTATCACTTATATTACATATTCTCAATGTGTTCTTACCTCTTTGACCTAATTTGCAGAAAGAGAAATGGAGATTGATTCTATACCCTCTTTCCTCTTCTCACCTTCCCTCGCCTTAAAATATTGGGTATTGTCTTAACAATTCACCCTAGAACCCAGAGATCACTTTCAGGTGTAGATTTGTTTTACTGCTCCTCTTCTGAAATGTCAACCCAAGTCTCAGATCGATCCTTAAGTCTCTTATCATTTCCTTATGTTCCATTTGTTTCACTTTTTATATTGGGACTATAGAAGGAGGCAGTGGGAAGATGGAAAATTAAAGGGATGAGCTATAGTTCCCATGGGATAATCTAACCATAAGATCTCTTCTTGGCCTCCCTGCCCCTCCCCCACATCTCCCCCTCTATTATCTGAGATGCAGAAAATGGATTAGTAGGTTAGCCATAACTTCTGGTCCTTGAGACTGATTGTAGGCTACTCATTTGCACCCTGTAGTAAGAGAGCCTAAAACTGCACCATACTTCACTATGCTCAGTCCACAGAAGGGCAGTGTCAGGAGTCCCTCCTGCTCCGAATCAGCTGGTTAAGAGCTTTTCCTCCCCTGGTGGACAGCAGTGATCCAGGGAAGATTACAGACCCCGAGGTGACTCTCCCACCATGAATAATCATGAGAAATACTCCTTTGGTCTCCATTTTGTCAGGGTCAGCGAAGAACAGCTACCCTGAGATAAAAAGAAAGGGCTCAGGTATGCAGATTATACCACTGATAATAATTGTTACCATCCAGTGAACTTCTACCCTGTGCCAGTGATCCTATATGCATTGCCTAATTTAATCCTACAAGAACCTTGGAGGTTTAAAGCGACATTCCAAGGCCTCATAGCACCTAAGTGCTGGAGCTGGAATTCACCCCGAGGACTGTCAGATTCTAGTGCCCCCCATTCTTTCCAGATGATCCCACTGACTCTGCCACAAAATGAACAGCATAAACAAACACTCCACATAAATCAGATACCATGGAAATGCATCCAAGATGTGGACATGAATAGCAACTGCCTATTATACTTGCCACATACTTAATCTTTCTCCTCTCTGCTGGAAAACTCCCATTCCAAAGATAAAACCAAATATTGGAAGCTATGGTGTTCTGAATCAGGCCTCCCCCCAAAAAACAGAAGCCCCACAGATGCAGAAACAACCCTTTCCACAGAATATTGTGGAGACCACTGCAGGAATCCAAAGAGAGGGAGAGAAAAAAGCAATGTATGGAAAAGCTCTCACTGGAGATAAGCAGCCATGCTGCCTCTAGCTGGCTTGCCCAGGTCTCTGCAGTCAGAGTGACCCCACAGGAGAGAACATTGCTCCCTCAGCCCAAGTGTTTGGACTGTCACTACATTTCCCTAACATACACAGTGAGTGTAGTGAACAACTGAACTTGACAGTTAGGTGTATGCTTGAATCCAGGCTATGTTCCTATGAACTGTGTTTCTTAACCCATCTTAGCCTCAAGTTCTTCATCATATAAGCATGGATGAAAGACCACCCATAGAGTTAAAAAAGTAAATAAACTAACATTTACAAAGTTACTTGGTACATAGCAGGTGTTTAATAAATGGTAATCACCCCCCCTTTCAGCACACAGTGCTTGAGACCACTATTTATAAAGCCACTTCTTCTGAAGACTAGCCCTGTCGCATTCTGTCATTGGGGCCAGGAGACTGGATGGGGGAGATTCTGTAGTTAACAACAGTTGGGGAAAAGAACATATGCTTTTCCCTCCTTTAAATTCACAATTAACATTATTATTTTAAAGGCTCTGAGAATTCCCACCATATTAAAAAAGGTTTCCTGAATTCATTTGGCCACTAAAATATTTTTATACTTTTGTAACACTGAGTTCCATCCAGAGAACACATTTGGAGAAAAACAATATTTTTAAAGGAGATTTTAATTCTTTTATACAAATGGCACAAAGTGTCAGAAAGAAATCCATTTTTTCATTATATTGACATTACCTTGATCTAAGGCACCTAAAAATACCCAGAGATAAGTTGCCATCTATTGAGACAGGCAGGTAGATCTGATCCTCATATTACAGCATCGCAGCTGCCAAGGGACATGATCTGATCCAAGAATGATTGAAAGCAACAATCAAAAGGTAGGAAAAATCAGTGCCGAGCATTTCTTAAACTGAGAAAGACAGCGAAATATACATCATCCCCTCAGGAGACAATGACAGGCAAAGCCTCTCGTCCTCAAAGTGCCCAGTTTGCTCTCATATGAGAGCACAGCAGAGCATGTGTAGGAAAGACCACTGAGCTTGAAAAACAAATACTGGAATTCAAACTCTCTAGGTCTCAGTTTTTTTCCTTAGTCAGAAAATAGGGCTAACATTATGTTGATTAGATAAGATCTTGTATGCAAAATACTATAGTCTAGCCAATGTCACATTTAACTAAAGCATGTGGAAAATAAATGTGTATGCCAATTTAGAAACTCAAGGACCTTAGAATTTACCTACTACAACCCTCTAATTTTACAGATGGTGAAACTGAAGCCCAGAGAATGAAGTGGTTTGTCCAAGGTCACCTAGCTCATTAGTGACAGAGCTAAGACTTAAACTTGGGTTTCCTGACTTTTAATCCAGAGATCTTCCCACTGTCCTCAAAGATCAGATTCATTTCACTTGTTTTTAACATCAAATGAGCACAAAATTAAGCTGAATATAGCAACAGATCTCATAAGTAAATATGAAATCCTCTTATCTAATATATTCAGGGAAAAGGGAAATTCTGGTTAATCAAAGAATCTGTCTCACGGAAATTAAAAAATTCTCTCCACAGAAAGGTCAGGGAGCCCTGATATACACTACACATAGATTAATGACTTTCAAATCACGTGAAAGCAATACAGTTCACCTTTGAAACTAGGCCGGACATAATTTCCTCTGTCTTTGATGACTTTGGATTCTCACATTGCCTTAAGGCACTCGTGATGAATATCAATCATGGGCACACTGAGGGCATAAACTCAGAGCCCCTCTCTGAGACTGCACTGTGTGTGCTGGGATGGCAGATAGGGCTCTGGGTTCATGGAAATCCAGGCAGCAGAGGGGGTGCAGTGTACAGATTTATGACCGATTTCCAGGAACTCAGTAATTTAGAAGATTTTGCACCTTTACTTTTTTTAAAAAAATTTCAGATAGTCTATTGCTTAATATTTTACAAGTTTCAAAATTCAGAGTCAGCATCAAGCCTGGCTGGGAGTGGCTCAGCGGTTGAGCATCGACCCAGGATTCAGGCAATCGGGGTTCGATTCCCTGTCAGGGCACAGGCCCGGGTTGCGGACTCGATCCCCAGTCGGGGGCGTGCAGGAGGCAGCTGATCCATGACTCTCTCATCATTGATGTTTCTATCTCTCTCTCCCTCTCCTTTCTTCTCTCTGAAATCAATAAAGATATACTTAAAAAAAAAAGTCAGCATCATAAAACAGAAAAACAGTGTAGATAGTTCACAGAGCCTCAAGAAGTGAATGAAATTTGCAAGGCAACAATTCACATTTTATTCTTTTTTCTTAATATGTCTTTATTGATTTCAGAGAGAGGAAGGGGGGAGAGAGAGAGAGAGAGAGAGAGAGAGAGAGAGAGAGAGAGAGAGAGAGAAACATCAATGATGAGAGAGTCACTGACCAGCTGCCTCCTGCACTCCTCCTGCTGGGGATGGAGCCCACAACCAGGGCATGTGCCCTGACAGGGATAGAGCCACAGCCTCCTGCATCTTAGGTCGATACTCAACTGCTGAGCCACGCCTGGCCGGGCCACATTTTATTCTTTAAAAGATAAGGAAGGAGAAGCCCCAAAGGTGGACCGACATAGCTAATTGGAGATAGAACAGGGACTCAAACCCGAGATTCCCAACTCCCTGCCCAGAGCTCTGTGCAGCAATAGGATGCAGATTCTGACATTTGATTTTTTTACAGGAGAGTCCAAGGAACACTAGGAGAAATTAAGAGTAGAGCATTTGAGAGAAGACAAATCTAGGTTACAGCTGCTATGGAAAGCAAGGAGCAGTGTCTGCTCCAGAGAATAGAAATGCCCCCACTTCGTTACCACTAACCTGCCCCTAAACATATGGAATCCACCCCACACATGCCCAGTAAGTTCCAGCAGCATATGAGGATGGAGCCAAAAGCTCCCTCTGACTGCGTGCTGTCCAGCTTGCAAATGCCTGCTACCCTCCCACCCGGGTGAACCCCAAATCCTTCCACACTAAATAAGTGCAATATTGAGTCTACTGTCTTCTCCTAAATCTAAATTGCTTCCTGCATTCTCCATCTCAGTTGGTAAAATCATCAACCCATTACCCAAGCTAGAAGCTTAGAATTCAACTGTAACTCTTGCCTCTCTCAGAACTGCTTATTTTTCCACCCAGGATATCTCTTGGTTGCTTTTTAAAACATTCAATCCCAACTACTACAGCCATAGTTCAGATTTCCACCATATCTCACATAAATTACAATAGGATTTCTCCTGACACAGATGCCAACAGCCCACCTCATCTTCAACTACCACCAGCTGAAAACCCTCTGATGATTCCATTCAGGGTAAAATTCTCCTAACAAGGTCCACCGCCCCAACACACACACAGTTATATTCCAGGAGCACCAACCCACTGACCACACTGTGCTATTTCCTATCTCTGTAACTTTGATCACAGTAGTCTCTGGATCCAGAATGCCCTTCTTTCCTTACTTTCCCCAGATCATTTTACCTGAGTATTTTCTGTTCATGCTCCAAGACTCAAGATGTCACCCTTTGCAGGAAGCCTTCCCTGATCTCCACATCCAACCTGCAGGATATATTACATACCCCTCCTCTGTTCTTCCAGAGTCCCTTGAACTTAGTTCTCTCGCTGCACCTACTATATCACTGTATAGAATATCCATGGAGGTGCCTGTTTTTCCCGCTCTACCGTGAGTAGCTTGGCAGCAAGATCAAGACTCTGTCTTATTCCATTTTTTGTCCCCAGTACCCAGCACACTTAGCAGGCTCTTAATAAATGTTAAATTAACAAACAAGCAAACTAATAAATTAATCAGTGCTCTTTCCCATCTTTGCTGTCCTTTCTAGTTAAGTTCACAGGGTAACATCTGCACCATCCATCGGCCTGTCCTCGGTGCAGAACCATTTGCGAGGAAGACAGGAGAGTTTTTCTAACAAGGGTGCAGTGAGTGAACAATTAGGCTGGGCTGGTGAACAGATCCATTATTTCTGTCATATGGAAAGTGAGGGGTTTCTTCTTTCAGATGATGAAAGCTCTGAATCGCAGAAATGTCACAGCAACTACAAGGACTTACATTTGTACAGTTCATGAGTGTAACTGCATTATACCCTCAAAACAGTTCTAGGAAGTAGTTAGAGCCAGTGTTATCCCCATTTTACAGACAGGAAAACTGAAGTTTATAGCAATTATTAAGCATGCCAAAGTCCAAAAATTAGTTAAACAAAAGGCTCAGATCCTACTGTTCTGACTCTTGGGCCTCTACACCACGCTGCCTCAAAATGTTTTTACTCAAAATAAAAATCAAAACACTCTTATCCCTGAATTACCATCTTGACCATGTTCTCCTAATGTTCGGGACAGTCCTGCACTTCTGCACATTTGCTCACCAGCCACCTGGCATCCTAAGGCTGGCTGCCCTTCCCGGTCTTCAGGAGGGACGAACACAGCTTCCTTTAGGACCCAGTCACCGACGCTGTCCTGACACAGCTGGAGGAGCTGCCTGACCCTGTCCTTAGTCCTGGTTGCTTAGAAGCAAAAGAGCAAATCAGTATCTCAAGAGTCTCCTTAGGTGAAAGGCATAATTCACGCAACAGGGCAAATCCTACCCAACAGACGTCACTGACCAGAGGTCCTCGGGTGATGGGAAGATTCTCAGGCTGCAGCCATGGGTGGTTTGTAGAAAAGCAGCCTGGATGCGACAAAATTCCAGATATGTTCACGGGGGGGGTGCGCTCACACACACAGGCACACACACTCCTATTAAGTTATTTTGTGCTATGTTCTCTCTAGGTTTTTTGACATGTTAACTCATTCATCCCTCATTAACATGCGTATAAGAAAGCCTTACTATCTCCATTTATAACTGAGGAAACTGACACTTACAGAGCCTGTCTACTTAGTGCTTATGAAGACATTGAACCATTTAATCAAATTATGATTTTGCCACTTGCCTACCCCATATAAGTTACTTGTTCTTTCCAGACTCGGTTTCTTCAACCTGTGAAATGGAGCTGAAAATGATAACTTTCATCAAGGGCTCTGCTAGTTTTTAGGAGCACATATCTGCTGCAAGCAGTGGATGAAGAAGATGGTATGTGGAGAAAAGACACAGCTTGTGTTCATCTTGGCCCAGAAAAGACTCACATCACTTACACTGCCACTCTACTGCTGAGACTTAGTTGTTGCCCGACTCCCACAAGCAAGAGGGCTGGGAAATATGGGCTAGCAGTGTGCCAAGGAAGAGAAAACTCAACAGTGAGTCCTGGTGGAAAACTAGGGACCCCTGCTGTACTTTCCACATAGCTTTATTGTGAGAAATAAATAAGATAGTATGGGTAAAGTTCCTGGCATATCATAAGCATGCAATAAATGCTAATTATAACTATTCTTGATAGAACCAAGAGTAAAACTCGGGATTCATGATGTCTCATTGAGTGCTTTACATCTTAACCATTCGAGTATGTTACTTCTTTGAATTTATTGTACTAACTGTACCCAGCCCTTGACTTCAAAGAAATTAAAATATAATCTTAGGTAGGTTTTATATCAGTTAGAATTAGGTTTTATTAGGAGAAATAGAAACCCTAAACACAGGTGGCTTAAATAAGATAGAAGCTTATTTATATCATATAAGACAAGCCTTGGAGTGAAATGCCCAGGGATGGTATTGCAGCTTCATGTTCCTCAGGGAGTCAGGTTCTTTCTAGCTCACTGCTCCCCTAAACCTAAAGTGTGACTCCCCTCCCATCTTCATGGCCCAGAATGGCTGCTGGAGATCCAGTTAACATATCCACATTCCAAAGAGTAAGATAAAGGAAAAATAAAGGAAAGGAATGTGCAAGGAAATTTACTATAAGTACAACATAAGACTTTGCTGACAGTTTATTGACCAGAAGGTTGTGTAGGTAGCTTTTTAGGTAGGGTACAATGTGCTAGTAGAAAATCCTGGTTTATTACAAAGTAGGGAATTGATGGGCAGCTGGCGGCCTCTGTCACAGTTTTCATAGCTTTTCCAGTAATTCAGTTGTCCTCTGATCACAATCAGGTAATAAGAGGCTTTGTCCATTATAATATTAAAACTCCAAGCCCTCATCCAATTTAAGCCTCCCCCATGTGTACTGGAGAGTGGGACAAGGTTAGTTTCTGTATTGTTTCACCTCCATTCCTCTTGTCTTTACATTAGACTACTATGTAAACAACTTGGAAGTTGTCGCTCCCTTCCTCACAACAAGAAAAAAGGTAAACAAAGTGAAAAGCAGCAAGTCTACTTAGATCCATCAGAGCCTTGAGGTCACAGGGCACACCAATATCCTGAAAACTAAAGAGAGAGACAGGCAAATACAGAGAATCACAACTTACCAGGAGTGGAAGCTGCTGGAGCCACAAATGGGTAGGAGAAATTAATGATGAACTCTTGGAGGCTGAGTGTGGACTACTGTAAGAGTTAAAAGCTCTTGGGGTCCCAGTCTTATGGAGGACACTCATACTTTTGTGAGTGTTACCTCCAGGAACCCTATCAAGTTCTCATAGTGAAAATTGGAAAAATTTCCTTTTGTGCTTCCAGCAGGGAAAGGGGGAAAGTAGCCAGTTTGAAATACATCCAGAGCTTTATAGTCTTTCTCTGCCATTAAGGTAAGCTACTTTATCAGAGCCTAACTCATGTATCTCACCTAAATAAGAAAAATAAAAAGCTGAGAAGCACCTGGAGGGTCACAGCCCAGAAGAACATGCTCACTAAAAGACTGAAAGTGGATCATAGGAGTATAGAATTGCTTTCCCTCCTCCCACACTTACCACCGCACCAACAGGGCTCCTGGATAATAACAGAGGCTACAACTGAAAGAACTGCAAGGCTAATACTCTAATTAAGGAGTTCCTAAGGAAACCCATAGACAATCCAGGAGACAAAATCAAGGACACTAGAGAAAATGGAGACCTCACACACCTACAGCTCATGCAAACAGTAAACAGAGCATATCATTTTGTGAAATAAACATAAAACTTCACACTAAAGGCATATTTATCTCAGTTTCTATTATGAAATGAACCATGTCTGGTTTTCAACAAAAAACTACAAAGCATGCTAAAAGGCAAGAAAAAAACAATATGTAAAGCAAGCAACAGAAACACTGAGATATGACAGATATTTTGGAATTTTCAGACCAGGTAAAACTATGATTAATATGCCAAGACTCTAATGAAAAAAGCAGAACATGGAAGAACAGATATAATGTAAGCAGAGAGATGGAAACTCTAAGAAAGAATCAAATGGAAAGGCCAGAAATCATAACCACTGTAACATAAATGAAGACTAGCATTTACCAACTTCCTTTTTGGCTAGGTGAAGCCTGAGTTTTTACTAATAGGATGTGAGAAGAACTGATGTGTGCAACTTTCAGGTCACACTTTGAAGGAGCATGCCCTCTATGGTAGTCATTAGGACTGTTCATTTACATTCTACTGTAGATTTTACTTCCTGACTCTTTGATGTTAAATGTGGCTTCTCTGTGTCTATTTCTGGGTTCACTTTTTTAAAAAATATATCTTTATTGATTTCAGAGAGAGGAAGGGAGAGGGAGAGGGAGAGAGAGATAGAAACATCAATGATGAGAGAGTCATTGATTGGCTCCCTCCAGCACACCCCCAACCAGGGATCAAGCCGGCAACCCAGGCATATGTCCTGACCGGGAATTGAACCATGATCTCCTGGATCCTAGGTCAATGTTCAACCACTGAGCCATGCCTTCCTGGGATCTGGGTTTACTTTTAGGTGTTGGCTTCTATCTCTAAGGCACCTCCCCCTACCTGTCCTCTCATCCCAGAATGGCTGCCAGAGAACTACATGTTCCCTTGTTTATCTACATTATGGAAGAGTATGCCACCCAACCACTCAACAAAAGTCTGGAATCCAAGTTTAATTGAACTAGCTGAGGTCATATGGCCATCCCTGAGCCGAATAGTGAGGGCTGAGCCACATGACTCATCTTTTTGGGAGTGGAGTCAGCACCCTCTGAAACACAGGGGAGAGATAGATAGCTACAGCATAGAATGCTAGCTCCTTTTCCTCCCATACAGGTAACTAGAATGTATTTCCCTGCTTCTCTTGCAGCTAGGTGCAACATGCGACTGAGTTGTAACAAACAGCATGAAAGCCTTGTCCATGACGTCACCCCACATTTAACTCTCTCTATTTTTTTCTATGTGTCAGCTAAAAGGAGAGGACTCTAAAAATATAGCAGTCAGAACCAAGAAGGTAGAAGAGGCAGAAATCTCTGAATGAGAAAATAGGAGCCAGAAACACCCATATTAGACTATAACATGAGTGAGAAATACATTTTTATAAGGCTTAGGCACTGTAACAGTAAGCATTACTTTAACTAATACAATATTACAAAGAATACTGGAGTGATGTTTCCAACAGTAGGGCAAATAGATGTTGGACAGCCCAAAATAAGCAACATCCACTGTAACAGTAGTTTTCAAAATTTGGATTATCTTTAAAGAAAATGAAAGCAATTATGCTGCCAGAGACATCTCAGTCTACATACATTTTCTTTTATAGAAGAGGAGCATTGTAATGACTTAGCCACAAACCAAATAAACAAAGCAGCAATTGCTTCTTGTACTATAATAAGCCTTTGCAAACATGCCCTGCATTTGCACATGGCTTCCTTAATAAATGGATGCTATTTTCTTATGTTCACCAGCAGTCGTATCAAATAAGAGATGCAATTTAAATTTGCTCTGCATCTCAGGGAACCACTCTTCAATATAACTAGCATTTTCTAAAATGAAAAAAATGTATTTTTCTAAAATCTCTTCCTCTTCAATTTTAATGTGGAAGCAGAAAGCAGACAGAAGAAAGCAAAAGCCAAGAGGCATGGAGAAGGCAATATAGAAGAAGCTGTGAACCAGTTCTAAAGACAGTGAGAGAGGCATAGAATAGTGACTGGTTGAAGCCCAAGCCAATTACCTACTATCCTAAATGGAATATGCCCAGAGTAGAATGAGATTGGTACCAAATTCAAAGAATAAGCTGGGGTTCAAAAAAAAATCAGAAATCGATGTGGCAAATGACAGACAAGTATGTGCTTTGCCTGGAGAGCTCTTTCCTCTTCAAATGAATAAATTCTACTCATCTCGCAGGTCTCCACTGAAATATCATAGCCTTGGGACACATTCTGATGAAAATTCCCTGCTCACCTCCATGTAGTTATTCCCCCTCCCATAATTACCTTAATAACCTTCACTCTTCTTCCATAGCTCTTCTCATTACTGTAATTACAGTTATCTGTGTCATTATTTAAGGCCTGTCTTCCCATCTGGAGTCAGAGTCCTATGGCAGCAAAGACCACATTGCCTTGCTCACCTGTATATTTCCAGGGCCTGGCACAGTGCTTGGCACGTAGCAGAAGCTCATTAATTCCAGTGGCATTCTGGCAGGTGGTGGGGCTGGCATTGAGCTATTTTTAAAGGACCAAATACCTGAGTACATCTTAGCCTGACATTTTTCTTTCAGCCATTTTGATCAATGAAAAGGCCTAGAAACGAATGATATACTGTCTCTTAAATTATCTAAGAAATGGTCTGTTTTGTAAAACACTTGAAAAGATTGCAGGAATTTTTCTTTGGACTCTTTTTTTTGGAGACAAATGCTATCACATCACTACAGGTGGACTAATATCTCTAAAATTATATCCCCTCGTTTCTTACCCTGGAGGTAAACTATGGCCCGGCCCAGGAACTTTAGATCAGTCTCTATTCCATCACTCAAGTTTTGTCCCTTCCCCTCCCTGAGAGCATCACATTTTCTCATTTTTCTAATGGCCTGAATGTATAACTCAAAAGGTTGTAAAAATGGACAAGATAATATGGGTCAACGGCCTAGCTCTGGGTCTTTGACACAGCACCAATGTCCTATTACTTTTCCTTTCTTTCAGGGCACTCCCTGTCCCAAAGTCCTCTCTGCCATCCAATCTTACTCCAGTCTTTAGACGTTTCTTCCACTTTCCTCCTTCTTCAACTCCATATCAGACTCAAAGCACAGAGAATTTAATCATCTAATTGGGTTTTAATTTTTAAGCTAACAGGTACTGAGATTTCATATAATCTCATTTAATGCAACAACCCTATGAGATAGGCACTATTTATTAATCATTCATCGTTGATAAGAATCCTAAGGCTCATAGAGGTTAAGTAACTTGCCCAATGCGATACGGTTTGTAAATGGCAGGGCTGGAATTCAAAGCCAGGTCTGCCTGACTCCAAATCCACTCCTACTACAGCACCATGCTGCCTTTCCAATTTTTTCTGTTAATATCCTTGTTCCACCCAAATAGTGAAACCTGTCAATGGAAAATTGTCTGGTTAGTTGCCAAATCAAGACCAAAATCGTTACCACATGTGGCTGGCACAGCCAAGATATTGTGACACCTTAGCAGATGGCTTTGACCTAACCTACTGTAATACATTTGTAGTGATACACAGAAGACAGAGTGGAAAAAAGGGTATCTGAATAATGGAAACTATCTGACAGTTATCAGTCAACCTGGAAAACAGTCTTTATTCCCAACTGAGATCACAACTACCTGAGAAAATATATTTAGGCTGAGGACATTTTAGGTCATTCGAAGGCTTCAAAAAGAGTCATCATTCCTTAACTATTTTAACTTAATTCTGTAATAACAGGATGCAGATATAGCCATGACCATTTAGATGTGGTTGCTAGACTCAGATTATAATCAAATCAGAAAACCTAGAAGAATTTACATTCAAGCATTATTGAACAAGTGGCCAAGACCTGTTCACACTAAAAATATTAGCTCAGACACAAGAAAGATCCTAGACCAAAAGGCCAACATGAGATTCCAAAAGGGATCAAATGAGTTACAGACCCAAACCCAGGGACTCCAAAGATGAGAACACTCTAAGGCCAGAAGAAATACTACCTTCCTAGTTAAGATATTCATTGTACTATAGTAAAAGTTTGGTAACTTAATGGCATTCTGCAATACTCTTCTACATAAGATGTGTGTATATGTGTGTGTATGTGTGTGTGTTTGTCTATGTGTGGTTTTACACTTACACTGAATATTAATAACAGCACAAGTTCATTCTACAATTTGGGCTACATTCTCAAAAATAAAATCCTTTAATTGCCTTGACAAAGTCCTGACCAAGTCCAGCTCACAGTAACTTTCCTAAGAATCACTTTCTTTGTGTTCAGACATATGGCTCAAGTTACCTCTCTTCCCTAGAAAATGCTATCTCACTTAACCCTCAATTTCATGTACAAGAATTATCCCCATTTGATAGATGAGAAAGCCAAGGCAGAGAGAGGTGTTCAGTAGCTTGCCCAAGGTCACAGAGCTATCAACCAGGGCATCTAAACAGGAAGCAAACCCAGGAGGTCTCAGTGCGAAGTTCATGCTGAGAATCTCTTTGCTAGACGGCCTCAAAACCAGCCGTGCTGTCTACGGAGTTTGACAGGAGTCAGCCCAGGAGGAATAGCAAACTCTGACCCTGGAGTACAAGTTACTAGGTCTACACTGGGCACTATCCTCCCTGCAGAGCTAGAAGTCAGGGGCCTGCTGTTGATATAAAGGCAGAAAAGGCAACATATTTCACTGGGGTTCAGTGTCCTTTCTCTGAAGCCTGAAATCAATGAAGACAATAATTTCCCTGCAATTAGTACAATAGTAATCCCTTTCACCTAGCCAATTAAAAAGATGTATGGAACCTTCTAGAAATAGCTCCCTCCCAGTTATCACAACCTGCAAGGCCCAGCACTTTCCATTTCAAGTCTGTTCCTATGATCTTCATATTAATTCTTCCAAAATGACATTTTATCATAAAGAGTATCTCCATTTAACTTCCCTGTGTCAATATTAACGATGGCATTTGTGTGTTTATTAGATAAAAATTGGGTCCTGACAATCACGCAGTCAATTCTGGGGCCCATGGGCTCATTCATCAGAGCTTCTCAATTGCTTTTTTAATTTCTTCTGTTGACACTGACCCTGTGTGAGGTTATTTATAAAAATCTTTATGAATATAATTTATAACTTAATTTTAACAAGTATTAGATAGATGTTATCACTGAGTCCATGACCTGAGGTGGTGAAGATTTCCTATCAGATAGCATCAAGATTCATTTAAATTTCTCATTTTGTAATTCCTGTTCTATTTCCATAGCAGCACTGAGGGTCACATATAAATGAAATGAGAAGTGTCTTTCACATTAACTCCTCTTTATTGATTCCTTGGAGCAGAAATGTAGATCTTTCTAAAACAATTGGAGTGTTGGAAAAATAAACTACCTAAGGGAAGACAAAGAATATTTTTACGTGTACCTACAATAATACTATAAATGAGATGTCTTTCCAATGTATGCAGTATGTTCTATATTATAGTATTCCTAAGTTTATATTTTATAATGAAAAACAGAAACATATAGTTTTAACTGAAAAGTTCTTAAAAATATGCTCATTCAAGGATTTCAAACTGACCACCCACAGGATAGTTTGGCCTATACAGAGTTTTAAAAACAGGAAAATGTTACAAAAAAGACTTGATTTCTAACTTCATTTGAAAAGTCAAAAGATGGCAACACTGTACCTCCCCATGACAATAATGGCCCCTCTGGGGACAGTCTGTGCTCTCTCCTGCTGTCACAGTCCCACCACTCTTTTCTGTCTTATACCTTATACACTTCACTCTCATATTACTAGCCTGCTCCCTGAAGGCTTTGAGGTCATCAACCCCTGTTCTTGTTCAACTACCTCCTTTTACAGATAAGGACACTGAGAACCAGTGAGATTAAATAACATGTTCACATAGCTAAGACAAGGACTAGGTCCTAGTCTCCTAACCTATGCGGCACTACCTATTTTCTTAAAGTCTGCTCTTAACAACATCTATTGGACATACGGATACATATTATTTAATACCTCATTGAGTGTGATGAATAGGTAAATATTATTGAGCCTCTGGTCTTGCCAAAGACATTTGTAATAATGATAACCTAATTTACTGATCCTAACAGAATGCTTTACCACCTGCAGATCTGTCATCAGAAAGAAATACTAGCTGTGAGAATCGCTTAGAATGATAATATGCAATGCCATATTGTATTGATTTCTGTCGGATGCCTGCAGTAGTGATTAGGCCGTACTCTACACACTAGTGCTGCTGAACCCAGGAAACTGAACATGGTCTCAGAAGAGGCTAATAATAAAAAAGACTGAGAAACATCCCTGTGCTAGGCAGCCAAGGTGGCCCAATGATCCACATCTCCGGGTATTCATGCCCTTAAGTAATTCTCCTCCTTTTGAGCGAGGACTGGACTCAATGACTCACTGCTAATGAATAGACCATGGCAGAAGTAATGGTATGTCACTTGCAAAGATTAGATTATAATAGACTGTGGCTTCTGTCTTGAGGGCCTCTCGCTTGCTTGCTCTTGGATTGCTGGCCCTGGGAGAAGCCAACTGTCAGGTTGGGAAGCAGCCCTGTGAAGAGAGCCATGTGGTGAGAGACTGAGGCTCTCCAACAACCGCACGAGTGAGCTGAAAGCAGAACCCCCTCCCAGTGTATACTCTATGTGAGACCCTAACCCCAAATTCACGAGAAATTTTGAGCCAGAAGAATCAAGATAAGCCATTCCCAGATTTCTGACCCACAGAAACTATGAAATAATAAATTATTGCTGTCTTAAGCCACAAGTTTTGGGGTAATTTTTACACAGCAATAGTCAGACAGGATCCTCAACCAGAGAGAGAGAGATCAAAGACTCCTGAGTTCCCCACATGTGGTGAGCCACTTAAATTTTTACCACATATTGCAAACAATAAATACATATATGTGAGTGTGTGTATCTATAAACACATAAGTGCATGTATATATCAGAAATGTGGAATAATACTGATTCAAAATACACACATATGAGTAAAACAGAACTGTATTCAAATCCGGACTCAGCCATTTATATGCTAGATGACCTTAGAAAGATACTTAGCCTTCATTTGCTCATCTGCATTGAGCTTACCAATGCATTCCATTTTCTAAATGATTTTACTTAAATACTTAATCATACTGTTGCAATTACTGGTTGCAGTCCACTCTGAGGTCAGATCCAGTTCCAGGGGGCCCAAGCCACATACCAGCCAGAAGGTAATCCATGCATTCTGAATTGCCTAGGCTTTGTGGTGGGCTCTAAAGAACACCCTAGACTAGGCTTGCCTTCCCCAGGCAGCTTTATGAACATCATCATATTGATCCACCTGCGAAATGATGTTTATAGATACCTTCCCTGTGGAGATGATATGTGATATGTGTCCAAATGCCATGTACTGTTCAGGGGACAATGATTAGTTGAACCTTTGATCATGAGGCTTTTATACTGTTCAACATGAGTAGAAGAGAACTGTCCAAATAAACTTATTTTTAGCCAAATTTCAAGATTTCTATATTATAATTCTACAGATTATGACTTTTCTCTTCATTTTCATAATTAACATCTTTGGCTTGTCACTCTCTAAAGGAAAAATAAATTTTCACAGAGCAGCTTGCTCAGGATTATTTATGGATGTAAAAATTTGCCATCCAAGGTCGGCAATAGCTCAGCCCAAGAGTCTCAAGTGTTTGTGTGGGAGGTTGTGATTGTTTTCTGTGTCATCAAACCCAAAAAAGTAAGCCTGAGCAATTATTCACCATTTGATGAAAATTATTTAGGACTTGTTTCAGTCTGCTCCTTTAACAAAATTTTATTGGACATGCTTCTGTGCCCAACACCATACTAACCACAAAGATAAATGAGATGCCACCCTTAACTTAAAGTGGATTATAATCTAATGGCAGGGACAGATGTTTAAAAAAGTAGTAATACAATTTATTACAAATAGGTTCAATGCTCTAACGTACCAGAGGAGCCCTGGCCATGGAAAGCGGGAAGGAAATTCTGCTTGGGGGAGCCAGTGAAATAATTCCAGGAAGAGGGAGAGTTTGAGTGAAGCCTTGAAAGGTGAGCTGGAACATCCTGATGGGTGGAGAAATGGATGACAGCCTTCCAGGTCCAGTCACACAAGCAAAGGCAAGAAGTGTGGAAGGCAAGGAGGTGTCTGAAAAGCCTCAAGAATACAGAGCTTAAGGTATATGAAGATTACAGCAGGAGATTAGGATGGAATGGAGAGATGAGTCCAGACGAGGGAAACTATCCAGACATGGAGAAACAAAGGTACAAGCTAGGGCAGGAGCAGTTACAATGAAAAGGGGTCCACAGATCCAAACGTGACAGTCAGCTGAGAAAAGAACGGTCACAATTAGAAAATTGAATGCATTTGTTATTTTATTTTGCTGCTTTTGTTTTTGTATGAGGCAAAAAGGTGAAATAAAGGAGAAGCAATACAAGATATCAAAATAGCCACGGCTGGGCGGCTCAGGTAGTCGGAGCAGCGTCCCATAAACCAAAAGGCTGTGGTCTCAATTCCTGGTCAGGCACAGGCCTAGGCTGCGGGTTCAGTCCTCAGACGGGAGGCAACCAATTGATGTTTCTCTCTCACGACATTTCTCTCTCCCTTCTCTTTCTAAAAATCAATAAAAACATATCCTCGGGTGAAGATTAAAAACAATGATATGAAAATAATGAGACGACCGAAAAGAAGGGATATTGCAAAAAGAAGGGTTAATCATGTAGTCAGTGGGACATTCAGGGGTTTAAGATAGTGGAAAGCTTAAAAAGTTTAAAGCTAATGAGGGAATGAAGGGGGAAAATTAAGGGAATTACTTTAAAAAGTAAATGCCACACAGTACTATAGAAGGTCCGATTCAGATTTTGTATAAACCCTCAGGAAGCTTAGCATTCTGCTCAGCCTTGAAATTCCTTGCTCCTAGAAACCACAACACAGACAAGCAAACTTCTTCCTCAAAGGCCAGGCAGTACTTAACCTTGCATCACATCGCTCCCTGTTGCAATGACTCAGGCTGCCATCAAAAGGCAACAGCAGTGCTAGACGATACACAAGCAAACGGGCATGGCTATGTTCCAATAAAACCTTATTTACAAACACAAGTGTCCAGCCTGCAAGCGGCCATTTACCAACTCCTGCAGCAAATGCTTTATGATTCCACTTTATTCAATATAGGTTACATCATTTTTACTAATAATGTAAACCACAGTAAAAAAGAATAGCTACCTCTCATAGGGTGCTTACTATGTATTGGACACTTTCTAAACATTTTTAATATAAACTATAGCAGCTCACTTGACACAAAACCACGAGAAAGAGATTACAACCTCCTTTCCTAGGTGAAGAAGTTGAGGATCATAGAGATTAATTTGCCCAAAGTCACTGGTTAATGGTAAAACTAGATTTTAAAAGGCAACATAGGACTTTCCCTTCGGGCAGTATACTAGACTAGCTATTCTGAAAAATCCCTCCTACTGAAAACTATCTAGATGCTAGATAAATTATAACCAATATGGTTTAAAAGACCATTTCTGAGCTCAAAAGAAAGCAAAAGAAATCCCCTAAGGCCAAAAAATTTAGCCTTATATTGTAAAATCAGTGGTAAATACAAAAGCCGATTCTTCTCTGCTGGTAAGCATTCATGGTGGGAACCCAGGAAAACCGCGACCCATGGTTACACAGAGAAGGGACCTTCAACCCCTTGATAAACCTGAGACCCTTGCATAGAGCAGAACTTGTAGACTGGACTCCAACCATAGTGAAAGATCAGATCAGAAATATAGACAGAAAACAAAATATCCATCTCCTGCCAGATAGTGAAAATAAAATCTGTCTCACCCTGTGATAAATGTCCCTTTTATCTCTGGCAATTCTCTGGGTTGAAATCTATTTTGTCTGGTATTGATAAGGCCACACTCACTTCTCGTGCTTACACTGGTCAACCTCTGTCTTTTTTAATCCTTTTCCTTTCGACTCTATTTGTGAACTTATAGATTGACAGAACTGATGACCAAAAGACAAACACATATAATTCAAAAATAGAGATGAACTTTTAAAATCTAGTGTCCTCAGAAAAAATTTAAAAATCCAAAGAAATAAAAACACAGACATTTATAAAAAGATGAACAATTAGAAAAATAGAAAGATATACTGAAGAATTTAAAAGGCAACTAATATATCAGTACATGTTACAAAAAGATAAAGAAATATACAAATTATCTTAGTCAGCTTTTGCTACGCAGCCAACACCCCTAAATCTCACTGGTTTACAACAAGGGTGTATTTTCTTGCTTGTGTTACAAGGAAGGATACAGGGTGGCTGTGAAGGTGATTGGCTGGGGCAAGGGGAGGGGGAGTGGCTATGTCCAAATTCATCTTTCTAGAAAATAGGACAGTAAAATTTAGAGACCTAGGAAATCAACTCAGGAGACTCAATGTTAGGCTAAGAGGAGTTTAAAAAAATAAGAACAGGAAAAAAAGTGACAGAAATAACAAGGTGCATTTTTTTAAACAAGAAAATTTATAGAGCTGAAGAAAAAGAGAAATTTCCAAAATGAAACGGCCCATTTGATTTCCAACAGAGTAAATGACCAAATCAAAAACTATAAAATTCCAGAACACTATAGATGGAAAAAAAAAATACCCGAAAAGATTTCTCAGAGAAAAAATAAAATTCACCTGTGAAGAAATGGGAACCCAACTGGTATCAGGTTTATCAGTAACACCAAACACTAGAAAACAAACAAACAAAAGTGCCTTTAACGTTAAAACCATTTCAGTCTGAATTCTATGACAAGCTGGATTATCAGTCAAGGATAAGGGCAGAAATAATATATTGCAGCTAAAAAGGAAACACCTAGAACTAATGTTTTAAAAATGTATGGGTGGATATAAGATAAATATGTGCATTTTTAGAACAGTCTTATTAAAGTAAAAAGAGTCAATAAATGAAAATAGAAACAAATATTCCATTCACTTGAAAATTCAAAGGATTATATTTAACAAAAAAAGATGAAGGATCCATATAAATAAGATAATAAAATATTATTGAAGTACTTAACACAAGATCTGAATATATTTTTTTAAAAAAACAAACAGAAACACCTCATACAACAGTATGGTGATTGCCAGAGGGAAAGGGGGTGGGAGGAGGAAAAAAACAGTAAAGGGGGGAATAAATGGTGACAGAAGGAGACTTGACTTGGGGTGGTGAATACACAGTACAATATACAGATGATGGATTATAGAATTGTACACTTGAAACATATAATTTTATTTACCAATGTCACCTCAATAAATTCAATCAATAAAATTTTTTAAAAAGTAAATAAATAAATCTCTAGACCTTTTTTCTGTAAAAAAAAAAAAAAATAGCCATAATTAATAATTGAGTCCCCCAAATCAGAGAAAAATATAAAATTAAGCCCCTTTTCAATGAATGTAGGTGACACAACCAGGACATGCTTTAGCTATGACCAGTTCTAAGACTAAAATCATTTGAGAACTGCTTGTTTCCCATCATCATTTGGTCTTAAGAGAAATCTTGCATGTCTCCTGCAGAAGACAGCAGACCATTGGCAAACAGCCAGTGAGGACAAGCAGGTGTCCTGGTCACCAAGTTGGAGAAGGAGCACCTAAGTTTTATTCCAAAAGCCTCTTGCCAGAAGTACTATAAAGAGAAAGCCAAGTTTGGTCTTCAGCCTTCTGCTTGACAAAAATATTCAGATGCATTTGTCCAAACTCATCAAAGAAATGTGGCAAGTCAGTCGGTCTTCTTTCCAATAAATATAGGCCAAAAAAAAAGTAAGTGCAAACCCATCATGTATAGTAATCCCCACCGACCTCAATATGTACATTCTTAGAAAACATGTATGAAAAATTGAAGCAAATCCTAAAGGGCAACAAAATTTTCCCTTCTACTGAAATACTGGGACATTAATATGAAGGAATATGTGTATTGCTGCCGAGCAGGTTTATCTCAGGAAATGTCAGATGTGCGCTCTTCTGAGAACCTCAGACGATGAAGGGACAGATATTATTGTTTCATTACAAAAAGGAAGGGGACCAGTTCAGTGTGTTTCTGTACAAATCTCTGAACCAAAAACTTTTCTATGAGTAAAAAATATGGGCACTTTATTTTAAATACAATGGAACTAGAAACTGTCCATCTGCCATGGACTTTGAAGACATCTCTGGTATGGAAATAAGGGAGAGAAGATTAAGCCTGGAATATTGGTACCAATAAGCCAAAAGTAAGGAAGAGGGAGTGTTGTTTACTTCTCCAGAAGTACTTTTAGGCCAGCAATATGTGAATAAAATCAAGTGGCAACCAACAGTAATCACCAGACAAGCCAGAGCTCCTGACCACTGTCCAGAATGCAGATTTCCCTGATATAAATAGTCCCATAGAGTGCAAAGTTGTAGTCACTGGTGTAGTTTGTGGTAGGCAAAATTCTAAGATAAACCCCAACATGGCCCAGGTCCTTGTAAAATCTCCTCCTGCTGAGTGAGCAGAACCTGTGAATATGATGAGATATCAGTGCTGTGATTATGTTAACATGATATGGCCAAAAGGGTGATAATCTGTGAGCAAGACCTCAGGGCAGGCTCTAGGAGCTGAGAGTAGTTCTTGGCTGACAGATAGCAGATAATGGAGCTCAGTCTTACACCCACAAGGAAATGAAGTCTACCTGCAACCAATGAACTTGGAAGAGAATCAGCCTCAGATAAGAACTGTAGCCCTAGGCCACACCTTGATTTCAGCCCAGTGAGACTCTAAGCAGAGGATCCAGTTTCACTGTTCCCAGACTTGTGACCTACACAACTGTGAGATAACAACTAGGTGTTGTTCTAAGCCACTAAATTTGTCATTATCTGTTACACAGCAATAGGAAATTTTTACAAATTTATAACAGTACTTGCTGGGTCAATTATGACTAATCTGAGAAAGAGCTTCCCTAACACAGTGGATGTACATTGTCCAAGAGTCTTCCAACTCTGAGATTCTGCAACGTCAATAACAAACTTCTCTGATAATGCATCATGTTAGTCGCTTGTTTAAAAATAACCTCTTAAATTGAACTGATGACACACTTTTTTCATGCCTGTGAGATGTTTCTTCCTAGAAACTGTTTAATAAAATCCAGAAAAAATATATCAGAAAAAAAAATCATTAAGCACCTTAAAATTAATATTTAAATGTAATGTACTTAAAATTCAGAGGACTGACCCAATCAGTTATCAGAACATATCATAAAGCCATTGAATCAAATCAGGATGACACTGGTATAGAAATAGAGAATAATCCCAGGATATACAAATATTTAACATATGACAGTTCAATTCAACAGAGATACTGTAGCTTGTCTAATAAATGAAACTGGCTAAAAAGACAAAAACATTGCAAGAATATCTAGGAAACTACTAATCAAAAATAAGGAAAGTCTTTTAATCAAGATTGGAAAGCCAGAAGATACTTTTAAAATAAAAAAAGGCAGAGGTATTTATCTATATAAAGATATGTTTTAATATGTATATGGCAAAAGATAATATAAACAACCAATTGACAAATGATTGGGACATTTTGTAACACATAGGTAAATAATAGTTTTCATACAGGGCTGGGTAAAAATGGGTTTACAGTGGTGAGTACACAAAATACAAAGTTTATTATTATTTATTTGTATTATTTGGGATTTATTATTGTTGGTATTGTTTCATATCCATACTTATGATTTATCTTTTAGGTAATGATGGCTGGTGATTCAGTCTACTTTGGCACACCCCTGCATACAAATAATTCTTGTAGACTGACAAGAAAAAGAAAATTCAGTACAAAAACAGGCAACAGACTTGAAAAGACATTTCATTAAAAATCAAATCCAAATGCCCTCAAAAGTTATAAAATACTCGAATTTCCTAATACCTAGGAAAATGTAAATTAAATTCTCCTTATAACCTCATCAAACTGACAAAAATTGAAAATAGCTATAATACCTATTTTTGGTGGTAAAGTGAGAGAAATTGTACTTAAATTGGTGTTACATGTAATGTTGCTATTTTTTGGAAAACGAGCTGACATCTATTAAGACTAAAAATTTACATTTCCTATGCCCAGAAACACCACTCCTGGAATGCATAGCAATCTATGTAGAAAGATGCTTCCCTCAGTTTTGTTTGCAGAGACAAAAACAGACAGCAATATAAGCACTCACTAAAAAGGAAATAATTGAGTAAGTTATGGTGCATTGATATCATGGAATATTATGCAGCCATCAAGAATAATGAAATATCCCTGCTGGCGTGGCTCAGGGGTTGAGCTCTGGCCTAGGATGCAGGAGATCTCAGTTCGATTCCCGGTCAGGGCACATGCCTGGGTTGTGGGCTCGATCCCTAGTAGGGGGCGTGCAGGAGGCAGCCGATCAATGACTCTCTCATTATTGATGTTTCTCTCTCTCTCTTTCCCTCTCTCTTCCTCTCTCTGAAATCAATAAAGACATATTTAAAAAAAAAAAAAAAAAAGAATGAAATAGAGCTATTCCAGTTTTTGGAGGTTTGGAGAATTTTTGTGAACTAATATTAACATATTAGTATGACTGGAGTGAATTATGTGATAGAGAAACGAGGCTGGAGAAATGTGTCCCAGTGAAACATGGGCTCCCTATGCCATGCTCATGGGTTCGAAGGCTCTACAAGCTACATGAGAAGAGCAAGGAAAGGTAAGCGCCACAGAAGGCTGTGCTCTGCCAGTTAACCCAAGGCAGCTTGGACTTCCCTACCTCACCTTCCCATTTGTTTCTATGCCTTCCTCACTGCCTTTTAGGTTTTCTAAGAGCAGGATCCTGTTGTAAAAAAAATAAATATGTAAGAGATGAGGGACAACTGGTATCACAGCTAAGTGATTATTGTGCTGAGATTCCTACAATAAAATGTCACCAAATCAGGCTCTAGAAGAAACTGTTTTCCAAATATGCTACGCTGTTCTTTGGGTAATTTGATTGTGGTGACAGGTCAGTCAGGCTATAATTGGTTTTAATTGGCCTCCCTACTGCTGTAATATTCTTTACCTACATGCAAACTGTCAAAACGCAGGAAGAAGGGAGGGAAAGGGAAAGGGAGGGAGGGAGGGGGGAGGCTGGTTCATTTTCCACCTTTTCGAAATGCCACATAAATTGTTTTCAACCTGTCTCACCAGCAAATGCCCCACTTTCCCCTGTAAATGAAGGGAAATACGTCACCACGGCTGCTCTTAGGAAGAAATGGCTGCTCCCTCTTAGAAAGAAACTGTAACAGACGAACTCAATTCCCTCTTTTGTAGAACACTGTGTCATTTCCAGAGCCCAGGGAGGAGAAAAATCTTTACATCACCTCCCTAGTTCCCTTGGGTAAAATATTATTTGAGGGGGCTGCCAGAGACTAAGAAAATTTCATAAAATCAAGTGAATATTTTCAAAGATGTGAAATTTTTGTATAGCTAAGCATATGGGGACTGTGTCTTTATCATATATTCCACAAAACAGGAGTAGTAGGACAATTTCTGGCTGGCATCAAAATAATTGTGTACATATTTAAATTATATTCAAAACAGTATTATTTTCTGAACTCAAGACTGTTCTGTCAAACTGAGTCATTTCAGGAACTCCTACCTCTGAGAAGCTATTGTCATTCCCAGAAGTTTGAATGAGAAGTCTCCTGGGAAACTGACCTCTAAGGATACTGCATTTTTTTAAATGATAGGACGGATCAATGAAGATCATCCCCAGGACCAGTCTCCTTCAGGGTGCACAACTCTATCTTCTTTCTTTCCACACATCTATTCAACCCAGGTCATAGCTCATTCAGCCCAACCTCGGAGGACAAGCAGAGACACTCATGAACACTCCAGAACCCCACTCCTTCTTGGCTTCTAGTAAAGACAAGACAACAGTCGTGAATGCATAGAGTTGGCAGCCATTGCTAGTCCCTTACCCCTCCTCCTCATCCTGCCAATCCCAATCTGAGCAGACTGGTACACCGGACCCTCATCCTCAACATAACTATTGGTGCTCAGGGATAAAAGAGACATATAGCCATTTAGTCCAGTGGTCTATTGGATATTGAAGCTAAACTTCTACTTATGAACCTCCAAAGGTATTGAACTGAGGCAGCCTCTTTCAACTTTGGAAAAAGAATGATTTCAATGGTCTTCCTTTACGTGGGATGAAAGTGTGTCACTCTATTCATACTTATTGCAAGGCTGTTCCACACAAACCTATTCAACACAAAGCTTCTCAACCCCTTGGCCTCCTCATTTACCTCCATTAATTCCAGTTCTGGTACTTGGGATAATATAAAGTAAGACTAATCTTTCTTTCATATGATAGCCTTTGTATAATACTATGCACCTTCCCCAGTACTCCAACAAACACTCACAAAGTCCCTCTTTTCAGAAAACATCCCCAGTTCCTTGAAAACTTTCTCTTTATCAGTGGCTTCCAATTGCTTCACCATCTTTGATACTCTCCTGTGAATACTCTAAAGGTTATGTGTGTTATTGTTCTTTTGTGGCACCTGAAACTGAATATAATACTCCAGAAGTAAACTGAGCAGCTCAGGGTAGAGTAGAAGCATCTTCTTGTTTGTTGTTAATGTCATGCCTCCAACACTGCTACCAAAGGCCATATTACCTTTGTAGAATCTACATAATATTGTAGGGTTTGTGTTCAGTTAAAATATATAAGGTATATTTTATGTATACTAGGAAATTATATCTCTGATTATATACTGTGCAGATAAAGCTGGGAACTTAAATGCATGACTTTATATTTATCTTGATTCTATTTGACCTTCTCAGATGTGGCATATCTTCTGAATCTACCACCTTCAGACCAAGTCCACAACCAAGAATCCCTTCCACCAACTGCCATCCATCTAAGTTACCTAGTCTCTCTTAAAGCTCAATTCACAGATTCTTAACAAAGCATGTGTTTGCTAAGGACATTTTGAGTAGACTTTTCTTTTTATTGCATTCCTCCATCCCTGTTCCTTATCTCAATGAAAGGCATCACCACCTATCTCTTCAGTTTCCTAAATTAATAATCTAGGAGGAATCCTTGGCTCTTGCTCTCCTATCACCTCTATATCCTATCAGTCCAAGTCCTATTGAGGATGCCTCCTAAATATCACTATGATCTGTCATTTTAGCTTTATTCTCGCTGCTGGTCCCCTTTTCAGACCAAAGTCTTCCCACTGACAAATACTGAAACAGCCACTTCGACTCCTCTTTCCCACTTGCCCCCAACAATTTGAATCTCATCATTTCTCTCCCCTGCTTAATATCCTTCCACAACCCCTACTGGCCTAAATCATTAAACAGCTCAGAGGTCCTTGATAATCTAGCCCTTGACTTCTCCAACCTCACCCATCACCATTTACACACTAACATTCTGCACTTTCCCCAGCTTTTGCCTCAGGAATGTATGCTCATGTGTCCCTGCTACTTTGAACTTTCTCTGCCCACACCCCTTCAGCCAACCCCCTCCTCCAACTCAAACATCAGAGCTTGAGTTACTTTCTGTAAGAAGCTTCCATTGAATGGCCCATGAGCCCTGGCAGACCTGCCGCATGCTACAGTAGTTGTTTACACTCACTCCAACCTCTTGCCTCCATCAGCACATCTGCTATTACTGATTCTTACTCACCTTCTCCACTCTTGTAAGGACCCTTGTGACTATATTGGTACCATCTGTACAATCCAGAATAACCTCAGTTTCTCAAGATCTGTAATCACATCTTTAAAGACACTTTACCATATAACATAATATATTCACAGATTCTAGAGTTAAG
Organism: Miniopterus schreibersii; assembly: GCF_964146895.1. Lineage (NCBI taxonomy): Eukaryota > Metazoa > Chordata > Mammalia > Chiroptera > Miniopteridae > Miniopterus > Miniopterus schreibersii. The sequence continues at coordinate 8,742,716 of NC_138101.1, read as the reverse complement.
GACATGGACACCTTTGGAGGCAGAGGGAGAGATCATTATTCAGCCTACTACATGAGATGAAAGTTAAGAAACAGAAAAGGAAGGGCATTCTTGGCTAAAGGGACAGCATGTGCAAAGTCTCTGAGAAGAGAAGGAGCACAGTGCACTGAGCTCCTGAAAGATGGAAATGTGGGTAGAACCCAGGCATCAAAAGAAAAGATGTGAAATGAGAAGGGAGACATAAAACTGGGCCAGTGGATTAGAGCTGTGTTAGCCATGTTGAGAAACTTGACTCCAGTCCTAACAGCAATGGGAACACACTGAAGGCCATCAAGCAATGGGAGCAATAGTCAGATTCATAATTTATTAGAATATCATCCTGGCTTCAGTATAAAGAATGGACTAGAGGTACCAAGAGTGGGAGTGGAGGGAAATTTTATTTACATTCCTGGGAAATGTCTGAGAACATACTTTCATAATTCTAAGCATCTCCTGTGACCTGTAGTATTACTATCAATAATGCTACTACTTAATAATCGAATTTCCTTACATGCGTGGCTGCTAGCATTTCACAAATCCTTTCCCAGTACTCACCACCACTCTGTGATATGAGAAAGTACTAAGCCACCCAGGCGGATGAGAAGACTAAGGCTCAACATGTTAACTATCTTGCCCAAGGGGCTTCATACAAACAGAAGCTCAACCAAAACAAAAACCAAGACTCTAACTCCCTGTCCAATGCTTTTGTACTTCAGTGAATCATGTGTTCTCTCTAAAAAATGAACCTTTAAACAAGTCAATGTGTTTTCATCGGACAGTTTTAAACTCGGTATCTATTACTTTTCCATTTTCCAGGCACAAAAGCAGATGTTAAGACATTACTGAGTTTATCTGGTCATAAGAGTCAACCATCACTACCTCCATCATGTCCCTTTAGAACATTCCTGAACAACATGGGTCAGCTTACATCCCACATTCATTGGTCATGGGAAGAAAAATTCTTTGGAGTTATTGCTTCCTTTGCAGTTCAAAGAATGTTGACAGCTCTCTGCTTATAAGTTAGACAGTCTGAGAAAAAAATTAGTCTCTGAGCCTTCTGCCTTGTCTTTTCCCCAGCAGGCTCCTGCCGCTCTCTGCTCAGCATAACAGACCATTAAACATGCTGGGTCTGATGTAATGACTCATGTAGCATGTTCGCTCCTTCCCATCACATTAATCACCAGTTTCTGTAATATTCTGTTTGTTAAAACCAAGCAATAATGCAAATCCTCATAACAGGAACCCTCAATTAGAGGGAATTTGTTTCCCCTGCATCTCAGCACAAAGAATCAAATGACAGTGAAACAAGCTAATGGACATTTTAAAGACAGAAGGACAAAATACTTCCAGTTCCTAATATGGGGTCAGGACATAGTGAATTTTATGAGCAATCCAGGAAAGACAAAAATCCCCAATCCTGAGTTTGCCATTAGAGATGTGACCCATTGTCTACTAATCTCATTCACAAATTCATTATACCACACAAGCGGAGTCAAGAGACAGAGACTGAGCCGAGAGTGGGATGCCAAGGTGATAAAGAGACAGTCCCAGCTCTCAAGGAGCTCCCACTCTGGGGGTGGGATAAAAAGCATCTCACTAGCCAGGACTCTGATTACAAGAGAGGCTAATTTCAACACAAACCGACCTAAACAAAATGAGAAATGGTTATGCCATTGGAAAAGTCCAATTGCTTCAGGCACCTCTGAATGCAGATATTCAAATAATCCACAGAATTCTGTCTCCACCAAAAATTCTGCTTTCTTCTATGTTGGTTTCTGTTACTGTCAGTTTCTACACTTTTGATGGCAAAATCTCCTCAAGCAAATCCAGGCTTATATTCTAGAAGTCTGGCAGAACCAATGGAAAGGGGGAGTCTCTTTTCCAATAAATCCAGCAAAAGTACTGGGCTCAACTCATCAGGCTTGTGATATGCATCTTTTTCTAAACCAATCACTGGTCAGGGAGGGTCAGTTATCCCTGTCTCCTCACCAAACAAGAAGGGTGGTCAGCTCCACTTAAACCACATAAATTGAGAATATGAATTTAAAAATTAAGGTGTTCTTACCAAACAAAAGAGAAATGGATGCTGGCCAGATAAGAACTGCAGGTGCCTTCTAGAGCTATATATACACTGATGTTTGGTAAGGTGTTACAGGTTAGGGAAGCACGTACAGAACACGGGAGGACACGGAGGAGGAGAGGAGCTAATTTTATCTGTGGGAGAGAAAGTCAGGAAAGGCTCATTATGCTTGAACTGAGTCTTAAAATGTAAGTAGGTGCTTGCTCCACCTTGAAAAGATAAGGGTGCTGTTTCCTGAGCAATGGCACTGAGCCGTGCAACAGCCTGGCCTAGTTGGAGGGATGTAGACAATTCTCCACTCCACCTCCACCCATCTCAGCTGGTCCTGGATCTTCACAGGTCTGTCTACCTCTACCTGGAGGTCTCTGCCTGCTCCAGGTCCCAAGTTCACACTCAGGGTAACATGATTGGATCAAAGGGCTCCTCCCCCTCACCCAGCGTGGTCAGGCTCCCAGCACTAAAATCCAGCGCCCAGTTAGACTCCTGGAAAATGTGAGAGACCATGGAGCAGAGACCAGCCATCCCATCCGAGGTCTCTCCTAGATCAATCTGTCCCCAGCCAACCTGTTAACTGACCAACAGCACATGCGTTAGCTCCAACTGAGACCAGCAAAAGAATCGCCCAGCTGAGCCCAGCCCAAATTGCCAACTCACAGAATTGTGAACTAAAGAAAGGGTCATCATTTAAACCACTGAATGTTAGAATGGTTTATTAAGAAGCTAAAGCTAACTGATATACCCACTAACTGAATAATTTTGACACTGTGCTCTGTAAAAACAAACAAACAAACAAAAAACTCAGGAAAAATGCAGACCTCTTTGTTTCTTAATGTTCTTTTAGGCCACATTCTCTCCAATACTGTTTTACAAATGAAATCCAAAGGTTCTTATCACAGTTCTCCTTCCTAAAAGTGGTAAATGGACCTGAATCTTAGATTTTTAATTAGGGACAGCTTCTGAAATTATCTTGGAATCTCACGAAGTGTTTACCTTGATCGCAAACCATCATCCCTTCATGAACTGATACACCTCCCTTGTCAAAACAAACACGGGCTCCAACTATCGTAAATGCACCAAGTAAGAGCATTACAGTTTTTAAGAGGCTTCAAACCCTCACAATGATTCTGATCCAGGGACTCTTAAAATTAATAAACTGTGAAAGGTGTATCTTTGGTCCTTGTTGGATGAAATGAACATTAATACCCTGCTGATGAGTCATTAACACATATCGGCAGTAAGAAATAAAACAACACTGTTGCTTTCACTAGGAGAGGGCCCATTAATTATGTTGATAGTGAAAGTCAGAATGCTGAAATTTGAGTTTATGGGGAAGTACAAACCTGATCACTTTATTAAATAATAGTATTTCCATCGTCTATAGGACATCTTTTTTAAAAATGATAACTAAGATAGCTAAGCAAGAGTTTATTTATAGGGAAAAGAGAAAATATCAGCTCAGCCCAGACATGTCTGCCTTCCCGGTACACACTGTGAAAACATAATTCCCAACTCATTAGGGAGGCAAAGGTATGAGTGGAGAGAAATGTTAATTAGGCAGTAGCTCAGTTAGCTACATTTAGATGGGGCAATATCACATGGACTAATGGAATAAGCCATAAAATTTTAAATTCCAGGCAGACTAGTGCCAGTGGCTTTTAAAGAAGCAAGCCAGTTCCCATTCTCCAAAAGCCACAAACTGGAAACTGGGAATTATATATCTGAGCAGAATAGCAAAATTCACTCTAGCGAAGCTGATAACCTGTGGGTGAAATCTGCAGAGATGAAGGGTTATGGTCAGCTCTTATAACAATGTCTAGGAATATCCTTATTATAATATACAACCAATGCTGGAGTAGAAGAGGGTAGATTAAATGAAAACTGGAAATTCAACTGAAGAGACCAGAAAGTTAACTACCAGTTATTCATAGGCCTTAAAGAAATACTTTTCCTTTGTTATAAACAGCACAATTTATCCATTCCACAGGTGATGGGCATGTGGGTGGTTTCCATCTTATGGTATTACAAGCAATGCAGCTGTGAACTACCTTGTATGTGTCTCCCAGTGCAGAGATGCAAGTTATTTAAGGATTGTGGTTCTCATTTTTTTAAAAAAACCTGGGGAATTTTTATTAGATATTGATGTCCTGGCCCCATCACAGCCCAACTAAATGACTCATTCAGAATATAGGGGGAGAGAGGTGAGGGGAAATGAAGGTTGTGGGGGTTGGAAGGTGGAATGTCAAACATATTTTCAAACATTTGGTATATAACTATTCAAACTTCACCAACTGTCCCAAAATGTACTTGATACCTGTGTTATTTTCCAGTTGAGGACCCAGTTAAGGTCCACACCTTGCATTAAATTGTATGTCTCTGCTAACTCTCACCTAGAACAGTCTCTACCTTTTCTTTTCTTATGACATTGACTTTTGAAGGAGTCCAGACCAGTTGTCTTATAGAATGTGCCACATTCTAGACTATTTCCTTACAATGTCTTTTCTCTCAATCCTCTAACCTCTGTATTGCCTGTACCCTGGAAGTTAGGTACAGAGACTTCGTTCCACTTACACCTTTTTAGTAAGAACACTTGTAGGTGATGCTGTGAGCCCCTATTGCATCACATCAGGAGACCTTTGATGTCAGGTGACCCCACTGTTACTGGTACTAAGTTTGGTCACTTGGTTAAGGAGGCAATTGCTTTATCTCTGCCAGATAATGTTTTCTTAATGGAAATAAAGATGAATGGCCTCAGTAATTCTAGGTACCTTTGACAAGAATGACTCCCAAACTTGCCTCCCACATCAGTGGACAAAGATCTTTAAAACAGGGATCCTAATGTTCCCATACCTGAGTTGTCTTAAGGATGATAGGAAATAACACATAAAGTTCCTGACACATATGTTTAATAAATAAATACACATGGACCTGAAAGACAAAAAGAACAAGCAATTCCCGCCTGGGTACAGGCCGAAATCTGAGGATCTCTGAGTTTGGAGAAAAGGAATCAGACCAATTCTGCGGGTCCTCTCATTGTTTTTAAGGGACTGCTTTGATCCTCTGGGCATGTGTTCACTCAACAATCAACAGCTGATGCTCAACTCCTGGACCAGGAATAAATAACATTCATTTTACAAAAATAAACTTGGTCCCTCCCTGATATTGCTCACAAGTTAAGTGGCAAAGACAAACATGAAAGCAAATAATCACGGTACAACAAGTGCTGTAAGCTATGAGCACACCGTGGAAGGAGGTATGTATTGTCCAGGAAGATAAGGGAAGATTTACTGGAAGAAGTGACATTTGAGTTAATGTTGATGAATGAGTGGCCGATATCGGGTTTCTCTTAGGGAGAGAACTATCTTTGGTTATGAAAGTATTCTGATAAAGGTTGCCTAGAGAATGATAGACCTTGAGAGCAGGAGTTGGAAAGGGACATTAAGAGAATACTAATAACGTTCTCTGCCTTAGAAACAAACAGAAATTTAAGTGGTAGTGAAAAGCAAAGGAGAGAGAAGAGAGCAGCACAAATAACAACAGCACCCTGAGGCAAGAACCAGTAAGAATCCCGCCGTTAGATTTGCCAGAGGGCTCAGAGTCAGAGACGAATAGTAGCCCATCTCAACTTGTTTGCATTGCTCTAGACTGAAGTCTCTTCGATTCTTCAAATTGCTCTCTGTTTCACACACAAGTGTCTGGGAGTTTAGAGAAAATCCGTGGGGGAAAAAACAAAAAGAAATTCACACACAGTATGTCACAGAGAAGAGAAAGACCACCATGGAATGTGTGACAAAAAATAACATAGAGTTCAGCTGAGGAAAGAGTTCAGAGCCAGAAGCACGGTGAAGACCCCATGGGGCGAGGAGTGGACTTCCCGGGGACCATAAAAACAGAGCTGCAGTCAATTGGACCGAAGGCAGAGTGACATCCCTGGTGACAGACTGACAGAGAGGGGAACAGCCCAGAGGAGGGTAATTCCACACACGTGAATATAGTGGTAACCGGGGAGCCAAAGAAGGTGAGGCTTGGGAGTGGCAAGAGCCCAGGAGAATGCAGAACAGCCCGCTCCCCACCTTTGCCTGATCTTTCCTGAGACTAAGTCATCCTGTCAGGCCAGGCTCCGCCCAGGATGCTGTTTCTGTGGTTCCATCCCTGTGCCCCCAGGACTCTACCTTGTAGAGTTCCTCGTGTCCATACGTCCCCTTCAGGAGCAGGGAACAGGGCTTACTGGTCTTTGAGTTGCCAATACCTCGCACAAAGCACACAGCGGGCATTACACAAATACTCAGGGAATGAATGCGTTGTTTTTAGCCACTAGATTTGTGGTCTCCTGTTATCATAGCAGTAAGAAACTAATAAATTGCTCTAATAATCTTAATTAACAGGTCCTAAATGTGAAACAAGTACTTTTTTGTTCCAGAGTTTTCTACCAGAGGCTTCTTAACTTATATTTATTATTAAACTGATAATATATGATGACTTCTTCTTCAGGAATCTCTAAGGCTCTCCTTTGAGAAGATATTCTGTCGTTTCCCAGTTTCTATTATTGCTACCAAGAAATAGCTCTCATGCTAATAATATTTCCTTTATAAGTAATCTGATTTTTCTCTCTAATTACTTTTCAGATCGTTTTTCCTCTGGTGTCCCACAATTTCATTATGAAAGATTGGGTCTTAGTTAACCTACTTGGGATTTTTTTCTATATTTCCCGAATCTGAGAATTCATGTCTTTTGAGTCTAAATATTTCCCAGCCTCTATCTCTTCTCTATGATCTCCTTCCAGATATCTTTGCCTTGATTTCCTATTAGGTACATGTTGTATTCTCTCATCTTCACATTTTGGTGGTGGTCTCGGGAAAAGAGAACTACAGGTAATCCAGAAAAGCCCCTAAAAGCCTTGGAGATGCTATGTTCCCAAGCCCAACTAGAAGATAAGGATTTCTACTACCAATGAAGTACCCAATGAGACAGTCAAGAATTTATCAATTTTTTTTTCATATTTAGGGTTACCTTCCTCAGTTAAGTCAAATGAAAGAGCCACCATTATGTAGTTCTCTACAAAATGTTTTTAGGATAGAAATTCTGTTAAATCAATTTTTTGTGCAATATTACATACAGACAAAAGACACATTATTACATACAGACAAAAGACACACAATATTACATACAGACAAAAGACACATAAAATAAACATTAATGGATAAAGTATAATTTAAAAACAATCAGGATGTCTACCATCCTGTTTAAGAAAAAGAATGCTACCAACAGCTCCAAATATGTCTGCTTCCCCAATCTAACTCCCATGGAAGTACTAATTCCTATAATATCCTTACCGAAAATAGCTATTTCAATTTCCTGTTTACAATTCCCTTTCTGAAAAGTGTACGTCCCCAAACAATATATTGTTTAGCTTCATTCTGTTTGATCTGTAAATGGAGCCATTCTGTTTGTACACTTCAGTGTCTTGCCTGTCTTGCTGAAGGTTGTGCTTGTGAATTTCTGCAGGTTCATGTATATAGTTACAGTTCATTTGTTTTGCTCTTTTTTAGTATTCCGTTGACTATTTTCATTTACTATTCCTATTTCTATTCCATTTCCTATTTCCTATTTATGGACTCTTATATAATGTTCATACCTTTACTTTTACAAATAATACTGTACCCATCTCCTGGAAAAGTGCCAGAGTTTCTTGAGGGTTTATAAGTAAGAGTGGAATTGCTGAGTCATAGGAAATTTGTTATTTTAGTTATCTATTGCTGTACAACGATGTTACCACAAAAAAGTAGCAACATAAACAGACACATTTATTCTTGGGTCAGGAATCTCAATACAGCTTAGCTGCATCCTCAGCTTCGAGGGTCTTTCACAGGCTGCAATCAAGATGTGAGCCAGGGTTGGGGTCTCATTGGACTTTTCAATTGGGGAAGAAGCTGCTTCCAACTTCATTAGTTTTGGGTGGGATTCAATTCCGTGCGAGGTGTTGGACCAACAGCCTCACCTCCTTACTAGCTACCCACCTTCAGCGGCTTGTTATTTGGACTCAGCATAGAGCAACTAAAAATGTGGCAGCTTGTATCATCAAAGACAGCAAGACAGAGCATCTGCTAGCAACATGGAAGTCAGAATTTTATGGGATCTATTCACAGGGGTGACATTCCATCACTTTTGCCATAGTCTACTGACGCATGTCACAGGACCTGCAACACTCAAGGGGAGGGAACTTACACAGGGCGTAAATACCAGGAGGTGGAGATCATCGGGAGTCACCATAGAGTCTGTTTACCAATTTGTTTTAAATCATACAACATTATCCCAAACTGTTTTTCTAAGCGGTGTATCAGTTTATATTCCCACCTGCAATAACTAAAAGAGCTTGGTCATTTACACCCTCATCAATAGTTGTTATTGTCACACCGTTTTTTATTGGCACTGTTAAATACAAAATATGTCATTCAGTTGTGGTTTTAACTTGCATTTATTTCTCTGATTACTGGTGAGGTTTAACATCTTTTTGCAGATTTAACAGTCATTCTTGTTTCCTTTTCTGTGAAATTACACTTTCAGTCTCTTGTTCTTTTTTCCTATTGTCTTGTCTTTACTCATTGATTTTTAGGAGTTATTGTTTGTTAATCTGGATTCTAATACCTTACTTATTTTGTGTGTTAATATATCTTTTCCCAATTTGTGGCTTTAGTTTTAATCAGAGAAACTTATTATTTTTAGTAAAACTAAAATATATATCCCTGTTCGCCACAGACTCATATTAGGTGATTCAGTTAAAAGATTCATGAAAACTTCACTAAATGCATTTGTTTTTGAGACAGGTGGTTCCATGAGCACATGTGATATCCATTCATCTAGATGTCCTAAGTTCCATTGTCTGTGACAGGAACGCAAAATTCCTGGAGCACGTTACCTCTTCCCTCTTACAAAGCATCAGAACAGGACTGAAGAGACCTGGATCCGAGCTCCAGTTCTGAGGGAAACTAGCTGTGTCATTTTAGACAAGTCACTTACACTCCCTGGTTTCCAGTTTCCTCATCTGTAAAAGGAAAAAATTAGAGTATAGGGTCCCAGAGTTCTTCCCAGCTCTAAAACCCTGTCATTCTCTACATGCCTTCACTGTGTAGACCCACTGCCTTATCAAAAATCTAAATACAAATATCTCACTGGAACAGACGTGCTGTACCTCCCATAAAACATAGTTGACGTGTATAGACACTCAGTCACTCAATGTCATGATCTAATTCCAGGAAAAACAGTTTCCCTGAATATGAAATGTAAATCCCAAATATGTACAAGTTAACAATGGTGATCTGTGATTGGTAAAAACTGCTTACTCCCTACAAAATGCAAGCCTCCAGCCTAAGTATAGTAAGGAAAAAAAAAAATAGGAAAATATATTACCTTCTCTCAAAAAATATTGCAGCTTAGTAAATATTGGTAAGTATACACAGCATCCATAATACAAATTACAAAGTGTAGAACAAAAATCACAGTATTCCCTTGACATTTGAGGATTGGCAGTTCAGTTTTAACTATTTGAAAGCATATCTGAAAGCCTGTATGTTGTAATTTGCCAAAAAATTTTTATTGGGGAACTATCCAGAACTCAGATATTGAGCCTCTTTCACAGAATTACCTAAGCCAAACTGGCGTTCTGGAAGCTTGTTTTAACAGATGTCACTTGCCAGTATAATATAGCACATGTTATATTTTCAATAAATTTTAATGATCAAATGAAATAAGATATATTTATTTATATATTTTTTAATTACTCCCTAAGTAACGAAAGGATCGTATTTTCAAATTACATTCTAACATCAGTATGAATTTCCTCTTGCTATTCCTGGAATCTAAAATGGAGCTGCCTATTTCAGAGTGAACATCTTTGGGAAAATAATAGGATTTATAGTGTATTCATTTATAATGTTACATAGTTAAAAATAACAATGGCTGGCATTTATTGAGTAATTACAATGTCCTGAGCACATTGAAAAGCACAGGCTTTGGAGCCAATCTGCCTGGACTTCAATCCCTTTTCTACCTCTTAATAACTACGTTATTTGCCTTTCTAAAACTTAGTTATCTGAAATATAGGAATGAAAATAGTTCCTGCTTCATAGGGTGGTGGTGAGGGTTAAATAATTAAATATAGGTAGAGTTTAAAACAGTGCTTGGTATACAGTAATTGTTCAGTAATGGTAGTTATTATTATTTTGTTTGTTTGTTTTTTGTTAATATCCCCACCAGAGGATATTTTCTCCATTGCTTTTTTAGAGAGAATGGAAGGGAGGGGGGATGAGGGGAGAGAGAAAGAGAGAGAAAGAGAGAGAGAGAGAGAGAGAGAGACATTGATGTCAGAGAGACACATCAATTGGTTGCCTCCTGCACATGCCCCAACCAGGGCGAGGGATCAAACCTGAAACCCAGGTACATTCCTTTGACCAGGAATTGAACCAGCAACCCTTCAATGTGCAACCCCTCAGTCTGCAATGTGACTTTCTAACCACTTAGCAGGGAAGACTTCTCTAAGGTGGTGACATTTGAGCTGAGGTCAGAGTGATATGAGATGATCTGGAGGAAGAGATTTTAAGACAATGCGGACGGCAAGTTCAAAGGCTCTCAGGAGGAAACCAATTTATATTGATTAGGAAGCTAAAAGAAAGCAAATGAAATTGAGAATAATAAACAAAGGGGAGAGAGTAGTATCAGAGGACGTGATGAGTGATTGGAGGATGGATGGATGGATGGATGGATGGATGGATGGATGGATGGATGGATGGATGGATGGGGGGGGGACAGAACAGAGAAACCTGCCCAATATAAGGTTATTTATTTATCAAAACACTTATTGAATGTCTGTTGTGCACCTGGCATAGTTCTAGGCACTGGGGATACAAGAGTTAACCAATTTTTTAAAAAAGACAAAAATCCCTGCCTGCCCTAATGGAACTTTACCTTAGGGAGGAGCAGATGATAAACTTCTTAAGTAAAGGACATGGCCAGTTAGAAAAATAAAACATGGAAGGAGGATGACAAGGGCAAGAGGCAGTTGGGAAAGGACTCTGACAAGGTGACTGCTCACAAAGATTTGAAGGTCATTCAGAGGCTCGCGCAGGGCCGAAGAGAATCTAAGAAGAGAGAAGAGCCCATGCACCGGTCCTGGTGTAGGAGTATACCTGGCACATTTGAGTAGCTGCAAAGACACCAGTAGGGCCAGAGCAGGTGAGTGAGGTTAGGACAGTGGATAAGATCCTGTAAGTAAGGATGGGAGGGTAAATATCTTAAGAACTTGGGCTTTTACTCTGAGTGAAATGGGAAGCCATCTCAGGGTTTTGAACAAAGATACAGGACATGACTTATACTTTAACAGGATCACTCTAGCTCCCATATTGACGTATTCCTGGAGCAAATCAAGGGTAGGAACAGGAGGACCAGTCCAGAGGCTATTGCAGTCATCTAAAAGGAGAGGCCAAATTGAAATACTGACAGGGTTTCCCACAGGAACTTTGCTGCACATGACGTCTGGCTTTGATGATACTATAAGAAGTGTCTTAGGAGGACTGGGGTAAGAAGCTCGACTTAACAATGTTCATGGCAATTTAGAGCTATCTGGGCAAGAAGGCACGTCTCTGCAACAATCCAGTGAGCATAACCCTGGGCAAGAGCAACATTGTCTGGCAGGGTCAGTCACTGTTCTGTGTCCACTTCTTCCTACATTTTTGTCTCCCGTTTCCCTGTTTCTCCAGGCTCTGGTCTGCAGCTCCTTCAGATCACAGCACCTTCCAGTGACCTCCAAGTAATTAAATCTGGCTGCCACTCAGGATCCTGCCTTGCAGATGATGAAGTAAGCATCACTCCCTCGATGCTTTCTAGGACTAACCCTGCACACACTCTGCTTTCCCCTCTGCCCAGCTGGCCTTGAGCCAGACATAGCAATAGGAAAAAGTCTCTCCATTTCCAAACAGTGCATTTAAACTAAATTTTAGAACAAAGCATGAATATCAACTCGGCTGATTGAACAATGAGAGAACTTCTGGTGACGATCATTCCAGCTTCTCCCTCACCCCTCCACCGCCAGCCCTCCCCCATATTACCTGGAAGCATAGCCAGGCTCCAAGGTGGCAGCCTGCCCATCTTCTCAACAGAACTGCCTGAAACACAAACGAAATCCTCTGCTCATATGGTTGACAAGCTGGATGACTAATTGCAAAGAAGACCAGTAATTTATTGACAGAAATTGAGGTCATTTAGGCAAAATTTAAATACTTTGTTCCTAGCTAATCTCTTAGAATGACCTAAAGAGCTGTGGATCTCTAACAAGAGGAATAGACTTTGAAGCCTTCACCTTGCTCCACTGGGTTCATTTGGTGGGCTCTCTGTTCTCCCACCATTTCTCCGTATGTTAACTGAACATTGAATGTTTGTCCGACACACTACACAGCACTTTTTATACTTATACTAATTCCTCTTCATGATATTCTATTTGAGAGGAAAAACAACCTAAAAAGACCAGGATTCAAAAGACAACCCACTGAATGGGAGAACATATTCACCAATGACACATCTAATAAGGGGTTAATATCCAACATGTATCAAGAACTCATACAACTCAAAAAAAAAATAAAACAAACAATCCAATTTAAAAATGGGCAAAGGACCAAAATAGATGCTTCTCCAAAGAGGACATAGGAATGGCTAACAGACATATGAAAAGATGCTCAACAACGCTAATCATCATATCAATGCAAATTAAAACCAGAATGAGATGTCACCTCCCACCGGTCACAAAGGCTGTCATCAATAAATCAACAAACAAGCGTTGGCGAGGATGTAGGGGAAAGGGAAGCCTTGGGCACTGGTGGTGGGAAGGTAAATTGGTGCAGCCACTGTAGGAAGCAATATGGAGGTTCCTCAGAAAATTGAAAATGGAGATGCCTTATGATCCAGTGACTCCACTTCTGTGTATATATCCAAAGAAACCTGAAACACTAATTTGAAAGAATATATGCATCCCTATATTCATTGCAGTGATTTTTATGATAGCCAAGCTATGGAAGCAATCTCAGTGCCCATCAACAGGCAAGTGGATAAAAAGTTGTGGTACATAGATACAATGGAATATTAGTTGGCCATAAAAAAGAAAGAAATTTTACCATTTGCAGCAGCATGGATGGACCTGAAGGGTATTATGTTAAGTGAAATAAGTCAGTCAGAGAAAGATAAACACCGTATGATTTCACTTATGTGTGGAATCTAAAGAACAATATAAATGAACAAACAAAACAGAAACAGACTTATAGATGTAGAAAACAAACTGATGGTTGCCAGAGGGAAAGGGGGTAGGGATACTGGTTGAAAAAGGTAAAGAGTTTGAGAAGCACAGATTGGTAGTTACAAAATAATCATGGGGATGTAAAGTACAGCACAGGAAATATAATCAATAATACTAGGGGGACTTAATGGGGGGAACATTTTGCAAAGTATATGAATGTCTAACCAACATGCTTTACACCTGAAACTAACACAAAATGATATTGAATGTAAACTGAAATTTTAAAAAATTTAAAGACCAGGATTCAAAATCAGGAGGGATAAAGCCCTACACTGTTACTTAACAGCCATGCGCTTGGACCAGTCACCTCACTGCCCTCATCTGCACTCTGTAAAACAGGTAACACCTGCTCTACACACTTCCCAGGAGTGCTATGAAGCCATGTGAGATATGAATATCACATTTATGTGAAGATGAAAATTATAAACCTGCACATAATGGCTAGTTATTATGGAAGAGGGCATATTGCTATTTTCAAGTCCCAGGACTGCAAACAAGAAATCACTGCATAAAATCAACTAAATCCTGGAAATGTTTCACTTTATTTATTCTGGGGTAAATACTTCTCCGGTTCTCAGTTTGCTCACCTCCTTCTTTTGTCTTCTATTGATGGGGGAGGTGAAGAAAACTGCTCTGAGTCTGAGACTCACTTTACTCACCTGTAACAGGCAGAGAGACGCCACAAACTACTAATTCTGCTGCTGGGATAAGTGATAAATGCAAAGGAAAGGAAAAGATGCTTGGTGGTCAGGGATATTTTCCCTGAGGATGTGACATTTAGCTGAGTTGTAAAATAAGTAGATGTTAATGGGCTATGGAAGTGTGTGGGAGAAGCAGGGAGCAGCAGGACACCCCCACCCCAAGGCTAAGCAAACCCAGTGGGCCTGGGGCACAGGAAGGCCAATGGCGGGAGAGGAGACCGGAGAGGCAGTAGGGGCTAGATCTCACAGGGACTGATAGGCCCTGTGAAGGACTTGGGAATTGCTCCCGACGTCAATGGGAGATCGGCACATGCTACCGGAGGAGGCTTCCTGAGGCATGGATGATCCTGTCACTCCTCTGTGCTGGCACTTCTAGTGATTATACCTTCAGAACAAATTCTAAATCCCTTAGCCATGGGACCAAGTGTCTTCATGATCAGGGATGAACCCATCATTTCAGACATTTCTCCCACTACTCTCCTGCATGACTCTTACTCTAGCCAAGTCTCTATGTCCTGTGTTGTGAACACTACAATCCAGAGTGTCCTTTTTCACAACTGGCTCACACCATTTTCTCTGCCTGAAATGTCCTCCCATCTCTTTCTGCCCTTCTCTTTCCCGCAAGGACCTATCCATATTTTGTGGCCTAGTTCTAAGGCCACCATCTCCAAGAAGACTTCACAAACTCTCCCAAACATACAGGGCTCTGAACGTGCCTACAACTCAGTCCCTGTATTAGGGTGTTCACGATGTTCTGCCTGGGTGGTAGTTATTTGGATAGTTTTCTTTTCTCCTGTACTGGATTCATAAGCTGGTTGAGCACATGGCCCATGCCCCGGTCATCTTTGTGTCCCATGTGCCTAGTCCATAACAGAGGTAAAGGAATGGCAAATGAGGGGATGCTAAATAAAAACAAAAAATTAAGCTCACTGCTAAGCCCAGAGTATTGCATTTTTAGCCATTAATATGATAGTCGCTGTTATCTCTATAAAAGTAAATAGCATCTGAGAAATAATTTGTTATTTGCAGTTAATTTTCAAAATGCAACGTACCTAATAAGAATTTCACATGTTTTTGCTGTCACACAAAATATCATCTACAATATGTTAGAGATCTAACAAGTCCTTCCACAAACAAATAAATGTGTTTTCTCAGAGGAAAAAGAAGTTGTTTTCAACTGCTCTGGGTGAGTTATTTAAAGAAATCTAAAGTAAAAATAATCAAAGTTACATAAAATCTACCTTTAGCATTTGTTTTCCTCCCTGCCGTTAAAATATCTAATCAGTTACCATTAGTTTGTTTCTTGAACTTTCAGATAGGTTAATCTTTTAAATCTTAATGTGCACATTCATTAAAGGCTTGCCTATGATTAAAAAAATAATTTCCTTTTCTTGGTTTCATATATTAGTAGGAACAGAGAAGCCTGAAGTAACTGCCTAGTTTGGGTTACATTCTATTGGATTCTAGGCTTTTCTAGAAACTTGAGCATCACAGCTTGCTGCTGTACACACTAGGCAAAGACCAAGCAATTGGCAAGTAGCAAATCAAATTCTATGAACAATGCCCTGGATGACAATTTCACTTTCACGTCACTTCCGCTAGTCCCTTTTCATTTTAGCCTTAACAACTGGCAAGTCAACAAACAGACTAAAACAGTTTAAAAAAATGGAACGGCTTTGGAAAAGTTTGCTTTCCCACCCAGCTAAATGGCTAAGTCATGGGATCTTGGGGGAATAAATGAAATGACACAAAATTCTACACACTGCATGTTATCACATTTTAAAAGGATATGTCACAAGTTCTGAAGATGCCTTGAGTCAGAAACAAAACCATGGTTAAAGATAATGAAGAACGCCATCACTGAAAAAAATCAATGTTTGTTTGTCTTCATAAATAACAGTATTGTATATTTCACTTTTTTATTCAAGAAACCTTTATTGATTTCTTGCTAATGACCACATGTGCAAGAGCAGTGGGAATGCCAAGATACACCAGACACGGTGTTCACCTTCTGGAGAAGAAGCTGTGGGAAGCAACAATTACAGCACACGTAGCATGACAGCCTCGTGGAGACGGGGCCAGATGCTGTGCCACACCGAACACGGGGCCCAGCTGGAGGGAGTGGGGTGCGGGGAAGCTGCCAGGAAGAGGAAACATCTGGGTGGACCCTCCAAGTGTGAGTGGAACGAGACGGAAAAGCGGACTTCACGAGGACTGCTTGTAACTGAGCTTTCTACTGACAGAGTAAAAAATGAAGACGATGATTCCATGAACTTCATCCAAAAATCAGCATCACAGCTTTATAGCCCAACACACAGTCTACATGTGAATACACTTTAACAACGGGAATAATTAAAATATTTATTGAACTCTCTTAGCATGTGTTTAGCACCATACACAGCGCTTTAATGCATTGCCTCACTTACCCCTCGCACTAATACTATTAAATAAGCAATATCTTTAGATAAGAAAACAAAAACTTCAAGAAAAGGGTTAAGAAGCTTGCTTAAGATCATGAAGCTCATTAGTGGTAGAGCCAGGATTCAAACCCCCATCAAAGAGCAAAGTGCAGCTTCTCCTCTGAGCAAAAATACACAGAGGTGCTGCGCATTTTTAAATGTATCCCTCCGGGCTGAGGAGCTGTTCTTGAGAACTCTGCAACACACATGCCGAAGAGCAACCTGCAGACTCTTCTCAGGCAGAATGTATTGTCTATATTTGACACTCATCAGACCATTGATGCTAATTTAAGGTGTTACTGTCAGAGTCCTCTCTGCTTTCATCCCAGGCTTCTCCATGTAACTAGCCTGCACCATAACTAAACTGGCTCCTGCATTCTGGACAGACCCGCAGAGGTTATAGAGAGGCTAAAACAAGGGAGCACCGACGAACTTCCTTAATTACTGAACAAAGTACGAACGGTAACCAGGGGAAAATAAAATGCCTCCCTTTATTAACTAGCCAAGCCCAATAGAAAAAATTACGGTTTCTAAGCCATGTTTACCTTGCCGTAACTCCTGAGCAAAATGACTCCTACTAGACAGGAATGGATAATTGCACTCAAGGTAAGATGATAATATTTTTTAAAAAGTAAATTAAAAATACCAATAATTAAATATTGCCTATGAAATGAAGCGAAGGCTAATTAGACATGGTAAACGATAAGAGGAATTCATATTACGTTATCTAACTAAAGGGAAGATTTTTTTATGTGATTCTCAGTTGTAGAATGTGCTGTTTTTATTTAATAAGCTTAGTGAATGTGAGCAGCATCACAATAACTTTGCCTTCTCTACATGTTCCTTTCCATTAGACACAAGACCTTGACACACACACACACACACAAAAAATCATTCTCTTAACTTTGTTTATAACCCAGTGGTTATTATTTGGCAATTTGGCCAAATCAAAGGGCAAGGGAATGACACAGGGTTTCTTCAGATTTAGCCAATGTTTATGAGTCTGCTTTTGCCCCACATACCCCATCCAACCTGTACTTGCACCCCATGTTTGAGAAATTGCAAAACTGAAGGATAATTAATTTAAAACTTTAAAATGAAATCATCCCAGTTCAAGAGCCATCTCTCTTCTGTTTTCTCTTTCAATTCTTGTTGCATTTATGTTACACACTGGAATTTAGAGGCAGATGCACGTGACATCACAAAGACAGTCTGTTTTTGTTCTTTCGCATGCAGGCTTCTTTCAGTTCCAAGGATGCGGGCAGAGCAGGCAATCAGAAATTAACCCACTGGGGCCCACAGGCATCCGCACTGCAGAGGTTAACCATAGTTCAAAAGCCTATGTTTCTGGACAGGTTCGCCATACAAAAACCACATTTTAAATACTTACACTCAGTGTATTTTCTTAAAATATAGGAAAGGAAACACATCAGTAGGTCTTAGATCTAGATCCATAATGAATTTTGAGAAAACATCAATAATTACGGTGCTAAGGAATAAAACAAAAGAAACCTAAATGTGGATACACGATCATATGTATAAATCCATATGCATGTGGACACACACTTACACAGTCAGATTCTTTGGAAAATGTTATTATTTTTGATAAGCTTGTATCTGTGCATCACCTCTTCTGTCAAAGACATAACCGAATTCTCAGCTTTTTTTTTCTTAAAAGGGTAAAGGCCATTTAACCAACCTGCTGGACAGAATCTCTTGCTAATGAACAGGAATCAGGCAGAATGTCAAAATAGCACTATTTGCTTTCAGTGCATTTTAGCCCCAAATGGACTAAACAGTGGTGTCAGCAAGTGAAGGGAAGATAAGGGACAGACTAAGAATACATCATGTGAAAAAAATTGCATTAGGCCAAGGGAACAATATTCTTCAAATACTGCTGAGGCTGGGATATTAAGAAATAAAATTTAAACAAGGAGAGGAAGGGAGAAGATGAGCCTAGGCCCTGCCGAAACACTGCCCTGGCACTGTCAAATTTGAACATGTATTTAAATATGAGAAATTTCTAATATGCTGAATATGCACATATATGCATATATGCGAATACACAAATATACGAATATGTATATATATAACTAATATCCATGGGGGTTAATTTTTTCCAGAAAAGATAAAAATTACCTTTGGACCAAAAAAAAAAATAATATCCTCAGTCCAATACTGGGTTAAATTATATTCATGCCGTGTCCTTCCTGCAGAACAGCAGGCGTGCATTAGAGTAGAATTGCTGGAATTAACCTTCCTTTGCTTCTTTGGATTTTAAGAGGCCAAGATCAAAGACCAGGTGCCATCAAACCCATTAAAATAAAAACAGAAATTGGTGGGGGCTGGGAAGGGTCTCCAAGGAAAATTACCTCTTCCTTTTAGTACAAACCTCTGTTGCAAAAAACTTTGCTTTATTTAGCTCCTTGTTAATACACTACCTATAATTCAGTGAGAAGCAGGTTGCTTTGAATGTGGGGGGAAATTTTTTATGGAGGAAAATAAAAAGGAAAGAACTAGAGTTTTTAATCAGACTTCCTGTGCTTATAGATAAACCTGCTCAGTGTATACGTACCACTTGCGAATGTGGGACAGACCCCGAGACCAGGCTATCTTAGCTGAGACCCATCTTTGTGCTTATTTATTCCTGTGCATTATCCTGTAATGGCCCCACAGAGATGATCTTCTTTCAGCACCATCTGCTACTAGGAAAAACAAGAGCATACACTACACCTGTTACAGGCTTCCCCACATTCTAAGCCTTTTCTTCAGGCAAAGTGGTAAATTATGTAAGCAAGAAACAGGAAAACAGGAATCACCAGCTGATAGGGAGAGACAGGTTTGACTGGCACAATTTAATCAAGCTCCTAACTGGTCCTGAAACTGGGAAAGGGAACCATTAGGCCCCTCAAGTAATCTATAGGGCATGTCAGTGCTTACCAAAGATTTAGCCAACTGGCCATGCAAAGACTGCCTTGGGCTTTGCATTATACTGAGGTAATTCCTTCCAGAAATATTGTCTGGCATGAATATTTGTGATCAACAGACTAAGAAATCACAAAACTTGCTAGACATCAGTATTTGGGAAGTATATCTAAATTAAACCAATAAATATTTATTGAGTTCCTCCTGGGGCCACAGTCTTTACACCGGGGCAGAAATCCACATGCTCCTTTCCACTCCCTTCCAGTGCTTTGCATTCATCAGTTTCTCCCTGCTTTGCTAAGGTTAACCCAGAAGCAGTGTTGACTGCAAGCCAGCTTTTTAAGAGCTCCTAGGAGACAGATTTTTTTTAAATACCCCCAAAGGCTACTCCTGCACATGTAGCTTCATGAAAATGATATTGATGAAAAACTTGCTGTTTTAGGGGAAAAAATTGTCTGGGTCTAAATTTATTCTGATGTTTTTAAGGTTACTGTTTTACCACAGGTTGTATCTTTCCTTATCAATGCATCACACAAAGAAATCTTTATGGATATCAATTACTGTGCTTCGGTATTGTATTAAAAGTTTAGGAAGAATACAGAAGATTTTAGTATATCATATCGGAAGCAACAAAGCTTTAATTTTAATGTAAATTTTAAATTTTAATTTAATAACTAAAGTTTAATTTAAAACATTTTAGAAAATCTACACTCTTCCAGACACAGGTGGATACATATCATCAGAGTTCCTCCTGGGACCCTAATCTTATCTGGGCAACATAATTCACCTGAAGCAGTTAGACAATAACTGTGATGTCCAATTGCATGCTACTGACCATCAATCCTATATGAATAGAAACAAGGGAGAGAACAGAGTGGACTGGACAAAACAGGGCAGGCTTTGTGGAAGAGGTGGGATTTGATGTGGGCTTTAATGGAAGGAAATGATTGCCCGGCTGGGCGTGGCTCAGCGGTTGAGCATCGACCTAGGATCCAGGTGATCAGGGTTCGATTCCCGGTAAGGGCACATGCCCGGGTTGTGGGCTGCAGCCAATCAATGACTCTCTCATCACTGATGTTTCTGTCTCTCTCTCTCTCCCTCTCCTTTCCTCTCTCTGAAATCAATAAAGATATATATTTTTTTTTTAAATGTTTAAAGGAAGGAAGAATCTCTATAGAGAGAGAAAAAGAAAAGATAGTACAAAGAGAGGTGACCACAGCTCCCGGGAACAACAATAGGATAAATCAATACAAATCTATCAGCAGGGGTAGAAAATGTCACCCACCCTATTGAGTCTGGACCAGTAGTGTTGTATGAGTGTAGGTATGGGAATGAGTGTGTGTGCCATTGTGTGTAATAACAGGTATGCCTGACCTTATATGTATAGGGGTGGGCAAAGGTAGGTTTACAGTTGTGGTACATAAAACATAGACTTTATTCCTGTATTATTATTATTTATTAATTATTATATTTTCCATATGAACAACTGTAAACCTACTTTTGCCCCACCCCTGTACATGCATTATATGTGTGTGACAGAGAGATTAAAAACAGATAGACAGAGACTAGTTGATCTATGTATAATGCATCCTTGTAGAATTGCTTTATGAAATAAGACCATTCCAAATTGTTGTACCATGCCTATATACATTATAAAGAAACATCACTAAAATTCTTACCCCACAATTAGAATTACATCTTATAAAACACTTATCTCTCTTTTAAATAGACAGCCTTAGGAAGAAATGAATAATGTGTCTATTGATTAAATGTGTTAATCTTTCCCTTCCCTATTTTGATAGGAGAACTTTGGGGAGGAGACTGTAGAATGCTCTCATGTTTCACTGTATCTAAATTAATGCCACCTCACAGGAAATAGATCTAGGCATTGCCGGACAGCCCAATAAAGACATTTGTGGAATGCATGGCAGTGGTCAAAAAGTGCAAAGCCCTGGCCAGTGTGGCTCAGTTGGTTGGGCATTGTCCCGTGCACCCAAAAGTTGCTGGTTCGATTCCCCATCAGGATACATGCCCGGGTTTGGGGCTCAGTCCCCAGTAGGGGGCATGCAGGAGGCAGCTATCGATGTTCCACTCTCACCTCATGTTTCTCTTTCTCTCTCCCTCTTCCTTCCTCTCTCTCTAAAAATCAATAAAATATTTTTAAGTGCATAAATTAGACTATATTAAAAAGTGAATAGATAATATGAAAAATGCCATAAAGCTGTAACATAAGCCAACGGGGCATCCTCACTTTTATGTATAATGCATTCAGCTCATGTCAGTTTACCTCCAAAGACAGATATCTTTGGAGGTAATAGGAAATGCAAAGGTCACTGAAGACCTGTGTATGTGGCAGGAATAAGGAGAATGTCCCTGCAGTAAGAGATGAAAATGGCTTTGCCCATTTCATCCAGGGAGGAGAGAGGAACGGAACTCCACATCCCAGCAATCACGAGTTCACACTAATGATGAGGAAATACAGTCTCAGGGACATGAAATTATCCCAGAGGGAAACATGAGGTGGAAAAACCAACAAGATGTATGTGCTGTGCACTTTCATTGGAGTCAGTCCAATTTCCTTTCTTTACTGAACATGGACCCAGAGCCTTTGAACCCCTCAGTGGCGGACCCAATAGGTTTGTTCGCTGAGGAAAAGGGGAAGGTCATAGGGAGGTAGCAATAAGAAAATGCTAAGGTTATGTTCACTAATTTGCTTTATGATGTTTCCTGATTGAAAGGGGAACAGGAGCAAATAGTTCAAAGCCTGTTTTAGCTAACCTAAGGCCCAGAGATTGAAACTATAATGAAGAGAATAGACGCTGCACCCACAAGGCCCAGGTGCAAAGCGCAACTGGGGCACGTGTTAGCTGTGAGATCTTAGGCAAGTTCCCTGGCCTTCCTGTATCTTCATTTCTTCATCATTAAACGAACATGGCAGTAATAGTCCCTATTTGTAAGATTGTTGTGAAGGCGTCAATACACATAAGGGGCTTAGAGCTATGCCTGGAAGGTAGTATTGGCCATAGGTCGCGTCATCATTGTTCATGGGCTTAAAATAGTTGAAAACAGCTAATTTTAGGAGGTCAGTGAATCGTTTTGAGTTAGGAGAAGTAGTAAGAGGGAAGAAGGCAGGTGGGTGACACTTAAAGCTTCCTGCAAAAGGTTGTGTGTAGCTTTCTGGAAGCTCCCAGGAAAGAGAGAAATGAAATATCTGGTCTGTACCTATCAGACACTCAGTACTGTTATTTTAGTAGTGATTGCATTTCGATTAGGGAGCTCAGAGGAAGAGCTTGGGGGGGGGGGGACACTGGTGTCCCCCGGGGGCACCAGGGAAGAATGGAGGGGTAGTGGAGAGCAGCATAGGGGTCTCCAAAATTTCCCTGTGGGGGGCACTAAGGGATAGCACACTTAGCTGATACAACAAGATGTGTCTTGAATTTGTGTAAGACTTCAGTTTTTTCTTAAATTATGTGTTGATCTGTAATGCATTTGTATATAGATCTAGATTACAGTGGAAGGGACTTACAGCTTCCCCTCCGTACTCTGACCTTCAGTCAGGGGCACACTCAGTTTAAAGAGACCTTACAGGAAAGGTAAAAATATCCCAATATTATTCACCTCTCTCCTTCCCATCTCCTGCCAGGGGCCCATTCATCCCAACTAAAAGGCAAAAGTATCCCTGTTGATGTAGCTCATATAAGTCAGACTCCTCCAACAGCAGGGAAAAGAGAACAGAGAGGGAATCAGGAGGAATAAATGGAAGATATCCACCACTGCACTGGTTTTAAAAAACAAAAAGATAAAATCACAAAAGACATCCTTGCCTTCTTACAGTTTCCCTAAAACCAGCCCAATTCATCAAGATCACTGGGTATGCTGGTTCTCCAAGCTCCCAGGAGAGTGATGTTGGTGTCTATGGAACACAGGATCTACTCAATCCAGTGAGTGTTCTGTGGCATGTGTAATGATAAGCTCCAGTCCAAAACCACAATGGTCCATGTGATCACCAGACCATGATAATACGGGGGGGGGGGGGGGCCACCATGACCCACAAGATGATCAAGTCACAAGAACATGAGATGAGGGGGTGAGCGGTAGAGAGAAAGCACAGTGGTGTGGATGCTGCCCAAGGGCTGCTCCCACTGACATCCTCCCTCAGCCTCCACTCTGGGGTTGGTGGTGCAGCCCAGGAAACAGCAATCTCAAGCGTATGTGAAAAGTGATCATCCTAAGCAAGGAAGAAAATAGCCCTGGGGCTACACTGGGAAATTTCAAGATAGATTCAAATTGTTAACCTTTTTACTGGTGTATTTTAAAGAAAGTGTTTTTGTCAAGTCATTGAAATGCTGTCTACCTGCTCCCCTGAAAAATGCATTCTAAAAATTCAACATGTCTTTGCTGAAAGAGATTTTTCTCTTATAATCTCAAATATGTAGCCCTTTTCCAAGTGCCTCCTGTTCTTCCTTTTAGGAATGACAAAGACAGGCTACATGGTTGGCCATCTTCCGCTCCTCTCTTACCTTACACTTTTGTTTGTCTCTTCACTCACCAAGAGTTGTATGGAAGGCTACTAGACATGACAACAATCACATTGCAATTTACAAAACTTTGTCATGATTTATATTCACAACAAACCTCATGAAGGCAGCTTGGAGAATATTCGTGTCCCCCTTTTCCAGACAGGGAAACTGAGCCCTCAAAAGAATGAGCTTCTCGTCTACAGTGACATGGCACAGAACACCCACTGTGGCCTCCAAGGCTCTACATGAAGCAACTGGACCTCCCTTTCCAGCCCCATCTTAGACCATCCATCCCTCCCTCACTGACTCCAGTCCCATGGGCCTTCCCTCTGCTCTTCAAACACACAAATTCATCCTGTCCAGCCATTCCATTTTCCTAGAACATTCTTCCTCCAGTCTTCATGTGGCTGACTCTTTGTCTTTAAGGACTCAATTCAAAGGCCACCTCATCAGAGAGGCCTCCCACGGCAACCAGTCCAAAGAGGCTCCCTGGCCCGGTTGTAATCACAGCGTCCTGCTCTTGCTTCTTTGAGCACCTGCCATCATCTGATATTATCTTCTATATGTATTCATGTGTTTCTTGTTTACTATTTCTCTCATCCCCTAGGACATAAGATCCGTGCGAGCAGGGCTCTTGTCTATCTAGCTTACTCCTGAATTCCCGTACCTATTGCACATACTTATCACAGTTTCTAATTGCATGTTTAGGTAATTTTTTAAAAATACCTATTTATCTTCTATCCTGTAATAGGCCACTGTAACCTCATAGCAACTTTATTTCTTTAATGTGACCTTTTCTCCTTTCCTTTTGATTCAAATTGGCCTCATCCAGCACCCTGATTTTCCCTCGCAAGACCACTCCCTTAAGCATTAAGCTCTCAGGACAATGAGGTTCTGAGCCACATCAAGTAATCTTAGGAACAAAGCCTCAGGTCTCCTGACCCCAGAGTCAGAGTTTCAGTCAAACTAGAGATGACATCTGGTTCTCAGTTGTGTTTCAGCTCCAGGCCCAGAAAAGCAACAAAATCAGATGAAGTGAGGATGCCATGGCTGACATCAGGACCAGCTGCACTAATCAACGTCCCCAACCCTGACCCTAGTGCTGACCAATCAGTATACACCATGACCCTAACTCCCTCAGTCACCACTATTAGTGATTTCTCCCCCCGTATGACCCACCCTCTAGAAGCCATCGGGGAGCCAGGTCCTTGAACATTAGCTCACCTTGTCTCAGGACATGGGCCACTTCCTAAAAACAAACTCTTACTTTCTTTGCTGCAAACTCATTTGTGTCTTATTGGGCTTTGATGTGGGGTTCCCCTTTAGTCCGGTAACACCACCAGGTGGAGTGGTGAGCTAGGCGAGAGGGGTCAGGACCCATACAAATGGGAGGATCAGCCAATCAGGAAGTTGGTTGCATACAAAGGGAGGGAACAGATATGTAAACGTACTTGGGATAACCGTGCCAGGCTTTTCACCATCAGAGAAGTAACACAAATATGAAAAGGGGGAAAGCTGGGAGGAATCCTGTGGTTTTGAGCACACCTGGCACATGGATCTTAATTTTAAATACCATTCTCCCACAAGGGAACCAGGGTTCTTTGTACTATTCTTGTTATATTTCTGTAAATGTGAAAATATGTCTAAATAAAGAGAAAAGAAAAAAAGGTTCTCAGTGTTTCTCAAACTTTAAAGTGTATACAGATCACCTACCGAGGGGTCTTGTTAAGATGCAGATTTTGATTTGGGAGGCCTGGGATCAGTCCAAGATTCTACCAAGATTTCTAACAGGTTCCCAGGTGAAGTTGATGCTCCAGTCCACAGACCAAACTCTGAGTAGCAAGGGGTAAAACAACCACATGATTACTAATAATAACCTAATTAGCATTTAGGAAGCACTTAATATTGTCAGGCACTGTATGAAATGTTAAATCTCTAATCCTTGTCTCCTATTGAGAAATGTGGCCTGGAAAGCACTGGAAATGCAAATACCTTGCCTAACCAGAGGCATCATAATAGCAGTCTGCATCAGGCATGGGAATCAGAGATCTGGGTTATTAATTCCAACTCAACTACTTATTCAATGCATCACCCTGTCAAGTTATTTAATATTTCTGTGCTTTACTTTTTTCTCCATTTGGATTGCTATAAGAAGTAAATGAAATGGTGACTGTAATTACTTAAATGCAGGACCTGACGGAAATAGCAACCATTACCAAGTAGATGAAGCTCCTGCTCCAAGGCTGTGTCCTTCCCACCACACAATGCAGTGAGAACTGATATCAGTAGATAACCTTTAATATTCCGCTCTCCCAACCAGGAGTTTCTGTCATCACAGAATGATGTTTTATAAGATATTTATCTAGTGGGAGAGCCCCCACACCACAAAAATTATGTACCCAGATTGGCCAAGGAGAAGAAAAACTCTTTTTTGATGAAAGAAAGAGCATCAGCCAAGTTACACTGCCTGGAATCAGGCAGACAGGTGCTTTTGGTGGTAAGGACCCAGCCTGGTTAGAGCAAAGGGATGGTGTCGCCCAAAGGAAGCCAGCAGTGGGCGTGGCAAGGTAGGACTGGGGCAGGTGTTGCTCAAGAGCTTCAAAGGCAAGTCTGCGAAGTTCAGCTTGCTTTCCTCTGTAGGTGGCCCAGACAGTCTTGTTGCAAGACAAATCTCTGCTTATTGAACAAATCCTCTTAAACTGTCTGAACACCAACAGACTGCAGCTTTGAAACCCAGATTACAAATTGTAGTACTCATTGGCGTATCTTTAGAATGAATTAATCTGTGAGCACAGTTTCCTGGTATGAACTATATGATGTTGCTAATATAAGGACATTTCACCTACCAGGAAAAGGCTAATTCATTAAACACACCGGGCCATTTAAGCTGTTCCACTTCTGGTGTCTTCAACTTCATGGGGTTTTAATTACCCTCATGCCCATTTCACAGTGAAATCCATTCTCTTTCAAGGCATCTGCATTCATCCTTGCACCCCTCAGGAGTGGAGTGATTTATTGTCTGCTCTGGCAGATATGTACATCCCTTATTTATTGCTCTTTGGCTAAAACACTTCCCATCCCACTCACATTTCTTCAAGATTACTTAATTTCTACATTCCATCTTTTCACTTCAGAAAATATTACTACCGCTTACTCGGATTTAAATTTCTGTGTCTTCAGTTCTTTACAAATTACATCTCCCCACCTGCTCTCCCTGGATGTAAATAGGCTGAACATCAAGAGAAAAATCATTCTTTGTTGCTCTGGTTCATCCTTCAGTGAACATACCCCAAGAACACTTGCTCCTAAACTATTTCTGTTTGCCAACCAGCAGCCAGCCAGCAACCCACCCACCCACCTGATGGTTGGGGAAAGATGACAGAAGGGAAAGGAAAAGAAACTGGGGAGGGGAGAGAGAGAATCCAATGACCAATATCCTGGCCTTGTTCCAACCTGGATAATTAGTCTGCCTCTATTTCAAACAAATTTTCCATTTGCAGCGTGTGTGTGTGTGTGTGTGTGTGTGTGTGTGTGTGTGTGTTGAATAGGGGGAAGGGAACTCCATGACAAATTATTATTTTCTTTGCTTCTTCTCAGCCATGCTCCATTAGAAATAACCTTAAAATTATAAATGTAATCCTGGGAAGATAACGCAAATATCTCAGGGTTCTACCTCAAAAGAGTTCAGAGATAGGTAACCAGGCAGAATTTCTGCAGTCTCAGAAAGCAGCCTTTGAAGGCACAGGAAAGGAGAGTTAAAATAAACCACCCACCACTGGGAACAATGCAAGAAGG
The DNA here is from genome assembly GCF_964146895.1 of Miniopterus schreibersii. Classification (NCBI taxonomy): domain Eukaryota; kingdom Metazoa; phylum Chordata; class Mammalia; order Chiroptera; family Miniopteridae; genus Miniopterus; species Miniopterus schreibersii. The sequence goes on along the minus strand of NC_138101.1, from coordinate 8,714,883 downwards.
CACGGGAGAGGCACTGGACCCTACTCGTGGCTCCTGGCTGACTTACCCACCTTCTGTCCTTGGCCTGTCCCTGTCCCACTCTTCCAAAACCATCTCTCCAGGTGACATCCGTGGTACAGATGGGACTTGGAAGGATGGAAACGTGGATTCTTGTAGCATGGCCAGCTCCCTCTCTTCAACAGATTGGGCTTCAGCCATTTGATAAATATTGAAGATTTCCTCTGAGAGGATGGGGAGATTTGTCTTAATACACAGCCAAGCAGTTTAGGACATTCCCTTCACCCAGCGCCTCTGGAAGGTAACCCCTAAATACAGCAAAGCACCAGCAGGTACCCACAAGGGCTACCGGGAAAGGCTTGCAGAGTCCTCCACAAGCTGGAGATTTTAATTACAGGTGCTCCATTGAGATTCAAAGAAAATTTTGTGCTCCATGTACATAGATACATATAAAACATTTAGTTTACTCTAAAAGTATAAATGTTTTAAATTAGTTACCAGTTAGCAAAATTGACTGTCTGCTTATGTCTATATCTGCTGCCCTTGTCCCTTCCTCTTCATACTGTGCGGTGCATTTCTGGGAGCCCAAGAAGTACCAGTGTTCCTGTTGGGGAAGGTGATTCTGCTCCATGTCTGCCTCTCTCCTGACACTTTGCCCCTTCTACATGTGAAGGAATAAAACTCTAGGATTGTGAATGAGGTTTCTCTCTCTCAGTTTTCCTGTTGCCTGATGATCCACCAGCTTTTGAGTGGGGGGAAAATGCAGATAAAAGCCAGGAAGGCAAATGAGTCTCTGGTCGTTGGGTTGGTTTGGTTTGGTTTTAATCCAAAACTCAAAAAATAGTCTTGAAAGCTAAAGCTGTCTATGTTAAAACTAGACTTCAAAGAAAGAAAATCGAGTTTGAACTCTAAAAGGCTAATCGCTTGGAAGACTTAGAGAAGAAAGTGTATGTCAACTTAGAATAGAAAAGAATCATTATATTGTACAATCCCTTTTTCCCCCTCAACAAAAAGACATTAAATTTCAAAAAAAAAAAAGCCTAGTGGAGGGAGAAAATCAAAGGTAATAATACTGGATTATTGGTAGTGGCTACCTAAGGGATGCTTCTACCCTTAGGTAAAGTTGGTAAAACTCCATGTAGATTTAGGTGTTTCCTGAGCAAAGATAACCTATAAGTCCTGTCCAAATGAAGCCTCTTCCTAAACAAACCATCACATTCCCCAACGTCAAGTACCTACTATCAAGTCATCATAGAGTTGAAAGATCATGTTTAGGCAGGAGACAAGAAAAAAAAAAAAAGAAAAAAAAACTCAGTAGCTCCAATCCTCCTCCCCTACAAAAGCCTCCAAGATCCAAGAATAACAAGACAGAGATGCCAGAACAATTACAATCAGACATGTTGCATATTTACAGATGTGTCTGATGTCCCCAGCATGCTGACCATCAGTAATGCTGTTAATCCACAGAATGCACATACAGGAACTGGTGCAGCCCAAGGAAGGGGGAGGGGGCAGGAAATGAGCTGCAGTAAGGGACTGTCACGGTCTTGAATAATCAGGTATTGGAATTAGTGACACTTTAAAAAAACAAGTTAAGGTTTAAGTAAATCAAGAATCTAATTAAGTAAATCAATGATACCACAACTGAGCACTATGGAACATTTTGCTCATAGTCTGACATCTTTAGTCCCCTTACATCAAATATATCATAAAGGAGCATCTTCAGTACCCTGTTGTGATATCAAAGGACATTTTCACTGCACCCTCAGAGAGATTCAATTGTATTAGATAAAGTATTCTGAAACATTTCCATTTATATTCATGAATGACTTGTTGTTTTGGAAAACATTTATCTGTCTAAATATTTTCATTTCTTCCTATAAATGTTTTCATGTTAGGAAATATCCACTTGTTCAGTAAACTTTTATTAAGCATTTATTATATGCTAAGCACTAATTTAGGGTTAAAAATATTGGTGCTAGTGTCCAGCTCCATGCTTGTTACACAGGAGACATTTCATATTTACTGCAAATTGCATAAAAGATGAATAAAATCCACCCTTAAGAAACTCAAGAGCTTCTAAATGTTTCCTATACCCCCCAGAAGGGTTCAGAAGTGCCTCAGCATTAGTTAGTTGACCTAGAGAGGTTATTCAGTGGACAAAAGGGATGAAACATGGTCAGCAAGAACCTAGAGACCAGAAACACAGGGGGCTGTAGATAATATAGCAGATAAGGCCAAGAAAGAGACTGGCAAAGAACAAATGTAGAAGATGCAGGAGCATCAAATACCAGCACAGAAATGAGAAAGACCAAGAATAAGAAGAAAAGGCTACCTCCCACCAACACCGGGCCATACAGGAGCCCTCCAGATCTGAGACATCCTTGAAGAGAATAAGAACAAAAGTAGGTGGAGGAATCTTGAATTGAGTAAATTTTATCCAAAAGGGACTAAGGAAAATGTGCTTGAGTTTATCAAGGGTTAGTAAGACTGAATTTTCTGCTCTTGGGGGAAACAGGCCTACAAGACATACTTAGCTCAGTGTGTCTTAGAGAAACAAAGAAAATTTCATTTTTGCACATTTAACCCTAAAATCACCCACTACTTATGGCTGAAAGAACTAGGACTTTACTGGTACACACAGTTGGAAAGGAATGGAGCAGGTTTCCAGTGCCAGGCTGTGTGGCTCCAGGAATGATCATTCCTGCCACTGAACTATGCAATCTCTCTAAAGACCAAGTCTCGGTTTATAAAAGGACTTTTTAAGGTGTTAAGCACATTTTCAAATCTTAAAAAGATATAGAAGTGTGTTTTTCCAGTGAGTAAACCTTACAATGCTGTGTATTAAACTGTCGTCCCAACTGACAGCATCGTTTCATTATTGAACCTCAATAGACCAATGTGAATGGGAAAGTTTTTACTCAGTTCAAGAGGGTATGTATTTAACGGCTGACATCTGTGACGACCAACCCTGTGTGCTGGATGCTTTACATATATGCTGTCTAGTTCCATCCTTCTCAATCTGTGGTCCTCAAACCTTCAGCCTCCCCTGGGAGCTCACTGGGAGTGTCAACTCTATGGACACACCCTGACCTAAATCAGAATCTGCATTTTCACAAGATTCCCTGGAGATTTGTATCCACTTTAAACTGTGAGATGCATTGCTCTAGTTGACTCTAAGCGTTACATCAGGTACTTATAGGATCACTTATAATCATGATTTTGAGTATAAAAAATAATGTACCCAAGCTCCAAATGGTATATTTTTAAATGTATTTTGCATTTGTCAGAACACTCTCCATTGAAAGTGGCCACTCAAACCTGATTAAATTCAAAAGAAAAATGTATGTGAAGTTTCAGCTAACCAAGGGAAGAATGAACACACAGCCAGGCTTCGGAGATTAATGAAACCACTTACTATCTCAGTGATGTGTCCGCTCCATCCTGACAAGGTACATAAAGCAAAGAACACAGTTACCAACAGACCTCAACCCCCCACCCCCCTGTAGGGTTTGCCATCCAAGAGGGTATAAGCCCTTTTCTCTAGCTCTATCCCCCTAAAAATCTATGAAAATTCTCCATGTGGTCTGGCTTAAGTCAATTGTCCATCCTGGTATCATCAACTGTGCTGAGGAATCAACATGCATTGGGAGGCTGGAGGTGGGGAAAACTCGCACAAGAAGATGGCAACTCTTATTGAAACTCCATAGCTGATGTGGAGTGAGAAGTGCCTCTTAGATGAAAGGGTGGGTAGTACTGACAAGGGAGAAGGGAGAAGAAAGGAGAAGGGAGAAGGAAGAAGGGAGAAGGGAGAAGGGAGAAGGGAGAAGTGGTGGTGGGCAGGCAGCCCAGCGTGTCTACAGAGTGTTCCACACTCACGTCATGTTCCTCCCTGTGCCCCTCACTCTTCTGCTATTGTCTGTATAATTTCAGGTACATGAACATTATATAAGCTCAGACGAAGGCCAAGGGTGTGGACATAAAAGCAACACAATAAGACAAGAATAAAAAATGACTCTTGTCCAAGTTTGGTAAGGCAAAGTCACATCATAATATCCCTGATAGAAAGATGCAATGGGCTGGAGAGCCACATACATCCTTGATCCCAAAAAGAAACAATGAGCATTAGCTGTCTGTGTTCCTTTAACCAATGTGGTTCACAAACAAATGCGCTCATTCTGCCTTTACTGATATTTCTTTCTCAAGTGAAAAATTTAGCTTTTAAGTTATAGCTTCACAAGTTCCTTCACTAATCGCACCCTAGCCTGACAGTACGTCCTGCTGTTCCTCAAAGATGCCAATGCCTCCAGGAACTGCACTTGCTATTCTCGGCCCTGGAATTACATCCCTTTAGAACTTCCACAGCTCACTCCCTTGCCATTCAAGCCTGGGTTTAGAAGTCACCTACTTGGGAGATTGCTCTTGATCACCTTGCCTAAAGCAGCTGCTCCCATAAAATGCATGCACACCATACTCTACTTCCTTTGACCTGCTTTGGTCTTTTTCCTATCACTTATCACCACTTGATGTAACACAATATATTTATTCATTTACTTATGTGTATCTTGTCTGCTTCCCCAATAGAGTGCAGGTATCACAAGGGCAGGGATTCTACTCTCTTTTCCGCTCTGTATTCCCCACCCCTAGAAGAGTCCCTGACACCTAATCATTGCCTGATAAGTTGGGGTTTTTTAGTGAAAAAAACAAAAACAAATGAAGATGGAATGTGTGAAACCATAATATTGGAAGGGTGGTCAGCATGGTTGTCAAACTTTCCAAGGATGGCTAAGGGAGATGCGGTTGGTACAGTAAGATGGAAAGCAGATGTTAAAACCAAAAAGGAAATGAGACTCTGGGAGGTGAGCAAATAATGGTGATGCTCCTCAGGAAAACAGAAACAAGTCACATAGTTCCCAAAAGGAGGCCTAGGGCTGGTGAACCAGGGACCTGATGCTGGGTCGGCAGCACCTCTGCTATTGTACCAGACTTTCCGTATCAAATTTTTTGTGCAAATAACGAAGGTGTTTCAGTGATCACCATCTTTGGCCACACAGACAGAAGATGCAAGGGGAAAATTTTACTCCTGCTCAGAAGTACTCTGCTCCTATACTAAAAGGAAGATCTCTGCTCACAACTTCCCTAAAGTAAACTCAACTCCCAGACCCCTGACTGTGAAGGGCATTGAACAGAGCTGGAAACTCAGGTTAAACTCCGGTTCTTCATCCCACCGGCTTCATGACTTCAGGAAAGTCAGTAACTTCCCTGCCCATTTCTTTATCACCCCTTCCTCTCCTACTTCGTGGCCCGTTAGTGTTGTTATGTGTTTGTCACTCACACTATTGAGAGACTGAATATGCAAACAGAAAATAGCCAGACCTCCTATAGAAATAGAACTCTGACCCACAACCTCTGCAACAACCAGTTCAAGAAACAAAACCACAACTTCCGTAGCAATCCACCCACAACATCCAGGACTCCATCAACAACAGAGCTTCCCTAATGTTTGCCCCCATTCCCAAATTAGGTTCAACCAGAACAGGCCAATTATGCTCCCCTAACCAATAAATCAGGCTGCTCGACATCCAGATAGCCCACCTCCAACTTCTCCATAGCAACAGCCTCCAATCAGGGCATACCTGAAACTTTCCCTTTTCACTATAGAGCTTTCCCACCCTTCTGCTTACCTCTGAGTCCTGCCAAACACAAGTGATGGTGGCTGACTCTTTTGTTATAGCAAGCTCTGGATAGATTACCTTTGCTTGCTCTCCTTTGGGTTGTCTTCAGTTACGTGTGAAGGAAGTTAAACTCCAGTACCTAGCAGAATGCCAGGCACAAAGAAGGTACTCAATAAATGTTCAATGGAATGGAGCCAAACTAAATTTGCAACTGAGTGATAATCATGACTATCTTATAGTACTGCTATAAGGATTAAATTAGTTCAAGTAAAAACATTTTGAAAAGTATAATGTGCTATGGAATCATAAAGTATGATTAAGTTAAAAACAATGTTTAATCAGAACCACTAAGAGAGTAGTAGTATAATGCTGTTTATTCTGTGGACTGTTGAGAGCCTCTTTGGGATTACTTGAAGCTTTCTGATTATGGGAATTCAATAGCCAAACAGGAAGAAAATCTTTCAAGATTCTTTTAAATAGGGTCTTAACTAATCAAGGTCTTGGTGGGAGAAATTCTGGAATTCCTAAACCCTCTCTCACTGCTTTGATCAGACTCTAGCTGTATCCCCTCAAATCTGTTCCTCTAGCTAAATTCACATACCTTCTTCTTATCTGTTGGAATTATATCTAGTCCAGACTCCAGCCTTCTAAGAACTGTGACTTTCTTGTTAATGTGATTGTATCCTCAAGCAAAGCAGAAGATTAAGACTAACTTGCTGGTTACCCAGGGAGAGCCTTCCTTGGTAGCATTTTCTGGGTGAAGTCATCACAGACCAGGGTCTGCTCCTAAGTTTTGCAGGTCAGGAAACTCCACAGTCTCTCAAAAGATGACCTGTCACTTAAGGAAAGCTTATAGCAAACATACAAGAAAGTAATGTATAAACTAGAATAGCCTCCATTTATTTATTGAACCAGACGCTGAGCTAAGAGCTTTGCGGACATGAACTCCTTTAGTCTTCACAGCCATCAGAGGGAGTTAATGCAATATAGTCCATCTACAGGTAAGACAATTCAGGTCCACAGAGATTATATAACTTGCCCAAGATTAAACATCTGGTGAGTTCTGAATGCTCATCTGACTCCAAATTCCATGCTTTCAGGCATTATTCTATATGTTTTCATTTTCAATAAAAATATAAGTATTAGTCAACTGTGTCTTGAGATAGCATGAAAAGTGAATTTGATTCCAGTGGGAACATTACACGGGAAGCCAAATTGTAATTTAGAGTTGACTTGACAAGCTTGGAAACAGAGCAAGGAGAATGAGTTGGGTGATATAAATGTTTAAATAACTATGAACTACATGAGGGCAAGACATTGAATTTTTATCTACCATCATATTCTGGTATATCAGCACTCAATAAATACTGGCTAAATAAATGATGTCATTCACTATAATACTTTAATGCATCCATTTTCCTATAGGAATATAGGAATGATGATTTCTCGATCAGTCAGTTTCCATCGAGTAACTCAGAGCACACATACAAACTGGAGTGATTTAAAGAGAATTTAACAAAAGGATTATTTACAAAAGTGTGGGTATGGGTAGGGGAAATGCATGATACTGGGGCTGTTATAACCCTATAAGCCTAAAGAGACTGGAGATGGAAGCCACTTAGACCCCAGAAGAAACTTTTTTTAGGGGACCATTTTAGAGGAGCTGTGGTCTTTGGTCAAGGGCACAGCCCCTCTGGATAATCATCCAAGGAGGGAGCTAAGGAAATATGTCCTGACCTCCCTCTCTTAATTCCCTTCAGTCTCCTGCCTGGGCTCCCATTGACCAAACCCAGGACCTCGATGATACAGTCCATATCAGACAGCTTCTAGGCAGAAGAGATGGAGAAGGTTGGAGAGAGGATCGAGGGGGGCAAAACTGCTGCACAATTGCTTATACAACATCTATTTCCCATGCACTTTTCTTTTTCAGTAGCTCCTTGTGACAGTTTTGACCAATGACATATAAGCAGAAGTCTGCTTGGAAGTTTTGGAAAATTTCTCCTTTCCAAATATAAATGTCCTTCCTTCATTCTTGCACCTCCTGCCTTCTTCTTCCAACCTGAATGCAGACAAGAGGACAGAGAAAGAATGACCATCCTGTTACCATGAGGCACCCATGAGGATGACAGCGAAGGATGGCAGAGCAGAAACATGGGAGGAGGCAGGGTCTCTGCTGGTAGCAGCCCCTGGTGATCTATTGCCAGACTTAACGTGAGAAAAGTAAATGATCCATCAGATTAATCCATGGGTATCAGATTTCTGCTCAGTCTCAAATAGGAGCATAGCCAGGTTAAGTCACCCTCTCCCCTAACAGTATTAGACACATACATCCCATTGTGGCCTCTCTAAGCTTTTTTTTTTTTTTTTTTTTTTTTTTTTTTTTTTATGGATTTCCATTCTGAGCTTTGCTCTCCCATCCTCATACTCTTAAGCATCCTACTGGTTAAGCTATGATCAGTTTCCGGGAGCCTGGGAGTCATTGTCTCTTTGTAGTGAATTACATGGTTCTGTTCTCATCTGTTATGTTCTGATTTCATTAATCAAATTCTCAAAGTTCCAGGAATGACTTCCCATCACTGCCTACCATCAAGTCATCTAGGGATGGATAACAGAATATCAGCTGCCAAAATAACAACTAACATTTGTTGAACATTTACTACATGTCAAAAATGGTGGCATATTTCTTTCTTTTATTCCTAGTTTTATTTTTAACCTCATTTTATAATCGGAAAATGGAGATTTAGAGAGGTTATGTTTCTTGGCCAAGGCTACCCAATTAGCAAGAGTAGCAGCCAGTATTCTAAACTTGGTGATCTAATTTTAGAACCTGTATTCTTGCAAGACGGTGTACTAGAATGGTTAAGGATGTGTTCTTTGAACTCCAACTGCCTGAGTTCTAAATTCAGAATTGCTGTTTAGCAGCTATGCAACCGTGCACAAGTTGATTAACTTTTCTACGCCTGGGTTTTCACCTCTATGAAATGGGAATAATAGTAGTGCATTTTGAGAGCATTAAATGAATCAATGCACAATGTTTTGCCCAGAATCTGGCACAAGATGGCCACATGATAAAAGGTAGTTCTTATTATTCCTCCACAGAAGCTATATGATGGCTCTGCTCACACAGGTAACAAGATAGCATCTCTTCAGAGCCAAGGTAGAACAAAGAGAGCACTGGTTGTGCCATCCAGGCAAGTCATTTATCATCTCTGACCCTCACTTTTTACATTGCTAAAATGGGAATAAAAATCTATACCTACTTCACAGTATTTTATAAGTATCAAGTGAAATCACCTAGAGAAAGCACCAAGTCTAAGTCATTCAATTTCTTACTCAGCTATCCTAAGATAATGGGCCAATGGCCAGAAGCAATGGCTCTTCTGCATATGGTTTGTTAGAATCACCTTTATTAGTCTTCTTTTGGAGCAGTAGTCCAAATCATCTGTGAAGCTCTTTAAACTAGCCTGAACTCAGTTGTTGGGCTCAATACCTGTCTCAGGAATAATGACAAGGTCTTAACATTTCATGGATCTTTCATTCTGTCCTAGAATGTCCAGTTCACTGTCGAAGCTGGAAATTCACAGGTTCCCAAAGCAGAGGCTTCAAAAGCTAAGTAATTTAGTCATTCAGTTTATTGAACACTTTCTATAGGTCAAGTCCTCACTTGTCACTGGAGATACAACAGTAAATCAGAAAGTGCTGTCTTTACAGAGTCACATCTTAGTCATGGAGACAGACACGAAGACAAATCATTACAATACAATGTGCCCAGAAGAGACAACCTGCCTAGGGAAGTGAAGGCTTTGAGAGCAAGTGACATATGAGCTGTCCTGAAGAAGGCGGCATAGGAGTAAAGGAGAAGGTGCAGGCAGCTTCTTAAGCCTACCTGCTCTGAGATGGCACAACTATAGTCTAATATAGGAAACTGAAGCCCTTTGTGCTACCTCATGCCTTATTAGTCTGGTCTTTCTAAAGCAAGGAGGGCGGGCACAGAAAGAAAGATGAGGGGCTAGGGCTGAAAGAGACAAAGACAAGCCTCCGACTTAACTGACTCAAGCCCATCCAAGGAGCATAGGCCATGTTTCTCAAACCTATCATTAAAAGATTCAGAGAGACTTGTGTTTGATATTTGTTTTCTTTGGGTATCTTAGTGTCTTTTTGGATGATTAAAGTAAAATGTTCAGTCCTTCAGATTTTCTCCCCCCTGTCACCCTGCCATCCCACGCTCCAAGCTGACTGGCATATGGATGGGGGAAGGGGATGGGGGTATGGAGCTTATATGATCTAGTCAAGATTTTTTTCCAATTTATTTTGAAAATTAAAAAAAATACTCTCTGATGACTTTAATATATATTAACTAAATCAGTGTGTACAGTGCAAGAAGCTGAATTTGTAAAAAACAAAACAAAACAAAAAAAACCTCAACTCTTTAAGGTCTTTAAAACCTGTTGTACCAATGGTCAGGTGTTTGTTATTAAATTTAAAGATGAGGTTCCAGGGTGAAATATCTCTGTTGAAACAAATGCCTTTTCTCAAGTATTCCTGGTCTTTCCAGCTTTGGGGAAAGTTCACCCAGGAGGGACCTTTATGTGAAGAGTAATAAAGAAACCAAAGCTTCAGGCATCCAACCACTTTCAGTGACCCTCACAGAGCTGGGGTCAGGGCTCAGCCCCAGGATGCAAAGATATGCTAGACATAGACCCTGCACCGAAGGATCACAGCCTGGAATCCCAGACAATGTGGGATTTCTGATCCATTTCTCCACCTAAAAACTGTCCTGGATTCTCCATCCCAAAATCCATAGCTATGCTTCCCAGCCACTAACTCTAGGTAACAAATATGCCAAATCTGAGATTAGATCAAATAGATTCAGATCTATTCATTCCATCTTACACTGAATCTGCCTGTTTCACCAGCACCTCGGACTTTTCCCCAAAGACTTTTCCCCATTTGGCAAGTGTCCTCTGTGCCACTTTCCAGCAGTCCTTTTGACCTTCCCAGAGCCTCAGATACCTGGTCCTCCTTGTCCATCACCCCAGCTCCATCTGGCCTTGTATAATCAGTGCTCTTCCACATAACAGTGAGTTCCTTCCCCCAGTGTTATCCTGTCTTTGGAATCATCCTGCCTTTTAAAACTCAGCTTCCTTGTCCATCTCTAGCTGTGTCCACCCAACACAAAATGAAGTAGATATCTGCAAATTCTCCATTTATTTGGTCTTTGTGACTAACAACAAGATCCTGTGATCCAGGAAACCAGCTCTGCAGCATCAGCTATCCATTTGACCTTATGATTGAAATTTATTAAATAACCATCAAATCTTCACCACCTAATGGGAGTGATTATATGAATGAGTGATTTCACTTGAGGCTAAGAAGGACTTTAATACATAGCATTTACATTTTTTAAATTCAGCAGTTTGAGGACTATTATTCACATTTGGAAAATTATTATTTGCCTAGCACATGATAAATTCTCAATATATACTTGCAGGGGGGAAAATGAACACATGAATAATTGAAGATAAGTTTGTATCTCTAAATTCAAATGCCCAAAATCACTGTAAAAATGGCTCAAAAAAAACTTGAAACAGGAGAATGACTTCACCAAATTGGGGTATAAAATATGTCAGTTTTATTTAACCTTTACTGCCTTCCTAGAAGCAATATGTATTAATCTACAAATCTATAATTTACTATGTAGGCCAAAGAGTGAACCATTCAAATTCATCCCATCTAAAATTCCTATTTTTCTAAACATCAGAAACAAGAATATATTATTCATATACATGAATATTATTCAGCCATAAGAAAAGACACCCTGTCATTTGCCACAACATGGATGGAACTTAAGGACATTACGCTAAGTGAAATAATCACACAGAGAAAGACAAAGAGTTTATGATATCACTTAGGTGAGAAATCTAAAAAAGCCAAACTCACAGAAACAGAGCAGAATGATGGTTACCAGTGGCTGGGGAGTAAGGAGAAAAGGCAAGTATAAACTTCCAGTTATAAGATGAATAAGTTCTGGGGATATAATGTATAGCATAGTGATTATAGTTAAAATACTGTATAATATACTTGAAAGCTGCTAAGAGAGTAGATCTTAAATTCCTCCCCACAAAAACAAAATAGTCATTACGTGGTGTGATGCAGGTGCTAACTAACATTATGGTGGTAATAACCTTGCAATATATAAATATTTCAAATTAACATGTTGTGCAGCATGCTGGCTTGAGTGGCTCAGTTGGTTGAGTGTCATCCTGTGCACCAAAAGGTTGCCAGTTCAATTCCTGGGAAGGGTACATACCTGGGTTGCTGGTTTGATCCCCAGCTGGGGCACATGCAGAAGTCAACCAACTGATGTTTCTCTCACATTGATGTTTCTCCCCCACACACACACCCTCCCCCACCTCTCTCTAAGCATGTCCTCTGGTGAGTATTAAAAGAAAATATGTTGTGCACCTTAAACTTACACAAAGTTATATGTCAATTATATATCAATAAAGCTGGGGGGGGGGGAGTATTGGTCTAGTGGATTCCCAGAAATTCCTGAAAGAAACTGCCAAATCAGATGAGCAAAGCAAGAGTGCAGCTGCAAAGGACCTGAGTCCCTTGTACTAACTTCTCAAGGAAGAGGTCACCACACACTCAACCTCTAAATAACTGTTATTAAAATCATGAAAATCCTCCCCCTGCAAAAATTTAAGCAAATCAGCAAATCTGATCATTAAAAAAATGTGTTTTTTTAATGAAGACAGAGTAGAATATCCAAATCAAAGCTGAAAAACCTATGTTATATTTGGGTGTGTTTCTGTTCATAAATGAACTTGCCAAATTGTGCTGAACATATTTTACAGTGCCTTTTAAAAAATCAGATACTTCCCTGAAAATATGTCCAAACAATCAAAAGTACCATTTCTCTCTTTTTAAAATCCTATACGTTTACACCAAAGTGTATGTAAATTTTTAATCTTTTTAATTTATTAATAATGATACAAAAATACATGACTGCCTCATCCTTGTAAATAATTCAAACAATATAGATAAAGTGAGTTCCCATTCCCCACCTCCACCACTCAGTTTATTGTGAATCTTTTGAGGTATTTTCTTATTCAATTTCATATTATCTACTCATAGAAATTTTTCATTTTGCTTTTATTTGTAACAAATGTTGTATACTTTTTCCTGCAATTGGCCTTTGTCATGATATTTATGAAGTCATTATATATAAATACCTCACCATTTTTAATTTCTGTGTAGTCAAGTATTCTTCAATCCCAGTACATCTTCTGAAAATATATTCTTTAAAAAAAAAAAAACAACTAAAAAAAAAACCTACCTGCAATAATATACAAATTGTTTTCATTTGAATTAACCAATCTTATTTTGCATTTTCTCCCTAAAGAAATTTCCTAATAGAGATGCAGTCTTCTCAGAGTTTGTCTGAGTTCACCAAGATCCTTTTTAAAAAGATATAAACTCCCAGAGGAAATACATCCAAAAATTTATGGTAAATGCTTTTCTGGGTGATATTTTTTCTTATTTATTATCTTTGCTGTCTTTTCCAAATTTTCTCCAATAGTTATTTGTGGAATGCACTGTTTTAAGCACTTTCCATGCTGTATTTCATTTTACTCTCAAAACAAGCATATGAATTACTACTATTATTCCTAATTATACACCTAAGGCTTAGAGAGGTGAAATAGCATTTCTCAAACCCCATAGCTATGAAGGATTTGAGCACAGGCAGGCTGACTCCAAATCTTAACCACTGCACCATACAACTGCCTATAAACATGTACTATTTTTATAATTTGAGTAAATAAAATAAAATCTAAACATCAATTTAAAGCAACTATATCTACTAACCAGAAATCAGTAGCATTACGACCTGTGAGCTTATTCTTCCCATGATCTTTCTTACATATTTCAAAGGCAATCTTACCTTCCTAGCCACACCAGACCTCTCCTCCCCAGCCTCATCTCTGCCCAAAGATTTAAAGATACAGTCTTCATCAGACTCGAGGTTTTATGGTCTTTTAATCTCCCTATAATTCATTTTTATCAGCTTTCCTTTGTCTCCGGTGATGGCATCTTGTTCTGTAAAATACACACTGTAATTTGATTGTCGGTTCCTCTGTGTAATATTCTTAGCCAGTTTCTGCTTTTTTTTGAACCTCAAACCCCATTCTTTAACTGATAGTTTATACTTCCTACTATCAATGGGAATGGGAATGGGAATGGCCGCAATACCCAGCATCGACCCCTGGTTCCCACAGCAAAGCCCCATGGTTAGTTAGGTTTTCAGCTCCTTAGGGTGGAGGCAATGGCTGAGAAGCACCTTCAAAGAGCACCAACAGATTGCATTACAGTCTGTCAACCCTGCTCTCGAGAAAGGAATTGGCAACTCATTATATTAAAGAACTGCAATCAAGCATCTGGAATATGGCCCCGCACGTCGATTTTATGTGAACTGATGAGATTCAGCCATTTATTATCTTGCACTTTTTGACATAATCTTATCCCCAACATCTCCAATACAAATGTACGTTCTGCGTGAATCACAATTGTTATTCAAGCCACACCTTGGGGAATATGCTCTGTTTCAGAGACTCAGCTTTGCAGAGTTACATGTAGACTTATTCCAAAGAGAGAATTATGTACTTTTAAATTTTTAATTAACAAAATATCTGCCCCCTTCATGAGGCATCATGCCAGCAGGAAAATTGAGACAGCTTCTTAATAAAACATTTGTGTCCATCCGTGCCCTGTTAAGCAATAACCTCCTCATCATTTTTACACAGTCAACAATTAGACAAAGCAGACAGGCTGCAAAGGTGTGAAATTGTCATCATAATAGCTACAGTTTATTGAGCACTCACCATGTATGTACCCAGTACAGCGGCCTGTTTTATACACATTATTTCATTAAATCTTCCCAATTGTCCTATAATATGTTATTATCATCCCCACGTCACAAAGAAAGAAAGTGAAGTTTATTGATTAAATGATTTTCACAAAATCACAAAGCTAGTAAGTAGTAGCTCTGGGATTATCTATCAGTTAGCTTTGCTGAATAACAAACTACCCCAAAACTTAATGACTAAAAACAACCACCATTTCTCTTACTCATAAAACTGTAAGTCAGAGATTTGGGCTCAGTTCAGCTAATCCCAGCTGGGCCTTCCTCATGTGTCTGCAGTCAGCTGCTGTGTGCTAGCTGGGGTACTAGGGTTCTCACCCATGTGGCTTCCCATTACGCAGAAAGCTAGCTCAGACTCATTCACAGTGAAAAAGGGTAAGTCTCAACATGACTATACTTTTTGACCATCTGCATTACATTTGCTATTCTCCCACTGGCCAAATGCAAGCACCAAACCAGCCCAAATTCAAGTCCAAAGTAGAGTGAGACTCTATCTCTTGAGGCCATTTTTGCAGTCTATCACCAGTTTCAACCCACATTTTGTTGATACCAAAACCCACTACCCTATGCCATTCCTGGATTTCTTTGGCCACAGATCTAGTTCTCACCCCACCCCACCCCACCCTGCTCTGCTCTGTATCACATGGATACTGACTCTTGCAGACTGAGTTTCCAGGGTCCTGTGAAAGCCAATGCAAGTCATGGAAATAGATTAGAAGACAGGAGGAGAGAGAAGTGAGTAGACCTCCCCCTCCCTCTCCTCCTCAGGCTGCATCGCTAGCAGAGGTCCCCCCTGTACAGGCCTGGCAAGGTTTCAGTCTCCACCTCCCCCATGTATCCCTTCTGCCCAGGGGCAGTGATGGCTTCCTGCCATTGCTAATGTCAAGGTTTCCACATCATCTTTTGACTTCCCAGATCCTCTGAAACCTGCATAACCAATTCCCTGTGTTATATCCCCTCTGTTCTAAATATTTAATGACTTATGTTGTCCTGGTTAAACAGTGAGTACTACATACACTCCCCTGATCTTCTGAGTCTCCTACATGGCACCACTTAGTAATTTCCACTCTACAGGGCCAAGCACTATGGAAGCACCAAATTCATCCACTCAGAAAACATTTATTGAGGAACAACTAAGCCCAAACCCTGGGCTACACACTGTGGCTACAAAGTTGAATAATACCTTATAAAACCAATGCACAGGAGACAGGCCTATATACAAATAATAACCATATAGTAAAGTTCTTTGATGAAAATATCGACTTCACTGAAAAACAGCCAGCTGTGGTAAAATCAGTGCACAGTTCTGGAGTCAGATCACCTAGGTTGGAATCTGGAGCATTTTTACTACCAGTGAGCAACTTTTCTATTCTCTCCTTCCTCCTTGGTACAATGGGGACAACAGGACTAAATTCATAGGGTTATTGTCAAGATTAAAAGCGAGCCCGGTCGGGCGTGGCTCAGCGGTTGAGCATCGACCTAGGATCCAGGCGATCGGGGTTCGATTCGTGGTCAGGGCACATGCCCCGGTTGCGGGCTCAATCAATGACTTTCTCATCATTGATGTTTCTGTCTCTCTCTCTCCCTCTCCTTTCCTCTGTCTGAAATCAATAAAGATATATTTTAAAAAAAAAAAAGATTGAAAGCGATAATACCAACATTGGAACTTAGGCCAGTGCCTATCTGGCCCATAATAAGTGTTCACTGAGTGTTGGGTATGACTTCACAGAAACAGAGCAGAAGGAACGTACATTTACTTTAGGGATAAGGGACGCCTCCCAAAAAGAGGAAGCCTTTCAGAGGCTCTTAAAAAAAGAATAAGTGGTTACCAGTTGAAATTCCACTTCCCCAAAGAAGTTTCTCCAGACCCCATCTAAAATGATTCATCCTCTATCTGACCACCCTCAGCATTTTGTTCTCAGAGTCCTAGAATAGCATATCTTGTCTTCATCTTGTTATAGCCATTGGCATGCATGCTTTATCTTCCCCACAAAACTGTAAACACCTGGAAGGCAAACACTCACCTCTCCACCCTTGTCTATCCTAAGCACCCTGCTTGGCACATAAGCAAACATACCAGTTTTGTTTTATTTCAGTGTCTCTGCTGTAGTTGCAAATCTTTAGACAGCAGCCACTGACTTTGGACGATGAAATTATCACCTGGTAGAACCCTGATCCAGCACTTTTTAGAGTTATGGTATATTACATATATGTCTGCCATTCAGAGAGAGTAGATATGACCTTGAAAAACACCATGAATGTCTCCCTCTCCCATACAGCATCACATTAACCAGGTCTCCTGTGACTCTTATGTATAATGATATTCAGTGACATCAATGCTATAATACCTTTCAATAACCACTGCACATCATAAACCTCAATGGAAGCATTCTTACTTAGACTCAGTGAAGCAGCTTATAACTGAGGCAAATGGTGGTGTGCTGATAGACTGTTTCTGCTGGCTACTCAATAAGTATTTTATTAATGGAGAAACAGCTAATAAAGAAAAAATAATAATGTTTTAAATATAGTAGATTTTCATATATAGGCAAATTTTTAGGATCACAGAAATTATTTCACTGACCAGTGTGCTGTTATTAACCACTGCCTCTCAGCTCCAACCCACTCTGCTCTGCTGACTGCGTGAGCCTGGGCCTGCAACCGGCCTCCTGCTCCAGGGTTCACCAGGTGGAGAATGGGGCTAGAGGAGGAAACCGGCAATTGTGTATTCTTGTTTGCTTCCTGGGGACATCCTGTCTGTTCCCTCTTCCTAGGGGAACGGCACCTTAGAAATGCTTCTTCACTCCTGGCATGGAATTCCTGGAACAGCAGCTGAATCTGTTTGGGGTGTGTTCTCTCCCACCCTGGTAGAAGCAGCCCCAGTGACACCAGTACCAGGCAATTGGTGCTTCTCCACCGAGGTCAGAGGTTCAAATCCATTTCAAAATTCTCCTCCAGCTTTTCTTTCTAGTCAAGTTTATTGAGTTTAATTTACGTAAAATAAAATGTTACCATTTTAATTGTATAGTTTTATGAGTTTTTACATATACTAATTTAATTATCATTCCAATTAATACACAAATAATTCCATCACCCCCAAAGTAACTGTGTGCTCCTTTGCAATCAGTACCTCTCCTCAAAGTCTTGGAAAACAAATGATCTGTTTTCTCTTTTCTACTTTTGCCTTTATTAGAATTATTTCACGAAATTGAAAGCATGCTGTATATACTTTTTTGTGCCTGGCTTCATTCATTCAGGTTAATATCTGTAAGATTCTTCCATGTGGTTACAAGACTCAGTAATTCTCTTTTTATTGCTGATAACTACTTCTTTGCACTGATATGCCATAGTTTATTTATCTGTTCACTTGCTGTTGGACATATATATGACTGTTTCCAGTTTGGGGATTATATAAATAAAACTGCTGTGACATTCATGTACAGGTCATTGAATGAACATTTGTTTTCATTTCTTTTGAATAAATGCCTAGTAGTGGCATTGGTGAGTCATATAGTAGTTGTACCCCTAGTTTTATGAGAAACTCAAACTGTTTTGAATGGGTCGTACCATTTTATATTCCCAGCAGCAGCAGTTGCAAGTTGCAGTTCCTCCATGTCCTCACCAGCATTTGGTGTAATCAGCCTTATAATTTTAGTCATTCACTGAGTTTGCAGGAGTTATTTTATTGTGGTTTATTTTACATTTCCTAATGACTAATGATTTTTAGCATTTTTTCATTACTAACTGGCCTGTCACATATCTTCTTTTGTAAAGTATCTGTCCAAATATTTTACCCTCTCTTATTATAATTTGTTCTCTACCAAATTATGAGTTCTTTAATATATTCTGGATGAAATTTTTTTTATCAGATTTATATATTGGAATATTTTCTCCCAGTCCATGCCTTCGGCTTTCATTTTCTCGAAGTACTGATGTTAATTTTGACGAATCCCGAATTATCCATTTTTTTCTTTCTGACTCATGATTATTGTGCCCTAAGTAATCTTTGCCTGCGCAATATCACAAAGAATTGCTTCTACGTTTTGTTCTAGAAGTTTTGAAATTTTAGTTCTTACATTTAGGTGTATTATCCGAATATTAGGGCCTCAAAACATAAGATGCAAACATTGACAGAAATGAAGATAGAAAGAAATTAATTTTGATCAGATATTTCCACACCCCTCTCTCAATAACTGTCAGTTCGGGATGCCATCACAAAATACCACAGAATGGGTTACTTAAGCAGCAGAAATTGCTTTCTCATAGTTCTGGAGGCTGGACGTCTGAGATCAAGGTGTCAGTAAGGTCAGGTTCTGGTGACAGCTCTCTTCCCGGTTTACAGAAAGCCACTTGCTAGATGTGTCCTCACATGGCAGAGAGAGAGCGAAAGTGCATGTAAGCTCTGCAGTGTCTCCAAATACCATCACACTGGGGATTAGGGCTCCAACATATGAGTTTGTGGGTGACACAATTCAGTCCATAGCAATACTCAATAGAATGACTAAGCAGAAAATCAGTAAGGACACAGATTTAAACAACACTTTCAACCAACTTGATTTAATTGACATTTATAGAACACTCTAAGCAAGAAGAGCAGAATAAACTTGTGTTTTTTTAAATGCACACAGAATATTTACCAGGATATGTCATATCTCTGGGTCATTAAAATTTTTCAATGAATTAAAAAATATGTTCTCTGAACACAGTGGAATCTTATCAGAACTCAGGAACAAAAACATTTCTGGAAAATGCCTAAATATTTGAAATGTAAACAACACATTTCTGATACCCACGGATCAAAGAAAATCTTAAAAGGGAAATTAGAAAGTGTTTTGACTAAATTGGAAGAAAATGAAAACATCATACATCAAAGTTTGCCACTAAAGTAGTACTTAGGGAAATCTTTATAGCACTAAATGTCTATCTTTAAAAAAGACAGAAGGTCTCAAATAAATTTTGATAGCACATTAAGAAGCTAAGGGGGAAAAAAGAACAAATTTAACCCAAAGTAAGTAGAAGAAAAAATAATAATAAAGACTTGAGTGGAAATCAGTGAAGTAGAAAAAAATGGACAGCAACACAAAAACTTGTTCTTTGAGAAGATGGAATGATTATGTGCCAATGAACTCGAATGAGATGAAATGGTCAAATTCCCTTAAAGATAAAATTATCAAAGTTCACAGAAGAAACAGATAACCTGAAGAGCATGTGTTAATTAAAGAAAAGGAATTTGTAATTAAAGTCCTTTCCACAAAGAAAAATCCAAGACTAGATGACTTTCTCAATGAATTCTACCAAACATTTAAAGAACAAATAACGCCAGTCTTCACAAATCCCTGCAGAAAATTGAGGAGAAACTATTTCCTAACTCACTTCGTGAGGTTATAATTACTCTGATACCAAAACTAGACAGGACATTACAAGAAAACATGAACGTAGATGAATGAATTTTGAACAAATTTTGTCATATCAAACCTTCATACAGTACCAGTGGGAATTTAAAATGAAGCAGCCACTTTGGAAAACAGTTTGTGGATGCTCAAAATGTTAAACATAGTTACCATATAATCCAGTAATTCCAACTCCAAAATATCTACCTAAAAGACATAAAACATGTATCCATACAAAAATGTGCATACAACTACTTATAGCAACATTAATCATAATAGCCAGAAAATAAAAACAACCCATATGCCCATCAACATTTGTCTAGATAAATAAATGTGGTATATCTATACAATGAACTAGTATTTGGCAATAAAAAAGGAATTACTGATACATGCTACAAAATAGCTGAGCTTCTAAAACAACATGCAATGTATAAGACTCCAAAAGACAATATGTTGTATGATTTAATATATGAAATGTCCAGAATAGGCAAATCTGTAGAGACATAAATTAGATTAATGATTGCCTAGTGCTGTGTGTGAGGGTTGACTGGGAGAGACTGATAATGGGTCCAGGGTTTCTTTTGGGGTATCATGAAAAATGGTCTAAAGTTAGATGGTGATTGTTGTACAACTCTAATATAATTAAAATCATTAAATTTTATACTTTAAACAGGTGAGCTTTATGGTATCTAAATTATATGCCAATAAAGGTTACTGAATAAATAAGCAATTTGATACCTATTGATGAGGCAAAAGTTAAAAAAGGCTGAGAGTGCCAAGCCTTGGTAAGAAGGTGAAGGAACTGGAACTATCATATACAGCGGCTGGAAATGTAAAATGGAACAATCACTTCGGAAAATGTTTGACAGTTTCTTAAAAAGTTTAATCTATGCCTAACATATAATCCAATTATTCAAGCTTAGGTATTTACTCAAAAGGAATGAAAGTATATAACCCTTCAGAGATCAGTACATAAATGCTCACAGAAGCTTTACTTATAATAGCCAAAACTGTACACAACCCAAAAGTCCCTCAACAGGTGATTGAATAAACTGTGGTATGTCTACACGTGAAGACTATTCAGCATTAGAAAGGAATGGTATAAATGGATGGCGACTGAAACAATTATAATGTATGAAAGACGACAGAAAAAAGGAACTCATGCTGTATTGTTCCATTTATATGAAGTTTTAAGAAATGCAAATTGATCAACAGTGACAAAAGCAGATCAGTGCGTACCTGAGGATGAGGCTGGGGAAGAGGGATTACAAAGGGGCACAGGGAAGTGTTGAGGGTGATTAAGATGCTCATTATCTTGATTGTGGTGATGGTTTTGCAGCTGTATGCATATGTCAAAACATCAAATTTAACACATTAAATATGCACAGTTTACTGTAAATCAATTATACTTCAATAAATCTGTTTTAATAATAATTGAATGATTTATGCTTCCTGACTAAACCTTGATTGTTATAATAGAAACTAAAGAAGGAAGGAAGGGAAGGAGGGAGGCAAAGAGGACAGGAGGGAGGGAAGGAGGGAGGGAGAAACTCTGTATTGTGGAATTAAATGGAACAGAAAAAGAAAGAAATACATGGAATGGAATGAAATAAAATGAAAAGGATCCATCCCTTTTAAGTTCCCTACAGAGTTTTTCCAGATAAACTGGAAAATTATTTGGCAGTCTTATTGTTGCAATTATACAAGGAGAAAACAATTTCAGGATGCTTTAGTATTTAGTGGCATAGAATTAGAGATAAGAAAATGTATCAATATGCTCTGACGAACTTTTACTTAAACTTTTTTGTACAAAGCAATATTTCTGAAGGAAAAAAATACAGTCCATAATTTTGTCTTATGGATTCTATAGGTATGTGGTGTCTCCATTCTTTCATTTTAAGCAGTTGACAGATTCAGTTAAAGAGGGGGATAGTTTACTGCCTAGTTGATGGGTACGACACCAGAAGATCTTAAAACCCACATTAGAAGATCCCTCATAGGATGGGAATAGCAGTGGTATCAAAATTTACTCCTCAGCTCCACTAAAGAATTTTGCTATTGTAGAAAAGCATTCCTTCAATAAACATGTGCATCTCTAGGGAAATTAAAGAGTCCTTGTGACAGAGCCTGCTAAATGACCTTAATGTCCAGCCTCTCCTTCTTTCTTTTTAATATTACATCCCCACCAATATGGTATAGCATGGCACATGGCCAATCAATTGGCTAGAATATTTCCTGTACTCCCTTGCAGCTAAAGATGACCATGTGACTAAGTTTTTAATCAATGGAATATAAAGAGGAGTGATGTGCTCAGCTTTTACATCACTTTCCTCCACCTTTCTCTTTTTCCCTTCCTAAACACTGAAACATAAACGTGGCCATAAAACACCAGCATCAAAAATGCAGATGGATAACACCGTAGTCAGAAGTGGGGCAAATGATTAAAGTCATTGGAGTCCTGGCTGACTTTGTGAGGCAGTTACTTCCCTGTCTTGGGCTGCTCCCAGCACCTGAAACACTGAGTGAGAGAGAAATGGACTTCTCTCTTACTTGAGCCTCGGTAGTTTGGTTTCTTCTCAGACGGCTGGGGGTCCTGGCCCTTACCTACCTAAATTCAGTATATTTCTTGGAATAAAAGAGATACGAGAAGATTTATAACACGAGGCATTAGAATGTGATAATAATTGAGCTGAAGAAAGGCAATTCCTAGCCAGAGGCAAAGAAATGAAAGAAAAGGGTTCTAAGGATGAAAGAGGCAGAGGACTTGGCTGAAGGAGAGAATGAAGAGAGAAGAGACTGCTGAGGACTGAGCCTCTCTATTTAAATCAAAAGGAATTTGAAAAATTTCCAGCCAAGAGCATTTCAATTTGTGCCATAATTTAAAGTCAATAATGCATTTTGGCAATGGCGAGTTCTCTAATTATACAGGCAAATGTGTTGATGGCGTAAAGTGGTGTATCTCCCCATAAAGCAAATGCCCTTTATTGTGCAAATATTACAAATGACTTTGAGCTCTCCATCTTTTAATAAAGTGGATTTTCCTCTAATTTTCCAACTATACAGAAATAATTAAGAGTCAGATACATATTTATTGTATTTCCCACTTATCCCCATCTAGTCTTCATAGCATAGTTCAGGAAATGTGTTGGCTCATGATTCTTTGGTCCTTGTAAAATGAAAATAATTTAATCACTTTTAGAATGAAATACTGCCATCTAAAACTGAAATGTGTGTCAAAGGACACCACTATAAGTCTAACATGCAAATGTGGCATTTCACTGGCTTTGCCCTCAGTGACATGCAATCCTGAACTCCCACAATTCCTTTCAAGAAAACTTTGCTGACATCACTCCCCATCATCTGCATTTCCAATTTCTAGCAACAATCCCCTACAAGTTAATTATGGCTACAATAGTGCTGTATAACAATCTCAGCAGCATACAATAATAAAGACTTATTTCTCTCATTGCTGTGTAGATGGATTTACACTGGGCTCAGTTGAGCAATTTTGCTGCGCTCACCTTGGCTCACACACAGCCTAGAATGAGCTCAGCTCAAGAAACTAGTCTCTGCTCCACTTGTCTATCATCCTGCTGCTGGTAACAGGAGCAAACTCAATTATGCCGGCTTATTTCAAGCCTTTGGTCATGCCTGTTAACATTCCATTGGCAAAAGCATGTGTCTGAACACAAAATCAAGGAGTAGGGAAATACACTCTGCCTCTTTCATGGGATAAATTACAAAGTTACTTGGCAATGAGCATGTACAGGGTGGGGAAAAGGTAGGTTTACAGCTGTGAATACATAAAACATAGAATTTATTCTTGTATTATTTATTAATTATGGCATTATTTTCCATAAGAACAACTGTAAACCTACTTTTGCTCCACCCTGTATATATGGGGAAGTGAAGAATTAGGGTCATTAATGTACACTACTGAAACCCATTGTATGGGTACTTAAAGGGAAAATTCTTTTTCCACACTCTAATACTTCTGCATCAGATGTGTGGGAGATTTCCCCAGCCCAAGCAATTCTCTTACACCAACTGAGTGTCTTATAATTCAATTCTGACACTACCTGGAGGTAGAGTCAGACCGCACAGGGTAAAGGCTCAGTCCCACTTCAGACAAATTGTCACCTGCACTTATGACCCACTAGTTATAAATCAGAGGTTCTCACTACCACCACCCCCTTAGGTTTGATAATCTGCTATAGCAGCTCACAGAACTTAGAAAAACAGTTTACTTACTAGATTACTGATTTATTATAACATCCAGGAACAGTGAGATGGAAAAGATGCAGTAGGCGAGGTATAGGGGAGTTGGCACATAGCTTCCATGCCCTCTCCAGGTGTGTACCCTTCCAGCACCAACCCAAAAGCTCTTTGAACCCCATACTTCAGAGATTTTCATGGAGGCTTCATTATGTAGTCATAATTGATTAAATCATTGGCCACTGGTGATTAATTCAACTTCCAGCCCCTCTCCCCTCCCCAGAGGTCAAGGGATGGGGCTGAAAGTTCTAACTCTCTAATCACTGGTTGGTTCCCCTCGCAATCAGGTCCTATCCTTAAGGGCTTTCTAAAAATCACCTCATCAATATAAAACTCAGGTGTGGCTAAAAGGGGCTTGTTATGAGCAACAAAAGAAAACTTCATTGCTCTTATTATTAAGGAAATTCCAAGGGTTCTAGGAACTCTGTGCCAGGAACCAAGAGGAAGATCAAATGTATATTCTTATCATAAATCACCATATCACAGATACAGACACACACACACACGCTGATACATACACACTCCTATTCTGTTTTGTCTCCTGCTCCTGTCACCTCTCCTTAAGATGTCCTTCCTAGGTCTGGTCTGGTAGCTCAGTTGGTTAGTGTCATCCAGATACTCCACGGTTGTGGGTTTGATTTCCAGTCAGGACACATACAAGAATCAATTAATGAATGCATAAATAAGTGGAGCAACAGAATCTCTCTCTCTCCCTTCCTCTCCAAAAACTCAGTCAATCAATAAAAATTAAGATGTCCTTCCTAAACACCTAATTTAAATATGGTTGTAGCTACATTGGTGTAGTAAAAGCAGAAACTAGAAATCAGCCAACATATTCACAGTCTGGATTTGTCACTAACCAACTATGTAACTAATGAGAACTTGGGAAACAATCTCTTCAAGTTTCTTTCCAAACTTCAAATTCTCAGTTCTATGTTTAGTCTATAGTCCCATATTCCCTTCCAATTTCCCACAATCATGGGACATTATTACCTTCATTCATTTGTTCAACAAATATCAACTGGATGTCTTTTGTTTATTAGGCCCTATTCCAGGAACTGGGCATTCAGAGAAATACTAAGCCAAATCTTCATCTTCCAGGAATCTCAATCTAGTGGATAAAACAGACAACTAAAGCAACAAAGACAATGACAATTTGTAGTGTAAGTGCTTGATAATTAGTATTTTTATTGTAATATAAGTGCATGTCCCTAAGCATTTGATTGCTGAGGTATCTATTTCAAAGACATCCATCTCTAATAAATATATTGCCAGCTACTAGATAAAGAGTCAGGCCAACTCATTTGTGAAGTTTCCTTTTAGAAAACATTGGGTGACTTAAATGACCACTTGACTGACCCTGCATTTTCCTTTCCACTTTAATCCCCACTCTATGTTTTAAATTCATCAATAAAGAGTGAAGCCAAGAAACGCTAGGCACCCCAAGCTCAGGTTTGAGAGACATATCTCTCTCTCTCTCTCTCTCTCTCTCTCTTTCTCCCCCCTTGACCTCGCTGTGTCACCCTGGGTGTGCAAGTACCCTCCAGACTAGTGGGTATTAAATCTTGTTTTTCCAATATCCCTGATGGTTATTGCTAAAGTGCATCTTTCAATCATAAGAACCAAAAGGACTATTCCAGCCACAACATTGGCTCCAGATGGAGAAATGTCAATAGGGAGTCTCCACAAGTAGTGCAGGCCAAGGAAGTGCTCCCAGGAATTCCTAGTAGATAGTATCACTATCACAAAGCTACAGCTACATAAGACTAAAGGGCACTTCAACCAAGTGATCTGCTTGCTGTTGTACTACATTATGGTGAGAGATGCTAGAGGATTTGTCCAATTGATATAAAAATTTCAAGTAATACATCTCCAGGATTGGACTGACCCAATTTCTATTCCTAAAATACCAAAAGGATTGTGCACATGTTTTAATCATGAAAAGACGTAATTGCTGACTGAGTTAAATTACCTGTGGTTGTAGCACTGAAAAAGTCCACATTTTCTTACTAGTTGTCGGTGGCTGGGAACCACTTTTAATGTCTATAGGTTGCCCATAGTTCCTTGCCTCATGTGTCATAGTCAGTTCAGAACATAGGTCAATATGTTTTCTTCCAGGTTACCACTTCTTCTAAAAGCTCATCTGATTAGGTCAGGCCCATGAAGGATAATTCCCCCTTTGATTGATTCAAAGTCAACTGATTAGTAATATAATAGTCACAGGTCTTGGCAGCCATCTTAAAATACTGTCTACTGCACTATATGTTTGAATCCTTTTAACAGTTTTAGAAATGAGAGTAAAGAATGGAATTCCTTTTTTGTCAAATTGTGTCTTATTAACACTGCTGGAAAACCAAACACTGGGTCTCAGTGTTTATGAAAGAGAGACTTCATGGGCACTCGGTGTTAAACCATGGAAAAGGCTGAATAGCTTGTGATCAGCTCTTTGTGTCTCTGAAAGTCTAGTTTCAGATATCATATTAGACTCTCTGAACATACCCTTTCAAATAAATACACACAATATAAGGAAAAACATCAATATCATTAGAAAATGATTGCACATTTTTGGACATATCAAAATTGCCTGTGTAGAGCCAAATAAAGAATATCTGCCCTTATGAGAGAAAATATTTTCATATTTTTACATCACCACTGACTATATAACAATGAGTGGTGAATAACTTTATTTTTGCTTTAAAGATTTCTTGAAATGGTAATTGGAAATTAACCCTAAGAGACTCTGAAAGAGCCACTGTAAAAATGTAGGATGCTTAAAGGTATATTATTAAATAAATCTTTATAAATTCAGGATTGGAAAAAAACCTAAAATATATTAATTGCCTATTGTTTTTGTGTTTTGACATATTTGTCTTCCTTTGACATTCACAGTGGTATCAGAACATTGCTTTACTCTCTCCATTTTCACAATGGGGAAGCTAACACTCAGTGAAGTGACTTCACCGAGACCATACCACTGGTCAGGAGCAAACCCAGGAAGAAAGCAAACCTAGAATATTCAACTCCATAGTCCTTACACCTTTCCACTATGCCAGTGTGGTTTCTCAATCATTTATCCATGTATTCACTCATTTACCAAATATTTATTTAGTGCTTGTTATGTATCAAGAATGGTCATAAGTTCTAGGTAATATGGTGGTAAAGACAGATTTAAGCTTTGTCTTCGTGGAACTGCTGGTCTGGTGCATTCAAAAATACAGCTTAACCTTCTCTTCCTGTGTTAAGCCTCCCCTCATCTATATAAATACAACTAATTCCCTCATCTGCGCATCCAAAGCATACTTTACTTAATACTTTGAGAGTGGACAGCATATTGTATCTCGGTTTACTGTATCCCAGAAAGTAGGCCAAGCAAGGTACCTTCCAGGCTCTCTTCCCAGGATGCCTGCCAAACTAATGGGGTTCACATCTGTCCCACACCCAAGGATACGAAGGAAAGGAACACACAACCTGAGTTAGTTCTCACTTTCAAGGAGGAAGGGAAAGTCATACCATACTAAATCAATGAGATTGCTAAACAGGAAACTCAAGTAATAACACAACAAAACTTACGAATTTAAAACATATGTTAAATGCTGGAAAGAAATTGAGTCACTGAAAGTTGCTATCATCTCCTTTCTTGCAGCAATAACTTTTATTCCATCAGAATTCCATCTTCCATAGACATTCTTTTAACACATTATTTTGCTGCTTTATTGTCCCTGGGGTTTAACATGTTTCTCCATAGCTCCAGAGCTTCTTCTGAGGGTAATAAGTGAAAGCAGTGGGTTAGTTGCCTATGAAATCCTGGGTGGTGTCAATCTAAATCTCCTCTTCCTCTGACTCTGAATTATATTAGCTCTGAAAACTTGATGTGATGCCACATTCAAACAATGGTCAGTTAAGAAAATCTTTGTGACCAAAAATTAACAGCCCAGTATGGTATAATACAACATAATGTAATATAAAACAATATAATGTAATATAAAGAGTTTCAATAAGAAAAAATATGTTTACAGAACACATCATGTTTTCTAAAATGAAAAGACATCACGGTGATTTGTCCTTGGGAGAAAGACTGACCTTTGGATGATTGAATTTGGTGTTAAAATAAGAAGCTGTTAACCACTGGGTATATATTCCTCCCTTGCAAGCTCTGGGGCTTTGGCAAGTCCCTTAACTTGAAGATTTGCTTCTTCTACCTGTGAAGCAGACACAATAACAGGCTGCACCTTGCGGGGCTGCTGTGGAGGTTAAAGGAGCGATGCATGTGAAGTACTAAGTCGGTGGCTGACAAGAGTAAGCTCTCAGTAAACAGTAGCTGTTTGTATTATGCTAATACATTCCTGTCCATGCGTAGCAACCGGACTCTTGAGAAAGACTCTGAGATACAAAACTAGAAAAAAGTCCACCCAAGTTCATTCCTGAAGAACAATCATATTTCCAGCTGCTGGAGGAAAACATTGCAAATAATCCCATTCAAGTCTTTTATTAGATTCTTGCTTGACTAATGGAACCACATCTGAATTTGGCATTTAGAATCCTCACAAAATGTATTCTTCATAGCACTTCATTGCATTCTGTTCTCCATGGATACATGTTTTTAGCATCCATTATCTATAATTTTTCTTTTTCTGTCTTCCTAAGAGAGTTCTCATTGCCGCTACCTGGGCCTTCCCTTTGTTTCCAAATATTTACTTCTTTAGCAAAATATTCTTATTTTGCTTAAAAAATTATTCTTCCTACGTGCAGCATTCTGACAACTATTGTCACTCTTCTTGCCTAACCCAAGACAGCCACCCAGCCTGACCACCTGCTTGTCATTTCTTTAAGCTCATTCTTCCAAGGAAATCCTTCTTGTCTGCATTATAGAGACTTGGAGCACCAGTGTTTGATAAACAAGACATGCATCCAACATTTAAAAAGCAGGGGAAAAAAACCCAGGTCTTCTGTTACATGCATTATTTTCATAAATTTTAGGTAAATATGTTTTCTTAGGGATTATTCCAGATACAGGCCAGAAATAGAATTTTGACAAATATTTCATAATCTCCAACTTTATGCGAAGCACTCAACTGAGTGCTGAGGACACAGCAGTAACAAGACAAATGTGGTTTCTTCCCTCACAGAGCTTGGAGTCCAGGGGATGAATAGAAAAGACAAATGGCAAACAAATAATTATGATATAATAGAGTGTTGAGGCAGGGGTGGGGTAAGTACCAGGGATTATCGGAGTAAGGCAGAAATAGTCATTATTGCAATAAATATTATACTTCTGTGCCACCTCCAATTCATAGTGAAGCTCTAACCTCCAATGTGATGGTGTTTGGAGGTGGAACCTTTGGGAGGTAATTAGGTTTGGATGAGGTCATGAGAATAGAGCCCCATGATGGGATTAGTGTCCTTGTAAGAAGAGTACAGGACCAGACATGGCTCTCTCCCTGGCCAGGAAGAGGGCCCTCACCAAGCCAAACCAGCAGGCACCTTGATCTTGGACTTCCCAACCTTCAGAACTAACAACTGTTGTGTAAGTCACCCTGTCTGGTATTTTGTTACAGCAGCCTAAGCTGACTGAGACAACTCCCTTCCACAGTGTAAGGCGGTGCTATTCAAAGCGTGGGCCATGGACTAGTGCCTATCTGCCAACTGGTAGTGGTCCACAATGAGAGTAAGTACAGAAATGAGTTTAAGTATTTATAAACATGGACCTTTGGTAATTGTTATATCTGTTAAAGTTTAATAGTAAGAAGATCTTTTGTATGTTTTTTTATTTTAAAATATAGTACATTTTGATAGGAGTGTATAAAATATTGGTCTGTGATGAAGTGTAAGTAGAAACACCAATTCAAAATTGGTTTTAACTAATATACTGAATTAGGGTTCTTCAGTGAAATAGAATCAGTAGGGTGTGTGTGTGTGTGTGTGTGTGTGTGTGTGTGTGTGTGTTGTGTGATTTATTACAAGAATTAGCTCGCATGGCTACAGTGGCCAAGAAGTCCCACAATCTGCTGTCCGCAACTTAGCGAACCAGGAGAGCAGGGGTTGTAGTTCAGTCTGAGCCCAGATAGAACAGGGGAGCTGATGGCAAAAGTACTGGAGTCCCGAAGCCTGAGAACAAGGAGCTCTGCTGTCTGTGGGTGGGAGAAGATGAATGTCCCAGCTCCAGAAGAGAGAGAACCCACCTTTCCTCCACCTTTCTGTTCCAGCCAGGCCCCGAGCAGACTGGATAATGCCCACACATGTTAGTGAAAGTAGACCTTTCCTCGGCTTCTGAACCAAATGCTAATCTCTTCTGTAGACACCCTCAGAAATAATGTTTTGCCAGTTATGTGGGCATCCCTTAGCCCAGTAAAGCTGACACATAACACTAACCATCACATACAATGAAGCGCCTTTTCCATGACCAACTGGTGTGGGATCTGGATCAATAGAGACTAAAGAAAGAGAGGCTCCCAGTCTGCCTGGAGCAGAGACCCTTCCTTTGGCAATGTGAGGCTAAGGGTTATGCTGATTCTTAGAGAGGAGAGATAGGAAGCTCTAATCTAGTTATTTTTAATAAATTAAACTGTACATAGTTCTTACTTGCTGGTGTGGATTCACGAGTAACCCTTTAATTACCTTCATAAATATCCTAAAGAACCTCCTCAGAGAGTTCTAATTAAAACAATAGTAATAGCAATAATAATATCCAAATGGTATTGACTCCATTAACAATGGTATTCAGAACTTTGAAGTGGGTAAACGAGGTAAGTAATTCTTCCCCACCCACCTATACAATTGCTATAAAAATGCTCTAAAATACATTCCTGCCTGGATGTGCTCCCTGCTATGATGAGTCTTAACCTTTATCCTTAGCACACAGTCCACTTTGTACTTTTTTATGGCTTCATTTGCATGTCTGTTGTCTTACCCCCCCACCCCCCCAGTGAGTTTTCAAAACCAGCATCCCAAAGGCCAACCCTGATGTAAAGGAATTAGTCACTATTTTCATGCCTAGAGGAACAGTTTCCTTTCCCCTGACTGTTGGCATAACACTTTCCCCCACACTCCCACCTCAAAATGCACCCGCCAAAAATGTTGATCTCAGAAATGAGAGACATTTGCTAGAATAAGTGAAACAAACAGAAGAGGTTATTGTGTTTTGAAATTTGGGAATCTGGAACTTTTAAATTCTGCCTCAGAAAACCAGCCAAAGCTGAAGCAAGCTGTGTGTTTGAATTTCTTGGATGGGGACCACCTGCTCTTGCTGAACTCCAACTGATGAATCTGTTCCCACAAAACTTCCCTTACCGTGCCTTCGCCACGTGCACACACCCTGGGCATTTCACAGATGTTTGTGGGATAGAGGAAGGAAGAAAGAAGGGAGGGAGGGCAGAAAGAAGGGAAGACCAGCCAGCAAGAAGGAGAAGGGAGAGGGGGAAACGGGCAAAGACATACATGGAAAAGAGTGCGTGTTGGGTGGTTGAACCCTCTGTTTCTGTCTGAGGGGAGGGGACAGCACTTCAAAGCATCAGCCATGGCTGCAGGGAGGGAGGTCAACAAAAACGGCAAAACAATTCTCTCCTTTTAAAGTCATACTCCAAATGTCAAACAACACAGTGATCTCTGAATTTCACGCCGATGTGGGTACCAGGTACCAAAAGCAACTTTCAGTTCTTGGGAGAGAGAAAGAAACTCAAGGTGTCCTGGAGCCTTTGCTTAGCTTTTCCTCTCTGTGGGCTCTGTGTCCCCAGGTCTTCATCCACCTGCCTCCTTCTAGCCATTTAGGATTCAGATCCAATGGAATCTCCTGGTGAGAACTTTCATGAGCACTCACGCATAAAATAAATAGCCCTTCTGTTTAATTCTCATCATAGCACTTACGACTGGCTAGTATTTTTGTTTGTTTATCATCGGACTCTGCTAGAATGTAAGCCTTGTGAACACAGGAATTTTGTTCCTAAGGCCTTGTTTTTTGCTATATCCCCTGTGCCTGGAACAACACTAAAAGCAAAGGGGGCTTTTAATAGATGCTTCTTGAATTCATGAATTCGTGTTTCTTTTTCTTTTGAAAAGGAGGGTGAAAACAGCTGTGGCCTAAGACATACATTCCCCCCATCTTTTTTCTAAACTGTTTTCAATTCCAGCTTGGAGTCGAAAACTAGTATTTGTAACATATTAATTTCTAAATTACATCTTCTCATTTTCCACAGATCATTTATCCCCATCAAATTTCAAATTTCTAAAGGGCTAAACAGCACCTTTATGTTATAATATAAATTGTTTACGGGCTTTATTGATTCTTTTTAAAAAGTGAAAAATATGTGTGTACATATTTCTATATAAAAAAATGTATAGTAAATGATTTTAAGCCTTCAAAACAGAGTTCTGATCATTCCAGGCAAGTTTTCCAGAGTAATTCAATCAACGGAAGAAGTATTTCAGCACTTACAGACAAAAAGAGATGTTTACCAAATAGAAAATTGCCCCATTGGGCAAGAACTCCTGTGTATTATAATTGTAGAGCTGAAAGTTCTCAGAAATCCACGAATTATACAAATTTTATGCAAGTGTTTTTTCTATCATTCAATAGTTTCCATAGCAACTTGGTCATTAGATTGTGTATATGCTACCTTGAAGACACAAAGCGCCATTCTCTCAAATCTATTTAAAGTGAAGTACTATGTTATTTCTCAGGGTAACGTTCTGTCTCTTTAGGGAAAAGATTCTGCCATCCTACACGGTGCCATTGTGTTAGTTTCACGTTGCTGGGCTCGATGTAATTTTGAATTCTCTCTTCTGTTCACGTTTTCAAGATGTTAAGAAGTAATAGGGCAAAATTATGATAAAGTTGAGGTATTTTCCTTTCTGGTGGAAAGGAAATTAGCAAAAGTGGGAGAAGCAATCAAGAATATGAGACACAAATTTAAAAATTGTACTCTAAAGATTGCAATGGAGTGAAAATCAGGATATGGGTTTGCAAATATAAATCAGGATCTGCATTTGCACAAGGTGGTTTCTGGGGACCAAGTAATATTCTGTTTCTTTTTCTGGGTACTGGTTACACAGGTATGGTCAGTTTATGAAACGGTAGATGCAGGAAGAATTGCCAGTCCTACTGACAATAAAACTACCGGTCAAAAAAAAAGTCAGTGGCCTATAGTTATGCTTGTAAAATTTCCAAAGTATTAATGATAACTCCGGGATGCTGTCTATATCTAATGGACTTCTTAATGCTCTCTGATCTGAAGTGTTGACTCTAAATATTTTTTATCTGAGCAATGTATAGTTGGAATCATAACATCATCTTTCATAAAGATAATGCATGGTGCTAAAAGCCCATCTAATAGTGCAATTCCTTTTTTAATTATCTCCTCTGGCATAATATACCCACCTACTTTCAATTATTATGCTCATCATAATTAAGTCATAGAGACATTCTGTCTCTTAATGTGTGAATAGTACAATATGAGCAAAGGACAGAGAGTCAGAGTACAACTTGGAATGACTTTCTCACTATTTACTGAAGCATTTTGCTGTTACAAAAAAATACTCCACTTTATACAGATATTTTTTCCATGCAGTATCAAAGGCAAATTCCAAGGAAAGCATTTCAAATAAGGGTCTACAAATGGTTTAAAAAGTTGCCAAACAAAACAAACCAAAAACAGAGTCATAGAAACAAAGACCAAAGGGATGTTTACCAGGAAGGAGGGGTTGGAGAGTTGGGGGAAAGGGGAAAGGGGAATATAGTCAATCATATTGTGATAAGTTTACATAGTGACAGGTGATCACTAGAATTAGTGGGGTGATCACACTGTAAGGTATAAAATGTCGAATCAGTATATTGTACACCTGAAACTCATGTAACCAATATGACTATATAGCAACTATACTTAAACAAAAATAAATAAATTTGTTAAATGTTGCCGAAAGAAGTAGTACAAACCAGGATTTGAATCCCAGTTTCTTTGCTTATCACTGTATGACTTTTCAAAGCTTCACTTTCTTCACATTTATATAACCCTTTCATCCAACTTTGTTATCATGGGGTACACAGTGATGTCACTCTTTTAATATCTAAATCAGCACATCTCAAATCTCACTCTGTGACTCTGAGTCCATACTGCTTCTAGGTATTCCCTCAGATTGCAAGTGCTGATTTCTCTGTCCACAGCAACAATCCCATTTACTATTTTCAGAGAATATCATCAGCCCATGCAAGGGACCTCATTCCTAATATTGTCTATATGGTGTAGACAATAAACCCGAACATCCTGGGGGATTCCAATCAAATTCCTGGTCATTGTCTTCACTGAGGTCTTCTACAGCAGTTCCCCTGAGACTGGAATCAGTAGGGAGTTTGGCATCAGTGACATGTTAAGTCCAGAACCAGCCTTCCTCCCTTCCAATCACTCAAATCATGGGCACAGACTTCTCCCTTTACTCCCCAGGCACACCTTATTGTTATTATTGCCATAGTTATGCATAGTAAGCATTTGATAAATATTGGTTGGGTATATCAATGAATGGACAGATGAATAGAGAGGAGCTTCCCACTAGAGTTGTGGAAATTAAATGAAGGAATGCATGCAAAGTGTCTAGCATAAAGTACTATGTGACTTTAGAAAAAAATGTGAGCTCCCTGTAATTTCTGATAGCAATGTTAAGTCGAAGAAAATCTCTAATTTATGTTTCAAAACACAATTGAAAAAGCAACAAACATCCACTTTTGAAACAAAAAAGTTAATCCCTTAGTGTCGGTAGTCACGCGTGTAAATGAAATCAGCAATTAAATTTTATTTCAGCATCAACATCCTTGAAACTGTACCTTCCAATTATGCAAAACACCACTTAAACAATGAATGCACAGCTCTTGTTTCATCAGTTTGAACTACTTCATCGAAACATTTTTAGTTCTTTTAATAAAAAGATTGTTTTCATACTACAGCTTGGGGAAAATAAGAAAATAAGGCAAGGCAGCAACATTTTGCCATAGCCAAGAGGGAGGCAGAAATTCTCTGAGAAATCTGTTTTCTTCTCCTGCATAAGCAATAGTGTTCAAATTCTTTGTCACACTAATTTTCATAGCTGTTGAAATCATAGTGAATTTCATCTGTATTTCAACTGTATTATATTCTTTGAAAACAATTTCTTTAATAACCCATGTGCTTCATATTTTTATTATTGTTGCTGTTGTATCTCTTGATTTTTAATTGTGATTATTATGACCATTTTACTCTAGGTTTTCAAATGTAAACAATTTTATTCAGAGTTGCCTAGTACGCTTCATGATCTCCAGAGGACCTATAAGTCTGATGACACGTTGTAGACAGGAAATAAATATTTATGGTATTAATGAAATGTGATACCATATATATATATCATTTCAGTAAAGAGAAGCACAAAACTATTGGTAAATAAGACCCAAACCTGAATATAATTTATAATAATCACTGTTAAATAGAGAGTATTCCAGAACTGGGAATCATGGTGGAGGTAGGAAATTTTGGGGAACTGGGATTTTAAAAAATTAGAAAGTGTAATCTTGAATAAGGGAAAAAATGAGACTTTAATACACTTGCGTTTCCTTCCCCGTAAGTTCCATGTACTTGTCAACTCAGTAAATCCCTTCATTAGACTGTCTATGCTTAAGAGTTGACAGTGAAAATGACCACATAACCCTGATATAATTCACCTCAGGTTGGTTATTGTTTTGTCAGGCCCACTGAAGCCAGACCACAATCCCAGGGTGAGAGATGAGGGCTTCCCTGCGGGGAATGCACCTTTCCTCTCAATCAACCCATGAAAAGATTAACCCTAAACCAAAACATGGAGTCTGAAGACCAGAAGAGAGAAAGACTTCTTCCTCTCTCTAGAGCTAAAGCCAACTGGACAAAGACACTGAGCTCCAGAGAGGCCTGGCACACTCCAAGCACTGAATCCCCCAGCCAAGGAGAACCACACGGAGACCAGGGGGCTCTGCGAGGCCTGGGGGTTCGCGGCACAAAGAGCAAGCGCAACAAGGACAAGGGATGGTATTCAGGGGTTACCGAGTCCTCTGACCTCAAAAGAATCAGAGTGAATTCTGGCTGCATTTGTGAGTGACAAAAAAACAACCAGAAGTGACCAGTTAGACACGAGAAAACCCCTGCACATTATAGGGCTACCAGTAGAGAGTCTCTAACACAAAACTGGATGGATTACCTGCTAATATACAGGCCTATGGGATTTCAGAATGTCGCATTTGGGAATATCAACTATTTGTATATCAGCCTGATCACACTAGTTACATTTGGGAAAAGGTGTTAAATTAAACCTCCGAGAAGTTAGGCTTGAAATCTCAAAAGAAAGAATTCTGTGTCATGGGAAATAGAGAGAGTGTAGAATAGTGATATAAATTCTACAGGTATAATATGTAGGAAGCAAAATCATTAAAGAAATTTTTAAGGTAAACAAATATTTTTTTAAATTTCAGATCTTCAAATGTTCGTGTATCAGTTTACATAATAACCTTAAATATTTTCATTGACTATTGAATACAGCACTCTAAAAATAAAACTCAAAGGTTGGGGGGCTAGGCAAAAAACTTACAAATTGGCAGTTACAAAATAGTTACAGGGATGTAAAATTCAGCATAGAGAATATAGTCAATGATATTGTAATAACTATATATGGTGCCAGATGGATGCTAGATGTATTGGGGGTATCACTTTGTAAATTATATAACTGTCTAACCACTATGCTATACACCTGGAACTAATATAATATTGAATGCCAACTATAATTGAAAAAAATAAAATAAATAAAACTAAAACTCATAAAATCATGGAATCTAAGAGTTAGAAGGAACTTCTGAGGGTATGAGGACCAGTTTCCCCTCTATAATAATACAGATTCCCTTATATAACACCCCAAACCACAAGGACACAAGAAAAAGTGTTATTGGATGCTACTAATGATCTGTGTAAGATGAGCCAATCTTCTAAAATTATGATCTAAACACAAATGTTCTCTTAAACCAGTCATGCTGTCATAAGAATTAAAAGGGGCATCACCTGGTTATAAGACTCAAGCCTATCACAAGAATAAATTGGGGAAGTTCCTTTACCAGTTACTTCCTACTTAAAAAATATATTACATGCCTGATTACATTTCAAGTTTATCCTAAAGAAGAAAATACAAAACTTCTGAATCTGAGACCTTAGTAACTAGCATTTATTTGTAGGAGTAGACTCCTTTAGACTTCAGAATGAATTTTGGACTATAACCTTGATGGAGACTGGAGACACACAACATTATTTTCTTAGCTCCTAGAACTGAACTTCTTTTCATGAATTATAGAATATTTTTTAATCTAGTAAACATGTCTAGTGTGCTGCTATGGCATCAGGTCAATCAGGTCAATCACTCACACATATTATAAGAAAATAAGGGGGAGGGGCTGGCCATGAATACTTTGGTTTGTCTTACTCTCTGTACTGTAGGGGAATGTCTCAATAAGGATTTTAAATTTTTTGAAAGGAGCTTTTAAGTAGTCACATAGTGCTGGCCCTATTTCACATATAGAAAGGGCCACACAAGACACGCAGATGGCTGTTAATTATGCACTGCTTCTGATCACAGCATTTGGGGTTGGCTTATTGGCCTTTCTCTTCTGTCAGAAAGGATCAGCTCAGCATTTGGATCTTCAATGCTTTGCATTTCAGGCACTGCAACTCTTTAAGCTGCTATCACATTGTTAGGTCAAAGCTGAAGAAGCAAACGTCCCTGTTGCGGAGAACCTTTTAGAAGGTGTTATTAGAACTGTCTCAGATAAAGTGATGTTGTGTAGACTGGTTTCCTTAACAATGTCATGGATTCTCTGATTAGAAAACTCAAATTGTTTCTCTGAGGATTGCTCCCAATGATGTTCCAAATGTAAGCTGCTTTGCATAGCTTCCAAAGCAAAACATGATTTTTGAAGGGACATAGGCTTTCAAAATTTCCATAATGAGTGAGCATACTTTTCAAGTGTTTTGACAGAACTGTTGTCAGAGATATTATGAGAGCTCTACTCAATACATAAAATAGTTTTTTAGCATCATAAAAGCACTGAAAAGATTAAATGCTAAATCCCTCAAGAAAAATGTGCTAAGCAATTTTAAACAGCTAACAAGATGGAGTTCCTTGGGGGAAATTATGACAATGCTCTCCTTGCCTTATTTTCGAGTCACCAAACACAAAATAAGAAATTAAGCTGTAGTGAGTTACAAAATACAAACTGTAATAGAATATATGTGAGAAACATTTTAAGATAATAAAATAATAATCCTTACGTTTGTCAGAAAAAAATAGATGAGGAAAACGGAGGAAAAATTATTTAGGGTTCTAAGTCCAAATGATACAACATAACTACTAGAGGTCATGGAAAAAAATTAACTGATAAAAAGAAAATTGAGCTCATTTTAGAGATTTTATAGAGCATATGGAAGCCAAATATCTGGAAGTGTGTGGAAATGATTTATGTAGCATGAAGAATTACGTGAATTGTATTATTAGAAAAATGTAAATGTATTCTCTATTGGAATTCCTATAGCTGCTTAGCTAGTCACTTTTCGCAGACATTAACCCTCCAAAATGAATGTGAATGTTTGACTCTCCTTAGAGCTCTAGCCCATCTATGCACAGTATAATCAAACTCAGCGGGGCTGAGACTTACCTTTTACTGAGAAACTCAGGTTTTGACAGCATGTGGATGGCTCCTGTATTTTGTAGGTCATAGAAAGGTAAGGGCAAAATTGCCAAAGTAATTTTGTTTAACTTGCCAGCATAAGCTGCCTCCTTGCAATGTATTCTCTATTCTTCTTTACATTAAATATATTTTAAACAGATTTCATTTATTTCCCTGGGAAGCATAGCTCAGGCTTTTCAGACTTAACAGTTATTATAGTATTCTTAGTATTTGGTATAATTAGTCTTTTCCTATGTGTTAACCTATATTGAAAAAAATCAAGCTCTTCCAGTTGAACAACACCATACAAATATGGCCATCTTAATGCTCCGCAAGTCAATCTAAATCCTTACTAATTTAAAATAGATTGATGGGTGGCAATAATTCTTCTGGGTATATTCTAATCTTGATTGACACAGACGTCACTAGATCAGTCCTGCTAAGCAATTTCACATCTTTCAAAAAGAAAATGAGGTATTTTGCTGAAGTCAGGAAGTCCATCCTTTGGAATTGTCTATTGGAGTAGCTCTGATTCAAAGTTGCAGGAACATGAAAACTCAGGAAAATATTCAAAGTCAAGATTCATCAAGGCATAGAACAACAATAAAGTTCCATTTATGCTTATCATTGGCAAAAGCTAAAATAAGAGTTCTTTTAACCAAGGTAGTAGAAAACCTGTTATAAAAAAATGGAAAATATATGAAACTTGTCCCCTACCTCATTCCAGTAACAGACTTAACTTGAAATGAATCATTTACTGTATTGGAAAAATTACAACCATAAAGTTCCTAAAAGAAAACATAGGATAATGTCTTTGTAAACTTGTGGTATGCAAAAACTTAGAATACACAAGAAACAGCTAAGCATAGAAGTAAAAAGTGATCCATTGTACTTTATTCTAATTAAAATTTCTGTTTATAAGCTATTTTCTAGAAACAGAAAAATCTTAACACATATATCTGATGAAGAACTTGTATCCAAAATATATATTTTTTTAAACAACTCCTATAAATCAATAATAAAAAGAAAATCCAATTTGTAAAAATGGACAAAAGACTTCAACAAACCTTTACAAAAGAGATACAAATAGCCATTAAGTATATACAAGGGAGCTCAATGATGTTGACCATTAGGCAAAAGGAAAACTTCACCACATTTCCACAGCCACTAGAATGGCTAAAATCTCACTGACTGACAATACCAAACGTTTGCCAGGATGGGGAGCATCTGAAACTCTCATTCATTGCTGGTGGGAGCATAAAGTTGTACAGTCATTTTTGAGAGCTACATGTCAGTTTCTTTGAAAGTTAAGTATGCATCTACCCTATGACCTAGCAATCCGACTCTTAGGTACTTACTCAAGAGTAACTAAATAAAAAACATATGTTCACAAAAAGACACATTCATAATAGCCCAAAACTGGAAATAACACAAATATTTATCAACAGAACAGATTTTTTTAATGTAGTAACTTCATACAACAGAACACTGCAACAACGTGGACGAATCTCAAAAATGAAAGCAACGAAGCTAGAAACAAAAGAATACCTACTGTATGATTTCATCTATGTGAAGTCCAAAAAATAGGCAAAGTTAGAATTCAAAACAGTACTTGCTAATGTGCGGTGGGGATTAAGGAAAGAAGCACAATATAACCTTTAGGGTAATGGAATGTTCTCTAGTTTTTTTAGTGTGGCTGTTACATTGTTGTATACAATTGTTAAAACTTATGAAATTGTGTACTTAAGATCTGTCAATTTGATAACCTTAAAAATCTTCAAAATGTGAAAGGCCTTTGATTTATTTTAGAGGAACAATAAGAGATCTGTGTGCACAAACATACATATACATATATGTGTTTATTGTGTGTTTATACACATGTGTATACATGTAAATATATATGCACATAAATATTTATAGGAATAGAATTTTAATTCCAGTATTATTTACAACATAGAAAAATTGAAACAACTTAAATGCTCAGTGACAGGGTTTTAGATAAATAATGATATATTTGTACCATGAATATTATTTAGCCATTAAAATGTTTAATGGTAAATAAAAGTATTTTTCAATTCAAAAAGGAATTTTAAAAACAGTATAACATCAGGGAGATTAAAGATGGCAGCAGACTGAATGGAAGCTACACTGACACTCTTCTGGGACCAAACTGGAATTACAACTAAACTATAGAAAAACCATCCTGAATAGTCAACTGCAACTGAAGACAAGACTGAGAGGACCCTCATAACCAAACAGGAAAAGTGGAGACCACATAGAGACTGGTAGGAAGTGTGGACATGCGAGAGGGCTGGCTGGGCTCCCACAGGCAGCAGCTGAAGGTCCAGAGGGATATCCCAGCTGTGGGGGGTTCCCACTGAGAACTCTGAGGCCTAACCCCAAGCTGGGCTTCCCAGCCCAGAGCACCAGAACTGAGAAAGGTGCCCACATAACATCTGGCTGTGAAAAGCAGCTGGGTTTCTGTCTGCCAGGGAGAGAGGCTAGAAATGCCGGCACCCTCTTAAAGAGCCAATGCACAAAGTTTCGTGCGCAGCCACTCACCTTGGTCTCCAGCAGAAGAGCAGGGTGGACTGGACCTGTGTGAGGAGAATCTAGGATTGTGGGCTCTGGAGATAGAGCTCAGAGGGCACCCATCTTGATTCCTGTGTCGAGTCATTCCCCCATACTACAGAAGCAGGCATTTATCTGCCCAGCAGCTTTTCCTGAAGGGAAAGCAACTGCCCCACTCTGCTGAAAAATCTCTCACCCTACCCTGTGGAGTTCCTACAGCCTGAGGCACATTAAGAGAATCAGATTAATCAGCCTGCAGGCAGAGGCAGAACTCAGAGTGCTTTGAGTCTTTGCTTGGTCTGCTTCTAGACCCGGGCCTTGGAAAAGCAGACTTTGGTGTGCATCTTGGTCCTGTTCAAACACACCCAGCCCCAACAGAGGGGACTTCAAGCCTTGGGATGTAGATAGCTCCAAACAGGGTACTCAAGTCCATTCACAAACAGCATCTGACAATGACCTGCACCAGAGACCATTGAAAAAGACTGAGAGTCCTAGCAGGCCTTCCTAATACATACAAACAAACCCAAATAGGCAGCCAAAATGGGGAGACAAAAAAAAAAAAAAAAACAAGCCCCAAATGAAAAAACAAGAGAAGTCTTCAGAAAAAGAGCTAAATGAAATGGAGATAAGCAATCTCTCAGATATAGAGTTCAAAATACTGATTGTAAGAATGCTCAACAGAATGAAAAAAGATATGGAAACTATGAAGGAAATTAAGAATGACAACGCAGAAATAAAGAATACATTGGAAGAAATAAACATCAGATTAGAGGAAGCTGAGGATTGGATCAGTGAATTAGAAGACAGGGGGAAAAAAAAACAATCAGATATTCAAAAAGAAAAAACAATAAAAAAACAGGAGGACAGTCTAAGGAAGCTGTGGGACAACATAAAACATAACAATATTCGCATTATAGAAGTACCAGAGGAGGTCAAAAGTAAGCAAGGGTTAGAGAACCTGTTTGAAGAAATAATGGCAGAAAATTTCCCTAACGTGATCAAGGAAAAAGTCACACAAGCTCAGGAG
This sequence comes from Miniopterus schreibersii, assembly GCF_964146895.1. NCBI lineage: Eukaryota > Metazoa > Chordata > Mammalia > Chiroptera > Miniopteridae > Miniopterus > Miniopterus schreibersii. The sequence continues at coordinate 8,672,333 of NC_138101.1, read as the reverse complement.
GCACAGAGAGTCCCAAGCAAGAAGAACCCAAAGAGGCCCACACCCAGACACATCATAATTAAAATGCCAAAAATTCAAGACAGAAAGAATATTAAAGGCAGCTAGAGAAAAGCAATATTACCTACAAAAGAGCGCCCAGAAGGCTATCAGCTGATTTCTCATCAGAAACTCTACAGGCCAGAAGGGAATGGCATGAAGTATTCAAGGTAATGCAAAACAAGGATCTGAAACCAAGACTACTCTACCCAGCAAGGCTATAAAAATAGATGGTGAAAAAAAGAGCTTCCCAGACACAAAAAAAGGCTAAAGGAGTTTATCACCACTAAACCAGCATTGCAGGAAATATTAAAGGAACTGCTGTGATAATAAGAAGAAATAGAGAGAGAAACAGGCATAAAGAATTAAGTGGCAAAGCCGCCACTGCTGCCGCCGCAGTGGCAATAAATAAGGACCTATCAGTAATAACCTTAAGGACATTAAGGGAGAGATCAATAGCAATACAGTCATAGTGTGGTCTTTAACACCCCACTGACTTCACTGGATAGATCTTCCAGACAAAAGTCAACACAGAAACAGTGACTAAATGGCACACTAGATAAGATGGATTTAATTGATATTTACAGAATATTTCACCCCCAAGCTGCAGAATATACATTCCTCTCAAATGCACATGGGTCTTTCTCAAAGATAGACCACGTTAGGACACAAAACAAGTTTCTACAAATTCAAGAAGACTGAAATCATATCAAGCATCTCAGATCACAAGGGCATGAAATTTGAAATCAACTACAGTAAAAACACTCAGAAACATTCAAACACATGGAGGCTAAATAACATGTTATTAAACAATGAATGAGTTACCAATAAGATCAAGAAAGAAATCAAAATCTTCCTGGACACAAATGAAAATGAACATACAACAACCCAAAATCTATAGGACACAGCAAAGGCATCCTAAGAAGGAAGTTCATAGCACTACAGGTCTATCTCAAAAAGCAAGAAACATTTTTAATAAATTATCTAACCCTACAACTTAAAGAATTAGAAAGCTCCCCTGTGAAGCCAGGGTTATTACTGCTTCAATTTCATCTGTTGTCATTGGCCTATTCTGGTATTCTGGTTGTTCCTGATTCAGTTTTACATGATCTCATTCATATGTGGAGTCTAATAAACAAAACAGACTGAGGAGCAAAATAGATCCAGAGACATCGAAGCATGAAACAGATTGATGAATCTCAGTGGGAAAGTGGGGGTGGGGAGTGGGTGGGGAGAGTTTAATCAAAGAACTTACCTGCATATATGCATAACCCACGGACACAGAGAATAATGTGGTGAAGGCCTGGGCAGCGGGGGGGGGGGGGGGGGGCGCAAATGCAGGGTGGAGGGGATCAATGGGGGGAAAAAAGGGAGGGTATCTGTATTACTTATAACAATAAAGATAATTTTTTTAAATAGTATAACATTAAACATACACTTACCCTATGATCCAGCAATTCCACTCCTAAGTATTTACCTAAGAGAAATGAAAACATGGAAGCGCAAAAAATCTTGCACAAGAATATTCATAGCAACTTTATTCATGATAGGCAAAAACACCAAAATATCACCAATAGGAAAATAAATAAACTAATTCTAGTATATTCAAGAAATGAATACTACTCAGCAATAAAGAAATAGAGAACATAAGAATAAGAGGCGTAAAGGAGTAGACTACTGATATAACAACAACATGAATGGGTTTTCAGAATTATATCGAAGGAAAGAAGCCCGACACCAAAGAATCCATACAATATGACTGTATGTGTATGAAGTCCAAGAACAAGCGAAACTAATGTATGCTGATAGAAATCTGAATAGTATAGCCTATGGAGGTGATAACTAACTGGAATGGGGCATGAGGGAACTTTCGAGGGAGATGGAAATGTTTTTCATTGGGAGCTTAGTAATATGGGTATGCACATTTCTCTAAAACCCATCAAACTATACACTTAAATATTTGTGTATTTCCTTAGACGTAAATTTTACCTCAATAAAATGTAATGTTTTTACATTAGTTTTAATGAAGTTTAGAGAGTGAGTGAAATTAAATGTATATATTCAAACAACCTCTTTACCTGGAATTCAAGTTTTGCTAATTTTTTTTTACCATTATAAGTCACCCTTGTGAACATCCCTATGAACAAAAAAACAAGAAACAATCACATAGATCACTGGCTGGATTCCCCAAATTAAGTGTCTTTATTAAAGATTTTATTTATTTTAAAACTTTTAAGATATACTGTAAAACTTCCTTCCAGAAATAATGGACCAGTTTATACTCTCATCCACAATTTATGAAAATACCCTTTTTTCCCACCTAGCCAATATTAGGTATTATTTTATAAACATGTAACAATAATTGGACACTAAACAGCAATAACAAAAAGAAGAGCTTCTAAAGCTCACACAGCAATTACTATAGACTAAGAATGGTTCAAAGCAATTTACCTATATTAACAACTATTTAGTATTCAAAACGACCTTGCTATAAGTACTACTATGACCCCCATATTACATACAGGTGGAGAAAATGAAGCAAAGATAGGTTAAGTTACTTGCCCAAAGTTACCAAGTTAGTAAGTTTTAGAACTAGGTCTTCATACTACTTAAATCTACTCCCAGAGTTTGTGTGCTCTTATCCACTATGATATTATTTCTCATTGTTTTATAAATATTGGGTTAACTGATTATTGGTATGGTGGAACTTTCTCTATACTATAGACCTTTACTTTTTTTATTTTATTTTGCAATTACAGTTTACATTTAATATTATTTTGTATTCATTTCAGGAATACAGTATAGTGGTTAATCAGATACTTTACAAAGTGGTCCCCTGGCATCTGAAGTACCCACCTGGCACCATACATAGTTATCACAATATTATTGACTCTCTTTCCTATGCTGCACTTTACCTCCCCATGACTATTTGGTGACTACCAGTTTGTAATTCCTAATCCCTTCACCTTTCTCACCCAGCCCTCCAACCACCTCCCCCTGGGCCTTTTCTTTTATGAATTGCCTTTTCATTTTCCTAGTGGGTACAGGGTTGTGTTTTTTCAATTGATTTTTAAGAATCCTTAGAAATTAAGGACATTAACCCTTTATAATTCTTATCTATTCAAATATCTCCCCAGGGTATTTTTGTTTTTTCACCTTATTTTTCCATAATTTTTCACGTTGTTTTAAAACTCAAAATGTATAATTTTTTCTTTGTTCAATACTGTCTATGAGGTCTTAACATATCAAGAAAATACTAATGCACTCTATAAACATCTTGTCTCTAAAACTACTTTAGCTTTTTAAATGAATTTAAACTTTTAGATAAATTTGGGATCAGTGTATGTATTTGAACTCTAGCAAAAGTAGAATAAACTCTATAATGGTAGACAGCTTCCTTTCTAATTGCCCTTCATCTGATATGTCAAATATCTTTAAACCATTGTCGTTGTAATATTTTAATATAGAGGACAAATGACAGTGTGTATTCCCCTCTTGGGAATAGGAGCACCATCCGCTGTGCCAGCCAATGATCTAAGTGTTATCCTTGACTCCTCTCTTTCCCTGTACTCAACATCCAATCAATCCATCAGGCCCTCCAAGACATCTCTCTAATATGTTCATTTCTCTCCCTCTCCATCACTACCATCTGTATCCCAGCCACCATCATCTCCCACCAGAAAACTATCACAAGAGCCCCCTGGTGTCGTCCATTCTCCACCCAGCAACCAGAGTGATCTTTATAATATACACAGCATGACCTGTTCCCCCAGTTCAAAACTTCCCAAACACAAATTAAAAGTCAAGTTCTTTCCTAGCTCACAAAGTCTTAGGTGGTTTGCCCCTTGTTTTCCTCTCCATCCACATCTTGGGCCACTCTCTGCCTCATACACTACACTTGGCTATAAAAGTCTTGCTTAAGCTCCTCAAACACACTGAAGTTCTTGAACATCTTAGGTCTTTGGCATGGCTGTTCCCTAGAGCTAAATGCTCCCCACCCACACCAATCTCTGCATTGTTTGCAAGTTCCCATGTCAGAATTCTTCCCTTGGCCTCCCAGTCACTCCATAGGGTGTCACCCTGTTTAATTCTCTGCACACTACTCGTCACTCTCTGACATTTTTGTTTGTGTTCACTGTTTACTTGCATATTTTTTGTCTGCCCTCACTAAAATGTAAGCTCTATGTGTTTAACCCCTGTCTGTCTTGTTAACACTGTATGCCCAATACCAATGACAGTGCCTACGCAAAGCAGGCCCTCACTAAATATTTATTAAAAGAAGGGATCATGAGGTATCTGGAAATTATCTAATACCAATACCAAAAAAAATTAGATTTGTGTTCAATATATAAAAGATAACTGTTAGAATATTAGAACTAACCCCAAATAGAATGTCTCATCGCTACAGTAGTATTCAAAAGAAGGTTAAACAGATTAAACACCACCTATTAGGAAAGCTGGGCATCTCAGTTCCAGGCAATATGACAACCTCCACTCTTCCTTCTACATTGCTGACATTTGCTACTGCGAACTTCCTCTCACTCTTCAATCCTGTCCTGCACACCCTTTCTCTCTTGGCTGCCAAATGCCCTCAATCCTTGCCACGCTCTTTGAACCTGACCTCCACTTTTGGCCCTCCTACCTCCTTGGAACAATTTCTGTTCTTTAGGAATTAAACACAAAGCTATAGCAGAGAACAGCTATAGACGGCAAATCACATAACTTCTATCATCACTCACGGACCACTCACACGTGTGCTCTAGCAATTCATAGTTACCTGGTTCTGTTCCCCCTTGGAATTCCTCTTATACATGGAAACATATTTCTAATAGCTTTATTCATACCCCAGACCCTTAACTTCCATGAGAAATGTTTTACAATATCACTACAACTCATAATTTCTCCCTTAAATGTGGAGTAAGTATAACTGAAAATTTTCAATTGATCCCTTCCAATGTATACAGACTCTACAGAGACAGAAACAAAATAACTTACAAAGTTATGAACATAAATTCTGTGACTAATATAAGCTCTATACTACATATGTCTCAGCAAAATGGCAAAGAATTACATTTCCTGGATTTCCAGGGTCACTCAGAAATAGTAAAAACTACAAACATTAAAGCCAATAAAGCCAAGGTTTTCTCTTCCGTGCATCTGATTCAAAGGTGCATTTTTATGGCTCCGTGCCATGCTTTTTAGATTATCAAACAGCACCATATGTAACTATAACTAGATTATACACCATTTACTGGATGACTATGCATGCCTGCTCTTTTAAATCTAATAATTCAGTGCTTCCAGAAGATTTATAATTTACCAACAATTCACTGAAAACTGTCCTCCAACAGAACATGAGCCTTAGCACCTGTTGTTGGGGATGATTTTTCTAGTTATCCTCTTATAATTCAATAAAGTCTGTTGCAGGTGGAAAGAATCTGCAGTCAATTCTTTTGAAAGAGGGCTTCTATGAATATTTTAATGTCCTTGGCCATATGCTTTAAATGTGAAGAATCTACATGTCCATATATACATTTCAGTCTATTTCCATTTGTTTCTGATGCATTATATATGCTTATATCGGCAAGTGTATATGGAGTGACTTATTTGTATGAATTTGTCATTAAATTTACACCTTGCTGCACTGGCAAATGAAGTGTTTTTAAGAGTAGGCAGCTTGTCTACACTTATACCCAACTCCATTACATCAGAGATCCTTTATTTCAAATACACAATAAGCACCCAAAGCCCTTTCATTCCTATCAGGAGATTAAGAATATAGGTAGATTCAAACTGGGAGAGAATGTCTGTCTGGGCATTAATCCAGGGGAGGGAGGCTGGTAAAATCTACCCAAACTGAAGTATCTCACTAACATATTGCTATCCACTGGGACTAGTGATTTTTTTAAAATTTATCTTTACTGTTGCAAGTATCACAGATGTTCCTCCCTTTTCCCCCATTGATCTCCTCTACCCAGCATCCACCCCAGCCCCAGGCCTTCCCCACATATATGCATCTAAGTTCTTTGATTAATCTCTCCCCCAGAGCTAGTAATTTTTAATAAGGAATGTGCTTGAGAATAACTTTACACATACTGATTTTGCTAAACTATTAAACAAGATATGTGTTATATACACAAGAGCCACCTGTGCTTTAGTTTTGACTACCAGTCTCCGCTCCCACCAAGACACGGTCCACACACTCCCTCTGGACATGGCCAGTCAGCGTGTGACTGCTCCCTCTGCCTGTGTCTTCTCCTTTGGTCATCTTGTGTGGGTTGCAGCTTACACAGTCCTATTATCTTTATTCTGCACCTCTTTATTGCACTCCTCAGGGCTTTCCTGCTCCCAAGGCTACTTCTTAGAAGCTCACCTGCTCCTTCTCTTCTAATTACTGGTCCTGCACACCTTTTCTCTCTTCTGCATTTTCTCTGCTAGACATTGCACTTCACTGCCACTGCCCCTTTCAGGTGGAAAATACTTGGCCTTCCAGTGAATGTCCTTAAAAGTCCTCACCTTTTCAGTCTGAATATCTTTAGAGGACAGGCCAAGGCCACTTTGTTCTGATATTTCACCATCAATCAAAGAATAACATTATTATGAGTGTGAGGGACACTCTTTAGAACAATGTCAATGACTACCCTTCTAATTCATGGCATCACCAACAGCTGGCTTTATTATTTCAGTATTTGCTAAGGTAAGGGCTCAACTGAAAGGACCTACATGTACCAGAAGAGTGAATCTTAAATGGCATAATGCTGATGTCACACAGCTGAAGGGAATGAGTTCAAGAGATTTATGAAACACTTCAAGCATTCCTCCCATATGGGCTTATCCTGGGCACACTTCCACTGAAATGTCCTCCCCCTTATATCACTCCCTCAGACCCTATCCATCCTTCAAGGTCCAACTAGTTGAAACTGGTGGAGAGCCCACAAGAACTGCCCGTCTAGCTCTAACAGACCAGGCCCAGGCACATTGGGAAATGCCTCTGTGGCTACACCCAGCGCTTCAGGGCACCTCCTGCCTTTATTCCCATCCTGCTTGTTCTGTTTTGGTGTTTCTAATTTCCACCACATAATTGGTCATCTCTCTTCCCAAACCCATTCAATTTACACTTTGGTAGTTATACACTTGGCTCTCAATTCCAAGGTCAGCGCTGGGCCGCTTAGCATACCTCCCTTGATTCCATATTCTCAGGCTGTGTTTTAGGAAGCCAGGCTGAAGATGGTCCCTCATGGCCCAACTTCATTCAGGTTTTAATATAAAAGATAAGAAAACAAACAAAAACTTAAATGCAAGCTCTATGAGGACATGTTTTCCCAACACCAACATTGGTCTCTTAATGTAAGCTAACCAACCCGTTTCTTTTCTTTTTCTTTTTGTTTGTTTCGTGGGGTTTTTTTGTTTTTACTTTATTTTTGTTGTTGACACTATTAGAGATGCCCCATCCCCCCCTTTTCCCACCTCCACCCAGCTCCCCCCACCCCCAGGCATCACCACACTGCTGTCTGGGTCCATGGGCTAGGCATATATGTTCTTTGGCCCTGCCACCATTAAATTAAAACAAATAGCATCCAACTGTCCCTCACTTATTTGCAAGTCAGGTTCATAACCTTTGAGTCTTTACCTGGCTCCAAACTCTTCATTCTGAATCTTCATATTTCTATCCCTACAGTCCTTCAGACTGGCTCTCACGGAGTATACTTCTTGGTATAGGAGCCTCAAATTTCTCAGGCAAACATTGCTTTGACTCATGCCTTCAGTTCTCCAAATCCTGTGTCACTTCAGGTTGGATCTCTCTGCCCTGACCTTGTTTTTACAAGTTGTAATCCTTGAGGCAGAGGAAGGGATTCTGGGTAATTTTATTTAGTTTTTAAATTTCAATTAGTTTTTTAATAACATTTGTTGCATTTTGAGAGTCGTGAGTCACTGAACTTAAACCCAGGCTTATTTAAAAAGAAAGATGAGTCTAGGGAGAGGCAAGATCCCATAGACTTTATATAGTGCCGCTCCAGAAGGAACATAAAACCATTAATGGCTGTATATCTCCTAAAACATGGCATGTGAAATTTATTTCCATTTAAAAATATATAAAACATTTCCCAAAGCAGTAAGAATTATGTGCAGATTATAGAGTCTGAAATAAAGATATCGATTAACTAGCTTCCAACCGCAAGCAGAATGTCTGCAATATAAAGATTCTTATTTTTCACCAATTCCCATAAATCCCTTTAATTTTCTCTCACCTTTAGTTTTATTTTTATATAAAAAAAGTGAAGGTGTGTTACTTTCCAGTCAATAAGTGTTCACCAGTTGAAATTCAGCCAACAATTCTAACAACTTTGAACTTGCATCTCATTAAAAAAAAAAAAAAATTTGACTAGTGCTGTATGCTAGTTCCCTAGGTAACCAAACTCCACTTCAAAAACGGACTGGATGGTCAAAAGAAAGCATAACACATATATATATTAAACCAAACAAAAGGCAATTTTGCTTCATTTGCTAAAATAGATTTGACCGAGTGTTTTTACATGGCGGCAGATGGTAGCTGCATTAATATTTATGTTGAGCATGGCAAGAGAGGCTCAGAGGAAAAAGACTTTAGATTGAAGATTCATCCTTGGACATAGGTAAAAAATCAATTTGTCAGTGTAGAATGAGCCCAGGCTCCCAAATCCGAGTATAAGTCCATGCTCTGTCACCCCACAGCTATCTTATCCTGGGTACATCTTATGTTTTCTGAACCTCGGTTTCCCCATGAGTTAGAGCTAAATTATATGGCTTTAATGGAATAACATGAGATAATGCTTGTGAATCATAATTATATCTACCATTTCCTGCCATGCTCACCCTGGGTTAGACATGTATGTATAACAACTTAACGATATAAGTATAGGCACCTTCACTTTACAAAGAAAATAAGATTCTAAGAGTTTAAATAACCTGTACATACCACATGACTATTAAGTGGTAGACGTGAAATTCAAACCCAAGACTGTTAGACCTCAAAGTCCATGCTCTGGACTGTTCCATTGTCCTGCGGTAAGAGAGTAACTGAATCACAGTAGGAATTTGATAATGTTTTTCTTATTGATTAATATTGTAAATGCAAGGGGCTCACTGAGGGCTTCCAAGTTGCACAACTCTAGGGAAGCCATCCATAGCAGAGTCTGTATGAATGGCACACTCTGAGAAGTCGTGCAGTGCACAGCCAATACATCTATGCTCAGTGGCCCCTAGGCACTATTTTCATGGGTCTCTAATCCAGAAAAAAAAAAGTTGGAAATAGATTCAAAAAGGGTTTCTATTTGTAATGGGCCTATAATATTTTGGCTCTCCCAGCATCTTCTGAACAGCTCTGGTAGGTTTGAGGAAGGCCCTAAATTACGACTCTCACCTCTTGAAGGTAGAATTCAAAATTCCTTTTCCGAGCCCTCCTTGCTCAGGCAGTTTGAGTATGAACATATATAAGCATGGGATCTTGATTAAACCAATCAAGTTCACCTATATTTCTTTTCAGAAATGACCAATGTGGGGCACCATCTGACTCTCTCATGCTTCACTTCATCCCCAAATGTTTGATTTTCACTTTTGCCACCTCCTTGTAACACAGCCCCTCTGTCATGTGAGATTATAGCAAGAAGATGGCCCTCTATGAACCAGAAAGTGGGGCCCCCACCAGACACCAAACCTGCCAGGGCAGTGCTGTTGGCCTTCCCAGCCTCCAGAACTGTGAGGAACAAATTTCTGTTGTTTATAAGCCACCCAGTGTATGGTACTTTTGTCATAGAAGCCTGAACAGACTAAGACGCCGCCCATGCCTAAAAGTCGGATTTCATTTTATAAGCGCTCCTAAAGAGAAGAAAAATGGAAAATTAATAACAACTTTTATTAATCTCCTTTTCCCTTTTAAATAATACATTTTGATTTTTAATGTAATCCTTCAAGTTGCTGAGCCTTCTCTCTATCTTGAACTACTTTCCTTAGTTCAACTATCTCCTTTGTTTCATTAATACTCTCACCCGGGCATTCCCAAAGGCTCTTGCAATGTAAATTAATTCCTATGGGCCCAAGCATAATCATCTGGTTACGGAGCAGTAGTGAGAATATAACCTTCCTTGGGTGGCTGGAGTTGTCCAGGCCAACCTGGCTGTAACCATTATTTATACAGACACACCCTTTGGCAGAATCTTAACCCCTTCCACACAGCCAGAGGCCTTAATGACTTACTGATTGTTATGTGTATGACACATAAACACAGGCTACACACCCCATTCAAACTGCAGGTTAGCCAGGCAGGCCTCCCCGGTGACCTATAACTGCTGGCTGATGACTCACACCTGCATTTGTGTGCATGCCTAGCAGAATCCGCCCATCCATCCCTTCCTTTGAGCTTCAGGAAAACGCTCCTTCTTTCTGTCCCTCAGCTCTGGCACTTATTAATGGAGTGAACTTTTGTAATTACTCCATCTCTATGAACATTAATTTTTTTATATGCAATGTGAGAGTGGCAAAACCTACCTACTTCAAGAGTTGTTCTTAGAGTTAAATGAGATAAGGTGTGTAAAGTCCCCCGCTTAGGGCCTGGTGCATAACAAAGCTCAATAGAAATAGGTTTCCTGCCTTCCCCTCTCTTCCCCCAGACTCCTCTAACCCAGTAATTCTTCTCTTCTTTCATAAACCTAGACCTTAGTAAGCTCTTTTATTTCATTCATTCAGTTATATAATCAATATTGAATTTGTCCAAAACTGATCTATGAAGTTGCGATATATGTACATAATGCACTTAGGGCCCATCCTCAACAAAAGCACAGTGGAGCAGGAGCCTTAAATTTTGGAAATTAAACATAATCGCACTACAATGTACTCTCTGCTACAAAGAAGTAATGTTTAAAGGACAAACACTGCTAGACAGTATCAATAACAGGCGCAGCAAAAAATATTAAAGCTAGGTATTAATTAATAGGACTTCATCATGAGAACGTGGCAAAGTTGAATAAATTAATAAATAGCTCAGGCAGAGGAAAGAAAATTTGACCAAAAGAAATAACTCACCACAGGAAAAAAAAAATTCTGTAAGCACATTTAGGCTTGGTGTATCATTAACTATGATTATCAATATCGTACTTTTTAAAGCAAAGAGCAGGATACACAAATACAGGGACAACTATAGGGATAATGGAAAAAATATTTAGAAAATCTAAAATGTGTAGTTGCCATTTCTAGAAAAGCAAAATAAATGAACAAAAAGCTAATTATCAAAAAATAAGGAAATGGTTAAATAAGTAGTGACTAACCAAATCAAGGCCCTATGAAGACTTTAATCATGGTAATAATGAAGTCAGTACAATGTCATTTAAAACCTGTAAGTACTATAAAATTGAAAATTCTTATTAAAATATGTGAGCAAGGACTTGAAAGTAATACGCACAAATAAAATGGCTATTTGTGTGTTCATGGTGATTATTTTCTAAAATTCCCTTTGAAGTCCTTTTATAATAATTTACAATTTTAAAAATAAAGGGTGAAGTGTTTCTAGTCAGAAAACACTTCATGTTTGCAAAACTATTTTAAATTTTTTTTCTGCTTAATCTGTAACAACCTTTTCTCTCTACCAAAACAGCAAACCAAAAGCATCAAGTACTCAGCAAATATTCCCAAAATGTTCACTGACACAGTGTCCCCTTGGCCTCTACACTCACCCTCCCCACCGAAAAATCGCCAGTCACTCCCACCCCATTTAGGAAGGTTGGGGGGGGGGTTGCACTCAGTATATGGCATATTCTATGATCAAAGCACAAAGCATTTAATTACACATGGTATAAGGATTTTCAACTGAAGTTGTCTCAGTGAGAATGCATTTATTTGGAGACAAAATGGATTCTCCTAATTCTTGCCTTTTCCAGACAATAAGATAAGCCAGGACATCTTCACCAGATAAACAACATCTAGACACGCGTGACATTAGTTGTCAATCTAACATGGAGTCAAAGGGGAGAACACGGAAAGAACAAAAGCTAGGAAAAGGAACGTGTTAATATTTTATGTTTTTCTATTTTTATTTCCTAGCATTTAAAATTATGAACGCTTTAGTGATTGATTTAGTGTGACTAACAGATCTATTTTTTAATTTCTTACGAACTGATTGTTATGGAATTTTACTTTCTCAGATTATACGACTAAATACACATATTTTTAAGAAAATATCAAAATAATTAGGAGTCATAAGAATGTCACACATGCAATTTAAAAGCAGCAAACTGAGCTGATTTTTTATATTATCACTGTCTTTTAAGTGTGATAGATATGCATGTACATTTTATTAAATTTTTAATACTTGTAACAAACTGTACTACAAACAGTGAAATAATTATTTCCTTCAACACTCAAGATTCTTTTTAATTACATTGAATACCACAGTCTCTCTTTCACAGGAATTATTAATCTTGAAAGGTCAGCTATAAATATCGTTTTCTAATATCTTTGTGCCTGGATGGAATTGAGTGTCTGCCTAATGAGCACAGTGCTTGTCAGTCTTGATTGTCTTTCTGTGGCTATAGGTGATTGGTCACTCGAAATACATTTTTTAGAGCTACTCAGCAACAGGAGCCCAGATCTTTCTGAGGCGCCTGCTGGTGTAGAAAGCTAGCAAGGGAAGCGAAGAGGAAAGGCAGTGAGTTTCTGAATCTCCAGAGATGCTCAGAGGGCCAGGAAATGGAACAAGCCTTGCCACATATATAAATAAATTACATTTAAGCAGCACATTGCTGTTTATTAAGCATCTTACACAGATGTCCTCCTTATAGATGATGGAATAATCTGGGGAGCCCAGGGACATGGCCATGGCTGCTCAGCTACTGGTGAGCCTGGAGATGGAATTTTCCTGGCCCAAATCCTATGCTCATCCAAGGACACCATCATAGCTCGAGGGGTCTGGATGCAGACAAACCTATGTTTGAGTTTCAGGTTCTGCCACTACCCAGTCTTGGGCATATCACTCCAGACATGTGTGCGTCAGCTTCCTCACCTGTAAAGGGCAATAACAGGAGCCCAGATTGCATAGAGTTGTTGTGGACATGAACTAACCCATCTGAAGCCCTTAGGGGGCATGCAGCCCTGGGATCCTCCTGATTCTAGCTGCTGCGATTGCTGCTGCTGTTACTGTCTTCTCCAGAGACAGCTGTCAGAACTGTTCTTGCAGGCAGCAGCATGGTGTGGTGGTCGGTAAGGTCCAGGTCTCAAGCTATACCTGTTGGGTTCAAACCCCACCACTGTCAAGTAAAAGCCATGTGACTCTAGACAAGTTACTTAACCCTCTGTTACTCCAGTTCTCCTCCTCTGTAAAACTAAGGTAATGTTAATAAAACCTAACTTTTTTTTGCTGTTGAGGATTAAATGAGTCACACATACGGGATGCTTAAAACAGTGTTTAGTGTATAGAAAGCACTTAACAAATATTAATTTTAATCTATTGTCATTATTAATTTCCAGCACCTCTCCCCCAAGTTCCTGACATTAAATCTATTTTTAAAAGGGCTGAGCACCTATTCTGTGTAGAGTCTGGCAATACCTAGATAGAAAGGGGTGCTTCCTATCTTGGGTAGGCATGGTTTAGATCTATTTTATTACCTAGGACATAAGTCTGTATGAATGATACGAGGCATTGGATTCTAACTGCCAATGAAGGAGAAATACGACAGGTGAGACTAGGATCCAGAGGAGGAAACCACTTTGAAAACATGAGTCTTCCCTCTTTGGGGGCAGGTTCATTATTTGTGTCCAGCCAGTGAAACAGGGAGAAAGGAAGTGAGATGTGGTTCCTGGACTCCGAAATTTCATGGCCTCATAAAATTTGTTTACAAACCAAGGTATATAGAACTTTCTATAACATTTTTATTTTGTAAGGCAGCTTGAGGCATTAAGAAGATTATCCTCTATTCATACCGATTTCTTTTTTTAAAAATATATCTTTATTGATTTCAGAGAGAGAAAGGGAGAGGGGGAGAGAGAGAAATAGAAACATCAATGATGAGAGTCATTGATCGGCTGCCTCCTGCACACCTCCGACTGGGGATCCAGCCCGCAACCCGGGCATGTGCTCTGACCGGGAATAGAACCATGATTTCCTGGATCCTAGGTCGATACTCAACAGCTGAGCCACGCCCAGCCAGGCCATATCATGATTTCTTAAGGGAAAGGATATTTTAATGCCAAAAGATGGTAGAAAGAAATAATCTCAGAATAAAAAACAACTCTTGCCAAAAAGGGATTGTGTGTGTGTGTGTGTGTGTGTTGGGCATATGTACAGATATATTCAGAGGCACACTCTCATTATCTCTTAATATTCTCTCCCTGTTTCTGATTTCTCAAACTGTAGGAACCTCATCCAAACCCAGAGCAGGTCAAATTCACAAACCAACCGGCATTTGGCACTCACCAGGGTCGAGTGCACCGCGGGGTATAACAGGTGTGGACCAGATCAACACTGGCAGAGCAAGGCAAAGAATTGGAATTAGATCATTTGAATCAAAATGTTTGGCTTCTATTACTGAAAAAACGTCTTTCTTAACTAGTCCTTCCAAAAATCTGCTTCTACTTCCTGATTCCATTTGCTGGGAATAAGAACTCTTTTAGACTTATCAGGCTAACAGCCCCAGCCTAGAGACCATGAGCCACAATGGGTTAAACTGAAAGTCATAAGCCAGGCCAGTAAATGGAGATGAATTGTTAGTGTTCCTAGAAAGAACAGCTCCGTTTTCCAGATTTCCTGAGGAAGGAGCTGCACAAAGTAGCTTATTTGATTTTGCAGACGGAAGCAGGTAGCACGAATCTAGCAGGAAACAGAGCCCTCAAGGGAATATTTGGGGAATGTTTAAAAGGAAGCATTTTTTAAATTTTTTTAAATAACTATTTCAAGCAAACTTGGAGATGTTATGTGGAGGAAAGAGCATAGACTGAATCTCAGAACTACCACTTAATAATGACATCTTGGGCAACCGTCTAAACCTCTCAGAGCCTCAGTTTTCTCACCTACAAAATGGGAGCAGGGATAATATGCACTTTGCAGGATTAAAGATAGTTATAATAAACTGCATTATATATAAATTGCCTGGCTATTACTAGGTGTTCAAAATGGGTAGCCATGATTATTATGGTTAGAAGTTTCACTCAAATGAGGGCCAGCAAACTTGTTTTAGCACTTGCAGGGCCAGGCAAGTCTTTGAATCCAAGGTCCCCAAAGTCCACTGGCAGAGACAGGGAGCAGAGGAATAGCACAATAGATTTTCACTGATTCTACAATAAAAACCATAGATAGACAGGTATGATAACAGAAACATGGCTAGAGTAAGCAAATTCCTAGAGGAGAAGCCGGTGGGGGGGGGGGGAGCTCTTGAACTATTGCTTGAAAGGTATACAGGATTCATTCAGTGGAGGAGGCAAGGAATGGCACTTAAGGCTGGGGGAACTGCATATGCAAAATTATAGAAACATGAAACACCCTGGTGTGTTCAGGGCACCATAAGAAACCTCTTTCTAGAATCCTTTCCCAGACATTTGTCATGAGGATTTAAATAGGATATTTATGCCATTTTATCAAAAACCTCACAATGCAACAAATAGGGCATGAAGCAATTGGTGATTTGCCCCTGTTCCCCACCCAGCACCCCCACCTGGCAACTGTGAAGACTTAGCTCTCCGCTGTGAAGGGAGGGGTGGTGTTAAAAGTGACTCTTCCAACATCATCCAGCCCTTCTTCACGTCAGAGTATGACGCACAATATCATTTCTGATTAACACTGAAACAACAAAGCACCACATTTTCATGACTAAATTTTTGGGGCCACATTTATTGCCGTGGAGGGAAGTTTCTCTCTTTATATACTAAGACACAAATTATTTAGTGCCAAAATGATGCTTGGATTTAGTGCACAGATCTCTGTTAAACTGGATGTAGTCTAGCTGGTGTTGATTTTTGTCTGAGTCCTTCAATGTTTTTATTAACATTTTAAAGGATGACACCATAGCCATTTCTGAATAGAAATCTTTAGTTACAGTAAGTCTTTCCTAGGCTCTATTAGCCTGGGGAAAATTAACTATTTGCCAAAGGGAAAGAAACACTGCACCCAAGAGTAAACTCAAATAGTCAGACACCAAAGAGCATGTGTTGCCTCTCAGCACACGGTTGTGATGACCCTTAGAGAACCATGATGGAATCATGACCCCAGAGTCGTTCCAGGCTAGGAAAGTACCTCCATGTTCTAGGCTGGGAAACTGTGGTCATCGAAAACTGAAATTGTGGCTTGTCCACCTAGAGTTATACCAATTAAAACTGAAAGCTGAAACCAAGCAGGCTTAAGCAGCAAATGGCTTTTCATGTAACTAAAAAGTCCAAAGGTAAGACTGACTTTGAGGTGTGGTTAGGTGTAGGTGCTCACCTACGTCAATGGTGTTGCCAGCACATGGTTTCTCTTTTCTCCTTACCTGGCATTGCCTTCTGCCCTATTGGCTTCCTCTAAGACCCTTGCGGTGGTAAACAATCCAACCCCATCTCCTCTTGGTACCAAACCCAGAGGAAAAGAGGATCTATTTCCTATGCCTCTCCCACAAAGTCTAGTAGTATTGCTTCCGATGGGCTTGAGTCGGTCAGTTGCCTACTCTGAACTCATCACTGAGCCAGACAACAAAGGTGCAATTGTCTTAGACCTTCTAGACAAGATACGCCCCTGAAACAATAAGCAGAGTCCCATCTGGTCCACAGAAGATGAGGACGGAATGGCTCTCTGAGTGAAACTTAGAAATATCGATGAAAAAAAGGGGAAAGGATTCTAGGGAGGAAAACACCTAATTAGTCGATTTCTGCTCCTTACTTCACACTACCCAGGGAAGTCAATTATTTCAGTTTTAGTCTCCTAACCTGTCATTGGGTAGTCATCTCACGCACTCCGGCTATATCACTGGGCAGATCTGAAGATCAGAAGAGAATGACATAAAAGCTCTCTCTAAATGATAAACAATATTTACATAAGAGAAAAACATAAGATTTAAATATGAACAATGTACACACAGAAATGATATAAATGTGTAAATTTTGAAAAAATACTTGAGATTGTAAGTAAACCAGGTTAATGACGTAGTCTTTATAGTCATGAATCAGCTGTCACACACCTTTATTTAAGTATTACTTTCATAGAGAATACATGACACTTTAAACAGGAAAAGCCCAGGAGCACTGTGCTCTTTTCACAGGGAATAGCTCTTAGTTCCAAATGTTATCTATTCAGAGGGAATTTAACTGCTTGTAGGAGACACGAAACAGTACCAAAGGAAAGGACCTGAGAGTGACTGCAAGTAGTCTTCTAGGCAACACCCAGCCTCAAGTATATATTCTTTTCCTGTTCCAAACCAAAGTGAACCATAACCTCTTCCCACCTCAGCGACTGTAGGCAAAAAGGTAGTAGTCAGAGGATCTTTTCACTGTGTCATTTCCTGCACTGCTTAAATTTGTGCAATAGCAAGTAAAAATGGACAGCACTAACGCAATAAACATATAGTAGTTGAATTCTAATTGATAGTGAAAGATTGAACTCTAACCAAGTGAAGTTGTTCTGGACTGAAGAAAACTATTCTCATACCAAGAAGCAGTTAGTCCAGTGGAGGATGCCCAGTGGAGGAGTCAACATGAACATGAAACGACAATAAAAAATTAAAAACTCTAAAGAAATAACCCCTATCTGGCTCAGGTCACAGGACCTCCACCAGCCCTTTCAAAAGTAAGCTGCTTGAAGATGAGAACAGCACCTTAGTTATCTTTACATATATAATAATAACACCGCTTCTATCACATAGTAAGAGTTTAATAAATATTTTTTTAAATACATTTGACTCAAATGAGCAGAGCTGAAATAACAGACACTATAATCTGACAAAGGCACTGCCTGCCTGCCAACAAGCACTCTGAAGATAAGTTAAAACCAGGCCCAGACAGACCCTTTCAGGTCCATGCTATCCATCTATCTATTTATCTACCTATCATCTATGTATCTATCAGGTATCTATCATCTATCTATCTATCCATCCATCCATCCATCCATCCATCCATCTGTATATCTACCCATGTGTCCTTGTACTACTTGCAGTGTTCTGGGTATATTAATATGAGCTTAGTAAAAGAAGCATAGCTCACTCCTTATTATTCATTCTGTTTCTCAACCAATCTTTTGTCTTTCAAAGTCCTGAATCCAATGGGACCCTTTACAGTTATTGTTAAAGAGAGAGCAGAATCCAGTGGACCATATCCATGTTTTAGATAAGATCTTACTACTTCCTCTGAGCAGAAGTGATAAGTAGTCCTCCTAACAAAATTACATATGAATAGGGCATCCTGTTATTTGTCTGAGCAACATCTTATAGGACATGCAAAATAGTCACAGTATATTGGAATGAATTTCAAAGCCAGTTATCTAAGCCAAAGACTTTAGGAAAAATTTGCTTTTTTTTTTTTTTTTTAGTAACTCTGTATATGTGGTGTCTCTCTAAGCACAGGAGCTCTAAAACCTGAGATACTCCATTCTCCGAGAATTCCATGTGCCTCTGTGCTAAATCCCACAGAGGGACTGCCTCCTCCTGTTTGGAAGGTCCTGGCATGTAGAAGTAAACAGGGCACATGCTTAGGGAGGATACATTAATGCAGCTTTTTGACTGGAGGCTAAGAGCCAGAATCCAGAATCATCTTGGCGATTTTCCACCCATTGCACTGACCTTTATGACACCCAAGTAAAGCCAGGATGAACTGGATTACAAGTCAGAAGTCTACCATGACCCTTTCTGTTGCTCCTCCAAAGCTTGATGCCCACATTGGTAAAAGTAATGGGTAGTATAGTCCCTTGAAGTGGGCAACAGCTTCCACAGTATCAAAGCACAACCACCATCTTTAGGGGAGCAGCTCAACCACCTTCACCTCCCAATTCACTTTAAGCCTCTGGTCCTGAACTCACCATGTTCATCAGCTTGATCAGTCAGGATATGGGTTCTAGTCTGGCTTTTCTGCACTACATTATATTCTCTATAAAATGAGGTGGTTAGATTGATGATCTCTAAAGTCTACTAGCTCAAAAGTGAACTCCTGTAAATACCAGGTTGATATGAAAGCTGAAGGGTGATTAATTTAAAATCAGTGAACTTTTTCACTGGGATTGTTACTGGTGGGGAGAGGTCCTCGTCCCCACTGGTTGCTTGTGGTAGGAGATTTCTTGCATTATCCCAAGAAAAAGAATCTTCTGAGACTCACACGGGAGAAAGAGGGATTTTTATTTCTATGGAATTACATCTCTGAGTTTCTAAGGTCGCTTCTCCCTTAGTCCCACCATAAAAGAAGTGTAGCTGTGGCTTTAGTAGGGTTAGAATCAGAGTCAGTGTCCAGAGTTTCCGTTCTGTATTGGAGCAGTGTCCAACCCAGCATCAGGCTAGCTTATTTTGTGTTCTCGCTCTAGTCCAGCAGTCCATTGCATGTGGGGTCCACAGGGCCATATGACTATGGAGGAAACATGGATGAATGCAAGGAAACAGGAATGAGAGAGTCCCACATGCCAAGAACCAAGAGGGCCAAGAGTCACAATAGCAATAGAGCAAATTCCTTCATTTAGGGGAATATGTATTCCCAAATTTTTGTGGACTTGCCACAGGCATGCCCATTCTAGCCAATGATCTGTTCCCAGGTGTGACTGACAAGCATCTTTCCTAGTCACCCCACCTTCACTGCCCATGCATCTTTTTCCCCTTTGTTGGCCTCCTTCCCACAATGTTTTTGCACAGAATGTGCCAGAGGGTTCCCTGGGAAGTGCAAAATTGCAGCTTCCTGGTGAAGCTGCCCAAATGACATGCTTATAATGTCTGGCCTTGCCTTTGCTCTTTTCCTATTACTAATAACTAGCTAATTACAACAGTATCAGGATTAAGCTGAGTTTTTTAATAAGTAATGTTTATCATGTATCGGGCTTTGTTCTAAGCACTTTACATGTTTTGACCTATTTAATTTTCAGAGTCTATATGAGGTAGGTACTACCATTATCTTCATTTCACAGGTGAGGAAACTGAGGCACAGAAATGTTAACTAACTTGCCCATGGTCATGGAACTGATGGGTCTGAGATTTAAATAATGGACACTTGGGTCCAGGACTTATTCTCCAACTACTATTCTGCACTGTCTTTTACGCTTCTATTTCTATTGATACTATTTCCTCAGCCTGGAATATTCTACCTCCCACATTTCAATAAATATTTACTGTATGTTTCAGGACCTGGGCCTGTAAATGGAGTTTCAATAGAGAAGAAGAAAGACAGGTCCCTTCTCTCACACAGCTTATCTCTAATGGCAGATACAGGTGAGAAAGCAAGTACATACTCAATAATTAGATATAATACAGGTTTTAATTATTGCTCATATTACATTACACCATGGAATTATTAATTACTGGTTGTTGTTGCTGTTATTGTTAATACATTATACCATGAGGGCAAATACAGAAGACATTTATTTTAGACTTGAGTAGTCAGGTAAAGCTAAGTGACTTCTAAAATGACATGAGGATGACAAACATTTAGCCAGACAAAGAATAGTACTAATGAATGCTCTGGAGTAAGAGAGACCATGTCAGAGTCAAGGAACTGAGAAAAACTGAATGAGGCTCAGGCAGAGAAAGCAAGGGAAGAAAATGAGAGACTGCGCTGGAGAAGTGAGCAGACACCAAATCATAAATAGCTACATTAAGAAGTTTAAACAAAGGCAGAATTAAACCTACTAAATTTTAATCTTCAGGGCCCTCACATCCATAGAACACTTCCAAAGCCTCAGAAAGAGCCCTAGCAAGGGATTCACAGAGCCATATGGTTTCGAAAATTTTGCAAAAGAAAGACACGTCCACTGAAATTGGCGATGACAGCTGTCTATTCCACTCTGACTTCCCTGCTGTCAAGCTTGCTCTTGTGTCAGGTGGCATCGGAGTGGCTAGGACATTTGGGGGGATCTAGCTAAGGGAAATAGAGTTGACTATACATTTAGTTTGGGTTTCATGTTCATAATCATTTCCAAATATGGTGAATTTATAGCAAGCCACCTCAGTGTAAGAAGGGCTTTTTCCTTTTTTTGATGAGAATGGCATACTTGATAAAGTTTAAATACACAGTTTTTAACTGCCATTTGGAAAAACATATCCATCAAACAAATGAAGAATTATAAACTTATCCTAACGTGGGTGCACGTGACAGGTATCTTTTTTATCACTTTTAAATTATTTTTACATAACTAATAAATTTCAGATTAAAATAAGTCAATACAAAATACAAGCAATAAAGATAAGGAATGAAATCAGTAAAAGTTATTCTGACACTGAAAAGCAAATTGTAAGACAAACCTTTTCAGATCATGCCAAATGACATGATTAAGAGGAACAAATAAATTTTTAATAGACGTAACAAATAGGCTTTTGGATATTCTGATAACCTAATTAATGATGAGGAATAAGTGATATGAGCACATTGAGAAAAGTCTTAAATTTCTTGCTAATTTGACCTGAAATACGTAAATCAACAAAGATGACAGTTAGCTCAGTACTCTACTGCAGAGAGGACATCAATGACAAATTGCTTAACCTGTGTCATGAACAGTACTGGTATTGAAGGTTACACTGAACAAGAAAATTTGAAATGTCCTGAAATCCTACAACATACATTTGGAAGAATTTAATAAATGTTTCCCCAAATTTGACAACAGTCTTAAATAGTTACACAGCATATAAACAATAGGCTGTGAAGCTTTTCTAAAAAGAAAACTTTTCTTAAGAAGTTCTCTAAAAATATTAATAATGTTAAAAATTATATGTTGATTAAATTACCATGCTAAAGAAAACATTGAATCATCAATTTATACTCTCTATAGAAAATATTATAGCCCGGCCGGGCGTGGCTCAGCGATTGAGCATCGACCTAGGATCCAGGAGATCAGGGTTCGATTCCCGGTCAGGGCACATGCCCGGGTTGCAGGCTAGGCAGCCGATCAATGACTCTCTCATCATTGATGTTTCTGTCTCTCTCTCTTCCCCTCCTCTCCTCTCTCTGAAATCAATAAAGATATGTTTAAAAAAAAAAAGAAAATATTATAAAATCATTGTCATATGAAAAGATGATCAGAAAGTACACAGCTAAAAAAAGTGAAGAAAATACAGGGTGGAGCAGAAGTAATTTTACAGTTGTTTGTATGGAAAATAATACAAAAATTAATAAATAAAAATACAAGAATACACTCTGTGTTTCATATACTGACAACTGTAAACCTAGTTTTGCCCCACTCTGTATTGTAGTGGTACAGCAGGTAGATAATTGATAAAAATATCTTTTTCAATTTTAGGATATCTGTGGTATTTGTCAGATTTTTTAAATGTGCAATTTGTTGTTTTTCTTTTCTCATTCTTAAGTATTCACTTTTGTTCCTGATTTTTGTGTTGATAATTTTGTGTTGTTCTGAAAGAGGGCGCCCAAAATTGTATAAACGCCATCCCAAGGCATTGTCTTCCTCTTCTATCTAGTCTATTTATCCTTCAATACTCAGCCCAAATGCTGCCTCTGTGCCATGGTTTTTTGTGTTGATGCCTGTTTTCACAAAGGAAAGAAGAAACTAAAATATTTTAACTACCCTCTGCTGAACATCACATTAGGCACTTATGATATTACTTCACTGAGTCATATACATTTCTTGAAGGCGGGGCAATTGTTTTGATTTGGGGAAATACAAATCAAAAATAATGCTGGTTGTAATAATTCTGGCTCTCTAAGAATGCTATGGTGCTAACTATATATCTTAACGGTTGTTATAATTAACACCTTCTTAAGTGTGTTGATTTAAGATAACATTTAACCTTTCAGGTAACCCATTTTAAACTCAGACACAGGTCCCCAAAATGCAGCTTCAGGTTAACCATGAATTCTGTGTTCCTTAATACAGTTCTTCCAAATGTTACAGTTGCATGGGCAAGCTGTTCACCTATACCCAAGTAACTACATGTCAGTAATTGCATTTAAACTCTTGGGACTTTGGTACAGTCTATTTTCTGTACCTCACCCTACCTGAATATATTCCCTTCCAGCTTATCTAGTCAATTCTTAGCATCCCCACTGAGAATGACACTCTAATCCTCTGGGATTAAGCAAACACTGCCCCTGGTTTTCAGCATTACATTGTTAATCCGTTAGGATTTACAAAAGCACAATTTGAAAAACAAGGACATAATTCCATTGCCCATAATTTAGGATGGCAAAAATCAGATCAACAAAGGCTGCCAACATATGACATAATTAACACAGCCATTGTAGGGAGGGTGTTGCAGCACATATGGTATGATATATAAAACCAAACAATGTTTTTTATAATGTGTGAGTATAGATATTATAAAGTTTAAGATCAAGTGGAGATCTCATCCTTAGTTCTCCCTTGGGCTGCATTTTTAGTGTGACCCTGACAGCATCAAGTGTCAATTTCATATCTGATGATAAAATTGTCTATTGAAATAGAAAGTTATAACCAGCATTTTTTACTTTATATGTCAGGTTCTTAATAGTTTCCTAAATAACAAGGAACACTCTTAGTCAGTTGGCATTTTCCAGTGTTTTAATTGCCTGCTGTGATATAATTATTGTGACATTTTGGGATGTTTTTAACATCCTGAATTAAATATTCTGACATCCCACAGAGCACTTCATGAAAACAGTCAAACTGTATTCAAGTCATTAGCAGTCTACAGCTGCCCTTTAATAGTAAAATTATTTTCCAACACAAAACACAGATGAAAAATTAAACTATTTAACAACTTTGATCTCGGGTTCGATTTGAGTATTATATTACCTTAATTTGTCAGGTAAGGAAGATCAGGGCAACTCAGATTCTTCCATTAAACTTTATCTGAAGCACCAACTGAATTAGGGCCACTTTTATGATAAAAGATAATGAATACAATGTACTGATATCAAAACTGCAGTTAGCCCCAGATTACACAGCCACGAATCCCACATTAAGGATAATCCCCAGAACACCGCACCTCCTTCTCTGTCACCCTAGAAAGCTTGTTTGTTTTATCTCATTCACATATTTATTTATCTGGCCACCTATCTGTTTGTTTACTTGTGTCACATGATGTGTTCAAATAAAATCTGACAGATAACTTAGATAATTGGTATATTTTAAATAACAGCCCCTGTAGCATACTTTTTGTGGTAAGGTCCTAATGGATTGCTAAAGGGAAGGCCTGGCTGGATGGACCAGTGACAACACAGGGATAACTCCCCATCTTCACTTAGATGTTTCTGTTGTTTTTTTAATCCCCACCCAAGGACATTTTCTGAGAGAGAAGAAGGGAGAGGAAGAGAGAGAGAGCGAGACATCGATCGGTTGCCTTCCATAAGCTCCCTGAAAGGAGATCAAACCCACAACCCAGGTATGGGCCCTGACCAGTAATCAACCCAGCAACCTCTCGGTGCATGAACAACGCTCAACCAACTGATTCACTCCAGCCAGGCTTCACTTGAATGTTTCATAAGCATCTCAAACATAGCACATTTGAAAACTTCTTGATTCCCTTACCTTCTCCTACAGCCTCCCTATCTCAGGAAATGGTAACTCCATGCTTCCCATTGCTCTCAGACCCACAAACTTGTTATTATCACTGATTCCTTTTCTTGTTCTAACATGTAAAAATCAAAACCATCAGCAAATCTCATTGGTTAACATTCAAAATATATCCAAAATCCAATATTTCCCATCACCTCCCCTGACTCTTAGTTCAGTTCACTATCTTTTTTTTTTTTAAATTGTGGTAAAATATACATAAAATTTGCCATGTTAACTATTTTTAAGCATACAATTCAGTGGAATCAAGTACATTCACAATGCTATGCAACCATCATCACTATCCAAACAGAAATTCTGTACCCATTAAACAATAACTCTCCATCCCCACCTCCCCACAACAGCCTCTGGTAATCTCTATTCCACTTTCTCTCTCTATGAAGCAGATTCTCCTACATACTTCATATCAATGAAATCACACAACACTTGTCTTTTTATGTCTGGCTTATTTTACTTAGCACATTTTAAAAGTTTATCCATATTGTAGCATGTCTCAGAACTTCATCTTCCTTTCTAAGGCTGAGTAATATTTCAGTGTATGTCTACACCCCATTTCATTTCTTCATTCACCTGTTGGTGGATGTTTGGGTTATATCAACCTTTTGGTTACTGTGAATAACACTGCTATTAGCCTTGGTATACGAGTATGTGTTGGAGTGCTGCTTTTGATTCTTTTGGGTATGGATGTAGAAATGGAATGGCTGGATCATATGGTAATTCACTTCTGTTCCTCAAACTTGACATGCATATTTCTACCTCAGGACCTTTTCACTAACTGTTTCCACAGCCAGACAACCAGATAACCACATGAGTCCATCCATCATTTCTTTAAGGTCTCTGCTCATATATAACCTTACCAGTGTTGCCTTCTTCATCTTCCTATCTAAGGTAGCCCACAAGTACACACAAACACACACACACCAATCAAACTCTACCTTCTTAACCTATATTTTTCCATAGACTGTATTATACCTGACACATATATTTGTTGATCTGTTTATTAATTGACTGTATTTGCTCACTAGAATGTAAAATTCCCGAGGCCAGGGCATCATATTGTTTGTTGGCTCAAAAGACTGTTTTTCTGTGTGTTCATGTGTTTGTACTTTAAATATATTAGTGAGGATTTAAGCACAACCCATTTACATACCTAAACTTCCAGCTACCATTGCAGACTGCAGTGCAGGGGTCAAACTTGGGATTGTTTGGTAATAGTACACCGTATCTGCACACATGCAGGCTGCAGTGCCCACCACTCCTGGCCAACTCTGAATAGGTTGGGGAAACCTATCTGCCAATTCTAATATTTCTCCTTGCACCCCACTTTGGAAATCATTGTTCTAAGGAAAGAGCTTGTTATGCTTTAGAAAACTAAAATCGTAATATAATATAATGTGATTTATAGTTTTCAAAGCAATTTGGTGTCTATGAAGAGCTGTCAGCTCTCACTAGCTTCAGTCCTCAACTCCTTCCAAACACCCTTCCATCTTTCTAATGAAGGTCACCTTTTCATGGGGGAAAAAAAAAAAAGATGCTTCTTGGTCTTCACCTGTCTCAAAGGCTCTTCAACTATCAACATGGTTACCATGCCTTCTTTTTTTTCTCTGCACAGCTTATTGAGGTATAATTTATTTGCCATAACACTAATCTACTTTAAGTGTAAAATCCAATTCTTTTTAGTAAATTTACAGGATCATGCAATCACCACAATCCAATTTCAGAACTTTTCCATCATTCCAAAAACATCCCTTAGGCCCATTCATGCTTTTTACTTAAAAATTCCCTTTGCTTTTTTTAAAAATTTATCTTTATTGTTGAAAGTATTACAGAGTCCCCTTTTTCCCCCATTGACGGCCTCTACCCTGCCCCCACCCAGGCGTTCACCACACCATTGTCTGTATCCATGGGTTATACATATTTGCATACAAATTATTTGGTTAATCTCTTCCTATCCACCTCCACCTTCCCTCTGAGATTTGTCAGTCTGTACTTCTGTGTCTTTGGATCTATTTTGTTCATCAGTTTATTTTGTGCTTTAGATTCTACATATGAGTGACTTGGTCCTGTGCCAGCACGCCCTTCATTTCCCTATTGTCTTTTTTGCCATTCTTTCATAGTCTTCTTGGCCTATCCCTCCTACTCTATTTAACTTTTAAATACTGATATTCCTTAGAGCGTGGTCCTAGGTCCTCTTTTCTTCTTACTCTGTACCTTTTCCCTAAGTTACCTCATCCATTCCAAGACTTTAATTACCATCCCTTCTACATCAATATCTGTCCTCCATCCACACCTCTTTTCTGAGCTCTAAACCTTTATATGTTCCCTTGTGTATCTATTTTCCTCACTTGGAGGTCTCATAGGCACCTCCAACTTCACATGCCTGAAAATGAACTTACTATTCTATCTACCCCAAATCTTTTCCTCCTCCAGTGTCTCATCTCTCAATAAAGACACCCTGAGTACCTTGCACTTAGTATCTCATATCAGAAAACTTGGGTTTATCCTTAACTCCTCTCTCTCCTAACCTACCACATCCAGTGCATCCCTTCTATCTATCTCCATGGACACCTCCCCAGACCCAGAGCATCAGCATTTCTTATCTGGACAACAATCACAGCTTCCTAGTGGTTTCCCCGCATCCACTCTATGCATCTTTTACACTTTTCTCCCAATGCTATCAGAGTCAAGTAAAAAGTAAATAAAAATGTACATAAAGTGCTTCAGTGGTCTCTATAACCTTTAAAGTAGATTCAAAATGCTTTTTTCCCCAATTTTATTGAGATACAACCCGTGTCCCTCAAGGGGTAAATGAATGAAGAAACTGTGGTATAAAATATATGGAATATTATTAGCTATGCTATAACATGGGGGAGCCTCAGGAGCATATGCTAAGTGAAATAAGTCAAAATTCTTTACCGCAACCTCCAAAGCCCTGCACTCTCAGATCCCTAATGATCCCCTGGCTCACACGCATTCATTCTCTCTTGCTCACTAAAATCCCACCACAGCCTTAAGTCATTTTCCTCTCCCCAGAGATTATTTCCTCTTTCTGAATGTTCTTCCCGAGTCTCCCAACCTCTCACTCCTATTCATCCTCAGGTCTTAGCTTCTATGTCTCCTTCCCAAAGGAGACTTTCTTCCCCCACTCCACATTCTTAGTCAGCTTCCCAGAAATACTCCCTCATAGCATCCCCTGATTTTCACTTTGCAGCATATCTCACAGCTGTAATTAAATAGCAATCTATATTATTTCATATGCTCCCCTCCCTAAACCGTAATCTCCGTGAGAGCAGGGACAGTGTCAGCTTTGCTTCAGGGCTGTACCATCGAGAGCTGGCTCAGTGCCTCACACATAGGAGGCACTCAGTAAATATTTGAGGACTGCATAGTTTCATCTAGCCCTTATAACAGTCCTGAAAGGTAACCAAGATCATTCATACGGTATGGGTAAAGAAACTAGAAGGTAGCTTGCCCAAAATCAATCACAGAGGATTTTAGAAGCATAAATAGAATAATGCATTGAGCAATTTAGAATGCTTGCTTAATTAAATCTGAGTAATGATTAATGATACCCATTGTCATTAACATTGTTCAGCTTTTAAACAAGTCTTCCAAACAAAAAACAAAAGCAGTTAGTCAGCCTAAGGAAGCAGTTACAAATGTGGATGTAATTTCTAACTCTCAAAAAGTACTTGTGAGGTAGAAATTAACATATATTAAATTACTGTTTTCCAGGAAGGCCTAACCCATGGCCAGTCTATTATTCGTACACACCACATAAAGATCACTGGTAAAAGCAATCCCTGGTTTCTCCCATTCCTGTGCTCAGTCACCACATACTGCATGAATGCTAGGAAACAAGGACTCACTGGACACTAGATAGAAAGCACTGGATGGTGTGGCAGATTGTCCCACATCTAATATGTACTTTAAAAATATTGTTAACTGGATATAGGAATGAGCCAAACTTAAGCCTTTACATAAACTTGCTCTTTAATGGTACCATTTCCCACACCAGCAGTACTAAGCACCTTAACATTTCCAGCCTTTGAAATAAGAATGTATAATAGACACAAGAATCTTTTCTAATAAACATTGAAATAACCAATAAACCAATTTTTAAAACTAACCAAAAAAAGCAATAGATATTATTTGAATACCTGCTATGTGCCGCATAGTGTGGATAATGGTGATCCCCTCACTTGTGTAGTTCTTTAGAATTTACAAAATGTTGATATCTGCCTTTCCTAGTCTTTCTCTGTAGTGAACACTAACATTCCAACCTGTGGCCTCATAGCCACTTAGTTTATGATCCATCCCTTCTAAGACCCAACAACCAACACAGCAACAGTAGATTAGTCCTACAAGTTTAGTATCCAGTGTGCTTAACAAGCCCTGTAGACTCCTAAACCCACCAGCCATGCATTCTCTTAATACTTTGGGGAGTAACTTTATGACTGGTTCTGCCACAGGTCCTGACCAGGACTCTAGTTCTTTCTCTAGACTTGGGACCATGTCTGAACCCCACCCAAATAGAGCCTTGATGACTACACTAACACTTGCTGGTCCCCTGTCAATAGGCAGAGACCAACTCTGTGAAAATTCCCTTTATTGCAGACCAGAGCAAGCCTAATCAAGTCACCAGTCCAGCAGCTGACCTACAAGGTTAGGAGTCAGGACTAGACAAGGCTTGATTAGGCTCTGTAGTACACCAGGGTTATCAGAAGTGATGGAGAGAAAAAGCCAAGTATCAACTCATTGAGGCCAAATCTTGCAGCTAGGCCAAGGATTTTGCTTAAAACCAAAAACAGTAAGAGATACAAAAAAATCAGAAACTCAGTAAATGCAGAAAAAATATTTTGAGTCAAAATCAAAGTGGGTAAGAAACAAAGATTCCAAGAATTTAATTTTGAGAGCCCATTCCTATTAGCACTGAATCAGTGAATGGCTGGGTTAAAGGCACAGAAGTAGGGAACACTGTAACTTGAAACCAAAAGAAAATTAAGACATGCCCTTAAAACAATATAAAGTGT
Organism: Miniopterus schreibersii; assembly: GCF_964146895.1. NCBI lineage: Eukaryota > Metazoa > Chordata > Mammalia > Chiroptera > Miniopteridae > Miniopterus > Miniopterus schreibersii. The sequence continues at coordinate 8,642,588 of NC_138101.1, read as the reverse complement.
ATTATTCCCATTTTACAGATAGGAAACAGGCTTGAAAGCTCAAGTGGCTTGCCCAAAACAGAACTCTGGTCAATGGGGAAGGTCCGCACAGCACCAAGCATAATGTTTGACTCCTAACAAGCACCTTGTAAATGTTTGCTGATTGGATATAGCAATGAGCCAAAATTTGAACCCCTAATTTTCTGATTCATATAGCACATGTTAACTCTTGAACCTCACTATTTGTAGTGTTTCACATAAACTAGCTCTTTAGCGGTATTATTTACCACACCATGCATCCTCCATTGATGCTAAAGGAAAGCCAAATAATTCATAATTGGAGTCGGGTGGGTCTCTAGTGAGAGTCAACTTTGCAGAGGCAAGTTTTAAAAGAGAAACCTGGATCTGCAGAAAGGTCTGCTTTTACAGTGGCAACGAATGAAAATGTGAAAATGGAAGCCATCTATTTGCATGTTCTTGAGAGAAACCAAATTTGCCTGGCTGGAGAAGCATTAGAGCTATTTTTGTATACCCCAAAGGCAAAAATCACAGCTGACACAATAGCGCTGACTGAAATGGCATCCCTGAAATGACAGCTTCTACATAGAATACTCCTCTCTCAGCTCACCTCTGTCTATATGCTATCTGGTCAACGCCAGGGGTGAAGAGTATCTATACGTTAATGCATTGAATATGTTAATAATAAGCATTTGCTTTGAAGTCTACTTTAAATTAGGAATGAGACTTTCCAGTCGCGAGCTCACCGGAGGCCTTTGTGAATAATGTCGGTTAATCGCTGAACCATCCTATAAGTTCGCCAGGCACGACACAGGATAAGCAGGTGACTGCAGTTTACCCTTTTGCCTCTGTGTTACTCAGCTCACAGCAGAGGTCTGAGGGCACATTCTCATAAATGGTGGAGTAAAATATACAAAATAACAATAAGACAAGCCAAAAATCTCAAAAGCTGGAGACATGAAAGGTTAAGGTTGACATTTCAGCTTTAAAGTAAGTCACTGTAACAGGATGAGGGTAGAAAAAATGTCAAACTCAAGAGAGGTAAAACAAACGAAATTCACCACAGTAGCTGGCGTATGTCAAAATCTCAAAGGTGACTAGAAAGGCCTTCCAGTCGAAATAAAGATGGGAAAATACCAATAATTATGCCTTCTATTTATTACCTTTCAGAGCTGAAGACATTTGACAAACTTTAACTCATCAACCCTCACAACATGACTGTGAGTCAAGTGGATGACAACTGGTCTACCTTGTTTCACAGAAAGAGGATGAGACCTGGGGGGTGATGAGTGGCAGAATTGCTGCACAACACCTGTGGGCAGTGAGAAAAGAACCCCAAGCACTAGCTAGCGATTCTAAAACCCAGACAAGAAACCGCAGAAACTCAGGCTTCCAAAAGAAATTACTATTACAGTACCATCTAAAAATCCTAAGATTGGAAAGCCATTCTCTACTAATTAGCAGCCATGACTATAATTCTCTGATCTGTTCCTTCTAGGTGTTAATGAGATGTTTTCATTTTTTTTAAGAGAATTTTGATACTGCCAGTAATAATAAGCATGGAATCAGAGCTTTAAGATCATATGTCATTAGATGCTAAAGATGCCATATTACCCTATACCTATATTACTCTCAAGTAGTCTGTATTATTGTTCAAAATATTTACTGTTACTTCCTGAATGGGACTAAAATCAGGCTGGGTCTTGTGACTGTGAGAATATTAAAATATCCCTACCCTGTGGATGTCAGGTTTGACCATATAACTACCTTTGGCCAATGAAATGTGAACAAAATTCACATTAGTCGTTTTTGAAAAGAGGCTTTGAGAATTAACACATGGTTAGCCATATGCATTCCCCCTCTGCAGTGAGACCTGCAGGTTGCGGAAAGAGACTGCTCCATCAATTCACCCCATCACACAGTGATCAATAGACAGAGCTGTGATTTGAATCCAAGCATTTGAGCTCCAGAACCTTTTCTCTTAATGTTATTCCATACTTTTGCCAGTGTAATAATGTGGCCTGAAAGAGGGTGAATTGTTCAGTAGAAACCCTGTAGTAATCAGCAATTACTTTAGGCACCAGTAAAGTAATGCCTAAGAATCTGGCTGAGGCTTAGAAAGGTAATAATTAATTAAATGTTTTTAGTTTCTGCATCTAGGTTTGTTTGAGGTGTTTATGCCAGACCTATATTTTTAATGTTAGATCGAAACCTATTTATACTTTCAGGAAAAAGGGACCAGCTCTTCATTGAATAGGCTAATACCTGGCCTCAAGGGTTTCAATTCCAAGTCTTCACTCCCAACAATAAGCCGGCGACTGACAATGTCCTAGTTCCAGCCTCCTCTTAGTGTGGGCTTTTAACAATAATTAGTCTTCCCAATAACTACTCTTCTTTAGTCCTCACTTTGTGTGTGTGCGTTTCTACCCTGGAAACAGAGATCCAAACTACAACTTTTGAATATAAGTTCCCACTCCAGTCTGCCACTCCCCAGCCTTCCCTTTCTCAGTAATCAGAATCTCCATTAGCCCGGTTGTTCAGAACCCAAATTTGGAGTTATCCTCGACTCCTCTCATACACCCACACCTTTCGTTTAATTCATCAGCATATACTGTCACTCTATCTCCAAAATATAGCCTCTATTCCACTAGTCCATGCACATCCTTTCACTACTTGTCAACTCTGAGCATGGCACCCCTAGGATTATAGCAACAAACTCCTAACTGGCTTCCCTGCTTTCACTCTTGGCCTCCTACAAACTGCTCTCCAAAGAGCAGCCAGAGCGATCCTTCTAAAAGATCAATGGAATTGTGCCACCCTGGTCCTCTTAACCCCCCAAATATTTCCCACCTGGTGGTGTGGGCCAATGCTTAACCACCCGCAGGAATTCTTGGAGCCCAGGGCTGAGAAGAGATGGAAGCAGCCTGAGCTCCTGAGTGGTGGAAATAGGCTTTTAAAGAAAGAGAACGAGTGAGGGCCAAGTAGGCATAGTCATGGCCCGGTAAAGGAAGTCCACGAGGGCAGGGCAATCCAACACTGCCACTTACACATCAGGCAATGCCAGCCAGGACATTTCACTCAGCTTTCGAATCCATATTAAAAAACAACAACAACTATAAAAGAGTAGATGGGACCAGACAACAAGATGGCAGCGCAGGTAACCGCGGTACCCGCTGCCTCCTTCAACTGCATCAAAATTACAACTAAAATACAGACCACCATCATCTGAACCTCCTGAGACCAAGCTGAACAGAAGCCCCACAACCAGGGAACTGAAGCAGCACTGAGACCGGGAGGAGGGGCGGAGACGCAGGCGGGTAGGTCTTAATCGCTGAGACACAGCCTCGGGCCCACATCCGGTGCCGCAGGGTAAACCCGGGAGGGAATCTCAGGGTGGGGGTTTCCCGGAGGAGTGAGGCCCCTTCCTGCCCAGGGCTCCAGGGCGGGAAGAGAAGTCCCACAACTCCGGGCTGTGAAACCAGCAGGGACAGTCCCTGAAGGTCACGGAGGTTTTGGAAGCCCCAGCAGCTCCTCCTAAAGGGCCCGCCCACGGATTCACTTGGACACTCCCTCTGAGCCTAGCACCGGGCAGCAACTTGAAAGGACCTGGGACACTTGGGGAAGAACTAACCTGCCTGGAATCCGGGGGATAGGTGGAGGTGCAGCTCCCTCCCAGGCAGAAGGGCTGGCAGAGGCCGTTGCTTCTTTGGCCAGTCCTCCCTGCACAGAGCAGGCAGGCAGGCGCCATGTTTGAATCGCCAGCACCTGACTCCCACCTTTGGCCCCGCCCCATGATTCCCGGAGGCCCCGCCCCTCCCTACCTGCAGCTCATCCAGGCCATTTCCAGGGACTTTTCTGTGTGCAAGTGGCCTCTGGAGCCTCATGCTTAGGACTATCCTAAAGTCTCTCAAACAAGCAGTAGCTGCCCCATACGGCTTGAGAAGCGGCCCCAGGCCTGGCACTAGCGGCAGCTGCACTGGCTCATAGCTGGGCCTCTCCTGGGCACCTCCAAGCCCAACACAAGTAGCAGCCAACTACAGTTTGCTGCGTAGCTCACGCTGGGGGGCCCTGGGCAAGGCACTGGCACAGGCTGACTTTACACCTCCCTGGAGGCCCCAGAGACAGTGCACCTTGTGGTCAGACTCGACCACCCCGGATTACAACCCTAACACATCCACAAGTGACACACTCAAGGGGCGTACTTGGTGAACACCAAAGCTCCACTGAAGTAAATCCTGCTCCATAGAGGTGTCTCCAACACAGCAGCTCTTTGGCTGTAGATACAGCTGGTCCTCACAGCTGATTGGCTTGGGGGTGAATTCCTCCCAGTGATGCCAACAGCAACCAAGGCTCAACTACAACAGGACAGTGCACACAGCCCATACCAGGGAGCATCTAGAAGGCCCAGCTCAGGTGACTGGGGAGGTTGAGCCACTGGGCCCTACAGGACACCTACTACACAAAGCCACTCTACAAATTCCAGGAGACAGAGCAGCTCTACCTAATACAAAGAAACAAACACCTGGAAGCAGCCAAAATGTGGAGGCAAAGAAACATGTCACAAAGGAAAGAACAGAAGAAATCTCTAGAAGAGGAACTAAATGAAATAGATCCAAGCAAGCAAACAGATACAGAGTTCAGAATAATGGTCATAAGGATGCTTTAGGACCTTAGTAAGACTATTAAGGAAATTAGTGAGATCATCGATGACATAATAAAGTACCAATCAAAATGAAGGCTACACGAAGTGAAAGGCAGAATAATTTACAGGGAATCAACAGTAGAGTAGAAGACGCTGAGAATCAAATCAGCAATTTGGAACATGAGGAAACAAAAAACACCCAACCAGAAGAACAAAAAGAAAAAAGAATCCAGAAATATGAAGATACTGTAAGGAGTCTCTGGGACAATTTCAAGCTGCCCAACATTTGTATTATTTGGCTGCCAGAAGGGGAAGAAAGAGAGCAAGAAATTGAAAACCTACTTGAAAAAATAATTACAGAAAACTTCCCCTACCTGGGGAAAGAAATAGACTTACAAGCCCAGGAAGCACAGAGGGTCCCAAACAAGAGGAACCCAAAGAGGCCCACACCAAGACACATTATAATTAAAATGCCAAAGGTTAAAGACAAAGAGAGAATCTTAAAAGCGGCAAGAGAAAAGCAATTAGTTACCTACAAGGGAGCACCCATATGACAGTCAGCTGATTTCTCAACAGAAACTTTGCAGGCCAGAAGGGAGTAGCAAGAAATATTCAAAGTGTTGAAAAGCAAGAAACTACAACCAAGATTGCTCTACCCAGCAAAGCTATCATTTAGAATTAAAGGTCAGGTAAAGAGCTTCACAGATAAGAAAAAGCTCAAGGAGTTCGTCACCACCAAACCAGTATTACATGAAATGCTGAAGGGTCTTCTTTAAGAAGAAGCTAATGGACAAAATAATCTGACAAACAAAATAGACCCAGAGACATTGAAGCATGCAACAGATAGTTGTATCTCAGAGGAAGAGGGAAGGGAGAAGGGGGTGGAAGTTGGGAAGAAATTAACCAAAGAAGTTATATGAGTATATACATAACCCATGGACACAGACAATTATGGGGTGAAGGCCTGGGGAGGGGATGGAAGGGAGGTGGAGGGGGTCAATGGGGTGGAAAATGGGACACCTGTAATACTTTCAACAATAAAGATAATTTTTTTTAAAAAAAAAAAAGAGTGGATGGGATGTAATGGTTTATCATGCCTGTTCTTATTGCTTAAGATCACATGGTTGCAAGCAACAGAAACCAACTCTGGCTACCTTACACAGTAAAGAAGTGTATAAAAGGGTTTGGGGTAGCTCTCAGAGTCAAAGGGAAGGCTAGAGACCCAGGATCAGGAAACCACATGGACTAAGGTAGATGTGGATGTCTCACAGCAAGAACAGAATTATAGTAATACAAGTATTAACAGCTGCAGTTATAAAGTATACTCTATTTAATATGTACCAGGCAGAGCCTAACCCTTTAGATATTCTAGCTTATTTAATTCTCACAACCTTGTGAGTTAGGTACTAACAATGGCTCCATTTTAGAGATAAGGGAGCTGAGACACAGAGAAGTTAAAGAACTTGCCTCGTTATGGTCACTTAGCCAGTAAGGAGTTTGAACCCATGCTCTCTGGCACCTGAGTCTCTGCTCTGAGACACTCTGTGCTACATGACCTCTTAGATGGGCAGTTACTTCAGGGCCCCAAATGACTCCAACCATTTTCCTGCCCTTGTGTTATTTCCCCAGGATTCAACCAGGAGGCCTAGAGTGAAAGCAGGGAATCCAGGTAGGAGGAAAGTAACAAAGTCCCAGGAGAAGAGGCACAATTAGAATGATGTAGGAAATGGTTTGGGTCCCATACCCAGCCCTTGGCTAAGCTAGGGCATGTCGCTTTTCTGACAGTATTCCCAAAACTGCACAGAAAAGAGCAAAAGAAACCTCCTTAAAGGGAATCAGGATGGCATCACCCAAAGCAAAGGGAATGGAACTTGTCCAGCCAAATACAAAAGTACCCAGCACACCATTTCATTTAATTTTCTAATTAAGTTTTCTAAGATTTCCAAGACCCCTCTCACTCCACTATGTGACTATGACTTTCATAAAATCTCTAGGAGTCAAGCAGGAACCAGCACAGGACAGTAATGTACTTTATAAAAGGGGGGGGAGGGGAATTGAGGACTGTTTCCTGACCTTTTAGTGTGAATCAGAGCACTGTGTTAACAGATTTACATACAGTCGCATTTCGTTCTCTCAGTGTTATGAGAAAGGCATTTCACAGATGAGGACACTGAGGGTAGAAAGATCTAATCATTTCCCCAAGGTCACACAGCTGGTAAAGCAGAGACGTAAGCCCCGATTTGTCATATTAGAATTTTCATTTTCTTAATTTATAAGATATTAAGATATGCTTGGCTGTACAGAAATTGGAGTAGCCCTTTCGATTATAGGAAAACAATTCTAAGCATACATAATATGCAAACTATTTTATAATAAAAACCTGACAAGATTAAATTAAGCCATAATTGTGCAAATACCTTTAAAGCTAAAAGCACTAATTAGATTGAGTATATTGTTATAATTAGTACAAGGATATGAAAATCACATATTGAGTATAAAACGTATTGACCCAGTAAAATAACAAAAAAAAAGGAATTGCTTTTATAATATAAGCACCATAACCTTAAGCTTTCTTTATAGTCATGCATTTTAGACGTTGACAGCTCTGCGATATCCAGCCCAGGGAAGGAGAAAGGAAGGAGAGATGGAGAAAACAACTCCGAAACGGAAAAGGTTGAATGTTAATGATCTCTTCCCATCACCCTCAATCAAGTGAGTCGTCCACTCACTTTAACCCACCATTTCCCTTGCAAAGAACAAGCTCAGTTCCCTTGGAGAGCAATTTTTGCAGACAATTACAGTTTACAGTTATTTCAAATAATGGTTTATGAAGGAGAGGCTAACGCAGGAAAATGTCTTTCCTTCTCAAAATATGGAAAGGAAACACCAAAAAGAAAGATGCAAATAAATAAATCTATAATTAGTCTTTCAGATCCACACATTTATCTAGTTGTGAATATTTGGTGGGGGGTGGCTATGTCTGCATATACACAGTACAAATTCATACAACGTATAGAGATAGAAATAGGCTCAAGCTAGGATTTTAGCCACAGACAGAAACCACAGGTAATCCAGATTAAGTCATTAACTAATGACATGACTCTGGGCAAATCACTTGATTTCCCTTTGCCCTTTGGTCCACCCCCCAGTTGGGTACTACACAGAAACTCCCTGAAAACCAGATGTTACATCAAAGCCAATATTTCCTGGAGGCTGGCCTTGCTGACTTCTTTGAAAAGCACTAAATTTAGAAGGAGCGTGCAAATAACACTGCTCAGATTAAACTCGCTTATTAGTGGTCCAGATGATAATCAGAGGCAAACAGATGGTCGCTTAATGAATGTTATTGGAAGGAAGGCATCTTTAAATATAGCAGTTGTGTGAAAAGTTTGCTTTTTCTTACAAGTTATTTTGATAATCATGTTAGAATGTTGGCATCTCTTTCCAGAATATAACCTTGTAGAACCTCACAGACATGTTGAGCAAGATCAAAGATTTGGAGAGCCAAGAACAGGTTTCTCCAAGTCTAATAAGCAAAATTATGCCATTAAAATGGAGATCAAAAGCCGTAACAGAAAGCTTATAGTTACCAAGAGCCAGAGTATATATCTTAAAGAATCAGAGATATCAAATATCCCTTCCTTTTTAGAAACCTGACATATGAAACCAAACCTATACTAGTGCCAGAATAGGGAATGAATATTTCTTTTACAAAAGATTTACAATAGGATTCCTATGTCCCAATGTACCCTAACATGTTTTAAAATGATACGTTTCTTGTTTTTCAAGAAACATGCCATTCTCCCTGCTCAGCAACATACAGTTAGTGGCTATACCTCATTCCTCTCTATGCAAAGAAAACAATTACTAAGTACGTTCTAAAATGGGCAACGTAGCTTTCACATAACCACTGGAGACTGTGAACCAGCATCAACTCCCACTATCAATGTTAACGAGTGTTAGTAACACAACTAATATTAATTGAAGATTTGTGAAATTCTCAGTGTCAGGCACTTTTTACAAAAGGTATTTGTCAAAACCAAACAAAACAAAACTGTACACTTTTACCAGTTTTCCTGGAGTACAACTGGGGTTGGTAGAGGCACAGCTCTAAAAGGTTACATATTCAGGGTCCATTCAGGACACAGAAACCAAACTAGTTAACTGAACAGAGAGAAATGAATATAAAGTATTCTTAACTAGATAAATAGTTATTAGCTAAGTAACTGAAGGAGTAAAAAGAGAACTCTAAGTAGTGGTAGGCGGAGCTGCTAAGTGCTTCAACCAGCTCTGTGGTGGGAGAAATCTGATTTATAGCATTTGCTAAAGTCCATTATATGTATGTATGTATGTATGTATGTATGTATGTATGTATGTGTGTGTGTGTGTGTATTTCTGCCATGGCAGATTTCTAGCTACCAACAATTTAACAATTGACTTGCAAAATTTCTGAAAATTTAACAATAGGCTCTGGAAAGCCAATATGGGCTGGCTCTAGCACAGAGATAGCAACCTCAGGAAACAGCTAACACCCAAGGGCTTAGGAACAAAGAGGCTGAAATTTATCAACATTTAGAAACTCAGAGGAGGAGCTTCACAGAGTTGAAGCAGAGATCTAAGGGAGTGGGACTCACCTGGTGTTGATGAGGGGAAAGGAGGTCCATGGGCCTAAGACCCTAAAAAGAAGGCACTTCTAAAAAGGAGATGTGGGAAAACTCCCACCAAGGCCAAGCTTCACCAGCCCCTCCAGCAGAAGACCTTTGCGGTAGGCCAGTCCCTGCTCCAAGGTAACAACATGCAACCAAAAGGCCATGATCAAGCACATGGATATGTTGGAGGGGATGCAGCAGGACTCAATGCACCTCAGGCACTGGAGAAGTATAACATAGAGAAGGACATCACGGCCCAAACTGAGGAACTTCGGTAGTTACGTGACCCATGAAACCTAATACTTCCTCTACTTCTTCCTGGGCCAAGTGGCCATGCTTCTGTTCAAATCTAGTTGAAAGTATGGACTGTGCTACACACCCAGTGATACATCCAAAATCAAGACTTGTAGCCTAAATTCCAAACAGCAGAGACTGCAACCGTCAGCCTTTCCTAAGGGAACACCTGGACCTTTGAACCTGCATTGTGTTGTTTCACACAGGGCATTCTCTGTACTGATTTGTTGTGGTTATAAAGCAATTCACAAAATAGCTACATTTGTAGTTTTCTATTCCATACCTCTCTGCTCCATGTTTTTTCTCCTCAAAAATCCACTCTTTTCAAAAAATAAATTTGTTGAAGTTTGAAAAATAGACCAAGACATCATAAATACATTAACCAAATGGATGTGTGGCTGGTCCTGGTGGCTCTGAAGACGAGCACAGCATTTGAAAGTGTCAGAAAAACTGCAACCTGGAATCAGTTCTGACCATGGGAAGGAACCACAGGGGTGCGGGTGCTGGAGTGCAGCGCACAGGAACAGGAGGCAGATCTGATGCCAGCAGGAAGCTGCCCGGAAGGAACATGCCCTTTTCCTCCTACCACCTCGCATCTCCCTCCACTGCCCCCTGATGGAAGGCGAGGGAATGGTTGCAACCCCAATGGCATTTGCAGAGTCCCAGTCCCAACACAGCAGAGCTGAGTCTAGAAAGGAGGGTTTGGAGCTGAAAGGCAACTTAATAACTGCCACAGTTATAATCAGAAGAATAATCCTTTATACCCGTATACTCTTTACAATTTGTAAAGCTTTTTTTAAAGTGTATTTGAAATAATAATCATCATTTATTACTGAGTATTTACAACGTGCTGGGAACCATGCTAAATTTTATATACAACATATCTCATTCCATTTCCACAACAATCCTACAAGATAGCTATTGTCAACCCCATTTTATGTATGAATAAACAGAGGTACAAAAAGGTTAGGAGAGTAGTCAAAGATTACACAGGCTGATGGCAACTAACTAGTTCTCAAACCTAAGTCCTCTGACTTCATTTCACCATGCCACTGCCTCGCCACAGGGCTATGAGTTAGGAAAGAAACCAAAATGTCAGCACCAACTTCATTTGAGGTCTGTTCGCCAAAGATTTATATTCTTTTTTAAATTGGTTTTTTCACTTACAGTTGACATACAATACCAAGGATGCAGCATAGTGATTGGACATTTATATAACTTATGAAGTGATTACCCAGATAAGACTAGTACCCATATGACTCCATATGAAGATTTATATTCTTAATGGGTATGGCAGAGATCCTATTAGTTCTTGCCGTTCTTGCTCTTAGTCATTGCTTAACAGAATTTTGGTAGAACTCAAAAAGTGCTCTAGTTAAGAAGGCTATCTATTAAAGTTGAGCTCAGCTGGAAGTAACAGAAACCATAAAAATAATAACCCAGACAATTTAGGGGGGCTATTTGTCTCACAAAAAGCAGGTCCACGGTTTGACAGTCCAAGAATGTATGGTATCATTCTGATGCCCTCAAGGATCTAGGTCCTTTCTAATTTCCCACTCCTTCATTCTCTCTTTGCACATGTCTTCCACCTTTGCAGGTGTCTTCCATTCCCATGCTGCCTCACTGTGGCAAGACTGTTTCTTCATATCAAATGTTGAGTCCATGCTCTTGTTGAAAAGAAGGGAAAGATAAACGGCAACTAATTCTGTTCCTTTCAAAGAATTTTCTCAGAATCCCTTCTCAGCAACTTCTGCTTACATCTCATTGTTCAGAACTGTGTCATATGCCTACTCGTGGCTGAAAGGGAGGCTGGTAAATGCCTTTTGGAGCGAGATATATCTCCACACAATAAAATAGGGGGTCAGTTAGTGTGCAAAAAAAGAATGAATATTGGTTTAGCAATTATGCACATCAATCACAAAAGATAAGCAGGACTGGTAGGATCAACAGCTTATCTGCCCTTTACCTATTCATCTACCTTTGCCTTTTCCCAGCCTCTTCATTTTTCACTGAGTCTGTGACCCAGATTTCCCAAAGCAGCTTCAGTTGAAAGTGTTTGTCCCTTTGTGCCTATAAACTCCATCACACTTGCCAGCCCTATGTCCTGACTTTGGATTGGAAAACATGTGTCAATATAAACTACTTACTTGTTTTCTGGTTTTCTTCAACAACCCTTCAGTCCCTCTTAATTTTCAATTTAGGCACAGCTGACACTGAACCTAAAGTCCCAGAAAGTCCCCTTTCAATTTTTTGGACAATTTTGTCAAGTTTTGTTCTTTTCAGTAATTCAGTTTAACATTCTTGAGGGTTTGGAACCATTGCCAGACCATACTTCATAAACTATGTCAAGAGAGCATATTAAACTTTATATGGAATGATACTTGCCTTCAACTGAATATCTACTCTCCTTTTCATCCAAGAAGAGTGGAGGTTAGGAGACCCTAAGAGTTCAGCCTGTGCGGTACTTACTCTCTCTTCCCTCTTTCTTCATACTATTTTAGCGATAACAAATAGAACCTTAAACAATAGGCAGATGTAGATTTCAAGAAGATGGGAAGGATTTTCAAGTAGGCATAGTACCTCCTTTCCTCTATCTTTCCCTCTGTCTCCAAGATATCACCGTCCTGAGAATCAATAACCAGTTCCAATGGCCAAAGGCTTACTAGGAAGACGTGTGAGTTAAAAGGCAGACGACACATAATTACCATGCAATATCTTAGCCTTCATTTTAGCAGATTGTAGTAAGGTTTTAAACTCTGTGTGTGTGTGTGCACTCACTTAATCCTATACACCTCTACAACCACAGCAGGCACTTATGACTTTTTTCCCCTCTTTCCCCCTCAGTTTTTAATAGATTTTAGAACAGTTTTAGATTTACAGAAAAATTTAGCAAGTAATACAGAGAGTTGCAATGTACTCACTGCTATACAGTACACCCTATTACCAACTTCTGGCATTCATCTGGTATATTTGTTGCAATTAAGGGACCAATATTGATACATTATTATTAAATAAAGTTCATAGTTTATTAAGATTTTTCTTAGTTTTTAACTGATGTCATTTTTCCTGTCACAGGATCCCATCCAGGATACCACGTTCATTATACTTAGTAGTCATGTCCCTATAAGCTCTTCTTGATTGTGACAGTGTCTCAGACTCTCCTTGTTTTTAATGACGACATTTTTCAGGAGTTCTGCTCAGATAAATTGTACGGTGTTCCTCTACTGGAATTTGTCTGATGTTTTTCACATGTTTAGGCTGAGGTCATGGGTTTGGGGAGGAAGATCACAGAGGTAAAGGGCTGTTTCTTTTCTTTTAATATATCTTTGTTGATTTCAGAGAGAGGAAGGGAAAGGGAGATGGAAACATCAATGATGAGAGTCATCGTTGATTGGCTGCCTCTGGCACACCCCCAAGTGGGGATCAAACCTGCAACCGGGGCATGTGCCCTGACCAGGAATCAAGCCACAACCTCCTGGATCCTAGGTCGATGCTCAATGGCTGATTCACAGCCGGCCACGAGAGGGCCATTTTCACCGCATCATATCAAGGGTACCTACGATCAACAAAACTAATTATTGTTGATGTTGAACTTGATCACCTGGCTGAAGTAGTGTTTGTCAGCTTTATCCACTATAAAATTACTTTTTAGCCCTTTACACACTGTTTCCATTTTGTAAGGAAGCCCCTGTGTGCAGCCCACACTTAAGAGTGAGGAGTTAGCCTCCCTTCTGTTAGAGCAGAGCATCTACACAACTTATTTGGACTTCTACGTGGGAGATTTGTCTCTTCTCCCCATGTATTTTTTTATTCAATCATTTGTCTATATCAATGTGAACTCATGGATATTTATTTTTTACTTTGGGTTATAATCCAATACTACTTTATTTTTTGCTCGAATTGCTCCAGCTGTGGCTAGTCGCAGCTCTTTCTGTTGACTCCTGTGCCCCTTTGGCATACACACATCCATGTGGGTTTGTATTTCTTTAGGGTTTTGGTGTGTGTTTTTTCAGCACTTCCTTACTTTGGGGCACTACAAGATGCACACGCTCATCTTGTGTTATTTCCTGCCCCAATCCTAGAATCAGCCATTTCTCCGATTTTACTTTCATTTTTACTATCAATTTTAGTCCTTTCAACAATTCTTTATCCAAAAAACAAGCATGAGGTTCCTGTCTTTTTCCACTTATACAAGAAGAAATGAGCAGTAGACACAGCAAAATAAGTTCAAAAGATGCAGATCCCTAAGAGAAGGAAGGAAAAAGGGATTCCTCTCCATCCATTTCCCAGGAAGGGAGTCACACTTCCAGATTGTCTGAGGGGAAGGCCATGTGCAGGAGGAAGTCCCTTCCTGTACATCATCAGAGCATCCCTAGGGTGGGTGCTCTACGTCTCGAACAACCTCTGCTCTCCCTTTCCTGCAGGGAAGGGTCCTTGCATCTCACCTTGCAAAGACAGCACCTCTGTGTCCTCCAGAAATGGTTTAAACTCTGGTGCTAACAAAGAGAAGAATGAAAGGAGCCCAGGGAAAGTCACTGGTGACGATGGAAATATCCATAAGCCCCTCAAGATACCAAGATGCCCCCTGTGAGAGTTGCCAGTGTGTGTAAGGTGGCCAATGAGTCTTTCGATGAAACAGTATCAGGTAAGAAGCACTGACTGCCATTTCCTAGAGGCAGCAGAAGTATATTTGTGGGACCACATTGCAGAGAAGGGACCCAGCAAACTGTGTGCTCCTGAAGGCACCAATACATGGATGGAGGGAAAGAGAGACAGAACTGGCTGCAGTTTCCCTTCTGATGGTTCTCAGAGGCTACTTCCTCCAGAAAACCCTCCTCGGTCTGTGGTCTGGCCTGGGCTGGGCACCTCTGAGCTCCTAAGGCTGTGAACTCTCTTTCACTTATCAACAAATACATACTCAAGCCCCTATTATGAGTCAAGTGTTGAGCTAAGTGCTAGAGATAAAGAGATGAATTTTATCCTGTGCTTTCAAAACTCACACACCAGGGCATAGGGAAGGAGAGTGGGGAATCAAAACCAAGTCAGCACGCAGTTTTCATACCTTTGGCAACAGGTGAGACTGAATGACAACTGCCCAGGCGAGGAGCAGAGGAAGGCAGTGTGGGTGCAGAAGCATCTCCGGAGTCTTAGAGGGTGACAGCCAATCCTCCAGTTCCACTCCTTGTCCTGTCTTCATATTATCTATTATATTGTATTATATTCTCTTTTCTTACTTGATTATTTTTTTCTCTTTGGCTTCTCTTATATACATCTTTTTGACTTGCTCACTGTCAAGGTCAGGGTTTCACCAGAAAAACATACCAGTAGGATATATATAAAGAGATAGGGAAGAGAGGGGGGAGTGGGGGAGAGAGAGAGAGAGAGAGAGAGAGAGAGAGAGAGAGAGAGAGAGAGAGAGATTTATTGCAAAGAATTGGCCTACACAATTGTAGGTGAGGGCCAGGCAGGTCTGAAATCCTTAGGGCAGGATGTCGGGCAGGGCAGGCTGCAAACTTTCCTGCCTGAGATGATGCTACCGTCCAGAGGTGAAATTTCTTCTTCCACAGGAGAACCTCAGTTTGTTCCTAAGGACTTTTAAGTGATTGGGCCAGGCCCACCCAGATTTTTCAGGATAATCTCCCCTTACTTAGAGTCAAGTGATTGTAAATGTTAATCAGATTCACAAAAGACATTCATGGAAACACCCAGATGAGTGTTTGATTCAATAATTGTAGGTTATAGCCTAACCAAATTGACACATACAACTGGCCACCACACTCACCCATCTCTTCCAGCCATCTGCCCTGAGCACACCATTCAGGAGCGATCACGATGAGATAGCTTCCTCCAGGAGTTGCGCGGCGTGGGAGGCCTGCTTCTTCATTGATTTCTCTCCCCTCCCACCCCACCACTCAGGACTCTGCAGAGCCTCTACCCACACTATGGCCAGGCTCCTGCTGCCTGTCTGGGCACCCCGGGTGCACAGCCCCCTACTGAACATCTCCTGGATGAACAGGACTATTGTAACACACGTGAAGAGGGAAAGGACTACATAACCATTTTTAAGCAGGGAAAATGAAAAGCACATTAGTTTAGGAATAAATAAGAGATGAAATGTGGGCGTTTGGGTCCAGAGAACCAAAACAGAACTTTGGATCATAGCCTTTCCTTTCTTTCTCCTTTATTAAAGGATATAGCACAGAATTTAAGTACTTGAGCCCTGCAATCAACTGGATTTGAAATCTAAGTTACGTAACCTTCAACAAGTTTACAGCCACCATGATCCTCAGTTTTTCACCTATTACATGGGAAGGTAGAAGGCCTTAGCTCAGGGAGTGGTTATGAAGATAAACTGAGAAAATATGTGCAAATCACTTACCCTAGACAAGCACATTATACAGTTTTTTCCTTAAGTTAGCTGTTATTATCATGAGATACCTACTATGTGGCAGGCAGAGTGAGGGATATTGAGAAAAGTAAGATCCTTACCGTTGAGGACCATAAAATCCAGTGGAAATGTCAGACATATAAACAATTTTAATACAATGTGGGAATTCAGTATGAGGGGGGAAGCAGAGAAAGGAGTAAGTACTCCAGCTCACGGGTCAGAAAGCCTTCACAGTGGCAATGCCACTTGAGCAGGGCTTCCACGGACCAGCAGTGCCTTCCTGAGCACAAAAGCAGGGAAGGGCATTGCAAACATAAGGGGCAGAGGCACTGAAGAGCACAGTGTGCCTAGAGGGGAGCAAGAAGCCCAGAGTGAATGGATTATCGGGGGTATGTGGCGAGCAGAGGAGATGTGGGGAAGGTAGAGGAGGTGGAGAAGTGGGAGGATGGCAAGAAATAAAGCCATCTGATGAAGACTGATATGGCATGCTAAGGAGTTTGGCCTCTATCCTGAAGGCAGTTGTAGGCAGGCTTCCAACTCTGCTTTTGGCCACGGAGCAATTGTACTGTAAATTGATAAAGCAGCATTTGTATTTACTTGTCTACAAGCCAGGCATAGCAAATGCACACATCCCCATGGAAATGTTCCTCGCCAGGATCATCAGTAATCAGGGCAGAAGAGGGACAGGGGGATTACACATACCAAAAACAAGTCAACCATGGCGCCCAACCCAGCCCATCACCTTACATCACCACATGGCCGAACTTACAGAGGATTTTGGGGAGGAAGAAAACATTCTTAGCTGAAACAAAGGGACAAATCCCCAAATAGTTCTCTCTCCCCACTCCCTCCTGTACACACCAGTTCTGGATTATTTTACACAGTTCACTATTCTCTCCTCTTTTCAACACTTCATTCTCTTGGCTCCTAGGACACCCCATTGTCCTGGTCACCTTCCTGCCTCTCAGACACTCTTTCTCAGTCCCCTTCGCTGGTTTCTCTTCATGTTGAAGGCCCACGTTTCAATTTTTGGACCTGTTCCCCATCTCTGCTCGTTCCCTAGGGCTTTTATGCAAACTTATTACTTTAAATACTATCTATGTGCTGACAATTTCCAAATTTATATCTCCAGCTCAGACCTCTCCCTTGGACTCCAGGCTCTATATCCAATTGCCTGCTCAATATTTCTACTTGAGACGTCAGGCATCTCAAACTTAAGATGGATAAAACTAAACTTTTGGCCTTCCAAGCCAAACCTGTTCAGTAAACATAAATCACATGAATCCTTTTAAAACATAAATCATATCACCTCACTCTTCTGCTCGAAATTGCCTAATAGCTCCACATTTCATTCTCAAAAGAAGTGTAAGATTTGTATACTGAAAACTGCAAAACATTGGTGAGGACACTTAAAGAAGATCTAACCAAACAGAAAGACATCTCAGGTTCATGGATTTAAACTGGTATTGGAATTGGTGCTGTTAACATTGCAATAGTTCCCACATTGATCTAGAGACTCAATAGAATCCCTGTCAAAATCTCAACTGCAGTTTTTACAGAATTTGGCAAGTTGATTATAAAACTCTTACGGAAATGCAAGGGACACAGAAAACTCAAATCATCTCGAAAAACAAAACAAAACAAAGTTAGAAACCCTCTTGATTTTGAAACTTAATACAAAGCTATGGTCATCAAGACAGTGTGATACTGACACAAGAACAGACATATCGATCAATGAAATAGGATTGAGGATCCAGAAAGAGACCTTTGCATTTATGGTAAACTGATTTTTAACAAGGGTGTCAAGATGATTCTATGGAGAAAGAATAATTACTTTAACAAATGGTGGTGAACAACTGGATACCCACATGCAAAAAAAAAAGGGGGGGGGGGATTTTACCCTACCCCTTACATGATAAATAAAAATTAATTCAAAATGAACATATACATGTAATTTTCAAAAAACCCCAACACATGGGTTGAGGAGAGTAATGGATAAATAAGACTGAAGATAAATACATGAGTTGGAACTCTAAGCCAACTTGAGGGAATGTATAAAAGAAACGTAATCCCATTGACTAGATTCAGAAGTTTAGAATTCCTTTAATAGGATTTCTGTAAATAACAGCAAAGGGAATGGAGGAAAAGAGACAACCAATGAAATAAAAGAAGAAAATTTCCCAGAATCAAAGAAAGATATAAATGCTCCAATTCAAAGAATCTAAATACATATGAATTTTCAGTATTCCAAGGAAAAGGGAAAAAAATCCTAAAAGCTTCCAACTAGGGGATGTCGGGGGAGAAAATTAACAGAAGTATTAAAAAGGAATGAAATTTAAGTTGGCATCAGAACTGTCATGAATTGTGGATGCCAGAGTGAGGGAGTGATGTCTTCCAAGTTCCCTGGGACAAAGATTGTGAGCCTAACCAAGTAGGCATTCATACTCTTCTAAAATGTTTGCCTTTACAAACTTAGTATACCACAAACCGCTTAAAAGCATAAAACAGAGTAAGACAATACAATTAGGATTCACTTAAAAATTAAGGGACACTATTTCCATTTATGTAGCATGTATGCATGGAGCCCCTCCTCTATGCCAGGAAACATTGTAGTTACCAGTGACACAAAGGTGACCATGGTACAGTCCATTCTCCTTACTCATGGATTCTGTATTTGCAAATTTGCATCCTCACTACAATTGATTTGTAACCCCCAAATCCACAGTCACAGGGCTTTCATGGTCATCTGTAGACATGCACAGATGGGAAAAATTTGAGTGCACAACCCCATTGAGGTCAAACAAGAAGACAGCTCTCATGCTGTAAACAAGTGACTGTTCCATGATGTAGTTAGTACCAGATTTTTCTCATTTTTGTGCTCTTTTTTGGGGGGGAGGGAAGAGTGATTTTGCTGTTTAAGGTGGTCCCCAAGCATAGTGCAGTAGTGCTGTCTAGTGTTTCTAAGCACAAGAAGTCTGTGATGTGCCTTATGGAGAAAATATATGTCTTAGATAAGCTTCGTTCAGGCATGGGTTACAGTGCTGCTGGCCATGAGTTCAAGGTTAACAAATCAACAATATATATCAAATAAGGTGTCTTTTAAAAAAGACACACATTTAAAACGAGATTATGTATTGATCAACCCTGGAAATGTGACCAGAGCTTCCATAGGACCCTAACCCTGCATTTCCCCCAGAAGCAGATAATTCAGTGTTCATGGTGACTTTATATAAATAGCCACCATAAGTCATGAAAATTGACTGAATATTGTTTACTCTCAAGTAGAGCACAAATTTTCTAAAAAATATATAAGTTTGCATGAATAAAAAAAACAATATAAACTATCTAAAAGCCTGAAACACTATCCAACTAGGTATATTCTTTCAACTTTGCCAGCTGCTTTCCCGCTTCTTTCAGTATCAAAAAGTTCCTAAATAGATTGTTCTGGCATCCTTAAATTCCTGAAAAGATGTCAAGGAGTATTTATGTGATTACATCAGCCATCTTGTCTGGGTATGAAAGCACATTGTGTTTTCTCTTTATTTAAAAATTATTATACAGTATATTCTTGGATGCTTTTGTAATTTCTGTAGGAGTTTCAGTACATCTTCCACTTTCAAAGGGGGAAATCTCTGTTATCTTTAGGATTGTCAACCATTTTATCTTTTTGTTTTATAAGTTAGCCAATAATTAACCAGCAACAAGTGGCAACGCACAAATGAAATTAATGGAACAAAAAGCAGACTGCAAGAAACAGTGAGCTTAATGAAGAAAAACTGGGGAAAGATGCTAAACACTTTGAAACTTTATATTCATATTAATTCTTACCAAGAAAATTTAAATTAAATTTCTTTTTTTCTTCCTTAGCAAACAGAACACATTTTTACGTCGAAATAACCTTTTACTGTAATTATTCTTTATTTGCATGTTTGGCAAGATTTCCTTCTGTCAACCACTTATCTGCAGTACTAAGACTCATAAAAGAGCTCAAGGACTAACGCTGGTATCACTGTAACCTATTTTGAAGGTATTTCTAATCTTACCATCTCTGAGCAATAAAGCAGCTATGCTTGCATACCACTTTGCTATTACAGGGAGTCAAAGTTCAAGTATGAGAGAGTAGAAAAGGAATTCTAAAATTTTTCAGCTGTTTTAAAATGTACCTTACAGAAGCCAATTCCTAATTGTTTGTGTCTGTTGTGATAAGCAAGAAGACCACGATTCCAAGTTTGCAAGGGGGAGACTGTCCAGGATATACCAGCATAATTCTGAACAGTTCTCCTTTTCATCTGCAAAGTGTCCTAGCAACGAGGGACACGTGGCGATGGGAGTGGGAAGAGGGGGCTGATATGATTCTCTTTCCTGCCTCACCATTCTCCGACATGGTTTTCTTCCCTGTGGTCTGCCATTGTTTTTTTTTCTGGCTCAAGATAACACACATTTTTTAGAACCCCAATTAAAAGCTGCTTCATTTTTTTTGAGGATGGAAATGGAAATATTTTATCATTTTATGTAACAGTAGCAGAACCAGTTATTCATTTAATCTGATAAAAATTAGAAGATAATTTTTTTGTTTTCTGGATCACCTATTTATAAATATTTAATATCTCATAAGAGCAATTGCAAAAATAAAAGTAGAGACAGACTTCTAATCCTGTCTCATCAACAGCTTAGTCAAAAGGAAAATTTGGTCATCTGTGTCAATATGAGAATTCCAGACCTTTGGGTGCAGACTAAAAATAGCACGTTAGACTACAAAGAAACCACAGGCTTCCAAAGCATTAACCAGCTGGAAGTTTCTTTTAAAAATAAAAAAAGATAAGAAAGGAAGAAAGAAAATAAGAAAACTACCTTTCTCTGCAGTGTTGTTTCCAATGGAATGATTTGCATTTATTTAAAACAGTTGATAATTTCCCCTCTGGAGGCAGAGGCAGCAAGGAAGGACTCCTTTTCCAAGTTCAAAATAACGACAATAAAGAGACAAACAAGATGGCAGGTAGGTCACAGCCGCACCCGCTGGCTCCAGCAACCGCATCACAATTACAGCTAAAACACAGAACCACCATCACTCAGAGCCTCCTGAGATCTGGCTGCACAGAGGCCCCACAACCTGGGACTTGAAGCAGCACCGAGAGGGTAGGAGGGGCGGCGACGCGGGCTGGGAGGGGCTGGATCCCGGAGACCAGGCCGCGGGCCCACACCCGGTGCCCCGGGTTAAACCCAGGGTGGAATCTCGGTGGCGGAGGTTTCCTGGAGGAGCTAGGGGTCCCAGCCCCACAGCAGGCCCCCAGCCCAGGGCTCCAGGGCCAGGAAGAGACGTCCCCACACTCCGGGCTGTGAAACCAGCGGGGACTGTCCCTGAGGGTCGCGGAGGCTGCGGGAGCCCCAGCAGCTCCTCTAAAGGGCCCGGCACGGACTCACTCGGACGCTCCCTCTGAGCCCAGCGCCGGGCAGCAGCCTGTGGGGACCCGGGCCACTCAGGGGGCAACTAACCTGCCTGAGATCCTGGCGAGAGGCGGAGGGCGGCTTCCTCCCGGGCAGAAGGGCCGGCGGAAGCCATGGCTCCTGTGGCGAGCCCTCCCTGCACAGCCGGCAGCAGGCGCCATGTTTGAGTCGCCAGCACCTGACTCACGCCTTTGGCCCCGCCCCGTGATTCCCGGAGGCCCCGCCCCCCCCCACCTGCAGCTCATCCAGGCCATTTCCAGGGGCTTTTCTGTGCACGTGGCCTCTTGAGCCTCATGCTTAGGACTTCCCTAAAATCTCTCAAACAAGCAGCAGCCGGCCCCACACGGCTTGATAAGGGGCCCAGGCCTGGCACTAGCGGCAGCTGCACTGGCTCATAGCTGGGCCTCTCCTGGGCACCTCCAAGCCCAGCACAAGGAGCAGCCAACTACGGTTTGCTGTGTAGCTCATGCTGGGTGGCCCTGGGCAAGGCACTGGCACAGGCTGACTTTGCACCTCCCCAGAGGCCCCAGAGACAGTGAACCCAGTGGTCAGACTCGGCCACGCTGGATTACAACCCTACCACATCCACGAGTGACACATTCAGGGGCACACTTGGTGAACACCAAAGCTCCTCTGAAGTAAATCCTGCTCCATAGGGGTGTCCCCAGCACAGCAGCTCTCTGGCTGTAGTTGCAGCTGGTCCTCACAGCTGATTGGCCTGGGGGTCAATTACTCCCAGGGACGCCAACAGCAACCAAGGCTCAACTACAACAGGACAGTGCACACAGCCCACACCGGGGAGCACCTGGAAGGCCCAGCTCAGGTGACTGGGGAGGCTGAGCCACTGGGCCCTACAGGACACCTACTACACAAAGCCACTCTACAAATTCCAGGAGACACAGCAGCTCTACCTAATACATAGAAACAAACACCTGGAAGCAGCCAAAATGTGGAGGCAAAGAAACATGTCACAAAGGAAAGAACAGAAGAAATCTCTAGAAGAGGAACTAAATGAAATAGATCCAAGCAAGCTAACAGATACAGAGTTCAGAATTTTGTTTATAAGGATGTTTAGGCAGACTATTAGGGAAATAACTGAGAAAATCAATACTATAATAAAGCACCAATTTGAAATGAAGGCTACAGGAACTGAAATGAAGAGTAATTTACAGGGAATCAACAGTAGAGTAGAAGACTCTGAGAATCAAATCAGCAATTTGGAACATGAGGAAACAAAAAACACCCAACCAGAAGAACAAAAAGAAAAAAGAATCCAGAAATATGAAGATACTGTAAGGAGCCCCTGGGACAACTTCAAGAGGCCCAATATTTGTATTATTGGGGTGCCGGAAGAAGAAAGAGACCAAGAAATTGAAAACCTATTTGAAAAAATAATAACAGAAAACTTCCCCTACCTGGGGAAAAAAATAGACTTACAAGTCCAGGAAGCACAGAGGGTCCCAAACAAGAGGAACCCAAAGAGGCCCACAGCAAGACACATCATAATTAAAATGCCAAAGGTTAAAGACAAAGAGAGAATCTTAAAAGCAGCAAGAGAAAAGCAATTAGTTACCTACAAGGGAGCACCCATACGACTGTCAGCTAGTTTCTCAACAGAAACCTTGCAGGCCAGAAGGGAGTGGCAAGAAATATTCAAAGTGATGAAAAACATGGAACTACAACCAAGATTGCTCTACCCAGCAAAGCTATCATTTAGAATTGAAAGTCAGATAAAGAGCTTCACAGATAAGAAAAAGCTAAAGAAGTTCATCACCACCAGGCCAGCACTACAGGAAAAGTTGAAGGGTCTTCTTTAAGAAGAAACTAATGAACAAAAGAATCTGACGAACTAAATAGACCCAGAGACATTGAAGCATGCAACAGGCGATCATATTTCAGAGGAAAGAGGGAAGGAGTTGGAGGGTGGGAAGAGATTAACCAAAGAAGTTATATGCATAACCCATGGACACAGTCAATAACAGGGTGAAGGCCTGGGGAGGGGGTGGGAGCGAGGTGGAGGGGATCAGTGGGGGGGGGGAGTGGGACACCTGTAATACTCTCAACGATATAGATAAATTAAAAATAAATAATGACAACAATAATAATAGACACTCCATATGATGGTTGTAGAAAATGCATAAGGACAGAAAGGGTAAGAATTACATTCTTAAATGAGGTTACATTATATTTATTAAAATAGCATCTCAATTGCATGGAGGAATAATAGTGAATTTGTGTGTGAGAATGTATTTCTTTAGTTTAAAGTTAATATTTAATGTACCTCTTGCAATAAATGTGTAGCTTTTCTGAGATTCTGAAGCCCAAAAGCTGGGAAACCACAATCTGTAAGAAACAATACAGGAATAGGAACCGATAAATTTGGTTTTATTTCCAACTCTACCTCATTTGCTGAACTTGGGTAAATCACCCAATGACTTTGCGCCTCAGTGTCCTCATCTGTCAAATAAAAGTGCTAATACCTTTCTTACCACATCTAATTGTTAGAAAGAGGAACCAGTGGGAAAATAGATATGAAAGCAGTTTGGAAGTTAGAAAGTACTATACAAGTTATTCAAATTACTCACTAGTAGATATAGAATTAACTGCTAAGACTAATTTTAACAAATAAAAGCAAAACTTGCTAGAATGACGGCCACAGTGGGGATATGTGTGATTTTGAAATGTTTGGCAAGAAAATATTTTTTCTAAAGAAATTGGATTCACAGTGATACAGTCTTCAGATGCTAGAGAGGCCCTCATTTCAAATGAATGAAATTTAAACTGAAAATATAGGGTTAAAAAGCACTTGGTAACACTCTTTGATCCTTACGCATTGTCTACCTTCTCTCATGGGTAAAAGTTCATGCCTTATTGCCCATTCAAATCACAAGCTCTCTGAGGACAAAGTTCCTGGTTGTTCCATCTTTGTAACCTTCTTCCCAGGGCCTTTGCACGTAGCTGAGGGCATAATAGTCATAAGTCACAGGCGCCCAAATGAAGCAGCTTAGTTTCAGATCCAGGTCAATCTAACATTGAAAGCCTGTCCTTTCCTGATACCAACCTACTTCCCTAAACTAGGCACTCATTTTGGAAAGCAGTGTTTAGGGTTCTTTGGACAGCAGATCTATACTTGTATGTAAGATTTAAATTCATCTATCCACTTGGCCTCAGGTTGGAAATAATTTCGGCTCCCCAACTTTCATTCCTGACTCATGTCTTTCTCCTACCCAACCACATGGCTCTCACTGTCTCAAACCCTTGCCTCCTCGGTTCTTCTCCACAAAGAAAAGATAACCAGGGTCCTTTTAACCCTAAGAGCACAGAGTAGTCTCCTGGTGGCATCTCCCCACTCCCAGGCAGGAAAGAAGTAACTGCACCCCCAGGATCGCTCTGATGAGAAATCAAGTTGGTAATCGATATTTTGAAAACTTCCAAATATAAGTATTGTCCATCAGCATCTCTGTCGACATTAAATCAATGAAAGACTTCATTAGTTCAAGTGCCTGTCTCCCGTCTTGCCCCTGTGCTCCCAATGCTGGTGCACTCGGGGAGACCCGTGTGGAGAGCCATCAGCTGAGTCTCCTCCACTGCTTGCTCATCCTGGCTTTGTTCTCTGGCATCTGGACTTCTAGGGAATACAATGAGAAAAGTAATACCCAGGGAGTCTATTAGTAACCGTAGTCCCACATTTCCCAAAGCATGTTCTTCAGGAAAATAGTCCCCAGAGATGCTACACACACACACACACACACACACACACACACACACACACACACACACAAATAGAAGGAAAGGAAGGAAAGATGGACGAAAGAGAAAAAGGAAAGATTCTTGTGGTCAGAAAAAGTAAAAGAACTGCATACCAGCCCTTCCTTCCCTAAAGGCAGAAATGATACTTCCACCATGCCCCAAAGGCTAGTAGTACAGTGCCTGGTCCATGAAGGTGTTTAAAATATATTTGTTGATCAAAAACGTGAATGCATTTTTAATACTAAATACTCTAAGAAAAACTACCATTTAAAACATTTTTTTTTTTCATTTTGCTTCACCCAGAGTTATCCAAATGTATCTGAACACAGAATTCTTTTTCAACAAAATGGTGTTTTGTGGATCCCATTCTGGGAAATGTTGGTGGGCAGAGTAAATCCAGCTAAAGAAAACCCATTTTGCTCTAAAGGTTAGGGAATGTTTTGCTTGAATTCTCTAAAATCTTGACTAGCACTGGAAGGCAATCATACTGTTATTCAGTGGTCTGAATAATTCCTATTAGAGAGGGCCATTCAAGAAGGATGGATAGACCTTAAAATCTCTTAAATTTTGTTTAGTTTCCTGACATTATGGGAAAATTAACCAGCTTGATTGTAGGATATAGTCCAGCTCTGGGTTCTCTAATGGTCTATTTTTCTCAGACTGTGTAAACACCAATTTACCATCTTTATCACATTTTTCAGATAAAAATACAACTCTTTATCCCAATGTCAACATAATTTCTTAAAGGTTAACAACCTAAAAAAATCTTGAATGTTATTCAGTGACCTAGTTCTACAAACACAGAGAGAACTAAAAATCCCCAAAGAGTTTTGAATTCAGAAGTCTAAGTTTTACCTTTTTAAAAGCTTTTTGGAACCAAAGGTTTAAAAAAATGAGCTGAATTCTTTCAAAAATGTTGATAATGCTCTTCCACTTATATCAGGTTTTTAAAAACATACCCAAAGTTTGGTTAACTTCAGTTCCTCAAAGCAGACCTAAACACTTTCAGTTTTCAAGTGGCTGGGTAGGTAATCAAGACTCTTGGCCCTGATTTGTACAAGAATTGTATTTTTAATAATGCAAAGAAAATCAAACAGAAAAACAAACAAAATATCAATTTGATGCCAAGAAATTTGTTACCTTCTAGGATCATCATAAATATAAAAGTACAAGCTAAATAGACCTGGCTCAGCTGAAGCAAACTAGTTAGCAGTCTGAGCCTCAGTTGCCTCCTTGTGAAAATGGGCATAATCATAGAGTTTACTTTATAGATTATTGTAAGGCTGTTGGAAAAGTGTCTGGCTCACAGAAATCAGTCAATATTAGCTTTTATTCTTAGCCCAATCCCTATTTCCCAGAAGTTGAAAATGAGACCCAGTCAGCATAAGGGATTTGTCCAGAGCCACACCGCTAGTGAGTATCAGACTAGGAATTGTCACTTAAGTCTCACAACGCTAGTCTAGTTATCTTTCCACCACATCATAACAACAAAAAATAGGAGCGGGGAAAGTAACTTGAAAACACATAAAATTGATGTACAAAGGAACTGTAAATTGGTACAAATGAGAGAAACAATTGACTAAGGAGTTGAGAATACACTTGAGTGAATGAAATGGTTACATATATAAGGTTAGTCAGGATGGTCACACAAGAATACTTTTAAATCAGATTGTGAGGAAATGGGAAACATGGAAAGATGGAGAGGAGAAGACAGCAGGCGGGAAAGAGAGGTGGGCACAGACATTTGTAGGCTCTAAATCAACCACTTGCCAAGACCAGCAAACAAGTTTTCCTGCCCACTACGTTGAAACTGAAACAACCCTGGATAATGTTAACCAACATTGAACTAGGACTCACTGTATCAGGCACTATTCTCAGTTCTACCCAATGTATCTCTTTAAGTCCCAATGGGAATTCAATAAAGTAGGTACAATTATAATCTTCACTCCAGTGAGAGAACAGAGGCTCAGAGTGGTTGAATATTTTGCCTAGGGCCAAACAGTAAGTGACATGGCCAAGAGTTAAACCAAAATGGTCTAACATTAGGTCCAGAACTAATTATTATGCTAGAATGGAAGGGAGGGAGAGGGAAAGAAGCAAGGGAAACAATGACTTCTGAATGTTTTTTTTTTCTCTTTTTGTAGACTTAAAATCAAAATGTTGTATTAAAAATAAGGATGCATTTTGCATATATGTAAACATATGTACAACCACATAAATAATTACATACATGATTTTTATCAATTTTCTGGTCTATTTCATGGAAACTGTTAAAAGTAGCGTACAAGTGTGTTTGTTTAAATCAAAACAACGAAATTATAAGAGGAGAGGATTCCATGTTTTACAAAAGTTCAATAAACTTTCTGGTACCAAGAGTCATTCTATTCCAAAGATTCCAAACATAATCACGGTCTGTTTTTAAAACTGAACCATATCTGACTGCATGTGTAAGTGGCAAAGATCCAACACCATGAAACTATAAAACGGTGCAAGGTACAAATGAACCAACAGCAAGGGGAAGGAGAGATTGGTGTGTTATATCAAGAGGCTTAGCAGGACTGACAAACTCAGCTTTGAGGCCTCCATTCAAATACAGTTGTTATGCCATGCTTATCAGCTATAGAGGCGTGGTTAAGTGCACGACCTCTGGAATCCTACAAACCCGTGTCTATCCTAGATCCACAACTTGTTGACCGAGTGAACACAGGTATATTACTTCATTTCACCTACTTTCAGTTTCTTTCTATATGTAAGGCAGATAATATTATCTATTCACATACAATAACACACATGAGAGTGCTTGTCCTATGTATCATCTGTATAGCAGGCCTTCAAATAAATGTTAGCACTACACAGGTTATATTTCGCTTTGATATGTATTTTTTTAAATGCAACCAATGACATGCCCTGTTGGGTGTGGCTCAGCAGTTGAGCATCGACCTAGGATCCAGGCGATCGGGGTTCGATTCCCGGTCAGGGCACATGCCCGGGTTGCGGGTTCGATCAATGACTCTCTCATCATTGATGTTTCTCTCTCTCTCTCCCTCTCCTTTCCTCTCTCTGAAATCAATAAACATGTATTTAAAAAAATAAAAATAAAATAAAAAATAAATGCTACCAATGACAGATTGAATACATTAGACTTATTTCCCATTCTCTTTGAACACTCATGACCCATTTCAGCCCTCAACTTCTCCTTGAACTTCTCTCCTTCCTAAATCTGTAAGATTGAACTGTATTGTCTCTCTGCCCACCTCACTGACTACTCTTTTTCATTGTTTTCTTCTATTTTTTCACTGTGGGGTAACCAAACACGAGCCCCTGGCATTATTTTCTCTCTCCATACTCTCTCTCAGCAAACTCATCCACTGTCATAGGTGCCTTCATCGCATGTAGGTAGATGGCAACTAACCACCTCACCTGGATTCCTCGCATGCACTGCGCGCATATCCGGAGCTGGCTCTGAACGTTTCCATGAGACTGCTACTCTATTTGCTTTTGCTTGTCACGACTAAAATGCCAGTCACTGTCAACCCTGCTACGGCCTCTGTACATCACCATCCATCTTTCCAAACAAAAGGAACAAGCCCTCGACTTAAGTAGAAAATGAGTTGATTGATTGGAAGTCTATGTGGACTAGTTCACAGGAGCGATGGAAGGGCTGGAGAACCAGCCTCAGAAAACAGGCAGGAACCAAGGAGACCCAAGACACAGCCACAGCCCCACCGCAGAACCAGGCAGCTAGGGATGCAGAACCAGGCAGCTAGGGATGCTGTCCCTGTGTCACCACCACCAAACATTCTGATGCTTCTGGAGTCACAACTCTACCACAAAATACTCATCTCTGACCATCCTCTACCCCCATCCAT
This sequence comes from Miniopterus schreibersii, assembly GCF_964146895.1. NCBI lineage: Eukaryota > Metazoa > Chordata > Mammalia > Chiroptera > Miniopteridae > Miniopterus > Miniopterus schreibersii. Next base: position 8,613,554 of record NC_138101.1, on the reverse strand, counting down.
CATTCCTGCAAGAACCAAAGCTCCAGATGGAAGGATCTGAGGGGCCCAGCCTAGATGACATGCCTTTGCTTTACCTACTCTGTGTAGAAACTTGGAGAGGTTATCTGCTCCTGAATACACACTTTTGGCTTCCATGGTGGAAGGTAGGATTCAGCCTTGCTATTTGCGGATTGTTCCAAAATATAAAGAGCTTTTGGGTGCTGGGAAAATAATATGTTTCTACATCTTCCTGTAAAACCAGCTGCCCTACCTGGCCCTGTTGTCACCACCCTCAAATCACTGTGTGTATCCCCCCACCCCCAGTCATCAATCTATTTGGGGGTATCTGTTTCCTAATAGTAAACATCTCCTTAATCCTACTCCAGTATCTCTTCACCTCACATGGCACTTTTGAAATAATCTTCCCACTGGATTCCTCTCTCTAGTTTCTTTCCTTACACATTTCTTGTGGACATTTGTTCTTTTAATAGCAGTGCCCCCATTTTATTTTATGTAATTACCTCTCCTTTGTTGCACCTGGAACTGTTAATCAAGGTGATCTGACCTCCAACTCCCAATGGCATATCCATAGCCCAAGATAGGCCATCACATGCTTTCTCTTGGAATACAAATATTGACCAAATAAAATACAAAGACTGAACATGTTTACTTTTTCCCCCCAAAAAGTTAATATATTGGTTTTCTATTGCTGTATAACACATTGCCACAAACTCAGTAGCCTGAAACAGTATCCACTTATTAGCTCATAGTTCTGTAGGTCAGAAGTCCAGTAATGATGTGACTGAGTTCTTTGCTCAGGATCTGACATAGATGAAATCAAGGTATTAACTGTGCAGCCTTTCTTTCAAGAGGCTCTGGAGAAGAATCTTTTTCCGAGCTTATTCAGATTGTTGGCAGAATTTAGGTCCTTTTAGGTGTAGAACTGAGGTCTACATCTACTGTCAGGTGGGGGCTACTCTTAGCTCCCAGAGGCTGCCCATATATCTTCCAAGTCAGCAAAGGAGAATCTCTCTCAGGCAGAATAATCCCTTTCACACTTCAAATCTCCTTCTATAAAGAGTTTATTCCTTTTAAGGGTTCCTCTGATCAGGTCAGGCCCATCTGGATCATCTCCCTATTTTTAGGGTCAACTAATTTGGGGCCTGAATTACATATACAAAATCCCTTCACAGCATCACCTAGATTAGTGTTTGACTGAATAACTGTGAGAATGTGTGTCAACACCAGGGGCCACAAATCTTGGGGGTCACCTTAGAATTCTGTTTACCACTGTTACCTAATTATCATGTTCAATTTATTTAATAATTTTTCCCATTGCCACTTATTTTTAATGTCACATTAATCATTTTGTATATGTTTGTATATAGACCATTATCCTGTTTATAAGCTATCTATACTTTAATGCTGATCAGTTTACCGGTTCTTGTGGCACTTCCATACAATAATTTTTAATTATAATATTTATAATACATTTAAATATCTAACATGACAAGTTTCTCTTCATTCTTTGTTCTTTTTCAGATTTTATATTGTTTTGATATTTAATGCTCCCCCATAATAAAAAAAAAAGTAAAATAAATAATCCCTTTGGGATTTTTATTGTAATTGCATATTTAAAAATTTCTGGAAATCAAATTAGGCAAAAATGGAAATTTGATTGGAACTGATTTTGAGAACAATTGACATTTGTATTAATCTGAACTCTTTTTGTTGCTGGTGAAAGAAGTCAAGCACAAACTAACTGTTAATATTTATAAATAATACTAAACAGTGTCTGACATGTATCTGTTTAATACACTAATAAGCTATTATTTTTGCCTCAACTTAAATATTTTTCATCCGAAGGACTTTCCGGACATTCCACACTAAAGTAGTCCTTTCATCACTTTCTGTTCCATCATAACTTTTAATATTCATCATGGCCCTTATCTCTACCTTGTATTTTCTTGTTTATTTATTTGTTTATAGTCTGCCACCATGCATTAGAATGAATGCAAGGTCTATGAGCATAAGGAGATTTGTTCTGTATGTGTTAGATATTTAATAAATGTTACAAAATATATATATTTTAAAAAGATGCAAGGCTTTACTGGAAGGTTACTGAAGTAGTCACAGAATTATATGAATAATAGAATAGGGAGTAAAGTAGCTTTGGAGAGCTCAGCGATTGGAACCAGGGAGTTGACACCTCTTAGGCATTGCTGACTTTAAGTCTCATCACTGCTTGTATCCCTGAGCTTCATTCTCTGCTACTACAGATAGATTTTCTTCAAATGGCAGGACACATAGCTCCCGGAAGACCCAGATTTATTCTCTCAGTGCTAAGGTCTAAAAGCCAGTGGAATATCTTTCTTGCTTTAATTTTTAAAAATTCCAAGATGGTGTCTGAAAGCCCCAGTTTGGTTTGAGCAGTCAACTTTTGGACTACTCTAACAAGGGAAATGAAGTACTATATTTGGCCCAGGCTTGGGTGTGCACTCATCTCTGCATGCCTTCCAAATTTGTATTTACTGCACCCATCTCATTCATGAACATGGTACATCTCTCTACTTATTTAAGCCTTCTTTTTATTATCTCTCAGGAAAGCTTCATGGTTTTCTGGATACTATAGTCTCTTGTTAACATTACTCTTAGGTCTGTTTCTTATTGCATTTTTCCTTCTTTCAGTAGTTATTGCTGGTAATATGGAAAATATATTGATTAATTTGGAATGCTTATTGGCTACCTTTCTGAACTCTCTTATTTGGAATGAGATGATGAAAATTCTCCTGATTTCAATATTACAAAATAATAGATCTGTATCGACTGCTATGATTTTGTAAGACTTCATCTTCATATATTTAATTTATCTTACCCTCTTGCAGTCAGCTATGAATTATTTGCACATTAACTTTCTGTCAAAATTTCACAAATTGTGAAAATGAGGACAGTAAAAAAATTAAACTGACTTTCTAAAACAAACACTCAAGACCTTAAAATAATTTTAAATGAGTGATCATCTCCTCCAGAATTGTCCCTTGAAAGTCATAGTAAACATGTCCGGTACACATGCCCAGCTCCTGCTCCCCATCTCTGAGGATGTCTCCCAAACCCATAACACTTCACCAAATGTTTTGGGCCTTTTTACTGAGCCCCTTCTGTTGCCTGTAGTCAATTAGGCCAGGGTTAACACTAAGACCAGGTGGACTACTGAGCTCTCTCTACTGGGAATTTATCATTGAGAACCTGGGATAAGGAGCACACATCAGTTATCTGCAGGTGCTGAGCTTGTATACTGAGAACTGGGACTCCATTTTTGGATCAACCATCTTCTCCCCTATTCTCCATTGCCATGTACACAGAAAACCTGAACAACTAAAGAGGGAGGGGGAATGAAAAATAATGATGCAGATATACAAATGGTAATTGACTTTATGGCTCCAGAGAAAGAAGCGAAAGAGAAAGAGCAGATTTGGATCACCGGTCAAATCCTGCTTTTAGATTTACAAAACACAGTTCTACTTCTGGTATTTGGATTTCTCCAAGATATCCTTGTTTAATTCAAATAAATTGCCCCGTATGTTAAGCTATTTTGTGTGGGTTTCTGTTACTTGCAAATAAAGAAACTGTGACTAAAAAGACAAACTAAAGCCCATTCTAATAATTTTTTCAAAATGCTAGAAAACATTTTTGAGATAACTAGTCTAGAATTGCCTTCCAAGCTTTGGTCATGGTCTTCCATTTGATGACATGCCTTAATCCTTTAAAAAAAATTTAACACCCAGAAGCCTTTCAAAGATGTACAACTTTAAAAAGTGGGGATTTGAAGAACACTCACTAAATACTTATTATATGTTAAGTAAGTGGCTTTATTGTTTTATAGGAGCAACTTGTTGCTTGAACATATGTTCCTGTAGTTAATATATGGTTGAAGTTAAGAGGATAGGTTCAGGAATTAGATTTACTTGGTTCAAATTCTGGCTCTGTCACTTATCAACTGAGTAACTGTGAGCAAATTATATTTACTGCGAGATGTATATTAAGATAATCTATTAAAAAAAAACTTAAAACAGAGTCTATTATTATCATCATTTTATGTCCTCCGCAAACTAACCTTTCATTATGCTGCATTTGCCTTTAGTCTCATATTATCTGGCTGGAATGCTCTTCTCTCCTAGACTCCAACCCCTCTCCCCTCGATTCATTGCCTTTATTTGGTTTACTCACTTCTCAGCCCTTAGTCCAAGGTTATTGGCTTTAGGCAGAGCTCATTCTAGGATTTGGCTTCTCTCTCTCCTCTTGTGAGCTCTATTCCTTGGTGTTGGCCTTATTATCAAACCCCATGTAATTGTCAAATATTTATTTACTAAGAACTGTTTTCTAGGTGCTGTGCATGGATAAAGCTATGAAGAAGACAGACAAGGTCCTGCCTGCATGGACCTTGAGTTTTACTGTATAGAATCAGACCATAAACAAATAAATACTGTAACAATTCTAGATACTGTGACTTAACACTGAAGACCTGGCACTTAGTGTAGCACATAACCAATGTTAGGTGCCCAAGATGTTCACTGAATTTTTATGTGTGGGATAGTGCTTTCTGACTTAAAGATATATTTTATGGTATGTATCTTAAATATTGACGTTTGAAAATTAAATATTTCAGTTTATACAAATGCAAGTTAAGATATTTCTGTGAAAATCAACAGTATTTTTATAGCTGGATATAACTTCTAATCATACCAAATTTGCAAAACAAAATTCTGTCATATTTTTATATATACTTCAGTTTTGTTTGAATTGAAAAAATAGTGAAAATCCATCCCAAAGTAGTTGACATTTTGGAGGGCTTTTTATTTTATTTTATTTCGTTTTTAATCTTTCTTAAAAAGTGCCTGGAAACCAACGCTTTAAAAGAAAATACTGCTTCGGCAGTAAATTTTACATACTCCTCAAGGTGCCAAAATAAACTCTTGGATCAAGGGATTCATAATGGAAAAGGGGCCTACTTTTTAAATGTATAAAAAAGCACATCTGAAGATTTATTCTGTAAAGCGAGTGCTGCATGTGCAAACCAGACCTCTTTGAGGAATGAAGGTGTGCTAACGGGCTTTCTAGCTTCACAGTTGAGAGTCCCCCAACAGCACAATGCAACAATTTCATTAGCTGCATGTGCGTAGCTTGGTTCTTCTCACTCTCCCTATTCCTTGTAGAACCTATCTGGGCAACTATTTAATGCTACCAGGCCAAATTCTTTCTTCACTTCTTTCCTGCCAAACAGTACCATAATTGTCATCGAGATGTGATCATCTGTTTCATATTGCTTTAACTCATGCTAAATGATAGCGCCAGTGCGATTTACCATTTCATTTCAGCTCTTACTCTTGAAAAATCAAAAATATGTGAACACTTCTTTTTATTCCCTTTTTTCCAAATCATGAGGCTTTGAATAAATTAACATTGTCCTGTTTGATGCATTATGCTCTTTGATTGAAGGAAGAAAGATGACTAGAATGAAAAGAAGGTTTTTAATAGAGGAAATTGGTTGGGAGTCTAAAAACTGCTTAATAACATATAAAAGCTTTCACAGTCCAGAAATGTTCTGCCCAATTTGGTAGCCTCCGTTTGCTTGTGACTATGAAATGTGGCTAATCTGAACTGAAATGTGCTAAGCGTAAAATACACTTAGAATTTCAAAGATGGTACAGAAAAAGAATGTAAAATCAAATTATATTGATTATATGTTAATAATAATTTAGATGTGTAGAAGTGTAAAATACATTCTTAAAATTAATTTCACTTTTACTTTTTAAATGCAACTACTAGAAAATTTGTATTTGTGTCTCATATTATATTTCTATTGAACAGAGCTGCTCCACAATTAACACACCAGGAAGTGAGAATAGTCATAGATGAGATATCAGGAAATGAAAAGTCATATGTAACTAGCATTCTCAAATGTTATTTTCTGTTTTGAAAGGCTTATTTGGAGGAATATTCGTCTCTCTAAAAGAAGTCGGGGTAAAGTAGGTGAATTTTTTTTTCTCAATAAAGTGGATCTTTGTTTTGGCCTGTCTGGATATACACGTTCCCTTTTCTGGTGATTGTACCCTAGTTCCTTTGAGAAACCATCTCTCTCTCTGATTTTGAGTCCATGTGGATAAGGCTGACCCCATGATTCATTCTAGAATTGGCCATGTTACCCAGGCCTAACCAATCAAAAGATTCCATTCTCCTGGCCAAAATAATTGTCTTAGGAAATTGATGAAAGATCCCCTTGAGAAGGATCTCCAGTTTCCTGCTGAGAGTTATAAATCTGGTTATAGGTGTTCTATGAGCAAAGTAGAGTAGATTTAGCAAACTTTTACTTAATAATCTGTGTTCAGTCTGCAGCTTTAGCCCCTTCCTCTACTGTGTTTGGGTGCTCAAATCCATGATCTCTCCAGTCCAATTTCTCCAATAAATAAATTTCCTATTTGTTGCTGGAGTAGGGATAAAAATGCTTGGCCTTCACGTGTGCAGAGAGAGTGTAGAGGGGAGGTGGTGTTTCTCACAGCTTTTCACACAATCTTTCAACCAATCCCTAGGCTTTCAATCCTGCCTCTTACCTCTAACTTCAGTCTTGAAATTCTATTTTCTTGGAACAATGGAGAAACAGAGATTGGAGGAGACCAATAATATTCAAAATAGTTGCTTAGTTTTATATTTAGATTTCCTTTTCTTTCAAGTTTTTGGTTTAGAGCTTAATGACTTTAGTGTATGAGACAAGATCAGGTGATTTTGCTTATTAGATTAGAAAGCCTATAATAGGATAATATTAAACTTTTCTTTACCTTTCACTGTTGCATAAGTGATTATTAATTATAACTTAAATCTTATTATTATAATTTAAATCTTCAAATATTATATGGTCTTGACATATTGACCACTAAGTTAAAAGGTACTAAAGCTATATCAACGTCATAGTTCATTCCTATCTCTCCTATTTTATAAGGCTAAGTGATAGTATAATTGAACTGCTTCGTTCTTTTCTATCTTTATTTCACCTCTATTCTCTAGGTGGATTTTAATATGGACCCTTATCTATCATATTTCATTGTTTTAATAAGCCTTCTTTATAATAATAATTTAAAATGAATGTATTCAATTCACTGGATTTGACTTCAGAGCTTTATTGTTGGGCTTCTTTACCATGAAATATTGGTATTTTGTACTATTGTCATATCAAAATAAACATTTTCTATATGTTGTAACTGAAGACCAAACCCAACCTTCTATCAACAGCATGGAAAACAATTTTAAAATTCATAGCCTGGCCAGCGTGGCTCAGTGGTTGAGCATCGATCTATGATCCAGGAGATCTGGGTTTGATTCCCAGACAGAGCACATGTCCCGGTTGCGGGTTTGTTCCCTAGTAGGGGGCGTGCAGGAAGCAGCCGATCACTGATGTTTCTATATCTCTCTCTCCCTCTCCCTTCCTCTCTCTGAAATCAATAAAGATATATATTTTAAATAATAAAATAAAATTCATAAATTGTTCATATATCTGTTCCCTAAGACATTTTAGTAAGGGAAGTGATACGCTTTATTTATATAAGACATTGTGGTTTAGTTTATATTAGGAATCCCAATAAGCAGAAAGGCCAGATGATGTTAATTTCTTGGTTTGAACTATAACTTCTGTAAAATGCAAACATGCCACCTCTTTTTGTCATTGTCTTGACATCAGGGGTGAAAAATAAGTTTGGATTTATGAATAGAATGATGGTGGGTGTGTGGGTGAAAGAAGACCTATGTCTTTCATGTTTTCTTTTAAAAATCTCTTTCATTTTAATTCAACAAAAGTGCCTTTGGTACCCACTAAGCGTAGAATGCAGGCATAGAGAAATGATGGACACCCAGGCCTTGACTTCACAGTCTACAAAGTGGAACAAAACAAGTTCCTCCATTTCTGATTCCTTTTGAGGCAGCTTTATCACCTTCTTATCTGCTTTCTAGTGTAAAGAAGTGGTTACATTTGGAAAGACAGAAATTCAAATTCCAGTCTACCGCAAATTAGCTGAGTGATGATGGACAAGTTAACTCCTCTGAGCCAATTTCCTAATTCTTTCCCTGTGATGTGGGGATGACAATAATAGTGCTTATTGTGTATGGTTCTGATAAAGGTTAAATGAATTAATAGTGTGTGTCAGTGCTCAACAAATGATGGCTTAATTATAGCAAAAAGAGTCAAGATTAGGAATCGGGGAATCTGATCTTTAGTTTGGGGACTGCTGCTTATAAACTGAGTGGCCTGCATACATTGCTTATCCTGTCTGGGCCTCAGTTTCCCTATCTGCCAAAATAGAGGATTGACCTGGATGATCTGTACTCTCTCTAAACTGTAGTGGTGTAAGTGCTATAGATGACATTTTTGTTTGACTTTGATACTGAACCATGCAATCAGATTAAATAGGGAAAAATTGCCAACATCAGCATATAATGCATTGAAATTTTATGAAAAGGATGAAAATGAAAGTGGTAATGAGTTAGGCTGGGAGACTGATTTCAAGAAGACACAAAAAGCGTAGGGATAGATCAGGTCCTATTATCATCTGCCTGGGTGTAAGGGGAAATAGATGGTAAATGGTATTTTAAAAAATCAGATGCCAAGTTCAAAGTCGTATGATACTGTTTTTAAAAAGCATGCTCACCCTATTAATTGGTTATCCTGACAGTTAAGGGCCTGAGTATTCCTAATGCAGTGAAAATTGTGTCCAACTAGAAGATATTTGATATGAAGATGGTAACAGGGTATAATAGTAATGTTCTAAAAATATTCACTGATTGAACTAAACAAAAAACATAAAAAACAAAAATCTGAGATACCACCCTGAGATGAGTGACAGAATTAGATCAACTATCATGCCCATTTTTTGTACTCTAAGGACAGTCTTAGAATAGGAAATAGGTGGACATTGCAGTTTAAGAAATGAAATACATCACCATTATATATCTGTTTCTTCAATTTTTATTCCCTCCTGTGAAATTTTATCTTTGTTCCCTACCAAATGTACATAAATATGTTGATGATATTTGGAAATGCATCAAGAAGACAAAAATCATTCATCTGTTTTAGATATCTCTAAAATTTAGCTGCACTATTGAAATTAAATGCATCAGCATGTACATCTGAGATGATGATGTCCTTAGAGTCCATACTCCCATAAGCAAAACAATGCTGAGAAATCTTTGGCTTATAAATATGGATGAATCTAAGATTTTTACATAAAATTTAACGTAATGATAATATAACTGATTAGAAATTTTTGAGAAGGGGCTATGTTTCACGTAATAAATAATTGATCAAATTTTCTGATTTTTATTTTTATTTATTTATTTTTATATATCTTTATTGATTTCAGAGAGAGGAAAGGAGAGGGAGAAATAGAAACATCAATGATGAGAGAGTCATTGATCAGCTGCCTCCTGCATTCCCCCAACTGGGGATCAAGCCTGCAACCCGATCACGTGCCCTGCCCGGGAATCGAACCACTACCTCCTAGATCCTAGGTTGATGCTCAATCGCTGAGCCACACCCAGTCGGGTGAAGTCTGTCTGATTTTTAGATCTCTGATCCGTGCAGTGCATTAGAGTTCAGATCTAAAGAAAATATAGTAAAGTGTGATGTTTTTTAAGCAGTTAATAAATTTACTCCAAAATGGCTTTTCAGCAGTATGAATCATTTTATAGTTAATTAAGGCATCTAATCATTATAACTTACAATTACAGAAGTATTTAGAATATTAAATTAGAAAATGCATATTACTTTTGTTACATGTTGATAATTCATAATTGAATAGGTACAACCCTACTAGTATATTGGATTGTTTATTTTTGTTGCAAAGTAAAAGAATAGCTCTTATTTTCAGTTAGTATTTCAAAAAACATGACTGTAGTCATACCCCCCTGTAATTTGAGATTTTTCTACTGTGGTAATATGAGTATTTTACACTATACCAATTCATTTGTATGTTTGTATCACAGTCTCCTAAAATGTACCCTAGATTGGGAATTGACTTCCAAATGGTCAAATAAATCAAGAAACTATTAATTTGCCCAGCAGCTTATATCTATACTTGGTAGTGTGCAAGAACTCTATAGATGTGTTTATCAGTTTTAGGTAAATAATAGTGAACCTATGGATATTTACGGTGGTTTCATTGAAGTAATGACCCTAATATGCTCACACCTTTCTGTATCCATGCCATTTGTTAGTGTCCTCCAGATGTTGGACTTGGTCATCTGATTTGCCTTGGCCAATGGGACAATAGCAACAAACGTTATGCAGCAAAGACTTGAAAAGCACTTGCACATTAGTGCTTATGATCTTGTTGTGCTTGACATACTGCCACTTTGTAAATAAGCTTTAGCTAGCTTCTGAGTGATGAGACACATGAGACACATGGCTCAGTCATTCCCATTATTTCAGCACAGGGAAGCCAAACTCCAGACAAGAGTGAAGCCATCCTAGATCATGCAGATTCCAGCATTAACAATCCCAGCCAAGATCAGCAGAACCTTGCCAAATCAGCAGAACTGCCCATCTGACCTGTAGACTTTCCAGCAACCTTTTAAGCCACTAGGTTATGGATCAGCTTGTTACACAGCAATAAACAAATGATACACTATATGTAGGAAATAGACTGCAGAGCAAAAACATCTTTCTAAAGAACATTAACATTTCCTTTGAGAGTAACTAGATTTCCAGTGTAGGAGACAACCTTGGATATGACCCTTTTGTGTCTCTGGATTTACGGATATCTGGCCTAAAAATTCTAGAGATATCATATTCATTAGTTTTGTTCATTAATATTTCTATTCCCCCTTCTTTTGGGGAACATGGTAACATTACACTTTTCCATCTGCAGTAGACTACGAAAGTGGCCACATTATTTTTTCTCTCTCTATCCACACCCTTTCACAATGTGACTTGCAGCTCTTCCTGTTAAAAAGTACTTCCCCTCATTGACTCTGGGCTTGGCCGTATGATTGCTTTAGCCATTTGGACTGGAGAAAATGTGACCCAAGCCAAAGCTTTAAAAGTGCTTGTGCATTAGGGCTTGCTCTCTTGCTGACCTTGGAATCTTGTGACTGCCACCATGTGAACAAGCCAAGGCTAGCCTCTTGATGACAAGGGACAACTGGCCTGTTTGCTTTGTTGTCCCAGATGACAGTCACCTCACCTTCAGAAACAGAGCTGCCTCTCTAAGGGGACCCTAATCACAAACACCCAAGTGAACACAGCCCAGGCAAGCTGAACTATCCAGCTGAGCCTAAACAAATTGCCATTCCATGGGATCATAAGCTAAATAAACAGTTGATATTTTAAGGCATTAAGTTTTAGGGTGGTTGGTTACACCTGCAAAGCTATCTGATATATCACTCCTTTGAAGGTAGGCATGGCCATATGATTTGCTTTACCCAGTGAAAAATGTCACTTCTGGCAGAAGCCTTTAAGAGCTGGACAGAGATTTAACATCTTTTTCTTGTCATGGTGACTGGGGAGGTTCCAGATGGTGGAGCTCCATAAACCTGGGTCCCTGAATGGATATGGAACAGTTCTCCCTACCGTCCTTCACACTGACTTTTGGAGGACATATAGCTTAAGAAATAAATCTTTGTATTAAGCTTCTGAGATTTTGAGTTTCCATACTAGAGCATAACCTAGCCCATTCTGACTATGTAGAAATTGGTACCCAGAAGGCGTTATGACAATGGAAAACCTAAACTACGTGGCTGTGACTTAGAGGCTCAGTGGGTGGTGGCAAGGAGACTGATGTTAGAGGCTGGAGAGTTAGTATTCCATGCTGAAACTGTTCGTGTGAGTTTTCCATTCTTCACCTTTATCCTGGTTATCTTGCCCCAGTTCTGCCACTGTACAGTGAGTGTGTGTGTGTGTGTGTGTGTGTGTGTGTGTGTGTAAGCAGAGAGGAATGGTCCTTTGTCCTTTCAGGTCTCTAAAACAAGAGAAGCTGATTCCTGCTCTAATATAGGGACCACCAGGCATCACCTAGAGATGCCAGACTTTGAGGTAAATGCTATTACTGAAAGGAACTTTTGGATTGTCTCCCTTGTGATAGGGATGGATGTCCTTTGTAGTGTAAGGAGAGTGAATTGGTGACCAGAAAGGTGAACTGCAGTAATCATTGGTGCCGCTCACCAATACATTCCGGTTCTCTTCTTCCTGGGCAAGTAGTAGGATTACACTTCCGAGCTCCCTTGAAGATAGGCATGCCCGTATACATTTTTTTAATCAATAAAATAGGAGTGGAATCGACTTGTATCACTTTTAGGAAGAACCAGTTTGCCATTCATCTTCCTTGGGCCTATCAGGCCAGTGGGGAAGGGACAGTGATTGGGGCCTTCCTCGGTGGTCCTGTGGCTTGGTGACAACACCGGCTGTGGAGCTCACTCCCCACCGCCCCCCAATGTTGGTGAACTTGTTACTGCTTGTTGCTGCACCATAAACTAGCCCACCCTAACTAACGTAGATTACTGTAAAAGCGATCAGAAAGCTACAGGTGCTGATCGCCCGGCAGTTGGAACGAGTGGAGGCCGTAGCCGCAGCGGGCCGCTGGCAACTCCTGAAGCTCCTTCCCAGTGACCTGACTCCTTTCCCAGCTGGGACCGTTCTAGAGCCGTGACCATAAGATTTTAAAGTTTATTTTCTTAATCTGTGAAAGTGTAAAACTACATCTTCACCGTGGAGGGTAGATACTGAAGTTTATATTAAACGAAAAGCTCCCTGAAGAAGAAAATACGTGTTCTCCGGCGCAGCGTGGAGCCCGTTGCGCAGCATCTGCAAGGAGCTGGTCCCACGCCGCGCCCCGCGCGAGGCCAGGCGGGTGGGGGCGTCACGCGGCAGGGGCTTCAGCGGGTCGCCTGCTCCTGGAGTCTACGTTTTGCGGATAAAAAGTTCCCCTTCGGGAGTTTTCATCGTCACACCCAGAGCCCCCGTAGGTGGTTTTGGGGGGAAGCCCCGCATCGTCTCCCTGACCCCCACACATGTGCTGCTTCTGAGGTCCCTTCCCCCTGGAAACTGATGTTTCTGCGGGATCTCCCCGGACATTCGGCAGTTACTTGGGATGCGGCCGAACGACCAGCTTGCTCTTTCCCTGCAGCGGCGGGATGCCAGGGACCCAAAAAGTTTCCAGCACTTAAAGCACAGAGTGCGGCTGGAACCACCGAGGAGCGGTCCAGTCCCGCGGTTCTCGCCGCCCCGGTCTCGCGGAGCCTAAGGAAGCTGAGGTGCCCGGGTCGGACCCGGCGGCGCGGCCAGAGCGCGGTCCCCGGCGCCGGGCGGCGGAGGCCGAGCCCGCAGGAGACGCCGCGCACCCAAGTCCAAGGCCGGTCTCCAGGGCGGAGTGTGGAAGGAGGACCGCGGAGTGCCCGTCCCCGCTGGACTACAAGGTCCAGCATGCATGGCGCCGCGGCGTCCAGCTCCCCTCCGGGACTCCCGCGCAACGGAGCCTGGGAACTGAAGTCTCCGCGCGTCCCGAGTCGCGTCGGGAAGGCAGAAGGGAGGAGTTGCGAGTCCGCTCCCTCGCGCGCCGGTTCCTGGCCGGGCTTGGAGCCTCTCGCTCTCGCTCGGGGTTTCCGCGGGCGGCGGGAGCAAGTATGGCTCGCTTGAGTAAACTGCGGGGGGAGGGGGGACTGGAGCGCGGGCGGGGAGGCGGGGTCAGCGGAAGCGGCAGGTTGCTTCCTTCTCCTCGCGCTCCCTCCCCGCCTCTCCCCGAGGGAGCGGTGGGAGGGGGAGGGAAGGGCAGAGGGAAGGTAGTGACACGTGTCAATCAACCCCCCTCCGGGGGGCGCGCGCTCCGGGGCTCGCGCCGAGGGCTCGCGCCCCTGCCTCGTGCCTGCGCCGCTCGTATGTAAATGAGGGCGCGTGACGCGGGACGCAGATGGACAAGGGAAGAGAGAGAATGGCCGCTGCCGCCGCCGCTGCTGCCGCCGCCGCCGCCGCTCAGTGCCGGAGCCCTCGGTGCGCGGCGGAGAGGAGAGGATTCCGGCGGGAACTCGACTCCTGGCGCCACCGCCTCATGCACTGTGTAGGTAAGAGAGACACGGGCCGGGGCGCCGGCTCCGCGCGGCCGCGGCTGCCGCTGCCCGAGGAGTTTGTGGCTGAGGGGTTTAGTTGAATCTCCCGTTCGGGTCAGTTCAATGGGGGAGCGCGATGGGAGCGGCGGCGGCGCGGCGGCCCCGGCGCTCGCCTTTTGTCTGGGGGCTCGTCGCCCGGCGCGGTCCCCGCTCCTTCCCCGTCCCCGGCGTAGCTGTTGGGCTCCCAGGAACTGTTAGTTCGGACCCGCTCGCCGAGCCCCGGAGGAAGCCGCTCGCTCGCGCTGTCCCCGAAACTCCTCGGCGCCCCTCGCCGCCCGTGGTCCACCCTGTCAGGAGGGAGGAAGCGGCCCAGCGGGTCGGCGCCCGGGCGAGGGGAGCCGGCGGGAGAAAGGCGGGCTGGTCCGCGCCCCCACCGGGCGCTCACACACCCCCTTCTCGTCGCCGGGGGCCGGGCCGGGCGACGCGACCGAGTTCCAGGGAGGGGGACCCGGGCGACCCCCCCCGGGCGCTCGCGGGGCTGCTGCCACGGGTGGACCAGCGGGGGGCTAGGGGCAGCGGGGGCGTCGCCCGAGGGGCGGGGGCGCCCTGCTCTGCCCTCTCCCGCTCGGCGGCGGCGGCGGCGCTGTGTGTACCCCTTTAAGAAGGAGCCGCTCGAGCGCTGACGGTTGGGATTTGAAGTTCTTCCTCCCTCTTTGGAAGTCTGGACGGCGGGGGGGTGGGGGACTGTTGCCATAGCGATGACACCCTCGCCCCCCTTCTCCCTGTGGACGCCCGACGACTCTGGTCCTCTTCTACTGTCATGTGATGGACCCGTCCCTGCACTTCCACGCGCGGCTCCCTCCCCACCTCCCGTCCCCAGCCTCTCGCCACTCCGCCTTCCCTGTCGGTGGGGTCGGAATCGTTTTGCTTCAAACTTCTGGGCTCGGAGCTGTCATTCTGCGGGTTGCTTGGAGTGGCGGGAGGTGGTGGGACCTCTGGACCTTGCCGCTGTCGCTTTTTTGTCTGAGTGGGACGTGTGCGTGGAGCTGTTACCCGGCAGGTTGGTGGTGTGAGCAGGAAGGGACAACGCGGGTCCTGGATGAGGTGTGTTGTGCGTGTTTATGTTGGAAGGGGGTTCGGGGTAAGAGAGTGAGGGAAGAAGAGTGGATAGTGGTAGCAGCTTGCTCGGCCGGCTGTTAAATCTCGGCGTTTGGAGTTGAGGCACTAACCTTAGTGCCTTAAGAAAACCCGCTCTCTTACCTTGTTTCCATCTGTTCTTTCGCCACCTCGCGCCCCTTTTCCCCCACCCCCCGCAGATTTGTTTGGTTAGCGCCTGGATGAAGATCCTTCTCGTTTTTTCACTAGTGAAAAAGAGATCGTGGTAGGATTAACTAGTACAACTTCAACTCAGAAGTGTGCGCTGCAGAATACTATGGACATAGGAGAACGTACGAGAAAGAAGATTGCTCTGATTAGGGGCATTTAAGTTATGTTTAAGCAATTTACTGTTCACCCTTATAAAATATGTTTTGGTCTTATCTAAGGAAACATTCTAGGAAATAGCTTTAGTCGAGTGCTCATCAGTGATTTTAGTTCTTTAAAAAAGTGTAGAAAAACCTCACGGTATTCTTTATATAAAAATGTTAAGCTAAATGTTACTAGTGCTTCCTGAATACAAAATGGACCCGTTTTTATAATTGTTTATATAAAGATCTCTTCCACTGACAACCTGTTTAGAAATTATTGAGTTCGTTGAATTAGAATCAGGCAGGATAACAGCATTGTGTAACACTTTTTTGAGATATTGTGTTAAGTTTTCCCAAGTGATATGACGATTTCTTTGGTCAATTTTATGTTTTTGAATCCTTTAGAGTCTTTATCCCTTCATCTTTTTGCTTATTTAGATACATTAAGTATGGCTCTATCTCAAAAATATATGCACCTTTGAAAAGTAGTTAAATTTTAATTAAACACAAAATTAATGGATTTGATGGGAAAAGGGACTTTTTGCCTTACCTATTTGGATACTGAAGTAGGATTAGGAGACATTGAAAATTGAGTTAATGCTGTTATGTTTAATATGCAACCTCTATATTACATTTTTAATGTAACATATAATTAATTGTACTGTATTTGAAAGGAAATTTTTAACTGGTCCGAAACTATATTTGAGAATTGTTTCGCAGAGTCCCAGTCCTAGTCAGGAGACCTAGTAGGACCCATTTCATACTTTCTTTTTGTCATTGTATTTTTAAATAAACAATAAAACTCTTTTAAACAGGATATACACTTGTTGATTGGTTTTCTTCAGTACCGTATATGTGAAGCATCTATTTATAGTGTGAATTGGGATTAAATGTAGTTTGTGTACTTATTTTAATTTGTCTTTTGCTATAAGTATGCTTACATTCAATATTTTACTTTGTAAACATATTTGCAAAAAGCCATATTCTTTTTCCTTTGTATGTTTGTATGTGTGTGAATATATATATATGTGTATATGTTTCTATATTGCATATTCAGTGCTCTTATGGCTTGAAATCATTTTTATAAAATATTATTCTTTCTGCCTTTGGAGAAGAAAATGATTCAAAAGCGTTATTTTTAAATGAGGTAAAGAAATTGTAAGCAGCATCTTAGGGTCGTACAGCAAGTTAGTATTGACCCAGTAGTGAAGTTTTAAACCTAAATTTTTAGAGTAAGTCTTCAATCTGATTCCTTTTTTTGTAACTTATATATAATATTCTAATTTTATGGGGGGAAAGTTCATCTTCCTTGTAGTTAGCTAATATGTATAAGTCTTGATAAGGAAAGTGATGTTTACCTTTCTCTATTTGCGGAATTCATTTCTTTAGATTTGTGACTATGATTTATTCCTTTTTATAATTTAATTGAAGAGTTGCCCTATATGCTCTATGCCCCAATTAATACCTCTATTTACAATGTGGTACTTTTAATAATTTGATTATTTTTCTAATATCATCATATACTATGCTATAATTTTGAGTATGCTCATATAACATGTTTTAGTGCTTATCGGATATAGTAAACAGTATCCTTGTGCTTCATATAATATTGAGGTATAACATATAGTACTGAATTTTAGGGAATATATAATATAATTAGTAACGGATACGTTATAAAAATTAAAACAAAGTCTAGGAGAAAAGGAATGCATTAATGTAATTTTAAATATTATCAGAACTTGTATGGTCTGTTAGGATATTTGATCTGGGAGATAAGCCAAGTTTTTTGTTTTTGTTGTTTTGATTTTTTTTTACTTTTATTTTTGGTATAATTTTAAACTTACAAGAAAAGTTGGAAGAATAATACAAGGAACTCCTATATGCCTTTACCCACATTCACTAATTGTATTACATTTTGCTGCATTTGCTTTATTGTTCTTGCCTTATATCCATATCATTCTATCTGCCTGTCTGTCCATCCATCCATCCATTTATCTTCTCTTGGAATAATTTGAGAGTAATTTACAGATACCATACTTCTTCACTCCTAAATTCTTCAGTGTATATTTCCTAAAATCAAAGACATTGTGCTTATGTAACCACAATGTAGTTATTAAAACCAGAAGGTTTAATATTGGCATAATACTGTTATCTAAATCATAATTCATATTTTATCTGTTTCTCTATTTTATCTGTAAGCTTTCCTCCCCTTAGTCCAGGATCGTGCATTGCATTTAGTTGTCACATCTCTTTAGTCTCGTAATCCGGAACACTTCCTCAGCTTCTCTTGTATTTCTTGACCTTGACATTTTTGAAAAGTACAGGATAGTTATTTTGTGGAATGTCTTCCCAATTTGAATTTGTTTGTTGTTTCCTCACGATTAGATTGGTTATGCATTTTTACCAGTAATACCTTTGAAGAGATGTGCTTCTTAGTACATCATATCTTGAGCTTCATGTTGTTGGCTTTGAAAATAGGCTAACGCATTATTCTCCATATTTCTCCCTGAAAGCCATCATCTATCCCTTTGTAATCAATATGTAATTTGGGGGAAAATACTTTGAGAAACAGGATATTTACATAATCTCATCAAAAATATCATCTTCAAGTTTTAACATCCATTCATGATTTTCTAACTTCTTTATTCAATAATTAGTAGATATTCTGTCATATAGCAATATTTGCCATCTTCTTTCTTCCCTTCTCTCTTTATTCAGTTATCTTTATCAGTATGAACTCATGGATTCTAATTTAATCAATGTTTACATTCATTACTGTCATTATTTTTATTTCTAAATTTTCCCAGGTTTCGCCAATGGGAGCCTCATCAAGCTGGTTCCAGTGTTTTTTGACAAATCACACCTTTCCATAACACTTCCCCACCCGGTCATTTTTTTACCACTTCCTTCCTGCCATAACAACATATTTCATGTTCATCTTTTACTTTACCTGACCCAGCTTTAACATCAGCCATTTCTCTAAGGAGCTCTTCATTCTTTTTAGTGGAAAATACATTTAGATACCCAAATCTGAACACTAGGTTTCAGGACTGTTTTAAACCGTATTTTTTTTTAGATAGAAACTAATACACAGTGCAGTTGATTTGCCTAAGGTTGTAACAGCAAAACAAAACGGTGAAGATTTTATTAGAATTATACTATAAACTCCAGAGTCTTTCCTACATACCAGTGTTGTCCAGTAGAAATATAATGGGAGTGAAATGCGTAGTTTAAAATTTTCTGGTAACCACATTAACAAAGCAATTTCAATAGCCTGATATGCTCAAATATTTTAGCATTAATCCATATAAACTTATTAATAAATTACTTTACATTCTTTTTCAATATTGAGTTCTTGAAATCATGTGTTTTACACATGAAGCACATTTGAATTTGGACTAGCCACATTTCAGGTGCTAATAGCCACATGTAGCAAGTGGCTACCTTATTGGACAGCACAGTTCTATAGTGTAGTAGCTCCAGGCAAGTCTTAATTACCATGGTACCACTTATTTCAAAACTGTTGATAATAACCAACCTATAGCTTAATTTATTTTCCCCCAAATCTTTTATTTGGATAGTATAATGCAGCACATAAAAATATAGGCTCTAGGAGCTAGACTACCTGCGTTTGTATTCTGGCATTACCACTTACGGTGTGGACAAGTTACTTAACCTGTCTGTACTTCCTTTTCTTATCTGTAAATTGGAGATAATGAGCTTGTTTAAGAATGAATTGTGTTGATATATGTTAATATGTATCTACATATAGAAAGCATTCTGTAAATGTTGCTATTATTGACTTACACAGGTTATTAGCAGGTTTGAGCTTTATAATTTTGCCAATAGATTCTTTCTGGTGGGAAACAATAAAAAGATCATGAGCCATGTTAGAGGAAAAGATAGTAAGGGCTTGAATGATCTGTATTCTAGGGTATTATAGAGCCAGAACCAGACTCATGGAGTTTTAGAATCACAGTGTATAACTTAGCCTAATCCTGGCTTTTTGTATATGAAGAGACCAAAAGACATTTGATGCTTTAAATTCTAAGGAATATTTTGGCTTTGTAGTAACTGAATACAAAACATTAGTTTAAATTTATTTTTTTTAAATGTATATTATATTAAATGTAAATGTATATTATATTAAAGCTACTATTTATTGCTCTCTTTTTTACTTTTGCTGTTAACCTCATCACTGTCTTAGAGATCTGCACTCTGCAAGTGTTTATAGAGTGGACTTTCTTCTGAACTACTTGCCCCATCTATAATCAGCAGTATAAATGTCAGAGTATATTTGTTTCCTTTATTTTTAACCTCTGAAGAAGTTATGGTAGTACTTCATAAAGCTGTAACACTTAAAGATGGGATAGCCCAGATAAATAAAACTCTCTTTCTGGATGCTTCTGGCTTTCTGGTCTTTTGACTTTGCGCTAATGTCTAGCTCATCTTGTCACTATTGCAATGTAAATCTCAGAAGAGTGGATTTACTTAGAAATCTAGATTTGATGAGGACTGATATGGTGGGTCAACTACCCTAAAACCTTGGCTGTCCAACTATTTTTTCAAACACTAGCAAGTTTTTTATCCACTTAAAAAAATGTAAATTATGACACTGCCTAATAGCATGCATTAGACAAATGGAATGTATGATGATAATGAGTAGTTGGATAGTTAAAACATATACCCAAATTTCTCTGTAAAGTAGGTATATGTGTGAAACTGGTCAGAGCATAGTATAGCCTCCTTTCTCTGTGGAACAGTCTCTTCATGTCCATGCTACTTTTCTTGGTTCACTACATGTATATGCACCCCTTCCTGCTTGGCTGTGTGCCCTGACAAATTGGTGTTTGTTGTGTGCTGTATGTTCCCCTCACTTGTGTGACTTTGAACCCTGGCTCTTCTATCACAGTGCTGTCCTGGGAGGAGCAACAAAGGCATGTTGATATTTGGATATGTAGTTTCTTCTTTCTTATTAGTAAATCCAGTCTTTCAGTTATTATACCCTACATTATTTATGTATGGAGTTTCTTTTTCATTTTTGATAATATTCCTTCTTTTTGGGTGTACATATGGCGAACATTCATGGGTGACAGGTGACAGGTAACAGTTGGTTAGAGCACCAAGTTCATAGGTTCAACATTTTGAGGACCCATTTAACTTTGAGAGTCCATACTTGGGCCTGAATGTATTATTAAGTAATTAATTCAAAAGGGTTTTGTGTTTTTTCCCCCCACCACAGAATATAGATAAGAGAATGTGAATAGGCCCAGATCAACCTACTGCTCCCACTAGGAAACTAAGGTAACAAAATAATGCCATATTTGTATTTGAAGAATGGCACTTTGTTCTTAATTAAAACTAAATAAAAATTTTGTTTTCAGAATTTTTGTGTTTTCTAGAAAATAAAACTTACAATGAGGAATCACTTTTATAAACATCTTACTTATCCTTTCCTTTCTTTTCATAGAGTTTTCCCACAATTGGCAACGACCCTATCCTGCTTGCTTATATTTGCTTCTTTTCTTTTTCTTTACCCTAATGTGTTGCCAAGTTATTAGTACATTCTTTAAACTATCTCCTGGATTCAATTTTTCTAATAGTGT
This sequence comes from Miniopterus schreibersii, assembly GCF_964146895.1. Classification (NCBI taxonomy): domain Eukaryota; kingdom Metazoa; phylum Chordata; class Mammalia; order Chiroptera; family Miniopteridae; genus Miniopterus; species Miniopterus schreibersii. The sequence continues at coordinate 8,592,424 of NC_138101.1, read as the reverse complement.
ACTTGGGCAGATTCAGGTAAGTTTCTGGTTTATATCAATATCTGCATTTCTGGTTTTACTGTCTTTCAGTCTAGCTTGTAACCTACATTAAATCATTGTTTGAAATAGCTGCTTTGATTTTGTAGTTCACAAAGCAGTATCTCCCATTTGTTGTTGTTCGTCAAGTGAAAGCTCCTAACCATATTCAATTAGTTGATCTTAGTCTACCAGACTGCGTCTTCCCTCTGTTTTTCTAGTGTCTTCTTTAGACAGCCCAACCACTTGCATCTGCTTTTACTTCTCTATTATACACGTTGCCCAAAGTTCTTGAGTATTTTTTTAGTCATATCATCTACCCTACATACTCAGTCACCTTTTAATTCATTTGCAACCTAGAGTCTTTTCTTAAGTATTTATTGAAAAGCAAGTTTGACACTTTCTCCATTAATTCAAATTGGCCAATTCTTTTCTGATGGATATGTGTAAGGTGTGTGTATATGGGAAGCAACTTTGTTTAGTAGTCTTCATATTTAAATAATAAACCATTTAGTGACAAGGAACTAAGCTTTCACAAATGATAGAAAGGATGAAGAACTGAAAGAATATAGTTCCTTTCTTAGCCTCCATCATCATAACCTTAGGCATGTCATTTCACCTTCCACAGGTGGAAATCTGTGAAACTAGGATATCTATACTCAAATGTTCACTATTTTTTATTTTTAATGAAAGGTGGTATAATACTTATGTAGTAGTGGTTTGTGGACCAAAGATATAAATTAGGGAATTATCAGCATAAAGATGATGTTTAAATTCTGGAAATGGATGAGCTCTCCCAGGTGTAAAAGATAGTATAATGAGAGGAGTAAAGTATTCAGCACCATGCCTTAAGGAATCTTAACTTTTTTTGGGCAAAGGAAGAGCAACCTCAGAGTAAGGCCATTGAACTTTTACACTGGAACATAAGTCTCTTGGCTAAGTAGAAAACCAGGGGAGAGTAGTATCACCAAATCTAAGAAAAGAGAAGTATGTCAGTTACCATGAAACAGGGAAGTGTACATTTTTTTGCAACATGGAGGTTCTAGGTGACCTTGACTAAATTTCAGCAGATTCGTGGGAACGGAAGCCATAGGTTAGAAAATAAAGTGTGTATAAGTGGAGATGACATTTGTAGTAGACTACTCATTTGAGAAGCTACATTTTGAGGAAGAATAGATAAATGGAGTAGTAGTTGAAAGGATCTGGGTCTAGGGATTTTTTTTTAGATGGAAGGAACCATTTACAATACTAAGTAAGATGGGGAATACTTTTCTGAGTCAATATTCATGATATTTCATGTTTAATTAAGCTGAGACTTAATAGTAACAAAATATTGAGTCAGATAAATTAGGTGAATAATAGATGGGCTTGGTTTGAATCACTGAATGTGAACTCTAAATCTCTTCTTTTTCTTTAAAGAATATTTTCCCAATTTAGCTTATTGCTAAGATATGGTATGTGTGATATTAGTACATTGTACATTTTAAAGGAATAATTTTTTTCAGTTAATTTACTGTTGTCAGTCATCAAATATTTTGAGTCCTACTATGTGTCAGTTGGTGTGGTTTTTTCATGTGATGAGGACTTTTAAGATTTACTCTCTTAGCAACTTTCAAATATGCAGTGCAGTATTATTAACCATAGTCGCCATGCTGTTTATTACATCACCATGACTTACTTATTTTATAACTGGGTATTTGCACCTTTTGACTCCTGTCACCCATTTAACCTGTCAACCACCAATATGTTTTCTGTATTTATGAGCTTGGTTTAAAAATATTAATTCTTTAAATGATAAGTTTGTACTGAAGAACTTGTCAGCCAAAATTAGACATCGGACTTCTTTATTCCCTATCCCCCTGGATTGAATTTACCAATCTATCAAAGACAGAGTAGCTGGAGCTGTTGGCCTCTTCTAAAGTACAAGGAAGTTCTACCCTAGTAAATTTACCATGTGATTTGCTTATTGGTAGTATGACTATTTAGGCAGAGTGATCAGGAGGGTTGGCAAGGCGAGAAAAATGACCTATAAAACATTAATCCATCCCACTATCAGGATGTTGCCAATATTAGTTATTCCTGTTTCCTTTGGGAGGGCTGAATAAAGGGTAGAGAAAAGGGCAGAAATTTCTTCTATAATACTTCCCCAAAGAATGTGATTAGTGTTGGGAAAGGTGGGAACTGTGGGTTGGATAAAAAAAAAAAGTTGTCTACGCTAGGAATAGGGTTTAGACTCGGCTTTTAAAGAGCTTACAGTTTTCAGGGATGTTAAGTATTAGAGTTGGTATAATATAATGGAAAGGCAGAGGAAGGAGCAATTAATTTTGATTTGAAGGATCTGAAATACTAGGCTTCAAAAGACTGAGTGAAAGTAGGGCTTGGCAAACTTCTTTTATAAAATATAATAAACATTTTAGGTTTTGAGGGCCATATGGTCTCTATTGCAACTCCTCAACTATGCTGTTGTAGCACAAAAGCATTATATAAATGAATGAGCATGGTTGTGTTCCAGGAAAAAAATTTCTTACAAAAATAGGTCGATTTGGCCTATAGGCCATAGTTTGCTGATCCCTAAGTTAATTAAATGACCCAGCAGGAGAGTAGGTTGGAGGGAACAGGCAGAGGGCTAGAAAATAAGCAAAGGTATAGAAATCTAAATAATGATATATTCTGAAACTACTGTATTTGGCAACTTAATATCATTGGAATATAGGATGGGAGTAGGAAATAGGAGTTGGAAGTATAAATTATGGCCTCTATAAGGAGGAAATTATGAACCTTTGAAGTTTTTTTTAATGGATAATACGCATGATCAGATAAGTCTGCTTATTTTCATTTTGAACATCTGCTATTGGTTCAGGTTTGAGGGGGTTTATTTGTAATAGTTTTAAAGAAGCTCACATTGAATCAGCCCTTTTAAGTCAAAATTGGGGAAATGAACAATCTATTATATATTCAACGTGTTAATTAAAATATTAGATTGCTGTAGTACTCTCAAATGGCACCCTTCTTTTATAGTTAGACTCTGAACAACTTGAAAAATAAAACAAGGAGAAAAATGGAAGCCAAAATATCACTTCTGTTACTGAGAGAGGCCAGGTTAGAGGAATAGTTTAGTGAGTAAGGTGGTCTGGCATAGGCCAATTTAGCCACCCAATCCTAAGCATACTAGGGAAGCAGAGCAGAGTATTTGGGGGGAAAGGAGCAGAACTGAGCTCTTTCTACTTACTTTCCCAAATCAGATCAGTCACTTCACTTCCCTAGGGGTAAAGAGAGGCGCAGATTGTTCTTATGAAGCATCCTTCCTCATAGAAACAAGAAGCAAGGAAAAAGTGTTCTAACAGAGCTAATTTTTGCAGAATTGAATCTGGGGAAGTGTACTGGAAGCAATACAACTGTTATTATAGTGAAAACAAGTCAAACTTAACTATTCTGGATATATTTTAAAATATGTAATTCTAGCCGCACAGTTGGTTGGAATGTCTTCCCTTGCACTTAAGGGTGACAGGTTCGGTTCCTGGTCAGGGCACATACCTAGGTTGCAGGTTCAGTCCCCAGTTAGGGTGCTTAAGAGTGGCAACCAATCAATGTTTCTCTCTCAAATCAATGTTTCTTTACATATTACATATATCTCTGTAATTCTGATATTTGAAACAACGACATTTCTTAAATTCTTAAAATTAGTAGTTTGTTTTGTTGTTGTTTTAAATGAACTAGATTTTGTATAGGCCTATGTAAGATGCTTAAAATGCATGATTGGCTAGAAAAGAAAGACAAAGACTTCTTTTATCAGTTTTCAATTGACTTTTTAAATTTAGAAGGAATTAGTATAAAAGGAGAGCAGTTTCTTTAAATGGAAAAAGCAGATACTTTGACAACTAGATTATCCTTTTAATTAGCTCTGGTTGTGGATTCTTGTGCAGTTTATTCACTGGTATCTTTCTTTAAAATGTTATCAGTTGTTCTTCCTGTCCTCTTCCCCTTTCCTTTCTGAACAATTCAGTACCAGAACTATCAGGAGAGACCAAACAAGGGTTAAGTTTCCTCACCAGGTGAGGTATGTGAGAGGGGGAGCCATGTCATCTTGGAGGAGTGGGATATCAGAGCCTGACAGGGGTGAGACAGTTGATGGAATTGGGAGGGTGAGGAGCAGTCTGCATAGGAGGACATGCTGGTGCAAGGTGTTGAAGCGCAAGCAGGGTTAGTATGGTATCTGTGAAGGAGAGTAGCCTGATATGGGGGTGGATCAGTTATTCCCAGTGAGGGGTGCCCGTACTTGAACAGGGTAAGAGGATGAGGAGGGCATCTACTTGGAGGTGTGTGTGAGGGATAATGTGAGGGTGTAGAAAGGCACCCCCATGCAGGAGGGTAGCCTGGTGTGGATATATTGAGGCTCAAGTGCGATGAGGATGGAGTCTATGCATGGAAGCATTCTAATGCAAGATGCCAGAGCCTTCAGGGTGGGAAGAGGAAGGCACCCCAGTGGAGGGTAAGCTCAATATGAGATGTTAGTGCTTGAGCTGGGTGAGGAGGGTATTCTTGTAGGAGTGGTGCCAAGCTTGAGGAATAGGAGCCTGAACAAAGTGAGAAGGCTATAAACATGGAAGAGGTGTGAGAGTGTCGAGCCAGCTAAGGAGGGGTGAGGAGAGCATCCATGTGGGGAAGGAAGGCAGCTACATGGGAGATTGGTCAAATAAATGAATATTAAGGATAATGGGAGCTACGCCCTCATTGTCTGAGAAGTGTTATAAATATGGTAATGGAGAAAATTAGAATGTTCTCTGTAGTGTTGGAGATAATTAGTGTGAAATCATGGTTTTCATTTTATCTATAGAGAAATATAGAAGTATATGTTTGTGTATGTATACAGTTAACCTTTGAATAATGTAAGGGTTACGAGCGCCGACCCCTTGCACAGTCCAAAACCCACACATAACTTTTCCCCAAAAAGTCAACTACAAATAGCCTGCTATTGATTAGAGCCTTACCAGTAATAGTCAATTAAAATACATTTTGTATGCTCTATGTACAGTATACTGTATTCTTACAATAAAGTGAGCTAGAGAAAAGAAAATGTTATTAAGAAAATCATAAGGAAAATACATTTATAGCATTTGTTGAAAAAAATCCACGAACAAGTGGGCCTGCACAGTTCAAACTCGTGTTGTTCCAGGGTCAACTGTGTATACACAACATGCCCTACATTGTTCACTTAGAAGGGGCCTAGGAGCAATGATACCCTAAGAGCAGTAAGTATAATGCATCATTATTAATTTTCTGATTTTAATGGTTGTATTTGTAGGAAATATTTTATTTTTTAAAATATGTCCTTATTGATTTCAGAGACAGGAAAGGAGAGGGGGAGAGAGAGATAGAAACATCAATGAGAGAGTCATTGATCGGCTGACTCCTGCACACCTTCCACTGGGGATCAAGCCCACAACCCCGGCATGTGCCCTGATGGGGAATCGAACCACGATCTCAACAGCTGAGCTAAGCTGGCCGGGCGAGGAAATACTTAATTAAAGAATTCAAAGGTGATGGGACATTATGTAGACCATTTACTCTCAAATTGTTGGAAAAATAAAAGTTCTTACCATACTTAAAACATATTCTGTAAATTTAAGATTGTTACAAAATAAAAACGAACATATAAAAGCAATGTCATTAGTCTAAATATTGCATTCTATTAAGTTAGTTGCTTTCAGCCTTTGAGACCACATAGTAATATGTAAATTGTTTTAGAGATTTATCAACACTAAGATAGCCCTTTGAAATGATGATAGCTAATATTTACTGAGTGTTTACCCTGCTGAGCTTTTATGTATATTAATCACATGTGAAATAGTAAAAATTGTATCTTCATTTTACAGATGAAACTGACACTTAGGCTGACTTGCCTAAGGCATTCCATTTAGGAAATATGTATGAAGGTAAAATTCACGTTCAGGTTTATGTTACTCCTTTGGTCAAACCTGGTTAAAAAATTAGCAAGTCTGATCCTTTCTGGACAGATAATTGTGTCTAAAACTTTAGTAGTGCTATTTTCTGTTTCATTTCAGAACCTTGAATTTCAGGGGTAGGGAAAAGTATTCTGGATTTAGACCTCCTTGGCCTTCTGTTTCTGGCCTGGAATAAGAGAGAACAGGGGCTTCTGTATTTGGGTTAAGGGTTCCCTTGAGATGGGTTAATCAAGAAGTAATATCCCCAAATTTCTTTTTTGTTCTTACAATTGGGAATGGTGGGGCATGGGGTTTGGGGTGGTGAGAGCATGGAGTTAGTGGGGCAAGGATTTTCCCCAGCATAGATTGTCAGTGTTTTAGTCTGGATATAAAGTTACCTTCTATCCTAATTCCAAGAACTATGACCATACCTTTCCATCTCTTTAGAACTTTTCCCGAGGATGGCAAATGGTGAATTGGAATATAGCTAACAAAAATTTATTGTTTCATTTTAACTTTTCTTTGCTTGTGCTCTTCTGTACTCAGTGAACCCAAAAAGAGTCTGGAGGCTTTGGCTAGAAGTAAATGATGATTTGTTCAAGGGTCTTAGGGTTTGCAAACTTGAAATACAACTAGGCAATAGAGTGTCCCAAAGAAGAAAGAAAAGCTGAGGGTTCTTATAGTAAAACGTACTTTTTTTTTTTTTTTACATTAAAATAGATTCTATTATAGAAAGATACCAGGCCATAAAACTAGCTATCCAGTACAGCAGTCCCCCCTTATCCACAACTTTGCTTTCTGCAGTTTCAGCTATCCATAGTCAACTATGGTCCAAAAATATTAAATTAAAAATTCCAGAAATAAATATTTTAGGTTGCACACAGTTCTGAGTAGTGTGATGAAATCTCTCACCATCCAAAGAGTACATTCTTGAAAAGAATCAGTCCTGCGTTCTTAGCCTCTGGACTGGTTTGAGATGGTGATCCTCTAGATGACCTGGTGGTCTGAATGATGGATGTCAGGTGGTCTGGATATATGAACATTCTTTCCTTAGTCCTTCATGGGGTAATCAGAGGGTTATCTGGAGGTTAGATGTGTATTCAGGCATTGATGCAAGACTGGAAAGTTCAAAAGTTAACATTCCCAGGTTAGTTAAAAGAAGAATAGAATCCTTTCCTGATGCCTCACTCTACTTGATTTTAGTAATTTAGCAGCTTGAATATAGTGAGTCCATTTTATTCCTTCAGTCTGTTCCTCGCCATTTTGAGTATAAGAAAGTAGTGCCCTGGTAAAATTTGTATTTTTTAACACAAAATCTTAACAATATGTCATCAGCCTAATCATTACCTATTCCTTCTCCTTTACCTTATTACTTCACCTTTTAATATTTCTATTCTGGCGTAAGTATAACTCATAAGTAGGGTTGAATTTCCATATAAGTGTTACTGATGCAAAACCTGTGTGCCTGACTTTCTGAAATGTCAAAACTCAAAACATGAGTTTGGTATAAGGAAAGGTTTATTGATCCAGAAGGCACCAGCCAAGAAGATGGGAGCACTAGCACTTTCTCAAATCCATCTTAAGACAGTAGAGTGTTCAGGCTTCTTTTATGTCAAGGGAAGGGAAAATGAGAGGGGTTATTTTTGTAAAAACTCAAATTTCAAGCAGAATTCCTCTAATGATTAGCACGTCTAAGGCAGGAGCTGTTAGCCATGAGAACATCTTAGTCCAGAACAAGATTGAGTGAAAGAAACCAAGCGTTTCACTCTTACAAGATAGGTACACATTAGATAAGTACACACTAGTTTACTTACCTAATTTGTCTTACTAAGTTAACTAACTTCATCCTTCTCATCAGTCTGAACCCACAGATCCTTTCCTCCTCTATCATAAAATGAGTTTTTGAGGACTCTCATTGTTTAGATCCAATCTAAAATTGCTCCTTTATTTTATTTCAAGAATAATAGTATTTTTGTGGTTGAAGGAAGCATGGCTATGTGCTAGATCCTTTTGCACATCTCTTTTCTCCCTCATAATTGCTTTCAGTAAATATTTATGGTCCTGGCATTGTGCTAGGGGACTTAATGCATTACATTGTCTTCATGAAGCACAACCTTGTAGTGAAGACAAGACTCTCTTACTACAGAGTATGGTAAATGCTATAATAGAAGTATATACAATATTAAAATTGTGGTATAAAGAAGGAGAGGGATCAGATTTCCTTGTATGGGCCTAGAAGCAGTTATGGGACGATTGTGGGTCATGAGAAAAGAGAAAAAGAAGTTGAATTGTCGAAAAACTTCTGAGCAGAATACAATAGTAATTACTATTATTTAAAAAAAAAAAAATTTCTTGACTTTTTAGAGAGAGGCAGAGAAAGAAACATTGATTTGTTGTTCCATCTATTTATGCATTCATTGGTTGCTCCTTATATGTGCCCTGACCAGGAATTGAACCTGAAACCTTGGAGTATCTCGGTATTTTTAATTACTGTATTTTACTGTGTATTAGGCATTTAAGTGCTTACATTAGAATTCATTTGATTTTCACAATAGTCACATAAACAGGAACTATTTTTATTTTCCCCCACTTTACCAATAGGGAAGTTAAGTAACTCATCTTACAGGTAGAGGAAAACCATTGAAGGGTTTTAAGCATGGGAGTAATGTAGTTTAATTTGTGGTTTTATAAGATTAATCTGCCAATAAAGTAATAGGAAACTGAGACAGGCAAATCAATCAGGAGTTTGTCAAGATAGCTCAACCAAGAAATTATGAGGGTCTGAAATAAGAGTAGTAATAGAAATGGAGGAGGGGGAAAGAATTTAAAAGATAAGAGGTGTTACAATCAGATTTTAAGTCATTGATGAGCTAAGGGCATACAGGAGAAGGAGGGAGAATAGAGAATCATTTCCAGTTTCTCTTAAGAAGCCAGATTGAATTGTGGGACTGTTATCCAGAATAGGGTATACAGCAGCATATATTCATATTTGAGGTAGTAGAGTCAGTATTTAGGCTTATCTGGGACCAACATATTAGGGTTTGCTAGCTTGCCTTAAAGCCAATTGTTGCAAGAGTGCAGCAAGAACTCTAAGGAAACCAGTCATAGAATAGAAATTTCTCTCTAGTCATTGTATAAATTCTGAGCTTTCATACATAGTTCAAAGGCTTTTACTTCTGCAGGAATAATGTGCCACTTCTGCATTCTTGCATTCTTAACATTTGAAGGCTCGGGTGTGGTTTTGGACCTTGATTATCTGTGTGTGGTGGTGTATTGTCTCTCCCCTCTCCTTCCACTTTGCTCTCTGTTATCTGTCCAGGAAAATTTAACCTACTTAGACTGAGTAATTTTTATGTTGTATTTTTTGATATGTGAATAATTTTATAATAAATATAGGTAATTTGGAAGGACTCTTCAAGTCACCTTTCACTAATTATGTTGAAGTTGGTAGGGTGAATGTAACATGGCTCACTGTAGGTTTTAGACCCCCATGGCTTTAACATATGATTTCATCTTTAAACAAAACCCAAACTTCCTTGACCTTTATTTTTTCTGTCTCCCAGTCACTAGCCTATCTCAATATTTGATTTACTTGATCTCTCTCCACTTACTCGTATGTCTTTCAGATATCCTAAATATTAATATATTTAAGAAGGAAGTCTTGATTTCCCTCTACGAAATACCAAATCTGCTCCACTGGTGTTCGTTATCTGAGTATATCTAGTTTCACAAGTCAGAGACTTAGAAGTCGTATTTCACTTATCCTCCTCATCTCTTATACCCAGCCCACCAATTATTATTGATTACACTTCCAAATATATCTTGAGTCCATCCTTTAGCTCCATTTCCACCCCAGTCTAAGTCATTCTTTCTTTTTTTGCCAGGACTACTGCAAAAATTCTTAATTGTTTCCTCTTTTCTGCTCTGATTCTTCTTTAGTGTAATCTTCTGTGCTACAAACAAAAATCTGATGACGTATTTGCTCTACTCTCAATTCAGCAATGACTTCCTTTTGCATCAGAGACAAAAGCATGAAAGTATTCTGTTGTTTTTAACATTATTATAGCATCCCTGAAGGTTGTACCATGGAGTACAAAAGTGGGCTTAGGCCAAACTGTGAACTTTTAAAAAATATATTGTCCCAGGGAATTAGTCCTTATTCTGGTATTATTTATTTGTTTATTTATTTATTTATTTATTTTCCATTGCCATTTATCCTACCTATACCTTCTCCCACCTCCACCCACCCCTCCCCCTGCAATCACCACACCTTTATCTGTGTCCATGAGTTTTCTCTTTTTTATTTTCCTTTTTGCTCAATCCCTCCACCACCACCATTAACACCCCCATCAGAGCTGTTTGCCTGCTCTATGAGTCTGTCTCTATTCTGCTTGTTAGTTCAATTTGTTTATTAAATTCCACATATGAATGAAATTATATGGTACTTGTCTTTCTCTGACTGGCTTATTTCACTTAGCATAATGTTCTCCATGCCCATCCATGCTGTTGCAAAGGGTAAAATTTTCTTCCTTTTTACAGCCTAATAGTATTCCATTGTGTAAATTACCATAGCTGTTTTATTCACTTATCTCCTGATGGACACTTGGGCTGCTTCCAAATCTTGGCTATTGTAAGTAATGCTGCAATGAACATAGGGGTGCATATATTCTTTCAGATTAGTATTTCTTCAAAAAAATTTCCAGAAATGGAATTACCGGGCCATAAGGCAGTTCCATTTTTAATTTTGGGGGGTAACTCTATACTGCTTTCGACAGTGGCTGCACCAATCTGCATTCCCACCAACAATGCATAGGGTTCTCTTCTCCACATCCTCACCAACACTTGTTGTTTGCTGATTTATTGATGATAGTCATTCTGACAGTTATAAGGTGATATCTCATTGTGGTTTTAATTTGTATTTCTCTGATGATTAGTGACATTGAGCATCTTTTCCTTTGTCTATTGGCCATCTGTACATGCTCTTTGGAGAAGTATCTATTCAGGTCCTTTGCCCATTTTTTAATTGGATTGGTTATTTTTTTCATGTTGAGTTTTATAAGGTCCTTATGAATTTTGGATATTTAACCCCTTATCAGATGTATCATTGGCGAATATGTTCTCCCATTCAGTGGGTTGTCTTTTAATTTTGTTGATAGTTTCTTTTACTGTGAAAAAACTCTTTAGTTTGTTGTAGTCCCATTTGTTTGTTTATTCTTTCGTTCGCCCTGCCTGAGGAGACATATCCAAAAAAATATTGCTATGAGAAATGTTTGAGATTTTACTGCCTATGTTTTCGTCTAGGATTTTTATGGTTTTGAGCCTAACATTTAAGTCTTTAATCCATTTTGAATTTATTCTTGTGTGGTATAAGAAGGTGGTCTAGTATCATTTTTTTGCATGTATCTTTCCAATTTTCCCAGCACCATTTATTGAATAAACTCTCTTTAGCTAAGAAGAAATAAAAGGCATCCAAATTGGGAAGGAAGAAGTAAAACTGTCATTCTTTGCAGATAACATAATACTGTATGTAGAGAACCCTAATGATTCCATCAAAAAACTACTAGAACTGAAAAATGAATTCAGTAAAGTAGCAGGATACAAAATAAGTATCCAGAAATCAGTTGCATTTTTATACACCGATAAAGAACTATCAGAAAGGGAAACTAAAAAAAAAATCCCATTCTCACAGTTGCTTCAAAAATAATACAATGCCTAGGAATAAATTTAACCAGGATGTAAAAGACCTGTTCTTGGAAAATTATAAGACACTGAAGAAAGAACTGAAGAAGATACAAATAAGTGGAAATATATACTATGTTCATGGATAATAAGAATTCACATCATTAAAATGTTCGTACTGCCCAAAGCAATCTATAGATTCAGCACAATTCCTATTAAAATACCAATGGTATATTTCACAGAATTAGAAAAAAATATTCCAAAAATTTATATGGAATCACAAAGACCCCGAATAGCAACAAAAATGATCCTAAGAAAGAAGAACAAAGTTGGAGGAATCACGCTTATTCTGATGTTTAATTGGAATTCAATTGACATTTTTATTAGCTTGTTTTTAACTGGGGAGGTGCAAAGAAATGCCTCTTTACACATTATATTCAGTAAATTTACTGTTTTAGTTCTGTTTCATACGAGCTCTATGCAAACCATGATTATTCTTTTTGGGGGAAATCAAAAGTAGCTTTCCCAGGAGACTATTTGAATACCTGGGCATAATTTGTAAAGTCTATATGGGAAATTGCAAATATGTACAAAGATGGAAGAAAGCATAATGAATCTCCACATTCCTGTGATCCAGCTTTAATGGTATTACAAATTCTGGCCTAATTTTTGATAGTAAAGTTTTCAGTCAGAACAAAAATATTATATGTTGGTTGTCTAAATGCCATAATCCATTCCATGATCTACTGTGAATGAACCCAGGTTACACATTTTATTGCAGTCATTGTGGATTTGTGCCAGAGTTGTGAAAATTACTATGATGTTCATGATATTTTACTGCTTGAATTTAGGCTTAATATAAGGTATTTGGGTTGTATGTAGTATGGTTATATGCCAAAACAGTTAAGTTCTTGTCTCCAGAAGTGCTCTCTCTCTCTCTTTTCCTCCCTCCCTCCCTCCCTCCCTCCCTCCCTCCCTCCCTCCCTCCTTCCTTCCTTCCTTCCTTCCTTCCTTCCTTCCTTCCTTCCTTCCTTCCTTCCTTCTCTCCCTCTTCCTTTTCCTTTACTTCTCCTCCCCCCTTTCCCCTCCCCACTCTCCTCCTCTTTCTTCCCCTTCCCTCTTCTTTTTCTTTCTTTTCTCCCCCTTTTCCTCCCTCTCTCTCATGCTTCTTAATCGTCTTCACATTTTTCACCCAGTCCCCCAATTCCCCTCCCATCTGACAACCATCAATTTCTTCTCTGTACCTATGAATTTGTTTCTCTTTTGTTTATTTCTTTATTTTGGTTTTTAGAATCCACGTATGAGTGAAATCATGTGGTATTTGTCTTTGTCTGACTTATTTCACTTACCATAATACCCTTGAGGTCTATCCATGTTGTCACAAATGGTTAGATTTCATTTTCTTTTTTTTAAATATATCTTTATTGATTTTCAGAGAGAGGAAAGGAGAGGGAGAGAGAGATAGAAACATCAATGATGAGAGAGTCATTGATCGAGCCCGCAACCCGGCCATGTGCCCTGACCAGGAATCGAACCCTGATTGCCTGGATCCTAGGTCGAGTCTCAACCACTGAGTCACACCCAGCCGGGCGATTTCATTTTCTTATAGCCTAGTAATAGTCTATTATATATATATGCACCACACACATCTCCTTTATCCATTTGTCTATCAGTGGACACTTAGGTTACTTCTAAATCTTGGCTGTTATAAATAATGCTGCAGTGAACATAGGAATACATATATCATTTCTTTTCTTTTTTCAACTCTTACCCAAGGATATTTTTTCCATTGCTTTTCAATGTGAGGGAGACACACTGACTGATTCCCTCCCTCATGAACCCCAACCGGGGCCAGGATCGAGCTGGCAACCGAGGTATGTGCCCTTGGCTGGAATTGAACCTGGGACCCTTCAGTCCACAGGCTGATGCTCTAACCACTGAGCAAAACAACTAGGGCCATATATCTTTTTAATTAGTGTTTTGGATTTCTTCAGATAAATACTCAGAAGTGGAATTCCTGGATCATATGCTATTTCTGTTTTTAAATTTTTGAGGAACCTCCATACTGTTTTCCACAGTGGCTGCACCGATTTACAGTCCCACCAACAGTGTGGTAGGGTTCCCTTTTCTCTACATTCTCGAAACACTGATGTTTATTGATGATGGCTATTCTGACAGGTGTGAAGTGATATCTCATTGTGGTTTTAATTTACATTTCCCTGATAATTAGTAGGAATTAACATTATTAAAATGTTCATACTACCCAAAACAATCTACAGATTTAGTTCAATCCCTATCAAAATATCAATGGCATTTTTCACAGAACTTGAACAAATAATCTTAATATTTATATGGAACCACAGAAGTCCCTGATTATCCAAAGCATTACTGAAAAGGAAGAACAATGTTGGAAGTATCACGCTACCTGATACCAAAACTATACTACAAGGCTGTAGTAATCAAAACAGCATGGTACTAGCGTGAAAACAGACACATAGAAAACAACAAAATAGAGAGCCCAGAAATAAATCCCCACCTAATATGGTCAGTAATCCATGACAAAGGAGGCAAGAATATGCAGTGGGATAAAGATAAATGGTGAAGGAAAACTGGACAGACACCTGCAAAAAAGTGAAACTAGACCACTTTCTTACACAATATTCAAGAATACACTCAAAATGGATTAAAGACAATGTAAGACCCCAAACCATAAAACTCCTGGAAGAAAACGTACCCAGTAAACTCTTTGACATCACTTTGGATATGTCTCCTCAGGCAAGGGAAACAAAAGAAAACATAAAATGAGACTATAGCAAACTAAAAAGGTTTTGCACAGCGAAGTAAACCATCAGTAAATTGAAAGACAGCCTACTAGAATGGGAGAAGATATTTGCCAATGATGATATTCGCTATCGGGCTTAATATCCAACATATGTAAGGAGTTCATACAATTCAACACTAAAAAAAAAAAAATCCTATTGAAAAATAGAGGGCTTGAGTGGACATTTCCCCAAAGAGCATGTACAGATGGCCAACAGATTATTTGAAAAGATGCTCAACATCACTAATCATCTCGATTTTCAAATCAGTGCTTTTTTTCGTTCTTCATTTCTCTGTATTGGACTTCTCTGCGAGATTTGTTGACAGTCTTTTCTTGACATCTTAAAAAAAGAAAACGAAGGAAAAAGCTTTACATCTTATTTATAATTTTCCTAAGCTCAAATGTGATCATATTGTTCTCTGTGTAAAAATCTTCATTGGTTCCCCACTGATCTTAGCATAAAGTCTAAATTCATAATGTGGCTTTTTTTATCATTCTACCTTGGGCATTACAACCAAGCAGCTGCATTAGTGGCACAGTAATAGTAGTATAGTAATAAAAGCAGCTAACATTTACTGAACACCTATTAATACTTTTGCCAGGTATGTGTTTTACATGTAGTCTATCTTTTAATCCTCACAATAATCTTGAGCATAGGTATTGTAGTTAGCATTTTACAGAGGAGTCACACTGCACCCTTTTTGGATCCTCAATCACTGTGCCTCTGGGCTTTTGCATATTTGTTTTCTCCTTCTGGATTATCAATAAGTGTTCTTCCTTCTTTTTGTAAACATTTTTTAAAGGTATAACTACATATAAAAAAATATGTAGATCATAAACTTATACTTCAGTGAACAGAGTTAATCTGTTCTTGTAACCACCACCAGATCAAGAAGTCCCCTCTTACTTCTTCCCAAGCAGTGCTTTCTCCCTCCTCCTCAAATGTGAATAGCATTCTGACTTCTTAACATCATAGATTATTTTTGCCTGTTTTGGGAAACTTTTTAAAAATTGAATTATGTAGCATTTATTCTCTTGTGTCTAGCTTCTTTAATTCAATATGTTTGTCCTGTGGTTGCCTATAGATATAGTTTATTCATTGTCATTGCTTTATAATCTGATATGTAAATATATCATAGCTTTTTTAATCTGTTCTTATTTTGAAAAATATATGAGTTATTTCCAGTTTACATTATTACAAACAATACAATTGACATTCTTATACATTATACATTTTAAATTTTGATTTAACTCCTGGAATATTTTTCAACCTTATTTTAGCTAACTAGATTTCACTTTTTGCAGGAATCCTTTCCTAGCCTCCTCAGGTTTGGATTTGGTACCCTTCTGTGTGCAAGAATATCACTCTTCTCTTCTGCTTTATTTCCCAGAAACTTCACAGTGTGTGTGTGTGTGTGTGTGTGTGTGAATATGTGTGTAAAGATAAAACCATGTATTCTCCTTTCCTGTCACCTTGGCACACACTGAGTATTCAAATGTTGAATGAATGAGTTTTCTAAGACATACACTTTTTCATTGCTAAAAAAATTAAAATTGGCATAAATACAGGGGTGGATAAAAGTAGGTTTACAGTTTGTATGGAAAATAATACAATAAATAATAATATAAGAATAAACTCTGTTTCATGTACTCACAACTCTAAACCTACTTTTGCCCACCCCTGTCTAATGGAATATGGGTAATTCACTTAATTACTCTCTGCCTTTATTTTATTCTCTTTAGTTAGATAGGCAGAGTTACTTTAAAATGGATTATTGCCCTGGCTGGGTGGCTTAGTTGGTTGGAGCATCATCCTATACATTAAGAGGTTGCGGGTTCAATTCCTGGTCAGGGCACATACCTAGCTTGTGCGTTCGATCCCATCAGGGCACATAAAGGGAGGCGACCAATTGATGTTTCTTTCTCATTGATGTTTCTCTCCCTCTCTCTCTCTCCCTCCCCGCCTCCCCCTTCCTTTCTAAAAATCAATGAACATATCATTAGGTGAGGATAAAAAATAAGGATTATTATCAAGTTATGTTAACATTTTTTGATTTGCAGGCATCTGTGTTGTTTCTTCTGTAATTTTGTTCTACCATACAGCTATTGTGTTAAGTATTTTTGGAATTTAAAAAAATAATTTGTGGCACATTTAATACATAACCTTATTTGTGGCATATAATATCATTTGTCCTTTAAGGGTGGTCTTGAGTTTTGGAAATAGCCAAAAGATTTGGAGCCAAGAAGGGAAAGTTATGAATGATAAACTATTGAAAGTGAGTTGAGATTTCAAGATACATCGATTCTCTTCCTTTCCCCCATCTTCTTATGGCTTTAAAAACTTTCTTTTTGTAGAATTGAGTCACTGAGATAAGCCAGAGTTTGTAGTATATTGTGCTTTTAAGTTTCTTGTGCCTTTCAAACTGGTTACTTTTGCAAGTTATATATCTTGTGCTTAATTTATACTTGAGTATGATTTAATTTGTGAGAGCGTTTTCTTTTTAGTCTTTTTTTTATCATGAATGTCTTCTCTGAAATTAAAATTTTCATCTTTGCTTTAACCACTACACCTGTTATTAACACTCGTGCCTGCCCCTCCCTACCCCCCAATTAAATAGTGATGATAGTGTACCTTCTACCATCTATCTTATTTGTCTCACTGTCTCCTAGGCTTGGTCTCTCTATTCTTGCTTATCTCAGGCATTCTGTATAGCATTTATTGATCTTGTCTTCTGCTTTGTCTTCCTTCCTCACTAAACTATGAGCTTAACACAGGTGTTTGTTAGGAGTTTAACAGAAGTGTTTTTTGATTATGTGAAGACTTTGTCACCTATTTTAGTCTTTTCTAAAGCATTCTCATTTCCCAGAAATGCTTATTTTTATATTAGTCATTTTTCTTGTTATTTAAAAACTCTTCTGCCTCTTTATTGGAAAAAGATGGTCCCTCTCTCCCTTTAGCCAAATCCTCTTTCAGGCCATGAAATTCAACTACATTTATTAGGCGAATCACTACGACAAGTCCTGGGGATAATACAGAGCCAATAATAATTGTCCTGTTGTCAAGTAGCTAAACATTCTAGCTCCCTTTCATCAGTCAAAAGGAAAGAAAGAAAAGAGGGGGAAAAAAAGGAAGAAAGAAAGTAAATGTTTCCAAATTATGATGTGAACGTACTTGGAGAATGTGATGCTTGTAACAATGAATTCTGTCAAATAAGATTGGAAAAGTCATTGTGATACCATTTACATAGTACTTGTTGTAGACCAGTACTTGTTTATACCTGAACAAACTGCTGCTTAATGTGGTTAATTTCTCAGCTAGTTGTAAAGCTGAAAGAAAATGTTTTTGGTTAGTTTGGAAGACTTGGCTCTTGACAGTGAACAAAAGAAAGCTCAGATGTATAAACAACGTAATGAGTTCATTGTTCTTATAAGTGGCATGCAGTTTACTTATGATGAAGTGATTTAAAATATGGTTGAAGAATAGGCAGAGACTAGATCAGGAAAGACTGCGTATGCTATTTTAGAACATTCTAGAAATGGTAGAGACCCATTGGAGAGTTTTAAGCAGAATTAGTATAGTCTTACGATATTTTAAATGGTGAAAATTGATTAGAACAATGATTCCAATATCCATTATAAGAGCCTTGGTAATCAGAGATATTCCAGTAAACTTCACATTTTCTGTACTGCTGAGAATAATGTTCAGTAGAGGTGAATCTTTAACAAATTTACAGTTTGGAATTATGTAACATTTTTTAAGTTACAAACTGATTACATCAGACCTCCAACAAATTTATTGAGTAGTATAATGATATCCAGGTACCTTCCATCTGAAGGAATAAATAATGACAGATGGAATTGAAATTCTTACCTATCATTTACCAGTCCCATTCTGCGTCCTCTAATCTGGAAGTATGTATTTTTCTATTGGTGTCAGTCTTCTATAAAG
This sequence comes from Miniopterus schreibersii, assembly GCF_964146895.1. Taxonomy (NCBI): domain Eukaryota; kingdom Metazoa; phylum Chordata; class Mammalia; order Chiroptera; family Miniopteridae; genus Miniopterus; species Miniopterus schreibersii. Next base: position 8,574,018 of record NC_138101.1, on the reverse strand, counting down.
CATCCATAGTCTACCTTCTGTAAGTTATTTCAGTGTAAGAGTCACAGATATACTTTGTGTATTAGATGTTTTTCATAAAAGTTGCATATTGAGTTTTTCTGTGTTTGATTTTAAATGCCTAATAAAGCTTACTTATATTTATGTTTTCTTCCTAAAACATATTGATTACCCCATATTTTGTCTTTTTATTTGTATATAAATCTAGTTTTATTTATTAGGTTTGCTTAAAAATCAGTGCTATAAAATATGAATATTCCAGTATTATAACCTTATAAGAGTAACTTACAAACTTAAAACTTAGTAAAAGATAAAGGGAAGTAATGTGGACACAGCCTGGTCATAATATTTTTTCTGAATTTGTGCCTGTGAACCCAAATAGGAGTAAAATCTGATTCAGACACCTGAATTGTATGTTTTTAGTTTCCAGCAGTAACCAGGAAGCTTTTAAATACAGTGAAATAATTATCCTAGTATCAAATCAACTGTGTGTATGTCGTGAACAGGGTAACCATTTATTTTATACATGTGCTTTTTCCTCAGTAATTCTTTATGACCAGTTTGGTTCCATTTGTTGCATAATTGTAAAGTAGAGAAAGAGGTGGATAATTAAGGTATTCTTTGGGTTTTTCTTTTTTAATGTCTATTCAGACATTTGATCTAGTTCCTTAACACTGACTTTTGAACCAGCCTTGGCACTGTTGACATTTTGGGCTGGACAATTCTTTGTTGTAAGGAGTTGCCCTGTGCATTGTAGAGTGCTTAGCATCCATGATACCAGTAGATAACCAATAGTTCCATTTATATGCTCATGTTTGGAGATTGTGGAAACTTGAAAAACTTGTAGTAGAGACACCTTTATTAATAGAGGCACTGCAATCCTTAAGTCAGAATGGAAAATATATTTGATATATGCTCACAGAAAAGACAGCAGACAACACTTAAGAAAGAGGCAGTTGTTAGACTACAGCTAAAGTGTCTTAGATTTTAAGAAATAGAAAAAGCATGCAACTAACTAAGCAAGACACAAATATAGGTTGTTCTTAGAACAAGGTAGAATGTAAATAAATAAATGGCAGTGAATTTCAGAATGATACTAGATGGGAAGAAAGATAATTATTAATAACAGGCAGTTTTTAACTTACAAATTGGGCTGTGCTCTAAAAGTTATTTTGAGAATGAATGTCTTTGCTCTCAAAGTGAAATTTTCACCTCAAACATTTTTTCAACAAATATTTGAGTGCCTAATATGGGCCAGCACTGGGGCTAGTAGCATACCTAGCAAGATGACATGGTTCCTTCCTTCTTGGAGCTTAAAATGTTGTAGCATTTATTAAATGAAAATATCAAATAAAAATTTACTTATGTGATTTTTTTTTTTATATCAATCCCCGCAGTTTGAGTTAGGGGTAGAACTTTTGTCTCTTCTTACTCACCAATGTATTCCAGTTTCTAGAACACCAAGTAAACATACAAATATTTGTTAAATGAATAATTGATTAGTTGGGAAGAGACATTTAAAAAATTGCACATGATTAATTAGAATTGTGGTAAGTGCTCCAAAGGAAATAATGCAGGGTAGTATATAATATAAAGCATGTGACAATAGGCCTAATCTCGTCTAAATTGATTAGATAAGATGAACCTTTAATTTGAGGCAGTGATTCCTTCCCATCCCCACCCCCAGCTTTACTAGTGCATAATTGACAAATAAAATTATGAATATTTAAAGTGTACAGTGTGATGATTTGACATATCTCTTATGTTGTACAGTGATTACCACATTTAGCTTAACATATCTGTCACCTTACAGTCACCTGGTGGTTGTGTGTATGGGGGGTTTGAGAGAGAGAGAGATAAGAAAGCTTAAAATCTCTTAGCAAATTTCAAGTAAACACAGTATTACTAACTGTAATCACTATGCTGTACATTAGGTCCCAGAGCTTGTTCATCTTAAAATTCAAGGCTTGTATTCTTTGACTCGCATCTCCCCATCTCTCCACCCCTCAGCTCCTGGTAGCCACCATTCTGCTTTTTGTTTCAATGAGTTTGACTCCCCCCCCCCCCCAATTCCACATATATGTGAGATCATATGGTAATGTGTCTTTCTCTGTCTGGCTAATTTCACTTAGCACAGAGTCCTCTAGATTCATCCATGTTGCTGTAAATAGCAGGATTTCCTTCTTTCTCGTGGCTGAGTAGTATTCCATTGTCTGTCTATATCATATCTTTTTTATCCATTCATCTGTCAATGGATATTTAGGTAATTTCTGTGCCTTGGCTATTGTAAATAATGCTGCAGTGAACATGGGGGTGCAGATATCTTTTTGAGATAGTGGTTTTGTTTCCTTCAGATGTATACCCACAAGTGGAATTGATGGATCATATGGTAGTTTATTTTTAATATTTTGAGGAATCTCCATACTGTTTTCATGGTGGCTGCACCAGTTTACATTCTCACCAACAGTGCACAAGGATTCCTTTTTTCTCCACATCCTTGCCAACACTTATCTCTTTTCTTTTTTATGACAGCTGTCCTAACAGCTGTGGCGATATCTCATTGTGGTTGTGATTTGATTTTCCTGATTAGTGAGCTTGAGCACCTTTTTCATGAACCTGTTGGCCATTTGTATGTCTTCTTTGGAAAAATGTCTATTCAGTTGCTCTGCCATTTTTTAAATTGGATTCTTTGCTTTTTGCTATTGAATAGTATGAGTTCTTTATATATTTTGGATATTAACCCCTTATCAAGTACATGGTTGCAAATGTTTTCCATGGGTTGCCTATTTATTTTGACAGTTTCTTTTGCTGTGTAGAAGCTTTTTAGTTTGATGTTGTCCCATGTTTCTTTTTTACTTGTGTTGCCTCTGCTTTTGGTATATACAAAAGAAAAGCATTGCCAAGACCAGTGTGAAGAATCTTTTTCTCTGTATTTTTTTCTAGGAGTTTTACAGTTTCAGTGATTATTGAAGCCATGATTTTTTTAAGACTGAGTAGGATTTATCCAGGTGTGTTCACGGGTGGGAATAGGGGTTGGAATGTGTGTAGTAGGCTGAAGGAACAGCTTTGTATAGATGCCCGAGGTGGGATACAGTGTGGCATTTTTTAGAGTTTGAGTGTTGGCAGGAGTGGTGGGGTAGGGTAGCATGGTACCTCATAACATACTGACTTTTCTTCTATTATATACTGAAATACTATTTGTAGTTTAAAAAAAAAATACTATTAAAACATTAAGTAAAGTATAAAAATTTTAAATGGTAATTTAAAAATATTTTTATTCTAATACTTGATGAAATACTGTTTTAGTTAATTAGGAAATGGGATTTTAACTTCCATCTATGTGCTGATGTCTGTGTTTCTGCGTTTGGATGTTTTTGTTTAATTTATGCTCACATATCCAAGTAAGCATATTCAAAAGTATACTCCTTTTATATCTACCAATCATTTAAAACAAAACTAACAAACAAGAAAAAGCTTCGTGGATTTCTTGTCTCAGTGGATATTTGTTCACTTCTCAAGCCAGAAATCTTTACTCCTCTCGTTTCTACCTTAAAATAATGAAACTATGGCATTATTATTATTCCATTTAATTGTATTATATCACTCAAAGTTATCCTCTTTCTCTTATATAGGGAGAGGCCCTATATTTTGTTCAATATACAGTAGAATGACATCTTAAAATCGTTGTTTGCATCGTTAATTTTTGGATTCCATTGATCACAGCAAAATAGAATGATATTATCTTAGTAATAGAGATTTGGGGCTTGTTCAGTCTGAAGCTTTATTCAGTATGAAAGTCCTTTTGATAGCATTTTTTTAAAAAAATATATCTTTATTGATTTCAGAGAGAGGAAAGGAGGGGGGGAGAGAGACAGAAACATCAATGATGAGTCATTGATCGTCTGCCTCCTGCACGCCCCCTGCTGGGGATCGAGCCCACAACCCGGGCATGTGCCCCGACCGGGAATCGAACCCTGATCACCTGGATCCTAGGTCGATGCTCAACCACGCCTGCCGGGCTGATAGCATTTTTGAAAGCTCTCTCTGGTTCTAGTTCATTCACTTTTCTGCCTGAAATTTCTACTCATGGGAACTAATACTGAATCATTTCACAAAGATTTTGTTAAGTGCATATTTTCTAAATACCATGGTAACCACTTTACTTTGTCAAATCTAAGACATCATAAGTTGTAAGATGCATCATTTCTTCATGTTCTACTAAGTGAAAAATGTTAGCCTTTTACTATGACACACCATTGATTTTAATATGCATCTTAATTACAGAGATGTTAAAATGTCTTTTTAAAGCATCTAATGATTTATGAAACATTTCTATAGTAGTAGTTTGGCTTTTTTACAATTTAGGAATATCACTGAGAAAAATCTTCTTTATCTTTCATTTTTCAGATCTATCATGCTACTACCTTTAGTGTTTTTCCTCCCTAATTTAAGCATTCTTTAAGTAGTTCCTTTTCTTAATTTGCCATTCTGGTCATTTTCCTTTGGATGCCTTGTAGTTTATCAAAAGGCTGCTTAAAATTGAACATAGTACAGACTTTAAAAAGAAAATTGCAAAATCCTAAAATTAGTATATCCAGAAAGTAGAACACTGTGTAAGTTCATGAATGAGGGTTTTAGCTTGACAAGATTTTCAGTAATTTTTTTAAAGCAATCCATGCCCATGAATAAATTGTTGTATTGTGATTTCTACAAGTAGATTAAAATTTTATACATCATGCTTTTTTTAATCCTCACCTGAGGATATGTTTATTGATTTAAGAGAGAGAGAAGAACATCAATGTGAGAAACATCACCGGGGATCAAATCTGCAGCCTAGCTATGTGCCCCAACCTGGAATTAAATCTCAGCCTTTTTGGTACATAGGATGATGCTCCAACCAACTTAGCCATCTGGCCAGGGCCATCATACTTTTCATAACAAGAATGTATCCCCATTGACATTCATTTACTCATTTTTGTAATTGAGGTTAAAAGATGCTACTTTTAAGTTAACATTTTTTGTAACAAATATAAACAGAATTATAATATACATCTTTTCTAATTATTCTCCTCTCTACAAAATTATTACAAAAGAAATCTGCCCATAATAATTTATCCTGGGAATATTTCTAAATGACAAAAAAATGTTTACCTGTTTTAGTAGTGAATATTTCTTTATAATTATGTAATTTCTGACAGTTGTATGACTGTTTATTATGATGTAAATTGCCTAGTTCAGCTTAATTCAACTAAAGGAAAAATGATATCATAGTATGTTAAATTTATATATTTTCTGATTCCTGTAGAGTTTATGGTTTTTTATTGTAAAATTAAGCTTTTTTAGTAGTTAATATACTTTTATTTCTTTAATAACAGGTTTTGAGAGTATTTTAGAAGGGCTTTATGGACCACGGCTACGAAGAGACCTCAGTTTATTTGAAGGTAATGTTTTATTTCAAAATTTTAAACTTCTGTCTCATTTAACAAATGAAAAATAGTTGCTCTGCACTAACTTTATACCAAACGTGAATTTGTGCTATTGTTTAATTAGAAAATATTTTTAAATAAATAAATAAAGTGATCCAAATATTCCTATTACATGTTATAATCTTTAAAAAAATTTAGTACACTGATCAAAATAGAAAATGAAGCTTGTTTTTGGCTCAATGGTGAAATTTGATTTTTGTCATTTTATATATTACGTTCCCTGACTACACTTAAAGAGAACTTAAAGGGGTTCAATTAAATAAATACCTCCTGTTGATTATGATACAGGCAGCCTAGAGCTCAGATTGTCACTCTGAGAAATCCTGCCATGTGTGTTGAGTTTTATATTTATATATAGCCTCCTCTCTTTCTTATAGCCTCCTCTTCCAGACATTGCTGCATAAATCCTGGTGTAAGATTTTGATCTGTGATATAATTGCTGTGATAGCATAGTTTAGTTCTACTGCTTGCTTGGAAATGTAGAGCACTAAGAAAAAACATTTTGTAGACATCTGAAATTTTATGGTACAGTTCATTTACAAAGTGGGTAATGCTAGTATAGACTTTCTACTTTGATTTTGAATTATTTATGTATCGTCACTTTTTGAAAAAAAAAAAATTTTTATTGATTTTAGAGGAAGAGACAAGGAGAGAGAGATAGAAACATCAATGATGAGAGCCATTGATTGGCTCCCTCCTTCACATCCCCTACAGGGGATTGAGCCACAACGCAGGCACATGCCCTAACCGGGAATTGAACCGTGATCTCCTGGATCATAAGTCCATGCTCAGCTGCTGAGCCATGCTGGCTGGGCTCTTTTTACCTTTTTGTGCTAACTCTGTTACTTTCTGTTCTATTCTGGTACGTTCCATTCTTCTAAAACCAGGGTCCTACGAGACCTAAAGGTCCTTCTCTCTTCTGTGTATATGTCTTTTGAGTTGAGGTAGTTACAGTGATAGTTGGAGTAGTCAGAAGTTTTCTGTTCATTCTTTGTTAATGTTGAGGAGCATAATTGACTTATGAATCATAGAACTGAAAGTATCTATGAAAGATCATTTGTCCCAACCACCCATTTTCAATTAGAGGAGTGATATCCATGCAGAACATGACTGTAAGGATTGAGACTCCAAAACATGCCAGTTCCAATGTTTTATTATTTTGATGGCTAAGATCTTTTTCTTATATCTCTTTAACTTTCAACATCTCTCACTGTATCATAGTTTAACACTGAATTAAATCTTTTTACCTGGTATATTTATAAGCAGTACTGACTAATTATAGTTTCACCTATTTTTCCGAGCTTACAAATAAACAAAGGAAAAATCTAAAGAAATAATAATTTAACCTATGCTTGGTATTTCTTCAGCCTGCTGTTTTCAGTCATGTCAGAAGGCAGCATTATACTTAATCACCTTCTGATAACCCAGAGTCCAGCTTGCGATTTTTAGCCTCTTGCTTCCCTCACTTTCATTTATTTACATATATAGTTATGAATATATATATTTATGTTCCTTCAGAAATTAGTTGTTCATTGTACAAAGGGCAGAATGTTCTAAGGAAATAAATGCATGTATTTTATTTTTAGACTATTATTTCTTTAGTGTACAAGTAACATATGTTCATTTTAGAAAATATAAATAAGCCCAAAAGTAAAAAATTAGCCCCATGACGCATAGATAAGATTCAACATTTTTATATAAGTTTAAAATATGTTTGTATGTATTTATTGTTTTATTAAAATAGCACATACTGTACATTCAGTATATATAGTTTTTGTACCTACTGTGTTTGTTCAGCAGTATGTCATTTGGGTATATAAAGTTATTGATCATCATTCTTATTGGATGCACAGTATTACATTGTGGATCTATTATAACCAGTTTAACTAATTAGTTAATTTAATATACCTCATTGCTGTATATCTTATTCCATTTATTTTTTTTAATTCCAATAGATCTTGTACTGTATGTCCTCTTATGTGCTCTTTTTGGTAGGGGATTTATAAAATTAGCTAAGCTTTGGAACTCAATCTTTTTCTCATATATAGGCACATAATTTCATTGCCCTTTCTCACCCCTAATGTTCTAGCTTTTCTCCAAATATCATAGATAAATTCTTCTTTTTTCCTGCTTTTTTTTAATTAAAAAGAGCTCTAATTAAAGTTGTAGGCTTAAGTGTGATGACACTAATTATAGTAATAAATGGTATCTGTGCAAGGATGAAGACAGCTATATGTTTTGAAGGAAAATTAAAACAGTGTTACCAAAGTGTAGAGCCTTTTGAAAAGGCATGTAGAAGCTATCTTTTGTAGACATCTCCAACTTCTTTCTGATCCTTTTCTAAATAAGTGTGCTTTCTTTGTTGTTACCATTGTTAAAAATGGTTTAGTATTTAGATGCTAGGACTACAAGTATAGGTATTTCTCACTATACATATCTGTATGCAGGAACCAAATAGATTAATGTATGTTTTTAGATAAGTCATTGGAAATCTGAATCCTTCTTACTTCAAAACTCAGAAACCAAATAAATTGGATAGCAAAAGATTCATATATATTACTCTCAATTTTTTATAAAATTAAGTGCATATTATTTAAATTTTAGAATACATTTAAGTTAAATGAATCATATAACAAACCTGCTACTGTTGCTATGGAAAAAATATTCTAAATTTCACACTGCTGCCTTAAAACTCAGCTTTGGCTAACAGTGTTTTTTTAAGACTTTTGTATTATATATTGGTGTTTTGAAAGGTTTATATTTTAATTTGATTCAGAATCACCTTCAGATTGAATGGTTTTGAAAAAAGCTTTTTTAAGTACTGCTAATTTTTAATTTGTTGGAAACAAAACAGAAGTCCTAGCTTTCTGTGTTCTTTAATCTGTTGTCATGACTTTTTGTCCTTTTGAGGAAAACAAAACTATTATTTCTTTTTTAAGTAAAGTCTCCAGAGAAACTTTGAATGTCACAAACTTCTCAATTTTACATACTCCCAGGAAAATTCTCTGTACTCTGCCTTTCTTTCTCCTCCATCTCTCCAAAACTCACTTTTCCTGCTGTCACAGGATTTTAGTCAATTCTTTTTCATGTCTTATTGATGAGCCAGCTTATTTCATCCATGGAATCATCTGATATAATTGCTCTAACTGTGGATATTTTACAAAAATATGAAAAGACTGCAGTAGACCTATGTAAACTGGCCGATAAGATCCTAATTTGTGTGTGTGTGTGTGTCCACATTTCAAAGAGAGATTATATCAGCAATCTGCAAGCTATAGCATGTGGGCCAAATCGAGCTGTTTTTGGAAGGCCTCTGAGCTAAGAGTGGTTTTTACATTTTTAAATAGTTGAAAAAATAAAAAGATTAATGTTTCATGATGTGAAAATTATAAGATTTTCAAATTTAATTATCCAGTTAATAACATTTTATTGGAAACAGCCTCTCATTTGTTGACTGCTTTTGTACTGCAATAGTAGAGTTGAATGGTTGTGACTATATGGGCTGCAAAACCTAAAATATTTTCTATCTGGTGGTTTATAGAAAAGGCTTATGCCACTGACTGAAATTTAATATTTTTGGCTTAATATTCTTTTTTAAAAGTGTTAACACTATGATGATGGAGACATCAAGACTAACTTTTAATAAAACTTTTTGAATGGACTGTTTGGAATGCTTAATATGTGTTAGGAACTATAATTAGCAATGAGAAAGAACCATGAATAAGTAGGATCTCTTCCTACTAGGAACTCATGGCCTAGTCTTAAGTCAAAAGTCAGTAGTTTTCTAATATGGATTGATGATTATTTATATTAAAATCAGAGAATCTAATACTCTTTTATAGTTATTTATATAAATTATATTATTAGCTTCTATCACCATGTACAAAAAGACGTATCTGGATGCATTCATCATGGTGTTTTTAATGCCAAGATTAGAGAAACAAGCTTAATTATCCAGCAATAGGATGTTGATTAAATAAGTTATAATACATCTCTTTAATGGACTGTATTTATCTTTTAAAAAATGATTTAGAAGTATATTTGAGCATGGAAAATATTTGTGATAAATAAGAATGTGTATAATATGATTCTAATTTTTAAAACAAATAGTATTTTTGAGAGCAGTTTTAAATTTACAGAAAAATCTGGTAGAAAGTACAAAGAATTCCCATATACCCCTTCTTCCCCTTTATTAGGTTTCCCCATATTAACGTCTTTCATTCGTGTGGTACGTTTGTTACAATTGATGAACTGATATTGATGCATTATTATTAACTAAAGCCCCCATAATTGACACTAGATTCACTCTTTGTGTGTTGTACATTTGTGTGGGTTTTGCCAAATGCAGTGTCATGTATTCACTATTACAGTATCATACACAGTAGTTTTACTGCCCTAAAAATCACCTGTATTCACTTTTTCAGTCCTCTCCCTTGGTCCTAAACCATATCAAACACTGATCTTTTTACTGTCTCTGTAGTTTTTTTCTTTTCCAGAATGCCATATACTTGGTGTCATACAGTATTTAGCCTTTATATACTCACTTCTTTCACTGAGCAATATTCATTTAAGGTTCCTCTCTGTATTTTCATGGCTTCATAGCTCATTTCTTTTTATTGCTAAATACTGCCTTATGTAGATGTACCACAGTTTGCTTAATCCATTTACCCTTTTGAAGGACATCTTGGTCATTTTCAAGTTTTGGCAATTATGAATAAAGCAGCTATAAACATCTGTGTGCAAGTTTTTGTGTGGACATGTTTTCAACTCATTTGAGTAAGTACCTAGGAGTACCGTGGCTAGATGGAAAGACTGTCTAGCTTTGAAAGAAACTTCCAGACTGTCTTAAAAAGTGGCCATACTATTTTGTGTTCCCACCAGTTCTTTTTGTTCTGCATCCTCACCAGCATTTGATGCTGTCTGTGTTTTAGACTCTAACCATACTATTAGATGTGTAGTGGTATCTTTCTTAATTTGCAGTTTTCTAATAGAATATGATATTGAGTGCCTTTTCATATGTTGATTGCTCTCTGCATATCCTCTTGGGTGAGGTGTCTGTTCAGACAAGTTTTGCTATTTGGGTAGTGATGGAATCATAGAATAAGTTAGGAAATATTTCCTTTTTCTGGAGCAGATTGAAGAGAAACCATCCGAGCTGGTGCTTTCTGTTTTGGGAGGTTATTAATTATTGATTTAATTTTTTAATAGAAATAAGTGTATTGAGCTTATTTGTTTTTTCTTGTGTGAGATTTGTTAGATTGTGTCTTTCAAGGAATTCGTCCACTTCATCTAAAGTTATAAAATTTGGGGCAACTAATGTTCACAATATTCTTTTATTATTCATAGGATCAGTAGTGATAGCTGATCATTTATTTCCAATTAGTTTCTCTTTTTTTTCTTGGTTAGCCTGGCTAACCAATTTTATTGATCTTCTCAAAGGAATCAGCTGGTTCTAATTTTTTAAAAATATATCTTTATTGATTTCAGAGAGAGGAAATGAAAGGAACAAAGAGAGATAGAAACATCAATGATGAGAGTCATTGATTGGCTGCCTCCTGCACACCCCCAGTGGGAATCGAGCCCGCAGCCCAGGCATGTGCCCTGACCAGGAATCAAACCACAATCTCCTGGATTCTAGGTTGATGCTCAACTGCTGAGCCATGCCGGCCGGGCTGATTCTAATTTTTAAAAAGGCATAGATAAACTGGAAGGACGTATTGTAAGTGTTAATCATTATCTCTGGATGATGGGATTAAGAATAGTTTTTTCTTTTCTCCTTTGTACTTTTCAATATAGTTAATATGTAGTTTCATAATGAAAAATTATTTTAAAATACATTGCCCCACTGTTCAGTATCTTACCTCAAAATCAACATACTTATAACCACTTTTTCATGACCTTCATGAAAAATCTAGTTCAGTATTTTCACTTTTCATTGGGTTTTGTCTTTGGTTGGGACAAAGACAGATTTATTTCTTGTGGTTAAAGGCTGCTGAAGAGAATAAAAACATTCAAAAGAAATGTGATTTTTGAAATAAAAGTAACATCTTATTAGGGCTAAGTAGGTGTTTTGCATATTTTTATTTAATTTTTACTACAGCCTTAAACTGCAATTATTATTATCCTCATTTTACAGACAGGGAAACTGCAACTCAGAGAAAGTAACTTGCCCAAGGCGACATCTGGAATGTGGAAAGTCCATGGTTCAGTGCCAAGGCTCTCTAATTTCAAAGTCTGCTATCTTCCCAAGATAGATTAGGTAAAATGATTGGAGATGAACGGACTACAAGAGTACATGTCCACAGTGGAGAGGTTGATCTTTGTCAGTCATTCATTTACTTTCAGTTTTCATTATGACATTGCCTTTTATTAATAAGACTGTTTCTTATAAAGTACACAGTTTGACCCTTTTGAACTTATACCATCATGTATTAAAATTTCAAAATGACAGACAACTTATTTTAGAGAGGGTATCTGATTCATTGTCAAAGTGTATGTGAGAGATAAAATGAATATATTCTGTTGTAGTTTTTATTTAATGTTTATGACATGAAAAGACAACCTGGACAGAGGAAGAAATCTGGCCTACTATTGATTTTTCAAAATCTGTTTTCCTATATATATATAATGTATCCTACCATCATTTATCTGGACTCAAAAATCAAAAGTTGCTGTAGAAAGAGTAATTATTAAATATTTGTCAAGTCGTAGATTTTTCAACCCAGCAAAATATACTGGCATTTATGTAATCGTTGATTATTCATTGCCATTTATTTAACTATGTAGACATTTATTTTAATTAACATTTCCTTAAAGAGCTTGTGAAGTAAGTGAGGATCATCTTAGCATGCTCAATTTTATTTTACAATTGGTAATGGTTTTAATGACTTCAAAGTTGTCCTTTGAGTCAACATATTTATCACTGAAACCTGATGAAACCTTACAATGATTTTTCAGAAATACTCCTTCTCTAGGCCTACCACTTGTTTTTCAAAAATCTCAATGCTAGATTGCTTTTGTAGTCCCTATTCATGCGGTCATAATAAAAAAGCAGGTTAGATTTCATTAACCTATAAGAATGATCTTATGCTTGGCATATGAGCCAAGTTTTTGCGACAGTATTGATGCATAACAGACAGCTCCAAAATCTATTTTATGCTTACGCATGATCAGATTCACTGGACTCCCGGCTATGGATGGGGATCACATCTCCTCATGACTGCAGGTCGCAGACTGAAGGAGTAATGATTATATGAAGCAATTTCTTCTCACATTGGATAGTAGAAGCTCAGGAAAACTGGGAGAACTTGTCAAGCTTTTTAAAGCTTCAGTTTGGAATGGTATACTGTCACTTCTCCGTATTCATTCCATTAGTCAGAGAGCTCTGACTCCCTAGTAAGAGATACTGCATGATCCTGCATTCAAGAATATGAATATATGCATAGCCCATGGACAGACAATAGTTCAGGGAAGGCCTGGAGAGGGGGTGGGAGCCGGGGACGGGGGTTAGTTGAGGGGGCGGGGGGACATGTGTAATATTTTCAACAATAAAGACAAAATTTTTTTAAAAAGGAAAAAAAATTCAAAATGGGGGGGAAAAGTATGAATGTGTGATTCTGTTCCAGTGACAGTGAAAGGTTGAAAAAAATTATAAACATACATAGCTACAGTTCTAGGTTTTTAAGTGTATAGATTGCATAAACTTTTCGATTTGTCAGGTTGTTTACAAAAGTATGTTTAACATCTTAAGCAGATATTAAATTAAAAGTATGTTTTCTGCAAGCTAACCTTATTAAATATATGTGTGATAGTACAGGAATTAAAAAATAGACTGGTGATTCTACCTTGTTAATAATTAGCTTTTGCATGGTGTGTATAGTTTATTAAGTATTTTCACTTGACCCACTATAAGTTTAGATAAATATCAGGAATATTTCTGGACCATTGCCAAAATCAAAGGAAACTATCACTACACTCTATATTCTAAAAATTATATTATCTTCTTCTATTCTATTTGGATTGATGCAAGAGTATCCTAAGGGCTGATTCTAACTAGGATTTATTCATTATCACGTCAAAAAAAAGATAAGAGTATTTTCTGTGTAGTTTAGCAGAAACATATATTCAACTTCGTTATGTATTTCAAAAGTATGAGAGTAAATTACTGTGGTACGCCAGTGCTTTTCAAATTAGTCCCAGTGTAGCTGCCTCAGATGATAATGGTTTTATGGTGTGAGGTTCTACATGTGAATTTATTTGGGAAAAGAAATTGGGGGGATTTCTATTGCAAGGGGTAAGTTTGAAAAATCACTTTCTATACCAAGTATAATTGGGATGACAATGTTCTATCTTCAGAAAATCCTTCATTAGAAAATGTTCGTTTTCCACAAATACTCTTATTACTATAGTTGGATTATAAGGAACATTCTTCTGGGGGGAAAAATCCATGTTGTATGTTGAATGATATAACTTGTTTACCTGGTTTTTGCTCTAACTCTTGTAACAAAGCCTTTAAACAATGTAGTAAAAATCTGATCAGACTTTTTAGCTATGGATTTCTCTATTTTTTTCTTGAGCAGCATTCCATGTTCTCAAATCTGTGGGTTTTTCTGGTGCTTTACTCCATTTCTGTTTTATGTTGCCTTTCGTGATATGCAAAATTTATTCCTTTTCCCCCATATCTTCCTGTTCTGATTTATTTCATAGTGAAAATACAAAATTAATAGGCAATGATAAATTGAATCTTTCAGAAGGCTAGCCGAACCCTGTTATTAGAGAATTAATTTATAACCAGCTCATTGTTCTTGCTACTTTGTCCCATAATAGTGCAAAAATACTCTCCTTACAGCCTTCTCTGTTTATTTCTTTCTAGATGTCACCAGTTTAATTTTAAAGTTAGACTTTTTCCCCTAACTGTCAGTAGTTAGTTTTTTTATACGAGCCATTGCTCTGGAGAGTGGTATTTTTATTTGTTTTAATAAAGTTAGTGTATTTAATGAATATTTTTCCCTCTTTTAAAGACTGTGAACCAGAAGAACTGACTGACTGGTCTATGGATGAAAAATGTTCATTTTGTAACCTACAGAGAGAAGCAGTCAGTGTAAGTTTTAGTGCTATGAAATTATTTCTAAACTATTTGCACAATTTTAAAACTTAATTTGTTCTGAAATTTTGTGACTTACAGTAGACTTTAAATACTTGATTTTGGTAATGAGAAGAATATTAAAGTCTTATGTTAGAAGTCTGACATTTAGCTTATCTCATAGGTGAAAATCCCAAAACACCCCATCTTTTTTGCTTATTTCACATTTCTTTCTTGTAGCTCCCTGACTCATGAAATCGGTTCAGATCTGTATTGTATTTATATAGACAAGGCTGATCTTGGAGGCCTGGTTTGGTCTGAGACCATCCTATAGGCTGATTTCTTAGGAATCAATACTTGGAGGATAATGTGGTACTACTTTTTAACATTTTGCTTTCTCTTGAAGTCTTTTGGATATCATAATTATCTCCTGTGTAAATTATTAAGTATTAGTGTCTACTGTAAACAGGGCATAAACTAGATAAGCAGCATCTTCTTGTATGGTGGGATCCTAATTCTTTATATACTGTTGTGAGAAGGCTGAGAGAAAATGAGAACTCAAGAACCTGTACCTATTTTGGTCATATTAGTAGGTAAACATATGTGCTTTGTTGTCAAAACTTCCATTGCTGGCATGCTATATAGTGAATTTATTCAGCAATATATTTTATCTTCTCTTCCCCTTTTTTTGACTCTAGTTTTGCAAAGGAATAAGGCTAATCTGGCCCTCTATGAGAGTTAAATTTCTTTTTCCTGACTCCTATTCCAAATTGAATGTTCTCTATATAATTTGATATATTTAAAAGGTAGAACCAATGAGCATTTAGAGAGTTAAATTTTTTGCCATTTTTAATGGAATCCCATGTTTAAATAAAAGGTGATTTTTTGATGGGTTGTTTGTTTGTTTTATAATTTAGGATTGTATGCCATCCCTTGATTCTTCACAGTCAACACCAACGGAGGAGCTATCATCTCAGGGCCAGTCCAACACTGAAAAGATTGAATGCCAAGCAGAAAATTACCTAAATGCACTCTTTCGAAAGAAAGGTAATGTTGGTACACTTGGTCATTTAAAATTTGCAATAGATATCTAAAATGTTTTAATTTTTCTCACACACAGGATTTTTATATGTCAGCCTTTACTCCATTCTTGATTATTTCTTTGTTTATCCATAGTTTTTTTGTGTGTGGGTTTTTTTGTGTGTGTTTTTTTCATATTTTCAGGGACATTAGCGTTCTTAGTCACTGTGGAACTAGTCTTTCAGGCATGCCTTTTTGCCGTTCTATTCTCAGATCTCTCCCTGACTTTTTCATACATTTTCCTTATCTACTATAGACAGATGAGGAAATTTTTTTATGCTTCTGGTCTTCCTTATTTTGTTGCTGCTCTCAAGACTTCAAAAGTCATTTCATGCTTAATAAGTGATAGATATATTACATGCAGTAGTTATATCTACATAATATATACGTAGATAAGCTATATCATTTATCAGCCAGGTTGTGTAGTATATTTGCTGGCTTTCCATTTCAGTATTTCTTTGGTAGCTTGAGAATGCTTACTTGACATTAAAATGTCATTGTTCTTTTTGATTCCTGTTTATCTAAACTACTTAAACACGTTGAGGCTTGTTTTATTTGTTACTTTACCTGATACACATTATCATGCAGAAGTAGCTTTTATATCGTAGTTACCTGGGGAAAATATAGAAATATAGAACCTTCCATTTTTTCATCCTTGGCCATTTCTGCAGTAATAGAGTGTCTTAATTTTTACCACATAGTAAGTCATGGTATAGAGGAATACAGGGTGAGAGGCGGGTCATCCTACCTCCCAACTTCCAGAGATTGGGAAAAACATTACTGTTCTTCTTATCTAGGTATTGACCCTGTTTTACTCCTGTTTGGAATTAGGTAATATCAGATATTTTTTGTTAAATTGTTAACTTTCAGGCTTTAATCAGTACTATTGGAAACAGTCCTCACCTTTAAGAAAGGAGGCTTTTGTTTACTCTTAAGTGTTATGAGGTCTTTTATGTGTTGAAATATGAGAATTTTCTGACTAGAGAAATCATTAGTATTAATTAAAAGGCCTAAAGTTAAGAATTATATATATTTTTTAAATTCAGGGGACTGAAAATCTTTTCTTGTGTTACTGGCATACATAGTGTTGAGAAATTAGCATTGTCTTTAAAAATCAAATTCTTTTCTCAAAATTTTCTCTCTGAACCAATATGAAAAATAGTTTACATGCTTTAAGAATTTTATAACATTAATTTAAGAAATTTTACTCTGCCAATATATTTACACTTTTGTTATCAGATTTATATTACTAAGATAACTGGAGGAAATGTACACATTTACACACATGCACACAGTAAATTTCACTTACCTTAAAACTCATTACTCTGTCTCCTTTTCCTTTGAGTAATTTGCAATGGTAGCTGGAATTATCAGCCATCATAATCTTTAATTGGGGATAGTATAGAGTGCTCCATTGCCCTGTTATAGTAATCAGTAAAAACTTGATACTATTTTGGCTGATTCAAGCATCTGGGTCCTCAAAAAATCTCCTACCAGTGGTTGGATGAGTGTTCATGGATATTTAGTGACCTCTCCATTTGGGGATTTCTTGGTTTTCTTAAAGGTTTTTGAAGGATCACATAGTTTTTAAATGAAAGATTCTTATTAGTATTTTTGCTTTACTTTAGGTCTTATATTTGTTAATTTCTTTATTTGTAGCCCATCATAACTTTCCAGATTTAATTAAACGTAAGGATTTTTCTACTTGTTTACTTGGGGTTTTTGTTGTTTGTTTTTTAATTTTCTTTGGATAAAATCACTTTAGAGATTTCCAATATGGTCTGAGTAGGATTAGGCTAGAATAATAATATCTTGTAAAAAGTCTAAACTTTTAAATTTGTTTAATTAGTTCTATTCACTCTACTTTGAAATAAAAGGCAAACAAAAATGTGTTTAAAAGACAGGAAGTACTTCTGAGTCTTTGGAGTAGCAAATAAAATGTTGATAAAGCATCTTACTGGTGAAGTTTTTATTTGATTTCTGAAAATTTCCCAAACTTGGACATTTTTAGGAATTATGGATATTGTTAGAATTAACGTTACTGACATTTTAAATCTGTTACTAGTTTGAGGAAGATATGCATGTTGATCATCTTGCTGAAATGTAAAGAAATCTGTTAATGTCCTTATTGTAGCTTGTTTATTATCTTTTCTAACTGTGGTTTTGGGGACAATGATAATCATATTATAAGCTATTATTATTGAGAACTCACATCGCAGGATAATGATGATTGATATCAATTATGATTGAACACTAAACTCTTTTTGTGCCTTATCTCATTTAGTTCCAAAACAGTGTTAAGAGGTAGGTACAATTGTTATCTTTTTAACAGGTAGAGACAATAAAGTGCAGAGAAGTTAAGTGTCTTTTAGCTCTGTGTTGTGAAAATGTAAATCTTCAAGAAGAAATTTTAAAAGGTATAAGATGTCTCGTATGCAGAGCATCTAGATCCTTTTAAGTGCTAAGTAGAAAAACTTGATTCTCTGCTACTTAGCAGCCTAGGACTAGAATTGTTTTAATTGAGTTAAGCAGACTAGAGAGGACCTATGAGAAATGTTCTATATTTCTCATAGGTTTCCATTTTTGTTTATGTGAACTATGAATGGTTTTAGAGATTAGTTCCCTGATACCAACGATTTTCAACCTTTTTCATCTCATGGCACACATAAACTAATTAGTAAAATTCTTCGGCATTTATATATTATAAAATAAAATATTTTTTTTGCTGATCTGACAAAAATAGGTATAATTTTGATTCATTCACACTGGACGACTACTGTTGATTTGGCTGTTGTCATTTTTTAAATTGTATTTGATAGTATAAGAGAAAAAAGGTCAATGCCCCTGACTAAATAGTCAAGTATTGTATGTTTTAAAAATTCTTGTGGCACACCAGTTGAAAATCACTATCTTACAGTGTTTAGTGATAGAACAGATGAACCTTATTAAACTAAATACAGTTTGGATGATCCCTTGTAGTTGAAAGCTAGTCAAAAATCTTTCAGGCTGAATAAATAAAATTGGGGGAAAGGGAAGTTTTAGTATAGACGTGAACTTAACGAGTTTTGTATATTCTTTACTTTAGAAATTCTTCAAAATTGAGTTTTCTTCTAGAGGTTAATCTTAAAATTGTCTAGAATGCTAGAGTAGAATGAAAGTACCATGATAGCAGGGACTTTGTTTTGTTAATTGCAGAATTTTCAATATCTAGAACAGTACTTGTCACAATCCTTGATTTCAGTAACTATTTCTTGAATGGATGGATAGATGGATAAATGAATACTAAGATAAACTGTCCATATGTCTTCCAGTTTCTCTATATACTCAGTGGTGTATTATTTGTTCTATTTGAAGAAGGAAATTATTTAACATGTACATATAGTTTACCTTTCCCTATTTTGTACTTGTTAATTACTGTGTATAATTTAAATATCAGTCAACTTATTTGTTTGAAATGTGACAAACCTAGGCATATAGATTTAAAATGCCTTTTCCAAAGCTATCCCCATGAGATGTGCACTAAATTATTTTGACTTTTAGCTTCACATTCTTTCATCAGCTAAAGCCGTGTAAGTCACTGGTTCACTATTTGGGAATATGTCTTCTCCTTTGTTTTTAAATTAAAGAAGGCTACTTGATTTGACTAAATTGGACAGACAGTATGTACATAGTAGCTGAATGCATCGTACCTAAATATATAAAAAAATGAAACCTTTCTTAATCAAAATATGTCTTTCTTGCTTTATCTGTCACCTGCACACACATTTAGCGTTCATGTAACTACTATTCTGGCCTTTTATTTTCATAGACTTTCTTGATATAGTTGATGCATCTAGTTGGAAGCTATTAATCAACCCTTCCCCCTTAAATTAATTGATATCCAGGTTTATATAACGTTTTCCGTGCCTTTTCTGAACACAGACCCTTTTCCTGCTAAACTCTTAATTTTTAAGCCTTATACTATAGCATGTAGTAGATATTAATACTGCTAACTAACCAATTGACTTATGACTGATGATAAAGCATTTGACTTCTTAGAATCAGGAGTATTAATTTTTTAGACTGCTTTTCTCCTTGAGTAACTTTGTACGTCTGACCTGATTCATTCAGGCCCTTAAGTGTTTTGTGTGCCTTTATGATACAGTTGTAGTCATATGTTGAATTTCTTTTATACAGGTTGCCTTTTTGGAACTCTCAGGGAACTGTATGTTAGTGCCATAAAACAATTCACATACCATTATGATCCACATTCAGAGGTGTTCGTGAAAAGAGTTTTCTTCTTTTACCATATACTTGGAGGATATGAATGAAATTCTAAGAACACATCTAAAATTAGAACTGGATTTAAGATTTTTGCTTTTTGGGAAATCACCTTTTACCTGCAATACCATCCATAGCAGGAGTTAAAGGCCAACTGTCAGGTCATTCATCACCTAGATTCTTACCTCCTTTTGTGTTTTTTATGTTTTTAATTTGACCCAATCATCTACCCTTTACAAGCACCCAAATTCTTTCTGTGTCTTCTGGAACTTGTAGTCTTTGACCAGCAAAATCCCCTTATGTCCTCAGTCTTTTCTCTTAATTTTCTCTTTATTGCTGTAACTGGAGCCTCTGTATTCATAAAAGATGCTTCTGTAGCCCTCTCTTTTTCTTTCCCTGAGTATGACTGTCCGCGAAGCAACACTACTATCTTGGCTTTATGAAACATATTTTTGGTCCATTATTAGAGGAGTTCATTCATTCTACAAAGATCCACGAAGCTTCCTTCTACATGCCAGGAACTGTTCTGGGAACAAATGATAAAAAACATCCTTGTCTTCCTGCGCCTTTATATTCTACTGAAGGGAAGCAGATGATAAACAAGTAAATTATATTTGTGGTTGAATGTATATGCACACACCTCTCCCATTCATGCTGGATATGTATGAATACAGGGTGGGGCAGAAGTAGTTTTACATTTGTGAGTACACAAAACACAGACTTTATTCTTACATTATTATTTTTTAATTATTGTATTATTTTTCAAATGAATGACTGTAAAACTTCTTTTGCCCCACCCTGTATATAAGTGCTGTGGAAACAAATGGAAAGAGGAACCCAGGGAATGCCAGATTAGAGGTGGTGATCGAAATTTTATAAAGGGTAGTGAGATACATTTAAGCAAAGATGTAAAAAAAAAAAATTAAAAAAAATTAAGGTAACAAACTACAGAAATCCTAGGGGAAATAAGTTTTAAGAGTTAAAAATAATACCAATTTTGAAAAATTATATATCAGGTATGTGGTAGGTGATTCCCACTCTCATTCCTCAGTTTTATAGATTATTTATTTTCCTTTTAAGACCAATGTAAAATTATGAAATTTTAAAGCAAGTAGAAGATTATTTACCTCTGTTTCTTTACATACAAAGAAATATTAGTTAAATAACTTTACTAAGGAAAATGTACTGTAGTGTAATAAATAATGAAATAATGTAAGATAATAATTGCCAGTAGCATGTAGTAAATAAATGGAAAAAAAGGCATTTAAAAATTTTTAATTATGCATAACCCTTAGACACAGACAACGGTATGGTTGGTGATGACCAGATTTTGAGGGGGGGGGGGTAAGGCTGGGTGGAGGTGGGCAAAGGGGGGATGGGGACATCTGTAATAGCATAAACAATAAAAATAAAGTTTAACAAATGTTTAATTAATGGTTATAGAGTTTCTCACCTGAAGTTTGATGGTAAGAAGAGATGGAGGCTTTATAATTTCTGTTGCTCTGGTGGTTAGTATACTCAACCAGAGTGAGGTGGTGAAATAGCGAATAGGAGTATTAAATGTTTAAGGTTCATCCACGTCACTAGCTCTGAATCATCAGCTGAAGTTATAGACAAGGCAGTGGGATTAAAGAAAAACAAAACCTGAAAAATACATGAACTATTTCAGTTCTCTTCACTTGCAGTTTTTCAGCTCCTGGTCGCCGAGGATTTCACTTGAAGCTTCATTTTTTTAATATGAGAAATCTTCTCATACCATGACCAAACTCACTTGTAACAACACATTCATACATACACATATTCTGAAATTTCTTTTAAAGATATGGTTTCAACTATTTGTGAATCATCACTATGTGATATTAGCAGTTCTTTAACATTTTCACTGTTCACTCCTTAGCATCGAGTTGTAAGGCTTTTTGCTTTACAGTCGTTTCCTTCAACACCTGGAAGTTAACCAAAAATATGCTAGGTTCTTTCATACTCTGTTCATTTGTGATACTTTTACCCAAGTTTGAGTGACTTAGAATATATTTTTATAAAAACGGTTTCATACATCCTACATCTAGAAGTGTCAAATGCATAAGCATACCATAGCAGATACTTCACTTTCAGTGCGAAAAATAATCTGTATCATGTGGGCACACCTATCCAGTCTTCTACTTGGTCAGAATACACCTCATAGGGACCATGAAATGGGAAATAAATGAATTACTGTCCTTTAATAGCTCTTAGTTTTCACATGCCTCCTGTGCTTTAAAGCAGCTCTGCAAATAGAGCATGATTCTCTTGTTTATTTTTTAACACTTTATGAAATTTATTGGGGTGACAGTGGTAAATATGAACATATAGGTTTCAGTGCGGGTTTCTATGTTACAAGATCTATATATTGCTCTGTGATTCTCTTGTTTAAAAGATGTGTTTTATAATAAATAATAATGCGTGAGATTGTAGACCTTAACTGATACGTATACTGTACTTATGGGTTATTTAAACAAAATAATTTTTACCTTTATCTGTTTCAAATATCATATCCCCTTAAGAGTATTGATTTTAGTAGATTTTGGATTCCTGGGAGGCAAAGAATATCTTAACTTTTATGTTTTCAGTTCCTTATAATCACTTATTTGGTTTTTGAATAGTTTTGGTCAAAGACATAAAACAAAAACATAGAAAACATTTGGGAGGGTCTTCAATGGTTTATATCCAATAGCCAAGAAAGAGTAATATTAGTCTTGCTAGTTGAGTATTAAGCCTCACTCCTCAGTTTACCTTTCTGACCATTACTGTAGCACTTGGAGATTCTAAATGATCTTGTCATGTCCAGAGGATAGTACATTTAGTCCATGATAGTTTTTATCAAACTTAACTTATTTAGAATAAAGTTTTTAACCTTATTTGGGTTTTACTCTATTGTTAAAGTATTCGATTTTTTTTGGTATGGAGTTTCCTTTTTAACACTTTTACTTTGTTTTCCGATTATTCCCAGGAATGCCCCAGCTTTAGCAGATCCTAATGTTTGTCTGGAGATGTCAGTATCTCTCTGAGTGCCACATTGGTTACCGGGGGGTAAGGTGGGGGGGGGGTGTATGTTCTACAAACACTTGTGCCTCTTTCAGCCATAATTCCCTACAAAATCCTTTGGACCAGTAACTTTTAAGCTCTGTTGAAGGTGGCTGTGATAGGAATAAGGAAGGCATTATCTAAGTAATCACTTTGTTGGGTCCAAGATTGATCCTACTTAATAGCAAGTGTCATAGCTGCTGACAAGGCAGAAAAAAGCCTGTTATGGGAAGTGTCTTAGCATTCCAAATAATTTCTAGTCAAATTTTTACTACAACATAGACTGTCGTGTGGAGAAATATGAGCATAGAGATAATGTATCTAGAGTAACTTGCCTGACTGCATCCCTGTAAGAGGAAAATGGTTTACCCCTCCTGTTCAGTATCATATTTAATTGTTTCATATCTCTAAAACAGCAGTTAGGCGAGCTGAAAGACTTACGCTATTATTCATCTGTTCTCACCCTGGCTTGCATGGCAGAGTATAAAAGTAGATTGTATAAGAAATAGAAGCTGGATGAAGCGAGATGGGAGTAGAATGCCTGGTATATAGAATGATCGTATTGGCAATCTATGGCGGTGATTCCTAATGGGGATACATTTTTTAAAATTAGTCTAAATACAGTTGTGATTTATTTTATTTTATTTATTTTTTAAAATTTATCTTTATTGTTGAAAGTATTACAGATGTCCCCTTCTCCCCCCTTAAATCTCCTCCATCCCGCGTGCGCCCCACCCCCAGGCATTTCCCATACCAATGTCTTCATCCATAGGTTATGCATATAAGCATATAAGTCCTTTGATTAATCTTGCTTAATGTGCTGTTCTCTGTCTGACCTTCTCGTTCTACTTCACAACTGTAAGAAATGAAGCAATGGGTATAGTATTTTGTCATGGCAGTTTAAAAATAGCATGCTTTTTTGCTGCTATAATTCCCATGATATTGTTTTGTCAAATTTTTCTTTCCCTTTAATTTTACTTCCTAGCTCAGGGGTTCTTAACCTGGTATACTCCCCAACAAGTTCATGGGTAGGCTTTTCTTTAGGTCCATGAAATTAAATGGGGGGGAAGTTATATCTTTATTTTCATTAATTCTTAGCTGAAACTTAACATTTTCTTCAAATATAAATATTGACAACAAACAGCAGTGATGTTAGTAATACCTGGTCTAGCAATATATATTAGATATTTTCATGTCATATCTTCAGTTATTGTTTACATTCTCACTGCTTCGAAATTGTAGTACATATTAAACTTTACTAGATTTTTTAATGCATTAAGAAAAAAAGCACATATTACTATATCTCAACTAAAAATATTTTAACAATTATATTTCAATATACTTGGTTTTTTCCTAATCCTATATATTTGTGCATTGAAAACATGATTCTGAGGTGCCCACCACACTGCCAAAGGAGTCATTGCGCAAAAAGATCTAAGAGCCTTTCCAAACCCAGCCCCAGCAGAGAGAGCCACAGTCTGTAGATTGCTGATAGCTCCAAACAGGGTGTCCAAGGTGAGTCACGAACAGTGTCTGACAGTCCTGCACCAGAGACCCTTCAAACAGATTAGGAATCCTAGCAGGTCTACCTAATACATAGAAATAAACCCAAACAGGCAGCCAAAATGGGGAAATAAAAAAAGCCCCAAATGAGAGAATAAGAGAATTTTCCAGGAGAAGAGCTAAATGAAATGGAGATAGGCAATTTATCAGATATAGAGTTCAGAATAATGATCATAAGGGGATGCTCAACAATACGAGAAAAGAAATGGAAACTATGAAGGAAATTAAGAATGACATAGAAGAAATAAAGAATACATTGGAAGGGATAAG
Source organism: Miniopterus schreibersii (assembly GCF_964146895.1). Lineage (NCBI taxonomy): Eukaryota > Metazoa > Chordata > Mammalia > Chiroptera > Miniopteridae > Miniopterus > Miniopterus schreibersii. Next base: position 8,549,220 of record NC_138101.1, on the reverse strand, counting down.
CAGCAGAAGAATGGAACCTGAGGGTTGTATCAGAGAATTAGAAGACAGGGTAGGGAAAAGCAATCAAAGATCCAAAAAGAAAAAACAATTAAAAAACAGGAAGACAGTTTTAAGGGAGCTGTGGAACAACATGAAAAGTAATATTTGCATCGAAGGAGTACCAAAAGGGGAAGAAAGTGATCAAGGGAGAGAGAACCTGTTTGGAGAAATAATAGCAGAAAACTTCCCTAGCCTGGTCCAGGAAAGTCACACAAGTTCAGGAGGCAGAGAGAGTCCCAAGCAAGAAGAATCCAAAGAGGCCCACATGCAGGCACATCATAATTAAAATGCCAAAAATTAAAGACAAAGAATCTTAAAGGCAGCAAGGGAAAACCAATTTGTTATCTACAAAGGAGCTCTCATAATGCTGTGAAGCTGATTTCTCATCAGAAACTCTACAGGGCAGAACAGAATGGTATGAAATATTCAAGGAAATGAAAAGCAAGGATCTGAAACCAGGAGTAGATCCAGCAAGGTTATCATTCAAAATAGATGGTGAAATAAAGAACTTTCTTGACCAAAAAAAAAGCTAAACGAAGGAGTTTATCACCACCAAACCAGCATTGCAAGAAATCTTAAAGGGACTGCTGTAATAGGAAGTAGAATGCTTTGCAAAGCTCCCCTGTGAAGCTGTCCGAACCAGGGCTTTTGTTTGCTAGGGAGTTTTTTGATTACTGCTTTGATTTCATCAGTTGTTATTAGCCTGTTCAGGTTTTCTGAATTCTTCCTGATTCAGTTTTACATGATCTCACTCATGTGGGATCTAATGAACAAAATAAACTGATGAACAAAATAGGTCCAGAGACAGAAGCAAAGTACAGACTGATGAATCTCAGAGGGGAGGCAGGGGTGGGGAAGTGGGTGGGGAGAGATTATTCTAAGAACTTAAATGCATATATGCACAACCCATGGACACAGACTATAGTATGGTGAAGGCAGGGGTGGGGGTGCCGTGGATGTGAGGTGGAGGGGATCAATGGGGGAGGAAGGAGGACATCTGCAATACTTTCAACAGTAAAGATACATTTTTTAAAAAGGGACTAAGAATCCTATCTACCTCCTTTACTATTTGATCTTCATGCTACCCCCAGAATGTTATACCTTAGACTGTGTCTGTAATGGTAAAGGTTAATATACTTGTTTATATTACTATGTCAGCCACATGCTGCTATCCTGGATAATTTGTTTTGTGAGAATTGAAGTCTAAGTTTGGAAAAATAAGGATACATTTTGCTCTTCACTCCAGATACTTCTGTGATTCCCTTATTTTTTCTACCCTTTCTCTCCTGTCCCCACGAAAGTAGCAGTATATAGTGTTTAGTCTTCATTAATGGGTAAGTACAGAACACCAGAGTACCTGTATAAGAAGATTATTTTTTATAAGTTAGGGCTATCTCATTTGTTCTCTATAAAACTGAATGTTTACTATGTCAGTTTGAAAGTCAGTGGGTGAATAAGCAATAGTTGCTTGGTGAGTATTAACATGTTTTTACCCTCTGCTTCTTAGAAAGATAATACTTTTTTCTGCCCCACCTTGAGGATGAAAAGAATTTTGAAGTGCTTTGATGCCACATTTAGTGAATGCTTTTAGCCTATGGAGAAAGGCAATTTACTAATGAGATACTTGCTCACTAGTAGTTAGGAAGTGTCAAATTGATGTGTTAGGAAGCTGTCAAAATGTGAGTTGGGTCCAGCGGGCATGGCTCAGTGGTTGAGCATCGACCGAGGATCCAGGAGATGGCGGTTTGATTCCCGGTCAGAGCACATGCCCGGGTTGCAGGCAGGATCCCCAGTCTGGGGTGTGCAAGAGTCAGCCGCTCAATGACGACTCTTTCTCGATTGATGTTTCTGTCTCCTCCTCCCTCTCCTTTCCTCTCTCTGAAATCAATAAAAATATATTTAATAAAAAAAAAAAGTGAGTTGGAATTTGTTTTTTAAATAGCTTAACATTGCACCTTTTTTATTACCCATAATGTAGAGTCACTCTTCCAGCATAATTCTTCATACTTGCTTTCCTAGATTTCTGTGATTATTTACCACTTATGGAATAATATAATTTACACCTAAATTTAGTTTGTCTATAACACATCTTTTTTTTCCAAAAGTTTCCATTTTAATATTTATTAATGAACAAATACAGTCTCAAAGCATGTATCAACGTCAAAGCTAAGCATTATGAATAGTACAATTCCATCTTGTAATTTCTTATTCTAAAGGTTCTCTGGTGCCATCTACTGAATAGTTTTTTAAAGCAAGAAAAGTATATGAAATCGGATGAATTTTTCACTTAATCAAATTTTTTTGTTTTTTAAATTAATAGAGTATTTTATAGAGCATTTTTAGGTTTACAGAAAAATTGAGCAGAAAGTGTAGAGCATTCCCTTATACTCATCTTCCCCCCCCCAATTTTCCCTATTATTAACGTCGTTCATTAGTGTGTTACATTTCTTATTGTTGATGAATTACTGTTGATGCATTATTATTAAATGAAGCCTGTACTTTCCCTTAGGTTCACTCTGTGTCTTGTACAGTTGTGTGTTTTGCCAAAATGTACAATTTCATGTATCCACCATTATAGTGTCATACACAATAGTTTCACTGCCCTAAAATTCCCTCTACTCCACCTATTCATCCCTCCAGCCCTTGCCTTCACCCTGTGTGAGACACTGATATTATTAGTCTTCAAGGTTTTGCTTTTTTCCCAAAATGTTATATAGTTGGTATCCTACAGTATGTAGCCTTTTTAGATTTGCTTCTTTCACTTAGCAATATGTATTTAAGGTTCCTCTTTTTTGTGTGTGTGGCTTGATAGCTCATTTCTTTTATACCTGAATAATATTCCATGCTATGCATATACCACAGTTTGTTTATCCATTCACCTATTAAGGGACATTTTGGTTGTTTCTAATTTTAGCAATTAAAAATATTTACTAGTTTATGTGTATTAAAATGGAGAATGATGGCACAGATAATAACATATTGAATAACAAAACACAATTCATGAGTCCACAGTGATAAAAATAAAAAGGTAAAAGTCAGAAGAGAAGACATTTCTTTTTTTTTAAAATGCTGTATAAAATAGAGAATGAATAATGGAATTACAGAATTATCGTTTCACAACAATTGTGCAACAGTTGATTCTGATAGGAATCATCAGCTGATGCTAAAACCATTGAGTAAGTAGAAGATTGTTGAGGAACAGCATAATCACATTAAAGAATTATTCCACAGATACTAATTACATAGGAGAATAGGTAACTTTATAATGAAGATATTTGTTGGATACCACCTTAAGGCAGGTGATCAATATCACTAATATTGGGACAAACTGATATGATACACCAAGGGGGCATATCACCTATGTATATTCCTGTCAAAAATGATTAACCTGAACCTAAATAATGAGAAATTGAACCCAAATTGTGGGACATGCTACAAAATGGCAAGAAAGTCAAGAAAAGGCAGGAGACTCACTTATATGTGGAATCTAAAGAACAAAATAAACAGATGAACAAAATAGATCCAGTGACATAGAAGCATGGAACAGACTGATGAATCTCAGAGGGAAGGCAGGGGTGGGTGGGGAGAGATTAACCAAAGAATTTATATGCATATATGCATAACCCATGGACACAGATCATAGTGGGTTCGGGGTAGAAGGCGTCAGTTGGGAAAAGGGGGGACATCTGTAATACTTTCAACAATAAAGATAAATTTTAAAAAATAGTCTTATTTTAAATTTAAAAAAGAAAAGGCAGGAGAAAGATGAAGGACACATGATAATCAAATACAACACGTGATCCTTGATTGTATCCTGTTATTGGGGAGGGAAAAGCTGTAAAGGACATAACTGAGAAAGTTGGGGACATTATTGTTTGTTTTAACTTTCTTAAAAGCCATAATGGAATTATAGTTATGTATGGTAATGTTCTTGATCTTTATTACTCAAGTATTTAGGGTTAAAACTTCATGATATCTACAGCTTACTTTCAAATGCTTCACCTATAAATAACCTGTGTGCATGTGAGTGTATATGTAAATCAAATGACACAAAATGTCAACAGTTGTTTATAGAGGTAAAATTTTGAAGGAGTACATTGTACCCTTTCAATTTTTCTGTAGATAGAAATTTTTGGAAATAATAGAACAGAAAGGCAAGAACTGTATGCTATAATTGGTTCCATAGGACTTTGCTTTCCTTTTTACCTCTCATTATATCGTCATCTGCACTAATACACTTGTTAAATGATAACAGCGTATGTCAGTTCTTCATGTTCTATAAAGTGCTATATCAGTGTTAATTGTTGTTAATATAGCTATCAAACATGGAGAGAATTAAAATGGAGGTAGGAAAAGAGAAGATAACAAAAATGCCACCATCCTGGCCTTTAAATTTTTTTGTTGGATTAGTGACTTATGTTTTCCACATTGAAAATCTCATCATTGATACAACCCCAAACATATATTCTTAGATTGATTCCAAGAGCTGCTATCCCTCTTTGGTAAATAATAGCATTATATGCTACCTTTCAATGTAGGAGAATATTAAATAAAGGTGTGAATACAAAGAAGTTGGAATCCATTGGTCTCCAGTAATTCACATCTCTCCCATATGCAAAATACACTCACTCCTGCTCAAAGACCTCCAAAAGTCTTATGGCATTATCTCAAAGTCCACAATCTTACTATCTAACTCAGTTCCAGGTGCAATTGAGGCTCCTTGGGTGTAGTTCTTTAAAAACAATACTTCAGTTACAGTTCTTAATGGTGGGACAAGCATAGGAAAAACTAAACACTCCTGTTCAGAAATGGGGAAATGGAATGTACACAGGGGTCACTGTTCCATAGCAGTTCTGAAATCCCACTGCGCAAATGTTGGAAGTTGTTTTTATTAGATCTTAAGACCTAGGAATGAATACTTTTGGCTCTTGGATCTGCCCTCTGTACTGTAGCTTCTGTTCTCAGAGTTATCCTTCCTTCCTATTTTTCTTTTATTTGAGTTATAATTCATAAAATGAGCTTTTTTAAAGTATAGAATTCAGTGGGTTTTAGTATACTTAATCACAAGTTTTGCAACCATTGTCACTATCTGATTCTAGAACATTTTCATCACCCTGAAAGAGAAAGCAATTAACAGATTAGCACTCACTCAGTCATTTTTCTCCTACCCTCCTCCAGGATCTGGCAACCACTAATTTACTTTCTGTCTCTAGATTTGCCTGGTTTTATACATTTTGATAAATGGAATCATGCAATGGGTAGCCTTTATTTAGCATAATGTTTTTGAGGTTTACCCATTTTATAGCATGCATCAATTCTTTTTTTAATGACTGCATAATACTCTGTTGTTTGAACTTACCACCTGTTATGTATACATTCACCAGTTGATATTCATTTGGGCTATTACTAATAAAGCTGCTATGACTATCCATGTACACATGTTTTTAATTTGTTTTTTAGAGAGAGGGGAAGGGAGAGAGAGAAACATCGATGAGAGAGAAACATCAGCATTCATTGGCTGCCTCCTGCATGCCCCTTGCTGGGGTATCAAGCCAGCAACCTAGGCATGTGCCCTGACCAGGAATCGAACCAGTGACCTCTTGGTGTATGGAATGATGCTCAACCACTGAGGCATAGTAGCAGGGCATGCACATATTTTTGTTTGAACATATATTCAGGGTTTGGGGGGGTATATATGTATGAGTGGAATTAGCTGGGTCTTATGGTAATTCTATGTTTACATTTTTTTAAGAACTGCCAATGTGTTTTCGAAAGTGGCTACACTATTTTGCATTCCCACCAGCAGTGTATAAGGGTTCACATTTTTCCCATTCTCACTAGCACTTGTTACCTACATTTCTTATTATAATGCTCCTTCTGGTTGTGAAATGACAGCTCATTGCAGTTTTGATTTGCATTTCTCTAATGACTAATGATGTTAAGCATCTGTCATGTACTTATTGGCCATTCGTAATATCTTCTTTGGAGAAATGTCATTTGCTATTTCTTAATCAAGCATTTTCTTTTTATTGTTGAGTTGTAAGAATTCTTATTATAGTATGTACACTACACCCTTATTTGACATGATTTATAAATATTTACTCTCATTGTTTGGACTGTCTTTTCATTGCTTCATTTTGATCAAGTCCAGTATACCTACTTTTTTTTTTCTTGCTTGTGTTTTTAAGTGTCAAAGCTAAGGAATCATTGCCTTATTCCAAGGTTATGAAGATACACATGTATGTTTTCTTCTAAGATGTCTATAGTTTTAGCCTCCTATATTTGGGTCTTTGATCCATTTTGAGTGAATTATTGTATAAGGTCTGACATAGCAGTCCTGCTTCATTATTTTGCATGTAAATACCCAGTTGCTCCATTTTTTAAAAGGACTGTTTTTCCCCAACATTGATTGTCTTGATACTCTCATCAAAAATAATTGACTATAGATGCAAGGGTTTATTTTGGAACTCATTTCTACTCTGTTGATCTATCTGTCTTTCCTTATACCATAACCCAGTGTTGATTAATGTACTTTATAGTAAGTTTCCAAGTTCTTGTTTTTCGAAATATTTTTTTGGCTATTTTGGATTCCTTGTATTTCCATAGGAATTTCCAGATTAGCCTGACAATTTCTACAAAAATGCCAGCTGGGATTTTAATAGGAATTGTGTTGATCAGTTTGGGGAGTATTACCATCTTAGCAATATTAAGTCTTCCAGTTCATTAACACAGGATATATTTCTATTTATTTAGGTTGTGTTCATGTTTTATAATTTTCAATGTGTACACTTCTACTTCCCTTGTTAAACTTATTACAAGTATTTTGTTCTTTGTGATGCTGTTTTAAATGGAATTATTTTCTTAATTATTTCACTTTGGAATTGTTTATTGCCATTATATAGAAACTGAGTTTTGTATGTTGATATGGGATCATGTAACCTTGCTGAACTTAATTATTAGCTCTAAAGTTTTGTGGGGTTTTTTGGTTTTGGGTTTTTTCTGGTAGATTCCGTAGAAATTTTTGTGTACAAGATTGTTATTTACAAAGAAAGTTTTACTTCTACCTTTGAATTTAAATACCTTTTATTTATTTTTCTTACCTAAACACCCTGGATAGAACCTTCAGTACATGTTGAATAGAAGTGGTGAGAGCATATATCCTTATCCTGTACCTGATCTTAGGGGGAAAGGTTTTGATCTTTCACCATTAAGAATGATGAAAGAACCCTGGCCGGTGTGGCTCACTTGGTTGGAATGTCGTTCTGTGCACCAAAAGGTCACAGGTTCTATTTCTAGTTAGGGCACATACCCAGGCTTCGGGTTTGATCCCCAGTGAGGCACGTGCAGAAGGCAACCAATCAATGTTTCTCACATCAATGTTTCTTTCCCTCTCTCTCCCTCTCCTTTCCTCTCTCTCTCAATACAAAACATATCCTCGGGTGAGGATTAAGAAAAAAAGAATGATGAAAGATCTGTGGATGGATTTTTTATAGACATCCTTTCTTAAATTAAGGTAGTTTCCTTCTGTCTAGCTTGTGAACAAGCTAGTGTTTTTATTGGATGTTATCAAGTGCTTTTCTACATCTGTGGAGATTATTATGTGGCTTTTGTCCTTTATTACTATGTTTTATTACACTGACTGATTGGTTTTTATCTGTTGAACTAACCTTGCGTTCTTGGGATAAATTCCACTTGGTTTTAGTGTGTTATCCTTTTTATATATTGCTGGATTCTGTTTGATAGTATTTTTAGTATTTTTGTGTCTATTCATAATGGATACTTTTTGTTTGGTTGGGTAGTTTTCATGTGATATTTTTTGTCTGTTTTTAATATCAGGCTACTTATTGGCCTCATAGAATGAGTTAGGAAGTGTTTCTTAGAGTTTGTGAAGGATTGGTGTTAAGTCTTCTTTAAATGCCTAACAGTATTCAGCAGTAAATCTGCCTGTCCCTGGGCTTTTCTTTGTGGCAAGTTTTTGGTTATTGATTCAATCTCTTGTTATAGGTCTGTTCAGATTTTCTGTTACTTCTTTAATCAGTTTGGTAGTTTGGGTCTTTTTAGGAATTTGGCTATTTCATCTAGGAGATCTAATTAGTTTATACACACACACATATGTATATAAACAAAAATAAGTGTGTGTGTATATATATATATATATATATATATAAAATGTGTGGGGAAAAAAATATATATATATATATATTTGTATTTCCTGATTATCTTTTTTGTTTCTTTAATGTTAATGGCAATGTATTTTCCTTCATTCCTGATTTTTGCAACTTAAATCTTCTCTAGTTTTTTTCTTGGTCAGTCTAGCTAAAGGTTTATAAATTTTCAGTTTTTTCAAAGAACCATCTTTTCGTTTCACTGATCTTCTCTGTTGTCTCCTATTCTCTATATTTTTTTTCTTTTCTAACCTTTCATTTCTTTATGCTTGGTTTGGGTTTAGTTTTTAATCCATTTTCTCGTAAGTTATAAGGTTAGGTTATTGGATCATTGGTCTGAAAAAACTTTTTAACTATATGTGTTTACAGCTATAAATTGTCCTCAAAGCACTGCTTTAGCTGCATCTCATACCTTATAGTATGCTGTGTTTTCCTGTTCAGCTTTTAGCGTATAACCCTTGTGACTCCATCTTTTACCTATTAGATATTTAGGGGTGTGTTTTTTTATCTTCACATTTATTAATTTCCCAAATTTCATTTTGTTACTGATTTTTTTTCATTTCTTTAATGTTGAAAAACATACTTTTGTATTCTTTAATCTTTTTAAATTGATTGAGACTTGTTTTGTGAAGTAACATATGGGCTGTCTTGGAGAATTGTCATGTGCACTTGACAAAAATATATATTCTGTTGTTTGGAAGGAGAGTGCTTTATATCTGTTAGGTATAGTTGATTTATATGTCTTCTGCTTTTTTCACCTTTTGTCTATTTTTTTAATCTATTATTTAAAGTGGTTTATTGAAGTCTCTATATAACTATTGAATATTCTCTTTGTTTAATTCTTTTAGTTTTTCTTCATGTATTTTATATTGAACTTTTTTATTATAAAATGACCTGTTTCTGATGACAATTTTTTCTTGGAATAGATTTTGTCTGAAATTAGTATAACCACCCTAGTTTTCTTTTGGTTACTATTTACATACTATTTTTCATCTTTTCTTTTAACATGGTTGTGTCTTTGAATTTAAAGTGCCTCTTTTGATAGTATATAGTTAGATTATTTTTTAACCCATTTTTCCAATCTCTGCCTTTCCATTTACATGTACTGTAATTACTGGTAAGGTAGGATTTTCACTGTCATTTTACTATTTATTTTTAGTGTTGTTTTTTCCATTTATGTCTCCATTATTACTTTTTGTGTGTTTAAAAATTTTCCAGTGTACCATTTTAATTATTTTGTTGTTTCTTCTACTATATATTTTTTAGTTACTTTCTTAGTGGTTGCCTTGGAATTATAATTAACATCTTAATAAATAGCAATCTAGTTCAGCTTAATACAAAAACCTTGATTCCATATGTGTCCATTCAGGTAGTATACAAAAATCTTGATTCCATATGTGTCCATTCCATCTGATCCTATTTTATGTTGTATTGTCCTTTGTGTTACATTTTTTTTTTTTAATATATCTTTATTGATTTCAGAGAGAAAAAAGGAGAGAGAGAGAGAGAGATAGAAACATCAGTGATGAGAGAGTCATTGATTGAGCCCGCAATGCAGGCATGTGCCCTGACCGGGAATCGAACCCCGATCACCTGGATCCTAGGTCAACGCTCAACCGCTGAGCCACGCCTCCCCGGGCTGTGTTACATCTTTAGACATTGTCCACCAAGACAGACTCATAATTATTGCTTTGTGCAGTTATCCTTTAAATTAGATAAGGAAGAAAAACATTACAAACAAAAAATACATTTATAATTTATAAACATTTATACTGTATTTTACCTATGTAGTTACTGTACTGGTGCTCATTATTTGTATGGATTTGCTTTAATGTTTAGTATCATTTCATTAGATCAGGTCTGCTAACAAAACAATTTGTTTTTATTTATCTGAGAATGTCTAAATTTCTCCTCTTTTAAAATATAGGATAGTTTTGCCGAATATAGAATTCTTGATTGACAGTCTTTTTCTTTCAATTCTTTGAATATATCATCTCAATGTAACTTCTGGCCTTCATGAATTCTGATGTGATATTGGCTATTAATCTCATTGAGGGCCCCTTGTTTGTGATGCATTGATTTTTGCTTGTTGCCTTCAAGATTGACTCTGTTTTTGGTTTTTGATTGGTTGATTAGAATGCATCTGAGTATGTCTAGATACATCCAAATGTGACTTCTTTCATTCTACTTGGAGTTCCTTGGGCTTTTGGGGGTATATTGATAAATGTCTTTCATAGAATTTGGGACAGTTTTCTAATGTTTGTACCTCTTTCAGCTCCTTCTGGGACTACCATTTGTGTATGTTGGTACACTTGATAGTGTCCCACAGGTCTCTGAGGCTCTGTTCAGTTTTCTTTCTTTTTAAAAAGAGAACTTAGCTGTTGTCTTCCTTTCTTTTTGCTTTCTTTTTTTTTTTTAATATATCTTTATTGATTTCAGAGAGAGGAAAGGAGAGGGAGAGAGAGAGATAGAAACACCAATGATGAGAGAGTCATTGATCGAGCCCACAACCTGGGCATGTGCCCCGACCGGGAATCGAACCCCAATCGCCTGGATCCCAGGTCGATGCTCGACCGCTGAGCCACACGCAGCCGGGCTCTTTTTGCTTTCTTTCCTCCTTTCTTCCTCCTACTCCCTTCTTTCTTTTTTCCTGCCTGCCTTTCTTCCTTCATTCCCTCCTTCCCCTCCTCTCTTTCTTCTTCCCATTCTCCCTTGAAACTGGGTAAACTCAACTGGCCTATTTTCAAGTTCACTATTCTTTTTCTGCCAGCTGAAATCTGCTATTGTATCCATCTAGTGAGTTTTGCATTTTAGTTCATATATTTTTCAAATCCAGAATTTCTGTGTGGTTCTTTTTAAAAACTTCTATTTATTTATATTTTTTATTTAGTGAGATATTCTTCTGGTGCTTTCCTTTATTCCTTTATACATGGTTTCCTTTAGTTCTTTGAACATCTTTAAAATGGCTGATTTAAACTTTTTATCTAGTAAGTCCAATATCTCCACTTCCTCAGAGACATTTTCTATTGACTTTCTATGTGTAGGCCGTACTTTCTTCTTTCTTTGCATTCCTCTTAATGCTTTGTTTCAAAAACTGGATGTTTTAAATGATACAATGTGATAGCTATAGAAATCAGATTACCCCACATCTCAGTTTGTTGTTGTTGCTGTGTGTTATCATTTATTTGCTTAGTGACTTTTGTGAAGTCACTTTTTTTATATTGTGTGGCCACTGACATTTCTTAGTTAGCTAGTGGTCAACTAATGATTGAACAGAGATTTCCTGAGGTTCTGAGTCTTTGCGTAGGACCTGTGTGTGTGTTGAGGAAGGCTGCCTCAGAACTGGCATGGGAGGATAGGAATAGGGCAATATGAAATGCTATAAAGCCTGTTGTTTTTACAGAGATTTAGCCGGTGTTCTTGAATAGCCACTTTCTCGAAAGATTTTGGTTACTTCCAGAATTCTTTGTTTAGTGGAGTGAAATTCCTCCCACAAAAAAATGAAAACGAAAAGTTCACATGAGACCCACAACATTATTAAGAAGGTCAAATTTGAAGGAAACTCATCAGCTTTCTGAAGCATATTTTCCTGGTGGTTCTCCTAATTTGGTCTTTGCTCAACTGTTCTTAATTGTAGACTCATTTGCCATCTATATTGACTGAAAATTTTCAAAACAGTGAAGACCTGGTTTCTTTTTGTTTAATTGTCCTTCCTTTAGTATCTCTCTGTTTTCTTATATTTTAGTATAATTAACTAGAGGAAACCAAAAGGCAAGTCAACATTTTGCTTAAAATTTCCATAGATTACTCAACTTATTAGGCACATTTTTTACTTTCCAAGTTACTGCACACAAGTGTTGTCTTTCTAACACTACATAATAAGTATATTCTTTTCTTCACTTTCCAATAACATTTACCTCATTTTACTGCAGGTCTTCACCCTCCAGCTTTATCAAAGACCATGAGGCTTCTATTAACAATTTCTTCAAGGTACTTCAGGCTTATATTTAATACTCTCCCTGAAGCCCACTCTCTGGATTTAAAGCCACACCTACATTTTAGGTTTTAATACAGCAGCATTCCTCTGATACATACCAAAATCTGTATTATTTACCTTTTACTATTTAACAAATTATCTTGAAAATTTAAAACAACAAACATTATCTCACATTTTTTCTGAGCGAGAAATCTGAAAGTGGCTCAGCTGGATGTTTCTGGCACAGTTTTTCACTTGGCAGCAAAGGGTCAGGAAGGGTTGCAGTCACCTGGGATTTGATTGTTCTGGAGTATCTTCTTCCAGTTTCACTCATTTGGCTTTTACAGGAGACTTCAGTTCATCTCCTTATGAGCCTCACCATAGGGTTGCGCACAGTATGGCTTACTCCAGAGTCAGTAATGAGAGACAGAGAAAGAGAGAGAAATGCGAGGATGGAATAGGGATGGGGGCAGGGAGGAGGCAACGAACATCAATATTCAGGAGTATCCAAGATAGAAACCACTTACAAATATAACCTAATATCAGAAATGAGGTACACTTCTGTGGTATGCTATTAATCACACATACCACCCCTGGTACAATGTAAAAGGAACTATACAGCAGTAGGAAACCAGGACGTGGAAATCATTGAGGACATTCTTGATACTGGCTACCCCAAATAGCATGTTAAACTTTTGAATTAGTTAAATTTGACAAATGATGGGTCTAGATCTTTAGTAACTCATTTGCTTTTGTAATTATGACAGTTTGTACATGTAATTTAGAAGACTCATTAGTTAATTAGCAGCTGAGTAGCATTTTTACTTTATTTTTTAATTTATTTTTTGCCAAGTCCTTTGGTCCCACACATAGACTTCTTCCCCAATATAAAGGGAGAAAAACAGTAGGTAAATAGAATAGAATAGCGATACCTATTCTGCTTTAAACTTACCTCTAAACTCAATTCTAAAGTATAGCCCCATTTATATATTATGAGTCTGATTATATTTTTGTTCTTTTTGGAAATTTTAATTATTTCGAATTTATAAGGTGACAGTCAATTAATTGCAGGACAGTTAACCAAAATACCTAGAAGTACATTCATTCAGTATCTCCCTTTAACACATAAGGTAAAGCAAAATTAGATTTGAAAAAAGATGGAGAAGAATGCTCACAGAAACCTTCAAAGATTCTTGGAGGTAATAATCAAGAAATGGTATAAACTGGAATCCTTATGGGCAACCTGGAAATGTTTGGTTTTGGTAAATCACTTTAGTTAGGTAACGTGCTAATCTTATTTATTCTAACCAAAAACCACATGGGCTTAGATATTATGTCCTTCTTATTTTCTCAGTTAGTTAATACTTTTATATTTGCCTTAATATTTTTACTTATTTGACATCTTGTGATTTAAATAAAATATAATTGCTCAGTTTGCATCTTTTTGTTTCTCTTGTTATTTATACTATAACTTAAGAGCTAATGTTTACCACACTGATAAAATATCAAGTATTTTATCTGCAATCTCATATAACCTTAAAATATGCTGTGATCAAGCCCTATTATGATGATCAAGATTCTGTAATCATTTATGAACAGAGAAACTAAAACATGGAGTAGATATATAACTAGCCTAAGTTCATAAATATGGCTAAGATTCCAACCTATAATCTAAGCCTATTTTTTTTCCAGTACCCCCAAACCAATACTGCCTCTTTCCCCTGCTGGGTCAAAGAATAAAGGTAAAAGCTGAAATGCTACCTTTTAAAAATAAGCCCACAGCCCCTTTTCTCAGACATTTCTTCAGAATTTAAAATTCTTTATTTTGAAAGAGGTAATGTAATGGAGATATTTATTATGTAACATCTCCAGCCATTTCAAAACAGTACCCTGTGACCAAATATATTGATATTTCTGCAGGGACCATAAATAGATTCATGTTCTTAGGTCACATTTTGCTACCAAATGTGGTGGTGATCATAGTGAGGTGTTTGTTGCCTCTTCTCACCTCCAAATAGTATGTTTTCAAACCTGAATCAGGGGTCTGTAACAATAAATGCTAGTTAAAAGACTTGCCTTCAGATGCCTTAGGCAAGTTCTCTAGCTAATACTGAACCCCCAAAATAAAGAGACTTGACCCTTCAGTCTCAAACAGCCCGGCACCAGTGCAGACCTATTCATGTAACAGTGATCTGCCTGGGTCAGAGTTGAGGCATGTAAGGAACGAAGAATTAGTCTCAAGAAGTAGGACTACGTCTGAGAGGAAGAAGTAGGGAGCCTAACCAAGTATGCTTAGTTATCCTTTCCAGCCTATCAGCCATTCTACCTCTGAAGGTAGCAGAGTAAATGAAAGTATCGGGTTGAGGCCAGAAGTGTATGTGAAAATCCACCACCAACCCCACTCTCCAATACCAAAACTCTATCATTATTACATGCTGTGTTTATAACTGGTCTGTCCTTATTCTGCACCCCTCACTATAAAATCGTCTCTTTTGACCTATTGTACAGGTTTTAAGTAGAATTGTATATCACTGCCAGTCATTATAGTTGTACCTGATCAACATGTTTGGGGATCAAGGATTAATTAAGACCCTTAATAGTGATATTGCCATTTTTATAGGAGAATCTCAGTAGATGCTTACTGAAACATTTAGGAGTGAAATGTCATGATTCTATAATTTATTTTTAGTGGTTCTGCAAACCAAAAAAAGTTAAAGTGAATGTGACAGAATACTAACAATTCTTGAATCTTGATCAAGGCTGGCTGTGTGATTTCTGTTCTTTATTTTTTCTGATTGAAATTTCTCAATATAAAAAGTTGAGAAAGGAAAAAAAGTCCTTGATGATCACATTCAGGCTGTATAGGAAATGCATATTTGACAGAATTGAATAATTAATAGTAATTAACAGTTATGAGAGTTTAGATGTTTTTAAATAGTTAATGCATGCACTTAGTATATTAAGTTAAAAATTGACTACTTATATATACAATTTATATTCACATACTAAAGTGTTTTAATATCAGGTTGAATATATTTAAATTAAAACTCTAAAATTAAGAAATAGAACTGAACTTTCTATGTCTAATTCTGTATCTAAATTTTAGTTTGTGAACAAAAATGTTTATTTTTAAGAAATGATTAAATATGCCAAGTTTGGAGTTGATATATTGTTATAATAGTAATTAAATCTGCAAAGTTTCTATTGCTAAGTGCTAGAAACCATTGGCAATTACGGGCTGGCACTAAAAAGACTTCTGAAATCATTAATTTGTAATAAAAATACATAAGTTTAAATATCAGTATTTCACATTTCAGTTTTTAATGGTTATTATATTTGTTTCTTCTCTAGATCTTCCTCAGAACTGTGATCCTAACATTCCCCTAGTTGCTCAGGAATTAATGAAAAAGATGATACGTCAGTTTGCAATTGAGTATATTTCAAAAAGTGGTAAAATTCAAGAGAATAGAAATGGTTCAATTGGACCAAGTCTAATATGTAAAAGTATCCAAATGAATCAAGCAGAAAACTCCCTTCAGGAAGAACAGGAAGGCCCCTTAGACCTCACTGTGAATCGAATGCAAGAACAAAACACTCAGCAAGGTAAGACTTTGTGTTTGTGTAGTATACAGTTTTATGTTTAATATTCTTAAATATGTGTAACTTTATAGAGAAATTTTGGAGATAACATTTTTTGTAATTAGCCTGTGTAATATGGACTAGCAAGAAGCGTTAAATTCGAGCTTTTGTATTGCATTCGACTTTTGTTTATAAAAGAAGAAATTTCAGTTGCTCTCAGTCTCTTTTCACAATAAAGTGTATGGTGAGAGAGTCCTCACAAGCAACTGAAAAGCAAAGTATACAAGTACAAAAATGTATACGATGAAAAATTGTTTTTAAAATGTACAGCTGAGAACATAAGCACTTGCTGTTCAGTTTTTTACACTTAGGTGAAAAATAAAAAATACATGATTTATCTTCAATTGTTGATGTAACTGGAGAAAGAGAGAAGCTAATACATGTGATAAATATAATGTGATCATGTAATTAACTATATAGATATCCATTTTTCATAAGAGCCTGAATGATGAGGGCTATATTGGATTTATCTAACAGTTAATTGAAGGAAGACCCATAATTTATCAGAGGAAAGGAGGGGGGGAGCCTTTTAAGTGCTTGTAGAGGATGCCAAATAAGTGTCTGACTCAAAAAGATAGAACAAGTAGCTTTTGTTAACACAAGTTAGGGAAATTATTGTCAGTCCTTGAAGCCAGAAAGATATCAGCATTAAGTTTTATCTCAGAAGAGAGTGTGGTCGTTAGGGCTATAAAGAAAAGTAGTCATTGTTTAAAGAAAATAGTCTGTTCAGTGTGTAAGACAGATTAAAATTGAGAGGGAGCTGAAATATGGAAATAATTTTCTTTAATATTGTATCAGTGTGTGTAGAAAGTGTCAAAAATGACTATAGTATAAAGCTTAAGAAAAAATATATCAGTACATAAAGTTTGGAAATTAGAAAGCATAGAATTTAAAAATTGATTTTGTTTGTTTTGCTTTTCCATGTTTCACACCCTCTTGTATCTCTGGTGCTTTGTGGAAGGCAGTTCAGTGTTCTAAAAAGACTAAAACATAGGCTTTGGTATCTGAAAGACTTTGGTTGAAATCCCAGATCTGTTCTTTTAAGTTACTTGAATAAGTAATTTTACCTATTGGAACTTTAATTTCCTCATTGTTATTTGGCAATAATAATAAACTCATTGGAGCAATGTGAAAGTTAAATAAGGAACCAACTCATGAAAGATACCCAAACACTAGTTACTCTACTTTCTACCTCCTGTTTCTTATCACCACAGAAGAGGAGCCTTAGAAGAAGCAGGATAGTGATCTGTGAATTTTTGTATGGCTGTACACTTAAAGTAGAACTGAACTTTGTCTGAATGGCCCAATGAGTAGAATTAGAGTCACTGGCTAGAAGTTAGATAGAAATAGATTTCAGGTCCATAAAGGAAAGAATATTTCTAAGGATCAGACAGTTCTTAAAGTGGAAAAGGGCCAATGATTTCCTGTTTGCCTTATTTAGGGGTATTCAAAAGCATTAGATGAGTGATAAGATAGATGAAATTTTAAAAGTTAAATTTAAGTTGTCATTCTCTGATTCTATGAACTTAAGTGATAAGGTAGACCCAAGCATATGTAGAAAACAAGTAATATAAATTATTTAAATTATTGTGATATCCTAGGAAAAGTACACAAATATGTATGTGAACATCCTGAGGTGAAAAGAGTAGTGATAGTGATCTAAATCCATATTTCCTTCTTCTTGATGATTTTAATTTTGGGGGATGAGTTTTATCATATGTGATCTTAGTGTTCTTACTTGAGGATAGGAATCATTTAGTCTAGTGTGTCTTGTAGAGAACAAAAGAGAAAGTGGTAATGAGGCTAAAAAGTTAGGTAGGGACCAGATTATGAGAAAGTCATGTAGGATATATTAAGGGTTTTTTCTTAGGGCCACAAAAAGCTGCTATATTGCTTTAAGCACAGAGTAATAAAATCAGATTTTTCTTCTGTGATACAGATTGGTAGGCTTTAACTATGCCTACTTGCATACCGAATTTTTTAAATAAAAAATTGAGCACATACCCTGTGATGCATTTTTGTGTGTTTGTATATTTATCATACTAATACCTTATATGTACTCGTTTTTCCACAAATTAAATTTCTTAAGATTGAAATAAAGATGTTATAAACAATTTTTAAATGCCTTGCTAATCATGATCACTGTCAGTATCTTATTACATAATAAATACTTTGTGAGAGTATCATTAGTAATGATAGAGGTATATATCCATATCTCAAATGGTTTTCTTAAGAATTTAAAAAACTTTAGCCTGATTTCATTGTTCTTACCTTATAGTATAATCGAAAAAGTGCAATTACTAGTGGAAGCAATGTTCTGCCTTTGTTATTTGCTACTGCTTACATTTTTCATATTATTCTCTAGAATTTTTTAACAGTAATTTAAATCAGTTGTTCATTTTGTGAGTTACTTTATTTAAAGTAGATAATGTAATCCGTAATCCAATAGATAATCTCATAACAAATAATGTAAATAATTTGTGGATAGTCTAACCTATAAATCTATAAATTATCAACCCCAAATAGTTTTGATAATCTATAAATTATCAACCCCAACAGATAATTCCTATCATTCACTGACTATTTTAAAGAATAGCAAACAAATATTGGTATAATCTTTATACCAAAACTAGACAAAGCTAGCAAAAGAAAGAAAAGTTTACAAACCAGTCTTACAAACCTGGGTGCAAAAGTCCTAAATAAATATTAGCAAATCGAATATAGTGAAATATAAAAGCATGATAAATAATGACTAGGGAGGCACAGATGATTCTTTTTTCTTTTTTTTAAATCCTCACCCGAGGATATTTTTTCCATTGCTCTTCAGAGAGAGTGGAAGGGGGGGGGGAGAGAGAGAGAGAAACATCAACGTGAGAGAGACACATTGATTGGTTGCCTCCCACACGATCCCCTACTGGCGGGAGGAGCCTGCAAGCTAAGTATGTGCCCTTGGCTGGAATCTAACCTGGGACCCTTCATACCTTGGTGGATGCTCCAACCACTGAGCCAAACCTGCTAGGGTGAGGCACAGATGATTCTGCATTTGAAAAACCTTTAGGATTTCCCACAGCACACGAGAGAGGGAGGGGGGGAGGGAGGGGGGGAGGGAGGGGAAAGAAAGAGAGAGAGAGAGAGAGAGAGAAAGAAGAAAGAAATCAGTATTATTATAGACACAGAGAAAAACATTCTACAAAAGCTGACACATTTATGATAAAAAATGCTTATCAAACAAAGAATATATATAACCACTTTCACTACCAGAAACATCATAACCTAATGATTTAAAGTAATGGAGAAGACAAAACGCACACTATCACCACTTTTTAACATTTTATGAGAGGTCCTGACTCATAACATGATGAGAAAAATAGAAGTATGAAATTAAGCAATATTAAGCAGTAGGTTATAAGGAAAGAATGAGCAAAATTGTGGTTGCTTATAAGCAATATGATTGTGCATTTTGAAAATATAAAAGAATATTTAGGTAAACTTTTAGAACTGATGAAAAAGTTCAGAAAAGATACTCCTCAATAAGATCAGTATATATTACTACATATCAGCACTCACCCAATTAGAAAATCCAGTTGTAAAAAAAACTTATCTACAATAGCAACAAAGGCAGGTAAAACATTAAAACACTAATGTTTTTATGAACATTAAGAATGAAACTAATAAACTGTTTTAAGACCTTATGGAGAACATTATAAAACTATTGAAGGGCAATAAAAGGAAGACTCCCAAAATGAGTGGTCATATTTTAAATAAATGGGAAGACTAAAAAATGGCAGTTCGTTTTTAATATACTTACAAATTCATTGTAATTCCAGTCAAAATTCTGACAAGTTTTATTGTGAAAAATGACTTGCCAAGCCTAAAGTTTATGAGCAATACTTAAAGAGCCAAGAAATAACTAAGTCAGAGGTGGTGAGGGACTTGCTATATAGCATATCAAGACTTAGTGCAGTAATTAAAACACAATGCCACTGGCCATATATAAATCAGTAGCACAGATTAGAAAGTTCAGAAACATCCAAATATTAGTGGGAACTTGGTATAAGACAAATGTCACTATAAATTAGGGAAGGATGGCCTATTCAATAAATGGTTTTGGGGCAACTGGCCCACATGGAACAAAAAATAAAAATAGATTTCTTGCCTCACACCACTCACTAAAGTAATTCTAGTTTAAAGGGCTAAATGTGAAAAGAAAAACTGAAAGTTAGAAAAGATTTAGGACGGTATCTTAATGAACTCAAAATAAGGAAGAATTTCTTAAGATGCAAAATTACCAGTCCATACAACAATTCTATAAATTTGACTATACTGAAATGTAAAACTAAGTAGTATAAAAGTGGGAACGGAGTGCAAGTTCAAGCCTCAAATTGGAAGACAGTATTTACAACTGATATAACTGGCACCATTCACCTAACAAAATGATAGCCAATGAGAAAAACGTAGCTTCGTAGAAAAATAGGCAAAAAAAGGTGTCATAAGATAACAGATTAATCAAATAACCAGAGAAAAATGTGCTCAAAAAATTATCCTGCCCAGTCTATCCAATATACAGTTCTTTTGTTCTATAGTATAAGAGATGGTAATTCAACCTAACTTGCAAAAATTTTTGTTTGACCGCTCTGACAATTAAGCTCATATTTCTGAAACATCTCTTTATATTTTTTCTGTCTGCAACAGTGTTTTACTTTATAGTACGGCAAATATTTGTAGAAATTATTATATCTCCAAACTTCTGTTTTCCATGCTAACCTTTAGTGTTTTTCCCCATCTGCAACAATATGAGAAAGTTTATTTCTTTTACTTACTAGTGCTATAAATATTTGTTGAAATTATTGTCTCTCTAAACCTGTTTTCCATGCAAATCTTTTAGCTTTGTTAATTCTTCATAAGTCAGTTTCCATATTTCTCATTTTCCTTGCCCTTTCACAAACTCTAAATTCACTTAAAATATAGGTGCCCTGTGGGAAACATTTTCATTTGCCCCTCCATTCTACTTTCTAACAAGATGTTTCAGTATTAAATACATTTCTTTTTGTACTTTCATTTCTGCAGATTTGTATAAATACTCTGAACTTCAGAAACTGGGAGTAAGTCAGTCATACATTGCTTGTACAAATGATTCTTTTTTGTCCTGGCACGCTAAGTTAAAAAACAGGTAGAAATACCATTGGCATATCCAAAAAAATTTTTTAATTTCAGTTTTAATCTGGGGCCAAAGTAAAAACTCCTAAATTTCAAAGCACAGGAAGAATTTGCAACTTTATCATTAGGGACCTTTATCATTATCATGACAACCATGAAGAATTTACCAATCCTATACCAAACAAGATCAAATGTGGACAGAGATAAAACAGCAGCACTTCACTGGTCTTGTTGGTGTCGTTTTTTGCCATGAAATTCAGTGAATATCCTGGTAAAACTTCATTATAGTAAATTTCTCACTTCATAGTAATTGTTTTTGTGCTTATCTCCCCACTGTAATCTACCCTTGAGAGCAGGAACCAGTCTGTTCACTTGTAACCCCAGTGTATGTATGATGTATGACATACTGGATTTATTGGATTAAAAATTTTCACTGTTTGCAAATGCTGCTGACAACCAACATGATATTTGATCATTGGGTTTCTGATTTTTTAGCACTGAAATTTTTTTATTTTAAACATTTTGGTTGGAAAACACCCTGAAATATCATTATATTTTCTTAAACAACATGTCATGATGAAGATTAAT
This sequence comes from Miniopterus schreibersii, assembly GCF_964146895.1. Taxonomy (NCBI): domain Eukaryota; kingdom Metazoa; phylum Chordata; class Mammalia; order Chiroptera; family Miniopteridae; genus Miniopterus; species Miniopterus schreibersii. The sequence goes on along the minus strand of NC_138101.1, from coordinate 8,527,656 downwards.
TATTGCACTGTCTTGTAATGACTTGACATTTTTAGAATTATTTTCCCTTAATCTAATTGGCAACAGATAAGTAAAAATTTTTTAAGAATTGTTACTTTACACTGCTATGGCTGTAATATGCCAGTCATTTTCTAGGCACAAAGGAAACAATAGAGAACAAGGTAGAAAATGTTCCTGCCCTCATGGAACTTATCTTCTACTGGGGTAGACAAGGAAAAGATAAACAAATTAAAAAAAAAAAATTTCACAAGGTGATAAGATCTATAATGGAAATAAAAGAGAGCAACAGCAAGATTAATAATGGCAGGCGGAAAGATGGTCCTATGTTGGAATAAATGATCAAGCAAAGCCTCTAAGGTGATTTGTCCAGTCTGTAACCAGCAAACAGAAACAGTCTGTGTTCATTATTCAGAACATATTCAAATATACAGAAAAATACAGCATAATGAGCTTGTTCTTGTCGCCCGGAACTATCACATCCTTTCATACATTCTTGGAAGCAAGCACTAATAATACCTATTTATGCATCTGTAACCAAAACAGTTTTATGTGCTTTAAAAATGTATGTAAATGCATTATTGTTGATTTAGTCCTGCTACTTGCTTTTCTTACTCATTGGGTTAGCAAAAATTAAAAATCTCAACACTAGGTGTTGTTCAAGGATATAGGAAGTTTGGTAGTATCTGCTAAATTTCAAAGGTAAATACCCTGCTGCTGTCTGGCACTTCCACTTCTAGGTGTATATCTTAGAAAAATTCTATACACAAGAAAACATTTGGAAGAATTTTCATTTCAGCATTGTTTGTAATTGTGAAAAACTGAAGCAACCTAGGTACCTACCAATAGGTGAATGGTAAACAAATGTCAGTCCCTCCTTTTCTCTGTCTTCTACTTACTCTATATTGCCCTAGAGCATTTAGCATAAGTGCTTAGTTTTTATCCATCAAGTTAATTATTAACTTGTATTATTGGAAATATATACACTAAAAACAGTCTAGTTATGATATGATAACTCCATTGTGAAGGAGTGATGCTGATATATATAGTCACCATTCAGCTCAGCAGGAGCAAAACAATGCCCTTTATCCCCCACTCTTGATCTTCCTGTTTCTTAATCTTCCTTCCCAGGCTCTCTCCCCTTCTCATTGTTTTTGCTCTTCTAATTCCGACAGTCATAGGGCTCCCTTGTTACAGTTTTCCTGGTTCTTAAGCTACCTCTATGATGGAGAAAGGAATTATGATATCACAAAATTTTTAAAAAGTATAGATAATACTGCTAACAAAAACTGAGATTTTCTGTAGATAACTAAAATTTATCTAAAAATACTTTACTTGTGTATCTATGTATCTTGTATTCACTACATAAATGTTCATGATTAAAGAATTTTACTGTGTGGCAGAAATATGTTGAAGGAGTGTATTTTCCATTTTCACTATGTAACAGACTAATGTGTTACTGTAGTTAGCAAGTACTTTTAGAACAAAACTTCTAAAATGGGCAAGCTAGGTAAGGAGAAGGGGCAATTGAAAAAAGATAAAAGCATTTCTCACCTGGATCACTGTTTAGAGTTCCTAAAGAAATGGAATCAGGAGTATAGGCCTGATTTGGGTAGCTTTCTTAAAGATGGAACCGGGCTTATTCTAAAGTTCATCCTCAAGATTAAAATTAGAGATAACTGGGGCCGTGTGTGGCTGTCAACCCAGCAGTCAAGGAGTGGTCCAAAAAAGACAAGAATACCTTTATTGCCCTAGCTCAGAAGCTGTAGCCTAATTTGCATAGTTAATGTAGAGAGAGTGGGTTTCTTGCACCTCTTTATTTCTGGTTTGTGGAATAATTAACTTTAAATAGACTGTATTAAAAGTCTAGAAGAGTTTAGAATTGGAGATTTTTTATTAATTCATTCTGTAACATTGACTAGAAACAACAGACCTATAGGAAGTGTGTTTTACATGCTACAAACATAAGCAAAATCAAAACTAGTGAATTGAATGATAAATCTGAATATGGATTAGGTAATCCTTTTTGAAGGAGGTAGTCTTATAAGATCTTGAAATAGTAAAATTTTAATTGCTGAAGAAGAGAAATGAGATAGTAAAAGAGAAAACAACATTTCTTTTTTTCTTTAAAATTTAGTAGGTTATAGCACTCTACTATTTGTGAAATAAAAATTAAAAAGTTAAGATCTCTGACCCTGAGGAATTTAGTCTCATGGAAGAAAAAGATATGTGAGTCAGTAATTGCATGAGAGTGTCCTAAGTGTTATAGGATACTGTTGACTATAGGGAGACAGTCATCAGCCTCCACTTGGGATCTCGATCTTTAAAGATGAGTAGGAGTTTGACATGTTAAAAAGGTGGAGGGAGGGAACCATCCACTGCAGTTTGAGAGACCAGACATCACATTGCATGTCTGAGGAACTAACTACAAGTAAGATACGCAGGACGTGTGAGTCAGAGACTAAGCATAAAATTGGGTTGGATGGATAAACCAGGGCAAGATACTTCATTTAACAGTTTTTTAAGGTACCATATACTTTGTTTACCTGTCCATTCTCCCCTTTTACCATTTTTATCTAGGCATTCTAACCTCTAGCCATACTGAATTTCTTCCAGTTCTTCAAAATTCTATTCAGCAAATATTTATTGAGCACATGCAGTGTGCCAGGCACTATTCTAGGCAGTGGGATACATCAGTGAATAAAATATCATGGTCTCTGCCTTCACATAGCTTATAGTCTGGTGGCTAATCCTGGTAAGTATATAAGCAACTAGAACACAGTAATATAGGTGAGTGTTGCAGGAATGGGAACCTCGAATAATGACGGTCAGCCAGGTCCAAGTTGTGCCTGAGTGACTGAATGATGAGTAAGACTTGGTGAGTTAGGATGAGGGGATAGGAGGAGGAGAGGATTGGGAGTCTTCTAGGCAGAGGAAACTAACTGAAAGCCCACAAATGATAAGTAGTTTAGCACTGTCCCACCCATAGCCTCTGTAGTCCATTCTTCCCGCAGCAGATTGATGCTTTAAAAACAAGTTAAACGCCGGCTGGGTGGCTCAGTCGGTTGGAGCGTTGTCCCATACACCAAAAGGTTGTGGATTCCATTCCCAGTAGGGCACATACCTTGGTTGGGGGTTTGATCCCCGATCAGGGATTGTATGGGAGGCAACTAATTGATGTTTCTCACATCGATGTTTCTCTCTCTCTCTCTCCCTCTCCCCCCCTTCCTCTCTTTCTAAAGTCAATAAAAACATATACTCAGGTAAGGATTTAAAAAGAAAATTATGTCAATCTTATGCTCAGAGTTCTTCCGTGGTTTCCTGTTTCTCTCAAAATAAAATTCAGATTTCTTAACCATGGCTTACAAGGGCCAGTGTGGTCTGACTTCCGGCATTTTTCTCGTCTCACTCAGCCAGACTTACTCTACTCCAGCCACCCTGGCCTGTTTGCTGCTCCACAAACATTCCAGATATGATTTCATATAACAGCCTTTCCACAAACTTCCTTCTAGAAGCTTTCCCCCAGGTAATCTGCCTGGTTGGTACCCTACTTTGTTCAAGACAAAGAGGCCATCACTGATAACACTCAACAAATTAGCAACCTCTTCAGCCTACTTTCCATATTCTATCTGCTTTCTCTGCTTTGTTTTTTTAAGGATTCCTTATCAATCAGAAATATGTTGGGTGGTGATGCTGGTGGTGTACGACTTATCTCACTAGATCCTAAGCACCACGAGAATAGGTACTTTGTATGCCATTTTTACTGCTGCTCTCTAAATTCTTAAATTCGTGCTTTGCACATAGTAAGCACTCAATAAAATTATTATTGAATTATACATAGTAGCTTATGGGTGGGACATGTTCTTAATTTTTTCATCGTCGTATCTTTCCAAGGCACTTAAGTGTTAAGTAGATTTGTATGATAACAGTAAAGCCCACTTGATTTTTTAAAAAAACTCAGTATTTTTGAGTATATTTTTAAACATATTTTTTATTCCTTTCTTACAGCTTAAATTTTTAATCTTTAGCTGTCAGGAAAAATATACTAGTAGTATTTATTGATGTGTTTTAAATTCATAGTTTATTTTTATTCTTCTTGATCTTGAAGTTTTTTGCCAGGTTAACAATATGTCTGAATTGTTGAAGTCTTATTTATGTAAATTCAGTATTATAATAGTAATTAAAATAACTATATTTTAATAACAAATACTTAGGCAATTGTTTTCTAACAGGTATTTTTCCTAAAGTGTTATATTGTTGTAAGTTATATCTTCATTCAATCACAGATATAACCATGATGTATTACATGGGCAGTGACTCAACTGTTATACATTTCAGTTGTTTAAAATAGTAAAATTTTGTCCTGTAATTTCTAAAAACACATTGTTTACACAGAGTCATAGTTTGCCTAAAGTATATGTTCCACATAGTGCTAGTCCTAGTAAATGCTAATTATTGTCCTCTTATTTGTTATCATATTTTCTGTGTTCTCTCTTGTGCAACTTATATCATTTCTACTTTCCCAGAGCATCATCTTGGCAACCTTAAATAGAAACTGTCACGGATGAACAGTCAAATGGCTGTTTATTGCAAACAGTGGGAAAGGTGACCAGGGGTTGATTTTAAACAGGTTTTATGTTATAGCCTGTTTGTTTCTTTAATCTGTCACAAATATAAAGTTTTTTCTCTTGCAAAAATTATAGGGGATGGAGTGTTAGATCTCTCTACAAAGAAAACCAGCATAAAATCTGAAGAGTCATCCATATGTGATCCTTCTTCTGAAAATTCAGTGGCTGGGTAAGCAATATCCAGGAAATATAATTTAATATTAATATAAAATTATCTCTGCAGAGAAATCTTAATGCTACTCTGAGTAGATTGACATGTACAGTTTCCTCCAGAGGCTTTGTCACTCATAAATGTTTGTCTCTCATACCTTCCATCTTGTCCTTTCTCTTTCTTTTTTATTCTTTCTGTTAAAGAAAAGTTATCAGAACAATCACCAAACTTTAGTTCATGTTACTAAAATGAACTATCAACTTAACCATAGAATACAAACTAAGAAGCAGGACAAGTAAAGAGAATTTTAAATTCAGTATTCAGGAGTCAGATTTAAGGGAAATATGTAATTTTACTATTTAATTTTTTAAAACAATAAATTTTTAAAATATTATACTTAATAATTCCTATAGTTTATAGTGTTTATATTTTTTTCCATTGTGCTTTAGGTGTGGTGGCAGACTTTAATATATCTTATAATCACCACAAAAAGTCCTTTTTTCCTTTGATTGAAATCTGTCATTAAATTAATAGATAATTAGTAATGAAATGCTGTTCTGTTAGATTTTTGGATTTTTTGGTAACTTTTGCATCTTCCCATTAACAAACTACACAGGAAACTTTTTTGTCACATTTAAATCTTAGAGGTAGAGTATAATTTTGTTTAAACTAAAGCTGTAGTAGCTTTTGAATCATGAGGTATAGTAAGCTATTTGTTTGAGAAACTTTGAAATTACAATGATACATTTGAAATAGAAATAACATTTATAATATCTAAAATTATTTTACCCAAATATAACTTATCTGCTTGTTTCAAATTGTAAGTTTTTGTCTAGAGAAAAATTGGTCTTGTGGAAATATGGGATGTTTGTGTTTGGAAATATTCTTACTGCTACAAATTTCCTTTAAAGGGGTTGACTCTTTTATTACTTGTTTAGCGGTAACGTCACGTTTCTACTAACAAAAACTCCTTTAGGATTTGGGTATTTTTTTAATAATGGAACTCTAATTGTACAAGTAAAAAATCTAAGTGTTGCTCTGCAAGCATCTGTCAGAGGAATAGCAACATCATGAGAATATTTTTACAAATACTGAGTTAGGATTTTATGTTCTTGGAAGGTCTGCCTGTTGAGGCCACCGTATGATTGACACATTGTCCTACCTGGACTATAGCGTTTGCTTTGATAAGGCGTAACTACTACATCTCACAGACTTAAAAGAGTATAAGCAGTGATGTTACCTAAGCAAGGAGTATAATAAAGGAGTGGACCCTCCCCTTCCATAGCTGTGTGAGAGTCTCTCATGCATCAGTTTACCATCGTTTCATTCCATCCATCCAGGAGACTACACAGAAACAGAGAGGACTATGTGGAAAGAAGTGCTGAGTTTGCAGATGGTTTGCTCTCAAAAGCTTTGAAAGACATTCAGTCTGGAGCACTGGACATAAATAAAGCAGGCATACTTTATGGCATACCTCAAAAAACTTTACTTCTCCACTTAGAAGCCTTACCAGCAGGGAAGCCTGCATCTTTTAAAAACAAAACTCGAGATTTCAATGATAGTTATTCATATAAAGACAGTAAAGAAACTTGTGCAGTGCTGCAAAAAGTAGCCTTGTGGGCAAGAGCTCAAGCAGAGCGCACAGAAAAAAGTAAACTCAATCTACTTGAAACCTCAGAATTAAAATTCCCAACAGCTTCCAGTTACCTCCATCAGTTAACTCTACAGAAAATGGTTACTCAATTTAAAGAAAAAAATGAAAACCTACAATATGAAACTTCACATCCTACTGTACAATTAAAAATTCCTCAGCTACGAGTAAGTTCTGTTTCAAAACCACAACCTGATGGTCCTGGTCTGCTGGATGTTATGTATCAAGTTTCCAAAACCTCTCCAGTCCTAGAAGGATCAGCTCTCCAAAAACTGAAAAATATACTCCCTAAACAGAACAAAATAGAATGTTCTGGGCCCGTAACTCACGCAAGCATTGACTCTTATTTTCTACATGGGGACCTCTCTCCTTTGTGTCTTAATTCTAAAAATGGAACAGTTGATGGAACCTCTGAAAATACTGAAGATGGATTGGATCGAAAAGATAATAAGCAGCCCAGGAAAAAACGTGGCCGTTATCGGCAATATGATCATGAAATAATGGAAGAGGCTATTGCAATGGTAATGAGTGGAAAAATGAGTGTTTCCAAAGCACAAGGAATTTATGGGGTACCTCACAGCACTTTAGAATACAAGGTAAAAGAAAGATCTGGAACACTGAAGACTCCTCCGAAGAAGAAACTCCGATTACCAGACACTGGGTTATATAATATGGCAGATTCAGGGACTGGCAGCTGCAAAAACAGCAGCAAGCCTGTGTAGATTACTTGTTAGGAAAATGTTTGTGTATGCGTGTGTGTATGTGTGTTTGCGTGTGTGTATGTGCACAGGTGTGTATTTGTATGTCTATATACACACATGTGGGAATTACAGATGCTCACTCTGACAGGAGACATGAAATTTTACAGTTCAAAAACCACTTACATGCCTTTTGAAAAAAGTTTTATTCAGGGTTTTCACTGTGGACAGATGATATAGTTGCTTACTTCTGATAGTTTGTATTTAATCCTTGTATAAATAGGTGAAAAAGATTCAGGTTTTCTTTAGTAGTCAATAGCATAAAGCATTGTGGGAAAACAAGTAATTGTCAAGTGAAACATTTTTATTGGTGAAAGACCACTCCAGCCATTCAGTTGAACCATCTTATAATGGAAATATGATATTAATAGTTTGTAAACATTTTAACATAACATACTTACAGTTATTGTAAGTACGTCAACCAACCAATCAAAGTTTAAATAGACAGCTATCTCCATACTAAGAAAAATTAATATATACAGTATTAGTACACTACAGTGCATTATATGAAATATGAAATGCACTCAAGTGCATCCACCAGGAATAGAAAAGAAAACCTTAAATGATATGTATAATGAAATTTAATATTTATCATTTAATAGTTGATTTAGCAGGACTCTGGGGTTTATAAGGTATATGCTTTTAAAAAAAACTGACACATAGTTGACCCCAGCAGCTATAGAATTCTTTAATATAAGGTGGAATACTAGGAACAAAAAGTAATTTAAATTTAATTATTAAAATAATTTAATTTTGTTTTTTATTTGAAAAATAAGCTAATTTGTAAGGTTAGAAAAGAAAGTTGGAATGCAGCTTAGAGCATGTTTATAATGTGCACAGAAAAAGCTTGAAAATGATAATTTTGGTTTAAATGTGCTGGTTAGTTGATGTTATGACTACTTTAAATTTTAAGGATTGTGACACACTCCTACTATTGAAAAACCTCAGTGTAACTTTAATATATTTGCTGCTGTGACATTTCAAAACATTTTCAGTTTATCAAAATGAATTACAGATTTCATTTTGGTGGGCGAAACATTATCATTTTGCTAATAACCAAATTTGCAGTTTGTTCAGGGTCTTGAATAGATTTACAAATATTTAACACTGAAGCTGTTTTGAACTTTCAGTAATGTAAACTCTCTACTAAATGGGTAGTTAGAAGCTGGGCAGTGCATTTTAACTTTTACCAGACTCATAAGAGAGACCAGTAATTTTTATATAGCAGTTTTAAAATGTGGTTCAGAGTATCCATGTTGGATTTATGGAGTATGCAGTTTTAGTAGTAAAATATTGTAAAGCATGTGCCTCCATATAAAGAATGGGGATTTGCTTCATATAGTCAAAATTCTCTGAGTGCCCCTTTTCTCTGTTAAAATTCAGGTTTTAATCATTTTTCTAAGCCAGTTTTCCTAAATCCAAAAGCTGAATTTAAAAAAAATAAGTGCACCTTGTCAAATACTTGTGTTTTTACACTTGTGTTTGTGTGTATCTAATAATCACATATACATGTAATACTAAAGAGATTTTCAGCTATTACATTTAAAAACTGCTTACATATGATTAAAGAAACTGAAGAGTAGAAAGCTAAAGTAGTTATTTGGTCTCTTAGATATATACTGAACCCTCTTCAGCTATTAATGTTACCTGCATAGTAGGGTATGAATCCTCTTGCTCTTTTCTTTTCCAAGAAAGTATACATAATAGATTACAAAACAGCAGATGTCAGGGTCATCTTTCTTTTTAAAGAATTAAGCCATATTTTGTGAGGGCCAGAACTTGGATTATTTAATATATTACCCCTCCCCCCCATTAAAAAACAAAGTTAAAGATAAAGTAAATGTTTCAACACAATTTTATTGACCTCTTTATACAGAATTTTACTTGCAAAAATTTTGGGGCTTGAATGCATTACATAATATTTGTATTGTATTGAGCTTTTTTATTCCTCACACTATATTTACATTAATAAATTGATTGAGAAGTTTATAGTAAAGGGATGCTTAACAGAAAACTCTTTTATATCATTTAAAAGATGACCTGACCAAAAACTTTACAGGATTCATAAAATCAGGGATCATTTTGCTATTGACTTCACAGTGATCAGTAGTTTTATAGGTAATATTATAGTTAATTTGCAGCATTTTAGTACTTGTATTATTTATTTTTGGTCAGAAATAGTAAATTAAATATTTTTTGATAGTTTATAAGTAATAACCCATAACTTTTAAAAGAAACAAAATGTTTCTAATTATTGAGTTAACTTTTGATTATACAAACTAGGAAAGGCAGGGAAATTTATGGGTTCCCCTTCTCCCCCGTGATTCTTTCTATTAAGATGTTCTTTATGTTAAACTTTCAAAGTACTTTATGAATTTAGTTACCAGTTACTACTTATCAATTGACAATTTTCTGAAATATCCAGTTTCAGCAGACTTTTAATGAAGGTGAAAGCAACCCTTATGTGCTTTCTACTTATTTGAATGTTCCTCAAGTATTTTATATTTAAAAAAAAAAAAAAAGAAGGAAAAGAAAAAAACAGTGCCTCTGTTTTTAGGAAACTACTGCTCAGTAAAGTTGTTTAAACCACTTCTGGTAGCTAATGACAATTTTATATTAAATTGTATACTAACTTTAGTGAGACTGATTTTTTTAGTTGTTTACAGTACAAATACTTGTATTTGTTTTTTAATTGCAGTATTTTCATTGTCGCAGTAATTTAGTAAAACTCTGTGGCTGCCTTGATTTTGACAGATTTTGTTAATATAAACTGATTGTTAGGCAATTAGTTATATTTATGCATAAATCAATTGCACTATAATTCATGAATTATTTATTACAATATTTTCTAATGAATTCATGTATCTGTCTTGTGTTGTAAATGTACTGTAATTCTGTTTCTACTTTGTGTTGTTATATATCTAAATCTGATTGTATGAATTTTAATTGTTTGGTTAACGTGTTTCTAGGTTGTAATTTGTAGTAAAGCACTTCAATGCTTTTGCACTTAAATTTACAACACTGTTGGTGTGTGATTGATTTACTCATTCAGTAAAAGAAAAAAAAGAAAAGCAAAGAAAAAACTGACTACACTGACTTCTTTAATTCATTCTAGAAAGCAGTTTTATTAATATTAAATATTAGAAATTGACTTTCTCCAAAACACTCTCAACAGCAAAACTTGTAATGGGCAAAACGGATAGTAACATACAAAAAATAGGCAGGATATTTTGGTTTATAAATCAAACAGGAAAAGTTTAGAAAAAAATTTAGCAATTAAAAAAAGGGAGCCATGAAAGGTACAATCTTAGAACCTTTATACAATCACTTGGGAATATATCCTAGGTCGTAGACTTATGTTTATTCAACTGTTATTTATATTAAGTTTCATATATTAGGGTTTTCTTTGAGACTTTAACATGCAAGAAATATGGAAAAGAAAAAATTTGAAGTCAGATAAGCATATTGTGGAGTTTTATGATTTGAGAACTTAGTTATCTAATATCTGAACCTATTCCAATATCTAAATATTTAATTAGGAACTTTATTAAGCTATTCTTCATATAGCATTAGGTGGAAATTACTGGCCACTGTGGTATTTTTGAAATTTTATTATTAGAAATAATAAACTGAATAAGAAATTCTTTTAAAGTATAGATTTCCTTAGAATGTCAGAAGAGAGATATAAAAATCTTGTGGTTTTCAGAATAGTTAACACTAGTCAGTTTTTATTATTTCTAACAGAAAAAAGCACTTGAGAATTTCAGGAACTGTTATGCAAGCATATTAATCTTGAAAATACAGTGTAATGTATTTATCTGAGAAGCATGTAAAATCTCTCTTTAACTGTGTAGTCACAGATATGTTTAATAGGCCATAACAGAACTCTAAAGAAACTGTTGAAGTGTGTTTATCTCAACTTTTTGGGGTGGGTTTTTTGTTTTTGTTTTTTGCTTATGTGAAAATTATAATTTTTAATTTGCTGGGAAAGAGCATAATTTTATTTATATCTTTATATTTGATAGTTAACATTTCCTCCTGCCTTTGTTCCCTACATATGTTCTTTTAATTACCTGATATTGAATCTTAGGAGTTAGTTCCATCATTTTGCACTCCCAACCATGATTAAAGTTTATCAAAATTTTATTTTCAGAAAGGTAAAGTTACTGAGGTCAGGTCTTATCTTCATCTGTCTAGAGGTGGCAGTGGATTTAAGAAGTTTGATTTAATTTCATCTCTTCTCACTTTGATAACTACTTGATGCCAAATCGTATGCTAGTTTTAGTGAAATATTGGTTGAATCTAGTAAAGTTATTTTTTTTCCTTAGAAAAAAAATTGATCTAATGTTCAAAATTTGCTTTGGTGTTTTTCCTATTCAAATAACAACTTTTATAAAATGTAGATAAAATATTGCATACTTGTCTGTGAAACAAATTAAGCCATTTTTAGGGAACAAAATAAAAAATTAGTTTCACTTTTCATTTTAAAAGAAAAATTCTCTAATTTTTAATATTCATGAATATAAACTTTTATTAAATAAAATACATTCTTCTGTAGCAATTCATAATCAGCATATCCCAATTCCATCCCTAAATTTCTACAAACCAGGAGCTACTAGCAATAAACAGAAAATATAAGTCATGAGTGGGAGGTTATTTTCATGTACAGAGTTTGGTGATATGTTTAATTTAAATGGATACTTTTCTGAAACAGAATTCTTTTATATATTTTATCTTCTTACTGCTGGTAGTTGGATTAAAAATTTTTTTTTAGACTTCTACATTGGTTGCTAAGTAATAATGAGTCTTAGTTAAAGTTAGATGTATATTAGTTTCTGAAGTGGACATTTTCCATTTGAAATTAAATAATTAGGTAAGTAATGCCTTTAGTTTTAATGTAATTACTTTAGTATTTAAAATCAATTAAAAATAGATTTCATTTTTAAATAGCTTAAATTTTTTATTTTCTTAATAGGTTAAAATGCCTGCAGCTTAATCTTAGAAAAGACGTTTTGTTATTTACATGAAATCTAAATCCCTTAATTTTTCTTGTGACAAAGCTTTTACTAATAATTTTCATTACCTTGAAAAAATATATATATTTAAATAAAGATGAGATTTTCTCATACACCTTATTTTTCTTATTTGCACTAATACAGACTGATAATTATCAAAATAACATAAAATATTTACTGTACAAAAACTACTTCCTGGTGAAGCACTTTCCATTAAATATTCTTAATATATTCAAAGAACTAAATATTAGCAATCTGTAAATATAATCATATCTATAATCATCAGCTTTTATATCACAAAACTAGGGCTTTGTTTTGGCTCATATTTGTCATAGGAAATTATCATCAGTGCTTCATTATATTTTTGCCAAACAATAATGAAGATTCCATTCTTGCAGCTCTATAGGAGTTAGGAGTCCAGCAATATCAAAGTATCTTTTGTTCAAACTCTGTTAAAATTATAACTCCTTATAATACTGGTATTTTTGCTGTAATTCATTTTTTGTTTGATTTTTATTTTTAGTTCAACTGTTGATGCAAAATCAGAGGAAGCTACTAAAATGGAAAAAGGAAAATCAGCATTAAGCAAAGTTTTGGAATCTTTGTGCATACATCACCAGCAACAAGCTTTGACTATGTTGAAATTTCTAGTCCAAGAGCAGAATGCTGCTTCTCTTTGCTGTTGTAATACATCATATACTGTGTCTTCAGAATCTCAAAAGCCCCTAATTGAAGATGATATACATGGTCTATTCTGTCATTGTGAATATAGGCTGGCAGAAAGAGGGTGCTTACAAAATGAAAGACAAAGCCCTGCTTTTGTGCCTCTGCCAGTCTGTATTAAAGATTTACATTGTTTGTCTTGCCAAACTGTAACTATTGAACACATTAAGACAGTAGTGAATAGAGGAATTGCAAACAGTTATACTCCTCACAGGTGCTGTTCTGGACTGTTTCCAAACATTCACTCTACAAAATCGGCCTTTCATACTCCTTTTTCGTCAAGGGAAGTACGCAGTGATGTTTCAGTTAGTCTTGAAGATATTTGTAGATCTCGAAGTCCCTCACCCCCACCATTATCACCTGTACAGACGGAAGGATTTGAAAAATTGAAAGATGTCATCTCAGAGCTTTCAGCCTTAGAAAATAACAGACTTGAAACAAACATTAACCAACCTCCATTCCTTACACCAGCAGAAATAAGTAGTGACAAAGATGATCATGGAGGTAAAATACATAAAACCAAAATACCCAGTAACTCTGATTTGCTCTTGGAAGGCAGCAATAATTGTACTGCAAATCATGAAAAAGGTGAAACTACTGTAATTTTTCAAGATTTAATGGACCGTATTAATGAAAAATTAAAATCAATAGAAACTACAGATACGACAAACCTTTTAAAATTATCTAACAGTGATTGTAATACAGATAATGATTTAAAATTGAGAGATTTAATAACCTCCCTCTTGCATAATGCAAAGGCCAGTGATTACAGTTTTATGGAATTACTGAGTCAACATGATAAAAAGGTAGAAAATAAAATTATTCAGACAAGATTTCGAAAGCGTCAAGAAACATTATTTGCAATGCACAACTCTCCTGATTCACCCGTATTTAGAAGGCAGTCTTTACAGATAAAAAGAGAACTTGCTAGTCTTGATGAAAACTTTGTAAGAAAAAAATGCAGTGAAAAAATGTCAAGGAAATTGGTATGCAATGATGTGGTATTTTCAACAGACAAAGAAGAATTCTATCATTGCCAAGGGCCTTTACAGAATTCTAAAAGCCTTCAAGATAGCAATCATGCAGAAATATTTTCACCAGATTATGCATTACAGTCATTGCAACTACCTCTTCATAACTTAGGTACTAACTTGGCTTTTGACACATTTTCAGAAAGCTTTAAAACGACTACCCCTGAGAAAATGAACATCATAAATTCACAGGAGAAATCTGCAGCTGGAAATTTTTTTTTGCAAAATCATGAGGAGAATTCAAAATTAGAAAATACTCAAACTCCTTTGAAATGTGATGTTCCTGGACTTTTAAACAGAAGTAAACGAAATATCGTGCCTCCAGGGTGGTATTCTATATATGTAACAAATAATTATGTTCTCAAAAAATCCCCTAAGGCCAAAAAAGTTTCTGAATCTTCAAAAAAAAAAGATCAGGTGAAAAATATTCAAACTGAAAGCTCACACAGTATAGATCTAAACAAAATTGCAATGAATTCTAATCTACAAGTTGTTGTGGAGCGTTTGGAAGATACAATAAATATGGCCAAGAAGTCTTGGAATAATCAGTCGTTGGAAGGATATAAAGCATCCAAGAAATTGAAAGAAATTGACAGTAAAGATCAAAATACTGGTAGAAATATCACTCTTACTGTAAGCAGAATGACATGTAAAGAGCAGAGTTTATCAAAATCTGTGGTAGCATCCAGCAGTATCCAAAGCAATCACATGCCTCCAATAGATTTGAATAACAAAAGACTTGATAATCTGAAAAAGTCATCTATTTTAGATACAGGTAGCTTGATTTCCACTGTTGAGAATGTACCAACAAAATATGAAGCCATCAAAAGCTCTTCTTTTTCCAGCTATTCTAGTCCTGTCAAACTCATGTTTTTATCCGAGGTTAAAAGCAGGGAAGGGGTCAAATATACTTTAACTTCAGTCACTAATTCTGAATCAAATACTCATCTTCCTTCTGAAAAACATCCAAACCATCATGTGATTGAAAAAAAAACAGAAACGAATGAGGAGATCCCAAATGCTAGCTTGGAAAATTTTAGTTCTAATCTTAATGACAGCGACACCCTTCAAAAAGATCTAAAACTCAGTTGTGCAAAAGAAACTGCAGAATCCTCTGAAATGTTTACCGATGATATAAATAGTGATAAGCCATCAGAAGAACCTAAGGAAAATGCAAACAGTGCAGTGGATTCATCGTTTAAAAGAAAACCAGGTAGACCTAAAAAAATAGGCCCCCAGGTTGTGAAACAGACTAAGCGACCAATTGGAAGACCACCGAAACCAAAATCTGATCAGACAGACATCACCATTTGCCAAAACGACTCCTTTAGTACTGGAAAGAAAAGCCCAGAATCTCTCCTATCAGAAGTAAAAGAAGGTGTTTATAAAAAGAGTATTACAGTAACTGTTATTTATGGAAGGTCAAGAAGAACTAAAAGGCATGTTTCTGAAGGAAGTGTAAACATAAACAATGTTACATCTTTAAACAATAAAGTTACTGATTTTTCAACTGAACGGAATAGTCTCAGAAATATCAGAGAATATGAACTTGACTCGGGTGAAATAAGTGCTGTTTCGAGTTTGACGACAGAAAGTGAGATCTTGGGGTGTGGCTTTGAGTATGTTAGGCCTATCAAGAATAAGTCTGTGATACTTCAGCCTTCCAAGAACATTCTTCGGCCAAATCAGAAGCCTTTGGCAATAATTAGGAAGCCTGGTCGACCTGCAAAAGTGAAAATCTCTGGTATATCTGTAACTATTAATAGAATTTCACCTCAGGAAAGAGAAGTGAGTATTAGCAGCTGCTTACCTCCTTTAGAACAAGAGGTTATATTAGAAAAAAGTCTGCCTGGAGAAAAGTATGCTCCCCAATGCAATAACATGGATGCAAAGCATGCTGAAGTGGATGCATCTAAGGATGGGTCCAAAAGTATGGTTGCTGCTGTACCTTTGAGACATTCTGTTAGGGATAGAAAACCATCTCTGCATTTCCTTCATTCATTAGCATCTTCTAGCTCACTCATTTATAGAAATACTCTGCTCCATAAATCATATAAACTCCATTTGCAGAAAGGTAAAAGTCAGAAGGAAAAACATAGGCAGTCGAGGACAAAAGTAGCTCCCAAAGGTACACCAGGAGCTAGAAATGCAAGGAATGCAAAAAAGTGTTTGGAAGATAACAATTTAATACCCATTTCTGAAGTATCCTTGGACCCTATAATTTCATCAAACCCTTTGCTCAGGTGGTGGGCTGCTTCTGCTTCAAACGATTCCTTATTAGAGGAATTAAACAATAGATTTGAGCAAATTACAAATGCTTGGGTGCAAGTAAGTGGAGATGAAGCTGAAAATTGTGTTAAAAAAAGGGAACACACTGAAAGTAGTAATTTCAAAATAGCAAACCCTTTGGGAACCTGTCTTGTAGAACTTGAAGTTTCACCAGTAAAAATGCTTTTTCGGAAAAAATATGATTTGAATGAACTCTGCACCTGGTTTATGCAAACGACAGAAACACAGTCTCTTTCACTAGTTAGAAAAGCAAATGCTCGAAACCCTTTGGAAGTAATAAATACCAGAGGAATTAAATTAGGGACCAAATATACTGATTTTAATACCAGCCCCTTCAGAAAGCACTTTAAAAAATTTGCACTATCTTCTCCTTCAAAATCAGGGAAGTTACATATACTGCATAAAATGGTTAGCTCTCCACTCTTAAATGTGAAAAGTAATTTAACACTAGATAGATTCAAAAGAACTGAGTTTAAGAGGTTGCGACAAGAAAGGTGGAGAAGAGAGGGAAAGCTGCACAGCCATGGGACCGTTGATTGGATCTCTAAAAGGAGGAACCTGAGATTTTTCTGCCAGAACCAATTTTTAAATAAGACTGAGGGGGGACCAAATGCTGACATCCCACTCCAAGGAAAAAATATGGTAGATAATCAGTTTATTTTGCCACCTGAGATCAGGGATGACTTTTTACAAGAGAGGGTGGCAATGTCTGACTTTAAAACACATGCTAGTTTAGAGGATAAATTTACATCAGAAGCAAAGGAAAATGGGACAAATTGCAGCCCAAAAGATTTTGAAAAGGGCCTAAGACTAGGAAGTGTTTGTCCAAATAATTGGAGGTCAAAAACCTTAAAAGATTGTAGAATATTTTTGAGAAAGATCAACTACCTTGAACACAGAAATACTTTTAAGCTAAATACAGTCATTTACTCTCCTGAAGCTGTTGACAGTGGAAGCAACCATCAGACTCATGTGGAAGAATCAAAGCGCTTTACCTTAAGATCCCATTCTGCTAGGCAGAATTCCTTTAAAAGGCAAACTAAAGAGATAGAAAGTGCTAAGGCAGATAGTCCTGCAGCCGATAAATTTCCTGGCCAACTTGACAGTAGTAAATTAAATAAATGTGTTAATTATGACAAGCCTCCTGATAGTTCTGAAGTTCTTAGCAAATTGAACAAAAGAAAAAGACCACCATGGAAGACCACAGAAATGTCAACAAAAAGACATAAACGACAGTCTTGCAACAGTGGACAAATGGCAAACTATTATTCAAAATCCCAATTAGGTAAGTTTTTCTCTGCTTAATTTTCAAGTTTCATTGTAGGTGCCTCGAGTAAAATATATGATAATGGGTAGAAAAGAAACAACTGACTTAGTTTTCATTTATTTCCAAAATATTTGGACAACCTCATTTCTTGGCACCTAGTATGAAACTCATGAAATTAGGTGCTGCTAAATGTACCAGTGCATTTCCCCACATATACTGTGTCCAGCATTTCAAGCAAATTAAAATATATTTAATAGAGACATAGAAAGCCTCTAAACATAGCCTTTAAAATTAATATAAAAGTTATGTTATCTGCTTTTGCATTTTATCAGATACAAAATAGAGAAAACAATGTGACAGATAAATATGCCCAACTATCTAAAACTTAACTGCTACACTACAGACTAATATGTGTTTATCATCTGATAACAACTTTAAGACCAGGCCATGTGGAAAGAAGTAAAGACTGTCTCATTACTAAATTGATAAAGCTTATAACATATATAATAATTCTAGGGTATCAGTCTCACATTCACCATTAAGTCACTATGCCCATTGGTACTGCTTTGCGAACCACTTTAATACTCTGCTTACTTAAACAGTGTCAGGGAACAAGATTTTTTTTTCCAACAAATCAGCAAACTTGTTGAATAGATTTTTTCCTCTAGACACTGAACTCTAGAGTGCATGAATATAAAGATAAAGATTTCTTTCCAGAGACAATCCATAGCCTATCTAGGGAGAAAGTCATACACAGGTAATTTTAAGGTAATGCAAACTGAAGTTACTTTAGCAGCAATTATGTGCTTTCCTCAGTTATACTAACCTGACGTTGATGCCTCAGGGCGACTGTAACCCTTAGAACCTAGCAGAAATAGAATATGAACACTGTAGGTGCCAGTGTAACCAGTTCTCACTCTACTTATTGATAAATGCTAGAAAATTCAAGATATTAGGAAGGGTGGTAGTGCTAGATTCCTTTCCTGACATGAAAGAGTGCCAGGTTACATTTGGAAATTTAAGGAAATTTTATCATATGGTTGCATTGTTACATTGTATATTTTAGGGGATTTTTCTGAGGGTTGGGGAAGTATTGATGGCTTTATTTCTTCCCTTTAAAACTTTTTTAAAAGCTAAAAAAGTGCTATCAGGTCCTTATGTTAAAATATTAAAAGCAGTAATTAAGCTTGTGTTTTAATAGGTAAGATTATTATGGCCCCCTAAATTCAATTATTTATGTAACTTTAAAATACATATTTCATTATTTAATATGCAGTGATTAAAAATTTTAACTAACATTCAGTGTCTAAAATTTTAAAATTAGTCTTCATTATGAAAGAGGAATCAAATCTAAAATTATGCCCTTTGTTTCTTACCTTCAGGACAGCTAAAAACATTATAACATATAGTAAGTATGTCAGGAAAAAAGAGGGAAGTGTGATAGTGATTTTTTAAAAAAAATTTACAGTTCACCTAAAAATATACACACATATTTTTAAAAGACTATGATGAGTGAAAAATAAAATATAGCGTATCGTTTTTAATTTTTTATACCATCCTCATTTCATGCTTTTGAGTTTACCAAGGGTAGTTTGCATTAACTCGTTTGCAGCAGAACTGTACTTCGTCCTTTCAGCTTCTCAACCATTGTGTCTTCCTAAGGTATAAATGTAAAATTTGTTTTAATATGATTCTTCATCTCACTAAATATGAGATTACCCTAGAAAAATAAGATGGAAGATGGTGTAATTATTACTTTTCAAATTATTTTCAAAAGCATTTTGTGATATGGAAAAAAATAGTATCATATTAAGAGTTACTTTTCACGTTTTCCCATTTTAAAATTTACTAGCACTATTGTCCTGTTCTGCTTAAAGTTTTATTTATCTTTTACTGATAACTTTCCTTCTTTATTTTTTAACATTCTTTTTTTTAATCAAGGACATTTTTGTAAAGTTGTATTTGAAACAATATTTGTTATATTTATCTGATTTTTAAATGTTTCTTAAAGTGTTCTTTTTTTCCTCATTATTCTTGGTATTTCATGCTTCTTTTTGCCTTTTTGGAAATAACTGTAAAATTCATTAGTAGTTTTATATGTGTTTTTCTTCTTCATAGAATAATTAGTGGCTGGAGATTTGAGAGACTTTTAACAATAGGACTTTTCTATAAAAATTCCTAGTTTGATGTATGTAATGAATTGTGGAATGTTTCTATTGATGAAAAGTTTTGCTTCTACCACGAATGTCTTATTTTTGTACATTTCAAAATTAATTGTTCAGATATAGTTTAATACATAGGAGTTTTAAGATTTATACTACATTTGTACTGCTGTGTATCTGGACATGGAAAGGAGGAAGAAGAACTACAGGTCCATTCTATTCTAATTCAGCAAATATTTAATGAATTCCTACAGTATGCTCTTGGGCATGTGGAAGGTTCAGGAAGTTCCCTTTCCATCTAAGTGGGTAAAGACCTACATCATTTATTTATCCAACAAACAGAGTGTATTTTATGTTTTAAAAGGGATATTACATGTTTTAAGGGGATAGAATGGTTAAAGCCATGGTTTTTGCTTTCACAGAGCTTTTCATCTCTTGGGGGACAGTGAACAGGCAACTCCAGTGGAAAGATGAGTGCTATGATTGGGGCAAGAGGTGGATTGTAGGAGCACATGGGAGGGAAATTGGACCCAGGTATGGAGAATTAGGCAAGGATTCCTATATAGCACATCTAAGCTGAGATTGAAGGGTGCCAAAGTGGTAGAAGTTGGGAGAAGAGTATTTCAGCAGAGCAAACTGCATGTGGAGAATCGGGTGACAAAAGAGAAGGCTTGTTTGGAGCACTAAATAATTTTCTCCAAATAGCTGAGTTATAAAATAGGGATTAAGGATGGGGCAGGGGGTGGTTGGAAAAATAGCAAAAGATAAAGCTACTGAGGGAAGCAATGCCCAAATTGTGAGTTCTTTAAAAAAAATAAAGTGGTTTTGAGCCCTAAAAGTGACATGAATGCAGAAGAATAGATATATTTAAGAAAGTTTTATGAAGTAGAATCAGGACATCTTAGAGAGTGAAGGAATAAAGGATAACACCCAGGTTTTAGGCTTCAGCATCTGGGTAGATGATAGCAATATGCACTGAGGTGTAGGTGCACTCAGGGTGTTCAGTTTTAGACATCAGAGGTTTGAGGCATCCAGAGAAATAACCAAGAAAATATGTTTAGGAAGCAATTAGTTAATAGGGGTTTTTTGCTCAGGAGAGAGGGCTGAGCTAGAGATAAAGATTGATGAGAGTGGAAGAGATTGTTCTCTGAAATGAGAAGAGCCTAGGATCCCCAAATTCCAAAAATACGGAGAAAAGAAAAGATGTATATAATAGGAAACTGATGAGAGTAGTCAGGAGATGAGAGGAAGCCAGGAGAGGGTGGTGAAAAGGAAGTGTGTCACGACAGTGGAGAAAACAGCCGTGTAAACTGTTGATAATGGGTCAATTAGCCTTGAGACATTTCCATCGAATATAGCACAGGAGGTTATTTCAGTTGGTTTGGGAGAGAGCAGTTCTGGTGGACTGACAGAACCAGAGACCTTACGATTGAGTATGTGCAGGAAGAGGGCATGAAGGAAGTTAGCACTGAAGACTAAGTGGCTCTGCCTGGAGAGGAGATAGGGAAGTGACTAAGGGAAGGCCTGCTTAAGGCAGGTTTTAAAAAATGTTAGATGACAATGGGAAGAAGCCAGTGGAAAATGAAAGGCTGAAGATACAAAAATGAGACGGCAAGCAGTGAAAGTGGGGTGAAGCCCCTGAGTTGATTATTGGATATTATGGAGCATCATTAGCAACACTGCACTTGACCACAAGAGTCACTTCTCTCTTAAGAAATAATATACATACATACACATAACTTTATAAGTTCATGGGCAAAATGTTGAGGATATTAGAGCCTATTTTCTATGAATTGAGGTAATCTAAGAGCTGTATGGTGGGTATTGATAATATGGGTAAAGTCAAAAATACTATCTCAAGAACTAACAGGATTGAGCAGCTTGTGATTTTATCTCTGTGACCACAATGTAAGCATTGAGAAAGGCGGGCCCTTGGATTTGATAGTTATTGGGTTCACCAAGTGGGTATAACAAGGACAAAGAGATCAAGCCAAGAATTCACCCACTGAGTTGTGAGAAACTATATGATCAAGGTGTAATTCTAGAGGGTCTTTTCTAATAGCACACATTATAGATTTGAGGGGGACAGCAAAATGGGGTGCGTGAAGGGCTTGTTGCAGGAGATGATTTTTGAGGTGATACTGGAGTATGACTATTGGGAATAATAATATAGACCTTTTTAATATCAACGTCTTTGGAGTTCCCAAAGCAAATGTGTGCCTTTTCCTAATTGCCACATATCTGGCTATAAATACACTGACTTTGGACACCTCTGAGGAAATATTAAAACTAGAATAATGTAATGTGGACTTGAAGCTACTAAATTCACAGTTCTCATTCTGCAATGTTTTCCCATAAAAATTCAGAACTCAAGGTGACGCTTTGAATTGGATTCTGAGGTGACTGAAAAATGTCATTTGTCAGCTTCTCCTGTTTTGTCCATCTGTCCTCAAAACTGACAGAATATACATTTTCCCCATTCTGAATACTGGTTTTCACACAGGTATATAACTAATGAGTGATTTTTAAATTAACAATATATTCCTCAACTTTCTGAAACCCAGACTAACCCTATATCCTCTGGTCTTGCTTATGAACATTTTACCACATTTTTCGAATCCTAACTCAAGATGTTCTTTTACATTTGTGTGGTTGAGGCAGCCCTTGGCACAGAATATCCTTAAACATTTTTAAATACAATTTAAAGTTGAGTTTCTTCATGTGCATTATTTAGTATCATTATTATCATTTAATGGGAAAACTATGAAGCGAGAGTAGATGATTTTCTAAATTTCATTTTGATAGGGGGGAAAAAAAACACAAACCTTTCCAAATGATTCAGTCACCCTAATCTAGTTTGCTACACAAGCATTCCAAAGATGTATTCCAAGAAACACTAGTCCCCCAAGGTGTTCTATGTGCAAAGGGTTCCATGGTGTAACAACATTGAGAAATGCTGGTTCTCTTTCCTGTGCTTATCAAGTCACAGTGCCCCATTAGCTTGTTAAACTGTATTCTCCAGCCTTTATATATATATGAAAACTTTTTATATCCTACTGAACACAGTTTGGGGAACATAATTGGGAAATGTTGCTCTACATGGTTTCCTACTAGGGTTTCTCTAAAATTACTGTGATATTCCCAGAAAGAATGCAATGACTATAAAAATTTAAGTTAATTTACAAATTAGATTTGTCCTTGTATATAAATTAAGTTAGAGTCATCAAAATTGTAAGAGCTTTATTAAAATTCAGTATTAAAAAGAACTCTGTGGTAAATACCTATAAACCAAAGATGATCACATTCTGATCAGTCTGTTCTCTAAGCTTCATTTTTGTATATTAGATTTTATTTCATGCTGAGTTAAGAAAGGCAGAGCTCTGGCAGTAGCCAGTCCAGGTGGCTTTACATACCATGGGGAAAAAATGAATTTAAATATAAGATCAGTGTCTCCTCAACTCTTAATTAATCCACAGTTTTAATTTGGTCAGCACTAGATAAAATGATATTTTAATGTAAAAATTAGTAAATTTGTTGGCATTCATTTTTATATGGGCTTCATATTACCACTTTGCTAATTGCCAGTGCCTTAGGTAAAACTATTAAAACTTTACTCACAGTACTTTTAAATAAGTAAAAAAACTTTAATGAAATCAGGAATTTTAAAAAAGTTATTCTGTTTACAGTTTACTATTTCCCTATCATTGTCTTTTTCATAGGAACTGAGTAAAGAGAAGAGTTTTAGGTCTTGAAGAGCTTCTGACTCTTGCCATAATAGGTATTAAAATGTAAATCAGCTACTTTGATAATCCCTTGTCTTGATGTTTTTTCTTAGACTTTTTCTTGAATATTTTATATCCTGTTACTTTGTCAACCATTACTGAGTTTTTTAGGATATACTGCTTCTCTAATTGCCCCATGTCTTTCGTAGAAAACCATTCACTTTAATCAACAAATATTGGATACTTTTCCTTTTGATCTGCCAGGCATTGTGTTAGACATGAGAGTCACAAAGGAACTCAGGGATCATATCAAAAAATATTTCAAGTTTTTACTTTGTCAACATAATTAAGTATAAGTTGAAGAAAGATAATCTGGTTTATTTTCCATGCCAGTGGATATGGAGTATAAAATTGTTTTTAAACATAATATTCTCTAAATCAGGGGCCCTGCCCATGGCCCACTTTGTAGGTGAAGTTCTGTTGGAGCACCACCATGTTCTTTCATGGACGTGTCTTCTGTTGCAGGTTTTGTGCCATGGGAACTGAACTGAGTAGGTGCAACAGAGATCATATAGAGCCCCCAAAGCCTAAAATATTTACCCGGCCCTTTGCAGGAGAAGTGTGCTGACCCCTGTTTATATCAGTAGAATTTTGGTATTGAGTGGCTTGAAAAAAGTCATTGGAATTTTTTTTTTAGTAGATTAAGGTTATTATGTCCAATTCATAGCCAACACCCATCCACTCCCTCCAGTTGTCCACTCCCTCCTCCCATATAATACAATATATTTCTGACAGGTAGTTTTGTTTTATGTCTGTGGGACAGGACTTGGCTGTATCCAGCAGAGTGATGCTCGGGAGCCCTGAGTGCCAGTTTTATTGTTTTGTAAATCTCTATTCTCTTCCTGCAGCCTCCAGACCTGCTTTGTCTATCTGAGGTAAGTTCAAGGGTCGCCCTTCTTTCCCTCAGCCAGCTCCTGCCACCTGTTAGGAAGAGATTGATCTTGGTGCTTCACACCTAAAGGTCCTTCCTCAACTGTTCTCTCCTTTTTACCCCTCTTTTCTGTTTCTTCACATAGGAGTTCGCAGTTCGTAGTTCAGCCCTCCTGGCTACCATTCCCCAACTCCTACCCCTCATTTTCCTGGGCAATGAACAGGTGTGTTTTTAATAGTGGATCTGAGCACTCTGTGGTTATCATGTTAAGACTACTGAAGTCATCTATCATTTAATTACCCCCCCAAAAAACCAGAGTATCTGTCTGAGTGATTTCATCCTGCCAGGTTTTATCTTGGTTATTTTGTTTGTGTGTGTGTGTGTGTGTGTGTGTGTGTGTTTAATTTTAAACAAAACCTTGGCTCCTTCCTCCCCCCAATTCTAATTCCAGGCAACCTGGAAAATTCATTTGTTTCTAACTTTGTTTCTATGTTATATAAACATAGAAAACTAGAATCTATAGACTCCGTTAATTTATTCTTTCAAAACTGTTTGTCTCCTTTGTGCCAGGCAGTATGCTAGACATACGGGATTAATTGGGGACAAAACCTCCCTCATGGTTCAAGTTTATTTGGAGAGGCAAATCTTGAGTAAATAATTACACACATCTTAACAACTTCTTAATTAGTAGGTTATGCAATGAGAATTCCTTATAGGGAGATTTTATCAAGTCAGGGAAATGAGGGAAGACTTCCCTAAGGAAATGGCATTGAGCAGAGCTTTGAATGTTGAGTAGGAATTAACCAGACCAAGTAGCAGAGAACTAGGAGGGAAGAAATGACTTCAGGAAGAGGAATTGCATTGTGAAACCACCTCTAAGGCATTGCATTCTTGGCAGGAAAGGGGATAAGACATGACTGGTGTGTCTAGGGTGGAGAGAGAAAGAAGGAGCATGGTGTGGTGAAGACTGAAGAGTAAGTGGAACATAGACCGTGCAGGTTCTCTTAAGTCATGGTTATATACTTCCAGTGACTTCCAGTTGCTCTTGGAATAGAGATTTAAATTGGAGGTAGATGGGCAAGGTATATGACATCTTCAGATTCTCCTTTCTAAGAGATCTCCGACTGCATTGTGGAAAATGAATGGTATAGTGCAAGAGTGAAGGCATAGATCTTATGGTAGTCCAGATGAGAACTGTGGTCTACAAACTTTAGTGTGAATCAGAATCACCAGGAAGGCTTGTTAAAAGAGATGGTTGGGCTCCAACCAATTTCTGATTCAGTGGGTGTGGAGTGGGATCCAAGTGATGTTTATGTTGCTGGTCCAGGGACCACACTTTCAGAACCATTAGTGGAGAAAGTAGAGTGTTGTGGCAGAAAGGAGATTAATTCTTTACTAATATGATCATGTTATAAATTCCCTCTAAAAACTACTTTCCCATAAATTGTATTGTGCTGTTTTCTCTTTCATTAAATTAGAAATATTTTCTAATTTCCCATTGGATTTCTTCTTTAGTCCATGGGTTATGTGTTGTTTAGTTTCCAGGTATTTTTCTGTTACTAATTTCTAATTTAATTCAGTTATGGTTGTAAAATATGCTTTGTATTATTTTAATCTTTTTGAACTTAATGAGATTTGTTTTATGGTTCAGAGTCTATCTAGATCTACCTTAATAAATGCTCTGTGTGTTCTTGAAAATAATGTGTACTCTGCTGCTGCAGGGTGTAGTGTTCTAGAAATGTCATTTAGGTCAAGAGAGGGTGCTGTTCAACTCTTTTCTGTTTATTGCATTTCAGTCTACTGTTAATTTTTAGAGAGGGTGTTGAAGTCTACAACTGTGATTCTGGATTTTGCTGTTTATCCTTTTACTTCTATCAGGTTTTGTTTTATCTATTTTGAAGCTCTATGATTAGATGCATGCATTTTAAGAATTTTTATGTACTTTTGATAGATTGACTCCCTTATCATATGAAGTGAGCCTCTTTTTTAAATTATTGAGGTATAATTAGCATATAACATTATATTAATTTCAGGTGTGTACAACATTCTGATTTGATATTTGTACATATTGCAAAATAAATACCACAATGTCTAGTTAACAGCCATCACTGTACATAGTTGCAGTTTTTTTTCTTGTGATGAGAACTTCTAAGAAGATCTACTCTCTTAACAATTTTCAAATATATAATACAATATTATTAACAGTACAGTAATGCGGTACATGAATTATTTATTTTATACTTGGAAGTTTGCACCTTTTGACCTCCTTCACCCATTTTGTCCCACACACACCCCCACCCCACCTCTGGCAACCACTAATCTCTTTATCTATGAGCTCAGTTTTGTTTTTTGTTTTTGTTCAGATTCCATATATAAGTGAGATCATATGGTATTTGTCTTTCTCTATCTGACTTATTTCACTTCGCATAAGGTTCACTTACCATAATGCTGTCAAGGTTTATCATGTTGTTACATACAGATCGCAAGATTTCCTTCTTTTTTATGGCTGAAAAATATTACAGTGTGTGTGTGTCTGTGTGTGTATGTATGCACATATACAATGGAATACACCCCAGAAAATTTTAATCCATTCATCCCTCCAACACTTAGGTTGTTTCCATATCTTGGCTGTTGTACATAATGTACATTATGTTGTACATAATGCTACAGTGAACATGGGAGTACATTTATCTTTTCACCTTATTGTTTAAGTTCTCTTTGGGTAAATATGCAGAAATGGAAATGTTGGATCATATGGTAGTTCTACTTTTAAATTTTTGAGGAACCTCCATACTGTTTTCCATAGTGGATGTACTAATTTACATTCCCACCAACTGTGCACAAAGGTTCCCTTTTTCTGCATCCTCACGAATACTTGTCATTGTGGTTTTGATAATAGCCATCCAACTTTCTGTTTTTTATTTGTCCAATATATTATTTACTTCCTTTTGTCTTCTCTTTTTCTGCCTTCTTTTGGGTCAGTTGCGTATATTTTATTTCTATTTATTTTATTCTATTTAATCTCTTAACTGGCTTTTAAAAAAGTATTTGCTGTCAGGTTCACCCTATATATTACTAACTTATCAGACTACCTTCAAATGAGATGCCACTTCATGTATAGTGCAAGAACTTGCTAACAGTACTATTTACATTTCCTCCCTTCAAGTGTTTGTGCTATAGATGTCATACATTTTGCTTCT
Source organism: Miniopterus schreibersii (assembly GCF_964146895.1). Lineage (NCBI taxonomy): Eukaryota > Metazoa > Chordata > Mammalia > Chiroptera > Miniopteridae > Miniopterus > Miniopterus schreibersii. The sequence goes on along the minus strand of NC_138101.1, from coordinate 8,500,131 downwards.
AATATAGTTACTATTTTTTATTTACACAATCCTTCAAAGAGATTTTTTAAAATAGAACTATTTCCCCTATGAATTTACTATTTCTGGTACTCTTTATTCTTTGTATATATCCGAATTTCCATCTGATAACCATTTTCCTCTGTCTGAATAACTTTCTTTTAGCATTTCCTGTAGTGCACATTTGATTAATTCACTCAGCCCTAAAAAGTCTTTATTTTACTTATGCTTTTAAAAATATTTTTGTTTGATATGGAATTCAAAGTTGACCATGGCCTTTTACTGCTTTGAAACTGTTGCGCTCCACTGTCTTGTAGCTTACATTGTTTTCCAAAGATAGGTCTGCTTCCATTCTTATATTTGCTATTCTTTTTGTGATGTGTATTTTCTTCTGGTTGCTTATTAAATGTTCTGTTTGTTCCTGGTTATCAGCATTGTGATTATAAATGGGCTTGGTAGTCCTGACTTCATGTTTTCTCTGCTTAGGGCTTTTTGAACTACCTGGATATGAGCTTAGTTTTTATCACATTTGGAAAATTTTCAGCCAGATTTCAAGTTTGTCACTGTCCTCTATAATCTCCTTTTGGGATTCCAGTCACATATATATTGTACAACAGATCACTGATACTCTATTCAATTTTGCCCAATTGTTTTCTCTGTTCCACTTTGGGTTATACTATTTCTGTGTTTTTAAATTTATTAACTTTTTTTCTGGAATTGTATAATCTGCTGTTAATAAATTCCAGGGTATTTTTCGTTTCATGGATTTGTATTTTCACATCCAGAAATTTAAATTTAGTCTTCTTTGTATCTACCACATATATCCTCCTCATGCTTGTGCTTTCCTCAACTTCTTGACTGTGTGGAATCTATTTAAAATAACATATATTAACTTCCTTGTGTGCTGATTTTACAACCTATGTTATCTATTGATTGACTTTTCTTCTCATTATGGACCATGTTTTCCTGTTTCTTCGCATGCCTAGAGATTTCAGATGAGATATAAGCCATTGTCAATTTTACATTGTATGCTGGATTTTTATTTTTTTTACAATTCCTTAAATGTATTGGGGTTCTGTTCTGGGCATCATTAGCTTACTGAGAAACATTTTATTCTTTCAAATGTTGCTTTTGAGCATTGTCAGACAGAACCAGAACAGCCTTTATTCTAGTAGTGTTTCTCAACTGGCAATGACTTTACCCTGCAGAGGATATTTAGCAGTGTATGGAAACATTTTTTATTGTAACACCTAAAGGATAGAGGCCAGGGTTGCTGCTAAACATTCTACAATTTATAATAAAACAGCCCCCACAACAAAGAATCATCTGACCCCAAATGTCAGTAGTTCCAAGGATGAGAAACCCTGCCCTAGGGTTAATTTTATGACACTAGTTAGGCAGTACCAATACCTGAGGACTCTACTTCCTGCCCCATGTGTAAGGAGATCTTTCCATTCTTGCTTGTGGGAACATAGATTATATCCAGCCCTTTAGGGTCTCTAGGGATTTTCCACCTGGGCCTTTTCAGTAGTCTTTTTCACAGCCTCGGGAAACATTCATGGTTTGATCGTTATCTACAGACTACAGGGGAACCCTATACAGATCTCTGGAGCTCTCCCTGTGCAGCTCTCTCTCCTGTACTCTGCCTCACAAAATCTAGCTGACTTAGACTTCCTTACCTCCAAAGTCTGTCTTCTCATTTCAGGAAGATTCCCAAGCTCTCTTTGGGCTCCTCTCCCTATACTACAGCCTGGAAACTCACCGGGCAGTATCCAGAGAAAATTTTAACACTTCCCTCCTTTGTTTCCCTTCTTTCAGGGATTACTGTCATCCTTGCATTTTCTGTAATCCATTGTCTTAAAAAAAAAATTACTTTATATATTGCATCTGTTTTTGTAAGTTGCTTAAAATGAGAGGGTGAATCCAGTTCTTGTTACTTCTTCGTGGCCAGAAATCCCAGATTAATTTTTTAACAAATATTTATCCAGTTTCCATATGCTGGGTGCTGAAAATAATATGCTGAACAAGACCAGCAAGAATCTTTTCTTTTGTCAAGTTTGTATTTTAGTGGGAGAAAAAGTAAAATAGAAAACACAAGGCAGTGGTAAATTCTTTTAATGAGATTAGAAGATATAAGGAATTTCTTAAGGGAGGTACTTTAGGTTGAGTTCTCGGGGAAAGCTTTCTGCAGAAGTATTGCATAGCTGTGGGTGGAGCTGAAACATCTAGGATATCATTGCTGGCTGAAACTAAGTAGAATGAGAACCCCTAGTGAGAGATTATAGGATAAGAAGAAAAGAAAGCCTGGGACTCAGCCTTGGGAAATTCCAGTATTTATTAGCCAGGTAGAGCAGGATGACCTACAGTGGAAAGAAGAGGCAGAGGAAAACCAATATTATGTTTTGTCTCAAAAGCAAAAAAAAAAAAAAGTTTCAAGAAAGTGCCTTGTTCTGCTTGGGCTGCTGTAAAAAATAATTTAAGAAATAGAACCATATATTGTATGGCAAACGAAATTTTATTTTCGTACAGTTTGGGAGGCTGGAAAATCCAAGGTCAAGGTCTGGAGGGTTCACTGTCTGGTAAGGGCTCTCTTCCTGGCTTGCAGATGTCGACCTTCTGTTCTCTGGTTTCTCCACTTATAGAGACACCAATCCCATCAGATTAGTCCCCCACCCTATGATCTCAATTCACCTTAATTACCTCCTAAAGGCCCTGTATCTCTCTTTAAAAAAAAAAAAGTTTTTATTGATTTCAGAGAGAGGGTGAGACAGAAAGAAACACCAATGATGAGTCATTGATCCGCTGCCTCCTGCACATCCCCTACTGGGGATCAAGCCGGAAACCTGGGCATGTGCCCTGACCAGGAATCAGACCTCAACCTCCTGGGTCATAAGTCGATGCTCAACCACTGAGCCATGCTGGCTGGGCAGGCCCTGTATATCTTAATATACGGGGTTAGGGCTTCAACATAAATATGGGAGGTGCACAGTTCAGTAAATATAGAGGAAATGGTCAACAGTGATCAAAATTTGAAAAGTACCCTTTGACCCAGGCGTCCTAATCCTAGATACCAACCCTGTAGATGTACCTGCACACATACAATAAGATTCAAACATATTGATATTTTCAGAAAAAGATTGGAATAGCCCCAAAGTCTATCAACTGAAGAACAAAGTAAATTATGACATATCCGTAGAGTGGAATTCTATGTAGCTGTTAAAAGAATTTTATTCATTGTACAGACATGAAGCAATCTGAAAAATACACATTTTTTTCCATTACAGTTGGCATTCAATATTATTTTGTATTAGTTTTAAGGTGTACAGCATAGTGGTTAGACAGTCATATACTTTACAAAGTGATCCCCCTGACAATTCAGTACCCACCTGGCAACATACCTAGTTATCACAATATTATGGACTATATTTCCTATGCTGTCAAAATATATAGTTTTTAAAGCAAGATATAGAACAATATACAGAATTGTATAGGGGAAAGGACATAGTTGAAACAAATATGTCAATGTGATGAATACACAAGAAATTGGTTAACTGTAGTTGCTCCTAGAAGAGGGGCTAGGAGCAGTAAGACTTCATTGTATAATATTTTGCAGTGATTTTCTAAGTTTACAAACATAGTACCTACTTTTAAAATTAAAGCATTGTGTAGAAAGTACATCAAGAAAAGTTGAACAATCTTTCACTTCGTACCAATGTGTATACCACAAATTCCTGACATTAAACCTAGTTTAGTCAAAATTTTAGTTTCCAAATATAAAGGAGTTTGTTAAAAAATTTCCCCTAGGTTGCAAATTCTATGTCTTCCTCATGTTTGTATTCCTAAATTCTTCCTTGGGGGGGGGGGGGCTATCCAGTAAATGTTAAATAATTTGATGGTATAGAAAATAGAACTGAAAAGTGCTGTGGTTGATACTAGATTCACTAGAGATCCAGGTTCTTATACTAGTCCACATACAGCTGGTTAGGAGACTCTGAAAAATAAGTTTATCTTTCTATTTTCCTATACCTTAGTTTCCTTATCTTTTTAAAAAGGTCTAGAAAATGCCCTTCTAGCTCTGTTGTTCTCTGGCCAGCACTTCATAAAATAGCTGTATTCTTCTATGATTAGTATTTTGTAGATCAGTAGTGCCCGTATGTACACCAGCTAGGTTTGAGTGTGTATTTGTGAATTGCACGCCAATCTGTGTGTTAGTACTAACGTTTAGTTTTCTTCCCATGCACATGCATAGTTCTGTGCACCCCTGGAGTTTGTGTGCTGAAATTTAGTACTTTTTCTAGAAAAGTAAAAAAGAAACAACCACCTGTCTTTACAGTATTGCAAAGAATGTTATTAAAGTATTCTTCTGTAATACACCTTTGTCAATCAAATAACAAACAGAAAACAAGTTTTTTATGACCATGATTTGTTGCTCTATGCCATCTTTTATTTATTTTTTTTGAGTTGGATACTTGATGTACTTATCTACCAGGGTACCTCAATTAATATGATTGTATTTTCATAGCCTGCCTTGAAGTTTCTCAAAGAAGTGTACATCAAACTTGTTTTGAAAACACGAATAATAAAATTATGAAGAGTCCTTGGAGGAAGGGAAAGCATTACTGCTTTATCTGTGCTTTGCCAGCTTGAGAAATAAAAGAACTTGAGGTCCATGAGGGCACGCCAGTCTAATAGTAACTAACCCATGTATTTTCAGAAATCAATTACAATTTGTGATGTGGGTGAAAATAGTTTTGGATTTCTAATTTGTCACATATTGGGCCATGATTTACTTTAAGTGTCATCCTATTAATCACATCTCTATGTTTTGGCTTTTTAAGTGATATTACTATTTTTTACTTTTATTGTTGAGAGTATTACAGATGTCCCCCATTTTTCCCCCTTTGGCCCTCTCCACCCAGCTCTCGCCCCAGCCCTTCACCGTACCGATTTACTGTTTTTAATGAGTAATCTTTTAGGCTAGTTCATAGTTTGTATCATACCTTTAGGAACCATGTCCTTCAGTGGAACTGGGACTGTTTGCCTGGGGAGAACTCGGGGAGAACATGATGGCTGTTCAATGATGGTGTAACAGGATGGTCTCTCTGGCTTATTACTGAGTGGCAAATGAGTTGGTTGGTTAAGGGTGCGAGGGATCAGGAAATGCTGCTGAAGTCTGGATGCTGCTGCCTTCACCAACTCCAAGTCACTTAAATGCTAGCTACCCGGCTCATTTTCCTCCTTCCTGACGGGATCATGGACCTGTGCGGTGGCACAAAGCTTAGGAATGATATCTAGCCAAACCAACCAATGAAATACCAAATAAGCTGTGTAGGAGCTGTTGGTTTATAAACAAAAAGTTGACATCTGAAGATGTGAATCAGCTCTCATTAAGGCTCAGAATTACATGTGCATTGCATGTTGAGTGGACTCTCAGGTTTCTGTGAGTCTGAAGATTTTCATCAGAGAGCCGGTAGACAGGCATAAAGGCAAGAGCAGGGACTGTGTTCCAATCCCAACTCCAGCCCGGTGCCTATAATCTCAGGCATATTTGTACCTAACTCTCCAAGACTCACTTTTATCATTTGTTAGGAGGATAAGTATACTGACCTTGCTTGTTATGAAACTTAGATAATACATGTAAATGTGCCTAGAAAATAGTAGGCATTCAGCAAAGGTTAATTCCTTCTTGTCTCAAAGTGGCTCTGATCCTTGGTAGGCTGAAGGCCAAGTTGAAAGGGATGAATCCCACCAAGCTCAGTTCTGACATACGCTGATGAAATCTGTAAATGCAGTGACAATCTTTATCCAGTGGCACCTGAGTGACTGACCTCTCAAGTGCCAGGCTTACTGTGTAGTCTTCAGTTCAGCAGGGAGACGGGTTCAAAACAAAACAAACTCGTACTCTCAGGGTAATACATGCTCTAGCCACTCTGTTTAGAGGTTCCAACAATAAAACTATTAAATTTTCTTCTACAAGGTTGATTTCTTTGAAATTGAAGTAAAACTGAAATGCTTTACACTTTTTTTTCCAGCGTGCTACAAATGAAAACTGATGAGAAACTGAATTTGTCTGATGGGAATGCAGCAAGTTGCCCTTTGAGCCCCATTAAGATGTGCCTTAATCATCCCATTGAATGGAATCTGAATTTGACAGCAGCACCTCTAGCAAGCTGTACAGTTCAAAACCAAAATCTCACCAGTGAAGAGAAATAGATTTCAGTTCTTCTTGCACTATCCTTATTTTGTACGTCAATATTCTTTCTGCTGAACATTAAGCATTTATCAATTGATCTTGAAATATTTCTAGTCCTGTGATTTGTCTTTATATTAAATCATTAGCATTAATCACTTTGCTTATATTCTTTGTACGTTTTTTACATCAGACCATTGTGGAATTTTGCAGTACAGATGGATTTTGATGTTTCTCTTTGTGAATTTTTTATGCCCTAAGTTTAAATATAGTTGTCCCGTTTTATTTCTGTGCACAAAGTTTTAATATATAACGCATTGCGTGACTTAGAAGTGTTGTAAAGATTCGTGATGATGACCTGACCCATGAGCAGTTGTAAAGCAGGTGGATACCAACTACCTCGAATTGGTGAAAGGCAAAGGTATCTCTTAGAAGTGTATCATTTTCAAAGTTATATATGTATAGGAAACTTGATCCTAGTTTACCATCAAGTAGCATGTTTCCATTCATAGGAGAATTTGAGCTGATGAGTCTTCTTTCTATGTACTTTTAAACCTTTAAAGTCTGTGAGCTGTGAGAACAGTGGCACAATCGCATGTTTCCTCTTCAGCAAATCTGTGCCTCTTACAGACAAGAATACTGTTTGGTTTCTGTAAGTTATCAGTTTTGAATGAAAAATGGTAAACGGATTTACATCTATTAATTTTACTGTATTTTAGCCATTTATTTTTAAGTGTAAAGGGGTGTTTTTTAAATCAGGATATTCCTTACCTTTAATAGTGCAAAAGCACATAGCTTCAACAATGGCTTACATGACTGTGTCTAAAACTTGAATGGTAAGAATACTAAAGATTTGGTGCTTAATTTGTTTTCCCAGCCAGATAAAGCTTTGGTATGGGGGTCCATGTAAGTATATGAGAACATGGCTCCTTCCCTTTGGATAGCCTGGCTATAAGGTAAATGGCATTTAGTTTGTGACATTTTAAGTCCTTGTTTTCCCCTACCACCAACCCAAAATATTTTTAAACAGGGATTTAACAAAAGAAGATTTAGATAAAGAATTTGAAGCACAGAAAAAGACACAGAGCCAACAGAATGGAAACCATCTGTTTTTCACTGTTCTATATCACCACCATTATCTGCCTTTTCTTTCGGCTTAATAAGCATTCTTACTTTGTAACTTTCAGACTCCTTTTATATTTCTTGGTTTTATAAAACACATATATGTATGTAATATAGCAATTTGGTTCTGAAAAGCACAATCTTGACTTTAGGTCCATCTTAGAACATCACTTTAAATAAATGGCCTCTGGTAAATAAAGCACAATTAAAACAGATCCAAAGTTAGGGCATTTCTATTCTGAAAAATAAAGAGAAAAGGCAATTATCAGACGGATAAGAAAAAGTGTTTTGCTGGATGTTGCAGAAGGGGACTGGTTTCATACAGTACATGTTTCAATAGTCAGGCAAGTGCCAATTTCAGAAGATAAGTGAAGTTGACAATGCAGAAATAGTGTCCGCAAATTAGTATATAGAGAACTTCCCGTCACATTCCTTTCCCACTAGTATTTCTTATCCACAGTAAATATTTTATTACGCCAAAAAACACAGAAAGCAAGTCCAGGATTAATATGTACATGTGAACATCTCCCCACCCAGGAAACAGCATCACAAACAAGCAAACTAGGGCTCTCATATGCAAATATTTTAGGAAGAGAAATTACCCATTCAGGTAGCATTATCAAAAATGTTTTTATTGTAAGAAACACAAAACAAAATCAAAATGAGAACTGCTGAACTTGGCTGCTGGGTACTCTGGTTCATTATACTAGTCCTCCCTGGGAGTGGGCTCATTTCTAGCGAGTTTGTGGTACTTCATCTGCCCTTGAGGTGTGGCTCTGTAACTGTGTTCACTTATGTCCGATCTGCCCCACCTAAATCAAGCTTCTCAAAGGCAAACTACTAGCTAGTGACAGTTGCCCACAATGCCGTTTTCTTAAACATGAGAGTTCATATGCATTCTCTGGAAAGCCTAAGAAGCAGGTTCCTGGGCCCACTTTAGATTCTGGTGAAATCACTGTGGCCGATGCAGGTGGTTTGTGGCGCACATTGACAGACATTGTCCTGATGCTCCAGTACAGGCCAACGTCGTGGAATCACACAGCAGAACGTCTTAGAAGACATCAGGCAAAAATTTTTCTAATGTTGACACGAGGGTAAGTTTATTAAAACAAAGAACTAAAAATAATTTTAAAGGGCATTTGAAAAAGGACCCCACCTCCATCATCTCGCCTCCTAATTCATTTCTTCATTGAGAAGTTGCTCCAAGTTACGTTTACTTTTTGCTAGTGCTGCTGTTTTGGCTCTTCTTGGTAATCTCACCTTCATTTCTGATTCTGGCTCTGGAACTTCATGATCACTAAATAGATGTTGAAAATACACCAATTTAAATACAAGCTTTAAAGCCACAGTTTATTTATAAATAAAATGTTTTTTGTTTCTGACTCCCATTCTATCAATGTGTAATTGATATCCTGATTCCACTAAGCTTAAAACTAAACCAAAACACACTGGCTGGCTATCCAGCAAACTGAAATCATGGAAAACCTAGCTCAGTTCTTTTTATATCTATGTGGAACCTGGTGTTATACAGAAGGAAAAAACAAACACAAACTTTTGTAATGAAGGCTGTCATTAAACAGGGACCATAACAACTGCCCAAAAGAGTTTTTTTGGAGAATACAAGAAATGGAAGAAAATCTCCACTTAGGAAATAAATTCCTTAAAACACTCTAAATAGCATGTTTCCCCAAAAGATTTTTAAATTTAGTCAAAATTTAATCATTAAGTTACGGGCTGAAAATATACAGTTTTTCCAGTGAATAAATGAATGCAAGGCAGCAACAACTTTCAGCTTCCAACAGTGGCTGACTGGCAGAAACCAAATATAAACACTATACCACTATATCCAAATTATAGACAGAAGTGTTCTATCATTGTACAAGTCGAGAACCCAAACCTAAATCTCAAGGGTTGCTAATTCAAGATTAGAGGAGTCCTATACACATGACCATGTAATTAGAAGAACTGGAAATAGAAACTGAAAAAGCACATTAAAGCTGATTACCTAGTAGTCAAGGCCATGCCAACCAATAGGAAAAGCAAGCCACAGGAAGTCAAATGCTCTTGATAATGGAATCCAAGACATAGCTATTTACAGTTTTCACTGATTATCTTATTATATATTGAGTTTCTCTGTCACAGAAGCACACTAAAATTTTTTCTATTCAACATACCCTACACACGCATGACATACCTTTCCAAGTCAGTCCCAGAAGTCTGTCGTCTCCTGCTCATCCTGGCTGAAGCTGTCACTTTTCGCCGTCCTTAAAGACAGTTCATTATCAAGATTATCAGTGGCTTATTGTTTTTAATCTATTTGTGGGCTACCTAAATCCTTTATTTTCCCTCTTTAACACATTTCCTCCTAAGTTCCCAGCCACCTAGGATTATCAATTATCAACACCGCAGAGGAAAGGAACTTAAGCAAGATTAAAAATTTACTAATTTCTTCTGTAAGCTCCGATAAAAGGGAAAATATGAAAATTATGTTTTAAGGAGGCAAATTTCAGTTAAACGTAATTAGAAGAGAGCAGCATGTAAAAAACATACTATATAAGGAAATGCCTCTATTATGGCTATAGTACAAAACATGGAGAAGCTAATGAAAATTAAAGTAGAAAGGTAGGTAGGTTAAGCCCATAAACAGGTCCTAAAATATCCAAACATATATAAGCTAATTCAAATATGTGTTCTAAAACATATTACAGTATAAAAATTGTCTTGATACGCTGGGAGTTGCAAAAATTTACAAGGTTAAGACAAAGTTTGGCCTGGGATGCTCCTCATTTATGATAACAATACATAAAAAAGTTTGAACTATCAAAAAAAAAATTAGAGGTGGTGGTCCAATGAGATAGTATCCAACTAAAAGCAATCTTATCAAAACCAGGTGGTTCAGTATGATCATTTGGTTGAAATTTGTAAGCCCTACTTATTCATGTGAGACTTGTATTCCCTCCCCAAAACCTTACGTATTTCCTTTTAAACTTATAATGTAATTATCCCCAAGAAAATATCCAACAATATGGGACTAATTTGGTACACCCAGCAATTAGCACTGAATTAACTGACTGGCTACAAAACAATATTACACCTAGACTCCATTTAGAAAAATATTAAATCTGCATAGAAAAAGGCCTCAAAAAACATTTTTCAAGGATTAAGATAGTGGTTGGTTCAAGGGTGGTATTATAGTGTTCTTTATATTGGTATGCTTGGATGTGTTTGCCAATTTTCTGTAATAAGCATGCACTGCTTTTTTGTAATAAGAAAATAAACAATAAAAAAATCTTGAATTACAGATTTTTTCCCCAAGTGATCCCCTAATAGTCAACATTTAATTATTCCAACAAGTCCCCTATTGTTGGCTATCGCTTGGGAAATAAATTATGTTGGGGAAACATGAAATGGGAAAAGGGAAAATGGAAGCCCAGAAAAATACTAGGCAGATAGATAAAAGGGACAAAGTGCTTAACAATATAAAGGAGAGAACACAAATAACTGATAATATAAAATCATCACCGATCATTTGCTAATAAAAATCAATTTAATCCAAATAATCCTTTGCAATATGATCTGTATCATATTTCAAACAAAAGCACTTGCAGCAACATTGATATAATCTTTTAGATAACAAAGCAAAACCTAATTATCAGCTGAAAGAATTAAAAAAATAAAGAATACCTAAGACATTTATCCCTAAGGAAACAGATAAGGAAACTTGCCCAGTAGTTCATTGGAAAACAAAATTGAAACGTTTTATTACAAAACTAGTCAATCTGTGCACTACCTCTGTCAGTCTTCCGCTGAGTGGATTTTGATGCTCGGGTTGCTTTTACCTTGGGAGGAGTTATATATACTTCTTTATTCTTTTCTATTAAAGGAAATAACAACATTGTCAGTAAAAAATAGCCTCATGGAATATTTTAAATGGTCTAAGTCAATTTTTCATAAAACAGAAATGACCACCATCCAATTATTAGCAGCTACTGAAAATCTATCATAAATCAGTTTTCCAAAAAAGGTGAATACTGGCAAGTAAGCAAACAAAACTCCTGGTCACGTGCTGAGAAATGTACACCAAAAACCTGTAAGAGCAGAACAAACACTTAGCAGTTACAGGCTTCCCCAGGGGGATTAATTAGAAACATTTCCGTTTAATTTCTGAAACCCATCCCATGTTATAGGAGAGAAAAAGCGTCTCAGTGAAAATGAAAAGGACAACCTCCCAGATACTCAGGTTAGTGTGCTCTCACCCTCATTTTCACAAACGGTCGTCATGCCGGCGGCATCCTGCGCTGCTGCAGCTTGGTCACCACCGTCTTTATTTCCTTTTTGTAACTGACTCTTGATTTTCTCCAAAGCTCTCAGACATATCCTATCTTTTACTTGCTATAATAGAAAACATTTTTTAAATACATTTTCTAATCTTTTAAAAAAGCTATATGCTGATATCAAGTTGTTTTAAAACATTCTAGCATTCTATTAAATTTATGAAGGAAATATTTACTTCAAATGAACAAAGTCACAGAATGCTAACGTATAACTTAATACAACAATGTAAACTCTACTTTGATAAAAATATATACATAAATAAGAGTAATTAGAAAGGACTTTACCTCCAGAATCTCATTCAACAGAACCAAGAGATCTTTAGCAAGATTGGTACTGAGTTCTAAAGAACTCAAGGCTTTTGTATAGACACGAATTTCTGGTGAACATGGACACGTTAAGATCTCATTGCAAATTTTTATAGCCAAATTGTCATGAACTGTTAAGGCCTAGAAAATTAAGAGAAAAACGGTTGTAAATAGAAAATGGTATGACAATACAGTCCTACACATCTAACAAACACTTCCAACTAATTATCTTGCCATCATCCCAAATGCACAATGTCTAAAACCAAATTTAACATGTTCCTCCCAAATGAGTTCCCCTTCTTAAGTTCTTGTAGTGGACGCTGTGGTTCAGGGCAGACCGCCCCCTTTTTACACTGAGCCTTTATCTTCCACCTACTATGAGACCAAACATTTTGGAGGCTAAAGGTTCCCAGGTGCAGAGCTGACTCAAGCTGAAGACAGTGGGCCCTGCCCAAGGACGTACCTCCTCCCCAGGAAAGGCCACATTCAGTGACTGGTAGGTACATGGCTATAAAGGCACAGCTTGGTCTCAATTCTGGGTAACTCGAAGGACTACCCCCGTTACGGAACTTCCTGTGGGATCACCTGGGGTGTTCAGGCTTCAGGACAGTCAACTTCTTCCTCCACCCACCTGGTAATCTTGGGAATTCTTGGCCTGAGGATGTAATGCACTTGGTCTTGTCAAGTCTACAAGTAACTCGGCAACGTTGGAGATGTCTACCTCGGCTAGAGGAGAGGATGCAGGGGCATTGGCCAGTGTTCGCAGGGCGGGGAAAAAGGCCTCCTCAAAGCATTCCTGGTTGGTCCTATTGAAACACAATTAGAAAAGTATACTGGCAGAGAAAAAGCAGGATTCTCAAAAATATGTATAAAGTTCACCCCATCAAGACAGTACATTTTCACGTGGGGAGGAACCAAGTAATTCGGGGAGATAAAATCTAGGTAAGACCTTCTCACTCCATCACTTACCACTGAAGAACAAGAACAAACGAACAACACTGTAGGTATGACTCCTGGGGTGTGAATTTACCTCGAAAGCAGATGTTGACGCACTGACATGACTAAATAAATACCTGCTTGCATAAGCAAACATGGGGAAGAACACGCCCAGGCAATGTCGAAGTCGAACGTCGTCTTCCGTCACAGGATTGTACCACAGCAAGATGAGGCGGGAGAGAATCCTGCTGCTGACCAGGAGCCCAGAGAACATCAGCTTGGCCAGTCCTTCTGCAGCTCCTGTCCTGAGTTCAGACACCTAATAAAAACAACTTTCATTAAAGGAAATTTTTTACTTATATTTCCTTTTTAAGCCTTAAAATGTAGCCTCTAAAATATTTTTATATGAACTACCCCCAAATCATTCCTGTTATTATGAATTTGTTAAAGGCAGAACTATCTAATCTCAGTAGCCAAAAGGTGGAAACAGCCCAAACATCTTTCAATGGATTTGAACAGCTAAGCACATGGCAGTATGTATGTAAAATGGAATGGTGTTCTGCTATAAGAAATAAAGTACTGATACAAGCTACAACATGGATGGTCCTCAAAGAAAGCTAAGTGAAAGAAAGCAGACGAAAGCCACATACTGTATATGACTCCACTTATATGACATATCTAGATAGTTAAAGCTGTAGAGACAATGCAGACTAGTGGCTGTCTGGGTCTGGTGGGAGGGAAGACAGCAGCTGCTTACTGGGTACCTTTCCTTTTGGGGTAATGAAAATGTCTTTAACAGTTAGGGGTGGCGCCCACACTACACTGTGAATATGGTGATGCCAATACACTGCTGAATTACAATTGTTAGCTCATGTCACAATTTTTTTACTGAGGTAAAATTGACAATTAAATGTATCTATATGCTAGGAAACACAGTTCAAGAGTTCCTTAAGAAAAAAGATGCAACCCCATACCCTATCTTAGACCTTCCACCAACCCAATGTAAAATTTATTTCTTAAAACTCTTGGGGGAAAAATGTTTTAAGTCACAAATCACAAAGACAGGGGAAAAGATGAAAAAATGATAGCAAGCCCCTCCAGTCATTTCATTCTTGTTTACACTTCAATTCTCAGCACAAGCAATCCAATAGCAAGAAACTAGGTATGCTAGAAGTAAAGGTGGAATTTAATTATGACAATCAAAAGGCAAAATTTTTAAATGTTGGCCAAGTTTAAACTTCAGCCTAAAAACTATAGATATACAGAACATAAAGGTACATGCTGAAAATGACATTTCAGAGTAACAGGGCTGTGATCATTTCCTACCTCACTGTCTAAGAAATCGGAGAGGAGTTTCAGAACATTCTTGGCTGTGCCGGTCACTTCTCCAGCTTCTTCTGACTCTTCCTCCTCATTGGTGTTTATTTCCGCACCTTCGTTTCGAACAGCTTTTGCTTTTTGAGTTGTAAATGGTTCAATCCCAAATGTCATCAGTTGGTCAAAGATTGCCTTTAAAGCACTCATTTTTATTGTCACATCATCAATTTGCAAAACCTAAATTGAAATATCCCCCAACAAAAGTGAATTCACTAAACTTTCAATTGTTATGCTACATAAAATTAACAAGTATCTTATTTTTAGTCCAATTTCATAATAGCATCAAGCCTAATAAAACATTTTTCAAAACCAATTAAAGTTTCCATTTTTTTAGAATTATTTTTATTTATTTGTACCATAACATTTAGCTATATTTCCTTCAGAAAAAGTTCACCTTCAGTCAAAAAAAGTCTGGAACTTTGTGTCCAGCTGAATTATATTATTTGTTCCTTTTATTAAAAAAATAATGTTTAACTATGATTTTCTTATTAGCTCAATTCAGATTTCATTAACAAAAAATTCAGCTTTCAATGAACTGAACAGGACTCCTTTATAAAAGGGGGATTTCTAGAAAGCCTAGCAATTTGTATGAGTCTATCCTGATAAGAAAACTCAATTCCTACAGACCAAATCTCAAAACCATGAAAATATAGAGCTGAATATTTCTATTATAAAGAGATTTACTATCATCTTTAATGCACTTAAGTTTTGGTGAGTGATACATGTACCTCTTTGTTCACTGCAGCATTATTTATGGTGGCCAAGACATGGAAACAACCGAAGTGTCCTTCAATAGACAACTGAATAAAGATGTGGTACATATATACAACAGCATACTACTCAGCCATAAGAAGAGAAGAAATACTGCGATTTGCAACAGCATGGATGGATCTTGAGAATATCATGCTTAAGCGAAATAAGTCACATAGAAAAAATCAGGAATCATATGAATTCACTCATGTGAGATATAAAACTGAAAGCAACAAATGAACAAACAAGAAAAACAAACAAAAACTCACACACACACAACAGTATGGTGGTTACCAGAGGGAAGGAAGGGGAGGGGGGTTGTACAGGGTAAATGGGGTCAAATATATGGTGACAGAACATCTCAGTTCAGGTGGTGGGCACACAATGAAATATTCAGATGATGTATCACAGAATGTACACTTGAAACCTACATAATTTTATTAACCAATGTCACCTCAACTCAATAAATCTAATTTTTTTTAAATTATAAAAGAAAAGTAATGATCAGGGTCAATCTAGTACTTCAACACCCCAAACTTATAGAAAGACAGGAAACTGAAGTAGAGAATTTTCTGTTCTAATTTCTTAGCAAAACCTCTTTGAAAATGTAGGATTTTATTTCCTAGGCACCTAAAAGCCAAGACATTTCACAATACTAAACTAGACTTCCTTTAGAATTACTAGCAGAATCACTGATGCCTACTATACTATATACAATGTTTATTTTTCATTGTGTTTTCTCTTCTAAAATGTAAGCTCCTATCTTATTTTTTTCTAAGCCTAGAATAATGCTGGGCATATAATATGCACTCAATAAATATTTACTGTATGATTAATTTTAAAAATCCTTAACTGACATTTCACTCCTTTTCTACAGAGGTATTTAAATCAGAAAAATCAAAAGATAAAAATTGAGTCTTTAGAAGTCATCCATAATCATTACCTTCAGTAAGGTAGAGTACTAGCATATGGCCAGAGATTCTGAGTATTTTAAGAAAAACAATCAAGATTCTGTCACAAGATAAATCCTACCTGTAAGAGTAATACAAAGTGTTTACTTGCAAAATTCTGATTCTGTAGGCCACAGCATCCCAAGCATAAAACAGCCAGATTTCTTACTACAGGATGAACACTTATTATGCCAGGAAGAATCTAAAATGAATTAGAAAGTATAATTTTTACCAGGACAAGAAATTTACAATAGTATATTAAAAACATGGTCAAAATAATTTGTGTATGATTTTGTATATCTACATTTCCATATTGTCTATTAACTCAAAGAAGTCAATTTTCAGTTGAAAAGTTAAATATTAAATTGCTAAAACAGAAGAATATAGCCAGAGTGAAACAGTCTGATTATGAGGCACCTCCCCTTCCAACTGCTAAAACTTTCTCAATGGCTTCCCAATGCTCATAGGACAAAGATAAAACTCCTTACCATATAAAATTTCTCACTGTGCACTCTTTCCCAGTATCATCTTATATTACTACACTATCCCCTGCTCTGTGCTTATTCAACTGGTCTGACTGTGATGCCCTTCACTCAGTGCCATCCAATAGAAATAGAATGCAGGCCAAGTGTCATTTTTAATTTTCTAATAGCCACACTAAAGTAAAAACAGGTGAAACTAATCTTAGTGTATTTTATTTTAGCCAATAAAGCCCAAATATTATCATAAATCATGTAATCAACATTTAAAAATGAAGATAATTTATAGCCTGTTGTTTGTACTAAGTCTTCAAAACCCAATGTATTTTTATACTTAGAGCACATCTGTTTTGGACTAGTTTTTAATAGCCACATGTGGCTGGTGGTTACTGTATTGGAGAGCAGGTCTAAAACATTCTGCCCTCCTCCTTCATAGTTAATGTCTACTCAAATATCAGACCAAAGCCACCTTCCATGAACACGTCAAACTGCACTATTGTAGAGTCACATATGATCACACACACCTTATTCAGAGCAATTACCAACAGCATAAGCTGCCGCTTTGACTGATGTTTCCCTCACCTGACCAAAGACGCATGAGAACAGTCTATGTGTGTTTTGTAAACCACATATACTCTATCCCCAGTATTTAGTATATAGGGGATGTTCAATAAAAATCTGCTCAATTCATTTATTATTTTTATGTAAAGAATAGTAATTTCATAAAAATATTCTAACTCCTGTATCTAAATATCTTACTCAGTTACATCCCTCTACAGTCTCTTTCAATCTTTACACAGTTTCTAGTTTTTATATAATTAACACCATTATGACCATTCAATTTTGTGTTCTTTCTTCCTTCAACATTGTGTATATTTTCCCACATATATACAGTTTTCATATTTACTACTTCAATTGTATAGTTACATATACCATAATTTACCCATCTCCTGCAATAGGACTAGACATGAAGTATGCCAGTACAACTTTAAAAGCATAAGTTTTCACTGAGGGTATCTGCTTCACTAAAACTAAAAATAAATTCTAATGGTTTAACAGAGCCTAGTTTTAATCAAAAGCTCTAAACTGCTGTAAATAATAACTGCTCTTATTTACTGAATTAAGAAACTCATGACAACCTAGAAATCTAAATTTTAGATCCCATTCATTGACTGTTTTTTACTAATCCCAAGTGAAAACAACTTAGGGAGAATCCTGGAAGAGCTTAAAATACATTCGAAATTTGCTTTCGCTGAGTACACAACTGAAACAGAATGCTCTACAGCTGCACTGTCTGATACTGTAGCCACCACCACATATGACTGCTGAACACTTGAAATGTCTCTAGTATAGACTGAGATGTGCTTTTAGACTTAGTATGAAGAACAGAATTTAAAATATCACAATAGTTTTAATATTAAGTAAGTGATGAAGTTATAATATTTTGGGTATATCAGATTAAAAATATTAAAATTAATTTTACCTGTTTCTTTATTTTTTAAATGTGGCTACTAGAAAATTTAAAGTCACATGTGGTTTGCATTATATTTCTATCACAATGCTGTTCTAGAGTCTTGCAGTGTTTATATCCCTAAATTCAGTAAAATGGAGATTAACTATGAAGGGTTACTTTAGTGAAAAGTCTTTTAAATATATAGTAATTAACTCCTTTCACAGGGTTCATAATGTATCTTTTCATACTCTTACTATTGAGCAAGATTCCAGCACTTAAATATTCCTATTATTTCCTCTTACCATTCAAAGAATGAAAATATTCTGCATTTCTTTCCAGCATAAATTATTTTTTTCAAAATTTTTAAAGGAACAACTATATACCACATCTTTTACATGCATTATCTTAATTTAATCCTCACAGTATGATTGTAGCCACTGTAATTTTTTTTACCATTTATATTTATCAGATATTTAAAATGGCCATCTTTTCATTCTTTTGAACCCCAAGGAACATTTTACTTATAAAATGAGGAAGGAGTGCATGAGAATAAAATTTCAAAGGCCACCAACATACCAAAGAGTCAATGATGCCATTCATAGTTGCACTTATCCCTGCTGAAGTGGAGATCTGTTTTAACAGTTCATAACACAAAATGAGACACTTCTGTAGTGTCTCAGCATCATTCTAAAATGAAACAAAGTATTGAACATTAGTAAGAATATCTTCTGCCCATCCCTTAAACGGTTGCTTTCTCTGGGCTTTGTCTAAGGAATATTGCCTCTGCTGACACACCCTGGGCAATCTTATGCAGTCACACAACTTCATTTACCATCTGTGAGCTAGCCCAGCTATTCTGAGTTTCAGATTCATGTATATAAACTGTTGTCAGACATTTACTCTTATATATAGCTCCACAGATTTCTCAAACTCAAAATGTTGAAAAGAGAACTCATCATTACCCAAATCCTTCCTCCTCCTGTGCTATCTCCATAAGTATCACTGTCATCTACCCAGTTCTCCAAAGCAAAACACTAGCATACATTCTTGACTCACCCTTCTCCGTTACTAATTCCTAAATACTTCCTATATCCACCATCATTATCTTGTTGAGACTGCAACCATGTCAAGCCCACATTACTGTAACAGTCTCCTAACTGGTGTGTGTGCCTGCCTAGGTTTTTACACACTGAAATCCATTTCTGAATAACAATGATCTAAGACATAAATCTCATCCATCCTGCCACTTAAAACCCTTTGGTGGTTGACCATGATCTTTGGGTAGCACAAATTAAATATTGCTTATACAAGACATTACATGGCCTGGCCGTTAATTTTCCCCCAGATTTCTCTTAACTCTCCCCCTCAATTCTCTAGTTATGTAGACCTGAAGTTTTTTTTAACACAACAGACTCTGTAACTTGTGAGCCTTCTCACATGTAGTTCCATCTGCCTGCAACATTCCCTTAATAATTCATTGCGATGAGATAATACAGACTGCACTAAAAGCAGAAAGCTAAAGCCACTTGCCTGGGTTTGAATTCTGCCTCCACCATTTACTACCTGAGTGACTTTGGGCTAACAAGTTACTTGTACTCTATAAAATGAGAACAACAGTACCAACATCATAAGGTAATATATTCATACTTGTGAGTGGATGAAGCAGTACTACCACAGAAAAAGCATCCTGCTTATATTACCATTTTTATTCAAATCATAAGTTAAAGCAATTCTTCCTCTGAGGAAGCCCCCAACACCCAACCAGGATAAACAGGTAAGAGTGGAAAACCCCTGTACTATACGTAAAACCCCTGTACTTCCCTGACCATAGCATTTATTATGCTATGCTGTAATTGTACTAATAGATTTATAACCCTTAAACAGGAAAAGTGAACAAATCGTCAAGCAACTCAAGTTAAACAGATGATATCATGGCAGACTACCTCTGTTAATATTTTTCTAATTCAGACCTGCAGTTTATATCATTTTCAGTTTGCAATATATTTTCACTTTTAATTTTCTCCTCAAATTTAAGAGCCTATAATGATCCACAGACTTTGTCAAACAAAAGAAATAAGCTACCTGCTATGAAAATAAAATTGAGCATCCTCATTGGGAAAGTGGGGTGGTAAGAGTGGGGATGTCTACAGCTAAAGTGCTCAGGGATGTAATATAACTTACAGAACACTTTTGTATAATAAACTCCCCCTATATAGCATTCTCTGTATGAATACACTAATCAGCACTTCCCAAACTATACAATAATAAATGACGTTTACCACAAAGGTAAGATACAAAATGACCTCCCAGATTAACTTAACAGCAAATCATACAGCAACTGAGAGCACTCTATGTTATGTTAAAGTAAGACTCGTTTATCAAATACATCTAAGTTTTGCCCTGGCCGGGTGCCTTAATTGATTGGAGCATCATCCTGTACACCAAAAAGTTGCGGGTTCCATTCCTGGACAGGGCACATACCTAGGCTGCAGATTCAATCCTGGTCGAGGCACTTCCTGGAGGCAACCGATCAATGTTTCTCACATCGATGTTTCTCTCTCTCTAAAATTAATGAAAACATATCCTTGGGTGAGAATTAAAAAAAATAATAATAATACAACTGTGTTTTAAAAAGACTGCTGAAACTTAGCTTTAAATGTTACTAGATATATGTTTACTATTTCATTGAAAATAACAAAGCTACTTAGCTTTTTCTGAAAATAACAGTACAGTCATGTGCCACATAATGGTTGGCCAGTGTATGGGCCAGGAACAGACAAGGAAAGGTGGGGAGAAGGCTGGGGAGGGGAGCCCCTGCCTGGACACACAGGCACACATGCCGCACACACACTCCTGTGCACCAACTCCCTTCCCTTCCTTCCATTTCTCTTTATCTCTTTCCCTCCCAGTCCTGTTTCTCTCTGCTCTCATTCTCACTCTGTTGCTTGCTCTCTCCTCCCCTCACCCTTTTATTATTTCTTCTTTCACGTTTTATCTGTCTCTTTTGATATCTGCCCTCCTTTCTTCATTCCCTTCTCCCCCACCTGAGGTGCACTCTCCCTCAGACGGAACCTCCCTCCACAGCCCTTCCCCTGCCCCCAAAATGTGCAAGCGTGCACACAGTCACACTCACACATACACTTTATCTTGTATACCATATGTTTACTGTACCTTTTCTATGTTTAGATACACAAATACTTACCATTGTGTTACAATTGCCTACAGTATTCAGTACAGTAACATGCTGTACAGGTTTGTAGCCTAGAAGCCATAGGCTATATAGTACAGCCTAGGTGTGTATGTAGTAGGCTTTACCACCTAGGCTTGTGTAAGTGAACCCTATGATATTCCACAATGACAAAAAAGGTGAAGGGATTAGCCAAAGAACATATATGCATAACCCATAGGCACAGACAATAGTGTGGTGATGGCCAGAGGAAATGGGGCAAGGGGCTGGGTGGGAGTGGGCATGGGCAAAGGGGGAAATGGGGACATCGTAATCTTGTCAACAATAAAAATAAAGTTTTAAATAACACACCAAACACCACATTCCTCAGAATTTATCCCCATTATGTGATACATGACTGTAATTGAGCTTTAAAATATATGTGTATACTAGTATGGTTACCACTGAAATTCTTTCCCTAGCAACAGAAAGGTCATTAGTCTTCCACAAATAAGGAAAAGACAAATAAATGGTGCATTTTCCTTTTCTGAACCATTCAAGACAAATAAACACCAACCAGAAGGTGACCGTTTCCTCAGCAAATAAAGCCTTTTTAAAATCCTCACTGGAGGATGTGCTTTTATTGAGAGAGAGGAAAGGAGAAAGAGAGAAAGAGAGAGGAAGACGGAGAGGAAGAGGGAGAGGGGAGAGGGAGAGAGAAACATCGATGTGAGAGTGAAACATCAATTGGTTGCTTCCCCTAAGTGCCCCAACTAGAAATCAAACTCGCGACCTTTGGTGTACAGGAAGACACTCCAACCAACTGAGCCACACTGGCCAGGGCAGAAGACTTTAGATTCCAGTGATTAGCACTAAGGGAGCAAATAAAGCCCCAGTTACAATAATTAATTAAGTCCTTTCAAAGTCCAAAACAGAAAGGAACAGGAGTAGGAAAAATTATTTTTATATTAATTCATGGAACTGTTAAAAATTCCTCCAAAGTGAATATATTCTGGCAGATTTCTGAGTTAAGAAAACAAGGTGTAGTTGAGATAAATACCAGCTGAAATTTAGTATAAAGTATACCTTCTCTACATGGACTTCTTTAATTTCAAGCTGCTCTGTTTCTTTCAACAGGCTTACTCTGGCATCTTCTAATGCTTTTATTTCTTCTTTTAATTCTGATGCTCGATTAAAATCCTGTAAAGTAATGCAATTTTGCAAAGCTTCTTTTGCCTCAATAAGTTTAACTTTTATTTCAGCCATCTAGGAAAGATATAAATTGTGTAAATATCAAACAAAACCTATTAATATGAAAATCTGTAGCAAACTAAAGAGTACACTCTAACATCTAAATGTCCCATAAGTTAATCAGTCAGACATATGCAAAGTTGTCTTCCTAAAACAGAGACCTGCAAATCTTTTAGGCTGACATAATCTGGGAACATTTTAGATACTCTTATAGTTTAATAATCAATCATTTGACCTTGTGAGAACAACCCTGAAAATGTACAGCAAAAGGGAATAAAAGACTTGAAGAACTACATTATATTCAAGTATTTCTTTCATTCAGAAGAGATTTACCTTGAGTTCTTTCTTTCTTGCATCAGCTGGGTCAATTTCAACACCAACAGTAACAATGGGTGCCCGAATCTCTGAGATAATTTCTGTAACCTGGTAAGTAAAGTTATAATTCAGAGTACATGATTTCATATATGTTCTATTTCAGAAAATGACATCAAACTGCTACAAAAAATTCCAATTAGTATCCACAATCTCTTGAAAAATAGAGCAAAATATATAAGTAAAAATGGAATACATTCTATTTGCTAGACAATTTTAGAAAAAAATGACCAAACAATACATTTGACTAAAAACTCTAAGATTATGGGAAGATAAAAGGTACATAGACATTGAAGATAAGTTCTCACATACTGCTTCAGAAACAGAAAAAATGAATACTGTCTAATCTTAGGTACCATGAAACTAAAATTCTCTGCCTAAAATCTTCAACTCCTTCCCTTGTTCAGCTCCATGGGAGCTAAATATAAAAAGCAGAATATTATTTTATTGTTTCTTTGACTATATAATGCATAAATAATGACAGCATAACTAAAGACTTTCCTTTCAGAGCCACTAGAGTTGGCAGATTCAGGAAAAGGCTGCATTCCAAATGAGGATACTTAAGCAGACACTGGATAACCACTAACTGGAAATGTTGCAGAAGGGATTTATGTATAAATCTGTATATATAAGGAGGGGTTGGAAAAGACAACCTGTGAATTAACTTATGATTTTATGAAAAGCAATGATGCAGGTCTGTCTTTTTTAGCTACCCCAGAGGAAATAAAACTTAGCAACAGTAATATTATGTAACATTTATTTCTGTATTTATAAAGCAATTCATGAACATTATTTCATTATTGTTATTCATATTTTGCAGACAAGTAAAAAACCTAAATTAAATAACTTGCTTAAAATCACAAAACCAGAAAGTGTCAGAGGTATGTGTAACTTGAGCCAGCTCTTGAACACTCTAGTGACCAATGCCCAATGTCACCTCTTCCCTAACCTGCTCCATTTCAAATTGATACAACACAATGTAAGTATGCTAAGAGGAGGAGATATTTTCTTAAATGTGTGTGTGTTTGTGAAAGAGAGATCTGGTTTTAAGTTTAAAAATTTGATAGACAAATTAAAACAAAAGGTAAAGACCAAGCAAAAGTACTGAAAAAAAGACAATTCTGTCATTGACCAAAACCTCTTATCTCTATCAACAATGAAGATAATTACTTACAATTTGTGTTCTCTTATTATCATCTGTAATGATGTGGAGCAGTCTCTCAACAAGAAAAGAAATTAGGGACATTGGGGTTGTGGGGAGAGTAAGAATCTCCTGTAAAATAGCCAGCAATCGTTTCCTGCGTTCAAAAAGAACTATTTAATTTAAATATGACAGCAGAAACACATTTTATCTCTAACATTTCACCTCCTCTACAGACTTAAATCACATGTTTCAGTTCTTTTTTATGTTTATCACCATACGTACAAAAGTATATGTAGAGATTTTAGGTCAAAAATTCATGTTCTGCAAAAAAAAGAATTTTTATAAATGACCTTACAATCTCATATAAATCAACATAATGAATGGTAAAATCCCAGAAGTGAATGAAATCTTTTAGAGAGTATTACTAGCCCTCTCTGTCATGAAGACAAATAGATTTTTAAGCATAAACATCCAATTTCATTGATTTATTTTAAATAAATTGAATGACGACCTCATAAAATAAAATAAAAAAATAAGAAAACAATAAATAAAAAGAAAGAATCCTCATGGAAAAAAAGATCGCATATATTTTATGTTTTCATACACACACACACAGAGGAAAATGGAGGAAGGGAAAGAGTATGTTTCCTTTTGTATATTACACATAGAAGAGAAAAGAAAATACTTTTTATAACATGTCAGAGAGCTAGGTTAAATACAGGGGTGGGCAAAGTAGGTTTACCGCTGTGAGTACACAAAACAGTTTACTCTTGCATTTTTACTAATTATTGTATTCTTTTCCACACAAACAACTGTAAACCTGCTTTTGCCCACTCGGTATATTTAATTATATTGTAACAAGACTGTATTTCAATAGAGGATTAAGAGCAAATCAGAACGAGGGTTAGCTCTCAGACATACCTTCCTCCTTCCTCACTGGTATCCAAAGACTTGATAATTAGAATCAATTGCTGACCTATGAACTCTTTTGTCATCAAATGTCCAATGTAGGAAAAATCATTTCTGTGTCCATCATCAACAACTGGAATGCTCTGAATATAACTAAAAGAAGAATTAATAAAAGGTAGAATGTGTTAAGAAACATTAAACAGCTCCCCATTAGGTCAGAAAAGGGTCTTTTTTCAGTTCACATTACTCCAAATATATGGATGTTTATACCAAGTGATACTAATTTGGTTTACAGAGTAAATTCAGTGCTATTGTCATGAACTGTTTTACTAACAAACTTACTGACTTGAATCAAAAGAATTTGAAAAATGTATTTTCATTGAATTCAAATTTCCTATGGGAAATTTTCAAGAGGTACATATTTGTTTCTCTCAAACTGATAACTAATTATTTCAATGTGACTAGTATTCTCTTATTTTTAATTTTCTTATTTTTCTATTACAGTTGATATTCAATATTATTTGATATTTGTTTCAGGTATATGTCACTAGTATTCTCAATTATAAAGTTCTGAATCCCTTCTCCAAAATCCAATTTCATAAAGAATTAGTCTTCATCATTCCTAATTAACCATTATTTTGTTTAAAAGAATGACTTTGGGTGGTGAGCACACAGCAATATACAGATCTTGTAACACAGAAACTCACACCTGAAACCTCTATGTTCATATTAATCATTGCCACCCCAATAAATTTAATTAAAAATTAATTAATTTAATTAAGTAAAACAGTAGTAATAATAGTAATGACACAAGTGATCCATGAATACAATGACCTTTTTAAAAGTCAGGAAAATACAGACAGCTTCATGAATTTGCATTACCCTTGCTTGGGGGCCCACTCAGCTCTGTATTGTTCTTATGTTAGTGCAGGTGCTACTGAACAGAACCGCCAACTACACTTGTAGTTAGTCTCACTATCACTGGCCACATTAGAGCCTTTTACAGCCCTCACCTAGAAAATATCCAGTAGCCCACAGAAGCGCTCTCTTTTGAAAGTGCTTAAACAACTAGGTGCCTTTAGGTTGGAATATGAAAAACAACAATCCAGATTAAAAATGTCATTTTAAGAATGTCAACAAAAATCAATTCCACTTCTGGAAATCAACCCCACAAAATCCCAAACAGACATAAAAATATACAAGGAAGTTTGTGGCTAGTGAAAGGAAGTTTGTAACATCAGTGAAAACTGTAAACATATAAAATGTCCAACAGAGTAATTCAATGATACCACCACACTATGGAATGATATGCTGTTGTTAGGACTGTGATATATTTATATGTACATATAATGTACATAGAACATATAATGGTCTCGGACACCAGTAGTTAAAAAAAAACCAATTATGTATAGTGTGCTATATTTTTTTAAAGTATTTCTGCATTTAGCATACATGTATATAAATGTAGAGAAAAGTTTGAAAGTATACACCCCAAATTGTTTGGTTGTTAACTCCAAGGAAATCAATGAGATTGAGGAATTAGGAGATAAAAGAGGAAATGCCACACTTTTATTCTACATACATCTGTAATGGAATTTTGACAAGAATGAATTAATGTTTTACTGGTATAACTTTAAAGTGAAATAAGTAAAAATTAGAGTAATTCAAATAATTTAAGAAAAAAGTACATTTTGAAAAGATTCTTAAAACAAAAAGCCAAATAGTAACAGTTATAATTAATACTAGAACTGGGAACAAACATCTACCCTGTCCGTTGAAAACTATGGCCCATGCATCAAATAAAGCTGACTGCTTGTTTTTCTATAGCTTGCAAGCTAATATTTTTACATTCTTAAATAGTAGTTTAAAATATGTATGTGAATATATAAACATGTATAAATATATGCATGTGAAAATTATACAAAATTCAAATTTTAGCGTCCATAAAAGTCTTATTGAAAAATAGTCAAACTTTCACTACATCTTGTCCTTGGCTGCTTCTGCACTCACAGCAAACTGAGTCACTACGACTCTCACATATTTACTGTCTGGCACATAGAAAGCTTGCTAACCCATTTCAGAGTAACACATCATCATCACTACATGGAGAAATGTACAGAACACATCTGAAGTTTTCAGGAAATGTCCCTAAACATATTTTTACTTTCTTCAGAAACACTCACTGCGTATACTTATTTATCGTTATCTGTCCCCCACCCCCCAAAAGTGGTTCTGACTTATTCCCAGTCAACCTGTCCCTGAGGGAGGGGGTTGGTGGGGGTCTGACACAGAGAGCAATACAAGTACATTCCAAACCAAAGGAAAACATTTTACCTCAGTAAATACTCTGCATATATCACGGGCTCTGGCAAAATCTGCTCTAAAAATTCTTCACCTTCATCTCCTTTTGACTTCAAATATTCACAGAGGGCACGCCAATACAAAGCATTTTCAGGAGTTAATGTTTCCATTGGAATCAATTTCCTTCATTTAAAGGAGAGAAAACAGAGAAAGCATGATTTTAATATCCAGTTAAAAATTTGAACTGCATAGAAAAATGGGATTAAGAAGCAAGTGATTTATAATCACTCCCCTTTTAAACTGTGAAGTCATTAAGTTATCCACAAAAAAAGAATGAAAATATTTAGACCAAAAAAAAAATCAAATAAGCAAACATACTATAGGGACGCATGTTGTTGGACTTTCCATAGTAGGTTAATGCAAAAATCAAAGTAACAAAATAAAAAATTAAAAATGCAGCTAAAGTAGTCTATGATAAAGTAGTGAGTTCTTACACAAGGGAAAAAATTGACATCCACTAGAACAAAACAAAAAAAAATAAGAGGGATAGATAAAAAGTATTGATACAATCAATCTGAAGTAATGAGGGGAGGGGACTAATATTCATTACAGAAGTTCATCAGTATTACATTTCAAATAATGAATACTTTATATACCTGTTATCGTTATGTTTACAGATTTCTGCCAGTTCATTAAGAGGAGTCACTGAAAATAAGGCATTGAGAACAGAGACTGCCACTTCAGAAGAATTTTCCACATCCAACCGATGAAGTAACTCTAATACATTTCCTTCAGCAAAACGCAGCCAGCCCTGGAGAAGATGCTTCTGCGTTGCTTGTTTGACAGCCTCTGTTAAATCATATGAAACATAGGTGAGCAAGGCTCCCTCTAGCTCCCATTTCCTGTATTTTGTCTGTTTTAATTCATTTACCAGATCAGTGTTAACATGAGGTTGATATTTACAATAAAAATGTAATGAAACTAAGAGACAGAACAAAGCATACTAACAAAAAAATAGAAGTACAACATATTGCAGAAATCACTGATGCTCACTTCCGAATAGAAATGAAGGTCAGAACCAGATACACAACCACTACCACAGCCTTGCATTCCTTCTCCCCTGGGCTCAGCAGGCTTCAGGTCTTAATCTGGACTACATAACACATATTAGTTCACTTGCTGACTGACTTCATCTGTTCCACACGATGCTATCTGCAGTAGTGAATCACACGAACATACACCACTGAACAAACCTATTCTTAATTTTTAAAGGCATCCTAATCATTAATCCTGTGACAATAAATGTTTTCAACCTCAGCAAAATTAAGCCATCTTAGCCTTCTCATACAGATTGGAAATTTAAACTAGATCATTCCTCATCGCCCTGTAAACAGATTCTCTAGTTTTAACAGGAAGAAACAAAAACCAAAAAACAAAGAAAATGATACTAGTATGGCCATTCCTGACTGTTGTTTACAATGCATTGAACTCATTCATATCCAGATATACACAAAGGGGATAGATAGCATGTTTTTAATCCTCACCTGATGATTTTTTAGGAGCCCTGGCTCAGGACCAATCCCACAACCTAAGTATGTGCCCTGACTACATTAGAACAGCAATCAGTTTTGTGTACAGGCCAATGCTCCAACCAACTGAGTCACCAGGCCAGGGCAAGATAGCATTTTAATAAAGGAGAGAGAGTTGAAAAAGATGCCCAGCCAGGCATGGCTCATTGGTTGAGCGTCGACCTAGGATCCAGGCGATTAGGGTTCGATTCCTGGTCAGAACACATGCCTGGGTTGTGGGCTCAATCAATGACTCTCTCATCGTTGATGTTTCTATCTCTCTCTCTCCCTCTCCTTTCCTCTATCTGAAATCAATAAAGATATATTTAAAAAAAAAAAAGAGATCATGCCCTATTTCTGATATAAATTAGCTCTATAGCCTTAAGCTATAGTTTCTCCATCTGTAAAACACAGGAAAATTGAAACTAACTCTGCTCCTTCAAGGTATTAAGATCTTTAACCTTAAGAAATGTTTTCTACATTAATCAGAAAAAATATATGTACCCCGATGGTCACAGCAGCACAGTTTACAATAGCTAAGATCTGGAAACAGCCCAAGTGCCCATCAGTAGACGAGTGGATAAAAAAGCTGTGGGACATTTACACCATGGAATACTATGCAGCTGCAAAGAAGAAGAATCTCGTACCCTTTGGGACAATATGGATGGATCTGGAGAAAATTATGCTAAGTGAAATAAGCCAGGCAGCGAAAGACAAACATCACATGATCTCGCTTATACGTGGAATCTCAAGAACTTAATAAACTAATGAACAGAATAGATTCAATGACATGGAAGCATAGATGAGACGGACGAATGTCAGAGGGATGGAGGAGGGTGGGTGGGTGGAGGGGGAGAGAGTAACCAAAGAATCTATATGCATATATGCACAACCCAAGGACACAGACAATGGTGGGAAGAGGGACTAGGGAGGGGGATGGGACGGGGTGGAATGGGTTATTGGAGAGAAAAAGGGGCATCTGTAATATTCTAAACAAAAATAAAAATTAAAAAAGAAAAAAAAAATGTTTTCTATACAATACACGGAGATGAATTTCTACAGGCTGTGGAAATAGGCTTACCTGACTTAATTTAGGACACCTGTTTCCTAAATCTTAAGTCTGAACTCAAAATCTACTTAAGTTTTATATGAAGATGTCTAACTTACCTGATCTGTCATTAAGACCTTGTTGAAGGAGCATTACTCTCTGAGCAATGGACATTGCTCTCATATGAACCTTTTCACCTAAAACCTTAAAGAGATAATATTAAAAAGATGGTCATTAAACTCAACATCGTTTACACATTTCATAACTAGCAATAACTCCTTCATTTAAGAAAATTACCCTTCAAAAACAAAAAATATCTGGTAACCCATTTAATGCAATAAAATTCTACTTAAAGTACCTATACTCTCTAAGCGTGAAAATCTCAATTAAAGAAATCATTATTATTTGCCAAATATTTTTCAAAAGTATTTCAAGAATATGGTTTTTTGTCTTCTAAGGATATGCCTACACAAAATATTGAACTTATTTACCTGATAAGCCAGCTTTCTGACAGCCTCTTTCACGTCCTTGGTGCGTCCTACAATTTTTGACAAAGTCTTTGCTGATGGTACAATACATGACAGCACTGCCCGCCTAACTTCTGGATTTGAATCATTTTCAATCAAAGTAGCATATGCTAAATATAGAACAGTATATTTTAGTATATTAAAGAAATATTTCTTTAACCATAATCATAAGATAGCACACATTTTGATATTTAATAGTATCTTTAAAGTGATAAAAATATCACTTTCTAGTCTTACATATTTAATTCTAGCTGAAGATTTTCTTCTGCCAACTTCCATTAACAAGGACAGAATGGGAAATTACTCAATGGACTGCGCATGAAAGCTAAAATAAATAGCCGTAAAAATTATGGAAAATTCGTCATTAAGATTATGTCTCTGCTACTCTTCAAGATTTAAAAGAATGTCTAATATAGCAAGCAGTTTACTTTTAAACTGATATGGTTTTATTTAGGGCTCGTTACTATTCTGATTTTTAATGAGTTCTAAAAAGAAATAAGTCATCTAAAGTAGCGAGAGAACTACTCTTCACATAACCTAAGGATTTCTTTGCAGTATAAGGAATTCCAATAAATCAGTAAGATGAACCAACAGAAAAATGGGTAGAACACATTAACAGGCCTCATATAATAGAAGAAATAATATTGGCTGCTAAATACCCAAAAAGATACATAACAATGGCATACATCATACATCCAAATAAGCAAAGAATTTTAAATCTGACAATACCAAACATTAAAAAGAATATGGATCACTAAAGACTTCTATGCACTTTTATTGTGAATATTAACTGGTAAACTTTCTAAAAAACACTTGTATCTAACTAGTAAAGCTGAGTGCACATATATACCCTAGAAAAACTCTAACCTGTCCACTAGAAACCATGTGTAAGTTCATAGAAACAACAGTTTTTCAAAAGCAAAATAACTGAAGACAACTAGAAGGTCCATCAGTATTAGAAATAATAAGCTGTTTTATGTTCATACTACAGAATTCTATAAAATAGTAAATAAACAGATCAACATGGGTGAATGTTAGAATTAAAAATAATGTTGAGAACACAGAAAAATATAGTATAACACACAGAGCATACAAAATTAGAGGCAAAGCTTAACATTATTTAGAGACACACATCTAGTTAATTGTTTAAACAAAAAGACAGGAGAATAAATCCAAAATTCAGGATAATCATTATCTCTGAGAGTGATGTAACTGGGGTGGGGCTATAAGTTAGCTTCCAAAGTTACTAATGATGCTCTATTTTTTAAGTTGGATTGTATCTCCTTGGGTTTGTTTTTTTTAATCATATATATACATATGTATATACCTTCACATATACATAGTTCTAAATAAAAAATTCATCTATTGGTAACTTAAAAGTCAACAAAACTGAAAAAGGATTTTTGTAACTACACATACCATTAGCCACTGGGCATTCATCATCTTTGGGATCCTGAAGTCGTGAAAGAGCCAGAACTGCCTGTAACCTCACATTTGGAATTTTATCTTTCAATCTAATAAGCATGGCTTCATTAATCTTATCAAACAAATCATCATCAATCTGAGCATTTTCTGGCATGTTTCCCAAGAGCTTGTTTATGAGCTGGCACACTCTAAATCTAACTGCATTGCTGTTTGCTTCATGAGACTGAAATGGAAACAATCAAAATTTAGTCACATATCATTAGTAAATAATCACATATCATTGAATTCTGTACATTTAGAATTCAAGAAATTACAACAGTAATTCATTCTTGCAGAAAAACTATGCTACCTTGATTCACATGCATCCTAAAAATACATTATATAAATTCTCAAAATATACAGTCTGAAGTATTTGCTTAATTACAAGAGTATATTCCTCTTTGCAGGAACTCTTCCTTTACTGCTAAAATAGAGAACTCATTTAAAACAAATGTATGGGAGAAGAGCTTTAGAGGGGTCAATAAAAATTTAACGCTGGTGTTATTTTAGAAGTCGACCTGTTACAGGGTATGGGGGAGAAAGGGTGATGGACAGAGACTTGACTTGGGGTGGTGAACACCCACAATACAGAGTACGCAGGATGTGTTGTAGAATTGTGCACCTGAAACCTGTATATTTTTAACCAGTGTCACCCCAATAAAATAAAATTAAAAAGTTATCTTTTAACTTTTCATCTAACAAGAGTTCTAATATTTCCTACAAAAAGCAGACTCGTTCACAGGCATTTTCTCATTGACCAGATATTTCAAGTCTCTAAAAAATACAAACTCCCACGGCCCGTTTCATATAACAAAATTTTCTACGATTACTTCCCCAAAGTGCTGGTTTTCATAATACCTTTAATAGGAAAGTACACAAGTAATTTAAAAGGCCTGTGTCTTCCTCTTCATCATCTTCCACATCTGACTGGTGAAACGAGGTAACAAACTTCGCTGCGAACTCGATCACCCTCTCCACGACGGGCTCGCGTTTATACACCACCATCGCATACTTAAGGTGATGAACGAACTCCTCGTGAAAACTTACTTTATCTTCCGTCTGAAAGACAAAAGAAACCCTTCGCAAGCTGCGCTGATACAACCCTATTTCCCCAGCTTTACCCTACGGCTGCGGAAAGCCTGAGCCGTAACCCAGACACACTGAAGTCACTACTTAGTAAACTCTGAATTACCCAAACCATCAAAAGGGAAATAAATTTGCACGAGTTTCTCTCCAGAGAAATTGACTTCTGCCAGGGAGAAACCTTAATCGTGCATTTTGACAATGAAAGGATTGCTTTTTGCCCCCAATATCCCTAAATCCTCAATATGCCTTGGTACCAGTTTTGTAAAAACTTGCTTCACGAACCCAAGATTAACAGCGGCTTTAATATTTTATACGTAGTCTTAGTGTTGCACAGAAACTTCCTTTTGATATAACTTCCACACCTATTTCATATCTTCAAGGCCTATTACATTGACTTTTTCTTCAACCCCCCCCAATAGTTTATTTTCCCAGAATTCACTGTCCCCTTCTTCTCACGGCTCCGCTCAAAACAAACAGTATTTACATGAACAGGAAGAGCCAGATCCTAACAACTAATTTGCTATTTGGGGATCTGATTCCATTTAGCCGCGGGGAGAGGTTAGCACAGGGTGACTGGCGTCGGCGGTGACCTGAGGGACAACCACCCCTGGGCCACAGCAGTGGGCACCCACCCTGAGGCCCAGCGCCTGCGGCCGGTGGCCTCGGAGCCCGCGTTTCTCTCCCACCTCACCGCCTACGGAGCACAACGGCCCGCGCCGAGGCCGCCGGGGACGGGGGTTCCGCCGGGGACGGGGGTTCCGCCCGGCGACGTCCCGCACGCAGCCACGACCGGAGGCTTTGCAGGAGGTTGGAGGCGCGGTGCGCTGAGTCCGGAGGGTCACGGGAGGGCGAGGGACAGCGGCGGCCAGGGCCCTCGGGGTCGGGCGCGCTTACCGTGCGGTAGGTGCGGCTCAGCGCCACCACCAGCTTCGCCTGGTTCTGGTGCGGCTGCTGCGCCAGCTGGAAGGCCTCCTTAATGGGCAGCAGCCTCTTCTCTGCCCCCATGATGGCGCGACCCGGCGGGGACTCGCCCTGCGGGAGCTCGGCCGCAGCGGGACCGTGGGACCTCAAACCAAATTCCCCGAGTCCACTGCGACTCCCCAGCGCGCGCCGCGGAGGGCGTGGTTGCCGCCAGAGCGTTTAAATAACTCCCGCGGGAGAAGGAAATATCGCGAGACTGCTGAGCAGGCGCCCGGCGGCGAGAGCGGGAAGAGAGAGCTCCACCCACCTCAAACTCTGCGTTGGGGCGCATGCGCTTAGGGCTCATCCAGCCGTTTTCGGGTGGGAAGTGGCATTTCTCAGAGGAGGGGGCGTGGGCTCGCCCGGAAGTGGTGCCGGCTGGCGAGGGCGAGCGGAGCGGCGCTGCGAGTGTCCCGACGGAGCGGCGTTAGGCCTCAGGCGGCCGTGCGCAGGGCGTGAGGAGAGAGAGGAGGAGGATTCTCCATGGGTGAGAGCAGGGAGTCTGCGGGGGGAATATTCCTGCTCCGACCGGAGGGGAGCGGGGGAGCCCGGGAGGAGGGGCTGTTTGGCCGTCCGTCGGGAAGGGAAGGAAGGAGCGGGTACCGAGGGCCGGGCCCCGCCGGCTTCTGCTGAGAAGGGAGCCGCGGCCGGGGGGCCGTTCCGAGGTGGCCTGATGGACGCGGGCCGCCGGCTTTCTGAGCCCTGGGCCCCCGGTGGCGGACGGCCTGCGGCGGGGAGGCGGGCGGGGGCCCGCCGCGAGGAGAGGCTGTTCAACGTGGGCGCAGCTCGTCCTGGGTGTGCCAGCTTCCGAGGCCCAGCTTTCCGCGGCGCCTTAGGACATGTCCTCACAGGAGAGCAGACAATGGCAGCGTTCCGGGGAGTGGTTGAGATATAAACTTGGAGTGCCTTCGAGCGGGACCTGAGCCTTTAAACTTTTTTTAAAAACGGGGTTAGGTCAGACGGCAATGAGCATCTCAGCACCCACAGCCGCCCAAAGACATAGGTGCCAGAGCCGCCCGTGGGTGCTGTTCCTGTCGCGTCCCCGTGCCTCCCCAGCAGTAACGGGCTTTCTGAATTCACTGTTCATTTGTGTGTATTAACAATATTTGAGTGCATCTCTGAAAAAGTATACTGTGTTGTTTTCGCGTTCTAGTATGAATGGTCAGATATGCGGTTTCCTTTTTTCAGTCATTGCTTTTGAGGTTTATTCGTATTGGTCTTTTCCTAATAGCAACTTACATCTGTGGACCCTTACGTGCCAGACACTGGTGTGAGCACGTTACTTCCTGGAATCTTTGCAAACGACCCCTGTGAAGTAACTTCTGTCTCCTTTAAAGATGAGGAAACTGAGGCACGGGTTGCTGTAGTATCTATTGCATGAATATGCCATAATTTATTCATCCATTCTCTTCCTGTTCCTAATTCCCGAACCGTTTTAGGCACTCAGACGATAAAGTAATGAATATGGAAGCATTGGGGTTGCCCATAATTTCAAAATTATCAAGATGTCTAACTTCTCAAAAAGCATTTTAACTTAGTGCAAAAGTATAAAGGCCTAAGGGTGCATGGAACGTGCTGATAACATTTGTAAACTGGCTGTAGTTCACATGTGGACTGCCCGGAAAGTTGTGGTAAAAGAAACCTAGAAAGGGCATTCATTTTTTTAACCAAGTATATTCAGATTATCATTTCAACATGTTAGTAACATAAATAATTAATGAGATAGTTTACTTTTTTCCTGCTAACTTTGAAATTGGGTATTATTTTACACTAACCACATTTCCTGTGCTCAGTAGACACATAGAGTGAATGGTACAGTATTGGATAGTGCAGAACTATTTTTACTTTGAGAACCTCTATATGTACCATTTGTTTTTATGTAGAGTCCAACTGGTAAACTATAAATTAGAACAAATATTTGGAGGCATTTACTATTTTGTGGCCTTTAATTGCTCAGCTCTCTTCATGCTTTGGGTGCCTGCTACCTTTGTCGCTGTGTTTGTGAAGTTTCTAACAGTACTGTTTCCTTTACTGTATTTTAGTTGGCTGTCTTGCTGCCTCAAATGAGAGATGACTTCATATGAGGCATCTGGCCACCAGAGGTCAGCCTAACTATACTTTAATTTTTTTAGGATTAATAACTTTTTTGTTCAGTATTTTTTGAATATTATAATCTGGAGAATTTATTAAAAGATAGTAGATTGCAAAATGAAAAGATAACCTTTGCAATAGGAGAAGATATTTGCAAACCATTTATCCCAAAGGAGGTTAATATCCATAATATATAGGGAACTCAATGTCCAAAAAAACACACAAAACTTTCTTTTAAAGTAAGCAAAGATCCTGAATAGACATTTTTCCAAACAAGACATACTAATTGCCAACAGGTACATGAAAAGGTGCTCAGCATCACTAATTGTCAGGGAAATGCAAGTCAAAACCACAATAATATAACACCTTGCACCTGTTAGGGTGGTTATTATCAAAAAGTCAAAAGAAAACAAATGTTAGCAAGGATGTGGAGGAAAGGGAAACCTTGTACGTGTTGGTGGGAATGTAAATTGGTACAGTCAGTATGGAAAACAGTATGGAAGTTCCTCAAAAAATTAAAAATAGAACTACCATATGACCCAGCAATCTCACTTCTGGGTATACATTCAAAGGAAATAAGGTCACTATCTGAAAGATATCTCTGCATGCCCATGTTTATTGCAGCATTATTGACAGTAGCCAACTTATGGAAACAGCCTAAGTGTCCATCAGTGTATGAATGGATAAAGATGTGAGACACACACGCGCGCGCGCGCGCACACACACACACACACACACAGGAATATGCAGTCTTAAAAAGAAGGAAATTCTGCAATTTCAACAGCATGGGTCAATTGGAAGATCATTCAGCTAAGTGAAATAAGGCAGACACAGAAAGACATATACTGCATGATTCCACTTATATATAGAATCTAAAAAAGTCAAACTCAGTAACAGAGTAGAATGGAAGTTAGCAGTAGCTAGGGTGTGTAGGAAATGGGGAGATGTTTGTCAAAGGGTACAGACTTTGAGTTATAAGATGAGTGAGTTCTGGAGACTAAGTGTACAGCATGGTAACTATAGTTAATGATTAGTATGTATACTTGAAATTTGCTAAGAATGGATCTTAAGTGTTCTTTCTCACCACCCCCAAAAAATGGTAACTGAGGTGATAGATAATGTTAATTAGCTTGATTGTGGTAATCATTTCACAGTGAATGCGTATTTTAAACACCATAGTTTCACTGTGTTGAGGCTTACCTATTTCTTGAATTTTACTTTTGGAGCTATGATAAAAAATAACATAATAGCAACTTTGGGAATAAATATTTTCCTGTTCTTGGGAAACTTAGTCAAAGAAATAACAAAACTAAAGAATTTGTATGGTGAGACTGTTTAGTTCCGAAATCATAGAAAAATCATTCTTTAAAGGTAAATTCTACATGGGCATATATAGAGTAGGCGTGGTTAATTCAGTTTTGATATGGGAAAACTGTGCACACGGAATGTAAAGGAATACCAGTGATGGGCTCATTCTAGAATTTATATATGCCTACAAAGAGACTGTCTTATTTCTAAAGTAGAATGAGCCTTTTAAAGCATGCTTTGAGTAACACAATGACTGAAATGTATTCAATGATCTTGCAGATGGAATTTGGTTGAAATGAACATAGTAAAAATATAAGATGACAGAAGTATTTAAAGCCAACAGCTTCTCCTTTCTCAATAAAATAACCACTTATGGTATGTTTTGAATTTTCTTTTTCAGAGTGAACTAGGTAAAAGTATTATACACTTAAGTATTTGCATTCATGTTCATTCTTAAAGATCAAGTTATAAGCAGTTCTCTTTATATTGCTTTAGTAGCTTCATGTTTGTTGGTCCTGCTGTAATAAACTGTTTAATGTGCCTTTGTCCAACATATTACCAAGTCAGTTAAATATAATTTGGGAATTTTGTCTCCCTAAAATAAAAACAGAACATATTTGTATAGTTACAGCAGGCCTTCATCATTCCCTTACTAATTTTTTCAAAAAACTTCCTAAGTCCCTAATATGTGCCAGACACTGCTGGGAACTGAATTAGATAAAAAGAATGTATAGAAGCCAGAGAAATATTTTTTAGAGGACTATTCCTGACATGAAGCCGTAGCATACAATCTTATTACTACAACTCTGTGTATATTTGAAACTAGAGATGTTTACTGACTTTCACTTTGGAACTCACTCCTACAGAATGGCATAAATAGGATTTGATATTTTGGTTTTTGCTTTTTTTATTTAGAGCTATACCTTTAGTACAACCATATTGCAATGTATACTTCTAATGTGCTTTCACCACGTTTTACCTAGCCACTCTAGGTTTCCAG
Source organism: Miniopterus schreibersii (assembly GCF_964146895.1). NCBI lineage: Eukaryota > Metazoa > Chordata > Mammalia > Chiroptera > Miniopteridae > Miniopterus > Miniopterus schreibersii. The sequence goes on along the minus strand of NC_138101.1, from coordinate 8,462,042 downwards.
TGATGGAAACCTAGAACTCTTCTAAATTTTTAGCATCAAAGATGAAGCATCAGAATACATGTTGGTCTTATGAGAATTTCTTTGCTATATTTACCCAAGAGTAGAATTGCTAGATCATGAGATGTGCAGATAGTTTGACTAAGTAGGACTACCAATTGCTCTTCAGAAAGGTTGTCCCAGTCTATAATCTTTGGTTCCTAAAGGGGTTCTTTTAGTCTTCTCACTAACACTTGACATTGTCTAGCTTTCTAATTTTTTACCAAATAATGGAATAATGTGGTATCTCTTTACTCATATGGTTAATGGCTTATCGCTTTTCCCTTCTGTAAATTAGTTGTTTTTGTCCTTTGCCCATTTCTTTATTGAGGTTGCTACTTTTTGTTGTTGATTTGTAAACTTTGTTCTTTATGTCTTTAGTTCAGTCAAGAAATGATTAACTTTGATGTGATCGAATTCATCATTTTTTGGTCTTGTGATACCTTGTAAAAGGATTTATGTAATACATTTTCTAGTTAGTATTACTGGTACAGAAGTTAAGAGAGCCTGGGTTCAAATTCTGACTCTATCAGTAGATGAGTGAGCTTAAGCCTTGTGTAAATGGGAACAATAAAAGTACCTTTCTTATAGGGTTTGTAGGAGAATTTAAAATGAATTAACATTTAGGCAGTTTCTAGAACAGTACCTGGCAAATAGTAAGTGCTACATAAATAAATTAATGAATATTCATAAGCAGTTAATCTCAGATCCAGAAACTTTGTTGAGCTCTTGTATTAGCTCTAATTGTTTATACATTAGTCTTTTTAAAAATTAGATGACCATATCACCTGTTAATTAATAGTTTTATCTCTTTTCTTCCAGTTCTTATACCTGTCATTCTTTTATTATAACATTGATTAGAACTTTTCGTTCTTTGTCAGATCATGGTCATCCTTATCTAATTTCATTTTTCAAGGGAATATATCTAAAGTTTCTCATTTAGTATAATATTTGCTAAAAGATTTTGGTTGTTAACTTTTACCAAGTTGAGAAAATAACTTTCTTTTGCTAGTTTGGTAAGTGGTTTTTGTGCTTTGTTTTTTAAAGCATAAATAGGTGTTAATCAGGAACTAACAAAGGTTATCCACAGTTGATAAAATTATTCTTTGTTTTTTTTTTGTGGGGTTTTTTGTTTTTGCTTTATTACTGTGGTAGGTTACATTTAGACATTTTTCTGAAATCGAGATATTCTTTCCTGGGATAAGCTCAACCTGATTAGAACATAGTTTTCTTTTCTTTAATATACTACTAGTCTTGTTGAGTAATATTTGGGATTTTTTGCAAGTGAAATGAACATATACTTATTTGGTTCATAACTAGATTTAGAATTAATAATTATCCTCATGAAAGCTAGTCAGTTTATATACATTTTTCTTTTTTCTGGAACAACTTATATAAATAGGTATGAATTTTCTAGGAATTAATGGGACTCACTTATAAAACCATAGGGGCCTGTGTTTTAATAGGCAGTTGTTACCTTTTTATTTTATTTAATACTTATAGTTTATTCTATTGAAGTTACCTGTTTCTTCCTGTATGAATTTTAGTATTTTCTTCTAAAATTTCGTCATTTCATCTAAATTTTCATATTTTAGCATATATTTGTCATATTTTTATTTTTAATCTGTTACTTTAAGTCTTTCTTGAATAAGTCTCACCAGTTTTGTTTTTTTATTCATACTTTCAGAAAATATTTTAGTTTTATCAATCTTCTTTGCTGCTCTTTTATATACTATTTAATTTCCTTTATTATTTCCTTCCTGCTTATTTTACTATTGCTCTTTTCCAATATCTTGAATTGAATTCTTAACTTGTGGATATTTAAACTTATTTGTTTTCTCATCAGTGTGTTCAAAGCTATAAATTTCTTTGAGGGACTGATTTGGCCATGCCCCACAAATTATGCCTTGCAGGTAGTCTGTATTATCATCCTGTTTTACAATTTCTTAATATCCTTTATAATTTCCATTTTAACCCCTAAATTAGTTATGTCCCAAAATAGGATTGCTTTTAACTAACATTTAGTATCTACTTCTATTGCATTATGGTCAGAGAATTTAGTCTGAATGAAATGGCCCTTTGGAATCTAGTTATATTTTATAATTTAATGCATGATCTATTTGTGTGTATGCACATTCAGATATCTATTGGTTGGTATTATTCTGTTTACTTATGTAATCCTTAAAGTATATTAATATTTTAACTGTTTTCATGCTTTTTTTAAATCCCTGCTTATATTTCCCCCTTCAGTCCTATTAGTTGTTACTTGAGAAATTTTGAGTATGTGTGTTCAGGTGTATGTATGATAATAAGTACAGCAGGTCCTCAAATAACATCCTTCCCATAGGGGCTTAACTCTTGCTTATATCAATTAACCTATAGTAACAGCATTTTGTTTAAAGTTGCAGAGCCTATTAATGACATTACTATGAGGATTTAACTGTATATCACTTTATTCAGTTTATTTTACTAGTATTATCGTCCATCTTTGTCCCTTATAATTTTTGGCTTAAAATTTTTTTTTTTAATATATCTTTATTGATTTTGGAGAGAGGAAAGGGGAGGGAGGGAGGGAGATCAATGATGAGAGAGCCATTGATCGAGCCCGCAACCCGGGCATGTGCCCTGACTGGGAATCGAACCCCGATCTCCTGGATCCTAGGTTGACGCTCAACCGCTGAGCCATGTCCAGCCGGGCTTAAAATCTTTTTTTGTCAATGTTAAAATTGCTATCCCATCTTTATTCAGGTCGACAGTTGCATGATATTTTTTTTCATCCTTTTATTTTTGACCTTTCTATGTTTTTTTGCTTTAAAATGTCATTTGTTAGCAGCATATTACTGAATCTTGTTTTATTTTTTTAATCCAGTCTGAGTGTCTGCCTTTTAATTGTGAGCTTAACCTGTTTACATTCAGTGTAATTCCTATTGTATTAAGATTTTTACTTGCCAGTGTCACATAACGTGTAGAATGTGATCATATGATCACAACCTCTGGGGTCCCTGCAAGAGTCCTAATATCTAGCAGCTCTACAAGGACAGGTCTCTTAAAACTAATCCTACCAAGCATATCTAAAGGTAAAAATATATATATATAAATATAAAAGAGTTTTTATAGTTCTCTCTTTGGAGTTTGGGACATAAGGGATCTACTTTAATGAAAGTAATTTTATGGGCTAGAACTGCATATTTTAAAACAAATTGGCCCTGATATGTACCAACAAAGGATTAAAATGGTCCCAGGCTCTCTCCTTCCCAATTTTGTGATTTTAGGGGCCATTCCCAGTAGGAAAATCTACCTAAGCCTATAAGATAGAGATGGGAAAACCAAAAAGGCTTCTTGTTCAGCATCCATGTATTTGGATACTCATAGATAGACAGTAATATTACCTAGTGCTTTCAGGCTTTAATATCATGTGTCTAGTCTTCTCATTCACAGGTTAAGGCTACCTTTCCAGATAGTCCAACAGCTAAGTCACCAGTTTCCAAGGGCATTTGCACCACCTATGGAAAACATCGGATCCGTGCACACCAGATGTCCTTGACAACTCATCCCACCATTCCCCTGCACAAAATTTGCTGCACCAGCAGACTATGAAAGTGACCGCTGAGCTTCTTTTTATTACCAAGTAGCTATAATATCCCTGACATCAAAACAGAGGACACAAGTGTCTCTTCACAGTCATGACCAGTTGAGACCACGCTAAGAAAATCAGCTTGCCTACATGAGGACCCCTTCTCTTCTTGGGTAGCCAGGATTTAAAGGAGAGACTCTGACCTGTGCCACTGGTAAGTGACTAACACTTTTACACACACTGAACTGGTCCTGAGAACTGAGATGTCTTCTTTGTAAAGTGAAGACTATACAACATAATCTCGAAGAACCGCACAGTGGTGCAAGCCAGAGGCGTGTGTGTGTGTGCTGGACTCAGAAACAGGCAAGTTAATCTTGTTGAAAGGATTTTCCATCTTTTGTTTCTATTTGCCAGTGTTAGTGTTTTGCTGGCTGCAGCTGTTACCTTTTTCTGGTTCCTTCTTCTTTTCTAATGGGTCCCAGAAATCCCTCTCCTGACCCCTTGTCAGAATCAGAAAGTGAGGAAGAAGGAAGCACTCACTACCTAAATGAGAGTTCTGGGGAAGAGTGGGAGTCCTCTGAGGAAGAGGACCCTGTGGTGCCCAACCTCACACCTCTTGAGAGTCTTGCCTGGCAGGTTAAGTGCCTTTTAAAATACTCAACTACTTGGAAACCTTTAAATCCTAATTCCTGGTTATATCATGCTAAACTCTTAGATCCAAGCACACCAGTCCATATACTTCGGGAGATAGGTCTAAGGCTCTCCCATTGCTCCCATTGTGTACCCAAACTGGAACCAATTCCTGAATGGCCACCTCTGGCTTCTTGTGGAGTCCCACCTTTTCAGAAGCCCCTGACAAGTCCCAGCCGGCTTTCTAGAGATCATGCCACTCTAAATGGAGCACTGCAATTTGCCACCAAACAGTTAAGCCGAACCTTGAGTAGAGCCACTCCCATACCTGAATACCTAAAACAGATCCCTAATTCATGTGTTTCTGGTTGTTGCTGTGGCTGGTTAACTAAAACAGTTAAGGAAACAACCCGCACTGAACCCATCAATACCACTTACTCTTATACTGACTTCCAAAAGGCAGTTAACAAACTCCTAACTGCATCACTATAAAGATTCACCATTTGTTCTGATATCTCTTGTGTTTCTAATTCAGAAAATAGTACCAAGTTGCACAGCCCATAGCTGAGAAAGGAATGCCTCCCCAACCAAACCACTCTCTCCTGACAAGCCCAAGTACTACTAAGTACTGAATATCTATCCAAGAGGCCCATCACTCAACTACAGAAAATACACAGTGTGAGCATTCCCTTTGACAGATCCTGTGGATAAAACGAGAACATCAATAGAGAATTAGTCAAAAAGGACCATATTGCAAAGGATAAATTGACTATTCTCCACATTCAGTTCTCCCCCCAATTTACTCTGCCTATCTGAATGGACTCTAACTAGTTATCTAATTATTAACGGAAAGGAAAAGGTAGGCTACTACCCCTTTAGTTAGTAACAGCCGTTGTGGAAAGTGGGAAGTTATCTGCTCCAAATAATACCTGGCTGAGCAAACTTTTCTCTGACATTCAGTTATAGGGAGGTAGTTGAATTAAATTGAATAACTAGACAAAAGAAAATGGTGGGACTATAATTTATCCCCCAGCTTATATGGATAGGTCTACATATAGCATTAAACAGACAACTATTCTATAGAGAATGTATTTCCTGCGTCTTGGCACACAGACTTTAGTCGAAATAAAACACACTCCAAAAGACCAAAGTGAAAGGATTATTAAGAGAGCATTTATGTTTTCTGTATTAACTGCTAGTAGATTAAAGTATTTCAGTCTGTCTATTTCCTGGAGCAGCACTAAATGCACTTTCCCATCCATTGCAAACTTTTTAGCATCACTTCTAACTTTAAAGAACTTTACTATAGAAAATCTCATCCTAATACACCCTGAAGTTAGAGTTTTTTAGTGTCATTGTTTTTCTTCATAGATTAGCTTTAGATCTATCTGAACAAGGAAGTATATATACTCTTGTAAATGAGTCTTGCAGTGTTTATTTAGATGAGTCAAAATGTAGACGTCAACATAAATAAAATGCATGAGACTGTTAGATCTTTTCACATACCTATAATAAAGAGTGAAACCTGTGTATGATCCTGGTTAACTAGGTACCTACAGGGTTCAGAAAATAGATTGTTAAAGTTATATCGTACTGCCTTGTTCTAGTTTTGCTTTTTCCTATTCTCCATAACTAAGTGCTGTCTATAGTGTGGCATCAGAAACTTAAAGCATTAATGGAATCACAAATTCTATAAATGTGTAGCAACTTTAGGAGAGAGAGGAGTGTTTATAATCTAATGAGTATTTCTGCTGAGCCCTAATTGTCTTAAGGAAAAAAAAGGAGGGGATTGTAATAAGTAGAAAAAACATTTGTTAGTGGAAAATTACTAAACTGAAACCGTATCATACTGTTAGTGTAACTGAATGTATCAGAAACTGTTCCTATGTAGATGTTTTCTGTGAAACTGGTTTTTAAAATGTTACAGCCTGTTTTTCAAGGGGGAGGTGGGAAAGATAGATCTGAAAATTAAAATATGTTGATGTTTATGTAACCACAGTCTGTTCCTTCTGTGTGGGTGTGTGTGCGCGTGTGTATGTGTAAAAATGCCTTGCTCATAAATGCATTTTTGCTATTCACTCCTAAAGGATGCCTTTCCCCAGCTTTGCGGCTGAATAAACCAACAGCTTTGTACATGCTGAACAGAGTATGGTCATTTATTCTCAACAAATGAAATAGATCGTGCTTTGCTTAAGGTATATTCAACATTTACTAAGTGCTGAATAAAGTCAGTAGTTGTAGTGCCTGTATCTGTGCAGTGTCTCTGAGAGGAGGTGACTTGGCAACTCTAGAAAAGAAACATACTTGAAGAAGATAATGTGAAATGTTGTCAGTACCCATCGTGGAACCCACTTGTTTACATAATAACTAATTCCAGGTTGCACAAAAGGATAGGCACCTGAAGAAGCCTTAAGCCTTCACTTTTTGTGTGCCATGGATGTGGGGTTAGGGGTGAATTTACCACTTTCGTACTCACCCTACGTGGGCCTTTGGTAAAATGCAGTCACCATAATTAAGATAAAGAAGGGCACATTTATTCTCTATAGAAATATTTATCAAAGGACTAAGGAAACAATTTCTAAACCAATGGCCATTAATGTTATTTAAAGGTATTCTCTCTTGGTACAGATAGCCAGCCTCTCTTTGTTGAAGTTGTTCAGATACCTTAGGCTCAGAGAAGACCATAGTCATGTATTTTAAACCCATCAGCTTCCTAAGAAAGAAAAAGTCTGTGCATTGCAGAAAGACAGATGTTAGGTCAGCTTTAGGGAATTATCCTTGGGAGCTCCTATCACAACTATCCACCTAAAAAAATTGCTCTCATGAAAACTGTGTTTTGATATTAGAGTAGATTAGAGCAATTTAGGGACCTTAGAAGTCACTTGGGTTATTTTCTTTCTGATACATAAGTACTCATATCTTTAATAAATGATTCTCTGATTTTTGGCTCCAGTGTTAGAAACTCAGTATCTTTTGGAGTAGCCCATTAGTTTTAAATATCTCTTGTTAGAAATTTAGTCATTCATCTAATAACGTTAGGGAATGCCTACTGTAATCCAGATACTGGAAATGCAACATTAAATAAGATACTATACATAAGAAGTTAGTTTTAAAATATACTGATCCAAGATAAATTATCCCAAAGCTTTTGGCCATTGATGCTATTTCTGCTCTCTGGTAACATTAAATAAGCCTAATCCTTACAGTAGCCCTTAAATATTTGAAAGTGGGGTAGCCATCCAAATGTAGTGTAATTCATATGGAAGGCACGCTCCAACAATTAAACCCCACAAGGGAAAATCAGCTAAGGGTATAGATAAAATAAATAGGTATTTTTTACACAGATTTAAGTTGTGTATGCTAAATTCACAAGACAATGGCATACAAAGATCAGAGCCAGAAGTATTTTGCTCATATATATATACATATACACACACACACATGTATATATAGATGTAGATATATATAGAAAGTCTGGGTAAACGCCTGACTTAATGAGACAGTTTTGTAGAAGCTACTAGCATATGAGTCCGGCATGTGAGCAATATCCATTGGACTGAGGGAAAATTGAGGGAGCTGTACTACATGACACAAGCTACTTCTTATTTCTTCTATGCTATCAAATCTATGGTGTCTCTTTGCCAATTTTAAACAAAGTTTAGTTAATGGCTCTGTCTGAGTCTAATCATTGTATACAGTCTTCCACGTTCTTTCAGTTGGTGGCAGCTTTGGGATTATATAAAAGCTTTGGAAGTAGAACCAAGAAAATGGAAGGAAAAGGGGTATCACAATGACCTGACACTTGCTGGCTACCCAGCTCTGACCTAACATTTGCTAGCTACCCAGCTCCTGTTAGCTGTGAGAGCTATGACAAGCTCTTCTCAATGAGATATGCCTATTTAAAAATAATTTAAAATGGTGTGGCAGGCAGACAGTACCAGAGTTGTTTCTTATAAACAGCACTGAGTCAGCTGTTAAAATGTTAGCAACAGTTTGGGGTTGGATTATAAAACAGTAAATTGAATGGTGCTTGGGCAGTTTATTTGGGAAGACATAGATGAGTCCAACACAGGATATGAAAATCCCTGGCTAATTTGAAAAGTGATGCCCTATTCCCTGGAGTAGGACATAATCAGTAATCATCTAGGAGACTCAGGATCCTGATTGGCCAAGATTAAAACTGAGTTCCTAGTATATACAGAAACCAAGCTGGTATGGTGTCCAATTGGATTTCAACAGAAACCAGATGGAAGGGTCTTTGAGTTTGTAAATTAAGGAGCTGGTAATGTCTTCTTACTTGGATGACACTATGTTTAGGTTAACTGTTAAGCCCTTGCTCAATGTTACCTTTCCAGACAGTTTCCACTGTGGAACCTGATGCTCCAATATATATACTAGTGCTTTACAATGTATTAATTAGTCACTGGTCTAGTAGGGGCAACTTCCTTTGGAAGGTACCCGAAAAAGACCCTGGATTAGCTTTTATGATTGCACTCTGAACAACCAGAATGACTTGGTAATGTGGCAAGAGTTCTGTTGACACAGTTAAGCCAACCACAACCGAGAGAGAGACTAAATTCCTGTATCAAAAGCATTAATATTGGCCACAGCCTGTGCATTCCATGGGGACTTACCACAAAGTGGGTTTTATGGTGTTAGCCCCTAACCACCTGCCTGGTAGTGATGTAGAATTACCTAATGGCTTGAATGCTTTGGTCCAGAACCCAAATTCCTTCTTTGAATCCAGCTTTTTTTTTTTTTTTTTTTTTATGTTGGTCATTTTCTAGTTATAACATTTTTTTAAATGTGTTGGGTTGCTGGGTTTAGCACATAAAAATGCAAGACACCCAAATTTCAGATAAACAGTGAAATATGGGATATACTTATACTAGAAAAAAAATTTCATTATGTTTTCTGAAGTTTAACTGGCAGCCCATGTTTTATCTGGCAGCCCTATAAATGTGCTGGTAGCATTAATTCAGCTTGGGTTGTAGTAATGTAATTGTTGCCATGGGACAGTATGGTTCTGTCCATTATGTGGTGGTTTCTTACCTTCAAATTTCTTGATTGGGGGAGAGGGAGGCTGACATATTTGACACAAGATTAGAATGTTATAGGAAGGTGAGAAAGGAAGACCAATTACAGATATGAGAGTTTTTATGAAAGACACATTGTATTAGGCTAAAATAATCACATAACCATTAAACATTTCCAAACATTTTTATAATTATTAAAATTCTGTCTCAATAATAGCTAGATTGGGTTTGTTGTTTTCTTTTGTGTGTTTTTTAAGCAGTTACTTTCTCATGTTTGCAGTGAAGGGAAAAATTAAATATTTTTAAAATTTTAAATACTTGATAAGTAGCACAGTTCTGGCAGCTGTTCTTCATTGCAGGAAAGGTCCACAAATTTGGATCACCTATCTTTTCCTTCCAGAACCCCCAAAAGACTCAAGGATTTAAAGCACAAGGTACCCTGAAAGGTGAGGGTGAGGAGCAAAGTTTGAAACAAGGGGATTATTCGAAAGTTTATTTGTGCCCTCCTTCTCTAGCCAAGTGACTACTATACCCCTTTCTAGCCAAAGATTGGAGGCTTATATCTGGAGAAATTGAACCAAAGTCCCAGTTAGAATTGGGACCTGGGGGAGAGTGGTAGTGAGGTGCTGTACTGAAAACAGGAAGAGAGAATGCCTGTATTCTGAACATTATGAGCCATCAGTCCCTTCTGTCCACCCAGCTACATAATCTGGCAGCCAGGCTAATACCCAGCCCTGTCCACCCAATCCAGGAAAATGAACAATTAGAAAAACAGCTGCCCACTTGATTATTTGTTACAGTGAAACCCAGAGCCCACAAGCCCTGCTCATTCAGGCAAGGCTTTTGGTGACGAACTTACCATAAACTGATACCAAGAATAGTTAAACATTTGCAGAGACCTTCAGCAGTGAAAGATGAATACCAGAATAAAAGAGCCAGAGAGAAAACGAAATAATGCGGAAACATAAAACTCCCAAAGGATGCTATAAAAACATGAACAATCAGAAAATACAAGTACTGGAAAAAATAGGAGAGCCAAAATTAAACATTCAATAGGTGTGTTGGAAGACAAGCTGAAGAAATTTCAGAAAGTAGAACAAAAAGGCAAAGATGGAAAATAGGAAAGAACAAAAGGGGAAATTAGAGATCAGAATGGGATGCAGCATGTGAGAGCCTCAGAATGAGAGGACAGACAGGAGATGAAGAGAGGAAACAAAACTAAAGAACATGTCCCAAAATCATAGGGCATGAGTCTCCTAAACTAAAAGGGTCTGCTGAGTGCCTGGCACAATGAATTAAAAAATACAAAAGCACATCATGGTGTTTCAGGATACCAGGGTTAAAGATCCTAAAGGTTTCCCAAGGTGGGAAAAAACAAGGTTTACATAAAAGGATGTTTCCAGAATGGCATTTAGACTTCTTGGTAGCAACACTGGATGTTAGAAGACTATAAAAGCAAGTCCTTCAAATTTAAGGGGAGAAATTAATTCTGATCTAGAATTCTGTATCCAGACAATCCAGCCAAGTATGGGACTAAAATAAAGGTTAGACTTGCATGGTCTCAAAATTTTACCTTACCATGTACCCTTTCTTAGGAGGCCACTGGAGGATGTGCTTCACCAAAACAAAGGAGTAATCTAAGTAAGAAGGCATGGGATCCTGAAAACATAAGCTCTCACAAAGGAATGCAATGAAGGAAAGTCCCGGGATGACTACTGTGTCAAGTAAGTAGGATGGGGGTTTCAGAAAGTAGGTCTCTAGAAAACTTAGGGAAGATGTAGAAAAGAATGAGACAGATACTGGGAAATTAGGGGACAAGAATAAAATAATTACATAGAAAACTAGGTTAATGATAAAATAAGAAGTACACCACATACACATTTTTGGATGAATGTCACTGTGTCACAAAAGTAAATCTGAAATTTTATTTAAGTGTAATTATTACAGTTTTAGTAGTCAGATATAGTGGTCACATTAAAAATATAGTACAGTTGTATTGTCAGCAAATTGACTGATGATTCGGCATCATACACCACAATTGCAGTAGGTGCTCACCTTCGATAAGATGTGCATTGCAGAAAATTTTTTCAGAAAGTAAATATTATTCAGTAATTTGTTTTGTAAAAGAAACTATGTCCCTTGCTTAGTCAAGTCTCAAAATTTTTTATTTATAGAAATGATACATATTCTACAGCAGTATTTTCAACAACCTTTCATTTAAATTTTACCTTTGTAGGCTCAGAAGCGTAACGAATTATCGACTTCTTTAAAAATAATATTTTGAAATTCCATAGTTTTACATCTTCCATACTATTTTTGCTATCAAGATAGTTATATCCAGTGACAAATCCATAATATATTACTACATAACACTTTAGATTTTTTTCCTATGAGTTATGGTTGAGGTTTTTTCCTATACTTTGTTTATATTACTATTACATATTCTCAGAATAAATTTGACTTAATTGCAAATAATTGTGTGGTGATGTGTTTTTCTTTGTCATCATATCTATTGAGTAAACCATGCCAGACCAATTTGTCCATCTGCCTTTTTTTAAAGTAAGGAATAACATACCTACAGTGAAATACATAAAGTACACTAATCATAAGTGTACGTGATGGTTTTTCACATATGTATACACTCAGATCAAAATGTACACACTCAGATGAAAGAACAAAAAGTTTCTGATTCCCTGGCACCCTTTCGCAGTCTATACCTCCCCCAGAAATATCCACTCTTCTCTTAAATATCAATTAGTTTTGCTTGTTCTAGAATTCATGTGAATGGGATCATGTGTTGCTTCATGCTTAGCTCCTTTCATCAGCATAATATATGTGATTCATTCGGGTGTTTGCATGTATTGGTGGGTCCATTTCTTTATTGCTGTTGACTGTTCCATTGTGTTAACATGTCATAATTCATTTATCCATTCACTTGTTGATGGCATTTGAGTTCTTTCCAATTTTTGCCTATTACACATAAAGCTGCAGTAAGTATTCTTGTACCTGTGTTTTTGGTGGGTATGTGCACTTAACTGATTAGGAAAAAAATTACTAAGCAAAGGCTGAAAGATTACCTTAACAAATTTTTACTAAAGAAATCACCTAAGGCAGCACCTAGACTATCAGCGTGGTAAAGGTGAATTATTCAATACCTGTTGGGACAACTACTTAGCCATCTGGAAAAACATTATGCATACCAGCCTCACTCCATATATCAACATAATTCCAAACTTTAAAAAAATGTAAACATAAAAATGCTAGGAGAAACTAATCTTGGGTGGGGAAGGCCTTTCTAAGCATGATGAAAAGCCAGAAAATATAAAAGTATCAATACATAGATTTGCCTATGTAAAAATTCAAAGTATTTATAGAACATTATAAAACTAAAATAAATTACTAACTGGGGAAGATGTTTGCTTTTATATTATAGGCAAAATGCTAAAAACCCCTATGAAGAAAGATCTTGGAATAAGCATTAAAAATTATTAAAGACAATTTCAGGGATAAAAACGGGACAGGCTCCAGAGAACTGGAAAATGGGGCAGAAGGCAGGAAGCTTTTCTAGGATAAAGAGTATCTGATTATCTGGGTCACACAGTCAACCTTGTTTGGGGTGAGAAGTAAATAGTATAGAGCCCAGAGTTGGCTTGGCGTTGGACGATTGGCTGGCTGGTTATACTGCGTGTCTGGTCAAGCAGAACATTTTTAGGGACACAAAGTTGTCTAAGTTTCAGTTTGCTGACCTGGCACTCTGGGCAGGAGCAGCTCCACCTTGGGCCTAGAAAGTTATTTCAACAGAAGGAAAAAAAGGCAAGCAAAAGCGATATGCAAAAGGTTTAATTCAATTTGTGGAAAGGTGTTCCAGCAGCCCTACTAGTAAACAAATGGTGTAGGGGAGATATCCTTCACCTATCTGAAGATATTTGAAGATCAGTAGTGGCTGGCTTGGGCAAGGATATGGGAAAACATGCATTTTTGTGCACTATTAATGAGTGTACATTGGAATAACTTCCAGAGAACAGTATAGCAAAATATATCAACATTTAAAATTTTCTTACTCTTTGGAACTGGTTGTTCTAGGATTTATTCCTATGGAAATACTTGCACATCTGTGCAAAGATGCGTGTATGGTATTGTGTTGGAAGTTATCTTCACACAATGATAACCTCCAAATAAACTATCAGGCAGGCTATCCCAGATGTCATAGACAGGAAACTTGACATCTCAAAGTAAAGTGCTCCAGTCACTTGGTTTATTGACTCACTTTTAGGCAGAAGTCAGTTGGAAAGAACAGTGACAGTTAAGACATTTAAGATAGGGTGTCGGGGAGGTGAGAGGCCCACGTTACCTGAGTCCAGTGTTACGCAGTGTCGTGTCCTTTCTGCTGCACCAAACTTCCCTTCTGATAGTGTGGTTATGTGAACCACAGCTAAAGTTGAAAAGGGGGGCTGAGCAGATGGAAGATGCCTGGAGGCAACACATGCTTGCTCTGTCAGGATGTGCAGGGGCAAGTGTGCCTGGGCAGCCACCTCCCGAGGGCCATGTGTTTTCATCTGTGTTTCTGGGGCAGAACATACACGGGCCAGAATGGGTGTCTACAATGACTGGCACTTTAGGGATGACGTAGCTGTCCGCCTGAAGGTGGCATCACTTTTACCTTACAATTTGTTCTTTCCATCTTTTTCTGTTAGTAACACTCTCGTTCATTCCATCGTCCTCTTTACATAAATTCCATTCTGTCTTTATCATGTGTTACGATATACTGTCTGAACTTAACACATCTTAAGAATTCTTTCTCACATGAGTTTCATGTACCTTTCTTGGTTTTCCTGTTCTTTAAAACAATTGAATATTTTCATAATGCAGCAAACAAATTATAAACATATATAAAGTACCTTGCTTAAAATATAAAAATATAAAAGAATTGTTTATTAGGGCATAGGATAAATATGTTATTGTTGTATATAATGGAATCCTGGTTGTTAAAAATGGGAATGATCTTTATTGGCAAAAGAAAGAAATATGTGCATTTTAGATTGGATGAGTAGGGTTCAAAAACATTTCCAGCACCTCACTTATATTTTAAATAATATACGTATGTAACATTTTCTGGGCTGTACAGAGAAATGTCTGGAAAGATCTTCTCAAAATATTAACAGTTTTCTTTGAGTGTGGGATTTGGGGTGATTTTTGCTTGCTTATACTCATTTTTTGCATTATTACAGGTGAGATGGAGGGAGGTTCTACAAGCAGCTTATATTTTTGTAATCTAAAGAAAAAACTAATCAGTTATGGTTTTTAAAAGTTTCCTATGGCCAGCATTTTGCTCCGGGAAGAATAGCCCTTGAAGTCATCTAGACCACAGCCCACCTACTAGCTGTGTCACATCGGATTCTTGGCCTCCCTTGACTCAGTGTTCTAGTCTGTAGAATGAGGATAATGAGCACCTTAGTGGAGGTAACATGTCCAAAGGGCAGAGCACAGTCCCAGGGTCACCTTAGTGGGCCAATAAAGGCCCTTCCACCCCCATATCTGATAGAGTGCTGACCCCTCTTCTGCCCCTCTATTTCACTCCTGATAGTGTGAGAGGACCTACTCATCACAGTGCTGGAAAATCCCAGCAGCTGCAGAAGACTCCTTCCGAGCAGGTCAGCTTGTGGTACCAAGATAACAGTAGCTGCGGTCCAGCAAGACTGGTAAGGGAGTCTGGTTTTCCCAGTGTCTTCCATTATAAAGTCGAAAGTATAATATGACATTTTCTACTGGAAAATACTTTGGCCCCAGAACCTAATAAGATTGTATTTAAGTAACTAAAATTTAGGGTTATACCAGTATTACTAAACTTTAGTGTGCTTTTGATCATCTAGAGCAGTGGTTCTCAATCCTGTTCATACCCAACATCCCCCTTTTTATAATATTCATGTTGCTATCTTGAAATTCATAGGTAAGTTTTTAAACTATTGCACACATTTTTAAAATCAATATAATTTCTTAACAGTAACGTAAAGGAGAAAGAAAAGGAAAGTGGTTATAATTAAGCCATATGCATGCATTTCAGCATAGAAATACTCTGGTATGATTAACTGTATGACATTGTAGTACTCAGATGCTTGCTCATGTAGGTAGACTCACCACAAATGCGGCAGTTGTAATACAGATGTGTTGGATTGACAACCGAATACCATGTGCCACATGGCCATTGATGATGTTATTTTCCAAAATGGTGAACAGCTTTTGGTAAAGTTCTGGACCAAAAAGGCTAATTTCCCTTTATTGTTTACACACTGGTTGAATTCCTGTAAAATTTAGTATGTTAACACCCTACAGAAATTACTCTAAATACACAACTGGAGTAAGTAGAGAGCTTATGTAAAATACGGATTTCTGAACCCCCAACTCCAGAGTTTTGACTCGGAGTCTAGGACAGGGCCCAGCATCCACATCAACCTCCTGGCAGTGGTTCCGATTCAGGCATTGTTTCCTAAGTGAATGGGGGGATGTGTAGTTGTTCTAGAGAGGGAACCTAAAATGGTAAACTAGGAACCAAAAACTCAGGTTGGTCATTCCTTTGTAGTGTAATGTATTGGGGCAAAGATAAGGAATTTAGAATAGGAATGTCTCAGTTTCAGACACAAGTGTGCTACTTGTAATTGCTGGATGTGGTACACATTTCTTGTATCTATTTCCGCCCCTATAAAAATGGTTGTGACCTATAGTGTGGAAGGATGGGATTGTGGTTTCTGAGACTGAAGCTTGCTTGCTCTGTCAGGATTCTTAAAACTCTTGATATAAGGCATTGTGTAAAATGAAGTATATTGACCATGCTAACTGCTTATTATGATGACACTATTATTCACACTTATGGAAAATCTGAATGGGGTACTGTCAGCTTCCTAAAGGCCCAGAGTAAGCAAGCCACAGAGAAATCAGGCCCACTCACCTCTCCACACACACTCCTAATCCAGGATCATGGGCAAGGGCAACTCGCTTTCCCTGGCTTGGTTTACTTGGACTCAGCTCCGTGTTCCTCCATTCCTTTTTGGCTCCTCCTTTCCCACCAGCCTTTCTACCTTTCTATTTACCTTCTCCGCGCTCCTCCCGCCTCCCGCGTTGTGCGTTCCCCTCTGGGTTTCAGTCACCAGCTTCTCCGCTGCCCCTTTGGCTTCCTCCCTTTGTTTGGTAATCCCTGGCAATTCTCCCGCAACGTCTGGGCTCCTCCCCAAGATGGGGGAACTGGGGACTCCCATTTGCAGGCCTTGCGGGGAACCACACTGTGCACCCGGTCCCCTGCACCTCCTTGTCCCCAACACTTGCTCTCACCTCCCTGCCCCTCTTGGCATCCTGCCCCCCCTCCGCCCTCAGATAGGGCTTCGAGGCTCAAGAGCCGCTGGCTAAGTAAACTGGTAACGGTGCCAGGTTCCTCGTCACCCCGTTCACCCCGCAGCTCATCTTCAGGGGCTCCTCCCGAGACCCAGAGCACCCGCTGCCAGCGGCTGAGGCAGGCTCTTCCTCCTTAGCCGGGGTGCCCACCGCGGGCGGGGTCAGTCACCACCGAGTCTAGAGCCCAGCGCCACCCACGTGTCCGAGAGTGCCGCGCCCCGCCAGCGCCAACCTCTCCAAGGCCAGTAGCTCCAGGCCGAGTGAGCTCTACACTGCAGGCAAAACCCGCGCGGGCTGGGAGCGGCTCCGATCGCTAGGGGCTCGTGCGGCCCTCCGCGCCTTGCCGCAGGGTGCGGGTGCCCGCCGGGGCGGCGAGCCAGCGAGAGCACCAGGGGAGGGGGAGTGGGCGCGGGTGGCTGGGAGGCGGCCACCGGGCGAGCAGGGACCACGCGGCGGGCGGCGCGGCGGCCGGACTGCAGTGCCACCTCTCGGGAGAAAGCCCACGCGCTCACACGCTGGCGCGCGCGCACGTGCACACCGTGGGCAGCGAGAACACGAGCGAGAGCCCTTGAGCGCTGGACGCGTTTTTGCGATGGCTTCTGCCGTCTCCAGCAAAATTCATGCGCCCGGGACTTGCCCGTGCTCCAAAGCTGATGCCCACGGTGGCTCCTGCTGGAGAATGGATTGCGACCCCGAGATGCACGTGAAAATGTGCAAGAAGATAGCCCAGCTCACCAAGGTAAGGTGAGGCGCTGCGAGCGGGGTAACTGCGCTCCCAGGGCTCCCCCGGCCGGGGAGGGGGCACGGGCGGCCCCCGGGAGGCCCAGGCCGAATCCAGGCTGAAACTTTGTCTCCGAGGCCACCCAGGAAGGGAAGTGGTCCTGAATCTTGGTGACTTGCCCTTCTGGAGGCACCATCCTAAAGCAGCTGAGAGGATCCTTGACAAGGAAACTCCTACACCCTGCGTGCTGAGCAGGTGGTCTGTGCTAGGAATGTGACTAGAGTTGAATCAGTGCGTGTGTGCGTGCGTGCGTGCGTGTGTGTGTGTGTGTGTGTGTGTGTGTGTGTGTGTCTCTCCCTCCTTTGCCGGCTCTGCTCAGGCGATCCTGCGGGAATGTTGCGATTTTATTCATCGCCGTACTTTACGGTCCAGAGGTCAGGTGCGCCCTGTTTAAACACTCGATTTATTTATTCCTTCGTTCAGCAGGTATTTGAGTGGTGTGTTGAGTGCCCGTGGCTTGCGTGGCGCCGTACTAAACCTGGACGGCAGCCCAGGGGACTTACTATCAAACCGGGTGCGGACGTGTGTGGGAGTGTAAATAAGCAAGTGCAGGATTCACCATTTAATTATGGGCTTACAAAGGACCTTGGGAGGTCAGCCAGCCCATCTCCTCACCTCGTCCCAGGGCCCCGATGGAACCTGCAGGGACTGTGGTGTCCTCCTTGTGCAGAGCAGGGAAGACACCACTCTGCCCTTTATTAACCCCCTGTGGCTTCCCAATTTAGGAGGTCCTTGCCAAGGTTCCCCTGGTGTATCTTGTGGGTAGATTGAGGACAGCATCCCTCTCTGCCTCCTAAGGCTCCCTGTGCCTGAATTAAGTTGTTTCCCCCAGGGTTTCCTTTTTATCTCATTATCAACTCCAGGTCCAGGTTCTGTCCAGTACTGTATGGAACACGCTCTCTTCCCTGACTTTTTCTCTCCCACTTTCCCACACCTACTTTTTTTGTAGAATCACAGGCATTTTCCTCCCTATTTTGTCAGAAGGGAGCAAGCACAGAGACCTGGAATTGGACAGTAGCTGCCTTCTCCCCCCCAGCCTCCACTCCCATGTTAACTTCTCCACATTCTTTGCACATAACCCTGTCTCTAAATAGTGATCTCTGTAGTCAAGGATGGAAAAGGGGAGTGGGAATAGTCCCTTGGAGGTCATGGCATGTGCCGCTGGCAAAGGTGTCGATTCAAGGCACTGTAAACAGTATAAGTTATCTTCTCTATATGCAAAGAATCTAACATAATTTTAGAGGAACAAGGTTGAATTGAAAACTAAAAGACACTACTATATAATCAGTTGCTAAATTGGGTACTTCAAATTATGAGTGCTATAGAAGCAAAAACAAAGGATAAGTCATCACGGGTAAGAGCAGTTTGGAGAGATTTTGTGGAAGAGATGAACCTTGAGTTCACTGTGAATTTATGGAGTGCCTACTATGTGCTGGGTATTGATGTCATAAAACTGAGTAAGACAGGACCCCTACCCTTATGGTATGACAGACACATAAACAGGTCACTTCAATATAATGTAATCATTGCACTCATTAATATTTATGGCACACCTACTATGCACCAAGCCCTGAAGATGCAGCAGCGAAGAAAGCAGACATGACCCCTAGCATATAGTAGGTGGCCTGTTGCAAAGTGTGTTTTGCATTAGAAATCACAGTTGATTCTTACTATGTAATGCCCCTTTTACTATATGTCATGCTGATGGTTTAAATTAGACATTTCTGATAATGTTACTGATATCTCACCTTTCTTTTGGCTACTGTTTGTATGTCACATGTTTTTCATTTCTTCATATTTAGTCTTTCTATAAGTTTTGTTTTAGTTGTCTCTCTGATAGGTGAATTTAACCCCTTTGCATTTATTATAATCACTAATATATTTGGACTTATTCTTGCATCATATTTTGTGCTTTTCGGTTAGCACCTTTTTCATTCTTCCTTTCTCTCCCTCTCTGTCTTCTGTTGGATTAATAAAATGTTTTTTCATTTTCCACTGCTGGTTTGAGGGCTTCACTCTTTATGTCTATTCTTCTCAGAACTGTCTTTTCTTTTTTCAACTTACATACTTATATTGTTTTTAACAAAATAATCAAGTAATATTTTTCTTCCTACAAAAGCGCTTTACACACCTTACCCGTTTAACAGCCCTCCCCTTTGCCATCTTGCCATCATTGCCTGGAGATTTTTACTTTTTTAATTTAAGAATTGTTTTTATAGTCAAGAGTCAGTTAAATTTACTGACATTTCACCAATTCTTGTACTTACTATTTTTTTCTGGAACCCAAAGTCTTCCCTTTGGGTTCGTTTTTCTTCTAGCCTAAGTTCATCATTTAATAGTTCTTTCTGTAGGTGTCTCAGTGGGAGGAGGAATCCTTTGTATATTTAAAAATGTCTTTATTTTGCCCTCACTGTTGGATAATCATTTATCTGGGTATAAAATTCTAGTGAATCGTTACTTTTTCGTAGTACATTGGTGATAGTGCTCCATTGTCTTCTGAAACCAATTGCTGCTGGTAAAAGTTCTACTGCCAATCTGATTTTCATCCCTTTGTAGACAGTAGGAAAATGTGTAAATAAATTGTGGTATATTTGTATAATGAAATACTACCCAGCATCAAAAAGTATGAACTAATATGCACAACAACAGGATGAATCCCAAAGATGTTATGTTGAGCCAGCGATTTTCAACTGGTGTGCCACAAGAATTTTTAAAACATGCAGTACCTGGCTACTTAGGGGCACTGACCCATTTTCCCTGAGATTGTCAAATAAAAACATAACAATAGCCAACCCAACAATAGCCATCCAGTGTGAATGAATCAAAATAATACCTATTTTTTTGTCAGGTTGGCAAAAAATATAACACATTTTTTGGTGTGCCACAGAATTTTAGTAATTAGCTTATGTGAAAATCGCTGGTCTGTAGTATAACCCTTAAAATAAGAAACTCCTCAATTTATTCACAATACTTTGCACGTGGTAAACAGCTAATATATGTTTAGTGTAGTGAATAAATATCAGTACGCACATTAAATCCACCTGGAGAGCTTTTAAAAACACATCAGTGACCCGACAACTAAACACAATGCCTGATCCTAGACTGGATTCTGTACTGGATGGAAAAATGCTATAAGGAGATCACTGCATCAATTGAGAAACTGTAATATGATAATAGGGAAAATGCAAGTGTTTGTGTAAATGTTAAATGTACTGGCGTTGACAACTACACCTGGGCTATGCAAGAAAATATCTTTATTCTGAGGAAATGCACATTGAAATATGTCTTTTAAGGAAGTATGTCTTACTCTCAAAGCATTTTATTTTATAAATAAAATAGAGAAGGAAAGCCAATGATAAAACAAATGGGACAAAATGTTAAGAGTAGATGAATCTGGATAAAGGGTATGTGGATGTTTATTGTACTATTTTTTTCTGGCATTTTCCCCCTACATTTGAAAATATTTCTAAATAAACACAAAAACAAAAAGTATACAAGGCCCAGGCCCCACCTTAGAAGGAGAGGGGAGAGTGATGGCAGGGATTGCTATTTTTCCAAAAGCCCCTAAAGAGCTCTTATTGTTCACACAGTGTTAAGAACCACTGTTTTAGAACAACTGAAGGTTTACACTATAAAGTGGGCACAGAGGAGTTATTTAGGACAACAGGAGGTTCCAAATCCATCCCCACCTGTTAGCCTCTTAGGAGCTGTCTGGGTTATGAGATCCACTGTCCTGGCAGTGCTTGTGTTCAAGTCAGCTTTGTTTTACTTAATAATGGCCCCAAAGCCATTCACATAATTGTTAAAGCTGTTCTATTTTATTATGTTACTGTTGTTCATCTCTTACTGTGCTAATTTATAAATTAAATGTTATCTCAGTTATGTATGTATAGGAAAAAACATAGTATGTGTATATATATATATAGGGTTTGGTATTGTCTGCAGTCTCAGGGATTCACAGGAGGTCTTGGAACATAACCATCGCAGATAAGTGGGGACTCCTGTATATGTAAATACTTCCTTTTTTTCGTGGGGAGCTCTGGAGATCAAAGCCACTGTTTCTGTCACATCCAGATCAAAGGAACCAAACTGTGTGTCGCCGTGTCCCAGAACCTCACCAAGGTCTACTAAGACACACAAGCAGAAACAATGATATTGGATGGGGGTGGGTAGGGTTGGGTAGGGAGGTGGTAGGGATGGGGTGGGGGATGTTGTTATGAAGAATGGGCACTGAGTATAAAATTAGAAATATTAAGGAAAAATAATTATACTTTCTACTTGAAGTTATCTTTTAAATGAATTTAAACCTGATTTATTTCCAGAGGGATATTTCTTACTCTTGTTTGTGCTAATACACATAGATTTAATATAAACTGTTAATAAAACTGAAGACACCTGGAGAGCTAATGAACAATTTGAGGGTTAACCTTGGAATGCTCTTCCTCCTGACCCTCACTCACATGGCTGGTATCAGCTAAGAAGCCATCTCTTCAGAGAGGCCTTTTATGACCTTCCAGTCCAAGGGGACCAGCTTTGCTCATCTTGTAATTAGGAAAAATATTTCTTTCTTCCTCTGTGATTAGCTATGAGGTTTCGCTAACTAAGGAATGTTAAGTGGGCACCTCGCCCAGGGCCGGGCACATCGTGAACTTGACAGATGTTGGCTGTGCCTTTGCTTCTTGAACTGGAAGGACTTTAAAGGGACAGAACTGCTGCCCAGTTGTCAAAATCAACAGCCTAGAGCAAAGCCAGCCCTTCCCTGGAGCTGGGAGGCCAGGGCAGGGTCCTAAGGCCACAGCAGTAAGGCCTGTTGCTACCCAAGTCCTCAGCAACCGGCTGCCACTTGAGCCCTGTGTTTTCATGGCTTGGAGGTGTGCAAGTTTTATTGCACCCAGTTTCCCTTAGCTGCTTGCAGGAGCTTGTTTGGGGAGATGTGTAAGCAATTCTACACCAGTTTGCCTTAGGATTCTGGATTTGAAAACTGCAGATCTGTCTTAACAAGTCCTCTCTGTTGGAATCGTTTAATTTAACCATGTGATTCATGATGCAAAGACGGCTATCTCGCAGAAATCTTTTTGCCATAAACAGCATGAAGAACACCGTAAGTTGAGTGTCTTTAAACACTACCTAAGACGCCGCTACTTTTGCATAACTGTTTGGGTCTCTGCACTCTCCCTCACCTCCACTCTGGCCTTCGTTTATTCCATTCCCCACATAGCAGCGAGAATGATCTTAAAACTGACTCCAGCTGGCCAGTGTGGCTCAGTAGGTTGAGCGTCATCCCATGCACCAGGAGGTTGCTGGTTCGATTCCGAGCGCATGCCTCGGTTGTAGGCTTGATTCCTAGTAGGGGACGTGCAGGAGGCAGCCAGTCAGTGTTCCTGTCTCTCCCTCTCCCTTCCTCTCTCTGAAATCAATAAAAACATATTTTTTTAAAAATACCATGTTGCAGCAGCTTTGGCAGTTCCTCAAGCAGTTAAACAGAGAGTTGTTGTACAAACCAGCAATTCCATGCCTAAGTATATGCCCAAGAGAAATTAAAACATATACCTACACAAAACTGCTAACAGTAGTCACAGCAACATTACCCATAATAGCCAAAAAATGGAAATAAACTAAATGTCCATCCATTGAATGGGTAAATAAATGTGGTAGAAAGTACAGTGGGGATAGTGGTTGGGGGATGCAGGGTTTCTTTGTAATGAGAATATTCTAAAGTCAGTTGTAGTGATGGCTGTACAACTCTAAATAAACTGAAACCTGTTGAATCGTACACTTTAAATGGGCAAATTGTATGGTACGGATATCAGAATTATATCTGAATAGGTAAAATTAAAACAAGCAAGCTGAATCTTGTCTTTCCCCTGTTTAAATCCAGTTCTGAAGCAAGTTCCAGTGATTTAACAAATCAGTCCACCTTTGCCCGCCCTTTTCCATGTCCGTCTTAGTCCAGGCCATCTTCCCCTCCGGCCCCACCCCCTGTTGTGGCCCCTGACAGGCCTTGTGGTCCACTTTTGCCCTCTCACACAGTGACATGAATGACCTTTTAAAATATAAACCAGAGTATCTCATGTTTCCATTTAAAACCACCAATGGCTCCCCATGTCACTTGGAATTGCATTTGTTCACCAAGAATGAATTTGCTGCCATGGTCACTCAGGGTGGCTGCCGTCAGCTTTTCAGTGTCATGTCCTCGCCGCACCAGCCTTCCTTCGGGCCTTCGGGTGTGACAGGCTTGTGCTGCGCCGAGCCTTTGCCTCCGTGGTTCCTCTGCCTGCCTGGCTGTGCCGACTGGCCTGGCTCGGCGTCTCTCCAGACGGGGCCCCCCCTGGCCCGGACGGTGCTGCGGCCCTGCCCGCTCGGAGCTGCCCTCCGCGCCACCTCTCTTTCCATTTTTGCCTCCGGCTGTTTATTGCGTTCTCTTCTCCCCAGAGGACGTTCCATGAGGACGGGGTGTCTGCGTGCTCTGCCCTCTCCTGCACCTCCAGCGGCTGAACCAGAGCCTGCTTAGCGACTGGTGCGAGTTCATTGATAGGCTCGTGAACAGAACGCCCTGGGCCCCCCGTTTCTCCTCCGGTGAAACACCAGACTTCACCCGTGGCGTACACGGTCATCTTGGGGGCAGTAGGGAGGCTCCTTTCTCAAGGCCAGAACTTAGGAAGTGCTAGCATCAAATTCCTGGTTTTCTGAGTGCGGTGGAAAATGACCATGTGACAAATGGGTGGACTTCCCCTGTTCCCTCCTGGGCCAACGTCGGACTTAGTCACTCCAGCCCCTGACCACAGACTCAGGCTGTGACCAAACTTAGTGCTTCCATTTGGTCAGATGCAAATTCCTTCAGGACACTGGTGTTATAAGGAAAAATAAAAATAACTGACCTGTTATACATAGAAAACACCTATTTTAGAAAAATCAAATATACAGATAGGGAGAAAGAAAAAAATTTTAAAGCATTCCCAAACCTGTGATAACTATAGTCGTGTAATAACTAATAACATTTTTATATATTCTACTATACTGTTTCCCATACAGATAGAGACATAGTTTTAAAATAGACTTACATCGCCCTGGCCAGTTTGGCTCAGTGGTTAGAGCGTCGACCCGTGGACTGAAGGGCCCCAGGTTCGATTCCAGCCAAGGGTACATTCCTCGGTTGCAGGCTCGACCCCGGCCCTGGTCGGGGTACGTGCAGAAGGCAACCAACCGATGTGTCTCTCTCACACTGATGTTTCTCTCTCTCCCTCTCTCTTTTTCCCTTCCCCTCTCTCTGAAAAGCTATGGAAAAAATATTCCCCGGAGAGGATTTAAAAAATTAAATTAAATAGACTTACATTATTCAATACTGTTTTGTTACCCATTTTTTTCTCCCTTCACAATAAATCTTGAACTCGCTGAAATAATTTTTAATGGTTGTGTGAATATTGCATAATTTCACTTCATTTATTTAAGTAACATTTACGGAGCACCTATTTTTTTGCCAGGTAGAACCCTTATCTCATGGACCTTACAAGCAAGAGAAGTAG
Source organism: Miniopterus schreibersii (assembly GCF_964146895.1). Classification (NCBI taxonomy): domain Eukaryota; kingdom Metazoa; phylum Chordata; class Mammalia; order Chiroptera; family Miniopteridae; genus Miniopterus; species Miniopterus schreibersii. The sequence goes on along the minus strand of NC_138101.1, from coordinate 8,437,079 downwards.
AAAGAATATGAACAAACAGAATAGAAAGCCTCTTGTTCATTGTCATTTGAACATCTGAATAATTAAAAATGAAAATCATAGAAGAAAAAACCTAACACATACAAAACATAATTTATATTTTTAAATGTAAGACGGGGTCAGCAAACTATGGCCAAATCCAGCCCACTGCCCATTTTTTGTATGGCTGTGAGTCAAGAATGGTTTTTATAATTATAAATGCTTGAAAAAATATCAAAAAGATTTTGTTACATGTAAAAATTATGTGATTCAAGTGTGAGTTCCAAATCCTTCTAAACCTTTAAAACTTTTCACTTCTGTATTCACACCTAATTTGATACTAGGTTTTTTGCTTTAGTAACTTGCCTTTATTCAGTCTTTCCAAAGCATTCAACCCAGTTTTCAGAAGCACACCACTTACTTTTGACATTCATATATAATCAATGTAGTATGGTGTTAAGTTACCTAGTTACAATAGCAAATACCACTGGCATTAGCAGGTGACAATGAATGTGAGCAGAAGTGTGGTGGTTTTCCAGTGCAAGGATGAAGGGTATTAAGTTGTCCACATGTTGATTGAATGGAGACTGGTTAAAAGAGCTTCTACTATTTTTATGCAAAAACTGAATTACCATTTTGATGTGTTACCGAGCAAGAAGTTCGAAAACACTGAACAGTCCGAGGGATCAAGGAAGGTTCCCTGAGACAGGCAGGGACTGTTATTGGTGGACATTTTGATTGATTCCAGTTTTCCATTATTATAATTAATATGGTGATGGGCCTTTTTTTTTTTTAATCCTTACCCGAGGATATTTTTTCCATTGCTTTTCAGAGAGGATGGAAGGGAGAGGGAGAGAGAGAGAAACATTGATGTGAGAGAGACACATCTATTGGTTGCCTCCCACACGCACCCCAACCAGGGCGGGGGATCGAGCCTGCAACTGAGGTACATGCCCCTGGCTGGAATCGAACCCAGGACCCTTCAGTCCTCAGGCCGATGCTCTAACCACTGAGCAAAACCAGCTAGGGCATGATAGGTGTTCTTGAGACTTCATCCCTGCACTCTTGCTAGGTTTTTTCCCTTGGGGTAGGTTTCTGTGAGCAGCACTCACTTTTGTTACAGTTAGACTCTTGTAAAAGAACATCTGGAAGATTGGGAGAGCGAGACCTGGAGAGAGGAGTATTCAGCGATCACACAGACAAGATGAACTGAAATCCTGACTTGTGCACTACGAAGCTTGCCATTTTAAAAGGCATTTACTACAACGCTCTTCTCTTGCAATCCAAACACCCGCACAGTTTCGTGGGCGGAACTCTCACAGTTACGGAGACAATGGCATAATTATTTTCAAACTATAGTGACATAATCTTGGGCTCAGGCTGTCAGTTCACATTATGACTGTTTAATGGACCTATTTGAAGTTACTCGCTATATTCTGAGCCTCCAGGGCAAGAGGATGTAGCTGGAAAATGCTCCCAGGTTGCTCAAGGCGTCAGGGAAACAGGCAGCTTTCTCTTTCACAGCTCAGGGTCCAGGGGAGCCAGCAGTGAGCACACCAGCGATTCTCCAGGTCTTGTTCCTGTCTCACGAGGACGCCTTTTTCTTAGCTGTGCAGCCTTCGGCACACAAAGCAGAAAGACCTACTGCCAAACTTTGACGTCACCATCAGAAATAATGTTGTGCCCAGTCTTCTGAGGCAGAATGGGTGTCAAATCTTCCTGAAAAGAGGTGCCCCTGCCTGCGGAATCCTGAACAGCTACCATAATAACCTTACTCCTTGAACTTCAGGCTCTTGTTTTGTTAACCTTGCAAAGCCCAACAGACTGTTCAGTCTTTTACTGCTTTGTGCTAATTGTACACTTGGCAGGTGCTGTCATCTCTTGATAACTGCTGTGGGAAACCAAAAATGGCCCCCCAAAAGTTATCGAATCCCTGGAACCTCCAAATGCTGCCTTATTTGGGAAAAGGATTGCTCTGCAGATATGATTAAGTATGTTGCAGTGAGATTGTCTTGTGTTATCTGGGTGTGCTTATACTTATAAGAGAAAGGCAGAGGGAGATTTGAGACAGAAGAGAAGACACAGAAGAGGCCAAGGCCATGTGAAGACAGAGGCAGAGACTGGAGTGATGCGGCCACAAGCCATGGAATCTGGAGCCACCAGAAGCTGGAAGAGGCAAAGAATAGATTCTCCCCCTGAGCCTCAGGGGATGTGGCCTTGCAGGCACCTTGATTTCAAACTTCTGACCTCCAGGACCAAGAATAAAGTTCTGTTGCTTTAAACCACGAGTTTTTGGTGAATTGTTATGACAGCCACAGGCATCAAATAGACTGACTTTCTATCATGATAGCCTCTTGACCGTGACCTAGGGCTTCTTCCTTCTCAGACCCCTGCTGAGGTGCTCTCCTCTGATAACTGTCAGAATCAATTCAGGAGCATATTTAATACAGATTAAAACCAGGGAATTAAAACCTTTGGGTGGAGCTCAGGCAACTGCGCGTTTTAAAAACGACACTGGTGACTGTGACTTTAGCCTAAAACTACTGCAGCAGGCTGGTTATCTCTAGTCTGTGTGATAGTTCCTGGCCTGTTGCCCCCTCTGGGAGCAGAGAGACTTTGCGTTTGTCTTATTTCCTCTACTTTTCTAGAAGTTCTGTAGGCCAGTTTTGCTCACATATTAATATTAATCGCAAATGGCCAGGGCCACCTGCAGCATCTGTCATTCAGCCAATCAAGGGTGAGGCCTGGGCATTTGCATTCTAAACCAGCCCAGGTGATGCTGCAGACTATGGTTTGAGCAAGCCAGATCCGGACTCGCCCTGGCGGGTGTGGCTCAGTGGGTTGGAGCTTCGTCCCATGCACCGAAAGGTCAAGGCTTTGATCTCTGGTTGGGGTGCGTACAGGAGGCAACCGATCAGTGCGTCTCTCGCACATCGATTACAGTTTCCCTCTCTCTTCCTCTCTCTAAAATCAATAAAAACATATCCTTGGGTGAAGATTTAAAAAATTAAAAAGATAATCCAGGCTTGATTTTGTCTTTCTCATTTCTGAACTTCTAACAGCTTGTCTCACAGCGCCTGCTCTCAATGACATCTCAATAATATGAGCTGGGTTACTCTGAGCTGTTAAATCCTTGAGGACAAGGACCTCATCTTATACCTTATTTATATGTCTCTAGCACCTCCATTAGGGCCAGGTCCCAGGGGGTGCCAGTAGGAGACATATTACAGGGCAGGTGCGCCCGCATCTGTAAGGATGCTGACGCATTGCTGGGGTGCAGTACACCCCAGGAAGTGCCAAGGGATGCTGCCAAAATGGCAGAACCCCCTGAGGAGAAGTTCTCCATGTCTTCAGTGAGCCATTCCCAGTTGGAGGTGGGACTTGGAAGGACCCTGCCGATTAATGAGATGAGCAGTAAAGTGCTCTGTGAAGGAGGGCACCACTGTTGAACCAGAAAGCTTCTGTTTTGCTGGGCTTGGGGCCAGAGCTGAATGGCTCCAGGCAATAAAGAGTGATGTGAAGATAGTGCTGTTTATGCCACCCCCACCCCCAATGTCCTCCGTGCGTGCTCCTGCTTGGCTCTCATCCACAGATGCTCCTGGCATCCCGATCCCAATGAAATCATCAGCAGAGTGCAAAGCCAGGCCAAGACGTGGGGAAACCGAGCAGGCTAACGCTGGTCACCCTGCACACCTGCCCTTGGCCAGTGCCCGTGAAGAAGCCTGAGCGTGATGTGAGGAGGCCTGCTGTGGGGAGAGCAATCTGTCTTTAAAAGTTTGTCTGCATTACAGTTTCAGTTAAGCCAGACCATTTCCAAGAAAGTGAAAAAGAACCTGTTTCTGGGTTTCGTTCATTTTCCTGCCAGGGGAGTCTGCCCTTGGAAAGCATGCCCCTCAAACATCTGCCAGTCCTGGCTCTTGCAAGCTCATTAATGGCATTTTCCCAGAGACCCAGAAATAGCAAATTCCATTAAAAGGCTTATCATTAAATACAATACAGTCTTTATGTGGGAGAAAGATGGCCTCTGAATAAAAAGTCCATTAGAGCCATGGGCTAGAAAAATGGGTCAGCTTCCTTGTAAAGGAGAAATTAATACAGCAGGCCAGGGCCAGCAACACTGCCGACATTCATCTCGCAAAGCTTCGCCTCCTCGGGCTGCCAAAGTGCATCTGTCCAGACTTGCTATTCCTGTCCTCAGCCCCTGGAGCAGGGCCCGTTTGTCCTGAGAAAGCCTATCAAATTGTCCGGCGACAGCCCACATAAAAATGAGGGAGGAGATTAGAGCTGAGTCTTGGGTTATGGTTGTGTGTGTGCGTGCGCTCTGAACATAATCGAAACCAGACCACAGGAAAGCAAAAGCTAACAAGTGACTCACTCGCTGACCCCTCTCTCCTTTGGTGGGAGAGAGGTGGCTCATGGCAGAGTCCATGAGCTGCTGTCCCCAGAAAAGAGCTGGTGCAGAGAAGCTCATTTCCAGAGTAGAAGGTGAGTGCTCAGAAGGACCATCCAGCATCCAGTCTCCTCTTTGTGACCTAGGCAAGCTGCAGGGCAGGGCGTAGTGGGCCCTTGGGAGCTGGTTGAGAGTCAGGGAAAGAACCAGCACTGAACCAATGGGAACTGGGGAATGAATGTCCCACTGAGAGTAGCGGGGACACAGCGTCTGAGAAGCACAGACGACAGAGGAGTGAAATGAGCTTGTGTCTGCAAAGGGAGAGCTGTTCCGCTGTGGGGGCCAGGGCAGCAAGGGGCTCCATGATGCAGAATTCAGGATAGTTGGCAGTAGAAGTAGGTGTTCTGGCCCGGCCGGGCGTGGCTCAGCGGTTGAGCATCGACCTAGGACCCAGGAGATTGGGGTTCGATTCCCGGTCAGGGCACATGCCCAGGTTGCAGGGTAGGCAGCCGATCAATGACTCTCTCATCATTGATGCTTCTCTCTCTCTCTCCCCTCCTTTCCTCTCAATAAAGATATATTTTTTAAAAAAAGAAGTAGGTGTTCTGTCCAATTTCAGTAAGATCCCCTGCTAGTGGGTTGTGGACAAAGGATCCACCCCCACAGAAGGAGGGAGTCGGCAGAGTGTCAGGTTCATAGCAAACAACATGGAGAACTTAAGGGGCTTGTAAGACATTGGAGGGGGGCTGTCCCGTAGGAAATCCGACGTACATTTGTGCTAGTTCGGATGTTCAGCAGACATGCACTTGCTCCTATCCCCTCCCATGCCCACGGGCAGAGATCATGCCTCATCCCACTGATGACGAGCTTCTCCCTGAGACTTGCTTTGGTCTTTGGAATGTTAAAGGATGTGAAAGGAGCAGAGGCCTTAACTGTGTTGTGCGGTTTGGTGATCACCTTGAAAAAAGCATGTACTGGGTGGCCACTGCCCCTACAGCCTGGCCCTAAGGGAGCAGACCTGAATCCAGCTCAGGGCCTGGAGCCAAGCCCAGCAGACATGGAACCTGAAACGTAAGGCAGATCTCAGCCCAGTCCAGCCTAGATCAGCTTAATCCCAGTTAACCTACGTGAGAATAAATGCACCTCGTTGTAAGTTCTTTCAAGTTTAGGAGGTGGTTTGTTACATGGCATTATTGTGGGCAATCCCTCCCTAAGGCAGGAGGGCTAGAACTCAGAAAAGATCTCTAAACTAGAGATTCAGTTTTAGGGTTTCTCAGCTCGTAGAGGATAGTTTGTTTATTTGTTCATTTAGTACAAGCCCACTCTATGCTAGGTATTTCCATTCATTGGTATGGAGGAGATTGTCCAAGATCCTCATGGAAATAGGTCTCTTGGCAACATTCCCAGGGAGAATTTGCAGAGGGAGAAAAGAAAGCTGTCAAAGATGGAACCTTGGGCATTGCTGACCCATGAAAAAGAGCCTTCAGAGAGGTGCCAGGAGACACAAGTGAAGGTGCTGTTTCAGAAACCAAGGGAGGAGAGCCTTCCAGAGGTAGTGTTGACTGGTGGCAGATGGTGCAAAGAGGGAAAGTGGGTTGGGCTCTGAAAAAAATCACTATAATTATAAAAGTCATTGGTGGCCTGGGTGTCATTTGAGTGATGGGCTAGGGTAGGGAGAGCCAGGTGTTGGCATCTGTATTAGCCAGCTCTGGCTGCCATAACAAAATACCACAGACTGAGGACTTCAGCAACAGGACAGTGAACTGATCCCTAAAGAGAATGAGTCCAGTGGAAGCAGGAACCTGGAGCTAGAGGGGACTGAAAACCCAAAGGCGGATGGTGTTGGGGTTCCCACTGTACATTTAATGGAAGTTCAAGCCACGTTTCCTTTGAATCTCAAGGATAGGATAGGATGCCCAAGCTGACGTCAGACTTGGACTGCCTCTGAGAAAAGTTCGACTGAATTTAAAATGTGTTGTCTTTATAACAGGGTTATAAATTATAAGGTCTGAATTGACCAAAAGAGGCCGATCCACCTTTTGCCCACCTTTTCCCAACTATCTTTTATTCCCATTTGTATTAAGCTTACCTGACTTTTTTACGCCCTTCAATCAGGTAAACTTTCTGAGCAGAAAGGGAAAATGACATCAGGTGCCGAGGTCATGTGCCATGTAGAGCACTGTGGCTTGGAGTGCATCGCATGATCCCCGAGCAGGGGGCACGTGTCACTCAGGCATCGCACCTGCCAAGTGCCATAGAAAGGCCTCCAAGAATCTTATTTATTATCCTTCTGCCTCACCATGGGCGCAGCCTCACTTATGCAATAAAAATGACAGGTCGCTCTCCCCCAGATGCTTCAACAAACTCGAGAGGTCAAAGCCATCTCTACCTCTTGCCTTGGGGAAAAATGCACGTCACATTTCTGAAACACATGCAAAAGCCCAGGCCTGAAAAAAATAGCCATCTAAATTATCTTCACAACAAAAAACAGCTCTTTGGCGAAGGAATGAAGAGGGAAACGTGGGGAAGTGGCTGATGGAAGATGGTATCTGGGCATCCGGACCCCTTTTCAACACAGCAGCCCGAGTGAGCTTTCGAAAATGTGGATCATGCCCGGCTGGGCGTGGCTCAGCAGTTGAGCGTCGACCTGGGATCCAGGCGATCGGGGTTCGATTCCCGGTCAGGGCACATGCCTGGGTTGTGGGCTCGATCAATGACTCTCTCATCATTGATGTTCCTATCTCTCTCTCTCTCTCCTTTCCTCTCTCTGAAATCAATAAAGATATATTTAAAAAACAAACAGATTAAAAAAAAAAAAAACACGAAAATATGGATCAGATCATGCTGCCCTGCTCAGGGTTCTCTAGGGCTTCCCATCTCACACGGGGTAAAAACCCAAGTTCTTCAATGACCTGTGGGACCTCCATGACCTGGCCCCCTCTCACCTCTGCTGCACTCCCCATTGCTCACCCTTCCCCAGCCACACTGACCTTGCAGATCCATGAACACACACACACACACACACACACACACACACACACCCCGCACCTCTAGGACTCTGCTCCTACACCTCTGCCAGGAGTGCTCTCCCTTGGGCACTTCACTGTTCACCCTCACTTTCATCAGACCTTCATTCACACGTTGACTTCTCCATGAAGCCTTCCTTCAGTGCCCTGTAAAATGTTAACTCCACCCCCTAAATATTCCTTCTTTGCTTTGTTCTTTTATTTAGCCTTTATCACTACCCAGCAAATTATTTATTTTACTTATTTAACATGCTGACTGCCTGACTCTCCAGAATGTTAGCTTCATGGCACAAGGATTTGGGGGGGTGTTAAGCGTGCTGGTAGCCCCACGACCGAGAACAGTGCCTGGCATATCGCGGGTTCTTGGTAAATATTCTCTAAACGACTGAACAAAAGGGGAATGTGTGTGTAAGGAGAAGTATGTTTCACTTTCTGAGGGTCATTTCTTTCTCCTTACAAGAAACTGGTGGTGGATATATTTGTTAAGAAAAATCATGAGTTGTTTGTTTGTTCCTATTTGCTACAAAGCTCCAGGACATGGCTTTGCAGCTCACTTTGCGTGGAGAATCAACAGTGAAGCCCGCTGCGCTGGAAAGGAAATACATGATATGAAACATAAGCCCCACGAGGCTGTACGTTACAGAGCACCTGGGGGCCTAGAGGTTGGCTCCCGGTGACAGTTATCTTTTATCATATTAAATACAGATAATCCTGAAACCACTCGCTCGCCGATTGTGTGTTATCTCAAGACGTGAAGAGTGTAAACAACAGCCCAACTGGCTCCTAAAAGCTACAGTGAAAAATTCCTAACTACCCCCCAAATGTTCCCTGAACTACAAATACCTGCATATGCTTTATATATGCAGGCATAATATTCATTTTCTATTGTCTTTGTCATGTGGGCCATTTAATAGATACAGATTTGTATACGATTCATCAGACATTTCTCATGAGCACCTATTTTGTGCCAAACACCGGGCAAGGTAGAGACACAAAAGTGAGCAAGACAAAATATGGACCTCTTATTACTTCACATCAGGTTTGGCTATGTGTAACAGAAAAACCCAAACTAATGAGAATTTTATTCCTCTCTCACGTAAAAGAGCTGCACAGTTAAAGGGTGAGATGGAGGATTCGTGCTTTTCTATTTCTCTGCTCTGCCATGCCAGCTGCAAGGCTTCATCCTCAAGCTCACCTCATGGTCCAAGATAACTGCTGGAGCTCCGGCCGTGGCACCCGCTTTCCACAGTGCTGGAATGAGAGGGGTAAAGAAGGGTATACCACCCTTCCCACTTAATGAGACCTCCTGGAAGCCCACATAATACTCTTGCTTAGATTTTCTTAAGTAGAACTTAGCCATGTGGCCATAACCAGCTGCAAGAGACTCTGGAAAATTGAATATATTAGCAGGATATCAACTAAAAATTGAGATTCCAGGGGTAGGCAGCGTGTGGAGCAGAATGCCGTCCACTGCTTACCAAGGCCAGGGGAGGACTCCAATTTCATGGAGAAAAGCAAAGATCATAACTATGCCAGCTACCAGACATGAAAGTCCAAACACTTCTACCCACTACTTCTTGGTGTTGGAGTTGCCAAGGAAAACACAGCGCAGTCAAGCACTGGAGAGAACAGCCAATGCTCTAGTCATATAAAGACAGGAGAGAAAGATCAGCTCCCATATTGTGCGTGGGTCCCTCCTGGCCAACGACTGCTCCAGCAGCCAGCACAGCAATTGTGCAGCAGCAGGAGGATCCTTCCCTCCCTCGTGCAGTTGCAGTCGGAAATACTGACAGCTGGGAGCATGCCTGGGGGCCATCGACACACAGGCTTCAGCAGAACAAATGAGCACACATTGATCTTAAACCTGGGAAAGATCTGTACACGAGGTGAAAAGCCCGGCACAGGCTGTGTGGGCCCTTTATCTTCAGGTAAGGAGGTGTTTCAGGCCCAAGGCCCTTCTTCCTGTGGTCGAGCAGGGGTGGAAAGACTGCCTGCATGAGACTGCCTTTCCCAACATGAGTGGTCTCTGCCACAGAACAGGATCTGGTGCCATAAGGGGCTCCAAAGAGGAATGGATATGTGGGAGCAGAGAAGGAAGTCATCAGTTTACCCCAATCTCTTTGAAAAAAAGAGAGGAACACCAATAAGAGAATGCTCATCTCTCTCCCTGTCTTCATACTGGAAGAGACCTGTCCTCAGGTTAGAAGAGATAACTCATGGTGCCCAGCTACCTGCTGAGGGACTCAGTGAATGAATGAACCCTCATGGAGGAGCTTTTGGAAAGCAGGTGACATTGGATCGGGACTGCATGTTGAGGATTTCACCAGGGAGAGAATGGCAGGGAGGCATTCCAGACAGGCGGAGAGGTGTGAGCAGAGGGGGCAGGATCTGAGTGTGCTGCTTGTTTAGGAATCAGTGTGTAACCCAGCATTGCTGTCACTTGGGGTCTGAGGGGCAGTGGCAGGATTTGATGCTGGCTTGTGCAGAGTCTTAAATGCAGGGCTGAGGAGTATCGTGTTATTGGGTGGGCAGTGGGGAGCCCCCCAGGCAGTGCTGTGAGCTGCTACCTTCAGTGCAATGACTTGGGATGCAGCATGGAGGAAGCCTGGAAGGAAGGGAGCTGGGCACCAGGGAGACATGGCTGGGATGGTGAGGGCCTGAGGGGCAAGGGGAGGAGGAGGAATGGCAAGAAGGATGGCAGCGAGGACTGTCCAGCAGTTGAGCCTGTACAGTCTTCAGTACCTGAGTGGACGTGTCCTGGGAGGAAGAGGAAAGGACCAAAGAGAACTTCTGGGATCCCACCTAGGGTGATTGTCTTATGACATCGAGAAGTAGGTTGGAGGATGGGGTAACAAGAGGTAGAGGATGACTTCACTGTGGGACACATTGTGTTGTGATTCCCGATGACTGTCCTCTAGATCATTGCCCCCTAATTGGCTCCCTCCTCCAACTCTGGTCCCCCTATGGTTTATTCTCAACCTAGCATCCAGAATGATCCCCTTTAAGTCAGATCATGGCCACCCTTCTCATCAAACCCACCAGGAACTCTCATCTCTAGGTAAAAGCCAAAGTCCTTGACTCTACAACTCAGGCTCCTCAAGATCCCCAGCAATTATGTCATTTTACACCATTTCCTGATTGTTCTTAAATATTTGTCACTAAATTGTAAGCTCCCAGGGTAAGGACCATGGCTTTCATATCTCTGCATCCCTCTGCTCCTAACATGGCACTTGATGAAGACAAGGACTTCCATGAATGGAGATTGTTGAATTGAAACTGGCTGGTTTCTGAATGTGAGCTACATCAGAGAACAAAAAAAAATCTGTAACACTAGACAGTAATGAGACTTGCCTGCTGTGGGATTATTGTGAGAATTAGATGAGAGAGGGTGTATAAAGCTGTGAGCCCAGTGCCTAGCACCTTATAAACTCCCAGGAACTGTTAGTTGCCATTATCAGCATTGTCAGAATCACCCTCACTGTCAGCATCACCATCATCATCTATTTGTGTCCTTTTAAAAGGGGCTGCTGAGCATCCCAGGTTTTGGAAACTGTGTAAGAATAGTCACTCATCCTGAATTCAGCACTGCAGGATTCTCTGTACCTCTGTTTGACACGCGATGAGTTCAGTACCATGTGTGAGTGTGTGTCCTAAAGACACCTGCTGCTTTTGCTTTTGTGCTGCTTGCAATGTCACCTGCAGGTTGACTGAGCGTGCATTCACTGTGCCGGGGCTTTGCAAGTTCAGCATCCTCTCAGGGTCCAGAGCACCTGAACTGAGAGCCGGAGAAATGAGGAAAAATGAGACATTGAATAGACAATGGTTTGTTTTTTATAATCGTCATCCTTACACTTGCTTTATTATTTTAAAAAACGCATTTAAGAAAGAAGCCTTCAAAGTTACCATTCATGTGAATAACTTTCCTTTTTTATCAAATAGATATTAGATAGAAAAAAGTCACATGATTAATTGGCTTATATCATTTTGGGATTTAAAAAATATTTTATAATTTTTCTTTCCTTTGATCATCTTAATTTACCAAGTAATATGTACTTTGTAGGAAACCAGAAAATGCAAAAAAGCAAAAAAGAAATTTTTAACAATTAAAATCCCCTCTAATTCCACCATCTAAAAATGACTATAGTAGCATGCTGAGATCCGTTCTATGAGTCTTAAATGAGTATTTCTCACAGCTCTCCAGGGGCATCATTCGCTCCCTCTGCGCCTAGGCCCAGACTCTCCACAGAGGTCTTCCTCACCCTGCCCCCAGAGCACACCCTGCCTGTCCTCGGGGCCTGCCTGCACCGACTGTGCCCGTAGAAGGAGCTATAAGCCCTGAGCTCTCCATCATTTGTTCTTTGACACTTTAGCTCACAGAGGGCAAAACCTGAAGAACTCCTGGCCTACCACATCCCAAAATAAGTGAGGGGTATTAATTGGCATTATAATAAGAAAGGAACTCGGTAACCAACTGTTGGGGCAAAACCAATTAAATGTCTTTATAACAGAACTGCCTAACCACGCCTCAAGCCCATTTGACCTTGAGCTCCCTTGTTCACATCCACTCCCTTTGGAAAATATCAGTTTCATTGAACCATTTCGTTACTAAGAGAATAAACTTAGTTTTCTCAGAGAGATTAAAGGACTTGTCTTAGATCCTGCTGCTTGAGAAGGGCAGGACTGGGCCTCGGAACTCAGGTCCCTTGTCACTGGCCCTGTGCATCCTCCAGTGCCCCACAGGGCATTCTTTCCACCTGGATGTTTCGCATGTGCCTGTGTGCGTGCATAAGTGCTTCTTGTTTCCTCTATGAGAGTAGAGACCAAATCCTAACCCATTGTTCTATTTCCTCCAGTTCTGAAGTTGGTGCTCTGTGAACCTCACTGGGCTTTCTTTGAAGGGTCAGGTCTATCAGCTGTGTAGACGTCTGTTCTTGCTGACACAGCATCCATTTTTCTGGCACTAGACTTCCAGTTTCCATTGAGATGCTGGCCGCTCACCCCATTTCATTCCTCAGTCCATGTGGTTGAGGAAGTTCAATCCCATTATCCGGGACCCCACATGACCTGAAATTAACCAATCGGTGTATTCTATCCCATTGGCCGTAGGAATTAGCGTTAGACCCATGACCCTGCTCAGGCGAATGGAGTCAACTTTGAGACTTACTGGAACTGTTGACAAAGAGAAACTCTTTCTGGGGACACACTGAGCTGACAAAATGTAATCTTGGTGCTTGCTGCCTGTGGCTACTTTGCCAAAAACCTGCCAAAGGATAAAGCCGACTCAGAGAAAAGCAAAACTGTGAGATGGTAAGAGATAGTCAAGGTGACATCATTTAAGAGCCTGGATCTATCTTTACCTGAAGCTAGCACTGGCTCTGGGCTTCTCGGGTACATGAGCCAAAAAATTGCCTTTTTCCCAGCCTGGGTTTGGGTTTCTGTTTTTGTATCTAGAAGAGTCCTGATTATTAAATCTGTACATTTCTAGTATTTGGTTGCTGAAAGATTTTAAAGGGGATTTCACATATTTTTACTGGACAGGGAGGCTCAGGCCAAGAAATGCTGAAAGGGCATTATTCCATAGCCCCTGGACTTTTCTTTTTAAAAGCAAAGACGAGACTTTTAGGAGAATGTGCCAAATACATTTTCTGCCCTTAGAACTGGCAGACTTTAAAAGACTGGCTAAGGGAAGTCAGCTAAGATAAGAAGACTGTCACCATTAATGAAAATAGAGGTGATTTTATACTTGATTTCATTATCAGAACCCACCCTGGCACCTCCCAGATACTCACTCCCAGAATGTGCTAATAGGAGTTTGGCAGCTATTGCTTTCCAAAAGAGGTCTGGATTCAGAGTCTGGTACATATTAGGTGCTCACTAAATGTTTATTGATGAATAATTTCTACTATTTTCTGATTTTATAACCAGGGGTGAGTAAAATCACCAAAATGCAATTTTTACCAGTTAGATAGGATAACAATTGCATGCCTTTCTCCCAAGGCAGCCCACCATAAATTTCACGTGCATTTAACACACCTGAGTGGCGTTCTCTCTTCTCTCTGTCATATAGAATTGTTCATTCATTTCTTTCATCACTCATTCATTTATTCATTTACCCTCTGTTGAATTCTGGACCAGGGGCTCTGCTAGATGGTGAGGAGACAATGATGTGTAACAAAACAGCCCCTGCTCATTCAGTAGCTTCTCACACAGGACCTACTGTGTGCCTCCTGGCCCACTGTTTGGAGACTGGACACAAAGTTGAGTAAGTCCTGACTCTGTTCTCCCCTGGATGCTTCTAGCAGCACAAGTCAGAGACAAAAGATGGTCTGGCCCATGAACTTGACCCAGTGTGGCCCTCTCTTTCTGGCATAGATGATCAGTGAGCAACATCTACCACCACCCATAAATTGAGAACAGAACTCCCTGCTGCTGTGCTGAAGGCCACGTGCAGCCAGAGCACAGAAACTCAGCCACGGCTGGGAAGAGAGCTTGCAAAGGTGACCCGTGTGTCATAAATGGATCTTTGGGTTTTGTTAAGGTGTTTGGACAAGGATATTTAGCTCGAAACATACTGTTTATCTGAGGATTATGCAGAAGATACAATAAGTGGATTGAAAAATGTTTAAAGAGATTTTTTCCCCCCCAGAGAACAGTGGAGAAAGTAAAAATTTATTTAATATGGGCATTCAATGTCTTTATGTTTCATACTGTGGGGTTGGCCTTGTAAAACTGCTTTGTGAAGTAAAACTGCTTTTGGGAAGTAAAAGTAACAGCACTCATTGTTGTATCACTTATATGGAGCAAATGGATATACATGTCTATGTAGATATGTACACAAAGCCTGCTTTCAGAATTTACATTTTTAAAAGCATAATTAAACAGATAAACTTGAGGAGTGGCTATTTCTGCTTTTGAGGTCACACAGTTCTTTCGTATGCGTGCTTACAGGTTTGCTGCTCCTACTGGATTACGTCTCTGTTAAAATATTTCCTGCAAGAGGCATTAAGATTCCTCTGTGCTGGTTTTATTCACAGAATAAAATGTATCACTAGCACATATGCACATCTATGGACTAAGTTGGCCAACCAAGGGAGCTGTTGCTAGTCTTTGCCTTCCCAAAAGCTGTAAACAAGTCATTCAGAATTTGAATGACAGGATGGTTCCTTGCCAGGTCCCGCATCTTGTGCAGCTCACTGGAAGGCAGGCAGGCCTGTGTCTGTGTGAGTGTTCGCTTGGGCTCGTAAGGGGGGGGCTCTAATTAAGAGCCTTCTGGAGAGACTGCCCTTACCTTTCAGCTAGGTCTCCATCTGAATTGGTTTGGGAGACATTTGGGCTGCAGTTAATCGGAAGCTCATGCCTCGCAGCTCAATGCCTTGTACAGCTAGGCGCCTAGCAACAGCTTTCTAATAGTGATGGTGAGATTTTAATTAAGCATCTTGGACTCCATCTAAAATTCCACTCCAAGCCCGTTTGCACAGCCCAGGAGCACAGCCTTCTTTGGGACCTGTTCCGAGCCATTTCCATTAAGGGAGGGACAGCAACTACATGACCTTTGCGCTTCTAGGGCATTTCCACACCCAAATCCAGGGCTCTGGCTATTCCTGAGTGTGCTGGGAAGCCATCAGAAGGCTTTGAGCATTGACCGGACAGGAATAGAAGTTGACTGACTTCAAGCAGGCTCTAGATGGCAAGATAGAAGTAAGGATTAAGAGGCCATTGTGGTCCAGGTGAGAGGTGCTCATGACCCAGATTAAGGGGAGTCTGGAATGGTGAGAAGTGAAGAGGTTTGGGATCAGCTGATGGGGTGGATGTGGGATGTGAGAGACAGGGTGGCTCCAGTAAATTTTTAAACCATTTTTTTATTGTGCTAAAATATAAATAACATAAAATTTACCATGTTTAAGCACACAGTTCTGTGGCATTAAGTACATTCACACTGTTATGTGACCATCACCACCATCTCTAGGACTTTCTCGTCCTTCCAAACTGAAACTCTATACCCATTAAACAACAATTCCCCATTCCCTCCGCCCTGTGGACCCTGGCAGCCACCATTCTCCTTTCTATCTCTGTGAGAACCTTATGTAAGTGGGATAATGTGACATCTATCCATTCGTAACTGACATTTCACTCAGCGTAATGTCTTCAAGGTTCATCTGTGTTGTGCCATGTGCCAGAATTTCTTTTAAAGGCTGAATAATATCCCATTATATGTCTGTATCACATTTTGTTTATCCATTCATTTGTTGATGGACGCTGGGCTAGCGTGAATAATGCTATGAACGCGTGTGTACCAATATCTACTCAAGTCCCATCTTTCGGTGGTTTTGGAGCTGAAATTCCAGAAGTGGACCTGCTGGGTTATTGGTAACTCTGTGGTTAATTTTTTGAGGAAGCTCCATATCATTTCCACAACAGAGCCCCATCTCACATGCCCTCCAGCGATGCACAGGGTCCTGATTCCCCCACATCCTCATCAAGGCTGATTTTCTGGTTTTTTTACAATAACCATCCAAACGGAAGTGAAGTGGTATCTCATTGTGGCTTTTATTTGCATTCCCTGCTGACTAGTGATGCTGAGCATCTTTCCACGTGCTTAGTGGTCCACTCTAAAATTTGACCTAAGCAGCTGGAAGAAGTGAGTTGCCATGAAGTGAGTTGGGGAAAACATCTTTTTACGTATTGCTGAATTCTATTTTCCAGTGTTTCGTGTCCCAAGGTGATCTTTTTTTAACCAATTAGAGCTTTAAACCCTCACTGGATTCCCACAGCGCTGCCGGGGTCCCCAAGGGCGCACTGCCACAGACACCCACTTGGGGCCTTTATGTCATATCACCCCCTCCTTTGCTTCCACCATGTCCCTGTTCCCTTACGGGTTTCTGCTGGGGACGATTCTTCCACACAACCCTCTTCTCAGGTGCTACTCGTGGGAATGGGCCGAGTCACCACCACAAAGGAGCACCTGTGGTCACTTGGCCCTAACCCCCCCACACCCCCGCACTAACGGCTCTGTGGCTTTAACTGCAGGTGATTTATGCCCTGAACACCCGCCAGGACGAGGCGGAGGCCAGCATGGAGGCGCTGCGCGAAGCCCACCAGGAGGAGCTGCGGAGCGCGGTGGCCCAGGCCGAGGCCAGGCTCCTGCAGGAGCAGGGCCGCGCAGAGGAGGAGGCCCTGCTGCAGCGCATCCAGGCCCTGGAGGGCGCCCTGGAGCTGCAGAAGAGGCTGACGCAGGAGGCGCTGGCCCAGTCGGCCACCTGCAGGCTGCAGACCAAGGAGCGGGAGCTGAGGGTGGAGGCTGAGCACGCCGAGCGGGTCCTCACCCTCTCCAAGGAGATGCTGGAGCTCAAGGCTGACTACGAGAAGAGACTGCGGCACCTGATGAGCCACGAGGCGCCCCAGTGGGGCCGGCTCTCCCAGGAGGGCCCTGACCCCAAGGCAGAACCGAGCTCGGGCCCCGAGATGCGGGAGGTCCTGCTGGAGGTGGAGCGGCTGCGAGTGGAGAACCAGCAGCTGAGCAAGGACTATGCGCGCAAGGCCGAGGAGCTGCAGGCCACCTACGAGCGGGACAACGAGGCCATCCGGCAGGCCATGCAGCAGTCGGTGAGCGAGGCGCTCTGGCAGTGGCAGGAGAAGGAGACCGACCTCCGCAAGAACTTCCAGGTCCAGGAGTCGGCCCTGCAGGCCCAGGTCAGGAAGCTGGAAGGGGATCTGGAGCACAGAGGCCGCAAGATAAGTGACCTGAAGAAGTATGCCCAGAAGCTGAAGGAAAGGATCCAGGTAGAGCAAGATCCCTCCCTCACTTTCCAATGGGATAATAAACATTCCCCCTAATTTTGAGCACCTGCTATGTGTCAGGCGCTGTGAGAAGCACTTGATTTCTACTGAAGTGAGCTTTATTATCCCCACTGAGTTCAACCACATTGATTCGGCAAATATTTATTGAACACCTACTATGTGCCAGGCCAGGGCTATGTGCAGGAGACACATGGTGAGTTAATTTTGGCCCCCGACTTCAGAGAGCTTAGACTTCCAGTTAATAGATGAGAAGACAAGACCGAAATTGAGGGGTTTAAGGACTGAACTAGCTGGGCACACAGCTAATAAGTATTTTTACCTTAGGTCAGCCTATTTCTAAAGACCCTGCTCATTTCATAACGACTTGCCCATCCTGAAATCCTTGGGACTTTGTATTCGTGGACAGCCAGACCACTAAGTCAGTTATGTGAGCCCCACAGACTTGCAGAGCCCCATCCTTAAGGAGCAATGGCTCATATTCCTAATACGTCCTGAGCATTTTTTCTGTCCCAGATACTTTATCTTATTTGATCCTCACAACATAAAGGTTAACTAACTTGCCCAAGGTCACACAGCCAATCAGAGGATGGGTAGTGATTGGATGAACCCTGGGCCACTGAATTCCAAGGACTAAGGGCCTGTGCTCTGCACTTCCCCGCGGCTCAGATCTGATGTTGGCTATGAAACTGAAACCTGAGAAATGAGACACTGTCTCTCTGTTTAGGACCTAGACATGCAGCTCAAGGAGGCTCGACAAGAGAACTCAGAGTTGAAAAGCACTGCAAAAAAACTCGGGGAGAAGCTGGCCGTGGCCAAAGACAGACTAATTCTGCAGGAGTGTCACATGACACAGAAAACTGGTGAGATGCCCTAGAATGATTTCCTCCCAGGTGGATGGTTAGCCGCCAGCTTGGACTGGCGCTGTTGAGGGAGCAGCGTGGAGGGGCAGGGCTGTTTCATCTGCTCCGCCTGGTGGGCCAGTCCCGTCCCTGGGAGACACAGGTGAGCCAACACCTAGCGCTGCTCCAGGCCAAATCTCTAAAAGGTGTGATGCAAAAGGAACCCTTGCTCCCAAATATTTCCCCACCAGGCCCACTATAGTGCCCGAACCTCTTAGCACTGGCTTTTCCCCCTCACTTAGACAACACTTGATACTCTTTAAAATTGTAATTTATTGAGATAGCATTGGTTAAATTTCAGTTGCACAGCGTCATTAATGCACCTGTGAACTCTATTGTGTGCTCACCACCTGAAGTCTAGTTCCCTTCAATCACCACATGTTTGGCCCCTTCTCCCCTGTTCAGCCTCCCCCCGCCCCCTTCTTCTCTGGTAACCATCGCACACCTCATATTTTCAACATTATTTTACACAGTGACGTTATTGGAAATTCCCAATAATTTTGTGAGATAGGTGGTGTCAGTATCACATGTCCACATGTCACAGATGAAGAACTGAGTCTGAGAAAGGGTAAACGGCTCCATCAAGGCCAACCAGACTGCTTGGTGACAGAGCTGGTGCTCGTGTCTAAGAATATCTGATTCCAGAGCCCCTCCCCCTAGGCCTCCTCATCAGAAAGTTCTCCAGTACCTATAGTGTGACCAGCTTGACACTGGGAGAGACAGCAAAGGCACACAGCATGGGTTCTGCCTCCAGGGGGTGCCGAGGACAGTTACATGGCAGCCCACAGCCGCTTTGGTATCACTGGCATGGCCCAGGCTGTGGGAAGATGAGGTGTTGGGAAAGGAGGAGCCACCCAGGACTGGAAAGGCGCAGAGGAGGAGAGGTTCGAGTGGAACCGGAGCATGTGGAGGGTTTTGAGCAGTGGTCTCCAAAGCAGGGACTGGGTACCTTGGGGAATGCGGGAAGAAAATGATCGATTTTAGTTATATTTATTTTTATCTTATCCTTGAAGTTCCTCTCAGTTTAAATCCTTTGAATGTACAGATATCCAGGATATGCTCAATTTTTTTTTTAACCTATGGAAGATACAATCACAAAATCTGAAGATAACTAGCTTAAGAAGAGAGGACAACTATGTGAACTCAGGGTGCTGCTCCAGTAAAGATGACAGTCATCACCTTGACCATGCTTGAAGGCCAGGAGGCCATGGAGCAGGGATTTCATAGGGGGTTGGTGGGCAAAATTGCTGAATAACAGAATGGGGTCCCAACTGCCAAAGACCTCAGACTGAGGCCAAGGCCAAGGGCATTCCAAACCATGTTGAACCTTTTGCTCGTAGATGACATGAAAACAGAGCGAATTTCAGAGAATGAAGTCTTAGGGAAAGCGAAGGATGTGGAAGCCCTCAGTCCCCGTGCTCAGCAAGATGAGAACCTTCCCAAGGAGTGTCCGTGTACGAAAGGAGGCCCGGATACACAGGTGTGTGTGGCCCAGCACTATGGGTGAAGACACAGGAGGCTTTGCCAGAATAGCTTCAGGTGGAGACCCATCCCCAACCACGGGGGATCCACCTAGAAGCAGCAGGTGCATGGCTCCAGGGGTGGACGCGTGGGTCTGAATTCCAGCCAACTTCCCGGCAACTTCATGTCATTAAAAACTAGGAGGCTGAGAACGTAGCAGAATTCTCCCAACTCCTTATCGTCAACTCCTGGGAAACTGGAAACTTGCTTTAGTATTCCCACTACATGTTCCCAGTCCAAACAAAGAAAGCATTCTTTAGAAACCATTACTCTGTGGACCCGACTATCTGGTCCTGTGACAGGAGATACACTCTTCCAAAGAGCCCTTTTCTGATGGTGCGTAAAGTCAAGTCTCTTACAAACCTCAAATGTATAGTCTTATAAACTTTATTGCACCTTGTGAAACAGGCTGTAAAACCAGCACATAAACATTGTAAAGGCTGCATAGAAAAGAAACGGTGGTTCCCGGCTCCTCACCCCCCTCCGGCCCGCTTACAAGGCCCTGTCTCTTTTTATAGACCGAGAAGGAGGCGAGCGTGGAGACGGAGCACATGAAGCAGCGATACGAAGAGGACCTTCGTAAAATCAAACACCAGACAGAGGAGGAGAAGAAACATCTCAAAGAGCAGCTGGTGAAGCGCCTGGAAGACCTGGTGAGGACACACAACGCGGAGATCAAGTCGGTGCGCTCGTCGGCGGAGGCCGACCGGAGGCGGCTGCAGGAGGTGAGATGGCTTCCACGGACGCGGCTCCCTTTCCTTTTCCTGACTCCCCCTTGCCTCTTTTATTTCTCCTTCCCTTCCTCAAACGTTTACTGAGCCCCTGCAGTGTACAGATCTAAGCTAGTTCTTCGTCCAGAGGGGCTTCAGGGTCTTTTGGAGGAGGTGGGGACACCCTAAGACCGTGGGCCTGGACTCATTGACATGGGCTAGAATAGTGCCATCTGAGCGTTTAACAGGCAAATTCAACTCCACTCAGCAAAAACAGAGAAATAGCGTGAAACAAGCACTCAGGCTGGCCGACTGCCTGGACTCAAATCCCCAACTGCGCCACCCTCTGGCTCTGTGACCACAGCCTGTTAATTTAACCTGGGCCCCTCAGAGAGAGATTCTGGGAGCCTCAGATTCCTCATGTATAAAGCTAGATGACAAAACACCTCATAGAATACGAGAATTAAATAAGGGAATCCATGTGCGAAAAACAAAGCATCAGTCTAGCGCCTGAGGCTGAGTAGGCTCTGCGCAGATGCAGGTAATTAATCAGCGCCTGGCGATGTGGGGGAAGATTTTCTGCCTCCGGGTCCTGTTCCAACCTCCCACCAAAGGGGGAGGCTTTCTGCTCAGGAGGAATGTAAGGCTTCATCTCTCCTGTTTGCTGGGAAAGCAAATAACGTATGTGAATGTTTTAGGAAAACAGTTAATATTATTGTGAACATAAGTGGGGCTTTAATTATAGCCATCACTCCATAGCCACGAGGGATACATTCCAAGACCCCCCTGGTAGATGCCTGAGACCTTGGATAGTACTGAATCCTATATACACTGTTTCTTCCTATGCATACATTACCTGTGATATAGTTTAATTTATTAATTAAGCATGATAAGAGATTAACAACAATAATAATAAAGTAGAACAGTTATAACAATAAACTGCAATGAAAGTTATGTGAATGGCTTTGGGGCCATTATTAAGTAAAATAAGGGTGACTTGGACACAAGCACTGTAATACCATGAGAGTCGCCCTGATAACCCAGATGGCTACTAAGTGACTGATGGGTGGGGAGCTTATACAGTGTGGAGACGCTGGACAAAGGGACGATTCACGTCCCAGCAGAACGGAGTGGGATGGTGCTGGATTTCATCACAGTGCTCAGAATGGCACACAGTTTAAAACATGAATTGTTTATTTCTGGAATTTTCCATGTAATATGTTTGGACTGCAGTTGACTGTGGGTGACCGAAGCCACGGAAGGCAAAACTTCAGATAAGGGGGTGCAATTGTATTCCAAGAAGCCTCTTTACAACCCAAGAGTCTATACCATCAGCTTGTAAGTTTTCCCTAAAAGATAATCATATGTCACTTAGGAATGCAGCATGTGTGACAGTTGAGAGTAGTAGGTACTCAACACATATGTGTTGGGTGAACGCGTGAATTCATGAAAGACCCAGACTAGTCCTGACTCTCCCACTAGCTGTATGACCATGGACAGGTCACTCAAACTCTGAAACCTGGTTTTGAAGTAAGGCTACATACTTTGAGGGCTCATTATTTGGATTTAATGTGGCATTATATCTGCACTCTTAGCTCAATGCATGGCATGTAGTAAACGTTCAATAAACGGTGGCTACAATTAGTTACCATGTGCATTGTGTGACATCATCTGATAATACTATTTAGAACCCACTAGGCTTTATACTTAAAAGGCACTTAATTCTTATTAACACATCGAATCCTCCCAACAGCATTACAAAAAGGGGTGTTCATATCCCCATTTTAGAGGTGAGAAAACTGAGGCTTAAAAAGGCTCTGTTTCAGCTCACACAGACAGTGAGTGGTAGAGGCAGTATTAAAACCTGCCCCCCGAGTCCATGGTTTCCCACCCCGGCGCCGGGGAGGAAGCAGCTGTATTGAAAGCACTTTTCTCTCCAGGAGTTGTGACTGGTTGCACAAATGCAATTCTCAGACTCACAGCTGAACAATCTTCCCACCCCGAGCCACAGTCCGCGGGAGGGACGGTAGCTCTCCCGGAGTTGCAGGTTGCCCTGGTAACCTGTCAGCCAAGCCTGACTCTGAGCGTAGAAATCCCACTTCAGCTTTAATCAGGGGGCAGGAGTCTATTTGGGAAGTGAATCGTGTAGAAATAAATTGCGTTTCTTCCTGGGTTTGGTGTGGGGACCAGTTTTTTACTTTTTGGTAATCACTATAAATTGAGGATATAAATTGTATAAATTAGGCCGTGCAGATTAGGTAAAACCTGGAAGAGGCCCCAAATGTAGGGTTCATGGACTAAAAATAGACAGCATCTCCCCTCTAGAGTGAAGAGCACACTATTTCTTTGAGTCCTTTGCTGTGGGTATGTGTATCCTGAATGCTACCTTAACCTGAAGAAGATACTCCAGGGGATGGGCTGGAGGTGACCCAGAAGGCCTGTCTGTCTTCTTTATCCACGGAATTAGATGCTATTAACACATAATCTTGACAGACAGAACACAGCACACGTCCTAGAATAAGCACTTGCCTACATCGATTCCTGGGGAGAGCGTGGGAAAATGTATTGAGTGCCTCCTGGGCTGTGCTAGATCCTGCTGCGTTCCGCAGCTCTCCTGTATCACTTAGGAGGCTCGGTGGCGAGCATCACACACACACCCTGCGCCGTTTAGGTGGAAGAGGAATGTAGTAACGGGTAGTAATGAGTAGTTTTCTGGAAGACCAGGGAACTGGGCAGCTACCCAGCCAGGAATGTCCATTTACTGAGGACACCCCCTGCTGCCACCTCTGAGCCCAGACCTGCAGTTTCACTGCCGACACCACCAGTACTGGACCCTGGCCTGGAGAGCCAGCCTGTCTCACATGGTAGCAACTAGACACATGTGGCTACGTATGTTTAAATTAATACAATTAAATAAAATTTAAAAGTCAGTGTCTCAGTGGAACTAGCCACATGTCAAGTGCTCAATGGCCATATGTTGCTAGTGGCGACCGTATTGAATAGTCTATCTTAGGGCACTGCATCATCACAGAGTTCCGTTGGTCAGTGCTGCTCTCGAATGACCAGTTCTTCTGCCCTGGAAACTGAAGTCGCTAGATCTGTGTGCCTCCTGCTTGTACAAAACCTGGGCTGGGCGTGTCTGGTGGAGCCTCAGTCACATGCCTATGCCCAGTTGCAAGGGAGTGTGGGAAGGTAGGTGTGCCGTTTTCAGGTTCTGTGGTGGAAGGAGGGCTCTGATGCATCAGATGGAGGATTTCCCAGACACCGGGAGGAGGGTCAGATGCTGAGCAGCCAAAAGGAGCAGCTCTCCACTCCCTGATTCCACCCTTACCTCCGCCCTGTGGGCAGGGGCTTTCCTGTTTCACACATGGGGAACCCAGGAGACTAAGTGACCTGAGAGTCACACAGCTAAGCGATGACAGAGCTGGATGTGTATCAGGCCTGTCTGACTCCAAAGCCTGTGTGGCATAAGAAAGGACACATGCCGTGGGCCTTGGAGAGCAGCCTTCAGGTCCTCACCTGCTGCTATCCACTCACTGTTTGTTTACCGTTTATTGAATGTGTACTCGGTGTTTTGAGCAATGCAGAGGTACAGGAATCACTCATTCCTTCAGGGGGCTTGCCTTCTAGTAGGAGAGACAAGACACACCCTCAAACACCAGACTCAAGTCAGTGTGTAAGAAGCACTGTGTCTGGGGAAACAGACTCACTGTCAGACTTTAAAAAAAAATCACCCCAAACCATTCTAGGTCTCTGTTTTCTACTTTAAATAATAATTATTGGTGTGCATGATTTTCTCAGATTTTATCCCTAACTTTTTTCTATCAACTCCAAAAATATTCCTGGTTATTTGGAAATATGTTGCTTAATATTGGGGCCTTTTCAGATATCCCTTTGCTATTGATTTCTCATTCAGTTCCCTTGTGGTCAAAGAATGGATTCTATAATTTCATTCCTTTTCAATTATTCATCTTGTTTGTGGCTCAGATATAGTCTATCTTGATGGATGGTCCTTGTGCACTTGACAAGAATATGGATCTGCCACTGTTGGGTGGAGTGTTCTATAAATGATGATTGGGTTGTGCTGGTTGATAGTGTTGTTCAAGTCTTATTTCCTCACTAATCTTTCTCTAGTTGTTCTGTTGATTATTAATAATTATTATTATTATCAAATTTAAACTGTCAAATTTTCTATTTCTCCTTGGTTTTTGCTTTATATAAATTCAGACTTATTTATTAGATGTATGTACACTTAGGATTATTGTCTTTTGAATGACTTAGCCCTTTAATCATTTGTGAAATATTCCTGTCCTGAAATCTACTTTGATAAAAATATAGACATTCTATTTTTTTATGGTCAGTATTGTACTGTGGGTTTTAATCCATTTCTTTACTTGTAACCTACCTGTGTCTTTCTATTCAAAATGCTTTTATGGTATAGCTGGGTCTCACTCTTTAATTCATTTTGACAATCTCTGACTTTTGGAGGTCATTTAGGCCATTTACACTTAATGTAATTGTCACTGTCTACCATCTTGCTGTTTTTCCTATTCACCACTTCTATCTCTTTTCTGTTTACCTCTTTTTCTGTTTATTTTTTACTCATTTAATATTTTTGGTATTCCTTTTTTATCTCCACTAATGACTTAATATCTCCTATATATATTGCCTTTACTATTTCCCTGAATCTGAGAATGTAATTGGCTTTTTGACTTATGGGACACTGAGAACTGTATCAGTAATGAGGATTCTCTTTCCTTATTTGACACTACAAAACTTAAAGCGAGGGGTCTACCCTTTCTTCCCCCTACATGTATCAGACTTCATGGTAAGAACTTAACACTTCTCTTCACCTTTTCTTATATCTCTAATTTATGTTCCTATGCAATATTTTATGACTCTCATAAACTTCTTTGAACCCCTTTGGGGCCAAGGCAGGGTGTATCCTGTTCATGTTTTTGTGCCTGGTGTGGCTAATTCTCTTAATCATCATTTAGGAAATAGAGGCACAGCTGGAGGAAGTGAAAAAGAAATCAGAAAATGAAATAAAGCAGTTAGAAGAAGAGAAAGCGGCTCTAAATGTGAAGCTCCAGAATTCTCTTCTCCAGGTAAGTCCCAAATCAATGCAGGGCTTGGGAGGGATGGTTCTGGGCCTGAGGAGTTGCGGGTTAACTGAGATGACAGGAATCTCAGGGAACTGCCCCAACCTTGTTACATTCAGCGTCCACAGAAGAAACAAAAGGGCTTCGGCACAAGAAAGCTGAAGCTCTCAGGGAGCATAACTTTAGCTGCAAGTAGCAGAGAACCTGACTTACAGAGGCTTATCAAAGAGGCATTTCA
Source organism: Miniopterus schreibersii (assembly GCF_964146895.1). Classification (NCBI taxonomy): domain Eukaryota; kingdom Metazoa; phylum Chordata; class Mammalia; order Chiroptera; family Miniopteridae; genus Miniopterus; species Miniopterus schreibersii. The sequence goes on along the minus strand of NC_138101.1, from coordinate 8,411,398 downwards.
TGTCGCACATGAGAGGAGGCAGGAGGCTGCTAGTGTTGATTCTGTGGCTAGAGGATACCAAGCTAGTAAACCTGCGATTCTCCTGATCGCTCCTTCACCCTGGCTCGCTATCCCTTCTGTGGGCATTAGACACTTTTGCCATCATGGCCTCTTTCCTTCATCAAAAATAAAAAATAAAAATTCTATTTTATGACTGCATTCATATGATGATGAATATAGCCAGGCTGTATCTTTTTCTTTCTGATTTTAAAAGAAATTAAAACCTTTTCATGGCCCCTAAAAGTAGCGTGGGCCCTGGGCACTGTTCCTGCTGCATCGAATGGAGAAGTCAGCTCAGGTTCCAAATGTCTGTTGCCGCTCCAGTTGTCAGGTCCAACTTTAAACCAGGAAGCAGGGCGGAGCAGTGATGACCAGGCCTGCCCACTCCATCAGGCATCAGAAAGCATTCGCGGAAGCCCCGCTGACTCCTCCTCTCCCCGGGGCTAACATCTGTGTCGCATGGCCAGCCTGGTAAAGCGAGGATTTAGCTGTCAGGCCTCGATGGTGGAGGCAGGCAAGGGAGAAAGGGGTAGGCACTGGATGTAGACCAGATGAACAACAGAGTTGGCTTCATGGGCCCACCTGTCCAGACCACCCAGAGGCCAAGGTCAAAGTTTAAACGAGCTGTTACCCATGTTACTAAGGAGAGGGGGCTGGAAACAGGGTTCACTCCTGAGGCTGATTAGACAAAAACAAACATCTAAAGAGATTTTCTTGCTTCCCCTGCCATCCCTCACACCTTCCAGATGAGCCCTGCACCCACCATCCCATAGGAACCCCTGAAATTGGTTCTTCAGCCCAGGCCGTGCATCACAGCCTCCTGGGGGAGCTTTGAAGATCCAGAGCCATGTGCAAAGCAGTAATGATGTTTAGGAATACACGCAGTGGAGTTCAGTTCAGAGACATGCGTGAGAATGGTACAACCAAGTTTGAGCCCGGGGTCATCTCTAGAAGGGAGAAAGGCTGACAGGGCTGGGGAAGCACAGGTGGCAACTGTATTTGTGATGTGTGGTTTCTACAGCCCAGTGATGAGTACACACATTATATTTTTCTCTAACCTTTTCTTTTTTCTTTTTTTTTAAAATATGTTTTATTGATTTTTTAGAAAGAGAGAGGAAGGGAGAGAGGGAGAGAGAAACATCGATGAAAGAGAAACATCCATTGGCTGCCTCCCTAGTAGGGATGGAGCCTGAAACTTGGGCATGAGCCCTGACTGGGAATTGAGCTGGTGACCTCTTGGTGCACAGATGGTGCTCAGCCAACTGAGCCACACCTACTGGGCTCTAACCTTTTTTCTATCTCACAAATTAGCATTTTTTTAAAAAAGATGAGCATGCCATGCCTTACACTGGTATATCAGGGGCTCTAGAGATGAGGTCTTGGTGAAAATTCTCTGCTATAGAGGTTTCTGTTCTGCCTCAGCCCAAGGTGGGCTGCCCAGCAAAGAAACCCATTTCTCTCTCCCTTTCTCTTTTCTCCCTTCCTCCCTTCCTTCCTTCATTTCCTGCATCCCGTCCTGTTGACCTATACTCCAATCTTCATATGAAATCGGGACCACCTCGCTCTGCAGAGCTCAGGGAGGCTTCACATATGTGTGTGGGACCAGCCCAGTTCTACTTCTGACTCAGACGCCTGGATCATCACTGGCATTTCTCTGAATGCCCCTTAGAACCCTTCTCTTTAAAAGTAACAATGGGGAATCTCTGTTAAGCACTTACTCTAGTTAAGATACTATCTAGGCAGTTTACATGTATTAACTTGTAATCCTTACAACCACTGAACTATTAGTATCTCTAATTTACAAATGAGAAAACTGAGGAACAGAGAAGGTAAATCTCTTCCTTAAAGTCACACAGGTAACAAGTAGCAGATCTGGGATTAAACCCAGGTAATGGGGCTCTAAAGACACCACTGTTAACCTCTTTGCGAACACTGCCTCTAGTGTAGTATGCTGCCTCTGATGACCGGGCCTCAATCAGGACCTGAGTGTTTACAGACGGCTGGGCATGACCTGGACATTGACCATGGACAAAGTGCCTCAGGCCTGCTCTTCAGCCTCCAGTTCTTCTACCACCTTAATGGTGTCATGATCTACCCACCCACCCACCAAAGACAGAAATGGAAGAGTCACCCTTGACCACATCCTCTCTCCTCCTCTCCCCGCCTCAGCCCGAGTCCCTGCCCTGCCCCACCATCACATCCAATCAGTTGTCAAGTCCTGAGGGTCCTTCCGCTTAAGGCCCTAGGTCCTCTCCCCTCTCTTTCCACCAATGCCTCAGTCAAGACCCTCAGAATGGCTCGCTCAGGCTATTTTTTTTAAAATCTGCCTGTAAATCTCACAGGGCTCATTTAAATATTTCATAAGCCTCAGCAAGATGCAATGTAAGTAGTTTCATAATCTTTAAATATTCCCTCCGCAAATATTCATTATGTAAAGCCAAGAAGACATTCTGATGGCCTTGCTGTTCTGGGATGGTCTCTAGAGTCTCGCGACAGCCTGGCCTGCATTGCCTGCCTCCACATACTCCCCAGGTCAGCCGATTCCAGAACCAGTGCTCCAAAACCCTAATCTGCTCAGGGCCCCACTCTTCTTTCCCTAAAATCTTTCATTCCCGTGTTTTTCACAGTTCAGGCCCAAGTTAACTTACTACCGCCCGGAACTCTGCTCCCTCCTGTCTACTCCTTCATGTTGGGCCCCCGACATGGAACCTTCCTTCAGTCCTTCAGTGCCCCTAAAGCTGCCCTGGACTTCCCTGGACAGTTTATTGTTGTAAATTATCTGCAATAGTACCCACCTCACAGTAGTTGTGAAGATTAAAAGAGTTAATACTGTAAAATGCTTAGGTCCAGGCCTGACACAGCCAACACACCATTAGTGGTCCTATTACTGTTTTGTACCTGTGTCTGTTGAATGTTGCTGTGATTATAAACATGTATCTGTCTTCGCCATCAGAGGACAGCTCCTTGAAGGCAGGGGGGATATTTTGATATCTTACCATTTTGCTCTCACTCTCTTCCTTCCCCTTCCCTCCTCATGCCGAGCTCGGTGCCTGAGAAGTATTCTGTTTTCTGCGAAGACTCGTTCGCAGTGCCCGAGTTTCCCTTATGGTTATTGGCCTCGTTCTCAAAGTATGGAGCAGGGACGCCGTCTGTTTAACTGACACTTAGCAGTTAGTCGGTGAATAATAATTATCATAATTAACGCTTTACAATTTAATAGCACCTTCTAGCTAGTCTTCTCTCGTATTATCTGTACAGTTATTAAACATTGTTTCTTTTCTTCACCAATTAACTTTTTAAAAAAGAGATAGTGTGAAATGGTGTGGAAGCCGCTGGAAACTACCCCCACGCCAGTACAGACAGGTGATGTGAGTAATGTGCCGGGAAGCGGGGACTAGAGAACTGGCCGGAAACACCGCGTGACCAGCTGATGATTAATGGCCTTTCTGGAAGCCCTGTCCCCAGAGCTGACTGGCCCAGGAGAAGGGATTCCCCGATTAATGCCCACATCCAGGAGACAGGACCCAGTTTCAGTGCCAAGCATTTCTGTTCTTCTCTTTTAGGTTTTAAGGCTGGAAGAATTTATCCAACAGAACAAGGCCTGTCCCCAAAGAGGCGAGGACGGGCCCCCGGAACCAGACTGCCCGCACAGCAGCGTTTTAGAGACCCAGGTGAGCTCTAGCTCCTCTGCTTTAATTAAGGCTATTTCTCTGTTTCAGCACTTCAGTGTCCCCTGCGACACACGCTGGCATTAATGGGCTCTTTTATTGGCTCCCTCGGAGCTGCCAAAATGCCTGGAGAAAATAAATCACCACAAAATCCTTCTGCAAAAGCTGCGAACAAAATAGAGTTCTAAGTAATTATCCACATGGCTTGAAAAAGAGCCAGGTTTGTCAGATGACTCTTCTCTCCCTCCCTGAGAGCAGCCTGCCCTGCGGATAGAGGGGCCCTAGACTCACCGGGGGCCTGTGGTCCTGTTCAGCACGCAGCGGAACAGCCATAAAACGCCCCGCTGCCTCCCTCCGCATCCCTGCGGTCGGTTCCTCCCACACTGGCCCTCCGCTCGCTGCCCTTTTGGGGACCGGACGCTGCTCCAGGTCAGAAACCTGTCCCAGTTTGAGTCTCTGTTTGGCTCTGGTGGCTGTATAACCGTCCTAGGTTTGTCATCATGAACTGCCACACGCTTGGTGGCTTAGAGCACAGAAATGCGTTCTCAGTTTTAGAGGCCAGAAGTCCAAGATCGAGGTGTCGGCAGGCGTGGCTCCTTCCGGAGGCCCTGAGGGAGGCCCTGATCCACGCTCCCCGGCTTGGCCCTCGCTGAGCTCAGGGTCTGCAGGGAAGTGCAGACGCCTGGGCTACACGGGGCTGCAGGGACACCTCATGAACGCCAGTTCCATTTGATTCAACTTAACGTGCACGTTATTTGTTACTCGTTCTTGCCACAGTCGCTTGTGGGATCCTAGGAAGTGCCAGCCTCTGAGCTGGACGCTACAGGGAAGAAATACGCAGACACAGACAGCGTTTAAGTGAAGTGGACATTCAGTAACAGCGTCAGCCATCCGGCGCTGTGTTTTCTATTTGGCAGCTAGCATGCACTTTGCAGGTGTAGTTTGTTCTTTTAAATTAAGTTTTCAAATAGGTAACCCACGCACATGGTGCAGAATTCAAAAGGTGCAGCAGGTGTCCAGTGACAAGCATGCCCCTCCCCCTACTTCCCCATTTGTTTTTTCTTTTTATTTCTTCTTTATTTTTTTTCCTCCTTGCAGAGCCATACCGCGTATGTGCAGGCGTGTTTTCCCCCCCTATAAATGGCAGTATACTCTCCTGCACTCCACTTTTCCTAACTTAAATTTTTATAGCTTCAAGGCTGTAACACCTCAGTACACTTCCATCTCAACTTTATTTATTTTTGAAGAAACAACTGCCCAGTTTTCTGGTGTTCCCTTGAGCAGAAAAACTACAATATATTCAACCTTCCCTTATGATGGATATTTAGGCTGTTCTTAGGTTTTCTCTATTACAGATAGCACGTCAATGATAACAGGTAACACAGAACTGTAGAGGGATGTAGCATCGTACGGTAGTTAAGTGAGCTCAGCCCCGAGCTGGACGCCTGTGGCCTTGCTGGCGGGAGAGGCTTGGACACACGCTTTGAAGCCCCCTTGCTTGGGCTGCCTCCCCTGTGAGATGGGATGGGGTGCCGCCTGCCTCCGAGGGTCTGAGGGCTAAATGAGCTCCTAGGTGTGCGGTGTTGGAAACGGCACCTGCCCTTACCTGTGAATGCTCAGTAGCTGCTAATTCTTTCAGCTGTGGAACTGGCTCGGCCCCATGCATGTGCCTGTTTTTCTTTGTCAGCTGCAGCTGACGTTCAGTATTTCCTTATGTTACTTTCAGGTGTGGTGTGTATGTTTTAACTTTTGACAGACATGCCACACTGCCTTCCACAGTGCTGTGGCCCCACAGCCTTGCCAACACTGAGTTGCAAACATTTCTGAGCTTGGCCGATCAGAGGATGTTTGAAGCTTAGTTCAAATATTGGTGGTAAGCCAGCTATCTTCCAGCCCAGAGAGTCAAAGCTTTGCCTAGGCCCTGGAGATACAGAGTCCTAGAGAAGTTCCCAGGGTCATCTGGGTGATGTGTGAGCATCACCTTGCAACGTGGGGCATTGCAAGGGGCAGATCAGCCTGAAAGGAGGCGACTGAGCAGGGCTCCAACAGCCCATGGCTGATCTGGGGGTGGAAACGGGGATGTCAAAACAGCGTGTAAAAGGACAGCTTCCCCAGTGACGGTCTTGCTGGGTTAGGCACTATAGAATTTAAGCCTCTTCAAGATTCGGGAGTTTTTGTTTAGGCCCTTGGCTGTTCTGCCAAAGCATTTCCGTGAGTCCAAAGAGATATAAATAATGATGCCAACTGAGAGCAGGCTTTACAGTCCACTCTGAGAACACGCGAGGGAAGGCCGCCAACCCTGGGCGTGTCTCCGACCCCACCAAAGTTAGCTGGGACCTTCCTGAACCTTTCGTCCTGGTCTCCCATGTCTGATGTCCTTGATTCACTTGGGGTCACCGATTTATTCACTGGTTTTCAGAAAGCCAGTTCGGTCTTGGTTATTCGGAAGGGAAGTCTTTTTTTCTAGAAGACTTCTCTGGTACCTAGGTTGCACTGCACTGGGGGAAAAGCAGGTGGACATTTTCATAGGTTTCACTGCTTGCACCTGTTCCAGGAGACAAAGGAGTCTTGGTGCTAATTACTATTCAAGCTATTTCACCTGGACGCTATTATTCACAAGGCACGGGGCTGGACACCCGGGTGAATGAGGCCTGGTCCTGGTCCTTGGAGAGCTCCATGTCCAGTGGGGGAAATCAGTGTACTTAAACTGTGTGATAAATGCTGTAATAATGACAGGAAGATGCTTGTGCAGCCACTGTGGGAGAGGGAGGTTTCTGCCCAGGGGATCTAGGAGTCTCACAGTGACATTTGCTGCCACCTGCCTAGACACTGAGGCTGCACATGACTTCACCAGGAAGGCAGCATTGGGAGGGCCACAGCTCTGGTCAAAGAGTTAGGACATGAATTCCACCCCAGCCTTACCCCACACCTGCATGGGGATCTCATATCGGAAAACCTCTCTGAGAGCAGTTTCCCCTTTACTCCTAGTGGCCACTCAGATAAGGCCCTGACGGTGAGCCAGGCCCACAGTGCTTTACCCAGTCCCACAACAACCCAGTCAGGCAAGTGTTATTATTATCATTGTTCTGCATACGGGGAAACTGAGGCCCAAAGAGCAGCACCAGGGCCATGCTGTATGCCACGTAACTATACTGCTTCTAGTTAGTAAAATGGAGGTGATGATCCCTGCCCCCCACACCCCAGAGACCTGTGGTGATGAACAGAAGAAAGCACACGAAGGCACTTTTCAAAACTATTAAACACTATAAATGTAAGGTGACTATAGTATCTATTACAGTCCGCTGTGATCGTTTCAGCAAAACCCCATTGCATTAGGTGTTCTATTTTAAGATACACATAATACACCTTTGAAAAGTCAGCCGAACTTGAGAATGACTTTGACTCTTCCCTTCCAGGGGATTTCCTGGGTGTGGGGGTTCCTTTAAATTAGGAACAATTGGAAGAGGTTACCTGCCTGGAAGATGAAAGACAAAGACCTAATATGAACACAGGTTGAAAATAAGCAGCTGTTTGCCCAGGAGGAGTAGGGAGGAGGTGTTTACTGTGGGTGGCTAGAGGAGCAGCAGAATTATTTTTCTGTGCCGTTTATACTCAGGTCACTTTAACACTGAAGAGAGCGTGCTGAGCTGAACCTGAGAAAATGCCTGATGGGGAACCGGAGAGTGTGGATGAGGGGTGGGTAACCCAGGGCACACCCAGGGTGGGTCAGGGCTGGCCCTGGGAGCAACTCACTGGGATGGATCCCAAGCTGATAACCAGAAAAGGAGCAGCTGCAGTGTCTGTTCCATTTGGAATTCAAGAGTGCACATTTGAAATAAGTGCTGGGGAGCTCGAAAACCCTCTGTCAGCCAACTCTTGATTGCCATGGTCAAGTCCATTTGTGAAATATTTAAATGGACCCTACCTCCTCTGGAATGATATACTTTGATCCAAAACACCAGGTAAACGGTATGTAGGAGAGAGAGGAAGGGGACGTTTCGTCATTTACATGGCCCGTTGGCCCCCCCACTGGACCATAAGTTTGTTGAAATCAAGAACTGTGTTTTGTTTATACTTCCTGCACCTCGCGTACCTGCATGTGGCTGATGTTTAGCACTTTCTTATCCATACACTGATACAGGACAGCTCAACAGACAGACTGAGAGAGCCATTTTGAGTCCTGGTAGCTAAAAGGTGAGATGAAGAACTTCAAAAATTTGCTTTGGCTGGAGGATGCTTTAGAAGAACCCTGGGGTCCTTTAGTACTTGCAGTGGGAGGGGATTCATCTCCTTCGGGAAGGGTGCCCCTGTCTCTGGTGTTCTGGGAGCTGGAAACAAGTGAATAGAAACAGGGTTACTGAGCCCTCCTCCCTGTAGATATGGGAAACAGCCTTCATCTCTCAGGCTGATTCTCAGTGTCGGCTGTGTAGCTACTTCTCAGCAGCACGTTTGTAACAACACGGTTTGAAATCACACCCAGTGAGGTCCTGATTCTGGCAGCTGGCGGTCGAGCCAACACAGCACAGCCAGGTGCCAGTGCGGTCACATGGAATGACCTGGATGGGAGTCAGAGGACCCAAGGGTTCCAGTCCTTGTGCCACCCTCCCGTGGCCACGGGACCTGAGACGTGTCGTCGAACTTTCCCGATCTTAGATCCCCATCCGTGACACAAGGGCAGCGGAGTCCTTCCTGCCCGCCTCAGAGTCGTAGGCACCCCCGAGTCAATGTGCGGAAACAGACAGATGCGATGTGGCGGGAGCAGGGGAGCCACGCAGGTGCGTCGTCAGCTGCTTCAGCATTTTTCACGCTCTCCTGTTTCTGGACGCCTGCCCAGGGTGCCTTTAAATGAGGTCGATAAGTTGGCCCAGCAGTTACATCCTGCACATCCCCTCCCGGCCTTTGCAGTGGCTCAGAGTCCATCTGAAAGTCTAATAACTGCCATGAGATCTCTGCCCATTATTCATGTTGCTTTAAGTTCCTTCTCCTGTTTTCCTTGACTGGGCTTACCAGCTGTTTGAAGGGGTTTTTAAAAAGTCAGCCTTCAGCTGTGTTGGTCAGATCTGTTTTTTCCTGTGTCCTTAATTTTATCTTTTGTATCTCTTTCCTTCTACTTACTTTAGGTTTATTCTGTTAGTCTTTTTCTAACTTCTTGAATGTTTTTTAATATATACATCTGAGGCTATAAATTTCCCACTAAGTATATATCATTAGCTGTATTTCAGAGCTTTGAATTTTACCTTTTTTTTTTTTTTTTTTTTTTTATTTAAACCTGCTTTCTTGTTACTTTCTCATTTTATCGCATTGCCATCAGATAGCATGATCTGTAGAATGTCAACACTTTGAACTGTGTTGAGATTTGCTTTGTAGTCTGCTGTGGGATCATTTTTTCTTTAGGGTTTTTTTTAATGTTCCCTAAGTGATAGGAAAAAAAGCATATATTCTCAGTTTGGTAGTTAAAATATACATATTTGAATTCCAGTTCTGCGATATACTCACTGTATGACCTTGGGCAAGTCACATATCCTCTCTTGCCTCTGTTTCATCACCTTTAAAATGGGATGACAGTGCCCAGCTCATGGAGTTGAGGACCAGGCACACACTAAGCACCATACAAATGTTATGGGAATTAATAGTCTTTTTTTTTTTTTTAGCTATTTAGTTTTAGCTTATTAATCTTGTTCAAATCTTCCAGCTCATTTTGTCTACCTGATATGTCAGTTTCTGAGAGGTGTATATTAAAATCTCCCCTTTTAGTTATAAATTTACCCATTTCTCCCTACAGTTCTGAACATGTGGCGTATGTTTTCAGGCTCTGTTGTCAGGTGCCTACACTTTCATTTTTAGTGTCTTAATGACCGATTTCTTTCATCAGGATGGATATCCATGTTGAACTTAGCCAGTTCATGTGTATCATGATTACTGCTACTATTTTGGTTTTGCCAACACATTTTGTGTTTCTGTTTACCAGAAATTTCCTTATAACCATCAGTCTTCCTTTTAAAACCTGGACCTAATTAACTTTAATCATTGTTTATGTATTTATATTGTAGCATTATGCTATTTGATTTTTGGTGGTGGTGGTTCCACATATACTGTGCAATTTCATCTGTATTATATCAACATATATTTATAACTGTGTCTCCCAAAGCTGTTTTGCTTAGACTATGATATTTGCTTCTGGGTTTTATAGGAATCAGAGTTGTCCAAGGTACTTTTAGTGCCCCAAATACCTGGGAGTAGGAGTCAGAGATGGGCCATTTAGCCTCAGGTCCACATGGAGGTTGTAAACTGGCCAGTGACATAATTTCTGAGAGTACACAGCCATGAACCAAACTCGCCGGGCCCTGTGACTACTGGCATGGAAACCGCAAGAATGAAGGAATCTGTTCCTAGCCTGTCTTACTCTACTGTTTGCTGTGGACAGTTGTTACCTTGACAAGCAGAAAAACCAAAATAAGAAAGTCTTTCTCACCTCTGTGCAAAGGGGAGAATAACATGAACAAATTCAATTCACAGAAAATTCCGAAGCCTCGACATTAACTCGTAGTTTCCACATTCTCTTCCCACCACACCCCATTTCTCCCAGCAATTTCCATGTTTTCTGATCTTTGGAATGAGATGTCACAGACTGCCACCTGGAAAATGGGAATAATAATAATAATAGTAATAATAACACCAACTGCCCACATTTACTGACCAGTGGCTGCTGCGGGCACTCTTCTCTGATCCCCACAACAGCCCGTGGGCAGGCCTAACAAGGACCACTCTCCGTGGATCATACACAGAGAGCACCACGAGGTGGTTCAGCATCCAGGCCCAGAGTCAAACTGCCTGCTTGCATATCCTATTTCCACTCCTCCCTGATGGTGGCACCCTGGACAAGTTACTTACTCTCTCCATGCTTTAGTTTCGTCAGCCTGTGAAATGACCGGTCGCCTGGAAAGCAGGACAGGAGGACCTGATAGGGCTCCTAAGCCCGGCACTGTGCTAGGCACCGAATCATCACAGGCCCCCCACCCAGCCTGCGAGCCGTGCACCAGCAGGGGACTGCGGGAGCTCTTGCCCCTCCGCTCTCCGGGTTCATAAACCACAGCATGGCTCAGGGAACTGTACTGTCTCAGGGTGCAACTGTCTTGCCCTAGGATCCATGCTTGAAGCTGAATGAGCCTTCTCAGACCCTGCCCAGAGGAGAAGAGCATCAAGATAAGTTAGCAGCTAAAGAAGGAGCCAGCGGTGATGAAGAGGACAGGTACAGGAGGTCGTGCAGCCCCTGAGGGCCCCAGTGAATGAGGACCCAGATGTGGGAGGATTCATTCATTCATTCATTCATTCACACATTCATTCTGTCCTCAAGTATTTGTCACTGCCCCTTGCATCATGCTTAAGGAGGGAACGGACATGTCTTATATGCCTTCAGCACAGCTATGGGCTTTTCCTAAACTATTTTATGTAGTTAGACCATGGAGACCCCTTCTTCTGGGGCCCCCAAGGACCCCATAACTAAGTAACTAAGCTCAGTCATCCTGACAGCTGATCGTCATTTATTCAGCACCCCCTAAAACATATCAGGAGGTTCAGCTGAATCCTGGTTGTAGCCTAAGGGCAGTAACACTTAGAAGTCAATATCAGGTTGTTTTTTAAATCCAAAGGGAATGTTTTTCATGCCACTAACTGCCCTGGGAGCTCCCTCGCCCCAGCAGGTTGGGAAGTTATCAGGGTGGCAGGGCCATTTCTAGCCTGGGATCTTCTGTGATTTTGGCCTCTGTGTCTTCAAAGGATCGAAGTTCCCCTCCAGGAAGGAGGTGATCTGCAGTCTCCCCTGGGCTCCTTGCTGAAGGAGAAGGCACCCGAAATCCAGCATCTGCGGGAGGAGTGGCAGAGCCAGAAGGCCAGGTTGCAAGCCCAGGTAGGAGGACAGCCGTGATAGGGACATGTGCTCATGCTGAGTGACACCCCGCCGCCAACTCATCCTTGCTGACAGCCTTGGACGTGGACGCAGGGCCTGACTCTCTTCCAAGCTGCGGAGGGCATGCTCGGTCCACGGCAAGGTGGGAGCCTTAGTTCTGTTCTTTCTTTCAACACCCGTGTGGCTCATGAGCTCCCACTATGAGCCAGGGGCCCTTCTCGGTGCTGGGGGTCTGTCCATGAACAAACCAGAAAAAAAGTCCTGTGTTGAAGAGCCTATATTTTAGCACAGGAGGTGGCTACAGACCATACATATTAGACATAAAAAATGAATAAAACCCATAATGTGAGAAGGTGACAAGGATGCAGGAAAAAGAGCAGCAGCGTAAAGGGGAGCGGGAGGCCGGCTGGTGAGGAGGGCGTGGGTGTAATGCTACGTGGGCTTGTCGGGGAAGCTTCAGTAAGAAGCAAAACTTGAGCAAGCACCCGAAGGAGGCGAGGGAGGCCTCGTAGGTCCCCAGGGGGCATGCTGGTCCCTCTTGGTTTCTCCTGGACCGTTTGCATCCTAGTCCTTCCTGCTCTTGCCCAGCACTTGCGGCTGTAGCTGCAGAGCCCCCAGGAGGCCTGCCGGTCCCCAGATTCCTCCAGCTTGAGGTTTCCACCCCTGAGAGTTTCCCAGGTGGAGGCGGCTCAGCTGGGTCAGGTAGACATTAGAAAGCTTGTATTTCTCGAGGGCAGTCTGGGAGGGTTGCGGGGCTGGGCTGAGGGCAGGCTGCCCGGCGGGCAGGTGTCGCAGCTGCAGCAGGCCCTGGAGCAGTGTGCCAGCAACTACCAGGAGGACCTGCAGGAGCTCCGGCGGCTCTCCGACCTCGAGAGGGAGAAGCTGCAGTGCCAGCTCCAGGAGACCATCCAGCAGAACCAGGCCGGGAAAGCCCAGCTTGAGGCCTCTCACCAGCGAGCCCTCCGCGTGCTGGAGAAAGCCAGAAAGCAAGAGCTCAAGGTGAGGGTGCTGGTGATGAAGCCCACCCCTGACTGAGCACTGGCCGTGCCGTCTGCGGGTGCCTTTTACGCGCCATCCCAACCCCTGCAGTAACCAAGGTCGTGATTATCATATCCCTTTTCCAGATGAGAGACTCAAGTTCAGCAGCTTGCTCAGGGCCACAAAGCAAGGACTCAGACTTAGGTCCGTTGGGTTTATTATACTGCTTTCCCTGACCTGCCTGGGACCTTGATAACAAGGACAGTTTTCTTTCCTGATTTGGGGATTGTCATGCATAATGCATGCTATCGAGTCAGGCTCAGCCCAGCAGCTAAAAAAGGGGGAGGGCAGCCCAGAGCTGAGAAAGACCATCTCAGCAGAGACCTTCTGAAAGGCTTGGGGAGCTGTGATGAGGGGGGTTCATCACAACTCCAGCAGGGGGGTTTGAACATGGTTCATCCATCACTTCTACCTCCTGCTTTCTCAGAAGGCTTTCTCTCCTGCTCTCTTGCAAGATGAGGCTCCTGCTAGGACTGCCACCAATGACATACTGTCCCTCCTCTGTCACAGCAGCCTTCATACTAATTACTTCTTTATATAATCATATCAACCAAACTGGAAGCCCCTTGAGGCCAGGAATCATCTCTATTTGTTCATCACCGAATCCTCGTGCAGCTCATAGTAGCTGCTTAGTCAAGGGTCTCATTGAATTTTTCAGTCTCTCTGGCTTAGTTTATCCAGGCTGATATCTAACAAACAGGAGTTCCAGAAAGAGACTGTGGCGGAGAGGATATTTTCAAAGAAATAACAGAATGAGATTCCTAGAACTCAATGAGAAAGACCCTTACCGAGGCTCATCTTGAAATTTCCAAACGTCTGGAAAACAGAAGAAATTCTGAAAGCTCTCAGTAAGGAAAAAAGACACCAGGCACAAAGTGCTTGAATCAGAATGTCATCAGGCATTTCAACTGCAGCAGGGGAAGGTGAAAGACAAGAAAGCAATCCTGAGCTGTTCAATTAAACTATTAATAAGTGTGAGAATTGAATAAAAGTCATCAGACATACAAAATACTAGGAAATTTGCCTTCTGTTATCAATTTACTGCCTCTTAGCTCCCAATTCAGCCTTCAGTGCCCGCCCTGCAAAAAATGATCTGGATTCTTGAAGCATTTCTCCTGGGCAAAGAGCACAGTGATAAGCTTTGTCAGCAGAGGGCGCTGGAGGCACCTTGCAGGAGGAGGGCGGCTTCTCTTTCTGATTCCAGCAACTACGTTTTTGCTTTGTTTCGGGCTTCTGGTGCACAGTTGTCCAGTGGTGTAAGTGTGTGTGCGGACATCAGGTAATGTTCTGCCTCAGTGACTTCACAGTGACCTCAGAGTCCTGGCCCAGACCCAGTGACTGCCTTCCTGTGGCCTCCTGATGTGGATGCCACACATTCCTGCCCTCCCACCTGCAGCCGGGGTGCCCTGACTCTCTCTGGGATCCTACGGATTGGCCACTCTTGCCTGCTCCCCAGACGTTTGTTTCCTGCAGCCCTCTCAAGGCAAACCCTGTCTCCCCTGGCCCTCGCGCCTGCGCGGGTGCCCCAGGCTCCCCGAGCCCCCGCCCACCTTGGCTCCCTGTGCTGCGGAGGCTTGTCCCTGCCTCACCAGTAACTGTGGACCCACTCTGGCTCACACAGCCCAGAGATCGACTGCCAGTGAGCTGCCACCAGTAGCTTCTCCAACACGGTCTTTTGCCAGCCTTTGCTGCCGTCTCCCCATTCCTGTTTCACGGGGCATAAAAATGTCACCAGGTGGAGTTCTCTGAGCCTTACAGCAAGTACAAGAGGAGGAACTATCAGAGAGTTTGAATAGCGGGAGACTTTGCTGCCTTATTACATAAACTCACCGCAGGATGGCTGGGTCTCCCCTGGGAGTAAGACCATTTCTCCCCATTTGCTGGGGATCGGCAGGGCAAGGCCGCTGCGGCAGTCAGTCAGCTGCCTCGGGCGCAAGGCTGGCTCTGTTCCCCCTAAGGGGAGCCTCATGCATTTGGTGGAATCCTGTTTCTCACTGTTCCCGGAGGTTGCAGGGGGGAAAGGCTTGGGCCCTGGACCCCGCAGCCCGTGGTTACCATCTTGCCTCTGCCATGTCCTGCCTCCACCATTCCCTGTCGACCTGTCCTCAGTCAGATCACTTTCTGAGCCCGTTTCTTCCTCTGTAAAAAAGATAAAGAGGTGAGGGAATGATGATTCCTGAATCTTTTCTGTGTGACCTTGGAAAAGCAAGTTTATCCCTCCTAGCGTTAGTTCCCTCACTTCAGAAGCGGGGCTGTGTATTAACTGGAACTCTCCGTTCGGAAGGAAAGAAGGAAGGGAGGGAGGCCATTAGTTTCCTATTAATGCTGTAACAAATTACTACAAACTTGATGGTTTAGCACAACACAGTTATACTATACAGCTCTGACACTCAGAAGTCCCCAAATCAAGGTGTTGGCAGTGCTGTTTTCCTGAGTGTGCTGAAATCGAAGGCATCTAGTCAGTGTCTGCCTGTCTCTCTCTCTCTCCCTCTCTCTTTTTTTCCTCTCTCTTTCTCTCTTCCCACTTCATAACACCAAATTCCCAATGATTGGTCCAGCGTGGAACAGGGTGCACTCTGGTCCAGTCAGCTGTGGACCAGGGTTAGGTTCACGTGTTACGAAATGGCTGCTGTGGCCAGGCCATCACTGCCATCCCGGGCAGGTTGGGGCGTGGACTGATAAGCCCTCTGCCAGAGGGCGGAGATTGCTCAGCTGGGGCCGAGGAGCTTGGCAAGGGGACAGATCTCCCCCTCTGTGCCCACTTTTATGCCTCCTTCCTCCCACTTTTCCCCACAGGCCACAGAAGAGCTCTTGAAAAAGGAATCCAGCCACAGCCTGCAGATCCAGCACCAGGCTCACCGGCTGGAGCTCCAGGCCTTGCAGGAGAAGGTCCGGCAAGAGCTCCAGGCAGAGCAGGAGAGGACACAGGCTCAGCAGGCTCTGCAGCTAGGTACACAACCAGCCACATCCCGCAGGCCCCAGCTGGGAACCAGGGACAGCGTGGGCCCGGGGGTCTAGAGGCACACTGGCCAGGGCGACTCCTGGCTCTGCTACCAACTAGCTGTGAGCCCCAGGGAGGGTGGCACTCGGCCTCACTTCTTTTTTATAAAATGGAGTTACAGGTGCCCCAGGCTCATAGGGTGTCACGTGGACTTGATGAGATATTGAACATAAGACACCTAGCACATAACGTGAGCCCGGTGAATGTAGATAATACCATCATCATCATTACTATGGAACATACACCACATTTCTGGGCCTTCACAAGAGTTTCATGGCATTGCCTCAACCTCTCCTCTCCATTCTGAAGATTCCTGCAGATTTGGGGGGCAGAGGCCTCCAGGCTCCTGCATGTTTTCTGCTTCCTTTGCCTGCCCGCTCCTGATGCCTAGCACAAAACTCACCTCCTCTTCAGTTTTTCACATCAAAAACCAACCACACAGAGTTACCAGAGGCAGGAAAGCTCTCCAGAGCCAAACTGCCTGGGCTTGAAGCCCAGCTCCCACCTTCACTAGCTGTGTGACCTTGGGCAAGTCACTTCGCTGCTCTGTGCCTCCATTGCTCAGCTGCAAAATGGGATTAATAGCAGTATGCGCCTTGTCGGGCTGTTATTAGATTTGCATGAGTAAACCACAGGCTACGTAAATTCACACATTGTATGCGGGAACGTATTTATACGTTTTACGTTGACTGGTAGTAGAGCGTGCAATAAAAACTACCCGCAAACAATGTGTTCACTGTTACTACCTCTGTATGGTCCAGCGTTGCGTGGCCCACTGCGGAGCCTCTCCATTCTGCAGATGATCTTTCTGCCTCATTTTATGCTTTTTTCTGCTCTTCCTCTCATTCTCCAGAGCAAGACAGATGCCTCTCCTTATTTCATGACCGTGTTGCCCTTACTCAGTATTTTTTCAAACCCAGACAGGCCTCTCCTTACAAGGATTATGGAGACAGCAGTTTCTTTCCCGCATAAATGAATAAGCTCAGCCTGCTGCCTGGTTGAGTTTTCATTAGACCGTGTGTCCTGGTGGAAGTGATGGGGAGCAGGAAGGAGAGAGGCCCCCAGATTTCCTGGGTAGCAGCTCCCCGGAGTGGAGGTAGTCATGTTGGAAATGCTCAGGTTAGCAGACTCTAAGGAAGGCTCATTATAGAAGATAAAACTCAGGCTGTGCCACATGTCTCAGGTTCAAGAGCCCCCAGGTTGAGATCAGGCCGGACATCCAGCAGCTGTTGGCACAGATGTCCCTGCCGCCTTCTCTGGCCCTTATGCTCACACAGCAGTCCGGTCCTTTCCGGGACAAAAGGATCAGGAGAGGCCCTGGGGACAGGCCGGGATTCTCAGCATCAGTCCCAGGAAGAAAGGGCTGGGTGGACTCCTAATGATGATAGCAAATCGTGGGCTTCCTGGGTGGTGGTGGGTGGGTGGGAGCACCTCCCATGACGACAGAGTGATATTACGGATTCCTAGTCCCTGTTACTCCTAGTCCAGTGTCAGTGTGAGACACGCCTGGCCCGCAGTGCAGGTCGGTGTGTGAGGGGCGAGAGGGAGAGTGTCCAGGAGATTATATGGTACACTGGGGTGGGGACCCAGGCATGCTGGATAGATGGGTGGGCGGATGGGTGGGTGGGTCTGTAGATGGGTGGGGGTGGGGGGCAGGGTGGATGGGTGGGTGGGTGAGTAGATGGGTGGTGGGAAGGAGGAGAGGGTAATGAATAAATACGCTGCAGTTCATGCTTTGCTAAAGGGTTTTATTGCAAGTTTGTGATAAAGGATTTCGAAAAAATGGGGTTGTATCTGGATTTTGTTTTTAAGAAAAGAAGCTTTAGAAATTACTTTATTAAAATTATACTGGGGAGAAAAGATAACCAAGTAAGTTTTTCAACAGAATGTTATCAGAATATATTAAGCTCTTATATGTGTTTAATATACTAGACCTTTGAGAGAAGCTTAGTGGGCATATGGGAAATCTTTCACAACTAATATGCTTTTATAATATCATTGATTTTCATTCTAAATATCATTTGTTTATTTTAAAAATACTATATATGTTGGGCACTTGCTATGTACTGAGGCCCATGCTGGATGCTTATCTTAGAGTTTATGGAATTATTGGAACAATATTTCAGAAGTTACTTGCAGTAACTAAAATATAGTGTCAAAAGTCCATAACAAAAAGGTATTCAACTCACTAGCCCTTAAAAATTATCTTCTTTTAAAAAAAAAAACTCACTGAATAGTGTGTGTTCCGTCAGAAAATACTCGTTTTGAAAGGATTGCTTCCCTTGCCTTTCAATCACACCAGCGCACCATTAGAAATCACTCGCGTCCTCAGGGGAGAAATTTGAGTTTCTGGCCATACCCCTCCCTGAGTTAAGGACGGCTTATCTATTTCTCCCGAATCATTCTGGTTTTAGTCCTGATTCTGTTGAGGTAATGTATAATCTCCTGCCTCCATAATCCAGCCGAGACCTCACACCTATGGGAAGGAGAACCCATGAATGTTTTGTCTCCTTAAGAGTTGGCATAAATGGTAAAATTTCTAACTTGAGACCTGCAACCCCAAAGAGGCTCCTGGTCATTGATAATCCCCTGTTCTCCCATTGATGCTGAGGCCCAGAATTGCCTCAGGGTTCAGCTCCAGCTCAGGCCATCCCACCCTAACCCACCACGTTCCTACCCACCTGACTGGTTCAGCAGTGGTGCAGAGTGAAGGAGAACCACTGGAAATGTCTAATCCTGACTCCACAACTTCCTAGCTGTGTGGCTCTGGGCTACTCACTCAACCTCTCTGAGGCCCAGGTTCCACGTCGTAAAATGGGGAGGGGTAGTACCAGATAGGATGGTTGCAGGGCTTCAGCGAACAGTTTTCCAGGGTTTAGCACAGTTAGTGTGCCATACGTGGAACTCTGGTTACTGTCATCTTGAAATAAGTCTGGAGAACTCTATCCAACGCCTTCAGCAGTCCCCACCCCCAGACAGACCAGCCTTCACCACGCGCCTGACCTTCGCCGCTCTTCCTTCCACAGAGTCCCTTAGGCAGGAGCTGCGGGAGCAGCGGGCCGCCTGCTCTGAGCACCAGAAGGACTTGGAGGCACTGCAGGCTGAGCTGCAGGCCCTGGGCAGTGCTGACAGGAGGCCGGCCATGGCCCAGTGTGCAGGGGACAGCGAGGACCACACTGACACCACAGAGGTCAGCCCCCTGACCCACCCGCCCACACCCCTCTCCAAGTAGTGAGGGCTACCGCAGACTCGTAAAGAAGAGGTCCTTGGTTCTTGATTCCCTTGTCTGGAATGGGAAAGACCCTTCTCCCCCTAGAGGATACCTGGCCAGCCTGCAGGCTTCCCTCTTTGTAAAGCAAAACACGGGTTTTATTACGTTCTGCATGTTATTTTTAATTCAAACACATCTGCCTCTCAGATTGTTGGTACCAGGCAGGGCTTAGAGGCAGCCAGTCAGGGTCACTTCAGATCTTCAGGAGAATGTCTCTAAGCTCCTCTCCCTGTCCAGACCTCCCTGTTCCCATGAGTGGGAGCAGCCTTGTCACCCCAGCTCACTGCCCACTCTCCGTGAACTTCCCGGCCAGACTTGGCCCATTGGCTCCTTCCTTGCACATCCGTAATTCCTACCCAGCTGGGGAGCACAGTGACCTCCTAGGAGCCCAGACCTCTCTCCCCCATCCGCTGTCTGCCTCTGGTATTCATCTAAAGTGCATCTGTATGTAGCCGTCTGTGGCTCCCTGCTGCTGTTGAGGCTGGAGGCTAGGTGGAGCACATCTGAGGCTCTTTGAGCCTTTTGAGCCTCCTGAAGACATCTCTCCTGGCTACCTTCTTCCCAGGATGGGGACGGCCTGGTCCTGGCGGGCTCCCCAAAGGGTGGCGCTGAGCAGACTCCAAATGAGGGGTGCCTCTTCTGGGAGAACTCGCAGCTCAAGGACACGGTGAGGCAGCTGCGGGCAGAGGTGGAACAGCACCAGCAGGAGGCGCTGCAGCTCCGTGACCAGCGCAGGTCAGTCTGCAGGCCCCAGAGCTTCCCTCCCTCCCTTCCCTCCCTCCACTGCCGCTTGGTGAGCCTCGGAGATCTAAAATTGGGTCACCCCACTGCACCTTTCCAAAGAAAAGACTCCCTAATCCACTAGTACTTCTCTGATGTTACTCCCTGGACACACAAAAAGTATCTAGGAATTCTAGGTCAAAACTGCAGAGGACTGGCCCTGAAATAGAGGTGGGAACCCAATTATTCTACAAATCAGGGAATGTATGGAATCAGACCAAATGATACCAAAAGTATCTCAAAACCAGCCTTAGGGAGACAGTGCTGTGTGCCCTTAACTAGCTGTGTGAGCTGGGGCAAGTCAGCTAACCTCTCCAACACTGTCCTCATCTGTGAAATGGAGATGGCACTGCCACCTCTCAGGGCTGCAGTGCTGTAGACCCCAGGGAAACGTATGTGAGAGGCTCAGCAGCGCCCCTGGCATGGGGGAAGCCCGGGGTAAACTGTGGTGTTACTATTACCTGATCCAGGTTGGACAGCTTGTTATCAGTCCTGAATTCACAGCCTTTCCCCCCACTTCCTGGAAAGTTCGTAACTACAATTTAAATTTCATTAATAGCTACCTGACTTTTCAGGCTGTTTCTTCTCGGGTGAGCTTTGGTAGTTTGTATCTTCCGAGGACTTTGTCCATTTTATTATCTCAGCTCCAGTGAAAGTAGTTGTGTGAGTGAAAGGCGCAGCTAAGAAACAGCCGTGGGCCCACTTGGCCAAGGTGAGACACCTCGATTTCAGTTTGGGACTCACCATGTGACAGTGACTAAGGAGCTGGGACCAGGGTAGGGAGTCCCAACCATTTCTGGTTACGGCCCCTGCAGTTCAGAAAAGCAGTGTTCCCTGTCCTGGGGGAAGGGTATAATCACACCAAAATGTGCACGTAAGGTACTTTCTGAGGGTGACACTCCCTGAGAGGCTTGTCTGTGTCACCCCCACACCGAGGTTAAGAAAAGAGAGCTGATGGTTGAGCACATACTTTGTGCTACAGACTGTTCTGGACACATGAACATGGTCATTCTTGCAATAGCCCTGTTAGGTGGCCACTGCTGTCGCCTCCAGATAAAGACACTGAGCTGGGCCTACTGTCACACGGCTAGGAAAGGACGGAGGAGGCCGCGGATGGACGCTGCTCTCCTAACCCCATCGCTCCCTGCCCTTGCACCTGGACTGCTGGCCTCAGGGTCCACCTTTCCGCAGTTCTGATACAGAATCTCCGCATCCAGGCCTCCCGCCCGCCCCGAGTGAAGGGGGTGCTTCCTGGGGCCCCCCTCCAGAGCTGCCTCCATTCCTCCCCCTGCAGGCTGCTCTTCGGGGAGTGCTGGGCTGGGAGGTGCTGAGAAGGGGTCCCCCAAGCAGGGCTTATCCCGGACCCCACAACTCAGATGCCCCGGGTCTCCTTCCCGCGGTGTCCTGACCTCAGATTCATAACCTCCCCACCCACTGTCTCCAAACCTGGCCACCCAGCAGAGGGGGAGGAACACCCCACGCCCTTGAGATGGGCCCCTGGAGCCGGGTCACCAGCTGTGCTTCGGTCCTGTCCGCAGGCAGCTGGAGGAGGAGCAGCGAGCCCAGCGCGCCCGGGAGGCCGAGGCGCTGCGCCAGGAGCACCGGAAGGAGATGCAGGCGGTGGTGGCCGACTTCAGCAGCGCCCAAGCCCGCCTCCAGGCCCGGCTGGCTGCCCTGGAGGCCGAGTACGTGAGCCTCGGCCCCAACTTAGGAGGGGCCGGTGGATAGGCCATTTTATGCGGGTGATTAACTCATCCCATGTCCCCAGGACTACCAGTTTTAAAACCAGAAGTCCTTAGTTCTAGGAAGTGCCTCAGTCCCAGAGGAACAGGAATGGTTGGTCACCTGTCACGTTACGACACTGCAGTCCCCTTTCGTGCAGGACCCTGGGGATCTGTGAGGAGTGGGACTGCCTCATGGACTTGGTTTGACCCTCACACTGGGGAGAAATCAGAAGGGTCAAGGCTACCTTTCTTATTAGCATTGGCCCTCTTCCGACACACATTATCTCATTTAATCTTCATAGCAGTCCTTCGAGGTGAAATTGTTATTCCTATGGACAGATCCTACCACGGGCCCCTCGTGCATGTAGGCATGCATTCGTGTATTCATTCACAAATATTTATTAGGGCTTACTGTTTTAGACTCTGGATTACCGTAGGGAACAAAACAAAGACTATGTGCTGATAGAACTCACAAATTCTAATGGGGATTCTGACCAAAAAAAAAAGGAAACAAATATTTAACTTCATATAGGTAGTGAAAGTGCTTGAAGAAAAATAGGATCAGTTTCTAGAGAGTGGCAAGGATGGGCAAGGGAGGCCTCTTTAAGGAGGCGACATCTATACACTAGGGGGCGAGGGAATGAGAGAGCCATCTGGAGAAAGAGCATTTCAAGCAGAGAGAACAGCAAGTGCAAAGGCCCTGGGGCCCGCTTCCTAAGCCTGAACAACCAGAAGGCTCATGTGGCTTACGTGGAATGAGCGAGAGGGTGAGTAGTAGAAACTGAGGTTGATGGGGTAACTCGGCGGGATAAAGGAAATTCTACAATGAACCGGAGGAGTTTGGATGTATCCACAGTACACTGGGAAGCCATTGCAAGTCTCTGAGCAGAAGTGACAGGGTCTGATTTCCTTTTTAACGGGGTCACTCTGGCTGCTAAGAGTCTGGGGGATTGGGGTGAGCATCAGGGAGACCAGGTTCATCAGCACTAAGTGAATTTAAATGTCACCTAACTGATCCTGAGCTTATGCTCTTAAAAACTGTCCTCCACTGTCTCCAATACAAAGCAAATCACCCGAAATCTGGAGTGGAAGCTTTTACCATCTGCCCTCTAATGGGTACTTACCACGTGCCAGGCACCCATTATCTCACTGAATCCTCACAACCACCCCATCGACACCCATTTTAAAGGAGCAACTGAGGCTCGCAGGTGACATGCATACCCAAGGTCATAGCTAGAAAAAAGCAGAGCTGGGATTAGAGCCCAACTCGTCTCACCTCAGAGGCCTAGGCTCTTATCAAATACAGTCAGTAGGCATGTGCAGTCCTAACCCTCCCTCTCCCCACCACCCGGAGGGCTCTTTCTCCAGCTTCAGGGGTGGGCCGTGGTACTAGCTGCCCTCGCCCCTCTGCCCGGGAACTAACTCATGCCACAGTCCATGCCGGCCAGCAGATGGCGCCAGAGCCACAGCGGTATTAGCAGGGCTTATAGGCATCGGTGGGGTGCGGGCCTGTCCCTGCTGAGGCCTCTTCTCCCAAACATCCCTGGTTCCTGAAGCCCCACTGAGTGCAGCATCTCTGCACACAGGCCATTGGTTCCTGGGCCCCTGCAGTCCTGCAGGGACTGACAAATGTCATACTGGGAGTTGGGGTCCTGGGCTGCACCCCGAGCTCTGCAGCCAACTCCACTGGATGGCCTCCGGCAAGCTCTCTGGGCCTCGGTTTCCCCTTTTGTGAACAGAGAGAGTGGCTGTCCAGGCTGACCACCCAGTGGTGCCCCTACCACGCCATCACCTCTCCTGCCTGCTCGAGGCTAATTGCAATGAGGGGCTAACTGCATGTCTGCTCGAAACAGGCTGAAAGACTCCGGAGAGAAGCCGGGGAAGGGGGCGTCCAGGCCGGAGGACGTGCAGCTCATAGGCCGCCTGCAGACCCGCTTGAAGGAGAGGGAGGAGATCATCAAGCAGCTCACGGTGAGGCTGCCAGCCCCCGGGGGGCCCTGCACGGACGCCGCGGAGTTCCTGGGGGGCGGTATTCACCTGCACCCGGCACTTTACCGGGCACCTCAAGTTTTAATCCTGATAACCATAAAACCACCTTACAAAAGATCCTTGGTTATTTTTTCTATAGTACAAAAAAACTCATACTCACTAAAACAGTTAACACGGGAAAGTAGAAGGCAAAAAATCACTCTGCTCCCAAGCCCCATAGCGTCTGCCCATGGCTGGTATTGGTTTGGGTTTTTTTAAACCAACAGAATTTGGAAAGATCTAGAACAGCTCGCCTTATGTTTGAATTTCAGTAGATCCAAGCAAGCCAATTACTCTTCATTGATCTTCCTTTTGTAAAAATGACCACCTGTTTTCCAGTTAGCAAAGCCACCCGCAGGATCCCTAAAGAGAAGAGTTTTCTTGGACTCCCTCTGATTCTGTACCTGGTGCCCCCAAGGCCTCACGGCCATTTCTTTGAAAGGCCCCTCCCCTCCACCCACCCCGCCCTTTCACTGGCTCCACCCACCTCACACTGGTGCTTGAGGCTCTAACCCAGCCTTGCGGCGCTCCCTGCTCTGGCCCGTTCTTCATATGGCCCATCGCACAGCTCCCGACGCCGTACAGTCAGCTCTGGGGACAGGGCGACAGACACTCCTGTCAGTATGGCCCACGGGGCAGAGCTAGTCAGCCCCGCCAGAAGTCCAGGGGCTTCCCACCGCCTAACCCCAAAGCTTCGCCCACGCACAGTGGAGAATCTATTGGTCTCCCCCTTACGTAGTCTCGCTCCACTATGCTGACCTCAGAGTAACGAGTGATCGTATGAAAACAGAAGTCCTGTCACAGCACAGCCCTGCTTAGTACCTCCCGTGGCTTCCCGTCTTTCTCAGTAAAATCAGCGGCCTGCAGAGCCTCCCGCCCTCCCACAGCACGCGCCTCTCGCGTCGCGTCCCACTCCCATGCCTGCCCCGCCGCTCCCGGCCACGCTCTTTCATGACGAGACACAGACAGTCAGGAGAACTTTACCACTAGCTGAAAATTACCCGATACTAACGAGGGGCCCTCATCTGCTAAGTGTGACAAAGGCGTGGTGGTTTTATTTTTAAAGAGTCCTTATCTCTTAGAGATACGTGTTGGTGGTTTTATAGGTGCAATTGTACAATGACTAGAATTTGCTTTAAAAATAACACAGAAGGAAAGAGAAAAGTGGAGGGTTGGCCATTTAGTGACTGTAGCTGGGGGTCTTCTTTCTTTGCCTCAATTACTATCTTTCTGCACCTTAATTATTAACGTTCTGCAGTACTCTTCCCAGATGCTACGAGTACCTGGATCTCTAACTTCCCTCCGGCCCTCCAAACAAGCGTGCCCTTTGCTTTACAGGAGAGGCTGGGGACACAAAGGTCCCAAGAGTAAAGGTGCTTCCTCACAGCTTCCGTGGGTGGCAGCTTGGTTCCCACTGGCGCCCCTGCCTGCCCTGGGCTTTTCTTCTCTGTATTCCACCCTCACACGGCCACCTTCCGCGGGGTCAAACCCAGTGCCGCGTGGTTAGGCTCATTTAGACTCAGTTGTGTTGTTTCCTAGGAGGAGAGAAGATTTCACTACGCAGCGTTCCCCGGCGCTGTGTCCCATCGGAACCGGTCCTTCTCTTTCAACCCTCACCCCGGGTACTTGACCCCTTCCATGAAGGTAAATGGGCTCTTCTAGTTTGCATTACACAGTCTGCCGGTTTCATTTTTCCTAAGGTGACTGTAGCTCATTTATCAATAGCTGGGATACATTCAGAGGAATACGCATTGAAAATAAGGCCCACAGAAAATAGGCCAAATGAACAGTGTTTATATCTGGCCAGGAAGACAATGTGCATTTTTTATGGGATTTTTTTCTTTTCCAATTTTTCTATAAATAAATGTGTTGCTATTAACAGTGGCTACAATAATAATTGGTAGGAAGAAGAGAGAGAAGAGCAGGAATCTTCTACTTTTTAACATTTTGTCCTTACATGCTTTCGGAATTTGTTACAGTAAGAACATTCACATCCAAATCTCTCATCTGCTATAGCAAATCCTAAAAGTGCTAAAAAAATTAAAATAAAATTAGTGTTTTTTATAACTCACAGGACAATAAACCTAAGCTGAACTGATGTGTGATCATTGATAATTTTTATATATCCCTCTTAGTGTAACAAAATGTAAGTTTCACTTCAGAAATATTAGTGCATTTGAGGACAGGATGGGCCCAGCCCTTGCTGCGATGTTATGTGGCCTTTTAAAATCTAAAAAGAGATTTTTGAATTATTAAACACATCTGTTTCCAGAAATTTTAGATAAGAGATTGTGAACATGTGTGTTTTTTAAAACACAATATAGATCAGAGGGGAAAGTGCTTTAAAAAATAATACGGAAGTCCATAAATAAAAGTATGGCCTCCTTGCTCTGTAGTTTCAGGTGGGTGGCCCCTACTTACTATCACAATAATGCTTCCTTTGGGTGATACTGAGAAGCCTTTCCTTTAATACAAACAGAAAAAGAAGATGGAAGAAGTGCCCAGCCGAGTGGTCAGCGTGCCCAACCTCGCCTCCTATGCAAAGAACTTCCTGAGCGGTGACCTGAGCTCCAGGATCAACGCCCCGCCAATCACAAAGTCACCCAGCTTGGACCCGAGCTCCGGGGGTAGCCGGCCTTACAAACCCACCCAGTCTCTAGATGTGAAAACGGCCACACGGTAGGGGGCAGAGCTGTGATTCCATTTTCCCAAAATAGGAGAAAGACTGGAATTCCAATCTGGCATCTGTTAAATACCTGGCATTGGGGCAGATACAAGGAACGGCAGACCAAGCCCTGCCTTGGAAAAGCAACAGTCCAGCCAAATGGGGAGATTGTGTGCCTTTCTTTAGAAGAGGGACTATTCCTGGTACCAGATTCCAGAATTCTTTTGTTCCTCTGGAGAATTTTTATGAGTGTATTTGAGCCAAACTGACAGCATATGTTGGGGAGCAAGATCTCAAGTGCTCCTCTTTTATTTTTTGTGTGGGGTTTACTTACTAATTTGTGCCTGAAATAAATGTTGCAAATATGCCTTATGGTCTTAAGTGAAACAATGGAGAACCTTCTGTTTTCACAACAGGAATTAGACATTCTGTGCCCACCCGTCCTTGACAACCGGCTTCCAGATACTAATGTTGGCCAGTGATGTTCCAGTATCTTTGGAAGAGTAAAGAAGCAGTTATCTTACCCTGAAAAGATGGTGGGGTAGTAAGTTGTTTATTGAATAATTTTAAAAACCTCAAAACCACCAAAACCTTTCTGTTTCTGTTTGTTTTTAGAACACAAGATGGTGAAACCACCCAACCCAAAGAAGCCCAGCAGAAACAGGGCTCTGCCCACCAGGAATGGTTTACCAAGTATTTTTCTTTCTAAATCGATCCTTGGGATCCATCACAGAGAGGACATTTGAAAAACATTTCTTTTTAAAACATTGGACTGAGGGAATGAACTAAAAAAACCAATCAACCAAATAACTTGCTTTGTAATATGGTTTGCATCCAGTAGCTCAAACGAATTTGAGCATTGACATTTCATACCGTTTCATTGTGGCGCCGGTTCATGAAAAAATCTTGACCTTAGGGTAAAATGAGTCGTGTTATCAGAAAGCATCGTAAATGTTGTGTTACTGATGACCTACCCGTTGTATCTCGTGTCCATAGACTGCACTCGCCTTGTGGTTTCCGTGGTCTGCTTGTAAAGGGATTTCATTTTCCATGAGGATGTGACTCAATCCACTTGAAAAGTGTTTCTATGTAAGTGATATCATTCAAGATGCACACTAACCTCAGTGAGAAGAGGAATGAAACCAAGATCCAAATAGCCGGGAGAGCCAATTAAAACACAAAACAAGGAAATCAAAACGACCAGGACAGGGCAGTTGCCGACCTTGACACTTGGAGTATTTTGATTTCCTAATCCAGGACATGAAGTAGATGATAGAGGGGATAACACCTACCTCAAAATGGGGCTTTATGAGAATTAAGCAAAATAATATGGGCAATGATTCCAGTTACAAATTGGAATTAAGTGCTGCCAGGACTTCTCTGTGAATAACTGAGCCTTGCCCCGCCGTGCATCTGTTCCAATGACTGCAGTGTCCACTTGGCCACTTGTGAAGGTTTCTAGATTATCTGTTCTTTCAAGTCAAAGATCTACTGAACCTCTGGTCTTTGGGTTTGGGCCATCTGCCTCATGGTGCACTGCTTCCCCATTGCATGGATGCTTGGTAGATTAAAGGGAAAGGGCAGTGGCCATCCTAGGCGTTGACCTCGCTGTCAGGCCACACTGAACTGTCTGACCCTCTGAAGGAGCAATGCGATTTGACAAGACTCAATACATCTTTTAATGGGCAAAATATGTTCCCAATCCTCTGGTGCTGGCCCAGCTAGGTGGCCCATAAACAATCGTCTATTCTATGCACTGTCAAAGCTTTGCTCTTTGAATAAAACTTTAAACAACTGGATGATGAAAATGGTTGTGACTTATATTGATTTGCCAAAGAAGGGTGAAATTAGATGAAGACTGAACTTGGAAATGGGAAGTTCACATTGACCTCGACTGTATCACCTTCAAATAAAAAGTGGCTGCTTTCATACTTAAGTCCTTTAGAGAAATGCAATTATAACTCAGAATTCATCATTTAAAGGTAAATTTACTAGCTAATCAAAACACATGGCCCCAATAATTTTTAACTGCAAATACTTGTTGCCATACATGTAACATGCAGTATTATTTTTCAGCATCAAGTATTTTGCAGTTGCCTTTTGTTTCTTGCTTAGAGCGAGCATTGTAGGATTATGTCTGTATCTCGTGTTTTACAGATGCACACAGATAGTTCTTCTTTTGTTTGCTGAAACATTTTCCCACCACCCTGCAACCCCTGATGACTAACAAGGTAGGCTTCACTTCACGATACTGCCCTGTAACTCGGTGTAACACCTGCTTCGGGAATGGAATTGTATTCATTGAGACTCTGCATCTGTTTTCACTCCTTTCTTGTTTCAGGTGAGTGAAAGATCTTGTTAAATTTCTAGATTCTACCCAATCATTACGTATTTGTTAACTAAACCTTCGCATGCTCCTATCATTTTTTCTTTAGGACATATTTCTTGAGCATTACAGTAAAGCTTCATAGGACACATGCTTAAGCTTTTTGTTTGATATGACAAATTACCATCCAGAAGGTATTTCTAACAGTTTTCCAGCTATTTACACCTGGACCAGCAGTGAGAGACATTCTCTCTGTACCCTAGATACTATTAAGAAACTCAACTTGATAAAACCATCTTCTTGGTTTCTATTCCATCAATCTCTCAAGAGCAACGTGATCTAGAGATGGTGGTGATGGTTTAGAGGGAACAGCGGAAACGAAGAAAAATGAACAGCTCGGGACTGAGTTGGGAAGGAGAAACAACAGGACTTTATAAGTCTCTAGGTTAGATTATGACAGAAGGAGGAAGAGTTAACATGTCCCTGGAGCAAAACTGGAAAGGAATATTGCTGCAAATGGTTTAACTGGGGTAGCAAAGAACTCACTGAATCCATGGCTGCAGACGGTGCACGTGAGCCCTTAGTAGCTGTTCTGGCATTGATACAACTCCCAACACAGCAGCTGGATTGAGGCTACTTGGTCTATACTCAGTCTCCAGGCTCCATCTGGGTTCTGCAGATTAAATGGCGCTATGATAGGGTCTGCCCTCCCCGAAACCTTTAGATTTCCAAGGGTCGCACTAACTAATCTCCACCGTCACCACCAGATGCAGTATTATTTTTGATCTACTATCTCCTATTAGCTTCTCAGTGGCCTGCTCTCTCCTTGCAGGAGATAACCAAAGGTGGCCCAGGCCCTCATAGTGGCCTTTGCCTATTAAGCACTGTTAGTTTATCACCATCTCTCTACCGGAAGTCAAGACAGCGTAGTGATAACCAGCCAACTCTACTGTTCCTATAGGCAACATTCCCTTTACCTTCCAGATGTTTGAGTCCCTGCACTGACAATGTTCCCTTCCACTGGAACACTTTCCTCAGGCACTGCTGGTGACATCTTCAGCAACTAGGCCACCCCTTGTGCCGGAAACTATCTGTACTTCCCACACCACTCAGAATGGGTCCTTCTTGCCAGCTGGACAGTGAGTGAGCCAGTCACCAAGCCTCATCCACCTGCCTGCCCTCTCAGACCAAGTCCATAGCAGCCACGTCAGTCAGGTCCTCCAGAGACAAACCCCAAGACACAATCAGAGGTGCAAGAAATGTACTGGGAATATCTATGCCGTTCAGCCAAAGGCCCTCAGAAACACACCTGTAGTTGAAGAGCTGGGTTTATTACTCGTTGCATAGAGGGAAAATGCTCATCATGGCAGGGCTTCTCAGAAAGGTGTTAGAACCTACTTGAGATTTTGGCATTGGGTGATTTGAGAGCCTAAGGAAGCAGGGAGTCACTTTAGTTACTGCAAGCTGTAAGTGGGGGCAATTCTGTGACTGTCTTAAATCTTACCTGTAGGGTGAGGGTAAAGCTGTAAGTGCTTAAAAAGTGGTAACTCAGGAGGATGCTTGGTATTTGGGTTGCACAGTGACCTTGTTTTTCTGTTTAGACAAAGTTACGACGCCGTTTTGGCACTTTATCCTGGTCTCCGAGCAGCTCTGTCTGAGGTTGGTGCTCTGAGACTGCTTATGTCCAACAGGAGAGTAACATAGCCAAGCAGCACCAGGTCAGCGTCCGGATGGCAGCGAAACTTTCTCTCCCCGCTTCGCAGGGGAAACACCTGTGAAAGAGAAATGAGAGGAAGCCGAAGCCAGGAAGAGCCTTGGGACTAGGACGCAGGGCTGACAGTTGTGAAAGGAAGGTTTAGACAAAAGGACAGCCCTCAAGAGTCTTGGCCAGGCTGATGGGAGCTCCAGAGCACACTGCCCACCAGGGGAGTCCTGTGTCAGGCAGAATGGCCTGGTCCAGCACCCACACTATGCTTAGTCACAGCAGGAAGCGCATGGTCTTCATGGGACCACTGCAGCGGGTCCCCGAAGGTGGGAGCCTCGGAAACTGCACTCCCCGCAATGGCTCCTCTGTGCCTCCAGAGGCCAGGACCACTCAGGAATGCCAGCATGTAGGGGGTGGGTAGAAGAGGAAACAGAAAACGGGAGGCGTGTTAAAGAGGATGAGTTTGAGTAAAGCTGAAGTGTCCATTCGATTTGGCCACAGCGAAGTGGCTGGACACTGTCAAAGCACAGTTGTGGTCACGTGGGAGGGACAGATGGCAGCCTGGAGAGGGAGGGAGAGAAGGGGAGGAGCTGGAGACTTGGTGAGGGGCAGGGAAGTGGCACAGCGCTCAAGAGTGGAGGGAATGGTGAGCACGGGTGATCAAGAGCTCCTGTGAGCAGCAGGAATGGTCCAGTAGATGGACGATGCAGGGGCTAAGGGGTCCCGTCCTAGAGAAGGAAGCTGTCCGGGGGCCAGAGCACCTGGGGAAAGGCTGGTCATTCACAGGGCCAGCACCTCAGCAGATGGAACAGGAAGGAAAAAGGTGCCCTGAAGATGTGGGTGGGTTTATCACGGGAGTGAGAGGGAACTCCCAGCTGATGGCTTCTTATTTTCTCATCAAAGGAGGGTTTTCTATGATCAATCAGCAAGATGTCATTAAAAGGAAAAAGATATTTACAAAGACAAGATTGAAAAATTATTTATTTGCTGGAAACTTGAATAAAAAATGGCAATAACTGATACATGTTAATTCCAAATATTTTCACTAAGCACCAAGTAGGACAGTTCCTGAACCTTTCACCAAGAACTTCTTTATTATTGAAAGATGCCTAAACCAGTTTATTAATCTGTTTATTTCAATTTTTAACGAAGAAACCCAAAGCTGCCAATCAGAGCTTCTAATCAGCACAAGATGGCCATGTTAACAGCCTTGAAGTCAAATAATGTGAGAAAAAAACAATCTTAAAAGTTTTGTTTAACCCAAAGCTTTAATGCATGTTCATTGAGGGCATTCACTCACCTCAAGCTGTATACCACACATGCACAAACAAAAATGGGTAATATGTACCACTCTGTATAAAAGATCAGTAATACATGATCCCTATATTCAGAGGAAAACGATGCCTAATTCTCATGAGGGGCACAGAGACAGATACAAATTACTAACCCTCGAGGGAGCACCAAGCAAGGTTGGTAGGAGACAAGAACTCCTGTGTGTCCTGCGGTGGGGTGGAGAGTCTGCAGGAGGGCATTTGGGGGCTTCAGGGACCAGGTAGCATCCAGGCCAGACGGCACCATGAGTGGACGTCGATGGGAGTGGGGAGGGGCCTCCAAGCCTGGAGAAAACAAAATGAGTCAAGACACCAAGGCCCAGAGGTACTGCCTGTTCAGAAGACAGTAGGGTGTTTGTTTAGGGTAAAGGGGTGTAACCTAGCCAGAGACTAAACCACCAAGAAAAGAGGGCCTTGTTCAGGGAGAGCCAGACAAGCACCAGTCTGTACTTCTCAGCAGCAGATCAATCAAGAATCGTATTGGGCTGTGTGACCAACGAGAGAATAAACCATCTTCCCAAACGCTGAGGCTCCACATGCCCTTTGTGGAGAGTAAGTCACTGAGGGTCACCCTGCAGGCCACTCCCCACCTGAGGCCCTGTCCCTTGGAATCAGTACATCCATTAGCAAGAACCTTATTTTATGGAAAATTCCTGCTCCAAAAAAGCAAAACACAAATCACACAAGCAAACAAAACTCAAAACAAGAGACTATCGCAGTGAGTCTGAATCCCCACACTTTACTTCTGCCCCAGTCATGCTACTGGGAACAGGGTCTGCTACTCAGACTGATTCATCACTGCAGAAGAAAACAAAATTTACATCACTGCTCCTACTGCAGCCCCCCAACCCCAAAAGTAAACATACATCACACAAAATATAAACTCACCCCAAATAAAAGTCAACATCAACTTAAGGATCCCACTGTAATATTTCTACACTAACCTAGGACATAACAATCCTCTTTGACCTATTTACAAAATACCTCATTCTGAGAGCTCTGGAAGCATTACAGACATTGCTGCATTAGATTCCTCTTCTTGAGGTAGTTCAGAGTCTTGAAATGGCAAATTTACGTGCTGTTACCTACCACCACTGGGGGTGATTAACAAAAAAGGCCTACAACCCAGATCTTCACCCTGATTAACAGATCAGAGCAGACAGGCTGTTTTTCCTCAAATTATATACACTAATCTTAAATTAGAAATACAGAGATTAAAAGTTACACAAAAATTTTAAAAATAAAAAGCAGGGGAAAAAAACTTTAAGAAGTTTTTTCACACTAACAGTTTAAACGTTGCTAAAAACGAACATATTTACTTGGTTTACCAAAGCGCTGCACATTTTATAAAGTAATAAAAAAAATAAGAGCTTATAAAAATAGGGGGGAACATTTTAGGTGGGAGCATGCAACTAAGATCATCTTGTTTTCTGGCAGAGTTCTCCCAAAATGTCACACCACCCAGAAGTGACACTTTCAGGCAGCTTCTACTCAGGTCTGCTTCATAGGCGCAGGGATGTTGGCAGACGCCTGCTCGAGGTAGGCCAAGGAGCCCTGAGGGATGTCAGCTGGCTTCTTGTGCTGCCCGTTGATGTCCTCCAGCACCTGCTGCCAGTGCCGCAGCTTGGTCAAGTGCTTCTGGACCAGAGCATCTTTCCGCTGCAATTCATTCCTCAGCTCTGACACATCCTGCAAAGGAAGGTGACGAAGTCAGGGCAACCTCTTGTGAAAACCGAATACAGTTCCTGAGTGAGTGAGAGCACTATTAAACCACACTACGCCCATTATTCTGCTTGGCTCTCCTATCTGAATAAACCAGAGCAGCTCTTCCAATGGCAGATGTCTGCCTAACACGGAGAGTTTTTATTTTTAATTCATTTTCTTTTAATAAATAATACCCAAATTATAATATCCCAAAGTATCAAAAAGCAGCCAAAAAGAAACCCTCTCTTTCCCATCCTGGTCCCCAGGCACTCAGTATTTCTGTCCAAAGGCTGAACCTAAAATACTGAGAATCTGAAACACATGGCTACAGCTGTTTAAAAGAATCCACAACCACTGTTCTATCATTTCAGATTACAAAGAGTTAAAATCTCAATTTCAAGAGCTTTTTTAAAGAAAACTGGCATTGTAATTCTTTATCAAGACCTGGCCTTGAACACACCTATGTTACTATTAAAGTATTCAAATCAGGAAATGATCTTCAAGAAACTATAAAAATCCTGGAAGAACACATAGGCAGTAAAGTCACAGACATCCCACGTAGTGGAATTTTCACTGATACATCTCCTAGGGCAAGAGAAACAAAAGAAAAAATAAACATATGGGACTACATCAAACTAAAAAGCCTCTGCACAGCAAAAGAAAACAGCCTCAAAATACAAAGGAACCCCACGGTCTGGGAAAGCATATTTGCCAAAGATGCATCTAATAAGGGGCTAGTTTCCAAAGTGTACAAAGAACTCATACTACTCAACAAGAGGAAGACAACCCAATTAAAAAATGGGCAAAGGACCTGAATAGACACTTCTCCAAAAAGGACAGATGGATGGCTAAGAGACACATGAGAAAATGCTCAACATCACTAATCATCAGAGAGATGCAAATTAAAACCACAATGAAGTATCACTTCACACCTGTCAGAATGGCTCCATCAACAAATCAACAAACGACAAGTGCTGGGGAGGGTATGGAGAAAGGGGAGCCCTGGTGCACTGCTGATGGGGATGCAGACTTGTGCAGCCACTATGGAAAACAGTATGGAGTTTCCTCAAAAAATGAAAAATGGAGCTGCCTTTTGACCCAGTGATCCCACTCCTAGGAATGTATCCTAAGAATCCTGAAACACCAATCAGAAAGAATATATGCACCCCTATGTTCATAGCAGCACAATTTACAATAGCTAAGATCTGGAAACAGCCCAAGTGCCCATCAGGAGATGAGTGGATAAAAAAAGCTGTGGGACACTTACACCATGGAATACTACGCAGCTGTAAAGAAGAAGGATCTCTTACCCTTTGGGACAGTATGGAAGGACCTGGAGAATATTGTGCTAAGCAAAATAAGCCAGGCAGAGATAGACAAACATCACATGATCTCACTCATATGTGGAATCTAAAGAACTTAATAAACTGATGAACAGAAGTGATTCAATGACATGGAGGCAAGGATCAGACTGATGAATCTCAGAGGGAGGGAGGAGGGCAGGTGGGTGGAGGGGGAGAGAGTAACCAAAGAATTTATATGCGTATATGCACAACCCAAGGACACGAACAATGGTGTGGAGAGGGACTGGGGAGGGGGGGTGGGATGGAATGAAATGGATCACTGGGGAGAAAAAGGGACATCTGTAATATTTTGAACAAAAAAATGAATAAATAAATAAAACTTAAATTTTTTTTTTTAAAAAGGGAAATGATCTGACAAGATTAAGTGTAAGAGCATCACCTAATCATTCACCTTCTCAACAGTTATCATTGAATTAAAAGAACATTTTAATTGGTCAGCTTGTGGAGTATTTTCTTCAAAAACTGCCCCCAAAATGATCATCTCAATTTAGTGTTTCTCATTAGGGGCACCACTGGCCTTTTGGGCAGGATGATTCTTCTCTCTTCCACACTGCAGGGGGCAGGCCTGGCCCAACACATTAAATGCCATTAGAACTCCAGTCATCCTGGCAACCCCAACACACTTCCAAATGCCCCATTTTCAAGCAACTGAGATAATGAAATCCTCAGCTTCGAGGAGCCTGGGACAGAACATTAATTTTTGATTCCTTGAACAACTAGCAACATTCATACTTGATAAAGCCCTACTATAGCTAACAGGAAAGGGATTTTCATTTAAAACCATTTAAAGCACAGATGGAACCCTGACAACATGTGCTCTTCCTAAAGTTGAGGAGAAAATGGAGCTCATACCTCTTTGATGACCTGCTCTGGTTTCTGGACAGATAGCTGCAATCTTTTTTGTAGAAAAAAACATTCTGTTTGTCTTGCAATATCCAGAAATTTCTGGATACACTGATCAACACCTTAAAAAACACACAAAATATTAAATCAAGAAAAATATTGGACACAAATATCTCCCTCCTACATGAACAGTCAGAATATCAAAACATCACCTTCTCATAGCTATAATCTGGGATTTTAATCCCCAAACCTTCCACATGTTAACCACATTAAATAGCAGATAATTTGTACTTCTATCAGGTGCATAACAGACCTTACTACAACACACAGTTCTTCTGAAGAAAGACAAGTAGCATGGCTCCAGTTAAAATGTAACTTATTTTAAAAGCAGTACACACTATGGTCTTGTTTGTCCTAATACCACTATGAAAAGTTCATCATTAAGTGGTCCATCGTGAATGACATAAGATGTCGATTAATAAGCTGAACAGAGAACCAGCAGTACACAGGCATGACCTGCATAAATCTTATCCCCCAGAAGAGTTCTCTTAGGATACCAGCAGGGCTGAAACATAGCAAGTGTAAAATCAGCAATCAGGAATCCTGCTAAAGGCAAGAACATTGTCCAAAAAGAGGGAATTCTTACCAGTTCGAATTTCTTCCTGATCCGTGCCATTGACGTAGTCCTGACTCACCAGAGAGGCGAAGCAAGCCTGTTGTGATCAAAACAGATCACAAAAGAAAAATGTGATTTGCACATCAAAAATCTTACTTCAGGGAAAGAAATGAATTCTCTTAAAGTCATTCAATGAGTTGATAGCATCTGGTTTGCACACCAGACAAGCTATCATGCCAGTGAAGAAACTCGGTAAATTGACCCCATTAGGCCCACAGAGGACGAGCCAAATGAGGCAGCTGGAATTTGTCAGCAGCCGATCTGGTCTCTCTCCTGCCACTCGCTCCTTTCCCCACTATCTCATTCCACACCAGGGCCTGGACCCCTATTCCAGTCCTACCCACAGCTCCTCCCTCCCATGCTCCTATGATCTGCGTCACCCATTCAGGACTCAGGTCAACCATCACCTCCTCAGAGAGACCACCTCTCTCTCTTTTGAAATGGTGCCCACCCCTCCTGCTTGAGCTCTAGCCCCAAGCCCAGCTTTGTTGTTTTTCAAAGCTGACACCACTCCATGCTTTTAGTGCATTATCAGCTGCCCCCTACCAGGAGGTGGGAAGTTAGCCTTGTTCACTATGCGCCTAGTGCGGGAATATTGCTCCGGGCTCAATAAACACACGCCAGTGACTGACAGGACCACCCACGAGAAGAACAGGTTGGTGTCACAAGGGTAAACAAGTCCCAAAGCGGGAGTTCTCCCTCAAGGGACAATGATCCAGATGTTTATGTGACTCAGCCAGGGGGCTCTACGAACAAAGGCGGCCTGACACAGGGCAGCAGGCCAGGAGAACCGATGGGAGCCGAGGGAGCAGGGGTCAGAAAGGAAGCCTCAAGCCCCAGGAAAGCAGAGTCCTGCCACCGTAAGCAAACACGCTTGGTAAGAGGCAAGTAGATCTGGGCCCAAATTTAAGCCACTGGCGAGATGTGAGGGCCCTTCTGCCTGCAGTTGCCACTATTTTATTTTATTTTATTGTTAATCCTCACCTGAGGATATTTTCCTGAGAGAGCGGAAGGAGAGGGAAGAGACAGATAGCGAAACACCGATGTGACAGAGACACATGGACTGGCTGCCTCCCGCAGGCGCCCTGACCGCCCGGGATCGAGCCTGCAGCCGAGGGACCTGCCCTTGGCCCAAACCGAACCTGCGACCCTTCAGTCTCGGCTGATGCTCTAACCACTGAGCGAAACCGGCTAGGGCACCACCCTCTGACTTACACAGAAAAACCGCAGGATACCCCAGGCAACCCCCTGTAATCGCTGAATACATCAGGAAAAGACTTCCCATTCCGTGTGACATTGAAAGATGACTCCTGTTGGATCTGGGGTACGAGTGGGGTGGCCCTGCTTGGTGAATCCTGTGCTGTTGGAAAGCACCCCACCCAGTCGCACCTGCCCGTCAAAGCTGGGCTGCTCCCCCAGAGCCGCGGGGCCGCCAGGCAGGGCGGGAGGAAAGCCGGTCTCGGGGGTTTTAGGGGGGATTCTCATACCCCTCAAAAAAGTGTAAACACACAGGCCTCTATAGAGACCTGGAGAGTTGCATGGCGAAGGAAATGTGTGGTGGTCTATTAAAAAAAAAAAAAGATGCTTTTTAAAAGTCCACTCATTCAGTCCCAAGAGTCCCACTGCTTCAGGATCGCTGAGGGCCGCGCCCCGCCGAAAGGCTGCAGGGCGCGGGCGGTGAACCCGCGTCCCGGAGAGGAGGCCGGTACCGAACACGCGGGGACGCGGGAAAGCGGGGGACAGAGAACCAGGGGGACGGCATCCGGTGGTGGGGAACCGGGAAAGACCCCAAAGTTAGGACCCGGCAAACGTCAAGCCCACTTGCTACCGGAAACGTCAAGTGTACGCGGCCCCGCCGGTAGACCTGAGTGGAACACTGGCCACGACTCCCGGTGGCAGCTAAAGCGAGTGACACACGTTCTCGGAGCCACTTCCCCCGTTTGAAGGCCGGGGTCCGGCATCCCTGAGGGAGATAACCTGCGCATGCGCAGCTTCCATTGCAGGCCAGAAGAGTGGGAACACGGATCCCCCTTCCGCGTCTCCTTTTACCTCGAAAGATGACTCCAACTCATCCACCAAGGTACTGGGAGAAGATCTCGGAGCTCCTGGCGCGGCCTGAAGGAGCGAAGCCTGGCCCGGGAGTCCCGGCGGCGGGGGTGGGGGTCCGGGAGGCTGCCCGGAGAACATACCTCCCAGCGGAGCCGCCATTTCTGAAATGGCTGGAAGAGGCCCACTGCGCCTGCGCGCAGCTGGCGTCCCTGGGTCAGGTGACCACCCTGGTCACGTGGCGGTGCGGCGCGCCGGGAGATTCTGTTGGGCGTCCCGGAAACCGGAAGCTTGGCGCTTTGGTCTCCTCCTCCTCTCGCGCGCGCGGGGCGCCAGCTTTTCCTTTTATTTTTCTTAAGCAGTGAGGACGCTGACTGCGTTTGACACAGTTGTGTGGGGGAGAGAACAAACTCGTCGGCCCGAGCCCCCCCCCCCGCGGACGCCAGGACGCTGCTGTGCTGGGCGGGCTCTGCCGTGCCGCCCGGAGTGACTCCGGCCGAGAGTCGTTCTTCGGGCGCCGTGTACCCGCGGCAAACGGCTGGAGGTACCGTTCATTCCGCACCCGTGTGCTGTGTACCAGTTATTAGTCCAGTCGCCGTGGCTATAACGAGAACAGGCAGGCGACCCTGCCCCGGATTCTGTCCGGGGCGAGGCAGGGAACAGAAACGACTCGCGTGGCGGCTCCTTACCGATGTGCCTGACCCTGTCCCTCTTAGGTCATTCTTCTTACATCAGAGAGGAAGTCGCTGAGCTAATATTTTAATAATTTGCTTTTTTAACACTTGCTTTCAGAAGGTAAAAATATTTCTGTTATATTTAATTTTACAGTTATATATGTGGTAATGCAGCACATTTATTGAGCCCTCCATGTCCCGTGTACTATTTAATGCTCCGCGTGCTACAGCGATCCTTCCAAGCCTCTGCCCTCTGCCCTGGTGGAGCTCACTGTTGTTTTTGTCGGAGAGGGAGACACACACGTAACTATATATAGCAATATCATGTAGAGATAGGTGCCCAGACAAAAAATGTTCCCTGGTCAGGGGATGGCTAGTGATGGGTTTGATAGGTGATTGGAAAAGGCCTCTGGAGAGATGTGCACTGGAGTGACTGGAGAAGAAGCTTAACTAGGAAAGCTTTCTAGACAGAGGACGGGTCCTAGCCTCAATCTTAGACTCGGCTCTCAGCCACTTTACCCTGTTTCATTTTCTTGGCAGCCCTTAAACGTCATCAGCAATGATCTTGTTTAGTTGTTTCCTTCATCACTAAGTTGCCTTACACACACACACACACACACACACACACACACACACACACACCCCAACTGGAATGCAAGCTCCATGAGATCAGGGCCTGCCTATCTTCACATGTATTCCCAACACCCAGAACTGTGCCTGACATAAAGTAGACATAGTCATTATTTGTTGATTGAATGAACAAAAATAGAATGCCAGTTGGAAACTAGTCTGCTTCAGCAGTTCCCAAACTTTTGGGTCTCAGGATCCTTTCCTTTACATTCCAAAAATGTATTGGGGACTCCCAGGTGTTTTTATTTATGTGGATTATGTCAGCCAATAGTTACCTATTCAAATTGAGAATAGGTAAAATATTTACCTGTTAAAACAGAGGTTTTTTTAATGGTTTTTATTGATTTTAGGGAAGGAGAGAGAGAGAAAAATCAATGAAAGAGGAACATCGATCGACTGCCTCCTGCATGCCCAGTACTGGGGATCGAGCCCGAAACCAGGGGATGTGCCCTGACTGGGAATCGAACCTCTTGGTGCATGGGACCACGCTTAACCGAGCCACACTGGCCAGGCAAAACTAAAAATTAAAAAAAATTATTTAAAAACTCACTACATATTAACATAAATATTATTTTAATTAAAAATATAAATATTTTCCAAAACCAGAAATAAATTAGTGAGAAGAGTGGAAGCATTTTACTTCTTTGCAAATCTGGTTAATGTCTGGCTCAAAAGATTGTATCTCATGTCTGCCTAACCGTAAGTTGCCTGAGAGAGTGGTTAGTGGTATCTCTCTTGGATTCACCCAGAATAGAGCACATTTGGATTTTGCTGAAAACACATTTCCTCGTGTAAAAAGTAGGAGAATACTACCTTGGAAAGCTGATGATGTATGTAGGGAGCTGAATACAGTACCAGATTACCAGTGAGAAAAGACAACATGATATATTTTGTTTAAAAATAATCTCTCCCCAGTACAGAAACAGAAGGTAAGCAAGTGGAGGCAGAACCAATAAGATCTAGGAGTAATCTGGTAATCCATACACAGAGAGATGTGATTTGTACAGTACCGGGGCAGTTGAGGCCAACTGTTTGGGAATGGACTGTGTAATAGAATTTGATTATGACTTACAGTATTTGAACGATTTTTAGCTAACATTTCCCCAGTATCATGATGAAAGGAAGTAGCCCAAAGTTCAAGAGTGGCAGAGCTGCAGCCACAGAATATGGTGGGCAGTAGAGAAAGGGCCCCAAGGAAATGGCCAGGCCAATACCATTTAACTGATATACCGAGTGACAGGGTATGCTTCCAGAATTATTCTTCCTTCAACCAGACTGATTTTCCTAAGGGCAGGGGCTACATCTTGTCTACTTTCCCATCTTGCACAACCACCTTCTATAATGCCTAGCATAGGTTAAGCATGGAGTAAAATGTTTGCTGGACCA
Organism: Miniopterus schreibersii; assembly: GCF_964146895.1. Classification (NCBI taxonomy): domain Eukaryota; kingdom Metazoa; phylum Chordata; class Mammalia; order Chiroptera; family Miniopteridae; genus Miniopterus; species Miniopterus schreibersii. Next base: position 8,370,593 of record NC_138101.1, on the reverse strand, counting down.
AATTCTTCAAAACAGCAGCAGTACCTCCTCTTTCTGTGACCCTGAGGGCATTTTTGCATTTATTCTACCGTAACTTAAAACCTTTTAACCACCAAGATTTCACCCAGTTCATTTTCCATCCAATACTGACACTCCTGTGCTGTGAGCAGACAGTAATAGAGATATGGTCTGCCCTTACTGCACTTACAGTACGCACTATCCCTTTATAGCGAGGGCTTAGATACTGCACTATGTTCAGTAATGGATTCTTGTGCTCAAGGCCGTGTGCTGGGTTGCAGATGCTGGGCCTTGCAGATCCACTAATCTGGGTTCTAACCTTTTTTTCTACTTTCTAGTTCACAAACATTAGCAGTTTACTTTGAGATTTCTTTCCTCATCTCTGCAGTCACAGAGACTGTCAATTGCCAATCTTATTCCCTTTTTCTCCTCTTTTATCAGCTAATCTTCACCTCCCAAATCCCTGGGAGTAATATGCCTCACTCTGATTGATGATATCAGCACATTATGTGGGACTTCAGTGAAAGCTCCCTTTCCTCATCATGTAGCCTTCAACCCCAGCAGCCACCTGGACTGAGGGAGCCTGAGGCCACGGTGGTGACCCACATTTGTGAGCCCCTGGGGCTGCTTGACCTTTGGATTCCCTTCTTCAGCCACCTTTTAACACTGTTGTTCTAAACCACTGGTAGTTTGAATTTGCTGCTCTCCACAGCCATGCCTAGTGCTCACTAAAACCAATTCACATACCACTGCTTCAGATTGTGGCTCTGCAGATCAGCCAAGAATCTGTGAAGTACCTGGCAGGAGATGCCTGGGCATCGCCCAGATTAGATAAGCACATGGATCAAGGGCTTGCCAAGCCTTTTGTGTCTCACACTCTAGTAAACACAGGAGTTCTATTGTTCTTTGATTTATAAAAGGGCTTTGATAGAAAGCCTTCATCATATCCCTACTTGACCTTCTGAATCACTCAGAAGGAATCTTAAATGATTTTCGTTCCCTTCACAAGCTGGTAGTTCCACCTCCCAGTTTCCCCTTTTCTGGACATGGATGCCTGGAGAAACGCATTTACTCACTATTCCTGCCTGATTTTAATTCTAACACCACAAGTACGCACGGCCATTTCCCTTCCCCTTTATAAACCAGTTTAGACACTTAACAGTATCTTTTTTTTTTTTTTTAACAGTATCTTCTTAAATGTCAGGTTTTAAAAATATAAAAAATAACTCCATAACGAGCTTTTCCTGTCAAACTTCTCTAAGTCTTCTTTAAAAAGGCACACATCCTATTCATAGGTAATTTGATTAACCCCATCCTGTCTTCGAAATCTGCACAAATGGAATGCTGTTGATTGGTTGTAGTCCCAGGTGGTAAGCAAATAGCTTACCTATTGTCAGCCCCCTTTATGGTCTTCTTATTTCAGTATTTCAGATAAATTCCACATTCATTCAAGTCACTGAACTAAAAGAAAGCAGCGCAGTGTAACAAGAATGCCAGCTCTGGAGGCAGGCTGCCTGGTTAAATCTCTGCTTTCCCATTTGCTAGCTGTGACATCACTGGCATGTTACCCTCCCTGTGCCTCATTTTCCTCATCTGTTATATGGGGATGATAGTACCCACATCACAAATTGTAAGCTCATCAAGTGCCCCAAAGTGATCACTAACATTGAGGTAATAGCTGTATCACTGTGCCTCAACCTACTTCCCGTAACAGGGCCACAAGAGATTGGTTGTGTTACAGTAGTCACTGGGTTTACAGTAATAAGGAAATACCAGAGCCACACCAGGGAGCACAAAAAGCTGGATTTATTGTTTCTGACCATGTCACAGTAACTTTTAGTTTGTTCATGTTCCTGGCATCACAAATCTGAATACAGTTTTGCTCCTCAAAAATATATACTCTGAAAAATGATTAGGTAGTTTTTTAAAAATTCAATCATCATATATAGGATATATTAAAAATCTTTGCCAACCAAGACACTAACTTTACATTTTCAAATCTCTTCATAAATCAAGGCATACAAATTTCATTCTGTTCTACATTTTTAAACACCATCCTTTGTTTCCTTTATAAAATTTTCATTCATTCCAAAATATTTTGAAGCTCAACTGCTCATTTAAGACAGAAGGCAGGAATTTTAGAGTGAACTAAGAACTGTCGTGACTGAACCGAATCAAGAACTCTATCAGGGTCCTCGTGGGCCTCCCGGTCATGCCTTTACGCAGATATGAAATCTCATCTTTGTTGGTCATCACACCTGCTATGTCTAAATGTGCCCACTTCGGATGATTCACAAATTCTTTCAGGAAAGCTGCAGCTGTGCATGCTCCTGCGGATCTAAAAAGACAGAAATGATTGGTTTACCCCATGTACATGTGTATGGAACATTTTATTGAGATCCACCATTCTTGCTAAGTAGATTCCATGACCAGAGAGCAAATGTCAAGCTTATGAGACCTATTAAGACGTTAACCCAGAAATCACTTTCAGATATTTATCTTCAGACATGGCTTTAATTTTTTTTTTTAATTCTCACCAGAGGATATGTTTGTTGATTTTAGAGAGAGCGAGGGAGAAGGGGGGAGAGAAACATTGATTAGTTGCCTCTCGCATGCGCCCCAACCAGGGACCAAACCCTCAACCTAGGTATGTGCCCTGACTGGGAATCAGACCCACTACCTTTCGGTGCATGGGACAAGGCTTCAACAGACAGAGCCACCCAACCAGGGCTTCAGACATAGCTTTAAGCAGTAAAAGATAAATTCCAGATTCTCTTTTTCCCAAGGTAATGAATTCCTATATTATCCATCTCTTTCCCTTACCATTTGTCTAAAATGACCTTTAGATTTGAAAATATGCAAAATTTTGAGAACCAGTTAGGAAAATACCTTAAAAACTAAAGACACTAGAAATTGTGTTTATAAGCACTACATGAAAAGAAAATTGGATAGTTAAACCTTTTACGAATGGGCTAAAATTGAAAATGGTCATTCTGGCAACCAGTGATGCTTCTGAAAATGCACTTTTGTAGCTCATTTTACATACCTGTATTTTCCAATGTTATTAATGTCAGCAAGCTGGCAGTCTACAACCTGTCTTGTATAATGTTCAAAGAGAGGCATCCTCCAGACACGGTCCCCTGTTTCAACACTGGCCTAAAGAGGAAGCAGACACAACAGTTGGAAGACTGAATGAAGTAAGGTTTGGGGTAAATTCACAGCACTGAATGTGAAGTGTTCAGTGCAGGAAGGAAAGGGCTGTTCTGACCTGTTACTCTAAAACATCAAGCTACATAGCAAGTTCCAGAATAATTTTTTATTAATTAAAACATTTACTTAAGAATTACAAAAGAAACCACGTGTTTTATAAAACAATCCCACAGGTTTGTAGGGGCATTTGCTAAAATCAAAATTATAATATTACGTGTCTCAGTTTAAATTATTAAGCTGGTATCCATCCTATCGTATGTACAAGCTGTGCAACAGTGATGCTTGTCATCTTGGTGGACTGGGGAAACACATGCCTGGAACTGTACCACTGAGGCCCAGATTCCAAGACAAGGTGACCTCATTCATTCATGTAATCATTTAGACACATTCATTCCACATTTACTGAATGAACTTCTACTGAGCACCACCAAGTGTTAGAGAAATAAAGAACTTAATATCTGAGCCCTGGCTGGTGTGGCACAGTTGGCTGGGTGTCATCCTGTGCACCAAAAGAACTTAATACCTGAGCCATCAAAGGGACCAGTGTTTTAATACACTGTGGTGAAAGATGAGAGTGAAAAGTAAGTCAGGAAACAGCAATATAAACTGAGTAAATATAAGATAAATTGCACGTATCACTTTGACTCTTTCTCAAAGCAGCTTAAATCCAAACCTGACAACAATGTGGGTGCTAAGATAGAGACACTGGGTGCATGGGAGGCTAGAGGAGAGGCCCATGGCCCAACCTAGAAGGAGACAACTGAGCTGAGATCACGGGGGTGGAGGGGTGAGGCGGGGAGGTCTTCACAAACTATGAGATGATGAAGATGAAGAGGAAGCGGTTTAAGGTGAAGAAAGTTTAGGACCTTAAACCAACAGCAAGAATGTATTCAGGACATTTTGTATTTGCTCCCATTGGCACACAGTCGACTCCCATTAGTTACTATCTCATAACCAAGTGGTGGATGCACAGAGTCTGGAGCTCAGGAGAGACGGGACTAATCATCGGAGGGGCTAGCTGAAGCCACAGAACAGATGAGCTTCGGGTGCGGACCGTGAACAGTAAGAAGGGTGCGTGTCCCAGGACTGAACACCCACCAAAGGGGCAGACAAAGGAAAAAACTGGCAAAGGAGGCTGAGGAAGAAGTCAGTGAAGAAGGGGAATGAGAGGAGATTATCACAGAAGCAAAGATGGGGTGTCACCAAAAGGTCACCGAGGTACATGCTGTCTCTAGACAGCATAAGAGGCTCACAGTGGGGCTGGAGGGGAAAGCTGATGGCAGTGAACTTAAGCACGGGGCTGGGACAGGGTGGTGGTGACAGGAGACTGATGTTTGAAGAGGCTGGCTGTCACGGCACAGGAGGCAGAGCACAGCAATCGGAAGGCACCCTTATCACCTCCGACTAATGGGCCAGGGCAAGCCCTCTTTACACGCACGCCTACTTTGCTCATGACACGCATTCATTAAAGGCCACTCCTTCCTTCACGAAGCTGCCCTCATCACCTTTTCTACCTCAGAGACTCTACAGTATGGCCATGGTACATGGGAGTCATTTTACATCACTGTGAGCTACTGGAGCAGGAAGAAGGTGGGATCATACCTGTAATTTTGAGACAGAAAACCCAAAGCATGATAGATCAAGGTTATTGCATTTTCAATTCAAAGGCAAATCTACAGCATAAAAATCACTTTAACTGGGGCTGAAGAACTGGATCATTCTGAGGCTAGAATAATCATCCCCACAATTCAGGTCTGTGTGTGACTCCTACCTCAAATAGTTTGTTCCACAGCCAGGATGAATTGGTAAAGACCCCAGTGGCACCAGAGCCCAAAGCTATGTCCATGGCACCTGCAAGACACACCCTCAGGTCAGTGTTCCGTCTCTTCATGCACAATGCGTTTTTCTGTTACTCGAACCAAAACTTTAGCCTTTAAATATCTCCCTCGTTTTCAAATATAAATAAGCTTAGGAAATCCTTACTGTATGTACCTTTACAGTTTCTCAAGCTAGAATTCACCTTCAGTTGTTAGGGAAAATGCAAAAAAGATAATATTAAATATCACCAATAATCTCACCCCAGGGATAACCACATTTTAATATTTCCAGATTTTTTCTAAACTTAAAAAACACACACCATAATTAAGACCATACTGTATATGTCCAAGTATGTGTTCTTCCTTTTATGCTTTAAACATTCATTCCTTTTTTATAAACAAATGTTTGAAAGTAGTTTTAATGATTTTAAAAGTCCACTGGTATGCATACACGCACAACCCAAGGACACGGACAATGGTGGGGAGAGGGACTGGGGGGGGGATGGGACAGGGTGAAATGGGGGTCATTGGGGAGAAAAAGGGACATCTGTAATATTTCAAACAACAAAAATAAGATGTGCATGTGTCAACAAGGGAAATAAAAAAGGTGCTTAAAAAAAAATCCCATTGAGTAGAAATATCACAATTTACTATTGGATATTTAGGCATCTCTAATTTTTCAATATTTTAAATCACATCTCAGTAAGTATCTGCTACGAGTTTGATGCCTGTTTTTAAAAAGTCTGTTATTTTATCATATTTGTGTCATCTTTGTTTCCTTCTCCAACAAAGCTGTGTCCCATTAGCTGATTTCAGAAGTAAAGTTGATCATTTCATGATGTGAATTTGGTTAATGTCATTGGCCACACACAGCACCACAGTGCTTAACCTGACTCTACAGGGACGGAAGCAGGCCTTCTTCAGTCAGATACCCCTATGCCTTTATGATGCTGGATTATACACTTGTTCCAAGAAATCACAAGTAAATTACATTAATAATTGGTTCATAGTAAGAAATCACAAACAGTTAATTTAAAACAAATCACTATTTTGATGTGGTGACCCTATGCAAAAACCTGAGATTCTGCATGACATTTGGGCAACTTGGGTCTGTTGGGCCCTTTGTTCCTTCAGGTTTTGTTACTCTACCTCCCAATTATCTCTCAGACCTACATACACTTCCTTCCACCGCGACTGCTACCATCATCGACCACTAGATTATGGTAGTAGTCTTCTAAAAAACACTTACTGTGGAAAACGTCAAGTACACTCAAAGCAAAGAGAATACCATAGTGAACACACAGGTACCCATGAGCCAGCATCAACAATGATCACCTCACGGGCAGACCTGTTTCATCTACACCCCACACCCGATTATTTTGAAGCCAATCGCAGATACTGTAATAGTCACCCTTAACACACACACACGTCCACAAAAGTCAACAACTTCACACCATTCACCAGCCTAACTGGCCTGCCAGTGTCTCCTCTGGCCCTTCTACAGTCCATTCTGCACACTGGCGGGAGGGTCCCTGTCACAGCACAAAAATGACCTTACTGTCTCCATGCTTAACCCTTCAGAACTTCCTGCTGCACTGGCTCAGGACCAAACGCTGCAATACACCAAGGCCAGCCGGGGTCTGGCGCTCCAGCACGTCGGCCTCATGGGTCCCCGCACCCCCAGCCACAGTGCTCTTCTCAGTCCCACTCACGGCTGCCTGCTTTTGCCCCACACACGTGTGCCCTTGGCTGCTGGGATGCTCTTCCCTCCCTCCACGCAGGGATGCCACCTCCGGCAGATCCCAGCGCTTCTCAGACGAGGCGCCCAAGCTCCCTGCCCATCGGACCCGCAGCTGCACAGGCCCCCACACTCCTTTTAACTGTGCGGCTTATGCTGGTCTCCTGCAGCTTCAGACCCATCAGTGAGAGGATCTGCTGACCAGACGCCTCACATCTGTTCGGACCCCCTCTAAACCCAGCCACTAATAGAGCTGAATACATGCTGTGTTGATGACCACTCATTTGGCACCCACTGTATACCAGATACTATGACAGGGCTGGCTATTCCCTGCCTGTAGTCCATCTATACGACTGGAGGTGGGGGTGGGGAGCACATCAAGTTATATGTACACACTCATCAATGCTTTACTTTTGAAGTCAGTGGGTTTTCCATACTTACTCATTTATCCTCAAAACATTCCTATCCACCCCAAAAGTCCTGCATCAGTGTATAACTGTCTCAGGGAAAAGATGAGCGCTAACCACAAATAAGAATGTGTATGCTTCCTCAAAGGAACAGAAAATGACACACTTCCCTCAGGCTGGAAAAAAAGGGGGACTGATTCCTCATCTACAGAGGGGTGTACTGCTACCCACCCCACCACTGTCCCCAAACACCTGCCCCAGGACCTCCATCACTCAGCTTGAAGTGCTGGCTGAACTGAACAGGGAGACAAAGGACCGTGAAAATGCTGTGATACAATTGCAGCTTAAAGGACTCAGCAGCACGTTGGAGGACCACTGCCCGACCCACACCAACGGGGCACAGGGAGCGCCCTGCTAAAGCGCAGGCTCACATGACCAGGGGGAGAATGAAGAACAAAGGAAAAATGACCTGAATTTTAATCTTAAAAGAGGCACAGACAGAATGACTCCCCAGAAAGAACTGCTGGAAGATCACGAACATGGGATTTCTGAAATACGGCAACGCCCGCGGTCAGTCCCTTAGGAACTTACCCATTACGCTACAGAGCAGGTGGTGGTGGGCCTGCCTTCACCCCGTGCCCACCGCATGCAGGCCAAAGCACCCTCCCACCTTCACAACTCTGCAAACAGACTTGCCCCCAGGTATTGATGCTCAAGGGGGTCAAGCACCTTGCCCAAGGCTGATGGACTAGTAAGCAGCACAGCTGGGGGTCACCCCTGGGCTGGCCTTAAAGCCAACATGCTTCACAACACATTACGATGCCCTGCCTCAGTTAATGAGGATCTTACACGCCCCCGCTGGTACAAAATGTTCAGAAAACTCTGGGCATCAGATACATCGTGATTAATTTTTAAAAACTTGATTTTGGAATTTATCACTAATCTTTTCATATATGTAGCAAATGGTCCTAACAAAACGTCTCAGTATCGTTTTTGGACGTCATTCTGGAAGGGCCGATCTGACCTACTTGTTATTTCTTGTTTTAAAGCTATAGCTTGGCATGTTCTAAAACAACGAACTTTTTTTCAAAGCAGTTTACAACTGCTGCACAATTGCTCTGGTGAAAGATCTCTGAATGCAAAGAAACAAGCCAAACTTCAGTAAACACTGCCCTGAGTGCATGTGTGCTATATGCCAACACATGGGACTCTCCTCACACAGGCAGGAAGAGCCCGCTGTCTGACCTGTTAGGGTGGCAGCATTGATGATGACCTTTGGGTTAAAGGTATGTGCATAACAGAGTGCGTCAGCCAGGATGAGTCTCCCCTCGGCATCGGTGTTATCCACCTGCAAAGAAAAGCGTGAAACAATAATGAATATCAAAATTAGACACATCAATGATCAATTCAGAAGTGAGAAAAAGCTGGTGCGATGTTTGTCACTGAGCATCAAAAACATGCGTCAACTTCAGTTAGAATAGGAATATAATTAATCTGAAAAGCAAATATTTAATAACCCCTGTACCAGAGCTGATGACTCTGGAAGTTGAAATCAAGAGACAGCATCTGATGTCATTTTACCAACAAGTTTCTAACAGAAGGGAGAAAACTCCAAGATTTCTGCAAGCTGAAGAATGGCAGTCTGGACCTCCAAACCCAAGAACTCTGCTGCTTCAGCAACTATATATATATTTTAGGTTCCCTTCTTTCAAAGAGGCCGGACTGTTATGGGCAGTATGTGCACACGTCCCAGCAGAGGACCCGCTGCCACATCCCCAGAAATGCAGCGCCCGTGACTGGGGACAGTGTTCCCCCAACACACCTACATGGAGAGAGTTGATCCTGGCACAGGTACACTCAGAAAACAGCCAACTTTCAGTGCTTTGCCACACTCTGCGGGGCTAGCTGCAGATCATGGGAATTTGTGTGCAGAGCACACAGGATGTAGGAGGAACAATAAGAGAGGAAAAACACTCTTAAAATTCCCACATAGAAGTACTTTTGACTTTGCATGAAAACCACTTGAAATAAAGACACCGCCCTCCCCTACACAACACTCTGAAAATTCCCATAGAGAAGTACGTTTGACTTTGCATGAAAAGCCAGTTGAAATAAAGACACTGCCCTCCGCTACACGGAGCCTGCCCCCTGCACCCATTCAAGGTGTGTCTGTGGCTGAGGGGGATTCCTTCACTATCGCAGAATGGGGAAGGCCATCTTCCACTTACAAACCTGTATGGTCTTCCCGTTCTTGGCTCTAATGACATCCCCAGGCTTGTTGGCCTTACCGCTGGGCATATTTTCACAAAGAGGGGCCAAACCTATTGGGAAAAAAATAAATGAAGGAACATGGCATGTGCTGGGTCCACATATGCCACCCATAGGAGAGATGCCACTGGTGGGCCATCGGAAGTGTACTAGACAGACATCACCTTAACCAAGTGATCAAATTCAGCATTGCTCATGACCCAACTGACATTACATGCATCAGCAACAGAAGAACATGTCACCTAACCTGATTCTATCATGAAACAACCAAATAAATCCAAATCCTGGAACATCACTACACAAGCCTGGGCCCTTCAAAACCTCCAATGTCATGAAAGGGGGGAAAGGCAGGAATAGGGCTCTAGATTAAAGAAAACTAAGGAGGCACGGCAGCCACATGCAATGTAGGATCCTTCATTGGCTCCTAGGTTTAAAAAAATAAATAGAAATAAATAGGTGTGTGTAAACACACACACACTCAACATTTTTTAGACAGCTGGGAAGTCTGGAATTAGGTTACCATATCAATCCTTGTAAATGAAATGATATTGTCGTTACACAGAATGTCTTGTTCTTAAGAAACACAGGTGACATGTCATGATGTCTGCTACTTAGGAGTTCAGGGGCGAAGAAAAAGACTATGATATTTTAAAAAAGGACTATGGGGGTGGGGGATGTCAGAGAGACCTGGATTCCAATTCTAACTTTCCGTGCTATGGATGAGACACACTGGGCATGTCTCCCCTCCTCCCTACCCCAACTCTGAAACATGGCAGACTCCCAGCATTGTGTCTGGCATCCTGTATCACACAAAGAGCTGCTGTGTACAGAGCACTCTTTCAGTTTCAAGCATTTACTGTGCGTCATGACATTTAATTGGCCACAACCCTATGGTGCAATCACTAAATGATCCCACAGTGTCCTTCCACTCTGACAACTGGGCATTTTCCACCGGAGGAAACCACAAACTCCACTTTATGTGTCCCCGACTGCTAACCACTTTTTGCAGAAGTAAAACAAATCAGTTCTAGTTAGAGCCCATGATTGCAAAATGCATTTAACTCAATCAGTTCGGGCAAGACTTATCCCAACTAAACAGCTTCTACTTGATGAAAAGCTACTTCAAAACCTTGATCTGTTCAGCCTAGAGGAAACCATGTGTGTTATCTTAGTTCTACCATCTGTCTGGATTCCAGAAGCTCTCCACAACACACTCCCTCGCCCACTCACCAATGACGTTAATGGGCAGACCAAGCTTGGCGGCAAATACAATGGCTGAGCATATAGTGGCAGCTCCTCCCATGTCAGCCCTCATGAGGTCCATATTTGCAGAAGGCTTGATGGAGATGCCACCACTATGGGGGGAAAGGACAACATGCAATATTAATACAAAGGAGGGCCACTGTCTCAAAAAAGAATACATATCCTGAGGGCTAACTACCACATAAAAGCACCGTCTACCTGGCAAAGAAAATCTGAATTTTTAAATTGAGAATCTGAATGATTTCAACATGTTAAAAGCTGATATTGCAGCGTTTATAAAACTATAGATGGGTGTCTTAGCTCATTTTGTTTCTATTTGAATGAAATTTAAGCAGTGCCCCCAGAAACACTATTACATCATGCAATCAACCCTGCTCAAGTTCCATCCCTGTATTTCCTCACTAACTCCTGGCCCCACAAAGATGTGTATCTTCAGCAAATTTTATGACTCAATCAACTTACCGAACCTGAACAGAGGTCTCTTTCCTTACAAACTATTAAGGAAAGCTGACAAGCTCACAGAAGATGGAGGATCTTACCCCACAGAAGGACTGGAAAACAATTCCCCCCAAATCCCCAAGGTGCACCAGATCCTGCTGATCGCCAAATACAACCTGAACCAGGCACTGGCACAAGGAAGGCGCTGACCAAAGCCTCGGAAACAGCACCCAAACATGAGAGCTGACCCGGGTTTCAATTAACAAGAAACCCAATCCACTCCCCCAAACAGCTTTCCATAACTAGTGACCTTCTGCTTTTAGGTGTAAGAATCCAGAAAGCACTTGCTCTGCATGTCAGGCATGGAGTCGGGGCTTCAACTCTGAGTTCTGGGATCTGCTGCCGACTTGCCCTGGTGACTTTGGAGAGTCTGTTCCCTGCACAGAGGTCTCTTTCCTTACAAATCAGATCCTAATTCCTACTCACCTCAGAAGCACTAGATAGATGGCTGTCACTGAGACCTAGAATTAAAGATTATCTACTGACTCAGAATAAGAAAAGAAACCCTCTTGGTCCAGGAAGTCCAGGAATAACCCCATGGGGGCAAAGGCAGTATGCTAGCTCATCAGGTGACCTACCTACTTACCACTTCTAGCTCAGGGCCACTTTTGTTCTGGGAGTTCCACTCTATCTCTAGGACTTTCATTCTAAAGTAACCAAAGATCAGCAGTTATCTTTGTTCACCTTCTAGATCTCTCTCAAATGCATCCATTCCTTTTCTACTGCATCCATCCTATTGGAGGCTACTACCATCTGTCATTCAGATGTTTGCGTGGCCATACGTACTCAGGTCTCCCTGTATCAGTCTTACCCCCTCATTTCATTACCCACACAACCACCAAATTTTTACCCCAAAAAAGTCTATCTCAATCAAAATCCCAGCAGATGTGTATAAAAATGGCAGATTCTAAAACTAAGAGGCAAATAAATGCAAAGGACACAGCCAAAGTAATTTTGAAAAAGAAGAGCCAAGCGGGAGGACTCAGTTACTAGACTTCAGGGCAAGACAGTAGTAATCAAGATACCTGGCAACAAGATCCTGGTGGAAGGACACAGAGCAGCAATAAGTCAACAATTATATGGTCAACTGACTCAACAATGGTGCCAACTCAGTTCAATGTGGAAAGGATAGTCTTTCCAACAAACAGTGTTAAAACATGGATATCCATATAGAAAGAAAAAAGGGGGGAAAAGAACCTCAATGCATTCACACCACACACAAAAATTCAAAATAGATCATAGCCTAAAAGCTAAAACCATAAGACTTACAGAAAAACAAAACAAAACAAAAAAACACAGACTTTGGCATAGGCAATTGTTTCTTAAACAGGGCAAAAGCAGCATGAACTATAGAACTGAAAATGGATAAATTACACTTCATCAAAATTAAAAACTGCTCTTTGAAAGATGCCACTTAGAAAAATGAAAAGGCATGCCTCACAGTGGCAAAACTGTATTTTCAACATGTATATCTGATAAAGGACTTGCATCTAGAATACAATTTTAAAAACCTATAACTCAGTAAGACAAACGTTTCTAAGAAAAGCAAAAGATTTGAACAGACACTTCACTAACGATGTACCAATGGCTAATAAGCACATTTTTTATCTGTAGAAGGTACACAGCGCCTATCTCCTAAGGGTAAGATCAGGACTAATAGATGTGAAATGCCTCAAAGTCTCCAACACACAGTGAATATTTTATAAATGGCAGTTTAACACATTTAAAGTTAACATATAAGAGATGACTAAACACCATGCTTTTGAAGCAAACCCTACACCAAATAATACAAGTGTATGCAAAGCATTCACCAAAACACAAAGCAGAGGTACAGTAAAGACCTACCTATCGAAGGTAATTCCCTTCCCAACAAACACCACAGGTGCGTCACTTGCATTGGGGCTGCCTCTGTAGTGAATTTCCAGAAAGACTGGTGGCTCATCTGATCCTTTGGCTACACTTAGGAATGATCCCATTTCCTGTTCCTCAATCCAAGATTTGGGTCTACAGGGCAGAAAGGGAAAAAAAGTAAATATATTTTATTATCTCTATTTCAAAATAACTCAGAAAAAACTCATCCATGTATAAAAAAGTCTAACTATTAGTTCTTAAAATAAGCACATGTCAATGCTTAATTAACACATCCTATTTGGCTCAGTCATTTGTTTCTGAGTCTATTTCCTCATCTATAAAATCAGGTCAGTCGTACCTCCATCAAGATTAGCTGCAGAATTACTAAAAGAGTTCATGCCTGATACATAACACAACGTCAGGTAATAATGCATAGTAGATTGTTACTTGATTTTTCCCCCCTAGCCTACTCACATATTTTTAAAGTTTTAGTGTAAAGATAAGGCTCTGAGACCATAAAGGGTGCTTAAAGATAGTTAAGGGGCCCATTGCTTTACTTTTGGGCCTCCTAAAAAAAGACAGACACAATCAAGCAATCAACCAACAACAAAAAAAAACCAGCAAAACTACACTTTACTATTTCCTTGTTTATTTAGAATTGCTGGAATCCAGTCTTTTCTGTGTTGTCACTATTTCTCAGTTTCAATCCCGGTTTGAGAAGTCTGGTTGAGTGGGGAAACTAATTACTTCACAAACACAGGACCAACGGTAATATGACGGGAATGGTCCTACGTGCCAACCAGCCAGCCAGAGGCCACATTGCTATGCTTCTGGGCTGGGGGCACAAAGGGCTTTGTGTTGCCTTCTGACCACTGTAACGAGGCCGAGAGAAATCCTACACTCCTACAGGCAGACCAGCAACAACCGTAGCCAAGGAACGCTCCTCTTGACTTGCCTATCCACTTGCTGAACCTATTAAACTAGGGCTGCATTGTGGAGAGATGGCCACCAAACTTCAGAAGGAAAAAAATATTAAAATGGAAGGTATGGCAATAAAAAAAGCACTTCAAAAGGAGCAAGGCTGTCTCATGGGGGATTTTTAATCACTAACTCACTCTAGGTGTTTTATTCAAGTCCTGCCCCTCTGGAAGCACTGCGCACTTCTTTGATTTAGACACACTACACTTGGTGGGTCTGGCGCAGCTGTCTCAGTTTAATGGGTCACGCCAAGCCCATGGGTCACCTGACCCTCCCTGCTTCTGGCTGACTTCCTTTTGCTCCGCCACAAGCCTTGCAGTTTCCCACAGGGTCTCCGCACACTGGCTCCTCCTGGCTAACTTCCTATGAGCCTAAGACACAATCCTGAATTACCTGATGTGGACTTCCGTCTTACTACTAGCACTTTTGAGATTCTTCTCAATAATTTCGGCAAATGTGCTTGGCGTCATCTCGTTGGCAGGAGTCTCCATCAACTGGCGTGCCAGGTTCTGCGCAGAAGCAAAGAGGACCCCTTTCTGCCAGGCCTCCTGGTCACCGCTGGCAGAGGGAAGCACAGGGTCACTGTCAGAACCGCTGGAGACCGTCAGACTGACCATGTCATAGCTTGTGCAATCAAGAGGAAGACTACACAGCTGGTGGACATGTGGGAACTGGGGTCACTGCTGGATCTGACCCAGGGTGGCTGACAGTGCAGCACAAACAGCTAGACAACATAGCCGCACTGTGTGACCTGGGAGACCCAGTGATCGTGTCACCTCAGAATCCTCGTGTGTATGAAAAGGGGTTGGACTAATGGGTCTTTGAGCCCTAAATCTACCACAGCTGACAGAGGCGTCCACAGAAAGGCACACTGTGCCCTCCTCTGCATCAGGAGTCATGCTTCCCCAAGTGCTAACTGTAGAGGGCCGAGGGTGTCCTGCTCGATGCTGATGGAGAATTGAAGGCCTTTCACCTAACTTTTGCCTGGGACAGGGCTCTCTCCGCCAAGCCACCAGAGGGCAAGAATCAGCTCCAACAGAGAAAAGATGTGGCCATGTTTTGATCCTAGCTCCTCTTGCACACAGTAGGAATTAGTATGAGCAGTGTGGAGACAGAAGGAACAGGAGCTCATGGTTTGGGGGATTACCACTTGCACTTATGCCTTTCGATCACCCTGAGCCCTATGGAATCGGAATTACAATGCCACTAAACAAAAGAAAATGGAGCAATGAGAGATCTCAGTCACTTAACTGAGGTACCAGCCAGTGAGTGTCCGGGAAGCCAAGATTCAAAGCCAGGCTGATGGGCCACACAACCCTCATTCGCAACCATGACATCACAGCTGCCAACCACCAGACTATGCCGAGACCCCCATTGTTCTCACAGCATCATCTCCTGAAGGGTTCACGCTGTCTGGTCCTGACATCAGGGACCTTGTCTCCCAGAACCCAGAACAGAGCTGGAATGTAGTAGGTGCTCAATAAATCTGCTGAAAGAGGAGTTTTCCCACGAGACCATGAGGGCAAGGACCGCTTCCCTTCATCTGTGAAGCTCTGGCATTTAGCACAGTGCTAGCAGATGCTGATGAAATGGGAACTATCTGGGTTGAAACCCGCTGGGACCTGGCATCTTGTTCCCTCCCTCTTCAGGGAGCCACCTTGGTGTGGCTTCCTAGTAACCAGCAAGCATGGAAGGGCCTAGGGAGCCACGGGGAGACACGCACATGATGAAAGCCAGGAGCAGAATGTGGGGTCAGGTACCATCCTCTTAAAATGGCTAAGGGGACGGCAGAGGTCCCAGACAGGCCATGCAGCAGTGCCCGATACTAAAAGGCAGGCGACTCATGTCCAAGAGGCCCCGCTGTCAGGACACCAGGGAATGCAGCCCTGACCTTGGTTCCGTTCCCTCACCTCCCATGGAGCTTCGCCGACACCACTGCCTTCTTCTTCTGCTTCAGGTTATCGTACTCATAGAGACCAAGCACCGCTCCCTCCGCAGCCGCCTGCGCGTCACCACAGGGATCCACCTCCACGGAAGAGATCTCCAGGTCCTGAACCTGCCTGCACCCCGCTTCGAAAGGACAGAGGAACCAGAAAATCAGAGTCAGTCAGAGACAACTTGAACAGCAGAGGCACGGTGAGGTGTGCTGAGAAAACAGCAGGACTGAGGCTCGAATCCAACTCTGACATTTGACAGTTCTGAGCCCCCATTTCCTCTTAGGTAAAATGAGGGTGTGCACACACCTCACAGGTCAGGGAGGACCGACTGACAGATCACATGACTGGTCTGGCTCCTCATAGAGTGATGAGGACTACTAACTAGTATTACTTCTGATACGCTAGGGTTTACTGATGAGGCGTCCCAATTACCGGGAGCTTGCCAGATTAACAATGACAAAGATGTGAACTGGAAATCACACCCAAGGAACTGAGCAAAGTCCATTATTAACACAGCACTTTATTAATATCAGGTCAGCAAAAACTCCCCCATCAAAGTTATGAAATAATCAGTCACCATGAACTTTGAAAGTTAATCGAATAAGCATATATGATACACCCAGGGCCAAAGATCAATGAAGCTAATTCTCCCCACCCTGGCAATGCTGTCCACAGCATCCTAACCAGTCTCTGTGTGGGGGCCTCATCCTGCCACTCAGCTCCAAAGGGACTCGATGGCACCCTCAACTTTTAAACTAGCCACACGATAAACTGGGACCTGTGGTAACTAGTGATAAGTACCCCACCCTTTGCATCCATTTGCTCTGATTTGTAAATATGACACTTCATGTGGCTTAAAAGTTGGGCAGCACCAGGGTCGCATTACAAAAAGGAAAAAATCCACACACCAGAACTTTCTGCTAAAATCAAGCCTCTGAGGTCAATACTGTGAGAGTGAAAAAATGGCCGTGAGACCTCCAAACACAAGCTAAAGAAATAGAAAAATAAAATTCCGCAAGCTAACCATTTGTATCTAACATAAGACCAAACATGCTGGGTAAGGGAAACTGAATTATTTCTCTCTGAATGTGGTAGGGGTGGTGATGGTGAGAGAACCAAAAGAGTATAAAGAGTTTATCCTTAGAAATCTCCACCAGTATTAACCCTCAGAAGTAAAATAACCTGCAACAGCCGCTCTGATGTTTTCTTTGCCTTCATGCCAGTTTTCCTGGTCATCCACTCCAACCCCCTTTTTGCCGAGGCCAACCACCACCACGCTGGAGAAGTCCTGTTCCAGAAACACACAAAATCAACCACTCTGTACCTTTAAAGCATTCATTTCCACAGGAAATGGTATCTAAACTCAACTACTGTGGCCTCAGCACATGCGAAATCAGTGTCAAATTTGGTTGTTGGGTTTTCTGAGCCCTACATTTAGCTAAAACTTTGTAACATGTGTGTTTGAAAGGTAAAGAGTGAGAATAATCCTGCAAATAATTCTTCTATGTAAGAGTGCCTTAAGTCCCACAAACAAAGAAAGAAAGCCTCCGGATTAAGTGATACAAGAGAGGCAGTACTTTCTGACAGCAAGTCACCTCTTTACAATCTTAACTAATACTTATGGCTTAATACTAGGACTTAAAGCAATACATAGACTCCGATGCAAGATTTCCTGCACGGGTAGGCAGTCACAGTCCTTGGCATGCAGCAGGTGCTCACTAAGGGTTTGCCAAACCTTATCTTCATCTCATACCTCATGCAAACCATAAAAGGTTCGGGTTTTGCCTGCCTTCAGCGGAGGTCCAGATCTGAAAGAAATAGTTGTTTAAAATATTAGTTTGCTCTGCTCCTTTGAGAAGTGACATATATGTACCTTTAGCATTATTAAAATACTCTACTGCCAAAAATTTAAAATAAAAAAATTAAAATTAAAAGGAAATAGTCTGCTGCTTCTGTTAATTTGCTGCACTTATGTATTTATCAAAATATGGAATTTTCTCAGGCCAGGTTTCTTAGATGCAGCATTTCTGAGTCTAGCTCAAAAACTACTTAGCATACTTCCAGGTTAGATTAAATACAAACTTATTTGAAAGCAAATATGGAAAGCATGGGATGGATGGATAACATGTGGCCTCAAAGGGGAACCACTGGTGAAGGCTGACCAGAATCATAATTCTTTTTAATATAAGACACCAGCCCCAGCAGCGGGCTGGCTGCAGTGTGCGTGGCGTGGAGGTAGTTTATGGGGGCTTATCTGCAAATAGGATACCAGGCAATTCCCTCACAAACCAGGTGGCCATGCAGGATTATGGCCTGGATATCCTGGTGCTGCTGAGAGTTATCAGTCTGCTAATTAAGAGGGTATGCAAATTCTGTTACCTAATGATTAGACAATTAGGCAATTACTATCATTATTAGACTACCTGTATTAGATCCAAGAAATTATCTATAATCCCAGTAAGATATAGTTGCAGAGGTTTATGTTGACACTTTGATTTCTGCCAAATGTGGCCTGCAGCTCAGGACTTGAAACTCCAGCGTTTCCCACCTTCTCTAGACCCTGGCTAACCCAAGAGAGGTCAGAATCTCAGGCCCACCTAGACTTGCTGACCGCAAACCTGCATTCCAACTGCACCCTCAGGAGATGCGCACGTACCCTCACATTTGAGAAGCCCTAGGAACTCAAGATGTGCAATGAAGGCAGCAGTGCCCTTAGGCGGTTCTGAACTAGTCCAGGGACATGAGGTCCCCCATAAGTGTGGGGGAATTAAAGGAAGAAACAGAGGCTGTGGGAAGGTGAGCGGGAGGGTAGGATGAGGGGTGGGGAGAAACGAATTTCAGCCAGGAGGATGGACAGAGGAAATGTGGTACTTTCCAGACCCTTCTGGGTCAGTCTTGCACAATAAATCTGTGATATGGTTGAGGTGGCCAGATTTCCCAGAACTGCATACCCACTGATACTGAAACACAAAGTACCGAAGTACATTCCAGAGACACAGACTTTCACTTTCACTTTCACCAGCAGTGTCCAGCATGCTTCCAGGAATTTTTATTTACTAATAACAAAGCACAGAAAAATACTGTTTTGTTTTAAGGCATTTTAAAAACTAGCACCCACAGGCGAATACTTACATATTCAAAATTTCTCTCAGCTTTCCAGACACCAGTTTATCAAAAGTCTCTCCTGCACTTGTAAACTGTGGCACATCATTTTCTTTTTCTCTGGTGTAGATTCCTAAAATAAGGCCCTAAGAACAAGCAGAAAAAATGAATATAATCTGGGCCCCCAAATTCCAAAGGAGCAAATAATTCCACCCAAACCGTGTCCCCATCAGGTCAGAGAACAAAACCAAAAAAGCAGGTGCTGGGCAGGCAGTTACACTCACATCCTGTCTAATGTTTCAAATTCCTGCCAAAGCAAGACTAGAATTACTACCTGTCCTGGGTCTTCATGGTCCCTTCCCAAGAAAGGGTTCTTACAATATAAAGGGCTCCCTTTACATTCAAGTAAGAGCAGAAAGGTGTTTTGTTTAAGAAAACAATTCCACCTGAAATCTGGTCAGAAAGGGTTCAGAACATGAGACCCCAGAATCTGACCAATTTGTCACATTGATTACTTTGAGCTACAGGTATTTGGGCAACAGCAAACGTAGGAAGGGCTCTCTGACCTCCCACTTTCTACCCCAAAGCAGGTCATAAAATGTCCCATGAGAAAGGTGGTATCCCTGTACCAGCAAGAGAACATGGTTATCACTGCAGACTGGGGGTCAACACCAAAATGGACGTGTACAAACCAGACCACTAAAATAACCCTCATCGTCCACTGGTCCTAGTCACTGTGACACAATTTACTGCCCCTCACCCAAGCCCCTTTGTCTTGTAATCTCCCCACAATTTTTTGTTCTCTGTTAAAAGAGGTATATAAGTTTGGGGACCACAAAATAAAGACCTTTTGGGTCTTTATTTTCCTTTTGAAGACTCCATGTCCACTAAAATATCAAATAGAACTTGAATGCTTTTCTCCTGTTAATCTTATGTCTTTTAATTCTTTGGCCCAGCCACAGAGCGTAGGAAAGCAGAAGGAAGTTCTTCCTCCCCTGTGCGAGTCTCAGGGGTTCTGGGAGCTACCCGAGTCAAGCCCACGGCCAAATCGAAGAACCCGGCCAGCTCCCAGGCCCAGAAGGAGAGACAGGGTGCAGCTTCCCGGAGGGCAGGAGCAGAGCACTCCGCCCAGCACTCAGGGACCGACCCCCGCAGGCCCCAAATAACTGAACTAAGGAAACTCAGACATCACTCTTTGCCTTTGCCCAGCAACTGATGACTTTAAAAGTGTTTTCTGCCTTATGGCAACTTTCTGAGATGGAAAAAAGAAGGCGTAATCTCTCCCCTGACAGGTGAGGAAACCGAAACCCGGTGTGACATACTAGCCTGCGGGCAACTGAACTCCGCGGGAACCCTGACCCCTTCCCACAGAATCACGCTGGTACCTAGAGGGAACTGTGCCCTTTCTGTCCTTGCCATCGGAGAACATGGGCTTCCTTGGTGCTGGTCGCCTTTCCAGGTTCTAACTCTCCCAGGACCGCTCTTTCCCGGGACTCCGTGGGACCAAGGACGGAACTGAGGAGACAGGGCACTGATGCCACCTGGGCAGACTATCGCACAGGGTCGGAGAGAGCACGGCAGGCGTCTGGTGCCCCTGCCACCTGACACAACCAGGGCCTGAGCTCCAGCCGCTAAGGACAGCCATCTCCTCCTGGTCCTCGCGTAGCTCCCCATCTTGCGCACCTTCCACCCTCCCACTCCCCTCCCCGGACCCTCCACACCCCAACAGTCGTCTCAGTCTTTTTGGAGTTCAAGCAGGTGGCGGAGGCTTTTCTTCTGAAGACACTCTCCTTGCAGTTCCACGCAGAGATGGGTCTCTGTGCAAAGCCCCTACCCCCAGAGGCCCTGGTCCCCTGCAGAAAGCCTTGGGGCAGGCACCCGGTTTCCCGGCTCGCGCCCCAGCGGAGGGCGGGCCGTGGGCCCCGCCGGCCGACCGGGACCGCAGGTGACATTCGCCTCGGCAGACCTGGGCTCCCCCAGCTCGGGCGGCCGGGGCGCGGGCGGCGGGGCACCGGGAGCGCTGGCCGCCGGGTTCGCCCCAGCGCTCCTCCCGGCGAGGCCGGAGCGGGAACGCTCGGGGTCCTCCGCAGCCCGCCCCGGCGGCGCCCAGGCTGCGCTCTGCGCCGGGAGGGACCTTCTCTTTGAGCCCATTTTTGCAACTTGGCGCAGAAGCCCGGGTCACTGCGGACTCGCCCCGCCAGCCCCGTGGCCCGCGGGCCGGGCTCCCGGGGCGGCCCCGGACCCGGGCACGGCCGCTCACCTTCGTCATGTCTGCGGCGGCGAAACCCCGACTCCAGGAACGGTGCACCCCGAGACGTCGGACGGCGACTCGCCCCACGGCCGGAAGAGGCAGCAAGAACATCTTCTCCTCGCGGCCCTGGCGCCGCCCTTCAGCGAGCACGTGGCGCCCGGAGGGCGGCCGCGGGCCTGGGGGCGGGGCCTCGGGGCCACCGGCGCGCGCCTAGGCGCGTGGCGGGAGGGCGTCTAGGGGCGGGGCTTTCGAGGGCCGGTCCCTGCGTGCGCGGGCGAGCGAGCGTGCGTGCGCCTCCTGCGCGGGGCAGGCACCGGGGCGGGGGGACGGGGGTGCAGAGCTAGCGGCCATGCTCTGAAGACAGGGCGGCGCTGGGATGGGCGCGAGGCTGCGGCGGGGCTCGGGGCGTGCCAACGTGCGCGTGCGCCTGGGCGACGGGGAGGGGCTTGGGGACGTGCCAACGTGCGCGTGCGCCGGGGCCAGGGGCGGGGCTCGCGGAGGCGCAGGCTGGAGAAGGGCGGAGTCTGGGCTGCGATGTAAAATCGGGGCGGGGCGGGGCGGGGCGGGGGCGGGGCTCGGGGAGCCCGGGAACTAGGAGCCGGTGGCTTTACCGCAGGGGCCAAACTGTAGGCGCGAAGCTCCTGCTGAGGTTTTTTGAATTCCTGCCCTTTTTCCCCACCCCAGTTTTTTTGAACTTACATCTGGTCCAGAGGTGTAACTCTGTAGGGCAGTTAACCCAAATACTGTTTTTGAAGAGAGGAGCTTTGCGAATAGTGTTCGTTGTTTTAATATATTTTTCTTTTTTAGAAGGGATTTAAAATGTTTTGTTGTAAAAAAAAGCACACAGTTGAAAAAAGAAAAGTACAAGGTTGAATGTACAAGGTTGAAAGTACAGAGAACATGGGAAGCTCAAGGAGGCATACGAAAGCCGTCCTAAATGTCACAGCTGATCCCAGGCTTAACTGGATTTTGGGTTTAAGCTCAGGGCCCAGGGTTAGGCCCTATGCACAACCCCAGTGCGCAAAGTCTCCGCCTTGGCCCCAGTCGCAGAAAGGAGACACTGTCCGTTTCATTCTCCAAGGGCTGGCCCAGCAGGGACTGACTGACCTTTCTTGAAGCCTGGGAGAGTCAGGGATGATAGGTCCTCTTCGGCTTCCACCTCCTTTAGGTAGTTAAAGCAGAGCTGCATCATACACTCAGTAAATTCTCCAAAATTTATCTATATTCGCTTCAGAAAGAGAGAAATCTTTGTAATCAGTTTATAACTTTTCTTGTTTCAACGAAATCAAGCTGCAGTTTCTACAACCAAAAATTAAGTGCTAAAACCTGTCCCCCAACCTTGTGTTTGAATGGGGGGGGGGTCTGTGAGCTTCAGAGGAGACCATGGTGCACAGCTGTTGCTACTGTCTCCCCAGCTGAGTCGGCTCCCTTCATTTTACTTGTCTGCTGCTCCCAAACGGAATAACTTGTTTCCTGGCATATCCTCATTTACTTTTTTGCTTCAACGACCACAGCATTTACGTTTTCATGTGCCTAATGGGATATAGGAGAAAGAAATTTCACAGTCCCCCAAAAACTTTTGTCCTTGCTGAACAGTATTATTGACCACTGTGGGATGTAAGATTTAGTCATCCATCAAACTCGAAGTACAAAGCATTTACTATATTTTTCTGTTAGGAACCATGAGATACAACCGAATTTGTGTCCCTGTCCTCAAAGGCTTTATAATCTAGTAGAGACAAGAGATATGATGACTGTAAAGGGGTAAAAATCAACAGTGTTCATACAGTTATATGTGCATATGCTCCAGTTCCTTCTGCCCCCTTGTCTGCTTGACCAAGACTTTGGTCTATGCCATGTCCTCCAGGAAACCTTCACTGACATTCCACATCTGGGTTATGTGCCTGCCCTTTGCCCCCACAGCAACCTGTCTGAAAGTACTAATCACCTGTGTGCTCATTGTTTGTTACCCTGAGGCCTCTTGGGAGCCATGACTTTCATCTCTGGATTTCCAGCGCCTGAATCTGGAGCCTAGACTGTGGCTGGCACATACACGAGGTGTTCATAAAATGTTTGAATGAATGCATGATCGAGGTCTAATAGATGTAGCCTTGATAATTAAAGAACGGGATAGGTCCCACTCGTGTCCTTCAGATAATAAATGCAAAATTTTAAAAAGCGTGAAGTGAGCCAGTAGAATGAGAAGGATGCAGATGATTGAGGAGGACATCAGGATGTGGAGAGGTGTGTGGGAGGGCGTTGGCTTGGCTTGGGGTGTAGGGATCAGGCCTGTCTGGAATAACAAGTGGTTATAAAAGACAGTGAAGCTGGATTAAAGAGGATTTTGAAAGGCTAGAAGAGTTTATTATTGATGTGGGAGTCAACATGGACTCAGTAATGTTCTTTGTAGAAGCTAGGAGGAGTCAAAGTTATGTTTTAGTATGATTGCTAGGGATTGAACTAAAGGGTGGAGAAAGACTGAACAGTATAGGAAAAAGCTGTATTTCAGTGGAAACCTATGCATGGTCCAGAGAGGCTGTGAGGAGATGGCCTGGTCTCAAGGAGGGGGCATGGTCTATAGATGCCCCTTAAAACTTGCACTTTTTAAAAAAACTATTCCACAGAGAAGAGTAGCATCATGAGGAGCGTTTGATTTTCATTTGAGGCTATTATGTACTTTGTAGGAAGAAAGTCAATTTGTATTTCATTAGATGTATGAGAATTAAGATAGGGGGACTTTGAGTTGATCGGGACCTATATTTCTGGTTTGGTCCACTACTATTTTAGAATCTTTTACCAGATTGGGTGACATCATTTTCGGGGCCCAATGCATAATGAAAATGTGGGCTCCTTGTTCACATGATTAAAAATTACAAGATGGTAATGGCAGAGCGTGAAACCAAGCTCAGGGCCCTGCTAAGTGTGTGGACCTGTGTGGCCACGCAGATCGCACACACACAAGACTGGCCCAGTCCCTATACTGCAGATTGGTAGGCAGAGGGCTTCCTGACTGGACAACCCCATATGTGGCTCTGAGGTTGGTTACTGTGCTCAGCTTCATGACACTCATGGTCACCAAAGCCAAGGAAGGAGCAGTGACTACTGACTGAGTGCTCAGGAGTTTCAAGTGCTCCTGAAATTAAGCAGCACAGTGACAGAACATTTTATAAGTGCCTATTATGTTATATGTACAGTTCTAGGTTCTGGGGAAACACAAGTGAACAAACTCTCTTCCCTCGTGTGACTTATATTTGAAGGGGGATGGAGTGACAGACAATAAATTAAATAAATAAAATAGATAGTATGCCAATGGTGATAAATGCTATGAAGAAAAATAAACTAGGGAAGAGGGATAGGGCTTGAGCGGAAACAAAAGTGATTTAAATTGAGTGTCTAGTAAGGCCTCACTGAAAGGTAACATTTGAACAAAGACCCAAAAGAAGCAAAGGGGTGAGTTTGACAAATCTAGGAGCATCATTTCTGGCAGAGCCAACAGCAAGTGCAAAGGCCCTGTGGCAGGAGCCTTCCTGCCTTTTTAAAGACACAATAAGGAGGCAAGTGTGAAAGGAGCAGAGAATCGTAGGACAGGAGGTCCAGGTGGTAACTGGTTGGAGATGGAGAGACCAGATCACTTGCAAAACATTGTAAGTCGGAAAAGTGGAGGTATGACATGAGTAACCTACATTTTCACGGGATTTGATGAGGATGGAAAAGGCCTTTGAAATTGCTCTTGCCAAGATAAATAATCTCCACTTTGCAGAATCCACTGGACTCTCCTCAGTCTTTACTCTTGCTCACTGACCTTTCAGCAGCATTTGAGCTTGTTGATGACTCTTGTCCTCAAATCGGCATCTTTATCTCCTACCTCCGAGGCCACACCTTTCCAGTCTTTTTTCCTCCATCTATTCGTAAGTGTAGGCCTTCCTCAAAATTAGGTATGTGGCCCTCATGTCATCCAAGCACAAATACTCTACTTGGGCAATCTTATCATTCCCCTAGTTCCATTCCAGCTATGTGCTAATACTTGCAAAATTGGTATCATTAACCAGGGTGACTCACCCAAGCCCCAGACCCATACATCCAACTGCCTGTGGCCTATTTCTACTTTGATATCTCAAAGTCCTTCAAACTCAACTCGTGTAAAGTGGAACCATTTTGTTCTGCTTTCTCTTTCCTTAATCCCCACCAAGTCTGCTTCTGCTTCTACTTCTGCTTCTGTGTTCTCCATCTCAGTTAAAAGCAGGGCATCCGCCCTGACTGGTGTGGCTCAGTTGGCTGGATCTTTTCCCGTGCACCAAAGGGTCGATTCCAGGTCAGGGCACATACCCAGGTTGTGGGTTCCAAGGGTCGGTTCCAGGTCAGGGCACATACCCAGGTTGTGGGTTCCATCCCCCACTGGGGTGCACACTGGAGGCAACCACTCGATTTTCTCGCTCTCTCTCTCTCTCTCTTTCTCTCTCCCTTTCTAAAATCAATAAAAAAGCATATCCTCCAATGAGAATTTTTAAAAAAAAAAAAAAGCAGGGCATTCACTTGATTGCTTAAGCTAGATATTTAGGAATCACCTTTAAGTCTTCACTTTCCCTCACTTTCTGTGAGTCCGTCACCAAGTCATCTTGATTCCAGCTTAAACGTCATGGGAATTGTCTCCCTCTCACCCTTGCTTCAGCCACCGTGTGGGACAAGCTCTCCCCAGTGCACAGCAAGCAGACGTGAGGGGACGCCCTGGACTGGAGGGTGAGCCCTAGAGCGGAGGAGGGAGGCAAGAGTGAGGTCAGACAGAAGGTCAGGCGCAGGTGACTTTACAGGTTTGGGGGCAGGAACCCAATGGCTTCTCTCCTCCCCATTAAACAGAGTGGAGGCCCCGCTGAGCGTGAAGTGCTCTAAGATCAAAGGACTGTGGTTGAAAAAGGCTGGGAAATGCTGCCTCTTGTTGCAGCTCCCTAGGTGTTAGCACTTTACAAGTTTAGAAAAATCTCAGGGGAAAGAGAAACCGGTCATATTCTTTGGCCTGAACAAATGAATGAATGTTTGTGGTGAAGGATTAATGTTTTTTCCTCCACATTTATTTCTAAACTCTCCCTTACCCTGCACCCCACACCCCAGAGAACAATTTTCCCCCCACACAACGCTGGAAAGCTCTGGGAGAGACTAGAGCTGCGATAAAACACTCGTGGAATTCCACCACTGGAGGCCTACATCTAAGCTGAAATCTGCGTGGGATTAGAGTATCCCGATCAGGTTTTTATTAAAATCTCCTAATGTTGCAAAAGTATTCCAATATAATTTATTTTGTGCATTACATATGCCAAACTGATATTGAAAAATGAATTAGGGTTCTTATCTGAACATCTGATTTATTGTAGGTCTTACTGCAGAGCTGTGGAGAAGTAACAGTCTTTTTTAATAAATGAAGCTTTTGGGTCTGAATAAATGAAGCGGGTGAACTGGATATCCATACGGGAAAAATGTGAGTTTTGACCCTTACCTCACATCAAACACAAAACTCATTTCCAAGTCAGTGTGAACTGTAAACGGTCAAACTTGTAGGAGACAACACAGGAGGTGATATTAGTGAACCTGAGGTAGGCAAAGATGTCCTAAATCGGGAACCAGAAACCACTACAAGAAAGAAGACGGATAAATCCAATTACATTACAATTAAGAACTTCTCTTCAGCCCGGCCGGGGGTGGCTCAGTGGTTGAGCATCGACCTAGGATCCAGGAGATCTCGGTTCGATTCCCGGTCAGGGCACATGCCCGGGTTGCGGGTTCTATCCCCAGCCGGGGACGTGCAGGAGGCAGCCGATCAATGACTCTCATCATTGATGTTTCTATCTCTCTTCTTCTCTCTGAAATCAATAAAGATATATTTAAAGAAAAAAAAAAAAAAAGAACTTCTGTTTAAGAAAAATATATCAAGAGAGCGGAAAAGCAAAGCAGAGCGTGGAAAGGAAAAGATATTTGCATTCCATGGCTTTTGCTCGGTGGTTAGAGCATTGGCCTTCGAACTGAAAGGTCCGGGGCTTGATTCCAGCCAAGGGCACGTGCCTCGGTTGCAGGCTCGATCCCCTGCCCTGATCAGGGCGTTTGCGAGGGGCAGCCAGTCGCTGTGTCTCCCTCACATCGATCTTTCTCTCTCTCTCTCTGAAAAGCAATCGAAAAAATATCCTCGGGCACGGATCAAAAGCAAAAAAGAAATACTGGCCCGGCCGGGCGTGGCTCAGCGGTGGAGCGTCGACCTAGGATCCAGGCGATCAGGGTTCGATTCCTGGTCAGGGCACATGCCCAGGTCGCGGGCTGCAGCCGATCAATGACTCTCTCATCATTGATGTTTCTGTCTCTCTCTCTCCCTCTCCTTTCCTCTCTCTGAAATCAATAAAAATATATTAAATAAATAAATAAATAAATAAATAAATAAATAAATAAAAGAAAAGAAAAGAAATACCGTAAATGAGTCGCAGGCAGACACTGTCGCAGTAAACTGGGCTTGAGAGCCACACTGCGCACCTCAGAGCCACCTCACCGTGCGACTTTGGGCGCATCATTCAATGTTTCCTGCCTTCGTTTCCTCAGTATGCCCACATCCAAGGGCCGGTGTGAGGATTACATTAATCAATACAGATAACCAATTTGAATAGAGCATCGTACATTAACAGGGCCCTACCAAGCCCTGGCTGGTATGGCTCGGTTGGCTGGGCATCATCCCCTGCACGGGTGGGTTGTCAGTTCGATTCCCGGTCAGGGCACCTGCCTGAGTGGCTGGCTCGGTGCCTGGTAGGGGGCGTGCAGGAAGCCGCCGATCGATGGATGTTTTGATCTCATGTGGATGTTTCTCTCTCTCCCTCTCGCTTCCTCTCTCTCTAAAAATCAATAAAAAATCTTTTTAAAAAAAGAATTGGTATATTTTCTAAAAAATAAAAATAAAATAAAATAATAGAGTCCAACCAAGGTTAGCAATTCTTATATGTCCCCTGCATGTTTAAAGGTGAATGCTTGTTGCAGAGAAGTTAGCATACTCTCCTCATCAGAGTGACTGTCGCTGATACACCTGCCATCACATTTCCTAGTGCCCAGCAACTGTGTGCCCGCGGGAGGTGCCACGCCATGAAATAGGAACCACCCCTCCCATAGTAACTGGGAGGCAATTCTCGCTTAATTGACCTGCAAGGATCTTGGCCATAGGGTCCTTCACCCAACAATTTTGACACATTTATAATCCCCTCACATAAAATCACAGCACCAACTGCACAGCTGGGCAAGCCACTGCTTCTGGTATTAAATTGGGATGGTTTTCTGAGAGTTAATGGAGAAAACAAAATTCCTAGCATTTCAGGCCTCACCTGTGAGTCTCCCCTCTGGGTGGCAGAGGCTCGAGTTCTTCCCCTGCCAGGGAAGCATCGCCAGGCGGCTTAGTCCCAGTTCCGCCCTGTGTCAACCGGCTTTCATTGGCGTCACTGGCATAATAGAAGCGCTCGTAAAGCCAGCACATCTCTGGAGCTGCTCTAGTTGGATCTCTCTTCACCCCTGGGGAGGTGGCCCGCCTTCGCCTTGGGGTGAGGAGCGATCATGAATCACCCGGCCCGTGTTTCTCAGAGTGCGGCTGTGGCCCTGGTGCCTGAGGTTTCCCTGGGGCGCTTGTAAAGACGCGGGGCCTGGTTTCTCACCCCAGGCCCTCTGACTCAGAATCTCCGGGAGGGTGAGCTGAAAGTTGGCTTTTTAAAAAGCTTCCGGGTGAGCCTGAAATTTGAGAACGACAGAAATGTGTGCCTCTCAATCCCACAGAATCTAGTTCTAGAGTTAGAAAATCGGTGCCCAACAACTCGAGTGGACTATAGTTGGTGGGACTGGAGGCCAGTTGCATCTATGTAGGAACTGAATTTGAGGAAGAGATTTGTGAAGTGCCAGGAAGAATGCCTGAGACATTGTGAGCACACAGCACGTGCAGTCATGCTTTTCCTGGAGCTATGGAAATGGTTTGCCTTGCCTCTGAGAAGTGAAATACACAAAAAACAGATTTATTTCATTTTTATCAAGCCCACCAGTGAGTTCAAATGTAACTCTAAACTGCGTCTTGAGCACTCTGTTTAAGATTGGGGTAGTTTTCTTATCTGCAGGGAGTGTATCGATCAACCTACCGATTCAGGTAATTCTACACCTACGTCAGAACCCTCAGCTGAAAGTCTTCCTAAGCGAATGAATGAACAAGTCCGCTGTGGCCATTCTTGGTGCCACTCACTCCCCACCACGGTTGGGTGATCTAGGACTCCTGACCTCAAGTACATAGAATTGCCCGAGGCTCTTACAAAAAAGCAGTTTCTGATTCAGTGGTTCTGGGACAGGGCCTGAGACTCTGCCTTTCTAACAAGCCGTCTGGAGATGCTGATGAGGCTGGACTATGAACCACAATGAGCAGCAGTTTCGCTTAATAAGCACCATCTTATTTCTGATCCCAGGAGAAGCTTTTCTGAGGCTCTGTGGTCCTGGGTATCTCTGAGTTGGACTGCCGGCCCAGGCAGGGGGACACCCCTGTGGACTTTCCTCTCACAGCTCCTGACGCAAATGCCATGTTGGCTGCCAGTGAATCATAACAGTCCTCTCCCTTCTGTACCTGACTCAGGGCTCAACTGGGAGTCTTTCTAACCAGCTAGTTCTTTCTCTGGGAACATAAGATTGGACTTCTGGTCTGTCTGTCCTCACATGTCTCCTGAACTGTTGACGATGACCATGACTCACCTTAAATGTCTCCTAAGCCTTCAGTGGCCCGGTGGTGTCTGCATCCCAGGATGGTTGTTTCTATTTTTCGATTCTTGTCTTAGCTTTCAGGCCCACTTGAGCTTTCTGTTCCTCAGACACCTCTGGTCTTAATCACCTTTTTTGTCAGGACTCTAACCTGGGATGACTGGCCTCCTTCCCCAGCTCCCCTGTCATCCAGCCTTAGCAGGGAATCCAGTCCTGCTTGCCTATTAGAGCCAAATCTCAAGGTCTTTATACTTGAGCGTGTGCCCACGTGCCTTTTACAGAAATTCCTTGCATTCTCCTGCCTCCATGAGCTGAGTAAAGATGACAAATGGTCTTCTCTTATTCTCACCACTAGCGGGGCTGGGACCTTCCTTGAACCATTCCCTGAACTCCGTCTCCTTGGAGACTAATCTTCCTTGGGATGTGAACGGAGGTCTTTAGCGAGTGACCACTCACTTCCTGTCCAGCAGTTTGTTCTCAATATTCTGCCAGAGACAAGCTGATCTCAGGAGTGGAAGTTTCAGATAAACTCCTTTCTCTAATAAAATATTACTGACTTAAAAAAGGAAGTATTATTGGATCTCACTGTGTCAAATATATGCCTTCTACAATTTTTCCTATTGCAAAATCATTTCTTTTCTTTTTTTTTTTTTTAATACTTTGATTCCAATTTGGTCTCCACAATTTAGATTCATTAAATTTAAGTACTTAACTTTGCAGGCACTGAATATTTTCTGTGGCACCAGCCACAAACTCGAGCACATCAGTAGTTTCCAAATGCCAACTAGAAACTTTCAACTGGAGAACTCAGAACACACACACACACACACACTTAGGAGTCTACTACCTTCTTTTTTGCCTGCTCCCAATAGATTCTGATTTAGTTTTTTAAAGCTCACCAGGCAATTTTGACCATCAGCCAGGTTTGGAAACTATTGAGATGGTTCCTGTGTATCTATCTGTCTTTCTATTCATCCATCCATCCACCCATCCACCCATCCACCCATCCATCCATCCATCCATCCATCCACCCATCCAATCATCCATCCATCCATCCATCCATCCACCCACCCACCCATGCATCCATCCATCCATCCATCCATCCACCCATCCAATCATCCATCCATCCATCCATCCATCCATCCTGCTTTTCTTATTCCAGAGAAGATTTAAGCTATTGCCTTAAATGCAGTAACTTAGGAAATCAATCATTTAAGAAAATAAATTAAATATCAATAGCAGGTTAATCTTTATCTGCTTTCTTATAGTTTTGTGTTTTCCAAATTTTCTTGGCATGTATTATTATAATGATAATATATTTTAAGGAGCGAACTTTTATGGATTAAAAAAAAAAATCAGTCAGGACTGCCCTATTTCTTTTTGTACTCGATGAGTTGTCAGTTAACTAAATACTTTATTTTTAGAACTTGTTTTCCCCCCAGAGGACTAAGAAGAAAACCTTTTATGGCTGTGACTTTACTGATTAGTGGTAAAATATAAGACCTCTAAAGTTCTAGCAGTTTCTGTCCTCGAGGGTCCTGCAACACCCCCCTGAGAAATGATTCCCATAATACTTAGCCAGCAATTTTATATAAAATATAAAATATAAAGGGACTTTTATTATTTGATTGAAACTTGAAATTGCTTATTAGGATCAGATTGAATCTGAGTTGGAAGAACCATTCAAGGTCCCCTGTCCAGACAAGGGTGACACCCGGGGACACAATGTGATCATAGTCAGTGGACTGCCTCCCCCTAGTGGTGAAAAGTGATCATACCACTTCAGTTTTTAAAAATGTGTTCGACCTCAGAATCACAGTTTATAAACACCAGAAATTTATTTCTCACAGTTCTAGGGAATGGAAGTCTGAGCTCAAGGTGTCAGCAGGGCTAGTTTCTTCTGAGGCTCCTGTCCTTGGCTTGCAGATGGCCTGGGACTTCACAAGGGGGTCTTTGTGTGTATCCAGGTCCTAATCTCTCTCTCTCTCTCTTTTTTTTTTTTAAGTATATCTTTATTGATTTCAGAGAGAGGAAAGGAGAGGGAGAGAGAGATAGAAACATCAATGATGAGAGAGTCATTGATCAAGCCCACAACCGGGGCATGTGCCCTGACCAGGAATCGAACCCCGATCGCCTAGATCCTAGATGGATGCTCAACCGCTGAGCCACGCCTGGCCGGGCTCTCTCTCTTTTTTAATATATCTTTATTGATTTCAGAGATAGGAAGGGAGAGGGAGAGAGATAGAAACATCAATTTTGAGAGAGTAGTTAATTGGCTGCCTCCTGCACGCCCCCTGCTGGTGATCGAGCCCACAACCCGGGCATGTGCCCTGACCGAGAACTGAACCGAGATCTCCTGGATTCTAGGTCGATGCTCAACCGCTGAGCCATGCCAGCCAGGCTACATGTGATTTCTTAAATAAACACTTGTAAAAACAAGCAAAGAGTACCATGTGCTATGAACAACAGGCAAATAAACAACTATCTTGACAGTCGTATCTGTAAGCACTTCTAATAGGGCGGAGTAGGCTGTTAGACATGTGCAGAGTAGGGACTATAAACCAGGTTCGGAAGGTCACCAGGGTGGAAAGTCCCAGGTGCCTAGCAACTGGAAAAATCAGAGAAAACTTTTATAGCTTAGGGCCTTCCCCCAGGGTGACATTTCCTCCCCAGGCTTGCCCTAGTTACGTGATTTAGACCCCCTTAGAGGAGGAACGAGGGGGGCAGAGAATAAATAGCCTCATAAGACCCCCATATAAGTCTTTGCACAACCACTCCCTTAAGCATTAAGCCCTCAGGACAGTGAGGTTCTGACCCACATCAAGTAATCTTAGGAACAAAGCCTCTGGTCTGCTGACCACAGAGTCAGAGTTTTGGTCAAACTAGAGATAACATCTAGGCCTTAGTTGTGTTTCAGCTCCAGGCCCAGAAAAGCAGCAAAACCTGTCAGAGTGGCTGACTGGTTGCTGACCTCAGGACCAGCTGCATTGACTCTTGAACCCCCCCACCAATCAGTGGAGACCATGACCCTAAAAGGTCACACCTGGAAAGCTGATGAATATTCTGTTGAGATCCTCCCCTGGGACCTCCTCTAAGGTCCCCACCTTTGGAAATTGGATAAAAGTCCTCAAGGCAAAGGACTCAGCTCTCTCTCCCCTTCTCCCTCTCTCTCCCCTTCTCTCTTCTCTTCCTTCATCTCTCCCTCCCTTTCTCTCTCTAAAATCAATTTGAAAATAAGATTGAAAAATCATAACATTTTAGAGTGAAAAGCAAAATCAGAGATCATCTTATTGAAGTTGATTATTTTACAAGTGAGAAAACTAGGTTTCTAATTCTTTAACTCAATAATCGGTAATTCGAGTTGCTACTCAGGGTTTTGTGAGAATGAAATGAGATCATGTGTGTGGAGGACTCAGCACAAAGCCTGGCACGTGGCAAACAGCCAGTGGGGAGGGGGCCTCACTCGTGTCCAGTTGCAACACTATCTGCATGCTCATGAAATCATACCAGCAAAGGAGAGGGCAACACCTAACTTATTTGGCAAGAATTTCACGTGGGTCTTAGTAGCTTAGGTGTCTGATGAAGTCTACTCTTACTGTACAACCACAACTGAAAGGAAAGGCGGAGGAGCGTGAGTGATAATCTGTCAATGAACACAGGGGGTAGTCACCTTTAAGGGACATATGCAAATCAGTCGTCTATTACACTGCAATCCAGGTCACAAAATAACAATTGGCCTTTACATGGACTGGGATGGGCACTGTGAGCCCATGGGACACCTTGGTGAGCGTAAGGAAAAGGCCCCCCTCCCAGCCAGGAGCATCCCCGAGGGTTCAGGCCATGACAAGCCAGGGGAAGACGGACTAGATCTGAGCAAATACCCCTTGGGTGGGGGGGGGCAGGAGGGCAGGGGGGCAGGGGTCAACCTGCACAGCCGTCTGCAGAAGCCCTGGGAAGGAGCCTCACAAGTCTTCCAGGAAAGGCAGTCGTGGGCCAGTGGGAAAATGGTGCCCTGACATTATGTAGATGGGGTTGAATCCTTTGTCCACTATTTATCAATAATGTGACATGAGCAAGTTATTTAAGTTCTCTGGAGCTTGTAAAATAAAGACAGCAATACGCATCTTGAATAATTGTTGTCAGACGTAGGAAGGATGTCCAGCTCCCGGCCCACACTGGGTGGTGGGTGTTATCACGCAGTGAAACTTTCTCCTTCTGTGAGTGAGGAAATGATGACCCGGAAAGGGCTGGGCCGCGCCTAAGGCAGGGACACTGTCCCCACCCCCACCGACCTGCAGCCAGTATCAAGGCTGCCGAGGTGTCAGGCAGGAAGTGAGTTGGTGACCCCTTTTCTGGGGGGTGTGTGTGTGTGTGAATATAACCATCTTAATGGGCTCTGAGGGTGAGGTTTTACTTTCATACCAATTATATACTTACAGCCCATTCTGGTGATTTTGAAAATTAGAGACTTAATTTTTAAAATGGAATTTATTTCATATTTATTTCATATTTATGTCATATTGGCAACAGGAAGCCTTTTAAGTGCAATTTTGGGGAGATTAATAGTCTGTGAATCACCTTAATTACTCTGTAAGTGGGAATAGAGAGGAGCCCTGGGATGCACCATTCCCCCTACGCCCCTGGCCCACCGGGTCAGGATGCTGTGTTGACACCAAGTGGGGCTCCTGGGCTGCTGAGGCAGGGGGGTGACTGCCCCAGGGCCTGGGTGTGGACCAGTGGACAGGTGAGCTGGAGCGAGCGGGTACTTGGTGGTCACTCAGGGGTCTGCGGCCAGTAGGATCCAAGACAAGGACAAGCCTTCCAGCAGTGACTGGACTCCAGTCAGTTGAAAGAACGTTTCATGAATCATTATTCCAGCCTCAGACAGCGCTGGGGGGCTGGCAGGGCAAGCAGCAGTCCGGGGGGCAGCAACCCAGTGAGCCCAGCCGGAGCACCCCCAGAACCAGCAGGAGGCCAGGAGATGTCCTGGAAATTGGGAGTGTGTGTGTGCCTCCCTCTTCCATAACCTGACAGCCGCCTTCTGGAGAAAGGCAGGGACAGAGAAGGCTGAGCATTACCTGGAGAGTTAGTATAAATGATCAGGTCAGCTGGAATTTAAACTGGACTGGGTGTTTATTATTATTTTTTGCTTATTCATAAAATGACAGATTAACCGTTGTCAAAATAAAGGAGCTACATTTTCTCTACACATTTGAGTGATCCTGCAAGTGAATTGCGTCAACCTGATTATCTCCAGCAACATTGCGGCTGCACCTGATGGGCCGTGGCTTAAAACTTCTAAGGTGTTACAGACGCTCCTGGAACTCTTCTGAAAGTTGTGACCTCTGTCCCTGGAAATACGCACACATGTACAAAAGCCTGCACTTCGAGTCCT
The DNA here is from genome assembly GCF_964146895.1 of Miniopterus schreibersii. NCBI lineage: Eukaryota > Metazoa > Chordata > Mammalia > Chiroptera > Miniopteridae > Miniopterus > Miniopterus schreibersii. Next base: position 8,335,139 of record NC_138101.1, on the reverse strand, counting down.
TGGAGCACGTCCATCTGATCAAGGTTACCATCTTGATAAGGTAATTCTGCTATTAGGAGCAAAATCAAATTCACTCTGTCCCTACATGACAGTCTGCACATACCTGAGGGCTACAGTCATGTTGAAGGTCTGGCTGGGCTCCGGGTCTAGTGGCTGCATTACGTGCTTTCTCAGCGTGTCACCCCCAGCCCCTCGGAGAATGAAATCTCTGGGGGGCAGGGATTTTTGTCTGCTTGGTCATTGCTCTGCTCCCAGAGCCAAATCAGTTTCAACACTCGTTGAATGAATAGCTGTAGCCAGATCCCCAGGTGTTAACCTATGAACTGTTGCCTGAGAATTCTGTATTTGTTATGGATTGTTTTTAACTGGCAGCAGGGCTTTATATTAAACTCGGTAGGACACTGACATTTTCACGTGTAGTCAGCACTGTAGTCTGTCACCGTCTTTTGGATCCATCTCTTACTGAGTTAACTATCCCTCCCAGCCATGTGCTATCTGCATATTTGATGAGTGACATCAGTCTACTAACTAGTACTGCAGCTGTGTCTGGGATGGAGGTAGAGGGCTGGAAGCAGCAGATGGGCCCCACAGGGGGTCACAAGCAATTAGAACAGAAGAAATGCCATGGAAACCTCCTGAAGCTCAGCATTAAGCAAAGGCAGAGTGAGTTCAAATCGTGTCATGTAAAATGGAGCTAATTTGGGGGATTAGATAACTTTTACTTGGCATGAAGACAGGAGAACTGGGAAAGGATTCACCCCAGCTGGCATCATGGGAAAATGAATTAATAGGGTTGTATGCCTGTATGAGTGAGGATTCTCCATAGAATTAGAATCAATATAATGTGTGTGTGTGTGTATACACACACACATATTTATATCATGTATGTGTATATATATATGTCTATGTATGTCCCTCTCTCTCTCTCTCTCTCTCTCTCTCTATATATATATATATATATATATATGAGAGATTTAAAGGAATTGACTCACATGATTGTGGAGGCTGGCAAGTAAAAAATCTGAAGGGTAGGCTGGTGGTCAGGAGATTCAGGGAAGATCTGCATTTTAAATCCAATGGCAATCGTTGGCAGAATTTCCTCTCTCTCAGAACTGGAAAGTCTTTTTCTTAAGGCCTTCAACTGATTGACTGAGGCCCACCCACATATGGAGAGCAATCTGCTTTATTCAAAGTCTACTAATTTAAATGAAAATTCCATCCAAAAGATACCTTCACAAAAATATCTAGAATAGTGTTTGACCCACTGTCTGGGTACTGTGGCCTAGACAAGTCTACACTTGAAATGAACCATCACAGTATCTCTTAGGAACACCCAAACCCAACGCAGAACATCTGTGCTTATCCAACAGGTGAATTAGTTCTAGTCCCACTGGGTATTCGCAAGCTTCCGAACCCTCCTTGTAATTTCATACCTTGTGTCTCCCCTCATCACTGACACATCCTGGAATGCCCTTGCCCAACCCTGCTTCCTTCACCACTGGAAAAAACCTACTCATCTTTCAGAGTTCAGATCAAATGTCACATCTGGGACACTTTAATTCCACATCCTGTCCTGAAGAACTCTTCCTTCTCGGCCCTTTAAGTCTGCGCTGTTACAGCACTGGTCACACTGCGCTGCAATTGCCTGTACGTCAAACATCAGGTTAGCAAAGTGGCTACAATTACAAACACTGGCTCCAGCTGCCACGATTCAATTCCTGACCTCAGCAAGTTACCCAACCTCTCTGTGCCTGAGTTTCTTCATCTATGAAATGGAAATAAAGCCGTACTGACAATCTGTGGTTGTAGTGAGGACCTAATGTGTGTAAAACTCTAAGGACAGTTTCAGCATGGAGTAACCAGAAAGATGGTTATTATTATTTTTTTTAATCCCCACCTGAGGAATGAGGATATTTTTTCCATTGATTTTTAGAGAGAGTGGAAGGGAAGGGGAGGAGGAGGAGAGAGAGAGAAACATCGATGTGAGAGAGACACATCAACTGGTTGCCTCCCGCACGAGCCCTGACGGGGCCAGGGGTCAAACCTGCCACCAGGTACATGCCCTTGACCAGGAATCAAACTCCAGACCCTCCGGTGTGCAAGCCAACACTCTAACCATTGAGCTACACGGGCCAGGTGGTAGTTATTTTTATTCTTAGTGCTATTGTTGCTCTCTGATTCCTGTGTCCTATGGAAAGATTCAGTGTTTCTGGGGGCAGGGACATCAACATATGCCCCCTAACATTGCGTGGAATAGCCCAAGGTCTGTAGACATCTATCAGGGTTCAGTGTCTTATGTTTGCGGAATGCTCTACAATACCCAAAGGCTGGCGGCATTATAGCGCTCTGAAACCTCATTCCAATCCCGTGAGGTCATTCCTATCCCCATTTTACAGATGAGGGAACTGAGACCTAGGCGTTCAGTGAACTGTCCAACGTCACACGCAGCTGGCAAGTGCAAAGTCTCCAAGTCCAAGTCCAAGGTGAGTGCGTGAGAAGGACAGAGATGCCAGGAATTCGAGAAAGTTTTTCTTTTTCAGCCCAGGTACCACCTTTCCTCCTTTCATCTCCTCCTTCCCGTTGCCCAAATCATGGACATTCTGGACTGGGAAGCTTGCGAAACAGACGAGGCCTCCGCTCCTACTGCAGAGCTGACTTGGGAAAGGCTGTGGCCAGGAGGCTATTAATACAAGATATCCTCGGCCGTGACCGTGGCCTCCTCTACTTTGGTCTGGATCTCCGGGAGCGGGATCTGACTGATGGCCACCACCAGCAGGTTGGCGGCGTGGGCCGAGGCGCTGGCCACGCAGATCCAAAACGACTCTTCGTACTTTTCTTCCACCACGACAAAGCGGAAGAGCCTCTCCTGGAAGTTGGCGATCCGTTCGGTCAGGTCGTGGAACCTCACGGCGGCCATGAAGCTGGTGATGGCCAGCGCCACCACCCCACCTGGAACCCAGAAAGGAGGCTCTTAGCGACCCCTTGGCAGGAGTAACAACTTTATGGGCGGTGGCGTTTCTGTGGCATGCGCATCAAACTGGCTTTGGGTTTTAAAATAATCCTTAGGGAGGCACAAATTTTAAATTGCTGCTTAAGGCAGCAGCTAAGCTGCCTGCGTGAGAGGCGGGAGGTGGCCTTTCCCCGGCCCTCGGCCCCTCGCGCTCCCGCCCGGGGCTGCTCCTTCCCGCCCGCAGGCTGTTCCAGGCGGAGCTCTCAGTGTCTTAGGGTGGGATGGAGGCCCGGGGCGGCTGGGGAGAGGTGAGGGCACCTCCCGCGCAGACTGGGCTTTCAGCCCAGGGGGGATGTTCTCGCTTTTCAATGGTCCTCTCCGAGCTTCAGGCTAAGAGGGAGGGATGGAAGCGGGAAGGGGAGCAGAGGGGAGGCTGGGCGCCTCCAAACTTCACTGCTCCCTGCCTATTGCCTCCAACTTTGACCTCTCTCCCTCTCTCTGTCTCTCTCTCTCTCTGTGTCTCTCTCTTTCTCTCTGTCTCTCTGACTCTGTCTGTCTGACTCTCTCTGTCTCTCTCTCTGATCTCTCTGTCTCTCTCTGACTCTCTCTCTGTCTCTCTCTGAGTCTCTCTGACTCTGTCTCTCTCTGACTCTCTATGTCTCTCTCTGACTCTGTCTCTCTCTGTCTCTGACTCTCTCTGTCTCTCTCTGACTCTCTCTCTGTCTCTCTGTCTCCCTCTCTCTGTCTCTCTCTGAGTCTCTCTGACTCTGTCTCTCTTTCTCTGACTCTCTGTCTCTCTCTGACTCTCCCTGTCTCTGACTCTCCTTCCTTTTTCTACTGTTTAAATTTTAGTTAATACTTAAAAAAACACATTTACTATGCTTTTTGTTTAGAATCTAATTATTACACCTTCATTGAAGAAAATATGGACACCAGAGAAAATCATAAAGATTAAAGTACAAATTTACTTTTATCCTAAAAGCCAGGTATAAACACTTTAAATATTTTAGTATCTTTCCTTACATTTCCTTCTCTTGAACAAGATCAGTGTTATGGTTCTTAGCATTTTACACTTGATTTTCCCCCTTACTTGGGCATTTCCCCACATTGTCAAATATTCTATTAGAGCACCGCTTTAAACTGGTACACAGTATTTTATCCTAGCAACACACCTAACTAATCAAGTTTAATTAAGTGTGATCTTATTTCTAGGTATCTAGATTGCTCTTAATTTTTGATATTACAAAGCGTGGCATCGAATCCCTTTTTGTGAATATCTTTGTGTTCTTTTCCAGTTATTTCCTTAGCAAAATCCCCATTGGAATTGTTTCATGAAAAGATATTCATATTTTTATGCCTTTTGATGCCGAAGTTTTATCAAAATGCCTCTTTTTAATACTCTGGTCAGTGGAGCTTGAGAGCCTTGCGTCTGTGAGGAAGGAAGCTGACAGAGATAAGCATTTACTTAAGGAGCAGGACTGAGCGCTTTGACAGGCCTGCACCGCCGAGGCCCAGGACAGACCAAGGGGACGCCTTAGTCCAGGTGCGGCCAAGCAGGGACAGAAGCGATGCTATGGGACGGCCACAGTCCCAAACACAGGCAAATGCATAATAATCGACTTGCAGACACCGTATTCTAATATAGGATCAAACCATGGTGCCTGTTTTTGTGCTTCATGGTCACCCTGCGTAAAGTAAAGGAAGTGGAAGATTACTGCTATGCTACCTTGACACTGGACCTGGCTTTTCACAGACAGCCCTCATTTCTCAGAATGTGCTATTTTCATTACAGATGATTTTTAAAGTTTATAATTGTGAATTAATTTCTGTGTATCAATATACATCCAAATCAACACACACACACACACCCCTTTTGCAGTAATGTTTGGCTTGGAAAATAGGTCACGATGGTCATAAATGAGACCATGAATTAATGAAAAGGCAAATGGCTAAGACTCAGCTCTACCTGGGTGGGAATCCCACCTCGGCTGCTCAATGCTGTGTGACCTTGGCTGTGACCTTCAGGCTCCTCATCTGTAAACATGGGTCTAATAATCCCTCACACCCCTTACATGGAGGTTGTGAGGTTTAAAAGAAACAGGCGGGTAAACCCCCAGGTTTTTCCTCTTCTGTCATTTGTGAGGGTTCTTCCCAGCCTCCCAGCAGCTCCTCCGGCACACTAACCGTTTAGCTCTTTGTTGTGACAGAGGTTCTGCCGCACTGGGAAGGTTACAGACCCAGGGAAGTGAAGGCTGAGGCGGGCATGTTAATTCCTCACACCTTCCTAAGTTCTGGGAACTCAGCCTGGGGACAGTGGGGACATGAATTTTCCCCCAGGGGCCTTCCTTACCCGCCAGCACGTTCCACAGGCAGATGCCCCCAGGGCCATTGACTGCCTTGTAGGGAACCTGGGTCATGTTGAGAATGGCGAAGCCCATGCTGACCAGAGCCAGGGCCAAGGCCAGGAAGAGCAGCAGCAGGATCATCACGTGCAGGCCTGCGTTGAGCTCCTTCACCAGCTGCGGGAAGACTGCAGAGAGAAGACACGGCCATTATTGCAATGCCAAGCTCGGCTCAAGTTCATAGGGCCCAAGCTTGCCTACCACGAGGCTTTAATGAATAGAGGGGTGCGAGGGCCGCGCAGCAAGCGCTGGGCTTTCAAAGAGCAGGAGCACTCCCCAGATGAAGTCATGGCCCCAGACTTGCCACTTGTCAGCTGACCAACAATTCTCTCTTCCTCGGGGTTGAGGGGGGAGGTGCAAAGTCAAAATGTGTCCTGGTTGGCAACTGAAGTTGCATTGACCCTGCAGCTCTGGGATCTGGTGTGAGCTGGCGCACGTGAGCCCAGATGGCGTCTCTTTCAAAGGAGGCTGGCAAGAGAGTCAGCGAATGAGGGCCGATCACAAAGCTTGAATCTGGGTCAGAGAGTTGCCTTCATGAAATCAGAATTGGTCTCAGGAGTATCTGCGAAGAGGGTAGCAGGGTGTAGCCAAGTGAAGCCTAGATCTGGCATCTGAAGATCTGGGTTCAAATCCCAGCTTTACTCATTTGCCACAACTGCAAAATAGGGTCCTCTAAACCCTGCCCTCCATTCCGCATCTTACAAGATTGTCAGCGGATCAAGCGTATGGATGATAACGCCCACTCCTGGGCACTGTGGGAAGCAAGGACCATCAGCTTGCGTCCCTCCTAATGACTCAGCAAGGGAGACATTATTTCCCGTGTCTGATGGGCACTTACTCCTTATGTTGCATATGCATGTGGCAGGATAATCCAGGGAAATATTCATTTGTATTTGTTTTCTCTATATTTGCCACCATGTCCTAGCTGTGAAGATTGAATGACGTAAGAGTATTTTAAATATTGCCTGGGAAAGAGTCAGTTCTCAAAAGCGTGGCTATGGTTGTTGCCGTTACTATTTTTACTCTCTGACTTGGGGAAAGTCATGTGACTTCTCAGAGCCTCAGTTTCCTCATCAGTGCAATGGGGCTAATAACAGCATTTACTGAGCAGAGTCACGGACCAAGCATTTTACATTTGTCGTCTCCTTTAACCCCTTTAACCCTCCAAGGAAAGGAGGTCGATTTTATGAGCAGTTTTTCCCACAGGCTTGGAGACTTTAAACCCCTTATCTTTGGGCAAGGTGACCCTGAACTCTACATATAGGATGATAGTCTTGTACAGCATACGGTATACAGAGTTCAGATCACTGTTTTCAGTAGCTATAAACGAAGACTTTAGTGATGAAAACTACCCACTGTTCTGCAGCTATTCCAAGGCTTCTACTCCACACTTCCTGGTCAAATTGGGGTCCATCTTTGAGCTCCAAACTCCCTCCATCACCATTTGACACCACTGACCAGCACCTCTTTGTCCCCCTCAGGAGCCAGGACTCAAAGCTTTTCTGGTTTCACTCCCCCCTCCCCTTTCCCCTCTGGGCCTTTGCTGGCTCACTGCCTCCCTTTATTCATGGAAGGTTGGGGTCTCCCAAGCCTGAGAACTAGAGTTTTTGTTCCTTCGCCCTTTTAAAAAAATCTTCTTTTAAATTGATTTTTAGAGAGAGAGGAAGGGAGAGGAAGAGAGAGATAGAAACACAGATGAGAGAAACATCGATCGGCTGCTTCCTGCAGGCCGCCTACGGGGATTGAGCCCGAAACCAGGACGCGTTCCCCGACTGGGAATTGAACTGGGGACCTCTTGGTGCCTGGGACGACGCTCGATCCCGAGCACACCGGCCAGGTGCACTTCTCCCTTTAGAGTGTCCTTTCCACTCAGAAGTTTCCAGACCCTCCACGTTAAGGTCTTAGTTTTGATCTAACTTCCCAGTTCTGTGTTTCCATTTATAGTTATCTCCACCAGGTTATCGCGTCAGCGTTGGAAACCTTACCCTGGAAAATAAACTTCTTTCCAGGGGCTTTCTCTCAGTAAGGCTTCTCTCTCCCTTTTCCTTCTCTTCCATCTCAGTGCCCCTTAGATGTTTTTCACACTTTCAGCCCCTTTTTATTCCAGACGTGGTAGCTTAGGCCTGGGTACCTAATTGTTTCATAATCCCTTCTTCAAGTGCAATCCTGAGAACATGTGACTAGCATCCTAACCAGACACTTAAAACAGAAAATAATCACCTATGGGATTGGCAAGGATAAAAATATTTGCTAAGACACTGTGTTGGTAAAAGTGCAGAAAGGGAGGCATTGTCAAACTGGGTAGGAATATTAATTCCTACACCCTCCTCAGAAGGCAATTTGGTAACGTCCATCGAAGCAATTTCACGAGAGCGCACCCACATGTGCTCAAAGCTGTACATATTGGCTCTTCATCACAGTAGCAAAAGATTGAAGAAAAACCAAAATATGAAACTGCCAGTCCTGTGTTCTCGGAGGTAGAAAAAAAGACCTTAACTGGGTGTGATGTACAGTTGACGTTTTCCCCCTAAATTTTTATTTACTGATTGATTGTAGAGAGAGAAAGAGAAACAGAGACTTCAATTTGTTGTTCCACTTATTTATGCATTCATTGATGGATTCTTATACGTGTCCCAACCGGGGATCGGACCCACAACCTTGGTGTATCAGGATGTGGCTCTAGCCAATTGAGCTACCTGGCCAGGACTACAGTCGACTCTTGAAAAACACGGATTTGAACTTCACGGGTCTGCTTACATGATGATCTTTTTCATCTTGTAAACAGATGGGGTAAACTTATGGTATGGATCGATACAGTACAGTACTGGAAATGGGTTTTCTCATCCTTGCGACTTTCTTAATATTTTCTTTAGCTTACTTTGTTGTAAGAATATGGTATATAATACATACATAACCCACTATTTATGTTATTGGTAAGGCTTGTGGTCACTGTAGGTACGTTTTGGGGGAGTCAAAAGTTATACAGATTTTTGACTTTGTGGGGTATTGGTGCCTCTAACCCCACGTTGTTCAAGGGTCAACTATATATTCTTTGGTTTTCTCTATGAATGGTTTGGAAATTGAATCTCTGGGTTGAGTTTCCTTTTAACATGTCCTTTATTTGATTTCTATGTTCTTGTGTGTGTGTTTGTATTTTCAGCCTTTTATGTTTTTTTTTTTTAAATTCTCACCAGATGATATGTATTTTTAGGGGGGGTAGGGGGAGAGGGAGAGACAGAGAGAGAGGGAGAAATACTGATGTGAGAGAGAAACATCAATTGGTTGCCTCCCACACACGCTCAGACTGGGGATCGAACCTGCAACCTAGGTATGTGCCCTGACCTGGAACTGCACCTGCAGCCTTTCGGTGTCCAGGATGATGCTCCAACCAACCGAGCCACCCAGCCAGGGCTATGCTATGTTTTTAGTAGAGCTATTTTTTCCAATATCCCAGTTCCAATTAATTATTGGGTAAATGCAACTATTCCTAGACGCCTTTTTTCTTGAATGCACATAACAAATATGTATTTCCTTCATGTATATAAATGATGTCAATTTGCTTAGAGTATTTGTCAGTGGCCCAGCTTCTGTCTTTATAAATTTAATAAGATACTAACCCTGGCCAGGCTCCTAAGAACTACAATTCTGAAATACAGAAATCAAATAATGAATTAAATTCCTTATCCCCTTGCATCAGCAATATGTTGATTAATTATGATTTTGTAGAACACTGTTCTCATCAGCGATCTGTTTAATTCTAAAGGCTTGTAGGATATAGCCTTTTATTTTTTGTTTTCCTTCCCAGAAGACCCTGCATAGGCCAGTCACAGAGTCCTGCTCTATTTACATCCAGAGCAGCTCAGCTGTGCCTGTCAGCCGACATGTGTGCCCGCACGCGTTCTGGGCCAGCAGCCTTGCCTGAGGTCTCCCCGCCAGCAAACACACAAGCTGGGCTTGGACCAGGGTAGTGGCCGGAGCCCCTGTCCTCTTATACAAACAGAGGTGGGAGCAGTCGCTGCTCCCTGAAGGCTCGTTTCTGCAGGCAGCCTGCCTGCTGGACGGCTGAGCGCCCGCGTCACGTGGCGCGGCTCTGAAGTCCCGCTCTGCTGTTTCCTGGCTGGGTGACCTCAGGCAGGTTACGCAACCTCTCCGAGCCTCAGTGTGGTCCTCTGCAGAATGGGATCATTAATAATTCCTTCTTTATAAATGTGCCAATAAGGCTTAAGAGGCAAGGTGTACAGCCCGAGTAGAGTGTCTGACACATGCAAGCGCTATTAAGCACTATTAAGTAGTTCTTATTAATAGTGGTAAACTAACAGAAATGCAAATCCCTATTTCTAATGTCTCCATGAGCCTCTACAGGGGGAAAAAAGGTCTCTTCTGAGCAAGAACCCCTGGCCAGTGGGCTTTGCGATTATGCCTCAGAGTGAGACAGAAGTCGAATCCCACATTTAGACATAAGCACCCTCCACATTCAAAAAAAATAAGTGTTCCAAAGCATCGTTCACGCCCCAAATATACTCACTCGTGAACTGGGACTGGCGGCCCCCGAGCCCACACTGCCGCACCTTACACCCTCGGAAGAGCCCGTAGTAAATGTCCCCAATGAATTTCACCAGCTCTGGATCCGTGGCGTTGACCAGGTCCGCTCCCGTCTGACAGAGGATTTTCCCACTCAGCCAGCGGGGCACTGCCAGGGCGACGATGATGAGGGCGAAGGACGAGAAGCTGAGTAAAGATGCCAGCCCGTACCACACCTTTTTGAACCATCCAGGCATCCTAGTGGGCACGGGTCACCCCCCAGGTGTCCGAGCTGCAGGGGGGGCGGCTGACATCTTCCGGGCACTGGGCAATCCTCTGGTCCGAGGTCGGCTCTTGGAAACACAGCATTTCAAGGTTCCAAGCCCATCCCCGGGCCTCCCCGGGCGCCTGCGTCCACGGCCGTGTTTACTACGAGCACGTCTAAGTCCCTGCAGGGCCGGGGCCGCCTGACAGCGCAGAGTGTGTTACTGAAGGCCGTAACCCTACACCTCCCACTAGACTAGGTTTCAGCCCAGGGTTTAATTGTTCCTCCTTTCAAGTATTTAAATCCCCCTGGTGTGCACCTCTTCACGACGGGGACGCCATCAGCAGGCACAACCGGGTGGGTCCGACTGTAAAGAGACACCAACAATTTTCAAAAATGCTTGCGGCGGAAAGAAAATAAGACAATGGCTGGACTTGCACACTGCCAACAATGCATGGGATCAAATGTCGCTCGCTCCGGCGTGTGCCCGGGCGCTTCTTTCTCTAAAATGTCACGGCTGTCAGAATCCCCAGAACTGCTATTAATACCATGAGATGACCTCCGTGCTCGGGCCTCTTAACTGAAATGTATAAACAAGGCTTGATGGCTCCTGGATTTATCCCTGGGTGAGTCTGCCGTGGGTGAGCCTGCAGCCCGGGCCCATCTGTGACCGCTGGGAAGCCTGGATCCCAACACTTACCTTCCTCTCTTCCGCCCCCTGCCTGTCATGTCACTGAAATGGGAAAGTGAGTTTCTAACGTGTTGGCAAATAATGATCACGCTGCCGGGGTGTTCTCTCTTTTTCTTTTAATCTGTAGGCACCAGGAATGAAATATTCCCATATTTCTGTCTTATACTATGGCTTTGAAATTTTGACTTTTAGTCTATTGCTTAAATGTCAATATATTATCTTGTGAGACTGGCAACAGCCACTGTCCATAGTTTTAAGGAGCAAGATTGGGCAGAAGGGTCAAGGCAAAATTCCATTTTTGGTCACAGAAGTCTGGGCGGGGGTTCAGATTTCCTTGCTAACCAACAGGAGTTTCAGGAACTTTACCTGGAGGGAGCTGAGAGGGGAGAGGGACAGAGGAATGGAAATGCCAGATTCCTTCCCCATAATCAGAGTTCACTTCTGTGGTCTCTCCACAGTGGACCCAAAGAAGAGTGCCCCCAAAGCTTCTGCAGAGCTCGACCACCCACAAAGGGCTTTCCCATACGCTGGCTCGCCCCGACGCTCGGTAACCCTCCGTGGTGGGCAGGGGATGCACTATTCCAGCCATTTCTCTCCCGAGAAAACTGGAGGTCAGGTCTTTGACTTGCAATAGCTCATCTTCATCACAATGACCTTAAAACAGCAAATGTTTTTCCGGTAATAAATAACAAAATACATATAAAAAAAGGCTTGGCACATGAAGAGTTCACCGATAATGATTTTCTATTTAACATTGAGCTTGCTTTGAGACGTAGGAAACGTCTACTGCTTTTGCATCACATTTCGGCCCCAAACGATGGACCTATGTCAACTTTTGGTGTTTTAGAGGTTAAGCAATTATTTTTAGAAAAATTATACGGGAAACAACTGATTCCCCACAAGCTCTTGTCAGGACCAGCGGAGGTGTGGTTAAGCAGAACTGCTGAAGACCTGGGTTCAAATTCCTGCTCTTCTGGGCAAGTGCCTGGGACTCTCATGACTCAGCTTCCTAAGCTGTCATAGGATTGCTGTGCGAGGTAAAATGAAATGGCACAGGCAGGTCTCTGGCATACAGAGGGCCCCAAATAACTGCTGTTCTCTCCATCCAGTCTCCTAGCAATTCTGTTTCCGGTAATGACGTTTCTGATAATAAAATGAGCTACAGGATGCAGCCTGTTTTCTCAGGATGCACTCCTGGCAGCCTTATCTGGCACAAGCCTATTGAGCAAACATGTGTGTCTGCTGGGTACAGGGCCTGTGTTTGGGGCAGGGTGACACAGAGGTGCATAATAGGGGATCCTGCTGTCAAGGTTACAAGCGTTAGGACAGCGGTTCTCAGCCAAGGGTGATTTTTGCCTCCCCCCTCCTCGGGGGACATTTGGAAATATCTGGTGATATTTTTTATTGTGATGACTGGAGGGGTGGGGCGCTGCTACGGGCATCTAGGAGGTAGAGACCAGAGATGCTCTAAACCTACTAAAATGCACAGGACAGCCCATCTCCCCACCCCATGCTGCACAAAACCGACAGAGCTGCAACTGAGAAACCTCGTCTCAGGGGCACAGGCCATGCGAAGAAGTGAACTAATTTGCAAGAGAGAAAATGCCAGGCTCTGTTGGTGGGGCACGTGGTGCCATTTGGTGGGGGCTCACATATGGCCACAGATGTCCAAGGACAGTATTACAGGACTTTACATCATTGAACTTGTGTCCCTACCAAAACAAAGGCCTTCGGTGCACTCCTATTTTTAAGCAACTTTGTAATCATTTCCCACAGTTGTGTTTTTTTTTTTTTACTATTAAAAGCATTAATTTGTAAAGTATAAACACTTAAAATATAGCATACTACAATTTTTGTATCACTTGCTAGGCAATTTTTAACGCTTAAATATGCCCCCAAGTAGGTATTTAAATACCCCTCCCCCCTCCCCAACTGCGAGCAGCCCGGAGCTGACAATCTCTAAGGGGCCCAAGTGAACTGCAGCAGAAGCAGCGGCAAGAGCAGTATCACCGACGCCCAGCCGGCATTTACCGAGCTCCCGCTACTCGCCTCTCACGCTGAGTACGCCAGCCTGGCTTTTAAAATCCCTCCGAAACCCGAGGGGGCCAGGCCACCAGCGCCCCCACTTCACCGGCGGGGAGACTGAGGCTACGAAACGGCAGCGAGGGGAGCGGTGCCGGACGCGGGCCGCCTTCGCCCGGAGCAGCTCCCGGGCTCTGCTGCTAAGCGGCGGGGGCCGCCCAGGCCCCGCCCAGGCCCCGCCCAGGCCCCGCCCAGGCCCCGCCCAGGCCCCGCCCAGGCCCCGCCCCGCCCCGGACACCGGCCCGCGCAGGCGGCGGGCGGGCCAGCCGGGCTGCAGGCCCTCGTCGCCCCGCGCGGCCGCCCGCTAGGGGGCAGCAGCGGGCGCGGCGGGCGCGCGGCGCCTCTCGGCCGGTTGGCTGGCGGCCGGGGCGGGGCGCGCAGGGGCGCGGCGCGGGGGCTCCGGGCGCAGGGAGCCGCGGGCGCCGAGCGGGAGCCGAGCGGCAGGCGCAGGATGGCGGCGGCGGGCGAGGCGCGCCGGGTGCTGGTGTACGGCGGCCGCGGCGCGCTGGGCTCGCGATGCGTGCAGGCGTTCCGGGCCCGCGACTGGGTAACTCGGCGGGCGCGGGCGGCCGGGGGGCGAGGGCGCCCCGAGGAGCTGGGGGGCCCGGGGTCCTCCCGGTGCATCCTGGGAGGGCGGCCTGGAGGAGGCGGGGTCCCTGCGCCGTCCGCCCGGGGCCCGTCCGCACGGCCGTTCCCGCCTCCGAGCGCGCGCTCGCGCGGCCGTGGGCTCGGGGCCTTTCCGGGGGGGGGGGTGCCCCGCGGGCTCGGTGGGCCCGGGGAGCCCGGCGTGACTCAGGAGAGGGGCCGGCGGGCGGGGCGGGCCCGGGAGTCGCTCCCTCCGACCCCGGCTGCGGGCCCCGCCGCCCTGAGCCGATCGCCCACCTTCCCCAGGCCGGGTCCGCATCTGTAAAATGGGGGTGCCGGTGTATTTGCCCCTAGGGGTGGTGAGGAAACGGCGCTCGCTTGCGGGGAGCCCGCGCCGGGTGGAAGGTGGTGGGTGGTGGGTGCCCGGTGCCCGCCGTTCCTGATGCCTCTGCCCTGCGTCCTGCGGGGCCCACAGGAGGCTCCCAGCGTGTGTCACTGGCTCGCGTTTATTTCGTGTGAATTCACTTTAATTCACTCGGGGGAGTTATTTTGAGCTTAAGGCAACAGACCTTGTGGGTTTGGGAGAAACTTTTCCCTCTCCCTTCAAAAATTTAAATTAGAGGCCTTGCCCATAAGAAGAGGTATTACCAGAAATATTTTTTAAGGACCTACCTACCTACAGGGCAGTGCCAGCTTCCCGATACTGGACATCTGCTTCTCTTATGTCCTTCAAATGACCTTTCTCCCCGTGGAGGCCCGAGGCGCCCACCTCAGCTGTCAGGCAGAGCTTTCTGCCTCTGACCTCCCGTGTGCGGGGTTCCCATATGTGCCTATGTGATTACGTCTGGTTATTTCCTCTTGTTAATCTCCGCCTCGTTGATTTCATTATTGGACCAGCTGGAAGAACCTAGAAGGGGAGAGGAAGGGGAGAGGTTTCTTCCTCCCCCTGTTATCGATACCCCTGTCCATTTAGCCCCCAGTGGACCCCGATGCAGCGAAGGCTCAGCCCCTCCAATACTGGCGGCGTCTTTGCTTTGGGGACCATTTCAGCTACTTTGCACAATCAGCTGTTCACTCCCTGAAGGAGGCAGGTGGGAGCTGAGCTGGTCGCAGGCCAGGAACCCTGACCCCCGCCTCTGAGCGGGGATCGGTGCACTCCCGGCGGAGACTCTGCCCTGTGTCCTCCTGTCACTTGCTCAAAGTCCAAGCTGGAGCTCTGGGGAGTTTTCCTGAGGGTTCAGTTAGCAGCCTGGGAGAGGGTGCCCTGGGACCGGGGGGGAGGGGGGGCCCAGGGCTTGCTTCTGGCTCAGAATCCGGTCTAGGAATATGCTTCTAAGTGATTCTGAACATGCTGCCCCCCCTTCCTGCCATACACTGCCCTGGAACCTAGGAAGTCTGCATGGACGGAAGGAAGGCGGTGACAATTGTAACGTGTAAGGAGTTCCAGCCAGGCCAGGCACTGTGTTCCTACATACCAGGTCCCTTACGTACTCCTGTTTGTTTGTTTTTAAATATGTCTTTATTGATTTCAGAGAGAGAGGAAGGAAGAGGGAGAGAGAGAGAGAAACATCAATGATGAGAGAGTCATTGATCAGCTGCATCCTGCACGCCCCCTACTGTGGTTCTAGCCCGCAACCCGGGCATGTGCCCTGGCGGGGAATGAACCTCCATCTCCTGGATCATAGGCTGATGCTCAGCTGCAGAGCCACCCCAGCCAGGCCCTTACATACTCTTACTTTCTTTTACTCTACCCAGTAATTTTACTACAGTAGTCCTGTTGGTATCCACATGTGACACATGTGAGGGCTGTGCTTTCCCCTGGCGGGGGTGCTTTGTATTACCTTTGAGTTGGTGGTGGAATTTGGTGAACTGGTTTACCTTTGGCTGTCCCACCCCCTTCATTCCTGGGAGTTCTGGGATAGAAACTTTTCTTTGTCTCGGTGTCTCCCTTGGCTGGTGACAGAAGAAGTGAGTGTTCTTGAATGGATGCTGTGTTCTTCCAAGTTTGTGGTAGGTAGAGACCTTTATGTCTGGGGCCTTCAGACCCCAGGGCCCTGGAGCTTTCGAAGAACCCTGTGTCACCTGTGCTGGCAGCCGTAGCCTCCTGTTTCACTTAATTCTCACACTCACTCTGTTCATTGTTAATCCCCACTTAGCAGCATGAGCTCGAGAAAGCCACTGTATGGCAGAGGCAGGATTCAAACCCCAGTCTGCCTGATCCCGAACCCAGAGCCATCCTTCCCTCTGTGCTCTGCGGCAGGGGTACAAAACTCTCATCATCCATGGGCCGAGTCCAGCCTGCCGTCTGTTTTTGTACAACCCAAGAGCTAAGACTGCTTTCCTGTTGTTAAATGGTTGAAAAGAAATCAAAAGAGGGATAATATTATGTGATGTGTGAAAATGATATGAAATTCATATTTCAGCACGTGAAATGTTTTTGGAACATAGCCACGCTCGTTCATTCACTTGTGGCCTATGGCTGCTCTCCCACGGTAACAGCAGGGTTGGGTAGTTGCAACAGAGACCACAGAGCCAGCACAGCCTAAAATATTTCCTCCCTGGCCCTTTACAGAAAAAGTTTGCAGACCCTGCTTGAGGAGGGTCTCTGGAAGTGCAGGGTTTGGCTTTCAGAGGTGAGAGTGGAAGAAAAGGAAAGTGAGGCCTTTGGAGGCGGAATGGGCTGGGCTGGGCTGGGCTCGGCTGGCGTGGACTGGCTCAGGTCAGACCTCCCTGTAAGTGCCAGAGGTCAGTAGCTAGACCCTTTCTCTCATGGGTTTTCCTTTAGGCCTCCCCTCTGTCTCCACTGCCCCCATTTCTGGGCATGGACCTTTAAAGGAATAAGAGCTTGTCGCCTCCTGACCAGAGCTATTTCTTTGCTGCAGTGGGTGGCCAGCATCGACGTGGTAGAGAATGATGATGCCAGTGCCAGCGTCGTCGTCAAAATGACAGACTCGTTCACCGAGCAGGCTGACCAGGTAGTTCCAGAGAAGGACCCCCCACGCCTGGGGAGAAGTGCCCACGGGTGACGTGTTCTTCCTTTCTCAAATATTCTTTCTCTAATTATGAAAGCCATGTGTACCCATTGAGGGACATTTGGAAAAAGTGGAAAAAGAAACACAATGAAGATAAATTACCTATTATCTGTTTCTAGTTAGCCGACTGCTCACATTTGGTCCTGTTTTCCTGTCTTTCCTGTGGATACTAAATGTTATTAGCATTGCAAGTTGAGATAATCTTGCATTTTATATTTTATGATCAGCTTTTAAAAAACTTAAATAAAATTTAATTTCAGTATTTCTTCAGATCACTTAAAAAACACACCTGTCTGTGTAGTTTTAATTCTGTGGATTGGCCACAGTTTTTTTAGTTCCCACATGTTATACATTTAACTTTTTTGCAGTTTTTTATTTTTACCATTAAGAAGTGGTGAACGTCTTTTTCCCCATTACCGATGATTTATTTAGGATACATTCTAAAGAGTGGAGCTCTCTAGTTCAAAGCAAGAATACCAACAAAACAGGTTATTTTGAATTATAAAGTGATGTACTTATTGTACAACAAGAAGTCAAACAAAACTCTGTAAATGTGTCAGTCAGTGGTGAAGTGCCCCTGTGACCCCGAGACCGTGTCCCTCCCAGAAGGAAGCTGTTAGCAGCTTGATGGATGTGTTGGTATCAGTAGCTGAGATGCTCATAGGTGGTTCCCACAGGCCACCTGAAGGATGCTCTGTGTGGTCTTCCTGCCAGGGCTCCAGGCCACATTCCCCAGGAAATGACATCCTTCTTTGTGAGATGGGCTCTCAGTGAGGCAGGTGGGCACGGATGGCAGCCCCATTTATAGCCGAGGGGACTGAGTTTCAGACACTAACTGACACAGCCAACAAGCTAGCTAGTGGAAGAGTTGGGAGCATGGATCTCCTAACAAGAGACTTGTTCACAGTTTATTAAGAACTATAATAAGTCCAGGGACTGTTTTTCATTTAGTTATGCCCTCGCTAGTAATCTGAGCACAGCACTTTTTTTAAAAGCAGCCTACATTGGTTTATTTATTTAATCTCACCCGAGGATATTTTTTCCATTGCTTTTCACAGAGAGAGGAAGGGGTGCAGGGTGGGTGGGGGGGGGAGAGAGAGAGAAACATCGACGTGAGAGAGACACATCGGTTGGCTGCCTCCCGCCCAACCCCTGACCAGGGCTAGGGATCGAGCCTGCAACCGAGGTACGTGCCCTTGGCCAGAATTCAACCTGGGGCCCTTCAGTCCTCCAGCCAACGCTCTAACCACTGAACCAAATGGGCTAGGGCTCCTCAGCTATTTTTTATAACATTTAAAAAGTGATGCATGTATGATGTAGGAAATACAGTAAAACCAAAAGAAGGGGGAAATTGTGTCTAGTCCCATTATGCAGTTAATGTGTTGTGAGATTTCCTTCCAATCCATTTCTCCAAACGTGCACATGTATAAATTTAAAATAAGAACACCCTAAATCTTGAGCATATTGCCCTGCTCACTTTCTCTTTTGAAAGCATCAGTTAGACATAGGTTGGAATATGAAAAGCCAGCTCCCTTATTCCAGACAATGGATTTTTGTTGTTCTTTTTTTTTTAAAAAAAAATATTTTTATTTTAGAGAGGAGGGAGAGGGAGAAACATCAATATGAGAGAGAAACATTGATCGGTTGCCTCCCGTGCGCGGGGATTGAACCTTCAGCCTGGGTACGTGCCCTGCCCTGACCAGGAATTAAACTGGTACCCTTTTGGTGTATGGGACGCCGCCCAACCCACTGAGCCACCGAGGCCAGGGCTTTGTTGTTCTTACGTTTTATAATACGGTCCTATGTTTCCTGTGCTATTGGCCTTACCAGGCTTAATAGGAAAACCTGACGTAGCATTGTTGTGTGTCAGGCACCATTCCAAGTGCTGTATTCACGTTAACTTGCTGAATATCTGTAACACCCCAGAACAAAGTTTCTGATTTATCTTCCTTTTAGAAATGGGGAGTCTGAGGCACAGAAAGGCCCTGGTATCTGCTCACGGTCAAGCAGGTGGTAGGTGGCACAGCCAGGATTTGAACCGGGCAGTGGGGGTTGGATGTCTGCTCTCCTAACTGCATGCTAAGCTGCCTCGGCAAAGCAGCTCCGTGTGAATGAAGTAACAGAAGGTAAAATCAATCCAGGGGCAGCCCTGGGCTCTGAGAGCAGCCTGCCAGTGTGTTCCTGCAGTCAGCGTCTCCTCTTGGTAGCTGCAGGTGCTGATGGCTGTGTGCTTTTTGAGTGTGAAGTTGTCTGTATCTGAGACTTGACTATACAGTGTATTTAAACTCTTTAACTTCTCCTACAACCCCCCTTCCCCTCCCCCTCAATTAAGAATTTCCGGACAATAGCATGACATCTAGTTTTTGTTTGTAAAGCTCCAGAAGAGGAAATTCAACCGTAATACATGTCAGATTGCCCCCCTGGGCAGGTGTTCACTAGTGACAGTGAAGAGATGCAGAAATGAAGAAGGCACAGAATCTAGAAAACTGGGCAGAGAGCAAAAGTTAAGCGGGAGGAATTAAAAAATGCTGCGGGCCCCTTGCTTTCTTAAAATTAGGACATACAGATGTCAGGGGAGATGATCCAGCCCCCCGCAGCTGGGGTCTGGGCTCTTGGCAACAGAACATGGATTAAGAATGAAGGGAGGGCCCAGCCAGGGAACCAGGGTGGCAGGAGGGAGGCCAGCAGAGAAAAGTCAGGATTAGGTGAGATGCTCATGAATAGGGCCAGGGGGACTTCAGGGGTTTCTTGAAAGGAAATCGCTAGGTGTGGGGTGTAGAGAGGAAAGAATGGTTTCCACTGCCAAGCGTTCTCTTTGAAGGAATAATCGGAGGCTCACACACTGCTGGGGAGAGGGCAGGGACTGGAATGTGCCGCTGAGACAGATACTTCGTCTTGCGATAAGTCTTCAGAAACCTAATCGTAAGGAAGCAATTGGGAGGCGTCATCTCAGCCCTTCCTGAGAAATGGGGAAAAGGGCCCTTGCCAATGGCTAGAGTGGCCCCTCTCCAAACTTTTGTTTTAATAAATTGTAGCAGAAGGACATACATGTGTTTTCAACACTTAAAAATTTTCAGTCAAACAGAAATTGAGAGAGAAATAAAATAAACCCCCATGTACTCTGTATTTACCAACATTTTGCCATTGACTATATTTTTGTTACTGCTTTAAGAAAATAATTTCTCTTTAGCATTTTCTCTTGGAGTTGCAGTGAGAGGGGTTTTTATATTGGGGAAAGAGTAGAATCATCTCAGATTATGATTCTGTGATTTGCAAAGAAAAGTCTAGAAAGAAATATGCAGAAGGTTAGCTGCAGGCACTGAAGCTCTAGGTGACCTTTTAAACCTTTTACCAATCTTTAAATTAATTGTTTTGTTCCAAGGATGCTTATGGCCCCACCCTTTAGAGGGCTCAAAAGAAGATTCAAGATTGCTTTGTAAAAGTCACATTGAAATGTAGGTGGGCCTTACTGCCCGAAATGGTTATTATAGATTCATCCTACAGCTAGTGTTTAAACTGCTATTTGCCAGATACTGTTACCCGCCTTAAAAGAGAGTGAAAAACAATGTGAAGTGTCTGTGCAGACGGCAGCCTGTTTAGGTTTGCCCGAGCATTCATGATCTTTCTGCCCTTTGCGGTTAAGGTGACGTCTGCGGTCGGCAAGCTCCTGGGTGAAGAGAAGGTGGATGCGATCCTTTGCGTGGCCGGAGGATGGGCTGGGGGCAACGCCAAGTCCAAGTGTGAGTCCCCTTCCGAGCTGATCATTCACTCTGTGGGCAGGGGCTGGGTCCACGCCGTGCGCCAGGCCAGATGTTTCCCTGCGTGTCCCAGTCTGTACAGTAGCTCTGTGAGGTAGGGACGCACACCCCGTTTTACAGACACAGTGACAGCTTCCCATAAAGGGATCGGGGAGGGGGACATTGAGCTTGAAGTTTAGAGGCAGAACAAAATCAGCGTTATTCCTGCCCCAGTGTTACAGGGCCTATTACTGGGAATCGGGGGATGTATAGGAAATGGGGAGATGGTTCCGCAGGTCAGAACTCAGAATTGAGCTTTTTTTAACGCCAAGTACATTTTCCAACTTCTTTATTATTATGAACATTTGCAAACACACAGAAAAGCTGAAAGAAAAGTTCAGGGAACCCCCGACACCCTCCATCTGGACTCTGTAGCTGCTAACATTTGCTGTCCTTGCTCCCTGGCTTCCCTGCGTGTGTGCTCTGTGTAGGTGTTTTTTGTTAACCTCTTGTAAGTAAGTTCACACTTCACCGATTTCAGCATCCATCCCCAAAGAGTGCACTCGTTTCCCTACGTTATCATGTCTAAGAAAATTACAGTGATTCTGTAAGATTAGTAATATCCATCCCACATTCCAATTCCCCAATTTATTCCATGGCTTTTATAGTTTTTTGTTTTCTTCCCCCTAAACATCAGGGTTTATGCCTCATCTTGTTGTTGTTTTTAGTCCCTTAACCTAGATTTTTTTCTTCCGGCGATAGAGTTGGTGAATCAGGGCATTTTTCATATGAACGTGTCTTCCTGTTTCTTTAAATTGTCATTTACCTTGTTCATCTAGCCCTAGTATTTCCTGTGAACTGGAATTTAGATCTAAGGACGGGCTTAGATTCAGGTTAAATATTTTGGAGGTGAGAATCCTTCCTGAGTAATAAGTACTTCACGCTAATCACATTGGGACTGTCACCATGTCACACGGCCCTGCCCATCCCTAGTGATGCCAAATTTGCTGCTTGGTCAAGGGGGTAGCCGATAGGCGCCCATTATAAATGTCCCTTTGTCTGCTTGCAGTTACTAAGTGACCAGTGGGATGGTGCTTTGGCTTTGCGTGTGAATATCGCCTTCCCAAACACCTCAAGAACCCCAGCTTTCTAAAACCTCAGGGTTTTAAGCGCCCATGGGTTACCCCTGCCGGAATCGGTTATTCCAGTGGGGGTTGGAAAGCGGTAGGGGACAGCTGCCAGCTGCCAAAGTTGCATATGTTACCACTTGTTTCTGCTTCCATTTTTAGCAAGGCCAGAGAGTTAAAATAAATGTGAAATGGTTGTCATTTCAGCTTTCTTTTAAAGGGTCTTTAATGCTGGCATTAAACTTTCGGCCATAAAAAACATAGCTCTGTAAAAGCCCTTTATGTTCATGGGGTAATATTCCCTCCACTTTTTATCATAAGTAAAACCTGACTTAGAATACAAGGTTCCTTTTTTTTTTTTAATTCTCACTTGAAGATATTTTTCCCATTGCATTTAAGAGATTGGAAGGGAGAGAGAGAAAAAAACATGAGTGTGAGGAAGACACAGGGTTGGGGCTAGAGCCTGCAATTCAGGTGTGTGCCCTTGGCTGGAATCGAACCTGGGACCCTTCAGTGTGCGGGCCCACGCTCTAACCACCGAGCCAAACCGGCCAGGGCAGAATAGAAGGTTCTATTACAAATCTGACGCCCTTCCTAAAGCAGAACAATCTCTGAACGGACGCCAGTCCCAGTCCTGCAGGGCTGTTCACAGTCCTCACTTATTGGCCAAAATGTTGCCAGTTTCCAGATGAGGAAGCTGAGACTGGGGCGATCCAGCGGCCTGGATTCGGACCTGCATGTCCGACCACAAAGCCCTTGCTGCTTGTACTAGACCTTGGTGCCGCCCGGGCCGAGAGGCTGGCGCTGCCTGAGTTTCAGCGCCGTGAGCTGTGCTTCCCTGTCAGTCCCCACGCCAGGGGCTGAGCCCACCTGTTGTTTCCTCACTCAGCTCTCTTTAAAAACTGTGACCTGATGTGGAAGCAGAGCATGTGGACGTCCACCATCTCCAGCCACCTGGCCACCAAGCACCTCAAGGAAGGAGGCCTCCTGACCTTGGCCGGTGCCAAGGCTGCCCTGGATGGGACTCCTGGTAAGCCTTCGTTTCCCCGCCTGTGAAATGGGAATGCTGATGCCTGCTCGCTGGGCCTCTGGGCACTTCCATGAGCCCTTTACGCTCTGTGTGGGTGGGTTTTGCTTCCTTGAGGCCTGAATCTTCTCAGGAGGACTCCTGATCCTTTTTCTGCAGTGTCCTCCTGTTCCTGGTGGTGAAGGAATGCTGTACCCTGCCCTCCCCCCGCCTGATTTATTTATCCATGACCCACTCAGGGAATGATCGTGTTGAGTAGGTATGAATTAGTTAATGAACACGTATTATCACCATCACGTCGTGTTCATGTGTCCCAGGGAAGCAGCTCGGCTGCTGGAAACTGGGTGATAGAGTGAGAGAGGCTGGGGGTGGATTCCTCGTCCCAGCTGCTTGGTTGCAAACAAATTATGTATCCGTTTGACCAAATTTCTGCCTAGTTTCCTTGATTGTAACTAGTGACAGTGTCACCTGCCTCTAGGAGCAGCTGTAAGCATGGGAGATATTAACATGTATGAGGTGCCCAGTGCATGGGAGTCTTCTCAAAGGTCGCTTCACATATGTCCTCATCGGGTCCTGGGGCCAATGGCATTATTGGTCTTTTTCCACTTATAGGTAAGGAAACAAAAACTTAGTGTAGCTAATTCACTTGTAAGTTGTAATCTTACTTTGAACCAGAATCCCAATTATTTCTAAGCTGTGTGCTTTTCCCATTATATCAGGTGGGTCCAGGCTTCCTTTGCATTTTTTACTCCCTGGGTTAGTTTGCTAGGGCTGCTGTAACCAGGTACCCCGGGTGGCTTCCACGGCAGAAATTTGTCTCAGAATTCTAGAGGCTGGAAGTTCAAGGTCAAGGTATCAGCAGGGTCAATGTCTTGATTTCTTCCTGGCGCCTGTTGTTTTTGGCTTGTTGGTGGCCGTCTTCTCCTGTGTCCTCATGTGGTTGTCCCTCTGTGCCTGTCTGTGTCCCAGTTCCCTCTATAAGGACACGAGTCACTACATTAGGACCTACCCTGATGACCTGATTTTAATGACCTCTTTAAAGACCCATCTCCAAATACAGTCACATTCTGAGGGACGGGGGGTTAGGACTTCAACATATGAATTTGGGAGGGGGCACATTTCAATCCATAATACTCCCTTTCAGACAGGGTTAAAGGAATTTAAGTGGCAGTTTGCAGGGTACAGCTCAGAGGCAGAAAGTGTCCACCTCCACTACCTGAGTTAAACTTCTTTAATAAAAAGGGGGGGCTGTTTTTTGGCTCTTTAGTGTGTTTAGTGTGCCGGAGACCTTGAGTACCCTTTTCAATTTTTTTTTTTTTTTTTTTAATATATCTTTATTGATTTCAGAGAGAGGAAGGGAGAGGGAAAGAGAGAGAAACATCAATGATGGGAGAGTCATTGATCGGCTGCCTCCTGTGTGCCCCAACTGGGGATCAAGCCCGCAATCAGGGCATGTGCCCTTACTGGGAATCGAACCGGGGAGCTCCTGGATCCTAGGTCAGTGCTCAATCTCTGAGCCACGCCCCACCTGGCCCATCTTCAATTTTAATGCAGCTCACTGAACTGTGAGGCTCTTACAAATCAACAATTTCTTGGCTCTTATTTTCTTACTACGTGTCTCGGAGCATATGATCCTACCAGTCCATGGCTATTGCAGTCAGTCATTAAAGCTGTGTAAATGTCAGATGTTAGTTTGGTTGAGCTCTGATTTTTATTAAAGGCGACGGAGAGCAGAGGCACTGGAAAGCAAACAGAGAAATGAGTAAGAGCTTGACATTTAGGAAAAAAAAAGCCCAGGACTGAAAGACTAATTTTTCTGAAGGACAAACCAGTCTCCTTCTTTCCTTTGGCTTGTAAGTATCGTTTTGTTTATAGCTTTGGGTACTGGTTAAGACTGCACACTCTGGGACTGCACAGGTTGGGTTTCTGTTCTGTTTTTCTGCCACTCACTGTGTGATAGTTGGCAAGTTCCTTAACCTTTCTGAGCCTCAATTTTATCATCTGTAAAATGGAGATAAATAATGAGGTCCTTTATATAGCGGTTGTGACTTACAGACATCTTAATGGTTGTAAATGTCTTAGAAAGGTATGACCGAGGCAGCAGTAAGTGTGCACTGGTGTTATTTACTCCAGGCTTGCTTTTTCTCAGGTCCTCTTGCTTCAGGTGTTCATGTGTTCATCTCTGAGTTCTTAGTTAGATATTGCTAAACTCATTTGAGTCATGAAATCTTTCAGCTTTGATTCAGACCCCAGAAAAATCTGGGGAAATCTATGTATAATTTGAAAGTAAACGATGAAGAGGCTTAGTAGTCCTTCAAACCCAAGAACAGTTGTTCAAAAATGAAAATTTTTTTTTTTTCACTTGGGAAGATACTGAGAAACCCCAACCCTCTTATTCCCAGGGCTGTACTTGTAGATTATCTGCTGGAGGGTAAACTGGATTAAAATGCTGGTGACCACTTTTGTTTTGCTGTGCTTGGAAATCAGTCTTGAGGGACTGCCTTCCCTATAATTGGGAAGAAAGTGTTTATCTTCTTATGAAATCCGCCCCCCCTCCCCATTTCTTGCAAATGACCTCCTTACCTGCATTGTGCAGAATTCTGTAGAATTAAACCGTTAGAGCTGCGGGTTGCTTATTGCGTCATCAGATCCCGGCTCTCATGTTGTTTGAATGAAGAGTGAGCCCTGGAGTTGGCTGCGGATGGGGCTCGATGAGTGAGACTCATAAGCTGGTTTTTTTTAATCCCTGCAGAGTTTGTCCGATCTTTCTGCCACTGTTGGCTCCCTGCCCCTGATTAAACGGAGAAGCCGGGGATGGTGAAATATTCCGCTTGTGCTTCTAAATAACTGTTTGAGACCTTGACCGGCTTTTGCAATTTGAGTTTGCTTTGGAAGCGGCTTAGTGATTGGTTCCCTGGCTGGGCTATAATTCTCCACCTCCCTCTGGACCTTTGATGCCTCCTCGGCTGTTACACTTTAAAGAGCATGCTTGTTGGCTGTTTTTAAAGAGGCTGCTGACTCCTGGAAGAAGTTTTGTGAAGGAAGAGAGGTGTTTACAGCATTTAGTGAGCATCCACAGCTGGGTGCTATGGGGGCCTTTAGAGAGGAGGGGCCCTGTTCCTGCCATGTGTCTGCAGAGCAGGCAGAAACCTGTCCTAATAAAAGGCATGCCTTGCTCAGTCAGCAACAGCCACTGATCAGTGGGAGCAAGGGAAGACTAGTAGGCAGCATCGTATACATATGTCAGAGTTGCTCACACTTTACACGGGGAGGTGGGCTCTGGGGCACATGACTTCTGTGAATTTATATGGGAAACATTACCGAGCTCCTACCCTGTGCTGAGCCCAGAAATAAGTACATCCCCAATTTGCAGATGGGGTAACTGAGGTTAGAAGGACGGTGAGAACAGCTCGGGATTTCTTTAGTGGTAAGTGGAAGAGCTGGGATTTGAATCTGTGCAGCCTGACTCCAAATGACAGCTCGATTTTGCTCATAAGCAGTTGACCATCCACGGGGTCAGAACCCAGCTCTTGCCTGGCCTTTTGCCTCTGGGGCAGCCTCAGTGCAAGTGTGTGTGTGAGCTTGGGCGTGCCGTTCACCCTGTTGGAGCCTTGGTTTTCTCAACAATCAAAGTAAAAATATGTGCATCTTTATGGCTTTTGTGATAAATGTTAACTGTCAGGTGACAGGGTGCACGTGAAAGGTTACGTCCCTTCCACGCTCTCTCCGTAGATGTCCACCCTTCTCTTCTTCCAGGCTTCCTGTGGACCCTGGCCCGGTGGTCGTTGGACACACCAGCGGTCGCCAGTGGTCACTGAACCGTTTTCTCCCCGTTTCCCAGGGATGATCGCCTACGGCATGGCCAAGGGCGCCGTCCATCAGCTGTGCCAGAGCCTCGCGGGGAAGAACAGTGGCATGCCGCCCGGGTCTGCCGCCATCGCCGTGCTCCCGTAAGTGCTCGGGGCCTCTGCCCGCCCCTGCCCAGGGTCCACGTGTCCTAGAGCCGCTCTCCCCCAGGGACTTGTGTGTGCCGTCGCCTCAGTTCCTAAAATTCATCCCCGGCGCTGAAGAGCCTTCTTCGGGTGTCGCATGAGCCTCCAGGCAGATGGATGGGTCTGCCTGTCTTGCCTCTTTATTTCTTGTTTCCTTCCCTTCCTCCCATCCATCCCCCCCTTCCTCCTAATCATACCCTACACATTTTTATTTTTTTAAATCCTCACCCAAGGATATGTCTTTATTGAATTTTTTAGAGGGAGAGGGAGAGGGAAACATCAATATGAGAAAGAAACATCAGTGGATTGCTTCCTGTACTTGTGCCCAGACCGGGAATCGAACCCATGACCTTTTGGTGTAAGGGACGACGCCCAGCCAACTGAGCCGCACCAGCCAGGGCTAGTGTACACATTTTATTTTAATACTTGTAGTCCTGTGTTTCACACCATTGGAGCTCTGTGGAAGGGAGACTGTATTTAGTCTGTGAGGGTGCGGGGTGGGGAGGAGCCTGAGGGAGGGCACTGGAAACTGGGCGACGATGGGCCCAGCGAGTGATGGGCATGATCCCCACCAGCTGTGCAGGTGAGGCGGCAGCTTTGGAGGCCGAGTTCCTTTTGGCTGGAAGGGTCCTGGGACCATCGGGCTCGCCTCTCGCCTGTAGTCCTATAACGAAGCTGTTGGGACTGCTGGGGGCCTGGACCGTCCAGCTTCCTTTCATTCGTGAGCATCTGTGGCCCCGTGACCTGGTCCCACAGCGGTTTTGAACGATTCCCAAGGCCTGAACGTCCTTGGGAAAGTCGCACGCAGCTGGATTCTGTGTTCTCCCTGAAAAGCCTACGATTTCGTGGGAAATAGCCGCAGAACGAGGAGGCCGTCTTTTCCCCATAGCCAAAGGGTGTTATTGTCACACTTCAGAAGTCCTCAGAGTGAGCCTGCCACGTTTCAGGGAGTGAAGGGAGACTTGAAACAGCAAAGCCGGTTCCTTCCATAAAGACTGTATTTTTTAAAAAGCCCAAATGTGGCTCTTTCATTTTGTTCCGTTTGCCCAACGGTGAGCCACAAAGCGCCACATGGAATTAGGCTCGGATGCGACCTCTGTGCTCTGCCGGCTTCCTGGCCTCTCTCCGACTGTCATCCCGGGATCTCCCCATGGGAGATGCTGCCTCCCGTGGTGCTAGGGGCTCCCGGCGCGTCTTCCTGCCCGAGGAGGCCGGGCAGCTGGTGTTATAAAGGGAGGCACAAGTGACGAGCTTATCTCTGCACCCCAGGATTACCCTGGACACCCCGATGAACAGGAAGTCCATGCCCGAGGCCGATTTCAGCTCCTGGACGCCCTTGGATTTCCTCGTGGAGTGAGTATCACAGTCATGACGTCGGTGACCGGCAGCTCCCGCCCCCTTTCCCTGCCCCCCAGCTATGGGCAGGAGGGCACGTGTGTTCTCTTGGCCTAACCACACAGGTGGTCTTGGGCGTTCCCTGGCCTGTGAGTGCCCGTAGTACCTTAGTGTGGATCTCATAGAGTGGGGGGTCGGTGGGCTGGTGGAGCTGCCCCCGGCTCTGCCCGGCCCCTGGAGATGGGGTCACGGCATGTCAGCACTTCGGGAATTTCAGCAGCGCTTCGCTTTTCGAGCCTTTGTCCCTTCCCTGGAGTGGAGCTCGAAAGACTTGGACGTTAGACGTCAGTTCTGGTCCAGGTGTTACCGCTGGACACTCAGGAATATCCCAGGACCTCGGAGTGCTTGCCAGTTAAAGAGGGTTCAGGGTCCCAGCTGGGGGACTGTCAGAGGGATGGTGCACTCAGCACTCAGAGGAAGTGTTTTAAGCAGCAGCAGCTACTTGTTCAACCTCGTGGATTTCTTAGGCCTTTCCCTATTCTGTCTTCTTCGAGGGGGTCTTCTGGACTCCCTCAAGCGGGGTTGGCTATTAAACGCCCCTGTTCTAGCATTTAATGTATTTTACTCTAATAGTCTGTGTTTTGTATTTATTTCCCTATTGCTTGACAGAGCTGTGGGGTTCCATGTTTACTGTTAATAAAAAGAATGAGTTTCTTCTTTCTCTCTCCCAGATTTCTGGGAAGGTAATACAGCAACGTATTAAATATTGTGCACATGTCTATCTTTTAGAATGAACTGAAGTTTTTTTTAATTACTTAAAATCATACTACTGTGTTATAAAGTACTCCAACAATGCAGGAAAATACAAAAATGAGAGTTAAAATCTTGCCAGCTCCTGCCACTCGGAAGTTAGAGGAGTGAAGTACTGAAATCTCAGGGAACCTGGTCTGTGTCCTCGATGCCTCAGTGGCCTTTTCACAGCAGCCCCCAAGCCATTGATGTGAATATAAGCACATATCAGATTTTTGCTTTTAAAATGTAACGCTCTTCTCGTTTGTTCTAGAACCTTCCATGATTGGATCACAGAGAAAAACCGACCAAGCTCAGGGAGCCTGATCCAAGTGGTGACGACGGAGGGAAAGACGGAACTTACCCCGGCATATTTTTAAGCTCCATCTCAGTGCCCGAGAGGAGCCTGCCAGGAAAGCCAACTATCCCAGTGTAGCCTCGTCTGGCCGTTTTCTGTAATTCTGTCTGTGATATGAGATAGACCTGTTTTCCTCTCACCTGATGTGCATTTGCCTTCCTAAGGTGGTGTAAAATGTTTGTGTGAAATAAAACCGTGTGGGTGGAGGCCTGCAGATAGCGCTGTCACCCATCCATGCTGACCACCTAAGCTTCGGAGGCCTCCGAACGGCCTCTCTGGGTCGGTGTCACGCTGAGTTGCTTTTGAGACAGTTTATCTGCCCCTGATAATGCTGTCGGTTCAACTAGTTCAGAGGTTTGTTGTCATCGGGGGCAGTTGGGGGCCTGAGTTACTGTTGAATGTTACGTTTCTGTCACACATGTAGTTTTTGCAGCATTGAATTAAACTGCCTTAAAACTCCTTTTGTGGTGTAAGCAAAACCCATGGATTCTGTCAGATGTCTTTCCTGTGCGGTCGCCAAGTGTGTGTTAGGACCACTTGTGATTATTTGGAGTTTATCTTCCTAATAAATGCACTTCATTGATGTGTTGTCGTCTGTAATTGAAGCGCGTCTTGTACACAGTTATAGATGAATGCACTAGAACCGCGGGCTGCTAGCGGGCTTCAGTCTGCTGTATTCAAAAGGGGGTAGTCTTAAGCCCTGAAATACGTTTTTTGTTTGTTTTTTTGATATGAGAGAGAGACACAAGGAGAGAAACATCCACTTGTTACACTTATTTCTGCATTCATTGGTTGCTTCTGGCTTGTATGTGCCCTGACCAGGATCAGATCCACAGCCTTGGTGTATTGGGACGATGCTCTAACCAACTGAGCTACCTACCTGGCCAGGGCCTGAAATATGTTTTTTCAACAGTGACAGGCATGACTCTTCCTTGGGCGCGTCAGAATCTGAGGTTGCAGGTTGGCCCTGTGCATTTAGAAGCAGCTCTCCATGGGAGTGACACAGGCTGTTCTCACTGAGAACCAGTGACCCATCCTACCCTTTGTTTTACACACGGGGAGACCGAGGCTACTTAGCCCCCTCATTGCCAATAGGTGGCAGAACTGAGCTCAGAACCCTGGGCACCAGGTTGCTGTTTTTACAGGCCTGTACCATGCAATTTCTTTTTTGATTTTTAAAAAAATTTTTTTTATTGAGATAAAATTCACACCGCAAAATTAACCATTTTAAAGTGAAAAATTCAGTGGCATTTGATATGTTCATGATGTTCCCTCACCACTAGCTCTGTCTAGTTCCAAAATGTTCATCACCCCAAAGTGAAACCCTGTACCCACTAAGCAGTTACTGTCCTCCCCCTGCCTCCAGCCCCTGGGAACCACCAGTCTGCTTTCTGTCTCTATGAATTCACCTGTTCTGGATGTTTTATGTAGAGGGAATCATGCACTACATGGCCTCCTGTGCCTGGCTTCTTTCACTTGGCGTGTTTTTGAGATTCATCCATGTCAGAGCAGCTGTTAGGACATCACTCCTTTTTGTGGCTGAACAACATTCTATTGTTTGTCTAGACTACAATTTGTTCTTCCATCCATCTGTTGAGAGACATTTGGGTCGTTCCCGTCTTTGGCTGCTGCGAATAGTGCTGCTGCGGACATTCGGGTACCTGTTTTCAGTTCTTTTGGATCTGTTCCTCAGAGCAGGTTGCTCCTCCGTCGTCGGGCATTTCTGTGTCTAACTATTTGAGGCGTCTTTCTTGGTTCTTGACATTCATTCTTCAGGGTGACATCCAAGTCTTATAGGAAATAAGATGGGGGCTCAGAAAAGTAGGACTGGTTTGTTCCATCGCCCTGTGCTGTGGTCTGAATGTTTGTGTCTCCCCTGATTCATATGTTGAAACCCTCCTGCCGGAGGTAACGTGAGGAGGTGGGGCCTTCGGGAGGTGAGTGGCACTTCCTCAGTTGTCCTGCCTCTCTCACCCTTCGTCCCTCTCTTGCCTGACTTTGAGGCATTGGATGCCTGCAGAAATGGGCTGGGAAGAAACCTGGGAGGCGAGGCAGTTCACACTCTAAGATGCAGCTGTTGACCTTTGGGGCTTCGGAGCTGGTGGATTAATCAGTGTCCTCCTTCAGGAGGTCAACATGAGGCACGTTCCTCATGGCTCCTGAGTCCCAGTGGGATCAAACCCAACTGCCCACGTGATCCAGCTTCATAGAGCACCTTGTAGTGACTTTCCTTCCTGCCCAGGTTCACTCTTCCCAGGCCCCCATCCCTCCATCTCTATTTCCTAGGACCACTTCCCAAAATAAAGTCTATCATCCTTTATCTTAGGTTTGCTTGTTGGAGGAGATCTCAAACTATCTTTAACTTTACCACTGCCTTTGGCAAAATTAAAAATAGAAGAATTATGTGTCTATATTTCTCCCTCTTCCACCTGCCTACAAGGTCGTTAAAGACTGTGCCTTATTTGTCATCCACGTAGTTCATAATAAATGCTCATTAAATAAATGGCTCAGAGGTGGAAAGCACACGATGAGCTTACAAATAGCAGCTGAAGGGAACTGGAGAGCTTTGCATTTGTAAGATGCTTCTCAGCCTTACCTCAATCACCTCTCCAGCATCTCTAGGAGATAGGTACATCACTGTCCTCACTTTACAAGTGAGGTCCAAGCTGAGTCACCCAGAGTCCCCCGCTAGGGGGAAAGGGAGTTAGGGTTTTGAACCCTGGTCTGATCCCCAGGCTGGTCTCTTATCAATGCTATTGTTGGGGGGCTACAGAAGCTTGCTATGACTGGAGCTTAAAGTGCTGGTGGGGAGCACATGGAGAGGAGGTTGTCTTGGTTGGCAGGGGATGGATCGTGAAGAATCTATGTCGAGGGATTTTTACCTTGCTGATTGAGCCTTTCCAAGTTTTCTGGTCTTTTAGAAAATACAGGCAGTTTGAGGAATGTCCACGGGGGGGCGGGCGTTGGCAACAGATGCGAAAACGTGGTGGTGGAAAACCAGCCTGCAGAAACCTGGTTCGATTTGCTTTTCCTCATGGGGCCTCTGCTCAGCTCTGAGTAGATCTGGGATCGATTGGTAACCTCAAGCACTGGAGACTCGCTGCTGTTCGTTTTTCCTCCCTCCCTCCTTTCCTCTCCCCCTTTCTCCCCCGCATTCCTCTTGTTTACTTTCTTCGCTGAAGCGCAAAGTCAGGCCTAAAAGAGTAGTAGATGCTTCCTAAATATTATCAAGCTTGTAACATCTTTCAAGTCCAATCCACATACAAAGAGATGACCACACACACCACCACCACCACCACCACAGTTTAAACCACTCGAGTATACACCAGCCACTGGGAAAAGATCTTATCCCCTGTCGCTACGTCAGGAGTCCCTGCAAAGTTTCCATCACCCCTCCATACTAGGCGATGGTTATTGATTGCATTCTAGGCCTCACTAGCATTTACTGAGTTCCTACTGTGTGTCAGGCATGGTGCTAGATGCTTTCTTATATTATCTTTTTAGTTCAAATGGGATTGAGAGATGTAATCAGTCATTTGGGAGGGCTTTTGTAGGCTCTCTCTATACAAGTCATCCTTACAAAGCAGTTGTGATAGCCCAACAAAGACTTAACCTAATCTTCCGTCCTATTCGAAGGACCAAAGCCCAGCTGACCCTTCAGGCTGCTTGAAATACAAGCCATTAATGACAGAGTTTTATGCATAATCAGACACCTCTAGTGTGCAGCTCATTTAAAAAGCAGCAACTCACCCTAGCCGGGTTGTTCAGTGGTTAGAGCATCGGCCCACAGCCTGAAGGGTCCCGGTTTGATTTCGGCCAAGGGCACGTACCTCAGTTCCAGGCTTGGTCCCTGGTCGGGGTGCGTGTGGGAGGCAACCAATCGATGTGTCTCTCTCCCTTCCACTCTCTCTGAAAAAGCAATGGAAAAAATATCCTAAGGTAAGGGTTAAAAAAATGAAATAAAAATTAAAAAATAAAACAATGAAACTCAGCAACTCCATGGATGTCAGTTGTTCCTTTAGTCAGGAAACGGTCCATGTACCAGGCGTTGTTACGTGAAAGCAAGCACCCAGGTTAAGTTCTAATTAAATGTTATTGTTGTTATTTGAAAAATAACAGCTCAGTGTTGGTGTCAAATGGACTTTTATCAGCAGATGGAGTTATGAGCATTGAATCATGTTAGGGCTGAATCACATGGGTGACACTGCTGAGAGCCTTTCCTGACTTCAGTTAAGGACGAAACAAAGAATTAATCTGGTGAGAATGTAAATGAGGGAGTCATTTAGCACAAGAAAAGGATTCTGTTGTATTTGGTCTTCTCTGAGCCTCAGCTGATGCTTTGTAAGCGGGCTGGACATTGCCCTGCGTGGAAAATTCCAAATAGATCTTGTGTCCCTGGTTGACAGTTCAGTGGACAAGTTGTTCCCTTTTCCTCTGTGCAGTTTCCCTAAACCGACAGTCTGAGCAAGGAAATGAGTAGCAGGGTAAACCAGGGGAGAACTTTGAGTTTTTAGCGAGCATGTACTTATCAAGAGGACAAACAAATCAAGAGTCATCTCAGGATGGGCGGTAAACACTGATCGACAAGCTGCTGGAAGGCGGCATGGTGGCAGCCTTGAACATCGGAGATTTATTCACTGGTTCTAGGGATGTCCTCCTGTGGGCCGGCACCTCGGGGTGCCCTGGCCACCCAAGATAGTTAACTGCCTTGAGGCCCTTAGAGCCCAGAAGACTGGGAAGGGTCTACAATTCAGGGTGACTGAGAAGTGGACAGACCCCACACCCCAGGTCTTTCTGTTTCTATCTGTGTGACCTTGGACACGTCGCTTCTCCAAGCGATGTCCTGTTCACACCAGAGTCCAGGGCAGCAGACTCTGTAGAGAGAATCCTGAGCAGGTAACTGCCGTCCATAGTTATGATTAAGTGAAGAGCAGGAAATGTGACCACAGTGAAGAAAGCTCAGCTGTTGACTTAAAAGGAGGGCACTGCTCTGTTTTTTGATTCTTGAACTGCAAGACTACCTTGAGAAGAAGCCTTCTGTGAACTGGGAATTAGGAGGTGCTCTGGATAAAACATCTGAAGGCAGGAGGCCTCATTGCCGGGTGGAAAGAGGGGCCCAGAGAGCCCGATTCCCACTCTAAGACCCTCCATACACGTTTTCCTCCCCCCTTTCCAAGTACCCTTCTTCCAAACAGCAAATTAATTTCTAGTTGTCCTTCATAAGCCAGTTACAGCCCTTTGGAGCATAGGCTTTCTATGCAGCTAAAACTAATGGGAAGAATTGGAAGTCAGCCTTAGAGAGGGGTAGAAATAATGAGAATTGGTTGTGTCTCCCATGTGGCTGTGTCTCCCACGCCTTCCCGCACCCCCGGGCAGCCACCCAGCCAGGTTCTCCGTCCGCAGGCCGCAGCACAGGCCTCCAGAGAGAAAGACAGTTGCCGAGCTCGGTTGTCTCCTGCTTTCGTTTTTGCCTCTGAACTTTCCTTAAACTTGCACCAACTTACTTTATGATGCATTTCAAAGATACTTTTAAAAATTTCTTTTAGTATTTTAGTGATTCTTCATTGGAAAGGTGATTCAAAGTACCTGGCCTGTCATCCTGCCAGAAATAAAGTCCCATCAATTATTACCCAAAAAAGGCAGTTCTCGTCCCAAGTTCAGGTCTAGCATTCATTTCCAACACTTCAGGATGGTTCTCGATTTGTCTTGGCTCCTCCATATTTGAGCACACAATTGATCATGTTAAGCCCCATGAGTACCTGTTTGAAGCCAAAGATTTGTTACCTTAGACGCGTGTATACTGAGCTCTATGTCCGTCTCAGTGCTATTAGGCTTATAATATTTACACCTCCATCAGAGTATTAGCACTTTATTTTTTCAGGTTTTCACTCATTACATGAGATAAGAATCCAGTGCTCTATAACTTTACCAAACAAAAGAATAACTGATTTAAAAAATATATATATGTCTTTATTGATTTCAGAGAGAGGAAGGGAGAGGGAGAGAGAGAGAGATAGAAACATCAATGATGAGAGAGTCATTGATCAGCAGCCTCCTGCATGTTCCCCACTGGGGATGGAGCCCACAACCCGGGCATGTGCCCTGACCGGGAATCGAACTGGGATCTCCTGGATCATAGGTCAATACTCAACCACTAAGCCACGTCGGCCGGGCTGAATAGCTGATTTTTATAAACTGCTTACTCTGCTACGAGCTCTTTGTTAAGGAAGCCTTACCTCATTTAATCCCTGGGTCGGAGAGCATCTCTGGATCATGTTATAGGACTACATTCTGTTCTGTTAGTTATTAGAGAGAGAGGGAAGTTTAGGGAGTTGGAAAGGTCACTATGGAATAACATGTAGTACCCGAAAGAGAGGAATGGCATTCTTTCCAATTTCAACTCCCTCAAATAGAACTGTAGTAATTTCAATGAAATGTTATGAAAGCATAAAATCTCTTGATTATATGCTTCAAGGAATGCTAAGTCTAAGAAAGGCTGTGTGCCAATAACTCCTAAGTTCTAATTGATTTGGGGTTAATTTGTGGGTCTCCCTTATCATGAGCCACTCTTACTAGTTGTGACCTTGGACAACTACTTAATTCTCTGATTCTCAGTTTATTTGGCTGTAAAATGGCAGCAACCATGACAACCTTAAGAGGTTATAAAATAGATAAAATAACTTACCATTTGTAAAAAGCATATAGTTTGTAGCTTGGAACTTCACAGTCATTGAAAAATACATGTGTCCCCATTTTCTGCAGTCTGGCAATTATTCAATGAGTATTTGTTGGAGGTGTTGAATTATGTTGTTAATAAGCAAAATGGGGTGTAATATTAAAATAAAATTAGTCATTGCAGTTGGAAAGAGGGCTGAAACCTTTCAAACATTACTCTTTTTTCCTTTCCTGGTCGGGAAGCACTTTGAGGCCACATGTCCTGAAATGGCCAATTTTTTGCTTACTCGCTTGGTGTCTTTCCTAGCTCATGCCTAAGCACACTCCTGTGAAACAAACGCCCCCGGGTGGACAAGCCTGTCGATGAGAAAGGGGGGGGCTGCTCGTCCCCCCGGGCTCTGTGCAGGAGAGGCTTCTGCTCTGGGGGATGCTGAGGACACTGCCTGGCTCGGTCCCCTAAGGCTGGCCCTTGGGATGGAAGGCAGGGCTGGGAGGAACATGCTGGAGCTTATCAATACCCAGTTTTCCTCTCCCTCCTGGGTCCACAGAGGACTCCACCACCCAGCCTCCTTACCCACGAGTGGGGGGTCACATCTGGTTTCAGCCAGTGCTGCTGTGGCTCATGCAATACGTGTCACTCTGAGCCACAGCACAGGACACGCAGACAGGAGATCTCTGTGCTCTCTCTTCACCTCGTCTTGAGATGTCAGCGGCACCAGGTGAGAGTCACCTGCAACGCTGAGCTACGCACTGGGCACAGTTGCCCTGGAGAGCTGCTCAGACCCACAGTGGATTCTGAAAAAGTAAAATAAACGATTATAGCATGAAGGCACTGGAGTTTAGGGCTGTTGGCTGCTGTTTCATAATCTAGTGGATCTGACCTCTTCAGAAGGGTTGGAATGGGGTAGAGTAGTCCATGCTACCCACTAAGTGTCTGAAGGTTGTGCCAGACAAGTGGTCCTGTCTTACATTGTAGAAGTGAGGGGTGAGAAGGGAAGCGATGAATCTAGGTAAACTGCAATGGAATTGCTATGTAAAATGATTCCTGGTGACTTTTTCTGGGTTTTGAATTAGCCTGTAAACTTTCTGGATTCCAGACTTCTCAAGTAAATTTTATACTCTGCCAGGCTCAAAAGAACCCCCCCGAAGACCAGTGCTTTCCAAATGCCTTGAGCAGAAGCAGCTAATTAGGTGCCCATCCATGGCCGAGCTCCTTCGCAGGCTGGGAATGGTAACCATGAGACCTCAAGCTGTCATCTTCCTTCGCTCGAGGTGAACAAATTTGGGTCAGCATGTATGGACAGGGGGCTGAGCATCTCAAGTCGTGTGCTTGGCTCTGGGAAACAAAGATGAATGAGGCATGTGCCCTCCCCCCGAGAGAGAGAGCGATGCAGACATAACTGGCTACACAAGGTAGCCTGGGGAAGGGCTTCAGCAGAGGCACAAACAAAAATTCAGGGCACACAGGAGGGAGAGAGGACGCATTCTGATTTGGGGGTTGCTGGGAAGACTCTACATTGGAGCTGGTACTTGAAAGATGAGAAGGACCTTGACGGTTTTCTGTGAGATGTGAAAAGCAGCCAGTGGTGCATCTCTAGCCTTTTGGATTTTTATTTCTATGCTGCCGAGCACTAGCTCTGGAGATGTGTAATTTGGGCATTTTCAAAGCCCATGTAACCAGAGATCTGGGCTAATGGGAAGGAAGATAGTCATAACATTGTCACTGAATACAAGAACTTGTTGATATATTTTGTTAAAGTGCTCTTATCAATGATTTATTAAATTTTTTTTTTGCTTCCTGCATTAAAAAAAACTTGCTGCAGAATCTAACCCCCCCCCCCCCCCAACACCCAGCTCTGGCCCTTGGCAGCCTTCCTGAGTGGAGTGTGTTTTGCAGATGTGGTTGTTGACATAACAAATTTTGGAATTCAACAACAACGGATGCATGTAAGGGGGTAAAAGCCCCTGAACCAATCGTCCGTGGTATACAAAGGTCAGCGACTCCCGAACTGTGGTCCCCAGAACGTCTTTGGAAATATAAATAGATGTAACATTTTGTAAAAGGGTTATGTGCTGTGTTTTCAATCAGTATGCCAGCTATCAATTTATTACCTCTGAGTTCCAAATTCTCCCCTGAGGACAGCGCTAGCTCCATCAAGGGGCTTTAAGCTTTAATAGCGAGCATGTTAGGCTTGGTCAGGAGAGGGTGCTAGAGGGACATGGCAGGAGGGCAGGATGCTCCTCCTGGGTGCCGGTTGCGGTTTGCTCCTTCCAGCTTCCGATGCCCTTTTCAGCAGCACTCGGCCAGCTGTAAGCTCAGAGCACGCATTTCTTCAGCAAGCTCACAGCCCGGCCCAGCCCCCTGCCAGCCTCTCTGATGTGGACGTGGGCACTCGGGCTGGCACTGCCTGGGCACCCTCAGCACCCGCTGCTCTGCGCCCCGGAGGGGTGCTTCCCGCCCGCCCATCCGAGACCATGGGCCCGCTTTAGCTGGGGTGACCCTACCAACTTCTCAGCCCTTCGCAGCCACACCTTTTCCTTTGGAGCCTGCCTTGGGGGAGGGCCCTTTGATTTGGTCCCTACTTGGGTGCTACCCCTTGGCCCTCTGGCATTATTTATAGTTCCCTTCAGTCTTTATAGTTGTTCCAAGGTTATGTTGCAAAATTCTTCATAGTCAATCATTCTTTATATTAAACTCTCCCTGTTCAAGTTCATGTGTGGCTTCTGTCTCCCCACTGGATTCTGACTGTGATGTTACAGCAGTGAATGGCTCTCAAACATTTATCCTCAGGACCCCCTCAGACTCTTCAAATTACCGAAGACCCCGAAGAGCCCTGTTCATGCAGGCTATATCTATTGATATTTTCTATGTCAGAAAGCAAAACAGAGATATTTTAAACACATTTATTTATTAACTCCTTTAACATGATAAGCTATTTATGTAAATAATTAAAATTATATTTTTCAAAACAAAAAGTATTAGATGAGTAGTATTGTTTTATATTTCTGCACATATCTTTCCCGTCTGGCTTCATGAAGACAGCTGGATTCTCATCTCTGCTTCTGCAATCTGTTGTGATATGTTATCTTGAAATTTTATGAAGAAAATCTGGCCTCTCACAGATGGACAGTAGGGAAGGAAGGATTATGGAAATAGCCTTTTAGATAATTTTGGATATTCTTTGATGCAACACCAAAGCTCAACAGGTGGTCATTTTCAAGAGATTAATTGCAATGTAGAATCTGAAATTAAAGTCCATTGATGTAGCTTGTGCTTTGAGTGTCTTTTACCACGACTGATGTGTCATAGGTTTTCAATTAATACTCCCCGATGGATACATGAGCAAAAGAATGGAAAGCTACCCTGGAAGTAAGATCACTTTTTTTGTACACTTCCACACCATTTATCGTTTGTACCATTTAAGTGGCACTTATTGGAAGTGCCAATATCATCCTACTAAGTGGACGATCAATTGTTATAAAACAAAACTCTGACAGTTGCAGATGGTGGGTAATACTGGAGAGCATGTCCCATACGTAAGAATAGATTTGGATTTGTCCCTCCAAAATGATGGAAGACTTTTGAGAACAAATTAGAATGAACTAGTTCTAAATTAATTAATAATAAATACCCAAACCATTCCTGCTCCAATCCTTGCCCTCACAGCTGGAAGAAAGAAGCTGCTGCGGAGTATAATTGGACAGATAAGAGCCTTAAGTCCCACCATTGCACATCAGTGTGGCATCAAGTTAGGAGTAATAGCAGCTGCAGCTTAGACATACAGATGACGAAGCCTGTGAGCAACGGCAGACAGACAAACAGAGAACTCCCCTCAGTTGGCCAGCGAAACATGGTACACTCCTCCCCGCATAGCCTGGCATAGGATTGAATGTGGGGATTAGAGAGGGTCCCTGAAAAAGCAATATGATCGCTGTTAAGGTGCTGACCCCATGAAGAACTTTGCAAACGCTTAGATGGTCCTGGCTTTACATACATGTCCTGAGATGCTTCCGATAGAAAATTAGTTCATTTCTATAGTGGTTCGAATTTTTCACCCAGTTATTGGAAACAAAATAAATTTGGAAGTTCGTTCTGTTGAAGGGAAGACATCTGACATTATGGTGGACATTTCAATTAAGTTAAAAAGTTCAACATGGAATATGCAATTAGTCTTAACATAATAATACACATCCGATTCCTGGTGCCACACGGTATCAAGGCAAAACAGCATTTTTACTAAGTTATGGAGCCTGTGGAGTAAAGTTGTACTCTGAATTGGTTGTATGGTACATATAATTCGCAAGGTATCCAAATAAGCTGTGATATTCTAATTAACAGAGAGCTTTCCCTGTCCAATTTTATGCAATTTTTATACACGTTCAGTTTGAATAACTGAACTACAAAATTTTTGTGATTAAGCTAATGTTGGGTTAAAAACAAACCTAGCCCTGCGCAGGTGGCTCAGTTGGTGGGAGCGTCACCTGTACACCAAGAGGTTGTGGG
The DNA here is from genome assembly GCF_964146895.1 of Miniopterus schreibersii. Lineage (NCBI taxonomy): Eukaryota > Metazoa > Chordata > Mammalia > Chiroptera > Miniopteridae > Miniopterus > Miniopterus schreibersii. Next base: position 8,295,067 of record NC_138101.1, on the reverse strand, counting down.
TTCGATCCTCAGTTGGGGCTCATACAGGAGGCAACCAAATGATGTTCTCTCTCTCTCTCTCCCCCCCTCCCCCCTCCCTCCCTTCCCCCTTCTCTCAAAATCAATAAAAACATATCCTTAGTGAGGATTAAAAAAAAAAGCAAAAGCCCCCTATAATGGCAATATATGCCTTTTTTTCTTAGGCTGTCTACTAATAATCAAAAATTAAAAATGTTTGAATTTATAGGTAAGAGTCAGTCGAAACGCTCAAGAATTTTAAATTCATTAAACATAAAATGCAATTTGGAAAAACAGTGCAGGCAATTTTTGAAAACATGGAAAATGATAAAGCCATTAATTCGTTAGAAAATACTTCTGAAATTGTACTAGAGACAGATAAATTGAAGTATTTGATGTATAAAGAATAATTATCCTGTTTGTTATTTTAATGTTCAGAAAATCAATATAAAGAAAATTTCCTCCCATTTTGTTCTAATGATCATCAGTATTTTTTTCGAAAAATATATTTTTATTGATTTTAGAGAGAGGAAGAGAGAGGGAGAGAGAGAAACATCAATGATGAGAGAGTCATTGATTGGCTGCCTCACGAGCCCGCAAGCCTGGCACATGCCCTGATCGGGAAGCGAACCCCGATCTCCTGGATCAGAGGTCAGTGCTCAACTGCTGAGCCACGCCGGCCAGGCTCAAATTTTTTTTTTTTTTAAAGAAAAAAACACTTTTGAAAGCAGTGTTTGAATAGAACTATTTGACAGGTCTACCAATTTAATAAAACCAACTTGATTAGTAAACACATATTTCAAAAAGTGTATAATTTTAATTGAAAAAGCTTCTTACTGTAGAAAATGCCATAATTTGAAGGGTAATTATCGGGTCATTCTAGGGGTGGGAGCGCTCAGCCCCACTGGGAACCCGCGAGGGGGTGAGCGACGAGGGCCTCCCCCGGGGGAGTGAGAGCCGAGGCCGCGCAGGCAAAACCAGCGGTCACCCCCCAGTTCTAGGCCGGGACTCGCTTTTCTGTGCCTTGGGTGCTGCGGTTCCGCTTCCATTTTCCCTTCTCCCTCACTCTCTTAGCTTATCACGTTTCTTCCCCGTGGCCCCGTTGGCCAGGACCTCAGGGCAGATTCCTTCTGAGCCCTGCCAGCAGCCCCGAGGTTCTCCGCTTTAGACATTTCTAAAAGCTGCAACAGCCCACGGCTCAGTTCACTGCAGAACATACATGACGCTTAAATCATTGTTCTCAGCTGCAGGAGGAGACACAGAGCACGGCGGCTTTCAAACAAAGCCTCAGGAAGGAGGAGAGATCCTAAACGCTGGACGTGTAACCGGCATATGTCACTCCCGCCCTGGGGGGTCCCCTACAGTAAGTTGTAGCTGCCAAGGCAAAGCCGTCACTCCATTAATCATAAAGTAAGGGGGGAAAATGGGTATCGATCTGAAGCAGCTCCATCCTACTCGTTCAGTATTAATTGAAAGTTATTCCTCGGATACCATTTCAAAGAGGTCTTCGGAGGCCCCGTAGAAAATCACGTCTAAAATATTCATTCCAAGGTAAGTGAACTCAGAGTCGAGCTTCTATAAACAAGGTATTTTAAAACCTGAACTAGATTTCAGGTGAGTGACAGAATGGCTTCTGAGTTCTCTTTAGATCTCCTGGGTCAAGAACTCACCTGGGGGTGCAAACCGGGGCCGGTCAGAGGCATGTCCATCTGGCGTGAGGACCATGTGCTGCCCCCACCAGATTCGCTCCTTGTGAGAGCACATCCGTTCGTTCACTTGCTGACTTATTCACTCACTCTTTCTGAGCACCGGGATCTTGGTAGGACACCAATCTGGATATAATATCCTACTGATCTGGGTATAATAACATCTTGGGTTAAAAGCTTATATAATGCTGACTATATGCAATATATTGTTCCCAAAGCTTTCTACATATTAGCTCATCCAACCTTTGCTGCATCTTATGAGAGAAATGCGATCATCATCACCTCCACTTTATAGGAGAGGAAACGAACATAAACCACCAGTGGTCACCCCCGGTCACACATCTGGCAAGTGGCACAGCCAAGATTCGGACCCAGGCAAACTTGCTGTAGAGTTTGTGCTCTTAACTGCTGCTCTCTGCTATGTCTATTAAAATATATATATATTCTATCTATAGTAACATCTAAGATGTCCTTTGTGACTGTGAAACGGTTTAGCCGAGCATGTCTATCCCTACGCTCTACAACAAGAACCAAGGAAGTCATGCAGAGTCTGGAGAGGTGGTTTAGGTGGGACAGTGGCTCATGGAAGGATTCTGTCTAAACGTATTGACATCACATAGTAGACTTTCCACAGAGAGTTGTGGAATAAATATCTTTGTGATAATGGGAGCCAATGGCTATTGAGTACATATTATGTGGTCAGCCCTCTGCATTCTTTTTTTAAAAAAATATATCTTTATTGATTTCAGAGAGAGGAAGACAGAGGGAGAGAGAGAGAAACATCGGTGATGAAATAGAATCATTGATCTGTTGCCTCCTGCACACCCCCTCCCGGAGATCGAGCCTGCACCCCGGGCATGTGTCCTGACTGGGAATTGAACCTCGATCTCCTGGACCATAGGTCAGTGCTCAACCGCTGAGCCATGCCAGCTGAGCAGCCCTGTGAATCCTATCACTTGTTCCACATAACCACCTGTGAGGTGTGTGTATTGGCAGCATTTGACAGAGCAGGAGACTGAGGCTTAAATCCCTTGCCCACAGTCACTCTAGCTCGTAAGTGTGGGAGCAGCATTTGAATCCAGGACTGTATCACTCTAAAACTTTGTCTTCTTATCACCAGGCCAAGCTCCTGCCCATTACGAATGAAACAGGGCTTTGTCGAATGAATAGGAGTTTCTCATGTGGCCAACAAGAGTGACGAGCATTCCAGGTGGAGGGAAAAGCAAAGGCATTTTCAAGGTGAGGCTCCGACAGGTTAATTAATTTGCCCAAGGTGGCACAGTGGAGATTGAGAGTTTGAGTGTGTTGCAGAGCACTCATTAAGTGCCCAGGCTGGAAATGATGAAATGAGAAACTGGAAGAAGTTTCTCTTCTTTAAACCCCTTTTTCTTTTCCACTTGCTATGTAAAAGTGAAAGGACTATTGATTGGTAGGGCAGAATGTGCAGTTAGAAATGAGATTCCCGCTGAAAATCCTTTAAAGTCTCCATAATTAATTTATTTGGGAGGCGAAACAAGCTGTGCACGTGGAATGAGTTAAGATTATTAACAGGCCGGCCTGGGCTGTTGCCTGAGGCTGCACAGCCTGATGGGGGATGCCGGGATTTTAGGTCTGCACACCATAGCTCCATCACCCTTAAAATTGTATTCTCGGAATCAATTATTGATCACACCCTGGTTGGAGCGTCATCTTTCTTAGCTGCTGCAGCTCAGCTCTGATCCAGCTCCTGCCCCCTTTCCTGCCCTGTTGGGCTGAGCCAGGAGGAGGGGGCCTGGAGAGGGGGGCTGAGGGCACTTCAAGTCACGCTGACAACCCTCTACCCCGTTCCCCCACGTTGCTTCTCGGAGTAAATCCAGTGGAAACACTTGATTGCAGGAAATCCAGCCTCTGAGAAGCCCCTTATCACCCGACAGGATAACCTGGGTTAGAAATGATGCGTTAAATTCAAGAGGTGGCAAAACTAATCTACGCCGATGAGGTTTGGAACAGTGTTATCTGGGTGGGGGGAGTGTTGGCTGGGAAAAGGGTGTCGGGGGGTTCTCCGGGGAAACAGGAACGTCTGCCGTGAGCCTGAAGGTCTCCTGGTGCAGTGAAGCTCTGAAAGGCTCCCTTGAGTTGAAACTGCAGGGCCAGCAGGCCTTAGCTCACTCACGTGGGGAGGCGGGAGGTGGAAATCCTGCTTTAGGCAGAAGGCGGATCAGTGGTAACGACTGAAGGCAAGAGACAGCCCAGCACCTGCGGACCTGCAGGTGAGTCGGCCCGGCTCCAGGGAGTGGGACCGTTGACGGTGACTTCTGACTACACAGGGGCCAGTCTTGAAATTATTAAAGGGCCAAATATGGAGGTAGAGTTAAAAAAATAATAAAAATTGCCTTTATTCAAGTCTACAGAGTAAGAACTGCAGTGAAATTAGGAAGGTGGTGGGAGTAGAGGGCCAGAGTTATCCCTTCCAGGATGGTTTGTTAATAGGTATGAGGCTAAGATGATGGTGCACGTATTCAAACTTGGCAGTGGAGGAATTTAGGAAACAGCTTTATATATTTCTCCCCCAAGGGGAGAGATACAGGTGGGAGATTCTGCATCAGCCAAATTTGTTTTGATTTCTTTCTGTTGGAATGTATCCCCCACCCCCTGGCCAGCTGCAGTAGGAAGTGACCTTGAGAGTTGGGATGGAGGTTATTTTAATGTAAATAGAACGTTAGAAAAAATCCTTCCAGGAAGCAGGACTCAGACAGACTCTCTGACAGGTCTGAGATTTTATTGTATTAAGTGGGTCTTCCTGGGAAAAATGCGACTGAGTCTGGCCACCTCTCACCCTGACACAAGCTTTCTTCAGGGAGGGACATACGAAATGTCATTATGGAAAGCAGAAGGCCCATTAAGAACCCTCTGATAGAGCTTTTATTTGGTTGGCCCTTTGCTAATTTAATAAAGATTGCATATCCCCAGTGGCTGGTACTCAGAAACTTGAGATGTTAATTCCTGAAGGGCTCAGCAGAGTATTTTAAAGGAGAGCTGGAGACGCATTTCCCGATTTCTAGAGAGGGTGATGGGCCTGGCTCATGTTCCAAAGGAAAAACCCTGTGCACCGAGAGAACGGTGGACGCAATGTCATCGGCCTGGGTTGGAGTCCTGACTTTGACCCTTTAGGGCTATGTGACTTGTCTGAGTGACTTCACATCTCTGGGCCTCAGTTTCCTCTTCTATAAAGCACCTCTGCTTTCTATAGCAATGTCTACTTTCTAGAATGGCAAACATTGAATAAAGCAGATAAAATGCTCAACCTGGTGCCTATAACACTAAGTAGTCAAGTGAGTCGGAGCCGAGAGAGAGGGCGATGGCCTGGGGCCCGGTGCACTGCAAGGAGAGCTTTGCTCAGACGGGCAGCTCTGGCCGTTGGTCTTCAGGATTGGGGCTAGAGGCTCCAGTTAGGTCTAAGCCTTGGCCATGAGTCCCAGAGACATCTGGGGAACTGGCCTTTGTTTTAGTTCCACGCTCTAAATTCAGCAAGTGTAACATCTGGACCAGGCTGCATTTGTCCGGGGAGGCTGCGGGTGATTAATGACTGTGCTTGTGCTTGACCATACAGTGTTGTAGCACATTTTCAATCACACGGTGAATTGTGTAACTCCGAGATTGATGAGGTGCACCTGCTCCAGGTGCAGGGGCCTCCAGGAGACATCCAGGGCGCCCCCAGCGTGGGGCGGGGCAGCTGAGCTGCTGGGAAGTCAGGCTCCTTTTGCAGTTGTTTGAGTATGAAATTCAAAATATGTGGAAAAGTCTCTTAGGAAATCAGATTTCTTTGTAAGAGATATATATATATATATATATATATATATATATATATATATATATATATTTTTTTTTTTTTGCATGGCTGGAGCCTCCTGTGTGTGATGTCCAGTCTATTATGCATTCCTTGATGCTCTGAAGTGATCATTTTCAGGTTATCTTGGTGACTGCTTCATCAGGTAGAGGGGGATCTGTGTGTCACCGCTCTATTGCTAGAATTATTTCAAACCCCACGCCTGGGTGGCCCTCTGGAGTTGCCAAAGAAGCAATAGAGGCACAAAACCATATTATTCTCAACACCTCAAAGAAACTCATGTCCATAGTCGCCCACCCTTAGGTGGCACAGACACAAAAGACCACAAAATTTATTTTCTCTTGTTAGGAATGTATCAGCAGAATAACATGGTGATTAAAAATAGGGCTCCTACAGTCAGATTTAGGGGTGTTTTTTAAAAAATATTCTTTTATTGATTCTTAGGGAGAGAGGAAGGGAGAGGAGGAGGAGAGAGAAACGTGGATGTGAGAGTGAACCATCCATCAGTTGCCTCCTGCACACCCCCTCCAGGAGACTGACCCCCACAGCCTGGGCATGTGCCCTGACAGGGAATTGAGCCAGCAGCCTTTAGGTGCATGGGATGACACACAACCAACTGTGCCCGCACTGGCCAGGGCCAGACTTAGGTTTGAATCATGGCTTGGCCACTCGTCCGTGTGACTTTGGGGATATAGCTTTTTGGGCCTTGATTTTCTCATCAATAAAATGGGAGAAATAATAGTCCTGACCTTGTAGGATTGTTGTGAGGACTCAGGGAGTTAGTGCACAGAAGTCACATAACATAGCGCATGGTGGTCAGTGGGTGCTCCATTCACACTGGCCCTCTTTATTAATGAGCCCCATCTTATGTTGTTCTTACAGAGAATTGATGTTCATCTGTGTCTTTGTCTAAAATAATAAAACTTTGGAAAACGAACCATTCCTTCATAAACAGCATTCATTTACTAGTTTGAATCTGTCAAAATTTGGGATCTAAGTAGGAGAAATAAAAATGGGGCTTTTGGTGGTTAAAAAAAAAAAGGAATCACTGACCCATAATATACACGGGAGGTTGCAAAGCACAGATCACAGGTGAAGGTGGCCTCCAGAGGACTTTGATGTGGACAGTGTTTGTTTGGGGTTAAGCTTGATTTAGCTGCTAATGTTTAAGAAGCAAAATATTTCACATAAAAATTAGCATATCTTTTCGGCTTGTGTCTGGCCTGTTTTACTCCTACATGTTATCTGCCTGTGGAAGGCACAACCATGGTCCCCCAAAGATGTCCATGTCCTACTTCCTGGAACCTGTGAACATGTTAGATTACCCTACAAATTTAATTTTAATTTGTTACCCTAACAAATTAAAGTTGTAGACGGAATAAAGCTTACTGTTTATCTGACCTTAAAATCAGGAGACTATCCTGGATGGTCTGGGTGGGCCAATGTCATCACAAGGGTCCTTATAAGTGGGAGAGAAAAGACAGAGGGCAACGTGGTCATGGAAGAACAGTTAGAGGGATGCCACGCTGCTGGCTTCAAAGACGGAGGAAGAGGCCATGAGCCAAGTCATGCCGGCGGCCTCTAGAAGCTGGAAAAGGCAAAAAACCAGATTCTCTCCTGGACCCTCCAGAGAGGGACGCAGCCCTATCGACACCTTGATCTCAACCTGGTGAGGCCGTGTTGGACTTCTGACCTCCAGAACAGTAAGATCATACATTGTATTGTTTAAGCCATTAAATGTGTGGTAATTAGTTATAGCAACAATAAAAAATGAATACACTGCCCGGTCCCCTATTTATCCAAAAATAGGCTAAAACTGTTTTTGCCTGTTCTTAATCTTCGTGTTTCGTATGTTACTCTTTTGAAGTGCTTCATAATCCTGGCAAAGCCACTAAGCCGAACAGAGCTGCGGGAGCTCCTGGCTTCCCTGCTGGAAAAAGGCAATCAGGGAGTGTTTGCTGCCTTTGATGTCAGCGTATGTGGTGGCATCTGTAAAGGACTTCCAGCTACACAAGAGAATGGTGCTTTTGATATTTAGAAAAGTACTGAGTGGTAAGAATTACTGTGGACTGTTGTGTTCCCTACTGTTGGGAGATTAGCCCTAGATTTCATGTGGTTTGGAGGGGCTCAGCATTTCTCTCAAAGAAAGATTGCCTGGCTGGCTGGGTGAATTCAGCAAGGAGGGGACGGTCGTCTGAAAAGGTGTGGTTTCATTTGTCTCTGCATAAATGATTGTGACAGTGAAGACCCTTGGAAGGAACTGGGACAGAGTGAGGTAGGAAGAAACACAAGTCTTCTGAAGAGACCCCGGAGCAAGGGGCAAGGGCCTTTGGAGCAGACGGTGCCAGAACCTAGTGTACATTAGAAGTGTGGAAGGATGTGAGTCCTGTAGGCAGAGAGGCAGCCAGAGAACCTTTGGGAATGGGATTTGGACACCAATTCCTGTGTGTGGAACTTTTCCCCCAACCGACAATTAATTCTCTGACACCAGCTGGGTGTCCTACAGCTCAATTCAGTTCTGACAGTCTACCTGGCAGTAGAGTCAGGTCCCACGGGTTAAAGGCTCTGTTCTACAGGACTGAGCTTCTCCTGCTCTTGGCCCTCCTGGTTCTTGGTCTTCAGACCTCGAGTAGAATCCATACCATTGGTTCTTTGGATTTCAGGCCTTTGAGATACCCCGCTGGCTTTCCTGGGTCTCCACCTCGCGGATGGCAGGTTGTGGGATGTAGCGTCCATAATCGTGTGAGCCAATTCTGTAGTTAAGTCTTTTCCTGCTTATCTGGGTTTACCCCATTGGTTCTATTTCTCTGGAGGACCCTGGTTAATACAGCAGGGGACAGTGGACATCTCTCCCGTGTGGAGACTTAGGAATGAATGAACGTGGGCTCCTCACGTGTCCCGTAAGCTGCGGGGTTGTGTTTGGCAGAGGCGTCCTTGAAAAAACAGCCTCATGACAGCTGGGTTAGGAGTCACTCTGATGAAGGCCGAGGTCTCTATGAGATGGGGCTCTTGGTTTATGTTTATTTTTGGTCTTAATCTTGAACAAATCATGATATTCACGTCACCTTGGGATAAGTGGAATTGTGACATCACAATGTGCTCTTCTGGCGTCATTTACTCTATTTCATATTCTCTCAGGTTTCTGACTGTTTTCATACTCTGGTAGGATGCTGGGAGTTGCACTGGGCTGGGAGAGGGGCCGATCATAAGGCAGGGACGGGCCTGCTGCCCACGGTCTTTTCTGTCCGACCCTCCCCCGGGCCTCCCCCCCGCCAGCCGCTGCCTGGTCCCGGGTCTCAGCATGGAAGTTCAGAGTGTTCCTCTGTGCGGAGGAGATCTCCCGGAATACTATTTTCCTTCTATTGCTAAGGCTTAAAACCTGGGAACACGGAGACCCTTCAAATACAGAATCTTACGTTCCAATGCTTTGATTGCTACCAAATCCAAAAGTTTGAAATTCACTTCAGAGGGTAAATTTTGCCACCACGAGGAATGTTTATAATTTGTGTCTCAAAGGCATGTGACTTTAAAATTCCTTTCTGTCTCTCTAGCATTTGCACTGTGAGACTGAGCTCTCCTCGGATACAACCCAGTCCCCTCCTTCAGTGTGACAAATTCCAAATGCATTTTTCTAGATACACACACACACCAGCATGATCTGCCAATGACGTCTTAAAGCCAGCTTGACCGAGGAGGTTTAGTGACCTGAAATAGCTTGAGCAGTGGTGTTCACAGGTTTGTGACTTAAGCCCAGGCTTGAGTGTGACTGGTCTGGGGAGCAGGGGGAGATCACACACGCAATAACCACTCGAAGCAGAGAGACCCTGGGCCAGACACTGTCTGCCCTTCAGTCCTCCCCTGTGGCTGGTAGTTCACCAGGTAGGAGCGAAAAGATTGTGGGACTTTATACTAAACAGAAAACAAGCAAAGCATGTACAAGTCTGATAAGAATTACCTCTTGCAGAGGCAGAATTTACCTGAAGTCTTTGGGCATAAGGAGGGGATTCCAGCTCCTGGAAGGAGCTGCTGAAATGAGATTTGAAAGTGAATCCACAGGCCCGGCTCAGTGCACCGATTTATGCTGACAGTTCTGAGCAGTGTAATCACTGTCATTTTTCTGCCTTGAGCTACTGCCCCTGGCTTCTGGGAATAGGGCTGGAGTATTTCCCACTCGGTGACGTTTATTTACCACCCCCCATTCATAGCAACGCTCACCCTTCATCTTCCATCCCTCAACCTCCATGGAATCTCGCTTTTAAAAAGAGGCCCCAGTCCCGTTTTCAAACGTTAACACTAAAGTATGAATCAGGTGACAAAGATTCATTTTTACAATTATTGAGGTAGATTTTCAGGTCTCAGGCAGCTGGGAAACCGCTGACAGTTTCTGATCGCAGTAAGCATCTGGGCTGAAACGAGATGGTAGTCCAGGCCCGCGGTGCCTGCCCTGTGGTGAGACAGGTCTGTGGAGTGAGCCCATGGTGAGAAGCTCTGACTCATGACTGCATCGTGCTGGGAGTCTTGCCCTGAGAAGATGGCCTTATTGGAGGTGAAGTTCTCATCGGCGTGTATGTGCATGAAGCACCCCTCCCCGATCTTCAGTCCTGTCCTGACTCTGGCCCAGGGTTGGTGGCTGTTGGGCACTTGCTTACTCTTTCGTTAACTCTACGAGTTGAGGGGCCTGCTCTGTGGCAGTGTGCAGATGAGTAAGAGCCGGTCTTGGCTTCTGTCAGCATCACCATCCTCATCTTCACCATCACCATCACCATCACCATCACCATCACCATCACCATCACCATCACCATCACCATCACCATCACCACCCTCATCTTCACCATCACCATCACCATCACCATCACCATCACCATCACCATCACCATCACCATCACCATCACCATCACCATCACCATCATCATGGAAATCGCCTTCGTCCTGATTGTTGTTCCTAACGCTCACTGGGAGTCGTCTCTGTCCAACGCTATTTTAAGGACTTTAGAAGTATAATCTTATTTAACTTTTACGACACAACAAATTAGATATCATAATTCCCACTCGGTAGTGAAGCACCTGCATCTCGGGGTGGTGAAGCATCTTGTACTAAATCACAAAGTGAGTGACAGGCAGGGGACTTTAACAGCTATCTGTTTGACTTCAAAGCCTGTATACTCAAAACCATGCCATGTTGCCTCTCTTAGAGGTCTAGCTAGCTAGTTTTCTAAATAGAGGTTTTGTCATGACCCAACTCAGTGGGATTGGTAAAACCAGATTAAACAAAAAACTTCCTTAAGGTTGCTTGCTGAGATGAAGCGATGCTCTTCTCTGTGATTTAATTAATTAGGGTGCATCTAGCTCTCACTGCAGTCGGTGGAATACAAATGTTTTAGAACTTGACATTACTGTTTGGTTTCTTGCTGCTTTGACTCTGTAAATCTTCAGATTATATATTTGCAGTGTTTCCCTCCTTCCTAATGGGGCATTCTCATCTCATACATGGCTATTTTATTAATTTTCTTGACTTCAGGACAGGAAGAGGTTGGGGAAATCTTTAGCTCAAAGGATTTCATAACATTGGTGGCTCGCAAATTTTATCTGTGAGCTACTTTCTGCCAGACTATCATTGTTTCTCGACAATGTTCAGGAGCTTGGCCTGTGTCCACTTATTTACTTTATAACAGAAACCCTGGATTAAGGTATAAGGAAAAAATCATCCTGGGGATAGGCCTAAAAGAGAAGGGGAGCTTTGATCAGAAGAATGTTTAGGTGAAAAATATAAACTGTCATTTGCTCTAGCTTTAGTTTTTATCCTAAAAAAATGACAGGGGTTGAGTCTTAAATATGAGAATTATTTTATAAAAAAGGAGAGAATTGTTTAAAATTGAAATTGAAACATTTGCTGGTGAGGGTCCCTTGGTTATAGTGAAATCTGGGAATGTGTTTTCTAAGCTGAGAGAACTTCTGGGTTCTCCTTATACGCACCCTAAATTCCTTTGGTGGGTTCAACATTCGGGGATGGGTGGGAGAGGGTGGGAGCTTAATCAATGGAACAAGCTAGTATCTCAAGCCCATTTGCAAACACCCCATGGGAGTAGGAATTCTCCTGTCTCTGGGTCCAGAGTTTTCTTTCTTGCAGTGGTGGCGATGGAGTAAAGCTGTGAGGAGCTCTGGGCTCACGGACATTTAAATTATTTACACTCACTGCAGCCTTGTCAATGGAGGAGGCATTGTAGAAACTCAAGGACTTAGATACAGTGCCTGATCTGACAATCAAGTTTGTTTCCCTGTGATCCCATCCTTTCCCCTGCACACCCCCTCCCAGACTTCTTCCAAGCCCCTCTCCTAAGCTAATTGCCGAAGGTTGCCTTTAGGTCCAGTTTCCTTCATTTGCCTTGTTGCCAAGGCAACTGGGTTAGTTGCCTGTGCTTTTTCAGCGTTAACTGGATGCTCTGTTCAATTTCCTTGGTCATTTGTGGAGGGTTGTTTCTATGCTGCATGACCTTTTCAAAGCTTTAAATGACCCAGAACACTACAAATCTCATTGTCCCCAGGCTAATAGGTCACTGGGAGCCTAGGGACAGAAGGGTCTGAAAAGACAGATTGGAGCAAGGCAAGTTCTGTTTGTCCCTATGGTCTGAGGTCTATGCACCAGGCCTTAGGCATAATGGGCCACCTATAGCAGACATCATGCTCCCGTGGGGCAACCCTGGCACTTGGGATTCTTTACACAGCCATCTTGCCCCTGCCTGGCATCGGCCTCTTGCTCTGGGTCCCAGCAAGTGTACAGTCCCCATTCCCTCCTTTCAGGCACCAAGGTCCTGGGGCCACCTAGCTTTGCTACTGAGCAGGTAGCCCAGGCCCTGGCATGTGGCAACATTTGCTAATATTTGTTGAATTGTATGTGAAATAATCAATTCTTCCCTTTAGCTTCCTGAGACCTAAGTAACCAATATATCAGTGAACAAATCTTTATTAAGCCCTGTGTTAGTTTGTTCAGGCTGCTATAACAAAATATCATACCCTGGGTAATTTAAAGAACAGACACATTTGTTTTCTCACACTTCTGGAGCTAGTGTCCAAGACCAAAGTGTCTCCAGGTTTGGTTTCTTCTGGGGCCTTTCTTCCTGGCTTGGAAGTAGCTGTCTTCTCTCTGTGTCCTCACATGGTCATTCCTGTTGTGTCTTTTGGTGCCCAAATTTCCTTCTCGTGTAAGGCCCCAGCCAGGTTGAATGAGGGCCCACCATAATGGCTCATTTTCACTTAATCACCTCTTTAAAGGCCCATCTCAAAATACAGTAACATTCTGAGGTCCTGGGGGTTAGGACTTCAACATATGAATTTTGGGGGGGACACAATTCAGCTTATAACAAGCACCCACTGTTTGTCAGGATCTGTTCTAAGCTCTGCAAGCAAAAGGAAGAGTGATTTTCAAAATTCTTGACAATTGCTATGGAATGGATACTGAGCATTCAGGGCCGACCAGGCCAAGCAGAAAGGCCTGTGGTACTTAATTCATGTACACATATTTGTGCCCACTGGCTTGGTCTGGGCCCCAGATGTGGCATCAGATAGTCCCAGTCCCATCCAACTTGTAGCCTAGTAAGAGAACTAACTGGAAGAGCATTTCTAAGAGTGCTGAGTGTTGGGAGGGTGGTTTCAGGTACTATGGAAGTACAAGGGGGACTTCACCTCTTGAGTGTTTGTGAGGGTAGGGAACCATTCCCTGAAAAATGCTTCCACTCTTGGCCAAAGTTTTCATGCCCAAGGCCTCTTACACAGACACAGGTATTATGTCCCCTCCTCCCTGGAGAGATGGATGGAAATCTGGTTTCTTTCTGCCCTTTGCACTCCTCTCTTTCAGAGGAAGAGTGACAGATAATACCTGAGAAGATAAAATTAGGGGGTTACCTTATGTTTTGCAGAATGGTGTGGAATATTAAGGATTAAATAAAAAATAGGTGGGGTAGCAAAGTAGGCTAAAGTAAGGGAATGGGCACAACAGGACCGGAGTAATGAGGGTAGAGGAGCCCTATTAAGAAGACTCAGGGAAACTTATTCATCATAATAGTAGCTAACGCTCATTATGAGTCTCCTCTGCATTCAGCCAACATTTATTAAGCACGAGCTACGTGAAAGGAACTATTTTGGACATTGGGAAGATGCAGCAGATAGCAGAGAAGGCAGTTACTTTTGTGGTGTTTGCAGTCTAGGGGGCTAACTTCTTTTAAATGCGACAGTGGGTGCTGCCTTGTGCCACTCAGCTCCCCCTGCGGGACAGAGGCACTCATTCCTCCAGCTGCGGGCTCCCGGGAATTGTCCTTGGCTATTGTCATGTAGGGTCATTCTCCCTCCTGGGGCATCCTGCATCCAGTGATTAGTAGAGGAAGGATATAAAGGGCCATTTAACCTAATGAACACGTCAAAGACCTCTGAATACCACGGAGGTGGCATCTCAAAGATTTTGCTCTATAATGTTGTCATTGGTGTTAATTTTGAAATTACCTATAATTTTGGTTTTGATGTTTACCTTTACTCAGAAGTTATTTAAAAGAGCTCTTTAAAATTTCCAAATGGTTATTTTGGGGTTAGACGCTGCTGATTATCTTTTGTTATAAATTTCTATTGCCATTGAATTGTGGAATAATCTGTAGTTTTAAAACTTGCTGAGATTTTGTGTGTCATCTTTATATTTAAATGTTTCATGAGTGTATAAAGGGCCAACACTTTGTCTCAATTCCAGACAACTCCAGAAGGGCTATCCCAGCTCCAGAGCTCCCATGGGATGGGCTGAGGGCCCTGTTGTGACTGTATCACATCCCCCCGTCAATCAATCCTGTGTCCTTCACTAGGTGACGCTTTGGGTGGGACACTCTAAAAACTTCCTGCGGCAGTCTCAGCCTTAGAGTCTCAGATGGGAAACCTGACCTAAGACACATGTAAAAAAAAAAAAATACCACCCACAACCCACATTTTCTGACATTTTATTATATCCATTTTAGGAAATTAAGGCTTAAAGAGGTTGAGCAACTTGCTCCAGAGCACAGAGTTTTAAGGTGTCGGAAACCTTTCTGCCTGATACCCTTAAACGTGGCTAGGAAGCTGGGCCTCAAGGGATGAGCAAGACCTAGGCAAGCGTGGGTTTTGATGATGGCTTCTCCCAGCTCCCAGGAGATCACTCAATGGGCTCAGTGCCTGCGTAAGAATCAAGTCATTTACTATCGATCCTGAAAAGCCACAGCTCTCTTTTCCTAAAGTGTCTGTGAATGCAGCATATTGATTTCAGAAAGACAATCTAAGCCAATTCTTTAAAAGCTATGAAAATATAGCTTTTATTAAAAACTTGAATCTATAAAGCCATTTGGATTTCTCATGATTGTGTTCTAACTGCTGACTCTCATCCAAGAAGAGCAAATGCTAACAAAGGACAGAAAGGGTTGATATTATTGAAAGACTTTATAGATGTGAGGCTGAGTTCTCTCACTAAAGCACTGAGGGCTTCTTAAATCTGTGTGCGTGCGTGCGTGTGTGTGTGTGTGTGTACTTAATAGCCCACAACAGCTTTTTCTGTTGATTACGTCACTTGAGTCACACGAAATCTGGCAGGTAGGTTTTGGTGTCCCTGTTTTACAGACAAGGAAACTGAGACTGGGAGGGATTCAAGTGCCCTGGTTTTATAATTGCTGCTCTTATTTCTCCATTCAAAAGACTAGTTTTTATTGTATTGATCGACTTTTAAAAATTAATTTTTAATTTACAGTTTATTTTATATTCCATTGATGTATATTTTATTTTATTATTATTATTATTATTTTAAAAATGTATCTTTATTGATTTCAGAGAAAGGAAAGGAGAGGGAGAGAGAGAGAGAGAAACATCAATGATGAGAGAGTCATTGATCGAGCCCGCAACCGGGGCATGTGCCCTGACCGGGAATCGAACCCCGATCACCTGGATCCCAGGTCAACACTCAACCGCTGAGCCACGCCTGGCCAGGCACCATTGATGTATATTTTATATATAGAGCAGGGCAAAAGTAGGCTTACAGTTGTAAGTACACAAAACACAGAGTTTATTCTTGTATTATTATTTATTATTGTATTATTTTCCATACAAATGACTATAAGCCTACTTTTGCCCCACCCTGTATTATGCTTTTCTTCACCTTTCTCTGTATTTACTTTTCATTTTTAATTTCTTAAGTTTAATACTTAGATAATTTAACCTAATGAACACATCAAAGACCTCTGAATACCACGGAGGTGGCATCTCAAAGATTTTGCTATATAATGTTGCCATTGGTGTTAATTTTGAAATTGCCTATAATTTTGGTTTTGATGTTTACCTTTACTCAGAAGTTATTTAAAAGAGCTCTTTAAAATTTCCAAATAGTTATTTTGGGGTTAGATGCTGCTGGTTATCTTTTGTTATAAATTTCTATTGCCATTGAATTGTGGAATAATCTGTAGTTTTAAAACTTGCTGAGATTTTGTGTGTCACCTTTATATTTAAATGTTCATGAGTGTTTAAAAATGTTATATTTTCTGTTGTGATTTGATTAAGCTTGTAATTGTGAAATTCAAATCTCCACTTCCATATAGAAATACAATAATTTTAAAAGAGATTATGTATTCATCCATCCTAGTGCTTCTATGGATTATTTAGTTTCTGCTTGCCTTCCTAACAATTTTACTTTATATATTTTGAAATTATGTTGTTAAGTACTGTTGTAGGTATTTGGTGGATTTTAATTTTTAGCAACATAACAATTTCTGTGTCTCACTTAATGTTCCACCCCACTGAATTTTATTACACCTGAAATTAACACTGATGCTATTTCCTTTTGAGGAGGACAGTTTGGGGAATAGTATCCTAGCATTTGCCCGATTTATCTTTCTCCAACATCTTATTCTTAAACTTCTGAGGTCTTATTTTAATGTGATTCCTACAAAAAGCATAGAGATAAGTTTTATTGTTTGTTTGGTTTAGTTTGGTCTTCATGACCAATCTGGGAGTTTCTGTATGATGAATATAACCCAAGAATACTTGTTGTGATTAATGATACATTTGACCTTATTCTTACTATCTTATTTTATGTTCTCTTAGTTCCTTTTTTTTCTTCCCTTTGTTAAATTTACAATATTTTTGTTACATTTTTCCTCTCTAGTTCTTTGGAATACAAACATGCAATTTATATCTTTCTAGTAGGTTTTTGAAATTATCGATATACATTTAAACATATATAAGAATCAACATCTAGCATTATTCTCAGTGTGCTTAATCTGCCACAGTGTTCAGTTATCTAAACCTGTTACCATGAGACTGTGGTTCCTGGTTGCTTGCATTTTATGAAACAGTAATATTTCTGAAAAATAAATTTTGTTAAATAAGGACATTAAATAACAACAACCCTGCTTGTCATCTGTCACCTCCCATTGCCACCATTCATAACAGACAGGGTATTTTAATGCCAACCAACTACGGAGAACGTAATAACGGATAATTTGAAAAAACTGAATAAATATGTATGTAGCTTTATAGAAAAATCCATGTTTTTTCATTTCACTGTGGAACTATGAAAACTCCCTCATGACCTGATACTGGAATGAAGACCGGCTTTGGGAATCATAGGCTCATAACTCATCTTTTCCAGTCACATTTTCCTCCCTCCCATGTCCCACTGTTTTGTTTCTGGAATATTCCAAGCCTTCTTCCTTGCTTGCTGCTTTCCTTCCCTTTCTGCCTCCCTTCCTTTCATTCTTTCTTGCTTCTGTATATTTGCAAATAATTTTTATCTCTTCCTGAAATATCTTTCCTGAAATAAACAGAGGTGACATTTTATATGAGGGATAGATTTTTTTAGAAGAATTTACATAATTCAGAACTAACATAATTCAAGATTAATTTTCTCACAGGTCTGACATAACTATTTCTGATGGCGGGTATTTCTGTTTAACAACTCAAGTGGTAATGGTGTAAACCCTGCCTGCAATTCATTGGCATAACAGCAGTGAAAATAAACAAGTCCCGATGAATTAAACAACAGTTTGGAAATTGCATCATTTAAAATTTTGTGCATGAGTTGGGACTTTATTAATATCACTGACTTCCAAATTAATTTAATGCTGTATAATATGCATTGCCCTTTATTTTAACCCCTTCTCTGATTTCTTATCAGTGCTCGACTGTACCTGTGATATCACTGCAGTAGTTGGATCGGGAACCTGCACCCACTCTCCCCAGGAGGGCAGATGCTGTTCTGATGGGTGTTGTCTCAGCCCTGATTGCCCAAAGTGCATGTTTAGCTAGTAAGAGTACAGAGCCTCAGGGGAGGGTGGGCCTATGTCCGTTTTTCCAGGGACAGCCCTGATTAATCACCTTAGCCACCACGTGGTCCCCGCCTTCAGGGCTCACTAGCAGCAGGGCCCCTCGAGGGGACCCGCTCTTTGTGCATCTGTTTCCAGGTGGCAAACTCACCTGCACAGGGCCTGCCACATTTTTTGGTCTTGCCTGGGTCCCTGCACCCGAGGGGATAAGTTAGGGATGCTCTGTCCCACAGACCCTGCCATCCAAGATTCAGGGCAAGGGATGAACTTTTCTAATGCAGCATCTGCCTGAGCAGAGGTGCGAGGTGATCCCAGGGCCTTCCCTGCTGCTGGGAACAGCGCGCTGGGCTTTCCCGGCCTGAGCCTGCAGCGCCCTCCGTAGGGTGGGGGAGCCCTGAGTGTGGATTCAACAGCCCAGCCCCGTGTCTGGTGGCTGCGTGGCAGGCAGGGGACCCTTTCCCCACCTTCCCGGGTGCTGCTCCTGGAGCTCCCGGGTCCGGCCTTGTTTGTATATGTTTCAGGCTCAGTGCCAGCAAACCTCGAAGCTCAATATCCCTGATTAAGTGAAATTGCTTTCTTGTTAAATCATTACCTCTAAATAGACGTCGTCCTTCTGGCTAAATGAACTATCTTCCTGACTGTGTATTAAGTGTCATTTTCCCCTCTGCGTGCATGGGGACCATCTGGCAAACGCCACTTATTGTGTCCCTTCTGGTACCTGCAGGCAGATAGCGTTACCCTGAAATTCTGTTTCTCTGCATTGAAAAGCCACAGTACATCCAGCATTGCCCCGTTGAGCTTCTGTAGTCCCACAACTGAATCATTTTCTTCTTTCCTGGATCTTTTTCAATTATTTTTGTCATCCTTCTGTACATGTGGAGACCAAAAAAAGGGAGCCGGGTCCGGGGAAGGGCCCTCACTGGCCTTTCATATGCTCACCGCTCAGCTCGACCCTGATCTTCCTTCTAGACGCGCTGCTCACTCCTCCGGTTCGTGTCCATTGCGTCCCCGTGGGCTTCATTCCCTTTCTAAGTCCTCGCAGGTCCTCGGCCCTCTTGTGCCTGTGGGTTTCTTTGTTTTCCTTTACAGCCTAATAGCTTATACTTAAAGCCTATTGAACTGCAGCCTTGATTTTGGGGTTTGTCGAGGTCACAGTCAACTTGACAAATAATATTGTGGGTTTTTAGCAAGTCTGTCCAAATCTTCATCAACTATGTTGGTTGCTACCAGGAACTGATTGTTATGTATTTGTTTGGTACTTTATTTTGGAACTGTAGTATCTGATACAGTAGCTGCTAGCCACATGTCAACATTAAACATTTTTAATAAAAAAAAAATTCAGTTTATCCCACTAGCGACATTTCAGGTGCTCAGTGGTCACACGTGGCCTGGGGCTACCACACTGGACAGCACAGAGGTACATTTGCATCACTGCAGAAAGTCTCTCAGACAGAACCGGTCCAGAAGGTTTTCCAGTTTGAAGAATAGTTTTGGTAAAGGAAAGGGGCCACGTTGGTGACCTCAAATCACAGAACCTGAGATTCTGAGATTATACTCTAGTCTAGTAATCCCAGTATTTTTACTTCTAAGAGCCTATGTATAGATTTTCCCATTAAAAAGTCCTGTCTTGCAGGGTTTTTATTAAATAATAGACAATATTTTCCCTCACTTGTTAATTCAGGGCATAAACAAATATGATGCCATCTGTTAGGAGGTAGGTAGGACTATATTGAGCCGGTATAATCCTAGACAAAAATTTAAAAAATTGTTCTTAATTTTTATATGAAAGTCTAGAAAAGGCAAATCTGTAGCTATTGAAAGCAGTTTAGTGGTTGCCAGCGGCCAGGGCCTCGGATCAGCAATGACCACAGAGGGAACAAGGAAACCTTTAGGGGTAGTGGAAATGTTCTATAGCATACACATTTGTCAAAACTCAGGGAAATGTATACCATAAAACTGCTAATTTTGAAAATGTAAGTTTAGCTCAATAAAGCTGATTAAAAGAAAAAAATTAACTGTTAGCATTTGTTTTTAGTTTTGGGGCCTTACCACAGGTGAAGGTGTATTTTACCTTCTAAGCCTTGAATTTCTGGATAGGCTCTCAGGTCCGGTTGTCTTCCCTCCTCCTAAGCGTTTGAACCAGCCCTCAGACTCCCCAAAGCGAAGGCCCGGTGTTGTCCGCAGCCTTGGCCTTGGCGGGCTCCCTTCTTGCTGCGTTTCTCTTTTCTTTTTCTCATCTGTCTATCAGTGGCCTCCAAACTGATGCTTCCACTCTAGGGATTATGTAGCAGTAGAAGCTTTGTAGTTTTCTCACTGGTTAAACCTTCTGTTTTCTGTGTGTGCTTTGCAATGCGTATGACTCAGTACAGTTTTATACTTAGGGAATTTGCAAACAGTGCCGGTACATACTATAGTCGATTTTTAAAAATTATGGGATGCGCAGCAGGTTTGTGCTCCCCGTCGCCTTGATTGGCCATGCACCTCGAGCCTCTCTCCCGCCTCTGTTTCTCTGGTCTTACTTAGCATTTGTATTTTTGCCTTTCCCTAACCAGTGTTAGCCTCTTGCCCTACCTGTATCCCCTTGGACTCCAACCCCAGGCAATGGCCTCTGGGCCAGCATCCTGAGAAGCAGCTATAACCATCCCACTCTCTTAACAAAGGGGTGACTTGGGCTCTCTTTATGGCCTTTGCAAACTGTAGCAGCCCAGGGGCTCTAGGCTGGGAAACTTTGGTTTTAGTCAACCACAGTAATGTTTGTTTTTTTTTTGTCTACTAAATTGTACATTTTATTTAAAACATATTAAAACCTTTAAAGAACCAGCTTACTATTGCGGAAAAGGTGACCTATATTTTAATTTTTGTCCAGCTTATTGTGGCTTCTTTTGTCCAGGCTTGTCCTGCTCCCAGAATATTGTACACCATATAAAAGGTGGCATTTTGCCAAGTCTCTGTTCTTAGTCTCACTTTTGAACCCCTGACCTTGACCTAGCCCATGGGCCTCCTTTCATCGCACTTAGGAATGACACTCGTCCCAAGCTTCTGGCTGAGTTTTGGCTTCTCCCTTTTTCTCGTTTATTTGCTCTTGCAAGGTCTTATCCTGCTGTGTCTGACCTGGACTTCTTTTGACGAGGACCTGGACCTGCTCCCAAGCTGCTTGGTGAGGTCTTCTTTGGGAGTGACTTTTGCCCAAGTCTTCATACGTTTGACCCACTTGGCTGTTATTCTTGCCTCGTTTCCCCCAGTCTTTTAAGTGATGTCTAATATTTCTTCAGTCTCTGAGCTTCATTTTCATTAGATTGTCTCTGGGTGATTTAATTTATGAGCTCGAAGAGACCTTAGAGCTCATCAAGTCCAACCCTTTCATTTTCTCAGAGCATGAACTAAATGGAAATGACTCGCTCCAGGTTGTAGAATTAACGAAAAGAGAGCTATCCTTGGCCTTTAAGTCTCTGGATTTTTTTTCTGGTTGTCTTTTTATTTAACCAACATTCCCCAAATTTTGTTGCTAAAAAAAAAAAAAAAGGTCCTGTGATCAAACCAATGTAGGCAACAATGGCTTAACCAAATTTCACTGGGTTTCTTTGCTGAGAGAGTTTTTTGAGCCTTAAAGATGGAGATTCACAATGTGAAACTCAGAGGTGGGTGGGGGTGTACTAGAAAACAGAGTTCTCTATTCACCCAGAATTATGCTGGAGAGTGTTCCTTAGAACACTTGGTAAATGTGTGTGACGCTTGTCATTTCTTCAAGGACAGAAGCCCTTGAATGTTTTATGGGTAATCAAGTACTCATTCTTCTACTCACCGAGGGTTCTTTTTAAATGTAGACTATTTGATTCTTGAATCATCCTTACTCAATGAGGTCAAAGTGCAAGATTTTAAAAGAAGACGGTTTCCCTCAAGTTTGCATTTTACCCCCTGGGGGGACTATGTGTGGGATTTTTACATTCTGCTTTGTGTTTAAGTTGGGGCCCTATTTGTCAAATCTTTAGGCTTGGTTTCTAAATGTCAAGGTTAAATGGAGGTGAAACCAAACAGGTCTAGGGAAGCCAAGAGGCAAGTGCTCATAGTTAATCCATGTCTGTTCTCAGGGGTGTAGCCTTTCCCAGCCATCAGCAATCAGACCCTGTTATTAGCACAGAGACGCTCAATCACCCATGTGCATTAGCCAAACTCGATGTGTTGATTAAAGATACAAATTACGTGATGTATTTATACATCAAAATAAGATGGTTTTAGGTTCACAGGAGAGCATTTGCTTTGTGTGTGTGTGTGTGTGAGAGAGAGAGAGATGTGATAAGTTACCACAAAAATCTCTAGTTTGCAATTTCTTTTAAAAAAGCAGTCTCTGGCAAAAATCTATTTCCCCCTATCTGTCCTCGTATCATAGGGAGATTATTTAAAAAATTAGTGTGACTATGATGTGAAATTTCTAGTAAGTGTGAAATCAGTTAAGAAATCAAATAAACTGAACATTTTAGTAGCCAAGTGGGACACTGTATATACCGATGAGTGTTATAAAGCCTCAACTCCGTGTCGGTCACACAGAAAGTGTGATTCTAGCTGCAACCGTGTCACTTTAAGGAACACTCTCATTTCATAAGGAGGCGTCTTTAATGGAACTAATACATTGTTAATCACCTTTCAAAATAAGCTGCACACACGTGTGACCGTTGGGTGGAGGAAGGAGTTAGTTACAAAGGGCTGGGCAAGATAGCTGAATTATGTTTTATCTTTTATAAAATTAATAGAACAGGGTGAAAGAATTGCAAGATTATCTCATATAGAAGAAAGCACAGCTGATAGCGAGGAATCATCCCCAGTGTTTAGATGTAGTTCAGCAGCCGCCCCCTTCAACCCTCAGGTTCGACCCTATGGGCCGCCAGGATCAAGTTCTCCACGCTCATGCCTCCTCGGATGCTCACCTTCTAGAATCCCTGCAGCCTCTCAGTGTGGCCTACTTGCTGCAGAGAGATGAGCAAAGGCCTCATACAGCCCTTACCTTCTCTGACAGTTCCTCTAATGAAGAAATGCAGTTACAGTCGTTCTTTTTCTTTGACCCTTTTACCTCTTTGCATCGAGCCCAGAACACAGTGGGCTGTAAGATGCACCCTGTTTCAGGAACCGCTAGGAAAGGAAGATGCTTCCGCTTAAATGATGGCATGCCATTATTTCTGGGGTGCACCGTAAGCTTCAGATGCTCACGTTTGAGAAAATGTGTACGTTACCATCAATGAAATATGGGCCCATAATTTCTGGACCCATGTAGAAAGCTTTGTTTTCCATAATAATTCCAGGGCTATTCGGGAGTTAGCTTGCCACCCTGACATCACCGATAGAGATATGTACAAGAGGGTTTGAATTTTTTCTGTTATGTATTTGGATCTTTTTATAATTATTTAACTTTTCATCTACTTAGGATTTATCTTCCTAATTGTGAGATTTTTCAAACTAGGTCTTCCAATCTAGCCCAGAGTAGTGACCCTTGCAAATAGCAGGTATCAGTAAGCATTTCATTTATCCTTCCGTTCATTTATTCAACTAATGCCTGTGCTTATTAAGCACCTGCTGTAAGTCAGGTCCTGTGCCAGGTAGAGGGAAGCGGTGAGCATGGCACAGGCTCTCTTCTCAGGGATCTCACTCACCAGCGTGAGAGGAAACAAACACAACATCACAGCACAGAGTGTGAAGCGATGTGATGCAGAGGTTCTGGGCGGATGGAGCACAGACAGGGCCACCTCATGGAGACTTGGGTCAAGGAGGGCTTCCTGGAGGTGGTGAGGTGAGCCATGCTGGGGGAGGTGGGTGTCAGCCTCCCAAGTAGAAGCAGAGCACATGCCAAGGTCAAATGTCAGGAGAACGTGGAGCGTTTGAGAAACTGAAGGCTCAGCAAGGGCGGAGCACAGACTTGAGAAGGCGGTGGGGAGATGAGACCTGAGACTGGGCATGTAAGTAAGCAGCAGATCATGAGGCTCTTAATTCTTTATTATTATTATTATTTTAACTTTTAAAATTTTTATTTTTAATTCTTTAATAATTTAGTCTGTCCCCTCTCTCGTCAGTGGGTCAATCACTTAGTCTCTTTCATGTAGTAGAAAGAATCGTGATCATACATGTTTACATAGTGTTGACACTGTTCCAGGTGTTTTTACTAAATCGAGCCATTTAATAATCACAGCAACCCATATGGGGAGCATGACTGTCATCCCATCTTTCAGATAGGAAAACTGAGGACCAGAGTGGGTCAGTTGCCTGAAATCCTGCAGCCGCGAATGGGATTGAAACCCACGCAGTTTGCCTCCATAATCAGCTCCCTGGACACCGCTCTGTAATTCCCTTAATGACCGGTGACCGGGCCTGCCCTCGTCACAGCTGTGTCCCTCGGCGGCTTGTTGGAGTGACAGTGAACGGGAGGCCAGAATCCTCCCTGCTGACCACGCGGGATGCGACAGGACGCTGCCTCTAGGTGGAAGCGGGAAAGAGGGCAGCCCGCACCCAATAACGGCGGGGAGACACCCGCACAGGAGGGGACCCCGGCCAGGACCTGCCCCACCGCGGCCCCTGTGGGGAGGCCGGGAAGGGTCAGCGGGGGAGCCCCGCTCAGGACGCGCGGATCCGCAGGTCGGAGCAGGCGAGGGGCTCGGTCGGGATCTTGTGCTTAGTTTAGAGACAAGGGCTCATCCTGTCCTTGGGGATATTTTGTCCAGTGACGTGTTGTTTGGTATTTTCCCCCTTTTCCTTTTCCTGAGGGAAGGGGCCATCAGTCCACTTTTCCCTTCATTCCTGTTTATTATACATTTTATCAGAAAGTATCCGTTTGGAAGAATGCAATCTATTGTAAATTAGCGGAGATATCCATGCACATACCCTGCAGTCCTTATGAAGTGGGAATAAATAGTAGAAAGAAAAATAGACGTAAATTCCTAGTTTTGCCAGTGTGAAGAATGGATTTCCTTTTCCTACTGCTAAATACTATGAGAATGACAAGGGAAGGCTCCCGCATCTTGCCCGGTGGCCCTGGGAGGTGAACTAGAGCACGTCTGGACGGTGGAAGCCTTTACTTAATGATTAAAAATGAATGTTGTGTGAAAGTGAAAAATAAATTCTAAACTCACTTCCCCAGTTTGTTTCATCTTGTCTTGCTAATTTTATTTAGTACATGTCTGGCCCTTCATTTGCTTTGCAGGAAGCTTTTCCTTCTGTGAGGCCGAGCCAGTTGTTAGCACCAAGTATTCTGGCTGTGTCTTCAAGTTTTCTGATATGCTCTACATCTCACCTCTCAGAGTCAGGATGCAGAGTTTCCTTTGAAAGAATTGGCTAAACATTCGGTCATTTTAAAAGTGATGATCTTTTCCTTTGGGGATAAAATGTGATTTACGTTTTTCAAAGTAGTTTTACAAACGACGCTGCTGACTGGACTTTAGAATAGGTTCCTGGCATCACGCTCAGGGGTAAAGAAAAGGAACACAGAAGCCCCATAATCCAGGTAATTTCCTGCTGAGGCTTGAGAGCTATTTCCTGCTGTCTGGGTGTCTTTGCTGCCACGAGTAAAGGGGGGTTGTCTGCCTATATCCCATTCCATTGTAAGCCTCTTAGCCCCTGGTGTGCTGGAGCTGGTTCACACTGGCTCTGGCAACTCTCCCCAACTCCTCATCTTGGTGGTTTCCCAGTGGTAGCTCAAAGCCGCCCATGGTGGAAATATTTACACCAAGGAAATTGGCAAATCCTAACAATGAGGCTTCCCGCACCTGGGACGGCAGGTAAACCTTTACTACCACACCACTGCTGATTTTAATTTGAAAAATGCAGAGTATATTTTTACAATAAATATTGTAAATTTGGGTTTCCTCTTAGCTAAAAGCCAAATAGAGTTAAGTAAATTAACAGTATGTCTTCCTTCTTAGCCCGACGCAATGCTGGTGGTTAATGTTTGATAGGTGACTGAATGAACCATTTGAGAGTTTCTTGTCTCCAAAGTTAGTGAGGACTGGTTGGTTGTGTTCACCACGCAGGTTTATTTTATCCTCAGCACAGAGCTCACCTGCCACTTTCCTCCTGTTTCCAGCCTGGATTTCTTGCCCCAGGCTCTCTATCTGCTGACTCTGTAAAATATGACATTGATTGAATTCTAGGTGCCTCTCTACACTCCAAATTCCTGAAAGAGAACACGCGGGACCCATTATCTGCTTCTCTGAGCAGAGTCTTTGTATATCAGAGGGGAAAACCAGAATGTTGTTTACAGAAAGTAAAATCTTTTGGGTTCACAGAGTAAAATTTCCTACCTGCTTCTGCCCTGAGGGGGCCTTGAGGAAGGGCCTCTGTCAGTTCTGTTTCAGGCCGCGAAGTGTCGCTTTGAGCTCTGATTTCATGGGCGTCTTGGGATCCTGAGGCCCCAGGATTGGGCAGGAAGCTGGATTGTCTCTGAAAACACTTCTGACGGGCTTTCCCTTGATGTCAGTGGCTTGCTCATTGGGTGGCTTGCCGGTGCTTTGGACTCCAAACTGTGAACCACGAACTTCGTCGAGATCTTTCCCTTCCCCCTCCTACTTACTGATCTCCAACTGCTGCGCTCTCCCCTCTCTGTCTTTGAGGACAGCGAGGGGTGAAGGAAGAGGCAGTGTAGTTTAACTGACAAAGCGCAGGTTTGATGTCACACAGACCCGCGTGGCTCCCCCGCTTACCAGCTGTGTGATCCCAGGGCCGGTTTCTCTGGAAAATGGAATGAATAATACCTGTTCTTCAGGGTTGTTTCCGCTGGGAGGGTAAATGAGAATTACAGGTAAGGCCATGGGCCCTGTGCCTGGCCCACCGCAGGTGCGGGGTGAACGGTCGTGCCCTCTAGTGGGCATTCCCTGTAATAGCAGCAGGAAATGCAGAACGCTTGCAGATTTCTACTCACTGTTCTGCAACTTACATGCACTTATTTCGTTTTATCTTCAGAAAAACCTCTGTAGTCTCAAAGATTAAATTTAACCTCCTCAATGAAACTTTTATTTATGTTTTTAAAAAATATATCTTTATTGATTTCGGAGAGAGGAAAGGAGAGGGAGCGACAGAGATAGAAACATCAATGATGAGAGAGTCATTGATCGAGCCCACAACCGGGGCATATGCCCTGACTGGGAATCGAACCTGATCGCCTGGATCCTAAGGTCGATGCTCAACCGCTGAGCCACGCCTGGCCGGGCTTATTTATAATTTTATCTGAGGTTATCCCACCTACCCATCCTGCTTTCCCAGTGCCCCAGGATAGTCTCTTTGCACCACTTACCATATCTGGAATTATACTTGTCAGTTATGTATTTATTGTCTGCCTCCACTTGTTAACATATAAGAAACTTTGTTTTGATCTGAACTGTACCTCCAGTGCCTGACATATAATAAATAATTAATCCATATCTTTTTAAATGAGTGAGGTAAGTACTGTTACTACCTTCGCTTTGCCTCATGAGGAAACACAAGCTTAGATGTGTTAACTGAACAGCCTGAGTTCACAGAGCTAGTAAGAGGTGCAAAAAACCCACCTGGATTGGAATTTGAAGTCTTGGATTCTAGAATCTGTCCTTAATTGCTCTCCTGCCCAGGCTTGTGTTCAGTGGGTGAAGATGTCATAGAAAGTCAATGTGTTCCTCCAGGTCTTTGCTAAGTTACATTACTAGCCCAGCATTGTATTAGGGGATATGAGATGTAGAAAAGAAACTTAATTCAAAGGTCTTTGTTTGCAAGGCCGTACGTCCTGACTGGAAGTGAGGTGTGCCGCCTGCAACGGGAGCAGCACCAGCACCGGCTGGGGTGAGCGCTCAGCCGTTGAAGGGGGCGGCGCGGGCTGAGTTTCACCAGGCGGAGGGGAGAGGTAGGGCCGGCTAGCAGCCGGGGCCCAGCTGATGATGAAGCACCACTTTTGCTACGTTAGAGGCTGGGCTTTGCCCCCTCTGCCAGTGGGATAGGCAGTGCCCTAGGAAAATCTTTATAATTACACCTGGCAGAGTGCATCGTAATTAATTCTGCATATGTCTGCATTTCCCATTCATCACGAGCTCCGTAAGAGCGGAGGACCATCACTTACTGTCCCTCCGCATGTTCACAGTGCACGGCAAGTGGAGTGTACGGCAGTTAGGAGGCATTTAATGTTTGCTGGGAAAATGAACAAGTGAGTTGAAGAAGCCTGGAGACAAAAACAGCGTTGGCTTTCGTGCCTGCTGTGGCCTCACCTCTGCCGAAACGCAGCCAGGAGTAACTGACCCTCGCCGATTAACTTGGCCAGCCAGTGGAACCACCAGGAGCTCCTTAACGCGCCTTTCTTTCTTAACTTTTGCTGGGAAATCATCTTTCTTTTCCCCTTTCAGTTCAGTATGGGTCTCTAAACAACCATAGCCACAAAGAATATACTATGTAAAGTGGTCGGCTTATCGCAGTTTGTCTGTGACTCTCCTGGGAACATCCCCAGTTGAGGGCCTGTCAGGACAGTTGCTCACTACTTCCACATTTATTTGAATCGAATGCGCTGCCCCTCTTCTGTCCTACCTCCCATATTTTTGAATTGTTGGTCCCTGTCTTCAGAACCAGGGCAGTTTAGTTGTGCTGGGCCCAGGGGAAGAAATGGGAGGAGGAGGGAGGGTGACCATCTGAGGACACTGGCAACTAGACAGCCAGGATTCTGCCCTGTGTAAGTAACCGCTGAGCTTCTGAAAACGGCCCAAAGCCCTGGCAGGATGGGGGCCATCGATTGGTTTAATCAATTTGATGAATTCCTCAAACTTAGGTCTAAGTTAAAGGACATTGATGAGAAATCCTTACAATATATAATGTAGATAGATTGACCTGTAAACAGCTATGTACCAGGTGACTATAAACAATTGGCATGCAGAGTTTTGCTTTTTCTTGGTGTGCGTACTCTATTGTCCCTGAGTGTTTCAAGGCAAAGTGGTAACTTCTCACTTACAGTGAACTTCGCTACCTGGAATGCAGCCGATAACCCAGCAGCAGGACAAAAGGCTTCTGAGTAGCCAAAGACGGGCCACCGGTGGAATACACGGCATTCATGCCATTTAGGTAATCGAAGAGCTCTTTAGGCCCTCACTCTTTGCCTGTAGAATGCTCTACACACAACTTAAAAACCTATGTTATCTCTTCTTAAGCTCTCAGCAATGGGAAATGGGCAGTGTGGAGGCTGCTGGAGGGCAGCCAGTGGGACAGGTGCCCACACAGCCCAGAACACAAAGCGGGCAGGAAAACTGTAACAGAGTACGCACTGGTTGGGGTCATTTAGTTTGGAGGCACACGACGGCGTTCCCTCTGTTAAAACCTGAGCGTGTCATGGTGATAACAATGGTGACAATGTTGGTCACGCAGAGGGAGCTCTAAGGAGGGGCTTCTAGGCTGGGGAGGCTGCTGCCAGGCCCTGGCCAGTTCACCCCCGAGGTCTCCTGGGGCCAGCTGGCGCGTCTTCCCCATGCTGTGCTCTCACCTTGTGCTCCCCCAGACTTCAGTGGCGCCCACCAATGAAGTATCGTGAGTCTTGGAGAGAACAGGAGTAGAACATTCGAGAAAATGAGGTGAAACTCAACCCTTTGAGGAACCCAGTAACAGATTACGATCTGTAGCCGCTAAGCCACAGGGGTGAGTTCCTCCCCACCCCTCACCCAAAACAAGAACGGCAGCCCAGTATTGATGCCTCCCGATCTGGGGAGTAATAACTGGGTTTTATGGCCCTGGGGAGTGAGGAGGCAGCTCTACCCCCCGACTCGTTTAGGCAGGAGCATGTGTGACACCGTGTGGCCAAGAGCCCCGGCGAACCCCAGCAACAGTGTAGAGAGATGGAGTGCATTGCGGATCTTGCTATGGGCAGCGATTTCCCAAAGCTTGACGTCGGACCCGAGGGCACCCCGGTGGGTCTTGGGGAATCCACAGCGATGTAGCGGGGTGGGCGGGACCCCAGGCTTTGGGGAGTTCCTCACCCTTCCCGATGCTGGAGCCCTGCCCCGTCTCCACGGCCTCCCCACTGTGGATCCCCCTCTGGACACCCTTCCCCAGCTTTCCATCGGAAAACTCTTACTGTTAGGACCCAGCTCCTCTCCTGAGCTTTATCCAAGTTGGCTTGTACTTTTTCTGTTGTATATCTGTCCCTCCCATTAGATGAAAGGCCAGTACATTATTTTTTTTTTTTTTCTGAAAAGGGCCAGATAGTAAATGTTTTAGGTTTTTCGGTTTGTCTGGTCTCTGTCACACCTGCTGAACTGTGACATTGCAGCGCGTAAGCAGCCCTGGAGGATGCATAAATGAATGGGTGTGGTTGTTTCCCACTAAAACTTTATTTATGAGCACTGAAATTTGAATTTCTTATAATTGTCATGTGTTGTAACATATCCTTCTTGTGATTTTTCTTTTACCATTTAAAAATGCAAAATTGTCCTTAGCATTCTTAGGCCATACAAAAACAGGTAGCAGAACAGATCCGGCCTGTGGGCTGTTGTTTGCTGAGTCAGTTTTCTATTGCTGTGTAACAAATCACCACAAACTTAGCAGCTGAAAGTAACACGCGTTTATTATTTCATAGTTTCTGTGGCTCGGGGATTCAGGCACAGCGTGGCTGGGTCCTCTACTTAGAGTCTGAAAAGGCTACAATCAAGGCTGTGTTTTCATCTGGGGGCTAGACTAGGCGAGGGTCTACTTCCAGCTCATTTAGGTTGTTGGCAGAATTCATTCCTGCGGCTGTGTGACGGAGGGCCCTGCATTTGCTGTCAGCTGCAGTTCCTTGCTACCTGCGCTTCCTCAACGTGGCTGCATGCTTCATCGAGCCAGCAAGGAGTCTTACGCAGTGTCATCGAATCATAGGAAGTGACAGCCCATCAGCTTTGCCATATTGTGCTCAATAGAAGCAAGTCACAGATCCGGCCTGCATTCAAGGGCAGGAGGTTATACAATACGTAATACAATATACAATGTATATAGTATGCTAAATAATATAATCCATATAGTATTCTACGTATGTTTAAGAAGGTGGGAATTGGGTGGGGGTCACCTTAGGGTCTAGCTATTAGACCAACCCTGTATTCGTTGGTGAGCTCTGGAAGCAGGAGCTGTGGAAGTGACTATGAATCATTTTGGTATCTTCAGCGTTGAGCCCAGGGTCCAGCACAGAACGGGTGCTCAGTAAATGTTGATTGAAAGACTACAAGGATTGCCTGGTTGGTGTGGCTCAGTGGCTGAGCACTGAGCTATGATCCAGGAGACTGCGGTTAGATTCCTGGTCAGGGCACAAGCCTGGGTTGTGGGCTCGATCCCCCAGTAGGGGCCGTGCAGGAGGCAGCCGATCAGTGACTCTCTCATCATTGATGTTTCTATTTCTCTCTCTCCCTCTCCTTTCTTCTCTCAGAAATCAATAAAGACATATTTAAAAAGAAAGAAAGAAAGAAAAAAAGACTGCAAGGATGGTTGCTTACACACAATCAAAATAGTAGAATAGAGTTCTTGTAATTCTTCAGGGAACTAGTGATTATATTGCAATCCTTCCTCACGCAAGGCTGTTGGTAACATTGAGATGTGCTTGTGGGAAATGGGATTCTGAGCAGAAAATGAAATTTGTCCCTCATTCTTGGATGTGGGTTCATAGCTACATTGAGTTCATTGGGTATCAGGAAAGCTTCCTACGTGGTGAATACTGAGTTGTTGAGACCACACTCCAGTCAAACCACATAAAATCAAAATGGAAAGAGCTCTAAACAGGGTGCTGGTATGGTGAAAATTTTCCCAAAATAGTTTTCCAATCAAGCCAAATGTAGCTTTTCTGGTATTTATTCCCCTGGATGAGTATAGCGACAAACAAGGTGAATTTTTGTTTAAATAAAGACTGTACACTTTTAAGCAATAACGGGAAGTAAGAGAGAGCTAGAATGTGAAGTCAGCAGGTAAAAAAATACTGAAGAGGGTGTCTATGGCGTGAACTAGACTGTGGGCAAAAGCTTCCATCCTGCCAGACTTTCCCCAAAGCCCCACTTACTGAAAATGTCCTAACTGAATCGCATGGAACCACATTCTGAACACCTGTTTCATCTGCCAGCTTTTATCAAGCACCTACCTCTATTGCCCTCTATGGCAATTTTCGCCATGTTATTGCTCATCTAATTACCCATCTATCTCTTCAGCTTCTGTTTATGGTTTGCCTGGTTATTTTTTTCCCATTCAGAGAAGAATTGGGGGCGAGAGTTCCCTTGTATGTCATTAGTTTTGTATCCTAAATGGAGCAGATGGTTTCTCTAAATGCACATCTGGTTGTGGACTATTAAAGAGCTTAAACTGGGCTCTGCCAAGGTAAAGCAAGCCTTGACTTTCCCTTTCTTTCTGGAAATATCGTCTTTCATTGAGATGAAAGCAATCATAAAAGTCAGAACCTGAAGTTTTAGAATAGCCCAGTGGCCGCTTGTGGGCTTTGCCATGAGTTGCTTTGGGTCCTCATCTTGCCAACATTGTTCTTAGCATCACCTTCCCAACCTAAGGGGGCAGAGAGAACGGCACCCATGAGGGAGAGGCAGAGTCTGGCTTATAGTTTGGGTTCTGGTCTTGAATACTCAATTTCTCTTGGTCTGTTTCACATTTGTTCTTTGAGATGACTGAGCTAGGATCATCTTTAAATCTTCAAACTCGACTATAATTCAAGAGTTATCATCAGGATTCATAAAACAGTTGGTGGCTTCAGGTGATGTTTAGATTTGTTTTTCTGCATTTAAAAAAAATTAACTTATTGTTTTTGCCTTAATAAAATGTATGTATAATTAAAATTATACATTTATTAATGAAATTCATACAGGAAAATACCTTTGTTATAAATCTCTAACTCTTGATCTCCTAACCAAAAACACTGAAAAAGTGCCATACTGAGTGGCTTAAAGTACAGAAATTTATTTCTCATAGTTTCAGAGGCTGGAACTTCTAAGATCAGGGTGTCAGCATGGTTTCTGATGAAGACTCTTCTTGGTTTGCAAATAACCCCCTTTTCACTGTGTCCTCATGTGGCAGGAACAGAGAGAAAGCAAGCTCTCTTGTGTGTCTTCTTATAAGGGCACTAATCCTATTGTGAGGGCTCCACCCTCATGACCTCAGTTAGTTCTAATTACCTCTCCAAAGCTCCATCTCCACAGGGGTTAGGACTTCAACATTTTAACTTGTGTGTCTGTGTGTGTGTGTGTGTGTGTGTGTGTAGGGGGGCACAGTTCAGTCCATAGCATTGCCTAAAACTTTCCCATACCTCAGAACTCAGGTCCCCTGCTGCTTCCTCCAGGAAGCCTTTCTAGATTCTTGGGGGTGGGGTGGGATGGGGTCAAGGGCTCAGCTACTTTCCTTTCATATCGAAAGCACCGGGGATACACATGGATTGGAGCACTTGCTATATTATGTTCAAACCCCTTGTTTACATCCTGCTTCTCCTCTAGGACAGGCTGTGTTGGGTTCATTACTACATCCCCAGCTTCTGGCACACAGTAGGCTCTAAAATATGCTTCCAGAGCTCAAGAAACTACTAGGTGAGGAGACAACACCATAAATAAATCATAATGCAGTCTGATCAGTGTAATGACAGAAGCAGGTTCAAGGTACAGAGGGGAGAGATGATTAATTCCGTCACCTGGGGAGGGTTTTTCAGGGGCTGTGACTTCTGAGCTGGGGTTTGCAGGGTGTTTAGGAACTGGTACATCAGACATTGGTGTGGGGGAGGAGGTGGTGGGGATGGGATAGCCATGCTTGTACTTTGTGTGATATTGGGACATAATTAGGCGTATGTGACAACTCTGCCTTTGGGAGGTGCATTTTCATTAGGTAGACGGGAGTAAACTGAATCAGAAAGCAGGGCTGCAAGAGCTAAGTGTGAAATTATTTGCTATTTGCTGATAGGAGAGTTGGCCAATAATGCTGTTATCAGCTGGGTGTCCTCTGTGCCCCTACCTGTTCCTGGTGGAAGTGGAGTTCTTGGCTTGCCACAGGCAAAAGAATGTCCTGAGGCCTCCATGGGAGGATGAGGTGTTGTGAAAAGCTTTATTGATGATGTAAAATTAAGGGGTTCCCTTCCAAGGTCCCCTTTCCCTCCGTCTTGCCATGGAAGAAGTCCAACCTTGTCTTCAGCAGGGCTAGGATGAAAGCCACTGCCCAGAGTTTCTGCTCCATATCAAAGCACAGTGCAGTCCAGCATTTGGCTAGCTTAGCTTGTGTTCCCAGCTGCAGTCCGCTGCGTGTGTGATCTGCTGCTAAGGCCACATGGCTATGGAGGGAGGACGGGTGAGTGTGGGTCACAGAGCAAGTGAGAAACAAGAACTCAAAAGTGAACAAGCCAGTGAGAAAGAATCCTTTGGGGATTATAACTGAGAGTTTAACCAATTAATCCTTCAGGACTTCATGTGGTTGCAATGGCTCTACCCCCTCTAGCCAATTATCTTTTTCCCAGGTTAGACTGACAGGCAAACACCTTCCCTATGTCACCCCAACTTCACTGTGCATGAATCCATTTCCTCCCTTGTTTGATTCCTTCCCCCAGTGATCTGCATGGAATGGACCAGTGGTTCCCTGAGGAGTGTGAAATTGCAGCTTCCTGGTGAAGCTGCCCAGATGACCGTGCTTATAATGTCTGGCCTTCCCTTTGCTCTCTTTCTAGTGTTAATATCAGCTAGCTAATTAAGAGGATAACAATGCCACAGTGGTTTGCAGAGAAACAAAGGTATCTGCAAAATGATTCAGAAGAGGACTTCCCCAGCCTCCCCCCCCACCGCCCCCCGCACAGAAGGGCAGGTGCAGTCAGAGGAGGGGTAAAAAGAATAGAATCTGTGGACAGGAAGTGTTCATTCTTACAGTTTTTGACCATTGGGTGCCATTCAGTAATAGCACTTTACTCATAAAACACTGGTTGTAATGACATCCCCATCACCCATCACTGTAACTGGGCTTGTTATTTGCACCGCCCACCACATAAAGCACATTAAACGCATTATCTACTTAGTCCTCAGGTCATCTGTCCAAGGTAGGCAGTTGTTGCTGAGCACCTAGGGAAAATTCTCATTTTCCATCTGAGAAAAATGGGTTCAGCTAAGGTTAAGAGACCTGGAGTTCTTGTCCCCCACCAGTCCTGGCTGGCTCCTGTTCCCCATTCAGGCCTCTGCTTAAATGTGGCTCCTCAGAAAGGCCTATTCTCACCAGCCTCAGCAATCTGTCCCTGGGCTCCCTCCAAGCACCCTGTTCTTGTGCTTTGTATTAGTTTTCTATGGCCACAATCTTACTTAAAGCAACACACATTGAAGATCTCAAAGTTTCTGTGGGTTGGAACCAGTTGCCCAGCAGAGCCTGGTATGTGGCAGGTGCTCAGTCAGCATGTGCCGAATGATGGAGGGGCTTATTCAGGTCACATTGTTCATCCCTGGTCACTCTGTCAGCAACACCTCTGACCTTTTCCTACAGTCACTTCCTCCCATGAGCATAAGAGGGAAACGATGCGATACTGTGTAGGAAGGACCATTGTTCAGCCTGCTGAAAGCCTCCAGAGACTGCTCTTACCAGGATTGTTCGGTTAAAGTGTGACTTACTTGGCAGAAGGTGATTTCCGGAGCATGGCAAATTGACTTTGATGTCCACCAACAGATGTAATAAATTCTCTTCAGCTTTATTTTCTGTTTGTCATCATCACAATTGAGGATCTCAAACATTCCCTTCTAGGATTTGAAAAGAGGGAGGGAAAATTCCATTGTTTTCATTGTTTAGCCTTGGAAGAGATGAAAGCCAGTTAGGATTTAATAAAGAAAATAGCCGCGTGGTCTGGTGGGAAATGTCAGATGGGGTAGGTTTGAACCCTAGTTCCAGTTGTAGCTCTGTGACCTTGGGGAAATTCCTTAACCTCTCTGGACCTCAATGTTCTCAACTTAAAAAGCTTCTTACGAGGCAGGGTTGTGATGGTTTTTGAGAGAGATTTTGTGTGTGAAGCTGCTGATGTTTATAAGGCACTCCAAAAGTGGTAGTTACTCTCATTTCTCATCAGAGACTAGAGAAGAGTAAAATAGCTTTAAAATAGTGAGAAAATGAAATGTGCAGATAAGGCAGGAGGTACACCTACCTCTCCACAGGCCTGGGCAGAGAAGAATATGCCCTCCAGCTCCTCTTAGGGCTGGGCAGGAAGGGACAGTCTGGGCAACACCTGCCTTCCGAACATGGGGCGGGGATTTGCTTTCTGTGGCTGCTGAGAGAGGGCAGTCCTCAGCTTAGCCGGTTCTCATGCTGTTATTCACCAGGCGCTGCAGAAGCCAGGGGTTGGGGTGTCTAGCAGCACCCGTCAGGTCACAGTAGCCTGAGAGGGGTGACGGATTTTCACCATTGCTTCTCGACCCACCAGCTCCGAGCAGGGCGCCTGCTCGCCTGATACCTTTTGAAACTCGAGCTTGTGTGTGTTCTTGTTTTCTCTCTGTTTCCAGAAGGCAATCACTCTGTCAGCTTCCCCTTCTTCCAGGGAAATTGTGTCCCAGGCCACGGAAGGCAGTGGTGTTTTGGCTTTGGTTTTGGGTGGGCTCACCAGGAATTAGAGAGCGAAGTGGGTGCCTTTGGGAGTGGGGAGGTCAGCTCTGGAAGAGCAGAGAGGAGGGCCCGGGACAGGGGTCGGTGGCTCTGTAAGTTGCGGGGGCCCATGTCCTGGGCCTTCAGGGCACCTGGGGCAGGAGGTGGCAGTACCCTAGAGGAGGGAGGCTGCGAGGGGCACGAAGGTTAGGCTTCAGGTTTCAGAGCTTCCAGGGCTGGCCAAGGCCCTCACATCCCAGCCTGGGGGCGCAGCAGGTGCCTCTGTGCTCTGCCATCTACAGACCCCCCCACGTGTCCCTGCAAACTGCTCACTGCCATGGGTGCGTCTCCACAGCCTCAGAGCCTGCTGTGCAATCTGTGGAGCAGGCTCCCGTCCCAGGGAATTAGCACCCTGGGGAGCCGCCCTCTTCCAGTGACTCCAGGGAGCCAGAGGATAGACGCCCAGCGCCCCGGTCCCTTGGTCAGGAGAACCCTTGGGCGTACTTTGCGGCGCTTCCCAAACTTTCACATGGACTAAGCTCTAGTTGCCTAATCATTCGATGGCTGTCTTTACCTCCCTGCCTCCCCTCCCCCTCCTAAATTGGTACCTGCACCTCCCAAATAAACTACCGGTTCTCAAGTTCTTATCTCAGGGTCTATTTCTGGAGAAACCCCAAATGAAGCATCAGGGAAGCAACAGAGGGTCCCTTCCCTCGTAGAACCGTGACAAGGACATTGAGCACATCAGCAGGGACGAGTGTCAGCCAAAGACTGTAGGAGTCTTTCTGGGTTTTCTGTTGTGAGATGGATCCCTGAACCTCCATCGTCTCAGAGGTGGGCAGAGTGTAGGAGAGGAGGCAAGAAGTCCGCCTAAGGGGCTGCCGGGGAAGACTGAAAGACCAGCCCGGGCCCAGGCGACGGCATGCTGTGTCACGGCGCCCTGAGCTTGTGCCCGCCTTCCGTGGACCCTGAGCTGTTTCACAGCTCTGCTGCGCTGTGGCAGGCGGAGGCTAGTGACAGGACTGTTGTCCGCAGAGATGCAGATTAGTTATGTCTGTGGGAGTAAGGTGATCGTTGCTCTGTGGACAGATCCATTTTATGTCCCTTGCAAATCCCCTTTGGCATGTCTTACCTGCCTAAGCAGCCGTGGCTCTTCGAGGTCCCCTTTAGTCGCACCTACTGGCTCTCTCCTTAGGGAACGAGCTACATACGGTTTTCACATGTGTTCATTTTACATTTGTATGGAAGTCATGATTATACCCTTAAAAAGTTGTATCTGTTAACGTGGTTAAGGTTAAATTCTCCCCAGCGCAGGGTCAGATTTAAGGAGGCCTCTGGAGGGATTCACAGGAGCTCCCAACACTGTTGACTTCAGGGAGGGAAACGGGGTGACTGGGGGCTGAGGTGGAAGGGGAAATGTTTATATGTATTCTTTTTTAAAAAAATTTCAATCATTATCTATTCAAATGAATTAAAATTGTCAAGAAAAAAACTAAATGAACTAAATAAAAAATAAATTTAAAATTAAATTGATAAACATAAAGAAAAAACCAAGACTTTAAAAATATTTAGTAAAAAATAGTATCTCCCACGGCCCCTCTGGGTCGTGCCTTTGGAGTGAAGAGAGGGTGGATAGTTCTGCTTATTTTGGCTATTAGCTTCTCTTCTGTGGATATCTTTAGAAATACTGCAAGTGTTGAGAGAGAGAGATTAATACACATATTTTGTGTAAGGATCATCTTTGCAGTTGTACACAGGCATAGCAGATGGGAGTTCTCCACAAATTCAGGCGTTGTCAGGAACAGTTATTTCAGTTTTTCCAAATTATTTTCCCAATGTCATAGCTTTAAAAAGTTCATTTTTCTAAGGGGTCACACATTAAAATGATGCAAAAATTCAAAAAGCATATTAGTTATAAAGTGAAAAGGAAGGATTTGAGTTTTTTATTTTAAAAATTCATGCGATTTTGTTAGATTTCATAGTGTAACTGTGCTTGCTTTAGAATAAATATGCACTGGGAAGATCGGTCCTGTCTGTCCTCTCTTCTCACATCACAGGGCACAGAGCCCTGGGTCAGGAGGCTCCGCCCCTTTCTGACAGGCCTGGCCCACCTGCCTCTCCAATGAGTGTGCATTATGTTACCTTGGTGAGAAACTAGTGAATGAGTGGGAGCTGTGCAGGCCTTGCTAGCTGATTGACAGAAAAGAAAAGAAAAGGAAAGAAAAGAAAAGAAAAGAAAAGAAAAGAAAAGAAAAGAAAAGAAAAGAAAAGGTTGTTTTTGTTTTATCGCAGTTTAAACAATGAACAACAAATTTGGGGGGGGGGGTTAAGGTTTAATAGTTGAATAACTTATTCAGTTGTAAGTTTATGTCCACATTCTGATAATAAAAACAAATCTACTTCTAGGTTCCACTAATTACTCGTCGAATGCTTTAAAGATGTAATGTGTTTTATATAAATGCTTAACTATAATGGGGTGTTGTGTTTGGTTTTGTTTTCTTAGGGATAGGGATTCCAATTTTCTTTTTGACTAACTAGGTAAAACAAAGTAATAACATTGGTTTTTATTATAGGGTGTTAAGTACCTGACAAAGCTGCACGGTACTTACACTGAAACGGTGCAATAGGTTGGGTTTCCCTGAATTCTTACTGATGCGCAGAGGCAACTAAAGTGTTTGCCAGATTCTGGGGCTTGGGCTTTAGTCTAGAACACTCATAATTCACCTTCATGTCTCATTTTTTATCCAAATAGCTTCACCTTAAATTGCATAGTTTCCTATTCTTATTAAAAATTTTTAATGTTGACACTATTGCAGATGTCCTCCAATCCCCCCCTTGCCCACCTCCACCCAGCCCCTGAATAGTTTTCTTTAACTACCTCTTCTAGTTTTTCCCTGAGATAAATGACACCCATTTTAAGTGTTCCTGAAAATAATTTATTTATCAACACAGATAGCTAAAGTTATACCTGTAGTCAGAGCTGCACACATACGTACATATTTATGCAGTTTAAAATTTTGCCTAAGTACCCAGAGATTCAGAAATCCTAACACACCTTAGCATCTAGGTCTCCATTTGTTTATCTATAACATTGAAATATCAGTAGCTGTCTCGTAGATTTGTTGAATGGATGAACTGGTGTATATGTAACATGCTTAGAATACTGCCTGGCACAAAAGAAGTACTGCAAGTATGTGATGATAATGATGATGATGATGATGATGATGGTGATGATGGTGATGATGCTGATGATGGTGATGATGGTGATGATGATGATGGTGATGATGATGATGATGATGGTGATGGTGGTGGTCATGGTGATGATGATGATGGTGATGATGGTAGTGGTGATGATGATGGTGATGATGGTGATGATGGTGATGGTGGTGATGGTGATGGTGGTGGTGATGCTGCTGATGGTGGTGATGATGATGATGGTGATGATGATGGTGATGATGATGATGATGAGTGGTAGTAGTAAAATTTAAGTGAAGAAGAGGATAGGTACAGAGGGTCAAAAAGAGCAGAAAGTGCCAACAGTAGACATGAGGAAATGAAGGGACAGAAGGGTGTAAGACTAAGAGTGGGCTAAGCTAATGTATTTGTAATTTATCCTAAAAATCAAAGTTTATTCTAGAAAATCAAGCCATTAAATGACTCCCAATGATAAGTGAGATAATCAGATACTTGTTAGCATTTATCCTAATGAAACAATAAAGCAGGTGCCCAAAGATACAAGTTCAAGAGTGCTCATAGAAGTGTTGCTTATAAGAGCACAATTTTGGAAATCACCTAATGGTCAGCAATAGAGAACTAATTAAACAGTTTATGCCAAAATCATGATAATGCTGACCTATTTTTATGTCTTAACATGAAAATTGTGCATGATAGTTTGTTGAGTAAAAAACACACACAGGGTTTAAAATAGTCATATTATGTATTGTTTTGTAAGAATATATATGTACCTAAATGTTGGTATGCGAGGAAAAGTCTGGAAAGATATGCACCAACATGTTAACAGTAATTACTTCTTGGCTGTAGAATTCTGGGCGATTTAAAATTTTAATAATTTTAATTTTCTTATCTATTTTTTCTATTCCTTTTATCAGGAATACGAACTAGTGACTTATTGAAATAACAAAAGGAAAGAATAGTGGTTATGTCCTGTCACACTAATGTTGATCATAAAAAAAAGGGAAACAATTATTTCATCCCAGAGAGAAATTTTGTAAGTGGTGCTGGGGAAAGCAGATTGAAGTGAGTGGGAGGTGAGAGGCAGAGAGTCAGCAGAACCTCCTGGAATTGGAGAAACGAGAGGAACCAGCACCTAGAGGCAGGGCCTGGAGAGGGTGGGAGGCGGCTCACAGGCTTGCGTCCTACTGCTTTTATTCCTCCAGGACGCCACTTACCTCCTCTCTTTCTTGACAAATCTGTCTCTTGAGACAAAGGCTCTCAGCGTGCCGGCTGCTGGCACGTTGTCAACCTTCTCAGGTATGCTGCCAGGTTTTGATTAAAGTGTAAAACTGTGTTTTTGCTGCAACTGCGTATACCACGGCAAGGCCTTAGGTGTGCGTGTGACATTCTAATCTAAACAGACCCCAGTTCCGTGCCGCTTCTGAACTTTTTATACTTACCCAGCAGCATGACACACACTGGCCTTGAATCGGGGTGGGTGGGTGAAGGAATGGGTTCCATTTGGGTCATTTATGAACTGGGTGTAATTTTGGGCAAATCCTGGAACCACTAGGAACTTAAGTTTCACTCACTGTGAAGTGAGTGAGTATTAGCAAAAATGCCCATTGTGAGGGGTGGTTTGAGGTTGAAAAACCATATAACGGATGTGAAGATGCTTTGGAAACACCAAATCTCATGTGTTTATGGAGCACTGTATACATGTTACGTAACATGCTGTGCGACCTACGGATGCGATGATCCTATGTCCACTTTCTGCCTGGAACAGTTACTCACCAGTATCTCCCCCATCACAGCATCCAATAAGATTTGCACACATATGGTTGTCTCTATTTGTGTGTTTTGGAGTTTAAGCCATTGACTTGTTGAGACAGGTCACAATTTATAGACTGATTAGACATTGAGTGCTAGGAACTGATTCAGGGAGCACTTGGGGGTGAATGTCACAGTAATTCTTCACAGTGAAGGCTTTTTATCACTGGCATGTGGTGTCTTATGATCTAGACTTTTTCATGTCTGTCTTTAGGTGGGGGCAGGAGAGAATGAGGATCTGTGAATTGGTTGTGGTCCTTGAAGGGTTAATGCTTCCTATGCTGGAAAATGCTATTCAATGATTACAGTGGATCCAGCCATCACCACCATCCTCAGGAAGTCTTTTCTAGCTCAATTAAAGCTGGTGCTTTGGGGAGACAGACAGAAGGGAGGGGGCCTGCCACAGACTTGGTGACTTGGGTAGGGGATACTTTGGCACACTCTAAATGCGAACTTCCAGGCTCTTGTTAGAAAATTAACAAAAAGTCTGTGGATAAGGCTCATTCCACAGGGCACTGGCATCTTTAGATGAGTTATGCTTTTTAAGTTTTTTTCACATAATAACTACCACTTACATAAGCAAAACCACCCCTAAGGCAAACACCGTTCTAAATGCTACACATATCCTACCCAATTTAATCCTCACAACAACCTTCTGACACGGGACCTTTGTTTTTTCCCATTTCAAATAAGGAATCTGAGGCTTGCAAAGTTAAATGACTTGTCCAAGGTAATGCAGCTAGTAGGTAGCAGAGGCAGGGTTTGAACTCAGGTAGTCTCCTAAATTTTGCCCAGTTGCCTCCCAAATTTAATATTCACAATGGTCCTTGAAATAGTCAAGATAGATGTTATTATTGTCACGTTTTTGGATAAGAAACTCAAGTTTTGGTAAAGTTAAGTGACTCAACTCAAAGTCATTGTTGCAGGCCCTGCTAAGCCTAGTGCAAATCTCCCTTCTCTGCACTAGACCTTGATGAATTCGTTTGATTGGCAGGAAGGAGAGGCCAGTCAGAGGGCTTTATGAATACTGTGCCAGCCTATAGTATCCAGTTATTACCTCCTGGGGTTGGGGGGGTGCTATCTCCCCATGTCAAACCCTTCCCAGCCCCACAGCTGCTCAGTGTGGGGGCTGGC
Source organism: Miniopterus schreibersii (assembly GCF_964146895.1). NCBI lineage: Eukaryota > Metazoa > Chordata > Mammalia > Chiroptera > Miniopteridae > Miniopterus > Miniopterus schreibersii. The sequence goes on along the minus strand of NC_138101.1, from coordinate 8,252,570 downwards.
GAGGGGAATGTCAGTGGGATCCTGCCTGCAGCCTGCAGCCGAGGCCGTGGAGGGACTGGCTCTACAGGGATAGGGGCTCTACAGGTGCCTTTACAGTTTCCCCTGAGATCACAAGTTGTGAGCCCACATCGACATCTGATTAGAATGTGCAGTTTGCCTTTCTGAGGACAAATGTAAGCAAGCCAGATTTCTAAACAAAGGGGCTTCTTAGGCAGGACATTTGCAGATGTTATTTATTTTCCTCTCTCACGGCAGATGTGTAGCGTGTCCTTCAGGAAAGGACACAGGACCTTGGCAGTCCCTGCTTTCAAGGTCAATGGTCCCCTTCTAGCAAGTCCATTCTGCCTGGGAGGAGAAACGCAATGGTCTCTATCCCATTTGGAGGGTTGCCCACCAGAGTCACAGTGATGGAGTCTGGACAGGAGCCCAGGGCTTTGAGCCTCTCACCCATTGCTTTTCTGTGACCTCAGTGCCTCTTTTGAACCTTTTGAACATGATTTTGGTGCAGTTGCTCAAGGTTCTTCTGCTGAGATAGAGACCTTGGCAGTGTCTCCAGTCCTTAGCTTTATAATGTTCGCCTTTGCCCCTTTCACATGCCCCCCCCCCCCAAGTTTCTTCTATAAACTAAAACCTGTTTCATGGGGTTGCTGTGAGGACTAATGACTTACTACATATAAAGCACATAGTAAGTGCTCAGTAAATACCAGCTCTTATTATTGTTAGAACTGGGGGAAGGGAACAGACATCTGAGTATCAGGCCTCCGGCTGGGTAGTCCGCGTGTGCTATGTCATTGATGACCCAGGGCAGTCTCTGAGGTTGGCACAATTGCTGGTATTTAATTGGAGTCGAGGAATCTGATGTTTTGAGAGATGATGGATGTTTATAAAAGTCACATAGTCTGGTCTGTCTGCAAGGTCTGTGGGCTTCCCACTCCCCTCTGCCTCCCATGGATGGACAGACTTGGCAGGTGGTTATCAGAGGGTTTAGTGAAAATCCAGATTGTGATTCAGTTCCCCAAACCTCACATTAAAAAATAAGTTAAGAGTTTGAAGGCAGGTGTGAGTTCTTAAGACATGGAAAGTGATGTACACACACCCCATAGGTTAGACAGTAAGAAGGATATTGTAGAATTGAAAATGCTTTCTAAAGGCCAATTGAAGACCGAAAGTGTTTGGAATTATGATGTGTTGGGGTTCACGACAGCTGAGGAAAGATGTTCTTGAGGGGGTGATGGTGTAAAGACGACGTGACCAGAGTAGGAGAGCGGATGGTCTGAAAATCCGCTCACTTGGGCTTCACTGGAGGCTCGAGATTTCTTTTCCGCACCTTCTCTCATTTCAGGGCTTTGAGCAGTCTCGGCTGTGAGAGCCCTGTTTTTGGTCACGGGTCTGCTGTAATGTGGGGACATGAACTTGAATTGGGAAAGTGCTCCGAGGAGCTTCCTGTGAAAGTGGCTGGTCCTCAGAGGAGAGAAGACTAGTAGCCATGGCCTCAGGGGATGCTCTACCCCAGGGGATGGAGGGGCTGAGGCCAGCACCTCTGGACACACCTGACACGGGCTGCATGGGGTAAGAGGACACGACATGTTTAAATACACACATGGACAGGCGCCCTTGAGCCTCAGGACTGAGGGACTGAGAGGCTGCGGGCAGGGGCCGGGTGGCCGGGCAGGAGGCCTTAGAAATAGCAGGAGGGAGGCGCTGAACCAGGGCGAGGGGACCGCCAGGAAGGACAGCACTGTGGCAGATCAGAGGAAACCAACCATCTGCCTCGGGCCCTCTGACCCTCTGGAAAACTACTGAACTGTGTCAAAATTACCAAAGTAAATGCTGGAGTCCACAGCGGTGCCTTCTTGCATCACCGAGACCTGCTGGTCTTGCTCGGGGAGCCCTTCTCCCCACCGCCCCTTCTCCCCACCAGTGTGTCCCCACAGCCCCTTCTCCCCACAGCCCCTTCTCCCCACAGCCCCTTCTCCCCACCGTCCCTTCCCCCCACCGTGTCCCCAATGTGAAAGGGCTGGTATTCCAGGGACACACTCTCCGCTTGGTCGCTGTGGCTGCCTTCTTGAAATCTCACCTGGGGGCCTGGGCGCTGGCTGAGTTAGTGAGTAGGCCTGCTCCCTCCCTTCATAGAATTAGCCACTGAGTCATGGTGGGATTAGACGAGGACTTTTTAAAACCATTCGTCCCAAGCCCGTTGGTGGAGGCGGCGAGCCTCCCTACTTCGTGAGACAGCCCCGGCTCTCAGCGGGGGAGGGAGTGAGAAAAGCCCTGAGGACCACGGGCTCCCTTAAGGGTAAGGCGTGTGATTCTGAAGCTGCACATGTGTTGCAGGTAGGCAGAGAAGACCCTCCTTCTTAACTAATGCTGCTCTAAAGCAGCAGTCGGCATCGTCATCAGGGCATTGGCGGTGCCTGGAGACCGTCGGCTCTTCCACGCTCGCGGGTCCTGTGTTCTGGATCCGCCAGGCGGGGCCTACACACCTGGGAAGGGCAAGGTGACCTTGGAACTTGCAGGAACTCGTCCTTGGGGAAGGGGAGGGGGAGGCATATGGCCCAGAGGAGGGCCCTGTGGCACTTGGTGTCGTGTGGCAGACCCAGCGGTGGAAGATGGGGAGTGAGAGAAAAGCTGTCACAGGGCTGGGGCTACACAAGGTCCCAGGCTCCACCTTGGGGTGTGGGATGTGCTGGAGTTGGGGGAGTGGAGGAACAGGACCGTCGAGTCAAGAAAATGAACTTGCTTATTTCTAGAAGGATGATTTACCAGCGTGGATGATTCGCCAGTTGGGGTGGGGTGGGGATCTGGAGGGTGAAGCAGGTTAGACATTTATGGGAATTTCTAAAATCAAACCATATCATAAACAGGCAACTTTTGACTCAAGCATTTGCCATCACACGTGTGTTCATATCCCATTTCGTGGTAATTCTTGTGTTCATTTCCTACGGCTGCTGGAACTACTTACCGCAAACATGGTAGCTTGACACACACATCCATTCCCTCACGGTTCTGGAGCCTCAAGTTCAAACCAAAGTGTGGGCAGGGCCGTGCTCGCTCTGAAGGCTCCGAGGGAGCATCCTTTCTGTCTCTTCCTCCCTTTCACGAGTCCCCAGTAATCTTCGCTGTCTCTTGGCTTGTGGACTCATCATTCCAGTCTCTCCCCCATCATCCCATGGCTTTCTCTTTGTATCTCTGTGTGGCCTCCCCTCTTCTCATGAGGACACTAAATCCAGGGTGACCTCATCTAGAGAACCTTAATTACACCTGCAAAGACCTACTATTCCCAAATAAGGTCACATTCATGGATAAGGGGGTTAGGACTTGAGTATACCTTTTGGGGATCACTATTCAACCCACTGTGCTCTTATTACCAAGAGTGAGAATAGATGGTGTCCGTCCACTCAGCTCTGTGCTAGACACTGTGCCAGGAGAGCAAGAGCATGATTAAGACATGGGACAGGGCCACACACTGCTCATAGTGCAGCAGGCCACAGGCAGGCAGAGACAAGGCAGGCCCTCCTGATCCAGTGTGGCCGGGCCTAGGGCAGGGGGTGTGCAAGTTGCTAAGGAGCCCAAGGGAGAGGCACCTAACTCTGCCTGGGGTGGGGCCAGGATGGGCTTGAAAGTGTCCCAGAAGGAAGCGTATGCAAAGAGATGGACAAGGTAACAGTGGGGGGACAGGCTTTCCAGGTAGAAGGTATAGCACATGCAGAGGTTCAGACAGAGGTGAGAGAGTGTGTGTGATGCAGCCCAGGAGCTGCAGGTCTGATTGGGAAGCAAGGTGGTGAGAGAGGGAACAGTGAGACAAGGAGGGGTGAGGTCATGAAGAGCCTGGCATGTCACCAACAGGGGTTGGGACATTGCTCTGAGAGCAAGTGGGAATCCAAGGAAGTGCTTTGGAAATATAAAGTGCTGAAAAGATAAATAACATTACTAATATTGTTTGGCATATGCTGTGCATTTGTACTTAGTATAAGGAATTTCATTGCCTGGGAAATGTTTTGGGCACTGGAAGGAAAATATGAGTGTTTTGGTGTTGCTAAATTTCTTTTTCTAGTCAGTCTGACATTAAATTTGAGAAGAAAAACTAATTTAAGAGGAATGACTGGAAATAACCCTTCCCTCCCCTCCTGGCAGGAGAGAAAATTCAAGAAGGCAGATGGGCAGATAGTCAGTTGTGGTTCTGTCCACACAGGAACACTGGCACAGGGGCTGGTGAGGTGGGCCAGGCCCCAGGAGATCTCCAAGTCAAGGCCGTGGTCAGGGAGGGGCCCCAGTCCTGAGGAGCACTGGGCCCTGCCAGGGCAGCTGAGCCAATGGTGGAGAAAGGTTCAAGCTCTAGCCTCTTCCTTGGGTTGGGTCCATGAGGCAGGCAGGGGTTGCTGATCCCCCAGGGGGTTTCCAGTCTCTTTATGCACATAGCACAGCTTCCACCGTTTACAGTCATGACTGTCCACCAAGGTAGCCAAACTTGGACAAGAGAAGTAAACCTTCCCTAGAACCTTCTCCCGTCTCCTTCATGCCCATCTCATGTTGCTTGCCCAGTTTTGTTCATTTTACCTGTTTACTTGTCTCCAGTCCCTGTTGCCACTGTGTGGTCTAGGCACCTTACGCTCTCCTATGGCCATGGCTCTCTTTTCCTTATTGGCTCTCACATTGCCAGCCTCTCTTTGGCTTCAACTCAGCCTTCTAGAAAGCGGCCAAAGTGGTCTTTCTAGAACAAAACGAGAATCCTGTGCCCCTTGTTTATCCCCCACCCATGGCCTCTGCCCTCGCTCTGCTCCCAGCTCCACCACTGTTCCCAGTGCAGCCTGTGACCCAGACACTCCTGACCAATCGAGCCACTGGGCCAGGGCTACAGTAAGTATTTTCTTAACTGGATGTAAATGTTTTTGCTTATTGTAAAGCATTTTGACAACATAATAATAAAAAATAAAAATCTTCAACAGTGTCCTCTCTCTGAGATAGGCAGATACCCGTTTTGGGGATATTTTTTCCATTACCCTTTCATATCTAAAACAAAACTGAAACCATATCCTCTTGAGCACCAAGCTTTCTTCCTCTTACAATTATATGGTAAGTATATTGTTAGAAAACATGGTTTTGATGGAAGCAGAGCATTCTGGGAGGGGCTCAGAGTGCCACACATCTTTCCTCTTCTCTGAGTGTCTGACCATTGGAATATACACCTAGGGATCAATAGCTACTGATGAATGAAGAACTCTTTTATGAAGCGATGCTCAGGCAAGCTCCCAAGAACCCATCTTTCATCATTTGGTCGAAGATGGATTGGAGAACATAGCTTAGCCTAAATGAATCTTGAGACCTGCATGTGTGTGGTTGTTTGTGTGTGTGTGTGTGTGTGAGAGAGAGAGAGAGAGAGAGAGAGAGAGAAAGAGAGAAAGAGGGATGCCCTCCCCTGACGGCTGCAAAGCAGGTAGAGAAATATCAACAGTATCCTACTCCCAACATTTCAGATAGTATTAGTTCAAGCTGAGCTGTGTCAACGCTCCTAAGTCAATTTCACTGTTCAGAATTGACATGTTTTGGTGGATACTGGTCACCCCTAAGAATCATAGGTAGGCGAGAGCCATGGCCTCTGCACCCGTGACCTTGCTTACCAGGTGATATGTGGCCGTGAGGTTACAATGAATTCTGCGGCCCATGCCAAGGTATATTAGAAGTAGGACCCCCAGCAGTCATGGGTCTGATCTTGTAATTTTGGGGAAGCTCGGGCTCTCTACTCTTTGACACTCTTAAAAGCTCCTTGCAAGAAAGGTTTACTGTAGGCAGATGTAGCAATGTGCCATCCAGAGGTAGGATTAGCGAGCTTTCCAGTGGGATCAGGCAATAGAATTCTCTGGCAAGTGGTGCAATGGAGTCTGAAAGGTAGACCGAGTCAGGTGTCCCACTGATGTCGACTGTCGGGCTCCTCAGAATTTATACCCCATTCATGCTGTGGTGGGGATACCTGTGTGGCATTTCAAGCCAGTCTGCATGTTTGAACACTACGCATTTCAACATTATTTCAAATATTCCTTATGCTTAGTCTTATATTACAGACTAAGAATTTGACATTTGACGTGATTGTCATGGAGTTTCTGTTTCTGGGGTTGGGACTTCTAATTAGGATCTTTCAAATGTTAATTAACACTCCTGGGATATACATTTTTGATAAGGGTTCTTCAATAGTTAACTAACCTACTCTATACGTAAGATTAAAACTAACTTAGAAACACATGCACACACACACACACAACATTTCCTATACTGATGTATTTTAAAATAAATTATAGATATTATAACATGAAAAGTCTGAAAAATTTGGAGGACTGTACAATTCTCAACTCACTTTTAAAGCCTTTAAAATTGAAAAATTGGTCTAGAAACATTTTAAGAATAGGTTTATTAATGAGTTTCTTGGTTCACACTGGATTTGTTGTTAGAATAAAATAAGTCGAGCGGGAGTAGGTTGATGCACGAACTATTTTCTAGTTTTTCTTTCCCCAGGCCATTTTAGTGTTTTTATTTATTTATTTTTTTAGTGTTAGATATTTGGAGGACAGGGGGTTACGCTGATCAAAAATTATGTTAAAAAATAAAATAAAACAAAAGCATCCCCACAAGTAAACAATGGGCTAACAGTGGTAGAAATATGATAAATAAAGTCCCCAGTTTCTCTTCCCCAGTGACTTCCCTGTGCCGTTTACAGCTGCTGCCGCCCAGAGTCTGCGTGTCTTTTTGAGGACGTGTGAGGAGTGCTCACTGCTGTTCGCTTCTGCTAACACAGCTCGATCGGGGATTCCTGGGGGTAGAGTGGGCACATTCTTTTATGAACTGAGTAATTAGGCCATCTGGTTATATTCTCAGAAAGGTGCTGGGACTGGAGAATTAACCTCAATACGTATTTCACATGGCTGCTATGGGAGTCAGGAGATAAAGTTTATGCATGGGCTTTGTAAACTGTAAAGAGGTATTTATTTACCATCACTGTGATTGCCAATAGCTTCATAAACTCTTTCTCTACAGAGCCTGGCTGCTTATGCATGTTTTATTAACAGGTAATATGTATCCACAGGCCCTCACATTTTTAAGGTTTATCATTCAGTCAGTCGGTAAATACACAGCGGACCTGTCCTAGCAGCCGTGGGCAGAGTGCAAGCATCAGCTGCGGCTTCTGCCCTGGGGCCCATGAAGATGCAGCAGAAACCCAGCAGACACTGACCCATTTCGAGAACAAAGCAGCGTATGCTTGTGTCAATTTGCTATTTGGTTTCAGCAATTAGAGAAGGTGATTCTGGAGGCCAGCTTAGTGGGCACAGATTCCAAGGGGCTCCTTTGCATTTTAGATTTTTATTTATTTATTTATTTACTTATTTATTGTTAACCCTCACCCGAGAATATTTTTTCCATTGATTTTTAGAGAAAGCAGAAGGGAGGCAGGAGGGAGAGAGAGTGAGGGAGAGAGGAGATGAGAGAGAGAGAGGGACAGACAGATGTGAAAGAAACACATCAATTGGTTGCCTCCTGAACATGCCCAACCCAGCCGGAGATGGAACCTGCAACCCAGGTACGAGCCCTTGATCGGGAATCGAACCCGTGATCCTTCGGTGTGTGGGCCGGCGCACTAACCACTGAGCCACGCCGGCCAGGGCTCCTTTGCATTTTACATGTTTTTCGGGAAGTTGGAAGCTGGTCATTCCCCTTACTTTCCTGCTCCTTGGGAGTGGGGAGTGGACATCTGGGATCGATTTGGGGCTAGTTCCATTTTCATTTGCTTGAGTTTTCTGTAGAAATTTTCCACGGGCCTGAGAGCAGCGGGGTACGTGCGCTTGCCTTGATTTATGTCTGTTCTTTGCTCCCCCCAACAACCACCGTAGGTCATTTGATTTCCTGTTGGAACAGTGATTCCTCAGGACGGAACCTTGTGCCTTAATCTCTTACCATCAGCTTCGAGCCGTTTCCCGCTCTGCTGTTTGGTGCTCGAGGAGTATTTGGTGATTCAGTGACGGCTTTCGGCCCAGAGGAAATCCTGTTTGTGTCCACAAGGAAGTGTTCTGTAAATTACAGAGAAGTGGAAACATTTCTGAATGCAGGAGAGGATCTGGGACTGCATGGCTGTGAGTGTGTGTGAGGGAGTATGTGAGTGTGTGAGTGTATGTGTGTATGCATGTGTGTGTGTATGTGAGTGTGTGTATGAGTATGTGTGTGTGAGTGTGAGTATGTGTGAGTGCATGTGTGTGTATGCATGTGAGTGTGTGCGTGAGGGCATGTGTGTGTATGTGCGTGTGCGTGTGTGCGTGTGTGCTGCAGTGTGGTGCCGGGAAAGCAGAAGCGAGCTGGGGATCCTCTCTCCTCTTCGGATTGTCTTGTACTCGCTTCCTCAGGTTCCTTGTATCTGTTGTGCGTTTGACGTTTGCTCCCAGGACCTCAGACTCTAAGGGAGTCACTGTGAAACTTAACGAAGAGGAAGCTATTATGACGACAGTGATTGAAAGCTGCTCTTATTCTTTTGGTAAATAACAACTCATGGGAGAACTAAGCATCAGGCTCCCTACAGCCCACTTCCAGGAGTCTCCTCGTTGGCAGGGACATTCAAGTCTCAACATCCCTCCACAGTCCCCTCCGATCTCTCCCCTACCCTCATCACTCGTCAGTGGCAGGGGGCGCATCACCAGAAGTCGGAGTGGTCAGTTGGCTCCCCCAGTGTGCACACACCTGCCTCCCCAAGGCTCCTGCAGCTCTCTTCTCACGAGTTCTTGGCCTCATCTAACTTTCCCACCAATGCCCCGCCCTGGAGAAGGCGGGCTTTGCCAGACGTCTTGGCATCCAAGCGCATCCTGTATACCCCCTCCTGCCTTGGCCATCACAGATCTGAAGCGCCACCATTTCAGGGAGCGGCCCAGGCACTCCTGGCCTGGCATCGTCAGAGCTGATCCTGTTGTCATTTGTGTGGTTACTTACTACCTGCCCAGTTCCTTGAGGGCAGGGACCTGGTCTCTTGTATCCTGCTGGAACAGGACCTGGCACGTAGCAGAATCTCAATAAATACCAGTTGAGTGGATTCCACATTATATAGACCCTGCCTGTCAACCAGGGGAAGGAAACAAGCATTCTAAGGTGACCAGGGAATGCAGGTTTCATGGATTCCTGTTTAATGGGACAAAATTGAGAAGGGGCACTAGCATCTCTACGGATGTGGCTCTGAGGGGTCCCTTACTAGGTCACATCACTGGCTGGGTCATGAATAGGGGTCTCTCAGAAGGACAAGCAGAAAGGAGGGCAGAGGTGGGACGGGCGGAGAGGGCCCCAGGGGGAGCAGCAAGGGGCACAGAGCAGCCGTGAGAGGTGGGGCCTGAGAGATGCAGCGGCGCTTTGGGCTACAGGATCAGTACCTTAAAAACATTATTTTATATTCAGATTATGAATTACTGCAATCCCGTTGTAAAACTAAAGCAAAGTAGAAGTAGAAAAGGAATTAACATTAATCTCACCACTTGGTGATCATTACTGGGAACATTTTGGCGAGTGAACGCTTCTCTTCCTTTTCTCTCTCTACATACTCACACTTATATTAGCTTAAAGTATTTGATCACACAAGGTGGACTAGTTTTGCACCCTGCTTTTTTTCACTTGATGCCATTTTAAATGCTTTTTTAAAATTTAGTGTGATTAAAAACGTTTTGAAAACATCACTTTTAAGGGTTATATAATCTTCCATCCCCTGGTTCCATCATAAGCCCCACCGCTGTACACTTTGCTTCCCGTTTTCTTTTTTGTAATTATGAATAAGTTCGTGAGCATCGTCTGTGTGTATAGATGACTGCCTGCGCTCTGCTCGGCTCATTCAAGCGGGTGCTAGGAGAGGACCTGCTGGGCCGGAGGCGGCGATCGATCTCTCACCCACTCAGACACGTCGCTGCGTTGCTTTTCCGAAGGGCAGGAGCAGTTTCTAAATGAGACCCCTCCTGGGAAGGAGCAGGATCCACCAGCTCCGGAGAGATCACAGTAAATAAATTTGACTGATCTCAGTCTCCTCCTATTCTCTGTTCACTCACCTTCTACTCTTCTGCAGTAACTTTAGGAACAGTTCTGGGGAAATTCCAGACTGTCTCTGTGGTGCTCAGAGCTGACAGCGAAAGGAACTCTCCCCATGCTTGGGACAGAGCTGCCAAGTGACAGCAGTGACTTGCCAGGGGCCCAGCTTCCTGATGGCAGGAGGAGACTGAGTGAGACACCTCAAGGGAAAGGTGACCGGTGGGGGAAGAGCAGGGATCTGACCTGGAGCGAGACCTTGGAGATTCTCATTTTTGTTTTAGGAAGATCGGGATTTCCTGGTGCTCATCACAGCAGCACCCGTGTTCTCTTTGATTGACTTTATCATAAATAGACACTAATCATTTTTTGTGTGTTTTATAAACCAGGGGTTCATTTTGTTTGAAAAAGCGCTCCTCTGAGGATGCTTTCTAACATCAACGTTTTCTGATTCTACACGCTGACTTTATTATCCCACATGATGGGTGGATAAACAGAGGCATCCATAGGTAAAGTCATGCAGAAAGTTAGCGTTGCAATTTAGTAGCTGACTGATCTTGGGCAAGTTAGTTAATTTCCCTGAGCTTAGATTTTCTCATCTAAAATGGGAATACTACGTAGTGCTTATGAGAGTGGGAACCAAACTCAAACTTTTTCTCTACTTGAGACCCACGCTTTGCGAATAAGCATCTTCTCCACATTTGCCAAATGCTGACACCCCTCCTTCTCTGGCCTCACAGTTGACATGTTTCAATTTAATGTCTCCTGTCAGTTTAGGCATAGAAGAGGTAAAAGGGAGCGTGTGCTTTGGGTGTGTACCTAATGAGACGCTGGATCTGTTAGAACATGCCTATCCCAGTGATTCTTCTGTAATTGCAATATTTCTTCTGTGGCCTGGGGAAATTTTTTTCCTTCCATTAAGGAATGCTCTTGGAGCCATTCCTTGCACTGCTTCCTAACTTGCCCCTAATGTGCTGTGTGACCTTTAACACCCGTCTTTACCTCTCTGGACATGTGCTTCCTGTAAAATGAGGTGGTTGGCTGAGGTAACATTATTGATCCAGGTCGGTGGTTTTTAAATTCTACAAGGATTCGAGAATGAAAAATCTCGAAGTACACTTTTCTTTTCTGCAGGAAACAAATTACCGTTATTTCAAGTCGGCCACTTGGGGTCGCTAGTGATCTAAGAGACTGGCTGGTGAAGCACTAGAACAGCTAACAGATTCTGGGGGTGGTTTATGGAATTTTCTTTTTGTCTTCTCCCTTTAGCTCCAGAATTTACCCAAAGACTTGATCACACCATTAACGCTGAGCGGACCATAGCACGTGCCACAGACAGTGTTTGGAGCCAGGGCAGGGCCTCAACATCCCAGTACCCACCCTCCAAGAAAGAAAAAGAGAAGGAACGATAGTCACGGGGGCAGCTGGCCCTCCTTTTGGACTGCAGCTCAAGTTGCTGCATACTGTGGTTTGCAGTTCCTGGACTTGACAAGTAGGTCCTGCAGAGTGAAAGTGCACGGCGTAGACACGCCTCCCATGATGGAGTAAACCTGTGTCTGGAAGAATCTGGACCTGCCGAAGGCAGAAGCATGGAGACATCCCCTCCCAAGAGCTGACAACCAGTGTGTCTCTGGGCGCTGTGCCTGCTGGGCTTCGCTGATGGTCAGGGCGGGGGAGTGGCAGGCTTGGAGGCCCCTGTACACACGGAGGAAGGATCATTGAACAGAAGTAAAATACAGCAAAAATGCCAAAAGCTCAGTATCTGCCCACACTGGGGAAAGGGGTCAGCCCCCCCAGCATGCACAGCACAGGGAGACCCCTCTGTGGAAAGTGGGTTGAACTTGCCCTCTGAGCACAAGGAAAAGTGTCTCTCCTGCCAGGAGCACCCTATAAACATTCTTTTCCTACAGGATCCTGTGGCCTGGGGGCCAGTGAGCACAGGGAAGGTACCCTAGTGGAGACAGATTTCGAACTCCTGCTGTTCCTTTGCAGACCATAAATTACTGTTCATTCTCTTTATAGTCTCCCTCTTTCCCCCCACCTAATAGTTTTAGAAACAGTAATTGATGACAAAATTGAGCCTGAAAAGGGTGTAAGGGAGCCCTGCTCTACTGGCTGAGAAGCCCCCAAGTGTTGCATCACCTTGCACGGCCATGCAACACAGGTTAAATATTTATGTCCCACCGCTGCTGTCCCTTGTCTTCTGCGATGCCCTTTTGTAGTTTTGCTGTTAGGGAGCAGTGCTGGAGCTTCAATTTCTATTTAACTGGAAAGGGAAAGGTTGGTTGGTTGGCTTGTTTCTTTCCCCTCCTCTGAATCCAAGAGGGTGCACAAGCCCCTGTGAGCTGTGGGGCCCGGGGAGGAAGCTGCTCAGAAGTAGACCTGAGGGCCTGTCTGGGTCCCCCTTGCTTAGGCATCATCTTGTTTAGTAGTGCACAGCCCCTGGTGGGGTGAGTCTGCCCAAGCTTGGAGTTGGTTGGGTCTGGGTTTAAATCCTAGGTCAACCCACCAAGAGCAGAGATGTGTCATTAGAAACCAAGGCTGAGATCACCCACTCCCTCATATTCCCAGTTACTGTGGACGGATGTGAAAGCCAGACAATGAAAAAGGCTGATTGGAAACAAAAATAGAATCATTTGAATTACGGAGGTGGAGGAGAGCTCTATGGACCCCCGGGACTGCCAGAAAGATGAACTACGGGGTCTGAGCACAAATTTAGCCTGAAATATCACTGGAGGCAAAAATGACAAAACTGAAGGTGTCTCACTTTGGGCACATCATAAGAAGGTGAGGTTCTTCGGAAAAGACAACAATGCTGGTCAAAATAGAAGGCAACAGGAAAAATGGAAGACCAAATATGAGATGGCTTGACTCCATAAAAGAAACCATTGGCATGAGTTTATAGCGGGGCTGTTGGGGACAGGACATTGTGGACATCACTTATCATAGTCACCAGGAGTTGGAGCCAACTCAATGGCATGTAAAGCACACAACCCACCTATTTAACTGTTGACTTAATCTCTCAGCGTCTCAGTGTCCTCATTTGTAAACAAAAGATAATAGTAGTATTTCCCAAAGGGGTGGTTGGGAATATTACATGAGGTAGTATATAAAGAGTGACTGAGGCCTGATGAGACTTTGGTCAATGCCAGTTACTTTTTTCCCTCTTGACCATCTGCTGCATGTGGCCATTGGATACATGACACATGGCTGCTTGCAACTGCTAAGTGCTGTAAATGTTAAAAACACACCGAACTTCAAAGACTTTTTCAAAGGAAAAAGAATTTAAAATATCTCATTAATAAATTCTTATACTGACTATATGTTGAAATGATGTCCTTGCATATATTGGGTTAAATACATTTTAAAAGTCGATTTCACCTGTTTCTTTTTACTTTTAAAAAATCTGGCTATTAGAACGTTTAAAAGCATACATGTGGTTTGTATTTGTGGCTCATATTATATTTCCATCAGATAAACCCTGCCCTAGTCCCTAATTCACCCATCTCTCTATTAAAATTCTTTCCTACCTTCCAGGCCTATCTCAGACTTTCCTGTCTTCACGAGGCCCTTTGGTCACTCTCTTCATTCTCTGAAATCTCCTGGAGGTTTTGTCATTGAAGAAGGGCATGTAATGAATGTTTGTAAACTGAAGTTGAGCAGGAAAAGCATGTAAATTGTTGAGCCGAGTGGCGGGCACATTGTAAACAGATTATAATTTATATTTTTCTTGGTCTTATCACTGGAGTCTGGCTACCTGGTCAGCACTGGTTCTCTGCTGCCTTGGATACAGATTAAATTCTTTCTTGTGTTTAGTCTTGTTGAATCTAACGTCTTAGAGGACAGAGGCCACATCATTGAATTCTCCTGGGTCTGTCCTTAACCCATAAGGCAGTGCCAGGCGCAGTGAATTCTCCCCACCATCCCTTGTGGACCAAAGCAGAGAGCCTGCTGACCGACCCACGTGGCACCTTCGGATCCTTTGCCATTCTTTCCTTCTTTCTGAAGGGATCTGCCTTCTCCACCTCCCGCCTTTATTGAGCTTACGAACTCTTCTGCATCCTGAAAAGGATAATTTTGGTCCACTCCTGGGACACTCACGTGTACTCACGCTGTTCTAAATAGTTTACGTATGTGAACTGATCTAACCCTCACAACTATCTTGTAAGGCGAGTATTACCTCATTTTATAGATGAGGAAACTGAGGCACAGAGACATTAAGTAAGATCCAAGTTACGCAGCTAGTAAGTGGTGGGGGGATAGCCAAGTCACCTCCCTCCCCCAAGTGCAACAGTTGGGGATCTCTTGGGAAGACAATAGACAAGCTGGGGTGTGGCAGTCAGAGATAGGAAGCGTCACCTGGAGGGGACATTTGGGGAGCTCAGGATCCTAAGGGGCAGGGTCACATAGCTGTCCAGACTGTATGAGCTGGATGCAGAATGAACATTTTATTGAGATCTGAACCCAGCACTCCTCTACCCTAATCATTTTGGAATTAAAAAGAAGAAGAAATGACTGAGAAAGGGTGGATTTTCCTTTTTCCAGCAATACAGAGATCTCAAAGTGCCCAGATTAAATGGAAACAAATGAGCTCATTACACCTTCTTTAAACTGTGTTTACACTTGCAGCATTCAGAATTAGAGCTACGCTGTCTCCTAAGACCCCTTTCTTATGAAAGGGATCCAAATTCAAGATGACACAGGATTTGTGGGGCTTTAGCCAGAGGAAGATAAGCTGGGCAAACAAACCGAGGTACCCATTCTATTTGTTAAAAAATTATATTCTGATCCCTGTTTCTATTTGCTGTTGGGCCAAACAAATGCATAATTAAGAACATCTTTTGATAGTGTAGCTCTCCTTTATTTTCTTCTTTGAACACCAATAGGAAATTTCCATTTTCATATAGTAATTATCAAGGTACCCTGCTACACTGAGTCAACCTGTAGGTTTTGAAAATAAGCATAACAAACCATGTAAAAAAAAAAACACACACACGAAAATCCACTTTTAGGGTTTAAGATTCATGGCATTTAATTGTTCGCCTATTTCCGTGCGAAGGTGAGACTGGTCCTGTGTCACCGGAGGGACTGTATCCTGCTGGTTTTCCCAGTCCTCATTTACAATGATTATGTTATCAGGCTAGCCAGGCAAAAGGGTGGAGCAACTATAATTTCAAAGCAGGATTAGGTTGAAATAACGAGATCACCAAGTTGTGGTTACCAAGGCAACGTCACATCTAAGAATATGGGATGCTTCTCGGAGATGAGGCAAAGCCTGGAGCCTTTTTTCCCCCTTTGCACAAAAATCACTCACTTCCCAGATAAAAATTGCTTATTAATTGCTTTTTAGCACATTTATTCTTTATTTTGGGGAACCAGTTTTCAAAATGTAACCTCGATGTACAGTTTTTTTTTTCTTCTTATTTTTTAAACCAGCAATCAATATCAGAATAATTGATCAGACCATTGTTTTTTCCTTCCCTTTTGGGAACCTTCTTTACTTTATTCTTTTTCCAGTTTTTTCTTCTTTTTATCCCCTTCCTCCCTCTGTTCCTCCCTCCCTCTCTTCCTTCCTTACTCTTTTAAAATTGCAGGGAAAAGGCATGGACCAGAAAGTGGTAATTGAAAGTTGGGTGCTCTGGTGAGATTTTTGAGATTACAAAATTGTGATAGGTAATGACAGCTGTAACCTACACCCATAATATTCATTTTTTTTTCCTCCTGAAAAATACCAAGATCAAGAGAGAATAACCTTGGTCTTTATTGTCCTTTCTTAAAATTTCAATCCAGTTTAAAAATTGTGGATTTTGGAGGCAAAGCAGCCAAGAGGGTTCAGCCGTCTGTTTCTGATCAGTATCAGCTCTCAGTCCGAACGATTCCCACCAATTAACCTCTTTCCCCTAAATTCATTCCCGTCGTCTGAGTTTTCAGATAATGGCTTCAAGTTTCTTCATCTTATAAAAAGCAGGCTTATTAAAAGCATTTTTTAAATATGTTCTTTATTGATTTGAGAGAGAGAGAGGAAGGGAGGAGAGATAGAAACATCGATGAGAGAGAAACATCGAAGGCTGCCTCCTGCACGCGCCTCCTGGGGATCGAGCCCACAACCCGGGCTTGTGCCCTGACCCCGAATCGAACCGGTGACCTCCTGGTGCAGGGGTCGAAGCTCCACCACTGAGCCACGCCAGCTGGGCCAGGCTTGTTTTAATATGAGCTCGTGTTGGACCATGAGTTTGAGGAGGTCGGGACCATCTTCGTTCTTAATTACTGCTGCATTCCCACGCGCGGGCACAGGGCCTGGCATAGCACGGCCCCAGCTAGGGTGCGCCGAGTGATTCAGGGGCTGAGTGGCTGCGCCGGCGACTGTCAGCACGTGGTGAAAACTCGGAGCAAGACTTGGCGAGATATTGAAATGCTCCTGATAGATCACTTGCAATTTGAATTGATTATCACTAACTGAAATTGATAGGAATTTTGATTGTTTTTTGTGGGCAATGTTGACCCAAAGTTCCCCCTCCTCCCATGTTATTGTCTACTTTTAGCTAAAAATTAATATATGCTCATAGTAAAAATGAAAACATTTCAACAAAAAATGAAATGAAATTTTCCTTCCATCTCAGAACCATGTCTCCCACTGCCTTCCCAGAAGCAGCAATGATTATTTCTTGGGTAATCCAGTAGAAATATTCTAAGCATACAAAACACATATTATACACAATGTTCTGCAGTTTGCTTTATTTACTTAAAATATAACTTAGAATTCATTTCATATTGGCACATGCAATTATATCTTATTCTTTTTTTATTGGCTGCAATTTAATTAATTTATTTAACTAGTGCCCTGATGTTGGAGATTTACATGGTTTCCTGCATTTTGATATTACACACAATGACACAATAAACCTCCTTGTATGCAAATCTTTGTGAGAGTGTAACTGTAGGATATGTTTCTAAAATGGCATTGCTGTGCCCTTGAAAACATTATATGGTTAGACTCTAACCCAACCACAGCTGTATTAGGCCAAGTGATCAATTGCAGAGAGAGAATAGTTTTGATTAAAAAAACCTTTAATGTATTGATAAAGTATAAATAGAGGGTAAAATGGCTAGTACAGGTTAAATTTATTTATTTTTGTCTCAGAGCTTTTTTCTTTTTTTTTTAACAAATAGAAATCCAATGGAGTCCAAAAGAACAGCTCCTTGATATATTCTGAAATTATATATTTTTGTGTTTTTTTGGTCAACCATATTGGCTAGATTATTAAATAAACTATATTAAAGAGGAGAATCAAGTTTGGTAAAAAAAAACAAAGTACTGGTTCAGAATAATGTAACATTTAAAAAACTAAACACAAGTAAAATCTCACTTGAATTCCAGAAAGATTTAGGTAATCACCGTGAGCTCATTATGCTGGCCTGGAGTACAGGTGTTAAGAACCTTTGAAAAACAAGACTCTAACAGAATTAGAAAATCCACACAACCAAGATTCTTATGAAATACACATGATTTTGAAAGCTCGAGGGGTATTTGTAAGTAATAGGATAAAAGACTTACGATCTAAAAATTCAAGACATACAGCAGCCTTCTTAGTGATGGGGGGCGGGGGGGGGGGTGTCCATATTAAGCAGCTAGTTTTAAGCACCAGGAGTGGTAGAAATTTAATTCAGTAGTCATTTATTAAGGACATCTGGTGTGTGTACTTTTAAAGAGTGTAAGAACTAGAACTCGTAATCTAAGACAACCATTTCTAAAGATAGTATTGCTTTATTCTTTAGAATTTTCCACTAAAAAATAGTGAGATTATAAATTGCTAGACATCATTTTACCTTTTATGCAGTAATTCCAGTTTTGGAAATTTATCTTGAAGGAGACAATCTTAGATACGCTGAGAGGAAGGGGGGTGAGGTTTGTGCTCCGGGTTTCTTTGTAACCCAGATATGAGCCAGTTTCTCCTTGCCCTGCCCGTTGAAATCAGGGTAAAACTCGGAGCTATTCTGACTGCCTCCTGCTTCCTGCTGCTTTTCAGGCAGCTTCTTGTCTTGAATGCCAATTCAGATATGAACTCTAGTCCCTTCATCATCAGTCCTGAGGACCCCCCCACCATCACCAAAAGTACTATTTAAGAGCCAAGATTCATGGGGACAGGTGCACTGCAAACCATAGTCTGTTCTCCAGGTGCGCCCACCCTGTGATCAGGGACTGCCTCGTGGCCCGTGCCCACTTAGCGCCCATCATCCCATCCTGCCTCCCTCTCCACTCACCCATTCTCTCTCTTCCACTCCTTCTGTCTCAGAACAACAAGAAAATTCATCTCCTTGTTTCAGTAAGAGCAGCTAACTCCCCTTCTTTGAAGTTTGGGGGGCCAGTTGCCATGCACACATTAAACTATCAATGTACCCCCAAAATCAATATGAGATTTTCCCTAAAGAAAGTTTCTCTGCTCAGAGAAATTTTAGAACCAGGTATTCGAATATCTTATTTTGTTTTTACACCTTGCTTGGTATTTTTATCAAAATAGTAAACATTTGAAGGCAATCTATATGGCCACAAATAGGAGAATGGCTGGACACATGACAATCATAACTGATAGTAACTATTATACTGTCCTAAAATTATGTTTGTAAGGATATTTGTTCATTCATCTATCCATTTATTTATTCAGTAAGCATTTACAGAGGGCCTATTATGACCTGAGAGCTGTGTTAAGCATTGGGAATAGAGTGAACAGAAGAGACAACATCTCTGTTATAATCTAACAGGGAGAATAGATATGAAACAAGTAGCTTCATATTAACTAGTGAAGTAGGGTTGTGATGAGTGCTCTAAACTACCAGTACCAGGTGCTGGGAAATGGCCAAAGGGGGAACCAGAACTGACCTGGAGGAAGCAACCTTTGGAGGTTGCATCTGAAGCCCTGTTATCTATCTAGGTACATGGGGAGTAAGTGGTGGTAGGAGAGTTCCAGGCAGAGGGAATAGCATGTGCAAAGGCCCTGGGGTGGAAGGAAACAGGCTGATTTTGAAGAACAGAAAGAGGGTCAATGAGGCTGGAGTTCAGAGAGCAAAGCAAGGGTGTCACAAAACGCACCTGGAGGGGACACTGGGGTCGGAACTCGTAGAACTTTAGGCTCTGCATTAACAAATTTGAACTTTTGTCCTAAATATAAGGGGAGGCCTGAATGCTTTCAGCAGTGGGGTGACATAAGATTTGTGTTTTAAAAACTCATCCTGGCTGCAGTGTAGAATGGATTGCTAGAGGCCAAGAGCAGATCAAACAGAACCCATGAGGGAGTTATTGAGGTGTGCTGGCTGGAGATGGCGGTGCTCTGCCGAACACCAGGGGGTCATCCTCCTCACACACTCCCCTTTCCCCGGCACCTACTCAGTCACCAAGTCTTATCAACTCCACCTCCTAACTACATCTCAAACACATCTACTCTCCTCCTCCTCTATTGCTTATATGGAAATTTTACTGGGACTAACACTAATCGAGACTTCAGTGTGAACCTGCTCCTATTCTAAGTACTTATTGTATCAACAGCAAGACAATAATTATACACCTAATATTTCGGTGGCCATGAGAGAGACTCAACTGAGATTCACTTCTCCTTTCCTTCTGGCCACATGGCAGGATTATGTTTCTTCATCTCCATGTGGTCAGTGAGGCCCTGTGACTGCCGTGGCCGGTCAGAATTGAGTGGAAGTCAAATTGAGTGCCATGTCATTCACATTCTGGTGTTTAGTTGCTGGTGCGAGACCTTTTGGGCTCCCTTTCTCTCTGACATGGCTCCAGCAACATTCAAGATGATGCCTACTGTCAGCCTGGGTCCCTGAGTGACTTGGTGAGCAGAAATCCCTTATTGATCCATTCAGTGTGTAGCACAAAGAAGAAATAAATCACAATTATTTTAAACCACTCTGGTTGTTTGTTAAATAGCACATCCGAACTTATCCTGATACAAATATTTGGCAAATTCGTGCTATATCATAGGAGCTTCACGAGTGCTTTGCATTTGTTATCTCAGATAACTTTCATACAATGAAGTAGCTGTTATTGTCTTCATTTTTAGATGAGGAAACTGAGAGAATAAGTAACTGGCCCAAGGTAACAAATTAGTGAAAAAGCTGAAAATTGATCTCACTAGGTCCTGCTCAACTGAGCTGCCACTTGGCAATGGACATTGGGCAAGGTCTTCAGAATTAAAAAAAGACAAATGAAATACAGCTCTTGCCTTTGAAGATATTCCCTATTTATTTGGGAAAAACAAGGCATACATTTATGGAAACTTAACTGAGAAAATTAGGCAGAAGGCCTCATATAAACACCGAAGGAAAGTCACTGTCAACATGGGCTTTGACAGCAGAAATCAAGGAGGGAGAGAGAACTGTGAACTGTGGGGAAGAAGAAAACTCCCTCCCTGCAGATGGGAACTGAGCTTTGCCATGAAGGAAAATAGGGGTCTGGAGAGAACTTGACAAGGCAAAATCTTAGTTAAGATGCTATAGAAATGTAAGTTCAAAAAGGACATAGACCATATTTTTTACTCTCTCTGAATATTTGTCAAACTTTCTAAACATCGCAGGAACTAAGTTGTAAGGATCCACTACAAATAAAATTTCCTGATCATACTGGTATTTCCCACTCTCTGCTGGGCAGCAGTGCTGGGCTTCCCTTTGGCCTCTCCAAGCCTGATTCTTCTTGATGAAGTCAGTTTCCACCCGACCATTCAAGATGGAAATCTCGACGTCACCCACTTCTCTTCTCTTGTGTTCCCCTGTTTAATTGGCCAATATGCCGTACAGTTCCGAGTCAGAAATACCTTTCTGACTTACACCTGCTTATCGCTGCTACTGCGGCCTCAGGTCAGGCACACAGACATTAAGTAACATCCAAGTTACGCAGCTAGTAAGTGGTGTGCAGTTTCCTTACACTTGCTGTAGACCTCTCTGGTACAAGAAGTGAGGTGGTCACAAAGAAGAAATAATGGGTTCTGGGCTTCCCCTCTTCCCCTCTCGTTTTTTTTTGTTCTCTCTTAAATGAGGGTGTTCTATAGTCATTTGATTATCCAATCCTTAGTAGAAAAGCCCATTTAATGTATAACATATCTCAAGTGTTTACTATGTGCTGAATATGCATGGCTTGGATAATTTAGACATGAAACAATACGTCAATTTAAAACACACACACACACACACACACACCCCGTTTCACCTGCATGTGCCTAGTCTAGAACCTCCTGGGCTGTTTGGTGAGCACAGTTCATCACTTAGACTAAAGGCCAAATTCTAGTGTCGGTTCATTATACTCGCCCTGCCAAATCTATTTACACATGAGTGTAACACGGACAGTCCCACTTGAACTTGTATCCAGGTCCCCTCGCCCGAAGCAGCAGCGCAGCCGCGGCCAGGCTTCCAGCGGCTCCCCAGCCGGGCCTCCCTGCGGGCATCCCCTCCCTTGCTGCCCTAATAAGCTGGAGTTGTCCTCAGGATGAGTCCCTTCCCTGTACTCACCCTGAGTCTTGTTGGTGGGATGTGGGATTCTAGGGAAAAATACACTCCACGTGGAAGAGGGCTCCCCAGTGTGACCATTTTCGACCGCGTGAAGTTTCGTGAACTCTAACTGCTTTCGACAGAACTGGGCGTAGAAGGGGGGCTGCACTTTGTGAGCGACCCTCCAGGGGCTTTCGGTCTGCTCTGGGGGCACCTGCCTGCAGGCCTGGCGTTCCCTCTCCTCATTCGCCTCTGCCCCTCCTCTTCCTCCCTCACCCCAGCTTTTCCAGGGGTTCCCCCAGCTCAGCTGTGGAAGCAGGTGGAGGGGCCCTGGCTACATCCAGAGAACATAACAGGCACTCAGAGTCAAGGGGAAGGAATGGGCTGAGGAGCCAAGCGGCAGAAAGAGACAGCGATAGCTTGGGTATGCCAGGAATACGCTATATAAGTAAGTATTTTTTATAGTTGTGCCTGTAGTAGGAAAACTAAGTCTTATTTAGTATAAAGATGCTTTTATTAATTTGACTGCATCTAATTTTTTAAAAAACAGTATATCTGAGAAAAATTTAATAATTTCACATGAATGGCTAGTGTCTGGGCATTTTAAATAATTCCATGGATAAGTGTAGACCGTCTCTTTATGAACTTTTGTGACATGACATTATTATGTTACTGCAGAATAGATTAAAAACAGCACCTAATTTCTGTCCAGCCACAATTAGAGGCGAGGTTACCGCCTGGTTCATTAATCTTTCAGATAAGAGAGAAACTTGTTTCCCCTAAACTCTTAGGAGATTGATACGCTTGCTTCGGGTGCATTGTGTTTATTTGGCATGTAAACTGTCTGGGCTTGTGGGCCCTGTACTTGATTTGTCACCTCTGGATGAGATAATTTGGGATCTTTCACATTTCCAAATTATACTGAGTCTAAGCCGCTGAACCAGCTGATGAAGGAGACGGGGCTGCAGCGAGGCTCCGGAGCGGGGGCCCTCGAGGGGCTGACGCTTTGAGTGGCGTGTTGGTTTATTAACAGACACATTTGCTTCCAGAGGTTAGTGTTTTTGTGTCCAAGACAGATTACACAGCACACGGTCTGCACCCTGAAAGGAGACACTGAGCAGGGCCACCAGCAGCCTGGTCTCTGAGCTGCTGTAACTGCAAGGAACTGGTGCGGTCTTGGTTTTTGGAAGGCCAAGCTCTTGGTTTTCTAGAATTGGATTCTTCTAGAAGGTGTCCCCCGCCACCACCCATTTCCCTGTTGTCTGTGTAAGTCCAACATTTTTTTTTTTTAATTTGGGATAAGAATATGGGAGCACTGTCGGCCTGTGTGACCTGTTGCATGCTCACTAACCCAGGGCTGAGTCATGTCATTGTGTAAATCTGTGAACAACTATAGGTCAGATCGTAATAGTAAAAATGAGTAACATTCATTCGGGGGCCACTTCATGCCAGGCGTTGTTCCCAAGGTTCTCGTGTGTGCACTTATTCCATCCTCATATCAAAGGGAGGGGAGGACCAGGACTATGGCCATTTTATAGATAAGGAGACTGAGGCACCAAGTAACTTGGCCCAGTCTAGCATTCAATATGATCATCTGTTGAGAACCATCTTGGTCAACACAAATATGGTTCCTTGGCCCACAGCAGAAAGTATCCACCCTGAATCGGGGCACCTGTACCAGGGGCTGAGAATTCTTCGTCTTCTCCTCCGCAGTTGCTCCAAGCAGCCTCACTCACTGGATTTCTATAGCTCCGGGTTCCCTGATTGCGATTACACAGGTTTGTGTAACTGGAGACAGTGACGGCCCCTCCCCTCCCCTCCCCTCCCCTCCCCTCCCCTCCCCTCCCCTCCCCTCCCCTCCCCTCCCCTCCCCTCCCCTCCCCTCCCCTCCCCTCCCCTCCCCTCCCCTCCCCTCCCCTCCCCTCCCCTCCTCTTTCCCTCCCTTCCCCTCCTCTTTCCCTCCCCTTCCCCTTCTCCTCCTCTCACTTCTTCAGGATGCTTTCTGTTAAAGGGCCATTTTCCTCACTACACCGTCGCATGGATTCTGCTGTTCCTTTGGTCTGTGCTTTTCCCTGTAAAGAAAGAGTCCACCGATACTTTTCCTGAGAAAAGGTGGCTGCCAACCTGACTGCAGTCTCACAGAGATTCCCACCTGTCCCAAAGTCATTGAAACTGTGATGCATTTTATGTTACAGAGAAACACCCTCCTGTCCCTATTTGTGGTCCTTCTTACCCACAGTTTCTTGGGCAATTCTAGTGTTTACCATTAAGCGTTTTCTGTCCACTTGGGGTAGGTGACTCCCTGGAAGAGTACAAATGCTGCAGCCTCCCAGCTCTAGGGTGCACGTTTCTACCCCGCATTTTAACGTCTCTGAAATGGGGGTGCACGAGGTGTCAATGGAGGCATTTCTTTCTTCCTTAGAGATACATAAAATAATAGTGCGTCATAGAATGGACGGTAGCTTTGATTCAATGAAAGGAGAGATTATGTCTTTGAGGACCAGGAGAAAATATCTCTTCACACCAGTATCTGCCGAACGCCTGCCAGATGCCAGACCTTTGCCCAGTGTTGGGGATACACACGTGAGCCAGGCATGGCCCCCACCCTGAAGGAGCTCATAGCCCCACTTAGAGTAGAACAATAGCAGCTTTAAGAAGTGAGCATTGGGGTGAATTGATGCATGTAAAGGGTTTTAAAAAGTTTAAAACAATTGCTCAGGATGAAGGTATTATTATTTCCTGAGCTTTATAATATTAAAGATGCCTTCAGAATTAGTCAGGACTGTCACTCCTCACGCTGTCTGTGTGCTTCCCTGATGGAACATTTTCTGACAGGGATCTGACAGAAGTCAACGTGTCCTTGGAGGTTTTACTCGGAGAGTTTCTCTCAGCCTAATGAGGAATCCTTTATCTTAATTAGGGTTAAATATATCTTCTTTTGACCCTAATGAGCCTCTAGTGAGAGCTGTGAGTTTCTTAGAGCGTTTTTTCGTTCCTCTTTTGGTTGGCTTTTCTCAGTATCTCTCAGCTAACAGCCCCTTTAGAAAATGAACAGTGGGTGCATAGGAGAGAAACAAACTTCTGTGGGATGTGCTGCGGGTCAGCCATCCTGCTCGGTGCCTTAAGGCCCTGGCTTTTTGTGTGGACCACAGACCAGCAACATCAGCACCACCTGGGAGATTTGTCAGAAATGCTGCATCTCAGCCCCCCACCTACTGAGTCAGAACCTGCATTTTACACCAACCTCAAGGGATTTTCTAGCACCTGTGCTATTATTTACTGAATATTTTTCCTTAAATGGATTCCTTTAAACTTAGCTTCCACTAAGTACTAATATTTGTAAAATTATGGGTTAGATGCTCTTGTTATGTCTATTTTAAGGCTGTTTTAATATATTCTTAAAATAGATATAATTACCTGAAAACTTGTCATCATCATTCATACCTGGGCCGGCAGCACACTTCAGGAAACTTGCCTTAATGCCACATTGTCAATTTGTTTTAAAACTTTATATTTGGAAATAAATTTAAACTGGCAGAAAAGTTACCAGAATAGTGCAAAGAATTTCTCTATACCCTTCCCCACATGTTACATTTATCATTCTCTCGAAATTAGAAAATGTAGTATCAGTACAATATTATTATCTAATCTTTAGTCCTTATTTAAATTTTACCTGTTGTCCCCAAGTGTTCTTCATATAACATTTTTGAAGATTCTGATCAAGATTGAAACCAGTATCATGGGTCACATTGGGGTTTTGTGCCTCTTGGGCCTCCTTTTATCTGGGATCTTTCCTTAGCCTTTCTCTGCTTTTCTGGGCATTGACATTTTTGAAGAACACAGACTTCATTTTGGGGGGAGCACCTCTTGATTTTGGTTTGCCTGATGTTTATTTTTGATTCATTTAGGATATGCATTTTGGGCAGGAATGCCACAGACGTGATGCTGGGTCCTCGGAGTACAGCGATTTATTTTCCAATACTGCTTCCCGCTAGAGGAAGGAGGGCTCCTCAGAGGATGTCTGATTCCAGGGCTGGGCAGGGACAGAGCCGGTGAGCCTGGAACATCTTCCTGCCCAGAAAGTGAGAACGTGCTTAAAAGCTACAGGAGCCAGTCTGAAGGGGCCGCCTCGGGTCAAATGTGGGACAAGAGGAGCGCTGCAAATAAATCACAGGAGTGGATGAGTCACCCACGAAGACAGTAAATACCACCCACAATCAGTGGGAGAGCTCTTCCTTACAGGAAAATCCCAGCTCACACATGGAGAAGGGAGCAAGGAAGAAGTAATATATCCCAACTCATAGGTACAGAAGGAAGAAATAATAAATGCCAACCCCTAAGTGTAGGAGTTAGGGACATTGCCATTTTGCAACTGTGATATAATAATGGGTTCAGCCACGGATGCTAACACTCGGGGTAAACGTTGAATGAAGAGCAGGATTTTCCATCATCTCAGAGTATCTCCCCACATTGCCTCTCATAACCAAATGCCTTTCTATTAGAAATAACTTAACACTGGACTGTGCCAGCTGAAGATGAACATTTCAGGCCCACTGCGCCAGGCTCAGCAAATCAGAATGTCTGGGGCAGATCCCCAAACCGGCCATTTATAAGCATGTTAAGATGTCATAACCCCTGACTTAGAGCTTCCAGTCTCTGGGTTGATGAGAGCTCCACTTCCTGTCACTCGCGGGCCAGGAGAGGACTGACAGGTACCACAATCGCCCGTTTCCTTTCCTTGGATTCTGATCTTGATCTGGTCATTTCAGACCAGGGTGAAATGCTCTTTATTAATTGGGGCCCTTGTATTTGCTGCAAAGCTGCTTCTTCTGTTTGTGGTTTTTTTTTTTCCAATCCAGCAACAAAGAATTCAAGGCACTAAACATACAGTGTTCTACTGGTTATCCATGTGGTTTTAATTAAGTTTTAACTAATTCCCTTTATCTTGTCATAGTTATTATGACTGTCTCAGTCATGTCACATTAATATGTGAAAACACCTCGCTGGCATGTCTGGCCAAGGAACAAAGCCATGATAACTGTCTTGCCAAATTAAAACGGGAGACCGATCGACTTGCATTTTGAGCTTTCTTTGATAATTTATGTTAAAGGTGAGCACAGGTGCAGAGACCACGCGTTGCGGTCCAGCGTCCCCACGCGGGTGCGGCATACGGAGGCCTCGCAGACTTCAAGTTCACCCGCGTCCCCGGCTCGGCGCAGGCGAGGCAGCGCACTGCAGGGAAGCCGTGGAGCCACTGAGTGGATCGATGCCCACTCAGACTTTCAAGAGGCTTACAGAAATCTCGGTGGTGACCAGCTTTTCTCTACTCTCAAGTTGGCACACGTCATTGGACAATGGACTTGCCCCCTGATTCATGACTTTCTTTAGAAGAAAGGCTTTCCAAAGGCAAACATATAAAATCACATTTCTGCGATTGCTACTTATTGAGGATGAAATGGAAACTCACCTGGGAAAACCTGGGAGTAGGGTCCCTGCAGGCGGGAACAACATTCTGGATAAAGCAAGACCAGGTGGGTTGGAAAGGAAGGTGTGCGCTGCGTCTGATGCTGAAAACAAATGCTGACTATTCTGCATGTGATTAATCCAAGCACTTCCGAAGCCCCTTGCTGGGCAAACTCTCAGGTTGCCATACAGGACAGGCTGGCTAAGCCTCATTAAATCCCTCTGCTGATAGATATTTGGGCATTTACGCACCAAGTGGCCTGTGTGCGCAGTTGAAGAGATCCTTAGTTTTTAAAATACAATTCTCATCGATTAATCTTTATATATATATAGCTATCATTTATTGGGCACCTGCCATAGGCCATGCACCATGCAGGGTCCTATACCCCACACTAATTTAATTCAAATAGTCTGGAAGGTAAAGAATATGACTGTCCCCGCACATGGTAAAGGTCCTGAGCTCACTGAGGCTAAGTCACTTGCTCAGCTTGTCAGTAGTAGAGTCATATTTGAACCCAGGGTTCTGACTTCCAAACCTTTAGAGTCTGGCCCTCTCTGGTGCTCTTACAAGACCATCCCAAGAGCGATGAGTCCCGGTCATGCTGTCACCCTGTGTGTTCTGGTTTTCTAGCTACTTTGCCCTTTGCTCTGTGAGCAGGATTTATTTTCTGGTCCCTGGACTGGGTCAGCCACAGCTCCTCCCTGTTGTGCCCTCATGGCTCATTCCTTTTCTTTGTCATAACAAACATCACACCTTATTAGTACTGCGCATTTAATGATTCTACTTGCCAGTAGATTGTAAGTTCCATGAGGGCAGGAGCTGTGTCAGTATTGGTCAGATCTGTATCTAGCATACCTCATGGCACATAGTAGGTGCCCAGTGAACACTGAGTTGCCCAAGTGAATGAGTGGTGTGCTAAAACCATCACCAAGTTCTTGTCCTAGCAGAGTCTCTGCTTCTTCAGATGGGGGATGGCTCCCTTACATTCATTACGCCTTTTCTTTCTCTCCTAACTTTTTGTCCCATGAGAACATGCAGACAGTGGAGGGGCCAAGGCTCGGATACAGGTCTTTCTGTTCATATCCTTCCTTTTGTGCTATACTATCCTTCCTTTCATGCCAAGTGTAAACACATGGCTCCTATCAAGCCATCAGATGGTTTTTCTTTTGTTTCTCATTTTCTATCCCTAACACTAATTTTTCACTGGCTGAAGCACCATAGCTAGAAAGCACCACCCTTGAATGTCCTGCTTACTCAGCTGAAAGCAGCAGCTGTTCCAATAACCAATTTGATGTTCAGCACCTGAGATTGGCTCCCTCCTTCCAGCAAGACTGCAAGCTCAACAGAATGTAGGAAAGCATGAAAAAGTTTCCTAGCCTGTTTCTCTTAATGCGGCAAGGAAAGCAGCACAGGCTGAGGAAGGAGATTTGTATCCTGGGCAAGGAGAACTGGCTCTGACATGTACAATTTCAGCTGAGCTTCTTTTGATGGGGTCCTGGGAATTCAGAATAATTTATCAAGGGCTCTGAAGAAAAGACTGTCTAAGAGATGTTTTTGTTATTATTCCTATTGTCTGTCCCAAGTGATATCCTGGTAAATGAGGCTCTCCCTACCAAAACACCTTTGTGGTGTTTGCCAATTTCTGTGGTGTAAATACTCCCATTGTGGCTGATAACAGGTTGGCAACGTGATGTCACTGAATGCATAATTAAGAGGTAATGCACATGACTGGCTCCCATAAACCTTTATAAGTTTATCTAGCACACCACTGTCTATCTTGATCCCGTTGGCCCCTACATGGAAACAGTGGTGATTTAGGGCCTGAGTTAGGCCTGAGATTTCCCATGGGAAGTCATGGTGGGTAGGTAGGCAAAGGGCCAAGCTAGCGCACATGGCAGACAGATAAGGTCCATGAGCTAGAGAGGACATAGTGGAACATCTCATCAGGGTGGGGTTGTGGTGGGAGTCAAGGTGAGGGTCTCAAACACAAAAGTTTAGCACCAGAAGCAGATAGCTTTAGAGTGAACACATTGGTGACACCATTGACTATCTGGTTGACCTCGGATACATTACTAACACTCTCCTGTTTCAGTTTCTTTAGCTATAAAATAGGAATATATAATAATAGTTTTTACCTTAAACAGCTTTTATGATGATGGATTATTAAAATATATGTAAAGTACTTAGCATGGTGCCTGGCACAGAACAAGTGCTCAATGCATATCAGCCATTAAAATTGGTCTGGAGTGCGTAAGAGTGGGTGACGTTTCTTGGCAAATGGTCCCAAACATTAGGAGGTGTTTGCAGCTTATCTTCATCGCTGGCCATGGGTCTGTGCAGATTGGCTGTCCTGAAGGGTCAAGCCTGAGACAGACTGCTCCATGTAACTGTTGGTGAGAAAAGGAATCAAAACATTTTTTGATAATTGGCAGTACTTTCTAAACCTGTTTTCCAAACTGTTAAGAAAAAAATCTCATTCTTCTCTTTGAGGAAGGTTGTGCAAAAAAATCTTTAAAATGGATTTGAAGTGGTGCATTCATGAAGAACCAAAAAGTACATTCTCATGTTGAAATGATGTTAAAGGAGAGATTGGAAACGGTATTTTTGGAAAGGGAGAAGAGGTGAGAAAATTACTGTACTAGAACATGAAATTTAGTTCTGAACTTCCTGGCAGTTGAGGGAGTGTGTGTGTGTGTGTGTGTGTGTGTGTATAACATGTTCTGCCCTGCTGCTGACCTCATAGTTCTGCTGCCTCATTTCTGCCTCAGGGCCTTTGCACATGACCTTCCCTCCACCTGAAATGATCTCTTCCCCTCTTCACAGAGATGGCTCCTTCTCTCACTACAGATTGCCTCCTCAGCCTTCCCAGCTTCTAAAGCAGATTTCATCCCCATTTGCCTCCCTCTCACCTTTGTTTTTGCTTCACTAACCGGCATTTTAACAGGCTATATTTGGTAAATTAGGATCAGGAAATAACTTTATTTTTCACCTATCACAGCTTCAAACCTGCCTGGAAGGATTTGCCAAGGATGATATTGCCAGCAAGTCCTGTGGCTTTTACAATAATTTTGAGTAATGAATCATCTTGTTTTTAGATATGAAATAGCCCCTTCCAATTTAATGTCAAAATTTCAGATCCTTGTCCAATTTAAGGTGCTTTCTGTTCTTCTAGGCTCAAGCTTGGCTTAAAGTCCTATCGACCAGAGGTAGGGAGGAGCACCGTGGTCTTATCTTCAGGTGTCCTGATGGGAGGGGCAGGTGGATCAGCACAGATGTGGGGGTTGTCTGGTTGTAGAGGAAACCTGGGACAAAAGGTTCTAGCAGTTTTAGAAACACTGGGGTCGGGGGAGCATGAGAGGGAGGGCTAAGAGTGGAAAAATATTGAGTACTCAGAGTGGAAAGCCTTGTTTTCAAGGTTTCCTCCCTTTTTTGTGGTTGGTCCTAAAAAATCATCATACGTAGGTTTTTAACAGGAGCCAGACTCCTCCTTTTTAATGTCTTTATTATTGCTCTTCTCTAGAACTACGCTGGTTTGCTAGGGCAAAGCACATGGCGGGTGTTGACAAGTATGTGTTGAATAAGTGGAGAGATGCCGGGCCAGATGGACACGGAGAGAAGGTGGCTCTCTTATGGCCTTCAAGGATCTACATCTGTCAAAGATGAAGCATAAGTCATAATGTTGCACAGGGCAGCCCATGCTTACCCTCCAAGAGCCATTTATTATTATCAGAAGAAAGAAAGATGACTGTGATGGGAGGGGCAGGAGGGGCTTCAAGGGCGGGACACGGCCTGAGTTAGCAGGTCTGCTGTGGATGGGCTTGGGGAGGCAGAACTTGGAAAACACCATTTGGCTCGTAAACTTGACGTGAGATGCACCCGCACTCACCAGAGCCACCTGTCTTGGTATCTATCTCCCACTTCCCGGCAGGCACACTCAGCGCGTGCGAATATCTGCTGGCAGAGCCCGTGGCGGCCCCTGCGCGGAACAGGTAGAAAGGCAGACCGTGGTCTGGTACCAAAGCCTGAACCTATTAGTCCACTCTTTCTGCCCGGACACTTTCTTCCCTTGAGCTGCAGATCGGTGCCTGAATTTTCCCTCCAAATCATTTTTACTCCAGTTCAGCCTCTGCCACCGCTTCTGCTTCTACTGGGTTTTACGCTTCTGTTGATCCAGTGGGGGCAAGTGTATATTCAAGTTTGTACAGATGTACAAGAAAAGGAGACTTGCAAATGCATGGAGCTCATCACCGCTCTCTAGGGACCTTTGACCCCCACTCCTTGAAGGGGGTTGGGGGGGTAGCTAGTGCTCATTGTTTCTTTAGAAATTTTTTTTTTTAAGTCCTCACTTGGGGATGCTTTTTTTTATTTTTATTTTTATTTTTTAAAATATATCTTTATTGATTTCAGAGAGAGGAAAGAAGAGGGAGAGAGAGACATAGAAACACCAATGATGAGAGTCATTGATTGGCTGCCTCCTGCAGGCCCCCTGCTGGGAATCGAGCCCGCAACCCGGGCATGTGCCCTGACAGGGAATTGAACCCTGATCACCTGGATCCTAGGTCGAAGCTCAACTGCTGAGCCACGCCCGGCCGGGCTGTTTTTTATTGATTTTAGAGAGAAGGAGGGAGAGAGAGAAAGAAACACACATCAGTTGCCTCCTGTAGGTACCCAACCGGGGATGGAGCCCACAACCTGGGTATGTGCCCTGACCGGGAATCACACGTGCCATCTTTCCAACCACCGGGGCCACGCTGCCCAGGGCCTCACTGTTTCTTAAGGATTTAACTGTTCGAAGACAAGTCAATTTAAACCACAGAACGATAGAATCCCAGAGTCAGAGGAGACCTTTAAATTCCACTGTATGCTAAAGGCAAAATTCATCTCTTGGGTAAATAAGTCTATAGTTGAGAAAAATTCCTCAGTAGGCCTTTTCGTTGAAGAAGTCGGGCCCCCTCTTACCCCTCTCACACCCCACCCTAGGCACACAGATGGTAAAGATGAGGTAAGTAGAGGCCAGGATAGGGCTGTGCAGTAAAAGAAGACAGAATTTTGAATATCCAGTTGCAGTCAAGATGCGAAGTTATCAGGGCCCAGGACGTTGTGTAGGGGCCATGGAGGAACGTGAGTGACTTGGCAGGCTGCTGAGGCAAAGGGAGAGCCACGAAGGCAGAAGGCACTCTCTGTGGCAGGGAAAGGAAATATGTTTCTAGGGGTCTAATATCTAATTTTTAATTTGAAGCTGTTTTCTGTTCTCTGCTGCAGATACTCTCTGCTACCTCCAAAACCACAGGAAACATTTGCTAAGCAGAGTTTCTTGTGTGAGCGGTGCTCTGGGGAATGAATGCAGAGCCGAGTCTGTAAGCCAAGGGTCCTCTCAGCATCAGCGATGACGCAGGCAGGAGGGTGAACCGACTCAGAGGCAGACGTGAAGGAAGGAGAAAACGGCCCTAACGTCTCATTCATAAGAGGAAGGTGGCCTCTGAAGGGAGGAGGCAGGGAAATGATTTCGTTTTCCTTCCCTATGTATTCCATCTTTGAAAAGCCCATGCATTTGATGAAATGCGGTCTTGGTTGTCATCCAAATCATTGATATAAAGCTGCAAGAGGCCTGAGAGCCTGCTGTCCCATGGGAGTGCAACACCAGGGACTGCCTTTAGAGCTCTACAGTTACAGGCCAGCAGAGTTCTTGGGTCTTGGCAATCAACCAGTCATAATTAATTGTCCAAGCTGTGTACGTGCACAAGCCCACACGTCTCCAGTTTACTCAGAAGGACATTTTGATGTGTTTTGTCAGATGTATCTGGAAACCAGACATCCTGCATCTGATGGGCTTCTTTGACTTTCTCAACTAGGAACATCATTTCTAATGGGAAGAGATCAAAGGGATAGGACTGATTTTTCATAAACATGTTGTTTCCCCTTGGCTGTATTTGCTGTGCTAAATAATCACAAACCTGTTTTCTTATAGACTTCTCTTCTGTCAGGGCTGGAAGCGACTCTGGTGATGGATCATCTAATCCTACGACCTCATTTTGCAGAAGACCCCAAACCTCTACTTGGCCAAGATCACGTGGCTGGTAAAGAGTAGGGGATTGAATTTAGGTTGTAATAAGTGTCTTTTTCTCCAGTTTTCTACTACATGCTTTTGGGGGGCAGGGGGGAGGTGTGCAGGGGAGATGTGTATGTACTTTGTAGCTCAATTGAAGTCTTTCTTTTAGCTTTTAACATGTGCATATACCATCTAGAGAGTAACTTCCTCTAAGGACAGGTGCTTTAATTATTTGTATCGGGGCCAGGGATGCTGCTAAATATCCTACATTGCACAGGATTGTGCCTCACAGCAAAGAATTATTCAGTCCCCGACTCCTTTAAGAACAGGTCTGGTATCATCTGTCACGTGTTCCCTCTTGTGCGCTGCACCAAACAGCTCTGCAGATAACATTCAGTCCTCTGCATCTATATTCAACTGAAATTATTTAAGATTTTACTTTCAAGTGACTGTAATTCTTGGGTTCTGAGATGATTGACTATGTCATTTCAGACCAATGTTTCTGCTGAGAACTAGAAAAGCAAACGAATACCTGTAAGAAGGCAATGGAGAGGCTCACAAGGCAGGGAGCATGTGTGGGTCCAAGACTTGTGAGAGGAGAGACCAGGAAGGTGAGCTCCCTCTTGGGAGCAGCTTTCCCCCTCTTCCCGAAAAGGCAACAAGGAGGCCAAGGATTGAGTTGGGCTTTGACAGTCCCAGGGACTGGGGGGATCCTGCAGGGCTATACCCTAGGACAATGGATCCCAGTGAGGATGCTTTTGCCCCATCAGGGGACATTGGACAGTGCCTGGAGACATTTTTGGTTGTCACAATTGAAGGAGTGCTACTGTTTTCTAGTGGGAAGAGGTCAAGGGTGCTGTTTAACATCCTACAAGGCACAGGACGGCTTCCCCACCACAAAGATGATCTGGTCAAAATGTCAATAATGCTGAGGTTGAGAGGCCACAGTAGGAGGCAGGGAGAACTGGAAACAAACCAGTCCTCACAAAGATTGAGGCCTAGCTTCTGGTCACCTCAATCGCAGAAAATCTCTGGTTGGATTTTCAGCCCAGGTTCCTGACAGAAGCAAACACGAGTTCTCCCCGAAACAGGATAATGTTACCCAAAGCCTTGGATACTGCAACAATCACACAAAGCAGGAGTGGGGCGGGAGTGGGGGAAGCCAAAGTCAAAATGCCCCTGGTAAAATGCTCATTTATATTAGACTTTAATAAATTAAGGATGCATGTTGGTAGTGTTTAGGGTAACCACCGAAAGAATGGTGCTATAGATATTATAAATTATATGTACAAACATATATTATAAATTATGTAAGTTACATATATTTATAATATATATTCTAAGTTGTAGATATATAAATGTATATCTAATAAAGGAGGAACCTGAACACTTAATATATCCTAAAGAAGTCAGGAATCCAAAAGAAATAGAAAAATAACTGTATGATAGAATTGACCTCAACCATATCAATAATACATTAAATGAAAAATACTACTCCCATTAGAAGGCAAAGATGACCAAACCAAGTAAAAGAAACAAAATACTGTGATTCTTTTCAAATGTCCTGACTCTGAACAGAAGAATAATATTTATAATAGCTGACGTTACAATGAGTGGTATCGGTTTAGGCCCTTTATGCGTGTTTTGTCATTTAACCTTTGAGGTTGGTCCTATCATTCTCACCTTCTTATAGATGAGGAAACCGTAGCACACTTGCTCAGTGTCACGGCTGATATGTGGCAGATTGAGGGTTTTATCCAGGCCCTCTGACTCCAGGACTCATGTTCTTATCAACACTGCTAGATCAACTGAGGCATTGGGTAGGACTACCCTGTGTTTTATGGCATTTCTGGGAGAGTCTCAACTGATGGTTATTTTGTCCCACAAGCAATTAAATATTCTTCAGATCATATTTTCTTATTTTGTCCATATAAGATAATAAGCATTTATTTTGCTTACAAGTCTATGGGCTACATGGGTGGTCCTGCTGCTCTGAGCTGGGCTTAGCTGATCTTGGCTGGGCTCACTCATAGATCAGCAGTCAACGGGAAGCCTGGGGCTGGCCAGACTAGTATGGCCTCAGGTAGGATATCTCTTGTCTGATTCATGCAGTTCTTCGATTGAACGGACATGCCTAGCCTTGTTCTTGTGGAGCAGGCTGGGATCCAAGAGTGAGAAAAAGCACCCAGGGCTTCTTAGGGCTCAGGCTCTGATTAGGCGCATCTTTATTTCTGCTGCATTTTATTGGCCAAAGCAAATCACAAGGCCAGCCTAGGCTGAAGGGTGTGGAGATAGACTGTATCGCTTCAGAGGAGGTGCTGACATTTCATGTAGAAAGAAGTATTTTTACACATAAGGGTGAAAAATCAAGGTCTTTAAGGCAACCAATCTACCACACCAGCATCTTGGCATAGAGAATTGGTTAAAGGCAATGTGGACTCCTGGGAGGATGGCAGTGCTTGTTAAGTGGTAGCATAGCAGCTGGGCAGACTTTTCCTTTTGTGTCCTGGTCCCTGTGCTCTTTTAGCCACATTTTCATTCAGGATTTTTTGGTTGCAAGCAACAGAAACAGATTCTTTTGGCCTTAAGCCAAAAGGAAATTTGCTGAAAGGGCATGGGGGAGTTCCTAGAATTGACTAGAAGTTTGGAGAAGCAGGCTCAGGAACCAAGGCATTTCTCGAGGAGGGTGGTGCATAGAGGTGGCAAGAACAATGCAACAGTTTTTTGGAAATTGCAGTGGGATGCATGAGCTTCAACCATTTTCTTCCTTTCTTTTCTTTTTGGTCACCTTATTCACGGTTCAAATTCCAGCAAGGGAGCATCAGGTTCCTTCTCTGAGGTTGGGGAACACAGGACATCCAAAGGGACATTCCCACCAGGTATATTCAGTGGAAAAGTAATACCTAAAAGATAGTATGGGCACAATCATCAAACAAAGGTGAAACAGATGCTGGGCAGCCAGGAATAGCCTGCGTCCACTATACCCTTTAACAATAATTCAGTGTAGCTCCATTTAATTACTGGTTGTTCAGGAAAGAAAATTAACAGTGGAAGAGGAGAGTGAGTATATAGAGACAGAGAGACTGGGGAGAATTATAATAAGTAATTTTCTTCGAGTCGTGGGACTAGGGTTTGCTTCTTTTTTCTTCTGTTGTTTTTTCCTATCATGTGCATTGATATATTTTTAAATAAAATAGGAACTTTACCTTTTAAGATGAGGGGGATGAGGGAGGAGAGTCCCCTTTGATGATCTGGGACATAATCACTAGTTCACTAGTTACTCTGTATTAATAATAGGAGCATATGTTCCTCTTGAAATGCACCCACCATGTTATATATTAAACTCTAAACAGAAACAAAAAAGACCAACAGGAAATCCCCACCCAACTTGGACAGGACCCCTGCTTGGGGGATGGATGCAGAAGGAAGCAATTTCCCTGCGTTCTCTGCCTGAGCACTCCCTTTGCACTTTGATATTTGCTTCACCAATAAGGTGTTTCATTATTTCTCCCACATCAAGAGCCTGTGCTGTTATGAGATGCCGTTGAAGTCTCTGGTTTGTCCAGATGTGTCGCACTGAGAACTGCCTTCCTGTGCAGCCAATGAGACTTGAGAGGGTGATGGGACCCGTGGGGAGAGGGGATCATTTTGCAGGGTTTGGAAAAGCAAGAAACTGAAGCGGGTTGCCCTGCGGGGATGATGGAACACATTCTTTCCTAATCGCTGGGTCACACACCTCTGCGCTGTGTCGGGAGGAGCATCAACTATTTCCATGCCTAAGGCTGGGGCATCAGATAGACGTCTTCTTCCCACCCTTCTCCCAGCGCCTCGTTCCAGTTTCCATGATCACATTTCTCTGCTCCTTTGGGCCAGCTGAAAAAGAAGTTATGAGCTCTCTCCATCATTCACTGGCCTCGCAGGGCCTCCTTTGACGATTTCCCATTTGGGGGTCTCTTTTCTCTTCCTCTCAGTGTTTCTCCTGCTCTTTGCACAACCTTTGCATCTCTGGGGAGTCTGTCTGTGTCTCTGGGCCTTTCTCCATTAGCTCTCAGACCCCATTCGGGATTCTATTTCTGTCCAGCCATCTAGCCGACTGACCCCGGTTGAAACCAGGGACTTCTGTCAGCTGCACCCCTGCAAGCTGCAGCTCTGGGTCCGCCCCCCGCTGCCTCCTTTTGGGGGGCAGGTGCTGACGGTTTCTGTTTCCCACAATGCTGCAGGAGAGCTGCCTGCTCTGAGCTTGGATAGCGCTTCTTTTCCTGCTGCCAACGGGCCCTGCTTCCAAGACCCAGATTGGAAAAGATGGGACATTTAGAAAAAAGATGAGTCGGTGCTGTCTTGGCATTTCCTTTTCCAATAGCAGATTTCTTAAGCTTGCATAATTCCAGAGCAAGAACACAAATTGTTAGTGGACTGGGGGAGGGCTCCAGTTAGAGATAAAAGCTTTCTCCTCGGGGCCTCTGTGCCCCCCTCCTCGCTGTTCTCACTCTGTACTGACGTCTGTTCATGCGCCCACATTTCAGCCTCCAGCCCAGGGCCCGGAGGTCAGGGGCTCTCTCCCAGGCCTGCGTGCCCCGTAGGTGATCGACACGCATATGGATTAAATATCTTTTTCTCGCCAGAAGATTTGTCTTCCAGCCTCGCCACCCACTGGATATGCCCTAGATCCTACTTTGTTTCAACTGATAGCAGCTAAGAAGAGCCGTGCTGAGGGTGAGGCAGGCAGAGAAGGGGGTTGGAAGGAAGGAACATAAGACAGAGGGAGGAGGGGAGCACCCGTGCCCCTCCCCGCAAAGTCAGGACTGGCATTGAGGCTGCTAACATAGGACACGGGGAAGGATTCCTTTGGTCTTCCCACCTCAGACCTGATCATTTCCTTCAAATCTCTCCACTTTGAGGGTTAATAAAAATGACAATAACAGCCATAATAGTAGCTAATAATTGATACTAATCCCTCTTTGCAGGAACTGTTCTAAATGCTACTAACTTATTTTGTCATCACAAGAGTTCACAAACAGTTGTCCTCTTCTTGCCACCCCAGCTTACAGATGAGGAAGTGGAGGCTGAGAAACTTGCCTGGGGTGGCACTGCTTGTCAATGGTAGACCAGAAATCCCGAGTCCAGGCAGGCAGCTCCCGAGTTTGATCTGCAATCATTATGTTCTCTGGTGATTCCCAAATGTTTATTTCAAGGACAGGATACTCTCCTGAGGGTCCGCTACTGCAGCCTCCCCAGGATGGCCTCACACCCAGACGCTGGGGTCCTGCCTGTGCTCCTGCAGGTCATCTAGAACTGCCAAGTGGTGAAACTGAGGGCCTGGGAAGCCAGGGTGGGGAGACAAGACTGGGGAGGCCCCTTATACAAACTTGCTTCTCTCCCCACCCCTCTCCTGGCCACCTCCCATGTTTCTTCTCTCAGCAAAAGGCACCTCCTTCCAACCAGCCTAGGAACCAAGGAGCCTGTGAATTTACTTGCGCCTCCTCTGCGGTTACTCTTTGCCACTATGACTTGTTCCTCTGGCCTCCTAATGCTACTTGTTTCCTCCACTCCCTGGACTACCACCACCCACCTTCAGGTCCCCTCAGCACCCTCTTGGGCCACTGCAGAAGCGTCCTAATGGATGTCCTGCCAATTAGACGAGCGTCTAACCCAGTGCTCCCCACACTCATTAAACACAGAGAGCCGGGCCCCTGCCCCATGCTGATTCACGGGGTCTGGAGCAGGACATGTAAATTTGCATTTCTATCAAGTTCTCATGTGTCATTGATACTGCTGGTTGGGGACTGACTGAACTTGGAGAACCACTGTGCTAACCTGTTCTCTACCCAGCCTCCAGAGAAATCACCTAAACCCAGGGAACTCCCATGTTTTGAACCCACCATAGCTCCCCATTGCCCCCAGGAAAAAGTCCAAACTACTTAGCATGAGCAACAGCCTACTCACCTCTGCAGCCTCAATCCTGCCTTGTGGGTTAGATGGCAGAGCTGCTCCTGGCATTGCCCCTACGCTCCCAAGATTGCTGTTTCCCACCTTTTCCACAGTGCTGGGAACACAAAACATGGCAGCTATGGTTGCTGGAGGGTCAGAGCTGGTGTTTGCAGAGGCTTTTACAGCCCTAAGAGTCCCCTTGCACGGTCTAGCTGATGCTGTTACTCCCACAGTTCTGATTCTTGGTCTCACCTCCCCCTTGCCTAAGAGGGGCTAGCCCCCTCTCTGTTCCTGGCCCATAACCCTTTGGGTCTGACTTCTTTGCAAGTGTATGTGGGGCCATCTGAGACAGATGAAGCGCCAGCTTTGCAGAGGGCAGCTTCCTTCAGGGGACCCCTGCTCTTGATGCTGTTGATCCAATGAGTAATCTTGGCTGGATAGGATCTGAGTCTCTGGAGCCTGTATCTCAGCCCCTTGCAGGGGAAGCATCCTGCTGATTGCCAAGGTGATTGTCATTGTCATTGTTCCTGTGCTGCTGAGCCCGTGGGAGAAGGGACTGCAGAACTGGGAGGGAACACTCACTGTGCATTTGAAGAAACTGTAGTGCAGTGTTGTTTCCTGATTTGCGCTTATCTTAAAATCCAGGTAGATATTCTATGCTTTGGCATAGAACTAAAGTTCCCAAAAAAACCTGGTTGTCCTAACTGATCAGATCAGCACCTCCACTACCACTACCACCACCTCCATCCAAGCCAATGGGCAAGCCCTTGGGTTTTCTTGGAGGCTCCTGTTCCCTCTTCCAGGGAATATTCCTATCATCATGGGAATTTTAACTGTTCTCAGTTAACCTTGACCTTGTTCTCTCTGTAGCCTCAGGCTAAGCCTATGCCTTGAGCTCAATACTGCAGGATGCATTACAGTTGGGTAAGAGAAAGAGGAGTCGGCTCTTAGGAAAATCAACTGGGATTCAGCAAATGTTTAATAAGCCCCTTATTATATGCTATTTCCTGTGCTCGATTCACCTACAGGTACACAGGTTCTTTCCTAAGAGCCTGTCTTGTGCCAAGATGGCCATGTAAATAAGCAATCCAATAGATAACTGCACTCTATTTGTCCTCATGACTCACCATAGCCAGTGCCTTCTTTGCTATATTTTAAGTGAATTTGCATGTTTGATTTAGTTTCTTGGGCCTTTGTTTTTCTCTGATCCTATTATTTAAACATTTGTTTTTGGATGGAAGACATTTTGCAAGATTGTCTCCTTTAAATATCTTAATACGAATTGGGGGAAGCCCAAACAACAGAGAGTCCAGTACCCACCCACAGAGGCTCAGCTCAGGTCCACTGTAAAGCCAGCTGTAGCTGAGACTTCCTGCTGCACGGTAGAGCTCCTGGGGACAGAAATGAGATCCGGCTTGCTGGTGGCTCATTGCTGGACAGAGGGCCAGTGCTCAGCAAAGTCCTATTGAATCTGGGGAGGTCTTTCTTTTCCACCCAATGCATCTCCTGGAGACGATAACAGCAAAAAAAATCAGGTGCAAATGTAAATGAAGCAAAAACCAAAAGCCAAAAAAAAAAAAGACAAGACAAAAGATTATACACTCCCTAAGCTTTTCATTTCCTGCCCTGTTCCCCCCCCCACTTCTCAGAATCTAAGGACTCTCAGTTCTATACACGTCCTTGCTGCCCCCTCCCAGCACAGGTTTGATGGGGGCAGCTGCCCTGTGTCACCTGCCCTGACTCTGCTTGTGTACCAGCATCTGTTTGATGTCTTTACCTTTTAAATCATACACCCTTAGGGTGTGAAGAAAGTCCATAAGCTTGGAATTCTTGTTTGCAACTTTTAGAGCCACCAGTGTTTGCCAAAGGAGGACTGCACACAAAATGATCGCTTCCAAGCATCCGAGGGGATCTTGGCAAACATTTAATCAGTTCTTCACGGCAGGCTTCAGGATACGTCCCAGCTCACCCAGGGCCCGCGGGGTGGTAGCGGCCTGTGCTTCTCCAGCCCAGCGCAGGTGGGGAGGCTCCGTCGTGGTCTCTCGGGACCCATCGGGAGCTTGCATTTTCTCGCTGCTTCTCCCACCCAGCCCCTTGCCCATTTTCACCCTGCCGCTCCTTCTTTCAGCCTCTGCCTTCTCCCAGGCTCCTGCCATAAACGCGTGTTAGTCATTCTGTGCCCTGCCTGGTCCCCCTGCTGGGAAGGGGTCAGGGGTAGGGCGAGGAGCTTCGCATCCTGCTGTTAGAAGCGAAGGCTTTGGGAGAGGCTGTCACCAGGGTCTGGCTTCAGGGCTCAGAGACATTTAGCCACTTGCACTATGAGGGTCAGCTCCCGCTTTGCACTATGGTTAAAGGGTGTGTGAGTCTCCTCTCTTGGCGACAGGC
Source organism: Miniopterus schreibersii (assembly GCF_964146895.1). Lineage (NCBI taxonomy): Eukaryota > Metazoa > Chordata > Mammalia > Chiroptera > Miniopteridae > Miniopterus > Miniopterus schreibersii. The sequence continues at coordinate 8,211,222 of NC_138101.1, read as the reverse complement.
ACAGTCCTCTCTCACAGACTTTGTCTCTGGGTGTAGCAGAGAAAAGGTGATGGAAAGCGAAGCGAAGTGCCCATCCACCACAATGAAAAGGATTGATGAACGAATGACTGAGTGAATGAATAAGCGGAATTTTTGACTTGTCTCTGGTTCCCCATTGTGTAAGGAGATAGCGGGGTGCAAGTCAGATGTGGTCCCTTCTCTCGTGGGGCTTCCAGTCTACAGGTGAGGAGAGTCCCTGGGTCAGTCATTCCAAATGGACTGAATCTCACGGGGGTAGAAGTACAAGTGGCTTTCCCACCTGTCATTGGGCGACTAAGGTTGGCATGTGGAGTGAAGATAGGCTCATCTTTTAAAGTGAGGTTTCAGCTAAGATTTAAATGACATGAAAGAGTTAACTGGATGAGGGGTGTGAGTGAGTGGGGGTGGGGATGAGCAGGGGAGAAGACCCCTCATTTTAGGAACAGAGAAAAGCCTCACGAGAACCCTGGGGCCAGAGAGTGTGGCCCCTTAATGGAACCGAGAGATGTCCCCTGCGGCTGGAGAGCAGCAAACGATGGCGTGAGGGCACCCAGGCCATGTAATTCTCTCCAAGGGGTTTGAACTGGTTCCGAGGGCAAGAGGAACGATTGAAGAATTTAAAGTAGTCAAGTGATAGAATAGATTCTCACTTTACAAGAACGCCACCTGGAATCAGAGTGGAGAATAAGTTGGTATCAGGAAGGGAAAGGGGCAAAGCAGAGGTCACTGCTGTGATCTCGGAGGGAGAGTGTGGCAGTGTGGGATGGGGTGTAGAGGGCGGAGGGCGGGAGGTTCCGGGGTCCCCTGGTCTGTTTAGAGGATAGATTGGAGGCCAGGGAGATGAGCGAGGGGTGCCTTTGGGCATATAGTTTCGGGAGAGGTAGAATCAGGCCTTCAGCTCTAACCTGCACTGTCTTCCTCAATGAGTGGCTGGTGAGAACAGGTCTTCTTGTGACAGCTTGTGGCAGTGGGTTGTCATAGATGAAGACACTGAGGCTGTGAAGGGTTAAAATAATTAGTCCAACATCCAACAGTTAGAAGTGGCTGATCAGGACGCAAAAAGCCTGTGCCTTCCATTACAGCAGCGTCTGGGGCCAGGCCCAATGCTGGGCGGCCTGAGTCACCGTGCACGCAGCCTCCTCGCACCGTGAAGATCGACTCCCACCATGTGTGATGCTCAAGGAGGTTGTGGTTCCTTCTGAATGAGTCACAAAGCTGAGTTCTCACATGCACACAGGATGAAAAAAATCTTCCTTGTAGGGTAATTGTAAAGACCATGCGTTACAGACCGAACGTTTGTGTCCCACCCCCACTTCCCAAATTCATATGTTAAGATGCTAACCCCCAATGTGATAGTGTTAGGAGGTGGGATCTTGGGGAGGTAATTAGATCATGAGGGTATAGAAGAGATAGAATCATTTTCTCTCCCTCTCTCTCCTCCCGCTCTCTCTCCCTCTCTCTCCCCTTCCCCCTTCCATGTGAAAATACATCGAGAAGATGGACATCTGTAAACCAGAAAGCAGACCCTCATCAGACACGATCTGTCAGCATCCTGATCTTAAGACTTCCCAACCTCTAGAACTGTGAGAAATAAGTATTTGTTGTTTAAGACACTCAGTGTGTGGTGATTTATTATAGTAGCCCTGGCTAAGATAGCTTATTAATGATGCCTAGGAAGGGCCAGGCTTCATGGGTTCACAGGTAGTCAGAGATGACTTCTCTCACTATGCGGCAGCTTATTACTCATCGGCAAGGGGGTCTTCCTTCTCTTTCCCACTGTGGCTGGGAAGATATTTCCCAAAAGGAGCTTAAAAATATCGTGATGCATCATAGCAAAGTAGATCATTGTGATATTAATTATCTCTCGTTAGTTTACCGTGCCCAAGATGTTGGGTGTCCAATTGGCATGTGTATTATAAATTGTACGTGTGACAAGCTTAGACCCAGGCAATGCATTTAGTGGCTACTAATTTCTTTAATACTTAAAATGGTGCAGAGAAGTCATAATGGTGCAGAGGGGTCAATTGGTGGAATGAAACTTGTGCTTCTTTTTGCCAGTGCTTCTGGTTGCTTAGCAAGGTGTGGGTGGGATGCGTGTATGCTGGGCTCCCAGGATGGTTAAAACTGGAGGAGACAGATTCTAGTGGGGGAGGCGAGGGGATGTAGGCAGCTGATCTTGCCTGAGTGGGAGCTTCGAATGAGAGAGATTTCACTTTAAATCCAGGCTCTGAAACATGTGTGCCCTGGGCAGGTGGCTTTATGTAGTGTAACTAAGTACATAACTGAGCACAAACATGGCACGAGACAGGTACAGAGGAGAGGAACAAATGGGGCATGTGTGGGACATGCTGCCTCAGTGTACCAAAGATACATCTACATCTCAACATCACATCTCAACATCCCAGACCAAGAAGATGTTTGAACTGGCTTAATCAGCTAGTTTGAAACTGAGTCTCAGTCTGCGAAGTCCCAGTTCTAGGTTTCATTTTCTGAACTATTTCATGCTTTATAATTTTGGCATGTTTACCCATGAGTTCTCTTACTACGGATGACTTCATTTTTGTGTGTCTAAATCTTGCCAATTTTTCAGAACCTGTTCGAATGCTACCTTCTCCAAACGCCCTCATCTCTTTCTCTTATTATGCACCTGTTTATTTATTTTTTGTTAGATTACATGAATTTGCCCCCCTGCTAAACTATAAACTCCCAAGTAAGCCCAAGTCTGTATCCCCCATGGCACTTAGGACAGTGCAATACCCATGATGGGTGTTTTATGCTTGTTTGTAGGATTGCTGAATACTTGCAGAGAGAAAGGCTATTTGTTGAAAGGCTTCAGAAAGTAAAGAAAGGCAACGAGACAGTAGCTAGGGAGACAGTAAAAATCTGGAAAGTAGGTTTAAAATGCTGTCCATCAAAGTATTTGCCCATGAAGGCTTCTTCATTCGCTCATCCTTGTAATGTTTAAAGGGGAGATCATGCCTCTGCGTGGGGATTCTATTTGCTCTACTATTTGGTTTGTTATTGCCAAGGCCAAGTGGATCTCCATTACATTTACTGCCTAATGACGAGGCCCTGCGTTGTTTCTGGCTGCTTATTGTGGTTATCAGAAACCCTTTGTACTTTGACTCATTTGAAATGAAGCATGCAGGAAAGAAGAGCAGGACCAGTCTAAGAAATATTTGCCACGATTTTCTCAAGTGTTTTTTTTCTCAGTGTGTTAACATGGGAGCAAAATGGTAGAATTCCTAGTGAAAGCAAAGGCCGGAATTAAGAATAAAAGAAATTAGATTTGGATTGAAACTAAATGTAGGTGAGATGGATGTTGAACATAAAACTAAAAGAAAGAATACGTTGTATGGTATGTATACTGAGGATAATGTATTCAAAATGCATTACTTGGGGGGTAGTCATTAACTTATGAGTTATTTAATGAAGACACTTTTGTTTTTGCAGATATTCTCCTGGCTTTGTGCATACAAATTCCTAAAAGCATGCATGTGCTGACCTCAAATAAGTGACACACATTAGCGTTAGGATGTGAGCTCCGTTCCAGGGAGCTTACAGTAGTATAAAAGCCCTAATGACATTTCACTCTAGTCACTGTCTTCAACTATATATTATTGACATTTTTTGTATGTTCATCTTTCTTTCCTTCACAATTAATTGTGTGTCTGCTTTGCGTGTGCTTAAAGATTTTCATCTTAATTTTTTTTTTCTTTTCAATTTTTAACTCATGCCTTGGGATTTTATTTATTTTTATTTATTTATTTTTTAAATTGATGTTTATTGTTGAGAGTATTACAGGTGTCCCATTTTTTCCCCACCAATTGACACCCTCCACTTCGCTCCCACCCCTCCCCAGGCCTTCACCCCATTATTGAGTGTGTCCATGGGTTATGCATATATGCATATAACTTCTTTGGTTAATCTCTTCCCACCCTCCAACCGCTTCCCTCTTTCCTCTGAAATGTGATTGTCTGTTGCATGCGTCAATGTCTCTGGGTCTATTTAGTTCGTCAGATTCTTATGTTCATTAGCTTCTTCTTAAAGAAGACCCTTCAACTTTTCCTGTAGTGCTGGTCTGGTGGTGATGAACTCCTTTAGCTTTTTCTTATCTGTGAAGCTCTTTATCTGACCTTCAATTCTAAATGATAGCTTTGCTGGGTAGAGCAATCTTGGTTGTAGTTCCATGTTTTTCATCACTTTAAATATTTCTTGCCACTCCCTTCTGGCCTGCAAGGTTTCTGTTGAGAAGTCAGCTGACAGTCATATGGGTGCTCCCTTGTAGGTAACTAACTGCTTTTCTCTTGCTGCTTTTAAGATTCTCTCTTTGTCTTTAACCTTTGGCATTTTAATGATGATGTGTCATGCTGTGGGCCTCTTTGGGTTCCTCTTGTTTGGGACCCTCTGTGCTTCCTGGACTTGTAAGTCTACTTCTTTCCCCAGGTAGGGGAAGTTTTCTGTCATTTTTTCAAATAGGTTTTCAATTTCTTGGTCTCTTTCCTCTCCTTCTGGCACCCACCCCAATAATACTAATGTTGGGTCTCTTGAAATTGTCCCAGAGGCTCCTTATATTATCTTCATATTTCTGGGTTCTTTTTTCTTTTTGCTCTTCTGGTTGGGTGTTTTTTGTTTCCTCATGTTCCAAATTGCTGATTTGATTCTCAGCATCCTCTACTCTACTGCTGATTCCCTGTAAATTATTCTTCATTTCAGTTCATATAGCCTTCATTTCAAATTGGTACTTTATTATGCTATCGATTTTCTCAGTTATTTCCCTAATAGTCTGCTTAAACATCCTTATAAACAAAATTCTGGACTCTGTATCTGTTAGCTTGCTTGGATCTATTTCATTTAGTTCCTCTTCTAGAGATTTCTTCTGTTCTTTCCTTTGTGACATGTTTCTTTGCCTCCACATTTTGGCTGCGTCCAGGTGTTTGTTTCTTTGTATTAGGTAGAGCTGCTGTGTCTCCTGGAATTTGTAGAGTGGCTTTGTGTAGTAGGTGTCCTGTAGGGCCCAGTGGCTCAGCCTCCCCAGTCACCTGAGCTGGGCCTTCTAGGTGCTCCCCTGTGTGGGCTGGGTGCACTGTCCTGTTGTAGTTGAACCTTGGTTGCTGTTGGCATCACTGGGAGGAAGTGACCCCCAGGTCAATCAGCTGTGAGGACCAACTGCAGCTACAGCCAGAGAGCTGCTGTGCTGAGGACACCCCTATGGAGCAGGATTTACTTCAGTGGAGCTTTGGTGTTCACCAAGTGCGCCCCTTGAGTGTCACTCGTGGCTGTGGCAGGGTTGTAATCCAGCGTGGTCGAGTCTGACCACCAGGTGCACTGTCTCTGGGGCCTCCCGGGAGCTGCAAAGTCAGCCTGTGCCAGTGCCTTGCCCAGGGCCACCCAGCATGAGCTACGCAGCAAACTGTAGTTGGCTGCTCCTTGTGCTGGGCTTGGAGGTGCCCAGGAGAGGCCCAGCTATGAGCCAATGCAGCTGCCGCTAGTGCCAGGCCTGGGGCCGCTTATCAAGCCGCATGGGGCAGCTGCTGCTTGTTTGAGAGATTTTAGGAAAGTCCTAAGCATGAGGCTCAGAGGCCACGTGCACAGAAAAGCCCCTGGAAATGGCCTGGATGAGCTGCAGGTGGGGAGGGGCGGGGCCTCCGGGAATCACGGGGCGGGGCCAAAGGCGTGAGTCAGGTGCTGGCGACTCAAACATGGCGCCTGCCTGCCGGCTGTGTGGGGGAGGACTCGCCACAGGAGCCACGGCCTCCGCCAGCCCTTCTGCCTGGAGGAAGCCGCCCTCCGCCTCTCGCCCGGATCTCAGGCAGGTTAGTTCCTCCCCGAGTGTCCCGGGTCCTTTCAGGCTGCTGCCCGGCGCTGGGCTCAGAGGGAGCGTCCGAGTGAGTCCGCGCCGGGCCCTTTAGAGGAGCTGCTGGGGCTCCCGCAGCCTCCGCGACCCTCAGGGACAGTCCCGCTGGGCTCCCAGCCCGGAGTTGTGGGGACGTCTCTTCCCGGCCTGGAGCCCTGGGCTGGGGGCTGCTGTGGGGCTGGGACGCCTCCCTCCTCTGGGAAACCTCCGCCCTGAGATGCACACCCAGTTTTACCCCTGGCGCCGGGTGTGGGCCCGCGGCCGCGTCTCCGCCCCTCCTCCCGGTCTCGGTGCTGCTTCAGCTCCCTGGTTGTGGGGCTTCTGTGCAGCCAGATCTCAGGAGACTCTGAGTGATGGTGGTTCTGTGTTTTAGTTGTAATTCTGATGCAGTTACGGGAGGCGGCGGGTACAGCGGTTACCTGCGCCGCCATCTTGTTCCTCTGCACCACCTTAATTTTGATTGTAAAATATTTACACTGTAGTATGCAATATATTTCTCTGTAATATGTTTGATTGAAGTTTGCTTACGCTTCCTGTCACTTGTGTCAAGACTTTTATTTTTTTAATTTCTCATGTTTATTAAAAAAAAGACAAAATATAATAAAGCAGTGGTTTGGGGAAGGAAAATGAAAAAACAGTGAAATTCTCTTCAATTAAAACCTTCCCAGGATCCCTGTCTGTAACACAGAGGAACGGAGCAACATCGGTGAGAATGGGGAAGGACACAGGGGTCTCGACCTCTGTGGGATCCGCCAGCACCTCACTGAATAACCTTTGCACTAGTATATTCATATTTATGCGTTCAACACTCTGTACAGCCCAAGGTGGCGCCATCGTCAGAAGGGATCTTGGCAGGTACTACTATTAACTCGCTCAAAGTGTTCATTTGCTAGTTCGTAGAGGAAAGTCTTTCTTGGGTCCGCCAAAGGCAGTTTATGGTGTCAGCATGTGGTGCATGAAGATGCAGGTTGTGTGAAAGTAGGGGTTTTGGAACTGGGGGCTGTATCTCACTGGCCCAGAGCCCCCTGTCTAGGTGCAGTCCTGGGACAGCTCTATTCTCTTCTCTTCCAGGCGCTTGCCCTGAGCTCCATCCTTCCACTTGCCTATTTCTGGCTCTGAGACCTCATTTCCCTGCCCTGTTCTCTTGAGCCAGCTAAGCTGCTTCCCAGGTGTGGAACGAAGAGATTGATTTTGGAAGCATTTCAAATTCTCGAGGTCTGTGCTCTATGTGACCAGCTAGGCCTTCAACACCCACCGTGCACTGATTTTTATTGCTGCCATGTCAGGCCTCCCCAAGTCTTTGTACTGCTCATTTGGAAAATTAGTTCTTTGTTTTCATTTGTTAGCTTTCTATTCAACGTGCATTTGCTGAATGCCTGATACAGGTAAAGCACTGTGTTAACCATTGCGGGGGTTGGACTCCCCTCCTTCTCCCCTCCTCTTTCAAAAGCCTAGGCCAACAGCACCTTTTCCAGGGACTCTTCCCATCTTCATCATGTAAAATTAAGGCTCCTGGCTCTGGGCTGGTGCCTTGTACATAACTAGAGGCAGGAATTTACTAGAAGGTACAGTTTAGCCATTGACAGGTCTGTCTCTCCACTTGTATATGACCTAGGGGATGGCTTGTCTTTATTTTTGTCTCATTTAGCACAGTGTGATTTGCACATAGCAGGCCATGTACAAATCAAAGGAAAGAGGGAAACTTGTGTGTGGTGAACATACCCTAAGGCAGTCCCCATGGTATGTCCCCTCCCTTCGAGTGTGGGTGGAACCTGTGACTTGGTTCTAGACTACAGAGCATGGTAAAGGTAAGGTGATAATGCCCATCATCGCATTACACTATATAAGACTGTCTTAGCAGCGGGGAGTGAGAGATACTTCTGCCGGCTTGGAAAAAGTAATTTTTACTTTGTGGGAGGGTCTATGAAGGGGTCTATGTGAGGGTGGCCTCTAAGAGCTAAGACTGGCCCCTGGCTGAAGCAAGAAAATACAGACCTGAGTCACACATCTGCAGTGAAACGAATTCTGCCAATGACCCAAGTGGGCTTAGAAGCAGATCCTTACCCTGTCCCAGCTCCAGATATGAATGCAGCCCACCTGACACCTTGATTGAGGCCTTAGAGCCTGAGTGGAAGACCAAGATACACTGTGCCTGGACTTCTGACCCATGGAAACTGTGAGGTAGTGGATGTATGTTGCTTTAAGCTGCTAACTTTGTGGCAATCTGTAATGAAACAATAGAAAACATACATGAGAAAGGGAATGTTGAGCAGGACTTTGTTCCTGTGGCTGCAGATTAGGCAGCTAGAGTCCAGAGTTGAGGGCAAAGGGGCAGTGACTTCCTCCATCTAAAGAGAGCTTCCAACATTTTCCAGAGGGGCAAGAGAGACCCTCACCATAACCACTCCTTGGTTCCTCACCTAGTCTATAAAGCAGAGGACCAGGGCAGAAGAAGGCAGAGAGCCTTTGGGGTTCTTGGATTGATGGAGAGCTTTCAGGTGAGAAGTGACTATCTCAGCCCTCAAAGTCAAGGTGGTAGGAGCTATCCTAGGATCCCTTGTATACAGGGGCCAGCCGCAGAAGCAGTGGTGACCATCTTATTCCTTCGTTACACCTATACTTAGGCAGTAGATGTGCCTCTTGAGTGGAAGAAAAGGGAAAAGGAATGGGAGTGAGCTGGTAAAGCTTAGCGAAGGCTGGAAATTGGGCCATCGTCACTCTCATCATTTAGCATCGCCCAAATGGTGATTTTCCTTGACCTTAAAAGGATGCCACAGAACTTCCTGGGATTGCCAACTCGAGCTGTTTAGTAGGTGGGGAGACTGATGGCAACATCAGTGGGAGGCTGCAGAAAACAATCTAGATTTCCATTGGAAGGGAGCTGTGCTTTGGGGAGACTTCACAGGCCCTGAGAGAAGCCACTCAGGAGAGTTGGCACGTAAGATTCAATCATGTCTTGTTGAGTAAGGAGGCCTTTGCCCCCTTCCTACTACCCCATTCATCCTCTTTTTTGTCAACTATTGAGGAGCCAAGAACCTTTCTTGATAGAGAAGGGGGAGGGAGTGAAAACTCAGACTAAACACCCTCCCCTTCAAGACAGAGGAGGTTAGCTGTATCAGCGATGAGGTTGAAGTTTTGAAGTACAAAGGACTTTCAGTAACTGAAAGTAACTGAAGTACATGAAGCTATGTATTCTTCCCAGTGTCATCAAGGGATAGAGTATGGTGAACAGCAGCGATTGGAAAAGAGAATGATAGTTTCACATACCTGACCTCAGTGAGGGTTTTGTACAATTGGGTTTTGCCTTCAAAGAGATCACAAGTCAGTTGGGGAAATAAAGTCACAAATAACATATACTACAGAGGATGAGAATGAAGCATTCCGGGAATTCAGAGGCTAGATGGACTTTTTCACTGAGAGACAAAGGAAGGCATCACATGTTGTCCACACATTTTCTTTAACATCATCTCAACAATTATGATATGTATTTGAACACAAAAATGGTCTCCATGATCAACATCCCCGAGTCATAAAAAATGTTGGATTGTCTTTGTTTCATTTATTTTATATATTGATGGATTTTTACAGGATTGGGCTCTGCACAATTGGCTGAATACCAAGCTGAACACCCTGAGTTATGCTCTAGCTTTCTTTCCACTGTTAAGAAATGGCCACTGTTAAGTAACAGCTCCCACTACCTTTTCTCCCTCCTGATCCTCTCAGTTGTAACTGAATTGAGGATGGGAAAAGCAAAAATGAAGGTTCTTCTTGATATTATGGTAATTCAAAATAGTAATAAACGTGACCCTTTTCTGATAGCTGTGCTTTAATGCTGGGTCCTGGAAAATACGGGAATAGGAGACACAGTATCACAGGAAGTTAAGTTGACAAAGAAATTAGAGGTCATTCAACATTAACTAAAATAGTGCCATTAACATGGGGAGGGGGGACAGATTTTCAAGTTCTTCAGGACTTGACTGTTGGTTGTGGGGGGTAGATAAAGGAGGAGGGGGGATGGGGAAGATGCCTAAGGTTCTGTCTTGAGCATCTGGACAGGTAGTGGTATCATCACGGAATCAGAAAATACTGGACAAGGGCCAAATTTAGGAGAAAAGTGTTGTATTTTATTTTCAGTTCCCTGCAAAGTTTTGTTGGAATCATGAAAGACGTTCTGTGAGCTTAATGGCTCTCTCCCTAAGATGGTCGTTGAAGTGGTGATGGTTTAGTCTTGGTGGACTTTTCTGCTTGCTGCGTTTAATATAAAACTACTACAAAGTGTACCCAGACAGAATGGACATAAATGTGGGTACAGTCATGCATGGATTCCTTCAAAAATATTCACTGTGTGTCGGGGAACAGCCTAATGGACAAGGTCTTTACACTCATGGAGCTTAAATTTGCATGAGGACATCAGACAATAAACAAATAAATGAACAAAAGAAATAAGCTAAACTCAGTTCTATGTGGGGATTAAAAGGTCCATTTGCTAGGGGGTGGCAGACTATTTTGGACTGAGCGTTGTGGTCATTGCACTGCTTGTCTTTTAATAGCCATTCCTTCCCCAGCCCTGGCCTCCCTCCTTGTATTTGTTGGCACAGCTTAAGTTTTCTTTGGGTGCTTGCTTACCCTCTGGGCGTCTTTGGGAATGTGACCTTTCCCAGAGTCTTCCCCAATATCAGTCATTGTTGTCTCTTCTTTTTTGCCGGGGATTAATTTCAGTAAAGCAGGTCTTGGCTAATGGGACCAGAGAGTTGCCAGTGGGGGGACGTCTTGTAAAGGTTTTTCTTGCTAAGAAAATGAACCACATGGAAGGCAATGCCTATCTTCTTCCCTGAACACCGTCGTGTCCTCATGTGATGTCTGGAGTGGCTGCAGTCACCCTATGACCCTGAAGGGAACATGGCTGACCTGTGGAAGATGGCAGAGTGGAAAGTTAGAAGGACCTGGATCTTCAGTGATGTCCCAATGATGCTGAATAATCCAACCTCAGGACTATCTTTCCTCTGTGCTATATGCTGTGTGAGTTACTAAAGCCTTATTTTAGCTAATTCTAGTTGGGTCCTCTTTGTTACTCATTGCTGAAAGCATCCTAACTGATACATGTGGGTCAGAGAGGGACTTACTGAGCAGGTGACTTTCAAGCTGATGGATTAAAGTTATGAAGGAGCCAAGTGATATAAAAAGCAGGGAGAGAGAACCTTCCAGGCAGTGGGGACAGCAAATGCAGGGGCGTTGAGATGAGAGCAAGTGTGAAGGAAAAGAGGGCAGGCCACTCAGGTGGTGTGCTGGGTGATGGGAACATAAATGAAGGTGAGATCAGAGAGTTAGGACATCCAACCCACATAAGGAGCTTGGGTTTTCCCCCCATTATTTTTTATTATTATGGCCAAATAGAGGAGTTTGGGTTTTAATATAAATGGAGTGGAAGCCATTGGAGAGACAGGTCCATTTCTTTCCCTTCTCCAATCCTTATACCCAGCACATAGTTGAACTAAATTCTAGCTTACAGGTTTTTAGTTTAATCAAAATAAATTCAGTAATAGAAAGATCACTCGAAAGTGAATATTTTTCTCTAGTGCTCCAGTGTGAAGCGATAAGACCCTCTCCTTGGCAACAGGCAGAGGGGTTTCTCGCGATTCCTTCATCAGACACAACTTCAGGAACTCAGTTTGCAGGTGAGGAGCGTCAGGAGCACGTGCGAACTGCAGTGATGACGACTCTTAATTAGCTGCATCAGATGACTCCTGGCATTCCTAATTTTCACCTTTTTGTAACAATTCAATTCATTCCAAGGTTTTACCAGAGTAGACAGGCATGAAATGAATTCTCCACGGTAGGCTACCAATGGCAGAGAAACTGCGTGCTTTGAAATGGCTGCAAGAAATCACGTGAGCTCTGGCTCTTGCTTTTCCCTAAACTCTGCGATTTCTGTCAACATTAATTCCGTGAAATATGTAGGCTGCATTACTTGGGAGAAATGAACAGTTTTATTTTCTCTAAGCCTTATCGGTATTCCACCTTTTCCCTAAGCCCGGCTTTCAGGAGGAGGGTGTTCCCTTGGGCTGTGGTAGCTAAGAACCAGGAACCAGGATACCTGGGTGCTAGTCGGGCCTGATGTGTGAAGATAGTGATGGAAGGGGTTGCAGCCGACTGTCCACTCTCTGTACATCAGTGGTGTGATGGGGCCACCACAATCACAGGCGATGAGCTCTCTTCCCTCTCATAGTCTAGGATGTCCCCATAGGTCAGCCATGTGCTACAATTTGCACTCTGATGAAAAAGCCACACGATTTGTCCCATTGGGTCTTTTAAAATGGATCATTCCCTCTTCCTGGAATGTCCTTACTTCACTTTTGTGTCCTTTAAAACCCAAACTTTGTGTGTTAAGCTCTCTGTGTTGGGCAGAATCTGCCGTCTCAGATTCTCTCGACCACCCCCTTCTTTCTAAGCTGCTGCACACCTTCTGGGTGACGCCAGCCCCTCCTTGGCTGGCGTTCTTAGGGCTCCCTGAGCTGGTTGAAATCTCAGTGGAAGCCTTGACCGTGAATTACCTTAACCCCTCACATGCCTTGCCCTTCCGCTTTCAGACTTTTGAGACTGAGATTAAAAGTCCCCCTGTGGGATCTGGGATCTGGGTCCTTGACTGGATGCAGGGGGATGGGTGATGCACCTTAAAGTGTGGAGGGATCAACTCGTTGTGGGGCGACCCTTCACAGTGGAAGTCAGCAGAGAAGAGAGAGGAGCCAGGTTCAATGCATTCCAACTCCTGTAACTCTTCCTTGGGTGGCTCAGTAATGTAGTTTCTCTTTGCCATCTTTCCAGAGCAGCCTTGCATGGTGAGTAACAGGCCTCTGGAGTTACCAGCTATGTTTCCTTGTTGCATATTGTGTGGTGGTAGCAGCTGCATTGCAAGTGTTATCAGTATCTTTCCTCACCCCCCCCCCCCCCCATCCTTATCGCCCTGGGCTTGCACCTCCTAAATAAAGTGGCGACACTTGAATTCTTTCCTTGGGACCTTCCTAACTGCTTCCCACTGGGCTTTTTCCATACCTCTGTTGTGGGACAGAAGAAGTTCTCTTAACCCATCTTCTCTTAACCTGCTCCTGGATTGTCCAGTGCTTTTTATTTCTTCTATAAACCACACTCCGAATGCTCATCGCCACTAGGCTCCTTGCTGTGGTCTCATATCGTCTTACATCCACCTGAATTGTTTGCTTATCAAGAGTCGGTTACATTTTCTCCAGTTTCTATTATACTTTGTTCACTTGTTATTATAATTATATAATGCAATTAAATGTTACTTAAACCAATACATTATGGATGTGAAAATAATAAGGAGGGCTGTTTCTATGAAAATCTAGTTAAATAATTTAGATTTAAGGCAATGATGCTTAAAAAGGAGCTAGAGTCAAATTAAGTGTGGTAGGATACTTGTAAAAGTTATGGGGAAAATTGTAGCATACAGAAGAGTTCTGTAATCATATCGCTTTCCCAATGTGTTTAAATTCTTGCTCTGCTTTGAAGACACCCAAACTAACTATCAGAGTAGATATATTATTGGTGTGGTTTATGCAAGAAAGCACACAGAATGCCGATTCATGGACCAGTAGTTACAGAGAGGGCCTTGACCCTGCACCAAAAGATTGGCAGCACTAGAAGCTTTACAGTGATTAATGGATGGTTTAGATGGAGGGAAAAGCCATGGTAGCCAGGCATTGGGACCTGGAGGGCACGAATTACTTGCTGATCAATCTCCAGCTTAAAAAATTTACACAGGGTTTCAAGTCACTTATCAATAGGGAAAATTTTATTAGGGAATAACTCTCCAGTGGAGTTGGAACAGTTCTAAATGATAAGCTGTTTTCCAGGAACCCATGGTGCACAAGGGGAATAAAGCTAGCGACACCTGCTTTATCCCAGCAGAGGTTTTCACAGCTGCCTGTAGCAATGCAGGTTCGATTCCAAAGTCTGACTTTTTATTATTGGCCAAAGGAAAAGTCTTCATTTAAGAGATATGCATTGTCTGTTTTTTACAAGATAAGTAGTCTTCATGAAAATCAGCATGGACAGACTCTGAATTATTCTATAAATTGATTTTTTCCCCATAAATCTACACACTCTCTGAGGAAATAGTTGAAGAAAATAGCCATCTGAGAGCCTATGCTTTCTTCACTGATGGTTCCCAAATTGTGGATTTGGGCTCTTCATAGGTCAGGAAATAAATTTACTGAATTAGGGAAAATGATTTTTTTAAAGGAAATGAAATAGAACAGAAAATATCAGTGGGCATGGTATGTTGAAGAGGTATGTCATGAAAATTTGTTGTATTATACATGTCCATGTGTCTATATGTGGTATAAAATCTCTATCCGTGATGTAAAATTAAGAGAAAATTTTTCTCTCAATTTCTGGCATAACTTTGAAGGCCTTTGGTCTAAAATGATGCTTCTCCATGTTTTGGTTATGAAGAATGTAAAGAAAGTGATTTAAATAAATGCCAGATTTTTATAACAGAGTGCAACAATTTTGCTTCAAGTTATGGGTCAAGGGCTATAAAATGTCTTAAAAAATAATTTGGAGTTTCATTTAAGAAAAAAATAGAAGACAGGAATATATAGGTTACATATAATTATCACAAATAATTAACATTAAAGGCGTGTTTTTTTTCCGATGTAGCATTTAGTGGGGAGTGAAATTCCCAGTTTGATATTTACTGAATCTCGGAGAGAGAACTACGCTGCTGGAGCTGGACAACACTGGGAAATTCTGAGCTGCAAGGGCACAGTTAGGAACACCGTTTAGTAACTGAACCCAGACAAACTGTGTTTTACAGAAAGATGATGTATAACAAGGGACTAATGAGTCTTATTTATTGCATTGTATACTTAGGGTCAGGGAAGAAATCACTGAGGATGTGACAGAAACAGACAAATCAAAAAATGTGGAAACTGGGGAAAGGAAGCCTGAGATTAAGCCAGGAGCCCAAGTCTCATCATTCAGAAGACAGTGTTTCCCCCGAAGGAGCTTTGTCCTATGGAATCGATAGTCAACTATGTTATGACATAAAAAATGTGTATGTTTCAAAAACCATGTTCCTTTTTCTGAACAATGTTGAAGTGTTGGTTTTATTAAATGAATACTTACATTTTAAAAATGAAAGTAAAAATTTAAAGTTTACATGCATAATTTTTATAATTCTCTGCTCTAACTGCCTTTGCATGTATGTGATCAATACTGGTCTTGATGGTTTGCATAAGGGGGTTTCTATGTCTTTACCCTTCTTTGCCACTGTTTCTCTTTCCGGCTTTCATGGGCAGGCCTACTGTTGGTGATGCAGGCAGTTTCAGACCTCCTGGGTCAGGCCTTAGCTCTTCTGCCACCCACTGATGAGACCCTGGATGTGTGAATCAGTCTCTCTGAGCCTGAGTTCTCCCATTGCAAGGATGAGATTGGGATATCACTGGTCTTCATTGGATTAAAATTCGGGTAGTGTATGTAAAGCCTTGAGCACAGGGTCAGGCGCACAGTACACGCTCAATCAAGGATAGTTTTCTCCCTGGGATGTCTTAACTTTACCATAACTGTAATTGCCATTGTTTTTTATAATTTCAAATCATTTTCCCAGCATAAGTTTCAGATTGCCTGGCAAGGGCTAAATATCATTTTCAAGGCTCTCAGCATCTTTAGGAGTTTTCTTAGAATAGTAACAGTTAAAAATAATAACATTAGCTTATATTTCGATGGCATTCTATTCTAACTTTTAAATTGGATGTGAGTGATAGAACAGGTCTCATTTCCCAGGTTTCATAGTTCAGGATTACGAGCTCAGAGAGGTCATCGACTCACCCAAGGTCATGCAGCTCATGGATGAGGAGAGAGACTGACCACGGCTCTCCTGACACCCAGTCTGGTTCTTTCCAACCAGTTGTCATGCGCACAGACCTCTGTGCGAGCCAGCCTCTCACCACCTGGAGAAGCAGCCATCCGTGACAGCTTGGTAACTGGCCAACTTGGAGGAATCTCATTATCACTTTCTGAAGCTTTACCCTGACTGCATTTTAAGTTGTATAATTTTTCTGGATCTGGATCGAGGATGAATGCTGGTTCTTGGCAAGTACTGTATCTCGTTTGGGTGAAAATTTCCTCATGACATGATTCAACCTGTATTAAAAGACCAGAAGAAAAAAAAAAACCCCACAAAAACCCTTCATAGAAAAGGCATTTAGGGACCCTTCTGCTATTTGACTTACAAAAGTCATGACAATGATTCTGTAAGTTAATTATCGGATTCCTTCAAGACTCAGGGATTTACGGCACCTGTACCTCTTGGTTGGTCTCTGCTCCGTTTCTCCATTGAGCCCCTGGCCTTTTTAACCACAGCTGAAATAAATGACCAGGCTTCTCAATGTCATAGACACCACAACTCCAGAGTTTAAAAATATATACACGTAAAAAAGGATTTCAGTAGCTTGGAAATTTGCAGCTTCAGTCATGTTCGGTACTTTTTTGTCTTGATATATATTTTTGAATTCCACCGAAATGTTCTACACTGTTGGCTGGGGTCAAATCGCTCCGCATTTTTGCTGTGTTTGCTTTCTCCAGGCTTCCTAGATTGAGAAAGCTTAACTTTATTCCTCTCTCTCCTTTATTAGTCTCACATCCCCTGTTAAAAGAATCAAAATCTCACCCGGAAGCAACTTGCTGGCTCTTCCTAGAACTTATGGTTTTAGGAGAGCAGCAAACTGATTTAATAAAATGAAAGTTCCTTTTTGAAAGTGTTCTTTCCATTGTCCATTTCTGTCCCATATATGCCTCGCCCCCCCAGACTATGGCATGAATCCAGGTATACCTGGGTTCAAATCCCCAGCTCCTTTCTCATCGTGTGCCTTCTTAGGGTCCTAGAAGGACAGATATTTTTAGGAAGAAATTTTCCACGCCCTCCCCAGGTTTAGGGTGGCCTGCATTCCTTACTCATGTTCTAGAATAATGGCTACGCTGAGAAGTGGTGAGGGAGAGTCAAGGTCAAGATAAACATTGGGAGGAAGGAGTGGGAGGATTTGGAAAAGATTATTTCTCCCAAAAGCATGTGGTCATGCTATACAAAGGAGCTAATGAGCAGGAGTTTGGTATATCTGAGAAGTTCAGAAGAGGGGTGGTTAGAGCATAGAGTTAAAGGCCTCGATTTTCTGGAATAAAACTCCCCATATCTTAAGGACTTAGGGAACTTAGGGAGTTTAGGGATCTAAAGCATCTGGGGTTCACTCATCTTCAGCTGTAGTGTGTGGATTAACACCTGCCTTGAAAACACACGAAGCAGTCTCTTCTGGAAGAGGAGCTATTCAGGAATTACTCTTGCTGTACATGCAGTGCCTTTGAATGACCTTTTTATGTTTGGGGAATTCTACTCCACAGAGTTCACTGCACGTCAGGTGGACACGGGTGCCTCTTTCCCAGGCTCCTTCACAGCGTAGGTATATGCACACAAGCAAGAGCCTATCCATAGGCTGCCTGTCAGTTAGAAGCTAGAGATACCAAAAAGGTAAGGTTCCCAGGACCATGCTGTGAGGATGGCTTCCCGGATCCAGGGCCGAGGGTCAGTGTTGCAAATGACAGCGCTCCCTCTGCACGGGGCTCATGAAGTGATCCGGGATTACTCCTGGTGTCGCCTTCACCCTTGGTTTGCACAGCCGTAAACACAGAGCTGCTGACACCAACGGCATAGGACTGTGAGGGTGAAATGATAGCGCAGGTGAAGGCACCTAGCCCTCGCTCTCTGTGGTTACAGTCGCGGCAGTTTCCTTCCTCTCCCAAGCCTGTTCCATTTCTGCCTCTGGGGGTGGCCCTGTGCTAGTTGGCTCAGGAATTCCAGGGTCCGGAGTGAGCTGAACCAAGATTCTACCAAATGCAAGTCCCTGGTTCTGTGGCAACATAAGCCGGGGTGTTACACCCAGGCTACAGGGTGAAGAGAAAAGGGCAGGGGGTGCTGCTAGGCAGAGGGGGCTGCAAACCATTTGGCTGTGACAAGTAAGGGAAATGGGAATGCAGACAGTTGGTCTGGAGGGCCTGGGATGGGCCTGCATCTCTGCTCTTGCAGCCTGTTTCGACATTGCAACATAGTCATTGACTTGGAAAATGGTTTACAACATGCTATTAGGTGATAAAAGCAGGTTACAGAGCAGTCAATGCAATATGAAACCATTTTTGTATAGTATATATGTGTATATGCAGTATATATATAATATGTGTATATTATATATGTATATGCTATGTGTGGATATATATGTAATATAGGCACACACATAAAAATGTGGAAGAGGGTACATCAGTTTTAACAGTACTTAATTCTAGGTTGTGAGATTGCAGGGTATAGATATATTTAAAAAAAAATCTTTCTAATTACCTGTATTTTCTTGAAGGATTTTTCTTAAATGAACATTATTTGTGTAATGAAAATAAAAGTTGGAAAAGAGAAAGACTGTCACCAGATAGTCTTCAAGCACAAGCCAATTTATTTCACCAATTGTCTACTGTTGGATAGTAGGTAGTTTCCAGCAGTTCTCTGTTATAAAAACACTGACATTCGCCGTGTAGAGTTTAGTTTCCTCACCTGTTTTTCTTAGAAAGGTGTCTTTGATTGCTTGAGTGACTCAGTTTGGCTATTTTCAATTTTGTGTTTACCTTTCTTTTTCAATATATTTTTAAGGAAAGAATTGTTACATGCTCTCTTTTCTACTCTTTATGAAATGTCCTTGAGTTTCCAGAATGAATTAGGCTCTCGGGTGGATTGGAACTCTGGTTTTCAGGTATTCATAAGTGGGATCATATGGCCAGATTGCAAATGGAACACAAATGCTGCAAGGTCCTCTCTCCAGCCTCAAGAAAAAGAGCACAACACAAAGACAGAAGGCGAGATGCCCACACCCAACAGGCTCTTTAACGTATCAGATATTTTACATTTTCCCACTCGGTCATCAAAACCAAACCAAACTAAGCCAGAGAGAATATTTCTTTACTGCACATTCGTTGTGCCAACACATTCCTTTATATTAAAGATGAAAGGACCTTAAAATACCCTAACAGATAGCAAAGCCTTAGAGAGCAAGTTTACATGCAGGGCTGGAGATATTCATTAAAATTGTAATTAGACTCACGATTAAATTCATTCACAGTAGAAACTTTGCTTGTAAGTGTTGCTACAGGAAGAAACCTCCGGTCTGAAAATTAGTTCAGCAGTCTGAGCGACTTTAATTATGCAGAGTTGATTATCGCTAGAGAAGGAAACCTTTATTGCGGCAACAGAATGAAGATCTTGGCCCCCTCCCCCCGGTTTTCTGGTTTCCTGAGCTAATATGAGGTACATATTTTGATAACCAAATGTCTCTCTAGACAAAGAAAATGTGAGAAAATGCGCACAGCAGGAGAGCAGAGTTATTAAACGGTCACCCAATAGATAAGACACACAATGCGTGCGCTGTGTTTTTTCCCCTGCAGGTTCTCATCATTTGGTTAAGGGAAAGGCAAAGGGACAGAAGTCTAGGCATATAACACCTACTATGTGCTATCCTTTGTGACAGGTAGTTTCTTTTCCTGGGTTCCCCTTTGTGTTACTGTTTTTATTTTATTGATGAAGAAATGGGCAATGAGGGAAGTTAGGTGACCCTCTGGAATGCTCGGCGTGACCCCAAGCCTGCCTCTTCTCACTCCGTCATCAGGAAGAGCTCCGAAGGGGACTTTCAGAATTGCTCTTCTTCATTCAGGTGTACATTGTCACATGCTGTGCTTTCACTCACTGTTTTGGCAAATGCTTGCACCCCACCCTGCCTTGAACCAGCGAGTCCAAGGGAGGCCGAGGGCAAGGCCGCTATGGATCTGCCTCCACGCCCCGCTGTGGTCCAAGCTCAGGCTGCAGGCCGTCGAGTGCCAGCGGTACAGGGGAGGGGCTGCGTGCAGGTCAGAAAATCTGATTTCTGCTCCGAGATCACCCACCTAGTAGCTGTGCGATTTGGGGAAACTTCCTTTGTCTCTCTGGAGTTTCTTTTCTCCTCTGTAAGTTTAGCAGGAAGTGGGCAGGATGCTGGAGGCTCTTACAGCAGCAGTAGTCTCAGATTCTCTGATGGTGACACTGGGCTTTCAAAGCAACCAACAGGGCTGGCTGGGGTGTCTCCCTCGAGCTCTCATGCTCCCTCTCGCCAGAGTTCAAAGCCATGCTGAGCGCTCATAGTTTTAAAAGTAATTATGACAATTGTCAAGCAGTAGAGAGAAGAGTTTTATGAACTCTCATGTACCCATCATGTAGATGTAACAACTGTTTACATTTTTCCTATGTATTGTCATTGTGCTGAAATTTAAAGCGAATTATAGATAGAATGCCATGTCACCCCTAAATACTTCCGCAAGCATCTCTAAAGAGTAAAGGCCATTTTCCTACATAAAAATCATACTTTTTTTTAACCTAGTACAATTAATAATAATTTCTTCAAATCATCAAATAACCAGTTCGTACTCAAACGTCTCCACTTGCCTTCAAAGTATTATAACTGACTGTTTAAAGCAGGATCCCATCAACATTCATACATTACATTTGGTTGTTATGTCTCTTAAGCCTCTTTTAATCTCAGAGTGTCTCCTACTTTTTTGTGTGACTTTGAGTGGTTGAAAAATTTGGAAGAAAGTGGGACTAATTGTCCTGTTAAGAGTCTCTCTAAATTGTCCGATTGCTTCTTCATGGTGGTAGTTTTTGTTCCGTTCTAACTCCTTCATAAACTGGACATTTACTCAGATCTACATGTCTGAGTAAATCCAAGGTACATGTTTTGGCCAGAACACCATGGATGATGCTGTGTCCTTCACATTTAACCCCTTCAGGAGGCAAGTAGGTGGGGGCAGCTTGGCCCACCCTGGTAAAGTTAGGTTTGCCTGTGACAGCCATATAGGCTGTGGGTGAGACTTTGTCATCATGTTGATATCCAGTTCACTTTTCACATAAGGGTCTTAGTAGCGTTGATAACCCCTGCCTTAATCAATTCTTTCATGAGTAGCTAAAAATAATTGTGTAATTTTATATATCCATCTCTACTTATTAGTTGATATTCTTCTATAAAGAGAACTTTCTGAGAGGCATGGTCTTGACAAAGGCATGGTCTAGGTCCCCAAGGTTGGGCTCCTTGGCTTCTTGCATTTAGTTTTATACCAAGGTTTTCCTTAATCAGCTTTCATTTCATTTAGATTTGAGAAGGGTGTTTCTCAGCATTGCTGGATTCAGAACCTCCTTTTCAATGAGCCATGGCTTCTGAAGAAAAGAAAGGCAAGCCTAGCTCATGAAATCGGAAAGATTTCCGTTTACCCTTGAAAGCCAAAATCTCCCACTGGGAAACAGACAGTGCAGTGCCTCTAGAATATCTTGAAAGTACACATTTTTCAACAGGGCTTACACAGGTGATGAAGAATCATCTTTCCACAGAACAACTTCCTTCCCCAAAATGAACCTTTCACTTCGGACATAACAATTCCAAGTGTGTTAGCAACATCTTAGGAGACATCAGCTAGATCAACTTGTTGCTGCCGCCTTTGCTGTTAGCTGGGAGATATCTTCTGGTCTTCTTGTGAATTATAGGCATCTTGCTACATTCTGCCTAAAAGCACCAAAATATATGGAAACGTATAGACAACCAGACCTAGAATCTCCGGTCCGTCATAATGTGAATTCCAACATCTTAGAGCTTCCATGTAACAACTGGAAGAGAAAAAAAAACAATCCTCTGAAACCGTGCACAGGCAGGATATTGATTCAGTGGATGGTTTCACTTAATTGATCCTATGTGAGAAAGAAATCACTAAGAACACTTATTTCTAGAGAGTCTGGATTCCAGGCCCCCAGATTTTAAATGGAGTGTCTGGATTAAACCCTGAGATGCCACCTGACCATCAAAAGTAAAATAAGAATTCCCATACTTTGATAAAACCAAAGGTTCTTTGTAGGGATGCCACATAAGCTGTGTTTGGCGAGTTCTTTGAGATGGTGTAACTTGGAGTTAGATTTGGGGCTTCAGTTGCAACCCCAGCCTTTACCACCTGGCCAATTTATTAAGCTTTCTAAAGCTCAGTTGTCTCATTTGTTTGTAGCTGGAGTCCCAAGTGAGCACAAGTTGGCATCCAGAGATGTCTATGTGTATCTGATGAATTCATGAGCCTGTCCTGTTAGGAATCACCTGGCATGAGTGATATTGGCCCAAGAAGAATGAGAGCAGAGGTTTTCTTTTTCTTTTCTTTTTTAAAAATATGTTTTTTATTGATTTCAGAGAAAGGAAGGGAGAGGGAGAGAGAGATAAAAACACCAATGATGAGAGAGAATCATTGATCAGCTGCCTCCTGCACGCCCCCACTGGGGAATGAGCCTACAACCCAAGCATGTGCCCTGACCGAGAATCGAACCATCACCTCGTGGTTCATAGGTCGACCACTGAGCAATGCTAGCTGGGCAAGAGAGAAGAGGTTTTCAATGGGTGCCTGAGTGTGGAAAGGGAAAGGCGAGGCTTATATGGAGTCTGTTTCAGATGATGGACTTTAAGCTCAGCCTCAAGGCTGTGTCTGCTCTGGAGGTGGTGGCCAGAACCTGAAGAAGATGTTTTCATCTTGGCCCCGAAGGTTCACCTTTGGGGCCCAGGAGTCAAAGAGAGACACAGAGTGGGTGGGTCTCCACAAACTTTCCCACACTTCTGCATGGAGCTCAAAATAGTCATGGTGTCATGATTACAACCAAAAGAAGGGCTATTTTGGCAATTTAAGAGCTGATAATTTTGGGAGCCCCAAAGGGTGAGATGCTTGGCAGGAATGCCAATTTTCTCACCAAGGGAGCCAGTAGGGAGGGGCTGATGAGGTGCCAACTTCAAGGATTTTCATAGGCAACAAGCCTCTTAGAGTGCCCAGAGCTTGAGGAGGATGGATGTGAGCTTCGATGAAACTCAAGCAACCTGGAGATTTTGTAGAAAGGGCATGGGGGCATGTGGTGCAGTGTTTATATTATAAGTGTTAATATTGGGTTCAGTCTGTCTGCGTTTATAGACTTCTATGGTGATCTTGCTAGGGGTAAATTTACAGGAGCTTGATGGACAGGAAAGAATTGCCTTGGGCATTAAATAAAGTAAGAAATTGTCTAACACAGTATGTGGCACAAAGAGGAGTTTAACAGTTGTTGCTCCCTCATGTTTTATTTTTTATCCACATATCCATGGAGATATATGAGGTCTTTTTTTGAGGTCTAAGTATTTGGGTAAGTGTTACCATTGTTATGTTCATTGGCTTATTTATTTTGCTGAGTTTTCTAAACAAGAACACATTCTCTTATTGCCCTTTGATTCCTTTCCACTGTTCTTAGAAACAATGGCAATGGCAACTAAACATGAGTGGCCTTCCATTAAAGTCCCACAACTGCAAATGGAACTGGTAAAAAAATGTGTTTAAATTAAAGTGATAAAGGTGCTCCCCTATTCTTGCTAATGCACAGGTAGTCAACCTGCATGACTTTCTCTTCTAGTCATGCTAGAGGCAAAGGTAATTGAGAAACACTCATGCTTTCTTTGTCTTGCTGTTTACAAAAGGCTCAGAGGAAAAAGCATAATATACCTTTGTTGAAAATAAACATGAAAAAGCCCTTAAGATATGCAAAGCAAGGTCTATAATTTGGTGCAAATTTTTTAGCCTGAATAAAGCACATCTATTATTTCCTTACTGCCATAGAAAGACTGTGCTGTTCCTGGGATGGGATGATTCTTTCTACCTGCTTCCCAAAGGGCCTTGGTGATGTTAGGAAGTAGCGCCCTCTGTGCTGTGGTCAGGTGGAAATAGTCCAGTGAATACTCATTATGGGAAAGGACAATTTCTTATGGATCAGAGTCTAGTCATTTGGCTTGGATGAGCCACTGAAAGCACATTGCAAATACAGTTTCTCAATTAAAATAAGAAATCTCTTACTTAGAAACTCTCATGCCCCCTTCTCACCACAAGTGAATTCTTGTTGTCCGTAAAATGCAAAGTCCATCTCCTGTTATTAGTGAAAGTGGGGTGTCCACTGGTGGAAGTGGGGGATTCCTTTCCCTGCTAAGTGCTGAGGGTTGGGTTCTTACGGTATCTTGAGGAAAAGAATTTTCTGAGACTCACATGGGAAAATGAATGATTTGTACCCAGATGGCATGGTAAAATAAATTCAAGTTTTCAGTAAAAATGTTGCCATTTCTAGTTTAAAACACAAATATCTGTAACCCTCAAATCATTCATAGTTACTAATATTAGTTCCTCATTATACATGAAAATGCAATTTTATGCAATTTTGCCTCTTACAATTAAACTTGAATTTCAGATAAACAATGAACTTTTTAAAAAATTTATCTTTATTGTTGAAAGTATTACAAATGTCCTCCCCCCCCCCCCCCCCCTTGATCCTCTCCACCCTGTACCCTTCCCCCAGGCCTTCACCACAGTGTTGTCTGTGTCCATGGGTTATGCACATATGCATATGAGTTCTAAGGTTAATCTCTTCCCACCCTACTACCTATCCCTGCCTTCCCTCTGAGATTCCTCAGTTTGTTCCATGCTTCTATGTCTCTGGATCTACTTTGTTCATCAGTTTATTTTGTTTATTAGATTCCACATATGAGTAAGATCATGTGATATTTGTCTTTCTCTGACTGGCTTATTTTGCTTAGCGTAATACTCTCCAGGTGCCACCGTACTGCATCATAGGGTAAGGGGATCCCTCTTTTTTACAGCTGCATAGTATTCCATGGTGTAAATGACTGGAAAGATGCTTGATGATTTCAATCTTCTTGAACTTGTTGAGACTTGTTTTGTGTCCTAACACGTGGTCTATCTTTGAGAATGTCCCATGTGCACTTGAGGAGAATGTATATTCTGCAGTTTTGGGGTGAAATGTTCTGTAAATGTCAGTTAAATCCATCTGATCTAGTGTGTCATTTAGAGTCACTGTTTCCTTGTTGATTTTTTGTCCAGAAGATCTACCCAGTAAAGTCAGTGGGGTGTTAAATTCCCCCGCTATGACTGAATTGCTGTTGATCTCTCCTTTAAAGTCCTCCAGAAGTTTTTTTCTAGCCTGAGTGAGTCTTTTGTTCTCAGGTGGTCTCTTGTAGACAGCATATATTTGGGTCTTGTTTTCTTATCCGCTCAGCTACCCTATGTCTTTTGATTGGTGCACCTAATCCATTTATATTTAAGGTTATTATTGATAGGTACTTCTCTATTGCCATTTTATTTCTTTATGCCTATATTTCTCATTCTCTCTATTTCAACTTCTTATTAAGCAGACCCTTTAGCATTTCTTGGAATGCTGGTTTGGTGGTGATAAACTCCTTTAGACTTTTTTTTTTTTTTTTTTGGTCTGGGAAGCTCTTTATTTCACCATCTATTTTGAATGATAGCCTTGTTGGATACAGTAGTCTTGGTTTCAGATCCTTGCTTTTCATTACCTTGAATACTTCATGCCATTCCCTTCTGGCCTGTATAGTTTCTGATGAGAAGTCAGCTGACAGCCTTATGGGAGCTCCTTTGTAGGTACAGATTGCTTTTCTCTTGTTGCCTTTAAGATTCTCTCTTTGTCTTGAATTTTTGGCATTTTAATTATGATGTGTCTGAGTGTGGGCCTCTTTGGGTTCTTCTTATTTGGGACTCTCTGTGCCTCATGAACTTGTGTGACTTCTTTCTTCACCAGGTTAGGAAATGTTTCTGCCATTATTTCTTCAAACAGGTTCTTTAATCCTTGCTTACTTTCGACCTCCTCTGGCACTACAGTGATGTGAATATTGTTTTGTTTTATGTTGTCTCACAGCTCCCTTAAACTGTCCTCCTGTTTTTTAATTGTTTTTTCTCTTTGGTACTGTTATTGAGTGATTTTTTTCTACCCTGTCTTCTGATTTGCTAATCCAATCCTCAGCTTCCCCTAATCTGCTGTTTATTACTTCCAATGTTTTTTTTTATTTCTACTATGTCATTCTTTTTTCTTTCCTTTTTTTAAAAAAATATATCTTTATTGATTTCAGAGAGAGGGAGCAGGAGAGAGAGATACAGAAACATCAGTGATGAGAGAGTCATTGATTGGCTGCCTCCTGCACGCCACCTACTGGGGACTGAGCCTGCAACCTGGGCATGTGCCCTGACTGGGAATCGAACCACAATTTCCTGGATCATAGATGGATGCTCAACTGCTGAGTCATGCCAGCTGGACTCTACTATGTCATTCTTAATTTCCTTTATATTTTCCTTCATTCTTAATTTTCCTTCATCTTATTCTGTTGAGCATCCTTATGATCAGTATTCTGAACTCTATATCTATCTCCATTTCATTTAGCACTTCTTCTGGAGAATTATTTTGTTCTTTCCTCTGGGGCTTGTTTTTTGTCTCCCCATTTTGACTGCCTGTTTGGGTTTGTTTCTCTGTATTAGGTAGATCTGCTATGGTTCCCAGTCTTTTGGATGGTCTCTGGTGCAGGACAATGTCAGATGCTGTTTGTGACTGGCCTTGAGTCCCCTGTTGGAAGCTTTCTGCACTCCACAGCTTGTGGTTCCTTCTGCTAGGGCGGAATGTGTTTGTAGGGGATCAAGATGTTCACCAAGGCCTGCTTTTCTAAGCCCTGGGTCCAGAAGCAAATCAGGCAAGACTCAAAGCACCTAGAGGCTAATTGTTATCAGTCTCTTAATGAGCCTCAGGCTGTAAAAACTCCATAAGGTGGGGCGAGAGGTTTTCCAACAGGGTGAAGTAATTCCTTCCCCCTCAGGCAAAAGCTGCTTGGACCTTATGTTTGCCAGAGAAAGATGTCCTCTGTTGTATGGGGGAATGACTCAGCACAGGAATCCAGATGGCTACCCTATGAGCTCCATCTCCCAAGTCAGCACCCCTAGATCCTCCTCACACAGCTCCAGTCCTCTCAGTCCTCCCTCCACCGGAGTCCAAGGTGAGTGGCTACACATGAAACTTTGTGTGTTGGCTCTTTAAGAGGGTGCCTGCATTTCCAGTCATCTCTCTCTAGCAGACAAAACCCCCACTGTTTTTCACAGCCAGATGTTATGTGGGCACCTTTCTCAGTTCTGGTGCTCTGGGCTGGGAAGCCCAGTGTGGGGTGTAGACCCAAGAGTTCTCAGTGGGAACCCCCCACAGCTGAGATATCTCTCTGGACCTTCAGCTGCTGCCTGTGGGATCCCAGCCAGCCCTCTTGTGCCTCCACACTTCCTAGCACTCTCTACACAGTCTCCACTTTATGTTGTTGGTTATGAGGGTGCTCTCCAACTAGTCTTCAGTTGAAGGTGATTATTCTGGGTGGTTTTTCTATATTGTAATTCTAGTTTAGACCTGGGAGAGAGTGAGTGTAGCTTCCACTCAATATGCCAACTTGGACTCTAAACAATGAACCTTTTAAAGAATAAGTATGTCCTGTGCAACATTTGGGACATACTTATGCTAAAAATTATTCAATGTTTATCTGAAATTTAATTTAACTGGATGACCTACTTTAAAAAAATTTAATTTTAATTGTGGTAAAAAACACACACCTCACATAACATAAAATTTACCATCTTAACCATTTTTAAATGTACAGTTCAGTAGAGTTAAGTATATTCACATGTTGTGCAACCAATCTCCAGAATTTTTCATCTTGCAAAACTGAAAGTATATACTCATTAAACAAAAAACATTCATTTTCTTTTCTCCCTAGCCTCTAGCAACCACCATTCTACTTTTTTTTTTTTGCATTAATATTTATTAGAAATATGTCCTATAGTTTTTTTTCTTGTAGTATTTTTGTTTAATATTGGTCTCAGGGTAATGCTGGTCTCATAGAGTGAGTTTGGAAGCATTCCCTCTTCAATTTTTTGCAGGAGTTTGAGAAGGATTGGTGTTAATTCTTTAAATGTTTGGTGGAATTCTTCAGTGAAGCCATCTGGTCCTGGGCTTTTTTTTTGTTGGGAGGTATTTTGTTTCTAATTCAATCTCCTTACTAGGTGTAAGTCTGTTCAGATTTTCTATTTCTTCATGATGCAGTCTAGTAGGTTGTGTGTTTCTAGGACTGTGTCTATTTCATCTAGGTATAATTCTTGGTGTATATTTGTTTATGGTATTCTCTTATAATCCTCTATTTCTGTAAAATCTGTTGAAGTTTCCCCTATTGCATTTCTGATTTGAGTCCTCTCTCTATTTTCCTTAGTTGAGCTAGCTAAAGTTTTGTCAATTTTGTTAATCTCTTCAAAGAATGAACTATTGGTTTTGTTGATTTTCTCTATTGTTTTTCTGTTCTCTATTCTACTGATTTCTTCTCTTTATTCCTTCCTTCTGCTAGCTTTGGGTTTAGTTCTTCTTTTTCTATTTCTGAGATCTGCCTTTTATTTTAATGTAGACATTTATAGCTATAGATTTCCCTCTTAACACTATTTGGGGTGTCATGTATTTTTATTTGCTAAGCATGGCAGCTTTACCTATAAAAGATTGTGATTTCTGTCCTATGTGTACTCCTCCTCATCCCTTCTCACTTTCTCACTCTGGTGAAACCTGCCATGCTGTGACCTGTCCTCTAGAGGTCTAACAAAAACTAAGAGAGGTCTTTAAGTTGACTGTAGACTTGGCCCACACCTTGATTGTAGCCTTATAAGAGGTCAGAGCCAGAGGACCCTGCTGACCCATGGCTGAAATCCCGACCCACAGAAATTATAGTAAATGTTTGTTGCTTTAAACCACTAAATCTTGGGATAATTTGTTATGCAGCAATAGGTAATTAACTGACATAATAGCTCAACATTTTTCTTTTTCTTTTTCTTTTTTTTAAAATATATCTTTATTGATTTCAGAGAGAGGAAAGGAGAAGGAGAGAGAGAGATAGAAACATCAATGATGAGAGAGTCATTGATCGAGCCCACAACCCAGGCATGTGCCCTGACTGGGAATCAAACCCCAATTGCCTGGATCCTAGGTCAACACCCAACCGCTGAGCCACACCCGGCTGGGCTCAACATTTTTCTTAGGTGTAATAGTATACCCTCCATGACCTTACTTTTGTATATATTTTTCACAACCTTGAGAAATATATCTTGAGCATATATTTGATATGTGGATTTCACAGGGACATAAATGATAGAATCTGGCATAAAATGAGGTCATTGTGAGTAGGCATTTTATTGATAATAAGACAAGTTTATAAGAATTTTATTGGAACTGCTGGAGAAGGTGCTCCTGAGAGATTCAGCAAGCATAAAATAAAAATGAATCATACAATATTTATGAAGTCTGTTTAGTATGCTCTTTTCAATTTCATGAACAAAATAAAAGCTTATGTAACATCATTCTTAAATCCTTGTATATATTGATTAAACTAACTATGATGCATTAATCAATGGAAGACTCTGTACTCATTCAAGATGAGGGGTCACAAATCTATCTATAGACATGAGTTTTGTTTATAGTAAAATGTTAGGTGAAAAGGCAAATGGATTAAAAATTTTTGCTATTATAAACAATACTGCGATGAACATCTTTGTAGCAAAATCTTTCCACACATCCATGATTATATTAGTCTTGGTTCTCCAGAGAAACAGTACCAACATGAGATATATTTATATATTTACTGTAAGGAATTTGCTCATGTGGTTGTGGAGGCTGAGAAGTCCAAGATCTGAAGGTGGCAAGCTGAAGACCTAGGAGAGCAAATAATACAGTTCCAGTCTGAGTCCAAAGGCCTGAGAACCAGGAAAGCCAAAGCTGTTTCAGTCCGTGTCTCAGTGTGAAGGCAGGAGAAGACCCATATCCCAGCTCAAAGACAACCAGGTAGAAAAATGAAATCTTTCTTACTTAGCTTTTTATTCTATTCAGGCTTTCAATGGATTGGATGAAGGTCACCCACACTGGGGTGGGCAGTCTACCTAGTCTACAAATTCAAATGTTAATCTCACCCAGAAGCACCCTCACAGAGACACCTGGAAATAATGTTTTACCAAATACTTGGCCACCCTATGGCCCAGTCAAGTTGATGCAAAAAAATTTAGCCATGAGCATGGTTATTTACATAGAATGAATTTCTGGAAGTAAAATTTTTGGGTCCAGTGTATGCCACTTTTTAAGGGTTATGTCTTGGTTTAATCCATTTCTGGCCATTCCAAGTAATCAGGATAAGGAATTATATCCTCAGTTTCAGTGTCTACTGAAGCCTTTGCACACTGCTAATGCAGGTTTCATTGGAGGGACCCATTAAGCCCCTTGCCTCCAACCTTCCAGTCGCTTCTCTAACAGTGGTTTACTGGCTGCCTCCATCATTCTTCTCTGTTAAATCTATTGCTAGGTGATACTTAAAAAACAACATTATTTACTGACAGGTTCTGCCTAACATATATATGCTTAGCACACACTATTCTTTGGTTGAAAATCTACCAGTTTTTACTTGAGTGTGTGTTAAACACAACTGTTTATATTCTGACTTTAACTGTAACTTAATTACCATGAAGTCCCATGTGTGGTCTGCAGAGCTGCATAAATTAATAATGCTGTAATTGTGGAGTTCACATATTGGATCCTTACTGCCCTTCTCTCCAGAACCAGCCTAGCAAACAGGCTTTGCATTAACATATATCCTCTGAGTGGCTTTTTTTGTTTGTTTGTTTTTCTCCCTGAAGCATCCCCATACCTTCCTCTCCCCCCCTTTTTATATCCCTTTTACTCTCCCTGGAAGCAGCCTGTGGCATTCTTATAGCTACTGTTTTTCCTCTGGGTGGCTATAGAAATAGCCCCCTAATATTTCTCCATTACAATGCGAGCCATCAATAGCGCGATGCCTGGCTGGCCTGCCTCTCCAGGACAAAGTACAGAGCGATTCCATTACTCTGGCGTCCATCAGGACAATCAGCCACAAATCTTCTTCAGTGCAGCTTCTGACCACGTGGCCGCCTGTGGCTGGAAGACAGGGAGAGGCCGGGATGTTTCCCCAGTGTGGAGAGAAAGCAACCGTGTGTGTTCTGGCTTCTTCTGCACGTGCTCTTCGGAATGAGTCACTGTGTACTTGTAATGGGAGGCCGTGACCGGGAGGAAGGGAAGTTGGCTTTGGCGAAAGATTCAGTGGGAGATTGCACAGGCCCATTAGAGACGAGGCTCCAATATGTGCTTAACTTTCTTTGGAGGATTTGCTAATGATTGGTGGGAGCCCCGGTTCTTAGTTATTACTCGCTTTTCTTAATAATGAAGAGGAGAGCATATGTTGGGTGTGCAGCTTGCTGATAAACTCACTTGGAGCAATGGCTGGCAAGTATGCGGATTTTTTCCCGTGTGCTACTCAGGGGGGAATCCGAAACTCTATTGAGAAATTTGCAGCCTTTGAAGCCGTACCCCTTGGCCTTCAAGGTTTATGCTAATATCAGCTAAACATGTGAGGTGTTAGTGTTAGGAGAATTTTGAACGTTTCTTTCCTCACTAGGAACATCAAAATATGTTCCAGATGGATTAAAGAGTTACATATTTAAAAATCTTTACTGTTAGACAACCTGGAAGAAAATAGATGGAGATATCAAACCTCTGAGGGGGAGGGTTTTCTAAGCTTAGAATTGATGGAATAAGTCACAAAGGATGTGATTGATAGATCTGACTAAATGTAAAACTTTTGTACATGAAAAAAATCCCCAAGGTTAAGAAGCAATCAACAAAAGGAGAGATAATGTTGTGGGAAGTGCCACAAAGGGTAACTCTTTTTCATAAGTATAATGCTCATGTAAATTCAATAATACAAATACCAAACCCTACGAAATACATGGAGAAAGGGCATAAATAGACAAAGGACAAATGTGCAATATACTGGTAAATAACTGGGGGAAAATTTTTTAACTTTTTAAGTAACCAAATAAATGTAAATGAAAACAATAGTGGGGCTATTTTCCCTTTTCAAAATTTCCCCATCAAATCATCTGATATTCAAAATGAAGTAATATCTAATGTTGACAAGGTGTAATAAAATGATCACTCTCATTCATTGATTAGAAGAGAGTTAACAGATAACAACCATGTAAAAAAAAAAATCCCTTAAAATAAAACATGTTGAAAATGATTGAAAGGCTGACTTTATATGACAGGACTTTAGAGTGGTTTACAAAAATGTTCTTAAGTAAAATTTTTTTCTTTCCATTATTTTTCTAGTTTTTCTAAATTTTCTGTGATGATCATATATTGCTTTTAATCTGAAATAAGTCCCAAGTTCCGCCAACCCCAGCTGTATGGTACCATGGAGCCCCTAGTCAGCTTTTTTTCTGCTAATGTCAGTTTTATGCAATTATGTCATTTTCTCAGTTTTTCTTTCTCAGAATCAAAGCCCTGGACCCCTCTACACATAGAACCATAACCCCCTTTCCTGTCACCATTATGTCAGTCTTTTCTGACAAATTTAAGTCCTTTCCCTCTGACTCCCGTATGGCCTTGGCCAATATTCTCTTCTTCAAATTTGGATTTTCCCCATAAATCTTTTTTTAACCCCAGCATCCTTCCTATTAAGTTTTGAGCCTTTACTGCTAATGTTTATACTTTCTGAGCCTCAGTTTCCTCATCTATTCATTGGGCACAATAACAATGTCTACTCTATAGGGCTATTGTGAGAATTTACTTAAATTGGATAATGTAAGTAAAAGTCCTTTGCAAGCCTAGACACTATGCCAGTATGTGGCAGAATGCTCTGTGGCCTGAAGTAGCTCCTGCAGGTGGGAGTGGAGCGGGAGATGGCACAGGACTGGAGCAGGTACAGGGCAGAATGATGACCCTTGTGCTCAAAGGAAGGAGGCAGGAGAGCTCTGCCTTTGCTTCCCAGGCTCTTTATTTGTCCTGGGTAAGAACGACCTTGATGCAGATGGTTAGTTCATCTTTCCGGGAAGTGATAGATTGGCGGATTGCTCCTTACTGAGTGCCTAGCATGGTTCACCAGGCATTCCCTAGTGCCAACAGCTCTGCCAGGTGCTGAGGGCAGAGATCAGCGAGGCAGGCCCTGCCTTCAGGAGCCTACAGACCTGAGGAGGAACCTGTAAACAGATGGTCACGATCACCTTGGCCCGTGCTACCATGTGCACAAGGTTAAGTGCAGGGAGAGCTAGTTGCCAGGTCTGTCCAGGACACAGAGGAGGGCGGTGGCAGGGACAGGGATGGCATTGTAGAGGAAGAAGCCTTTGGAATGGGCTTTGAAAGGTGCAGAGTGTTTTTCTAGATGAAGAGGCGAGTTAGAGATATCCCCTGCAGTGGGGGAATTTATGCCAAGCCACAGTGGGGTGCGCTGCTGTAGCCCAGAGCGATGGTGAACACACAGTAAGCCTGGAGCACAGCGTGGTGGAGAGCGAGGGGCACCCAGGCTCTGGTATCCTGTTCCAGCAGCCTGGACTGAGGCTCCTGGTCTCCTTGACCCTACTCTAGAGTTCTTTCCTCCACTGCGCGTGGGCGAGCTGTGGCGTTCCGCGAGTTTGGCGTGTGCCTGTGCTGCCTTTTCTTCTTGAGGGACAATTTAAGGCAGTGTTGGATGGTTTCTTCTTTATTTTATTCCTTACCATGCCTGACAAGATGCCAAAGAAATGATGGTTTATCTTCTAGGTTAGTCTTTCGTACTTGATCTTTTCTAGCATTTATGAGCTGGAGTCACTATTTCATTCTTAGCCGATGATGTTGTTGATATACAATAGTGTAGTTATTATTGGTTTAGGATAATTATTTTAAAACTTTTGGTTGCAATTTTCTAGCTAAAGAGAAGACAGTTTGGCATAACAGAAACTGACTGTTGAGGAAATGCTACCAAGCTCTTTATTATTTTTTCAAACGATGATTCTGAATCTTCCTTTTCTTTAACCATAAAAAGAAGAGAGTAGGGAGAAAGCTTGTGTAATACTTATAAAATAGTACATTTCCTAAAGACCCTTATTTAAATAAGATATTGCCTTTTGCCAAGTGTTTTAACAAACATTCAGTTACTAGATAGAAATGTTAAAAGGAGAAAAGGAAAGAGAAAAACATTGCTCTTTAAACAGATTCCAAACACTCTAAGCATTGTGTTTTTTCAGCTATTTTATTTCCTTTTGCCCCTGAATTTTCCCTAGCCATTGGAAAAGGAACTACTCCCACAATACTTTGCAGGAGACACATTTGAACTATCTTTAAACATATTTCAGGTGATCTATAAATAGCTCGCCAGAGCAGCACAGCTCTGCTGCTGGGAAACAGGAGAGCAAGGCAAACCCTGAGCCTGGCAGAATGTTTCCGGAGCAGGCATTTGACCCGTTTAAGCCTGGTGCTGTCTCATGAGGGACCTGACTGCTGGGCGTGCTGGTCTGGCTGTTGGGGCTTGCTGGGCACCTGCCTCATCACCACAGATAGTTTCTGTGTTAAAAGGAAAGAGCTGGTAGATCAGGCTAAGCTATGATATTGGTAGGCTAGATGCAGTAAAAGCGTTTTCGACATGACTATTTTCAACTTAAGATGGGTTTATCAAGACGTAACCCCATTGTGAGTTGAGGAGCATCTGCACCTGGGTTGTCCTCTAGTGGAAGACCTGGAAAACCAGAGAGGAGACAGTGAGGAAAACTTAGAGACTGACAATATCAGGAAACAGCCAGCACCTCTGGGCTGCAGGAACAACGGGCAGAGGTTGATTTTTGTTTAATATATTCCTGGTGTATAGTTTTCTATCTTTTTACTTTTAACCTGTGTTCTTCTATTTTAGGTATGCTCATACAGAGCATTTGGCTAGATTTTTAAAAATCTTATCTGACGGTCTTTATCTTTTAATTGGCAAATATAGTCAATTATTTTCATTGTGGTTGCTGATGTGTTTGGCTTAATTTCTAGGATTTTGTTTCAATCTTGCCTTTTGCTTTTTATAATCTATTTTAAATAGTTAATACATATGCAAGTTATAAAAAAGGGTAATATAATGAACACCATGACCCCACCACCAAATGTAGGGTTTAAGCATTATCTATAATATGCTGAGAGAATGGGGGTGGAACGTGTGCATTGGGGGGTGTGTGTGAGATTTACAAGGGTAAAATTCCCTTCTTCCAAAATAGGGAATTGTGGAAGAAAGTGATAGTTGTCCATCAACATATGTTCTTTCCCCCCATAGTGAGAGAATTTTAGCTGATAGTGTGGCTGACCGGAATAGAGACTAGCATTTGCAGCCTCCCTTGTGGGAGCCATGACACCGAGTTCTGGACAGTGGGAGGGATAGTACATTTTCTGGGATGTTCCCTTACTGGGAAGGAACACATTCCCCCATTCCCTTCTCCCGGCCCCACTGGGTGAAAAATGAGGGTATTTTACCCTTGTAAATCACACCCCCCCCCCCTCCCGTGCACGTGTTCCATCACCATCTTCTCTTGCATCAGGTGGATAAGGGGCTTCCTAACCCGATGCTCTGCCCTTTATGAGAGAAAAAAGCTTCTGTTTTAAGGCACTGCCATTTTGGTCTCTGTCACAGTATCCAAACCTAAATCCTAAACGAGAAACCAAACGATAATGTCTGAAGTTGGACAATGAAGAATGGGGGCTATAAGGATGCTTAGGAATTTTGTATGTTGAATCAAATTCCAGAAGAAATAGCTAAAAGACTTGAAAGATGTTGCCGCTGGGAGTCTTGAATTTATAGAAAGGTGGAGTAGGGGACTGTTATTGTCTTTTAAATTGTGTCCCCACATTGTTCCTGTTAAGATTACATTAACTGTGTGGGTTTCTCTCCCGGATGCACACACACATTTATAGTTTGTGGCTGCTGTCACCTTGAAAGAGATGTTTTCACGCAGGAGGGTGTGATTTAAGGTATTCGAGCAAACACTTAGATATCGAGAGTCTTACATTTGAAACCATACAACTGCTGACAAATTCTGATCAAGGACATCACTCATGTTTGCGATCTCATAGCACAAATTTGTTGTAAGACTAGAGGATGGATTTGAAGCCGACAGATTTTCACATGACAGTTAAGAAATTTGAATGGAAATGTTTTGATGAGAAACATGAAACCATGGGTCACAATTCCAGGGGTAAATGAAGCAGTTATTGCTGAGGACACTGAGGACACTGTAAAGCTGTAAACCTACCTTCCTCAAGTGTGATCGTGATTTAACAAAAATATATGTGGCCCACTTGTGACATGGAATGAAAAATGCTGCACCAGCCTCAGAGATGGTGTAAAGATGGGGACTCGAACAGGACAGTTGCTGATGTTACTGTCTGGGAACCCCAGGCTAGTGGCACGGCCTTGTCGTGGCTTCCTTTTAGGCAATGACACGCCTAATGGGTCCACAGTTTTCTGCTTCCTTGTAGAGAAAGGGGACATTTAGGAGTTCAGACTTTCACAAGCAACGTGAACAAGGGAACTGGTGTTTGTGTCAGAGAAAGAGACTCTAGAATCTTGCCGTATTAAATGTGGAAGGGCCCTGGCAGCTCATTCCTGTAACTGTCGCATTTTTTGTGAGGAAACTGAGGCCCAGTGACTGCTGTTAATGATGCAGAGACATTTGTGACTTAAAGGCACTTTTCCCCGATGAAGGGAGTGACGCACGGAGGCCACAGAGGGAGAGGGAGGCAAAGTAAAGAAAGAAGACAATGCCTGTCCCCCTCCTGTGCTGTAGAGCCCATGAGTGAGGCCCCATCTTGGGCCGGGTGGTAAGGGGACACAGGGTGAGAGCTGGAGGAGATGGGAATGAGGTAAGAGATTGAAGTTGTGATTTAAAAGAGGCTGGACCTGGAAGGAAGCCACAGAGAGCTCAGTGTGATCGCTCTTGCAGCTGAAAGGGGCTCAAAAGACATGCAGAGCTTGGAATGTGCTCTAAGGAGGGGCAGGGAAGGGAGCTCTAACCAGACGCGGTGGGGTCGGTGTCGGTGTTGGTGCGGGAGCAGGAATCAGGCCATTGCCCCGCTGCACCTCCAGCCTCCCCTGCTCAGCGCGTTGCAGTTGGCGGCACCCCCTCTCCCCTGGGCCTCTTGGAGAGCGCTGGGTGGTCGGTCCTGGCTTTCACAGGTACAAGGACAGGAGGGGGAGAGAGTCACAGAGAGACCTGAGCTAAGGTTGCCGGTGTTGCGTTTGAGGGACTCAGGAAACATCCATGTGCAAATATGGGAGTAGGGAGTAGACGGTGACTTTCTTTTTTAAGTCTGAAGCTTAGGAGAAAGATCGGGAATGGAGACAGAATTTGGGAGACATTAGATTTTAGATGGTAATTGAAATAATAGAGGGGTGAGTTTAGAAAGAGAAACCCACAAAGAGCAGTGGGAAGGTGTGGCCGGAGACAGAAGGAAAACCAGAAAGACGCATGTCATGGAAGCTAAGGAAACAGTGTTTTAAGAAGGAGGAGCTGTCAATAGTGTGAAATGGAGCAAAATACAAAACTGAAGGCAAGAATAATTGTCCTTTGGATTTAGTAAAACAGAACTCATTTGTGATCATGGTAAGAGAATTTGTAAAAAAGTGATTAGAGTGAAAACATAATATTGAAGATTATCATCTATCATCTATCTATCTATCTATCTATCTATCTATCTATCTATCATCTATCTATCTATCTATCTATCTATCTATCTATCTATCTATCTATCATCTATCTATCTATCTATCATCATCTATCTATCTATCATCTATCTATCTATCTATCATCTATCTATCTATCTATCTATCTATCTATCTATCTATCATCTATCTATCTATCTATCTATCTATCTATCTATCTATATCATCTATCTATCTATCTATCTATCTATCTATCTATCTATCTATCATCTATCTATCTATCATCTACATCT
Organism: Miniopterus schreibersii; assembly: GCF_964146895.1. NCBI lineage: Eukaryota > Metazoa > Chordata > Mammalia > Chiroptera > Miniopteridae > Miniopterus > Miniopterus schreibersii. The sequence continues at coordinate 8,173,552 of NC_138101.1, read as the reverse complement.
ATCTATCATCATCTATCATCTATCTATATCTACCTATCTATTTATATCTATCTATATCTGTCATCTATCTATATCTATCTATTTATATCTATCTATCTATCTATCTATCTATCTATCTATCTATCTATCTATCATCTATCTATCATCTATCTATCTATATCTATCATCTATCTATCATCTATCTATCATCTATCTATCTATCTATCTATCTATCTATCTATCTATCTATCTATCTATCTATCTATTATCTATCTATCTATCTATCTATCTATCTATCATCTATCTATCATCTATCTATCTATCATCACTGGGAAGGGACTTGAGACAGGAAGTGGTTGTATAGAAAGTAAGAAGAGCTGTAGGCAGAATGAGATGGGGTTAGAAATCCAAAGGGAGAGACTGACCTTAAGCAGTGGGAAGAATGTCTCTTTATAAGACAGAAAAGGAGGAAAGAGTGGGTGTGGGCTTGTCTTGATTCCAGTTTAGTAGCTATTAGAAAAACTAATGCACTTGGGCCTTATTAACAGAGGCATGGCATTAATATCCAAGGAGGTGACATCCTCCTGAGCTGTGATCTGGCCGGATATTCCAGGAAATGCTGTGTGCACTCCTGGGTGTGTCAAGTTAAGTGCAAGATTGAGCATCTCGAGAGTGTGCTTAGAAGAGTTAAGCCCTGATTTCAGCATTGGAAAATGCCTGAAGAACAGGGACATATTAGCCGGGAGAAATGCAGATTCGGCAGAGATGTGATCGTGGTTTTAAATATCTGGAAGAGAGGTCAGGGCTATTCTGCTTTGGTGTTAGAGGACAATGTAGGCAATGAGGATGTTACAGGAGACAAAGTTTTAATAATATAGCATGACTTGAATTTAACTGAGAACTGACTTTTTTTAAGGAATATTAGGAAAAGTGGTTCATGGGGAAATATCCACCTAGTCAAGTGATCCCAGAGAGTTTAGGGCTACATAAATGTTTCATTCAAAAAGTATTGAGTTTTTATCACATGCCAGATACTATGCTGGGCTCTGGCCACACAATCTGAGTCAGGCAATTAGCCTGGAATGAAGTGTGGGAAACAACATATAAAAAGATACTTATGATACAATCAGCTGCATTTGGCATAGCACATACCATTCTCGAAGACAAGCACAGCTATTAATACAATATTAATGTGTTCTATTTATTTATTCATATATTTTAGCGCAAGCACAATTAAGAATCTCATCCTTCTCAGCTACAACATTTTGTGAGCCCAGTGATAGAACTCTTTAAAGAAAAACACATAGTTGTCCATAACTGATACTAGGTTTTAAAAGATAGAAACAGAATTATGTCAAAAATTTCTGGTCTGTTTTTATGAGAATATCAGAAAGAGCACCAGTGCCCTGCATTCAAAATAATTTGCTGTGTTACCAAAGAGATCAGAGTATTTGGTTCCTAGAAATGCACAAAGGTTGTCTAAACACTCCCTAACTGCTTGCCACCTATTTGTGAACAGGTTTGGTTTTCATGAAGCCTTCATGCTCATTGCTTAAGTGACTGGGAGAATTTAGTGCAGATATAATAACAGAGACCTGGAAACATGAGATCAGAGGGTAGAGGTCACTAACCCAGGCCCAGGTGTGGGGTGCGCAAGGCAGGGGAGCAGTGACAGGAGGTAACAATGGCGTGGAATGGAACCAGCCAAATGGGTGGGATGGAGAGACCAGCCAAGGCAGACCACAAAAAGTCACGCATGGGTGAATGGACTTGGGGCATGTGCACGTGTGTGGGTGTACATGTGTGCATGCACACGCCCTCACACTATGAGCAGTTCAGCCCTGAGGGAGGGAGGCAGTGCAGGGGTAGGCAGAAGGCCTTTGGAGCATGGTTGGAAAAGCTGAGAGGACTGTGGAGACATCAGAGTGAGCAAGACTGAAACCCCACAGACCAGCTGGAGCCGGCGGCTGGCATCCAGAAAAAGGGTGATACGTGTCTGGACCATTGCAGGGGGCCCAGGGTGGGGGAAGGAGATGCGTTGAGCCATCCCAAAGACTTCATTTTGAAGATGATGTAGGATTTTGTCTTCTGTGGAAGAGCCTTGATCGAGCATTGGGAAATAGATATGGATACCTATGCCCTACATGGCCACGCGTGTGCCTCTGGTAAACCTGGGCCTCGGCTTCCACATCTGCAAAATGGGGCAGAGGAAGGAGATGATAGCAAGCTTCCTGCAGGCGCCACAGTTTCTGATTCTCTTGTTTCCAGCCCAGGATGAGCAGAGTACAATGGCGTTGCGGGTCATACACTGAAGAACTGTTCGAGACTGACAGGATGGCAGGGTGCTGGAGGAAACGTCGCCTTTCCTCAGGGAGGAGGGATAGGCGCTGGTCCCCAGGCGAGCTCATTCTCAGCCCCGCTGGAGAGATTTCCACCTTCACTCTCATTCTCCTAGGAACCAGGCCCATTAGGCGTGATTAAAAACAGGCCTTATCTGGGGCCGAAGCTGGCGCCCTGAGATGAAAATCCTAGGTACTGTGGCTTAAATTTCTTGTAAGAATCAAAGAACCTCCAGATTGCCGGCCTTGCTCCGGCTACTGGGTCTGTGCTCAGAGTGTGGAGTTAGGAATCATCATTTATCTTCGTGGTGGGAATTTGTCCCTTTATGAAAGAATTGTTTTGGGGATGTGCATGTTCCCCACTTTTAGGAAGCTGGCAGTTTTGACAAATTCACAAAATACGTTTCTAATACCATTCTGTTCCTCTCACATTCCAGTGATTCTCACATTCTTTCTGGAAGATTAGCAGACACCCAGTTGTAGTGACATAATTAGTATTCAGAGGAGATAATAATGTCGAGGGATTTTGTTGCCTTAGAACCTAAATGGAAATATAAGAATAGCAAAAGTTGGAGTTGTGATCATTTCTTGGCATAAATTGCATGCTTGTTCAAAAAATTTTTAATGCCACAAATGAGATCGTTTAATGCAAACATGTTGTATAAATCACTTAGGAGAAAGTCAATTTTGTTTTTCTTGCTTTATCCATAGCTTCCCATCTGTAAGGAGAAAGCATTGCTCTTTGTGCCGGATTTCTTTCTGCTCTGAAATGGTTAATCCTGAGAACTGTTTCAGGCAATAAAACACCGACTGGAATCTTTCCGACAATACTTTCCTTCTTGATCTTTTTTTATGACTAATTGAAATGAAAGCCTGGGGAAGCTTAATGTTAAGGAAACACTGTGTGCTCGGTGATGTGATTCTGTGAAGGGGGTGTCTGCGGGGTGGGGAGCTCTCTGCTCTGGAATTTTAAGTTACAGACCAAACCGAAGAATCAATATTTCAATTAGATGCTGCAGTGGGGCTGGGATTACTGTTACTGTAGCTGGAAGATTGCTGGGTCTTTTCTTGGGAGGGGTCATTACTTTCCTTTTTACTTTCCTTTTAATCATAGCTCTCAGAGTCTGCTTGCTTTGTCTGCATTTGAACCACTGAAATGACCAACTAGAAAAGAAAAAAAAAAAAAGGAAATTATTGGCACGCCCCTAAAGGCTGCTAAGAGTATGCTCTTTAGTTGCCATTTGACAGAAAGCAACCATTATCTCTTATTTTGTAGATTCCTTGGAGCACTGGCCTTTTGAGTTGGCAGGACCAGTTTTCAAATAGTGTTTCCGTTATCGCGAGGAGGCTGGTCACTAAGCAGGTGATGGGGACAGAGGGTGGACGGGCCTCCTGTGCCCCATCCTGGTTTCAGTCAGCGAGAGCAGTTCCCTTTTGATCTGTTTTGTATATTGAGTTTCACCTAAAAGTTGATTTGAAAAATAATTTTGTTATTTGTAAACCATGAGTGACAATGACTGATGCTAGACCAGCCTTCCTGGCCTTCCTCACAGACAGTCATTGTTTCCATTGGACCATTTCCAGGGTGGGGCACTCATGACTTTGTCATTTTACGTAAAATCCCCACTCGCACCTCCACCACCACCTCTAAAATGCCTTACTTCTCAGCATTGGAAATATTTGGGCCAACATAGCCCCACCTGCCTATGGAAACCTTTCCTCATCAGAACTATATCCCATCAACAAATGCTATTTCACAGCATGACCAATAATAGTTATGATTATAATTCTGGAAAGAGATGGAATGCCTATTTCTTTTCTTTCTGATTTGTCCCAAAAAACCTCAGCAACTCCATGGAATAATTCCCTAGTCCTTTCTGTTTGTGTTCACCTCAATGCTTGCAGATGTGTATCGTATAGCCCAGCTGGTGTGGCTCAGTGGCTGAGCATCGACGCATGAACCAAGAGGTCACCGGTTCGATTCCCGGTCAGGGCCCACGCCTGGGCTGCGGGCTCGACCCCAGTAGGGGGCATGTAGGAGGCCGCCTATTGATGATGTTTCTCTCTCATTGATGTTTCTATCTCTCTATCCCTCTCCCTTCCTCTCTAAAAAAGAAAATCAATTAAAAAAAAAACCTTTTAAAATGCATATCATATAACATAGAGTACGATCTGCAAGAGAGTCCAGAAGTATTTATTCTCATTCCATAATCTTATGTTCCCAAACAATCTGCTCCAGAACAGTGAAAGCAAAGAGTGTTGGCTAAGTTAGGGAAGATCATGTCTTTATGTATCTGTTTTCTCTACGGCTCTCTGAGAGCAGGGATTACAGTTTATTCCACTATCTATCCCCAGCCTCTAGAGTACTGCCTAGCACACAATAAGTACTTAACAAAAGCAGTTTGTTAATCTGGAATCAGAACACCTGTGTTTGAGTCCCTTCCAAGTCATTTACTGGCTGTTTGACCTTCAACAAAGCATTTCACTCCTCTGAGCTTCCACTTCCTCAAATGTAATTTAGTAGGAATAAGAATATTATCTCAGGTTGTTGAAAGGATTGAACGGAAGACCATGAAACACTATCAAATGCCTGAGTGAAGAAATAAACAGATTATTTGAAGGATTTACAGTCTAAGCATTTATCAAGATATTTAGCATTTTGTCTTAAGATCAAATTAAATCATAAGACAGTCACATACTTGCAATATATTATTTGGCCCCTCATAGAATCTCCTTCATTGAATTATTTTTAATTATAACTTTCAGTTATCTCGGTGTCTATTGAAATACACTATAAGAAACAATTCTTAGCATCTTTCAATTGTATTTCCTGTACGAATGCTGACAAGGAAGACATTTTATTTACTGTAATAATCAGAACTCCCTATTACTCATTTAACATTTAGTATTGTGAAAAAATTGAATTATTTTAAAGGACGAGTATACTTTGATATTTGAGAAAGATGTAGCTGACTATGTTACCATTTTTCCTTTGGCTGAGGGAATTTCATTAGATAGAAGGAAAATGATATCATAAGGAAATTAGGAACATCAGGAATAAAGAAATTACAACAGAAATTGGAAATACCTGGGAAAATATTATAGACTAATCTTTTCCTCTTGGGCTATTTGAAATGTTTGTAGGTTTAAAGCAGAAATTATAACACCATCTGAGGGAGTATTCAATGTTAAGTAGATGTAATACATAAGCATCATAAAAAGGAGAGGGTAAAGGGATTTATATGATGATAGGGTTTCTATATTTCACATGAAAACATAAAATATTTATTTTAAGTAAACTACTTAAAATTAAGTATGTATCCTGTATTCCCTAGAGAAACCATTAAAAATATAGAAATATTTAAAGACAACAGATAAATTAAAATAAAATACTAAAAAATATTTATATAACCCAAAACAAAGCACAAAGTGAGAAACAGAAAGAAAAATAGAGGAAACAGAAAATGTAATAAAATGGTAATATTAAATTCAAATATTAAGTCCATTAAATGGAGATAGTCTAAACACACCAACTAAAAAACAGAGATTGTCAGAATTGATTAAGAAGCAATACTCAACTGTATGCTGTCTACAAGAAAGTTATTTGAAATATAATTATGTAGCTATGCTAAGAGTATAAGGATAGAAAAAGATATACCATGTAAACACTAATCAAAAGAAATCTGGAGTGGCTATATTTATATTAGACAAGTAGACTTCAGAACAAAGAAAATTAGCAGGGATAAAGGACATTATATAATAATAAAAGTATCAACTTGGCAAGGAGACATAAAAATCCTAAATATGTGCGTGCACCAAAGGACAGAGATTTACAATATGCAAAACAACAACCATCAGAACTGAAAGGAGAAAAAGGTGCTTCTGTGATTCTAGTTGGAGACGTAAAAACTCGTCTCTGTAACAGATAGAATAAGAGAAAAAATTTCAAGTATATAGGATTGAACAACACCATCAGCTAACTGGATCTAATTGACATTTATAAACACCTCACCCAGTGACAGCAGCACACACCGTCCTTTCCAAATACATATGGAATATTCCTCAAGATAGATAATTAAGGTGAAAAGAACTTAAATCATACATAGTATGTTTTGGACCCTGATGTAATTAAAATAGAAATAAATAACAGAAAGGTAACAGGAAAATCTCCAAACACCATGAGTCAAGAGGCAAGCTTTAAAACAAATTAGGAAATATATTGCACTGAATGAAAACAAAAACCCAACATATCAGAATCTCTGGGTCGCATATAAGTAATGCTGAGAGGGAACTTTGTAGCATTCAATGCTTATGTTAGGAAAGTCTTAGGTCAATAATCTAAGCTTCCACTTTAGAAACTAGAAAAAAAGAGCAAAATAAACACAAACTAAGCAAAAGAGAGGGAATTATAAAAATAAGAGCAAAAATCATTGAAATAAAAAGGAGGAAAACAGTAAAAAAAAAAAAAAAGGATTATACCAGAACTGGCTGTTTGAAAAGATCTATAAAATTGATATATCTGTGGCAAGCAGACCTTTTCATATATATATACTGACTTTAAAATTTACACGAAAAGGTAAATGATCTATGTAATAGCCAAAACAATTCTGAAAAAGATTTAAGACTTACTGTAAAGCTATTTTAATTCTTGGGTGTCCTGGGGGGTGGGGGGGAGAGAAATAAGGATGAGTAGGAAGTGAGATGCAAAACACATTTTAAAAGGTCTGAAGAAATAAGAAACCTAAGTTAAAGAGGTTATGAGATGAAAGATAAACCTCCCATTCAGAGTTGAACAATTAAAATAATATAGATAAAGTTTAACTACAAAGAAAGAAATATGATAGTAACTCATATTGGACAACTGGGTGTCCCCACGTCTTCTGGCTTATTTAATTCTTCAAAAATTCTATAGACTACATACTATTATGAGCACCATCTTATAGATAAGAAAACTAAAGGGGGTGGTGGGTGGGAGAAATGGGTAAAGGGGGTCAAAAGGTAAAACAAACCAACAAAATCATTTGTACATAAATTTTTATGGTAACTTTTTTCGTAATAGCCACAAACTGAAAACAACCTAGATGTTCTTCAATGGGTGGAAAAAAAAATAAAAAAGAAAACTAAGGCACAGAGAGGTTATATAACTTGCCCAAGGTCACAGAGGTTGTAAGTGGCAGAGACTAAATTTGCAGTAGTTTTTAGAGTTTCAAAATAGGATGGCCAAAATAAAAGGCTCCATAGATAGGCCTGATAATGACATGATTACACACGTGCCTGAAGACCATGAAAGACCAAGTGAGGGCGTCTTCCAGAAGGAATGGAAATGACAGTGACGTAGAAAGTGAAGGCTGAAGTTGTGCACCGGGAATGGAGTCAACACACCCAAGAGACAGTCATCAGGAGGGAATCGGAGGCAGAGCAAAGCTCTCCCAGAGGAAGGGTTCCCTGTTTTCAACAGAAAAGGCATCCTTTGAAAAAGTCACCTGCCATAGACTGACTACGGTGAAATTTGGGAATGCCAAGGAGGAGGAGAAGGGGCTGTAAGCTTCCCGAAAACAAAAACCAAAACAAAATAAAAACAACAAAGGTTGCTGCATTAGCCATGGTTCCCCAGACAAACAGGACGAACAGGATGTAATGGTGTTTGTCCATTCATTTGATCATATCTGTCTGCCTATCTAATCTATCATCTATCTATATCTATCTATCTATCTATCTATCTATCTATCTATCTATCTATCTATCTATCTATCTATCATCATCATCATCTATCTATCTATCTATCATCTATCTATCTATCTATCATCTACCTATCATCTCTCTCTCTCTCTCTCCCTCCATCCATCTATCTATCATCTATCTATCTATCATCTATCTATCTATCTATCTATCTATCTATCTATCTATCTATCATCTATCTATCTATCATCTATCTATCTATTATCTATCTATCATCATCTATCTAATCTTTATCTATCTATCATCTATCTATCTATCTATCTATCTATCTATCTATCTATCATCTATCTATCTATTATCTATCTATCTATCATCATCTATCTATCTAATCTTTATCTATCTATCATCTATCTATCATCTATCTATCTATCTATCTATCTATCTATCTATCTATCTATCTATCATCTATCTATCTATCTATCTATCTATCTATCTATCTATCTATCTATCATCTATCTATCAATTTATTTATTTGAAATGTTGGCAGGTCCAGAATCTGCAGGGCAGGCTGGCAGGCTGGAGACCAGGGAAGAGCTGCAGTCTGAGTCGAAAGGCTGCCTGACAGCAGAATTCCTTCTTGCTCCAGGGAGGTCCGTCTCTGTTCCTTTCAGGCCGTCAGCTGGTTGGATGAGGCCCCTCCACATTAGGGAGGCTCATCTGCTTTACTCTGAGTCTGCCTTAAGTGTTAATCTCATTCAAAAAACACCTTCACAGAAACATCCAGAATAACGTTTGACCAAATATCTGGGCACCTTGGCCTAGTAAGTTTACACATAAAATTAACCATCACCGTTGCTTGCCAAGAAACTGGAATCTGACTGAAATTAGACTTGTTATTGAAGAAAATAAAAAACAACAACAAAAGACTTGTTATGGGGAATTTCAAGCACGTCTAAAAGTTGACAGAACAGAGTAAGTAACTACGGAGCACCCATCACCCAGTTTAAACAGTCATGGCCAACCTGGCTCCATCTGACCTTTCCTCACTCTCTTCTCTCCCTTCTCCTTGAAGTGATGGGAGAAGGGACACAGCTGAGGTGCTTCTGGAGAAGGTTTTCCCTGAGTTCTGCAGGAGGAGACATCTTTTCTGTCCCAGATGCTGCTCATCTGCAAGTGACACTGAGAAATGCTGTTACCATTTTAAACCCATAAAAGGATTCACTGGTTGCTGAGCCTGGCAGAACAGAAAGAGGGAGGACATCAGGTACCTTGATGACATGGTGCGCCCAATAAATCAACCAACCCTGGAGGGGCCTATGTCCAGGTTTCTAGTCATGAGAGACAAAATGCCCCCACTCTGCAAACTCCAGCTGGGGAAGGAGTCTGTTCCTTGTGGCTGAAAACATCTCGATTGGCAGAGAGATGCCATAGAACGGAGGTTGACTACCAGACACACTGATGAGCAAAGGAATCAGTTGAACTCATGATTGTGCCTAAGTAATTGTTATTAATGAGGCTGAAATTAAATGGAAAGGATTCCCAGAACATAAGAAGAATAATGTTAAAAAAAAAAAATAGAACAAATCTGAAAGAAGTAAAATACCAGGTGTTTTCTACAAAACCTGGGGGAAATGGTGGTGCAGAGGAGAAATCAATCTATGCCAAAGATTTTGCCCACTGGGTAGGATATAGAAGAATTCTAGATCAGCAGTTCTCAACCCTGGATGTACATTAACGTTACATGGTACATTTAGTGCTGACGTGTAGGCCCTACCCTAGAAATCTCTGTCTGTGGTTTCTGGTTATCGTGTATTTTTAAATACAATTACATTATATGCTTTTGAAAACAAGAATAACATATTTATATCGAGAGAGAGAGAAAGAGAGAAAGAGAGAGGAACAATACTGGTACCACTGGATTCAAGACCAACAGCTTTAAATGGGCTACAGAAGGATCCTTTGTTCTGATGTGGCTCATAAGAACGCTCTACAATAATTGTAGTGTGAGCATTTTTATTAATCCAAATTAATACTTGCTTTAATCCCACCCTCTGATTGGCAAGAGGACCAGTGGGCTCCCTTGGAGAACTGAGCACCTTCATTTATCTTCCTGCAAATGTTGGGAGACTGAACAGCCTCCAGGGGATGTCCATCCCGCTCTGATTCCAAAGCAAGAAGAGCCTGTCCTGTGCATGTCCTCTGCAGTTACCTCTCACTGCTGTGTGGTAAGCACAGGCTCCTCCCTGCCCTACTGATGCCGCTGGGCCACACTGGAGCAAAGTCTCTCTCATGTAGTCTGCTGCTGTGTCTCACTGGGCCAGCTACCAGCATAGGCCCTGTTGTCTTTTGAAAGAAAACATCTCTACTTACTCAGGGCTACACTTTATCTTTTCGGACATATATCTGTCTTTTCTGAGGTTCTATGCCTCAAATCTATCCATCTGCCTGATGTGAAATGTAAGCAGCAAGACTCCTTATAGCTCAGAAGTCATCATGGAAGTAACAGATTTTGCTACATAAACAGCCACCCCAAATCTTACTGGCTTAAAACAGCTACCATTAGTCATTACTTTAAATCAATCAGCTGGGTGGTTCTGCTGATCTTGGCTGGGCTCACCTGTGTAACTGTGGTCAGCCGGAAGATCGGCTGGGGTCTGGATGGTCTAGGATGATCTTTGTTGGAGTGGCCTAGCCGTCCTCCCTGTGGGTCCCTCATCCTCAAGCAGGCTGTTTGAGCTTGTTCCTGTCATGGTGACAGGGTTCCGGGAACAAGAGGGGAAGTGTGCAAGGGCTTTTGAGTCTTAGGCTTGGAATTTGCCTGATGTCACTGTGAGAAATTCTATCTGTGAAAGAAGTCGTGAGGTCAGCCCAGATTCAAAGATTGAGGAAATAGACCCCTTCTTTTGGTGGAAGAGTCTGCAGAGTCTCATTGCAAAGGTGCATGGACACAGGGAGGGGTGGTCAGTTTCCAACTTTGGAAGCATCAGGGCTTGATTCCATTCTTGGCCCATGTAGTTGCACAGGCTATAGATTACACAATTACAGGAGGCAGGATTTACATTGTAATTTTGTTCCACAGGGAACAAATCCCATAATTCTTTCTTAGGATGCCCTTCAGATACCTGATGAGAGCTGTACACACACACACACACACACGCACACACACACACTCACACACACACACACTCACACACACACATCCCAAGGGCAGCTCAGTCTACAATAAACTCTGGGACATGAAAGTCAACTCTGCTATTCTAAAATTCTGCTAACAATCCTAATATTATAAGCTCAAAAATACAGATTCTCTTTAACTTTAGCTATTTTACACGGTGGTAGTAAACTTGCTTAGGCAACAGAAAACTTACTCTGTTGATCCTTTAAAATAAATATTTATAAGTTTCATTTTCAGAAATAACTTTTTTAAATGTCTGTTGGGTTGCATTATCCACAGCTAAATGCATTCTGCAGGTAGTTTAACATTAAAATTTCCAACAAATTATCCCCAGGCTTAAGTATACATTTCTGGTGAGGCTAAGAGATCGCTCATGTAAATGCAGAGCCCTGCCTTTGTTACCTCACTTTCCCATTTCTGTGAAAAACGGGACTTTCATTAGGGCAGAGTTTTCGTTTTGAAAAGATTATTCCATTAAGGTTGTTGCATTGCTGGGAGAGTAGATGAGTATCTATTTCTGTGCATGAAGATCCAAATTCCATGTAAGCTGCCTCCTTGAAACTAACGATGCTATTAATAGGCTCCTATAGTGTTCTGTGCGGGGAGGGAAGTAGGAGTGAGGCTGCGTCTTTAATTTACTGGGGAATGGAGCACCTTTATGCAACTATTATTTCTGGAAGCAACCTTTACCTTTCTGAATGATCTATTTGTGCAATACGACGAATGTTACAGGTTTGAGTTCTCAGAGGTTAGAAATCACTCACTTCTGTAATATCTCCAGCAGGCTGATTGCAAATGCATTTTTTTTTTTGGTTCTTTATTGGATTGAATTTGAGGGTTTGTTAATAATCTCAATCTTTAAAAATGCTGCATTTACATCAACCAAATATCACGGCATATATTTATAGCAGACTCTTGTAAATTTGGCTGTTAGGAATCTGTGATTATGTGGATGGGGCCTGGGTTGAAGTCCACCCTTTGGTGATACATGAAAGAGGGATTAAATCATACAATAGCTGGAACTCAGTTTCAGGGACAATGCACATCTCCCAAAAACCAGAATCTGCTCTTAAGTCTATGAAACACCTATTTGCCTCCCGACAACATCATCAAAGGTCATCTTCGCCAAGGCTGGTGTTTGGGTGTGTTAATTATGACACATTCTTGCCTTTTTAATGAGGAAAGCCTGGTATGCTTGAGAGAAATAAATATGCAGTTCTGTAAAAATATTATATAATTTAGCTCCCTGCTGAACAGTAGTTTATGCATGAGGGTCAATTCAGGAAAACATAGAATGTTTGTGAGCTACGTTTAATTATTCCCTTCTTATTTAAATTAGGGTAAGGTCAACGAGACAAATGCTATTGCTTTTCAACCACTAAAACATTAATATTAGGGCATTGTGAGGAGTAGTGGAAGGATATGACTTTTCGTCTTCTTTGCATTTGGAGAGCTCTGATTGCTTAATGAGGTATGATCATGTGTAGTCCATACTTCATCTTGGGCTCAGTAATGTCCTGAATTAGGTGCTCACTTATAGATGGTGACAGAGAAGGTCTCAGTTGACAAGTGACACAGAGGGATGGCCATGGTGCCGAGGTGAAAATAGCCCATTTCACCCAGGGCTGCGTGTGCTGCAAGCCAGGGTGGACTATGCCAGGCAGAGGATGCTTCAGACACGGGCGATGCAAGCCCCAGCCTCCCATCCCTTCTTCCTGACCAAGCCTGTCTCTAGTCCCAGCTCCACCTGCAAGTTCTTCATTAGGCTTGATCAGTGTTTCTGAAACATCATCCTACGTACACCATCTGCACAATGTGGCCATGGCCATCATCCATCAGTATCCCCTGCTTGATATTTCTCTATAATTCAGTGGACTTTGCCTTCCTAAGTAGATGTATAGAAAAGGAAGCTTTCTATCACTACCTAAATGGAAAACCACCATGACTGTCCATAGAGGAAACAAAAAACAATAAATAATGAAGGAAGACAATGACCATCAACCCTCACACATGAACCTGCTCTCTTTCTGTTAAAAAGGGAGTGGGGAGTGGACATGAGCTGGGAAAGAAAGCACCTTAGGGAGACATTCTCCTTGACACAACCAAGTAATGAAAGAGAATTGAAAAGGAAGTACCCCTTCCTCTTTGTGATCCAGAGTTACTTAATTCTGTGTCTCTGCAGCATCCAAACATCTTGTCTACCAGCCATGGTCTGAGTCTTGTACTTTGAGAAGCACCGGCAGAGAGATGGGTCCCTCGATGTGCTCAGAGTCTATCATTTTTACCTGACTTTTAAGATCCCTGTGGTAGGAACCCAGCAGGGCCCCACGGTAGTGAGTGCCTATCTGCACAGCTCTCAGGTACGGGAGTTCTACTCCAACCTCCCGCTGTTCTGGATGCTCGGGTTATATTAGCCAAGCCTCAGTGGAAACAGAGAACAGCTGCTTAGTTTTTTATTGGGTTGAACTTGAGAGTTTGTTAATAATCTCAATTTTTAAAAATACTGCATTTACATTAACCGCCTTCTCCCGAATTCCCCACCTGTGCTTGAAGACTGTTAGTGAGTTACCACTTGGACCTTATGTCTCTAAGCCAAATTAGATCAGGCCCTTCGTTTTCTTCTTTTCTACCCCATTTCCTAATCATGTTTGTGGTTCTCTGATTTCCAAGAAATTCTACATTCATCGTTTGGCTTCGTGAATTCTTCCTAGTCTCAGGCCAGGGTGTAAGGACTTTACTGGAGGTCTGATATCTAACCCCTGTTTTATTTTGAAGCACTTCCTCAAGACAAGCCTTAAAGGGTATGTAAGACAACTTTCAGTGTACAATAATAAATTCATAATAGACAATTTATAATAATAAGAGGCAATTCATAATAACACAACCCCTGGAAAAGTTATATCATCTGGAAGTGCTGGGCCCCAGCTCCCTCTTGGGATCCAGGGCTGCCCGCGTCTCCAGCAGCCCTGCCCTGTGATGGTCTGCATGCAGGTCCAGCCTCAGCTGCCGTTTTCATCAGGCAGCATTGTTTTACTGCAGTGGAGGTAAGGAGGATGGAAAATCCTTCTTGTCCATATAAGCAGACCTCAGAGAGATCGTGGGCTTGGTTCCAGACCACCGCTATAAAGTGAATCTTGCAATAGAGTCCCATGAATTTTTGGTTTCCCAGTGCCTATAAAAGCTATTTTTATACTATAATGTAGTCTGTGAAGTGTGAAAGATCATTATGTCTAAAAAAATATTGTATATTCCTTAATTAATCATACCTTATTGCTAAAAAAAAAATGCTAACCATCACCTGAGCCTTCAGCGAGTTGTAATCTTTCTGCTGGGGGATGGGAATCTTACCATTGATGAAAGTGCAATGTCTGGGAAACGCAATAAAGCACAGAGCAATAAAGTGAGGCATGCCTGGATATGGCTATCAAAATCAGTCAAATTGAAGTTAGGCCCAGAGACCCATGTGACTCAGTAGAAATGAAAAACAGAATATTTCTTGGTGGCAATGGTCTGTCTTGCTTTCATTCTCTGTGTTGCTTTTCTAGCCCTGTAAACAATTTAATATATGACTCCTACTATAGACTCCTGATTTAAAAAAAAAAATTGTTTTTCAATTACAATTTTCATTCAGTATTATTTTGTATTAGTTCAAGTGTACAGCATAGTGGATAGACAATTACATACTTTATAAAGAGTTCCCCCTGGTATTTCCAGTGCCCACCTGGCCCCATACAGTTATTACAATGTTATTGACTATATTCCCTGTGTTGTACTTTCCATCCCATGACTATTCTGTAACCACCAATCTGTACTTCTTAATCCCTTTCCCCTTTTCACCCAGCCCCCCAACCCCCTTCCCTCTGGCAACCATCAGTCTGTTCTCTGTAGACTCTAGATTTTTAAGACTTGTTTGCCTGGTCCAGCTGTAGCTCCCTCCTTTTTGCCCCACGCAGTGCCTTTCTGACCTTTGATTGCAGCTCAAACCCTCCTCCCAGCCCAGACCTTTGGGCCTGGTCTCCGCAGCCCGCCCTGCCCCTCTGCTATGCAGCCTCGGCATGGCATTGATGCTACATACAGATCACTTCCCTGTTTATTAACAACCATTAGGCTAGTGTGTTGATTTGCTCAGAATGTGCTGTGCCATATAGTGAAGAGGAAAAGCCTGGGTTTTGGGACACGAGAGAGCCGAGTTTGATTTTCAGCTCTGGACTTACTGGGTTGCCATTAGAGCTAAGTGAGAAATACACAGAGAGTCCCTATTACAGTGTCTGTCAGGTAGTAAACACCAAGTAAATGGTATTTATGAAAGAGTTAAGGACTTGTTTATTTGGTAGTAATGATAATTAGGTATTTAGCACCTCCATGAGCTAAGGCTGTGCTAACTAGACATTTGAACACAAAGATGAAGTGAGGGAGTCAGGTTTTTAAATACTTATAATAAAGGGGTCTGTACAAAGTGCTCTGGGATTGCAGTAGGGAAGAGATTTTGAAAAAATTTGGGGGTAGGCTTTATGTTGAAGATGCAGGTCTAGCTCAATAGTCAAGGCTGAGTAAGAATTTTCTAAGCAGGGAACAGAATGAAGGGCCCAGAAGGGCCACCCTGTGTATAAATACTCAGTGATAAAAAACCAAAACTAAACCAAACCAGAAAAGCACGATGCTTTCTATGAATGCCCGGCAAGTAATGATTACTTCTGTGTTTCTCCCTTATAAAGGATGTGAAGAGATGGAGAGCATGTGAGGCCGGAGAGGTGGGTTAGGGGGGACATGAAGGCCCTTTCCCAAACTCGAAGAGTTTAGACTTCATCTGGGAGTCAGCTTTGTGGTTTGGAAAAGCCACTCTCACACATGAGTCACCCAGAAATGCTTCAATTAAATTATGCTCCATTGATTATGCGAGGAAGACATAGACCAAGAAAAGAATTTTAGAGATATTTCCATCCAAAATGATGGATGTGTTTAAAGGCTCAATGTGGAAAGCTTAGAGAACTATTCCGTGTGCATTCCAGTGAGTCAAAGTCTTGCTGCATCAGACTTTCAGCCAAGTCAATGTGGAATTTGTGACTGAAGCTGAAATTTACCAAAGTGGTGAGAGTTGTTGTTGCCTTGGCAACACTGACAAAGGTCCAGTGAAGGATTCTGGGTAACAGGCTAGGCTGTAGGTAAATTGCTATTTGGTCTACTTTGGCCCAGTAAGTTAACACCACAGAAAAACCTATCTTGGCATTTCCTGACTTGGAAGTGCTTTAATTTGCTCCTTCGGCAAAGTATCCCCGTGGGCTTTGCTCTGGGTTGGCCCTTCGTGAGGCAGATGTGGGATTCGATGAGCTTTGACAGGTCTGCCTGGCCAAAAAAAACCATCTTGGCAGGCCCAACATTCCCACTCTGAGAGTTTTTTCTATTGGTTAACACATTATTTCCAGAAAGCTCTGTCAAAATGTAGGTGCATTACTGGAGGAATCTGACACATGAGGCAAACAGCAGAGAAAAAAAGTGGGCATTGCAAGAAAGATGCCAGATCAGCTGCACACGGACCAGGTTCTAAACTAACTCTAACACAGCCCCAACTTGGGCCAGTTGCTTACTTTTACCATTACCATTACCATTATTATTACTATTATTACCATTACCATTACTATTACCATTATTATTACCATTACTATTACCATTACCATTATTATTACTATTATTACCATTACCATTACTATTACCATTACTACTATTACTATTACTACTATTTATTACTATTACTATTACTATTACTATTACTATTACTATTACTATTACTATTACTATTACTATTATTATGACTTGAATCTCTGTTTCACCATATACATAGATATAATAATATTTGTTCTCCTGTGGGAAGTTTTACCAAATGATGTGGTAAAGATGTTTTGTAAACTGCAAAGTGATACACAAAAGATCAAGGGGCTATTATTTTAAATGTTTCTAGGACTGAGACCTAGGATAGTAATATTTTGCTTGGAGTGAGGAGGGAGGGTACATTGACTATAGCATGGGAAATAAGACTGTGACAGCAGGTGAGAGGAGAGAAAGGGGCTCCCATGAGATTATAGCGTGACTTTTGAGTCTCGCTTCCATGATTCTCCAGCCCATCACTCTATATCTCAGCCATCCTAAGTGACCTGCCATCCACCCACCAGGACGTGCTGTTTTCGTGTTTTACAAAACTCTTCTCACCACCTGGATTTTGGTGCTCTGTCTAGTTCACCTGAATAACCCCTCTGTTCTTTGAATACCCACCTGGATTGGTTAGAGAATCCACCCCTGGAAATACACAAAACCTTGATAGTATTCTCTCCACCACAGGGCAATCATCTGTGCATATTGCCTTTTTCATTTAGATGGTGCTATGAACAGAACTGTGTTCTCCCAAAATTCATATGTTGAAGCCTTAATCCCTGGTGTTGCTCTATTTGGAGACAGAAACTTTAAAGGTGGTAATTAAGGTTACATGAAGTCATAAGGGTGGGGCCCTAATCCAATAGGACTGGTGCCTTATAAGAGAAAGAGGCACCAGGAGAATGCATGTACTCAGAAAAGGCCATGTGAGGACATAGCGTGAAGGTGGCCACCTTACAACCTACGGAGTGAAGCCTTGCCAGATACCAGTCATACTGGTACCTTGGTCTTGGGCTTCTAGCCTCTAACTATGAGAAAATAAATTTCTGTTATTTAAGCTGCCCAGTCTGTGGCATTTTGTTATGGTAGCCTAAGTAGACCAATACGGATGTTGAGCATCTTAAGGACAAAGACTGTCTTTTACTCATTTTTGTACAACCAGGAACTGGAAAATAGTAGATACTGAATAAATAATTCTTGAATAAACGAATATATCAATTAATGTAGCACATCCTGGTCCAATTGAAAGATCAGCTGAGTCCAGGAGCTAAGACAAGCTGTTTACCCTGGGGCAGTGGCCATGACTATAGAGGCCTAGAGGATGGACAATAGAAGGAACTTGAGCATGGGTCATAGAGAAAGCCAGGGCAAGCAGGTATAGAACAAGGTAGACCCGCAGCAGGACAAAGGCAGGTGTCCAAATTGGCCCTATAACAGATATCAGGGAAGTCCAGTATCAGAGGAGCCTTGGGTATGGGTAATAGTTACTTAAGACTCCCTAAGAGCTCCATCATCTACTGGATACATGTTTTGATAAAGTCCAAACTTCTAACTTCATCAATGATGCACTTTATAATATGGCTACAACTTATTCCTTTGCCCACAGCAGTCCTGTGGAGAGCACGGTAGGTTTTCATTTAATGTTTGCCTCTCAAAGGCAAGGACTGTGTCTTTGCTTTTGTTTTCACCTAACACCTAGAAGAAGGCCTGCTTTATTGTAGGTGTCTGATAAATGTTTGTCTAATAAATGGGACAGAATATTAAACAGTTGGCCCACCAGCTCCTATGACACTTGCCTCTAAAGACTTTCTCTGTGACCGAGAGAGCGGCTCTGAATAGGAGCCCTCTTTAAGGTGCTATATTAGTTTCGTATTGCTGGTGTAACAAATTACCAGAAACTTAGAGGCTTAAAACAACAGAAATTTACTGCCTGAAATTAATCCTTCCTTTCGTCTTCCAGCTTCTGGTAGCGCCAGGTGTTCCTTGGCTTATAGCCTTGCAGTTCCAGTCTCCGCCTCTGTCTTTCCACGGCTGTTGGCTCTGTGTGTTTCTCTCCTGTCTGTCTTCTACCCTTCTTTTCTCTTATAGGAACATTTGCCATTGGATTTAGGACCCACACAAATCCAGGAGGGTCTCGTGTCAAAATACTTAACTCAATTACCTGTGGAAGCACCCTTTTTCAAATAAACTCACATTCACAAGTTCACTGTAGACATATCTTTTGGGGGACCAGTATTCAACTCCCACAGGTCTGAAACCAGAGGCTGTCTCACCAGGGAATAAGCTAGAGGAGGCAGGAGAGGAGCTCGGGTCGATCAGGAGAGCTTAGTCTCATGGCTCGGTCACTTCATGCTTCATGAAGCTCAGTTTTGCTTCACAGAAAGAAGCAAAATAAGGCCAGCAGCTCAACTCGACCTGGTGCCAACTCCAAGCCGCTGACCTAGGATTCCTTAAACTGCTTCAGACAGATCCCAAAGAAAAGATGTGAGGGCTAAGTAACCCTGCCATGGAGGACTGCAAAACAGGAGAAAATTTTCCTTCCTATTAAGTTAAAATCTAAAAAATTCAAAAAATACAGACAGCGATATTATCTAAGGGGGGAGAGGAAAATGTACCCTCTCACATACTGAGGAAATATCGGTCAGGGTTCTGCAGAGAAACAGATGCAGTAGGAGACCATATATATATATATTCAATATATATATTCATGTATATAAAAGCCAGGGAGCCAGTGGTGCAGATTGCTGGAGAAGATATGAGATGGCCCAGTTCAAGCAGTGAGGCAGGAAACAAAGAGTGAATTCCTCCTTTTTTTACCTTTTGTTCTGTTGGGGCCCTCAGTGGAATGGCTGATGCCCACCCAGGTTAGGTGGGGCCATCTACTTTACTGAGTCACTGGTTCAAACATCTCACCTGGGGACACCATCGAAGACATGCTCAGAAACAATATTTAATCCCGTTACCCCTTGGCCAGTCAAGCTGACCTATGACAGGTGGTGGGGATGAACCTAGTGCAATGTTTTGGGCTCTGTATATCAGAGTTGGAAGGAAATTTACATATCCTTTGATCCAGAAATTCTTCAAGTAAAGCGAAGATTTAGTCATAAGCATTGCAATTGGTAAAAACTGGAAATAACTATTTCCAATAACAGGTGATGTTTAAATACATGGTGGCTATCTATATGACAGAAAACCAATTCCTATTAAAAACAGTGCTATTGCTGAAACACTCTTTTTGACCTGAAGTGACAATCATATATTGTTAGATAAAAAAGCAGATTAAAAAGTGTGTGAACAGTATTATTCAATTTTAATTAAGGCATTTATATTTTGCAAAAAGACAGAAAAGTATCTACTCACATATGAAGAGTAATCTCCATTTGGGGCAATTATTAGTACATTTTTGTGCTAATTTTTATGTTTGGTCTTTCTCTTATGAACATATATTACATGATAAAAGAAAGTTATCTTAAAATATAAAAACTGTGGTCTCCTAGCATTAACTTTTGCTAGACTATATGTATTAGCTGCTGCTACCATATCTAGCTGGCGTATTGATCTCTGGTCCAATTTGCATGGTAATGTTAAAAAATGGCATATATTCTTACTTTAGTAAGTGCAAGAGCAGACCAGTGGGTTTGCTTAAACATTTGTAAAGCACTGGCACCCAGGCTGGCATCCAGGCTGGCTCGAGGGTTCTAATAAACCCATCTCGTTTTTTCAGAACGTGTTGGTTCTCGAACCTTCTGGACTGCTCATGCTCTGAGTTCAGAAGGTTCATATCTAGACTTTTGCCAGTACAATAATTGTACATACATCACCAGACATATTCAAAAAGGTCTGATAGGAATTACAGATGATTATTTGCATGTAACTAGATTTCCTTCCTTAGTTTGGTCTACACATCCCTCTATGGTCCCTGACATTCTTCAAGTTCAAGTGCGCCACTCCCCACTCTCTGGCCACATTCCAGCCACCCTGGGCTTCTTCATCTCAAAGCACAGCAAACTCAGTCCCATTTTATGGCCTTTTGCATTTGCCATTTCTTCTGTGGGGAATGGTTATTCAGGGCTAAGAACATATGTATTCGCTTCTCAGAGAAAAATTTCCCAATAAATTCACCCCTACTCCAATCATTTTGCATGGTTTTATTTTTAGATACTACTTATCAATATTACAAAAGCCTTATTGATTGATTTGATCCTTTGCATGTTGACTTGTGTCTGTGCGTAAGGATGCAATAATGATAGTTAACGCCTACCAAGTTCTTATTACGTGCTGTGTATTGTTATAAGTGCTTTCATGTGTGTTTACTCAATCTTCACAAAAGCCAAAGAGAAAAAAACTATTTTAATCACATTGTCAAGATGAAAAGATTGAGGCACAGAGAAGTTAAGATTTGCGCAAGGTCTCAGAGCTGGTAAGTGAATATGTGAAGGTTTTAACCCACTAGTCAGCTCCAAAGTCAGTCTCCTTAATCACTGTTACGCTGCTCTACATGCAGATACGAATCTTATGAATTCTGTTCATTGCTGCATCCCCCATCCCCCAAATATTGCTCATGTCCCTGTGCCCTAGAAAATGAATGAATGACTACAGTATTGAGGGCACTGCCACCTCTCGTTTACTAGACACTGGTGCTACATTTCACTGGTATTTCATTTACTGGAATGAATTATGAAGAAACAAAGTCAAATGCTTTTTGATTTAAGCAAATGATCTCCACTCTGATTCTTTTGGCTGTACTTTTCTAGACACAACCCTGAGAACCCCCCGCCCCAAAACAACAACAACAATGGCAACAAAAACCTTTGTTTAAGCTCAAGAAATAGTGGCAAGGTTCACTGTATTCCTGGGAAGACATAAAACTTCACTTGCTATGGTCCATAAAGTATCCAGAATAATTCTATGCATAGTCATTAAAGAACTCTATAAAAGGCACTGAATATTGAGACCACTCAAGCAATCTGATTGCTTAATTAAATCTCTAGAAATGCTCAATAGTGCCAATTGAAACTGTATCACCCATAAAAAAAGAATACGTGCCTTCTTTTTTCTCTTCATTTTTAGTTTATAATAGCAATAACGACCTTGGCTCTGAGCATTTCCTGGAGATTAATGACTGGCTGGGCTTAATGGCCCTCCACTGCCCCTCCAGTGGACCATCAACTCCTCCCAACTTGTCATTCATCCCCTGAAAAGTGCCCCTTGTCTCACTCTGGTTTGCTGAGGAATGTCAGTATTTGTCAAAGCTGGTGAGGGTTGGTTTGCGAATAGTGATTTGTGGATTCTTGAAAACTTTGTGACAATATTGACATCTCTGATGAAGACAGGTTCCTAACTAACCGCAGAGGTAAACATTGATACACTCAACGTGTACAAAGGAGCTTGCTTCCCTCCACTCCACATTTCAGTGTGATGGTTTAAAGGGGCCTACGATGAATTTCTCTACTGTTGAATTTTGCTCTCTTGTCTTCTGCTATGTGACTTTCTTCTATGTGTGTGTGGACATAACATGCTTTGGAATCATCAAAAGAGCTTCTTTTGAAATCAGAGATTATGGTATGGCTGCATCTAAGGAAATAATTCTGAATATAGTACAATACAAGCATGTTTCATTCCCTCTACCCCATCTTAGTGAGGCTGCCGCCACTCTGGAAGGAGCTACAACCAGTGGCAATCTAATTCAATTGCCTTTGCTTCCCGATTGCTCCCCCCAAAAGATCACTCTTTCTCCAGTTCCAGAATGTCAACGTGGCAAATTCTTAGCCACTGTTTCCTGTCTATGTACAGACGTGACACAACTTTGTAAGTCTGTGTTATTAGTGTGTCCTTGACCCACTTTGTCTACTGTAAGAATGACATTAGCACCAAATATTAAAATAGCACTTTTGAATTTACAGAGTGCTTTTTAGGGGCACACATTCATCTTGTTTTACAGAAGAGGAAGCTGGATTCAAGAGAGAGAGAGTGACTTGTCCAAGATCATACACCCTGTAAATAGGAGAGGTGTTCCAGAGTTTCTATTCTAAATTAGTCTCTTTCTCAGTTCTTTCAATTTCCCATCTTCCAAAGACAGCTCATCATTTACTTTTTTTATTCTTTAAATCATTTCTTTCTTGATGTAGTAGAAAAGTGAAGGGGCCTTAAATAATACACTGGCTATTATTAATTGAGAGTTAACTATGGACATACATTTCACATACATCATTTCATTTCATCTTCCCAATTCAATGATGCAGAGACTGTTACCACATCGCAGAGGAGGAGACTGTAGTTCAGAGAAGTCATGTATCCTATTGGAGTTCATGTTCTCGTTGATCTGACTCTAAAACCTGTGCACATCTGGCTGCCATGCCACTCAAAGGGAACTTGTTCTCATGGGACTTTCATGGTTTGGTATTTTTTTCCTGTTGTACAATATTAAATATGGCTGTTCAGTGAGCCAAGAATGAAATCTTTGAGAATTCTGGACCAATAATGATGCTGTAATATCCCCAGGTGGATGGTAGCCAGCATGGAGATCTCTTTAGAGGTGGTATGGGGCGGGCCTTCATATTGCCTTGAATGTGACAGAAATACTTAATCTGATAAATAACTTCATGTCTTTTTATTTTATTTTTTCAACTGTCTTCAAGTGATGCAGATAAGGAGCAGCTGGCTGTCATATCTCTGGACATGCATCTGTAAATTTTGTGATTGTTATGCTTAAATCTTAGAGGCATATGTCATAGTTTCATAGGGCTATATAAGGGACCAGATAAATCATTGATTTCATCCCTTACATCTTTGGTAGCAAGGAAACTAAAATCCAGGAAGGCTAGATGGGTTGCTTAAAGTCTTTCAGCAAGCACTGATTTCGCTTTTCCTGTTGTAAGTGGTTGATGGGTTGTGTATCTGCTGTGTGCCAAGCAATATCGTAGAGACGGGTAACACCTAGCCCTGCCCAGAGAGCTTAGGGTCCAGCAGGCAGAGATTTGGACCTTTGCTCTGGCATCATTTTATAATCACCTGGACATGGGACTCATTTTGGAGCTATGCTCCTGTGTTTCCTCACTCCATATCTTTACCTGGTCAGATACCACCAAGTTCCTGCCATATAGCACAAGGAATGCCAGCCTCCCTCCCCACGATTCCTAGCCAGGTTTTTTTCTTTTAACCTGAAAGATTGGAGTAGGATACGAGCCAGACCTCCAAGGTGGCCCTCACATAATCAGAGGCTAAAATCAGGTTTGGGAAGGCCCACCAGTTCCTCGTTGCTCCTTTCCCTTAGAGCTTGATTCCAGCCCTAACCTGCAGATGAATATTAAGGGAAAGGGGTCACTACTTCCTATGAAGGCCCCACTTTCCGCCTCTCCCTCCTCTGCCTGTCTCATCTCTTTCACCGGGATTTCATTCCAGGGCTGTTCCACTGGGCCGTGTGTCCTTCATGTGCCCTTGGTGGAGGGAGACCGGAGCTCCCCCTTCAGGGGAAAGCGAGGAAGGCAGGGATGTGGTCAGGAGCATCTACCAGCAGAGATTGAAGAAAATGTTGAGACAGAAGTTGCTCTGCCAGTTTCCAGGTTGTTCATTGATGGGATGTTATTACATAGCCTCAGGAGAACACAAAAGCAAAACAAAAAAATTGTACCTCGGAACTCCAGAGCCCTGGGAATGTATTTTCTCAGGAAAGCTTGCTGCTCTGGTTCCTCACTCTGGAGACCTTGATTCGCCATCAATATTTAAAATGAAAATAAAGCAGTTCTTAAAAAATGAAGATCGCTTAAAACATAGTGCTACTTGAATGTCAAGAAGCCATTATGTTTAATAGCATTTTTTAAACTATTAAAGTTGAGTGGTTACTTTTTATTTTGCATTTAGTCACTCATGGGAGACATTTATTTAGTCTTATATGCTACAAATAGTGATGCTGTTAGTGGAGAAGCTTCTCATTTTGAGTAATGGCCTCATTTATATAATGTCTCTTGTATAATATATTCATATCTTACAGAGCAATGAAAATGCACAAAACTGTTAATAGAAGGAAAACACTGTGAAACATATGCCCTTAAAACTATAGAATTGTGAATCAAGAAATATGATAATTATTTTTAGTTAGTCAAACAGTGTAAATACATAATTACCACATCTAAGTGCTATATACTTTTCGAGCACCTTTGGAGAAAGGGGCAACATCAAAATAATAATAATAAAAAGGCTTCAACTTTTCTTGTCAATAAGTTGAGGATACAATACCACCCAGTCCACTTCCCCAATATATTCTAAAAGCACAAGAACTGAAAAGAAAAATATAGGCCAATATCTCTTTTGCTCCTAAATGCTATCTTTTTATGAAGCAATTTCTAAACCGCCATCCTGGTTTACATGGACAGACCGTAGTCATTTTTAAAAGAAAAACAGTGGTTTTGTAGAAATCTTTTACTCTTTTCTTTTTTTTTTTTTGCAGTCTCCTATCAGATGCATGTGCTTCTTGAAAATGTGAGATCTAGACCAGAGAAAACTGTGAATTCTGGACAGAAATGGCATTATCTGTTGGATCTACTTTTTTTTTTTGAGTAGAATCAAACATGTGGGATGCATTGAGAATACAGTAGAGGGCCTAGGCGTGTGAAGAGCTGAAACATAATTCCCATGTAGATAGCATCTGCTCCATGAGCACCTGGCTATAAACAAGTTGGTTTCCTGGAGTCCCCCATCCTGGTCTCATGTGAGTGATAACCTTGAATGAAAGTACCCACCACCTACTGGGTGGCTGCTGTACATCATGCTTTATGTTCCACACTTACCAATTTTGTTAATTAAGATTCTTTTGGGTGGAAGTGACAGAAAATCAAGTGAGCTGTGAATCAATCCAAGATTCAAGCAGTGTCACCGGGAGTCTGTTTTTCTCCATTTCTCAGCTCCACTTCTTTGATGTTGTTTGGTGTAACTGTAGTTAGAGCAGGGTTTTCAACCTCAGCACTACTGACATTTGGGGATAGAAAATGCCTTGTTGTGGGGAGCCCATCCTGTGCATTGTAGGAGATTTAGCAGCATCCCTGACCTCTGTTGTCTAGCTGAGAATAGCAAACCCCCATTCTCAGAGTTGTGACAACCAGAAGTGTTTACAGGTATTGTCAAATGTCCCCTGCTGGGTGGGAGGAGAACAGCTCTCCCTTCCTCCCCTCCCATGAGAACCACTGGGATAAACAAAGATGACTGCCAGGGGCTCCTGAAGCTACATCTTTCCAGATTCAAACCCAGCAGAGAAAAGTAAGTACTTCTGCCTCAGCATCCCAGGGAAAACCATTGTGAGGGCTTGTGGGACCTGCCCAGGTAGGTGGCTCACCCTGGAAGCCATACCTGAAGCCAGCTCTGATTGGCAGGCCCAGGTCAGAGGCTCTGCCCCCGGGGTGGGAATATAGCCCCACTTTCACCATCTGGATGAGAGTTGGGTGCAGAGGGCATTCTCCAGGGAGAACCAGGGATATAGCTTGAAGAGGAGTGGACACTGCATAAGGCAAAGAGCAAACATCGCCTGCAGAATATCTCATTTATTTCCACACAACCCTCTGAGGCACAGAGAGAACAGTAAGCTGCCCAGGGTCGCACAGC
The DNA here is from genome assembly GCF_964146895.1 of Miniopterus schreibersii. Lineage (NCBI taxonomy): Eukaryota > Metazoa > Chordata > Mammalia > Chiroptera > Miniopteridae > Miniopterus > Miniopterus schreibersii. Next base: position 8,147,140 of record NC_138101.1, on the reverse strand, counting down.
TCATGAGTAGTGCGATATGCAATCATTTATCATTTTATTATCTGGTGCAAAATAAATGGGGAATGAATAACATTTAAAAATGCCTCTCCTTCGGTAGTGGTAGAATTGTCAAGAGTTAACAAATTCGTATTATCCAGGCAGATTACCGGACCTTCCTGATGCTCAGTAATTTGTCAATTACACTATCATAAGCGGGCGAGCGATATATTTTGATATATTTAATGCTGCTTTAGTGGTAACCCCTACCTCTGGTTCACGATGAGTTAAATAGGATTTTTTTTTTTCCTAACTTAAGAATCCAGCCACGCCAGCTGGAACTGCTTCTGCGGGAAAATGCGCTCTGAGCTGACCCACCTGCCTCCCCGTGAACTTTCCAAGCACGGCCACGTCTGAGCTGGGGCGGCCACTGTCGCAAAACCGGCACTGTGCTTCCAGGTCACTCATTTCTTCCCGGAGACCTGAAGTATTTGTCCAAAGTTTCAACCTGCTGGTGGAATTTCTCACCATAATGAAATCTACACAAGTTCCCCTGCTACAGCTCGGAAAGTGACCCGAATCTGAGTCCATGAAACAATGGAAACTTGCACACCCAACTCGAGGGACTTACCTGTCACAAGCCATCTCCAGTCCCATTTTTAATCAAAGGTCTTTGCTAATCGTGTGGGGACAGGTTGTAAGTCACTACATCTTAGCAGGTTTCAACTCCGTACTGAGCTCAGAGTTGATTTACTTACATTAGGTGGAAGAGGAAACATGATTGTTTTTACGCGTGAAATGCATTTGCTTCGTTTTAAAAGCTGCCCAAATCCAGGAAAGCAGAGATCTCTGCTCTCCTTAGGGACAGCAAGCACGTAGGTGTGTGTTTGCAAGTGCGGTACTTGTTGCAAAATTTTCTTACCTGCCTCCCCACTATATCTTGAACAGTCGAATAAATTTCCCTTAAACAGGCTGCCGTTTGGCACCGTTGCCATCAACTTCTCACCTTGAAGCTGCCATCTGCATAATGTGATGTTAATTATTGGGGGGGACCCTCTGACTTAAATTTAGTGCAAGTTTAGCTCACTCAGGGGGCCTCTGGTGAGTTATCCTCTTTAAGATATGATGTGACAATATCTATTTAAAGCAAAGTTAAGAGCGTTACTGCCATGGTTTTTGCTTTTACCAACAGGTACCTCTGAAAACGCGTTTATATCGAGAATGTTCAAGCATTGCAGAAAACAGCTGCACAGAATCTTCAGAGAAATAGCTTTTGCTTTCTCTAATTTCTGCACTGTTTAAACACCGCACTGAAGGAATTTGAAATCAAGATGATTGACATCGCCTAGCTTTTTTTCATGCTGCGCACATGGTCTTTTTTAAAAAGAGTGCTCTGTGCGCAAAACATAATTGCTCTCTGCTTCTGCAAAGGGGTCCCTTCAATAGAATTGCATTTTCCTGATATAACTGATTAGAATAAATTAAATGAGCCACTCACTTACTCTCCCAGTTTGCAAACTTTGAAAATGTTAATAGGGTTTTTATATAGGCCTACATTGTGCAACTCTACATACTATTTAGTAAAGTGTATTACGAGTGCACTTTTGAAAACCTAGATAACAATGTTCTCAATAATAGGAAAAGGTGGCAAACTGTGGAGCCCGGGGGCCATCAGGCCTCTGCTCCTTGGCCTCATCAAGCAGATGGTGTTTCAGGTCAGCCGATTGTTGCCAGCGCTGCCAGGGCCCTCTCTTGGGGGGGAGCTGCCGTGGGTGAACTGTTGCAGTCTTTCTGCGTCGTCACTTGGTAAACGTTAATGAGGAGAAGCGAAGTTCTTGGGCTGGGCTACTTGCCATGTTTTCCATAATCATTAGCTTTGTTATCGGAGAGATGCACCGGCGGCCTTTCTCTGCTGCTGGTGGGAATGGGGCAGCCCTTTCCCCACTGGGTGCTGGGGGCAGGGTCCTTATGATGGCTCAAGAAAAAGAGTTTTCTGAGACTCGCAGGGGAGGATGGGTGATTTTTATTTGCGTGAAATTTTATCCCTCAGTTTCCAAAGTCCCATTTCCCTTAACCCAGTCCTGGAAGAGGTGCAGCTGGGGTCAGCAGAGCCAGAGGCAAAGGCAGTGTCCAAAGTTTCTGTTCCATGGCCGAGCCGGGTCCGGTTTAGCATCAGGCTAGTTGTCCATCAGTCCGTTGTGTGGGGTCCCCATGGCCATGAGCCACGTGGGCAGGTTCAGGAGTGTGAGTCCCGCAGTCAGGAGCGCAAGAGGCAAGCGAGTAAACCCCTTTTTTTAGGAGTTTAAGTATCTCAGATCTTCTCGTGCTCGCAGTGGCCATGCTTACTCTGGCCAATGACCCATTTGCAGGTGCGACTGACAGGCAAGTACTATATCACCCAGACTTTACTGGGCATGCATCTAATATTTGGCCTCCCCTTTGCACCTTCCCAGTCATTCATACCTAGGTTATTACAGTGGTATCAGCTTTACTCTTTCCAAAAAAAAAAAATGTAGCCCTGGCTGGTGTGGCTCAGTTGGTTGGAGCCTTGTTCTATACCCCAAAGGGCTGCAGTTTCGATGCCCGGTCAGGGCACATACCCAGGTGTCGGGTTCCATCCCCAGTCAGGGCACATGCCAGAGGCAACTGATTGATGTGTGTCTCTCACATTGATGTTTCTCTCTCTCTCCTTCTCGCTCTCCCTTCCTCTCTCACTAAAATCAACAAAAACATATCCTCAGGTGAGGATTACAAAAATGTATATATGAGCATGGATACACACATATACAGAATGTATACATGCCTGCATTAGTAGTGAATTCTATTCATTATTAATTACCTTATGTATATGTGTGTATATGTTACAGAAATGGGCTTGCTTCAAGACTTTTTATAAAGAAATCACAACCAAGCTTTCTCCTGATTTAAGCCATTTATGAACACATGCTTTATTCTAGTGGTAAATCGATGCCACTTGCACTACAGAAAATACATCTGAGTTTATAAAAATGTTGCAAAAACATAAGTTATTGAGGATCTGGCAGTTGTTTAAAAAAAAAGTTGATGCATCGATCAGCTCAGCTCAATGACTACAGAGTGACAATAAAACCAAAATAGAAAGGAGGGAGAACAGAATTTGTGGTGAAAGACAGAGCAGAAGAAATATCAGAAATAACCTACTCGGTTTCAGTTTTCTTTCTGAATTGGACCGCATCTCATTGTGTCTGTTGTCATGGGGTGTTATAAACCGTAAATATGGGGTTTACTTATCCTTTCCTGAGAAATTTGGGAGGAGTTAAGTAGAACAGGCCGTCAGGTCTTTAAACATTCTGATCAGGTTCCCTCCAGGGTACATTTCCACTCCCTCGGCGGGGAGTGTTTTGCATGATCGGGCTCCCAGGAGAAAATGTTATTGCATAGAACAAAGCCCAGGCAGTGGCTCATATTAAACTGACCAGGGTGGGGGAGGGGAGGGACACAATTTACTTTCTAAAAACTGACTGTGGCTTTCTGGGAAATGAAAACCTCTGAAGTCTCTGTGTTTCCCCGTGATGCTTTTATATGAAAAGTATTTGCCATGTGTCGTAAGGATTTTCTAGGATGAAATGAAGATTCTCAGTCAAGGGAAGAAATACCAAGAGTCTTTTGAACAAAACTGTCTTTGTCACCTATAGCTATTAGTTAAAATATCAACTCTAATTGAGAGGCTGTGCCCGGCTAATTTAATAAAACCATTTACTGCTCACCACCAGAAACAAGATCTAAAACGCTACAGATTTTACAGGAGAGACATTTCTTGCCTGGATTGGCATGTCAATAGGACACAACCTGTAAAATGGATTCTTCTCACATTAGCTAAAACAACTAGAACCTCAAACACTTTTCTTTTCCGAGAAAGTAAGAGATGCACAGACCATCACTGCCCCGATGTTTCCTATTGTTATCAGGCTGCTTCTTGATAAAATGATACAGTTCTGCAATTCTATCCTTTTAATGATCTTTTTTATCATCACACCACGCGCCAAGGTCCTAAACTTCTGAGGATTTATTGATAAGGGCGTCTGCCACTTGTACTGCCTCATTTTATTGCTGTTTTTATAATGGTTTCTAACTAATAAAATGTTATATTATTCATTTTGTTTATATGTAATAAATCAGAAACCTCTCCCCTGCCTCTGCTAGGCAGATATGGGTGAGCGCGAGGGGGGCGGGAGGAGAGTGTCTCCAGGTGTTAAACCCACGACGTCTTTTGCATACAAATAGAAATTAGTACAAGAGCATTTCATTAAGGAAAGTATCGCTTTTTCTGCATGACCTAGGGAAAATTAATATTCTAAATACAAAACCGTGTGACTTGGGGGTTTTGCCTCTTTCTAGCAACCGAAGCTGTGAAAAGATGGCTGGAATGAAGCCTAGATTCCTTCTCTGTTCCTATGAGCAATATTATGTCTTCGATGAAGGAGATACATATGATGGGGAAATAGAGTGTGTGCAGTTTTTAGGCACCTTTAAACCCCAAAGCTATATGCGTTCAACAGATATTTATTATACCCCTGGAATGTGTCAGATACTGTGATAGGTGCCAAGGTGAACAAGAGACATGGTCCCTGCCCCCACACAGCTTCTATTTTTATGGGGAAACAGACACCAAACAAATGATTATATCAATTAATATGTAATTTGTAATCAGGGCTGGAAAGGAAAAGCTTGGGAGTTGAGAGAGTATATCACGTTAGCATTCATTCATTCCTTATTTTCTCAAGACTGGAGCAGCCCACTTTCCGGGAGCTGGGCCGGCCCCTGGGGCAGGGGGGCAGGGTCTGACTGGAGCAGCCCACTTTCCAGGAGCTGGGCCGGCCCCTGGGGCAGGGGGCAGGGTCTGTGCAGACAGTCCCGTGGCACCGGCGATGGAGATGCTGGGGAGTCGCAGCCGCAGCAGCCCCTCTCTGATGGAGGGTGGTGGGTAGTGGTGCTCAGAAAGGGCTTCCCACCAGAGCCGCCTTTCTGACTGAGCGTTGAGGAGCTTTCCAGGCACAGGATGGCCCCGGGCAAAGGCAGGGGGTGGGCAGAATCGTGCTTGCAGAGAAGAGCAAATAGTTCTAAGAAGAAGTGACACGGGACATGTGGTGGCTGGAGGTGAGCCCCGAGAGGCAGGTTGAAAGCCGGTGGTGAGGGCGGTTGTGTGTTTGGCTAAAGCTCTTGGACTTTGCCTTGAGAGCTGTGGAGCACTGTGGGGTTTTAAAAAGGAGGGGTTATAGTGGGCATAGTCAGCTGCCCGCGGATCACCACCCTCCTGAGGCTACCCCAATTACCCTTCAGGAATTCACCCACCTGCCAATAGCCTGCATGGTCCAGGGGACGCTGAGCCTACCTCCAGATGCAGGGTGTGAACCCGTTAAGGTTATGCTCCACAGCCCCTGCTGTTTCCACGAGCCCCTCTGGCCACTTTGGCCAAAGCCAGCAACTCGCATCTTTCCTTTGGCGAAAGGGATCAGGTTAGGAACGGCATGTGACCAATCCTGCCAATTAGGCGCAAAGGGGTAAGGGAGTCTGCCTGAGGATTCTGGGAGACAGTTCTTCTCTTCTAGGTCAACCATCGAAAAGGATGCCCTCTCTTCCTATGGCAGTTGGGGGAGGGGGGGAGGCCTGATTGCTATAGCTGCAGGCTCTCTGGAGCAAAGTCAACCTGGAGATGAAACCCTCAGGCCTAGCAAGGTGCAGGCTTCACGGGCTCCTAGCCTAACTATGCCCCCACTTACCTGTCATCTGAGGCAAACGTACCTCCCTGAGCCACAGTGTTCACAGTGGAGATAATAATACTCATCTCTTGAGGGCTTGACATAGTACTTGGCTCATGGTAAGTGCTTATTAAACATTATTCTTTTCCTCCATTCGTTAAAGATTTACTGAGAGTGCACTGTGAAGCATGGGGATACAGAGCGGATAATAAAATCACAGCCTTCTCCCTCAACGGATTTGCAGGGTGTGACTTACCTTGTATTTGTCTCTTGCAAATATTTCATTAGCCTCTACATTGTAGTTAGAGGTTGACATGTGCTATGCTCACATTAAATTTGCCCCATGATGCCTACGATGGTGGCTTACATGTAGTAAGTATTCAATGAACGGAAGTCTGGTGGAGGGCAGTGTCCAAACAAATATTCATCATCTACCTGGTGTGAGCCAGGCCACCGTGGCACTGCTCAGGGACAGTCAGTGCAGTTTAATGATCAAGGGACTACACCACTGTGGGCTTCAGAAAGGCCTTCCTTTGAATTCTGGCTGCTGTGTTGACTCGCTGTGTGATCCTGGGCAAGAATGCTTTCCTTGGCCCTGATGTGAGGAAAATAATGCCTGTCTTATCAGGGGTGTTATGAGGGATTAAAGTGAAGGAGATTATATATAATACCCAGTGCACTGCCTGGAAGAAAGTAGCTGCTCAATAAATTCTAGTTATTTGTTGTTGGGGTGTTTCACTGATGTGAAAATCACTTTGTATCCATTAGGGCATTGCATGGTAACAGGTGTCATGGGCTTTGGACGTTGTGGTTGCCCGACTCCTGAACACTTTCCTATTTGGGCAGAAGTCCAAGGAGGGGGCAGGTATTTTTGGTCTCTACCTGCTAATTACTAGATCCTGGATCAAACTGTGTATGTGGCTAATCAGAAGCTTTTGGCCAGGACTTTTATTCCTCAGAAAATGATGAAAGAGACAGGCACATTAGACGTTATTCATGGCTGCTATGCTGGACTCAAGAGTTTACTGGTTCAGGAGTGAGAGTGCTCAGGGCAACTGAGTCCAACATTGTGGCAGGGGGTGGGGGACACGTGGCTTGAGGCGATGGGGCAGTATCTTGGCCGTACCGGGTCTCCTTTAGTACTTTCTGAGCCTACTTTTCTAGACTTCAGAGGCATTCCTTGAATGCCCCAATACCCTTCTATAAATTCCCTTCCTATGTACATCAACCAGCGTTGATTTTTGTTGTTTGCAATCAATGACCCTGGTAGAACAACAAATGTTAAAATTTTTAAGCAACAAATTTAAATTTTATACTTTCATAGCATTGGTGGAATTCCGCATGAGCTACTCAGGGTTATTTGTTATTAAAAAGTAAACTTGAAAAAATAATCAATATGAAACTCTCTCTTCCTAAACTATTAAAAGCCAGATACCCAGCAGTGAGGCTAACATAAAAAAATAACTTTAAAGTTGCTAAATCCAGACTTGATACTTATCAGATAATGTTATCTTAGTTCACGGCAATCTTCACTGCATGTGTAACTCAAGAAAATGTTGACTATAAGCTAATCCATGAGGCTAATACGTTCAATCTAAGATCTGTCCCAACTTTTCACTTTGCTCCCTTGTGGAATTCAGTCTTGTAATAAGTATTATTTTAGTCTTAGGAAAGGGAACCTCTTATCAATAATATTTAGATGATTTGTAGTTAAGACACTTTCTTTTCCACCTGGAAGGAAATATCAATAGAGGGCTCTGTAAGGATAAACCCAGAGTTGCCAGGTGGCCTGATTTTTCTGCTCCTGCTTTCAGAGCACATTGGAAGCTTTTGCCACTCATGGTGTCTTGGTGTGCTACACATATACACAGAAAGATAGAAACAGTGATGAATTTATGGACAGAAATAAATTTGAGAGACGTTAGAGATTATCTAGACTAGAGAAGTCAAAGAGCCTTCCTCCTGCACGCCAACTTTAATCAATGGGTGGGGTTGCATGTCAAGAATATTTATGAAGTTGTGTCCGGGTCAGTGGGAAAGAATGCTATGATCAATGAGTACTGTTTGTCACAGGAGATGAACTGGACAGTAGTGGCACATGTACCAGTTATTTGCGCTCTGATCTAATCTAATCCCTTCATCTCACTGGTAAAGAACCGAAGCCCAGAAAGGGGAGGGGGCCTCCATAGCTTGTTAGCTTGAGGTGTTCCTTTTCTCACTTAAATGCTTCAGCCCCTCAATGGTTCTACATAGAATGCGATTTCCTTGTGAGGACAATGTGGAATCCTGAAAGACACACCTGGGCTTGAATTCCACCTCACCTACTTTTTAATATTCCTGAAACTTAGTTTTCTCATCTTAAAACAAAATTCATAATTATTCCACTCCCATTGAGTTGTAAAGATTCATGCATTCCTTTCATAAATATTTCTTGTACACTTGCCATGTGCAAGACATTGGGGATAAAACAGTGAACAAAACAGGCAAAAATCTTTGCTTTCATGGAACTTTCTAGTCACTTAAATGAGGTGTGTGTGTGTGTGTGTGTGTGTGTCTCTCCATGAATCAGTGTCTAATACTTGAAATACCCATTAGTTAGTAGTTTCCTCCCACCCCTTGCTGGCCCTCAAGGGGTGCCCGGCTCCACTGTGGTCTGATGAGGGCAGAACAGTTGGGCCTGATATCACCTTCACCATTAGGGAACCAATGAAAACTAAAATAAAATTAAACAAGGAATGAATCAAAGAATCGTGAAGATAAACTAAATTAGGTTAAGAGTAGCCTAAGAGTTTTTAGGGAATAGTTCTCCTGCCCTGGAGGTCCTTCCTGGCTTGAGTGGGGCCACGCTGATATCCAAGGGTGGCCACAGACAATTGCTGCCCAGCGCTCAAATTGTGAGTCCAGCAGGGTCCGTCTCCTGTACATGCATTGGGTATTGATTTCTTTGTCTCTCTCTCTTCTAATCCCTCCCTCCTCACCTCCTTCCCCCACACATACAGCAAGGGAGGAATGAAACATAGGAACGATAGCCTGCCAGCCCTCAGAAAACAACTCTCTCTCACTTGCAGAGCGGGAAGGACTCTAACATCTAGCTGCTCACATCTCCTTGTTGAGCTTAAGGGGGATTCTGTTTGGAGCATGAATGAGAGCTGCAGTCTCCCGCACTCACATCTTGTAGATGCGATTTGCACTTCTCCTTCCAGGTTCCATCCTGTAAATTTCCAGAAAATCAAAAGTGGCTATTTATTGAGAAAAGACTAAGTAGTTAACAAATCAGCTCTTGTTGGAGAAAATGAAACCTAAATGCAATGAATTAAAATGTCTAAATATTTCAATGGACAGTTTCTAGATTCCGGAGAAATACATATTTATAGAAACAGTTCTGGGAATGTGACCCAGAACTGGATTTGTTTCCTTCCTTCCTAATATGATTATTTTCCCCAGGTGGCCCACGCTCTTACAACATAAGGAAGAGCTAAATGCCAAAGGAAGTTTTTGGTTCCTTTTTTTCCTGCTTGGTTTTGGGTGTGCCATGGAAAACAGTGCCTGTGGAAAATTCTGTTGTGTTCTTCTGTTACCCAAGGTTCACTCCAAGGAAAGCCAATTGGAAATTAGATTTATGTTCAGATATGTATAGACTTTTTCCCCCTCTTCAGTGAAAATATAACGATGCTTTTGGTGGGGTAAGAGTTAGAGGATATTTCTCGAACATATGAATTTGGAGCTGGCTTGATGTTTGGGAGCTGCTTCCACATCTGCTTTTCACTTCTCAGTTGTGTAAGCAAAGGAAGTAGTAGGGCAGATGTGGGAAACTTTATAATCTTTCAAAATGTTTCATTGACATTCATATATTTTGAACCCTAGAGTGGCCATGTGAAGCAAGCTGGGCAGATCTTATTTTTCCTTAGCATTTGAGAAAATCGAGGCACAGCAGAGCAAACTACCTTGCTCATGCTCACAAGTAAGAGCAGGCAGGACTAGGACTAGAACCCAAATCTCCTGCATCTAGGTCAGGTCTTCTTTGGCCTCCACCTGCTGCTGGAAGCCCCAGTGCTGGAAGACCCAAAACTTGACAGATGACCCAATTGCTAGTCCCAGTTTTGGAAAGTTTTCCATCCAGTCAAAGGGCTCAAAATCTACAACTGCTGCCAGTGGCCTAAAGTTGGGCCAAACTTGGACTTCTCTGTCTGTGTCCACCGAATCTCCCCAAACGAAACAGGTCAGTTAGGCTTCAGTCACACACAGATCACAGGATCCTAAGACCTGGCTTTTTCATACACTAACTTGTGGGCTCCTGCAAGTCAGCTTGGAGTTATAGTTTTATCATACATAATGTAGAGATGACAACTTTTTGCCTAGGGTTGTCGTGATAACTAAGGGAGAAAATTAATGTGAAAATGCTTTGTCAAGGATAAAGTATTGCATAAATGTAATTTATTCATGTATTACATAGCAGTAACTGTGAGCCAAGCCCCATTTCAGCAGCTTTAGAAATATTAGCTCAAGTAATCTTCACACTAACCCTATGTGGTAAGTTTTTTTTAACAGCAATCCTCATTTTACAGATGTGGGAATGCTCGTACATGTCACACAGCTGGCAAAGCTACAGCTGGGACATGAACCCAGGCATTTAGCAACCAGACCAGAGTCTACATCTTTGGTCATGATCCCCTACTGCCTGTGATCATTAATATTATGATTAAAAATGTGGCTAGATTGGCATTAACACCAAAGAAACAATCAGATATCACTTTTTTCTCTTTTAAAAGCCTGTGAGAGACAAATAAAAGTGAGAAAGGAATGCGTCAAGGAATCCTGAAGATAAAAGCAGAAATTAATAAATTAGAAAACAAAAAGATGCAGAAATGATAGATACTTCAAGAGCTGATTGTTTGAAAAGACCCCTGAAAGAAGAAAATTTCTTGGATCCTCATGAAGAAACAGGATAAATAAAAGCATAGCCACAAACACTAAGAGTGATCAAAGATATGATCACAGGCAGGGAGGAGGCAGAAAAGGTATCAGAGTACACGATCTGCGATCCTTTTGTGAGGCATGTGAAAACAGTGTTCCTAGATCAACTTTCTAAGTTAATTTTGGTAATTTAGATTTTCTTAGAAAATTGATTCAGAAATATTTTTTTCCCCTACATGTCTTGGCATAGAACATCTAGCATAATCCTTAAGGATAAAATTTAAAAAATGGTCCCAAGAACGTTATTATATCCACTATTGTCACTGTATTTCAACCTCGATTTGACACTAAGGAAAAGAAACAAAACAGAACTTTTGGAGGAGACAAAACCATGTGTGATAACGTTCTTAACAATGTAAGTACCTCAACACGAGAACCACGTCAATAGGCATTGAGCAAGGTGGTAGGTCATGAAAATAAATACCCACAATTTAGGTTTCTTGAATATCAGCAGTTGTTCATTTTCAAATGACATGTAAAAAACCCCCTAATTCAGAGCAGCAGAAATTATAGAATAGTTATGGATAAATAAGAAATGCACTAATCCATTTCTCCTGCTCTCACTCTTTTTATGGGTGTCAGATTTCCACTGGTGTCTGAAGGTGCTTCTGCCCTTCCTGCTCCCTTGCCCTTCACCAGCTTTCCTTCCCAATAAACCTCTTACATGTCTGATTCTCTTAGCATCTGCTTTAAGAAACACCTGATTGAAAACCACCAGGAATGATATTTCATGTCCCCCTTCCCAGCTTTATTTTATCTGGTTAGCCCTTAGTACTAGTTAACAAGCTCCATTGTACTGATTTATCTTGCTCATTGGATTTCTGTTCTCTCCTCAGAATGAATCTAAGCTCCATGAGGGCAAGGAGTTCTGTTTGTTCTGTATTGTATCGCCAATACTGAGAATGATTCCTGACTCACAGGAAGTGCTTAATAAATATTTGATGAGTAAATTAATGAAAGAAAGGGCACTAAACAAGACTTGAATAACATTCCTGGAAAAGATTTTAAAAAAAGACAGTGGAATTTTTTAAAGTTGAGCTTGAAAAATATGTACTTAAAAATAGACAAGAAAATGTCAAAAAAGAATAGCAACGTATTATGTGAGATATTGAAGAGTATAAGGATACAATAATTAAAACAGCCTGATGCCAATTTGGACGTTGACAGATTGGTCAATAGAACAAAACGGAAGTCCAATCCCAAGTATTTTTGAGAACTGGGTATGTGGAAAAATATGGCATTTAAAAATTTTTTTTTTAAGATTTTTTTTTTTTTAAACGTATCTTTATTGATTTCAGAGAGAGGAAAGGAGAGGGAGAGAGAGAGATAGAAACATCAATGATGAGAGAGTCATTGATTGAGCCCGCAACCCGGGCATGTGCCCCGACTGGGAATCGAACCCCAATCGCCTGGATCCTAGGTTGAAGCTCAACCGCTGAGCCACACCCAGCCGGGCGGCATTTAAATTTTGTATGGAAAGGATTATTCAATAAGCAATGTGAGGAAATCCAACCATCTGGGGTACAATAGATCTGAACTTTATGTCATATACAACTTATATGCCATATGGAGCAAAGATTTAAATATAAAAACAAAATTATAAAGTACTAGAAGAAATATGTGCGTATCTACATTTGGGGATGAAGAAGATATTTATAACATCCTACTAGTGGCAAAAAGCTTAAAGAAAAATATTAATAGATTAGATAATCTGCAAAATAAAACAGTAATCAAAACGTGTACATTAAAATATAAATAACACTGGATTGTCTCCAAACAAATTAATGGTTGGAAAAAAAGGTATGCCATGCATATGACAAAGGTTGATTTTTAATGCATGTATCATTGTTTCATGAAAATCAATAATTACATAATTAAATGGACCTTAAGAAATCAATAATAAAATGATGAAAAGATAACCCATAAAGGAAGAAATGTGCCCTGACCAAGTAGCTCAGTTGGTTGGAGCATCATCATGATAGGCCAAGGTTGTGGGTTTGATCTCTAGTCAGGGCACATACAAGAATCAACCAATGATGCATAAATAAGTGGAACAACAGATCAATGTTTCTCTCCCTTTCTCTGTCTCTAAAATCAATAAAAAAGGAAGAAATGCATATAACCTATATAAATATGAAACCGTATTTAACTCATAGAATTGCCATTAAAAACCTTAAGGCACTATTTTCACCCTTAAGAGATAAATAGAATATTTACATCAGGTAGAGAAATTATCCATTTCTTACGCCATTGATGATCCTGTCAACAATCTTTTTGTAGAATAACTTGGCGCTATATTTGTAAAAATTTACATATTGTTTTATATCTTTTGAGCTAAGACTTTTCCTTCTATGATTGCGCCTTAAGGAAATAACCATAAATATGATAAAAAATTTAACTAAAAATATGTTCTTTACACTATCGCTTCTAAATTGGAAGTAGTTTGGACATCCATAATAAGAGACTGGCTGAATAAATTATGATGAAATGTAATTCAGCCTTTTGGTGATTTTTCAGAAAAATATTTAATGTCAGGACAATGCTCAGGATAAACTAGATTATGCTGCAGTAGCAGCCCTGAAGTTTTCAGTGTCTTGCACAAGGACCGGTAGAGAGCTGGTGGCTGTCAAGGGCAGCTCTTCTCCATGTGTTGGCTTAGCATTTCAGCATGTTTCCGTCTTATGACACCTCCATGTTACAGCAGAAGAAGAGAAGATTAAATGCTTCCACCCTAAAGTGACATATGTCACTTCAACTTACATTTTACTTGACAAAGTCAATGGTCGTATCCAATCTCAAAGGACAGAGAAGTAAGTCATGTAGTGGCCTGGAAGTAGAGGGAAATTGGATATTGATGAATAATAGTATTGCTTACCATGCAGATGTCCTGGTAGGAGCATAAAATGACAAAACAGTTGGTAAAACTTATGTGTGTACGTGTGTGTACAGATAGATATAGACAGATGCATATATGCATGTGTAGAGTCAACAGAGAATCTCCGGAGTGGCAAGACTATGAGTGTTTTTTATTCTCTCCTTTTTCCGTTTCTGCATTTAAAAAATTTTCCACACAAGTAAGTGCTATAAAAAATCAAGTTATTACACTTAAATAAACAGTAACAAAGAAATGTGTTGGATATCTCTTCTCTTCCTTGGTAAATGTATAGTACATATCTATAACTGTTTGAAGCCCAGATTTTTGGATCTTTTAAGAAAGGAATGTTCTTTCAATGTTACTCTTTGCCATTTTTCATTATCTCTCTCTCTTTCTGTACTCCTTTGCTCAGGCCCATAAGCAGAAGAAATTGTTAAGCTTTTGTTTGAGTGATAGTCTTCAATTCCCATCCCATCCCAATAAGATGGTGCTCAGCTCATGTGACTGAATCATGATTACAATAGCATTACTCCTCTTAAGTAGACACGGGGAAGGACACATGGAGTTAAGTATCTTCTGAAGGCATGTGAGCAATTGTCACTGAAGAGATTTAAGATATAACCTTTTCCCTTCCATTCTCAACCACAAGTGTCCTTAAAGGGAAAAAAAGAAGGAAGGAAAAGAACTTCATGCATTTGGATTATCATAGGACCTGACCCCACTTTGCTTAGCAAATAATTTTGACGTTGGAAATGTAACCCTGGCTTCTGCTTCATTCTTGCCCCTTAGAATTCAAGTGTCTGTGTTCGTGGAGGTAAAAGTCCTGCTTGACTTAGGTGTCCTATGAGTCCGGCTGAACAGGGCCCCTTCAGAGGCAGTTGGCTATTTCCCCGATCTTACAGAGCTGATTGCACCCTGTGAGCATGGTGACTATTGTATAACACTGAGATTAATGAGTTGAATCTGCCTTAGATGACAGGGTCTTGAGCATGCATCCAGCCCAGTCCCACACAAAGGACTGCTCATGTATACAAAGCTGACTCTTTAGAGGGATATATTTGGACATCCACAGGTTCTGATGAGATCCTTACCCTCTTTCAGGTTTGGGGATCCAGAAGGAGGACTTTATGTTCTAGAAGCTTGTATCTCATTTGTTCCTGGAAAATGTTGCTAATCTGTCTACTGTGAATCTTGACCTTATTAACTTTTTTCCTGACTCTTTAAAATAAACAGACCATATTTAATTTACCCAAACACTGTGCCTGTCAGTTAATCAATCTGAGCCAGTTATTTCCATTTATCAATATGGAGGCCATGAAGAACATGAAAAAAACCTTGAGCTCGCTTAAATAGAAAAGTGGGATTTACTTAAAGGATACATACAGAGACAGCCAAAATCTGTGCTCCAATTCTGAGAGAGAGAATCAGAATGGTATTTCTTGGGTCAGGGAACTTAGGACCCCATGCCCAATAAAAAGAGACCTTGGGACAGTGTAATGAATTCAATCGTATCAGCTCATACCCCTCAGTGGATGGTACGAGGCAGTTTTCAGGGAAGGGTGCTTGTGGATTACCTAGTAAATCACTATACAGAGAGGCATGTTACTGAGAACTCTCTAGAGGCTCCCATGGTAGGCATACCAGTGTCCATCTATGCTCAATTCTCTTCCTATTCCTGGTGTACAGAGTATTGCATCCATCAGCAACCATGTAGGTGAGGCCATGTAATTAGTTCTGGCCAATGAAGAGTAGGTAGAAGTGAAAGATATCACTCCTGAGTAGAAGCAGTAAAATTATGTAATTATCTAGTCTTGCTCTTCCCTGATGAATCAACCAAGAAGGCTATATAGCATGGTGGTATCTCCAGCAGCCTGGAGTTTGAGGTCACCCCATGGAGAATGGTTGCCCTGGATAGATACTTGAACCAGTAGAGAGAAAGGTCCAGGGTCTAAAACCTAGGTAACTGTAAGAAAGAAAAATTGACAGAGTGCCCTGGTTTAAAAAAATATCCTTGGGAAGGGGGTATAGGCTTAGAAGAGCTGAGCTGGCTTCATGTGTAGTAAGGATGAGAGGAGTGGATTGAGGACGTCATTTCTAGAAGCGTAGGAATTGGCCTATACACCTTCCTTCGCTTCTCTTCTCCCCCCCCCCCCCCCCCCCCCCCCCCCGACCTCTCCCACACTCTCCTTTTCTTCTCATTATGGTTTCCTCCCACTTCCACTTTAAAAGGGCTCCCATGCTGCCCTTAGGGGAAGGACAGATGACTAACACAGGATGACATTCCTGGAATATTTCTCAAGGTGTAAATGATTCCATTTCCAGTATTTTCCTATATTTAGACATACCAACACCAGGTGTTGCCTCATCAACATAGAGCTGCCCATGGGGGTGGGATTGTTGTGAACAACCAAAGGGAAGGTGACAAGGTTTTGTAAACACCAGGGTCCTGCATGGGTGTGAGGCACCAGCAAAGAAGCTTGTGAAGGTTGGAATCTGCTTTTTCCGTCCCATCGGGCTCACATGCTTTCTCAGGCTGGGCGCTGAATAAGAAGCTAATGTCCCTGTCATCTCCTCCAGGGAGGGTGCCTGGAAGAGGCAGGGCTCCGTGATGGTGGCCTAGAGCACTCTCCTCCACGTGCTTTCCTGCACGCTCACAGAGCAGGAAAAGCATGTTCTATCTTATTAGATTTCAGAGATGTGGACACGGCACAATATTCCTGATTCAAAACTGTCAGCTAAAAAGAGAGGACTGAAGTCTTTGGTTAGTAATTTGAAAAGATATTGAGTGAAAAGAAAGAAAATAGTTGCGAGGGCTTCGATCAGAAAAGGCCTCTGTATTTCTCACCCATTATCCTTATTAAAAATGAATTGATTATACCTCTTTATATTCTCAATGATACGGTCATTGACATGCCTGGTGTGAATGGAACCAGCTCAGGGTTTTTCTGAGTCTGGCAAAGAGAAAGAGGCGGAGAGGGAGGTTGGGAGGACTACCCTTTATATTTGGAGAAAGAACTCATTTAAGACCTTGATATATAAATGGGCAAAAAAAATGAATGAAAAGTCACACTGGAGGAAATTTCAACAGCAAACAGACTAGGAAGAATTCATCTTGTCTGTGTAGCCCACACAGCTGTGGGCATGAAATGGGGAAACTGGAAGCTCTTAAGCTGTACAGGTGGGTAGGATATTTAATCACATTTCTGGGGAAGTGCTCTTGGAATCCACATTTCTACCCAATTCAGGTTTATCGGAGAGTTACCTTTCTTACCTTCTTCCTCTGGGATTACCCTCCCCTGGCAGCTTCCACTGTTTGGAACTTGTCTGTCACTTGGAACCCTCCTTTCATTGCAAATAGATTTTCAGTAATAACAACTCTCATTTGGGGGGTATACATAACGTACCAGGCGTTTCTCTAAACATTCCTGTGTTAATTTGACCATCACCATCACCCTACGGTATAGATCTCCTTCTTCTCTCTTATAGGTAGGGAAACTGAGGCATACAGAGCAAGTAGTTTGCCTAAGTAATTGACCTGGAAAGTGCCTGAGCTGGGATTCAAAACCAGGCAGGCTGACTTTGGATCCCATATTCTATCTCTATATATCCAACCTCTTTACCTTTTCACTGAAGCCTCTTTTTTCCTTCTTAACTCAGCTTCCCCCTCAGCATAAAACACCTATTTTCTGCGATGTTACTAGACCTACCCCCATGCATTCATATGAAATACATATGAAATACATGTGAAAACATTAGGATAAAACATATTTCTACTCCACAGGATTTCCTGAATTTTTAAGCTAGTAACACGATTCTTTTGGAGAAGAGTATATCGCTCAGTATATCTCAAACTTATCTGTCCATGAAACCTTTTCTTTGACATTATTTGGTTGAGCTTCTTTAACATCTGGGGGAGCTACTGTTGGGTAGGATACAACTGGGGCACAGCTTTACCTAACTAGCAGCTGGACCTGAGCGGGCACTTCCTTCCCTTTTGCCTGGAGCCTGAGTTTTCTCCCACACTTCACGTCTCATGGAGACGCAGGCGTGGGGGTCCTCCTAGCTGCTTCCATTGCCGTGCTCCTTGATCTGCGTGGAATAAAACCCCTCCTCCTCTGCGGCTAATGACACTCATCCATGCCACGGTTGCTACTTCTCATTGCTTTTATTTGCTTAACCCCGGCCTCTTCCCTTCTCCACTGAAGACTTTGGCAATTGCAGAGCTATTTTCCTCTCCACCCCAATTCCTCCAATTGTCATGGGCAACATCCATGTAGATGAACCACCCAACAGCCAGACCTTGGAACTCCTTTTCTCTGTGACTACCCACGACCCTTACTCCCCTCAACCACCTACGCCCATGGTTACTGCCAAGAATGCTCCATCAATAAGATGTAAATTTCTGTATCCCACAATGACCTAAATGTCCCTCCTTTTCACTAACCTCCTTCTTTATAAATCTTCTGATTCGTTACCACGTTAAGACCACTATACTCTCAAACCCCCCTTTGCCACATGGCCACTGCCCCCTTTTCAATGCTTCCCTTTCTTCCCTGCCTGATCTAGATCCCACGGTGCACAACTGCACGTCCTTTGCTGGTATCCTCAACTCTCTCACCCTCTTGTCCTTTTGCTAGACCTTTGTAATTCTCCTTGGTCATCCTCTCATTCCTGTTATCCAAGGTTCTCTCCTCAGCCTAGTAGAGTCTACTGCTTGGATGAGAAGAGGGAGAAGATGTTTATCATTCCCTCCTTCCAAGCTGGGTTACTCTCCCGCCTTCTCTCCCAGTCTCAACAAGTAATAGTGGTTTGCCCTCCTCTCTCCTCTCCCTTCCTTCCAGGGTCATCAGGGAGCAACCTCCAGTATTTGTTGTGCCTTCGATGGAATCAGTTTCAGGAGGGAATGTTTCTAATACACTTCTTTCTATAATAAGAATATCACAGATTAGTATTTTCAGGCTTTCCCCCTTCCACAGCCTTCAACATCACTTTTCACTACAGTGGTCAATGTGTTGAGCCTGTCCCTTCCACAACCATCCATATTGCAGACCAATCTCTGTTACTCTTAACACCATTTGTGGCCAGCCAATTGAGGCTAAATTAGATTTCTCCCGATTTACTTAAAATTCCTGCTGTTTAGAAGAAAATTTGTGGTGTGCAGCCAGCATATCCAGCAGAAAAAATCCACATGTGTATATGGGGGTGGGGTGGGGGTAGGAGTGTGCTCTCATGGTTTACACCTTCTGGGTGCTAGACTCTTGACCCAGCAGAAGTCACGTAGGGTCCTCCCAGGCGGATGGCTGAATACAGCAGTGCCTGGATAGGTTCTTTACTCTGGGATTTTATAAAGATGATAAAAGGATTAGTTGAGCAAGTCTAATCCTTTATGATGGAAAGAGAACCAAGTACAAGTGTTTAGACAGAAATAATTACAGCAGCTGTTAATACAATGATGTTCTAGTATCAACAGGCAGGCCTTCCTCTGTAAAGAGCTACAGGTAACCCTGATCCAGTTGGACCAAGAAAGCATCTCTGACCCAGGCCTGGCCTCAGTTCCTTTCGCTGCTTCTACCTCTCCTCCGGTGGAGCTCCAGGTGCCTGCTCTATGCCCCCTTGTCCCACTGATTTTATTCTCAGTCATTACTTCTGTGGTTAATCACTGCTCACTTCATTCGGAGTCTTTATCAGTAATTTTTATTGCAGTTTTGCTTGTCTTTGATATAGTCTGTGGAAACTCTGGGTCCTGCTTTTCTTGCTACGTCTGGGGAAGGCTTTCGTTTGCTTGCTTGGTGTCACAGCCCCTCATGGCCCGAGTGCAGGGTCCTGAGCTCCCTGCCATGTGGGGCTGAAGTGGGTGGGCATTTATGCTCACTTGTTGAATAGAAGAGCTCTTTGAGCTGGAAGGTTAGAACAAACCCCTGTATCGCTCAGAGCCAGGGAAGACAGTGCTGAGCACTAGTGCTATAGTAGACAAGGTCTGTGCCTTGTCTGTCCCCTCTCCATCTGCCTGTCTGCCAGTACCTGCATCCCTCTCTGTGCCTGGAATCTTTCCCCTTCTCCCAGGTGCCACCGTCAGAGGGAGAGGCACTGGTGAGGTGGCCAGAAATTAACCACCCCGAGCACCCCTCAATCCATGAATCTTGGGTGTGTCTGTACAGATAGCCCAGCTTCCTCCCTGCTCCAGCAGGATATTTGTGGCGAGCATGTTCTGCGTCATTTCCCAGAGTTTCCCCTGGGATGAAGCTCCGGTCACCCACCAGGGTAGCTGGCTTAATTGCACTCTTTGTCGACCACCTCTCTTCTCTGTGTTATTTTCCCTGGTCCCCTACTGGGATTCCCAGCACATCCCAAATAAACTGTCTCACTCGAATTCTTGTCCCAGGGTCTGCTTCTGAACTGACCAAAATTAAAACAAGCATTACACATTGTTTGAGCAGCCTTAACTCAGGGCTGTTCTGTTTAACCTGTAACACTCTGCTGGAGCTAGACTGGCCAAGGACTTTGAATTTCTTTTCTTTTTTATTGTGATAAAATAGATATGACATAAAATGTACTATCCTGACCATTTTAAGTGTATAGTTCAGTGGCATAAAGTACTTTCACATTGTCTTGCGACCATCGCCACATTCATCTCCAGAGCTCTTTTCCTCTTATAAAACTGAGACTCTGTACCCATTAAAAATAACTCCCCATGATTCCTTCCCCCAAGCCCTACCAACTCCCCTTCTACTTTAAAAAAAATCTCCTCTTTCCCTCACTCCCCAGCCTCTGGTAACTACCATTCTACTCTCTGTTACTGATTTCAGCTTTAAAAAAATATTCCACTTATAAGTGAGATCACAGACATCAAAGATCTAACCTAAGTTCTCTATAAAGTAGCCCAAGAACGATTCTACCCAAGGAAGGGTTATATTTCTCTAGGGGTTTCAGGGCCTGTTTACCCCTCTTAAGTAGGGTTCTCAGGCCATGAAATATACAATCATTCCTGGAATAACAGTAGTGGGTTTAATTCTTAGGAGAAAAAGGGAGCCAGAAGATGATTTCCAGTGATACTGAGATTGTTAGAGGCTAGTAACAGTGTGAACTTTTTGAAATGTGGTTGATTAATGCATTATAGATTTAAAACAATTTATTGAATTAGATTCTGAGCGGCCTAAATGTAAATGTGTTCAGCATGATTAGAGCAGCTGCTTAGAGGTCCAGAGGAATGCACTCAAATGCTTCTTGCTAATAGAGAAAGTCCTCAAATGCAATACATTCATGCATTCATTCATTTAAATATTCTGCCAAAAACATTATTGGACACTTACCACGAGGAACATACTGTGTTAAGAATTGGAAACATAGAGGTGAAATTTGAGATTCCCTCCCCTCAAGGAGCTCAACATCAAATATAATACACAATGTCAGCAATTACAGTTGAGAATAGAAATACATCTTTCTATTCTCAAGACCAAAGCATGATCCCTAATCAGATTGGGTATTTAGGTAGGGTTTTCTTGAGCTGTGATGCCCAAGCTCAGTCTTGGGAGATGATGGGGGAAGAGAAGGCAGACACCCTGGGAAGAGGTATCATGAGGAAGAAAAGCCTGCAGGCGGCTGATTGTAAAGTGTGCAAGGACTTCTTTAGGGCTGGACCCTAAGGTATCTACAGTGGTGTCACTTGAAAGGCAGGGCTGGAGAATTGCCCGAATAGGTTAGCATGAGATACCAAGGCATTTGCTTTTATGTATGTGGTAATTAATGGGGAGTCAGAGAAAAGTTTTTAAACACAAGAATAATGTAGAGTTTGATAAAACATCTCCTGCTCTAGTGTGATGCTTTTTCATGTTTTAAGCTTGTTCGCAAGGATGGGTATAGTGACAAAGGAATAAGTCTTCTCTCCATCACAGGAAGAACTCGATTGCCCATGTGATATAAAGCATATTGTTCTAAAGAAAGGCAAATTCCTGTCTCTATCAATCCTTTATCTTGTTCTTTCCACTTGAGTGACAGACGAGCCAACCTCAGTGCCCTTGCTGTTCCTTCCTGCTAGGATATTCTTCCCTCAGCTTTGTCAGGGCAAGTGTTCCCCATTTATTCAGATCTTCTCTCACAAGGCCTTTGCTTAACCAGCACCCTCCTCCCCAGCTCTCTAAGCTGCTGTCCTGCTTCATTTTCCTCATTGCACTTGCCACCACCCGATACACATCTATGTGCTCATCAGGTTGCTTTTGCAGTCTCCCCCGCCAGGATGCAAGCTCCATGTGGGTGCGTGGGAGTTTTGTATTTGTCACTGCTCTCCCTTCACACCTCTAACAGTGCCTGATGCTGTTCAATATCTGTTGCATAAATAAATGAATGAAACCTAAGTTCTTCTCAAGCCCAGAGACACGTAACTGACAGAATGGGTCTGGAAATTATGGCAAAATGTGTTGTCATAATTTCATGACTGTTCTTAGGATTAAGCTGGCTTGATACTGTTACGTTCACAAAAAATCGCTAGCAATTCCATAGTAAACCCATTTTTCATGAACACACACCCTTTGCTTGGTCTTGTGCACTGGTTACAATAAGCATAATTAAAGCAATAAATAAAAGTGTCACTAATCACACAGGACCCAGAATTCACTGCTAAGGAGTTTCATAGGTTCTGACTCCTGTTTTGCCAAATTCACACTTAAATGGGGAAAGGAAAGTGCTCACAAATAATGAATAAGTGGATGCGTGTTCATTGGCTACCGTCCTCCGTAATTCAAGGCCATAGCTTCTCTGAGGTACAAGTCCTTCTGCTCCAGGTACCTGAAGGTGATGCTCACAATGTTGTTTCTAGAGACCAGAGCTGTTTGCTCTCTTTTGTATGGTTCACTTGTAGCCGTAGAACTGGTTCATCTCCTGTGTGTTGGTATCTACAGTGGGTGTTGGGGGACAACTTTCCACAGAACTCTCACATTTCTGCACATCTTGCAAATAGAGGCATTGACAGTCTTTTGTCCTGAACTCTTTCCGAGCAAATTTGTATAGCAAATGACCTTGGAAGATAAAGATAATGTCTCTTTTGGAAGCAAAGTTGAGCAAGTTTGCTTGCACCTCATTATAAAAGGTGGGGTTTCCTAATCTCTGGTTCCTCTTCTATAATGCAACCTACTGTGAGCTCAGGTGTTACCTGGTCAGTCCTCTTTTGTGTCTTTCTGGAGGAAATGAGATTTAAGGAACTGGTACATAAAATGTTGGTCCTATAGCCATGACTATTGCTGTCCTTGCCTCTGACCCAGAAGTCTTAGGTCTTTTGCCACCATCCATGAAACTGTAGCAGGTTAACTTGTATACTTGCAAAGAGTGTAAAACCTCTCACCTTTATAGTCTTGACAATTGGCATTTGGTACATTGTTGTTGATTAGGCAGAATATGTATGATTATATATAATAAAGATGGTGACCAGGATGATGAATATCTGAAAACCACATCTCAGGAGGAGCATTTGAAGGGCTCCAAAGAGTTCAGGCTAGAGAACAAAAGGCTAAGAGGGAGTAACAATGGTTGTCTACTCTGGGAAGAGCATTACAGAAGAAAGAATGCCCTTTGCCTGGGCTGCTACAACACACACAGGTCAAACCAATATCAGGAAGACGTCTGATATCAAAGCGAGTTTTAGCCAAAGGGTAAGGAGAAACTCTTACCCACATAGAGCTGCAATTAATGTATATGAACAAATTAGATTTATAATAAAGATCTAAATTCTTTGGCTTAGGCTTGAATTAGGCATGCCTAGTCAGTAATGAAATGGGTTTCCTGAATGGGTCTTGTGCTCATGGATACGGAAGGTATTTAAACACATCTCTGGGACCATGTATAAAGAGCCCACTCTCCTTCTAGGTGAGATATTGTTTCAGATGATATCTTAAATTTCTTGAACAACCTCACATTCTAGAATTTTTTAGTTATTTCCTGTTGATGAATCCCTTCTAGACCAAAGGCCCAAAGGAATTAGAATACAGTTTTCTATGTGGACATGCTGGAGGTTTAAGCCATTATATATATATATACTTCTTTCCATACTATTCTGCTGATATCTCATAAAAACAGAACGTCAGTCTAGAAAGGAAGTGGAAACATAGGAAATTTGAGACACATGCCAAGTGATACTGTCTGCTTCACTATTTACTCATTTATTCACTGCACAGTTACTTAGCATCTACTGTGTACTAGACCTTGTGGTGGGTGTGGAGAACATGGGAAAAAGCAAAACACAGCCCTTTGTCTTTGAGGATTGCACATCTAGTTGTGGACACTGATAAGTAACTCAACAATTAAAGCATGTTTTTGGTAGTAATAAGACAATTGTAAACCCAGAGTCTGCAGGGGAAGTATACCAAGCAGACTTAGGGACAGAAAGAGAGTTACGGAGTTTCCCAGAAGAGACTACAGCAGGTCCTTGAATAACACCGTTTTGTTCAATGTTGCTTCATTCTAGCACAGATGAGATGCTGTAGGTTTATATCAATTATAAACCTTGTTTATATCAATTAGCCTTTGGTAAATTGGCTTTGTTATATATCATTTCACTGCAGTTCCAAGAACCTGTCAACAATGTTAAGTGAGGACTTACTGTACATGGGAGCTGAATCTTGAGGGACAAAGAGGAAATATAAAATTGCTCAATTTTAAGTGAGGTTAGGGTATAATCTGCAGAAGAAAAAGCATGTTCTAAGGCACAGGGCAAGGTGTGAAATAGTCTAGTGTGTCCTGGGAACTAAAATAGTATGGTCTGTCCAAAGCCAAGGGTGCATGTGGAAGAATGAATAGGCTGGAGAGTTAAGTAAGAACCAGGTCACAAAAGGCCTGTGGGACAGAAATTAGTGACACAGACAGACACAGCTAGAATTTTCTTTCACAAGGTGACTGACTTCAATGAGTAGGATGAATTGGAGGAAGTAAAGACATAGGGGCAGGAAATCAGTGAGGAGGTGGCTGCAGTAATTCAGAAGAGATGTTGAAGGTTGACAAACTGTGATTAGGGTAGACTCTGGGTTATGGGCATAGAAGTCTCCTGGATTTGCCTTAGAAACTCTTTATGTGCCAGGAAGAATTCCAGGGTGGGACTCCGTGACACCATGAGTGGGGGCTGGTCCCACGTGTGGAAGCATCAGTGGCATCAGGTAAACCAGGCTATGAGGGCAGGGTCATCTCCTCCCACACTCATTAGTCTGGGCTTTTCCAGTTCCTCTGAAAAGCATTATGGGTGCTGGGTGCATCCTCCAGTGTCTATGGAGCACATTTGAAGACAGTGCGGAAATACTTCTGAAAGGGAAAGGGCTTGGTTGCTAGGAAACCAATGGTCGATATTAACCACACCTACAGGGCAGCTCCAAAGTCCTTTCTCTTTAGAAAGGAATTTCTAATTCCTCCCTTCATCTGCCACAGCCTACATATTTAATTTTCTATTGGGGTGCAGCAGCCATCTGGCCCACTAACAAAGGGTTTCTAACTGATTATGCAAACTGTTCAGAGCTAAAACTTGGCCAGATGTGAGTTTTTCTTTCCTTCACTCTCCTCTGAAATCAGAAAAGAAATTGGGAAGGCGTTTTCCTTTTGTTCTTTGGGGCTAAGAACAAATAACATTGTGGCAGTCCCTTTTAAGGTTTTCACATGCATTTCTTTTTCTAAATGATTTTTATTGAATATCCACAACTTCAAGCAAAGATCTGGGCTAGGCATGGAGGTGGATAAGAGATAGATGTGAAAATTTCCATTTAATAGGTCATGATCAGATTGGAGAAAGAAGATGTCAGGCAGAATGTGGTTGATAAGGGTCGGGATATGCTGGTCTTCGTGCTGTGGTCTAGCACCTAACATAACTGCACAGGGCCTGGTCCATGGTAGGTGCTCAATGCAGATTTGGAGCAGAAAATAAAGCTTGAATCAGAACTCACAGTGCCTAATCTTTCTTTGCACACGTCATGGGTACCTAGCAAAATGAACAGATTGCCAAAGCAATTCAACCTCAGCCCAATGACATGAGCCGAAGAACGAAACAGAAGCTCAGGAGGGCAGTCGTGTTGGGGGACCACCACAGTGAGGTTCCTAGTTGGGGTTTTACTCCAAGAGCTGTGACCATGAAGTCAACTAAATCTTGAGAATTGTTCCAAGATGAATTGTGTCCCCCATTCTACCCTATCTCTGCTCTTTAATTAATACGTTGAAGCCCTAACCCCTAGTATCCCATAATGTGACCTTATTTTGAGATAAGGTCTTTAAAGAAGTGATTCAGTTAAAATGATGCCATTTCAGTCTGACTGGTGTCCTTGTAAGAACAGGAAGAGGCCTCAGAGATGCTCGTGCACAGAGGAAAGGCCACGTGAAGACACAGCAAGACAACGGCCTCTGCAAACCAAGGAAAGAGTCTTCACAAGACACCAACCCTGAGAGCATCTTGATCCTGGACTTCTAGCTTCCAGAATGATGAGGAAATAAATATGTGCTGTTTAAGACACCTAGACTATGGAATTTAGTACAGCAGCCTTAGCAACTAATGTAAGAATTCTTACACAGACCACCCAAATCTAGGGAGAAGCAAACTTAACCTTATACTGTTATTCTTCTATTGGAACTTAGAATTTAGTGGAAATAGCTGCTAGGATAAGACTGGTCAGTCATGAGAAATATAGGAATCAGGGAGAGCAATGGGCTCTATGAAACAAAACTCCAGGGCTCCATGCCAGATCAGATCAATGAAGCAAAGGCATGTCCTACCTTCCTGGGACAGCTTATCCCTGCTCCCTTTCAAGTAAGGAAACACAGGAAGAAGATGTTTACATGATCTCTGAAGTGTAAGCAGCCACCTGGAATTCTGAAAATGATTCATCGAAGTTTGCAGATAGGGGGGGAACTCCCTCTCTCCCTAACCCAGACCCTAATCCCTGCCCATCAGCATCCAAGGCCTCAGGCTGCTGAAAAGACACCAACAGGAACATTTGGTAGTGATTCTCAGTGGATGCCTTCGAGTAAAAAATTAAAAGTCACTAGTAAAATATCAGAGCAAAGAGAAGTTCTGTCCAGAGTTAGTTAGTAAGAGCAGATTAAACAAACAAACAAGCAATAAATAAAAGACTGTGGCAACTACACAAACTACAGAAAAAATAAAGAGAAAGAAAAATGCATGAAAAATATAGGCAGAGAACTAGGTCTAGAAAAGTAACCCAAGGAACAGGCGGCAATTCCCCAACAGTATTTCTAGTTATTGAGCCATCTAATAATAGTATGAATTCAATAAAAAGCAGTGCTCAAAGATGAGATGATAAAGCAATCGAACATGATGAAAAGGGACATTGCAGTCCTAAGGAAGAAAAATGGTTGAATAAAATATTTTCATTACAGACCTAAAAAGTAAAATTTTAAAAAGTAAGGAAGGGAAGAGACATCACTGAAAATTCAATTACTGAAAATGTGAAAAGACTTGAAACTAACACAGTAGAGGCAGATTACAAAGGGCAGAGAAAGTGATCAGATAGGTGCTATTAGCTCGGGAGGGCGGAAAAAGATAAATCTCACATTTATTCATATTCACTTAACAAATATTGTGGACACATCTATGTGGACAGTCCCTATCTTCCCTGCCTTTACAGACAATAAATAAGTAAATAAGTCAGGATGTCAGATGTTGATAGGTGCTAGGGAGACACAGAAAGCAGGGTCAAAGGGATGGTAAGTATGGTACTGGAGGTGTTGATATTTTATTAAGGATGGTTAGAGAAGGTCTCTGGGATATGGTGACCCTGGAGGTGAGACCTGAATGAAGCGTGGAAGCCAGCTCCAACGATATTTAGAGGAAGGGCGTTCCAGGGAGAGGAAACACAGCATAAAGGCCACGAGTTGAGAACATGCCTGATATGTTTGGGGAGCAGCAAAGGGCTGGTAGGAGTGGAATAAAGTCATCAATGGTGAGGATGCTAGGAGATGAGGCCAGAGAAGTCAGATTTGCATTGCCTTATAGGCCATCAGAGAGGTTTGGGCATATATTCTGTAGATTGTTTGGAGTAGAGGAGGGACAGAATCCTTCTGGCTGATTTGTTGAGAATAGCCTATTGCAGAGTGAGGGTAGAATCAGGGAGACTGGCTCAGAGGCTCTCAGTGTTGAAGCAAGAGATGATGCTGGATTAGATCAGAGTAGAGGTGGAGACTGAAAAAGTGCTCAGATTCTGACTATATCAAGGTAGAGATAATAGGATTTTCAGAAGGATCAGATATGGGGCATGGAAACAAGAGAGGAACCAAGGAGAACTCCAAGGCTTTCGGTCTGAACATCTGGAAGGACACAGTTCCCATCTATGAGATTGAAGGACTGGGATAGAGCAGATTTGCAGTGGGAACCAGAGTTTGGTTTTGGATGTGTTCAGTTTGTCTCTTAATTCAAGAGGAGATACAAGGAGGTGGTTGGGTGTACAGTTCTGGAATTCCAAGAAGAGATCTGGCTTAAAGAAATAAATGTGTGAGTTGTCAGTGCATAGGCAAAGTCCTTGAGATGGAGCACACAACAAATAGAACAGAAAAATTATTCAGGGATATAATGAAATAAAAAGTCCATGACTCTGCAGATTAGGGGAACTTGCTCTGCTTGAAGAAAATTGGATGCAAAGCACCAAAGCAGAAAGTATGCAATGCACAGACATATCCTGGCTCAGCTCAAGGATAAAGAATGAGCTTCTCAGGCATCCAGGAAGACTTAGTAAGTCACAGAGGAAGGAGACAGAAGGCTGACCACAGCGTTATTCAATAGTTGAAGGTAACAGACCAGTGTCTACATTTTCTGGAGGAAAATGTGATTCAAGACTATCAGATATAACCAAGATGTTGTTCAAGAACAGGGCAACAGGCAGATATTCTTAAATAACTCACATAACTCAGGAAATATTGCACCCCTGAGCTCTTACTGGAAAAAAATTAATTGAAAATGAAATCAACGCACTTAAGAGATGAATCGAAGTATAGAACTCAGGAATGGAGGTTGCGGTGAAAGTGAGCATTGAGTCAATTTCCATACAGATCTCACACTAAATAATGGTGGGAATTATTCTTACAAAGCAGGATGCAAATGCTACAAACACTGACAGTGTAAAAATGATGCTCTAACTAACAAAAATCAGGAGATGGTGGGAGGGGTGGTGGGAGGAAGTGTGAGTGCTAATGCTCCATCGTTCATGGGAGTCAATCAATGCTGCCTAAAATTGAAACTTGTAGTTTAAAAACACCTAATGCCTCTAATTAGCATCTTCATAATTTTATTTCTTAACATCACAGCATTTTAAAAATCTAGTATGGTAAGTATTCATTTCAAGTTGAGCAATTCCTCCTATTTCATTTTAATTTCTTTGGGTAAATTCAAATAAAATTGAGCACTTTTAATGAAAAATAGTGCTTATGGGATGATTTTATTTTTAGAAAACCATGTATTTATCTATCTATGTTTCTATAGCAAGAAACATATGGAACGATATTCACCTAGAATATTGATGGTTCATTTTGGGTTGGATTAATTGGATGCAAAATTTTAATTTGTTTTTTGTATTTTTCAGCATTGTTTGAATTCACAATGAGCACATATTATTTTTACAAAAAAATAATAGCATGTTTTAAGAAAAAAAATAGTATCCTTGAGAGACTCTTGCAAAAGACTGATAGAATGAATAAGAAAGACTTCTACGGGATTGGTCGGTAGGAGAGATTTCTTGGAAGAGGGGCTTTAAAGAGAGAGCACTAACCAATGGGAAAGAGCTGGATTGGCATAAGGAAAGGAAAATTTATGAAGCTGTGGAATCATATAAAAGAAACATGAACACAGGTATCTTTTATTCAGAGAATAATAAAAGCTTTCTTTATGTTCATTGCCTGTTACGTGTTAGAATATAAATGTCTGGCTCTTACAAGGTAAAGGTTATTATCTCCATGTGTGGTAAAGGGCTAGCTCAGAAGACTTAGGGTGTTCACATCCTGCACAGTCCAAAGAAAGGACTGATCCTCAGCTGGCTCCTGGGAGCTAATCTCTGAATCCTTGGAATATCCTGCCTAGTAAGAGTGCTTTTGTTGTACCTGACCCTTGGCCCTATCAGATAGTTTAGGTAGCTTATGTTAGCAATGTATTTATGGTAAAACCTGGCTTTGTTCTCCTGGACTTATCCTGTATCAGGATAGGCCCGGGGGGTTGATCTCGGGGGGGTTCTGAAGGCTGAATAAAGGTCAGTCACATGAGCACCCCATGACTAATGTTAACCTACTTGACTGACCCCCGATAAAATACCTGGACACCGACTTGGCTCAGCTTCTTTGGTTGGCGATCGTTTGTACATGCTGTCCCACATCATTGCTGGGAGATTTAAGTGCTAGGCGTGGGATTCCTGAGTCAAGCCTGATGTCTGCCCAGTGTCCTCACACTGAGTTATACCCCAAAAGAGATCACTGGCACATGTGCCCAGTCTAGAGAACAAAGGGAGAGCACAGGTCTGACACGGGGTGAGTTATCTTCATTTGAACGTTCCATACTATGAATGCTGGGAAATGCCCCCTGGATTGTGTCATTAAATACACTAGGCTGCAAACTGTTCTCTCAAGACCAGTCCTCATGCTTTGTGGAAGGCAAATGAAGAGCGGCCTATTGACTGTAATTCCTAACTAGCCCATTAATAAATCCTATACTAGCTTGACAACCTGAGTCAGGTAAAATCCCCCATGAGATGGCCTATTCACAAGAGGAGAGGAAAGACTCCTGGAAGTTAAGCAACTTGCCTGGGATCACAAGAGAACAAGTTGCCCTGAGCTAGATACAATGTACCGATGATTCCTACTTTAGAGCTTTTTCAACTGGAATACAACGAATTCCAGAGTAAAAACCAAGGCTTGCCAACTAGGGGCATGTGCAATTGTGTCCCCATTAGGCGTTTTCAGGGTATCTGGGAAATGGAAATATTCCACTCACAAACACAACTACCAAAAGTTTAAAAAATTTGACTTCATGGAATCTGAAAAGAACGGCCATCTGGACAGTGACCTCTGAACTGCGCTGACTGAGTCTGTGGGAGGCACCACCTGGAGACCACAGGACAGCATCCTCATAATTTCTCTCTGTTCAGGGGATGAAGGGAGAAGCAAAGCTGCCTGTTATTTGGGAATTCCCTTATTTGGAAGATTTTGACTAGATCTTGATGTTAATTGTTTCTAGGGCCTAATGTATTATACGTAACGTTTGCTTTGTAATGACCACCAGATGCTTTTGCAATGCCAATGAGGGATGTGTAGTGACTCCCAGATTCCAGGTAGAAGCTGTGGGAGCCAGCATGCTGCCAGCCAAATGGGTGCTCTGTGCAAACTGAGCACTCCCCAGGACCTCAGCACAGTGGGGCAGGTCCGCCACTCTTGTGTTCACATTGGGCTTGGTGGCAATAAGAGAGTACTCAGATGACAATGACCCAGCAGGAACTGAATGGAGCATGCTTGTTGAATTCAAAAAGGATGGCATAGTTGGAATGCATCTTAGAGTCCAGATATGCCCACCTTTAATGAGAATGAGAATCTCCTTATTATTTAAAAAATAATTTTCATTTTTTTTCACTTCATTATTAAAGTTATATCTCTGCAGAAAAATTAAGAAGTATAGATAAGCAAAAAGGAAAGAAGAAAGAAGGAAATAAAAGAAACACAGAAAGAAAGAAGAGTAGAGTAAAAAAAAAAAAAAAAGAAAAGAGATCGATTTGCCTAAATCTGGTTTGGCACGAACAAGTTTGCCCATGAATCATTTACTAATTCACACATTTGTCTAAAATTCAGTATCATTTGCATCTTCTTGGCTCTCACTCTTTGTTCTTCTATCTTTTTGGCATTTAAGTAACAAAAACATAGTCTAAGTGTAATGTTGACTGATTTTTATATATCTAATTACAATGTTGTGATGTTTTATAAATAATAAGAAGCATCTGAATGAGAAATAATTTATCAAACTACTTGTAGGTATTTAGAGAACTGGTCTTTAGAAACATTGGTTTTAGCTAAAGTGGTTGTTACAAAAGCCCATTACTAGGAGTGACCAAACTCCGTATTTCATCTCTGTCTGTTCAGTCTTTTTGACATGAGTTTACTCATGTCACTCTAGAGTATATGTGTATACACACACACACACACACACACACACACACACACACAAGCACAAACACAAATACATGCACACAAAATGTGTATGCCATTAGACATATTAAATGTATCTTATATACATATTTTGTACAGCTATATTTAAACAAAAACAAGATTTTAATTTAGAACCTACTCCATTAATGGAAACTATATGTCACTAGAAATTCTACGATAACATTACATTAAATACCAGAGTAATATTTGTGTCCTGTTAGATAAGTTACTGTTAGATATCGCTCTTACAAACACTGTACTCTATTGCTTGCTCTCCTGTTTGCCCTTCACATTACATCTCAAGCATCTCGGAATGACTGTATGCATTGGTGATTCTTTTGGACAGTTACATAGTAGTCTACGGAGTGGAGGTGCCATAATCTTTTAAAACTATTCTTTATTGCTTGAGGCTACCCTGTGTGTAATCCTCAGATTAAATTCCTAGACGTAGTATTACTGTTTTCAAAGCTTTTGGTACATATATATTCCCAAGTTTGTCTCCCGAAATATTGTGCCAATTTTTATATTTCCACCAGTGGTATATGATAATGACAATTTCTCTGCAATTGCCCACCTTTTAATTCCCAAAACAATACATGCTCATATTAAAAACGAACAGAAACCAAAACAACGAGTCAATATATAGAGATTTACAGAGAGAAAAAGGACAGAGGCCGCTTCCTCCTCTGCATCTCTTCCCCTGACTCCCCCACCCTGCTTCTTTACCAAGAGGGACCTGGGGTGAAACGTGGTGGGCTGCTTCAGAACATGCTCTTATACATTCACATTGTATGTACTTGATCACAAATGGAATCAGACATATATACACTCTGTTGCT
Source organism: Miniopterus schreibersii (assembly GCF_964146895.1). NCBI lineage: Eukaryota > Metazoa > Chordata > Mammalia > Chiroptera > Miniopteridae > Miniopterus > Miniopterus schreibersii. Next base: position 8,114,589 of record NC_138101.1, on the reverse strand, counting down.
TGCTTTCCCTTCTCAACTAACAATATATTGCAAACATTTCCCCATGATAGTATGTACAGATGATTCATTGAACAGTTGCATGGTATCCCACAGAACGGGTGTGCCACAATCTTTTAAAAAGATTCCTTATTATTTTTTTAATATTATTTTTTAAAATTTATCTTTACTGTGGAAAGTATTACAGGTGTCCTGTTTCCCCCCCCAATTGACCCCCTCCACCTCGCTCCCACCCCCTCCCCAGGCCTTCACCCTGTTATTGACTGTGTCCATGGGTTATGCATATATGCATATAACTTCTTTGGTTAATCTCCTCCCACCCTCCACCCCCCTTCCTCTTTCCTCTTTCCTCTGAAATATGATTGTCTGTTACATGCATCAGTGTCTCTGGATCTATTTAGTTTGTCGGATTCTTTTGTTCATTAGCTTCTTCTTAAAGAAGACCCTTCAGCATTTCCTGTAGTGATGATCTGGTGATGATGAACTCCTTTGGCTTTTTCTTATCTGTGAAGCTCTTTATCTGACCTTCAGTTCTAGATGATAGCTTTGCTGGGTAGAGCAATCTTGGTTGTAGTTCCATGTTTTTCATCACTTTGAATATTTCTTACCACTCCCTTCTGGCCTGCAAGGTTTCTGTTGAGAAGTCAGCTGACAGTCGTATGGATGATCCCTTATAGGTAACTAACTGTTTTTCTCTTGCTACTTTTAAGATTAAGATTCTCTCTTTGTCTTTAACCTTTGGCATTTTAATGATGATGTGTCTTGCTGTGGGCCTCTTTGGGTTCCTCTTGTTTGGGACCCTCTGTGCTTCCTGGACTTGTAAGTCTACTTCTTTCCCCAGGTAGGGGAAGTTTTCTGTCATTTTTTCAAATAGGTTTTCAATTTCTTGGTCTCTTTCCTCTCCTACTGGCACCCCAATAATATGAATGTTGGGCCTCTTGAAGTTGTCCCAGAGGCTCCTTATACATCTTCATGTTCCTGGATTCTTTTTTCTTTTTGTTCTTCTGGTTGGGTGTTTTTTATTTTCTCATGTTCCAAATTGCTGATTTGATTCTCAGCATCCTCTGCTCTACTGTTGATTCCCTGTAACTTATTCTTCATTTAAGTTTATGTAGCTTTCATTTCAAATTGGTACTTTATTATGTCATCAATTTTCTCAGTTGTTTTCGTAAAACTCTTACTAATATGGTTGAGCATCCTTATAAACAAAATTCTGAACTCTGTATCTGTTAGCTTGCTTGGATCTATTTCATTTAGTTCCTCTTCTAGAGATTTCTTCTTTTGTTTCCTTTGGGACATGTTTCTTTGCCGCCATATTTTGGCTGCTTCCAGGTGCTTGTTTCTATGTATTAGGTAGAGCTGCTATGTCTCCTGGAATTTGTAGAGTGGCTTTGTGTAGTAGGTGTCCTGTAGTGTCCAGTGGCACACCTCCCTAGTCACCTGAGCTGGGCCTTCTAGGTGCTCCCCTGTGTGGGCTGTGTTCACTGTCCTGTTGTAGTTGAGCCTTGGTTGCTGTTGGCGTCGCTGGGAAGAATTGATCCCCAGGCCAATCGGCTGTGAGGACCAGCTGCAACTACAGGCAAAGAGCTGCTGTGCTGGAGACCCCCTATGGAGCAGGATTTACTTCAGTACTTCAGTGGAGCTTTGGTGTTCACCAAGTGCGCCCCTTGAGTGTGTCACTCATGGATGTGTTGGGGTTGTAATCCAGCGTGGTCGAGTCTGAGCACCAGGTACACTGTCTCTGGGGCCTCCCGGGAGGTGCAAAGTCAACCTGTGCCAGTGCCTTGCCCAGGGCCACCCAGCATGAGCTACACAGCAAACCGTAGTTGGCTTCTCCTTGTGCTGGGCTTGGAGGTGCCCAGGAGAGGCCCAGCTATGAGCCAGTGCAGCTGCCGCTAGTGCCAGGCCTGGGGCCGCTTATCAAGCCGTATGGGGCAGCTGCTGCTTGTTTGAGAGATTTAGGAAAGTCCTAAGCATGAGCCACGTGCACAGAAAAGCCCCTGGAAATGGCCCGGATGAGCTGCAGGTGGGGAGGGGCGGGGCCCCCGGGAGTCACGGGGCGGGGCCAAAGGTGTGAGTCAGGTGCTGGCGACTCAAACATGGCGCCTGCTGCCTGCTGTGTGCGGGGAGGACTCGCCAAAGGAGCCATGGCCTCCGCCGGCCCTTCTGCCCGGGAGGAAGCCGCCCTCCGCCTGTCGCCCGGATCTCAGGCAGGTTAGTTCCTCCCCGAGTGTCCCAGGTCCTTTCAGGCTGCTGCCCGGCGCTGGGCTCAGAGGGAGCGTCCGAGTGAGTCCGTGCCGGGCCCTTTAAGAAGAGCTACTGGGGCTCCCGCAGCCTCCGCAACCCTCAGGGACAGTTCCGTCTGGTTTCACAGCCTGGAGTTGTGGGGACCTCTCTTCCGGCCCTGGAGCCCTGGGCTAGGGCCTGCTGTGGGGCTGGGACCCCTCACTCCTCTGGGAAACCTCCGCTGCCAAGATGCCCTCCCGGGTTTATCCTGCAGCACTGGGTGTGGGACCGCAGCCGCATCTCCTGGTTTCAGCCCCGATCCGCCCTCGTCTCTGCCCCTCCTATGGGTGTTGGTGCTGCTTCAGGTCCCTGGTTGTGGGGCTTCTGTTCAGCCAGATCTCAGGAGGCTCTGAGTGATGGTGGTTTTGTATTTTAGTTGTAATTCTGATATGGTTGCGGGAGGTGGAGGGTAAAGCTGCTACCTGCGCCACCATCTTGTTTCCTCCAAAATGATTCCTTATTAATAGACACTGAGCTTTCATATATTCACTATTTCTAACATTTGAAATTGGCCAGTTTGATAAATGAGAAAACTTATTTTTATCTTAATACACATGTCCTTGATTTTCAAGTTCGATAAACATTTCTCATATACTTATTGACCATTTGTATTTCTCTTGCAAAGTGTCAGGTCACAGGTTGAGGCAGACATTTCTAATAATGTGCCAGATAGCATTTCCTAGGTCTCTTGCTTCTAAGCTGGGCTGATGGCTCTCTCTTGCCAATTGCATGTGGGTGGAGGAAATGGGTATCATTTCCAGGGTGAAGGTTAAGAATGGGTGTACCCTGAAACACATGGAGCAGCATGTTGTAAGGGTCCTGGGTCCCTGAATGACTGCATGGATCAGAGGACCCCTGTTGAATCACATCTGATTGTGATAAGAGTGAGGAATAAATGAACACAATATTAAGCCACTGAGGTGGGGCTGGATTATTATAGATACTAAGATTACTCACCCTGAAACACATATGTAGAAGCTTTGGGAAAAAAATCTTTAAAAGTTATTCCTGGCCCTCAAAAGAGTAGTAGTTTGTTTGTTTGTTTTTTCTTTTTTAGTATTTAAGAATAAACATGCTTAAATAGCCTCAGGGCATTTTCCCTGCTGGGAACATTTCTCCCACACAGCTGGCTGGTTCCTTTTCATCTCTCAGGTCTCAGTTTAATCATCGCTACCTCAGAGAGGCCTCCCCTGATCACCAATCTAATAAAACAGACTCCCCATTCCTTAGTCTCATTCATAGAGGGATGACTTTCTTCATAGCACTTCCAGAAATTTTTATTTCTCCATCACCTATGTGTTCATTTTTGTCTCTTGCTCTCTGTGATAAGTCCCTGAAGGAAAGGCTGGTGACTGGATCGCTGTTCTCTGTACACTGAGCACTTGGCAGAGGGCCTGAGATTCAATGGGATCTCAGCAACCATTTGTTGAGAAATGAGTGATTCTCATTTTCTACGTACATTTGAAAATAGCACTGCATGTAGGCACAGGTCCCCAGACAATGCTTGGTATACAGATGGATTTATTAATTTCTAATAATAATTCCATGGCTTCCAGGAATTGGGGACCCATGTTTAAAGCCATATGGATATGATCAGACAAATTCATTGAGCAAATGGCAAAACTGAAACCCAGAGAGAAATGACTTGTCCGTGGTCACCAAGAGAGTGATTGCTTAACCAGGACTAGAATCTAATTCTTTAATACCAACAGTGATACAGTGCAGTGGTTGAAATGCACTTTATAGACACTTGATTTCCAGCCCCAGCTTTGTCATTTACTTGTCATGTGGCCCTTGGTAACTTGTCTAAGTCTCCCTTTGTAAAATGGGGACAGTAATGCCTCAGGGTCATTGGGTTTAAATAGGTCATGGTGTCATGTTATAATTAAAGTGTTCCTCCTTGAATAAGTGGTCAATAAACAATTATGATGACTATAATGTTTGTGTTGAAAGAACATTACTCATCAGTCATTTATCTCCTCACTCATTTATTGACCCACTTTTGTTTTACTGCCAGATCCTTACTGGGTGCTAGAACATCAAAATGTGTAAGATGTTATCTCTGCCCTTGAGAGTGTCTGGGCCCAGTGGCCTGAGAAAGACTCATGAGCAGATGGTTTAATGAAGCCAGATGGATGCTGTATACAAGTGTGTACACAGGCAGTGCTGGGCTCTGCCTAAGGGACTGTAGGGCAGAGGGACCTTTCCTGCTCTAGACAGTGGGTGCTTGTATCTCTACAAATGCAGTTTCCTAGGTGGATAATGTAAGTACAGGAGCATACAAGGCCCAGAGATGGACCAGTGTTGTGTTCTAAGGGCAGGTGGCACTTTGGTGTCTGTGGATACCCCCCTGGAAACACACATACATATAATATAGTCTCTCTTCATATCACTGCTGCAGCGGAGGGTTCTCAGATCTGAACGTGCTTCAGAATCACCTGGAAGGCTTATTGAAACATAGATGCTGGGCCCCAGCCCCAGAGTTTCTGATTCAGTAGGTCAGGGATGGGGCCCAAGAATTAGCACTTCTAATAATTCCCTGGCCATGTTGCTGCTGCTTATCAAGAAATCACACTTTGAGAACCACTGGTCCACTACAATGGCCCTCATCCTGGCTGCACATTAAAGTAGCCTGGGAAATTATAAAAAAGCAATGCTAGAACCCCATCTCCCAGATATTTTGTTTCATTTGATCTAGGTTGGAGCTCAGATGTGGGTGTTTTTAAAAAGCTTTCTAAGTGATACTAACACACCTCAGTATCATCATTCTACCAGCTCATTGCTTGTCTTCTTCCAGGGGACACAGCAAGACAAGATTGGAGCCATTGCATAATGTGTGCTCAACTCATCACTTGATTAGTTCACCAAAACATCCACCTTCCTTCATACTACTGGCCAATATGTGCAAAGAATAATGCATTTTTATAAAGTGAAGCTCTGTAATCTCAGGCACATCATATCTCCATGTCACATCTCAGGAGAGGAAAATATTAAGTTCACCTGAATGAATCTGAGAGGGCTGGGACCTCCCATTGCAGTGAGGTATCAGGTCCTAGAACCCTGGGTAACATTTCTTAAATCTCTCCTTACAAAGATCAGGAAGGGTCTACAAACTGGAGTGGGGTGGAAAGTGGGATGAAGGAAACTAAGTGCTGCCTGACTCTCTGCTCTTCTTTCTCCTGAATTGTAAAACAGGAAAATGTCAGTTAGCAGTTCTGGAATTTCTGGATTCTAGATCGACTTTCTAATCATGAATGTAGCTATTGCTCCTTGAGATCCCACCATGTACTGATGCCTTGTAGTAGGGCTTGTGTGTACATTCCTTCATCTAACCTCAACACTCTTAAGATATTCTCCTCTTTTTTGTCACAGATAAGAAACTGAGAATCAGGGAAAGTATTTTCTAAAGAGTAGCAGCTGCTGAGCTGAGATTCCATCACAGTGCTGATCTCTACCTCGATGTCTGTCCAACATTCCCTTAGGAACCCCCATGTCTCATCACAATCAGCATAGCTGGGAAGTAGGAGGCTGCATTAGCGGTTCATTGAGGTTCAAGGCCATGAATTTAATGTGAGACCCATCAGCATGGTTATATTTTTCTCTTGGCACGCTCAGCTATGTGGGTGCAAGCTTAGAGTAGGCAGAGCGCTGGATATAATGAGCACTGGGGTTTTGCCAGCCTTAAGAAAATGAGAGGAGAGTAGACAAGAGAGTTAAGGGAATATGCCAGGGGAAGGATTTAATTATGGATTATGGCATCTAGCTTGGGGAGCCATACATGAGGGTGAAGAAGAACAAAAAAGGAGATGGGATCGGTGGATTGAAGATTTCCGTAGAGTTGAAGAGTTGGAGTACTAGAGAGAATCATCTGGAAATTTAGAAATTAGTGCATGAAGAATAGGATAGAGAAATTGTGACTGTGCAATTGTTGGTAAGGACAGGGTCTAGGAGGATATAACCAGTGGTGTGAGGAGTTAGGGTGGGTGAACTGATCATCCAAGGAGAGTAGGTGAAGCAATTCAGAGGTAAGTCCACTGAAAGACTCATCGACAACTGTGGCTCTCAAACTTTAGCATGCATCACTGACACCAGGAAGGCTCCCCATCCCTTCACCTCCCCCATGTCTGCTGCAGTCCAAGAATTTTCACTCCCAACATGTTCCCATGGGATCCTGATGCTGCTCTGTCAGGACGCCATGAGAATTACTGATCTACACGGATACTGACATCACAAAGAATCTTGTCGGGAGTAGAATCCGAACCATTAGGGAATCAATTAAATGGCTGTTGTGAGAATATATCTTTATTACCAGTTAGAGAGACATATGGTAGGACAATGAGTCTCAAACTTTATTGTGAATCACAATTATCTGGGGAGCTTGTGAAAAATACAAAGTCCTGGAGAAGCCCAGAGATTCTGAATCCATAAATTTAGGGCAAGATTCAGAGACATGGATTTTAACAAAAGCCAGAAGTGTTTCTGAGTCAAGTGGCCAAAGGACCACACTTGAGAAACATTGGTACAGGGTTAAGTATGCAGTTCAGCTCTTTACCTTGGTCATCCCCATCAACTTCTGTGAGCTGTGCGTTTCTTGTCTATAAAATGGAAATAAAAAATTTGACCACAAGACTATTGTGAGGGTTACATGGAATATATGTGAAACCTTTTGTAAACATTAACTCTATTGATTGTTTAATTCTTTATTAACACAAATAATCATTTTATTGGCAGAAGTTTTTCTCTCTATCTGGTGTATCAGTTTTACAGGGGGAATGGGGTGAGAAAAAAAGAGAACCTTCTTTTGTTGACTTCCTACTATGCACAAGGAATTGTAGTAGGCATTTTTCTTATGTGTTTTAGTAATTTTCTCACAGCAATCAATTTTCAGGTAAAGAAACTCTTGGAGTTTGCGATGGGTGTAATCAATAAGACTCTTCTTGCTTTTGAGTTTTTAACCAATAGAGAAATAAACACAGAGGTCACCTAGGAATCAAAAGCCTTCACAGTGGTAAAATTGTACTAGAAGTAGGAGTGAGCTTCCTACCTCCCACTGCTGTTTCACACACACTCATGAATGGACACACACTCAATACACACACATGCTATTGTCTTTTTGCTCCAAACCCATCCTTTTATATTCAGTTCTGTGATGCTAGAGCTCTGAATTCCTGCTTTGTCAGCTGCTCCCTGTTAGAACTGTCCAACGGGGGCCACTAGAGAGAGTGTAGGAGGCAGGAAGGACAAGCCCGTCTCTTGGCTTCCTGTGTCCTTCCTGTTCCTGTGAGCATGACTCAGCCTGGCCTCTCCATCCCGGCAGTGGCAGGGCTTTCCTACAGCAGCAGCTGAATCTAGCTCGCAGCTTTCTCAAAGCTTGCAGAACCAGCCCCATCACACTCCCCCACCCCACATTTTCACCCCTTATACTCCCCTCCTCAGCACCACTAGCCTAGCTGACCCTCCCCGGAGGTCTGGGTCCCAGTTCCAAGCTCCCAAATTTCAGTAATTCCAATCTCTTCCTCCCATTCCCCCAACCCTCTTGGTATAGCTGCTTCTGACAATTGCTATCTCTGTGATACTCTTGAGTTCTCTTTTATCTTTTCAGTTTCCTAGGTAACAACTTTCTACCTTGTTAACAATTTTTTTAAATTAAATTTCTTCTTTTCAAATAACTGGTGTGATCTCTGACCCCTGAATGCACTGTGACACACACACACACAGATGCAGACGCACCACAACAGGCAGAGCAGACAAACAACTGTAGACCTCCCTCATTCCCCCAGTTCCAGGCCCAAGGCCAGCCCCAGACAGCTGAGGGCTCCAGGGAAGAGAATGTGTGTGTGTGGGGGGGGAGTGGTGGGTGTGTGGGGGGGTAGATTTATGCCCTATTCTGAAGAGGAAGAGGGAGCAATGAAGGCCTAGATCCCTGCTGAAGGACACCAGTGATGGGTCAAGTGGATTTTCTCAAACTTTTAAATCTTCACTTAATACTGTCCTTACCCCAGACTTTCACTCTCCTCTCCGCCGTGGAAACTAATGTAGTGACATCAAAATCATCATCCTTAGCAAAGACTCAGAATATGTCACCTACCCTAAACATACAGGAAAGTGACCAGCTCAGGCTCACTTCTGTCTGATGCAAAGTTCTGTTTCTCATCACAGTATGTGGCCTTTCTCACCAGCCTAAGTCCTAAGAGTGGGGGCCGGGGACCAGACTTCACTTGACAACTCCAGGGTATCATTTCATTCTTTAGGGAAAAAGACGTATTTGTCAGGTGCACCGCCTACCCTGGACAATGGCCTTCTTGTCCAATGTTTCCATGTTTAGCAATGGCCAAGATTTTTAAAGCAAAGCTCCTTCTGATTATTCAGTGGTGGAGGTAGGAGAGAGGTTATACTGGTCATTGAGGTGCTCATCTCTTTTTCTCTCCTTTCCCCCCAATTCTCTCTCTGCTACACAGGCTTAGTTATTCATCCCTGTGTGACAGCAGGACTCCGTGTGTCCTTCTATGACTGACTTACATTATTTCCTTCTTTGTAAACTTCTTGCCATACTCTCTTAGCCAGTTCAGCACATTTTGGCATCTCATGGAATGTCTTGCTTTTGTGTCTTTTGCCTCTCACTGGAATGTGATTTCTTTGGGGGCAGGGTCCATATTTTATTCTTCTGTGCATTCCAGCAGCTCAGGAGTTCTAAAGCAGGGCGGAAATTCACGAGGCTAGGAATTTGAATAGAAATAGAAAAATCTTTATTTTCACTAACTCTAACAGAAATTTAGCATGTCCTTTAATCATGAATGTAGGGAACACCCACGGCAGAATCATAGCACCTGTGACTTTGCCACCGATAGAAATCCCAGATGTTTTTATGTCACATTACAGGTTATCCAGGCATCTCGAAATATCTTAGGCTCATCACCACTCTGGAACTATAGTAGCTATTAGACTTGCTGCTAGACTATGTTATGTTTAAATGAAGAAACACATATATTACTGTCGCAATTTCTAAAAAGTATTTTGAAAACTGTATTTCAATGTAATTGGTTTCCTTTGTAGTCTATGTTTTTATTTTATGCATTTAAATATATTATTCTGAGAGAGGAATCCAGAGACATCACCAAAATGAAAAAAGAATTGTTGTCTTAGTTTCTAACTCAGTTAACCTTGTTCAAAGTTTGGTGAACAAAATACACAGTGAATAAAATAATTAGATTAAATAATTTCTCTTTCAAGGAAGAATATTTGGTCTAAATTAATACCTAATGCTGGCATAATGAAAATAATTTGGTAAATAAATCCATTTAAATTCATAGTTCTCTCATGGATATGGACAACAGTGTGGTGATAGTGGGGGGGAAAGGGGTGGGTAGAGGTGGAGGAGGGTATGGGGGGATAAATGGTGATGAAAAAAATCAATTAAAAATGTTAGAAATAAATAAATAAACTCATAGTTCTCACAGTATAAAAAACCAAATTCTAGATAAATTAAAGAGTTAAATATATATTAAAAATTAAATTAATTAGATGTATTTATTTGCCAAATACTTATCAGATGTCTGCTACATGCCAGATACAATCCTAAGCAATGGATACAGAAATGTATAGAAACAAATTTCTAGTCAAAATTGATGTTGGAATAATTGAACGTCAACAATAGACCCCAATTTATATCTGTGCTATATACAATAATTCACCCCAAATGAATTATCCTTATAAAATTAAAGCCTAAATCTATAAACTTTTAAAAGAAAACATGGTAGAAAATCTTTATAACCTTAGGTTAGGCAAAGATTTATTAGATACAACACCAAGACAATCCATAAAAATAACTGACAAATTAGATTTCATTAAAATTAAGAGCTTCTACTATTTGACAGACACCATTTAGAAAATAAAAGACAATCTGCAGACTGGTAGGAAATATTTGCAAATCATATCTCATAAAAGACTTGTGTCTAAAATATACGAAGAACTGTCAAAACTCATAATAATAATGACATAAATACCCCAATGAAAAATTGGCAAAGAATTTAAATAAATATCTCACCAAAGAACATAAATGGATGGCAGATATAATCACAAAAAATGCTCAGCATAATTTGTCATTAGGGAAATAAAAATTAAGTCCACAACAAGATACCATCGCCTGCCTGCAGGAATGGCAAACAAAACGAAACAAAAACACTGACAACTGACAATACCAAGTGCTGGCAAGGATGTAGAGCAACTGGAACTCTCATACATTGCTGTTGAGAGTGCAAAGTAGTACAGCAATTTTGGAAAACAACTTTGTTCTTTCTTATATAACTAAACCTACACTTAATCTATGATTCAGCAATCCCACTCCTAGGTATTTACCTAAGATAAATGAAAGCTTATGTTTACAAAACAATGTGTATGCAAATATTCATAACAGCTTTATTTGTCATAACCCAAAACTGAAAACAACTCAAACATTTTTAAACCAATGAATAAATATATGGTGGTAAAATTCACACGATGTCATACTTGTTAGCATTAAAAAGGAGCAAATTATATATGCAGCAAATAACTCTCAAATGCATTATGTTAAGTGAAAGAAGCCTTTATGGTTTCATTTTTATGATATTCTGAAAAAGATGAAACTAGAGACACAGACAACAGGTCAATGGTTGCCAGGGACTGGGGTTAGGGTGGGGCTGGATTCAAAGGGGCACAGGGAGTTTTTTGGGGGGTGATCTTGATTGTGGTAGTGGTCATATGACTATGTATTTGTCAAAATTCATAGTACTCTATACTAAAATAGAAGATGAATATTTTTGTTGTTGTTAATCCTCACCTGAGAATATTTTTTCCATTGATTTTTAGAGAATATAGAAGGGAGGGAGGGAAGGAGGGGAAGAGAGAGAGAGAAACATCGATATGAGAGAGACACATCAATTGGTTGCTTCCCCTGCTCACCCTGACGCAGGGGGGATCAAACCTGCAATCCAGGTGCATGCACTTAACTGGGAATCAAACCCAAGACCCTTTGGTATGCAGGCCGATGCTCTAACCACTGAGCAACACTGGCCATGGAAAAGATAAATTTTATTGTATGTAAAGTACACTATAATGAAAAAAAAATTTAAATTTTGGCAAACAAAACAAAACAAATTCCCAGTTCTTGTGGGAACAACAAATTTTAAAAAACATTCGCAAATAGGTAGAAGTCAATTGATGTTAAGAACTAAGAGGAAGAGAGGAGCAAGAGGGACTCAGGAATGAGGGTGTGTGTGTTCAGTGCATAGAAGCCCTCTGCTAATGTGAGTTTAGAACAGGGACTTAAAGTTAATTGCATTTTTAAAAATGCAGGGAGAGGGGAGTACAGGCACACCTCATTTTATGTGCTTCACTTCATTGATCTTCATAACATTGTGTGTTTTACAAGTTGAAGGCAAGACCCTCCACCAGCAAAAAGACGACGACTTGCTCTACTGTGAAACTCTCTTTATTGTGGTGGTCTGGAACCAAACCTGCAATCTCTCCGGGGTCTGCCTGTATTTATTAAACCTCTGCAGGGGCGATGATTTTCTAAACTTTATGATGGCAGGAAAAAAAGATAAATAGATTTTTCTTTCTGGTATTTAAAAAAATCCGGAAAACCAACCCCTTGAAATGTCATAGAAGATAATATTTGGAGCCATTGGACAGAGGCACATGCAGTAGTGAGTGAGTGAGAACCTAACCTGAGAGTGAGTCTTAAGCAGAGCATGAGTGACTTCCAGGAAGAAGGGGAGGGGGCTACAGGGAAAGAAGAGAACCGAGATGCAATCTTTGGAAGGTCCCCTCCTACACCCTACCTCAGGGACTTGCTTCCCAGCCATGGGACCCTCCATCAGAGGCTGAAGCCCCTCCTCTCTCTGATTGGAATTTGGGAGGTTAAATGAGTCATTTCCTTTGCAGGTGCTATGATCAGGTGTTCTCGTTCTAAATATAAAACTCCAGGGCTCAAGTGCAGATATCCAGAAAGCTCAATTAATCCCAAACTCCTTCCCACAGAGATATCCCAAAATAAAATCTTTGGCACAGGTAAAGTGGCTTAACTTTTTCCTTGACTTAATGACTGAATTTAAGTTTATGAAGGGTTTTTATGAGGACGACGCTGAGCTTTATTCGCCAGGTTCATGGGCAGCTGAGGAAGAAGATAGGTGCTCAAATTAAAGCTGGAGAGTTTGTGGCTAAACCAAAAGAAGCACTTAACCCACTGAGAGAGTGAATAAGAACTGGCTATATGGAGCAGCCAGGGAAGTCCTATCTCTACAGACGTTCAAGGAGAAAAGAGACATCAATCATCTCATTTATCTATAGGGCAGAAAATATGTCATATTGTATTAATCTTTATATATATCTAACATAGTGCCTAGTATATGGTAGACAAACCTACCTGTAAAATAAATAAGTAAATAAATGAATGAATTAGTGAAGTAATGCCATTGATGTGGCAGATATAAAGAATAAGATTCGATTGTGTACTAATGTATCATATAGCCCTTGCATGAGAGAGAGATTATTTTAAGGAATTGGCTCATGCAGATATGGAAGCTAGCAAGACTAAAGCTGCTAGACAAACCTACCTGTAAAATAAATAAGTAAATAAATGAATGAATTAGTGAAGTAATGCCATTGATGTGGCAGATATAAAGAATAAGATTCGATTGTGTCCTAATGTATCATATAGCCCTTGCATGAGAGAGAGATTATTTTAAGGAATTGGCTCATGCAGATATGGAAGCTAGCAAGACTAAAATCTGCAGGGTGGGCCAGCAGGCTGGAGACCCAGGAGAGAGCTAATGGTGCAGTTCAAGTCCAAAGGCATCTTCTGGTGGAATTTCCCCTTCCTTGGAGGAAGTCAATATTCATGTTTTCTGTGCAAACCTTCAACTGATTGGACAAGGCCCACCACATTATGGAGGGCAATCTGCTTTACCCAAAGCCCACTGATTTATATGTTAATCTCATCCAGAATTACCTCACAGCAACATCCAGAATAATGTTTGTACAAATATCTGGGCATCACAGCCAAATTGACGAATAAAATTAACCATAATACCTGGCTTCCAGTTCAGAATTTGTAGTTGCCACAGTTCAGTTGCTGAAAGATCATTAAATACCAGGCTTGGTGCTGGATTGAAGCATGGCTAAGAAGGATCAGCTGATCAGATGGGAAAGGCAACAATAGTCAGAGGTCCTACTGGTTTTCTAAAGTGTTTTCTCCCTGGTGTCTTGTGTGAACTATGCAAAGAGTGCTAGCCTGGGGGATGATAAGTCTCCATACCAACAGGATCTCTGACCTCAGTCTCTCAGCCCAAGCCCCTTCCTCCTTTACATCCTGCTGGAAAGGTTATGCTAAAATGGGAGTCTGCCATGGAACACCCTCTGTTGCAACCCTCCAAGAGGACACTTGTACACCCGACAGTCTGCCATGATCCTGTCTTCCTCTCCAGCCTCCTCGCTGGCCTCCTCCCCCACCCAGCACCATACAAAATTCTGAGGCATCACAACTCCAGGCCTTTGCTCGTGCAGTTCCCTCTGCCCAGGTTGTCCTTGGTCAGTGGGCCGGAATATCCCCTTAATCAGGGCTCACCCTAAGTGTTCCTTTTCCTACAATCTTTTCAGATTTCCCGGGCATCCTTCCCCTCAATATACAAGAGGCTAGCCTCCCCTTTACAGAATCCGTGACACTTTAATGTCTTCATTTGTCTACCTGTGTGTCTCACCCCCTGACTGAGAATTAGGCCTCATGCACAAGTGGTACCCAGTGCTTGTTTACTTTGCAGAATGAATGAATGGGTGCATGGGCAAGAATGAATGGTGTCCGACGTTATAACACTCGCAGTGGCAGAGCTGAGATTGAACCTACATTCCTCTGACTACAATGTCACCATTTGCCTTAAAACAATGACAGTCTGTACACGGTGCCAGGCTGCCTCTATCTGAATCTCCAGGGCAGGTATTTGGTTTAAAAAATACAGATTCCTGGGTGCCATCCAGATCCATTCATTCAAATCTCTTGGTGGACTGAGTTAAAAAGGAAAGGAAGAGTGTTAGGATGCCTGGTTTAAAAGAAATCCCACTGGGCATCGCCCCTGAGGGAGTCGTCCTCCAGGGGCAGTGCAGAGATGCAGGAGATGTAGTCCGTAGATGTTCTGCCACTTTAAGGTAAAAAGCAAACATTAGAAACAACCTACGTTTTCATCAAAAGGGGGAATGGTGGCCAAATGATTTATGCTCTATTTATACTTGGGAATACTAGGCAGACATTACAAGAGAATGGAAAAGCAAACCCACGTTAAAAAATCTCAGAGACAGAATTTGAACTGAAAGAGGCAGGCCATGGAAGGGAATGTGCCATTTATTTTAAAACAAAGAAACCCAACACATGGGGGTAGCTATTATTTACTGATATATGGAAGTGCATAAAAGCATTGATGAACGCTTGAAAAATGGACCCCATGCCGCCAACAGTGGTTCCTTCTGTCATCTGAGAAGACTTTTTAAAGTCAAATCAAAATTAAAAGCTTTCCAGGCAAGAGGGAGTATTTTGGGGTGACAGATATGTCACAACTGGGTTGTAGTGATAGTTGCACAACTGGGTAAATTTACTAAAAATTGCTGAATTATGCACTTAAAATGAGTGAATTTTATGGTATGTAAATTATACCTTAGTAAAGGTTGTTTTAAAACAAGCTTCGCACGTGATTCTGATGTGCACCTAATTTGAGGAAGCCCAGCTGTAAATGCTTTTTCCAGTTCTTCCCTTTTCCCCGAATCCCAGCTTCTTTTCTTAAATGATGTGTGTTTATCCTTCGGCAGGGAAGGTGACAATAAATCAAGAACACATAGTAAAAATCAAAATGTCATAACCATTTCTACAAAGTTTCTCTTGCTTTGCATATTTAAGGATTATCGAAATGAAAACACATCAGAATTAGAGTCCCTTAGAGAATTCAAACACTTTTCAAGTTTAAATTCAACAAAATGTCTGGCCTTGGGTCTTAACGTTGGAGTCCCTGGCTAACCATCAACCTTGAAAAAACCCATGCTTACAGGGATGCATTTGGAAACACAGGACTTAACAATATGGGAAAAATGAAATAATGTTTGTATCGATGGGGATCTACTGTAGTCTGTATGCCTGCCTTGGCCTGGTCCCCACACAGGAAAGTGACTCTGGGGTCTCCCCCTCCCACCTGGGGAGTATATCGTCAGGCCCACCGGCAGCTGACTCACAGGTTGACAAGAGCCTGAGTGGTCAACGGCTAAGTAAGAACTTTAACTGCCAAGACCCATGTTGGCTCACTGACCAGTGAGATTCTCTTTTTAGTGGCAACTGAAGACACATACTGCAAAGAGTATAAATTCATTGTCCTAGCAGTGGAGCATGAGACCGGGAACGGTAGACTCTCCGTTCACTCACAACTGTCTCCAGATGGCTCAGGGTAGTGCTTCCCGTGTGCTGAACAGTATTCCAGCCCCTGTGTGGTCTGGCCGGGCGCCCAGTGTTCTCCCTCATTCCCTGTGCACTCTGTGGGAAACTCGTCTTTCTCGCCCGAACCTAACGAGCCTGCACCATACAGACAAGCAGTCCAACTCACCCGGCCTCGGGAGTGGCCCAAGAGCGCCAAGGAGAGTGTTCTCTAATGATGGTTGTCTATCCCTCGGGCTCCCCTTAACACGTGACGGGGCCCGTTCAGAACATGCTGCGTGCTTCAACTCCTTGCCTCCTCCCTGCCCATGTGAGGTGGCTGCTATTTTTATTACTCTTCCCAGACGTGGTGGGCTTGGTCTCACAGTGAGGAAGTGGGGCTGGAACCAGAATGCCTTCCCTAACAACTGTGCCATTCAGCTCTGCCAACGCTAGTTCCCTTTTCCTCCCTAGTTTTTCTTCATAATACAACTTCTTAAGAGTCTTCCATCTGCTTGTGAGGTCAAACTAGGTCACGGCTTAATCTTTCTGTTTACCTTAAAGCCCAGTGATTCAAGAGCCTTCTCCACAGCAGACTCTGCCTTTTCCCTGCTCACTCTTCCCCCTGTGATTTGCATAACCAACTATCTCCCATTTCTTGTCCCTTAACTCAAGAGAGCTAAATGTGCTCTGCAGTAGAAAGAGGCATAAAATAGCAGGGAATGTAGTAGAAGGAAGAGAAATTTAATATCTGACCTACTTTCTCTTCAGTGTTAGAAACAGGTACAACTTTAGAAGAGCAAGTATAACTTGAGGCACCGTAAAAACTTTAATCATTCTGTTGCAACTTTTCAGATAATTCTTGCAATAGAAAATATTTTCTTTAGCTTGAACATGAACTTCTCTGTTAAAAGGCAAATGTCCATGAAGAAGAGATGTACATGACAGAGAGTGAACAAGTTTACTTCTGGTACAAAGAAAGACTCCGAGGCAGAGGACCTTGGATCCTGGGTCTGTTTTGCCAGTTTCCTGGCTTCATGGCTTTGGGGAGGCCCCTGGGTTTCCCTGAGCTTCAGATTCTTTATCTGTACGATGTTTTCCTCTTGGGACTGAGAGGATGCCACACCACACGTATGAAGGACCCCCCACACTAGTGGTCATTCATCTACGATTGGGAGCAGAAAAAGATATACATCCCTGGGCATTCTTTTTGCATTTAGGTGTAACCTCACCTTTGTAAGCCATGAAATTCTTCATCTGGGAAAATCTCACATTCTTTGGGGGATTCATATGAATATTAAATGACAATGATGAAAAATGACTTTAAAGATCTAAATTGCTAGTAAACATAAAGGATTACAAGACCTATAGTAATTCTTCATGCCAAAGATATTTCTTAGCAGAAAACATGTCATTGTCAGAGAGGGCATCATGATTGCTATTGTTGCTACTATTTTGTGGGGACACATATGGTAGTGGAAAGGAATGCTAAAGGTTTGGCAAAGGAGGTAAGGATGGTCCCTGGTGGATGAGTGTAGTCAGGGGTAGGTGAGGATAGTTAAGGACAGACAAGGGTAATTGAGGGAAGATGAGGGTAAGTGAGGGAGCTTTTGAAATGGGGCAGGGAACATCAGCTAGAGAGGAGAGGGCACAGAAGCATTGTGTTTGGGGACTAAAGTGAGGCCATCATAGTGGTCCCTTCAGTGAGGTAAGATGGAGTTCACCATTGTCAAGGAGATCAAGGAACTAGAGGGTTAGGGTCTGACCAGTGCTGTGGACTGAATGTTTGTGTCTCTCCTCACCCCCAAACTCATATGTTGAAACCTAATCCCTAATGGGATAGTATTTGGAGGCAGGGCCTTTGGGAGGTGATTAGGTCATGAGGATGGAGCCCTCATGCATAGGATTAGTGCCCTTATAAAAGACCCCACAGAGCTCCCTAGTTTCTCCACCACATGAAAACAGCTATTTATGAACCAGGAAGCAGGCCCTCACCAGACACAGAATCTGTCAGCCCCCTGATCTTGGACTTTCCAGCCTCTAGAACTGTGAGAAGTAAATGCTGGTTGTGTAAGCCACCCAGTCTGTGATATTCTGTTACAGCAGCCTGAATTGACTAAGACAGCTAAGATCCTGAGCCTGGGAGCAAGGGAGTTTGCAAAGCTATCACCTGTTCCTAAGCAATGTTGTAGCATGTACCAAAGAGCAGCTGATTTTTATTTCTTCTTTTAATTTCAATTTTTCATGCTATTATCAATTGACCTACCTCTTGTCTGGGCTGTAAGAGGGAGGAAGGTATAATTTCTCTAGAATGGCTATCAGAGCTTCTGGTATCACGAGCTGACAGCTCTTTCCAGATGAGGAGTCTGGGTGAACCGTAGGGCACGGCTGAGGTTCTTCTGAAGGTGGGTTTACACCAGAAGAGACCTCTCCCGTCTCCTGACAAGCTTGGCCAGTGCAGTGAAGCCAGGAGAATGAGAACAGGAGGCAAGGGTTCCTCTCTCTGAAGGTGTCTTGGTGCTTCTCTCATACCCAAAATAACCAATTTCTCCTAAAAGCTTACAACACGTTGTCTCAGAAAGGTTAATTTTCTGACACGTTCACTCTGGGTTTCATCCTAAGATTTAGTCTCAAAAGTAACTTTTCAAAAAGCATACACCTGATCACAGCAATTCCTGCTCCAAAACCTTCCATGGCTCCCCATTGCCTATTAATAAAATTCAAATTCCCTAGAATAGAATCACCTGACCCTAGACTACCTTTTTGGTTTCTCTGCCATTCCTCATATCTCATATTCTTAATCTGGTCCCTGGATCAACCACCGTTTCACAAACAGCCCATGTGGTTCCCACCCAGGATTTTGCCTCCCTCCTGAATTGACCACCCTCCCAGGCTCTGTGGACCTTGTGGCTGTCCTTTGACACATTCTTTACAGGACAGTGCACCCCATTCCCAGGGGTGGTCGGTCTGTAGTGATTCAATGCTTTTGTCTGTCTGGGCTCACTCCTACAGTAGTTTTCCTGATGAGTCTTAATAAAAGCAGGTGTAAATTTGAGTTTAATACAATCTACAACTTACATGTTCCTACTTCTAAAAAAAGCATTTGATGTAGCAACTGTGTGTTTTTGTCTATCACCACTCACATGTACACATATCCCCATCTCCCTGCTGCAAATGCAGGATGGTCCATGTTGGGCTCCTGTGGTGGTCATAATCCTAATGAGCGTTGTAAGCTTTATTATTTTATTTCCCAACTCTTGCTTTTCACAGGCATTTCAGACTATTTCCCTCAAACCAGGCTGCTTGCTGACTCACGAAGCAGCATGTTTCAGATGGAAAGACTCCGCCTTTCCCCATTTGCGTTACCTCTCCTGGATCTTAGTTTCAGAGGAAGAACCATAAATGTGTCCTTCCATTTGAGAAGGCACACTAGAAATTCAGCAGCCGGGCAGGGGAGGTCAGAGAAAAGGTGTTCCAAGGCAGGAAGGAAGAGGCGCAGAGCCACGAAATCTAGAGGGACCCAGGGTGTTGGTGTTTTGCATGCTGAGCTCCCACTGCGCATACAGACCTGGTGCCTCCATTTAGGAGAAGGGGGAGGAGAGCCCTCAGCCCATGCAGAAATGACAAATGGCCACACATCCCTTATTCCAGGATAGAAGGGCAGGCGAGGTCTGCAAACGACCTCCTTTCTGCTGGCTAAGCATGTGGGGAGAAGGCGACAGCAGCCGCCCCTGCCCTGATGAGCTGGGACTCGGCTTCGCGACTTCAGCCTCCAGCCTGGGTACTTCTCTGTGGATTTCCAGGGACTAGCTTCCCAACTTTTTACCCGGGCTCCCCGTGAAACCTGTATTTCTTTGGTAATATTTTGTGATCCCTACCCAGTGGTTTTGTTGGATTGATACGCAATAGTATTGCAATTGTATTGGAATCTTTGTTCAGAGTGAGATATATCATGTTTCCATGCCAACAAACTCCAAGAGGCAGCCAGTACCCATTCATTCCTCCCTCCCTTCTTACCCTCCTCCCTCCTTTCCTTTCTTCCTTCCTCCCTCCTTTCCTTTCTTCCTTCCTTCCTTCCTTCCTTCCTTCCTTCCTTCCTTCCTTCCTTCCTTCCTTCCTCCCTCCCTCCCTCCCTCCCTCCCTCCCTCCTTCCCTCCCTTCCCCCCTTCCTTCCTTCCTTTCCCCCTTCCCCCCTTCCTTCCTTCCTTCCTTCCTTCCTTCCTTCCTTCCTTCCTTCCTTCCTTCCTTCCTTCCTTCCTTCCTTCCTTCTCTTCCTTCCTTCCTTCCTCTCTTCCTCCTTTTCTTCCTCTTTCCTTTTACCTTCTTACCTTTTCTTCTTTCCTTCTAGATGTTTCATGCAGTGCTCAATTTTCTGCTTTGAGGTAAAATACAATTGCCAGAGGGACAAACACAACAGACCTTCCATGGAGAAGGTCTTCATAGTTTATCATTCGGTCTGCATGCAGTTTTAGTTCTGTTCTTTCATAGACACTTACAAAACAAATTCCCTGGTGGCTAACTTTGTGGAGACATTGGGCATAAAATGACAGGGATGGCCTGGCTGGGTGTGGCTCAGCTGTTGAGCATCGACCTAGGATCCAGGAGATTGGGGTTCGATTCCTGGTCAGGGCACAGGCCCAGGTTGCGGGCTAGGCAGCCGATCAGTGACTCGCTCATCATTGATGTTTCTCTCTCTCTCCCCCTCCTTTCCTCTCTCTGAAATCAATAAAGATATATTTAAAAAAAAAAAATGACAGGGGTGTAGAGGAAGCTTTCAGCTGATGGTGTCACTTTTCTTGCTGGGATGGGAGAGAGCATCCTGTGTAGAGAGTGAGGGAGAAGGTGGCAGTGGAGGGGCCTTTGGTAGAGCAAAGACAAGAGGTAGCACTACTCTTGCTCTGACCTGAATGGATTCTAGTCACTTCAAGGACACAGACCATTTTCTTAAGCCTTTGTATCCTTACTCTTCTGCCCGACCTTGCCCAACACACTCCTTTGCACATAACAAGTCCTCAGTGGATGTTTGCAGAATCGCACTAAGACACCCCTTCATCGCTTCCCCACAATGCTGGCCTCCTTTCCACTGCTGCACCCCCTTCCCATCCCTGTTACATTTGGACTCACTAAGCTGGGCTCTTTAAGATATGAAGAGCGGGGACTGCGTAATGAATTTTAGTTGTAAGTGACAGAAACCTAATTAAAATTGCCCTGAGGGAGGGTATATTTTCCTACAAAACTGACAAATTCAGGGAGGAAAACTAAAGAACCGAACAATGACATCAAGATATAGATGCTTCGTCTCTTGAAGGCCCATTTCTGTCTGGGTGGGGTTTGTTCCCTCCCCATAGTGGCCCTCCAGCACTTCAAGCTTACACCTAAGTAGCCGGGAAAGTACCTCTCTATCAGTAGTTCCAGCAAAATGTGCTGGCACTGAGTCTCCATGACTGAACTTGTACTATGTGCCTAGTTATGAACCAGTGACCCTGGCCATGGGGGTGGAATATTCTAATTGACCAAACCTGAGACTTGTATCTGGCTGGAAGGCAAGGGGTGGGGTTAGACCCATCCACATTCAAGGGTTAAAGTGGGAGAAGGGTAGCTTTTCCAGGAAAAATTGGGTGCAGAGAGGTGAACTGGGGCCAGACTGAGAAGAACCTGAAAACCATGTTGTATTTGGATTCAATCTTTAGGGCTGGCATCCCCAAAGAAGAGCACGTATACCCTTGTTGGCAAACTGGATCAATTTAGAAACATTTTAAAGTTCATTATTTCCTTAGTTTAATTGTCATTATGTTTAATGGGGGAGGGGGTGGGTGGGGTGAAGATAGATACCAAGCAGGAGAAGTTGAAACGGTGCCTGCCATGCTCCCTCCTCGCCTCCCCACTATCGCCAGTGTTTGCTGGAACTGTTGAATCTTAAGTTACTCCAGCCATCACGAAGAGAGGGAATCAAAGGGCCTAGGTACCTGGTATAAATTGGCTCCTCTTTTATATTTGTTGGCAACTAATGAACTTCAAAGTGGCATTTCTTTGCATGTGGCCAGTCATAAGTGGCTGGCAGTTAAGCCCAAATGCTGCAATGACGAACTCCGAAAGTCCATTTTCATCCTCTGGCTCATGCATTCCCGAAGGTATTTATGAGCACTTAGAACTGCAGCTTCCGGGCACCGGGAGAAAACATGGCCATCACGCGACATTAGGACTTTAATGCCAATAAATGGGAAAGGAAGCATAAATGATAATAATCTGATGAAAAGCCATCTTCCCCTCCTCATTTCCTGCCTGTTTGCCAAGCTGGGCTCTATTTTGACAGAAAGCAGGGGAAGCGTATTCCAGTGTGTCCCTCGTGTCTGTCAACACTGTCACTGTTGTAGTTCCAGTCCTTGGGACCTCTTTCTTGGACACTCTTGGGTCTCCCAACCCAGAGCCCCACCTGCCCCTCCCCTCCCCTTAGCTCACCCTCCACTCTGGCCCGAGTGACTTTCTGGGAGGCACAGCACAGGCCACAGTGTCTGGCAAATTCCATCGTGTCAGCCCTGTGGCTCCCATGTCTAACCTTATAACAGTATTCCTCACATTTCCATCATTTGCCTCCCACCTCTATGAATTTTGGGGGCCTATATTTTTGTGTCATCTTCACAATTCTTTCCTTAATATTTTCTTGGAATTCAGTTACCTCCCCCCCCCCTTTTTAAGAGAGACCCCTGTCTATGCAATAATCCTCATTAAATTTCAATTTCTATATGCTAAGACTTTTCCCCATTAAACATGAATGGAAATTAAACTAAAGAAATAATGATTTTCAGCATGTGTTTGAAATGATCCGGTGTGCCAACATGGGCATAATGCTCTTTTTTGGGGACAATAGCTCTAAGGATTGAATCCAAACATACCACAGTTTCGGGTGCTTCTTAGTCTGGCCCCAGTTCACCTCTCTGGCTTTGTTCTCCAGTTTGCTGTCCTTAGTCCCTGAATTCTTCACAGTTCATGTGTGGCTTTGCACATGCTGTTCCTCTGCCAGGAATGACATCCTTCTACTTCTTTTTTTATTGAGCAAACCATCTTTACCCTAAATACTCGCTCCTTAGTGACACTCTGCGAAGTGATTATTATTCCTGCAAATAGTTCATCAAACTGTGAGCTGGACGTCTTGTACCATGTCTGTGGATTACTTTGCCCACTTTTAACCATGTGCCATCCATGACCTCCCACCAGGTAGGGGGCAATCTGATTTAGATCTCTGTCCCAGTGCCCAGCACAAGAACCGCCTCAGCAAAGGTTTGCTGTACTTACTGTAGTCACATTCAGTCACATCTGTTCCATTTATAGCCCCCCAGTAACAATGGGGATCATTTTACTTTGAAGAACTACAACACATAGGTATTTGCAGAAGGTCCAAAGCTCATTTCATGGGTACTGTGTCTGCCCACAGAACCACCTGTGTGAATTCTACAAAGAAGTGCTTATTGCTTTTTTTCCGGTTTGTTATAATAGAGAGTAACAACAGAAAATGTTCATATAGTCAATACTCTACTTTGGAGAAACATAAGGTTATTATCCACAATTTCCGAAATGCTAATCATAACTCTATCCCATTCTTTCTCACCCAAGTCAACAAATTCAAAGTGACAGTGAGAGTGATATCACCACAGGAGTAAAGTTGAATCCATTGTAATTTGTTATTTAAAAAAAGAATCATTTGCAAATTTTAAAACTTGGGCTCCAGTAAAAACCATGTGAGACATCTCACAACTGTGTCAGTCTTCCCCGACTGAAATAAAAACTCCAAGAGAACAAAGATTGTGCCTGCCTTTTTCCTTTTAATTTCACAAGTACAGACCCAGTACCTGGGCACAGTGCCTTAAACATAGTAGATGCATGGTAAATATTTTAAATAAGTTATTGCATTATGTATTGGCGATTGTGTGCTTGCAATAACTGGTTGTGTGGAAGGGGTAAAAAGGGAGGGGATATTGCAAGGTAAGAAGACACTTGACAAAACTTAACTCTGTAGTCTGATTAAGTCACTTATATGTACCCATTACTACATTTCAAGTGTGTATTGATGCTAAATTCACAGCAGCTGTTGTCACTGTGAATTTTACAATCAATAAAAAATAACAAAATAACTTTTGTGAGGGCGCATGCCATGATAAAATTATATATAATATTATATCCCTTTAGCACATATGATCCCTTTAATGAGGGTCCACACAGCTATTTTCTTTGAGTGGGTAGGTTATATGAGCTTCTCTTACTTGTCTCCATTTCTATAGTGAACAGAAGTTGCTTTTTCTTTTTAATGTAAAAAGGGTGCCCTTCCCCCTCGTACAGAAAGGAGGGGATCTTTCTCCTGGGAAGTTTGGGACCCATTGTTCTAAACACACGCCCTGTTGCCTGTTGCTCCTCTCCTTGCTGCAGATTCCTGCCTGGCCCCGCTCACCCCAAGAATCCTGATGCTTCAATTACGTTCATTTTCTCAGTCTCAGCCCCAAAGTCCTTTTCTCCCTTCACCACATAGTTGATGTGACAACAGAGACGAGGAGGTCTGAGATGCCACCGAGGAGGTCTGAGATGCCACCGTGAGCAGAAAAGTGGGCTAGATGCCTTTGTGATTTCTTTGCCATGAGGTTCTGGGCTTTCAGCTGTGAGGTACCTAAGATGGGAGAGTGGGGAAGGCCTGCTTTGAGTGCCCCCCATCTCCTTTGCCCACCATTTCCCTTCACCTTGACAATGCTGATATCATAGGCTGCCCCAGGCTCTGGCAATGACCAACACGCCGGGACATTAGCCATTTTTAATAATGGGGAGATAGCTGAGGCAGAAACACTGAAGGCTCCTGCTCTATGAGGTTCAGTGGAGTCCTCAAAATAAACGTGTGCCTGTCCTGTCCCTACCCCAGAGCTACAAATCCGCCTGGAGTGTCCATCACCTCTAATGTTCTCACCTTGCCCTGAGCACAAGTTAGGTCCTTAATGGCTCTGAGCCAAAGACGGGAAATTCTCTCCAAAGGAAATCCACCTTAAAGTCAAGCCCCATGACAAAACAGAGAGAATATGAAATACCATGAAAAAACAAACCAAGGAAGGTGAACAGCTTTGAGTTGGGGTTCAGGATGTCCTCGTGGTTTATGAAAATTGGCCAGAAAGGATCTCCGAAAGGTCTTACGGAGTCTCCAAATTAAAGCTACTATGGCTTTAATACCCAATCCAAGTCTCCATCAGCTGAGCCCCCTTTATAAGTTGCAACTAAGGCTATTGTTTTTAAATGGCCATTAAAATCAGAAGTCCACTTAAAAAGAGAAGCTCAAACCTGAAAGGAAATATGAACAAAAAATTCAGAATTTCAAAACTTAATCATAATAATGCCAGTACCATTTCATTCTCATCTCTGATTCATGCTTCCTACAAATAAAGATTGGTAAATTAAAAGTTTTTATTTGGCATTTATAGTACATTTTGGAGGATTTGTAAATCTGGCTTTTGATTTGTTGACATTATGGCTGCCTGGTAGGGCCTGTAAATCAGTTTTCTGGTGTGACAAATCAATTTTGTTTTAGAGATGAAGCTCAGTGGCTAAATGAATTGGAGAAGTAAAGGGACATAAATACTGAGAGCTTTAGACGGAAGAGTGTCAGGAATGGGGCCATTGGAAGCCCTATTTGCATCCTGGGAGAAGGAAGGTTTTTAGTTTTCTCTTTTGATGACCACAGACCTTAGATTATGGGTTGCAAACTGGCTTCCAAGGGCCAAAATACAGTCCATAGACATGGTTTGTATAGTTTGTGAAATGTTTTTCAAAATTTTGTATTACTGTCACCAGTGGGAGAATTCAAGTAGAAATTCAAGTAAAAGTGCTATCTCTTGAAAAACAGCCAGAAGTTCTGGCCACTTGGCCTGTGAGTGCTCATGGCAACAGCCAGCTGGAGCTGTGGAACTGTGTCTCCCATATCTGGGGCTTGAGCCCTCCAGTCTGCCAGAATTCCCACCTTGCCTGCCCTACTCACGTCACCTGTCCGGTCCTTGTGATCTTGTGACCCCATTTTAGACACTAAAATACTCCAAAGATTAGAGTTTGAGGATAATTGTACTAAAAAATTACTTGTTGTTTATCTGAAATTCAAATTTAACTTGGTGTCCTGTATCTGACACTGCTGCTATGGTAAGCAGAATTCTGAGATGGCCACCAGGAATTACACACTCTTGGTAAATGTGCTCTCCCCTGGAGTGTGGGCAAAACTGAATATGAGGGACTTCACTCCCATGATCAGGTTATGTGACAAGTGAAGGGATTTTGCAAATGTATTAAAGGTCCCAAATGGGTTGACCTTGAGTTAATAAAAAGGGGGTGGTATGATTTAATTGGGTGAGCCCTTAAAAGATTCTGTGCCTTCTTGAAAAAAAGATTTAGAGAGTGAGATTCTTTGGCTGGTCTTGAAGAAGTAGACTATTGTTTTGTGAGAGGGCCTGTGGCTGGGCCCATGTGACAAGGACCTGAGAAAAGGCCCTAGAAAACTCTTAGGAAGAAACGATGACCCCAGAATGTGGCCACAAAGAGATGAATTCTGTCTACAACCAGTGAGTTTGGAAGAGGACCTGAGACTCAGATAAAAACTCAGGCTGACCAACATCTTGAGTGCAGCCTTGTGAAACCCTAAGCAGAGAACCCAGCTAAACCAGGCCCAGACTCTTGATCCAATGAAACTGTGTGATGACAAGTTTCTGGTGTTTTAAGCCACTGAGTCATGCATTACACAACAATAGGAAACTAACACACCTACCAAAGTCTCAATTTCTTTGTCTTGATTTGAGAAAATTCAAATACTCTTTGTTAGTTACAGAGATACTCATAAACCACTAATGAGTGAAATGACAAGTTATTTCCCCTCTTAACTAGGTGGTACTCAGGGTACTTTTGTCCTCAGAGTTCTGATATGCTGACTACCAGTGAAACCCACACTTTTGTTTAGATAGAGGAAGCTTAATATAAACATATATGTGACAGAATAGGGGATTGGTTAGGACTGAACTGGACTCCCTTAGTTCCTTCATGACTCCTCTTGCCTTATCTTTCTCAATTTCATGGACTTCTAACTCCTCTTGGTATGCCAACACTTATTTCTCCCTCTTTTCCAAATTCCTGATAGCAAGAATCCAATGGAACCAATGGCTCCCTATTTCTGAAGTGTTTTGCACCAACCTAGGTTATAATATCTGAGATACAGAGCCTGAGTGAGTAGGAGTTCTGGTTTTCTACTGCAGTGTAATACACCTGCAGTTTGGGCAGAGCTCAGTGAGGCCAGTTCATCTCTGCTTCATGTGGCATCAGCTGAGGTGGCTTGAATGGAGCTGGATGATCCCCTACCAAGATGACTTGCCCAAATCCCCAGAAGGTTGATGCTGGCTATTGGCAAGGAGATTGGTTGAGGCTGCCAGCTGGGGCCTCAGTTCTTTCACATGGGCATCTCCACATGGCTACTTGGGCTTCCCCATAGCATGGCAAGGAGTATTTTAAAAAGAAGTAGAGGTTGCCCATATTGGAAAGCCTAGGTCTAGAAACTGGTATAGCATCACTTCTACTGTATTCATCTGGTTAAACAATCACAGAGTCAGGGAGAGTGTATTTTTATCTTGGTTGCATTTTCTAAATTACTATGGAGATTAAGCATCTCTTTCTATTATTTTTAAAGTTGTATTTCTTCTATTTCTTCCCCATTCACACTTTTCAAATCCATTTTTCATTTGAGCAGTTTGCCGTTCTATTATGTATCTAAAGGAGGTCTTCATATATCCTCTATTCTAGTCACTTGTCAATTAATTTTGTTGCAAATGCATTCTTCTAGTTGGTAATTCATTTTACCTTTTTTCAGTCTCTTTGATGGATAACTAAAAACCTCTTAAATTTCTTCCCAAATTTTCTATAAAAAATGCACATTTGTTTTAAAATAGAAAAAAAAAAAAAAGAGGAAAGTCCCAGGTGAAGGATTTAATATAGATTTTATTTTTAAAAAATGTATGTGCAGATGTGTATATCTATTTGGAATAACATATATAAACATGTTAATATTTATTTTTAAAATTAAGATTATAAATATTATTAAGGATCTTCATATTTTTGTATTTTTAATATTATGCAATGAATATTTACATTTTGGAAATCAATCAAGAAATCACTATAATTTCAGGAAAGTTTAAAAGAAACTAACAAAGAAAGGAAAAAGAGTGTTTTCTATATCAAAATAAGGTGATTCTAATGCATGCACCAAAGGGGACAATTAACTACATCTAAGGTTGTATGCAGTGGGGTCATGGGCCATTCATTTCAAATCTAAAACATGTAAATAGCCTTGCTTTTTACAAATATATAGCTCTAGAAGAACTTTAAAAATAATAATTTTTATCATTAACTAGAATTGCCATTATCAAATGAAAGAAGCCAAGGTTCAATACTGGAGTTTTAGATGGAAACCAACAGAAAATAAATTACACCCACTTCCTGGGCCCCACTGTGATAAGACTGAGTAGAACTTTATCCAGAGCTAGCCACACATCTTATGATAGGCCACAGCTAGGAAACTCATTACTAAATATATACTTGAGGAAGCAAATGGACAGTGGTATGCTTAGCATTTCTGTCACATATTTTGTTGCTGGAAGGATAGTGCTTATAAAGTATATTTTAAAAAATTAACCGTTGGTGAAAAGACCAGACAGGAGTTACAAATTTGGTTTGAATTTTTCTATATGATAAGAATTATTGTTTGTATAATCCATCAATGTTTTGAAATAGCTCTCACCTTTATTAATTCACTTGATTCCCATGATAACCTTGTGAAGCACATGAGACAGGAATTATTAGTTCCAATGAAGCAATCAAGTCTCAGAAGGTGGACATTCTCAAGGAAACATGGGCAAGCGATAAAGTCAGGATCAACACTGAATCATTTTTCTCCAGTGTCAGGGTCCTTTTTCTATCCCAGAATGGGACCTAGGAAGTAGGGCCATTCAGTAATAACTGCCAGGGACATCTGTTTTTCCATTTCCTGAATGTAGTAGAGAAATTAATCAGTTTTACAAGAGAAAATGCATTTCATTATGGAATAATTAAATCAGCTCTTCCCTTCCAGGGAAGAAAGGAAAGCAGTCATTTAGCTACTCAAAGGAAACAAGTGAGATGTGGAGGAAAATGAAAGCCAAGGAACCAGTTGGAGAAGCCCTGAAGAGCAACACAGGTGTGAAAATACAGACGCATCAGGGGAAAAAATGCAAGACTCCTGCCAGGCTCTACCTTAGTTAAGCATGCAGTTATACACATGGGTCTTTTGGTTGCAAGATATGTGGAGTCAGGGAAAAGGCAATGTCATTAGATCAAATATGGGGTTTTACAGAGCCAGTTAGGAATGGAGTGAGGGAGAGAATGTAAAGTTTGTTGGGTCAGAGGGACTATGTAGGGGAGTGATGAATTATAAACTTTAATGTAGAAAGTAAAGGCTTTGACAGATAGGAGGAAGGTCCTTATTGAAACAGATTTAATGCAGTTTATAACCAAAAACAGATGAACAATGGTAATTCACTCATTTATTCATTCAATGAGTAAATATGAATCCAATGTTAGATGGCTTTGATTGGAAAATACTGAATTAAAAAATGGGCAATTAAAAGGAACAAACTACTACTGAATATGCAAATTTGTGAAGCAAAATCATTTGACATTATTGGAAAGGAGCACTTGGCTTGGATGCAGATGACAGAATATAAGTGGGGAAGAAACCACTTATATCTGGTTTCAACCTACCTAGAGAAGGAGTGATCAGTTTAGTGGATTTAATTTCTGAGAGTCTGGGAATTCTGTTGCCCAAAAAACATTTTCTCTATATAACATCAAAAATTCCAATATCAAAGTTTAAGAGTGTCAGTATCTTCAAGGAAATAAAATAATAACCATTAATTTTATACCTAGCTCAGATACAAAAAACATCAGAAAAATATTTTTGAATGTATACTTCTTATGAACCCTTCTTGAAAAAACTACTCGAGTATGATATTTAGCCAACAAAGAGATGTTTGTTCATAGCAAAAACAGAAGAAATCCATAAAAAGTAATTGATAGTATCACACTCAGAAGTGGGCCAACACTCTAACCACTGAGAAAAATTGGCCAGGGTGGGAAAGTCTTTCTTTTTCTGGGCAGCAGTCAGTAGATGGAAAATTACTAAGAGGAAACATTAAGACTAGGAAGAGTCTTGCTAAACCAACTCCAGGGTATTCTTGTTGAAGGCAGGCCAGGGTGCTCAGACATCACCTGGGTGATAGTGAGGGATGAGGAAATTTGATGAGATATTGAGAGTAATGGGATATTGAGGGTGGGAGATTCTCTCTAAACTAATAGCAGGATTCTGGCTAAAATTGGTCTCTATGAGGACAGAGACAGAAGCCCAAGATCAGGTCTAGTTGAGCAGACGGCTCAGAGGGGCTTGACTGAAGTTTGGTCAAAGTGAATCTTTGTCACTTGAGTGGAACTGAACATTCTAGAACTTCTATTTAAGATTGAATACACACAATGTAATATACAGATGATGTCTCATAGAATTGTATATTTGAAACCTACATAATTTTATTAACCAATGTCACCCCAATAAATTTAATGGAAAAAAAGATTGAAAAAAATTAAAAAATATATATATATCTTTATTGATTTCAGAGAGAGGAAAGGAGAGGGAGAGAGGGAGATGGAAGCATCAATGACGAGAGAGTCATTGATCAGCTGCAGCCCACAACCTGGGCATGTGCCCTGACCGGGAATCAAACACCGATTGCCTGGATCCTAGGTCGACGCTCAACCGCTGAGCCATGCCCGGCCGGGCAGGAAAAAAAGATTGAATAGGTAGGCTGAACAAGCTTTAAGATTCCTTCTCTTGACTTTCTACCATAAGGGCTATGACATGAACTACAAAATATTTTCATTAATGAATTTGTTCTTAGAAATCTAGTGAAGCAGTGGCGTCTTGAAGGCTCTGTATAATTTATCCATGGCCATAATGATGCTGCATGATGAGCAACCATAAATCCTCTGTGGCAAACAGCAATAAATGTCTATATGACAATGTCTATATGACATGTGAGTCTTCGGGGTTCAGCTTATCTGGGCTGTGGTCAGCTGATCTCAGCTGAATTTGCTCATATATCTGCAGTTGCAGGTCAGTGAGATGGCTTTGTTGATCTGGGCTGGGTTTACTCCACATTTGGGGGTTGGCTGGCTGTTGGCTGGGATAACAGAGGCAACTCAGCTCTGCTTTGTGCGTCTCCTCTAGGACACGCCAGACACATTCTCATTGCAGCTGCATTATTGTAAGAAGCAGCAGAAATGGTCAAAGCCTCTTGAGACCCAGCCTCAGAACTGGAGCACGGTCACTTTTGCTGCTTTCTGTTGGGCTTAGCAAGTCACAAGGCCAAACCACATGCACTGTGTGGGGAACCAGGCTTCACCTCATTAGTGAGAAGAATTGCAAAGTCTCATGGCAAGGGGAAAGGGTACATTGAGGAAAGAGAAAAGGGGCCCTTATTACAATCAATCCACCATGGGCTCCACATTTTCCCATGAAATCAGTTTGTACCCAGCTTGTTTTATAGTCTACACACATCAGCTGGCTGCCATCTCTAGTAATAAGTCGGGGAAAAGTATAAGAAACCATTTTCTTTTATCCCTAATTGAGAACTCTGATCTTTCAAGGGGCCAGAGGTGGTTCAAATTCAGCTGTCCCTCTGGGGCATCGGGCACAAGACTGAAATACCCCAACTCTTCTCCTCTCCTCCCCTATGTCTCTCAAGTCTAATTCACCCTGCCTTAGTGTACTATTTTATTTCCTATATCTTGTTAACATCATATTTTAATCAGTAGGATAATCTCCAAGCTCTTCAATTGCCTGTCACTTCCTAAGTGCTCAGTGAATGGTGGCTATTATCACTATAGTGCAGATATTCAGAATGAGATGCTATATTTTGGAACAGACCCAAAGTTCTTTGATTAGTAAAGTACAAAAAAGGTCTTATTATAAGCCTGTCCAACCCATTAAGAGTGGTGTCCCAGGGCAGCACTGTGACAGGCAGGATAGGTGCTTCGTTGCAAGAGTTGTGTATTATGAACACCATCCAGCTTCTAGTCATGACATCTACACTTGTGCATCTGTGACTGTTCATTTTATTCAACTTTCACACTTCCATATACTTAATTAAATGTCATTTTCTTATGGGACTTCTGGAATAGAGGGAAGAGGGTGCACTAAACAAACAAGAACTCCTGGTTTTTTATCAGCCATTAGGCATTCATTTATCAGTGCTCTCGTACATAATTAATGGTCTTGCACAGCTTGTGACAGCTGGTTTGTCACAGCCAAAACCAACCTTACTAAGTTAAGATTTGGAGGTATGCCACAGGAGGCTAGTTAAACCTGTCACTAACTCCTCATTTAATATTTTAATAGGCTTTTCTGGCATAGAAGCCATTTGCCTGGACTCTCTTTCCTCTCAACTTACAGAGGCGTGAGTTCAGCTTCATCACTCTACATGTCCTCATCTTGTCTCAAACGCTCAGCGAACAGGGTTTGAAAAAGGTCAAATCAACAGAAAGCGAAGTTTATAGGAAAGCTCAAGTGAAAACACCATGGACGTGCATGGAAATGATGTTTGGTGTTGGCAGCTCATAAAACAAAACCATGTTGTCAACTTGTCCAAATATCAACAAGTCCTTTCCCCCAAACGTACCAAAGAACAAAATATGAGAAATAACCATGGAAGGTACAGTTGGTGCCATCTAGCTCTATGTATGGCAGTGTTAATCTGGTGTCTGAGGGAAAGGAAGAGAATTCCAACGTGTGGTGGCCCTACTATGTGTTGCAGCCCATATAAATAATCTCGTGTGTTCCCGGCAAAAATTTGTTTGCCCTGCAAAATTGTGATTACTGGACCCATTATAAAAAGGAGAAACTGAGGCTTAAAGAGAGAAGTGATTGAATCAACGTCACATGGCTCCCTGAGGCAGAGCCAGACTTTGAAATTAAGTGTGTCCAGGTCTTCTCCACTCTGTAAGGATGGGTAAGTCGGTCTAAATACAGAATTTAGGATCCAGGAGATTTTTTATGTTGATGGTGATTGGTACTTCAAGCACATACAACAGGGTTAGTCCTTTATAGCTTAGAGTTGGACGAGAGAGGTCAGAGTAAACATTCACCAATGAGTTCTCAACAGTGTCACCTATCCTGCTACCTGAGAAAAAGCTCTTTTTGGGTATGGAAGAAAACCAGACAGAAACAGTCCTTCCAGTTTCTCCCAGGTATCTTATTAAGTACTTCTTATTTGTCAACGATTACAATAGGCACTCCTTATAGGGGGTCCTATTTTCATCGGCACAACAGTCCTTGTAAATTATCGGTAGCCTCAATATTACATATTTTGAAATTGAGACTCAATTTCAGAGGTGTGAAATAACTTGCTCAAGGACACACAGCTAGTAAGTGACTCTTCTAGCCTTGAATTTAATACTATCTGATCCTTCAAACCATGTTGTTTGGATTTCACTCGTTTCCCCACTAACTTTTTTTATGCAACTAAAATGAATATTTTGATCTGGAGTATTTTTTCTGAGAAAAAGCACCTGGAATCAACATTAGAGAGTGAGTCCTTTTTACCAGAGACAAATTCCCTGACATTTGGGGTTAGCTAGAAAGGGTTCAGAGCTCCTGGGTGGGGCTGCAGAAGTACGGATTGAGGCCAAGGCGGAGGCGAAGGTGGCTTTACAAAAATGGTCCTGGGAAGCCTCAGGTTCTATGGAGAATTATGGCCTGGCTCTTAGCTTCAGGTTTTCAACTTAGGACGAGGGGGGTCAAAGTAAGACTACAGTTGGTGGATTTACATGGGTAATACCCTACTCCCCACCTCCAAAATGATCTTAGATTTTTAATTTCTGATGGAAAGTTTTGAACTTTTACTCTCATCTATCCCCCTTGACCCAGGGGACTACTTCAAATGTATGTTACTTATTACTTAGCAGATCCTACAGGAAAGGCATGTCGGATTCTCCTAATGTGGCACAAGTGCTCCAAGAGGGTAGCAGAGACCATATGCGCCTGGATCAGGTTGTGATTTGGGGTAATCAGTCCATTCAGAGCAGAAGGTCAACCAGAAGCCAGGAGACTAGGTCCCCACTTTGGAACTTTGGAAGGGAGGGTCCTGATTGACAAGAAAGAGTCAGGCTGTGGAGACCCTAGTCAACTGGTCAGCATCCTGGACAGGGCTGTGATTTCAATGGTATTTTGAACTTGGGTCAGCTTCTGGCCTTTGTATGAATTAGGAAAAAGGCAACTTTCCTGGGTGGAAGAAAGCAAAATATGCTTCTTCCTCTCGGTGGATGTCAGCCTGAGCCAGGTTTCACAGTGTCGTGGGGGATTTTGGCCCCGATTCATTCCCTAAGATGGGCTTATTTGGGCAGTGTGCAGACTGCGTCACTGTGGTAATCTGGCTGGGATAGAGGTAGGAAAGAGAAGCAGAATCCTTTTATATATGGAGATTATAATAATAATGATAAAGTTTTTATGAGGACGAAAGGAGGTCCTCATAAATATAACAATATAATATAATGTAATATAATATAACATAACATAATAGTATAATAATATAATATATAATATAATATAATATAATATAATATAATATAATATAATATAATATAATTAATATAATATAATATAATATAATATAATATAATATAATATAATATAATATAATATAATATAATATAATATAATATAATATAATTAATATAATAAATAGACAATGCCTGGCACATACTAAGTGCTACATCAGGGTTTGTTAACTAAATAAACAACTAATCCCTAAACTAGGTCAATTTGGCAGCTTCCTCCTTTCAGTGTTTATAGGACCACAACTACTCAGCATTCACTTTTGAAATCGCAAAGCGTTTCTGCACAACTTAAAGTTCATCCCCTGTAGTTAACTTTGCTTCACTATATCTTGGTCCAGCATCTAATCGCTTTCCTTTTTCCTGCCGGTCTTACAGTTTTATAAATCTGAGGTCATCTAGACTTTAGATGCCCAAATACAACATCCACCTAAGAAGAGTCTCTCTTTAGGACCTCTCTCAGGAGATGAGAAGAGACTGTCTTACCGCGTGATGGTGCTGGGAAATGTTTGCCTTTTCAAACGCCCAATACCTACTGCGAATCTAAGAACTGTGTGTCCCCACCAGCTGTTAGCAGTGGTGTCACCCGCCTCCTACGTGGCCCTGGCTCTGCTTCAGCGGGCGATCTGCAGGGCTTTACACGCCCTTCCTCTGCGTCCACCCCGTCTCATCGGGTCCTTTCCTACTACACCCTCCTTAGTCCGTGCCTAAACCATCGCAACAGCTCCATAAACCTAACAGATCTTTTGCCACCGAATCATATTTCTCTAACCTATTTTCCAAACTGCTAGAAGGAACTTTCTTAAATTAAAATCATATCATAAAATTATTGAATGTCTCCCCATTGCCTTGAGGGGAACAAAATACTCTTTACTTAATAAGCCCTGGAAGGTCTCTCCATGGCTTGGCCCCAGTCTGATTCCACAACCTCATCACTAGCAGCTTCCCCAGGAGAGTCTGCACTGAGCCTGGTGAACTAAATACAGTTCCCTACACTGGTTCAGACCTCCATACCTTTGCCCATCCAGAGAAATCTTTCTTTGAGCACGTCTTTCCTCCTCTTGCCTAAGCGATGATCTAACCATCCTTCCAGGTAAGATGCAAGTGTTTCTCCTAGCTGATGATCTCTTTAGTCCCTCCACTGTGCTGAATTCCTCTCTGTGTGTGTTAACGATGACGTCATCCCCCGGGCTGCCATTGTGTCTACATGTTTCACTCTCCTATTATACTCAGAGTTGGGGATAACAGAAAGGGGCAGGATATTTTCTATTTATCTTTTCAGATTTATTGTCTACACTGTTCGACCCTGATCTGTGTCCAGGACTGTGTAGGAGCTGCATCCATGAGATCTTTTGTCCCAGCTGTCCCAGTGGTTTCAGTGAGATTGGGTGTTTTTCTTATAGTTTCCCCCACCCCCAACCAGGCTGTGCATTGGGTGATTCTGCCTTTCCTTACCAGAGGCCACAGCTCCTGTCTATAGATCTACCTGCTGTCTGGGTTTTAGTGACCACTGGCTTCTCTTGTCTATTCAGACCTACAGGAGGTAACCGCTCCCCACTGTTGCTAGCCCAGGGTGCCATACCATCCCCTGCTATTGCTTATACTTTTGAAAATGATCCCTTCATCAGTCTCCTTAATTACCAAGTATGTGTGGGCCTTCTGTTTCCTGCCAGGTCCCTGATAGATACAGGGACCCCAGCTTTGTCATCCTGCTGTTTCTAGAGCTCAGCACAAATCCCGGTCATGTGGTAGCTTCTCTACACAGTGGTCAAGAGCTCAGGCTCTGGGGTCAGACGGAACTGGTGCTAATTCCAGTTGCACTATTAACCACTAGTGGGCAATTACTCCAAGCCTTTGTTTTATCCTTAAATGATGGAAATAACACTAATACAACCGATTTCTTAGGGTTGGATGAGATGGCGAATACAAATTGCACAACACAGGGCTTTCCATGCCAAAATCAGGAGAGATTCAGGAAAACTATAATGAGTTGGTGTGTTTAGAACCATGATCTTTGCACTCTGGCCTCAGAATTTTGGAGTAGATAGTGGTCCCAAGAGGAGTCAATCTCTAGCTGAAGGGTGATTTCTGAGGGCGTCTGTCTGGAAAGCTGGATCCAACAGAGGCTACAATGACTAATTAAGAGTTAGAACTTGAAAACAACCCAATTAAAAATTGGGCAAAGGACCTGAATAGACGCTTCTGCAAAGAGGACCTACAGATGGATAATAGACATATGAAAAGATGCTCAATGTCACTAATCATCAGAGAGATACAAACTAAAATGACAATGAGATATCACCTTATAACTGTCAGAATGGCTGCCATCAATAAAACAACAAACAGCAAGTGCTGGCGAGGATGTAGAGAAATGGGAACCCTAGTGCACTGCTGGTGGGAATGCAGACTGGTGCGGCCACTGTGGAAAACAGTGTGGCGGTTCCTCAAAAAATTAGAAATGGAACTGCCTTATGACCCAGCAGTTTTACTTATGGGGATATATCTGAAGAAACCCAAAACACTAATTTGAAAAAATATGTGCACCTCTATGTTCATAGCAGTGTTATTTACAATAGCTAAGATCTGGAAGCAGCCCAAGTGTCCACCAGTGGATGAGTGGATAAAAAAGCTGTGGGACATTTACACCATGGAATACTATTCAGTGTAAAAAAGAAGGATACCTTCCCCTTTACAACAGCATGGCTGGACCTGGAGAGTATTATGCTAAGTGAAATAAGCCAGTCAGAGAAATACAAACACCATATGATCTCACTTATATGTGAAGTCAAATGAACAAAATAAACAAACAAAACAGAAACAGACGTATAGAGACAGAGAACAGACTGACAGCTCTCAGAGGGGAGAGGGTTTAGGGGGCTGGGTGAAAAGGTGAAGGGATTAAGCAGGACAAATTGGTAGTTGCAGAATAGTCACAGAGCAGCATGGAAAATATAGTCAATAATGTCACAATAACTGGGTAGAGGGCCCTGTGGGTTCTTGGGGCAGTGGGGAGACCACTCTGCAGAGTGCATGGTTTTCCAGCCACATTGCTGTGCATCTGAAACTGGTGTGGAATGGTACTGAATGTAATCTGTGGTTGAAAAATAAAATAAAATAATTTTTAAAAAGGAGAACTTGAGATGGAGAGAGTTGGCCAACTGGTAGAAAGATGTCAAAAGACACATGGAATGAAGAGACCAAGAGGGTAAACCAAGTTATGATCATGATTGAGGTCTAAGAGATGATCAGTGAAGTCCTCTGTGGGCAAGAAATGACGATGCTGAGCACCTTTGGATTCTGAAAGGCCATTTATTTTCCAAATTCTCTTCCTGTGTTCTTGAGGCCTGCTTTCTCTCACCGTGCCTGATTCAACAGTCGAAATTCCTACATTTTAATCTCTAAAGAACACTTTTAAAAAATATATTTATTTTTATTGATTTCAGAGAGAGGGAGAGAGAGATAGAAACATCAGTGATGAGAGGGTCATTGATTTGCGGCCTCCTGCACACCCCCGACTGGGGATCAAGCCCTCAAACCGGGCATGTGCCCTGACCGGGAATCGAGCTGCCATCTCCTGGATCCTAGGTCGATGCTCAACTGCTGAGCCATGCGTGGCCAGGCTAAAGAACAATTTTAATAAGCCTTTTATTTCTCACATTAAAACTGAGCAAACTCTGCTCTTCTAAACAGCAAAGCTAAATGGAACATCTACACTGGAGATTATGGTGAGTTGGGAGGGGGAAGAAAAAAATTCATTAGGGGAAATGATGGAGAAAGTGAATTCAAAGGTGACACTATGCATGACATTGTGTATTGAGTGATTTTCTTTGGCTCACCTACTGTAGAACCAAGAACGAGGGGATTGACATCTATTTAGTGCCTACTATGTGTGAGGTTAATCATGTCATACATATGAGGAATCTTCATAGAGGTTAAGCAACTTGACATTGGTTCTCCATGGATGGTGTTTCAATTCCAGATCATCTAATTGTAAAGGCAATAGACCCTGTTGCCTCACACAGCATAAGAGAATTAACTGAAGTGACTCTGGGAAGTGAGAAGGGTCTGCGGAAATGGTTGAGCAATCTTGTTGGAACTTTGGACACATTTAGTGGACAGCGAATTCCATGGTCCATCTACCCACTGCCAGAGGCATTTGGCCTCCGCATGGTCACTCTCTTCATATTTTTCAGACTCCTGTTACTAATAGGGTGATAGTTGATCCTTTCATCATAGCCAAGGAAATGTGGGCTTAGACAATGAAACAACTTGCCCAAAGTCACAAAACAAGACTCTCCCAGATTCATGATGAGAATACCAGGGAATGGAGGGTCAGAGAGAAGGGAGGTACCCCCAAAAGCCAAGCACTTGCCCGGCCGGGTGTGGCTCAGCGGTTGAGCTTTGACCTAGGATCCAGGCGATTGGGGTTCGATTCCTGGTCAGGGCACAGGCCCGGGTTGCGGGCTCGATCCCCAGTCGGGGGCATGCAGGAGGCAGCCGATCGATGACTCTCTCATCATTGATGTTTCTATCTCTCTCTCTCCCTCTCCTTTCCTCTCTCTGAAATCAATAAAGATATATTAAAAAAGAAAAGAAAAGATATATTTAAAAACAAAAACAAAAAACCAAGCACTTAAAGGGGATGCTTAGGAGAGGGTAGGGACACCTAAGTTTGCTTGCCTATTAGCCAGCATTGTGACTCGGGCTGGTCATGATCTCTCTCTAGACATCCGTTGTCCCATTTACCCCCAAGGAACTGTGTCAGTTAACAAGGACATCTTGCTGTCCTTCATTTTAGGCTTTTGTGCCCACTGTGGTCTGAAGCTATGTGTCTGTCTTTCTCTCTCTCTCTCTCTCTCCTCCACACCATCCTGTATCTGACTTGATCCAACACAT
Source organism: Miniopterus schreibersii (assembly GCF_964146895.1). Lineage (NCBI taxonomy): Eukaryota > Metazoa > Chordata > Mammalia > Chiroptera > Miniopteridae > Miniopterus > Miniopterus schreibersii. The sequence goes on along the minus strand of NC_138101.1, from coordinate 8,075,294 downwards.
GATTCAAGTATAACTTGTAAGCTGCCTCCTCCAGGAAGCTTTCCCTGGTCCCCAAGCCTGAATAAAATTTCTCTCTTAGGTGTTTCTCTAGCACCCTGATCTCCCCCGTCCAACTTATTACAATGTCCTTTTAATTCACCTCTTTCTCCCACTGGACAGTGAACAGGGACCATATTTGTCCTGCATAGCATTGTGGCTCCAGTATGCCCGGCACACAGTACATTCCATAAATATTGTTGAATAAATTACTTAACAAACAAAAAACCATGGAGTCATAAAAAGTAGCCAATACCAAGGAGCTCAGGAGCCAACCAAGTAAAAGAAAAGGAACAGTGGCCGCTGTTGATAGAGCGCCCAGTGGGCACCTGGCGTCCTTCACATGGCCAAGTTTATTTCATTCTCATAATGGCTCAGGGAGGCGGGCATCTTCACCCCATCGGAAAGGCTGAAGTTACCTCTGCTGCCCAAATCCTGCGGCACGAGGGCTGAAATTCAAAGACTTGCCTCTCTGATTGCAAACTCATGCTTGGAGTCCAGAAATGCGATAGGGAACCCGAGTGGGAGAGAGTGGCGGGGGCTCGAACCCCCTGGGAGCAGAGCCGGGGGGTGGTCACCCGGGGCTGAAGCAAGCGGTGGCCGGGTTTGAAGGTCCAGGCCGGGGCAGCTGCTTGGGACAGGGCTGGCCTTTGTCAAGCAGACCCCTAAGCTTGACTGATTGTCAGCAGTTCTCGTTCTCCCCACGCCACGTTTCTTTTAGAGCCTGGAGAGAAACCAGCGGGGCTTTCCACAGTCGGGTTTCTGCCACTACCCAGGAGCAGCCAAGCCGATGGGGCCTGTTTTCTCTGCTGTTTTCCAGAGCTCTCGTGCTCCCCCTCGGTGGGCCTCCTTCCCTTCCCTCAGTAAGGTTGAATTCCCTGATGGTAATCATAATTATAAGCATATGTTGTTGCTCTCGGCTGCCATTGGGCTTGCAAGCTTCAGTTTTAAAGGCAAAAAAATAGAAAGTCGTCTTTGGAATACATGTTCTGTCGAGGGGCAGTTTCTGTGGACAGCACAGTGATTGCCAAATGCCTTCTTAGAGTGGGCTTGATACAAGCACGAGTTCAAACCAGGTAGCCGAGTCAGGCAGTCACCGCAGCGCAGAACAAGGTTTCATAGCCTAGCGTAGTGGTCACAGGATCTGAACCTCAGAGACTTGCTGGCGTACAGAATGCTAATGGGGAGTTGAAAACTCCAAAAAGCATCCCAACGGTCTTTGCAAATCAGGCCAGAAATTACTCAAAAAGGCAGACATTTGGTAAACAATGTTGATTTGTTTAACTCATGGTAGCCTCCTTTGTTTCAGATTCCTCTCCTCTGAAATAGAGGAGCGCGCGTTGGAAGGCAAGCTCCCCAGGCCTCGGTTTGTTTTGCTGCTGGCACCTCTGTGGGTGGAGGCGTGGGGGGTACCTGGGTCTATTTAGCATTTGTGTTGGATTTTGGTCAGCCTGGCATCCCCCCTAAGGTCTCTACTACATCACAGGGGCAGGGCAGAGGCTACATATTCCCAAATCCCCTGCCTCCAATTTGCCTGTGAGAGGCACTTGTACAAGATTTGGAAAGTTGAGAGCAGAACCCATGATTTTTTGGAGGCAGTTGGAATACATGTGTTCATGGAGGTGAAATTCACGGACTTCGTGTTGGCTTCTGTGACTTTCAGGGGTGGCTTTTCTGTCCTTAACTTCCCAGCTCTTCCGACAGTTTTACACCCCCCTTAGTTCTTATACCTGGAATACACAGAGTGGCTTCTGGTTTCCTGAGGGAACCTTGGTTAATACCATATACTTTTCAGAAAAGTGCAACAGTTCATGAAGCAGCAGCCCTCTGGCAATTTCTTTCCATTGTTTCTTACAGAATCATAGTTTGTTGAAGCTGGAAAAGATCTTTGAGATCATGTTAACTGATAGGTCCTCGAAATTTGGATTTCATTGACAAAATTTTTAAAAATTGTGAGACTGAGATGGTACTTGCAAATTTTATTTTGCTAAGAATACTTTGATGTTTTTCAAGTTGTCTATCACAATCATTTTTAAAAGAAAGGACATTTAACACCCTTCTCCAGCAAAACAGACCATACTATCAGTAGAAAGGACAGTATTTCAAAGTGAATGCATTTAGCTTTATGAAAACTTTGCTCCAACTTTTTAATTTTTTTTTTTACCTTGTTGCAGGCAGATCTAAGCTAAAGTCTTCATTTTACAGATAAGGAAACCAAAGCTGAGATAAGTTATGTGCTTATTTATCACAAAACTTATTCGAGGCAGAGCTAAGACCAGGACTCAGATCTCCTCATCTCTAGTCTAGGGTTTCTCAACCTCAGCACTATTGACGTTTGGGCTGAATAATTCTTTGCTGTGTGTGAGGGGGTGGGGTGGGGAAGAAGAGGGGTGTTCCATGCATTGTAAGACATTTACAAGTATCCTTGTTCTCAACCCACTAGATGCCAAAGCATCCCCCAGCGATGACAACCAGAACTGTCTCCAGGCATTGCCAAATGTCCCTTGGTTGGGAACGGCTGCTTTGATCCGAGAGTACTTCTTCTATGCTAACCTACTTGTGAATTTATTTTTGCATTTTACCCTCAATGACCAAATGGTAAAAGAAGCTTTTTTCAATGTCAATTATCTTTTAACTGAAGGTAAACAAAGAGAAGACTTTCGGGGACCTATGATGGGGGAAGAGCCACGCAAAATATGCAAAATATGTGAAGTGCATGTCTGGGACTAGGTGAGGGGGATCCCTGTACTGGCCCAACTGATGGATTAAGTCACTTTATAACAATAGCTCCTCTTTATTAAATATGCTGAGGTAGGCGTTTTGCAGACCGCTCTCTCTCTCTCTTCCTCTCTCTGTCTCTTACTCAGCGAGTCTGAAAGGTGGTGGTATTTTTAGCCTCCATCTTGTGGAGGTAGAAACTGAGGCTTAGAGAGATCAGAGCCACCTACCTGGGAAGCTGCAAGTGACCCAGATCTGCCCAGCCCTTTCCACTCAGCCAAGCGTCTAAGTCCCAGCAGCGGAGGAGGCAGCCACTTGGTCCCGGTTACTGCCCAGGTAGCTCAGAGTGGCTCAGGTGTGCCGGCAGCTGCTTCGGCCTGAGGTTCGAGAAAGGTTGACGGTTTGCTGGGGTCTGGTTGGTGGCAGGCTCCAGCTGTTGGGTTTGGTCGGTGTCCGAGTGTATAGAATCCTATGATATATAAATTTTGTTGTTCCCTAGCCCAAATTAGGGTTGGTGATTCGGTTTTTGGAGAAGGCTGGGAGAAATGTAAAATGATGCTCGAAGACATTGCTGTTGGTTTCGGTTCTTAAAAACAGATGGCAAAAAATAGCTCCAAAGCTGTTTAAAATGTGTGACCCATCAAAGTGCTTCCTGAAGTCCCGGTGCACAGCTGCACAGAGAAGGCAGAGATGGCTCAACAACCCAGCAGGACGTGAAGTCCCATTTTTGCGCGGTGGGAGGCTGAGGGTGTAGTCAGTAGCCCCTGCGTTTTGTTTTGCTTGGTGCTGGAAGGCAGCAGCTGTGAGCAGGCTGACGGGAAACAAATTTAAGAAGAGCAGAATTCTTGCAAAAAAAAAAAGAAAGAAGAAAGCTGATTACCCCTGAGGACTCTGGGAATGCCTCGGAAACGTGGGAAGGCCTCTCACGAAGGAGGCTGCTGACAGCCGCACGTGGCCCCCAGTCACCGAGGCAGTTTTAACGTCACCAGTGAGAAGTGGGAACACATCACAGTCCTTTCAGCACGTGGTTTGTGCTCCCCCCCCATGTCCAGAGGAGAATGCAGGCCTATTAAGCCAGCCAAGGGTGTAGACGTGGAATTGAGGGGAAGCTTTGAAAGCAAAGGATGATGCAGAAGATCTGAAGAAAACAGGACTTCATTTCAGAGAGTGGTGAGAGGTCAGAGCTGGGGGGCGCTTTAGACATCATGGAGCTCCAGGGTCTGCTGAGGGGTAGAATCTTGAGCGGTGTCCTTGGTGATTTCTGAGAGCTCAGTGTTGAAGGTGGGCTTGGGCTCATGGGAAACAGTGCTGTGACTGATTAGCAATGTCTGTCCAGTAGGAGTAGGAAATGTGAGCAGGTGGCACATATACATTCTCTCTCTAATAGTTCAATCAACACATTTTACAGATGAGTGAACTGTGACCTAAGAAGAGAAGAGACATGTCCAAGAGACAGTGGTAGAGCAAGTCTTATATTTTGATTAGTTTACTACTTTACCCAGAGTTTGTTCATTCATTTATTTGTTTAACAAATATTTATTGAACATTTACTTCGCAACAGGTATCCTTACATTTCAGCCCTTAGCCTTTAATGCAAACACGAGTTCAGCCCCTCATTTTTTGAAAAGCACCAATGTCCTTGGTTAAGTCCTGAGACAAATTTTTTTAAATTTCCTGAACAGTGCATTGAATGCTTGCCATGTAGCAGGAACTGTCTTAAACACTTTGTGAATCTAAAACAGTAGAACATGCTGGTCAACGCCATGTACTCTGGAGCCAGACTTCCTGGATCCTAATTTTGACTTTGACTTACTTAGCTACAAGCAAATTATTTAAGCCCACGGTTCCTCCACTTTTTCATCTCTAAAATGAGGATGATCATAATGGCATTGACATCATAATGCTGTTGCAAGAGTTAGAAGAGTTAATCCATGCAAGCTCTTAAAACAGTGTCTGGCAAATAATAAGAGCTTCATAAATATCAGTTATTATCATTTTAAAATTCAATTCTTCACAACAACCCTATAAAGCGAATATGATTAATGTCCCCACTTTATGGAACAAATTTTCAGTTTGGATCACACCTCTGCCACTGACTTCCTATGTAATCTTAGGGTTCAGTTTCTCAACCATAAATGAAACAGTAATAAAAATAGAGTGTTGTTAAAATAATAAAATAATACTTAGGACAAAGTAATTGTCAATAAGCATTATCTACAGCCATCCTAACCACCATCATTATCACCATCACCATCACTACCATCACCATCACCATCATCATCTTGTCTAAGGGCTAAAAATGATAGAGTGGATTAAAATCTGAAAACTTAAAGATCTTTGCTTGAATCTGTATAGCTAATAGACACTCATCTCTTACACTCATACATTCAATTACTTATTCAGCTCAACTGATTTGTCTAAAATCACCTCATGTTCAATATTATCATTAACAAACTCCTCACTTCTCTCCTCTCCCCTGCCTGCCAGAAATCTGGTCCTCCTCGGGGGAGCCTTATCTCAGGAATGACACCACCTTGAGGAGTGCCCCGCCATCATGCTCACTAGCCAGGCACTCTGGCATCTCTCACCTGGAGATCTGATCCCTTCCCAAATCTAATTAGGTTTATTCCCTCTTTCTTGAACCCCTTCATTCCTCTTCACTCCATTACCTCCTCTCTAGTCCAAGTCACCATCACCTCTCATGGACAGTTGCAGTAGATGTCTCTGCTTACATACTCTTATCTTTCTCCAACAATCTCTCCACGCTTCAGCCAAACGGACTTGTGTAAAATGCAAATTTAATCATTGCACACCCTTGGTTTCTGCTCACCCCACTCTAAACACATACTTAACGCCTAAATACTTGCAACCATTCTCAGGTTGTTATGAGAAAGGCCACGTTCCTTAACGTGGCCTATAGTAAGAGAGGCTCTGAAGTCACAGACCCCAACCTTTCTCTCCCGTCTCACCTCTCCAGTACACTGACCTTTCTTTTCACTGATGACATGCCTTTGCTCATCCCCGGGCCTTTGCATGTTCTGTTTTCTGCCAAGAGCAGCCCTGTCCCTATCAACCTTAGTAGGTTAACTCTTACGCATCCTTCAGCTCTCAGTAAAGCAAATCTCAATCTTATTCAACTATTACATTTGGTATAAGAAATGGCATATTATTAACTTTAAAAAATAAGATGTTTTTGAAAGTCCCAGCTCACTAGGAAGACTAAAAATTCCGTTTTCATTCTTTCTTCAAATTTTTGGTGAACAGGGTTAGGCAGTGTCCAGAGTTCTGGTCTTCAGAACGTCAAGGTCACTGCTGCAATGCTTACTGTCCAAGCTCAGAAGGTTCCCTCTCTGTGCCATGCTTTGCATGGGCATCAATGCAGAGACTGGGAGCTTTCATGCCTGGTGCCAGCCCCTGGGCACATTGCCCAGCTGTTTACCCGTTGAGATTAGGTCCTGGCACCTCCCTATGGCACAGCAAAAGGAGTGTTGCTGCCTTTACTGGCAGGAACCATGCAAAACCGATCATTTTCCCAATACTAGGGCTTCTGTCCCTCTCCCAGAGTGAGTTATTTCTATTTCTACCTCTCCAAGCTCTTCCTTTGGGTCCCATCTCCTCTGGAGCAACTCTGGCATGGGCCTTTGGAAACACTGTGAAGACCTGAGGTAATAGTAGGGGAAGAGGACCCTGACACCAGTTTTTCTTAGCAATTCACCTAGTTTCATCACTTGAAAACAAAATAAAAAAGGATTTTTAATCATTTTTGTGTCAAAGATCCCTTTGGCTGTCTGATGAAGCCTATTTATACCCTTCTCAGAATAATGTGTTTAAATCCATAAAATACACAGAACTACAATTCTATTGAACTAAGTTATCAAAATATTTTTAAATTATAGTGTCATAACATATATACTTCTTTATTAATTCATTGAATATCAGGATTAGAGGAAGGTATAATAACTATAGTAATTTCAAAGTAGTGATGAGTGTAAACACTATTTTGAGATCTCTGCAACTACAATAATACTACTGTATTTCTTGGCCACATTTATAAATTGGAGGAAATGCTAAATTTCTGTTAGAGGGTAGTGAAAATAAAGCTGTAATATTTTCCTGTCTAAGTTCTAGCACTGCCCCCCACGTCAAATTGTTAAGCCCAGATGGAAAAGCCGTTCCTCCTATAGAATTCTCCATTCCTCCTCCTTATTTGTCACTAGGCACTCTCTGCTTTTCTGCATACTCCGTTTTATAGTTTGCAATTATACTTTGATTTGTGTGATTTTTAAATCCTACAATAGACTATAAACTCGCTGAGGGCAGAGAACATTTTTATTTGCAATTATATTCCTGTATCAAGCACAGTTCCTGGTACTTAACAAATAGGTGTTTAATAAATGCTTGATGAACAAATGAAAATGAATGATTGCTGAATCAGTTCAACATTATATGACTTGGAGAATGGATTGCGTTTCTTTTAGTGGTCTGAGCTCTACAATTCTTCCCAGATGTCTGGCGGCTCCCTCAGGAAGGAAGCTGGATGTCTGGTTGGTGAGGTGGGGGAATTGCAGAGAAACTCTGGAGCTAGAGCCAGAGGGAGAGATATGAAATGGTGCTGGAGGCTGTGGAAATGCAAGAGGCCCAGTCACAGAAGCCAACCCAAGTGTGTTGTTGGAATAAAAAATCTTGGAGTGAGTTTTGGAGCTATGTCGTTTAGGATGCCTTTGGCTGCAAGTAACAGGATATTGAACAAAAAAATGATTAAAAGAGCAAGGGCAGTTGCCTACTTGTTACCAGAGCTAGGGAGTTTTAAGGGTGCTATAGCTCAACAGTGTCATCAGACCATGTTCTTTCCCAGTTGGCCAACCCCACAGGGTTGGCAATGCTTCTTCTATGGAGACATGCAAGATGCCTGCAGCAGCTTCACACGGGAATAGATTCTGTCATTTCAGTGCTCTCTAGTTTCTTACCATGGTTAATTTTTTTATAGCTCACTATCACCACCTGGTTCGTTATTTGTTTAATGGTCCATCTCTTCCATTAGGACATAATAAGCTCCATGAAGACAGGCGCTTCCTTTTGTTCAGTCTCACGTTCTCGCTGTTTCCAAGAGTGCTTGTCCCACACCAGGCCCTTGGTAAATATTTTCTTGAATGAGTGAGTAAACAAATGACTGTGATGTGCTTGGCATTTGAGTGACGGAGGACCACTGCCTCACTGTCGGCACTCAAGCAACTATGATGTCTCAAACGCAGTCTGAGGGCGCTGCCAGAATTCTTGGCCGATAACTGTGTGTCTAAAACATTCCCACCCACTACCGTACGGGAAATCCAGCACAGACTGTGCTTCTGAAACTGGTGCAAATGGGTAAAGGTTAAGCTCAGTGTTAAATCCACTGACATTTGAAGGGCCTCAGTGAGAAAGCAGTGGTCGTGAGGAACATTTTTGCCAGGTTTTATGCTGGAAGTGTGAGTGCCCACTGTAATGACTCTTAAAGAGCCATAGAGCCTTGCTGGGGTTTGGTGTGGGGTGGCGGTGGTGGAAGTGCTGTTCGTTAGAGTAACAAAACACACATGCTAGGTCCTTCCAACCGAGGTCGGTGGAGCACAGTAAATGCAGGGCCGGGTTTAATTGTCGATGCACCATAAACAATGTTCTTTGCTGGGTAAACTCTGTACTGGAATACAGTTATAGCTGCCTGTCTAAATTTAGTTTTAAGAACAAACTCAAACCGTACCAGTCCATATGAAGTCTTCTCAGACTCCCAGGGTAGGAGCTTTTCCTCCCCACACCCTGCTGCTGGTAAAGTGGGGCCTTCCATCACACAACCAAGCTCATCCTGAATGTCTGGGCAGGGGCTGCCTCCCCCATCACGTTTTAAGTTTCTACTATTTTTCCAGCAATGCCTGCCTCCCTGGTAGCCTCAAGTTCAGTTTTGCCCCTTTCTAATCAATTTTCCAAGATCACAGTGATCTTTGTGGAAAGCAAATCAGACCACACTCTTTCCCCATTTGAAATCCATCGAGGGTCCCTAATGTCCTTCAGGTAAAGTCCCACCTTCGAATGTGGTTCATTCTCCATTTGCTTCCTGCTGCCAGGCCCACAGAGCAAGCAACACTGAACAGAGGTAATATTGAACGTGGTTGATGGGTACATGCGGGTTTATTACAATATTCTTTCTAGTTTTTCATATGTTCAAATTTTTCCAAAAGAGGAAAAAGAAAAGAAAGGTGATTCCTGGAGGTAGCTGGGTCTTAGCTGAGACTTGAGTTCCCTGGGTGAAAGAGGTTGGAGGGAGGCATTTACAGGGCCAAAGATGACACTGAAACTTTGTAAGTGCTCAGACACTTGATGGAGCACTAATCCAAAAGGCATTTTGCTGTTCCCCAGCTGTGCCAGTGTGCACCATTAATACCGTCTCAACTTCATCAAATCGGTGATCTCAACTTATCTGACTCAGAGAGTATCAAAATTATATTTTGATACATGCTACAAAGACTAAAAATTATACTGAGAGGCATGGGCCTGTTGAGGACCACGGTGGCTCAGGATGGCTGGCATTTGACATGGGAATTCCAGGAAATGAGTGTGGAGAAGGAAGGAGCTGGGGGGTCTAAGTGAGTGTTGGATGACTGAGTGAATGAGTGTAGCAGAACAGCAAAGAAATGTGATGAGACTTGAAATAAGTGTTTAGTTAGGTAGAAGACACAACTGTTAGAGATGGCTTTAGAGTCTCTCTCTTTCTTTTTTTTCCTGTCGTGATAAGTAAAGTAGTGACAAGAAGGGCTCGCGTTTGTTGGGTGTCCTGTGATGTTATGGGTACAATTCTGAGTCCTTGACTTAGGTCTGTTTTTAAAATTTTTAGCTTTAAGAAGTGCTCAGTAGGAGTCTGCCTAGTAGATAATGCTTCATGGAGTTCCTGGAAATTCAGATGGTCCTCAAGTGTGGACTTCAGCGAATGAAGAAATAGGAAAAGTCTGTGGGAACATCTGGTCTTCACTCTCCGATCTGTTTAACACTAAGCTGACTGTAAGAACTGGGCTCCCTCGGCATGAGTTGTGTCGCCGTGAGTCACCAGGTCCTGGGGATTGTGCCTGTTGCCATAATAGTTCTGCTGATGAGTTTTCAGTTGAAGCGTTTGAGGAAGAATTGGATTCCATGGCAAAACATGAATCTGGAGAGGCTAAAATCTTCCCGGAGTTTAAAACTCGAATAGCCCTTGAACCAGAACAGGTGAAACAGAATTCATATACCTCCTATTGTGTTCTTTTTAGGTCATGTTTCCTGGGTAGGAGCCCTGAGAAGAAGGCACTTCTCATAATAAAGCTACTCTCTTCCTTAGGAGACTGTACAGGCAGGCTTTTGGTATCTTGCTAAAGAAATCCATATAGAAAATGGTCCATATAGAAAAGTGTTTTTGCAGTGCTGACCTATTTAATAGTATTTAAAAATCAAGGTTTTACTGTTTATCATATAGGGTTAATTTTCTGAAGAAAGAATCAAGATAGGAGATGAAAAAGATGCTGCCTGTGATCCATGGAATTTAGCGGGAGGAAGGAAGGAAGGAAGGAAGGAAGGAAGGAAGGAAGGAAGGAAGGAAGGAAGGGAGGGAGGGAGGGAGGGAGGGAGGGAGGGAGGGAGGGAGGGAGGAAGGAAGGGGGAGGGAGGGAAAGAGGGAGGAAGACAAAAATATATTTATATCTTTTTCCTGTTTTCCAACAGGGACCTTTGGCTTGTAAGGCCACGTGGCATGTTAAAACAAACACATTTTTGTGATTTTTGTGTGTGAAAGAAGATGTTCTCTGGTGTTGGAAAGACCCAGGCTTGAATCCTGGCTCCACTCGTCACACAAGGCCCTTGCGATGGAATCTCCTTCACGGTGTAGAAAGGACTAGAGTGGCTGTGGGATTAAGTGAGATCACAGGCAAACAGCAAATGTTCAACAGGTGTCTTTCTTCTGTATCTTCTGTTCTTCCATTAACATGATTTCACTCAACTTCCCTCCCCTAGACACTATCATGGAAGAAAACAACTCTGTCCCTGTAAACCAGTCGCTGAATCAAATAAATACCCCGGGAAGTGATCCAGGCCCTGAACACTAAGAGGTGGTTTTTGGCAATACACGTTAAAGCAAAATATGGGAAAACCACCCGGTTGTTACCTGAGGCTTATTTTAATGGGATTTGCCTATGTTTGTAGTATTTATCTAAAGACCGTGTTTCACTTAGTATCTGTCTTGAAAAATTTTAACTCAGGTTCCTCATACCTGAATGTAGGTCGGCACTGACTGTGGCTGCATTTTGGATACAGAACACAGTAATGGGGACACTGTGCCCTGGGGACCAACACCTGCCTCCCAGGCCTCCGTTCCTCTCTGGCTTTCAGTTGGCTTTGGCCAAAGGCAGGTGCTGAGTAGAGATGGGAGGCTGCTGAGAGAGTTGGAGGCATGGCCTCCTGTATCCTCCCACCCACCCCAGTGCCAGAGGCCTGGCCACGGCTGGGTCCCTTTACAACATCTCCTGGTGGGTGACCGGGCTCAAAGCCTCAGATCCCACCATTCCTTGCTCCCCCAGGCCTGGGAGTCATACTGGCTTCGCATTGCTAGTGCTTGGATGCCTCAGCATCTCTTGCTGGTCCCTTGGCGCTGCTCTGTGGGTGGTCCCTTAGTCCGTTCCTGCCAGGACCCTGGCTCACACTCGGCTCCCCCAGAGCATTAGGCTTCATCCCTTTATTCGCAGAACATAGTACAGTAACAAGCAAGCGACAGATGTTCGATAAATGCTAAACCGACGAGTAAAACAGTGAGGGAACGTGCTTTATTCCTTTATGGGTCTCACATTTTGGTTAAACAGAAGTGGGGGTAGTGAGAGGAGTCAAAGGAAAGGAGAATGTGTCTAGATGGATAGGAAGTGGCGGGGTGGGCCTGTCTGCCCCTGCGTTCAGGCTGCTGTGACTGTCCTTGCTGTATCACTTCTGGAAAACTCCACTGGACACTCACAGGAGAATGAGAGTGAAAAAGGCAAATAGCATGCTAGTTTTTTCATTAAACATGTTTGAATCTTACAGACACTGAAATGGTCTTGGGGACACTCAGGATCCCCTCACCGTACACTGAGAACTGCTGATGTAGGGTGAGGCATGTCCCATCCTATTCTAGCTATTTATTCTTCTGTCATTGTCCCCTGTAGGCTGAGCCACAGCAGATCAGAAACTCTAATTCGCACAACGCCAGCTACTTAGTAGGAACTTAATACACGTGGCTAGAAGAACAAAAAGGGAGGAAGGGAACCATTTGTTGGTCTGTGTTTTTCTTCAGAGGTCTGTAGGTGATTGCAGTTTTCAAAGTTTGTAGAAAAACTTGAGTCTCAAGAGATGTTCTGTCTGTAGGAAGGGAGTCAGTCTGGTCCAGGGAGCAGTGACCAGTGGTGGAGGGACCCGAGGAGGGGAGTGGAGGGACTTGCATTCATTCTGCCCCGTTGACTTCTCCCTCCCCTCGTCTCCTGCCATCCTTGATTTTTATGTTCCTTGTCAGAACACAGGAGTGCGCGCAGGATATACAGCATGTGCTGCGAGGCCCAGGAAGGCCTCTTTGCAGGACCAGGCACAGCCAGGATCAATTAAGTAACAAGGAAGGTAGAAAATATAGCGGCAGCTGGAACAAATCAGCGTGTCAGGCACGAGGGTTGCAACCCATAAAAGGTCAGCAGGCAACTGGTGTGAGTAGCTGCGAGTGAGGCGCTTGGCTCCGCGGAGCTGGAAGGAGCCAGTGACTGAGCATCCTGATTTCCACTCGGGCATCCCGCGGGGGCACAGGCTTTGCAAATGACGGGCCGCGTTGCGCCCCAGCTACATTTCTCATCTGGCTTCTTCTCAGTCGGTTTCTCCCCTGCACCCACCGCCCCTGTGAGTTATTCCGCCACAGTGACAAGCAGGCTTTATGGACGGAGGCGGGCCTCAAATAGTAAATTTCAATGAGTGAGAGGAGCTGGACCTGGGTAGGAATTAGGGGACTTCTTGGAAGGAGGAGGGGACCAGCAGTGATGCCTGAAAGAAAAAGCAAAGCCTCATACTTCATCTTACCACGTGTTGTAATTACAGATCAAGTTTCGGGCTCATTTCCAGCCGTGAATGCCTCCTTGGCAAACTGATTAGCTATCTGCTCTTTGTTAGTTCAGCAACAGGGGATCATTATTTCTTAGCCTGACTCAGTTCCCTGCCCGGTTTTTCTCAGAATAATTACTCCACATACATACATGTATTTATACATGTTTGTTGTTGTTAAGAGAAAATGTCTAAGCGAACACGTGGGGATGTTTTTTGAGTGTCCTTACAAAATTCAGGGCATTTGTTTTGATCGGAGTTCAGGACCCACTTAGGAAAGGAGACCCCAGCTCAAATGAAGAATTTTTAATTGAAAATAGAGATGTAAATATAACTTTAATGACCACATTTGCTAAAAGTTTCTCCTGTTTTTAAAGTAAATCATTATTGAACAACTGCACAGTGCTAGACTCAGAGACTATACAAATTAATAAGAAATTAATACAGGTTCGATGGGGTCATTCAATGCTGCCTGCTGGGAGATAAGATCATGCACAGTAGGACCATGAAGAAAAAGTTGTCACTTCTACCAGGTGACTTCATGGAAGGTAGAGTCTTAGAGGAGACCATGGGCTTAAAATGTACATTCATACACAGGGTATAATGTCTAGACTCTTAAATACACTTGAGTTTTTAAGATGATGCCATGTGCTCAAGTTCAATAAACTAGTAAGAGGTAAAGGGGGCAGAGGCTCAGATTCAGAACTTTTTACTGCAGAAAATTTTCTGAAACACTGTTGGGAGAAGAATTTACTCTGGAAAGTTATATATAAAGATTGTGCATTATCATTGTTGAAGCATTTTCTGTAAAGTAATCATTGTAGTGCAGATTAAAAGAATATAATCCCTTGCCTGTTTTTTTTTTACTCTTTCAGACAACTTTATGCTTAAGGGCATTCCTTCTAATTCAGTGTTTATTGAACTGGTGCTCAGCGTGGCCTGCTTTGTACCTCGAGAACTGTATAAAGGGGCATACTCAATTGTCCCAGGTCATCTGTGTTGGGGAAGGGGCATAGGGCATGTGTTTAAAGAGGAGGACTTCAGGAAAAACCTTATGAGGAAACGAGTGGGCCAGGAAGGGGAACAGGCTTTTGGGAGAAGCTAGTTTGTTCCTTCTGGTACCTAGGGAACTGGAGGGGTCAGGGGATCCTTTGGAAGGATGGGCTCAGGACATGATTACTGAGAGGACATTGGAGCTGAGAGAGATGTTTGGCTGCAAGGTAGATGAGAAGGTTTCATCCCCAGAGAGAAAGGACAGTTCTCTGAATTTGAGGGAGCATTGGGTAGTGTGGCAACGTGGGTTCTTGTGAGGGAGAAACACGGAATATGTTCAGGAGCACGCATCTGGAGCTCCTGGGCCATGGCGTCTCCTCTCTGAGTATTGTTTGCTGGAGGGAAGGATCCATTGTAGGGAACATGCCACCGAGCCCGAGTCTATTGCATTTGAGCCTTAAATGTGCCGCAACATAACCAAAAGCCTGGAACCAAAGGAACAGCAGCTCTGGATTAGAAAGGAAGGGCAGGAATGCAGGGGAGAGACAGGTCCAGAAGCAAGCCGAGGTCCTGGATACGATCATGCACTGGAGGCCACAATAGTGAAGGGGTGGCCCTGCTCCCCTTTGCAGAAAGCTGGAGGAAAAAGAGAAGTGGGAAACATTAGCCCTGGAATTTTATCATGTTATAGTTAGGCTGCTTTGCAGATTAATATGTATTCAGCTTACACAAGGAGCTGAGTTTTGACTTAGGGAACTTAAGTGGAAAAAAGAATTAGAAGAAGAGTTTTGTTGTGTGTGTGTAAAACTGAGGAGCTGAAGCCCCAGTAAGAAATCCTCTTTTCTACCCATCTTTTTCCCCCCAGAGAGATGAAAAGAGCCCCAATTAGTTTGGGCATGGGGAGTGGGCTGGAAAGACAGCCTGAGTCAATGTTGAGTCATTTTTTATATATAAAATGAAGCTCATGTTTGCCAGGAATGAAGGGAAGGGAAGAAAATTCAAAGACTGCAAAGAGAGTAACACTGGCCCTGGATAAGAATAGATTGTCAAAAGGCCTGGGCGTGACCTTGGGCTCAAAGAGACCCCTTGAACCTGCTGATCCAGGAGGTCCAGAGCAATGGGGCCGGACAGTGGTCACGGCAAGTTACCTGGGAGGGCTTCACATCAGCTTCCACCTCAGACCTGCACACTCTACTCTCCCCCAAGAAGTCATAAAGCTACTTCTTTTAACAAGACCTCCAAGACGTTTCCTTCTTGCCAGAGATCTGTCATTACCCAACAGGTCTCAGGATCGAGGGATGGCCTTAACTCTTCTTTGAAAAATGCCAAATCTTGAGTCTTAACGCAGTTGATTCTCAATCAGGGTTGAGTGGAGGCACTGATCAAGCAATCTAGGGCTGGCCATGCAGAGCTTAAATGCAGCAGGGCTCGTTTTCCATATGAGAAGTTGGACAGCGTGATTCTAGAGCAGCAGGGACGCAGGAGCAGCCCCTGGGATGGAGAGGAAGGGGGAGCGCATGTGACGTGAGCTTCCTCTGCTCTCCATGCTCCACGAGGACTGAGACTATCTCTCTGGAGAAAAGTCAGAGTGACACAGAGGCGAAGCTGTGCGGCATCTGACTCAGCTGCAGCGGAGCCCAGTTGTGCCTCATCTGACTGATTTGGATCCTGGTTCTGTCGAGTGGGGCTTCGGGACATTGGGTCCATTGTGTCACCCCGCTCAGTCCTCACTCTGCACAGGATGACAGACACAGGGTGGGGACTGACCGCGGCTCCTGGAGACACTCTGGTTGACTGCACCACTGTGTGACTGGAAGTTGTGAGCAGTTGCCATGGTTCAGTGAAGCGACTCTTGGACCAGGAATGAGAACATACTGGTCTCATGGAGAGGAGGAAGGGACAGTTTTACCATCTGCACTCACAGCTGTGTGATGTTGAATGGGAGGTACCCACGAGTGTGACTCTTCAACTGACTGGCTCAGGAGTGCCGTGGGACGCTGTTGTTTCAGCCAGGACAGGCCGGGAGGGGACAGTGGGAGAAGCAGGGACGGAGGGCTCTCCCTCAGAGGTCCTGCTTTCTGAGACCAGGTCAATGATCGCTTGGTGTTCAGTGAAGTCCCTTTCCTCTCGCTGTTTTAAAAGAGACAGCAGAACACAGTGGCTAAGAGCATCTGGGGCCAGCGACTAAACCCCTTGTATCTGAGTGTCCTGTGCTGTATAACATGGCGAGATTACAGCACCTACTTATAGGTCTCCAGTGGGGGGAACTGACTTAAAATACCAGAAGTTCTAGAACTGTGCCTGACTCCGAATAAGTGCTTACAAACATCAGCGATTACTAATATAAATACTCTTCTGATAAAAATGATAGACAAAAAGAGAATGAGGTTTTTGGCCATGTGAGGAGTTGTGTGTGTTTTTTTAAAATATGTCTTTATTGATTTCAGAGAGAGGAAGGGAGAGGGAGAGAGAGATAGAAACATCAATGATGGGAGTCATTGATCGGCTGCCTCCTGCACGCCCCCAACTGGGGATCGAGCCCGCAACCTGGGCATGTGCCCTGACCGGGAATCGAACTGTGATCTCCTGGATCCTAGGTCGACGCTCAACCTCTGAGCCAGGCCGCTGGGCATAAGAAGATCTTTTGATGGAGCTGCAAAATCCCTCCATAACTGATTTTCTTTGTGCGCCCCTTATCTTCCAGGACCATCAGGTGAGAAGCAGGGCCCCTGGGTGCTCCACTCAAGACCGAAGACGGTTGCAGGATCATTCTCAGCCACTGGCCGCTCAGACCCAGGCCCTCTGTGAGGATTTCAGACGGGAAAGGATCTTAGATTTGCAGGTAAGGCTCCCAGGGTGCCAGTGTCCCGGGGCCTCTCTGTGCCATGAGAGCTGGAATCATGAGTCCCCAAGCCCACGGGCCCTGCTGTCTGAGCTGGCAGAGCCAGCCACGGCCCGCTGACATTGGCTTTCTCCGCCTGAAGACAGATTCACTTGGGTACATTGTACAAATTAATTTTATTTCCAAAATACGGCTGGTAAAAAAGGGGAGCTCCTGCTTTTATGTGCTGGGCACTTATGGAAGTATTTACAGTTAAGAGTGGTGGCGTTTAGGGGAGGCGTTGTGAGGAGGGGAGAATGGATTTGCCATAGCAATGGGAGTGAGAGGGGGAGGAGATGGTTGGTTGGTTGGTTAGTTTCTCAGTTTCCAGAGCCCTCCATCCAGGGGCCTCTCAGAAGCGGCAGGTGTGTCCTATCAGGTCAGGCTCTTTCTTCTTTGCCACATCCTCTCTTTGGTCTATCAAATGTTTCCCTCTTTTTGTCCTCCCCTGCTCCAGTCCCTGCGTGGAGGGTCCACAAGACCTGTGGAGACCCCCCCATGTCTGAATTGAGATGGCGCCTGGGCGTCCCTCTTCTAGTGAAACCATGCCCTTCACATCTCTTCTCACTGTTTCATTGCCACCCTAGAAAATCCAGGGTGGGGACCCAGAGAGGAATCCATGAAGGCCCGTTTGTCAAGGTCAAGGGGATCTTCCTGATTCTGTACCAAAATGTGAGCTCACCAGGGACAGAGGGCCCACGTGGGGTTCCCGCACTGTGGCAGAGACTCCTGGCGGCCCCTCGGCAGCTATTCCTCCTTCCTGCTTAATAGGAGTTCTCCCAACTTTGAGTTGGGCTCATTGTTGCCCAGACTAAAGATTTTATTTCCAACCTCCTGTGCAGCCAGGTGGGGTCACATGACCGAGCCCTGCAATGGGATGTAAGTGGAAGTGCTGTGTGCCAGTTCTGGGAAGTGTCCTCAATGGGAAGGCGTGTGCCTTCTGCCCCCCCCCCGTTGAGCTCCATGGACTTCAGACCTGATGGCTGAGCTTCAGCAAACACTCGCAGGCCCTGGGGAAGGAACCAGTGTGCACGGTCCTTGCGGAGCTGCCGCATTGGGCTTAGACGCCTACTCCTGGGATCGTCTCTGTGGGAGGAAAACACCGACGCGCTGGGGAGTGGGGGCCTTTTCTGACCCAGCTGAGCCGGGGTGACCAGTCTGAGCTAGTAATGAGCTCCATCTCCAAGACCGGTTATCTCTACGTCACTCTTGGAGGCTCATGGTAGGTGGTGGTGGAGGGACAGCATCTGAGGGTTTGGAATTCTAGGTTCCTCTGGTAAAAGGAAGACTTGTCATTCGCCTTTGAGTGACCCAGGCTCGGCCCCAACTGAATCTATCTCAGTATTTCTCAACGTGCTTTCACTCTCGACTCTCTAAGGACTCCTCTTACATATTTGTTCCCTAGTCAATTTCCCCCATGAAATTTAAAAAATACAGACTTACTAGTATATACACTACATATATATTTGTGCATCATATATAAAACGTGTAAGATTTTTGTGTGCTCCCCCTCAGGAACCAATTTTTGCTCCCCTGGGGGCCATATCACCCCTGTTGCCAGTGCATGGCCTCACTGAAGACTGTTTGCTGACCAAGGAACAATGAGACTGGCTTTAAACCATCCTGTGCAGATCTATGGGCTCACTGTGTGAGTCTCAGTCTCTCTGGCTTCTATAAGGAAACACCATAGTCTGGAGAGCTTAAACAACAGGATTGATTTCCCCCCGCTCTGGGGGGTGGGAAGTCTAAGGTCAAGGTGCCAGCGTGCTTGGGTTCTGGTGAGGAATCTCTTCTTGCCTTGGAGGCGGCAGCTTTGTCACTCAGTCCTCACATGGCAGAGAGAAGCAGCTCTGGTGCCTCTCTTTCTTTTTTTCATATTATAAATATTTTAGCTCGGCCGGGCGTGGCTCAGCGGTTGAGCTTTGACCTGGGATCCAGGTGATCAGGGTTCGATTCCCAGTCAGGGCACATGCCTGGGTTGTGGGCTTGATCCCCAGTCGGGGGCATGCAGGAGGCAGCCGATCAATGACTCTCTCATCATTGCTGTTTCTATCTCCCTCTCTCCCTCTCCTTTCCTCTCTCTGAAATCAATCAAGATATATTAAAATATATATATATATATTTTTTTTATTTTTAAATTTTAAATGTTGTATAATTTGAAGCATATCCCAGAGTACAGCGAATGGCATATGTAAGTTGCTATATTAACCATGACCCTCCTTCATCAATTATCAACTCATGGTGACCTTTCCCCATTATATTAGTTTCAGGTGTACAACATAATGATTCTATATATGTACATATCATGAAATGATCACCACAGTAAATCTAGTTAATAGTGTCTCTTCTTTAGTACAAGGGCACTAATCTCATTTATGAGGGCTCTGCCCTCGTGACCTAATCACCTCCCGATGGTCCCGCCCCCTCCTGCCATCACTGGGGGTCAGGTTTCTGCACGTGAATTTGGGAGAGCACGAACACTCAGTCCGCAGCACCCTCCAAGTTCGTTCCCACCTCCTGCCCTCTCTGTTCCTTCTGCCTGGTGACTTTTCCCTTTTCGCCTCTCAGGCCTCATTACACTTGTCGCCTCCTGGAGATTCTTTGTTCACAATCCAGAATAAAATTATATCCCTCACTCCTGCACTCTCTGTCACATCGCTCCTTTGTTTTTCCCTTGACACCGAGTTCTGATCTAGCCTAATTGGTTACTATGCTGTCTGTCTCCACCCCCTGGGGTGGGAAGTTCCTTCAGAGGCCTCATCTGTCTTACTCACTGTTGTATCCCAAGTGCCTAAAATAGGACCTGGCACATAGTAGGCACTAGATCAATGTGGAATAAATGAAGAAACAACCCCCTTTACTGTTGGGCACTAAGCATAAGGAGTAAGCATCCTGTTACCTTCCTCCCTTATCAAGCACGGAAGGCCTTAATTCCTCACTGAGACACCGCACCCCAGAGTTTACAGAGGACGCTCATATCCATTTTCTCAGTGATGAGTCTCAGCCTTCCAGGCAGCCAGGTATTATTGGCCCCGTTTTGTCGGGAAGACCTTCTCAGGGTCACATATTTGGCTGGTGGCTCCTGACCCAAGGCCGACTCCCCTCCATTACACTCCCTCCTTTGCCGGGCACGGGCCTCCCTGTGCATTACAGAGTCTCCACTTTCTAGCCTTGGACATGGGGAAATGACTCCACGCCTCGGTCAACCAGGCTCCAGGTCAGATATTGATTCAATTGATGGTCACTAAGCTTTAAGTTGCACTTAAGAGTAACTAGAAAGATCTTATCCCACTCCTGTCTCTTAGCTTTTCCGCAGCAAGCCTTTGGCGTGGTCCCAGCCTCCTTCAGGGCTTCAGAAGCTCTCTGCATCCCCTGCATTTGAAAGGCTGGTCCTGGCAGCGGCTTGTGCAGAGGGAGTGCCCCCAAAGATCCTGCAGTTAGAGGAGTTCTGGTGAGAGAGAGGCAGTCAGGCGACACAGGAGATGGCTGCTGTGCAATTCGCTGTCATTTGAACAGCGCCTTTGGAAGAGTCGTTTTACACAATAAAATGGGTGAAAAGGGTCCTCTCTTTGGGATTTCTTCTAAGGAAACCACCCAAAATATACACGAATGCAATTTGTTTTTTGAAGAATTAGGCAGCTGATATGTCCAACAAACTAGGATGCTTAAATAAAGTACAATAGGTGCATGGAATACTATTCAACATGGATGTTACCATTATGAATGTTGGGTAGGAATATTAAACACAAAGTGTTACGTGACAAAAGCAGGATGCAGAATTGTATGTACACTCTAATAGCTACAACCGAAAGGAAAGAATAACTCGGGAGAGTCTGAAAAGAAAGTATCTGTTTGCACGAGAATGGGAGTGACTGTGTTACAGTGACAGGGTTATGAGTGGGGCCTTCTTTCTTTTTCTATTTTTTTTGTAATGCAATATTTATTTTTTCAGAAAAACTTTGTTTAGAAATTATTTTTGTAATTCATAATAATTAAACATGTTTTTAAACATGATGCTCTATTGGGGGTACAGCCTCCCCATTCTCTCTATATACATATAAATCTACACTATTACAAGCAAAAATAAAATCATACTGTTCCTATAATTCCTAGTGTATATTTTACTCAATGATATTTTATGAACATTTTAACATGTCACTATTCTAAAATATCATTTTAAACTCTGCTTAGTCTGTGTCGTATTGATATATGACTATTTAATTTATCCCCTATTATAATATGTTTAGATTGCTTCCAGTTTTTTGACGTTAGGAATTACAATTGTGGATACTCCTTCCAACTAACTTGTCTCACACATTCTTAATTATTTACTTAAGATAAAGTTTGTAAAGTGGAAATTTTTAGTGCTAGAGTATGCACACCTTTAAGTTTTATATATAGTATGTGTTTGTATGTATACATATATACATGTCTATGCCTATTTATATTTACATAAGTTGTGTAGGAGAGAGTCTATTTCTCACACTCTTACCAAATTTTGGTCAACATTATACTTAGAATTTTGTTAATTTAATAGCCACGGAAGGGTATGCTAGTTAGATGTCTTTCCATTGAAACCCAACTCAGATAATTCAAGAAAAGAAGTCAGGAGTAAGAAAGGGAGAGATTGACAGGTCATGTAACTGCAAAGTGCCAGGGGTAGATTTCTTTTTAAGTGAAGTTTAAAACAAGTTCAAAAACATTGCTAGGACTTGTTTTTGGATTTGGCTTCTTCTGAGTTGGGCGCTTTCTCCTCTCCATGTGATGTCCCCTCAACATCAATGCCATAGAAAGGGAAAGTCCAATAAAAACCTGAGAATCAAGTCTTACTGGCCCCCACTGAGCCTACACAGGACAAGTGGCCCACGGTGAACCCGCCAGTGGTCAGGGCATGGGACCTGCACATGCTCCTACCCAGGGAGGTTAGCACCCTCAAAGCCGAAGCAGGGATGGCTGCCAGCAAGAAGAGGGGGTGGACGCTGGGTGGCTAAACATAAAGGTGTGCTATAAAGGGGGTTCATGGTTTGAAAGGCTGACGTCAAAACCCACGCCAGATCATATCTGTGTGTCCTTAAAACACATCCACAGTTTCAAGTTGTTCATGGGATAAAATCTCCAAGGACGGTAAGGCCCTAATAGTTGCCTGCCTCCCTCCCCACTCCCCCCAGCTCTTTTATTCCAGCCTCACCTTAACGATGCTGCTCTCTGATCTGGGATAAGCCTTAATCTCTCTGAGCTTCAATTCTCTCATCTGTACAATGGGGTTATTAATCCTACTTTAGTCTAAGTAACTGGATAGCAGTAAGTCCTAGAGAATGAGCTTATGTCTGATAAAAATCTCATGTTTGATTAGATCTTTCCTACCAACTCCAGGAAGTAGACTCATAGAAAAAGCACTTGACCAGGAATTTGGGACTACCTCTAAAGAAACTTCTTTGTCCTTAGGAAGGAAACGAAATGATTTGATATGATCTTCCGTCTATAAAAAAAAGCCAGAAATTCCTGCCTTCAAATACATAATTTCAATGTGAAAAGTGTAACCTCTGTGTAAAGCAAAGTAGATCATGCCATCCAATAAATGAGCTCCTATTTGTACAAAGGTCCTGGTGATATTTTATGTCCACTTTGCAGTGACTGCTGTCCCCAGGCCTGAGCCATAAAGGACACTTTCTTGTGATTCTGTCCAAATGCTGTCTGTGGAGAGAAAGCCTGCAAAAGTGTGTAAACTCCCCTAATACCTGTGGCTCCTAAAGGCTCTATGCTCTCATCAGCCTCCATTCTTGAACTCTTCTAACTGGGTTCTTCTTACTGGTGTCCTGCTACATCCGCCCCAGGTAGGCAAGGGCTCCTGTCCTGTCGCTCTTTGCAGGTGACTGTTTCTCCTTAGATTTCAGGTGTGTCCATTGCCCTGTGATCTCGGCTCTTTGGCTAAGAAATACTCATAAGCTTGCAATTTGTTCTGCCCCGTTTGTTGTAAGATCAGGAACAATGCTCGTTTGACTACTCTACCTGCTTGAGCAGAAGCTGGAAGTTCTGCTCTAAGTTTTAACTTGAATCCTTGCACTGATTATAGTGCAAGGAGTTAACCTCAAGATCTCACGCAGCTTGGACAGAATGGAGAAAGGACTGGCGTGCAAAGTCTCGTAACCACTATGCAAACTTACCTCCTAAATGTGTCTTCCAGGAATGGCATGTTCCTTTGTGTGGCTAGACTGTCACTTAAGTGAGGCGAATGGAGAAGTTGGAGCAGTTGAGAGATGGCTTAGTATACCAGGTGAGGAATTGTGACCTTTACGCCTTAGTCAGTCAAAGACTCCCCACAAGAGTGACTTGGCCCTTACAAAGAATAGCATTTGTCCATGATAAAGAGTAACCTGGCATCGCTGTGGAGGGTGCATCGGAAAGGCTGAGGCTGCAGGAACCTGTAGGAAGGAGCAGGAATTACATTTCTGACCCATTTAGAACAGAGGAGCCTACAAGTCTTGATGTGAGCATGGAGATCAGTGTCAGAGAATCTGATTTGTGTTTTTGAGAAGAGGAGAGTGACATGAAATGAATTCCTTCAGAATTGGACAGAGGACCTGGCTTGGCAGAAAGGGTGGACAATGAACTTAGTTTTGGACAGACTGAGCAGTGGGTGTCTAATCCATGGAGAGAAGTCTGACAGGTCCCTGGGGATGGGAATCCATAGCACGGGTGCAGGTCACGGTCACGAGCTACACAGGTGGCACCTTGAAGGCGTTGTCTCTGTCACCCACGCCCCAATGTATCACCAAGCAGGGGCTCCAGGGTTTGGAGAACTGAAGTAAAATCAGCATTTCCATGTGCATTTTCAGGAGTTTTAATGTGGCTTACACAGGAAACAAGCAAGCCTTCCTCTCTGTGCTGGAACTCATCACGCAGCGAGAATTTGAAGTTTACAGCTCAGGCCCTTCGCGGTTGCAAGGAGCACAGTACCCTGTGAAAACCTGGTAAGGAGGAGGCGTCTGTGCTCAGAGCGACACTATCCTCCTTTTGTAAAGAGACCCCAACCACTCGTATTTTCATTTTGCTCCCCATCTTGTGTTAAATAACTCTGACATTTTCTTCAAATGCAAAATATATTTCTGAAATTTTCTCAAATGGGAGGTTTCATTTTTCGGAGAGAGAGGGGGAGATTCTTGTGACAACTCAGGCCATCTCCTGGGTCTCTAACTCCCACCCAGCCTGATTTTTTGTAAAGGTGCTAATTTCGCTTGGTTTTTATGCCTGGCAATGCAACTTCTATCAGAAAATGGCTTCTTAAATCTCAAATGGCTGAGGAGCTAGCCGTTCAGATAAACATTCAAAGTATTCAAATTAGCATAAAACCTTAACCTTGGGGTTGGCAGGCCCTTCAAAGTCTCCAGACGATAGATGCTTCCCTCCATCACTGAATTTCCACTAAAACTGTCCACCAGCAGGGCATTCAGCCAGGGCTTACGTGACTCTCATGGTTGGTGGAGAAGATGGCCTTAAACTAAGATCATGAAATTATATTTCAGTTACTATAGGAAGCTTGCACCTGTTGGTCCTACTTAGCCACTGTAGCTTTATCCGGGTAAGAGAGGAAGCAGAGAGTTGTTGGCCGTGCTTGGGCTTTGTAGATAGACACATTCGGCTTCCAATCCTTCACCTGGCTCATGAATCATATTTTAAGCATCATCTGCATCACTTGGGAGCTGGTTAGAAATGTGGGACATTGACCTCCCCCCCAAGCCTATTGAATCATGAGCTATATTTTCATAAGATCCCCAGGTGACCCCCCCCCACATTAAAGATTGAGAAGCATGGCTCAGAAAAACTTAATTACCCATACACTCAGTTTCTTGTCTGAAAATTGAGGTGGTTGGACTTGATAATCCCTAAAAGTTCCTCTCACCTATAAAACACTAAAATCATAAATATAGAGTTGATAAAAATCTATCTATGGCAAAACATTTTAATAAGGAAAAATGGGTAATAATTTAGATATAAAACAATAGGGAAAATTTAAAGTGAACTATTATTGTCACTCAATTAGACCTTTAAAAAATTGCATCGACCAAAATCATAATGAAATAGAAAATTCTGGGGAGAATGTCAAGAGAAGGTCAGGATATAAAATTTAATGGTTATATTTGATATGCAGGAAAAAAATGAGAAAAACACCAAAATGTCTATAGTGGTTGTATGTAGATTGTGTTATTCGGAATCACACCTAGTGACAATAATGACACAGGTGACTTCTCTATCATTTAGTCTCCCCCCCTCCAAATTTCTTAAGTGTATGTGACTTTAATAGTGGAGAAAACAGAACAACAAAACAAGCACTTTTATCCTTTGATCAACAAGGAAATTTCAAGTTTTATAGAGAGCCACAGAATTCATTTTATAATGAATGTCAAATCTATTCTTCACCTTACAGAATATGACATTCTGCTATTGTCCTTCAAGTTCCCAACTCAAGTCCCACTTCCTTCGAGCCAGCTTCCCTTATATACGCTGAGGCACAGCATAAGCCACAGTCTGCCACCCCCTGAAGAGGTCCATGTGAAGACCAGAATGCTCATAGCAGCTTCGCCTGTAATAGCCCCAGACTGGAAACCACCCCATTGCCACCTGCAGATAAATGGATAAACAGACTGTGGTATATCTATACAATGAAATATACTCGGGAATAAAAAGTAATGAATTATTGATACAACATCATGAATCTCCAAATAATTATGCTGTATGAAAGAAGCCAGATCCTCCTGCCCACCCCCCACAAAATACATAGTATATGATTCCATTTATATATGAGTCTAGAAAATTCAAAGTAATCTATAGTGACTGGAAGCCGATCAGTGGTTGCTGGCAGAAGGGAGTGGTGGCAGGACTGGAGAAAATGTTATAAAAGGGCTCAAGGAAGCTGGGGGGTGGTGATGGTATGTCCATTATCTTGTGTGTGATGTTGGTTTCGTGGATGCACACAGATGTCAAAACTTATCAAACTGTACACTTGAAATATGTTCACAGTTTATTGTGTGTCCACTGTACCTCATTGAAGGTATGTAAGGAACTAAACAAAACATATACCTGGCAGTGGAGGGGCAGGGTGGCACTGACCTCAGGAAGCACTGAGGCCAAGGCCTTGAATGCCATTAGGACTTTTTCTCACCTTGACTTCTTTCTACAGGTCAGCTTCCCTTTTCGAGACTGACTTGTTCACGTAGAGGTACAAGGTCTTGCTCTACTTTCTGGCATAGCACAGAACAAGCCTTGTTCATGGGACTAGTGATGTCCTGGAAGGGACATGGGTATAGGAGACAGACATTCCTGAGTGAATATATGATCTACCACTTAGTTGCTTTGTGATTCTGGGCAAGATCAAAGCCTCAGTTTTCTAATCAGGAAAATGGGAGAATTGCTTACTTTGCAAGATTGTTGTAAGGATTTTTTTTTTTTTAAATATATCTTTATTGATTTCAGACAGAGGAAAGGAGAGGGAGAGAGAGAGACAGAAACATCAATGATGAGAGAGTCATTGACTGAGCCCACAACCCGGGCATGTGCCCTGACCGGGAATCAAACCCCGATCGCCTGGATCCTAGGTCAACGCTCAACCGCTGAGCCACGCCCGGCCAGGCAAGATTGTTGCAAGGATTAAAGAGATGAATGGAAAATCATAAGAAATGTATGGCGTACCCCCAAACATTTGTTCTCTTTTTGTTTCTTCATATACCAACTATTAGCCAGGGTTCTCTGGAAAAACAGAACAAATGGGATGTATTTATATGTAGAGATTTATTAAGGGAACTGGCTCACACTAATATGGATGCTGGCAAGTCTGAAGTCTACAGGGCAGGCCACAGGCTGTAGAGCCAGGGAAGAGTTGCTGCTGCAGCTCCAAGTCTGAATACCTGTCTGAAGGCAGAATCCTCTCCTCCTCAAGGGATCTCAGTCTTTTCTCTTAAGGCCTTCAACTAATTGGGTGAGGCCCACCCATGTTCTCAAGGGTAATCTGCTTATCTCAAAGTCTACTGATATAAATGTGAATCATATCTAAAAAAATACCTCACAGCAATATTTAGACTGGTGTTTGATCAAAAAACTGGGCACCATTGCCTAGCTAAGTTGACATATAAAATTAACTATCACACCAACACCAGTTCTCTAAAGGGGAAAATTTTGATGGTTGACACTGTTCTTTCTCAAAGCTAAATATTTTCAGATTCTCCTTCCCACTCCATGGCTAGTGACTCTTCTTTTGCCTTCAGTGCTCAGCTCTCTCACATATTTCTTTCCAGTAACTAAGAAAATTTCCCCCCAGTGATATTATATCCAAACTCCTGCATTTATCACCTTTATTTCATTTGCATCTTGGAGTTCAAATGCCTGCCCTGTTTAAACAACTTGGGTTTGTAATGAAGTACTTACACATTAAAAAAAAAATTTTTAATAGCTATTTAGAGGGGGGTGGGGGAAGGTGGAGGAGGGTATAGAGTGGATAAATGATGGTGGGGGAAAAAAGTACCTGCATATTTTTAAGATGCAAAACTCCTTCCATCAGTTCTGGACAACTTTATGAGACCTCAGAAAACACAAGATGAACCCTCGGGCCTCAGCTACGGGCCATATGCCATAAGCCAGACTGCATCAGAGCAAAAGAATTTTAATTCCTTCACAACAAGGTTCAGTCTTTGCTTGTAAGGCTGTGCCTGGGCTGGGAATTGAAATGCCTAAGAAGAGGTAAACAGGTTGCCATTTCGTTGCTTCTAAACATGCGACTGCCTCAGGGACTTCTGATTTATTTATTTTTTAATGGAGTGCGAGGCCATAAACCCTGCCTGCTGGCAGGCTGGCGGCCGGGCGCGTTTGTAGAGGTGAGCCAAGCTGCGGCCCAGTGGTACCCAGGCACTGGCTGAGCCCCATAATTAAAGCCAGGCTCTGCAAATGCTTCTGATTCCAGGGGTCACATCTGATTTCATCTTAAACATTCTTTTTGGTCCCCTCTTAACCCAGTCTTGACTTTTGAGCATTCATATCATTACCAGAGCGGAGGTGGGAGGAAGTGGGGGATGGGGTGGTGGACAGAGGAATGTAAGTTATATATTGAGGGTTCACATTGGTTTTTGGTTTTTGTAATTTGATTCCAATTGAACATTTGCAGTACAACACTGGTGGGTGGCTATTGTGTTGTTTTTCCATATCACTAACAGATTTTTTTTTTCTTTTGGGGGGGGCACTTTAGAAAAGGTAAGACTGAAAATGAGCTATCTAATGGGGTTGGTACCTCTTCTCATTTGAGGTTCATATCCAATTCCTATCTTTTTCTAATGAAAAACATACTTTTATTATTATTCACTTTGGCCAACACACATTTCCAAATGTCAGCAGATTTTTATTTTTTTTAACTTGCAGGTATCATCTGTTGAAATTGGACTTGGCCTTTACCTAAATATTTGGCTGTACAGACCATCAGCTCTCACTTGGGATTAATGTTTTGTTCAGCCCCTGAGATGCCTGTGCCGTGAATGAAATCTTTTACTGCTCAAAATGGGGAGCCTTAGTCCAAACGGCCTTGCAGATCTGGACCACACTCTGCAGATCTGGAAGGGATCATGTTCAAGTGCCTAATCTGATGAGAAAAAAAGGCACTTGAAGCTTGCTGTAGCGGAATATGTTAGAAACGTGTTTTCTCTGTAACTCCCAGTGTTGTGTTTTCTGAGGTTTCATCCGTATTTCTGCCATTACGTTTTAGTTTAGCACAATTATGTGACCTTTCATACTTTGACATGCATTTATCAACAGCTCAGGGAGGGGAAAGGAAATGAGAGTGTCCCCATTTTAGCGAGTGAATAAATACGTACTGAGCACCTACAGTGCGCCGAAGAGTGTGCTGATTTACTGAGAACTAAGAATAAGCACCCTTCCTCTCTCGGCCTCAGTTTCTCACCTGGGAGAGGAGCTCACCCAGCTGGTGCGGTGCTGGGACACTGGCTCTCCAAAGGGTGAGGTAGGAAGCTCGATTGCGGTGTTTGCCTTTTCCATCATGAAAATAATCCCACGATGGCCGATTTCAAACTCTGAACAAAAGGAGGCTGAACAGAGCTGGAAAGTAAAGTACTCAGTGGCCTTGCTGGTAGCAGGGCTTCCAGCACACCGATCCATCCCCTGGGTCCCCCTCGTGGGCAGCCTGTCCTCCAGAGCCATCTCTGAGCCCCCCCTCCCCCTTTCCCCACGTACATCAGAGTGTCTGCTCCCCTAGGGCAACTCAAGTCTTCTTGTGAATAAATGAATATTAAGTAGGAAACGAACACCCTGAATTTTGAACATTAGCTAAAGGCTACTTGCAAACACACCCCTGTCTAAACTCACTGGCTTTCCTACAAAGCAGCTGTGCCCCCCTCTCTGTGGCTCGTGGGCTTCGGGAGAAACGGCAGCTCCGAAATCACACTGTCCCTGCAGCGCCCCGAGCAGCCCACACGTGGCCAGTGGCGCGAGCGTGGCCCGGTGGCTTTAAGCCCTGCCTTGCGGTTCCCTTCACTCCCAACTTAAACTAAGCTCTTGAAAGAAGCTCCACGAAAAGTAATGATCCTCAAAAACGAATGCATTGTAACAGCAAAGAAGAAATTTAATTAGCCGACATAATAGCGTCGTTTAGGCTTCTTTTTTCCCTTTTCTCTCGTTTAAAACAGTAAGTGCAGTGACTAGAAACTGTGGGCACCACTGCCTTAGCCCCTTGAACTCAACGACTGGGCTAGAGCCGGGAGGCAGGAGTGAGTCTATTCCCTATATTCTAGTTTTACAAATAGGCTCATTGTTTGTTTGTTTTTTAATGGCAATAGTAGTAATGATTTTTCAAATAGTACTGCAGAGGGAGAGTCGTCAGGACACAGCGGAATGGGGCAGACCCACGGGAATCTGAGTAGTAGTTGGCTTTCTGCATCTGAGTACTTCAGAGCCATGGGGGAAAGGGCAGGCGTGAGTCTGGCCGCTGGTGATCAAAGATTTCCACATTCGGACACTTAAGAGTGGTGACAGGAGGAATGACCGAGGGTTGTGTCTTTTCATTGGGGCCTACGAGGTTTCTCGTGGTTTGGGGACAGGCTAATGGACATGGTTGGAAACACCCAGGTCCTCACCACTCCCAGAAGCTGCCGTTTTGACGGGCCACTCTCTCCCCCACAGTCCCCTCCGACCGCCCTGTTGCGACTTCTTTTCCTGTGAGACTGCAAGTTAAATGCACAGAGATCAGCAGGTGTGACCGGGGGCCGATGGTTTAACCTGGCTGGGTGTCAGATTCCTCATCTGTTAAGCGGAGGCGATACCGTCCTGACCGCAAAGGTCGTTTGGACTGTGGGAGGAAATGATGAGATGAAGGGCTCAGCACAGAGGTGGGCGCACATGAGAAATAAGGAGAGAAACTCTAGGGAAAAGGCCGGCACACGGGACACTGAAATCAGCACGACACCGATCATCTCACCTGGAGGGAGTTTGCAAGGCAGGAGATGAGCGGGGACTTGGCAAGCCCGAGAATGGGGAACCCTTGCGGGGGATGCTGTGCCCCCCCAGGGCCCCTTCAGGCCTGAAGGACTGAGGCCCCCAGCTTAGGAGAGCTGTCACAGCTCTCAGCCCTCAGCAGTGAAGAGCCACCTGACCCAAGGTGGCCCCCATCCCTGGGCCCCCGGCCCCTATGACTGCCTGATGTGGGGACACAAAGGCTCAGTTCCTTACCCTGATTTGGGACAACTCTGCAGGGCCATCCTGGCTTCAGAGCTCCTGCTGGGTTGGCTGCACCTGCGACACGTGAGAAACACGCTCTTGGTCTCTGCCCTCTCCCTCTGCTTTCTAGCACACAGCTCCTAAAGCCCTTGGAATCTCGGAAGCGAAATGTCTTCTGGGGTAATGATGTCCTTTGTGTGCTAACGAGGTGACTGGTGGCTGGGAGCTCCTGGACACTCTCAGGATGGGTGCTGGTGGCCTGGGGAGCCAACTGGGTGAGCAGGCGGCTGGGACTTTCAGCCCTACCCCCTGGCCTCTGCGGAGGGGAGAGGGACCAGGCTCAGAGTAGTCACCAATGGCCAATGATTTGACCAATTATGCCTCTGTAGTTAAGCCCCCATAGAAACCCTGAGTGAGGCGGTTTGGGGAGCTCTCTGACTGGTGGAGGCGCTGGGTCCCCCAGAGAAGGCAGACGCCCCTTGCCCTGCCCCGGGCAGCTTTCCCCTGGCGTTCCTGAGCTGCAACCCAATAAGCCAGCACTAAGGAGTAAACGGCTTTCCTAAGGTTGGCGAGCTGGTCTAGCAAATTATTGCATCTGAGGAGGAGGCTGTGGGCACCTCTGACTTGCAGGTGCTCGGTCAGAAGCTGAGGTGACACCCAGACTTGCAGGAGGTGGCTGAAGTGGACTGGGAGGGACATTCGAGTGGGACTGAGCTCTCCACCCGCGGTCAGCACTGCCCCAGGTTGGCAGTGTCAGAACTGAGTCAAATTGCAGGACCCCAGCTGTGTCAGAGAATTACGGGGTGTGGGAACCCCAAGCATTTGGTGACCAGAGCCACGTGGTGTGAGTGTAGTTTCCTCACAGCGCAGAGTCAGAGGGACAGGAAAGTGTCCCTTTCAGCACCACAGCCCCAGCTGCCCTGCCCACTTCTGCAGGAGCCCTTCCTGAGCTTCCTCTCACCAGTCATCCAGCCCGATTCCCAGGAACCCAACCGGTGGTGGCATCTACAGCAGAGGGAGTAGTAAGCACGAGGGCAGGGAAGGGCGACAAAGCCAGGCAAGGTTTCCTGTGGTGACTGACGGCGCTTGGTGGGAGGAAGAACACTGTAAGAGGTTGGCTCTCACCATCTGCTTTGAAGTTGGTGCCACTGGGGAAGCTGATGGAAAAAGCGAATGGTGCCTGGGTCTCCCCTGGCCTCCCTCCAGAAGCCTCAGACACAGAATAAGGTTCTTCAACTGCGTAAAGAAACGGGAACTCAAGGCCATGACTCCTCCTTTGACAGCCCCCAGACTTCTTCCAGAGAGCCTGACGGTGTGATGTCGACTGAACTGCAGGGCATGTTGTTGACAGACAGCTGTCAGCAGCCTCCACAGTGTAAGGCTGGAGCCGGCTGTCTTTCCTGAATGACACTCGACCGAGACGGGTATAGAGTCTGGTGACTCCCTGCCACCCACCCTGATGCAGATGATGTGACCCAAAGAAAGGCCATTTCTTTTTTTCCTGGACTAACAATTATTAAATAGATCCCAGCTATTTCTTTGTGGAGCTATTTCTGCATAAGCAGAACTAATGATTCTATTTTAAAAGTAGAAATAATAAAATAACATGCAATCAATTAAACAATTTCAAATCGAAATAAAGAAAGAAAGAAAGAAAGAAAGAAAGAAAGAAAGAAAGAAAGAAAGAAAGAAAGAAAGAAAGAAAGAAAAGAAGAAAGATCTTTTTACCCCAGAGCTCCCAGACCCACTCCTCAGAGATATTCATGGTGAACAGTTATTATATCTTCTTCTAAAAATATTCTGTGCACAGTCAAGCACATTTGTATAGATGCATTGTGTGTGTGTGTGTGTATTTTTTAACACAAATGGGTAATGCATTTTATGTCATCTTTTTTGCTCCTTGATTTTCCTTATATGCTTCGTTGCAAGTTACCAAAAACCAAACTCCAACTGTCCTGCGTAATAAACAGGATTTGCTGACATATAACTGGAAGTTCAGAGAAAAAACTAAGTTCAAGGTTGATTTGATTCAGTGGCTTAACAATGTTATCAGAGGTCTAGCTTCTCTCTCTGCTCCGCCGTTCATTGTGTGATTGCTAAGGCTGGCTTCCCATCTTGGCTGCAGGATGACTTGCTGACATCCCCAGGGCTACAGACTTAACATGTCCATATCTAGGCAGAGAGAAAAGTTATTTCTTGAGGCTCTCTCAGAAGAGCCAGAAAGCTTTAATTTTAATATTTCTCCCCTTGGAGGCCCAAGCCAACCCCTTTTTACATCTCATTGGCATGAATTGGGTCATGTGCCTTTATCAGAACCAGTCTCCCTAGAAAGGGATGGGGTTACATGAATTAGCTTAGCCTGAGCCAAGGACCCTGGAGAGCCAGGGGTAGAGTTACTGTTTCTCAAGTATATGGGCTGGGACTGGTAGGTATAGATAGCCAAGCACAAATTAAAATATTTAGCAATAGTACTGAACATTATGTTGTGTGCTTCTTTCTATCCATAGCCACACAAAATAGAGAACATTCGCAAGTTTCAAGGCTCTGTGCAGACTCTGCGCCGGGGCCCTGGGGCAGGGTGCTAGCAACCCCACTAAATAGCTGTGTGATGGTGCGAAGCCGTTTATTTCCTTCCACACCCATTTTTTCATCTATAGATTGGGCATAAAAATTCCCATGCCTTGTAGCTCATGGGAGTTTACCAAGTTCCTCTCAGATGTGAGGAATCTGGTACTAGTGAGGTTAACGGGGCATCGACTGACCCCTCCCTTCCCTCTCTGGCACCTTGACCTGGGTGTCACCATCCTGGAGGTGGAACCAGACAGGTGATTTCTCAGCTTCCTGTCTAGGGACAGGAAGCAATTGAAATTGAATTTAAAAGCTTGTATCTTGTTTTTTTCTCCAACCTCTGTACATTTACTCTGAAGTTTAAAACAAACTGGTTTCTAAAATATAAACATATTCCCCAAACTCAAGTTAAGTGAGTGTATGCGATTTTTATTGAAAAGTATATTTTATTAAAGTTCTAGTTAGTATTCTTTATTTTAATTCTTTTCTTTGTTGTGTGTATTGTGTGTGTGTGTGTGTCGTGGGGGGTACCACTGCAAACCCGGTGTGGAATGAAGTAGGATATACTTACCTACTTAAATATCTCATTGAGCCCTCACCACAGATTTATGAAATGGCCACTGTAGCCTCTTTTATCGATGAAGGAGCCAAAAATAGAAGAGTTTAAGTAAGTTCCCTGCCTCTGAGAGCCATGAGGTGGCAGAGCCTGGATCCAAACCCAAATCCAACCCTGTGACTCACAAGTTCAAGTTGAGGCAGGAACTGAACTCAGCATCATCCTTTCCCGCTGCCTCACTGTGCCCCAGAGAAGGAAGGTCCCCAAGGCTAAGCCAAGTGGATAGATGAGCAGGACATATTTGCAGTTCTACCCTTAGTTATGCAAAGAGCAGGTGGAGCCTCATACAGCCACTGGATTCAGGCAACTTTCAACCAGGAGAGAAATGATGGGCCAACAGAAGGACCCCAGGACACTTGACATGAAATTCTGGAAGGAGACAAACCCTGGTGGCTGGTTATGTCTTATCTGAGCATTTAGCTAAGAATCATGGACTTGGAGCCCTGGCTGGGTAGCTCAGTTGGCTGAAGGATCGTCCTGATATGCCAGGGCTATGGGCTCCATCCCCGGTCAGGGCACATACAAGAAGCAACCAATGAATGCATAAATAAGTGGAACAACAAATAGATGTTTCTCTCTCCTTTCCTCTCTCTCAGATCAATATAATAAAATGAAATAGCCTAAAAAGAGAATCAAGGATTTGAACTCCTAAATTTCTGTTACATCTGAAACAGCTAGACCCCTCAGTCATTTAGGGACACAGGGCCAACAGAAGTGCAAATTAGCACATCAATTTGTGAGCGGTGTGAAAACCCCTTTGATCCTTGGCTTTAATTCATGAATCCTTTCTCTTGGCCCCAAACTTGCTAATTCCTCCCTTTCCCCAGAAAACAGCACCAGGAAGTGAGGCCCCATCCCCTGGTGCCATGTGAGTGAAACTGTGTTCACGCTCAATAAAGCGACCTCAGCTTCTGTGAGGTTCCGCAGTTTTCACTATCACAGGTCTTTTCAGAAGGAGGCTTCGCTTTCTGCATTTCCAGGCCGACCATTGACATGCAAGCTCTGGTTGTTGGAGGGCCACTCCCAGGGCTTCAAACTGCCTTTGATCTATCCCCTCCCTCTCCCAGCCTCCTTCCCCAAACGCTCCCTCTTCTAGAAAGGGAGGCCCTTTTCCATCAGTTGCCTACAAACGATTTCCTTCCTGATTCTCAGTAAGGCTGGGAATTAAGTGGTGGGGTGTCAGGGTTTCCTAACACGATCTGTTTAGCTCTGTTGGGGGTATTTACAGAGAATTTAATTAACACCACTGTTGGTGTTGCAAAGAAGTTTTCCAAAAAGTCTTCCCTGGTTATTACTCCACATCTGCTAAGAAGACAAACCATACACTTTCTATTTCCCCAAATATAAGAATATGTTATTAAATGAGCCTAAGAAGAAAACAGACAAACAAAAAAACCACGAGTTCCTAAGGTCACTGTTGATGGCTGCGACAAGAAAGCACAGTTTCATTTAATAATTTTAACAAGAAACATATTCATATAACATTTAAAGATATTCATGATGCCTAATCTGAAAAAAGCCAACACTTCCAAATTTCGCTTTCAAACCAGTGAAGCCAAAATATTCTTGACAGAATCAATGATCTCTCCCAAACCTAGATGTAGGTGATTCTTTTTAGGCCACCTCCCAACAACCCCTCAAACAGTCTTAACTTGGGCTTCACAGGGGCTGTGAAAAGTCATGCAGATGTTTGCAGCGGTGTGTGTGGCTTAGAATTTTCCTAGGGCTGAGCTCCCTAACGTCCATCTAATTTTAGAGGGGACTCCTGGCCCTAAACATTTACATCAAATGACTTATTTCAGCATTGAAAAGAACTTCCTGGAATGAACTTGGCCAGTGTCTCACTGATTAGACCCCAGGAAGGCGGAGGACAGAGAAAGGGTCTCATTGAATGGTTGGCCATCAGTCTGATTCAGTTAGTCAATCAACAAACATCTGGCCAGGACTCACTCGGTGGAAGGCAAGAGATCTGATTGTCTCCCTGTAGGAAGTGGCCATCATAAAGGCAATTGCTAACTGCCAATTGCGCAGGCTCTTTGAAGTCTGGCTGCAGGATGGAGGCCCAGGGCCTTCCTGTCCTGAGGGGGCCCGCATGCTGTGGGATGAAGTGAACATTAGCTGATCTGTGTGAAGATCTGAGGAACCCAAGTGCTAGGAAGTATCATCCACCTCCTTCAACTTCCTTTGTCTCTCTTTTCCCTAAAGGCAACTTTCAGGACCCAAAATACAGACCTTGCCCCAAGTCCTCATTATCAATAAGCTGGCCCCTGAAAAGGGGTGCTTCTTTTTTCCTGAAGAGGGGAAAACTCTCCTAAGAGGCTCGTTTAGAACAAACAGGTGCCCTCCTTCCCCCTGTTGGCAGCTTTCTCCGAAGATGCTCCAAACAAGTTCAAGCCTAAAGTGCTGGTAGTAAATTAAATCAGAGGATCTGCGGGATGGGTGCCCCGTGTTTGGGAGGCCAGCTCCCGGCTGCGTGATCCACAGGAAGCTCCGAAAGCCTCCGCAGGGGATGAAAGGATCGCAATTTACAATCCAATAGGGGCCCTGAGATAAAGAAGCCCCCGGATAAGTACAGTATAAATCAGGATGGTTCTGAGCCAACCGAGGGATTCAGAGCACAGGACGGGGTTTGGAGATTGGGGCGATCACACGTGGAGGGAACGTTCAGAAAGAGCGGCTTTGGAAGGAGTCACACAAATGATGAATGACTTTCACTGGGCCCTCCCCGCGCGCTCGCGGAGCTAAGTCCCTTCCACGTATCCTCTCGCTCAATGAACCGCAGCTGATGGGCAGGGTCGCGCTGGTGGTTACGGCCGGGGACAGCGCTGCTCAAGGGAAAGGCAAGGACAAGAGCCAGTGTCTCAAGCTCTCCTCTGCATAAGCGTCTGCCTGCCTTTCATCACCCTTTTCTGGATCTCTTCCATTCGAATGTGAAATTTGTGTGTTGAGTGAGCTTCTGCTTGTCCTACTCACATGTGCCAAGAGATCAAAATCATCCTCTCAGTGTTCAGCCTAATTTCTTGATTATAAGGAATATGGGGGGGGGGGGGGTAGTGGCAGCTCTAGAGTGTCCTCAGGAGATGAAGGTGAGAGTCCATCTGTGTAGAAGGGCTACTGGGGACTTGTCTAGATGAGGCATGTGCCCAGTGAGAACACCATACTTAATTTATTTGGATTTGCCTAGGTTAGGTCCTGGACCAGAAAAAGAATGTTAGTGGGACAGCTGGTAAAATTTAAATATGGTTTTTGAATTTGTGGATGGGGTATTGGGTCCGTGTTGATGCCCTGGTTTTGCTCACTTGTGATGGTTGGGGACAATGGTAATATTTAGGCAAGCTGAGTAAAGAGTGTAAGGCAGCTCATGGTACCATTCTTTTTACAACTTCTTTGTAAATCTGAAATTATGTCAAAGTGAAGAGTTAAAAGAATTAAAAATATTTACGTGGATTCGGAGTGACTAGGATGGAAGTTTGTCCTGGGGGAAGGGGACAGTCCAGACAAAATCTCAGCCCCTTCTCTTGATTTTGTTGCTGCTGAGATGACTTTTGAAAGCACAGTCCAGGCCCCAGGAGCTTCTGCCAAGGGTCCTGAGGATCTATATTTGGACAGGCTCCTCGGGTGACCCTTCAGAAAACAGCATCATCTCACTGTGTCTCTGATTCCGTTGGCAAGTGAGAACCTGTTTTCCACATTGTCAGGAGGGGGAAACTGAGGCTCGAGGAGGTTCAGTTGCCTGAAGTCACAGGTCTGGTAAGTGCAAAGCTGGAGCTCCCCCGAACTCTCTAGTAAAGCTTGTCTCAGGACTCTCACCCAACCTCACCTGACAATAGCCCACATTATCCACGCTTTCACTTTCTGAGGTTTCAGTTACCCACCGTCAACCAGCCAGAAAAGGCTAAATTCCAGAAGTAAACAATTCCTCAGTTTTAGATGCCGGCTGTCTGAGCAGCCCGATGGAATTGGTGCTGTTGCGCTCCTCCTGCCCGGGACGTGAGTCATCCCTTTGTCCAGCGTCTCCAAGCTGTAGGCGCTCCTGCCCGTTGGTCACTTAGGAGCAGACTCGGTTATGAGACCAACTGTCTCGGCATCAGCTCAGAGCTTGGGTCCAAGTCACCTTCATGTTACTTTTATTACTGTATGTGGTTATAATTGTTCTATTTTTTTATAAGTCGTTATCTCTTACTGTGCCTAAGTTATAAATGAAACTTTATCAGAGGTATGCATGTGTACACAAAGGATAGTATATATAGGGTTTGGTACTGTCCAGGGTTCCAGGCACCCACTGGGGGCCTTGAACTGTATTCCCAGTGGGCAAGGGGGACTCCTGTATTTTCATACTTGCCGTT
This sequence comes from Miniopterus schreibersii, assembly GCF_964146895.1. Lineage (NCBI taxonomy): Eukaryota > Metazoa > Chordata > Mammalia > Chiroptera > Miniopteridae > Miniopterus > Miniopterus schreibersii. The sequence goes on along the minus strand of NC_138101.1, from coordinate 8,037,331 downwards.
TCCAGGAACTCCTGGCAGGTACTCCGTCTTGCCCCTCCCCATCTTCCCAGCACCCAACCTGATCCCAGCACGTATCAGAGCTGCTCCTTGGGTACTGATTGGCCTCTAGTTATATCAAGTGCTTTTTTGGTTTTTGTTTTTTTGAAATCTCACCCGAGGATATGTTTTTATTGATTTTAGAGAAAGATGAAGGAAGGGAGAGAGAGAGAAACATAGATGTGAGAGAGAAAGATCACTTGGTTGCCTCCTGTATGCACCCCAACTGGGGAATCAAACCCGCAACATTGTGGGGTACAGGATGGCACTCAAACCAACCAAGCCATCCAGCCAGCGCCCACCAAGTGGTTTTCATCTCATTGCTTGTCCCATATGTGTGTCCCTCCTAGGGATACAAATTGAATTACTATTTTATTTTAATCTTTATTGTTGAAAGTATTACAGGTGTCCCCTTTTCCCCCCCATTGATCCCCTCCACCCCACATCCACCCCACCCCCAGGCCTTCCCCATACCAATGTCTATGTCCATGGGTTATGCATATAAGCACATAAGTTCTTTGATTAATCTCTCCCCACCACTCCCCCAGTCTGAATTACTATTTTTGATGGGGAAAACTCTTGGATTTATAGCCTTTTCATTTCAAGTAATGTTTCTGTGGATTCTCATTTAATTTGAGGTATGTAAAACACATACACATAAGTGGAATTAAACCATTTCACCTAATGTCAAATATTAATTAAAAGTTTAGGAATAGAACTTAGATTAAGTGTTTTAGAAGCCAGAGGCAGGCTTCTCTTTAACATCATGTCCAATCCCAGACCATTTCTGGGCTTTGCTCTCCTGTTGTCGAAGCCTCAGGACTGACCTTGCAGGCCCGGGAAGCAGTCAGGCATCGTGATCGTTGCTTTACTGAGATGTTCACGACTGAGGGGCCCAAGCAGGCCTAACATGCTGGGCTGCACTCCCAGGACTTCTGCTCCCTCTCCCATGCTCACCACCAGGAACCGGAGAGGAAAGAGAAGCCGGCTCCCCTGGAGGGACCAGAAGAGGGGAATCCATTTCACCACTTACAATTGTGTTTTATAACTAACTACCTTTTTTTCCTGCCAGAGTACCATGTCATTTTCCCCATGATAGTTCAGAATATATTCATAGGCATTACTTTTAAGTCTTACATTCCAAGAAAATTAAGATGATGAAAGCACAGGGTTTAGAGACAGACCTGAGTTTAGATCTAAGTTCCAAAGCTTAGTGGCCGTGGGTTTGAAGTGAGTCACAGACCACCTTCTGTCTCAGTTTTCTCACTGGTAAAGTGGAGCCAGTAGCACTCACCCCCACCCCAGCATTGTGGTCAGCTTTAACCCAGATTCTAGTAAAGGCACCTGTCACCAGGCATGTGAACCTCATGAGGGTCACCCACTGCTAAGTGGCACTACCAGCACTAAGGCTCCCCTCCAAGTCCACTGTCCTCCCTTTCAGCATCTAAATTCCAAAAACTCAACATGCTCCCTGTGTTCCCTGGCTAATTAGAGATACCCTGGCTCCTCCTGCTCTCAGGGGCCTCAAGACACCCATGTCTCTCACCTTGTCACATCTACGCATAGTAGCCCAGTGTCCCCCCTTCCCTGAGGGCACTGCCCTATACTCACCCCTAGCTCTTAAAGAGTCCTCAGCTGAAGTGTCATGGTAATGGTGACTTACTGGGTCATCCCTGTGAGGATGAGACTTGTCCACAGTGCTGGAGTAAGGAGGTAATAAAGCAAGGGCCAGAGCTCAGGACTTCTCGTTGCTAAAGCCAGCCTGGTGAGCTGTACACTCTTCCCACTCCATCTGGGGCCCCAGAGCGCCGTCCTGCAGCCCTGGGTTTTGTCTGGGCTGCAGTGGCTGGACCCCAGGATGCTATGTATAGCTTCCAATATGCTCTGGGTTTGGGTTTCAGCTCAGAGACTTCTGGAACCAACAGTGCCCTATATTTAGGCGCCTTGGCTTTTTGTTTTTTGCTTTTTGCATTTCTTTTCCTTAACCAGTAGAATGCTTTGAAAGGGACAGCATGTCAGCCATAGCCTGGACTCCCTCATACCTTTACATTTATTTTGCTCTTAGCTATGCTTTGAGAAATTGGAGAAAATGCCAATTCCTGCTCTGCAATGCAACATATTGTGATAGATGCTTGTTCTGAGATCCCATATGCTTCATATTGCCATGGAAAAGCACTGGCATAGCAAGACTTTTTTTCTATAAATTTCCCCAGAGATTGAATTGGATTTCTCTTGGTCGCTTTTACAGCAACATTGTCTCAGCAAGGGGAGAGAGAGAGAGAAAGAGGCAGAGAGAGAGGGGGAGATTGCAGTTAACAAATGGAGCGGGGTTTAAAGCGCATTTGCTTTAGGAGGCCAGCTTGGAGGACATGGCCCCAGAATGCTCCTGGTTCCGATTCTACGAGCTAATAGTTGAAGGTATTAGTTTTGAAATGCTGGAGAAACAGTGACTTTAGGAGAAGATAGCCACAATTTGTGACTTGGCCACTCACCAGCTCTGAATCTGGGGCAAGTGTACCAATTAGGTTTTGTTGAAATGATTTAGTGACTCAAACACATTTTTTATTTCTCACATTCTGGTCTGAGCAGACTCTGATGGGGCTGGATGGTCCAAGGTAACCTCACTCATGTGTCTGGTGGTTGGAATGATGTCCACATGTCTTGTCTTCCAGCAGGCTAGGTCCAGCTTGTCCCCATGGCGGTGGTCATAGATGGTATCCGCAAGAACACTTTCCAAACCTCTGCCTGTATCACATTTGCTAATACCTGACTTGGCCAAAGCAAGTCACACATCTGAGCCCACATTCAAAGGACAGAGAAATAGACTCCCTCTCTTGATGGGAGGTGTTGCAGAGTCACATTGCAAAGAGGTGGCATTGATGATCTACTGCAGCAAATTAATTATGCTCTCTGGGCCTGAGTGTCCTCAGAGTTGATACGGGTGACCACCGTACACTACTTACTTAGCTTTATCATGTTAAACATGAACTTTTGACTGGTGTGCCACACACGCGACATGCTCTCCCACTCTTCCCCAGCCTCCTAAGTGCCACCTGGGAGTCACTGTCCATTTCTCCCTTTCCCCATCCCTCACATCTCATCCATCTGCAAGAAATACCTGTGGACTCTGACTCTGAAAACTATTCTGAAGCTCTTCTCTTCTTGCTTCTGTCCTTGACCCTCAGCAACAATGATCTTTCTTCTCCTTAGAAGAATTTTCCTGCAGATGTTCACAAGCCCCCTTTAGTCTTGGCTCCAGGTCACATTCTGAGTGAGACCCTCTATAAGCCCCAGATGGTACTGTCAACCCTACTCCCGCCTTACGTTTCATATCCTCTCTTGCTTTATTTTTCTCCTTTATACCTATCACCACGTCATTTATTTTTTGATTGTCTGTTGCTTTGTTGATTTTATTGATCTTTTCAGAGAACTATTTCTTCATTTCATTGATTTTCTTTATTATTATTTTTTTCTTTCTAATTTCAATGATATCTGCTCTTTATTGTTACTTTTCTTCTGCTTGCTTTGGGTTTATTTTTCTAGTTTCTTGAGGAGGAGCTTAAATTATTTATTTGAGACTTTTAATCTTTGCTAATGTCTACATTTAGTGCTATAAATATCTCTCTCAGCACTGCTTTAGGTATATCTCACAAATTTTGATGTGCTGTATTTTTATTTTCATTGAATTTTACTTTTATTTTTCATTCCTTACCTAAGGATATGTTTTTTGATTTTGGAGAGAGGAAGAGAGCAAAAGAGGGTGGGAGGGGAGAGAGAGAGAGAGAGAGAGAGAGAGAAACATCAATGTGAGAGAGAAACATCGATTGGTTGCCTCTCCTACGCTCCCCAACCAAGGACTGAACCTGCAACCTAGGTATGTGCCCTGAACAGGAGAGCCCGTCACCATCCAGTGTATGGGGTGACACTCCAATCAACTGAGCCACACCAGCCAGGGCTTAGTTTTACATATTTTTGTTTGTTTTGCTTTTTGTTTATTTTAATTAATCTTTATTGTTGAAAGTATTACAAATGTCCCCCTTTTGCCCCCATTGATCCCCTCCACCCTACACGCCCCTGGCCTTCACCACATTATTATTTGTGTCCATGGGTTATGCATTTATGCATATAATTTCTTAGGTTATTCTCTCCCCACCCCCACCCCCCACCCTTGCCTTCCCTCTGAGATTTGTCAGTCTGTTCCATGCCTTCATGTCTCCGGATCTCTTTTGTTCATTGGTCCATGTTGTTCATTAGATTCCACAAATGAGTAAGATCATGTGATACTTGTCTTTCTCTGACTGGCTTATTTTGTTTGGCATAATATTCTGCAGGTCCCACCATGCTGTCTCAAAGAGTAAGGAATCCTTCTCTCTTACAGCTGCATAGAATTCCATGGTATAAATGTCTGAGAAGATGCTTCATATGATTTCAATCTTCTTGAACTTGAGAGACTTATTTTGTGTCCTAACAAGTGGTCTATTTTTGAGAATGTCCTAGTGTACTTGAGGAGAAGCTATATTCTGCAGCTTTGGGGTGAAATGTTCTGTAAATGGCAATTAAATCCATCTCATCTAGTGTGTCATTCAGAGTCACTGTTTCCTTGTTGATTTTTTGTCTGGAAGATCTATCCAATAAAGTCAGTGGGGTGTTACAGTCCCCTACTGTGACTGTATTGGTGTCGATCTCTCCTTTAAAGTCCTCCAGAAGTTTTGGTTTTTTCCAGCCTGTGTGAGTCTTTGGCTCTGAGGTGGTCTCTTGTAGGCAGCACATATTTGGGTCCTGTTTTCTTATCCATTCAGCTACCCTATGTTTTGATTGGAGCATTTAATCCATTTACACTTAAGGTTATTATTGATAGGTACTTACCTATTGCCATTTTAATTCTTTATGCTTATATTTCTCATTTTCTCTATTTCACCTTCTTATTACAGCAGTTTAACATTTCTTGCAGTGCTGATTTCATGGTGATAAACTCCTTTAGGCTTTTTCTTGGTCTGGGGAGCTCTTTATTTCACCATCTATTTTGAATGATAACCTTGCTGGATAGATCGTCCTTGGCTTCTGATCCTTGCTTTTCATCATGTTGAATACTTCATGCCATTCCCTTCTGGCCTGTAGAGTTTCTGACTAGAAATCAGCTGACAGCCTTATGGAAGCTCCTTTGTAGGTAACAGATTGCTTTTCTCATGCTGCTTTTAAGATCCCCTTTTTGTATTGAATTTTTGGCATTTTAATTATGATGTGTCTAGGCGTGGGCCTCTTAGGGTTCTTCTTGCTTGGGACTCTGTGCCTCATGAACTTAGGTGACTTTTTCCTTGACCAGGTTAGGGAAGTTTTCTTCCATTATTTCTTCAAACAGGTTCTCTAACCCTTGCTTACTTGCTATATCTTCTGGCAGTCCTATGATATAAATATTGTTACATTTCATGCTGTCCCACAGCTCCCTTAAACTGTTCTCTTGTGTTTTTAATTGTTTGGTTTTTTTTTTTGGTTCTCTGATTAAGGGATTTTTCTACCCTGTCTTCCAATTCACTGATCTGATCCTCAGTTTCCCCTAATCTGATGTTTACTTCTTCCAATGTATTTTTAAATTTCTATTATGTCATTCTTAATTTCCTTCATGGTTTCCATATCTTATGCTTATGATCAGTATGATCATCCTTATGAATATTCTTATGATCAGTATTCTGAACTCTATATCTGATAGATTGCTTATCTCTATTTCTCTTAGCTCTTTTTCTAGAGAATTCTTTTGTTTTTCACTTGGGGCTTGTTTTTTTGTCTCTGCATTTTGGCTGCCTGTTTGGATTTGTTTCTATGTATTAGGTAGATCTGCTAGGACTCCCAGTCTTTTGGATGGTCTCTGGTGCAGGCCAATGTCAGATGCTTTTTGTGACTGGCCTTTAGTACCCTGTTTGAAACTCTCAACACTTCACAGCTTATGATTCCCTCTGTTGGGGTTGTATGCATTTGGAAAGGACCAAGATGTGCACTAAGGTCTGCTTTTCTAAGCCCTGGGTCCAGAAGCAAATCAGGCAAAGATTCAAAGCACCCAGAGGCTGATTGTTATTCAGTCTTTTAATGAGCCTCAGGCTGTAGAAACTCCACAGGGTGGGGCAACTGATTGTTATTCAGTCTCTTAATGAGCCTCAGGCTGTAGAAACTCCACAGGGTGGGGTGAGAGGTTTTCAATTGGTGGGGCAATTGCTTCTCCCCCAGGCAAAAGCTACTTGAATAGTAAATGTCTGCCTGAGAAAGCTGTCCTCTGCTGTATGGGGGAATGACTCAGAACAGGAATCCAGATGGCTGCCCTCTGTGCTCTAGCCACCAAGCCAGCATCCCTGGATTCTCCTCACACAGCTCCAGCCCACTCTGCCCTTTCTCAGCTGGAGACCAAGGTGAGTGGCTGCACACGAAATTTTGTGCATTGGCCCTTTAATAGGGTGCCTGCATTTCCAGCTGTCTCTCCCTGGCAGGCAGAAACCCCACTGCTTTGCACAGCCAGATGTTATGTGGATACTTTTGTCAGTTCTGGTGCTCTGGGCTGAGAATCCCAGCTTGGGGTTTAGGCCCCAGAGTTCTCAGTGGGAACCCCCCACAACTGAGATATGACCTCCGGAACTTCATGCTGCCCGTGGGAGCCCAGCCAGCCCTCTTGCACCTCCACACTTCCTACCAGTCTCCATGGTGTCTCCACTTATCCTCCGTGGTTATGAGGGTGCTCCCCAGCTCATCTTCAATTGATTATTCTGGATGTTTTTCTATATTTTAGTTGTAATTCCAGTTTGGTTCTGGGAAAGTGTCAGTGTAGCTTCCACTCAATCTACCGCCATTTTGGACCCTTAGTTTTACATATTTTAAAAATATCCATTAAGACTTGAATTGACCCATGGGTTATGTAGAAGTATGTTGCTTAGTTTCCAAGTGTTTGGAGCTTTTCCTGTTAGAGGACACATTCTGTATGTTTTCACTCCTTTTAAGTTTATTGAGGTTTATTTTGTGCCCTAGAATATGGTCTTTCCTGGTATTTGTTTTCTGGGCCCTTGAATAGAATGAGTATTGTGCTATTGTCCTATAAATGTTGATTAGATCTTATTGTTTGATAGTGTTGTGTTCTTTAAAAATATCTGCTGATAATCTTTCTAGTTGTTCCATCAGTTATTGAGAGAGTTGTTGAAGTTTCCAACTATAACTGTGAATCTATTTCAAACAGTCCCCTTTGACTTTCTGCATTTTCATTCCTAACTTCTCTTATCTATTTAAGTTTTACTTTAGTACATGTTTATAGTAAAACAATATATGAACATAATAGTATATAAAGTAAATGTACATTAACAGTGTATGCTCAAATCTATTTTTCTGATAAAGATATGTGGCCAAGAGTTTGGAGAAACACTTGAATATAGACATGGTGACAGGAACCATACATTAAGGTGCCTTGTAAATCATGTTAAAGAATTTGTGTGTTATCCTGATGGCATTTGGGAGTATAGAAGACCTTAGGTAATACGCTAAGGTGACAAATTAGGTTATTTAGTTGATTACTCTTGCCACAAAGTGGAAAACTGGAGTCAAAGGGATCATTTAGAGGCTGGTGAAGTTCTGATTCCATTGACTTTTCCTTGTAAGTTTATCTGATGTAGACTATGTAAGTCTTTACATATGACATATGAAAGTAGCAAAGCATTTTATTGCTAACTGATTTCCACCATCTTCTTTTCTACCATAATCCTGTCCCATTTTGAGTGTCTTCAATATCCCCATGGACCACATACCTCTTAGTCTCTTGGTTTCTCAACATTTTTAACTCCATGATTTTTTTCTTCACCCATCTTACCCTCCCTTCTGCCATTATTATGGTCTAGACCTTCTTAGAGCCTTCACTTCAAGCATCTGTCTCTAATCATCCCTGTCCTTCCAACATACATACTTCCATACTCTTAATTTAGCAATTATTTTATTCCATCAAGACCCCAAGTTCATTGACCTATCATTTTCTCACTCTCAATGATACTATCTAAATCAAAATTTTGAACCCAAAGTGCCAATGTAAGTTCATCAAGACAAAGCCTTCTGGTGAGGCTCCTTGGAGGGGAGTCAAGGTCATCACCTTTGATCTCATCTCTTTATTATAAAGAACTATTAAAACTATTCTTGCAAGTCAAGTCACAGTGATGAGTATTCTGGAGGATAACCACATGAATGAGATAAGCCTTCTAAACCTCAAGAAGGATCCAGTGGTCACAACAGACTTGCAAACAATTCACTTGCACACTGGGGAGAATGATATCAATGCCAATTGGTTATATGCACTGGGAGCACCAAGTAAGGAGTGATTCCTTTTGTCGAGGGTGCTGGGAATGCTTCATGGAAGGGGTGGTATTTGAGCTCTAAAATTTGCCATGACTTGTGGGCAAAAGTCTAAGGGGTAGTGCCTGGCATAGAGTAAGTGTCCATTAAATGATGGCTGACAGGTCCTGCACCTTGACTGTTTTCCTTAAATTCCTGCTACATTTACCAGTCAATATCACAGAAATGTTATTGCACTGACCCTCTAACCCCACTGGCTTGTTTGTTCTTACCTATTATTAGGCTATATAGTCCTTAAGTCCACATGTTGTATATATTTGTGTCCTTGCTGCTGACATATTGCCCCATACACATCAGGTACTCCAATAATCTTTTCTCTGTAGTTAGGTTGTTCAGGGTTTCAAGAACAGCGTCTATAATAAGTCCCTTGGTTCTTCTCAATATTTAATGCAGAATTGTCTCATACAGTTGGTACATAATAAATGTCACTGACTGAATTGAGAGAAAAAAATCCACCTTTTTTGAAATTCTGAGCCTGTGTCTCTCTGGGCTAAAGGTAATTACACAGATAATTAAGGCTAAAAGAAACTTGCTGTTTTCATTTGCACTGAACTACCAGGAGTCTAGGTCTGCAGTGATCAAATTCTCTAGGTTGATGTTTTAACTCTCTGTCTCCCCAACTTTTACAAACAAAGCCAAAGAACCGAGCCATCCTAGTGAGCCCTAAAGAGCCAGAGCTAAAATGATGGACAAGCATCAGCTTTAAGAGGGAGAGAAAAAGCGAATGAGCATGTTATCTTTATCTTTAGAAAAATGATCACCCCGCTTACTGCATTTTGGTAAATGATGGGTAGATGCCTATTAAGATAATGATCGAAAAGCTGAATGAAATTGCAGAAAGAGGTCAAGAGCAGACGGAGGGAGACAGGTATTTGGTAAGATAAAGGAGGCGCCCACTCCCACCCTTCCCCTACTCTCCTCATTTATCTCTTAGGATGAGGTCTTTGCTTGTTGTCCTTGGTAGGGAAAGCTTGTCTTCTAGACACTCGGAAGTCATTTGGAAAAGTAAGAGATGACGCTAGTGTTTGCCAGGCACACCAAAGGGAAGGCCTACTTTAGGTCCCCAAAAATGTGAGGAGCAAAAGTGAGAGGTGAGCAGGCGATGAGGATTCCTGGGTTGCAGGGCTGCCCCTGTTGCCACTGGTTGGTAATGATGGGCCACTCTTGTAGAAGCTTCTTCCCCTCCTCCCCTCCTCCCCTCCTCTCCTGGGGCCCCAGGGGCTTACCCCCACAACCACCAAACAAGGCAGCCTCTGGCCGGCACTTCTCTTCATGGTCAACTAAGGCAGTTATCAAATATTTTTATAATACGCCTACACACATGTGTGCGAGTGTATATATAAATACTGGTGTACCAAATTGAAAATTACAATGGATGTTGTCAAAATTGCATTGACGTGACAAATAATTGCTATGAGAAATAAAGTTACACAGTTCCTCCTTAATGCAACAGGTCTTAAGGGTAACTCTTTTACATACTTAAGATAAGAATCACTGCAAAAAAAAAAAAAAAAGCAGAGGAATTTCCTCCATTATTATCAAATGCTGCCGAACACTGCAAGGGTTATGGTTTTAATCACTTTTTCCTTTTCAGATTTATTGAGGAATATTTTTTGCACAATAATCTACATGTATTTAATGTGTACAATTCGATGAGCTTGGACAGTGGCACACACCCATGAAACCACCACCACAATCCCGACTCAGAGCACGTTAGTCACCTCCAGAGGACTCCTTGAGGTCCTGTAGAGTTCATCTCTCCTTCCACGCAGCCCAGGCAGCCACAGAACTGCACTGTGTCACAATGCATTGGTCTGCATTTATGTAAATGGACTCGTACATGCATCTGGTGTCTTGCACTGAGCATAATGCCTTTGAGGTTCATTCTCGTTGTTGCAGGGACCAGTGGTGCATTCCTTCTCATTGCTGTGTAGTGTTCCATCGCATGCGTTGCACCACAGCTGGCTTAACCATTCGCCTATTGATGAGCACTTTTTTCCTCCCCGTTTTTGGCTGTTGTGAATGACGCTGTTGTAAATATTTACATGCAAGTGTGTGACATACGTTTTCACAATACTGCAGAGAATAGTTGTTATGTCCTGTTGGCAGGTAAGAAAACTATGGCTCAGAGAGATTATGTAACCAGCCCAAGGTGGCAAATAAGTGGCAGGGCTGGGGTTTGAACTCAACTTGATTTAGCTCCACTCTCAAGCTCTTTTCTAAAAGTACAGGCTCTTTAGAAGCTGGGACAGAATATAAATCTGTGTCGATAGAGTCTCTGTGTTAGCCCTCTCAGTTTAATTTATTTCTAAAAACACTTGATGAGCTTTAACCCGTGCTCAGCACTGGGTCACACGCTGGTGTCCCTGCTTGGCCTGGGGTGTGGCATTGTGTTCCGGTTGGGTCAGCAGGCCAAGTACATGTTTTAAGTGTTATGAATGAGTGAAGCTCAGATTTAGGCTGTAAAAGCATATGGAGGAAACCTAAGCTGTTTAGTGCTGCTCGAAAACATGAGGCAGGAAGCAGAGACAATGGAGCCTGGGGACAGAGCGGGGCTCTATCAGGGGACACAAGCTCAAACATCTCGGAGGTTCAAACAGGTAGCCGGAATGAGGGATGTGGTTGGAGCCCTCCTGCCTCTCCTCGGTGGCCCCCACATCTCAACTCCAGCTGACCGGGGCCACTGCAGCACTGGCCTTCACAGTACTAATGGTGGCTGGCATTCACTGGTTGAGCTCTGTTTTATTTTGTGTTTTCACTCAAGAGAAACTGGCAATGTGCACCTTTAAATGGAAATACATTATTAGGGCACTATGCACTGAACAAAATTCATCTGCGAGCCGGATTCTGCAGAGCCTGCAGTCTGAGGTCTTTACGAGGACTCCTATATGGCCTGACACACCGAGGGAAGGAATTGGGGCTCTATCCTGGGGCACAGCAGAGAAGCGATGGGGTTTAAGCTGGGGCAGTGATCTAAATTCTGGAAAGATCATTCTGACTGTAGAGTGGAGAATGGGTTTAAAGGCGAGAAGCTGTGACAAGTCAGGGAGAGGGGTTGATTTATTGCTCCGCTTAGTTGTGCATCATTGGTTGCTTTTTGTATGTGCCCTGACCTGGGATGAAACCCACAACCTTTGCATATGGGGATGATGCTTTAACCAACTGAGCTACCCAGCCAGAGCCAGCTCTTGCTTTTCTGTCTCCTCCTGGGCATTGCTAAGGCCCTGCTCTGTCCCAGGTCACTGTGCATGGCAGGCTGCGGTTAGACTCCTCTGAGAAGCACAGGTCGGGCTCCCAGACTCTGCAGGAACCCAGGCTTCTCTCTGCATTGCCAGAGAACGAGAGAGGGATTCAGATCAGATCCCCAAGATAAAGAAGTTTTATCTTTCTTCTGAGTTTAAGCTGAGGCCAACCCTTATGTAACAAAGCAGATATGCTCATACAGAAACGATAGCACTTGCGAGAATGCTTCTGGAGCAGGTGGACAAAGGCGATATTAACACCTGCCCTTAGAATGTGTCTTAGGCGAGACTTGATTTATTTAGGAGAATCCTTTGATTAACCTCTTGGGGATAAAACCCTGAGGGCATAGATTAGCAGAAGAAAACGGAACCTAGTAAAATTGCTCTGTGTTCAAAAATAGGAGAGTCTGGGAGGCGGGATATAGACGGGAAATTAACATGGCCAGAGTTTGGGGGCCAAGTTCAGCTACTTGAGGTACATTTTAAACAATCGACAGTAGTAATAGTCAAGTCAACATTTCTGAGGAGCTTGTTAATAGTGGTATGTTCCGCCCTGTGGAAGTACAGCAGACACTGTGGGTTAGGGCTCTAACATATGAATTTGTGGGGGACACAATTTGGCCCATAACAAGGATCTCCTTTGTGCCAGACACTGTCCTAAGGTGCTACAGGTAGAGCAGTGAATGACAAAGGGTGGAGAGGTGACTATTAACAGTAATAAGTGATAAAAAGGGAGAGAGAAGGAGGGTTGCACTTTTGGGCATCTTGGCAAGTCTTGTCTCTCTGAGCCGTGTAATGAGTGAGCGACATCCTGCATTTTCTCTCTTATCTCCTTACCACCAGGGGCTACAAGTTCTCTCCTCTCTGTTTCCTGATAAACCTCGATCATTGCAATTTCTTCATTGCATTGTAATTAATTTTTTTTATGTGTCTGACTCCGCTCCAGACTGTGAGCTCTCCGAGAAGAGAAATGCTGCCTCGTTCGCCACCGGTCCCGAGCCTAGCCCAGTGCCTGACATGTAGAAGGTGCTCAATAAATGTTTGATGAGTAAATGAATGAAACCAGAGCGGGTCTGCTCTGCGGGCTCTGCAGCTGGGGTCCTGTGGGATCAGGCGATGGGTGAGACAGAATTTTAATAAGCAGTGGAAAATCCAAGAGTCTGAGACATCTAAAGGCTGCTCGTCTGACTTCCCTGCCATCAGCTGCAGGGTTTCTGAGAGGCAAAGATGGATAAAAAATTTTGTGGGCTGGTTCAAATAAAGTCTGAAGAGGGAACGCTTTATTTTAGTTTTTAATTGTGAGGCTTTCTGCAAGGATCGTGGAAAGACAGCCCTGCTTACCCACAAATGGAAGCTTGAAACTGTGATTTGCCGCCTCTTTCATCTTCAAAGTGCCAGGCAGGAGGTGTGGGGGAGCAGGTAAGATTGGGACATTAGGGGGAATAATACATCTACAATTACTGAGTTCTTACTTCCATGCCTGGCACGTCGCTCAGCTCGTTACGTACACACATGATCCTATTTAATGCTCACATCAACAGGCAATTCTGGACTTTTATTTCAATACGAGAAAACCACTCAGAGGGTGTGAGTAACCTGCCCCAGGACACACAGCATCCAGGGCTGGGAGGCAGGCCTGCCGACTCCAGTGCCCCTGCCCTTGCCCTCTCTGCGTGGACACTCTTTTCTTTGAAGATGCCTCAGCCACACTCTCTCATCCTCACCTTCTTTTCTCACCACAGTTCTGCGGCTGCCCAGCTGTGCTGAGCACGTACGAGCTGTGCACACAAGACTTTCTACCGAAGCCTTGCTCTTGAGCTCGAAAAGTCGGAGTCAAAAAACCAAACCAAACAAAAATCTAACAAATCTGGAAACCCAGCATCGGAGCTAAGAGGTGATTTTCATTGGATTGCTTGTTTTCCAGTTGTTGCCTTTGCAGAGCTTGATATTCAGGATCGAGGAAAAGACCAAGACAATGAACTCTCGGGAAATCACACTGACAAATTTTACTCAGCAGAAGGTCAACGTATGAGTCTTTTTCTGAAGGTGGGGTCCCTGTCTTAGTCGGCCTGGGCTGCTATAACAAAGTGCCACAGACCGAGTGGCTTAAACAAGAGACATTTCTTTCTTGCAGTTCTGAGGCTGAGATCCGGATCAAGATCCTGGCCTGTTCCACTCCTGGGGCGGGCTCTCCTGCAGGGGCTGCCTCCTTGCCGTCTACACGTGATGGAAAGAGAGAGCTCTGCTCTGCCTTCCTCTTCTTAAAAACGCACTAATCCCATATAATCCCATTTTGGGAGCCCCACCTTCATGATGTCATTTAAACCTGATGATCTCCCAGAGGCCCCACGGCCAAATAACAGCACCATGGGGAGTCAGGGCTTCAACATATGAATTTGGGAAAGACAAAAACTTTCAGTCCACAACAGTCCCCTTGGCTGATCTCAGTCATTTAAACCAGATCTTTGCTTAGTGCAAAAACAAATCTGTCCTGATCCACAGAGAGCTCATCGAGGTGAGCAGGGGGCCCTCCTGGCTAGATCTGCACCTGAGACCAAAACTGATTTCGATGGGTTTGTGCTCGGATAGGATAAAACGCCCAAGTACTTGGCAGCTCCATTTCATTAAAGGTTTTGACTCCAAGGTAAATGCCCACCTCTCCTTGAACAGCCTGTCCTGTATTGATACCAACTTGGAAGCATCTTTCTTCTACTACATTATTTGTATTGCAAGGTAGAAAAAATGAATATTTGATAGAAGAGACTTATTTGCCCCAGTTAGGATGCCTAAAGTGATTTCTCGTCTCCATCTGTTCTCCGGCATCCCAGTGAAGGTAATCGCCTGGAATGTTCATGAAGGTTAGAGCTCCTATCTGTAAAACTGCCCAGCTCTGTCATCCCCGATGTGTATCCCATCCATGTACAAAATCATCAATAAGAGGAAAACATATTTGAAAAAAGAGCATGTAGGGGCAGTTCTGATTTAAAATGCTGCGTTATTTTTCTGGAAAGAGATTTTTAAAAAAAGTTCATTTGGCAATTATTTTCCACTTGTCTTAAAATTTTACTGTGTCCAAAAGGATTCTCTCCCTAGCCCCATTCACCCAAGATTGTGCTCTGCTCTCCTTCCACAAATCAACCTTAGCGGGGAGATGGAGATAGAGGGTGGGCTGCGTGTGCACAATGCACCAGGTCCCCTTGTGAGGTTTGAACAGCAGGCCCCCGAGCCCTCCTCCAGGTCACTAGGGTCAGATGTGCCTTGGAATTCAGAATTTGAGTGTCAGGAAGGGAGCTCAGTGCAGACGTTAGGCATACTGCATGCTCCCAGGGCAGACGCTGCTGGAGGCTCGGGTGTTCCAGCAGTGCTGCTCACGCAGGAAAGCTGTTAACACCCAAAGCGGGGTAGAGACCGTCAGTATCGGTTAGGTTTCGCAGCCAGACTTGTGAAGAAAGCTTCCAACTTCCAGTGTTTTGGATTTCAGAACTCCAGAGAAGGATTGTGAAGCTGTAGTGTGTAATTAAAAGAACCTACAGGCCCTATAATCTCATTTTCAGGCAAGCAGCTGCTCTGGAGAAGAAATCCCTGGAGAAATCCCGGGGAGAAGTCTCTCCAGGACTCCCTCCCCATCACAGGACTCCTCAATTAAAGGCACCGGGAGTCTGAGCAATTTGGATTCAGTCTCAGGGAAACTGCCCTCCCATCCCCCCACTCCCGGCCCGGGTGTCCTTCCTCAGTTTGAAATGACAGGGGCTTTAGATGGGAGAGGGGGGAGGAAATGTTTTTATTGTTTTGTTTAGTTTTTAGTTTATTGTTCTTTCTTTTTCTTCTTTTTTTTTTTAAATAAGTCATATAAATTCATGAAAAAGTCAGATACAACAGCAACAATAAAAAGGATTTTAAGCTCCTGACCACCCAAAGATAATGTCAACAACTTGCTATATATCTTTCCAGATTTTTATTTTCTTAAGTATTTAAATTTTTTTTAGCAAAGTGAATAAGTACTACACACACTTCTGTAAGGGAGGACGCTTAAAAGTCACATTTCACATACGTGGCATACATTTTCAGCGGGCAGAAATTCAGAACAAAAACATCTGCAACCCCATTGTTAATATTTTCAGTTGGGGGCAGAGCATTATTTTTAATCTCACATTTTGTTTAGGATTTGCGTTAACATCTTATGCTGAGAATATGCATAAAACCACTGAGAATCTAAGCATGGAGCTGCTTCTTCCTAGGGTAACGGGCTCTTTGGCTTCTTTTCTAAAAGTTGACAGGCAAATGAGAGAAACGGAGAATATCATAAAAGATTAGAGCTGGAAAAATGAAGAAATGAGGTTGAACCGTCACCCCTCTGGCAGCAAAGACACTGGGGCTGTTGGGTGGACCTCTCCACATCAGCACCCTCGGGCCCAATGCCTGGGTTTAAACCTACCTGCCCCACTGGGCAAGGCGTTCACCGCCTGCGAGCACCGGCTTCATGATCTGAAACAGGGTTAGTACTGGGGCCCACTTGCGAGGGCATCCTAGGGATGAAATGAGCTAATGCGCTTAGAGGGCCAAGCCTGGTGCCCAGTTCCGGTGAGGCCCCCGTTTAGCTCTGTCTGCTGGTGACAGGCCGCGAGGGGACTCCGGCCTCGTTACTGCCAGCCCAGGGCTCGTTCCTGACACTGTCCTGGGAGGGCTGGGCAGCAGCCCATGAGGCATGGGCTTCGGAACAGTCGGGGTGGGAGAGGGGTTGGGGGAGCCGAGAGCAGCCCGGCTGTACTTGCCCCCATTTCCTTTAGAATAATCTTTGCCATGGGTGAGCGGCTGCAGGGACAATCTCCCTTTCATAACTGAAACTTGAACCACAAGCAGAAGGTCATGTTTCTCGATGACCTCAACAGTGGAATGGGGGCCTGGGATGCAAGAGAACACAGTGAAGATGATTCTGGAAGGGAGCCACTGCCAAGGGGTTGAGAACATGCAGAAGGCGGGCACTCCCCCTGTGAAAACAGCCCTTCTATCTGAACATAGTTAAAATATTTACGAAATTAAGATGAAATGTAAGAGGCGTAGTTACTGTGCTGGGCAGTAATGTATAGATTTCCTCACTAGTGCATGAACACTGGAGTTTAATATCAACATCCTCCTTGAAAGATGTGGAAAACAATAAAATTCAGCTTAAACCGGATTACTGAAGAAATATACATGGAACATAAGCATGGAACACCTACATGAGAAACATACAAGGAACATGTCTGGAGGAAATATTGCCCTCATGTGGCTTGGAACACACATGTGTGCACACACAATACACCCACATGCATGTTTGCACATGTACACACACATGAATGCCCACAACCATGCACACGAGCACATGTGTGCACACACATGCATGTATATGCTCACAGGTGCACACATCCATACAGTTGCACGCAAATGTGCAAACATGCACAAAGACACACACACTGGCATTTTTGCCTAAATTTCCTGGTGACCTGATGGGTTAGAGAATTGGTGGTGAGCTTGTGATGTATGATTTGCTAACCATGTGATCCCTATTCTTTGCTGAAAACCCTTCAGTTATAAGATCCATCATTTCATTTTCATTATTTTTTAAAAGTGAGTCTGCCACAAAAGAGAAGCTGTGTTTGTAATGATCAGCCGTGTCTTCTCCTCATATTTACTGATAGATTTTAGGAAATCTTAAAGGTTCCCTTAATCTGGAGCATTCCAAGCACCCAGGCCTCATAGAGGACTGTGATATATAACCTTCATTTACTTAAAAGAAAACCCTAATAGGCTCCAATCGTTTGTGGCCTGACGCTAACTTTTATGCATCATGGAGATGGCCATTCACCCTTCCCCGGGAAGTTCTGAGCGGAAGGTGCCGAGCTCCTCTCAGTCTCAAAGGGGCTTAGTTCCCAGACCCAAATGGTATTTTTGAAAGAAAATAAAATCCACACCATTTCTCTTCATTGCATTCATTGTTGTTCAAAGGAGCATGCTTGGTGATCCCTGGGGAGCAAAGGAAAGAATTTGGAGTTTAAATTTAGGATCAGTAAAAGGAGGAAAAGGAATCTGAGACAACTTCTTATTAAAAATTGGGGAGAAGCTGTAAACAGGGGAAAGAAGGGAGAGACTGAGCTTATTTATCTATTTAAAGAAATGCATCTGCATTTAAACAATTAAACCTATGGTCAGCATATATCCTCTGCAGAATTAACCCCCGAGGGCCTCCAGAAATCCCCTTCTTGGGTGTGTTTTCTTGAAGCATTTGGACTGAGCGCTAGTGCACGTGGAGAATTTACAGGAAAACCCCAACGTGGAAAGAGAAAGCAACAGCCATGCAGCACTGACCGTGTCTCAGGCTTCCATGAATCAAATCTGAAATGGATGTAGGGAAATATTTCCTTTCCTCTTTACGAGAACGAACTGGCAGGCAAACCCATCCTCCTCTGCTGGAGGAAGAAAGCCTATTGGCGCCGCATTTCAGGTCCCTTCAGAAGGGTGCTAGGAACCCCTGTGTGCTTCCGTGCGGTGTCAGAAATGCCCCGTGTGCCTCGATGGCGGGTCCTGCCACCACCCTGTGCCGCGCACAAACATCTAATTCTGCCTTCAAAGCCGCCCCCGCCCTGCCCCCGGGAGGCTCTGAGCTCCTGGCAGAAGCTCAGTTTCTCCAAATAAGATGGAAATTATTCTGGTGTCTTCAGAAATACAATATCCCTGATAAAAATCTTGCTCCTGACAACAGACTAACAAGAT
Source organism: Miniopterus schreibersii (assembly GCF_964146895.1). Classification (NCBI taxonomy): domain Eukaryota; kingdom Metazoa; phylum Chordata; class Mammalia; order Chiroptera; family Miniopteridae; genus Miniopterus; species Miniopterus schreibersii. The sequence goes on along the minus strand of NC_138101.1, from coordinate 8,018,933 downwards.
ACATTTGTTAGCGCTTTCTGTTCCCGGGAACCCGAGCTGCGGAGGGAGGCTCTGCCCTTTCCTTGCCGTCTTTGAGGGAGCGACATGCGGCCACAGGCAGCATTCTGGTCTTTCATTTCGCAGACATTTGAGTTGGATACTACATGTCATGCACTCTACCACCGAATGCGCTCTGCATGGCCTGTCCTCTGGGAGAGAGGCGTGGAGAAGCATGGTCATCTCATCAACACCATTAGCTGAGCACCTACTACGTGCCAGGAGTCATATTATTCACAGGGAACACAGGGTGGCCTCGTACCTTGAACAAGGGATATTTTCCTTACCATTTTTATAAAATTAGGAATGGAATAACTATCGTGTGTGTGTGCGCGTGTATGTATTAAACGAGATTTGTAAAGCATTCGGCATAGTGCCCGGCACATAGTAGGTGCACATTAAATAATGACTATTTTCAGTTTTATTGTTAAGATACAGCTCTTGTCTTCAGAGAGCTCGGAGCATGAGGGACAAACAGATCATTTCAGATACCGGTCATCAGCCCACCGGCCCTTGCATAAGCCACAGGTCTCCGATGCATCAAACACTTACACACGTTATCACAAGACAGACTCTTAGAAGGCCGAGCTCTTGTTTATTTCAGAAATTAAAGATACAAGCTTAGTTTTCCGAGCTCCTATTTAGTTGTACGTTAGAAGCAGCAGGTGGGAAAGGATAGTGTCTGCTACGAGCAGGCAGAGAAGCAGCAGCATGAAGGTACCAGGCACCCTGAGAGCGAGGAGGCAGGCAGAACAACTAGAATAATCTGGCTGAGGAATTCAGGCACCATCGAAGATGTGCGAGAATTTAAAACAGAAGTTAACAGCCCTCTATTACATCTCAATACATTGAAGACGTTTGAGCGCACAGATCCAACCTTACACACTCACACTTAGTGACCTGCAACTACAACAAAGAAAAGGCAAATCTGTTCAGGGTGGTGTGTTGGAGAAGGCTGGGGATATCTGATTCTTTAAGAAAAACTTCGAGCAAAATGATAAATTGTTGAACTTTGAGCACCTTTAAAGGAAGTTTCAATATTCTGACAATTTATTCACATGCTTTTCCCATGATCTACTCTGCCTGGAAAATAAGATCTCGCTGTACTTCAGAAAGAGGTAGACCATTGACTTAAGTAGAGCTTGTGTTCAAGTCACCCACATTTCCCTTCACAATGTCTCACTCTCCTCACTTCATCTCATCACGCAGGCATTGTATCATCCCATGTTGTCACAAAAAATGGGTGAGTATAGTACAGTAAGATGTTTAGAGAGAGACACACACGCAGACTATATTCACATAAATTTTATTACAGCATATTGTTATAATTATTCCATTTTGTTATGTTATTGTTAATTTTTCACTATGCAGAATTTATAAATTAAGCTTTCTCATAGGTATTTACATATAGGAAAAAACAGCACAGTTGACCTTTGAACAACACAGGTTTGAACTGCATGGATCCACTTATACAGAGATTTTTTCAGTAAATACAATTGGCCTTCCATATCCACAGGTTTCACATGCATTAGTAAACCAACCATGGGTGAAAAACAGTATTTTCTCATTCCCAGCTGTGGTTTCCCGACTATGGGTTCCCAAAAGGATAAAAAATACTGTTTTTGATGTGTAATTGGTTGAACCCTCAGATGTAAAGGTCTGACTATAGAGTCATAAGTTGAAATCCTTTCAGCTGCATGGGGATCGCCCACAACCCTCGTTGTTCAAGGGCCACTGTATACACAAGGTTTGGTATTATCTGCCGTTTCAAGCCTATCCTGGGGGTGTCGAAACACATCCCTCATGGATGAAGGGTGGGGGCGCTGTACACTTAAACTTCTTGAGGGCAAGTGAATATCCTAGGACAGTGATTTGCTTGTGCAAAAATCTCAGTAAAAGTGTTTTCGTTGGGTGAACTGAAGATTGGGTGTCAGGTTCTGTCATTAGCTGTGTGACTCTCCAAAGGCCATTTAACTGCCTCATGTCTCAGTTTGCTCATCTGTGAAATAAATGGGTCAGTGAGGGGAGAGACGGGCCCAAGGTGTCATTTGTCCTGTTAAAGCTGAAGGATGTGTGGCGTCTTCTTGGAGTGGAGGGTGTGACTGAGACACACATGGGCGCAGAGAGAAAGGTCGTCACCCATTACCAAAGTTCTGTGTGGGGAATGCAGAGGGCAGGAGCCTGCCATGCTCAGCAGATTCCAGGGGGCTAGAGCAACTCTAAGTCTCTTTCTAACTAGAAATTCTACTTTTTAAAATATCCTCACCAGTGGATACACTTTTATTGATTGTTTTTTAGAGAGAGAGGAAGGGAGAGGGAGGGAGAGGGAAACATTGGTGTGAGAGAGAAACACTGAGTGGCTGCCTCCCACATGCGCCCCAGCCTGGTATGGAAACCGAAACCTGCCCATGGGCTCTGGCTGGAACCTGAACCCAACTGAGCCACCCGGCCAGGGAGGAGATTCTACATTCTTACACGATCTGTTTATTAATCACCCTATCCCTTCCCTTTTATTTGAAACATACCAAGCATAGAGCATTATTCAAATTTTGAAGTAGCTTTTTTCCCTCTTTACTATTCTGAAACTCAAAGGAATTTACAGCCTGTGGAAACTTGCCCGCGTAAAGTCAGTGACACCAGATGGTCCCCAACCAAATATATAATTACTTCTGACTTGAGCTAACAAACCAAGCAATGAACTCATGAAAAGGTAATTGTGAAACATTTGTATTTTTGACAATTTTGAGAAAGGCTTTTTAAAAAAATTTCTTAGCAGATAAATAACTTCGGCATTTTTATCAATAAAATAGGAATGTACTTTTAATGTAGACTCTTTTAAAATGCACACCATCTAAAGAAGAATATTAAAAAACACCCATCATCCTACCACTCCAAGATAATGGCTCTGAAATGTTCATGCTGCCAGTTCAGACTTTTTCTATCGCAAAATGTTAAATATAAGTAAATATATGTATTTTAACAAAAAAACAGATTCACTGTGTGCATTTTATTTCCTAATCTTTTTTTCCCTAACAGTATATAACAAACATCATTCTCTAATTCTATGTCTATTAAACTATTTTAAACCTGTAGCATGATATTCCAGGGTATTATGCTGAATCTTTGAGAACCCCTGCAAAATAGCCACCATCTTTGCTACCCTGGTGCTGAACTATTTGAGAAAGAAGTGTCACCTTCATCCTTGACAAAGCTGATATTAGACACAGCAATATCTGAAAACTGATAGAGTTCCTAATACTGAACCTCAAAATTACCCGGAATCTTTTATCCAGCCCAGGCAGTGCTGGACAGGTAGGTCCTGACCTTACGGAGAAGGACCCCTGCAGACGTCTTTATTCCCAAGAGCTAGGAGGGGAGGACTTCCCAAACTCACCAGTGAGAAATGTCACTCCTCCTGTCCCTTGGGATAGGGAGAAAGGGAGATTAGGCTCTTGGAGCTCCTTCTGCATCAAAGGAAGTAGCAGAAATGGGACGAAGCTCTCCCTATCAGAGATGTGTCAGAATTTACATGACCAGGTCCTGGGGGACATTTGGATTGTTTCCAGTCATTTCATGATATCACGAAGTGTTTTGTCTGCATAACATGATTGTCCCCCACAGGTACAGGAAGGGCGGCTCAGTGAGGTTCCATGTGTCATCTGGGATCACATGGTTAGTGCTGGGCCTACCTGCACTTTGAATCCAAGCTCTCCTGACTCTTAAGTCCAAAATCCCACATCTACAGGCTGGACTCTATCAGAGGTCACCCAGGGCCATGCTTCGGGCAGCTGTGGGAAGGGCTTGGTGGAGGCGGTGGGGCTCGCTGGGTGTGAACTATAGACACACAACCAGGGCCAATAAAACAGGTGTGATGGCCTGGCACGGGCCAAGTGTGTAAGTGTGTGGCAGGGAATGACCGGCAGGATGGGGTTCGGTCCAGCAAGATCTCCTAAGAGCGGACTTGTTCTTTGTAGTGCCCGCGGGCCTGTAAACACCGATGTCTGTCCTGCCCGCATCTCTCTACAGACGCGTCCTGCTTCAGTTCTGCTGGCAGTGAGCACAGCACGCCTTCCCTCACTTCCCGGGAGGCGACAAGAGGAATTGCAGACGCGTGTCTTCAGAGCCCAAGTCCCGGAGGCCTTTGACCGGAGACTTTGCCATCAACTATAAAGCAGAGAAGGCAGCGTGCGGGTGGCAGTGGCGAGGCTCAGATGGCAGGGGCTGGCAGCCTCCCTCTCACGCCACCAGTCTGATCTGAAGCTGGATGTTTCGTTGACAGCGGGCACTCCCGGTGTGTCAGGTCCCTCGCCAACAGATCACTCTCGTGGCCTGGTTTCTGGCCTAACGGCCTGCAGTGTACGTGTGTAGTTTCCCCTCTCCCCTTCTTCTTATCTCAAAGCCCCGCTCGTCACCGTGACTTGAGATATAGTCCCAGTCTTGCTTTTTTGCCCAGTGCATGGTGTGCTTTATTTGGCGGGGATCTGAAAAGATGCTGTGGATAACTCTTTGCCCGAGGGTCGCTTGGCTGGACTGTTTTGGAGCAGGTCTTGGTTCAGTGCCGGTGGGCTGAGTCAGGGAGCAAACCAAAGCTGCCCAATAGAAGATGGAAGCAGATGGGGATGGAAAGGCAGGTGGGGGTTCTAGTTCTAAGACCACAGCAAGCACAGAGGGGAACTGGAGCAGGGCCCGGAGTGAAAACGCCATTGGACCCATTCATCCGTCTACTTGTTCCCTCTTCTAGCCAGTGGGCAATAAGTGCTTAGCACATGGGAGGCCCTGTATTAAGAACTGCTTTATGTAATGTGCTTGCTTGATACAGAAGGCACAAAACATATTCCCTGTTCTCCAAGGGCTTAAAAATAAGATATGTGTACAGCTACAAACATATGTGGTACACGTGCAATGGGACAGCTTGTTGAGATGTTAATTTGTGTCTTGTTTTCACTCTATTTCTCGCTCCTCCCAGAGTTGCCTGAAACCTCTCTTCTTTCTTGTCTCAAGGAGGGTTCTGCTGAGGAGAGAGAAGAGCCCGCAGGCCAAGTATGGGCCAAGCGTGCCTTAGACCATTTGGGTCATTGGAGATAAGATGAAACCTAGGAGATTTGTTGAATAATCTGATGAATGTTTAGTTTTAACAATATTTTTTGAGCACCGTCTTAAAGCTGAGTATTTCATTTTGGTAACCTCATTATTATCATACTAGCTGTTAGTGTTGCACCCATTTAAGAGATGAGTAAATTGAGGCCTAGAGAATTTTTTAAAAATTGCCCCAACTTTTACTGCTAGTTAGTGGAAGTTACATGATTTAAATCCATGCTTGACTCCATTCTAACCACTTTTCATGGATAAAGTTTTGGATGTTGGGACTGCAAGCAGTTCCTTGCATTTTATCAAGAATTAGTAAAGCTAACATTTTAAGTAAGTGAACTCTATAACCCAAGGTTGAGTCACTCATTGAGGGCTCAGGATTGAGGGGGGAAAAAAGGCTGATGGAGTGAGAATGAGGTGATTAGTTATCTTGAGTTTGATCTCACCTCTGTCGTTTCGGACCAGTTAGTTCATCTCACGTCTCACTCTCCTCATTTACGGTGAGAACGCTGATCTGACAAAGTGCATTGGGCAGCAGGTTCAGATTAATTATATGAGGAGAAGGGAGAATTGCAATGCTTGAGTGGAGAATTCAGAAAGCTGGCGAGCAGAAGACCTGAATGTTAGAAAGGGCATGCTCCTTTGTGGACTGCTTCATGACTTACATGTATATCTTCAGAAGCCTGGCGCCTGGAACAGTGCCCGGCACATAGGAAATGCTCAATAAATACTTTTTCACTGAATACTGTTTGCATTCTAGAAGCTGAAATTTAAGTCACATATTAGAAAATACCTTGATATTAAAATTAAATACTGAGTCTCAAAATTAGGCAAATGTTCACCCGTTTTGATTACTTAAATGATTTTTCCCAAGTATATTTTATGACATGCTGGCCTTCAGGATCTTATGTGGTGAAAGCTTTCCATGGTCTTAACTGCCACACATTTTTTAGAGATGCAGTATATGCAATGTGGTAGAGTATCCAAAGTCCTAGGATGCGGGAAGGAAGGATTCTCTCCTAGAGCCTCAGAGAGAAAAGGGCCCTGCCAACTGCTTGATTTTGGACTCCGAGCCTCCAGAACCACGAGAGAATGCATTTCTGTTGTTTTAAGCCAAGAGTTGCTGGTGCTTTGTTACGGCGGGCCTGGGAAGTGAACGCACACGCCCACTCTCATCGTCTTATTCAGGCTCCCGTCCGCTCTGGCCCCGATGCCCAGCGACAAAAGCTGCCTGCGAGGCCTGCTTGCTGCCGCCTTGCCTCTCTGCTTTCCCACCAACTTTCATTCTGCACAAGGCCCCCTGAAGGATCCCACCAGGATGCATGCAGACCCTGTTCCTCTCTCAGTTAAAACCCGCTGCTCTTAATGAAGCCTCCACACTTTCTAACATAGCTGCTCGGGCATCGACCTTAGATCCAGGAGATCGAGGTTCGATTCCCGGTCAGGCACATGCCCGGTTGTGGGCTAGATCCCCAATAGGGGCAGGAGGCAGCTGGTCAATGACTCTCTCTCATCATTGATGTTTCTATCTCCCTCTCCCTTCCTCTCTCTGAAATCAATAAAATCATATTTTTTTTAAAAAAGAAAGAAATAGACATTTTTTCTCCCCTTTCCTCTAACTCAGCTCACCCTCAGCTCTCCATTCACATGCCATGCCCATGCCCCTAGCTGAGGGCCATTATCAACCCTATGGGCTTCCATGAGACTCTTTATTGACCCAAACATTTTACACAATTGCCAGTGTTTGCTTTTCCTTCACTAGACAAGAAAGTCCATGAAGAGAAGTTCTGGGTCAATCTTCATCACTGCTGTTTCCCGAGGCAGTTCTGTGCTGGGCATGGCTGACATATACACACATATTTATTAATTAATGAATTACCCCCTGAGTATAGATGTGAAGATTGAGGCTCAGTGTTTGCATTAAAGCCCAGGTTAAATGTTGTAGAATTGCTAGCATACTACCTACCTATAGCCTAAATTCATTACTAGGACTGGAATATCTTTGCAGTAACTTGCAGAGGTGAATTCTTTCACGATCCTCACAGGAGTGTTAAAAGGACTTATCCAAGGTCATAGATCAAGTGAGTAGTGGAGCCAGTTTGAACCCAGCCGGTCTGACATCAGACTGCACAGTTCTGGCATAACTCCATTTTTTGAGAATACTTTGAATCAAATATTTTTGGACCATGTTATCAGAAGGTCACAGGTCTGTATTGTTGTTTTCTGAATACATAGTCACTATGTAATGTAAAGAAATAGGCATTGTCGCCCAGCCGGGCATGGCTCAGCATTTGGGCATCGACCTTAGATCCAGGAGATCGAGGTTCGATTCCCGGTCAGGCACATGCCCGGTTGTGGGCTAGATCCCCAATAGGGGCAGGAGGCAGCTGGTCAATGACTCTCTCTCATCATTGATGTTTCTATCTCCCTCTCCCTTCCTCTCTCTGAAATCAATAAAATCATATTTTTTTTAAAAAAGAAAGAAATAGACATTTTCCACATACCTTTTGCATAATGCTTTACTGAAGCCTAGCTAACAAAGTTCAAGTCCTGACTTTATCTTTATTCAACCACAGTCAGCGAGCACCTACTATGCACCCGACACTGTGATAAATGCTGGACAGACAGAGATGATCAAAACCAGGTCTCAGCAGCTTTCATTCTGAGAGAGAGACAGTCAAGCAAATAAAAATATTGTAGTTGAGTGTGATTAATACAATCATGGATTTATATCCACTGTAAAGAGATTGTCCTGGGAGGGCTGGACTCGTTCCACCTAGGAAGAGAGGGCCGAGGAAAAGTGTCTGGCTGTCAGATTATGAAAGATGGAGAACAAAGGCTTGTGAAATAGGACAGTGTTTTCCTTTTCTTTTGCTATTTAATTCTAAGCTGTTTAGTAAGATCAAGACAAAACAGAGGGCAGAGGACAGCCAGGATGAAAAGGCTGGAGCCAGAAAGTAAGGGGACCCTGATATCACTCTATGGAACTTGGATTTTACCACGGTGGTGGTAGAACTGAAGAATTTAGCGAAGAGGGGAGACACTAGGACTTTTGCTTTAAAAAGATCAAGAGGGCAGCCTTCTCCCATTACAAAAAGTATGTTATGCTTATATGACATGTACATACTGTATTTTTGTGTGCATGCATTTTCATGTGGTTACTTATATGTACACACATATATATACTTCTACTATTTAGTCGAATTATATGATATAGCTGTATCACAATTTCAAGCAGTTTGTTCTGTGGGGCTGGGGTATTTATACACCTGCTCCCATCAGTAGATGGTTGAGGGCTACTCCTTGGGGTTGGCAATTTAAGGCGCCCCTTGCTGAGAGGCAGGCAAAGTGTCCTTCCAACCTTCAGAGAAAGCCCCTCGGGGGGAGGGTCAGACACTGGCAGTGGGAAGTCAGCCGGGCTGCATTCAGTGGTGAGGCCCAAGCCACGTGTCCCACCTTTACTTCTTACCAGATGAATGGCCTTGATTTAGTCTCTTAATTTCTTGAGGGTCATTTTTCTTATGATCAAAGGGGGGACAATACCCACTTTACCTGGTTTTATAAGCTGAATTACATCTTCCGAAATTCATATGTTGAATTCTTAACCCCAACACCTCAAAATGTGACTATATATAGAGATAGGGACTTTAAAGAGCTACTTAAGTTAAAATGAGGTAGTATGGGTGGGCCTTAATCTAATATGACTGGTGTCCTTATGAGAAGAGATTAGGACAGACACATGAAGAGGGCAAACCATGTGAGGACAGGGAGAAGATGGCCATCTACAAGCCAAGGAGAGAAGCCTCAGCTAGAAATCAACCTTGCTGACACCCTGGTCTTGGACTTCTAGCCTCCAGAACTGTGAGAAAAGGAATTTTAGTTGTCTAAACCCCCAGTTTGTGGTACTTTGTTATGACAGCCCTAGAAAACTAACATACGTGGGGAGGAATAACACATTTTTGTGTGTGCTCTAAACAAACATTAGCAATACAGTGTATTTCTAGTGCATAAACACCAAAATAAATAGTCATCTCAAAATTCAAGTAACAATTTTGCTTTTTACCTAGCCCTTCTGATTCCTGAGCCTTCGTTTCTAAGTTATATGAACTGAGGACCTTGAACCCCCTGGGATAAACTCTGAGAGCTGAGGAGTACCGTCTGCCTGGCCACTGTGTTCCTTGCCGTCAGATAGAGCCCACTTATTGCTGATAATATTTCCCTGTCTTCATCCAAGGAGGGTGTCAGCAGGGTCACTGGTGCAGCCTGTGGAGAAAGCCAGTGCCGTTTCCATGGCGTCACACTAAGAATCCTGGATGGAGGCTGCAGCCGGAGGGGCTCAGATCTCAGGGGTGGCCGGCTGCTCTCCACTGATCCCCAAGCAAAGGGGAATTCGGATTTCTCAGGGTAACTACAGAGAGTCCTGAATCACACGTTCACCCCTGGCAGGGAGACCAGGAAGGTGTGTCCTTCCACCTTAAAATACCTCCCTTACTAATGCCTAAAATTCCCCTACTAACAATGCATTCCTTTGTGTGTGTTTTTTTCTTCTCTCTCTCTCCCTCTCTCTCTCAGTTGAAGAATAATTATATAGGGTAAAATACACAGATCTTAAATCTAGAATTTGTAGAATTTGATGAGTTTTGACACCTGTGTATAGCCCACTCAAGATAGAATATGTTTCACCCAGAAAGCTCCCTCCTAACCTTTTTCATTCATCATCTTTTGACAACCTACCTATACCTACAGATCAATTTTTCCTGGTCTCAAAACTCCTAATAAAATTATACAATGTGCATTTTTTTTGGTATCTAGCTTCCTTCATTCAACACAGTGTTTTTAATACTCATTTTATGTTATTGCATGTCCCAATAGTTTGTTCTTTTTTTTAATGCTGAGTTATATTCCATTGCATAATATGACACCATTTCTTTATCTGTTCTCCTGTTGGTGGACATTTGGGATGCGCCCTTTATTTATTTTTTGCTACTTTGAATAAAGCCACTATGAACCTTCTTGCACAAGTCCTTATGTGGATGGATGTCTTCATTTCCCTTGGTAAAATGCCTTGGAATGTTGCTTTACAAAAGAAGATATACAAATGCACAAAAACACATATAAAGATATTCAACACCATCAGTTATAAAAGTAATGCAAATTAAAAGCACTGAGATATGGCCACATTTTACCAGGATGTCTACATTTTGCAAGTGTTCTCTTTAAACAGACAAATGAATCTAGAAAGAATGTTCCTTTAAGTTTTTTAATGTTCCCATTAGGAAAGTTTTGAAACACGCAAAAGTGGAGAGAATGGTGTAATAAGTTATCATCTACCCATCCCACAGATTCAATAATTATCTGCATTTTGCCACAATTATCTACATTTTGGTCATTTTTTTTCTATAACAACCAACTCTCCAACACCAACTGGGTGTTCTACAATTCAATTCAATCCTGACACTAACTACCTGGAGTGGACATGGACCCAAAAGTCAAAGGCTCAGTCCCACAAGACTGCCCCCCCCCCCTTCAGATATCAGCTATAAATGAGGCTACTTGAACTTCTGCCTGGTCAGCTAAAAGTTAGGAGGTTCTCAGGCTAGCCCACATCAGGTGTGATAATTCACTAGAATGACAAACAGAGCTCAGGAAGCTGCCTTACTTACCATTACCATTTTATTACAATGGGCACAGCTCTGAAACAGCCAGTTGGAAGAGATGTATAGGATGGTGTGGATGACGGATGGAGCTGAGCCTCCATGGCCTCTGCAGGTGTGTGACTCCTCCATTGCTCAAGGTTTTTATGTGGGGTTTATATAATATTGTTTAGGGTTTCATTATATAGGCTGGATTGATTAAATTATTGGTATTGGTGATTGAACTCAATTTCCAGTCCCTTTTCCCTCCCTAAAGGATGGGAGTGGGCCTGAAAGTTCTAGTCACAGGGTTGGCCCCCATCCTGAAGCCAACTGGGGCCACTGCCATGAATCACCTCATTAGTATAAACTCCGGTGCTGTGTGGTCAAAGGGACTCATGAATAACAAAAGAGTCCTGTACTCAGGAAATTCCAAGAGCTTTAGGAGCTCTGTGCCAGCAACAAGGGACAAAGACCAGATGTATATTTTTTATTATATCACACGCCCCAAGAATGCCTTATTTGTATGTTTAGCAGCTTTTAAAATTTATTTTGCTGTAGTGTTTTAAAGAAAATTCTTTAGGTCACATAATTTTATTCTTAAGTAAAGACATTTTAGCTATAACCAAAATAAAATTTTCAGGTCTAATGAGCAATAATAACTTAATATCTCTAATACTCTCTCCATACTCAGATTTCCCTAATCATCCCCAAAAAATCTTTATAAGAAGTTTACACCTTGAATTTCCTTGCAATATATTTTTAAGTCTCTTTTATTCTAGAAGAGTCTCTATCCTACCTTCTCCCTTCTTTCCCATGCCTTATTAAAGAAGCCAAATCAGATAGCCAAAGAACGCATATTGTGATTGTTTCCTGATAGTATCATTTGCTTGTTCATTTATTTCTGTCTTTTCTTTGAACAAGAAGTTAGGTTTAAAAGGCTCTCGTTCATGTTCAACATTTTTAAAGCAAGAATACGTCATAGGTGGTATCATTTATTTTGAAAAGCTTTTTTTTTTTTTTTAGTGTCTACTATGTTTTCAGTTCTGGGTGTTGCAAGGTAAATAACATATGTCATAGTCTTGCCATTCAGGATCCTGCAGTCTCATAGGGGAGAAAGGCATGTAAACCAATCAATAAAATCGTATAAAGGCCATGGAGGGTTTGGGTGGGGATATAAATCTGATAGGGGCATCAAGGCTGCAAGGAAGATACATGAGCTGGCTCTGAAGGGAAAAGTAGGGTTTGCCAATCAAAGGAGAGAGAGTGGAGAAGGGCATGCGGAGCCAAGGGCCTGCATGTCTGAAGGAGGAGACACATAAATATCCGGGAACAGGTGGTACAGAGCCTAATATGCCAAGCGAAGGAATTTGGACTTCATCTTTTGAGCAATGGCGAGCCTGGGAAGGATTTTCATCGAGGGAGGCTTTCAGCTCTGTGTGTAGTTCTTAGCACCTTTGTGTGAAAAGACTTTCCAAAAATCCTCCTCCCAGCCTGATGTGGACTTCACAAGTCCTGTTCTGATTCCTTAGCATGTGGCCCCAGACAAAAGCTTGACATTTGTCATTTTAGATACTCCGATGCCATGTTTACTCTGCCCTTTGCCCTAGTAAGTGGCCTTCGTAACCATGGAAACATGCAGGTTCTCAATCCAGCAGAATATAAAGAACAGAGAAAGACTGTTCTGCGGACTATGCAGAAAATAGTATCTTCCTTTCCTTACACTGCTCAGTGATGCCAATCAAGCTGTAGTATTATCGAACCCCAATATTTGAGTCCGCCTGCCTGTGTTCACTGGCCCAAAGAAATGCATGAGCAGGAGTCTGCAGTGTGGAAAGGAAAATAGTTTAATATTGAATTGGCCAATCCAGGGTGCAGGGCGCGAGTGCTCTGAAAGACCCAACTCCCTGATGGCCTGCAGGTTACCGGTTATATCAGGCAAAATCACAAAGCAGTGTGGGTTAAGGGGTTCAAAGTCATGTTGGGAGCTGATCGGTTGGAAGTGAGGTCAGGGTAATAAATCATTTCTTTCAGGTCTTGAGGACTTCTCTGAGGTCTTTCCAGGTGTCCCTCTGTCCTGTCTCATGGGAAAGTAGCCAGGGGATTGTTCCATCTTAGGGCTCAGGAGCTGAAACATAACTTAGGTCAAGATGTTACCTGTAGCCTGCCAGAGGCCAGACCTTGTGATCACTAGTCAGGTTCACTCTATTGTCATCTGCTGATTATCCAGGGGAAAGGCTGGGTCTCTGAGGGGTGTAGAAAGAAAACAACATGATTTCTAGAGTTAGGATTCAAAGATAAACTTAATCAGTCATAAGGCCCCTTGGTTTCAACAGTGGCAGCCAACAGCTCCAGAGTGGCAGCTGCCTGATGTCTAGCCCATGGCTGACTACCTTGGGACTTTTTTGCTTATTAATGATTGGAGGCATAATTGTGACACATGCTCAGGGGAATTCATGAATAAATGGCAGGTCCTCAATTCTGGAAAACTATAAAAGTGACTCAAAGAAAGAAACTGGTCGGAAGTGCTAGAGCAGAAACAACACAAGCACATGTCACCTCACTGCAAAGCTGTCACCCCTGATTCACTCTTCTTGGCTGCACACAGAGGCCAGATGGGAGACCATTACAAATACTGATTCCCAGCCCTTATCCATATATGGTTTCACCAAAGTGTGACTTAGGCACTATTTTTTCAAAAATTTCCAGGTGATTCTAATGCAACCAAGCTTGCAAATGTTGGAGAGGCAAAACAAAACCAGAAACAAAATATCTCTCTTCTACCACCGTAGGCTTATTGATTAATCTTGGGGAATTAAACTGAGAAAAGACAGTTAATGGGGTTAATTTTACATGCAGATGGAAACATCACAGAAAAGAACTGAACACCCCAAAATGACAGTTAGACCCAAGAACTTATATACCATTTTTTCCCCCTCACAAAGGAAAGGTGAAGAAGAAACTGGACAGAGGAAGAGAAGGTTTGGGCTTCTGTAGGGAGGGTAAGTTGGGGGGCGACTGGGAAATGTAGGGTAAACGGAGCTGCTCAGTAAGGTCGATGATGCAGACACAGGTCCTCTCAAGTGATAGGAGTTGTCTCCTGAGCCTATTTCCTCTCCCTGGACAACTTGACAAGAGTGAATTTCCTTTGCAAAAGGGAGATTTATGCCCTGTTTTAGGAAGAAACAACAAGGCCAGAGAGCCCCTCTTGTGTTTGCTGTTTCTTAATTGACCTTCAGCTCAAAAGAATCTTCATGCTCAAGTGAAATATGTTGGGGTGGCACATTTTGAACCCCCTCGCAAACAACTGAGCTAACCCAAGCAAAGGAGAAGTCAACTAGATGGTCCAGCGGGGAGAGGATGGGCTAAATGCTAAGAGAGGGCACCGAACTCCTCAGCAGCCTTGCAAAAGGGGAGGAGGATTCTTTACTTTTGAACAGAGTCCCCTTAATGGGTCATACATGAGTAGAGAGGTGCAAGCTATGACAGTAAAGAGACCCTCCATAGCAAAGGCTGCTGGGAAGGAATCAGGCTTACTTCACAGGTTGTGCAGAGTTGACCAATAGACTAGATCAGCCAGCATCCAGGAGCACCTAGCTCCAGAGGGAGGCATTGAACCCATCTCTCTGGGCCCAGGGGCATCAACAATCCTGGTGCGCTCAGTGAAGAACTCTGGCCACATATTCAGAGCTTGTTTGGAAATTTTAGCAGGCAACATATTGCATGTGCTCTGTATGAAAGAAAATTATAAAATAACAAAAAACAACCCAAGCTATGATCTACCACGGGTTTAGAGCACTCACTGAAGAAACATTTACAATACAATATGGAAATATGGAGTTCGTTGGACCCTATTGAAGCAATAGGTATCTTGTTTTGCAAAAAAGACTGAAGACAACACATGTTAATATTATGAACTCCAACTTTGGGATGTTTTCCCCAAAACATAACCTTTTACTAACTTAATATGTGAATCTTCAAAACAGGGACTCAAATGAAGACCAAACCATAACAGGAGTTTGGTTTCTTCTGCTCCAATTCCCCACTCACACTCCTACTCTCTTCTTCTAGAACTCTTAGCACACCCTTGGGTCCATGCATTTTTGCGTATTGCTAAACTACGTGGGTGTCTGCAGAAACAATTGTTTGTGAAGTTTCAGGAGGAAGTGTCCTAGTCAACTATTTACAGAAGCCAGCAAAAATCAAATATAAAAAATAAATAAATCAATAAATATTATTTAACACTTCTCTGCTCTTTAATTTTTCCACGGCACATTTCACAATCTAACATACTATGTAATTTATTCATTTAAAAGTGTATTGCTTTTGCCCTGGCTGACGTGGCTCAGGTGGTTGGAGCATCATTCCATGCACCAAAATGTCTCAAGTTCGATTCCCGGTCAGGGCCCACATCCAGGTTTCAGGTTCGATCCCTAGTCAGGTCACGTACCGATGGGTGTTTTTCTGTCACACTGATGTTTCTCTTTCTCTCCCTTCCTCTCTCTCTAAAATGAACTTAAAAAAGTAATAATAATGAAAAGCATATTGCTTTTTCCTTTCTCCTCTTGCTAAAATATAAGCTCCTTTGTGTTTGTCTTTAGTGATTGTCCCAAGTCTTAGCTCTGAGCCTTGCACATTAGTAAACACTCAAAACTACTTATTGAATCAACACATAAATGAAAGGTGAATGGATTCCTGGAGGTCATTTCACATTTAAAGAGATGGGCTGGGGCCTGGTTTATATTCCCAATTACAATGTCTGAATTAATGCAATTCCTTCTAGCTTAATAGGAAACATGGGAAGTTCATGAACATAGGGCAGCGGGTAGGTCCTTTCAGAGAACAAATGAACACCAACAGTCAGCGTGCTGAGCAAAGAAGAAAGCAAGTGTCCAAGGTTCTTTTTGGCTATTTTCATTTAGCGGGGGTGCTGCAAACATGGACTTTTATTTCCACTTTGGGGGCTTTTCTGTTTAGATTGTTGGAACCTATTTTGTTGCATTTGCAAACCAGCTCAGTGAAGGCGTTATGATCTGTGAGTATCAGGATGACAATTTTAGAATTGGGGAAACAGACTGCAGATTGCTGCCTCCTCAAGAGCAGTGACCCAGTTTTTTGGGACTAGCACACAGAAGGCGCTTTCATATGTATTTCTAAATGGCACCAAATAACGTGTCCCCTGTTCATCAGGAAGGATGAAGATCTAAACTAGGTTCGCTCTCTTTCCACTGCCCAGGCTGATGATAAACATGATTGCTGAAATTTTCTGAGTGTAATCTAGGTACCAGTCACTCTTAAAAGTACTTTATTTTTTTTCCAAAAAATTTTTCATTAATTTTTTAATCCTAACCCCAGGATATGCTTTATTGATTTTAGAGAGAGAGAAAGGGGGAGAGAGAGAAAGAGATAAAGAGAGATATCAATGAGAAAGAAAATCATCCATCAGTTGCCTCCTGAACACACCCGGGCCAGGGCAGAACCCCCAGCCTTGGTGCGCTCTGACCTGGGACCGAACCCGCAACCAGTGGGGCAGGGGCGGTGCTCCACCCAACCAGGCCACTCGGCCAGGGCCCGTTTTCTTTTAATTTCATGGTTTATCCTTCCATCCTTTGCTTTTTATTAATATAAGCAGACACATACATCTATCCATACTCCCCTTATTTAAAAATAGCACACTACCCGCTTTTTCCTTACCTTGCTTCTCCACATAACTCCTCGTGGGCATCACTCCGTAAGGGTGTCACATAGAGCTATTTCTGTCCTTCCACGAAGCTGCCTGCTGCTGCGCTGTGGGAACGCACCAGGGCTTATTTGACCGATCTCCTATTGATGGGCATTTGAGTCGTTTCCATGTTTTTACTATTATAATTAATTCTGCAATAAATAACCTTCAAATTATAGTCTTGTCTTTCCTTCCTTTCCTTTGTATTTTGCCAGTGTACCTTTGGAATACATTCCTAGAAGTGGGATTGTTAAATCGAAGTTTAAACGCGCGTCTAATTGTGTTAGATGCTGCCAAATTTCCTTCTATAAGGACTGGACCGTTTTGCATTTCCATTGCCATATACGAAGGTGCTTACTTGCTTTTAAAAAGCCTTGTCCACAGGATTTTTGCCAAACTAATATGATAGTTTGGATTTGTGACCTAAGAGGTGAGAAGTGACATCTCAATCTGAAGCAGACCTTTTCTTATTATGAATTAAAGTAAGAGAATATTCATGTGATTGGGTCATTTAAATTTATTTTTCTGTGAACCATTTGTTTATTCTTTAATCCATTCTCTTTATATATATACATATATATATACATACATATATATACATATATATAATTTTTTGTTACATTAAAAAAATTTCCATTACAGTTGACATATAGTATTATACTAGTTTCAGGTGTACAACATAAGAGTTAAACATTTATATACTTTAAAAAGTGACCCTTGCAATAGTTCAAGTACCCACCTGGCCCCACACATAGTTATAACAATATTATTGACTGTGTTCCCCATGCTGTACTTTACCTCCCCGTGACTATTTTGTAACTGAATTTTTTGGGGTTTTTTTGTTCGTTTGCATTTTTAAATTGAATTTATTGGGGTGACACTGGTTAATAGGGTCATATAGGTTTCAAGTGTACATTTCTATGATATGACCTGTATATTGCACTGTGTACCCACCACCCAGAGTCAAACCATCTTCTGTCACCATGTATTAGGTCCCCTCCAACCCCCACCCCCCCTTCCCTCTGGTAACCACCACACTGTCAAATTTGTTGTTCTCAATCCCTTCACCTTTTCCACCCAGCCCCCCAGTCCCTCTCCATCTACCATCAGTTTGTTCTCTGTATCTATGAGTTTGTTTCTATTTTGTTTTTTTATTTACTTTTTTTTTTAGATTCCACACATAGATGAAATCATATGGTATCTGCCTTTCTCTGTCTGACTTACTTCACTTAGCATAATTCCCTCTAGATCCATCCATGTGGTTGCAAATGTGAAGATTTCATTCTTTTTTATGGCTGAGTAATAATTCCAGCCGAGTGTCTATGTATCACCTCTTCTTTGTCCATTCGTCTATGGATGGGCACTCAGGTTGCTTCCCTATCTTGGCTATTGTAAATAACGCTGCAATATGTCATATATAAGAACATAGGGCTGCATAATCTTTTCAAATTAGTGTTTTGGTTTCTTTTGGATAAATTCCCAGGAGAGGAATTGCTGGGTCATAAGGCAGCTTCATTTTTAATTTTTTGAGGACCCTCCACACTTTTTTCCATAGCTGCTGCCCCACAGTGCACGGGGTTCCCTTTTCCCCACATTTTCATCAATACTTGTTGTTTGTGAATTTATTGATGACAGCCATTCTCACAGGGGTGAGGTGATATCTCATTGTGGTTTTAATTGGCATTTCCTTGATAACTAGTGATACTGAGCATCGTTTCATATGTCTCTTGGCCATCCATATGTCCTCTTCAGAGAAGTGTCTACTCAGGTCCTCTGCCTATATTTTAAATCTGATTGTTTGTTGTTGTTATTGTTATTCTCCAGTCCATTTGCTATACAATTATTGGTAGTTAAGACATGTTTGTTTGTTTGTTTTAATTTATCTTTATTGTTGAAAGTATTACAAGTGTAGCCTTTTTCCCTTCATTGATCCCCTCCACCCTGCGCCGCCCCCCCCAGGCCTTCACCACACTATTGTCTATGTCCATGGGTTACACATATATGCACATAAGTTCTTCAGTTAATCTCTCCCTGTCCCCCCTCCCCCCCCCCGCCTTCCCTCTGAGATTTATCAGTCTGTTCCATGCTTCTGTGTCTCTGGATCTATTTTGTTCATCGGTTTATTTTGTTCACTAGATTCCACATATGAGTGAGATCATGTGATATTTGTCTTTCTCTGACTGGCTTATTTCACTCAGCATAATCCTCTCCAGGTCCCACCATGCTGTCTCAAAGGGTAAGAAATCCTTCTTTTTCACAGCTGCATAGTATTCCCTGGTATAAATGTCCGAAAAGATGCTTGATATGATTTCAATCTTCTTGACCTTGTAGAGACTCCTTTTGTGTCCTAACATGTGGTCTATCTTTGAGAGTGTCCCATGTGCACTTGAGGAGAATGCATATTCTGCAGCTTTGGGATGAAATGTTCTGTAAATGTCAATTAAATCCATCTGATCTAGTGTGTCATTTAGAATCACTGTTTCCTTGTTGATTTTTTGTCTGGAAAATCTATCCAGTAAAGTCATTGAGGTGTTAAAGTCCCCTACTATTACTGTACTGCTGTTGATCTCTCCTTTAAAGAGAGAAGTTTTTTTTTTCAGCTTGTGTATTTTATTCTGAGGTAGAGCTCTTGTAGACAGCATTTATTTGGGTCATGTTTTCTTATCCATTCAGCTACCCCATGTTTTTCATTGGCATATTTAATTCATTTACATTTAAGTTTATTATTGATAAGTACTTATCTATTGCCATTTTAATGCTTTATGCCTATGATTCTCATTCTCTCTATTTCAACTTCTTATTACGCAGTCCCTTTAACATTTCTTGCAATGCTGGTTTGGTGGTGATAAATTCCTTTAGCCTTATTTTGTCTGGGAAGCTCTTTATTTCAGTATTCTTGGTTTCAAATCCTTGCTTTTCATTACCTTGAACACTTCATGCCATTCCCTTCTGGTCTGTAGAGTTTCTGATGAGAAATCAGCTGACAGCTTTATGGGAGAGCCTTTGTAGGTAACAGATTGCTTTTCTCTTGCGGCCTTTAAGATTCTCTCTTTGTCTTGAATTATGCTATGTCTGGGCATGGGCCTTGTTGGGTTCTTCTTGCTGGGACTCTCTGTGCCTCCTGAACTTGTGTGACTTTTTCCTTCAACAGGTTAGGGAAGTTTTCTTCCATTATTTCTTCAAACAGCTTCTCTAACACTTGCTTAGTTTCCATATCTTCTGGAACTCCTATGATATGAATATTGTCACATTTTATGTTGTCCCACAGCCCCCTTAAACTGTCCTCCTGTTTTTTTATTGTGGTGTGTGTTTTTTTCTGTTTTGTCCTCTAATTGAGTGATTGGTCTACCCTGTCTTCTAATTCACTGATCCGGTCCTCAGCTTCCCCTATTCTGTTTTTTATTTCTTTCAATGTATTCTTTATTTCTACTATGTCATTTTTAATTTTCTTCATAGTTTCCATATCTTTTCTCATGCTGTTGTGCATCCTTATAACCAGTATTCTGAACTCTATATCTGATAGACTGCTAGCTCCATTTCATTTAGCTCTTCTTCTGGAGAATTCTTTTGTTCTTTCATTTGGGGCTTGTTTTTTTGTCTCCCCATTTTGGATGCCTGTTAGGATGTTTCCCTGTATTAGGTAGATCTGCTGGGACTACCAGTCTTTTGGATGGTCTCTGGTGCAGGCCAATGTTAGATGTTTGTGACTGGCCTTGAGTACCCTGTTTGAAGCTTTCTGCACTCCACAGCTGACAAGGACCAAGGCCTGCTTTTCCAAGCCCTGGGTCCAGAAGCAAATCAGGTAGATTCAAAGCACCCAGAGGCTGATTGTTATTCAGTCTATTAATATGCCTCAGACTATAGAAACCCCATAGGGTGGGGCAATTGCCCCCCCCCCAAGCAAAAGCTGCTCAGATGGTAAATGTCTGCCTAAGAAAGATGTCCTCTGCTGTATGGGAAACGACTCAGCACAGAAATCCAGATGGCTACCCTCTGAGCTCTATATCCTGAGCCACCATCCCTGGATCCCCCTGACACAACTCTAATCTACCCTGCCCTCCCTCCACCAGAGCCCAAGGTGAGTGGCTGCACACAAAACTTTGTGTATTGGCCCTTTAGGAGGGTGCCTGCATTTCCCGGCATCTCTCCCTGGTAGACAGAAACTCCACTGCTTTTTACAGACAGATGGTATGTGGGCACCTTTCTCAGTGCTGGTGCTTTGGCTGGGGAGCTCAGCTTGGGGTTTAGGCCCCAGAGTTCTCAGTGGCAACCCCCGCAGCTGAGATATCCCTGCAGACCTTCAGCTGCTGCCTGTGGGAGCCCAGCCAGCCCTCTCGTGCCTCTGCACTTCCTACCCGTCTCTGTGTGGTCTCCACTTTTCGTCTTTGGTTATGAGGGTGCTCTCCAGCTCATCTTCATTGATTTTTCAGGATGTTTTTTCTGTATTTTAATTGTAATTCCAGTTTGGTCCTGGGAGAGTGTCAGTGTAGCTTCCACTCAATCTGCCACTATTTTGGAAACTTCTAAGACAGTTTTGAAGCCCTCAATATGTTAGGGATATTTAGTGACACAATTTGTTGCTGTACAAGGTGTTAATATCCCAGTTTGATTTTTCCTCCCTTGTGCTTATGGTAGCTTTTTCCAGGCAAAAGTGGTTTGTTTGTTTTTTAGTTTTTTTGTTTTTTTTTCTTATAGTTCTTTTAAATTTTGAATACTAGGAAATTTTTTCTAACCCTAAGTTATAGTAAAATCCACTCATGTTTTTATCTGGTACTTGTGTTTTAATTTTTCACACTTAAATCTCTTACCCATTTGGAATTCATCTTGGTGTATGGTTTAAGAAATCAGTACATTCTATCTTTTTTATATGACCATCCAGTTATCCAATGTTACTTAACAAAAAGTTGATCTTTTCTTCACTGACTCGAGAAGACACCTTTATCATATTAAATTTGCAACTGTAATCATGTCTACTTCTTTGTTTGGTCTTCAGTTTCATTGGGTTGCCTGTCCATTCATGCACCAGCACCATGTTTTATACTGACAAAAGTTTGGCAGAGTGTTTTAATATCTAACAGGGCTAGAGTCCCTCCTAGTTCCTGTCTCCCAGGGTTGTTCTGGCTATTCTTGCTCATAAACTCTACTTCCAAATGAATTTTGTAATCCACTTGTCTAGCTTGAGAAAAAAAAACACATCTGGTGGTATTTTTATGGGCTTGCATTACATTTATAAGTTAACTTAGAGAAAGCTGGCATCTCTATGATGTTGAGTCATTCTTCCCAGGAACAGGGTATGCCTTTCTTTTGTTTTTCTAATTCAGGGTCTTGCAGGAATTTTCTTTAACATATTGATACATATTAACTATAGAAAATTACACTACATTAATTATCATGTTAATTAATATTCTGTTTTATTATATTAATATAAAAATTGCATATAACCTTAACAACAAAGCCAGAGCCTTTTCTGCTAAAATCAGAAATAAGAAGGGTGAAGTTCATTGCTATGTAGCATTTTGTTGAAAGTATTAAGCATTGCAGATGTTACAAAGCAATAAATTTCATGAGCATCTTTGTATGGAGGTGATGGACATCAATCACTCTTCTTATTACTAATTTTAGGGAAAAAATATCTCTCATTGTTATTAATGTTATATATGTAATTTTTATATATGTCAAGGAAGTATCCATCAACTCTTACTTTATTGTTTTCTTTTTATATAAGTGTGTAAAATTCATGAATGGAATTTGGCAAATGCCTTTTCTGCATCTCTGGAAATGATTATAGGATTTTTCTCTTTACGTCTATTAACATGATGAATTATACAACTACAGCTCCTAATATTGAACCACTTTTGCATTCCTAAAAAAGTGCACATATGGTTTTAATGTACATTTTTTAAATGGGCTTTTGCTAATATTTTTTGAAGATTTTTGCATAAACATTTATTAGTAAAAATACCCTATAGTTTTATTTTTTTTTGGTGAAATTTTATCAACTTTTAGTATCAATGTTATCTTTGCTTTATAAAATGTATTTAGCACTTTTCCTGAGTTTTAAAAAATTTAGTCCTTAAAATCACTGGGATTGAAAAATGCATATTTATTGAGAAGCATTTTTACCATTCCAGTGAACTAAAGTTGCCTAACCATTAAGGAAGGCAAGTACCACCCCAGTTAACTATGTAAGAGGTTTTGGCTATGAAGAGGCTTAAAGCTGCAGACAGCCACATGTCAGACTCTCAGAGCTATTTTTCTAATTTCAGAAGATTGGGTAGCACCTGGTAAGTGCTCAAAACTGCTAGACGTAATGAAAAGATGACCACAGGAACATGAGCCTGATGAAAATCATGGGTAGTCTGGCAATAGAATGGAATATTGGGAAGTGAGACTATCCTGACAAGTCCTGGGTATATAGTTATGGCTTTTATAGACTCCCTAATGTTTAACTGACTTTAACATTTGCCTGTATAAGAAGAAAGAAACAAATAAATGAGCTAACACTGAAAGTATTTCCTAAGTGTGAAGCTCTGCACTGGGGCTTTTCTTACTTGGTATCATTTAATTCTAACCAAGGACTTAGTGGGGGTACTTACTACCTATTTTCACTGTTTTTGGGTAAAGAAACTGAGACTTAGAGTAGCTAAGTAACTTTTAAAAACTGACTTTCTAATTCATAAGTTTAGAAAGTGACAGAATAGAATGGAAAGGAAACTGGACATTTGGTTAGAGAGCCCACTTCTAACTATTACATTTCTGTATTTAGCTATTAACTGGAGTTACATTAACTATTCTGTATTTAATTATTTTTCCTTTCTGAGATTATTGGGTCGTACATATTAGTAGCGAAAAATTTAGAAAACAAAAATAAGAAAAATGGAAATAAAAATCTGAAATTCCACCATTTAAGAAAATAAGTTTTGAATATACCCTTCCAGAAATTTATATATAAATATGCATAAAAGTAGATATATTTTTTTCTTAGCAAAAGTGGGGACATTATATACATAGTATTTTGTTAACTTTTGTTTTTCTAACTTAACAATACATGGAAAGTTTTTGAGATTCTGCCTTTTACAATTTTAACAACAGAATTTTCCCTCTGGCTAAGATGTGATGGTGTGCAAACTTGGGGATCTATTCTGTGGACCCTGACGGCTAGCCTTGATCCCTCTGCCAGGGCTTCTTAAAAAGTTGTACATATTTTATAAGTAAAATCAAAAAGGTTGAGGAAGGATGCCTGAAGCAGTACCTGGCAAATGCAGGTAGTCAATAAATGTTTGCTAACTGAATTAAAGAATGCATAATAAATTACATTTAAAACTATAAATGCAATCATTACATCCTTTTAGCCAGTAATGAGGAATGCAAGTTTCTGGGATGGGGCCACTGCTGAGAAACAATCGTAATTATATCATTGTTTGGAACAAGTGGCTCCACTCCGGAAAGTGAAATGATGCAAGAGTTCAATAGTCCTTGTATGATAAAGTCCATTTCAGTGCCCCCTTTGTGCTTCTCTGCATCTGCAGATCTTGCCAGCTGACCACCTAATAGTAGAAAAACAGGCAAAGGCCATAAACTGGCACGTTCAGAATAGAAAAATATAGAGCTGAGCAATTAACATGAGACGTACTTAATCTCACTCATTTTCAAAGGTATGTCAATTATTTGAAGTAGCTAAATATGAAATTATTGTACACATGTAGTATAAATTTTGGTAGCTAGACAAATCGCCTTCCAAAGGGTGGTACTCTTTACACTCTTTGCCATGACAACAATGGCCATCTCTCCACGTTCACGACAGCTCTGGATCTTTCTGGTTTCATTTTTTTCATAATAGAAAAAAATTCTATGTTGATTTTCATTTTCTTGCTTATCAGTGAGGTGAATGCCTTTCCACGTTCTCACTGGCCATCTGTATGGTGTGAATTGTTTGTGGAGATCTGATGTCCATTTTCTATAGTATTGTTAGTTTTTTCTTACTGACTTCTAAAGGTAAATAAAAACTAATATTATTAATCCTTGATTACTTATTTTGCAAATATTTTCACTAAATGTTTCACTTACCTTTTAACTTGGTTTACTGTGTCTTGGAAACAGTTAGCCTTTTTACTGCCCATCTTTTCTTGAATGGCCTCTGGGGCTTATGCTTAGCTTTGGAACATCTTTTCCAGTGAGGTCCCTCTCCCCCCATTGCAATATTATAAGAATATTCTCCTTTAACTATCTCATATTTCTTTACAGGAGCTCTTACTCTTTCTAAAATTTATTTTTCCGTGTGTTCTCTCAATGCGGTAACGTGCAGTGGAAAGAACACCACGATTGATTGATTCTATCTGCCATGGGTGTTGGGTGGGAGAGTGGCAGAATCCATTCATTAATAAGTGCATCCTGAACCCCTCTGTACTCGTGCCAGGCACTAGTTTAAACCCTGGGAATGTAGAGCTGAGAACCAAACACGCACTGTCCTTGCATGGAGCTTCCAATGCAGCTGCAAAAGGTACCAACACACAGATAAACAAGGAAATATCGGGTGGCGATCAGTACCATGAATAAACAATAAATCCTGGAAATGCGATGAAGAAAGGGGGTTTCTGTAGGCTGGGTGACCAGGGAAGGCTTCTCTGAACAGGTGATGTTTAAGCTGAGAGCTGGATCATGAGCAGAAGCTAGGCTTAAAGTGTCAGAGGGAGAGAATCCTAGAGAGTCAGAAGCAAGTACAAAGGGCCTAAGGGTTGCACTAATGTGATGTATGTGGTCAGAATGAAGGTGGACGTATTGTGAGGAGGAACTCAGTGGAAGCGGTCAGTGAGGTGAGCAGGATCCAGATAATCTTGGCCTCACAAAGCTGGTAAATACTTGGGTTTTATTCTAAGGAGTGAGAAAATATTGGAAGATTTTAAACGAGGGTGCCTTGCGGCCTGATTTACAATTTACGTTGGTGTACCTGCCATCCCCGAAGCTGCCACTAGAGGGCGACAGGAGGCGAGGGGGCAGTCACCGCAAGCCCCCCAGTTCACATCCTTCCCTGGGGAAATCACCTTCAATTATGACTGAGTAAAGAGGAGGAAATGTCCAGAAAGGGACCAGGCTGTGCTTGATTAAGGACCGAGGCCAGAAACGTTTTCTAATTAAAAGAAGGCTGGTCTGAAATGGATATTTAATAGATATATTTCCAAGATTATTTCCAGTAGCAATTGAAGAAAGATTACGTCCTTAGGACTGACCAGCTGGCTGGCTCCTAGGTGGCCATGCAAACCTTACAGGGTGGTGGGGACTCTGGTGGCCCCTCCAAGAGGTCTGGCCCACAGCCCTGCAAGTTTGGGACGTGGATGTGTTATCAGTGTTTCCAAAGCAATGGAATGAGAGAGGCTGACCTACTTCAGCCACGTCCAGAGACTGGCATCTGTAAGCCGGGATGGCCACGCACCAGGTTACACCAAGAACCCCTCGGATAGGCAGGTACACCTGGTTTGTCTTTCCCCTCACAAAACAAACCAGGAAGTCACACCTTTGCCAGCCACGTGGTTAGTGAGCGGAGCATAACTAAAAGGAGGTGAGTGAGGAACATTGAAAATGCTCAAGCTCTGATCTTCATAGTTGAGACAGCTGCTAGGAATTGTGGGTGGGGCCTTTCTGCTGGAAGCTCCTGAATGGCACAACCAGTGTTTGCCTCAGTTACTCTTGGCTGCAGGTGGCACTTAGCAGGCTGCTTAAGAGAGCAGGTGTTGCAGTGACTCCAGTGAGTTCTAATTGTGGCTCACCACTAACTCTGTGATCTTGGGCAAATCACGCTTTATCTGAGTCTTACATTCCTTTCTCTAAAACTGGATGCTGAGGAACAGTTCCCGCTTCCTAATGTTGTAGGACTAAATGAGATGATACCAGCAATGCTTGACGCAGCACCGACACATGGCTAACACTGTCATTAACCATAGGCCTTCATCCTATGGTTAATGACCCTCTCTGATTGGCAGAGTCCTTCCTTATATTTGCTCAAGCCGTTGGATGTGTTTGCTGGTTTTCATTGTTTAATCCCAAACAAGCAGTCATATTCCAGATATGGGGGTCAGTGGGTCACTTCATGTTGAATGCCTACTCACCCCACCAACAAATACTCCCTTCCCCTTAGAGTCATTGTTTAGCGTCCAAAGCAGGAACCTCCAGGTTACTGCCACCAACACCTTCCAAAACCCCCAAACCTGGATCTTGGGTAAATATCCAACTTCACCGTTACCTTAAGCAGAATTCTATAAATAGCAAAAAATATATGGCTCACATCCCCTTATAGGAAACACATTGGAAAGAAAAATGGGCAGTCAAATTAGGTTCCAGTAGATGACAAACTTATTTTTAAAACTACTGAAACAGATGTATCAGAATTCATATATAGCAAAATAAGTGGGATTGTATCTTAGATTTTAATGTAGCAGAAGCTGAAACAAAGGAGCAGGTATGAAGACCTTAATAGCAAAAGAGCAGTGTCTTCAATATTTTAGGCTCAGGAAAATATATTCCTCTCCAGGGAATGTGATCTAAGATCTGGGTCACCGACCATGGTGACTACTGAAGCTTGACACACCATGGAATTCTAAGACACCACTGTTGCCATTTATATAGCGACTAAAAGGGATACTGGGAATTTTAACTTGTCTTAGGAAATACTCTGCTTTAATAAATACTCCAAAGGTAAAGTTACTTGATGATTGGGAGAGAGGTGGCAACCCATAGAATATCCGGTAGCTGGAGAAATAAATGACAACCCCAAGATTCCGTTTTAAATAAAGCAAAGATATAAACATATTTCTGTTAAACATGGCAAGCAATACGTATGTATATAGCTCATATATTTCTGAAAGTCCAAGAGGAGTTTGTACTTAAAGTACTTTGGTCAATATTCCAGCCATTTCTCTACATGCTGAAATGTATTTTACATTTTCAAGTAGAAGTTTCAAAGTTAATCAATAGAGTGTTGTGAGATAATTGAAATCAGACTTGAAAATACCCCAATTATGCTATCCTCTGTCCTCTCCCCAAAATTACTCTTGAGAGCAAGAGAATGATGAGAGAACCCTCGTATATTAGAAACACATAGGACAACTGTGTTAGTCAGGATTCTCCAGAGAAACAGAACCGATACAGATATAGATACCATTGGTTCTGTTTCTCTGAAGAACCCTGACTAATGCAAATATTTAAATCCCCATCAGGCAAGAAGAGTTGATGTTGTGTGTGAAGTTCAAAAGCAACCTGATGGAGAATTTCTCTCCTTTGGGAGAGGCTAGTCTTTTGTTCTATTCAGGACTTCAACTGATTGGATGAGGCCCACCCCCATTATGAAACACAATCTGCTTCACTCAAAGTTCAACAAGTTAAATGTTAATCTCATCCAAAACACCCTCACAGAGACCCAGAATATTTGATCAAATATCTGGATATCTCATAGCCCAGTCAAACTGACTCATAAAGTTAACCACCAGAACAACCTACTCATAGAGAATGCCCTTGGGGGAGAACACACTCAGCCCAGTCTTCTCTGCTGACTTCAGCACTGAGTCTGAGACACGCAACCCAGCTTGGGCAGCAAGAAGAATTCATCAAGGAAGGGTGACTTTGTATCTAATACATCTGGAAACATGGCTAAAGAGAAGGGCAAGCCTGAGATACTTGAGCCCATTTACTCAAAGTATTCAAACTACTTGACACACTGGAAGTTCTCTTCTATTAAAGGAATGTAAGAATAGAGCATCTGTCCTTCTCTGGGTTTTGACAAGATCAAGCTGGAATCATCACACTTCTGAAAGAACATTTTAGAGGGCTATTCAGCAACGATAGTGAGAGGTAGGTTGGCAATGATTGCATTTAGTTCAACAATTGTAGACACCAGTTGCCTTTGTACACAGTAGGCCCTCAAATAACTTGAGGTGGGTTTCTGATGGTGAGAAGAGCTTAAGCAAAAGAGTAGTAACAGGGAGCAGTTTGGAGCAGAAGTTACAGTTTGAGGACCCTACAGAGCAGGGTCTCAAAGACCCACAGGGCATAGAAGATAATACTATGAATTCTATTAGTATATTTAAGATTTTTTTATTATGAAAAAAATTTAGACTTACGGAAAAAGTGCACAAATAGCACATAAAATTCTCACATACCCTCACCCAGCTTCATCTGATGTTTACATCTTACATAATCACATTGCAATGGTCTACACCAGCGAATTAACAACGATACAACACCATCACCTGATCCACAGACCTGATTTGAATTTTGCCAGTTTTCCTAACATCATTTTTCTGGTCCTGGATCCAATTCAGGATCCCACATTGATTAACTGTCATGTTGCCTTAGTCTCATCCAATCTGTAATAGTTCCTCCATCTCGGTTTTTCATCTTTGAACACTAGTGGTCACTTATTTTGTAGACCGCCCCTCGCTTTTGGTGTGTCTGATGCTTTTTCATGATTTAACTGAGGTCCTGAATTTTTTGGCAAGAACTTCACAGAAGCGCCCTTCTCATTGCATCATCCTATCAGGTGGTGCATGATGTCAATGTGTTTTATTACTGGTCATGCTAATGTTGATCATTGGTTAATAAGGCACCTGCAGGGTCCACTGTAATGTTACTATTTTTTCCTCCAGCGATTAAAATGTTTATGATGGGGAGAGATTTAAAACTATGCACATCACCTATTCTCATTTTACTTTTGCCTGTGAAGTTTAGCACGCACCACTGGCCCCTTTCCACAACGAGAACTGCTGTGGTATTTGCCTAATGGTGATTTTCTAATTTTATCAAAAAATAAGAGAAACATTTTAAAGCAAATTTGGAGGAAACACCTGAAGTTGTACAATATTTTTAGTGATATTACTTCTTTCCCCCCTGGTGTTTTCTACTTAAACATGATGTCTGTGTCATAAAAAAAATAAGAGGGGAGTTGAGCTCTACTAATATTTAATTGGATTTATACCATTGCCTTCATTGACTCTATAAATCAAGATAGACATATAGGGTTTAAAAATAATAAAACTGCTGATGTGCCCAACTCCAAATTTGACATTACCAAGAAAGGTATTTAAAATACAAATTTATATATCCATTATCAATAACCATAAATGTCTTCTTAAGTACATATCACCTGATGTGTGCTTTTCCAAGGTGATTTTTCAGTCCTGACAACTATGATAATCAAGTATAGAAATAAATTAAACTTAGAATCTAGTTTGCAAATACTATATTCCTGTGCTAAACAAAAATAATAAAGGTGATCAAACCCATTCTTTTCACTAAGTATTCATCTATAATAATTTTAGTAAGATTTCTTCAAAGTTATATCCTAAAGAAATTTTAAAAAATGTTATTTGTTTTATTTTATCTAATCCTTTAAAACTCCTATTTTGGGAATAGTTAATGTTCAGGTACAAATTAAAAATAAACAAATAAACACATTTTAAAGGCACTTATTTAATTTACTTTGTTTCCTAATAAGAATGTATATAGACAAAAAATTTTGCAGTGCATTTTTAAAATATTTTCTTCAATTATAGTTTTTAAAAAAAATTGATTTCAGGGAGAAAAAAAGAGAAGGACAGAGAGATAGAAACACTGAGGAGAGAGAAACATAGATCAGCTGCCTCCTGAGCAGCCCCACTGGGGATCGAGCCCACAGCCCCCCGGGGCCTGTGCCCTGACCGGGAATCAGACCAGTGACCTCCTGGTGCATGGGATGAGCTCAACCAACTGAGCCACACTGGCCGTGGAGTGCATTTTATTTTAATAGCTACAATTTCAAAGATGTTTTCAGAAGGTTCCAGCTTTTCATTTTTTTCCTTAAGAAATCTTATATGATTTCCTGTTAGTATCATTTACTAAAGCAAAGAACATTTCAATACTACAAGGGTAAGGACACAGTGTTAGAATAAAGTAATATACTTTTATTTTTATTATTTTTATTTTTTCATTGTTGACAGCATTACAGATGTCCCCACTTCCTCCTTTTTTGCCCCCCTTCAAAAGTAATATCCTTTTAAATGGAAACCATTAGCTTTACTTAAAATCTATGTTATTGTCTTTTTCTCTTACTGTTCACTGGGGACGTCAGTAAAGTATCCCAGCATTACAGGTTGAATTATGTCCCCTCCCCCCAAAAAAGGTAAGTTAAAGTCCTAACCCCCAGGCCTTCCGAATGTCACCTTGGAAAGAGTATCACTGCAAGTGGAATCAGCTACGTTAGGATGAGGTGATACTGGAGTAGGTGAGCCCCTAATCCAACATGACTGCTGTTTTTATAGAAGATGGCCACGTGAGAACAGACACACAGGGGGAGTGCAAGGCACAAACAAAGATCAGAGAGATGCATTTAGAGGCCAAGGCACACATGGGGCTGCAGGAACCAGGAGAAAGGCAGGCGAAGGCTTCTCCCTCAGCCCTCAGAAGATGCCAGGCCTGACTGCACCTTGATTTTGGACTTCTAGCCTCCAGAACTGAGAGGAAATACATTTCTGTTGTTTGAAGCCCCCCAGTTTTGTGGTACTTGCATAGTTTGTGTTCTTTCATAAGATGGTAAGTCAGATGCAGCCACAAGAGGAGACAGAGGAGAGGCCTGGGAAACAAAGTTCATTATACTTCCAGGTCCCAGAGCCACACACAGGGCACAGGGCCACGTGGGGAGACACCAGGAGGTCAGGAGGCAGAAGACACGGGCAGGGTAGAGCCTGGGCCACAACCTTTATTGGTGTTGCTGAGGGAAAGCCCTGGCAGGGCCGGGGGAGCAGCGTAGGACTGGCCAGTTCGCACAGCCTGGTGCGCTCTAAGCTGTGGAGCTGGTCTCCGGCTTCCTGGTACCAGTCCTGGGGTGAGTCAGACACAGGACTATTGCTTCCTAGGGAGCATGGGCCACATAGTGGAGTCTGGGCTCTGGGTTGGTTAGTTTGCTATCAGACATGCTCCAGTCTGGGCTCTTCATTATCTCAAGAATTAGCTAGTTTCTCCCAGACCAGAAAGGTTTTTTAAATTTCAAAACACTGTAACATGAAAAAAATACATATGTAGTATATATGAATAATTAACATACATATGTAATTAAATACACGCACTACACATCCCGAGGAAACCAGCACATCCAATAATTAGCAATGTTTTGGGGAATCTGCGTTAGTACTATACAGTGAAAATCCCACATTGAGTTTCTATTTCTTTGACCCTTGGAGGATTTCTGAGCAGAGATGTGGCAGGTCAGAATTGAGCTTTAGAAAAATTATTCTAGCAGTGGAGTATAGAATAGATAATAAGATGAGGTGCCAGAAGCAGAGAATCATCACCAGACGACTGCAAAGATTTTCATAAGAGGCATCGAGAACCCAACCATGGCGGGGGGAGAGGGTTGTCTCTGAGAAAGAACAGATGGTCCCAAGATTAGAGAGATTGTGAAGGTTTTGTTTTTTTAATTAAAAATTTTAATACTCATAATTTTTAGAATGTTTATTAAATAGGAAAGGAATTTTTAATATTATTCAAAAGCCTTAAAATTGGTTCTGCCTTTAGAACTTAGAGTCCCATTGACGGCAATCTCTCCCATGGTGGTCACAAAAATGCGCCTCTCAGAGCTCTGAATGCCAGGAACATAATGGACTGAGAGCCCCAGCTGCTGGCCTCTGGAATGCACCCCCGCTAGCCAGCTGAAGCCACTCTGGCCTTGGGGTGCTGCAGCCAGGGGCCAACCACAGAAGAGATGCTCAGGCAGGATGCTCCTGCAAGGAGATGCAGGGCTCCTCTGATGGGCGACTTCAGCTTGAATCTCCCCATTCAGACTTCAGGACTTTCCTTAGAACTGCACTTCAGTCTAAGACTCTTCCACCCAACCTTTCTCCCTTCCTCTCTCCTTTGCAGGGTTAGACCTGCATCATGGTGGCACAGCTCTTCCAACCTCCCCAGCTCCCTCCCACTTTCCCCCCAGGCACTTTCCCTAATAAATCTCTTGCATTTCTAATGTCCTGTGTCTCCATCTCAGAGGACCTGTCCTAAGGTATCTCTAAAGGAACTAGTGAGTAGTGCTGAAGCTCTTTCCCTCCCTGTCCCAGGTGCTTTGGGAGCCACTGGCTTCGGTGCAGATATGGCCAAGTCCAAGAACCACACCACACACCACATACAGCCATTCCCGAAAATGGCACAGAAACTCTGATCATCAAGATCTGAGTCTCTTAAGGTGGCGCACCCCAAGTTCCTGAGGAGCATGTGCTTTGTTAAGAAGCACAACAAGAAGGGCCCGAAGAAGATGCAGGCCAACAGTGCCAAGACCATGAGCACACGTGCTGAGGCTATCAAGGCCCTTGTAAAGCCCAAGGAGGCAAGCCCAAGATCCTAAAGGGCAACAGCTGCAAGCTCAATCCACTTGCCTATATTGCTTACCCCAAATTTGGGGAACATGCTTGTGCCCGCATTACCAAGGGTCTCAGGCTCGGCTGGCCAAAGTCCAAGGCCCAAGGCTCAAGCCAAGACCCAGGCTGTGGCTCAGGCTCAGGCTCAGGCTCCCCAAGGTGCCCAGGCCCCCAGGAAGGCTCCACAGTTGAGGCCTCTGTCTGCCCATGTGAGGACAGAAAGACTGGGGTGATCCCCGAGCTTCTGTCTGCATGGAGCTGGTGTCCTCTCGTGCTATTTGTACAAATACCTAGGGCAGAATCTGCCAAAAAAGTAGTACTGAAGATTTGCAATGAATATTCATCATAGTATTTTTCAAAAGAGCAAAATGTTGGAAGATTTCCTAAAAATCCAACAATAAAATGGTTAAGGCCATCATGGTATCCCCATAAACTAGAATACCATAATTTTATCTAAAATTATGTTTTTAACAGTGATGCTATAAGAAAATAGTAATATATATAATATTAAGTGAAAGTATATAAAATTTCTATATAATCGTACCACAATCATATTTAAAATCCTCTATGTATACATAAACAATTCCTAGGAAGAAATATGCCAAAATGTTAGTGATGATTTTAATTTCCTCTTTATCATCTTTTAATTTTTAAAATTTTCTCTAATAATCATTATTACAATTATAATTAGGAAACTACTTCCCAACTTAATAGATTGCTCCTTCAGTTTTATTTAAATATGACATATCAATATATGTCTATGGGATTTTTCTATTTCATTGTCTACATTTTCAAATGATATCTCACGTGATTCTTTCTGTAACTCTTGACTAATGCTTGTGTAACTCTCAGGAAAGGAAGGGGCATTTTAGTAGAATAAACTAGTTAAGAGGGTGAGGCATGATGATCCCTCCGTGAAATGACCCGGAGTCATGCTCGCTGTTAGGGGGAGAATTCCGAGTTCCTTGGGATTAGATGAATTACTCTGTACTCCCGATGCCCTCCACTCCCACCCTGACCGTTCAGCAGCTCTCACTGCGAATCACATTATAGGCACAGACTATCTTGTAAGCTCCTGGAGGGCATTCATTTTGTGTTACTCTCAATACTTAGTGCTCAGCTCTGACCACAGCAGGCGGTTGAGACTAGCCTGGATCATTGAATTGGATCATCTATCACCAATAAGGCATCCTGCTCTGACTGCTGAGCTGACTCTGCTGCCCACTATGGCATCCACATCCACCTTGCCTTTGGCAGTTGAAAGGCTTCTATTTGGCCACTGCCACCCTGGGATCCAATTATTCTTTCAACTGATTGGCTGAAGCCTGCCCACGTTGGGGAGGGCAAACTGCCTTACTCAGTCTCCCAAATCAAGAGTTAATCTCATCTAGAGGCACCCAGAATAATGTTTCACCGTATGTCTGGGCACCCTGTGGCCAAACCAAGGTGACACATGAAGTTAACCACCATAGTCCCCAAGTCTTGCCTAGTACCTGATGCATCACGATGCCAACAAGTATTTGTTCAGTTTAACTGAGCATACAGGTCACTGAGTGTATAAAATATTGATTCATTTTGAAATTAGGTTGTAACTAATAGCAATTTCACAATATGTTGTGTTTTGAAATTTTTCTGTGTGTCGATAAATGCATCCAGGCTAGCTCATCATGATGTGTTAAGCACAAGACACCATGTGGTTGCTACTTTCTATGCAGAGGGCTCAGGGCCTCTTAGTCCAGTGAATGAGTTAAAGAAACAGTTGAAATATAGATGGGGAGTCAGGGAAGGCCCCCTAAGAAAGTGGCATTTACATCCAGACCGAAGGATGAATGTCAGGTCTTCTTTGCCTTGTTTTTTTCCCACATTGAAAAATTAGCAAAGGGATAATTGTCACCCACAGTATCATCTGTCACATAGTGGGAGCTCTTTCCCAGCTCCCAGTGGATGTGGCAGCTGTGGGCCGGCACCCACGCTCACGGGGATGAGCTGCTGGGTCCTTCTGCACGGTGTGTGCAGTGGAGAAAGCCAGGTGCAGTCCACGCTTTTCTTCATACTTTGAAATATGATGTGAATTTCCTTCCTAAGTACTGTATGTATTATGCTGACCAACATGAAAACCAACATAAAAACTGCCGGTGGGATTATCTCTGTCTAACTCACTTCTAGGGCAGTTTGGTAACTAAACAATTTATAAAGGAACATACCCTTTGCCTTAAAATAATTTTACTTTTAAAATTTTGTTGTGGATAAATGCAGGTCTATGAAAAGATATGAGATCACCACACCCATGTAACTGTGAGAATTGATGTGTTAATTGTGGTAATCATTTCACAGTGTGTGTGTGTGTGTGTGTATATATATATATATATATATATATATATATATATATATATATATCTCAAATCGTTGCGCTGTACACCCTAAATAGATACAATTTTTATTTGTCAGTTTTACTTCAATAAAGCAGAAAACAGGTAGTAGTATATTCATTCAAAGATTCTTGCACTAGAGAAAATTGGAAATAATGCAGATATCTACTCTAGGGGGCAGTTAGATCAGTTAAGGTCCATTCACATAGGCAATCCTCCACAGCCCTTAAAAACAGTGTGCAGAAAACAGGTAATGACAACTCACTTGGGAAACAAAGAAGATAAAAGCTGAGAGTGGCCTGATAAAATCAGCGGGTAAATGCTAAGCCCCTAGCAAACAGTGGAGACGGAAGTGCTGTTTTCCGGAGAACAGTAGTTTCTCCAAGTTACCTGGGCTATTACATACTTCAAAGGCGGTGGCAAATGACAGGGGAAACTGGCCAGTTCTGGAAAATGTACTATAATGTACAGTTATTTTCCAAAATAAATTGTTTGATCTTGGATTAGGGTAGGGCTTTTATGAAAGAAAAAAACACACACACTTCGGTGTCAGCCCCAATAATAGAGGGACTCAGAAGTCAATTCCGAGCAAGCACAGGCACTGGGGGGCTCCTTTGTTGCCCATGATTGTCCAGGTTCAAGGTGTGCAGGAGAAGTTCCTCTTCGGCAGGCTTAGGGAGACTTTGTGCAGTCAAACTGTCTTTCCTCCAGCCTTTGGGGTGCCTGACAAGTCCTGGGGTCACAGCAGCCACCCTGCAAGCCTCCCAGAGTGAGGGAGGCAGGAATCATGCAAAAGGGGGACAGTGTTTATAAGTAAAGTCAGAAAATAGTGCGAGGAGGAAAATGTGATATCGTGGATCATAATTTTAGTATGTTAGAAAAACATGTGTGCACTAGCCAGAGATTTGGCTAGCACAGTGTTTGTGAAATATTTGTCACCCACTTTGTTTGGTATGATCACAGTTTCGTGGTGTGGCACAGTGTGTGTGTGTATGTGTGTGTGTGTGTGTGCGCGCGCGCGATTGGGGGGAGGGTGTCATATAAGATTAGTAAAATATAGAACCTGCCCTCAGGGATCTTATGCATAATTTAAGAAGGGGGACCAATTCTGAGTATGGCAGCTTCTTCATGCATAGAGAAAAAGATCTCTAACTCAGCAGGGCACTGTGGAAGGTATAGTTTTATGTAAAGCACCAGACTCTACATTTGCATGGCAATTAGTAGGCAATCAGTAAGTGACACTGTTATTTTATTATTCTTACTCTTATTAGTATAGGAAGAGACAACACATAGGGATCCCTTACTCTCTCTTCCAACTCCTGTTGTTTTGAGCTGAGCTGGCATCTTGGTGGTTAGGTTTGGAAGGCTTTGCATACCAGGTGCATTTCCCATCTCGACAGAGAGCAAGAATTGCTGGAACCAAGTTCCCCACGCTGGGTGGCTTAGGGCAGCAGAGATGCACTCTCCCACAGTTCTAGGGGCTCGAAGTCCAAGACCAAGGGGTCAGTAGCGCCATGCACCCTCCGAAGGCCCTAGCTATGCAGCCTCCCTTGGCTCTCCTTAGCTTCTGGTGTCTTGGCTTGTAACAGCATCGCTCCAGTTTCCACCTCCCTCTTCACAGGGTCATCTTCCCTCTACGTGTCTGTGCCCCTGGGCCCCCAGCCACTGAATTAGATCCATCCTGATCCAACAGGACCTCATTTTAACTTGGCTGCATCCACAAAGACCCCATGCACAAATAAGGTCCCATTACAGGTACTGGGAGTTAGAATTTGAACTTATGTTATGGGGAGCAAAGGTTAACTCACTACATCTACCTTCTGGTAAGAACCCTGCCTTTTGTTCAGGTCCTTAGGTTTTGAAAGATCAACTCTGACCCGGCTGGAAAGGTGGACATGTGACTCAGGACTGGCCACTCTTTTGGCTACAATGATTGGTTTAGATGTGGGCATCTGTGTCCAAACCAGGCAATGCGATCCGATGCTGGCGTTTTTATTTGAACTCCTGCAAAGGAAGCCTCTCTTTCTGCAGGGCAAGCTTGGACAGAGATATGCCCATTTCTGGCCACAGTCACCACCTGGACAAAGCCTACCTGCACGTGAAGAAAGCCCACAGGGCTTAATTCAGACCCCTGGATCCTCCTGTACCTGAATTTAGACACTTTGGACTCTTCCAATGACATGGAGCCAATAGATTCACTTGTTTTCTTTTTTTTAGTTTATGACACTGGGAGTAAGTTTTCTTTTACTTGCAAACAAGAGTCCCAAATGACACACTATATCCTCTCATTTCTACATATTTTTTGTTCATGACAAAATGTGTTGCATGTGTATGTGACCATATACTAGAAGAGGCCTGTTCTCTGCTCTCCAGCAGCTCGTGACCAAGCGTGGAGACATACAGCGCTTGTGGGCATATTGGGTTGAGAGCATCAACAGAGAGGAGCCACACTGCCTGGGTCCAGTTTCCATCCCACCAATTACCAGCTGGCTGACCTTGGGCAAGTTACTCAGCCTCTCTGTGCCTACGTGTTCTCATCTATAAAACAGGAACAATAACAGTACTTATCTCATGGGATTGTTGTAAGGATTAAATGAGTCAATATTTACAAAATGCTTGGAAAGGTGCCTGACATTTGGTAACAGCTACATCAAGTTAGTCATCATAATTGAGCTGAAAGAATTCCTCATTAATGCCCATAATGGCTCTATGAAATTAGCACTATTATCGTCATTTTATAAAGAAACTAAAGCTAATGTCAGTGATGAGAAAGGGCATTATAGAGAAAAGGGGCCTAAAAAGGGAGTCTCTCAAGTTATCAAATTTGCCCATTTTTGTTTGCCTGGTACCTAGCATAGTACCTGAGTTGTTGTAAGTACTCAATAAATGCTTTCTGAATGAATGCACAAATGAATGAAAAGAGCTTTTATACATCCCTATTGTACAAGGGTGGGCAAAAATAGGTTTACAGTTGTTCATACGGAAAAGTAAATAAATAAATAACTGTGTTTTTTCCATATGAACAACTGTAAACCTACTTTAGCCCACCCCTGTATGGATAACCTGGCCTGGAATTAGAGAATGTAAATTGCTAGGTCAGCTTCTGGGATTCATTCGGATAAGTTTTCACCCATTTATTTTAGAAAAATACACTGAGCACCCACATATGTGAAACAGCACGCTAGATTCTGAGTGTACATGGGTGGATACAACCAACACTCAGCAGCACTCACGAATTTACAGTTTCACAGTGGACACGGGGACTATACAGGTAATAGCTGGTCCAGACGTGATCACAGACAGTGCTCAGTGTGAGAGAGAGAGCGGGATTTGGTAATGGAGCATTCATAGGTATTTAGATAGTTTGGTTGTGGTTGGCCTCTCTAAAGAGGGAGCGGCTTGAGGTAAAACTGAAGGCTAAGGAAGATCTAGCCATGCCAGAGAGGAGGGTTCCAGAATCTAGATGAAGAATTTGCTGTGTCCTGGGAGTGCACTGCCAGGAGTGTCATGGGAGGTAAGGGAAACGCAGAGGTGGCTGGAAGGGTGGGAGGGGCAGCTAACAGAGTCTGAGAGAGGGGGTCCAGGGCATGGCGGGCACTCAGTGAACACCCGTGAGATGATTAAAGGATGTCGCCTGTGGAAAACAGTGTGGAGGTTCCCCCCAAAAAAAATTAAAAATGGAGCTGCCATTTGACCCAGTGATCCCACTTCTAGGAATATATCCTAAGAATCCCAAAACACCAATCAGAAAGAACATATGCACCCCTATGTTCATAGTAGTACTATTTACAATGGCTAAGATCTGGAAACAGACCAAGTGCCCATCAGTAGATGAGTGGATAAAAAGCTGTGGGACATTCACACCATGGAATATTATGCAGCTGTAAAGAGGAAGGATCTCATACCCTTTGGGACAGCATGGATGGACCCGGAGAGTATGATGCTAAGTGAAATAAGCCAGGCAGAGAAAGACAAATATCACATGATCTCGCTCATATGTGGAATCTAAAGAACAAAATAAACTGGGGAATAAGGTAGAACCAGAGACATGGAAACAGGTAACAGACTGAGGGATCTCAGAGGGAACGGGGGCAGGAGGGCAGGATGAGATTAAATGAAGAACCTATGTGCATATATGCATAACCCATGGACACAGACAATAGGGTGGTGAAGGCCTGTGGTGGGGCAGGAACCAGGTGGAGGGGGGCAATGGAGGGAAAAGGAGGGGACATCTGTAATACTCTCAACAATAAAGATAAAAAATCAGATGGTCCATGCTATGGGGTGGATTTTACTATTGGTGCTTTAGAAATGAGCTGTTGTCAGTGGTTCTGGCCTTCGGTAGTCATTACAATTACTTAGTAGGTTGGTTTAGGAAAGAGGACATTGGAGAATGACTGTGAGCACCACGGGAAGGTAAAGCCAAGATGCCTCCTGAGCTGCAGTGTGACACAGACCCCTTAGCTCTTCGGGACTGTCTGCAGTGCTGACTCCTCCTCAGCCACAACCCACTCCGTGTGTGTTTTAAATGCCTGACCAATGACAACTGGCCCTAATGAGAAGACAGCCTTTCAGAATTCCACAAAGTCACCCGCCATTTTCATTCCAGGCGATAGCTAAGAGCAATAAGAAAATTATTGTTCTCTGTTTTGGGTCTTCTGCTTCGTATTTCCCAGAGAGAAGTCCCTGAGCAAATGTGTGCTGGGGCTTGATCCCGTGGTCTGAAATCCGCTTCCCAAAGTACAGTTCAGTTCTTGGGTCTGTCTGAATTCAACCCATCTGACTGTATCTGTAAGTGACTTCATTTTGTCATTTCCTGATTCTCCAGTGCCTATACAATGGACCACACATTTCTTCTTCTTCTTTTTTTTAAATTTATCTTTATTGTTGAAAGTATTACAGGTGTCTCATTTTTCCCCCCTCCAATTGACCCCCTCCACTTTGCTCCCACCCCCTCCTCAGGCCTTTACCCCATTATTGACTGTGTCCATGGGTTATGCACATAAACATATAACTTCTTTGGTTAATGTTTTCCTACCCTCCACCCCCCTTCCCTCTTTCCTCTGAAATATGATTGTCTGTTGCCTGTGTCAATGTCTCTGGATCTATTTAGTTTGTCAGATTCTTTTGTTCATTAGCTTCTTCTTAAAGAAGACCCTTCAACTTTTCCTGTAGTGCTGGCCTGGTGGTGATGAACTCCTTTAGCTTTTTCTTATTTGTGAAGCTCTTTATCTGACCTTCAACTCTAGATGATAGCTTTGTTGGGTAGAGTAACCTTGGTTGTAGTTTTTTTTTTTTCATCACTTTGAAATTTCTTGCCACTCCCTTCTGTCCTGCAAAGTTTCTGTTGAGAAATCAGCTGACAGTCGTATGGATGATCCCTTATAGGTAACTAACTGCTTTTCTCTCGCTGTTTTTAAGATTCTCTCTTTGTCTGTAACCTTTGGCATTTTAATTATGATGTGTCTTGCTGTGGGCCTCTTTGGGTTCCTCTTGTTTGGGACCCTCTGTGCTTCCTGGACTTGTAAGTCGATTTCTTTCCCCAGATAGGGGAAGTTTTCTGTCATTATTTTTTCAAATAGGTTTTCAATTTCTTGGTCTCTTTCTTTCTCTTCTGGCACCCCAATAATACTAATTTTGGGCCTCTTGAAATTATCCCAGAGTCTCCTTATACTATCTTCATATTTCTGGATTCTTTTTTTTTTTTTGTTCTTCTGGTTGGGTGTTTTTTGTTTCCTCATGTTCCAAATTGCTGATTTGATTCTCAGCATCCTCTATTCTACTGTTGATTCCCTGTAAATTATTCTTCATTTCAGTTCCTGTAGCCTTCATTTCAAATTGGTACTTTATTATGTCATTGATTTTCTCAGTTGTTTTTGTAATAATATGCTTGAGCACCCTTATAAATAAAATTCTGAACTCTGTATCTGTTAGCTTGCTTGGATCTATTTCATTTAGTTCCTCTTCTAGAGATTTCTTCTGTTCTTTCCTTTGTGACATGTTTCTTTGCCTCTGCATTTTGGCTGCTTCCAGGTGTTTGTTTCTATGTATTAGGTGGAGCTGCTGTGTCTCCTGGAATTGGTAGAGTGGCTTTGTGTAGTAGGTGTCCTGTAGGGTCCAGTGGCTCAGCCTCCCCAGTCCCCTGAGCTGGGCCTTCTAGGTGCTCCCCTGTGTGGGCTGTGTGCACTGTCCTGTTGTAGTTGAGCCTTGGTTGCTGTTGGCGTCGCTGGGAAGAATTGACCCCCAGGCCAGTCAGCTGTGAGGACCAGCTGCAGCTACAGCCAAAGAGCTGCTGTGCTGGGGACACCCCTATGGAGCAGGATTTACTTCAGTGGGGCTTTGGTGTTCACCAAGTGCGCCCCTTGAGTGTCACTCGTGGCTGTGGTAGGGTTGTAATCCAGCGTGGTTGAGTCTGACCACCAGGTGCACTGTCTCTGGGGCCTCCCAGGAGGTGCAAAGTCAGCCTGTGCCAGTGCCTTGCCCAGGGCCACCCAGCATGAGCTGCACAGCAAACCGTAGTTGGCTGCTCCTTGTGCTGGGCTTGGAGGTGCCCAGGAGAGGCCAAGCTATGAGCCAGTGCAGCTGCCGCTAGTGCCAGGCCTGGGGCCGCTTATCAAGCCGTGTGGGGCAGCTGCTGCTTGTTTGAGAGATTTTAGGAAAGTCCTAAGCATGAGGCTCGAGAGGCCACTTGCACAGAAAAGCCCCTGGAAATGGCCCGGATGAGCTGCAGGTGGGGAGGGGGGGGGCCTCCGGGAATCACGGGGCGGGGCCAGAGGTGAGTCAGGTGCTGGCGACGCAAACATGGCGCCTGCCTGCCGGCTGTGTGCGGGGAGGACTCGCCACAGGAGCCATGGCCTCCGCCGGCCCTTCTGCCTGGGAGGAAGCCGCCCTCCGCCTCTCGCCCGGATCTCAGGCAGGTTAGTTCCCCCCCGAGTGTCCCGGGTCCTTTCAGGCTGCTCCCGGCGCTGGGCTCCGAGGGAGCGTCCGAGTGAGTCCGTGCCGGGCCCTTTAGAGGAGCTGCTGGGGCTCCCGCAGCCTCCAGGACCCTCAGGGACAGTCCCCGCTGGTTTCACAGCCCGGAGTTGTGGGGACGTCTCTTCCCGGCCCTGGAGCCCTGGGCTGGGGGCTGCTGTGGGGCTGGGACCCCTCGCTCCTCCGGGAAACCGCCCTGAGATTCCCTCCTGGGTTTATCCCACGGCACCGGGTGTGGGCCCGCGGCCATGTCTCCTCGATTCAGCCCCGATCCACCTGCATCTCCGCCCCTCCTCCCGGTCTCGGTGCTGCTTCAGCTCCCTGGTTGTGGGGCTTCTGTGCAGCCAGATCTCAGGAGGCTCTGAGCGACGGTGGTTCTGTGTTTTAGTTGTAATTTTGATGTGGTTGCAGGAGGCGGCGGTGTAGCTGCTACCTACCCGCCATCTTGTTTCCTCCCACACTTCTTGTTATTGTATTTAATATTGTACTGTCTCCAACTTTTGCAAAGTTTCTTGGCTTTGCTTGAGGTCAAACATGTCCATTTTGGTGTTGCCTGCTCTGCTCAGCATAACCTTTCTCAGACTTTTGTCTCTTGACACGTTTGAGGATAAACACAAACGCCAACTCCTCTGTGAAGCATTCCTTGATTTAACTGGTTTGAGTAATTCCTTCCTTACACGAAGGCTCTTTGTAAGTTAGCATTGCATTTATAAGTTTGAAGATGCTTAACATATTCTGCCTTAGAATTTTTCTGCTAATGCCTACTTTCTATCCCAGCCTGTCCTCCAACCTTCAGTCTCACTTTACATATGTTTCTGAGACTGGCAATGCCGATCACCTCTCCTAATAATAATGACAGCTATGGACACTACTAAATGCCAAGCACGGTTCTAGTCAATTTACATGTATTAATTTATTTATTTCCCATAAAAACCATAGGATTGTCATCAGCCCCATTTTATAGGTGAGAAAACTAAGGCACAGAGAGGGTTAGTGCCCAAGACACACTACTAAATGCAAGATTCAGGATTCAAGCCCAGTCAGTGAGGCTTTGAAATTTGTCCTCTAGAAGATTATTCTAGAACTGCC
This sequence comes from Miniopterus schreibersii, assembly GCF_964146895.1. Lineage (NCBI taxonomy): Eukaryota > Metazoa > Chordata > Mammalia > Chiroptera > Miniopteridae > Miniopterus > Miniopterus schreibersii. The sequence continues at coordinate 7,975,654 of NC_138101.1, read as the reverse complement.
TCTCGACTGTAAAGACCCTGGGGGTTGGGGTTGGAGGTTAGTTCTGTGTTTACTTTTATTTTATTCCTGAGGCTATATTCCCAGCACCTGGCACAGTGCTTCATACAAAGTAAGGGCTCAGAATATACTTGTGGGTGCAGACAGCGTATTTTGCATATCTCTAAGTCACTTGAAAGCAGAGGCCATGCCCTATATGTTATCTTTATCTCCCTGCCACATCTTACACATACCTGTTAGTGAAGTGCTTATTGAATGAACAGGCAGAAAGCAAAATATAGGGCACAGACCAGGCAAGGGAGGGCTGCGGGTTGAAGAGAAGGAAGAAGACCAGCTTTAGAAGCAGATAGAACCCACAACAGGCACTGGAGAGGGCACAGCTGGACAGACCAAGGAAAGGGCCACTGGCTTAAATGCCTAAAGGGACCAGGCAGGTAAAGGAAAACTAGGGATGTTGGCTGGTGAAGGCCACAGAGTGATGGAAACCGTGGTGGGGTCAGGTCCCAGTGCTTATGATTTTTCAAGAGAAGATGAAAATCTGAATTTTATGTGAAATTCTTGAGTTTTGTAAACTGTTGGCAGACATTTCAAATTAAAGGAAAAAGAAACACTCACTGGGTTGAACCTGAGCTGAATACAGCAAAACGAGGTCTTGTGGAGTGTGTTCAGTACGCAACATGCAAAATTATATGTAAACTCGCGTGGCTCAATCTTGGGGGTAAGAGGACCGTCACACTGGGGCTAGGCCTGCTGGTTCTTGTGCGGCACACAGATATTGCCTAGTGAATTTCCCTATGATTCCCCAAAAGCGATGATTGGCAGGCTGAAAATGAGCCCTTTATTTGTTTCTCTTCTCAGGCTCAGTCCTGGGCCATAAGAGGACGAGTCAGAGGCGGTCCCTCAAGAAGCAAGGAAGCAGGACAGACACGTGGCAAAGCCAACCAGTTAGCCCAGTGCACCTAACAGTGCAGCTTTGGGAGTATGTGCCAGAAGATTCTGGTGGGAGCAGTTGGGCGAGGCTTCGAGGAGAAGGGGTAGAAGAGGGGGCAGGGGGACAGTGGATGTCTGAAATTAATCAGGAGAGAGAACAAAACCCTGGTGACAACAGCCACTTCATACTCTTGCCTTTTCTTCCATTTAATTGGGTACATATGGCTTGAGCGCCTACTCTGGGCCCAGTACTACGCTGGCCACTAGGGACAAAGAACAGAGATGCCCCAAAGATGAGGATGATCCGAGCTTAAGACCCAGGCTGACTGGTGTGAATCTTGTCCCTGTCACTTGTTAACTGCATGGCCTTGACGAAGTTCCTTGGCATCTCAAAGCCTCAGTTTCCGTATCTATAAAATGGGGAGAGTAATTGGATTAATCACATTGGTTTATTGTGAGATGAAAGGAAGAATATTTGTGGAAACCAGCCAGCACAGTGTCTGCCACATAGTAAATATTTCACAAATGACAAAAATTATCATGTTTGCACGTAGACTCTCTAATAGAAGAATAAGAAGATAGGCTGGTGACCCAAAGGGATAAATAATTTTCCATCTCTCCCTTTTTATTTATTGCCTTCATAGCACACACTACAATTTGAAACTATGTTCCCAGAGGCTTATTATTTCTATACTGTCCCCCCGCCCCTGCCTTGGTTGCAAGGGACAGGAAGGCAGGGAGTCTATGTGCTGTACCCACCTTGACCTCCTGATGTTCTTTAGCACCCAAGCCTGCACATGACCCTTGAACAATATGAGTGCCTTTATACATGGTGGGTTTTTTTTCAATAAATACTGTTGGTCCTTCTCATCTGCAGATTCCCAAACAGTATTTTCTATCCTCTGTTGTGAATCTGCAGCTGTGAATGCAAAAATACTGTCTTCTATCGGAGGCTGGTTGGATTGGTGGATGTGAAGGGCTGACTGTAGAGTCAAAAATTATATACAGATTTTCAACTTCCTGGGGCTGACTGTATTAGGAAAGTAAGAATAATGACATTTTTTGAGCATTTATATGTGTGGGTTCTAATACATTCTAGTGTCCTGTTGCATCTAATTTTTTGCAACAGTCTTGTGGATTGTTACTTTCGGCCTTGATTTCAGAAATGATGGGACTGAGATACAGGGAGGAGAGAGGTCAAGTCACTTGCTCCAATTCACAAGGGCAAGTAAGTGGTGGAAGCAGGGTGGAAATGTGCTCCGGGCTGGTGCGCACATCCGCTGGGAAAGGAATATCTGTGGAACCCATGAATTCATGAATGGGAAATGAAAAAAGGCTCACGGGGGAGGAGAGGGTTTAATTGGATAGAAGGATGAGTAGACTTTGCAGGTAAACAAGGGACAAAAGTACAAACACAAACAATCGTGGAAGGAGATTCTAACTTCAGGAAGATCAAGTGTAGCTAATTAATTGTGTGTGTGTGTGTGTGTGTGTGTGTGTGATGTGTTTGCTAGAGAGACAGAGAATGAGACACACAGAGAGAGTGAGGGAGAGGGAGGGAGGGGGGGGGGTCTTACCCAGCCCTGTGAACCATGCCGAGGAGTTTGGACATTTTCCTACATGCAGCAGGAAAACCCTGAAGGGAAACATGGGACATGATCAATTTTCCTTTTCTACAGTCGGCATTCCGATGGGAACAGGGACGAGTCACAGGTTAGAAGTGAATGGTGAATCTGTGAGCAGGGACACCAGTTTGGAGACTCATGAAATAGGAGGGCTGAGAAACAGTGTGGACCAAGCATTATAAAGTTTCAGATGTTTCTGAATTTGGATTAGGGATTAACAGGAAGCAGTATTTACAATTATAACTTGGAATGGTCCGAACGAATTAATGAAAGAAAAACTTAACTTATTCAGAAAGAGGTTCCCTAAGTGAATTTCGAGCTTTTCCTTTTTTGATCAGTATTGGGCTGCACATACCTGCTGGGTGTTACCCTGATTCTTACGGGGAGAGAGCCAGGTACACGCACACTCAGGCAGGCACCGAGCCCTTCCAACGTCTTTAGTTTGGGAATTTAAACACAAGGAACTGTTAGGTTTTGCAGTGGCCATCATTCCAAAACATAAATCACGCCAAATTTGTTTGAAACCCTGTCTTTAGAAGGCTGTGTGTTTTGACAAACCTTGCAGCAAATTTGATCCAGCTTTTGGATTTGTAATGAAACCTGAAACCAAGCACGCTGGCCTGCCTTGGGGTCTTCTCAAACAAGTTCCCAGCAGCCTTAGTGCAGTGCCTCCCTAATCTCATCCTGGCAAGTCCCAGGATTGTGTTGGGCTGCGATGGACTTTTGGGGTGGACTCTGCAAACGTTTCATGCAATTATGGAAAAGGACCCAGGAGGACAGCGATTTGGAGGCCTTTGTCTGTCTGACTATTCTTAAGAGTGTAAACTGCAGAATTAGCAATACCTTATCCCCTGTTGGCTAGTGACTTGGAGATACCCCAAGCCAGGAGTGGGGCAGAAAGTTAATTAATCTGCTTACTGAAAAGAAGAAATGTCTCATTTGCATGCATTTACATTCAGGTCTTGCATGCATCTTGCTTTTGGTGGTCTTTGCTTTCTTCCCTTAATACCACTGACCTAGCTAGTATTAGCTCCCTACATTTACATTTTCTGGGTCTGAGCTTTGTTTAAGGGGTCTATATCTGGTAGTCGTTGGTTCCAGCAGAATTTGATTGCCATATAGATCATTTTATTCTCTGTAGAGACTCTTTCCCCTCCCATGGGCTCTTTTCTTCCTGTTATCATATAGCACATATTGGGAAAAGATTTATGTACTTTACCAGTCTTGCAAAATAAAGACCCATCTCCATCAGAGTTGGGCATGCTGTTTGGGGATGAGCCATTCGGTATCTGCATTTCCCACTCAACTGAATTTTCCAGGTCGTTTTGGTGGCAGTGTTCTCCTTCTTGCTTTTTCTATCTTGTTGGGAAGTCTGCTTCTGGAAGTTTTTAGGTTTTTTTCCTCCTGGGGAAAAAAGGCCCTTGCTCCATGGATGTATCTCAGGCAGTCAACATTCTCAATCATTGCTTGTAGCTGAAAATGCTTAGGCAACCTGAATCCAGGCCCCCTCAGACCTGCTTGGAGGAAGCCTTGGGAGGAGGAGGGGGGCAGTGATTGGGGAGGCCTGAGAGTGAGGAAGGCTTGAGATGCAAAGACTAGGACGAGCTCTTGGAACTACAGCAATACAAACAAAACTACAGAGGGAGATGAGAGCTGGGGGGAAATCTTTGCATGTCAGTGAGCCGCCTGCTCCCCTGTGGGGGACCAGGGTGCTCTGTTTCCCTGTTTTGTGGTAATCACATTTCTGATACGTTACAGCAGTGTGGCTGTCAGGGGTGAGTGGTCAGGCAGCCCCTTAAACCACCTATATGCTAACATGCTTAGCGATCAGGTTGTGAAGGGTCCTGGCTGGAGGAAAAAAATTAAAACCAAACCTTAGACCCCTGTCAGGCTGTGAGGAGAATTATATTTTTGAACTAGTCTACAGTGTGGACAGGAAATGACCTCTCCACAAACTGCTTCTTTAAAAACAAGCAGTGGTGCCTAAAGCTATCCAGCTCCTCTCTCTCCCTCTCTCTCCCTTTCCCTCCCTCCCTCCTCTCCCTCCCTGCCCTCCCTCCCTCCCTCCTTCCTTCCTTCCCTCCCTCCCTTCCTCCCTCCCGGCACCCTCCCTCCTCTCCCGGCTCCTGCTCTCTCCCTCTCCGCGCTCTCCCTCCCTCCCTCCCTCCTCCCCTCCCTCCCGCTCCCTCCTCTGCTCCCGCTCCCCTCTCCTCTCGCTGTAGAGGGCTCCGAGAGCAGATCCCAGCCAGTGTGCTCAGCCTGCCTGCCTGCTGCCTGTGTGTGAGCGCGTGTGCGTGCGTCTACTTTGTACTGCGAGGAACACAGCCCATGTGCTCTGCATGGACGTTACTGATACTCTGTTCAGCTTGATTTTGCACAAGCAGGCAAGATGTCCAGCACGCCACACGACCCCTTCTATTCCTCTCCGTTCGGCCCATTTTATAGGAGACACACACCCTACATGGTGCAGCCAGAGTACCGAATCTACGAGATGAACAAGAGGCTGCAGTCTCGCACCGAGGTGAGTGCTCCAGCCCCGGCGTGTGTTTGTGTACGTTTCTTGAAAACTGTGTCTGGGCTTTTGCCAGGGATGCTGGCTGAATTCGGTGGGAAGTGTCCCACTAGGTACCACCACCTATGTGGATTTGAGCGCCGGGAAGAACCCACTAGTTTGAACGCTGGGTTTCCAGGCTCAGCAACTCTTGGAGCTGGGGACAGTTTCTGCTGGAATCTTGAGACAGACAGCCCAGCACTTGCCTCACAAACCCGGTCTCCAGCGGTGCTGCTGTCCCAGACCTCCGGGGTTTGCAGGCGCCCAGTCGGTCCCGCGAGCGCGTGAGATAGAATTCCAAGGGATTTTGTGATCATTTGAATCCGGCAAAATAATTTTTTAAACAAATCCCAGAAGAGCTCTGCTTTGACCTGCATTCACTTTTTAAAGTGATCAAAATCTAGATGAAGGGGGCAGAAGAGTAACCCCGAGTACTTTTCAGAACTAGCCCTGGGGGGACATGCTTGTAGATTTCCTTCTTAAATTCTGAAACCAGTTGCTTGGGGCGAGGGGGCTCTTGACTTTCTCCGGTTGTGGATGGGAGTGTCTCCTAAGGGGTCTACCTTCCTCAGGAGCTGGCTCAGCATTCAAGCCAGCCCTAGGTTTTGCATATTTGTGATTTTGTGCCTGGGAGACAGAGCCCCAGCCCACGGGGCCAGCTACTCTGGGAGCTGAGGGGAGAACCGGACTTTCAGAACTTTGTAAATGCAAAACTCCAGGCTGCCTCCTTCCATTTAAATATTTAATGCCAGTTGACTTTTTCTGTGCTGGCTCAGCTGGCAGGTCCTGCTCCTGGGCTGTCCCCTGCCTGGAAGTTGGTTGGGGCTTTGTGTTGAAGTGTTGTGAGGAGGAGTTCCTGGTAGGTGCCCCAAAGTCACTTTAGGAAGTAGAGATCACTGGGAATTCAGTCTCCTCTGTAAAGATCAAATACCCGGAGGGTGGATGGCAAAGAGATTTTAGGAACCAGCTTTGGTGGAATTTTAGATTGAAGGGTGACTCAGCTAAGGTTGTGTGATAAAATAAAACACACTTGCTTGAATTGTCAACAGCACCATGGCGAATTCATGACGTTTACTGTATTTAATACAGCTAACGAGATGTGACCTGCTTTCTGATTGGCTAACTGCTGGGCAAGGACTGATGTTTTTGTTTTTTATAAACTGGTTGTCTTTGTCACTGCTATTTTCTTTATATGCTAATAACTCCACAGACGTTAAATATAAATGATGACACTGTTGCTTTCCCTAGAAGTCAGTAGCTTTACAGAGGCATACACTGTTTTGCTTAGAGTGGGGAGCTGTTGGCAGCCAATGACACTTGTGTGTGGTGTTGTGTGTGTAACTGTGTGTTACAGTTTGTACATTTCATTCAGACCTTTGCCGCTGTGTGTTGGAATCTTAAGTTCTTACATGAACTATTGGTTGTCATAGCTTGCTTTCAGAATTAAGAGTATATGAAATGTCTTATGGTTCATGCCCACATTAATTGCAATGTAAATTTGAAGTAAAAATGTCTTAGAAATATGTTTAGTTCTAAAAAAGAGACCAGGGGCCATTATGGCTCCATTCTTGAAGAGCAACAGGATTTAAAAATAACCTGTGTCCACTTTATATTTTGGAAAGTTCTTGAGGATTGTGGAAAGAGGTTTTCTCCCACCCTCCCTGGTTAGGCGAGCAGGCAGGTCTCTCTGGAAGCTGTGTTCACTTCCTTGTGTCCCTTCATTATCACCTGGCTAGTGCTGAGCTAGGAGGCTCGCCTGGGGGACGCCTCCATCCTGGCCTCAGAAACATCTGCAGGATGCCACAGGGTCCCCACTTATTTCACAAGTCCCCCATTCATGGAATGTTTCTTAAAAATGACACATTATTACCTTTTTTTCTTTCTTTCTGAGAGCTAAACTCAGATATTCCTAACTTTTGGATTATGGGGCATTACTTTTAAGATTTCCCTGAGTAGAAAGGAACTGCTTCATAATTCAAGAACCTGGAGTGGAAAGCTTGCTAGGACAAATCTTAAAACTCTATGTCAACCTCTCTGTGACAGAAAAGCACTCTGAACTTTTTTCTGGTGTGTTCTAGAGCCAACCTCATACATGCCCTCCCTTAATTAAATCTTTTCTTTAATTAACCAAACAATTGCCCTGACACTTCTTTTCTCTTTGCCGAGTAGTAAATAATGTCACAAACCCAAAGCCAAACATTATTATTTTTCATTCCCTATGAAAGGAGAGAATTATATAATTGCTCCTAAGATATTTATTTAATAAGAAATTACTTTATTGATATTTTTAGAAAGAGGGAGAAGGAGGGAGAAAGACATCAATGAGAGAGAAAATATAGATCAGCTGCCTCCTGCATGCCCCCTACCCAGGCTCAAGCCCTTAACCGTAACTGTAACTGGGACAACACCCAGCCAACTGAGCCACACCGGCCAGGGCACTCCTAAGATATTTAAATAGTCACATTAAATATTAAATTTGATCCTAGTTTGTAACTGGAAAAGAAAATATTTAAAAAAAAATAACTTTTCATGAGAAAGTTATATTGCGCCTTTACCAACGATGATTATTTATGATAAAGTTCTTCGGAGCCAGAGAGGGCTTGGTTGGGATAAAATACAGTAATACCCAGCAGGAGTTACCGGTTTATTCACATTAAAAAATCCTGTAGATTGTGGTGCAGTTACTTTTAGAACTTAACTAATGCGTCCAACCACTTTGGGCAAGAGAGACTCAGCTTCCTCCTCTCTCCCTCCTGGCCCCGGGTCCTGTATTACACCGTGTCATTTCTGAACACCACCCCCACGTGCACATCTGGGCAATACTCTCAACCTCCCATTCCTTTTTCAACATTGACTTGGCTAGAAGGGAACTGTAGCTCGTCCTTTTGTGATGAGTGAATTGTAATCGAGTGTGTGGACGTTTCCTAGAGCCTGCCTTCTTTATGGAAAAGAAAGAGGGTAGTGAAGAGCCCTGGTGGGTGCTTACTCCTACTCACTTGCTGACCCTGGGCAACCTCTCCTGGGGATTTATGCACTTATTCCAGTGAAGTCAAACCAAAGCCCTTCAGAAGCTCGGGGTGGTTGTGTTTAAAGAGCATTAGATTGGGCAGTGGTCCTGTTTCTAACTTGTTTCTATAATTTACTCACTGGTTGGTATGGACCTTGGTTCCCTCATCTGCAAATTACCTGCAATGCCTGTGAATTTAAAAGTTCTGATCCTTCTAGAGCCCTGGGAATGGTTTGCTTTGGTATGAGAAAGTACTGTGAACTAGAGCGAAGTGGACATTCTTTCTTTGCTAATGGTATTTTATTCAAATTCACAAATGGTGCCGAGATAATAGGGTGACAGTGGAGGAAATGTTGAAACAGAGGCCCCGCCACTCTTCTTCAAAGCTGGCTCTTGGAGCAAGGAATTCCTGGGACAAAGTAGGTACTCAATAAACATTCGCTAACTAACCCATGGACCACTGAATTAGTAGAGGGAAGGGGAGGGTTTGAGAGCTATATCTTTGAAATTAGTACTTTTGCTGAGAAACACAATCCTAATGCCTTTGGGAGCCTGGTACCCCCGAAGCTGCTCTGGGCACCTGCCTCCCACTCCCCTAAAAGTGCTCCCTCAACATCCTCCACATTTATTTCATCATGAGGTAATTTAACTTTAGTGTCTAAGAGATTTTAGAACTTCATCTCCTTTTCAAGGAATATAGATGCGTGGCAAAGCAAACAAAACCCCAAAGCATGCTTTAAATGCTGTTGGCTGTTTTGGCAAAAAACATCTTTGCAACGTCAGAATCTCAGTGGAATTTCCTAAAGCAACGTGTGGGTGTTGGCCCCCTTTTTAAGTGGAATTAAGAGGAACTCTGAGATCTGCGTCACTGTGGGTCACTGCAATTCCCAAGCAGTGGGAGGGGTGTCTTTTCCCATGGTGTGTGCCACCATGACTTGACCTGGTGTCTCCCCAAATTCAAGCTTTTGAAAGGTCTTGCTGTCCCCAGTGGGTTTCGGAAGAACACAACTGCACCAGATACAGTTCAGCACTGCACACCGAGTGCAGTCAGATAGGGTATGAAAATATGCTCTAAGGACTTCAGGATTTGTTCTGCAAAAAGCTTCAAAAAATAACAAAAACTTTTTTTTTTTTTTTTTCATTTCCTGAGGTCTGTGCTATGGATTGAAAATATAAGGAAAATACGAGGTGCATCATAGGGACCTTCCTTCATTTTCAGCGAAGGGTTTTAACTAATGTTGGGTTGCTGCAGAATTTAAGAAACTTTATCAAGTTGTAAAAATCCTTGTTTATATCCTTGTTGTTGAGAACTTTCCTATACCTTATTGCCTCATTCAAACGACAAAAAAAGTCTCCATTCTAATGGAGATGTTTTTAAGTAAATATTTTCATATCAGGATGCTTATTTTAATAAAATACCACAAACATCAGGGAAGGGTGGGTTCCATTATGCATTTCTTCTGTTTTGAGATTTTTTTTCCTTTTATCACCATTACACGCCCCACTCCAACAGAGCAATGTGATCACAACTGGAAGCTGCGCAAGCAAGGATTTTATTAGAATTTCAGTGTTTAGTTTTATAGGGTTTAATATGAACGTTAAAAATGTTCGAAGACCTTGAAATTTAAATCCCCTGCCTTTCACCCCTTCTCAGCTCAACTCTTGAAGTCCCCGGGGAGGGGGTGGAAGGGGGTGGGGGCTCCCAGTCTTTTCTTTCAGCTACATTTTTATATACTTCAGTCACAGGGTTTCAAGTTGTAACATCATGTTTATTCATGGACTAGCTCAGTATCCTTGATGTTCAGATGGAGTCTAGTTAAAATGAGATTAGGTATTTTGGATAGGTGGGAAAAAAATGAAAAATGCTTGGTGATAACTTGGAAATTTTTTTCCCCCCTAGAAATTTAGAAATAAAAATGCTGCTGTTACTCTCAGGCATATGAATGATTTTCAGTGTTAAACACAGAACTTTCCAAGTTTTGCGAAGGGGGTTGGGGAGGAGTGGGGGGAGGGGGATTGGTAGTGGTAAGGAAAGCTATTTTGAAAATGTTAAATGAAACCAAAAGTGCAGTTTTAAAAATGAGAACTTGCAAACTGTTATTTTTCAAGCTCTCTACATGGCCTCGGAAAACACACTGCAGGACTCTTGTCCGGATTTTATTTTCCTGAGGTCTTTTTTTTTCTTCTTTCCATTTTCTTACTATGGGAACTGTTTTTAATTAAAAATTGCTGCAAACTAACTATTCGTAGGAGGCCACAGAGGGAAAAAAACCCTCTCAACTCACATTCAACACAGATTCTCATCTGCCTAAAATCAATGCACATTCAAATTTCTCCCTTTTTGGTGCGTGAATTATGATATAGGGTATAAAACACTATGCATTTTTTGCACATTTAGCTTTTTGTTTGGGTTTCAGAGAAAAATTAATTTAAATTGTATGGAGAACGGGGCTATAAATCTCCTTTTATTACATTTGTCCACGTGAACTCCTTTTTCACGAGGAACACAGAACACTCCCTTTCTGAACAAGCTAACAACACATAAAGCAAACAGCCTCAAACATTCGACTTTGCAGGTCGTCAGGAACAAGATTCATAAACTCACTTATTTGGATTTGGTTGGTGGGTCTCAAAATATAATCGATCTGGGAAAACACTCTCTTTCTGAAAGTGTCAGACAGCAGAGCTTTAGAAACATTCCGCTGATGTAGATATTGTACCTGTGCTATTTTCTGACCAAGAAATTGCTGTTCCCTTTCCCTCCCTCCCTCCCTCCCTCCCTCCCTCCCTCCCTCCCTCCCTCCCTCCCTCCCTCCCTCCCTCCCTCCCTCCCTTCCTTCCTTCCTTCCTTCCTTCCTTCCCCCTCTTCTTTTTTTGATTAGTTTGATCCTAGGTTGTTGTGTGTGTTTTTTAAAAAAAGTTTAAATTCTAGCAGCACGCATCTGAACATAGGCAACTATTAACATTTACAACAAAATTCCATCATTGCCCAAGAATTCCCATACTTCGGGCAATGACAATACCAGAGCCTGAACACAGAGAGATGATGGAGACCTATTCTGTCACCCGGAAGCTTGCAGCCGGTAACGAATGGAGACACGCAAACCAGCTCTCACAGGGAGGTGCTGTGACAGATCAATACGCAGCGCAGTGTGGGTGTGCACACGTTTCTGAAAGGTAGTCGTGGTGACCATAACTAGCGTCGACGGAGTGTTTAGTGTGTGCTGGGCCATGGGTCAAGGGCTTCCTCTAGGCCAGCTCGAGTGACCCTCATAACCACCCCGAGAGACAGGTACTGTTAACATCGCATTTTCACTGATGAGGAAAGAGAAGGTGACCTAAGTTGTCCAAGGTCACACAGGTGGTCGTTTAGTTTTAGGGGTCGTGCTCTTAACTACGCTGCTATAGCACCTCTCTTGAGATAAGAAATAATAGCTAGGATTCTCATTTCACGTGTGGAAATTTGTTAGGTAAATATTCATTTATTTCCTGGGACAGGCTGACTTTGGCAGTGGCTGGGAAGTTGACCTCATCCACCGAAGTTGGTTAGACTATTTGTCTCTCAGAGCCCTAATTTCAAAAAGAACCATGGGAAATTCTAAAGGCTAGAGCCAGAGATGGAACACATATGCTATTTATTGAAAAAAGAACCAAAATGATGCTCCTTATTGAAGAACGAATACCTTTAATACTCCTCGAAGTCGCATTATCTGAGTCACTGGAATTGCTACGGAGTGTTACACATAATCATCTAAAAATTTAATTATTTTACTTAAACAGTACTTCGATTTCCATCTAGCTCTTCACTCTTCTCAGGCGTGCTCTGTGGAAGATGGCCTTTTCATTGTTTTAAACAGTAGTCGGATGACTATAAAAACTATTTCGTTTTGGTGGTGCCGCCCCCTCCACGTGTAAGTGAGATGAAACTAGAATTGGAATTGGGTGCAGTGTTGGCTTCCTTTGCAGGTAATCAATTAGGAATCTAGAGGAAAGAAAGGCACAGCGGGAAAAGCGCTCCCAGCATGCTTTGGCTCCCACTTTCCTGGTCTGATCCTTTCTGGAGAGGCAGTCCCTCCACACAGTGTGTCTCTGCATTTCTGCGGGGTGGGGTGGGGGGGTGATGCTTCCCTTTCTACCCTATAGCCACCTGTGAGGCCAGTGACTGTGAATACCTGCCGACTACTGGAGATAAGATGGGTCTCCTCATTTGACTCACCCCTAAGCCCAAGAGGCATGCATTCTGGTTCTCTTTAACAGACAAGGAGACTGAAGCTCAGGGAGGTGCACTGAGTCCATGCGTGGACATCCCTAGAGGCTGGATCTTCTCACTCTGCCACTCAGTGTTCTCCCCCAAACCAAACTGAACAGCGCACCCTGCCCCCTCTCTACCTCCACCTTGACCGGCCTAATTTGTAGTTTTAGTCTTCCAGTTAAAAGTAGAAGACTTAGAATTAAAGGTCTGGCAGACCCCTCTGAAGAAAAAGGAGACCTGCCCTGTTGTGGTGACATCACAAGCCCCACCTGGTCTTCAGGTTCAGGATGGCCTTCTAACTGCGCTCCCTCCTTCCACCCTCTACTCCCCACAAGCAGCCAAGGTGGTGTTCGTGGAGCACAAAGCAGACCCTGTCACCCCCCCTAGTTTCCCTTTGCACCTAGAATAAGTTCCAAACTCTTTGCTCTAACTTTAAGGTCCCATTTATGTCTCACCCTCGATGGCCCAGTCTTATCTCCTGCAGCCTTTCCACCGGACTCCAGTCACAGGGGCCTGCTTTGGACACATTACTTGCCAAGCTCATTCACATCTCAACACCTGTGCCCTCAGTGGTAGAAGGGACACACGGATCCTTCCATAGTAACCCATGTGGGCATGGTGTTGGCGCTATTTGCAGGTAATCAAATATCTTGAAGAAAATAATAGCAGCGAGGCTGAGTCCCAGGGCTTAGTGGTTGCTCTAGGGAGCAACTGAAAGGTCCCCTTCCCAGGGAGCCCTTCTTCCTTGATCACCACAGTTAGAATTAGCCCCCTACCCATCCCTTTCTATCACATCCCTGACACTTTCCTCCGTAGAAACTACAGCCAGCTGACATTTGCTTGCTTGTTTATTTCTTAAGCGTCTGCTTGTCCATGGAAGGTAAGCTGCGCGAGGGCAGGGATCTCCTTGGCCTGGTTCAGGTTGTCTCCCCACAGCACATACTTGATATGCAAAATATATCTGTGAAATAAAGCAAATTAAGTTGTACCAGCACCATCCAGACTGACCGTGGGACCTGCCCTGAATCTTACCCACAGTTACCTACACTTAGAGTTGGGAGGGGATCTGTGAGCCCGGCAGCCGGCGAGTCTTCACTGATGCAGCTCAGTCAGGCCTGCAGGCCGGGAAGCCTGAGGAGGAGACTTTCTGCGGGGAAGGCAGTATTGGCCCGAGGAGTTTGCCCTCTGCAGGTTGGGAATCCCCCGGGAATCTCTGAGCTCTGATTAAAAATATTTGTACTTATTCTAGTGTTCTTTTCTCACTTGATGTTTCTACCACTCCTGCCTCTTTGGATCTATCTACCTGGGGGCCCATAGCCATGAATTATGATAAGACTCACGATAATACCTTACATTTCCTGGAGCACTTTGCATTTTAGGAAAGTGCTTTCAGGACCATTAATTAGCTTATCTGAAGTGATTTGCACAACAAAATATGGGATGTTATATTAGTATATGATGTTGTGGTCTATGGTAACCTTGTGTTTGCTAATTGCATGGTGGTAATGGTGGCGTGTGTGTGTGTGTGTGTGTGTGTGTGTGTGTGTGTGTGTGTGTGAGATAGAGAGAGAGAGAGAGAGCTACGGTCACTCCAGTCAGGTTGTGTTTGTGTATGTGTTTGTGCATGTTATGGTTGGGAAATATGCACAATTTTTTTCCACCAGTGTTTTTTTCCATGGGAGTGAAAAGAGTGACATGCCTGGAATGTAAAGATTCGGACTGAAGTATGACTTAAAATAAGTCAAAATTTGGATCCAAGTTCTGGTTTTGCCTCTTGGGTGCTGTATGATCATAGGGAAGCTTCTTAACTTTTCTGCACCTTCGTTTCCTTAACCCAAGTTTTAGGTTAGGAGTGAGTAGCTAATGCATGGAAATGCCTGGTATATAGCGAGTGTTCAGTATGTGCTCTTGCTGCTGCTGTGATGATATGCTGTCCTTACTCTGCATCCTATAGGCCAATTAAGTACTGTAAGTAATGTAAAACTTTGCTAGATTTCTGAAAAATGCCTTTAAAATATTTTTACATGGCCTGCAGTAGCATATTCAGTTTAATAAGCAAAACTCGCAGTGATGTGTTATAGGACTTGTGGGTTTGGTGTTCTCATGATATGATAATGCCATCAGGGATTCCCACCTTCATGTAGTCATGATAACACAATGATCACATACCCTCTTGTGGCCATGCTCTCCCCCAAAGTCCAGGCTATCATTATCTCTTAGACATACCTGTGGAAAATTATTAAGAATTGACCAATATATGGGACACTGGCACTGCATTCTTTTTGGGAAATGCTATATTTCCATTTGCCCCGTGTAAGAACTCAGTGGAGACAACTGAGCATTGACACGTTCCCCTGCCCCAGTGCTTTTGCAGGGCCATCTGAGAGGGGGCCACAGGGGAGGCCTGGGGAGCACAGGCCTGCTGGCCTTGACTGGCCATTGTGTCTAAAGAGGCGCACATCTCAATATGCAGCCCAGCTCAGACTTCTCCCAGAGAGCTGTGTCAGCACTGGTCAGAGCCTGAAGCACCCCCTGTGTGTCTGGACTGATAACAGCCCTGCCAGTTGATCTGCTATGACACCTTGTGGCTCACTCTTTAAGGCAGTGAAAAGGCACATGGGTGAACAGGTGATGTGCTGAACGGCACCAAATGGCACCCTGCGGCATCTTTCTAGCCTGAGGGATCAGGTCGATGGGTAGTAAAGCTGTCTGATTTGTCCCACTAATTTTGGTGTAGAGCCTCCTTGATATTTCAAATTGAAGTTTTAAAATCCCATATACCTTCCTATACTTCATTTCATTGACCAGGTCACCCAAGATTTTTATTTAGAGTTCCACATTAAAATTTTTTAATCAACCTTTCTATAGAACTATCTTACATAGCTCAGACATTAAACTGTTTGCATGTACACACACACATTTTTTGGGGGGAGAGGGTAGTGCTTGCTAAATTTTGCTTCCTGATATGGGTCAGGAATCTTAGGATTCATGAAGATTTCATCTTGAGACTGAAAATCAGTGTAGACTAAAGCTAAAATAAAGCCAAACTAATAAACAAGGCTGAACGTTTGACAGTACATACACACACACACACACACACACACACACACACACACACACCCACCCCCCTCCTTCTTATACCTTATAATTTTAGCCATAATGACCCTGCAGTTGGCTGAAATTTCTTGCTGGAAATGAAATTAAGCAGTTGGTGCTTCTCACCTGCTTTTGAAAGGTTCTGATGGAGAACATTTGATGGAGCTGATGTCTTCCAAATTAGCAGACTCCTAGAATCTCAGGGCTCGAGTAGACATGAGAGATCATCTAGCCCAAGCCCCTGAGTTTGGAAGTCCAGAAATCAGATACAGGGCTCACCTGCACTATGCTGTGCTGCTGATACAGAAATGGTCTTAGGTTTTCCAAATCATAGCACCAGCTGCCAAGGTAATAACCAGGAACTGGACAAATTAAACACTTTTACCAATCACTAATTTGTACTTCAACCTACAAAATCTTTTATGTTTCAAACCCCTTTGTCAATTTTCAGTTTTCCACTTGCCTCAAATGGTATCAATTTTTAGCATCATGCTATTGATGTTGAAAAACACATCACTAACCTCTGTTGCTTTTGAATTTATGATTGTGTTCCTTGCCAATTTATTTAATATAAAGGTGCATATGCTTTAAATATATTTTTGACTTTTAGAACATGGTACATTTCCAATATAGAGTATTTGTAAAATACAACCATGTGCAAAGAGGTAAATACAAATTGTTTTGAATTCTATGCAAAAAATTGTTGTTAGCATTTTATTTTTAAAAAAATGTTTTTATGGGTTTCTGAGAGAGGAAAGGAGAGGGGGAGAGAGATAGAAACATCAATGATGAAAGAGAGTGATTGATTGGCTGCCTCCTGCACACCCCCTACTAGGGATCGAGCCCACAACCCTGGCTTGTGCCCTGACTGGGAATCGAACCTTGATGGCCTGGTTCATGGGTCGACAATTAACCACTGAGCCACACTGGCTAGGTGCTGTTAGCATTTTAGTATATAAGTCTAAGCACACAAAGATCTACATCAACGTTTACATGCTTAGGAACTTACTCAGCACCCTCTAGACCAGCTCTTTTAGCTAAAATTATGAGTATTTCACTGTGTTCTCAAAATACAATTTTGAGTTGCCTGAATTATTCACATATATGTTTATATTTAAGAAAATTAACAACCTATAGAACCAGTAGGCTGGGGTAGAGCAAGTTAATTTATGACCCCATTTAAAGGACATATCTTCAATTCAAGAAAAAAGTGATGTCTCATAAAGTGGGCTGTGTCACGAGGTATATGCAATGTTGTCTTATTTTTCTCATTGGATCGAAGAGATCCTTGGGGTCAGGTTCTATCTTATCCATGTTCGCATCCTTCGTGACAGTTGACATTCTCTGTGGCCCGTGGCCGTCTTTTTTTAAAGCTCATTTCACAGAGGCAGCCGTTGTGTCACTGGATTCTGAGTGATCAGTTTTTCTGTGGGTAGTGTGCGTTTTATAAATAAGCCTCGCACAGGTGATTCTCTTACAGCGCAGTCATTTGTGCAGTAGGACGGCCCGCGACACGGCATCGGCACTAAGTGATTACCTTCCCGAGTCGCGCAGACTTACCTCTCTGCTTGCCATTTGTGCGAGCTGGGTGAGTCAGCTTACCTCTGTGCCCAGGTTGCCCTCATGGGTAGTGGGCAGACGGTGATAGAATCCATGTCTTTGGGTTTTTATGAGGATGGAGCGAGATAATTCTTGTAAAGTGATTAGCATAGTGCCTACGCCCTGTAGTTAACTGTAACTTTTAGGGCTTTTTTGGCGGATGCTGAACATCTACCATACGTGGTCTTCCTGGTCTAGAGAGGAAGAGGGCAGCACCCCCGCCTTGCAAGAGCTTAGTGAGGGCACACAGTGAGGACTCCTAGGGCGGGAGGGTCTTGAGGGCTGAGTGGAAGTTCGCCGTTTGAGGGCGTGGGTGTGTTTTGGCAGGAGCGGCACGGGCAAAGAAACCGAGCCTTGGGAGGTGGCGTTCTGTTTGAGGAAGGGGAGGGTTTGGGTGTGGCCGTGGCTCCGGGCCTGGGGTGTATGTATGAGAGTGTGCAGATGTGTGTAGGGCCCGGTTGGTGGGGGAGGTAGGAGATAACCTGGAGAGGAAGCAGGGCCCAGGTTGTGAAGGCTTTGGCCTTTACCCTTTAGAGACTATTGAACGTCAAACCAGGCCCTGGCACGATTGTTTTTCTCTGTGCCTTGGTTTCCTCCTCTGGACAGTGATACGACAGAAGCCCTCACCTCATAGGGTTGCTTTAGGGACTTTAAGGAGACAAGTCCTTTAAAGCCCTTAGATCAGCACCTGGTCCAGGTACCTTACTTACTATTATGTTGTAAGGATTCAATCACCATTAGCTTCTACTATTGGGAAAAGGGAACTGATGGAGGTATTTTTATTTTTTATTTTTTTGGCCAGGGCCCCAAAACAATTTGATCTGCTTTTGAGCAGATCCCCCTGGTCACTTCGTGGAGGGCGGACTGGTGGCGTGTCTTGGAGCATATTTGACTGCTGAGAGGGAGGAATCGGTGGATGGGGAGATGCACAGAGGAAAAATTGCACACATTTACTGGCTGACTGAGCTATTTTTAGCCTTGTATGTCTGAAGCAAAGGATGGATTTTCATGGCATTTTTTTAAAGATGCAAAATTACCGTAAGCCAAGGTTATGTAAGTTGCCCAGGGATGATTTATTTGCCCACCAGGTGTGGTCCATGAAACTTTTAGTAGGCATGTTAGAGAGTGGATCCCCAGGGCCTCCGGCCCAGACAGAACTGGGAAGCCAGAGTGATGGGCTGTGGCTGCTGGGAAACTCCCTTAGCTGGCAGCCAGCCTGGCACCAGGACCCCAACGTGATGTGGTGGGGAGTGAGGTAAAAAGGTTGAGTGGAAAAGAGGAGGCAGAGGGAGGTGAAGTCCTACCCCTCCAGCACACGCAGCATACGTCTCTGAGCCTCAGTTTCCATGATGGGAACAGTATATCAACATCAGAGGAATATCTTGAACAGTAAATGAGACCATGGAGCTCAACTGCCAAGACCAGAAGCCCTTCCCTTCCCTATGTGATACTCCATGTTGCATCACAGGCCCACAGACTCTTGTTCATTTTAGCGGCATTTCCTGAACTCTTCTCACACCTTCCTCCCTCCCTAAACTTGAGCCTGTGGCCTCGGATAAATCTTTCCCTTTCCTGGGCCTACTTCCTCTTCTGATGGCTCTGGTTTAGATGAGATATGAGCAAGGTTCTCTCGTGGGCTCCAGCGTCTCCGATTCCCATTAGGTGGACTGTTCGTTTCTGTTTTAATCTACACATTAAAAATAAGATCAAGGTAAATCACGCGTTGTCGACGGGCTCCATCCATCCATCCTCCAGCGCTTTCTCTCCCTCCTTCTGTGGCAAGGGATCTTGCTGAGTCACAGCATCTTGCTTTTACACAAGAAGCGGCTGGAGCTAGAGGCCCAGCCCCGGCCTCCTAGAGCTCTGTGCACCATTGTCTTACAACCTGCACATGAAAGGAGCCCGGGGTTGTTTTTTCCTGGCATCATAAAAGAACCTCAGAATGCAAATGCAGGATGTACTAAAATTACAGAGTTCAGTGGGTGCCCGGATGGTCAGTTTTGTTGTTGTTGTTTTTCAAAAGGTTAAAATGTATCTGAACCAAGACTAGAAAATAACCTTAAGGCATTAGGTGATTCCGAAAAGACTGTTAATGCCTGTTGGCTAAGTGCGTTTAACTGCTTGGAAACGATCACTTGTGTGTACTATTTTAAAAACTGTTTTGCTGCGATGGTGATTTAAACCTATTTTTTTCCAGACTCAAAACTTCACGTTTGTGTGTTAAAAAAAAGACTGTATTTGAAACAAATAAACATTAAAACATAGTTTATTATATTTCCAGGCATTTGTCTGAACGGAAACTATGTCAAGACATTTATAGTTAGAAACTGAAATCTCTGCTTTAATTCACTCCATTGTATTTCCAAGGAGCCCAACCATATATAATATTACCAGGTCTCCCGAGAACTCCTTGAAGGGATACCAGATACTGTTGGTATAATGAGGGTGGGGGAGGCAGGGGGAGAATGGATGGGGAATGGTTTCCAGTCCTAATTCTCTATTTCCTGTGATTTTTTTTTTTTTTTTTATGGAGGCAGGGGAAAAGGAAAGAAGAAAGGACTGTTCTGTTACTTTTATTATGGCTTTGATTTTAAAACCATTTAAGAAGTAGCCTCCACAGTGGCACCCTGTGGTGCCCACAATGGGACTGCATTTGCTCACTCATCCCTCAGTAACTTACTGAGTTTTTTACGTGCCCAGTGCTGGAGGACAAGAGTGCCCTGCCCTCAGGGTGCTCACAGCCTAGTGGGGGAGACAGCCTGCTAAACAGGCACTATGGCAAAAGGCGACAAGCACCCTGAAGGGAAAGCCCGGGCTGTCTACTGCACTGAGGATGGAAGGTGCCCTAGCAGAAACTGTGGTATTGATACACACACACACACACACACACACATGTGCATGCATGTGCACACACATGTACACTCATGCTCTAAATTGCTTATGTTATAGAGTAAATTGTGACCTAAATATTCCTAGTATTTTTAATCTAGGGCACTGCCAACTTTTTGATGATGCTGCATATCTGGTGATCTTTAGAGCAATTAAGCTGCTTAAATATCCAAAACCAGGGAGCTACAGCCAGGCAGCATTAATTCCCCGGCGATGGCTGCAACCAGGTCCTTTAACCTATTGTAATCTAAACCGTGGGCGAGGGACAAAGAAAAAAGGCTACTCTTTTCTAAGCCTGCTTAAAAGCCAAGATATGGCAAAAATAATCCTTTTTTCCCCTCTAGGCCATGAGAAATTGTCTGAATATAGGGTAGAAAATTTCATACTTACCTAGGAGCTGAAGAGCAATTTTTGTGAAACTTCCAGGTTGCTACTTAGTGAATCTTTTAAAAAAATCCTCCTCCTACAACTATGGTTTATAGCTAGATAATACTGAGAGAAGTTTAGGAAGAAAACAGATCATACAAAGCCTTGAATAGTTAGAAATCCATAAAGCTGAAGGAAGGGCGCTTGATGAGAAAAAAAAGCAGAATTTCGAAAATTCAAGAGAAGACACAGTGATGTTCATGCTGTATATTTATTGATTGTTTGCGGGTCTCCCAGGTCAGTGCTTTACATCGTTGTAGCAATTAAACCGCCCACCAGTGTGGGAATCAGTAGTATTATCTCCGTTTTTCAGATGAGGAAACTAAGGCAGAGAGAGGCTTAGCAATTAGCCCAGGGTTTCACAGTGAGCAGGGTTCACCACGTCTTGAACTTGAATGTGCCCAAGTTCCTAGCTAATTTTCACATCTAGATTCTGTGAAGTCTCTGGACAGTGCCCCATTTTACAGCTGGAGAAATTGAGGTCGAGGGAGATTAAACCAGGCCTTGGGTCATACCTCAAGGCATGACTGAAGCCTCCTCATTGGTTGATGACTTGGTCTTTGGTTCCTCAATGGAACCAGCACGTGTACACTGAGAATCCACTGTGAGTGTCGCATCACTACAGCCTTTTTGAGCTCAGGGGCCATGCCTGGCTCATCTTTATGTGAACAACACAGAACACAGAACCAGGTACAGAGGAGATGCTCTAGACCTTTCTTGAGTGAATGAAGAATATGAGGAAAGTAGCAGGTCCAGGAACTTAAACTCAATTAACTGTAAGCTCCACACGGACAAGCACAGGGTCTGTCTTTCTAGTCACGGCAGCCTATAGGACATATTTATGTGAGGGGGTAAAAGGTACCCTGTCTGGGAGCCTACAGGCCTTTTGTGCGAAGGGAAGGCTCTCTGGTCTTCTTGGCAGACACTAGCCCCAAAGGGCTTGGCAAAGTGTCTTGGATGTCAGCCCTCTCCCTCCTGTTCCCTTGGCCAGCTGCCTTTGTGCAGTGTGGAAACTACCCAACTGTACAAGGAGGACTGTTTTTATTTAATTTAGTCATCCAGAGTCTAACAAAGGACCTGGGATTTGGTTGATATTCACCGAATATCAATTGAACACATAAGAATAAATTGTTTTCTGCCTTTAGAATACAATGAATACAACAGAGTTTTGGGCCATGTGTCGAGGAGCAGGTTGGAAGAGAATTGGTTCTATGAGGGTTTATAGGACTGGGGTTTGCTGAGGGGGAAAAGAAGGCATGAGATGCCACCGGGCACACGGGTCTGGGGCAGGAATTGGGTGTGGTTGGATGACCTCTACTCAAGGAAGTCTTCAGGTGTGAAGAGAGTTGTGTACCTGAAGGAGGCTCCATTCTCTGTGTACTCTACGCTTGGAACCCAAGTCCCTAGAATACGATGTAAATGGAGTTGTTAAACTGGCTTCTTATTTCTTGGGGAGACATGTTCTTTCCCTACTCTCTCTGTATTAGTCAGGGCTCTCCAGAGAAACAGACCTATAAGAGATATGTGTGTCTAGGACGAGATTTATTAAAAGGTATTGGCTCACATAATTATGGAAGTTGGGAAGTCCCATGATCTCCAGTCTGCAAGCTGGAGACCCAGGAAAGCTGGTGGTGCAGTTGAAGGCCTGAGAGCCAGAGTTAAATCAAATGTTCTCACCTTTTTGTCCTCTTTAGGCCCTTAACTGATTAAATTGTGCCCATGACATTGGGGGAAGGCCATCTGCTTTACTCAGTCCACCAATTTAAATGCTAATCTCTTCTGGAAACACCTTCAAAGATGCACCCAGAAATGACGCTTAAACAGAATCTGAGCATCCCATGGCTCAGTCCAATTGAAATATAAGATTAACCATCACACCCTTTCCTGCCAAAATTCTGCCTTCTCAGGCATAACGGAGGGTAGTGTTAGAGGTCCTTGAATGCTTGGTTGAGTAGTTTGGATGTGACTTTATAGCAACAGGAAACCATTGTACGTTCTTGAATAGATCCATTAAAATCCTATTCATTTGTTCATTAGGTGCATTTATATTGGGTAGGACTGGTGTGTAGAATATAGTTGTTTTTAAAAACAGACATGGGCCTTTCTTGTAGGAAATTGACAACCAAGTAAGGAGATATACAGCCATGAAATGTGCACTATACAACACAGTACATAAATGCACTAGAGGAGTCCAGCATGTGTCTGTAAAGCATAAAAAAGAACCCCGACATACACTGGTGAAAGCTATGGCCAGGAAAGACTTTTTGAGGAAGTGAAACATTAATTGAGATTTAAAGAACAAATGAGATTTAATTAGAAAAATGGGACATAGGTGCCAAGATGGCATTAAAAAGAGGAACTGAGAGTGCAAAGGTCCTGTGGTAGGTGGGGGCCAAGTTATCTGGAGGGCAGAGAGCAAGGAGGAGATGTAAGATGCAATCTGAGGCTGGAGATCCATGTTGAGGCCAATTATGTTTGACTGTGGATAAGCTATATTAAGGATTTTGGCGTTTTAGAAAGTTATCCTAAGAGCAATGGGAAGTGTGCTCCTTTTGACAGAGGTTTGAAAGAGGGTACATCATGAAATGGGTATTTTGAAAATACGACTCAGGCTGCTGAGTGAATGACTTGGAAGGATTTTAATAACAGATGCAAGAAGACGAGTTAGAAAAGAATATTATAGTTTTCCAGGTAAAAGATGACAATGAATTGGATCAACCTGGAGCCCATCATGGGGGACAGATGAGCATGGATGGGACTGTGGTTGGTGATGATTCGCTATGAAGGGCATTGGGTAGGGGAGGTCTCCAGCCTCACTTTAGGGTTACTGGAATAAGGGTGGGGACTTTTCTCAGGCTTCAGCTCTATCCATTCATGTCAACAGCATGTACCTGTGTTCTCAAGCCCCAGTTCAATGTACAGTTTAATGATGTTCACTCTACCTGCTTCCCAGAGTCCACCTGAACTAGCTGAACAGCATCCTGCCTGCCCATCCGTTCCCTCAAACTCCCCCTTCCCCTGAGCTGTGCATTTCCCAAGCACCTGCCCCTTCCTCCTCTGATTAGCTTCTACTTTCACAGCATCTTCATTACTTACCAGTTCAACATTCTTTTTATTTTTTTTAAAGCAAAGACTGATTAAGAGTTCCTTCTCTTCTTGTCTGAACCTCATTATTTTTCTGTTTTCTCTTGGTTATTAGCGGTCCTGTTTTCTCTCAAGTGCCTCTTGTCTTCGAAAAGCTCTTGTGAGTCTCTTAAGCCCACTGGCCATTTTGTTGGTTTGTCTTCTTTCTCCCTCGAAGCCTTGAGTATGGGTCAGAGTTTTCTTCATGCCCTCCCCTCCTTCAGGTACAACTACAGGCACTTCACGACTGTAAGACTGCTTAGCAGTGTCTCCAGATAGAAGCTCAATAAATATTGGTTGAATTTGTTCCTTTTGTTGAATGTGCAGACTTTGATGAAACTTAAAATGCTTCTTGTCCATGCTCTCTTTTACATCAGTATATCGTGTCAGTATGTGCCCAGCTACCTGAATTCATGCTTTCCCTGGGAAGATTCATGAAATAATTTACTCCTCTGTGGTTTTACATCAGTGTGGTAGGTGTTTGCATGCGTGGGTACCCTCAAAAGTGTTGGGTGCTCATCATAAAATGTCCATCAGTTCCATCAGTTCTTACTGAGATACTTATTTCCCAATGAGCTGCTAGATGACTTTTGATGGTTTTGCATAATGGATGTGGATCTCAGGTTCTGTATCTGTTAAGTGACAATGATCGGGGAATACAAAAAATGTAGGGACTTTTGGAGAGTATATATTTATCCTCACATATGGGAACTGTGCTAGATCCCAAAGATGCAAAGGTGACTCAGACTGGAATAGTAGGGACAAGAGGACGATTGTCACAACCCCTTGAAGCTCAAGTTGGAAGTCAAAGGATTGTTTGCCCTGGATTGGAAGCAAACAATCTGGACTGTCTCTGTCACCAGGTTAACATTAAAGGTAAAATGAGGTAACAGATTAAAAGTGTTTTGAGTAAATAAAATTACTTTTAAAATTCCACATTGGGAAGCTATCACTGAATTAGTGGTTAGGAGTCTTATACAATAGGTAGGGCATTTAGTTAGTGGAAGGAGGTTTTTGAGGATTGATGGAACTAGTTATTTCTGGAAATAGCCTGTTGTTTGCTGATTGCTGTTAGTTGAGTCAGTTTAATGCCTTCCCCCTAATGTACTTAGAGATTTGTGATGGAATTATCTATGCAAATTGAACACTTTAAAAAAGCCCTCCACAAACCTGTACATTATATTTATAAACTTTACATTGTACTAAAGTCAGCAAATGTCACAGAATTAAAATCAGTAAATGCAAAAGTGAAGGTTTCCATAGCAACAGTAACTAACCCATATTGCATGTAAAATGGAATGTACGTTAGGATTTACATTTAATCGTCTACCAGTAAAGAAAGATGCTATATGGATCAGGTGCAACATGATATGTTCCGTGACCCCGGAAGCTCTTTTTCCTTAAACTTCAGGCTTTAGCTCCTGTAACCCTTTTGCATCTACCAAGTTTTGACTCCTTGGAGGAAAATGAGGCAGGAGAAACTGGAGGCAGCGTCAGGGCAGAGGTGTGCACCCCTAGGTTTAAATGCAGCAGAACATCACTCTTGCATAAATTATCAATCAACTCGGTAGGTGCCTCAGAGAAGGAAATAGATCCAGAATACTAAACACTTATGAAATTGTTGCATGTGGGTGCTTAAGAAGAATGTCTGTCTCCATAGGCAGTTCATCCAAACCTTCAGTGCCATCAAAACGTGGTAATGCAACGTGGTTTCATGGATGTGAGTTGGTTGTGGAAAGGTCCAATATGGGGGTGGTGGGACTGGAGGCAAAGACATGGGTTGTAGCCCCAGCTCTGCATTCCTGTGCATCGGACCTCCCTTGGTGAACTCTGTTTTCCTCCTATAATGCATCCCTCACCTCTTCCCAAGGACTCTTGATGTCTCAGATCAGACTGGGAGGAGGAAGATGCAGAATACTTTGTAGGCCCTGAGGCTTTCTATGTGGATGAGCTGCTTCATAAGGTGGGCACCATCCCCAAAGGTGGACTGCCTTTGACTGTCCTTGGCTATGTGCCTCCATAACAGGCTGTCTCCTTGCTCCGAAGGCCTTCCCGGCCGTCTGGTCAAGGGCTCTGAGTCATGCCAAGCAGCAGTCTCAGGCCTTCTCATATCAGTCTAGATCAGGAGATGGCTCTGCGTACAGTCTCTGGACAACATTTCCTTTTATAAAATTGGAAGAAATGTTAGTACTGACTAAACATATGATTCATTCTAAAATGCAGTTGATTTTTTTATAATATTTTTTTTCCTTTTTTTTTAAATGTATCTTTCTTGATTTCAGAGAGAGGAAGGGAGAGGGAGAGAGAGAGATAGAAACATCAGTGATGAGAGAGTCATTGATCGGCTGCAGCCTGCAACCCAGGCATGTGCCCTGACTGGGAATCGAACCCTCATCTCCTGGATCCTAGGTCGATGCTCAACCACTGAGCCACGCCCGGCCGGGCATAATTTTAAGTAACATTAATCATAAGCTCCCCCCCCCCCCAAAAAACTTAATGGTTTTTAGCTTCCTTGATTTTGTTCTCTGACATAGAAGATCTGGAGTAGGGCACAGGATCTTTTTATGAAGTAACCATGGCGATTTCTAACAATTTATTTTTAAATCAATCAATTAATTTTGTATAGCTTAAGGTGTTAGAATGAGGTTATCTGCCTCCGACCAAGATCAGAATTTTGCCACTAGCCCAGAAGCCCTGTTCTACTCATAACCCCCTTCCTTGTACAGTATTAATGGGCTTTTTTTGGTATGAACTTTCTGGTGTTTTCCCTTCAAGTTTGAGCCCCTATTTCAAATTCAGCCTGCCTCACTTGCCAGTGACTACCCGTTGGCTACTTTTGGTTCACTTATTTTCTGGTCCATCAGAGGAGCCAGGATTCCTGCTGCTGCTTCCTGTCCAGGTTCTGAAACGTGCATGTCTCATGGCTGTCGGTGGTCTGTCCCACCTGCCTTGTGTCTTAGAGTTCACATCACCTTTTCTTATCACATAGAATTTTTATTGTATACTTATTGAAAAAGCCCATGCAGACGTTGACACTTTATTAGCCCACTCTCACTCTTGTGCATACATAAATAGGAATATGAATGAGAGAAATCGATTAGGTGTTCCTAAGACTTTTCATATTCAGGACCTAACTTTTCAGAATTGTTCTTTGATTCATAGCTGTCCAAAAATTTCCATAGAGTATAAATTCCCTGCCACTAAAACCGTTGGTGAGACAGCATTCTTTAAAATAATGTATTAGAAAAAAAAGCCATTGGTGCTGGGCTCCGAGCAGGCTTTGTGTTGTGTAGAGCTTGCCAAATTTTAAATTCAGTTTTCAGGAATGTAGCTAATCTTGTTGGATGTGCAACCTCCCCAATTCATAGCATGAAACATTTGATTTTGAGAGGTTAAGGAGTGATCCATTTCTTTCTCCCATTCTTTCCTAAGTCATACACACCCATTCTGCAAATTTTGATGCTTTGTTTTTAATATTTGCCAATGCGCAGTGTCAAAGATGGCTTGACAGAGATGGTAAATTAAAATCTTATTATAAAACATACATGAGACTTCAGAACCCAGAGCCATTGATACTGGGGGAAATGTGCATGTTAGAATTAATGAAATTATATATAGAAAGAGATATTTGGGATTTTACTGCACTTGTTTGTAACCTGCTTTCTCACCTTAAAATATATTTCAGACATCCTCTTATTAAACATTATATAAAACTGAACTTTAAGACCTGCAGATTTCCTACCCTATTTATTATGATGATGGGTATCATCAATGCATTTTCGGTCTTGTCACCTAATATTGTTGTAAATGTTTTCCATGGTTTTTTTTTTTGCACAATTCTGGTTTATGTGAGGAGTTGAGATATTTAAAAATGATTCTATCATTGTTTGTAATAGTAAAAAACAGCAATAACCTAAATGTCCTTTGACTGGTAAATGGGTAAACCATAATGTAGTATATCCATACAATGGGGTAACGTTTAAGTCATGAAAAAGGAACAAAATTCTAATAGATACTACAGCCTGGGTGAACTTCAAAAGCATATGCTAAATAAACAAAGTCAGTCACAAAAGAGCATATGCTCTATGATCATGTGGGTGGGGATGGGTGGGGACAGGTGTCCCTGTGATGGACATGAGGTAAATGTGCTGAAACAGGTCATGGAGATGATTGTACAACTGGATAATTTACTAAAAATGAAAACACGTGAATTTTGTGCCTTGCATAGTATATGTACTTCAATAAAACCACTAAAAAAATCCCTCTTCTGCCCAGCTGGGTGTGGCTCAGTGGTTGAGCATCCACCTAAGATCCAGGTGATCGGGGTTCGATTTCCGGTCAGGGCACATGCCCAGATTGCAGGCTCGATCCCCAGTCGGGGGTGTGCAGGAGGCAGCCCATCAATGACTCTCTCATTGATGTTTCCATCTCTCTCTCTCCCTTTCCTTTCCTCTCTCTGAAATCAATAAAGATATATTTTTCAAAAATGTTTAAAAAATAAAGATGTATTTTTAAAAAATCCGTCATATTGAGGCAATTTATCTTACTGTCTTAGAATTACAATTGTTAAAAGTAATATAAAATTTAGTCCCATTCAATTGTAGGTCATTTTCTGAGCTTGTGCAGAACAAGTTCATTCTCTTCTGTAAGTTAGCCCTCTGCTTTCCAGATACTGGGAGCTAATTAGCCCACGACTCTAGGTCTTGTCCTTGCTGGGCTAAATAGTCCCAGGGGACCCAGGTCTTTTTCAGGTGCCACGGAGATGTCCATGTGTGCCACCCTCCTTCACAGCGTTTTACCAGCCTGCCTCTTAACTTGTCTAACTCCCCACTGGACAACGGGCATCTCCTGATTGCTTTCCTTGCCCCTGTGTTGTCAATGGGGATCTTAGAATATGGTCTCAGAAGCAGGAACGTCACCCCACAGGTGATCTGGGCTATCTTGGTTTGAACATGGTGGGTCTTTTGCTTTCTCTGTTTGTTTACAGAGGTCATAAGAAACATAGTTGTAGATTTGTCATCTTTTGCTGAAAAATAATGACAGTTAAGTAACAGTCACAGGCTAGTTATACAACACTGACCAGAAGCTGTAAAATCTTTTTTTCTGTTTTTTTTTCCCCCTTCTTTTACTGGCCTCTAGACTACTTGCAAATGTTCTTGATTGTAACACTATGAGAGGGGTCTGAAGTCCTGCATACCTTTACTTATAACAAAAGATGCTGTAAATTTACCTAAGAATCTGAGAAGACCTATTGCACTCATTCGCTTTTCTAAAAATATTTAAGTGCCTGCTATGTACCAGGCATCTCTTCTCAGGACAGGGGAAAAAGAAGCAGTGTCTAAAACAAAGGCTTTTTTTGTTTGTTTTTGCCATTTTAGAACTTAAAATTCTGTGGAGGAACCAGAAAACAAACAAGTACACAGATGCATGTGTGATAGAGTAATATGTAGTGATCAAATACCATGAACATAAACTGGTGTCGGTGAGAGGGAGCTATGATGGGCAGCACTAATGTAATCACAGAAGACTTCTCGGAGGAGATGGCATTTGATTAGAGACCTAGATAGAGTGAAAGAGTGAAACCACTGGTGTGTGGGTAACTGTCTATTAACTGGTTCTCTAAAAAATAAAAAATAAAAAAATATATATACATATATATGTACATATATATATACATGAGTTTATTATAAATTTTAATGATAGAAAGATATATAGTTCACAGTTTATGAATAATAATAAAATATCCAATACTCTTTATTAGAAATTCTATGTAGCCAATTAATTCTCCCAAAATGCTGTCATTGATTCTTGCTGAACTCTTGTATTCATAGCCAAACTGTAATTTTAATTGACAAGAGTAGTTCTGACATGGACGTTGGCCGATGTTTTCTTTTACATTAATGAAGAGAAGAAAGTGAAACAGCCGATATGGACATGTGAGTTCACTCCTTCATCAATGGCCTGAGTTACTTCTCTCCGGGATAGGGGATAGTTGTCAGGCACTGGAAGCGTTTCCTCAAATGCTGTGCTATTCACGATGTAGTAGCTGCAGACACGGCGCACGTTTATGCTTAATCTGCCTTATTAGCAGTTCCGTTCATTACTTTTGTAAGTCTAGGCAGTCAAAAAAACAAAGGAATTCAAGTCCTGATTTGTAGCACCCTCCAGTTTCTGTGGCGTAAATATTCTCACTGTGGCCAATTCCGAGCTACCAGCATGCAGTCCCTGAACATGGGCTGGGAAGACCGCACGCCGGTAAGGGATAGTCTCACCGCACAGACGCAGCAGGCATAGGTGACCCCAGGGACACAGATAGCAGCGACACAGCGAGATAGCCAGGAAGTCTGGAGTATTTACGACCTGTTTTTAATACAACTTATTTACCTGTAAATTAGCAACTGCCAGGAAAGTCCTGAGAATTTCCCAATAGGAGGAGAGCTGATCCGAGCCGGCTGCAGCTCGTGGCAGAGAGACGCGTGGATATCGGAGGGAAGGGGCTCCAGGCAGTGTGCGTGGAGGTCCTCAGGCGGAGCAGCGTGGTATGTTAGAGGGAAGACAGGCCAGGATAGTGGGTACCGAGTGGCCATGAGGAGGGAGGGCAGCAGAAATGGTGGGGTCACACCAGGAAGGGTCTTTGTGCCTGAGGAGGGGTCACTTTAAGGGGATGGGGAGTGACCCCCAGAGCTCCATAATCACCAGGTGAGGCTGTCCCCCGCTCACACCCATCCTCAGCCGAGATGCAGAGTCCCTGATGAGCTATGTGACTTTGAAGGAGCCACTTGCGTTCTTGGCCATCACTTTGCTTGTCTAAGATGAGGAAGTTGGACTAATGTGTGACATTTAAGCTTCCTTCAAATTCTAACAATCTCTGAACCTAGCTAAGGCTTCGAATTCTCTTCCTACAATGAATGCAGTGGGTCCCGCTCCTCTCGACTGTCTTTGTGGAGACTCCTGGGCTTTCTCAGCTTTTCCCCACACATTGTTATGGTTAGGGTTAGTTTTCCAAACACTAATCCACTGCATCTCCAGCCTCTCCTACTTGCCTCTGAACTTGGTGGCCTGCTTCCGCAGCTTTCGTGTAAAAACCCAGCGGTTTGTTTTTTCCAGTTAAGCGTTTGGGGATGGTGGAGGGCAGCCATTCATTTCCAGGGTTGTTGCTGGCTGGCATTCCAACTTGGGCAGTGCTCACATCAGCTCATGTCATTCACTCTGAATGAGCACCTCCCCGGTGACTGAGATGCCTGCCCAAGGCTATAAATCAGGAAGGAGACTCCAGGAGCTTGCTGAGTGCTGTTCTTGGACCTCCACCTTGATCTTCTAGACCACTTCCAAAATAGGGACTGCAGAGCTGGGTATTGTTTAGATTGTTGTGTTGAAGGATGACTAAAGATATCACAGGGGAGAGTGAACATCTGTATATTGGTTATGACCAGCTCCAAACTCAAGAGATGAGGCAATGAACGGTACCCTTGTGGTTTCCTTTAGGTCACAATAGTCTTTGGTTTATTTATTGGATTTAGTTGATTGATTTACTTGTGTATTTATGTTATTTATTACATACATTCTTAAAGTTAAAAAATAACATAAAGTAGTATACAGAATTTTATTATTCCATCACCAACATCTCATAATTGTGAAATTTATCCCAGTCTTTTCCAAGGTAGTTGTAAGTGTGCTGCTTTGTAACCTATATTTTCATTAATCTTATATCATGTGCATTTTCCATTCTGATACCTTTTCATGTATTGATTGTTTTTAAATGGCACTCAGGAAAAAATCTGCACAATCACCTTCCTTTCTCAAGCTCTTATCACCCAGTCCTCTGTAGATATCCTGTTGGGCCAGAACAACAATTCTTATACTTCCATGTGGAGATAAGGCCTTTGAAGGGAAATAAAATGGGACAAGGGGTTGGCGAGTGACTGGAATGGGGTAGCTGATTTAGACAAGGCCACGAGGGGAAGTCTGTCCGAGGGAACAGTGGCACAGAGGCCACCTGCAGGAAGCAGATGCTTGAACCATGTGAGGATGGGGAAGAATATTCAAGGTGACAGCAGACTGGTGGGAATGAGTTTGCACTGTTGGCGGGGCAGTGAGAAGGCCCATGTGGCTGGGAGCATGACTGGAAGATTCCACTCCTGAGCTCTCTGAGATGAATAAATGCTCCTGCCCTCTCCTTTCCAAAGTCAAATTGGATCATCCCCAGTGCGACTTTGGACAGCCATGTAGCAGAGTGCTGAATCATATACTCTTAGTCACTTGCTCGTCTGGTGTGGGGCTGATCTAGCTTAAAGAGAAAGAGGGGTTTTAGAGATGCTACCCTCCATCTGAAGGGCTGGCTATATGGGCAAGGACACATTTACCAGACGGAAAATGACCCTTCTCTTGGAGGCTGCAGGATCCTGCTTGTCACTGGGGCTGGCTTGTGGAATCTCCCTGGCTGTGTCTCCAGCAGGGCTTGTGGAGCTGAGCCTGCACCCTGCCAGTCCTGAGTCCTTACACATCAGAAACACGAGCCCAGTCATAGCAAGTTTCTTCCTTCCTGCAAGAGGGCTGAGGGCAGCTCTTTGTGAATCTTGGTCAGTGGAGCCCCCAGAGGTCTCAGCAAGGCCAAGGGAACTTTAGGCACCGACCACTTTTTAAGAGATGGTTTTCGTTCCCTAGTTCCTATCTTTGCAGCAGATGAATTTGTATTCCTGCTGCCCTGGGAGGGGCCTTTAATATGCTGGAGATAATTACCAACCCCACTCTTTAGTCTTTACATTGTACCCGAGTCTAACATTTACTTTATTAACTTGGCACCCAGGTGGGTCAGAGATCTCGGGCATAATCTTGCATGTGCAAAGAAAGTCCAAGAGACCTATTATGTTTTCAGGAGTTTTCATTCTCATGTCTGAAGGTAGGGTTGGGTTCTGAGGGGATGAATCACTCTTGGACTTACCCCTGCGTTTGTGTACCAGTGTTGCCCTTAAAACATTTACCTTGGATCTAATAAAATCATAGATCTAAAATCATAGATTTAAAAATCATAGATCTAATAAAATCGTAGAATAGAAAAAATCATGTATATTCACCAGGTTAGACTAGCTCCTGTTAGAAAAACTTCAGGAGCCCAGTGCCTTCATTAAATAAAGTTGGTGTTCTTCCCCCTCCCTCTCTCTCACTCAGGTGATGGTCCAGGGTGGGGTTGGTGGGAGTAGGAAGGGACTCTGTTCCACTTGATCATTCAGGGACCTCCTCAAGTAGCAGTTACTCTGCCTTCCTACCATGGCTTCCCTTGGGTCCTCTGCATCCAACCAGCCAGCAGCCATAGAGTGTGTGAAGGTGGGGCAGGGGTATTGAGTCAGGCCTGGAAGTGGCACACATCACTTCTACCTTCCTAGACAGAGCTCGGATACATGGCTCAGCTGCTGGGAACTCAGATATTGGCTGTCACATAGCGTTTCTCAAAGTGCTTGCTGCTCACCTGCGTGACAGTCACTGGGGTGACAGGTGGTGACTAGGAGTGAAAATTCTCTGACCCAAACTGAGACCTATTGAAGCAGAATAGCTGAGCGTGGGGCCCAGGGATCTGAATTTTGTTTTATTTCATTTTTTTGCTTATTTCTTGGGGGTCTGCATTTTCATAAGCCACCCTGGCCTGAGGTTTAAGATTCACTAAGAAAGTAGAGGGTGAAATAAACATGATATTTATTTAATCATGTTTATTGAAGGAAAAACATGATCAATGCTCCTCTCATTGCGCTTTCTCTACCTCTGGCACCTTTTCAAAGAGGAATTAAATTAATAACTTGTTGATTTGTAACTCTTGCCCTTTAAACATGTAAGCTCCCAGCACGCTGGATGTCAGAATCATTAGTCAACACATCAATACTCTTAAGGAGTCTGCTCACTTAACTAATAAAGCAAAGCCAAGGTTGCTTTTCTGCCGTGTCCTTGGCGGGCTGGAGCGGTGCCCTCTGTGCCTGGGAACACGCAGGCTGCCAGGGCAGCGCTGGTGATGGATGGCTCCTCGGCTTAGCGGCCATGACCCTCGGACCCTCTTCCCTTTCCTCACCTTCTTCCTTTTCCTGGTGACCAGTCTCCTTGGGGCTTGGCATCCTTATGAGCGTCACACAAAGAACTTCAAGTTTGCCGGACTTCAGGGGCGGAGGACGTTGCCATTGTTCCTGTCCTGTTATCGTTTGGCTCCATAATTCCAATTTCCTTCTATTCCTGTGGGAACCTGGAAGCCTTTAAACACTGCTGAGGGTTGCAAGTAGTGCGGGTTGCAGATAGCACTGTTTGGAGAGAACTCACCCAGGGCCAGAGCTGGAGGGCTCTCTGATTCGCACCGGAGAGGCCCGTTTCTATAGTTACACTGGTATCAAACTCGTATTCCTGTCTCCAGATATTTAGGGGGAGAATCTAATAACCAAATAAGGAAAAAATGGTATTTTGCTCAAAAGAAAGAGACTATGTTTTTTAGTTCTATTTCTGTATACCAAACATATGTAGGTCTTACAGCCCAGACAGGGAGCCATTCTGGTAAAATAATCTTCATAGATTAAAAGAGCTGTGAAAAGCAAGAGGAAAGAACTTTTCATTGAGAACTTCTTATGGGAAGCCTCCTGGCATCCTTTATTTCTTATAGCAACCATGTGAGAAAGGCATCACTGTGCCCATCTTACAGATAAAGAAACTGAAGTGTAAGGTGGTTGGGTTGCTTGACCTGTGTTGGATGCTGGGGAAACTGAGCAAGGAGTTTTCACTTCAATTCAGTTCAGTTCCGTTCCATTCCGTTCAATTCAGATAGCTTGTGGGCACCTATGGAATGTCCACAACACATTTATGGGTTTAAGAATCCACACAGTGTCTGTCTGGGACATTAGGAATGGCATTGCAGGCAGAGGGAACAGTATGTGCAAAGGAGGAATGGCCATGCACAGTGTGTCTGGGGGAAGTCTGCTGCTAGCACGTGGTGGGAATGATAGATCTGGGCTGAAATCATGCCTGGAGGCCACACAAGCTGTCCACACAGTTCTGTAGCCAATGAGGTAAAAGGATTGAGTGCTTTACAGCAGAGGTTCAGCAGGATAATACCTGTGATTACAAGGAGGGCTGGTATTGGCCAGAAAGTTAGAAGTGAATGGAGTTATCTGGAAAGAGGTGAGGTGAATGAGCTAGACTTCAGTCCTCAGGGGAAGCTGAAGAGATGTTGTCCATTCTGTATTTTCTGAACATCTATTGGTAGCACTGGCTTTCGCTCGGGGGCAAGGCTGCCTCACAGAGAACACTTGTCATTATCGAGACATTTTTGGTTGTCACAACTAGAGGAGAGAGCTACTGACATCCAATGGGTAGAAGCCAGGGATGCTGCTAAACATCAGACCAGGCACAGGACAGTCCCCCACAACAAAGAAATAACTGGCCCAAAATATCAATGTTACCAAGGCTGAGAAACCATAACTGATCTACTGCTATTTGGGTACAACTGGCTAGGCTCTGACTGACCATCACAATCCTCATATTCTTTGTTACCCGTTTTGATCAACTTAGTGAGTCTGTGCTTGAGTTTCCTTATCTGTACAGTGGATATACAAACATAATAAAAATAATTGAGCAGTAGGAGGAAAAAATTTTATGCATTTTCCGATGATATTTTTGTATACAGGGTGTCCCCAAAAATGCATACACACTTTAACAGTTGATAACTCAATTTTGAAAATGAAATGTGTTTTAATAAACATTATCTTTATAATTATTCAAAGTGTGTGTATAAATTTTGGGGGGACACCCTATACATATTCTTCTTTTTTAAAAAAATATGTCTTTATTGATTTCAGAGAGAGGAAGAGAGAGGGAGAGAGATAGAAACATCAATGATGAGAGTCATTGATCAGCTGCCTCCTGCATGCCCCCTACTGGGGATCGAGCCCAAAACCTGGTCATGTGCCCTGACTGGGAATCGAACTGTGATCCCCTGGATCATAGGTCATTGCTCAACTGTTGAGCCACGCCAGCCGGGTGCTACGTTCTTTATGGACTCATAATCAAGCAAGGAAAAAGTCCTCCATACCCCAGTGAAGCAAACTGCTTTGGGAGTTTCCCTTTACTTAACACATCTATTGTATTTAAGCTGAAAATTCCTTGTTTCAAGACTAATGCCTGCCTTTTGGGCAAATTATCTTTGAATTTTTTTTTTTTTTTTTGGTAGCTGTAGGTATGCCTCTGGGGTATCCAGTTTTTTCCCACTGGGCAGGTATAGATCTGGGTGGTAAAAAACTACAGTGTTGCCAAGGTCAGTCTATTGCTAGCTATGAAATAAATTCACCAACTGTGACTTTGTCCACAAATGTGGCTCACTGCCAAGACTGCTTCAGCATTATAGAGTCTCTCATTGAACAGGCTGGTCATGAAACAAGTGCTCATTGTATGAGATTGTCTTAGAACACTGTCAAGGAGCCACAGAGCATTCAGATGGAAGAGACCACCTGTACTTTTACAAATGAACAAACTGAGGGCCAGAGATGTAGAGGGATTTGCTTGAGGTCATACAGCTGATGGGCAGCAGCCTCTAGGCCCCGTGTATAAGGGCATAGGCACTGAAAACAGACTACCAGCACCACACTGGCATTTTGTATTCATAGTTGATGACCTCGCATTGTTTCCTTTCAGTCTGAGCAGAGCTGGATCAGTTAGATAGAGGTCTTTAGGTCCTGTCTAATACAGTGATATTCACTGAAATGAGAGGGTTGCCTATCTGCAAATTTAAGAGAACCACTTTGTTTTGTTTGCAGTAAAGTAAGGACCATGTGGCAAGATAGGTCTGGCTCTTTGAATCCTATCTCTAAGACTGACTTACCTCTTCAGAGGTCTTCCATCTGTCAAATGTGGATAATAATAGTATACTTGCCTCCAAGTTGGAGAAGATTAAATTATTTTAAAATTTGCATTAAGTATTTTTGCATAGTACTGGACA
The DNA here is from genome assembly GCF_964146895.1 of Miniopterus schreibersii. NCBI lineage: Eukaryota > Metazoa > Chordata > Mammalia > Chiroptera > Miniopteridae > Miniopterus > Miniopterus schreibersii. Next base: position 7,939,198 of record NC_138101.1, on the reverse strand, counting down.
CACTTTAAGAGCTTATTATATATATTGTCTATTTTTTTAAATTATTGCTATTATTATTGTTATTTCACTGTGAAATGTGTCTGGCACATAGCAGGTTTTCAACCAATGATATTCTCTCTATCTCTTTAAAACATTAAAAAAAAATATATGTCTTTATTGATTTCAGAGAGAGGAAGAGAGAGGGAGAGAAAGAGAGAAACATCAGTGATGAGTCACTGATCATCTGCCTCCTGCACACCTCCCACTGGGGACAGAGCTCGAAACCAGGGCATGTGTCCTGACTGGGAATGGAAAACCTCGATATCCTAGGTCGTAGGTTGATGCTCAACCACTGAGCCACACTCTCTCTCTCTTTTGAGTAACATCTCCAGGGGTCTGTGTGGCCCCAAAAAATTCACCCTCCCGTCAGAGGGGCCTCAGCTTCCTATTTTGAAGGAAATGAGAATGGCCCCTCCTAACTCAACACTCTCTGTGTCCTGAGTCTCTGAGTCTGGGATTCTCGTCACACCGCAGGGAAAGAATCCAAAGTGACAGTGGTAAGGACAAGTGGTGTGAACCTACTGAGGATGCAGAGAGCATTTCTCACCATGAGGATTCAGTTATGAAGTCTCACCCCCTCATCAAATAGAAATAAGTAGGGGGAAGGAGACAGTCAGGCATTGGGGGAACTTCAGTATTGCCATAGAGATTAAAATGTCGTTTAATATCTCGTTAACTGGCTATTATTACTACATGGCACCCAGTGAATCACCCACCCACACATGCTACCAGTCTTGACAACACGAGTAGGACCCTTGCTCTGTATTTACTCCATGGAACTCCATCGATCACAGTTCCAGTGGTGAAATGTGTCAAGGACAGGACATTTTGTCTTATCTGCAGTGTAATCAGAAGTCTACAGGACGCCTCCCCAGGGTTAGAGTGCATGCCTGTGACTTACTGATAGTGTCATTGCACCACTTTTCTCAGCTCAGTTTCCCCATCTGAGAAATGAGAGACCTGAACAGTCATGGGTGTGGCAGGTCTTTCATGAGATGGTGCATTGTGTAGTGCCTGACACAGGGTCACCTCAAGAACTGTAATTTTGTTGTTACTTGTTTTAAAAAACATAGTGTTTGAGCAAGGTTCCAAGGCCTCTTTTTGTTTAAAAATTTATGATTTCCAGTTTGGAGGGTGAGTTGATTACATGGCCATTAGCAAGATCGTATAATGGATTTAAAAATACTCTAAAAAAATGTGGACAACAACGCAGAGAGAACTGTGCATTGACGCAGTTTCTATAAGTCAATAAATATTATATCAGGTCCAGGATGGAAAAAAGGATGTTGCCGAAATAATTGTGATGCGATAGTCTAAAAAAATAAAGGCAACAATAGGCCAGAGTGCCGGCCAGCAGGAAGCCCCAACAATACCCGCACCTTTTTCCTGGACCTTGCCCGGAGTTCCTTCCAGGCGACACAGATAACCGATGGGCGATAAAGTCGGGTTTGGTGCCCGCTGAAAATAGAGTAATTAGCGTCAACTTGTTATCTGATCAGAAAATGGACACTTAGCAAACACCCTTCCCGAGCGGTGTGTAAGAAAGTCCCTTGTGAGGAAAAAGCCCTTTTTTCCACCTGAGCAGTCCCTCTGCGTCACGGTGACGCGCTGAGGCTCCACTCACCTGGCACATCAGCACCTCACTCCTGCCTCCGGCCTCATCGCACCGCGCAGCCCTCCTGGGGAGCGGAGACGCAAACAGGGATTGTTGCATTCACAGCGAGCTCCGTGTGCGCACAGCCCTCATTCCCTGGCGCTCTGGGGGCGACTCTTGGCTTTGCCTTTTACCGCAGGGCTGTGAACCTGAGCCTCAGTTTCCTCATCTGTAAAGTGGGAGACAATGATCATTTCAATCTCACCAGGTTGCTGTCAGGATTCTGTGAGATCATGCAGGCAAAGTGTTTAGCAATATGCCTGTCATTACTTACTATATTCTAATAATCAAATAAATATTAATTATTATTAATAATAATCCAGTGAGGGACAGGATTGCCTCCATTTTGGAGGTGAGAGGCTGAGGCTCATTCTGTTAATATATTTATTGAGAATCCATATCCCAGGCTCTATTTTAGGCTGAGCTGAGAGGAGAGATGGTAAGCAAGCACACGCATAAATCATGATAATTTATCCTGGATTCTGGCGAGTTATATGAAGGTGAAGCTGAGAAAAGGCAGAGAGCATAAAGGAGCCGATGTAAGGGATGATCTCCCTGCTGAGGCGACATTGTAGCAGAGACCTTCATCAAGTGGACAAATGAGCCGCACCAACATCTCGGGGAACAGTATCCAGGCAGAAGGAACAGCCTGTGCAAAGGCTCTGCAGTAGGAGTGTCTCAGTGAGTCATGAGGAACGGCAAGGACCCCTGGGAGCCCAGGGCAGAATGAGCCAGGACAGCAGTGAGAGATGAGGTCAGGCGAAAGGGAATCAGGCTGTGCAGATCCTGCTGACGATTTGCCATGTTATTCATTGGGAAGCCCTGGGAGGCTTCTGAGCCGAATGTTGGATAGGAATTAAACTCTGTCTGAAGCTCACCCTGGATCCTGCCGAGAGAGCGGGTCACAGATAGTCAAGGTAGGAGCAGGGACATCGATCTGCATACTTTCTCAGTTCAGATGAGCAATGATTGTGGCCTGCACGGGGCTGGTAGCAGTGGAGGTGGTGGAGATGGTGATGGACTGAAAGGACTAAAAACAGAGCCTAACATCCACTCATTCCCCATCCTTAAAGAACTGGTCTACCCAGGGACAGAAGACACACGAAGGAAACAAACTCCAGAGATAACATTCTATGGGGATTAAGGAACACACGTCATCACGAGCTGGCGTGGTCAACAAAAGCTTCAAGGGTAATGTGGGACTTCCGATATTCCCAGGAAAATCTGAATAGGCCAAGAAACGAAGGCAGTAAACCACTTAATTTTCATCCACTAGACCAAACAAAATGCTTAAAGTCTCCAAATATTTAGATTATTTCCAGTTTGGGGCTGTGCAAAGTAATGCTGCAGCAAACATTGGTATATTAGTTGTGTGGTCTTAGGTGAGTTAGTTAACCATTCTGGGCCTCAATTTCTTCCTTTATAAACTAGAGAAACTAACAGTATTTACCTTATAGGACTATTGTGAGAATTAAGTGGGTTAATATATTTAAAGTGATTTGAACAGTGCCAAGCACATATTAAATGGTTTATAGGCATGAGCATTTCTTTACAGTAGGTAGAGTAACTGAATCATAGACTATGCACATTTTAAATATAAATAAGGCCTTAAATATAAATATGGCTTTTCCCCCCTCCTTTTCTCTGGTCTTCATAGAAAAAGTTTATAATGGACACAGCCTAATTGTCCTTCAAAGTGACTATGCCAGTTTATAGTCCCTTAAGCAATCAGAGTATGAGAATATTCACTTCCTGTGTGCTCAACTAATGCTTGATATTATTAATTTCTAAAATTTTAGCCAAGCTGCTGCATCAAACATGGTATCTAAATTGAACTTGCATATCCTTGACCAGAGATTCTCAAAGATTTTGGTCTCAGGACCCCCTGACACTCTTTCAAAATACTTGAGGACTCCTAAAAGCTTTTGTTTTTCTGGGTAATAGCTGTCAAGATTCACCATGTTAGAAGTTAAAGCTGAGAAATTTAAAATAAACAGTTACTATTCATTTAAAATGGCAACAATAAACCTATTACGTGTTAACATAAATGACATTTTTAAATTAAAAAATTATGTTTTCTCAAATGAATTAGGAGTTAAGTGAGAAGATTGGCATTGTTTTGCATGGTTGCAAATCTCTTTAATGTTTGCTTCATAGAAGATAGATGGATTCTCCCATCAGCTTCTGCATCCAATCTGCTGGTATGTTGTTTTGGTTGAAGAAAGTATGTAGAAAATCAGCCTCATATACATTTGTGGTTAGAAAACAGGAATGTTCTGATAGCCTTTGAAACAATTCTTTGTCCCTATACCAAAACTCTGCAAGTGATAGTTTCTTTTTCTTTTTAAAATATGTTTTTATTGATTTCAGAGAGAGGAAGGGAGAAGGAGAGAGAGAAACATCGATGAGAGAGAAATATCCATCTGCTGCCTCCTGCACACCCCCTGCTGGGGATCGAGCCTGCACCCGGGGCATGTGCCCTGACCGGGGATCAACCAGTGACCTCCTGGTGCATGGGACAGCGCTCAAACAACTGAGCCACACTGGCCGGGCAGCAAGTGATAATTTCTTAAAGATAACTTTCAATGTAGAATCTGAAACCATACCATTGAACTTTTTAATGCTCCGTAATATTAAAATTCATTAGTCTATCTTACACTTTGAATGGATCTTTTACCCACTCATGAATTTGTAATATCATGCATTGGTTACTTGAAAAATATTGGTTCACTGGATTTTGCAAATCTTCCAAATTGGACACTTTTCATTATGCAAGAGCAAAAAATCACAGTTATTAATACCACCATCAATCTCATCAGAAAAATTTTAAGTATCTGGAAGCTGTTGAGCAGATAGCGGGAGATGTAAGTTTACCATCACTAAATTTTTGCTCGAGAGCTCAAAGTTTATCATTGGCCACAAACACTGTCAGATGTTTTTCTTGAAGTGATTGGCTCACTTTGCTCATTTTTGAGACAACGTCTGACAAATATACATCTGAATAACTGCAGTTTGCCTGCTGTCCTTTCAACTAAAATGGTATTGAATGAAATAAGGCACTAGTTGGGCTTACAGCAGTAACACAAGTGTCTTCCTAGGGATGGCATTCATGCTTATTTTGTTACACAGACTAGTAGAAAGGCAAGGACTCAATGGTGGAAATGTAATATAATGTATAATTTTACTGCCGCATCAAGGAATTCTTTTTCTGCTCCAAATGCATGGCAGTGAAGAATACAATCACTCCTCTATGGTTTGCTACCACTGCCTTGATTTTGGGCTAAGGCTCTGCAGCTTTTTTCCACCATTGCTGTGCACTCTCATCGCAAATGTCAACACAGAGAAAAAGGAAAATAACATAAAATTATGATGCAAATAGTTTTGATCTCATGCATTCCCTAAAATGATCTTGGGGACCATTGAGGACTGCTGCCCTAGATAAAGCTGCGGTTAGGCATATTTTTATCTGTGTTTTCTTCTGCAAACTGGCTATTCACATCCTTTGCCAATTTTTCTATTGGGTTGTTTGTCTTTTTCTTATTGATTTTTAGAAGTGATGTATATGTTGAGAACAGAGCTTTTTGACACATGTATTGCAAATATTTCTTCACCAATAGGGCAAAGCCTAAATAATTATGTGCATCCAACATAGTAAAACACCGCATTGCATGGAATAATACAGAATATATTAACCTGGAAAGGCCTAAAAGATATTGTTTAGTGTAAAAAAATGGCAAATTTCAGAAAATGTAATGTATTACTTACAAATTCCTTTCCATTATACAAAACAGTTGTTTTATAACTATACACAAAATTGTATCACACATATAAAACAGTTTTATACATACATACATACATACATAAGTTATGTATATAGAACATATATGTGTATATATAATATGTATATTAAATGCACAGGAAGATAAACAATATCTTGAAGGATAAACACCCAAATTATAACACAAAATGATAATAATTATTTAAGATGGAGAGGCAGGACCCACAACAGGGAGTTATATTGATTGTGCCTTTGATTTATTTGGTATCTGATTTTCTTTTACAGGGAGAATATGTTTATGAATTAATTAACTAAAATGAATAACTTTTTAAAAAGTATAGAAACATGGTTTCTTGGTCCTTCTAGAATAACAGCACACGAGGAACAGGAGTTTCATGTGTGCTCGGAAGACTGACAGTGTGCCTGTTGGAAAAATCATAGTGTTTTCTGGAAGCTGGAGGGCTTTCTTTCGGTTGCCCCTACTGAGAAGGGATGCCTACTCCACTGTGAAGGAGCCTTGGGCCAAAGTTTTTGCTAAACTTAAAGTGACCTTTCTTTTTTCTATTTTCCAAATTCTGACCAGCTAATATAAATAGTCCTAATTCAATATTTATATAAAATCCAGGGTATAGTAACCACTGTTTCTTAAAATATTTGGACCAGTTTGTTTGATTTAAATATTAGTGACTGACTTTTACACTTCGGTGACTGCCTAACTTTCTTATATTTACCATAGGAAAATAAATAAAGTTAAGTTTTTAGCCCCAAAGGCACCATTTAAGGGATTTAAAACAAATGTTACTCTTGCATGGAGTTCGTATAAGAAATGAGATCATGAGATCCTAAAAATAGCTGATGTCAAATTAGGAAAAGCTGGAGCAAGTTAATTCCCTAGGTATTATCTTGCTAGGTTATGTACTTCATATGTCCCATGATTCATATCTTCCCATGATTCATAGCAATAGGACATGTAATTGAATGACCATCGATATTCATGTACCATCTTTTGTCCAGATGATTCTCCCGGTGCTTGACGAGTGGTTTTCCCCCACATGGCAGTGCCCAGCCCAGCCCACGTGTACAGAAGTGGACTGCGTCAGTGTCCTGTAGATTGTGTGTGTGTGTGGAGGACAGTCCATCCTGTTTATCCCCTCACGCCCCGGGAGCTGCAGGACCTACCCAGCAGAAGGAACACTTCCTTCCTCCCTGTCACGGGTAGAGCACAGGATACCTTTGTCATTTTCATTTAAATGCCTTAAAGGCCTTGGCAAGGGATGGAGCAAAGAAACTAAAATGTACCTAGGGTCTACTCTATGCCAGGGAGTCCGGGAGGCCCTTTCCATGGTTTGGCTAATCAACGGCATCTTCATAAAAAACTAGCGAAGTGAGTTGTTATTATCTGCCTGTCACAGCTGAGGAAATGAGTCCTGCCTGAGATCACAAAGCTAGACCGTGACAGCATCGGGATTGCTCCCAACTGTCTTTGACCTTAGAAATCAGGCCAGGTCATCGCTGTTTCTTTCCTGCTAGAGATGGAAACAACAGAGCAGGCAGAGGAACGTTCCCAGGAGTGCTCTCTCTCCAGCACACAGGGGTGCCCCTACCATCTGACCTGCTCTCGCCCTGTTGACACGGGGGACACGGTGGCCATTGTCCCCAGTCCTGTTTGGCTGCTTTCTTTTCTCCACCTAGTGGCTCGTGCCTCTCAGGTTATGCTCGAGCTACCTTGACCTGCATTCCACTGTGGACATCGTGTTACTTCTCTCCTGCCCTCCCTACGCCTGTGTTAGGAGGGACTGTCTAAACTTGTCCCCACTTCCCTTCCATTTGGTCCCTGACAAGGCCGCGCAGCTTGGCTCCCCCTCTCCTCCCGTTGCTGAGCCTGCCTCTCAGAAGCATCACTCACTTACCTACTGGCACATCAAGGGATACGTTTCGAGGTTGCTCACTGGAGCTTTCTGTTGTGATTGCCGCGGTTCCTACCAAGAAACTCAAGGCTCTTGCAGTTCATGGTGCTGTAGTCCTAGTGTTTTAATTCTACCTCCCTGAGCATTTTCTTGGTCAGGTTTTATTACCCCCTCTTCCTGCCATGTGTGGCGTGCTGTGCTGTGCTGGGGTGGGCTCCTGTCTGCTTGTGAAGGTCCGTTTTTAATTTTTCAAGAACTTTGTGAACCTGTTGATGCTGTGTTGGTCGCTTGAAATTGGCTATGGAGTTGTATTTTACACAAGAGAAATTGGCCCTCCTTCGTCCCCAAGAGCATTAAACATTCACCAGCACCCCAATGCCTCTACCCCACCCCCCATTAATGTGAGTATTTTTTAGGGTAGTCATTCTTAACCAGCTTTCCCCTCATTCGACACATTCTTTCTGGATGATATCTCCCCCCTGCCCCCGCCAACACACAAAGACATACATCTGTCACCTGTACCCTAAGTACCTATCTGCAAACCTAAACTCACTCCTAAGTTTCAGACTTGTATATTCAAACAGTTCCTGAAAATGCACATTTTAACAGACACCCTAACGGAACTCACCATCCTGTTCTTTTCCTGTGTCCCCCACTTCACTTACTGTCTCCATCTTCCACCGGTCAAGAAATTGGGTGTGACCTTGTTTCCTTGGCCATGCTGAGCCCAAGAAGACCTTGTTAAACAGGATGGTCATTCATTCTAGGAGCTAGCTCTTGGGTGGTAACCTGAGGGGAATGATTTTAGATAATGGTGTGGTTTCTTTTTGATTTTTTAGACTGTTCAAATTTCTACAGTGTGGGAAATCTGAGATTCTCCGGTCCTGCGAATTTCTGCAGTGAAAATAGCATTTTCCTCTGTGTTCACGAAAGGGAGGAAATAACTTCATGTAAATTAAGCATCTAGCAGATGCCAGGAGTTTTATTTTTTTTTAAACTTTAAAAAAATATATATGTTTTTATTGATTTCAGAGAGAGGAAAGGAGAGGGAGAGAGAGAGATAGAAACATCAGTGATGAGAGAGTCATTGATCGGCGGCCTCCTGCATGCCCCCTGCTGGGGATGAGCCTGAAACCCGGGCATGTGCCCTGACCGGGAATCAAACCGTGACCTCCTGGATCCTAGGTTGATGCTCAACCGCTGAGACATGCAGGCTGGGCGGTGCCAAGAGTTGTAGATGCTTTTCCATACATAAGTTTACTTAATCTCCTGAATGTTTCTATGATGTAGATATTACCATCATATTTTTTACATGCAAGAGAAATTGAGCTTTAGCTAAAATAAATAGCTCATCCATGGAGCACAAGGAGTAGGTGGTAGGGCCATGATTTTGGCAGGCCTGTAGGACTCCAAAGCTTGTGATCTCTTCATTACTCCTCTCTGCCTCTTGCTAGGTGTGTCTGTGTGCAGGAAAATGGTCACTGGCTACTTGGATGACAGGCTCACAGAAAGGGCCTCTTACCTTCACCCCTATGCAGGAGCTCCCAAGGTCCTCATTCCTTTCAGTGCTGCCACCCTGTTCTCCCACATCCAACACCTCACTTTCCTGCCAAAGGACCCATGTAGTATAACACTCATTGAAATACCCAGATGGGTGGGTGCAAAGTTCATTAATATTTTTTGGAGTTTTTAGGCTGAAAGGGTTGCCCTCTCTTGGAGGACATTGGTAAAGGCATGGTTTTCAGAAGTTTTTTAAGGCACCAGTGTGCAAAAGCCTACTATGTGACTAGCTCATCCACTAGAAGGGATCAAATGTAACAGAGGCCAGAGCTGGTTCCTCCCTTCGAGGTGCAGGCTGTCCAATAGGAGACAGGCACTCGACCCATGAAATAAATGGTCCAAGTGGTAGGAGGGGAAGAAGCAAGTGCCCCTGTGCTCTCTGTAGCTGATTTAATAGCTACCCTTCAAAGGATGTGTTATGTTTGGATAATCAGGAAACAGTCATGTCATGAAGTGTCACTTGAGACTCCATTAGTCACTGTATTGTTCAAGGCCTCCCAAAGAATTAATACATCATCAGAGCCAGAGGGATTTGAGGCGGTCACACAGCGCTCCAAGAAGGCTCCCGTGAGTCACAGTGTCTTTAGACAGTGTCCTCCCAATGTGGGAAGTGGTCCTGATTCAGTGTATCTAATGTTCATTGCCTCTGTGTTAGTTAAACAGCTATGTACCAGGCATTTTGAATGGAGCAGCCGACAAAGTTGACAAGATTTCTCTCCTGTGGAGTTGCATTGGGTGACATCAATTTAAGAAACATAAAATATTAGGTAGTGATTTAGGTAATAGGAAGAAATAAAAGAGTGATGGCAGAGAACAGGTTTGGGGCTACTTTATGGGAGTATCAGGGACATTTTCCCTGGGGACTTGATATTTAAACGAAGACTTATATGCAAGAATACATGGCCCTGTAAACATGCTAGAGAGGACATTCAGGCCCAAGCCAGTGACAAACAGCAGGAGGAAGAGGAGGGAGGACATGGGGAGGGATCAAGAATGAGTGAATATAGTTGAAGATTTAATTTGAGAGATAGTTGGGAACCGGATTAGATTCATCCTTGTAGACCAGGAAGAGGAGTTGCAATTTGGTATCTAATTGCGGTGCTTTGGGAAGGTTTTGGAAGGGGACAGCCGTGGAGTGGCCTAATCCGATTTATGCCGTAGATGCATCATTCTGGCAGCTGCACACAGAGGGAACTGCAGGAGGCTCCTCCAGTGCTGCTCTGGAGACAAGGCCTGGCGTGGACCCGAGTGGCTGCAGTGGGGCCGGGGAGAAGTGCGTGGATTTGAGACGTGTTTTGCTGATGGATTTGCTGTGAGTGGCAAAGGAAAGAGCAGATTTAGATATTTGCCTTTAGCACCTGTGTGGGCATTGGTGCCATTCACAAAGACAGGGATTACTCAGATGGAGGTGGGAGAGTTTAGGGCGGAAATGACTTCTACATTCAAGCACATGGCCCTGCAGCCTGTGTTAAAATCCTGTCCACGTTGGGGAGGTTCAGCTGGCCACCCTTCTGCTGGGTGTCCCTGGAGGTGAAAAATGGTTCCACGGGCTAATCTAGACTGCCTCGCGCACCTTCCATCCACGTGTACGTTCTTGTTTCGCTAGAAACCATGGAAAGTATCTGCTGTCTTCTCAGAGAGTGTTGCCAAAGATCTGAACACCAAGATTTTTGACATTGTTTTAGCACACTAAAATGTCAAATTTGTTTGTGTAAAAATGCCATTAATTAGATCACAGTGTGTCTACATGGGTTTCTCCTAGCTGACTGTGAAATCTGTGTGCAACCATGGTATGTAGCCTGAGTTCCAAATGAAGGGCTAAGCCGTTAATGATGGCTTGTCCCCAAGACACTTCACATAATTCTTTTCTCTCTTTTTGCTTTTTGTAATTCACTTTGTACTTAGTCTTAATCTAGTATATGCTTATTGTGTAAGAAAAATAGAGACAAGTAGATAGATTTTAAAAAATGCCATCTGGCATCTCACCACCAAAGACCTTGATAGTGAAGTATTTGGCTCATTTTTTTCAGTATTTTTTCTTTTACTTTTATCACAAGGGATGGTGTTTGTACAATGCATGCATATTTTGCTTTTTTCATTAGCATTATAACAAATGTTTAAAAGTAATGCTTCTGAAGGGTTTCTCAAAGAATATTTCTCACAACACTTGCTGGGTATGTCAGTCCATAAGGTGACTTAAGTTATTCCTAGATTTTAATGATTGTTGTTATTTTAATGCCACAATGGTGGACAAATTGTATCGTAAGGATTTTTCTATAACTTGAGTAACATCCTCAGATTGTGGACTCTGTGCACAGTGACAACACTGAGTTTCCCACAAGGTGAAGTGATTGACCCTCCTGTGAGGAGGGATGTGCGTGGTAGTTTGGCCACATTCAGGCCTCATTGAATGATATCATGAAAAAAAACCTTTGTTGATTTGATAGGAAAAACATCTATTTGGTGTTGATGATCTCGTTTGTATTCTGTGGCTCACTGGTGAGGATGAGTATTTTTCTATATGTGTGTTAGTCATTAAATCTCCTTGTTTCTGAATTGTCTGTTCTTACTTTGGCCCATTTGTCAATCGAATCTGGTGTTTTTGACACTTTGCGGCCCTTTTCGTCGTTATTTCCTCCATTATCTTGGTATAAAAACATTTATAGGAGACTTTTTATGAACCGGAGTCCAACTAACTAGAACGTTAAGTATTCAGATTTTGGGTGAGAGGAAAATTGGAAAGAGAAATATATGACACATTCTCTAAAAGTAGAGAAATTCAAATAGAGCACAGTCTTTCTCTAGCTCTCAGTATAAAACTCATCAAAGCAAAAACTGTTTTATTTAGACATCTGGGAAATGTACTTTGACAAACATCCGCTTGATGACTGTCAGAGTCATAAAGAGACTTTGATATCAAAAATCCACAGAAACTGCTGAAATAAATTATATATTTTTATGACAAAGTGCTCTTTGCTGACTCATTGGCCTTGTCCCTGTGATATGGCTTTAGGGTCTTAATACAAAGAGAAGGCTGCCTTCTCATGTAAATGACATGATAGAATTAATAAAGAGCTCTGGGGAGTCAGGGTACTGCAAATATGGCCTCTCCTTCTACCTGCTCTGAGCAATGCTTACACATGGTTGCTTTTCGGTATTTTTAACATGTAAGTGTTTCCAAGATTTACATATTCAGAGCTTTTATAACTCTAGAAATATTCTCTCAAGCTACCGCAGAAGGTAACAAAACATCCTTCAAAACTCTGATTTCTATGCACGTAGGCCATAAAAAATATATAGATGGAATCTTTAGCCCCACTTCCAATAAGTTAAAATGCAGCTACTTCTGTTAGAGTTTGATCTCTCACTCACCTGCAGTGCACAAGAGAACATACTTTGCCTTCTATTTATCAAACCTGAAACTCTTGTTACTTGTCGTTGGAAGTTATTAAAGGTAAGTTGGCCATCTTGATGGGTTTCCTTGTTGGAGGTGAGGGTTCTCATCTGTTAACTCACAGGGATTGGCAGACCATCTAAGGCAATATGAAGAGTGTCAGGAAGGGGGCAAAGTCCTGGAGACAGTGTGCAGAAAAAGTCTAAGAGTTGGGGTCAGAAAGATTTGGACTTAGAATCCATTGTACTACTAATGGAAACTGTTTGACTTCTCTGGCACTCAGCTTCCTCATGCCCAATGTCATGAATTAGGACTAGTAATACTTACCTGGCCTCACCATTGAGGATTAACTGAGATAGATATAAACCACCTAGCGGAGTGCCTGGGCCTTGATACATAAGTCCTCATGTGTCCATATGTCCACAAGTCCTCCTGTTGCTATTATTGGTACCATTGTTATCACCTAAATCTCTTACTATTGCAGAACGTTGCTGGAAGAAGGTACAGTGGATGTGGGATAACAAATAATCTTACATTTTGTAAGTAGCCTATATTATAACTAATATCAGCAACCATAAGAAACATTTATTGAGCACCTAACATGTATCGGGTCCGTGTGCCTGCTAAAGAAAGGCAAGAGAGAAGAGTGAGCCCTAGCCATTGCTGTCTGGGTTTCTTTGAGAGGGCTAACACACCCACTATCGCTCAAAGAAAATCGGTGTGGCCGTAGAAGGGTCACACGACAGAGCTGAGAAGGGATGTTGGGCACCCAGTAGAGTTGTGGTCCTGGCTACCAAAGCTGCCCTTTCCTATGGAGACTCAATGTGCAAACCTGGGAGTAGGGGTCTGCTCACACCTTTGCACCCCACTTCTCTCCTCTAAGCCTGCTAGATCTTCAGGGACCACAGAGTGAAGTCTGCTGACCTGGTACACCCCTACCCCCAGTTTTAGCATGGTGGAATTGAGACCCCAAATCTGAGGAAGCCACTCTACTCTATTGACTCTTAAAGAGCCAGAGTGAACTTTCCCCCAGTGGGTGTGGACCCTCCTCATCCCCCTGTGGAGGTTTACTCTTGGCCCACCATTAGCAGAAACACGAGACCACGTGGTTTTCCCTCTGGTACCTTTCACAAACCACATTGCATCTGCTTTTATACTTAATACAGTGTCAACCCTGACACCAGACAAATGCAGGTGAAAGAAAACAGGGAGTTGTGCAGGTCACAGGAAAGCCATATTTTCAGCGGTTCTGAAAAATATGCTAATGTTGTGAGGAAACCATAAGACCAGGGGAGCAGCACTTTCACCGCCCGTCTTCAGAAGTCATTGGCAGAAAGACTCAAGGTGAGGGAAGGCAGGGGGAATATTTTCCTCAATGTAGAGAGTCAATTTGATTTCTTAAAAATTAAAAGCTTTTGTGCCTCAAGGACACATCTCAATTACAACATAAAAAAAAAGAAAGCTGAATTAGGAAAAAAAATACTTACCAGCAAAATAACAGACACATGCTTACCATCTTTACTGTTTTGAGGGCCGTGAGGGAGCCACCAGTGTCCTTGTGAAATAAACTTGAACAGTGTCTTCTCCAGATGTGGAGCTTCAGACATGTAAATACAGCCCGAGTGGAAGGATGTGTCCTTCTAGCGGAAGGATGCCATTGGCCAAGGAATTGGAATGAGGCCCCAGGGAGGCGGCGAGGAGGGAGACGCGCAGTTTGGACCTCTGTACCTGTTGCTCGCAGACCCACTATTAATTGCTCCTCGTTGGAAAGGCAAACCCTTAAAATTTGGTTTTTAAAGAAATAAAAAAAAATAATAATAATATGGCCCTATTTTAATGCCATTTGATAGTGCGTCCAATAATGTATGGAATTAGAGTCATTTTTTTTAGCACTTGGCATTTACATTTTAATGAACTTCAATATTTAACATACAAGAACTATATATAGGGTGGGCAAAATGAGAAACAGAGTTTGTTCTTGGATTATTAGTTATTAATTGTTGTATCTATTTTCCATACAAACAAAAGTAAATCTACTTTTGCCCCACCCTGTATAACTTACACCCAGTATTTAACGTACAAGAATCTGTTAAAGTCATTCATTCATTCATTTATTCATTCACTCATTTGTCAATGATTTCTTGAACCAGACTCTCTGCTAGACTCTGGGGACTTAACAATAAAACAGAAAGACAGGGTTCCTGCCCCTAGGAAGCGTACCTATAAAAAGTGCATTCTTAGGAAATAACCCAGGATGTGGAAAATGCTAAATTCACCAAGACATTTATTACAACATTATTTTTAACACTAAAATTGGAAACAGCCTCACAGTTTAAAAGTTAAGGCCAATGATTACCTGTAATAAATTTACTGGCTTTAGATACTGAACATGGTGTTTGTGAGCAAAGTGTTTATGTCATGCTAAGTAAACATGGGAAGAGTACAGATTTGTATATACAGAATGATTATAATTATGCTAACAATGAGGGAAGAAAAAGGAACAGCCCAAAAAAATGATTGTGTGATGAGATTATGGTGGACTTTCCTTTGCCCTTTGCAATATTACCTTTTTGCTGAAGTATAATGGTAACAGTTTCCCTGGCGATAAACTTACTTTTCCTGAACTTAGTACATTCGCTTGTCTAACCCGAACCATAGCCCCGTGTTACAGGTGAGGAAACTGGGCCCTGGGAGTGTCGACCTTAGACTCAAACCCAGGAATTCCAGTTTCAGAACCTGACTCCTAAAGTCTGCCCAGTTGTTCTTCAAAGAGAGAAACCTGTCTGGCTTTAACTATACAAATCAGAGCTGTGGTCTCCAGAGCTCAACCTATATGTCTTGATATGACGGCTATCTTAGTAATATCTGCTACCCAAAGATTCAAATACACTGCAGAAAGTCTCAAACACAGGGGTGGGAAAGTAGCTTCACACTTATGAAGTTCATAAAGCTATTGTAATAATCATAACCTGCATGTCTTTTTCCATACAGACAACTGTAAACCTACCTTTGCCCACCCCATGCAATCATGTTTGTGAACTTTTTGGGTAAATTTTAAATTTCCATTCAAAAGGCAATTATGGTGCATATTCAAAATATCTTTAAGTGTCTTAATAATTTGTATATAAATCTGGGATACTGTGAATCAATTCACATTTTCTATGTTCTAAAGTAAACCTTATTAAATAATTTGAAACTCATTTTTGTTGATGTAAACCAATGTAAATCAGCTAGTTTATATATTTTAAATAACTGTTTAGAACATGAATTTTTCTCAGTTGATGAAAATCTATATATTTTGTTGATGTGTACAAATGTAAATCAGCTAGTTTATGCATTTCAAATAACTGTTTAGAACATGAATTTTTTTTCTTAATTGATGAAAAACTGTATTGAGTAAGGTCTGTTTGGGAAATTAG
Organism: Miniopterus schreibersii; assembly: GCF_964146895.1. Lineage (NCBI taxonomy): Eukaryota > Metazoa > Chordata > Mammalia > Chiroptera > Miniopteridae > Miniopterus > Miniopterus schreibersii. The sequence continues at coordinate 7,923,447 of NC_138101.1, read as the reverse complement.
TTTCTTCTGCTGAGCCAGCTTCTCTGTGCTCCTCCCTTTCTCTCTGACATTCTCAGCTCCTCAAGTTGCATGATTTTCTTGATTTTTTTCCTTTCATGGAACGAGGCCCTTCAAGGTCAAGAAACTACCATAATTTGCACTTGGGAGATATTTGTTAGTCAAAGGTTTAAATTCCCAACCAGGGATTGGGATTCTGGGCTTATAGATTACTTTATTACGCTTTCTATCTGTTGACTTTGAGTAAAAAAATAATATGCGTAGAAGAATGACAAAGGTGACTCTTAAAAACACATGGAAGGATTATAACCTTAAAACGTGCTCACCAAAGCCATGAAAATAGATGAGTTCCCTAAGAGGTGCCCAGCAATATACCTTTATGGACTTCTGGGAGGACTATACGAATTCCACGTGGGTCTCGATGGCCTTTTGGAGGAAGGGGGAAGAGCTTTGTGTTTTGAGAGTTTATGATGTCTGAGGTTGCATCATACACATTAGACATTTAATTTGAAAGTGGTCCGTTGAAAATGTCATCTGGTTTTCATTTGCAGGGGCCTGCTTGAAAATGGGAGGTTGGATGCTGTGACCTCCTGGTTTCCTCCCAATCCTGAGGTTTTTGTCGTTGTTTGAGTCTACGATAAATGCAAAGTTTATTGCACAGCAACCGATATTTGTGTAGGGCTTCAGAGTTGACAAAACATTTTTTCACTCACCCCTTTCTGTCTTAAAGAAGGGTAAAGGGGGGAAAACTCCCAGTTAAATCTAGGTAAGGTACTGAGTATGCAACACCTGATATTTCTCTATGTTGTTTGCTTTCAAATGGAAAGTAAAGTTCTCATTCAAAGGTAACTATGTGAGAACTAGAATCTTACTCACATCCAACATCTTCTAGAGGATTATCAAACACCTGTTAAGGAAGTGCACACATGATGTAAATGCCATTGAAAAGTGGTTTCACCAGGTTGGAGAATTTGGCTAAATCATGTCATCATCTAATTTGAATATTCCGTTCATCTGCTTTAGATATTTAAGGGACAATATTGATTTTTCTGGGAGATTGTGAATCCACTCACGTTTTCTATGTTCTAAAATAGACCTTAGTATACTGGCCCTGTTAGCTATGCTTTCTCTGGAAATCCAGGCCTGTTCAGAAATGTCAAGGCTAGCTATGGTTACGCCTGCTCTGAATTTTAAAAAATGTAATAACTGAATCTTTTTCTACGGGGGCTAAGAAAAAAATGGTATTCTATAATTTTCCTTGGGGACTTGGGTAGATAAGGGCGGGCATATGTGGTGTACCCAATCAAAACACAATTTCACAGGTTATGAGTTTGCATGAGATGCAGTCTCTCTCGTGGAACCTGGGTTGGGTGTGCATGCAGAAATGGGGGGATGCTGCCGTAGCCAAGCAGATACCCTTGGATACTCTTCTTTTAATATATATTTTTATTGATTTTTTTAGAGGGAGAAAAGAAGGGAACAGGGGAGAGAGAAACATCGATATGAGTGTAGAACATCGATTGGCTGCCTCTGCAAACCCCCTACCGGGTCTCCTTGGAGTGGGATCAGGGAACTGTGAGCTCAGTTGCTTCAAGTAGAAGAAGAGGTCTTCTTGTCCATTCTGAGACAGGAAGTTGAGCAGTTTGTTCTACTAAGAGCCCTTGTTCTCTCAGTACTCTCTGTGTGTTGTACATACTGTGTCAAGTGCTATACTACATTTGACAGTTTTTGTGAGTTGAGCTTCTTTGTCGGAGACTGGGAGATGCCAAATAAGTCACCTGAGGTCAGAGGTCATGGTCTAACCACTGCACCATCCTGCCATCCACATAATCTGAAACAGTTTCCCTGCTGTGGATGTGCTGCTAAAGCCAGGTGGTGGATGTGGTGTTCCTTCGTTAGTCCTTCCCTCTCTCCAGGTTTGACTTTGTTTGAGTTTTCTTCTATAATGGCTCCAGGGACAAATGTTCAGTGGCTGGGAAAGTTGTGATAGAAAATACTAGTCTGCATTTTTGCACCGATTTGAAATCAGGCTCATTCATCAAATAATGTGAGGTGTGTATATATATTTATGTAGCTGTGATCATGTACAGATATAAACTTAGATTACACGTCATCACTGAAAGTCAAAGGTTCCACTGGCACTGAGGACCATTGAGCTCAGGGCCTGACTTGGCCATCACTGGCTGGTGAGTTAGAGCAAAGTGACTCAACTTCTTCAACCCTTAGCTCCTCATCTGTGATCATATTTCCTTCCTGATAGTGTTTTTGGGAAGATAGAAAGAGATGATGAGTCTGCAAGAGCTTTATAAGCTAACGAGGGTAGAGAAATAGTAGGTGTATGTTACTAGAAACAGGCATTTAGGGGACTCTTGAGGTCCCTTTCAAATCCCAAGACTTAGTAAGCTTTGTGAAAGTGTTGGACACTTTCAAGAGCCCCCAAAGCATGCGTGTGTGTGTGTGTCTCATCAACAGACCTGTTCACAGAGAGCTGGATTCACACATCAAGAGTAATAATCTCCTCATGACTTAAATAATAACATGGGTGCAAACTCATCGCACAGCACCTGGCACGTGGGTAACAGTAGTATCTTTTTCAGCTGAAAAATGTTTATAAAGCACATAAGCTGAATTATTGTGAATATCTGTTCTACCATTAATTAGCTGCCCACCCCTGCCTTCTACGAATTGTGACAAATTCCTTATCTTGGACAAATTACTTAAGTTGTAACATTTCTTAACTTGAGAAAATTACTGAACCTTCTCAGCCTCAGCTTCCTGTGTAGTGAAGATAATTTCCACCAACGGGGGCATGGTTAGGCCTAAATACAAGCGTGTGCATTAAGGGCCTGGAGCACAAGGAGCTTAGAAGACGCCGCATTGTCCTCCTTCCTCCGTGTCCGTTACTGGGGAGCATGTTGGAGTCCTGCCTGCGGAAGCATTTGGGAACCCTGCTCTTGGGTTTTTGGGACTTTCTCACTAACACAGAGCATGGTGCCAACTCTTCATAGATCCCAGGGAGGGAGGCTTAACAACAAGGGCAATTGGAGCCTTCTGAGGCTAAGGCATTGATCTGGCTATGCCTACTGGACATTTAGAGTAAGTTCTTCCAAAATGCGTGGAACTATCTTTTCACTTTTCATTATTATTTTTTAAAAAATTTAGATTTAAATTAAAAAATAAATCAAATGTATTGGGCTAACTTTGGTTAATAACATTATATAAATTTCAGGTGTGCAACTTTATAACATCTGTCTACTCTATTGTGTGCTCTCCACCCGAATTCTTTACTCAGTGCACGGAAGGCTGCATCATTTATAAGCATTAATGGACAACAGATTAATGTCTTTGCCCGCACACTAAGTCGCCTGCCTTGCCAGGCAGAGAAATGGTTGAGCCGAGTTTGTGGCTTCAGTGTGTGTCTGGAGCTCTGCAGCAAGCTGCTTCCCTTGGGGTGTTCTCTGAAGGGTGACAGCCCACTCTGGGTGTCCTTCTCAAAGTACTCGCCAGGGACTACACTAACATCCCCATAGCCCTTCCTAGGCCTTGGCGCGAAGCTCAGCTGTAGGTTTCACAGACGTGGAGCTTGTGTCTTTAAAGGCCAAAAGGGAGCCACAAGCGTGCTTGTGAAATCAAGTTGAAAGGTTGCCTTTCCAGATGTGGAGCTACAGAAATGTGAGCACAGCTGTGGTGAGGAGCGCCCTGTGGTCATGTGCCCAGGGATTTGGGGTGGGAGGTCTGAACGGAGGAAAGGCAGGTTAGTTTGTTTCCCTGCATCTGTTGCTTGCTCATCTCCATTTCTCACTTCCCCTAATTAGGGAGAAGGCAGCTTCCTCCAGCATAGGCCCTGGGATGTGCCTTTCAATGAGAAGTTTAGTTTATATATTTCTGTGTCAGAGAAAGTCCATGTTGTGCAAGAAGTCGTTGCTCAAGAAGATGTCTAAAATTCTTACCTGTTCATATAAACGAGGCTTTGATTTTCTTTAAAGGGAGGGGGGTCAAGCTTTCTTTATTGCAGAAAATCTTAGTTTATACTTTCTCTGTGCTCAAGCTATGTGAGGTGAGACTGAAGCACGAAGCCTTGTTTCTGCCATCAGAGATCTCAGAGTCCCATGCACAAGTTTTCTGCTCTACAGAACTTGCTGAATGCACATCAAAAGCCTTCATGAACTAGAGTGCTAAGTGCTGGGAAGTTCAGCTATGAAAACACATTCCTGCCTAACAAACATCGCTTTATTTGTTCTTCATCTAGTGCATAATAACTTTGGCTGCACTGAGCTGGGTGGTCCTCCCGCTAGTCTCTCCTGGGATCATTCATGTGACTGCAGTCTTCTGGCAGCTCTTTTGGGGCTGGATGGTCACAGGTGGCCTTGTGTGTTGGGTGTTGGTGGGGCCATGTGTCTCCAGCAGTCTAGACCAGGCTTTTACGTGGTCAGGCAGCATTCCAAGAAAGCAATTTAGGTGTACAAGTGACTCTCACATCTCTACTTATATCCTATTTACTAACTTTCCATGGACCAAACAAAGCAAGTCATGTAGCCAAGCCCAGAGTCAACATGGAAGAGACTATGCCAAGACATGAGTATAGGAAGCCTCATTGATTGGGACCATTACTGTGACAATCCACACAGGCTGTGACCTAAGTAATAACAGTTATTATTTCATTTGTTTAGCACCTCATTTATGTGCCCAGTGTGGGGCTTGATGCTTCAAATATACTCCTTCATTAAATCTATATGATGATTCTTCAAGTTAGATATTATTATTCCAAAGTTTTTTAAGTTAGTTAAGTTGCCTAAGGTCATACAAAGAGGAAATGACCAGGATTTTAACACTGCACAGCCTATTTTATAAAGACACAGGTCTGGACTAGCAGCAATTTGGGAAACAAAGAGGAGATGTGGAATTTTGGGGCAGGCAATGGTTGTGCAGCAGCTCAGTCTGTGTAAAAGTTTTTTCAGCCATAAGGCCTAATAATTCAGGAATGTGTTCAGTGAGTTCTAGGGATTTTAGTTGGACCTTCCAACAAAATGGGAAGCATCGGGCTTTGGTTATAAAAAACTAAGTTTAGAATCTGGTAATGCTACTTATAGTGTGTGCTCATTTAAATTTTATGATCCTCAGTGATCTCATTTTTAAAACGGGGATACAGTCCTAAGAATTAAATGATTCCATGTATGTTAATTTCTGAGCACAACAATGATTGGTACCTGGAAGGAGCTCAATAAGTGGCGGGCATGAGTGACTTGTAGGGGAAATGATGGAGGAAAAAGGAGAGGTATTTTAGGCAAGGAGCGCAAAGCTGGAAAGGGGGAGGAGATCTGAGAGCAGGAATGACCTTGACCACTGAGCTGTGAGAGGTTCCAGTTTACAGCAGAGAAAGCAGCAATGGTTAAAACAAGATAAAGCCCAGGTTTGGAGGGCCTTGATGTCCAGGCAGAGGAGGTAAATTTGCCAAGTTGGCAAACAGGGCCATGTGGAAGGACTGCCTTGGGACCTGGGAGCCACTAAGATGTGCGCATGATTTCAAACTCAGCCATCCTTAGAGCCTGTGGGTTCCCTACAGTTTTGCTTTCTAGGAATGTGAGAGGTTCTCAATTTGACCCCCACCCAACAAATATGTCATTTATGTCCCCATTTGTCAGCAGTATTGGTGTCACTTACAGAAAATCCCTTGAATCTGACAATCCTAATCTGGAGTAGCCTTCCTCAGAGCATCATAGAGAGAGTGTTAAAATGCTGCTCAAAAATTCAAAACCAGCTACTGATCTCTGTTATAATCAACTTCAGGACTTAGGGCATGTCATTTTGTTTCACTATGAATTTTGAGGTTATAGTGTAAAAGTAGAGTTAGCTTCAATGTGCTTAGCAAATAACCACATCATAAACATTTTCTTTAAAGAATGTTATACCTTAAAAGCTTATCTAGTCTGAGGAATATAACCTGAATTCCTTTATATTTCACTGTTTATAGATGTCAAAATATTATGCAGCTAGATGAGAATAATTAAGAGCTTCTCTTCCTAGAATTTTACCAGTACTGTCCTTGCCCCTTTCTCCCGTGAGTCAGGTCCCAGCTACCCTGGCTCTCCTAACTATACAATGGGCAAGGGACCTTAGACAGGCTTTGTAACCTTTCACTGCACCAGCTTTCTTTCTGTAACACGGTGATAACAATAGTACTTCCAGTTGGGTATTGTGAGGATTGAAGAACATGATATGTGGTGTAAAGTATGAACATTACCTGGAACACAGTAAGAATTTAATATATACATTAATAGTTATTATTTTTATAACCCTTTGATTTGGTTAGGATTAGGTTCAACTGTGAGTGACAGATTACCAAAAATCGGAGTATTTTAAACAAGCTGGAAGTTTGGGTACACAGGAACACAGGCAATCCAGGGCTGGTCATGTCTGTATTAGCAAGAAGAAAGGAAATAGAAAAGGAAGGGTGTGCCGCCTTCCTTTAATGACATCTCCCAGTGAGTGCACACAGTCCTCTGACATCCCATTGGCTAGAACATAGTCACATGTCACACATAGTTGCCAGAGAGACTAGTCTACATAGGCCAATTTTTTTCTGAGTGGTCCTGTGCTTGGCTAAAATCTAGGGTTCAATTATTGAGAAAGAAGGAGACAACTAGCATGTTTAGCACGTGCTATATTCTTTTATGAAGTTGTCCTAGCTACTTGGATTCCTCAGTTTTTGTTTTTTTTTTATCTTAGAACATTTAAGAATATGCCTTGGACAAGTAATATTCCATTGTATAGATTATGTGCCACAGAAATCTTACCATTTATGACAGCATGGATGGACCTAGAGGATATTATGCTAAGTGAAATAAACCAGTCAGAGAAAGACAAATGCCATATGATTTCACTTAAATGTGGAATCTAAAGAACAATATAAACAAACAAACAAAACAGAAACAGACTCATATATACAGAGAACAGACTGATGGTTGCCAGAGGGGAGGGGATTTGAGGGGACTGGGTAAAAAGGTGAAGGGATTGAGAGGTACAGATTGGTAGTTACAAAGTAGTCATGGGGAGGTAAAGTACAGTATAGGAAATATAGTCAATAATTTTGTAATAACTATGTATAGTGCCAGATGGGTACTGAGAATATCAGGGAGATCACTCTGTAAAGTATATAATTGTCTAACTACTATGTTGCACACCTGAAACTAATACAAAATTATATTACTTGTAAACAGTAATTGAAAAATAAAAAATGAATTAAAAAATTAAAATTAAAAAAAAGAATGCACCTTGGACATCCTGAATCTGACTTTCTTATCGCCAGCACCATTCCATCAACTGCCCTTTTCCAAGTCACCGTCCTCTGTCCTAGGATCACTGTGGCAGCCACCAATGAGACTTCTGCCCCGGAGTAAGCTTTTGAAACTATAGGTCAAATCATGCCTCTCTTCTCTTCAATACCTTCCAATGGTTTCCCATGTTACTCAGAAGAAACTCTCAAATCTTGCCATGCCCTGTGGGATCTATATGACTTACCTCTATTTCACTCCTCCTCACAGTACTCCAGCCACACCAGCCTTCTTGCTACTCTTCCTGTACTCCTAAAATAAGTTGTCTGTCTTTACTTTCTTTAGCTCTTTGGACTTAAAATAGGAGAACAAGCTCAGAGAGGCTGAGTGAATTGCCCAAGGTCATGGAGCTTAGAGGTAGTGGAGCCAGCGTTCCAGACCAGGTCAGCCTAACGGCAAGTTCCATATCGTTCTACTCAACGCCAGTTGCACAAATGCTGAGTGAATGCAGGATTGCTCCACGATGGATCCCATAGAACCAGTCAGTTCTGACCTTTCTACCAATTCTACCAGTTCTCAGTATTTCTAAGAGATCCACAAGTCCTTTTGCAGGAGAATACAATGTCTTATAGGTTCTGTCTCTTCCCGAACCCATTAGGAGCCTCTACCCTAACCCTTGTAGCATAGAAAATAAGCCTCAGCAGGCCCTCGGTCAGCACAGGCTAACTGGACCAGCCACCTCCCTTTCACGGACCAAATGGAATGACTCTCTCTGGGAGCAGAGGTTGGCCCTGCGCAGAACAGTGGACTCTTCTGTTGCCCCTCGGGCCGCATCATCTCCGTCTGGCCGGGTAAAATCAGACACCGCTCTCACCCCACTCACTGAGGGGCCTCTTTCGCCGAGCACTGCAGTTGACTTAGAGGAATGAAAAGGAACACCCTTGCTCTGAAGGACCTCTTCATTTGGAGCAGTTATTTAACCTGAGAAGGGGGGCAGTTTGTTTAGGCTTCAGAGAATCTGAGATTCTTTTGAAATTATGTGTGAAATCTCATCTGTATACGTACATGCATTTACTTTTCCAATGAGAAGATACAGAGTCTTTATCAAGTTCTCCAAGGGGTCTGATGCTCCAAACACAGTGAGAACGGGTAATAAAAACTTCCCTAGATGCCTATCGTTTCTCTAGCACAGAATATACACACACTGTGTTACATTGCTCCTTGTAATCCTCCAAACAACCTCATGAGTTAGGATGTTACCATGGTAATTTCACAGATGCAAAAACTCAGATCAGAGATTTAATTCCTTTTTAATATCACACATAGATTTGGAGCATGAGAATCATTTTTTTAAACCCGAGTCTGTTATACTCTTAAGAATCTTTTTAAATTTTTATATTGACATATATTTTACCAAAGCAGCATATAGACACATGATTTTAAAAAATCAAATTTTTAAAAAGTTTTTTTCTGCTTCCTGCATCGTCTCTTGCCTTTGTGTATTTTTTTTCTTTCCTGTTTATTTGTGTTCATTTCTCTGTTTTGTGTAGAAAGCTGCTTAAATCTGAGCACCCTTGGTTATATTGTCCTGTTCAACGTGTGCTGCTAGAGGTTAATTACGAGCTCTGAGTGCACGAGGAAGGCTCCTCGCCTAGTGGAGGGCCCCTGGGGGTGGGGGAGTGGGAGCCAGCTGGTGTTCTCACTGCAGCGACTCACGCGGGTTTCTAGAGTCCCTTCTGTGGCTACTGCAAGTTTCTCCAGAAAGAACCTGCCAGCTCCCTGCTTAGGGATGTGAGCCCTGCTGTTGCGAGGATGCTCGTGGAGCTCTGGGTAGGTAGGAGAATTCTGGGGTGAGCAGAACCCCTATTTCTGATTCCTTGTTTCCTTCCTTTTCTTCAGCCACACGTCAACGTCTGGGCCTCTCTGGGGTCCTGTAGGATAAACCGGTTCACTCCTCTCTGGCATCCTTTCATGCAGGCTGCTGTGTTCTAGGTTAAAGATATTACTACTTCATTCAATTTCTATCTCCCCAGAATTCATAGAAATACCTCATTGATTTCCCCTCTTCCATTTCTTTTGACCCCTGAAGCTACACCTTTTCTATTCCTTCCCTGTCTCTTCTGATGCAATTTGAGAAAATGATCGTGGTCCTGCCACAATTGTCAAAGGAAGTTTCTAGGCCTGGTCCTTCTATTATCCTTGCGCTGCCACTCGGTATCTACCACAGTCTGTCCAAACTCTGAGAGGGATCCAAGAAAAACCTTCAAGGGATTCTGCCCTCAAGTATCTCGTAATCTAGCCCTGATGAAACCATGCCCTTAGATTCTGCAACCTCCAATACAGGCACAGGCTCAGGCTCACATACAAGAGCGAGTTCACAGGCGAAGGGTAGAAAAGGAGACCCGAAGTGGAGGCCAGTGAATCTAGGAGTAGGGGATGCTAAGAGCAAAATCCTGAAGGCAGGGAACTGCAGGGGTAGAGAAGCAGTGGTCCTCCAGCCTGGTGTGGGGAAAGGCATGTGTGGGAGGAAGTACAGTATTAATATACAAATCCCGCAAGGCGCCAGGTGGAGGCGGGACTTGAATGTGTGATTAGAGGTTGGGGTATTTTGTCCTAAGTTGATGGTTTGCCACTGCCATCCTACAAGCTGACGGTGTAAAGAGCGTTTATGAGAACTGAGGTGGAGCTCCTGGAAGGGAAGGATTGGAGAGCAGAGAGACAGATGGAAACGTCCTGGCAGAGGGAAGGGAATGAAGCTCTGGGATGCAAAGTAAAGGAGGCGGTTTGACGGAAGTGAGGGGTTGGGCAAGAGAGAGATTCTGGGGAAAAGACTAGAAGTGCCAAATGGCAACAGCCAGGGGTCGAAGAGGAGAGTCCAGCTGGGCCTGGCCGCCTGGTGGGAGTAGTTTGTGTCAGTTAAGAGATGAGAGGCCGGAAAGTCACTGAAGGTCCCTGAGGCCTGGCCCAGCCAAGGCAAGTCCACTTACATGGTGACATCCAGATGCTAATAACAAATCTTCGTTTTTCCTGCTCAGATTTCCTCCCCTTGCAGTTATCAAAGCAGACATGCATGTAAAGTTTCGGAGTAAGAAAAACAAGACAATGTTGTTGATTTTGTAGTCTGGGCAAAATGTGAATATTGAATTGTATTCCGACAAGAGAGTCTTCATGATCTATTTGCATTTTCACATTCCAGATTTTTTTTTTTTTTTTTGGTCATTTTAAAAAATGAAGACTCTCCAGCCCTAATCTGCTCTGCAAATCTTATGGACTAAATCGAAAGCCTCGCAAGCCTATTGCCAAGCATGGCAGAATTGTGTACTTTCTTAACCTGTAGGAAAATTCTGAATTGTGTTTAAGAGCAAAGAACGAATGACATCTTCTTGATGCATCTTAGTAATTATTTCTTTCATTTTTCATAACTCTGACTTCTCTTTAAAAATATCAGCCTGCACCCAGCCTCTCCACATTGCCTTTCATTCTGACACTGTCCACCAGCCGTCTCTGCAATGCTGCCCCTAGTAGAGCCCCCTGCTCTGCCGACCAGGGACAGGTGGTGCCTTCAAGGAGATTCCATAAGGGCCGACTGCTGTTCTGGCTTCAGGTCTCCTGCTGGCATAGGGGGCCCTGTTTTTATTTTCTGAGCGCTCCTAGGGCAGAATGTAAAGACGGGAAGCAAAGGAGAATTCTCTCAACGCCGGTTCTGTGGGCCTGGTTGGCACTTTCTTCAGACCTGGGGCTCTCACAGGGCATCTCCTGCCTGGGTTCTGCCTCTGAATCCTGACTGTGGTTGAACCTCTGCCCCCATCAAGCCTCGTTCTGTATTTCATCAACCTCCCATTGCCCGCGGAGCTGCTGCAGCTCGAGTGCCAGTCTTGCAACCTCCCTAAGCTCTTCCCATTTGCATTTAACATACCTTTTCTGTCCTTTCTGTTACATTTCCCCACCCCCCCGCTCCCCCTTTTTGTCCAGGCCCTTCACAAAAATATTTAAGCTTGTTGAAAAAAGCAGGTTTTTTCAAGCATTTGCAGTCAAATGAATAAGCTAATAAATCATAACTGGGCTTAGAGAGAGGATTGTTCCCTGTTCACGGCGTACATTAGAGCTCAGGTTAGCAGTGTTGGAAATGCTTGTGGACGGACTGTCTGTCTTACCAGACCTTCTGGGGGAGCAGCCTTGCTCACCCGCGTGCGGCCAGGGAATTGCAGTGCACCAGAGACAGTGCCTTTTGCATAACAATTTAGTCTACCTGTTTGCTGGTGAATAGTCATGTGCTGGGGGTGGCAGTTTCAGTGTTTACAAATTTGTGGAAGTAGGGTCCGCGTAGAACAGAGCTGGGTAAATGTGGTATTTGCTTCTTTGTTTTAAATGGCCAGGATCTCCGAACCTGAGTTTCAGCTTTGTCCTTTGCTTTTGTATACACTGAAATAAAGCCTGGAGGTGATGGATACTGAACTATTGATAAGAGAGGAACCCTGATGACTTCTGTTTTGTGTTGAGTGTGTGATTTAAAATCAGTCGGCTCAATTATGATGTGAATCTTGTTTTTGTCTTAATAGTATAGCTAGGTAGTTTGCTGTCTATCTTTCTATCTACCATCTGTCTAACTCCTATCTACAAAATTCTCTATCTAATTCATAATCCATAAATAGATTAGGTAGAACATTAGAGCTAGACCAATTTACTGATGTTAATGATTTATATATATATATATAATGATTATATATGATACTATATGTAATGAGTATATATGTGTGTGCATCATATACACAAACATACACACATATAAAATTAGTTTTATGGATGATTAATAAACTAAATTTGGAGTGCTTTAATTATATTAAAGCTTTCTAAAGAAAATGAAAAGAAAATTGCTATCTATTAAGCTTTGTAGGAGAGAATTTGGCCATACATCACATCTCACGTATCATTTAATTCACATAACAACTCCATGATGCAGATATGAGAAAACAAAATCACAGAGAGCGAGGGCGATGGCCCAGAATTGCTGAGCTGGGCCCAGAGTGTTTTTTGTTTCATAGAGAGGTCAAGCAGGTTCATTCAACAAGGCCCCGCCTATTGATTGGCTTGGCTGTGGGAGACATTGTAACCCTGGGCTTGATTAATAAATAAAGTATTGATCAATTCATTCATGCCACACATATATATTGAGCACCTACAATGTGCTTGGTGTTCTAGGTACTGGGAAAATACCAGAGAAGAAATAGATTGAGTTCCCTGCCCTTAGGAACTTCTGTTCTAGAGAAGAACCATGGATCAAGCAATGATGTCCACCATGGGGATGGGACAGAAGAGTAGCCGTCCCAGTTACATGTGATGAATTGTGGTCCCTCCAACTCATTATATGAATAGAATTAGAGCTAAGTCATATGTCACCCTCATCTCCTTTGGGAAGGAGGCTTTGCCCTGGTCTTGTTTTGGATAGCATGTGCTCACCCAGAAACCCCCATGGATCACAGACTGGATGTGGTAAATGGGTGTTCAAGGTGCCATGCTTGCCTCGGGGATTCAAAGTCTCAGGAAAGGCCAGGGTCTTTGATCGTTCCTCACACTTTGGATCATTAACCTGGAAAACCCTAACTTCTATCTCACAGTTATCATTTTCACTATTATTTGTTCTTTCTAGTTTATCTCTTCACTCAATGAGTGGTCTATAGATCTTTGAATCTATGAGCCATGTCTAGGGTTCATATCTTAGAAAAATAATTGGAGCTGCTTACTCCAAGTTCTTAACAAATCTCATTATATCATGAAGCAAGTCTCTTCCCTCTGCTTGGAGTATTCTTCCCACATCATCTGCCTAGTGAACTACTCATCCTTCAAGGGTCTCTCTACAGCCCCTCCTCCAGGAAGCCCACCTTCTCTGAACTTCTTAGACATAGTTGGTATCTCAGCTCCCACTGCATTGCCAACGTTTCTTTGTTATCCCACAGTGCCTACCACATGCCAAGTATCATATAGGTGCCATTAGCCTTTATTACTCCATAGCATAATGCTTGCTTTCTTTTGTTTCTCCCTCAAGTGGCTCTAAGAATGAGAGCCCCACTGTCTTATTTCCTTTCATATCTCCAGCACCCAGGCACATACTGGGACATGGTTGGCACTTAACCACTATCAGTTAAGGGAGTCCCCGTTCAGTTTTAAAAGCATGGGTGAACACCATACTGTGAGTAAATGCTTCAGAAATTAGATAGATTAAAGATGCCAAAGCTTTGGCCTGTAAGGGAGTAGGAGAGTCAAAAAGGGGAGTTAATGTTAAAAACATGGACTTTAGGTTCAGACAAAGTTGAGTTCACAGAGGTTTAAGTTCAAAATTTACATTGCCTCTCGGACAGAGGCACTTAATATTCCTCAAGTGTAAGAAAATGATGATGCTAATCTACCACGTAAGGTTGTTATGCAGATTAAAGAAGACAACATTATGTGGACTAAGACAGTTCTTACCTGAAATCAATACAAAATAATAATGAAAGTAAAATGTAATTGGAAAATAAAAAAAGAAAAAGAAAAAAAATTTAAAAAGGATAGTTCTTAGCACATGGACTTATCTCAACAGCCCATGAAATTACTTGACCAAGGCCAGAGGGCAGAGTGTGGCATCATCAATATTCTAATTCAGTCTTTTATTTTAATTTATCTTTTGTTGAAACTATTACAGACGTTCCCTTTTATTTCCCCCCATTGATCCCCTAACTCAGTCTTTTATGTCCGAAAGCTGGAGGTGATTAACGTGCACCATTCTGCTCTGGGAGAAAGCACACCTGCTCATAAGCGTGCGCACGTGCACACACACACGTTCTGTCCCCTGCTAACTCTCACTAATCTTTCACTTGTGTCTAAAAACTAGAAGACAAGAGTCCGTCCTCCTTCAAGGGGTGTCCTAAAGAGGCGAATGGGAGTGTCATGCTTCTTACAGGTTGAGTAGTGGGGACTGTCACCCTGAAGTTTGCCCACCCTGTGGAGCCCGAGTCCAGCCTTGCTTCCCCACGCCAGGCGCAGTAACCAGGGTTGTGATGCGGTATTTAAAAATAGATGTAAACAGTTAACACTTCTTTGTAGAGGAATCAGATCCTCGCTTACAGCCTTTATCAAGCAGCTGGTTCCTGTAAGCATCTTCCCGATGTGTGTGCAAACATTCCTTTTAAGCGATCAGCGGGCATAATTAGGTAACATTGTACGCGAGACGCACAATCCCGTTTCTCTCCATCTTGTCTGGAAGGAGCAGCCAACGTCAGGGATGCTGATACGATGAGGTGTTAGATGTGGGAGATTTTTCCAGCCGTCTCAATACCTTGCTAATCAGCAGAGCTAGTTATTTATTTATTTGTTTTTCTTTTTTAGTTTAAAGGTACGACTTGGCAGAACCTCAGCCAGAGAGCTAATTATGAAGCCTGGTTCTGTCATCGCTGGCACAGAGAGCCGCTGGGCTGGATCTAGGCTCTGTGTTCTCTTTCTATCTGGATGTTTTAGTATTTGATGCCTTTTATTTGGATGTACTTAAAATACTCATCGTATCATAGACTTAAGTCAGTTTCAGGGAAACTGAATTTAAGTCCTGGCTGGGAAAGGGACTGGGGGCTGTGATTTCATTTGTGATTTTCAAATGAGTCAGAAGTTGAGCAAGGAAACCAACCCCAGCAGTAGCTTCCTGAAGAAAGTGGTTGTGGAGTGAGGGGAGCCACATCCTAAGATGGGTTGTGCCCTTGGGCAGGTCACTTGACCTCTCTTGACCTCACTCTCTGATCTGTAAACACGCTGGCTTGGAAATAGCCAGTCCCCAGATGTACTGAGTGCCTTACGCATCAGACTCTGCTGATTCTCACCCACAGAGCTCAGCTGCCCAGAAAGACAGATGGACTGTGCATAGACCAAGTGTGCAAGGATCCTGATGGAGAGGGTGAGGGCTGTGGTGGGTTAGCAGGACTGCGTAAAACTTACCACATGAAGTCTAGCGCTGGACTGTCCAGTGTCACAGCCATCGCTGACATTTCTAGCTGCGTGATCTTGAAGAAACACCAGCATCTATTTATTGGGCTGTTGTGAAGTACGTGAAATATTGCCTGGCATGTAGTATGTGCTCAGTAAATACTAGTTGCTACTGTGGGAATACAGAACAGAGAGAAATAAAATTGTGTAGATGGCATGGGAAAACCAGACCTCTGAAGGGAAATATTAAACTGAATGCTGGAAAAAAAAGTGGAAAATCATAAGATATCTCCCACATAACATGCTCCCGAGCCTAGCTGACATGCTTCCTTCTCTCTATAAAACATATTGATGCTCAAAGCTCATGCCAGTGGACACTCTACCTCTGCTGTGACCCATGTTCTATTAGCCTACCAACTATCGAGCCTTCTTATACCAGGTTAAAGAACTCTCCTGTAAAAATAAGTGTTAATATTCATGGGGCAGGTCTTAGGCACAGATAGCAGCTCAGCTTGCATGCACATTAATACATAGATGGTCTCATTTAACTGCTTTCTTTTTTTAACAAATAAATCCTCTTTTATGCCCATTTTACAAATGATCCCCAAAGTGGAAGCTGGAGAGCTGAGACTTGAGCCCAGGTCTCTTTGGGCCAAAGCCACCTCATCCGAAAGCTCTTCAGTGGTTTCTCAGGTGGAAAAAAAAAAAAGTCAACAGAGCATTCCAGGGAGAGAGAAGTGCATGTGAAGCCTCCAGACAGTGGGACTTGCTCTAGGCTTCCTTCCTTCCAGCCCTCGTGTTGTGTTATTTAATAACAGAGGCCATGAGCTTCACTGTGGAAAACAAGGCTCAGAGAACTTGGGCAGTTTGCCTGGTGATTTTTACTCCTAAATTCCTTATTATGGCTTTGTTTTTGTTTTTTAGCATTAGGAAGCTTTTTATTTCTTAGGTACCAAGTAAAATGTTTTCAAATATCCATGTGGTTTGAAAGGCTGTGGTCTGTTTTCAGCCTTTTTGAAAATCAAAAACAAGAACAGCATCCCTGCCCAACTGGCATGGCTTAGAGGCTGAGCATTGACCTAGGATCCAGGAGATGACGGTTTGATTCCCCGTCAGGGCACATGCCCGGGTTGCTGGCTCCGTTCCCAGGGGAGGGTGTGCAGGAGGCAGCCGATCAATGACTCTCATCATTTATGTTTCTATCTCTCTCTTCTCCTCCCTTCCTCTCTGAAACCAATGAAGATATATTAAAAAAAGAAAGAAAAAAGAACAGCACTCCCAATATGGAAACAGTGCAGGGAACCCCAGGATTGCCAAGTCAGTGCCTCCTCAAGTCATACTTCTGACCGTTCCCAATCCCTGCTGCCTGGAAAGGAGGGGGTGGTGACAGAGGAGAGGGGGAAGGTGCCAAACAAGTGAAATAATTTGGAGAAAATCGACTCCAGCTTTGCACATGAACAAAAGTTGTTTTTTTCTTTTGCAGCTGTGAAGTATTTGGTGATTTAGTCAACCCATTTTTAAATTATCAAATAATGATTAAGAAGTAAAAAAAAAAACCCCAAAAACCCCTATAAATATTTAGAACATGACAGGAACACTACTGCTAATGGAAACTTGGCATTTAGAGAAATCAGGCTCAAGGGAAAGAAAAATATTTCCATACAGTCACATATGACCCGCTGGATCCTTGTCCTAAAGTGACTTTAAAATAAGACACATAAATTGTCAGCCTATTTTGAGTATGTGCTGTGCAGAAAAAATTTACTATGTTTTTCCTCAACCCTCTCTCTCTTCTTCAAAATATGAAATGAATGGGGGTTGGGGTTAGGAGGGTTGAGAACAGACTCTTTAAATGCAGCCCATTCGCATGGGAAGGAAGCTGGGTACGTGAGAGGCGTTATTCCGCGCCTTCCCCAGCTCCTGGAGAGCAAGCCAGGCCAATTTCCTCCAGAGAACCTCTATCCCAGCAAGTTCACTGCCAGGAAAACTCTGCCCTCAGGTTTGCAAGGGGCTGACTCCTTCCTGCCATTCAGATCGCAGCTCAAATGTCACTTCCTTTGAGGTTGCCTTGACCTGCCTGTCTGAAGTCATCACTGATTATCGCGAGCTGGCTTTTCCCCCTTTTCATAACGCTTACCACAATCTGCAGTGGTCTGGTTCCTTTATTTGTGCCCTTGTTCCTTGTAATCCCCCTCTGCTGAGCTGTAAACTTCAGGGGACCTTGTCTGGTCCCCACTGCCAAGAGCATTGCCTGTCACAAAGTAGGCACCCAATAAATATTTATGAATAAGTGAATAAAAAAAAGTGCTTTTAAAAATAGTAAAGTGGTCTGTAAATATATTATTATGTGAAATTGAAAATTAGAAAAAAAATTAGTCATTTCTAATTAAGAAAAAAAAATCCTCACCCGAGGATATGTTTTTACTGACTTTTTTTTAGAGAGAGAAGAAGAGGGAGAGAGAGAGAGAAACATCAATGTGAGAGAGAAACATTGATAGGTTGCCTCCATAGCCCCCCAACCAGGGATTGAACCCGCAACCTGGGTATGTGCCCTTATGGAGAATTGAACCTGCAGCCTGGTAGTGTACTGACCGAGCCACTGGGCTGGGGCTCTAATTTTTTGAGCAAATAATATGCATTTTCCCCAACGTGCATTTTAACTTTACTTCTTATGTACTGTTTACATAAGTGCCAATTTCTGGAAGTCTAGAAAATCAATGCTTTCCAAAATAAAGTGCCTTTGTATTTAGAATAAAATATATGTTTTGCTGTTGGCAGAATATACAGGGAAGAGTCTGCATTGTTTTCTATTTAAGAGTAGAAAAATTACTAGGTCCCAAATCCTGGCCAACAGAATCCCGCGGGTCAGAGAAACAAGGTCACCCACAATTCACCTTGACCCTTTATACTTCCGAATGTGTACTTGTCAACATTTGTAGAACTGATGAATCATGGAATTCCAGTATAAAAGGAAATGTATTCACTACATTCAGGCCCCAAATCCAACACTTGTATCCCTAAATCACTTCTTTAATTTTTAAGACTGTATCCTCTGAATTAATTTAGCATCGATATGATATTGCTCACACTTGTGTTTTAAAATATTCTCTTGAGGTTTAATTGCTAGACATCATTACATTTCATGAAAAGTGAATTGTGCATGTTATATTCCAAATTGGAAGGATGGTCCTAACGCTTTTGAGACAGTAAAATTCCATTAAAAAAAAAAAATACTGCTTGACATGCATACAGAATATAGAAGCTGGTGCTTGGGAATGTTTGCTGTGCAGAGATTTTTGTTCTGAGGGTGAAAGGTTGAGTGCTGGGAAGAGATTTTTTTAAATGAAAATTTGACCTATAGCAGAGAATGTTGTTGTTTTGAGTTTGAATAATAATATATGAGCTGATAAATATGTCAAGAATATTTATTATAGCAAATAATCATCTTATTCAGGGTCTTGTTCAAAGCAAGTTAGATATAGCCTCTGTTTTATACAAAGTTATGGTTGAAATTATGACCATTCCCACAATCATATCTTCTTGGTCTGGAAGAAATCATAAAGGTTAACCTAAAACTTTCCTATGTACAGTAAGAAATACATTTTTTTGTATGATCCAGCACACACACACACACACACACACACACACACACGCATGCACGCAAATAGGCAAGCACAACCAAAACTAAAGATTCACAGTACGCCCCGCCCTGTATAAGATGTATTCTACCCTTCATTTTATACCACTTTATTTAAATAAGGTTGTTTTTGCCTTTATACACTGATTTAAAGACACATTATTTGGAAAACACTAATTTGGTCCAAACCATTCACTTTACAAATGAGAAGATAGAAGTTCAGAGAGGAGGCCCTACATCCCCCAGTTCATATCAAATTCAAGAAATCCTGTTGCTACATGGTGTGTTAGGCAACTTACTTTCTTCTCTTTCATTCCAATCACTGAGCCTATAAAATCATAAATAGAAGCTACATTTTCTTTAAAAAGGAAAAAACCACACAACGTATTTCTCAGGTTCAAGTCCAGGTCCTCAGTGGGCAAGTTCCCTAACCTCTTTGAGCCTTGGTGAACTCATTTTTTATACAGGGACTTAAACCCTCACCGTAAGGAGCCTCAGCATAGCTCTGCTAGGTGGTTATTGTAACATAGACGAAAAAGCCTGATAGAATTCATGGTTTCCTTTTTTTTTTACCTTACTCCCCCAAATCATGTTAATTAAAAAAACAAAACAAAAAATAAGGAACAAAATACATAATACTGTATTTTGGCTCAACTGCCTAAAAGTCAGCTTTCTCTGAAATACGTGGCATGGTTGACTAACGTGGCCACAGGTTGGTGGGCAGTCCTATGGAGAGGCGGGCTGTTTTCCCTGTTCTGCTCAGGCTGGCCTGCGGCCGCAGGACCCAGAACCTATGCAGAAGCCATGTGTTGCCGGTCGTCAGTGGACTGACACTTTTCACCTTGGCTCCTCCGAGTGCTGAGCTGTCCTGTGGGAAGTGTGACACGCATGCTAAGGGACCACGTGGACAGGCCCGGGACCACATGGAGAAGAAGGGGCTCATAAGAACCCAACCTTCCGGGTGTCCCCACCACGGGGACAGGCAGGTGGTAAAGTCTCAAGGACCCTCCAGGTCAGCTGAGCCTCCAGCCGAACCCATCCTCTTTGAACCCATTTGATCCTATGTTGAACAGAGAATCACCCAGCTAAGCCACTGAGCCACAAAATCATGAGATTTAATGAAATGGTTGTGGGGTGTTTTTTTTTTCTTCATTTTTTAAAATATTTTTTTTTATTGAATTTTAGAGAGAGAGGAAGAGATTGGAAGAGAGAGAAACATCCTTGTGAGAGAGAAACCTCAGTCGGCTGCCTCATGCACACACACTACTGGGGAATCAAGCCCGCAACCCAGGCCTATGCCCTGACCAGGAACGTTTCAGTGCACAGGACTATGCCCAACTGAGTCACACTGGCCAGGGCAAAATGGTGGTGGTTTTAAGCCACCAAGTTTTGAGGTAGCTTTTTATTTTTTATTTTTAAATAAACCTTTATTGATTTCAGAGAGAGGAAGGGAGAGGGGGAGAGAGAGATAGAAACATCAGTGATGACAGTCATTGATCAGCTGCCTCCTGCACGCCCCCTGCTGGGGATCGAGCCCACAACCTGAGCATGAGCCCTGACCAGGAATTGAACGGAGATCTCCTGGATCCTCGTCGATGCTCATCTGCTGAGCCATGCCAGCCAGGTAGGGTAGCTTTTTAATACAACATCAGATAATCAGAACACTTGAGCTGCTACAAATAGTTCAAATAAGCAGTTTCCTAGAGTCAGTATAGCAAAGTATCATTTCTGGGGCAAGGCAGCCTTGATTGAATCCTTAGACAAGTTACTAAATCTCTTTGTGCCTCAGTTTCCTCACCTGTAAAATGGGGATAATAATTGTACCCTCTTCATGTGGTTTCTTTGAGGATAAAAATATATTTAATACTAGTATATATAAAGTTATTAGAACAGGCCCTTGCACACAGGAAGTGCTATGCAAATATGTGTTATTATTTTAGAGCAAGGAAAATTAATTTTGAATGTTGATTTAAATTACAACTTAGGGGATCAGGCTTTACTGCTTTTGGATTGTGAATAGGCCTTTGTTCTGGGTCTTCAGGTCTCTGGGAATCTGACTTGCAAAAAATTTAAATTGTCCATAGAAAGGAATATCCCCATGGGCCCTAAAAGAGATAAAGAATCGTAAGCAAGGAGCAGAGAGACCTGACATTTGCTGGAGTGGCACTTAGTAACAGGTACACTGTTCTTAACGTTGTTATTAGTGATGTGGGCACGAGGTTCAGCAGCACATTAATCATGTTTGTGACATGAATCATGTAGAAGACAAGAGAAAACAGGGATCACATCTCTATACCAGGAGACAGTAGGAAGGAAGATGAAACAGGAAGGTGAAATGCAGTCAGGTTCAAGATCTGGAGTTGGATCTGTCGCTATACCAACCCTTTCCAAAAAAAAAAGATCTGAAGCGTTTCAGTTTAACAAGTATTTACCGCAGAAGGTTTGAATCATGCCAGGAGAGGCACTGAGCTCAAAAATGAGAACTCCCAGGCAAACAAGGCCTGTCCCTCCCTATCAGGACCTCACAGTCCTATAGGCGATGCAGACAGAAACCAATAAAAATAACACAGGAGGATGGGTGCAAGAGTGAAGGAATGTACAGGGTGCAGATGTCGTACAGATGGGGGCGTGAATGCTTCTACCTGGGCTGATGTGTACAACAATGGACACGTAAACAAAAGATGTGGAAACTAGGGACATAAATAGGAAATTGAGACTATATGTATAAAGCGCAAGAAAATAGAAGCCCGCTCTCAGATTTGGCGGTTCCCTTCTTTTTGTGAAGGGCAAAAAGAGAAAACAGGACAAGTTACAAGCTGTCATCAGAGAGAATGAAAATTAAAAATCGAGACATAATTAAAGTAAAGTGATCCATGGGGGGAGAAAAAAAAATTTTTGAAGTTGGGAAAAATACATTGAGTAAAGGAAAACAAATGTCATTGGCATCACATATGGAACATTTGCATTACCTTTGGAAGTAATAGGATAAGCCAAATACATTAGAACTCTGTTTTTGTTCATTTATCCATTCAGGGAAGCCGATAACAAAAAATTAAAAACACACACATAGTCACGGCTCTTCCAAAGCTTGCTGTCAGATAGGTGGGGGGAACCTTTAATCAGACATCTGTGCCAGTATACAGTCATAACTTTGTCACCTTACAAAGAAAAAGCAAAATGAACTGTGAAAGGGAAACAAGGATCTAGTATTTAGGGGCTGCCTTAAGTTCTCTAGAAAGACGGTGCTTGACTCGAGGCATGAAGAATGGACCACATTGGTCGGAAGAGAAGGGGTGTGGGGAGGGCGGTTTAGCCAGAAACTACAGCCTGCACAAAGCCCTGTGGTAGGAGGATCTTACAAGACAGGCTTTGGGGGAAAACAGGATTTGCTGGAAGGGGTCCTGGATTCCAATAAATGCCATATAACCTTAGATAGAAATGCTTCGGATTTATTTTATTTAACGCCAACAAAAATTCAGAGGTACTTAAGACCCCAGTAGAATATTTGGGATAGTGTAAAGCTCTTTGGATCTAAGAGAAACAATTAAAGGAGGCTCTTTGATGTTTCCTCACCCCCTCCACGGTGTCCCTAGTGTCAGGGAGAGTTTAGAGGCGACTATGGAATCTGAAGCATCTGGCCTAGCCGGGGTACCGAGCAATAGGGCACCGGTACAGCCTTCAGCCGGGAAACCTGGTTCTAAACACAGCAGGGATTTATTTTCACTGTCATCCCAGTGATAAATCTGATGGATGCGATGAGAAACACAATACCTTGCTCTGGACTCGCAATTAAAAATGTTCATTAAAGTTCGTGTTCTTCTGCTCCCTGATAATGTTTAGGCTTGATGGGAACAAATGCTAAGTAGTACATCTGAATGATCTGAATATATAGAATTGTATTTCCCCAAATGCTCTTTGTCGTAAATCAGTCACTGCTTCTTAGAAGGAAAATAAATTTGCTTTCGAATGGAGCACCAAAGTTTTTTTCTTCCCATTATTAGATTCTACATGCTCCAATGGGTTGCAAATCCCGGGGAGGCCCAGGTGAAGCCCCGCCTTCAGCAGGAAGCTTCCCAGCTCTCTCGAGTTGGCTTTGAGTGGCCTGTTTTCTGATGCCCATCATTCGGTGCATGTGTGTGTGTGTGTGTGTGTGTGTGTGTGTATAATTTGCACCCCCCAATTTAACCCTCACAAGTGCTTGCTTTTTTTTCATCCTGAATACATTTTAAACCCTAATTCCTAGCTTGGCAGGTGGCACTTGGTAAATCCTCAATGTGTCTGCTGATGGAATGGGCAGGAAACAAAGGGATAGGAGTGTTGCATCACTTGGGCTCTTGAGTTGCAGGAAACAAAATGTGACTCTAGTTCACTTAAGAAGAGAATTTATGGGAGGGTTGCAGGGGTTGCTCAGGGGCTGAGAATCGGGCTTGGGAGAGGTGGGGACCCGCGGACGCCAGCAGCACCCTGTTGGGTGGGTGCTTGCTGAACGCAGCTGAGAGGTGTACTTCTCTCTTGAGAGCTGAGCTTCCAGAGGAAGCGTGGAGGTGGCTTCCTCTGACCTGCATCATGCGTTCCAATAGTCACAGTGATGTCCCCTCACGTTCGCTGTGTTCATGATGTGCTGGGAGCTCACCGAAGCCTCTTTCCGAGTCCTAACTCATTTCCTCCTCACAATAACCCTGTGTGTTAAGCACTATGACTATTCTTGTCTTACAAATTAATAAACTGAGGCACACTGAAGACTCAGAAGCATCCGTCATCAACATCTCATTTTATACTCTGCATCCCGTTGGCGAAGTTTGAATGTTAATTTTGTTTCTTACCATCTTGCAAGGGTATGAAGAAGATTAATGAGGAGATGTTGGCATAATATTTAGTGTTCCCTGGAAGAAAGCGTCTGGTGAATGCAATTATTGTTGTGCATTTTCCTAATAATGAAATATGAAATATCACAGTATTTTATGCTCTCCTCTTTAATTAATCTTTCTAATCCTTGCCCACCATCAACTTATTTTCAAAGCCAAAGATTTCAGAGTAGTTACTCTTTCTTGCATTTTTTTCCTCCTAATTTTATAAATATATATTTATTGATTCCAGTCTTAAGTATTTATCATTTTAATTGGTTTTCCCTGGAAGGTGAGAGCCCTGGGGGTGCAAGAGATTAAACCCTGGGTCAAAGAACAGCGGTAGTTCTCCTGGTGGGCAGGTGATCAAATTTGGATTTGGGGGAACAGAACAGGCAATCTTCTGTTAAAAGTGAAACTGCAGCCACAGTGTTAACGCCCATGCTCCTGAGACCGTAATGAGGAGCCCTTCCTGTGCGAAGAGAAAAAGGAAAGGAGAGCGGGAGAGAAAGTGATCTGCAGAGAATTTCCCCTTGATATCTTGTCACTCACCCAAATGGCTGGTGATAATTGGACACTGGAGACATTTGTGAGATCAGACAAGATATCACTTCCTTAAGAAGCTGCGTCTCCGACCACGGAGTGTCAGTCATTGTCTGCAGACACAGGGGCTCCGCGCCGTGGCTAATGCAACGCGCTAAACCGCAATCACCAGGAAATGCGTGAGAAATTATAAAAGATGGGACAGAAGACTCTATCCAGGTGATAAAGTGTAAGATTATTTGTGCTAATCCCAAGTTTCCCCATTAGTAAAAGCAAGATGAAGGCATGATGGGGCAGGATTGGGAGCCTAGGGAAAAAAGTGATGAAAAGAGTTGGTAAGCCTGTGAATGAGCTTGGATAATTTTGTCCACTAGAATAATATAATATCCTTTGTGTTGGTCTTCCAAGTTTTAAAAAACACCTTCAGAGATGGAGTGTGGTTACCTGTGCACACACTGGTTTCACTCTTTTCACCTGTATGTACTCACTGCATTTTCCTGGCGCTCCTCCCCAGTGGAGAGCTAAATGTTTCGCAGCAGATCTAGGCCTGAGTTGGTGTGTTTATATTATAACGTAAAGGAAATGCTTGTTCTGTTATTAAAGGCATATGTTTAAGATGGAGCAAGTGTACATTTTGGGATGGGTAAATTGTATTGAAAATATGATACAATTCCACAGTATGGATAGTTTGGGTGATCATTATAGAAAGTATGGTACGATAGATGCCGTTTTTATAACGGATTCATTTCAAGTTTAATGAGTGTACAATAGAAGCTTGTAATATAGTATTAAAATGTTTAGTCAGTAGCAATACTTGAATACTTGATTAAAATAATATAGAATGATTTAAAGGCTGTTTTGTTCAGTGGTAAGGATTCTAATTAGACTATTAAAAAGCATTAATTGAGCAACTATGGTAAACAAGGGGTTCTTGATTTGGATGGATCAACTTTGGGACATAGCAGTGGCTCCATACCGGACTCCTAATTACTGCTCAACAAGTGTTGCAAGAAAAGAAGTGAGCTCAGAAATCTTGAATGATATTGAAGATTTTTTAGAACAGATACTATGCACAAAGCACATCCATGGATCTCAGTCCACTTCATCTTTAGAACACACCCGAGCTGTAGCTGATTATTCTTATATTAAGGATGGGTAGACTGACAGATTAAGACACTTATCTGAGGTCAGACATCTGGGAGGTAGTGGCTTGGAATTTGAACCCAGGGTTGATTGCACCTGTTATGGGGGTTCATGGACTCCCTAGACCATCTGTGACCCCTGAAAACCTTTTCCAATTGTGATTGTAAGTCTTCTGAGGGAGATTATGAATAGCTTTATTATCTTCTCAGTGAAATTCATAATGAGATCCTGTATCTTCCTCCCAAATTTAAAAAGTTCATATACAATTAAAAAGCCAAGATTTAGCCGTAACACAATAAATACGTTCAATATACACAGATAAATAAAGTTCAACAAAGATACTGTGTGATTAATTACCTGGGAATGGTATAGGGTTTGAAGGGGTAGAAAACCCTGTGTGTGGTGTGATTTTGGAGGGTTTTTCTTAGGAACAGGCATTTGAGAGGTGCCTTGAGGGATATCACTGTTCTTGGGTCATGGACCTGGGTCCTAGCCTTGTGCACTGCGACCAGACTCCCCCTCCCTCCCCTCTTCCTTTTTAAAGTGACACTTGACAGCGAGGAAGAATTAATTACCACAGGTTTCTCTCTCCCTGGAGCCGATTACCTGCAAGGCTGCTGCTCCGTGAACATTAGGCTGAGCACAGCAAGGCAAACGCCCCTTGGAAACGTTCCATTCCGAACGGTGTCCAGCTGCTCATTTAGTTCATGAACTGTTTGTCAATACTGACAATTAGTGGGCTAAAGATTGCATTGACCACATGACAAGAATCAATACGTGCAGTACTTGTTAGCTATTTACCTCCGAGTGTATTAAAGCCCATAGATTTCTTATAAATCCTTCAAAGCTGTCATGCTATGATCCTCTCAACAACACGCATCGACACATCAATAAATCCTTTTGACAAGGCTGATCTGGGAAAATCAATACCAGTTTATCAGCGATTCCCATGCAGGCCTCTTTTTTTGATGGGCCAGCAGAGGTATAAGGTCATTTCCCAAAGCAAGAGAACCACCTTGGTTTAGGTGCAAGGCTTGTAGCCACTGTGCCTGGAGGCACCGACCTTGGTTAAAGTCCTTTGCTCAAAGAATCTTCGTAAATCCCTTCCGAGGGAGAGAGACACTCACTGATAGTCCTGGCGACGCAGCCACCTTCAAAATGAAGTGAGGAGTTAGACTCTCTGCGTAGTCATTTCTGCCTGTGCCTGCCGGACCTTCAACTCCTCTCTACCCCAAAGGGAGCGTGAGGCCTTCGCAGCAGTTCCTCCCCTTATTCAACAGCTTTTAGCAAACGCACGTAATACCTGTTTGTTGAACAGGTTTGCTTCACATTTTTTATTATACGAGCTGAATTAAACCTTCATGCTAAGCAGAAGTATCCACAATTTAAGTTCATACACAACATCAGTATAGCTGCTGTAACAAACCGACCTCAAAATGTCAATATCTGCCATGTCATATGTGGTTCAGTGTGGCTGTTTCTGGACAGTGAGTGACTGTCCTCCATATGATGATTCAGGGACCCGAGCTCCTTCCAGCTGTGGCTCTGACATCCTCTAGTGTCTGAGTGATCTTAGTTCAGCCTGAGGAAGTAGAAAAAGAGAAGAGAGGAAGAGAAACACACCCATTTCTTAAAGCCCTGATCTGGAAATGACACTTATCTCTTAGGCTTAGAGTCTAAGAACTTAAAACAGGGCCACGAGATGCAAAAAGAGATTTGTCCCTGTTGTCCCAGGTAGGCCAGCTCCTAGTGACAATCCCCCTCTGCTCAAGGGGAGCCCAAATTTGCTTCAGAGTTAATTATATGTAATAAGATGTGAAAAATACACTGTTGTGATACTCCACAAAGTTTGCTAGCAAATGGGGGAGACAGTCCACCTGCCCTAAGCTAGCAGAATTTATGCAAGTTTTTGTTTTATTGCTAATCTCACTGGTAAGACCCTCTACATAATGATCACCTTTATTTCTATGGGCTTCCATGGGCCTCTGCTTTTGGCAGAAAAGTTGCTCCATCAAAACTCTCTTAAGTCTCTCCTTTGTAAGTTCTGTTATCAGCAGCAATGAAGCAGTTTCAGGGGATGCTGAGAAGTAAGGCGTTTATAATCAGCTCACATTTCCCCTTTTTAAAAGAACATACAACCTCAAAAGAGGTGACTGCACTAAACTTTCAGGCTTCCAGGTTCCACTGGTCATTAATAAAACCCGCCTGCAGTTCTACGTGTCTCAGGGCTTTCCTTGCTAGCCGCCTTCTCTCTGCCTCTTATAAAAATCTTTGCTGAACAGCCATGTCTGTGTCTTGCCGAAACTAATAAAATTATATCTATCGCTCTCTTGGGGAGCTCTACCCAGAGTCGCATTTGAGATCCAAAGACAAAGGGAAGTTTCTGCTGGCGTTTTGCTGTAATTAAAGATCCCAGAGTTTTCCAGAGGGGCACATCTAAAGAAAGAGGTATCTGCTAACTTTAGGATTGTTGAGGGTTTTTGTTTGTTTTCTTTTTACCTCTTCTGCCTCCCTCCTACCCCCTCCCTCTCTCCCTCCCTCCTTTCCTCCTCCTGCTGAAGCTTTTCCTTCGTTTGTTTCTTTAATGATTATACAAACTGCATCGATTGTTTATAGGCGTCTGTTCTGTGCACTAACACTCTTTTTTTTAAGCATAAAAGCTGGGATTGGGAGAAGATAAAATGCTTTGAAGAAAACCTACCATCACCTTTTGTAGGTAAACTTAAATATTTCAATTCAGGAGGAAAGCTCCCCCCTGGCGGGACACACGCTTCCTAAGCAGTCTTCAGTCCTTTGCCATGTTGTGAAGTCTGCGTCAATTTCTCATGTGCGGGGCTGGTGACTTGGAAGGACACAGGTGAACCGAGCCTGGATGTGGGGAGAGGACACGGGTCTCTGTCTCAGTTTTCAGCCATCGCGGTTTCTACAAACACAGCCTCTGAAGAGGACACCGGTGCGGGGAGGTCTGTTTCCCTCCAGCTCACTTGGCCCTGAGAAGGCGAGTGAAAGGTCTGGGGGGCTTTCTGCACTGTAGCAAATGGAATAGCTCATCAGCTGTAAGAAGCCAATAATCTTTTGTGATTCGCCACTAGCTCCTATTCCCCAGGGAAATTTATTCCAGGCAAGGCTAGAATAGTAAGGAAGGAAGAAGAAAGGTGGCGTCTGAAAGGAGGGAGGAAAGAGTGAGAGCCGGGTGCTCCGCGTCCTGGCCGAGGCACAGTCCTGTGTCCCACACGTTCATGTTCGCTCTTCCTTGGATGTGGGCTGTTCTCAGGACCCGGCAGTATTCCCGGCTAGAAGGATGCTGCGGTTATTATCCAGGGCTGATTAAGGCCACATGGCTGTTGAAATAGTCTACTTGTGAATATACTACTAGTAATAAGATAGTACCTGTTCACATTTTTTAAAGGCACGATCACATTCCGTTTTAACTTTGTGTACTTCACGCAAGATGGGAATTTACAACCCATTCTACAGATGGGATGGTGAAATGACACACATTTTAGGCTTATATTTCAGAGGTGATAACTTAAAGCGGGGACACAGCCACATGTAAGAGGGGCTTATTAATGTAGTCCCAGGGTGGGGCTGATTCAGGCCAAAACGCAGTTTTCTTAATTCCCAATCCATTGCTCTTTCTACCAAGGAGATTTGAAATAGAATAATGCTGATAAGAGCTAATACATCCGTAGCATTTTGCTAAGTGTACTTGTCATATATGAACTCATTTAATCTTCAAAGCAATGCTAAGAGACAGGTCCTGTTATTAGCACTGTTATGTACATGAGAAAGTAGGGACAAGGGGAGGGTAAGCAGCTTACTCTTAGGGACTTAACTGGTAAGGGGAGGAGCTGGGAACACTTCCTCTCAACACCAAACGGCTATAATTTCCAAAACTTGTGCAAGATTCTTAAAGGTGCCCCATGGCCTTGAGGATCCAGAGTTCAGATTCAAGACTTATCAATCTTCTCTCCTGAGTCCTAACGAAGTCTGCAGAATGAGTTCTCAGATATGTGGAAATAAAATCACCCCTAAAGCAGTTCCTCAGTCACAGTCCCCTCCTTTAAAGGCAGAGGAGCTTCCCAGATGGCCAGTGTCCAGCCGCTCCCACTCTGAACTCAGCCCAGCCCAGTGGGCACTCATTCGTACATTCACCGGCCACATATTGCGTGGGCCAGGCACTAGGCTGTGGGAGACACAAAGATGAAGATGCCCTGGTCTTTGTCTTCAAGGGGACCTCGGCCTCAAGGGGAGAGAGGGGGATGTGGAATCAGGTAATTATTGTCTGCAGTACGTGCTCCAGCAGAGGTAGGAACCATGTCCTCTTTGAGCCAGAGATGGGAGGGACTAATTTGGGCTAAAACTACATGGGTCGCCTGGCCGGGCGTGGCTCAGAGGTTGAGCATCGGCCTGGGATCCAGGCGATTGGGGTTCGATTCCCTGTCAGAGCACATGCCCGGTTGCGGGCTTGATCAATGACTCTCTCATCATTGATGTTTCTATCTCTCTCTCTCCCTCTCCTTTCCTCTCTCTGAAATCAATAAAGATATATTAAAAACAAAAAACAAAAACACACACAACAAAACTATATGGGTCAAGGCAAGTAGGGTATTCACTGGCTACTCAGGAACTGAAATCAGAGTGGGTCCAAGTCATGACTAGGTCAATGTGTAGCTGGGAGGTGGTAGGAAAGTTGCTTTTCCTCTCTGAGACTCATTTTCTCACCCTGGCAAATGTGGGTGATAATCCCCCCCCCCCCCAAGTAGGGTTACAGGAGGTTTACTCTATAAAACCGATCCCATAGCCAGGGTTTGAGAAGAGGGATATCAAGAATAACCATCTTGGAAGCTTCACGGAGGTTGTGATTTCACAATGGCACCGCGATTGACGCAGGTCGTCGCAGGGAAGGGAGTGTGTGAGCAGGAGGACAGTTTCCACCGAGGAATCAGCATAAGCAAAGCCTCAGAATAATGTCTCCCCCGGCACAGTCCTGAGAACACTGCGTGGCACTCGGCTCCGCCTGCCTTGTCTCTCCGCAGGCTCTTCCTGCTCTAGTCGCTTCTATGTAGTCAGAGGAGCCATCGTTCGTTGCCGTAATTGTTCTCACAGCGTTTTCCCTCCTGAGGCCTAGGAAGTGGTTCCCAACTGCCTCTCAAATCCACTTGAATCAAACTGATCACAGACTTCAACCCTCCCTTGCACCCAACAGCTTCACCCCATCCCTCACCGCACCCTGATTTCCTCTCCACTCCAGTCAAGCCAGCTGCCTGTGACTCTGTGCCTTAGTTTCCACCCTTCCCTCCCCCAGAGAGGGTGAACCCCCTGCATAAGCATTGGACAGGATTGTAAAGAAGTGTGAGTGTGTGTGTGAGTGTGAGTGTGTGTGTTGTGATTTTAAAGTGATAAAATATGGTGAAGCCTGGTGGGTAGAATTTATCTGGTGACTTTGAGCCAGATAAACACTGATACAGAGTGAGTTTTGTTGGCCTACCCTGCATTTGAAATATGTGAATACAGGAGTATAAACTGTTTGTCTCTCCCCCCGCCCCCCCAAGTTCATATGTTGAAGGTTTGGAGAGATGGGGCCTTTGGGAGGTAATTAAGACTAGAAGAGGTCATGAGGGTGCGCCCTCATGCCAGGATTAGTGTTCTTATAGGAGAAATACCAGAGAGGTCCCCACCTTTCCACCTGTGAGGACACAGGAAGAAAGCAGTCATCTGCAGCCGGGCAGAGAGCTCTCCCAGAGCCAGGCCATGCTGGCACCCTGATCTGGGACTTCCAGCTTTCAGAACTATGAGAAAATGAATTTCTGTCAATCTACCCAATCTATAGTATTTTGTTAGGGTGGCCCGACCTGATTAAGAATCCAGCTTTATAGCTCCTAAGCAAAGAGAAAAAAAGAATAAAGAAAATGAAGTAAACCACAAACAAAATAAAATAAACAAAGAAAGCTCACCAATACGTGGCTTCCCTCCCACATGGCAACAACTGCCTGGAGCTGAGGAGAGGCCGCCTTTCTTCCACTGGAACCTGCAGTTGGCCACAGTCCTCAGTAGTTCCTAATGCCTCCCTCAGCTATGCTTGGCAGGCTGTGCCTGTACGTTGCCTGCAAGACAAGTGAGAATCACCCTTTTGTTGGGAACATACTTCATTGAAGACGAACCACTGCTTGTATTGTATAAATGAAACAATAGAGTAGTATATGTGAATTTATGATCAGTCTCAATAAATCTACATCAACAGTGTGCTAAGAACTGTGCAAAATTCATTGTTCCCTCTATCTCATTTAATACATGAGCAAACCTAAAAGAAGTCTTATTATTTCCACTTTACAGATGAAAAAAATCAAGATGCAGGGAGGCTGGGCAACAATAAGAATAAGTGTAGGGTTGCAACCTAGGTTTTCTTACTCCAGCCCAATTCTTATGCCTTTGGTTCCATTTCTCGTGATTATGTGGTTGTAAATTGTTGATTCTGTGTGAAGGTGAGATATATGCATTTTCTTTTTCCTTAATTGTTAACGGGTTGGTGGGTTCACACATCTAATAACATGGATGCTGCTTTGATTTAATTTTAAAATAAGAACAAACTTTGTCCCAAGGTCAAACCCTCCTTTATAATTTGAACTCTGACCCATTTTTCTTAAATGATTTACACTTGCTCTCCTCTCCCACACAAATACTCTTACAAAGTGTTTCTAAACGTTGCAGCTTTCATGGGAAGTCAGCATCCTCCTAAAACAGTAATATTTCCCAATAAATGGATGAATTCAGTCATTTGAATCAATGACTTGATGTAAGCTTAGGGACTTTTAAACTGAAAAGGGGATAGGAGACCAGTAAACAATGGGAGGGACCAATAGAATGGGGTCGGGGATTTCTAAATCAAAACAAAGTCACATTTTCCCAATGCACAGGTAACTCCTGCTACCCCTGATACACGAGGTCGACAGGATCGTCCCGAGAGTGCATCATAGCTGCCTCGAACAGCCTCCCCAGTAGGGGGCATGCAGAGGGCAGCCAATTGATGTTTCTCTCTCATTGATGTTTCTTCTCTCTCTCTCTCTCTCTTTCTTTCTCTCTCTCTCTAAAAATCAATAAAAACATATTTTAAAAGAAACAAAACACAAAAACCAAAATTGAGGCCTGAAATCAGTGCCCCTGGTGGTCAGGAGCTAACACTGGCACTCAGAGCCTCTTCCATAAATCCTGGAATTGGTACCCCACCCGCCCCCACCATGCCCACTTTGGTTCCATTGGTGGCTGCTCAGGGGCAGGCCCTTCATCAAAGCTGCCCTTCATTTCCTAGCTATGTGGCCTGGGACAAGTTCCTTACATTCCTTATTTTTTGTGAGGAAATCAAATACTTCAGAGTATTGTCAGGAGATAGATAAGATGGCAGAAATAAAAACCCTAGCCCCTAATTTCAAACAAATCCATCCTAATTGTGCTGCGTTTGGGCCCTGACGTCTGATTTGTTTGAATTCTATTGCTGTCACCGTGTTGTTATAAGACCTCGGGGAGGTTTCACAGCACCTTCAAGAGCCATTTTCTTCATTTCTCAAACGAGCAAGGAAACAGTTACCTCCTGGTGAGGAGTAGATAAGAGATTCACAGGAAGTGTTCAGCACAGTGCTTGGCGCAGAGGTGCGCCAATGGTGTATTTTTCTGCTCCTGTTCTTTTCATACCTGAGTGTGTCTCTTCAGACAGATCTAATTTGTTTCCTGAAAGGTGGACATCGGAGTCACAGTGGGATGCAGCTGTCCAGTAAGATGAGCCACGGGGCCTGCACCCAGCTCTGTCCTTGTCATCCACCCAGCAACCCTGGGCCACCCACACAGGTGCACCGCCCTGAGCTCTCCCTCAGGAAGGGTCACACCCCATCCTGACTGCAGCCTGGCCTTTGCCTCTTTCTCTGAAATTTCTTTTGCCAGAAGGCTTTGTGCATTTATATGGAGGGCAAGAAACAATAGCTGTTGAGGACAAAGGGACCTTAGGCTTTCAGTAGTGGCTGCTGTCCCTCTGCGGCAAGCTGGGCCTGGTCAGAAGAGAAGTGTAGGTGGGACGGAGCCTGCAGCTCTTGGTCTCCGCTCACTTTATGCACAGGGAGGAATCGGCTTGGACTGCAGCGGGGATGCGCGGGGTGGTGGGAGAGTGGGTGGTAGGTAAGCACCAGTCTCGATGCGAGCTGAGAGCACAGTAAACACCATCCAGCTAATTCACCTGTGTGTGCAGTAAAGGAACCTGCTTCTGCAGATGGAAACCACAGCCTCGGAGCCAGCGCACTTTGGAGGGAGGGCTGGAAACCAGCTGCCTTGGGGGAATGAGAGGAGTTACAGGATCCTGGAATTCTCTGGGAGCTTTTAATTGGTAATTGAAGGTAGTGATGGGGCAATGCATTAGAAAGGATTTGGGAGCCTGCCTCTTTCCTGGAAGCACCTTTTCTAAATGGATTGGCTTTGTTTTCCAGATTGTGGGTAGATGGGGTTCAAAATATATTCTTTTTCTTTTCTTTTCAAATAGGGAACTTATGGTTTTTTTTTTCAGAAAGATGATAAAACGTGAGATTTTAGGAGGACCTGTCCAATTCTATAATTCAATTTCATATGAAGAGTGATGACAATTACTGTGCCGTGCTCTTGGATAATATAATTAGATCCATGTAGGTGGATGGAAAGAAGTCTCTGGGTGAGAGTGAATCAGGACCTGGGGGAGGGAGGTGGCCTAGGACTTGTCCCCAAAAGGGTTTTCTAAGAAAATACAGCTAGTATGAGTCTGCTCGCCTTCCTTCCTGTATTTTTTTATCCCCTTAGCTTCCCTTCCTATGTATGTAAGTGATCTGATTATGCTCTCAGTTCCATTTATTCATTTGGCAGTTTTGGGGGGCCTCACTGTGAGCCAACACCCGCTCCCTTGAGTTCCAAATGCACAAGTAAACAAACGAAAGCCAGTTTTGGTCGCTGCCCTCGCAAAGTGCAGCCTAATGCAGGCTACAGACAATTAAGCAGTAATTGCAACACAATGAGAGAAGTACTATGGTTTGTGAAGCCCAAGGGGCTCGCAGGAGCCATAGGATGGGCATCCATCTGAACCAGCCTGAGGGCTGGAGGCGGAGGGGGTGGAACACGTTCCTGGAATGCGCAAAGTCCTGGGTGGACAGGATCCTTGTCCCCAAGATGAGTTTTGATTTGTCCTCAGGGTCATGCATGCACAGTCTGGGAGGGTTTCCCACAGGGAGGGGCACGATCAGATTGATGTGTTGGAAGTGTGTCCCCTTCTGGTCCTCTCTATCCTGTCCATTTCGTGTCATGGCTGACTATATGACTTAGGCACAGTCTCCACTGTCCAGAGAAGAATGACAAACTGCCAAAGGATAATGGTTTATAAGATGGGAAATAATGAACCTTATAATATGCATTAGAGGAATGCTGACATAAGTTTATAAATAGAGGCAGAAGCTGGCCTTTCCGTAGAGCAATAACCTCATACAACTAATACAAAAGTCATACATTACTACCATTTCTACAGTGTGCAGGCTGTAGAAGAGCTCAGAACAATATAAAGTGAGATAGCCCATGTGGACAGGAAACTCCTGAATCTTTTTTGCCCATTTAAAAATTTTTTACAATT
Source organism: Miniopterus schreibersii (assembly GCF_964146895.1). Classification (NCBI taxonomy): domain Eukaryota; kingdom Metazoa; phylum Chordata; class Mammalia; order Chiroptera; family Miniopteridae; genus Miniopterus; species Miniopterus schreibersii. Next base: position 7,888,434 of record NC_138101.1, on the reverse strand, counting down.
TTTCCTGACAGTAGACAATTTTTCCCAATGTGTGTCTTGGGTTCTGGAGGCCTGCATTTATTTCTGAAGGCTGCTCCCAGAGCTGTCCAGTCACTTTCCCATTTGGCACCTCAGTCTGTTCCTTTTAATTTGTTCACAAACTGGGCATCGGTGTGTGATACCATTTAAAGAAAGCAATCTGCTGAAAAACATCTATCAGATTTCACAAACAAGACCACACGAGGCCCATGTAAATCTGAATTCAGATAGACATCAAGTACTTTTTTGTATGTCTCAAATATTGAATGGGACCTACTCATACTATAAAAGTAGTCTTAGTTTGCATGAAATTCAAATTCAACTGAGCAACCTGTGTTGTATCTGACAATCTTGCCTGTCTCCTGAGTGCCAGGCAAGTGGTGTAGACTCTTGTATTCAGAATCCAGAAGAGAAGACTCCAAAACCCGGAGGCACCATTTCCTAAGGTTTTGCTTTTGTTTTGATCGGTGTTTGCTTAGTCCTAAATCCTCGGGGAGATGTGAGGGTTGAGAACAAACTCCGTACAGAAGTGGGACGTAGGCTGCAGGTTGGCAGGAACCTGCATTCTGGAAGGAAAGGAGAGAGGGGAGGAGGAAAGGGAGGGGAGCAGCCAGGGGAGGGCATTTCCCGATCTCTCCCTCCCACTCAATGTTATAGACCATGAACTGGATGCATATTTGCTCGTCATGGGAGAGGAAACTGGGCATGGGAGTTGTGTCACAGGGGTGGCTCGTCACTGACTTTAGAGAGGAGTTCCATCCTCAGCACACAGGTTGCCCTAGGGCCTTAGGGTACCATATGTTTGCTGGAGGCCAGCAGGTGCTTCCGGCCCCATGTTGAGTGTTTGGGGACTCACAGGACACTGTGCATTGGGTGGACCCATTTCCAGCTCTTCCAGACTTTCATAGCATTAAATCATTCATATTGTATAGTTTTGTATTGAACTTTTTTCCCCCCTAATTGTGCAGCTGGCTGGCAAATATAAACCCCAGTTTTCCGATGAGTAAGTGTGGTAGAATCTCTATTGCTGGATTGACAGTGACTGCACATTACAGAGTCCAGCTTCCCAGGCCAGAGGCAGGGGAAGGAGCGTGTGCGGGGAGGCTCCAATGTTCTAGAAGGGCCTGGACATTCAGGGCCACATTCTGTCCTTACAGAGAATGGTAGGCAGAGAAATGCTAGGCACTGGCCCTTTGGAGATGTTGGGAGAGGAGATTGGGTATTTATGGCTTTAGCAGAGGCCAAGAAAGTGTTTGGAAAATTGCAGAAGAGACTGAGGTTAGTAGGTGCGTCCTCATATTTTTGGTTTCTCTCTCGTATTTCTTAGAAGGCCCTCCCTCTCCCTGAATCTCGGTTGTCAAGGTCCTATTGCCTCTTTCCAGGATCCCAAGTCTTGTGTTTTGGCCTTGAGCTTTCCCCTGGATGGGCCTGATGCTATGGTTCTCTAGCTGTGAGACCTGGGGCAAGTTCCTTAACTCTCACTTCTCTCTATAAAATGGTAGCTGGTTACTACCTTACATGAAAATATTTGCTCTGCAGAGAAACTACATGTGGAAAGCCCTCAAGAAGTCACAATGAAGGTATTATCTTGAGCAACTATGTACTGACCACACGCCATCTGTATAGTCACACTGAATTCTCACAATAATCCTGCAAAAGAGGTAGCATTATTAATCCCATTTTACAGCTAAGGAAACCAAGGCATGCTTAAATTAACTTGCTTAAGATTGTATAGCTTTTTAGTGCTGATACTATTATATGAACAGGTTGCCTAGCTCATGGGACTACATTATTAACCACAATGCTCAGAGCCTCCCTGAAAAATGTTAATTATTATTATTATTATTATTATTATTATTATTTTTCCTAGCTATTCTACATAACACTAGTGTCCAAGAGGATGTAACAGCTATTCAATTCCTTAGTCATATTAATTTGGGAAGATTCATAGCATATCTCAGCATATTAGAGTATTCGAGAAGTCAGAGAATAATATTTATTATTCTTAAATATTATAATATTTTTAAACAGACTCAAGCATTTTTAGAATACTTTTAGATGTACATAAAAGTTGCAACGATAGTCCAGAAAATTCTCATGTACCCTGTGACATGGAACTTGTTAAGATCTTATGTTAGTGTGATGCATTTGTCACAACTAATGATCCAATATCAATGAATTATTATGAGCTGAAGTTCATACTTTGTTCATATTTCCTCAGCTTTTATGTAACGTTCCCAGGTTTCCATCCAAGATCCCACAGTCAGTGGAGTCATCCTGTCTCCTTAGGCTTCTCCTGGCTGGGACCGTTTCTTAGACTTCTCTTGTTTTTAATGACCTTGACAGTGTTGAAGAGGACTGGTCAGGTATTTGGCAGAATGCCCCTCAATTTGGGTATGTTTGTTGTTTTTCTCATAGTAGACAAGCACTATTGTTTTGGGGGAGAAAGACCACAGGTGAGGAGTGCCATTCTCATCACATCACATCAGTGGTATATATATTGTCAACGTGGTTTATTAGTGATGATATTAGCTTGATCACCTGGCTGAAGTAATATTTGTCAGGTTTCCCCATCATAAAAATACTATTTTTTCCTCTTTCAGTACTATATTCTTTGGGAAAAAGTCACTAGGCACAACCCAGGCTTAAGGGAGGTTAGACGCCACCTTTTGCAAGGATTTATCTACATAAATTATTTGTAATTCTGCATGGGAGAGTTGTCTCTTCTCCCCCACTTATTTATTCAACCATTTATTTATATCGGTATGGATTCACGGATATTTCTTGTATACTTTGGGTTATAACCCAATACTATGTTAATTTTCTCTTTTTCATAATTATTCATTTTATTGAGTAATGTTCTATTTTAATTGCTTCAATAAAATTGAAGATAGGTTGGATCATTAACAGTATTGAAAGGAACTGTAAGTTTAATGTATAAAATATACTGACTGCAGTGTCCTAAGATATTGCTTTACTTGTTTCAATTACAGTTTACAGCCAATATTATTTTGTATTAGTTCAGGTGTAAGGTATAGTTGTTAGAAAATCATACACTTTAAAAGTATGCCCCCGATATTTCCAGTATCCACCTGGCACCATGCATAGTTATTACAAAACTATGCTTTTTTATTCAAATTGTTCCACCATTGACCATTGGAAGCTCTTTCAGATGGCTCTTGTGTCCCATGGCCCCATTAGTGTGTGTGTGTGTGTGTGTGTGTGTGTGTGTGTGTGTGTGAGAGAGCACTTCCTTACTTTCTGACACCACAAGATACTCAGACTCCTCTTATACATCCGCAGCCCCAGCTTTAAAATTAGCCATTTTTGCAAGAATCCCTGGTTCCTTTTATTGGAGAATCTAGGTGATGGGTGTGCTCATTGCTACCAGGGTGTTACTGCTTTTAGATCCTCTCAGCAGAGAGTTTGGAAATACGTGTATGTATAGTAACCCTTTACTGTTTTTAATCAAATGTTTCCCAAACTTCTTTGAATATGGGCCTCCCTGCAAATGCCTAAAATATTGCTTAACATTTCTCAGAACATTAGTATTCCATGGAATCCATTTACCACATGGTACTATTGCAATAGCATTTGTGTATCTAGATTTCAACAAGTATTAATAACAATAGTCATAATGATAATAGTTCCCACTTACTGACTACCTCTTCTGTACTAAGTACAGTACTGATCTGAGGTTAGGGTGGTAGGATAGATTTCTAGGTTCCTATTCTCAAGGGATTCAGAGTCCAGTGGAAAATAAAGGAACAATTAGACATCGGCATCATAGTGATACATTAGAGAGAAAGCCAGTGTGTTCGGGGGACCCAAATAGGGCCCCCATTGCCCGAATAACTACCCCAGCTTTCCACCCTCCCCTTCCTTCCCTCCATCAGCCAAGCTGAGCCAAAGTGAGCATCTAAAATGCAGCTAGGGTGGTGTCTCTCTGCTTTTAACATCCCTTCAAGGGCTTCCCATTGGCCTCAAGATAGAGCCAGACAAGGATAGGACTAGAGTGAGATGAGCAAGGTGCCCAGGGGGCAGATATTAAGGAGGCATTTGCTCTCAGGTGCTGTCTTGTGCTTGCATGGCCCTGAGAGCGAGCGCCTCCTTAAATCTTGCCCCAGCTTCTCTTGGTGACTTACATGCCTTTTATGATAGAGTCTCTGCTACTTGTGGTCTCTTTAACTGCGCCCTCACCACAGCCTCTCTCTCTGTAGCCACACCCAACATCTTCTCTTCCCCAGGCTCTCTCTCACTTCTGCATCTTCATGGAAAGGTCTGTGCTTCTGGAACAATCTTTCTTCTCTCCATCTAACCAATCCCTACTCATTCTGCTTGTTTTGAGTAAAGGTTTTATGTTCCAAGATTTCCTGTCCTCATCTCCTGCTCTCCAACAGGATCCTGTTCTCAAGCGAGTCTTTTCACAGCGCCCTCCACTTGCCTAGAGAGGCTCTTAGTCCACTGATGGTCAGTACTTGGTTGACTGTCTTCTTCGTCTGGGTTTCATCTCTTTGAGGGAAGGACCGTAGCAACCTGGCTCACTCTTAATTCCCAGTGCTTGACACTTGGTCCTCATGCTCAATACTGTGCTGTTGAGAAAGTGAATGCGTGAATGAATGTGTGAGTGGATGAACTCAGACTGGGCTTCAGGGAAGGCTTCTAGGAGCAGGCGATGATTGAGTCCAATTAAATCAAGAGAAGAAAATACGAGGCTTCAGTAAGGCTGAGGACTTTTAATAACAGGTTGAATCATATGAAATTGTCATTTCTCTTAAGTAAAAAATGGTTGACCCTTAGATTTATAAGAGTCACCCTGATTATACCTAACATTATTGGACACTTAGTATGTGTATAAGCTCTTTACATGCATTCAGTAATTATTGATGTTATCAACCTAAATAGGTAGATACAGCAAATTTACATTTGACCAATGCAGCAACTGAGGCACAGAGAAGTTAAATAACAGACCCAATGACACACAGCCCAGCAGCAAAGCCAGGGCTCCAGCCCAGGATATCTGCTTCAGAACTCTAAAACCCTAGCCAACATCTTGAAAGCAAGGAGGGTGGGGCACACAGAGGGGCATTAAGGAGGTTGTCAGAGTAGGAGGTGTGCATTTTTCATAGAAATCTGTTGGGCAAACTGAAGGTAAAGTGATGGCTTTGGAGGAGCTTCAGGTGAGATTATCACACCTCTTTCCTTAGAGTACCCCCTGGCCCCTATCTTGTGCCAACCAAGGTGCCCTCGGGACATATAGATGATAGCCTGCCATTTCATAGAGTTTAAAGCCAAACAATTCCAGCAATTCTCCAAGGTGACAGCCCTCCACTGCCTAACCCACGAGAGGCCATACATTTGGGCTGTTTGCTCTGGGCTTTAAGGTCTTTTGTGGGTTCCAAAAGAGCCCTTTTCTGGCAAGAGAGGGGGCTGCTTCTCCCTTTTGCCAAGGCCCTTCTCCTGGAAGCGTGCAAATGGATTTTGAATGTGGTAATACTTACTGGGAGGCAGTGCAACTTTATGGCCGTTCGCTGTTAAATCTGAGATTTTACTGAGCAAGCTGGGAAAGGAGACTGAGGTCCTAGATAAGTGCTTTCACTGTTCTGATGGTCCTAGGTAGCTCTCAGAGACCTCAGTTAGCTTTGACATCTGTAAAATGGATATATGGCCTGTCTGCTCTACTTCATTCTGGCCCCCCTGCATCAGTTTCCAGTCCATGTGATAATTCTCACCATTCTCTGGTTCGGTTTCTCACCCCACCATGTTCAGATTCTCACCACACCATGTTCATTCTTACCACACCATGGTGATTCTCACCTCACCATGTTCAGATTCACACCACACCATGGTAATTCTCACCACATCATGTTCAGATTCACACCACACCAAGTTTAGGTTCTCACCATACCATGTTCATTCTCACCACACCATGTTCAGATTCTCACCACACTGTTCAGATTCACACAACACCGTGTTCAGGTTCTCACAACACAAACCATGTTCAGATTCTCACCATACCATGTTCAGATTGGTGCTCCACTACCTCTTGCTCCAAAAATATGTTGTATATTTTGCCCAGTGGAGTGACTTGCACTGCAAAGAGAGTTTACAACTAGGAGTCATTACAAATCCCTTTGTAATAATATGTGAATTATTTACATGAAGGATTTAGACCTATTCAGGGGTTTTTATTTCCATGAACAAAACACTCTTCTTTTTGTGTGTATGACTGCTTATGTAACAGAAATCCCTTTAACTTGAGTAAAAACACATCTTGGATAAAGACCCAGGTAATTAGAAATAAGAAGCTTGAAATGACAACCCCGGGAGCTGGTGGCTTGATGGCTTGGGCTTCAAATGCAATTCCACCTACTAAGTATAATTAAGCACAAACCCCACCTGAAGGAACACTGAGGATCTGATGTAAACCCACCAAAGCCAGACAATTCAGAGTTGAGGCTCTAAAGTCACAGGATCACCCTGCCCTTGTTTGGGGGTGCTTTGATACTGTTCTTGCCCCCGGGTAGGAGCTGCTCATAATCTAAACTGCAAGGGCCAGGAAGGGGGCACAAAAGCAACACATATGTCCATTTCAGCTGCTTTCCTTTGTAATCAGCTGAAGGAAATCTATAGATTTTATTGAGCACATTTAGAAATAAAGTTTCCTGATTTAAAAAATCAATGAGCTGTACAAAAAGAATGGCCACCTCCAACCTCTGCTTATAAAACCTAAATCCTGTTACAATGCTCTTTGGTCAAGCGGGGCTGTGTCTTTGGGATTCAACTCCTTTCCTATGGGGTGTGAGCAAGGCTTGCCATCTCAAGTGGGAAAATCAGGACTTTCATCTCCTGCACGGAGGGAACTGTTTTCCTCCCCTGCAGATATGTGAGAAAATCAGTAGTGGCTCCTTTAGAGGCAGCAGGGTGGGACAGAATGGGTGGGCCTGACAAATCCATAAAATAGGAACAATATATCCCTCCCAGGGCCTCAGGGTGGGGAGGCTTGTTTTTCTTTTTAAACATTTACCTGTCATTTATTAAGTGGCATTTAGAGTAGCAGGTTGTCCTAGGAAAACACAATAGGTTAAGATACATGGAAGGAGGAAGAAGGAAGGAGGGACCTATCATTTATGAAGGGACCATGGTGGTCCATTTTATTTCTGTTGTTTCCCATAATTCAATTGTATCTAATTTTCATAAAAACCTATCAAGTAGGCTTTCTAGAGACAAGGCAACAGCTCAGAGAAGTCAAGTAGCTTGCTTAAAGTCACACAGTAAGTGTGGGGAGAGCTGGGATTTGAACCCCCAAACCCATTCTTATTTCTTTCACAGCCAGTGGAAAACACTTTCAAACTTCATTCATTGAATGTCTCCTAACGTTCTTTCTTTCTCTCTTTCCTCCTGTTAGGGCTTCTTGCAGGAGTTTTCATAATTCTTGTCTGCAAGTCACTGAGCAAGGAGAGCTGCTTTAATTGCAGAGATGGCTGGAGTAGGTGGAAGGGGACAGGGACATGGACTCCTGGGAGGAATGCCAGGTGTTCACATTTATCTGCCCGGGTTGGCAGGGCCATGTCTGCAGGCTCAGTACTTTCCCCACAATCATGATACATTTTTTGAAATGAAATGAGAAAATTGCTTGGAAAAAGTAATTAGATAATTGGTTCTGGGGACGAGACTGACTAGATCAGCAGCAGTTTTTAACTCCATGACACTTTGCATCTGCTTTAGAATGTGAACTGGGTCTTAAAGAATTTTCCTGTGTGATGGGGTGAATATTTCTTTCCCACGTGATAGAGAGAAATAGAATTTCATGGCTAGGACTCAAGCCATATCAAATTGAAAGAATTAAAAAAGTAAGAGGTTAGATCAGTACCTGTGTCCCAGGGTTATTAGAATGATTAAATATTTATAAAGCACATAGTACAGGCCTGGCACATAGTAGGAATATAAGTATTTCTGAGTATAAGTCAATGGGTCGTCTGGTGGTTCTTACTGGTACATGAGCTCCAAGGGTAGCACGTATTCCTGTTATGTAGTCATTGCTCAATAAAAGTTTAGTGGATGAAAAACTCAGAGTGACTATAATGATCTCAAAATACGTAAAATTCTCAAATCTGTGCTCATTTTATTTCTCAGTAAGCGTGTATATGGTAAGGTGTTGGGAATATAGAATATTGTAGGATCAGGACTGACACTGTTCAACCCTTCTCCAAATTTGGAATTCATCTACAAAAGTCTCTTAAAAAAATTAATAAGTGTAAGAGAGACTTACTGCATATAAAAAATGCTTGGAACGTCAAGTTTTTAGCGTGTAAGTGTACGCCAGCCCGTGAGACTCGCTGAAATGCTCAAGTTGGCTGGCGAAATGAATGCGTAGAAGTTACTGCATTTCTGGAGAGTAAAGGCAAACACCGCCTGATAGCTGAAGGGTCCATTCGGAATCTTCAATAAAGTGAGTGCTGGTTTATGCCTATGCAGCTCCCAGCCCCCTTTGCAACAGCAAGAGAGAGAGGTGCTGCAACAAATTACTTGATTAGCTATCTTTCAAATTAAATTGGTTCTGATCTGGATGTTGTCAAAAAAATATCTAAGGCCTGGGGAAGATTACAGTGTTTATAAATCAAAAGCAGCTGCCTCTATTTGTAATGGCACTTTGTTGTTGTTTTTTAATCCTGATTTGACAATCCCCCTTTCAGATACGCCTTCACTACAACTGTGAAAACCAGGCGAGACATTAAAGCGCAAAGAGCAGGTTCTCTCTGGGAAATTCTAAAATGCCCTTAACGGTGGCTGTGGTGTGAGGTGCTGGCTTGGCTGTGCCCGGAGAGAGCCAGCCCAGCAGATGAGAGTGACAGGCACTTATGTAAATAGCTTTCTGGAGCCAGGCAGTTGGGTTTTCATAGAAAGTAGAAGCCCAGGGGCAGAAAGGATGCTAAGAACCGGCTGGTGCAAAGGTATGCACAGCTCTTATCCACAGAGAGTACCAAGCCCTGTGTTGCCTGTTTATGCCCCTGCTGAGGATACGCTATTTAACAAGAAGCTCTTTCCTAGTTGCCACGTTGCTTTGGGTTCTAGGCATTTTTCTTTTTCTGGTTCATTCTCCAAAGTAATTTTGCAAGAGTGTTAAGCTTAGCTCGAAGTTACCGGGAACTAGACAGCTCAGAGGACCAGCATTTCCTGTGCCAGCATCCAGAGAACCTACAGACTACGACTCCATTCTTACACCTGGAACTTTCTACCTGGCTATCAAGGGAAAAAAATAGTAGTTCCACAAGGAGGCTTTGTGTTATTTTGTGTGTGTGGGGGTGCAGTGTGACCGAGGAGCCACACTGACCTGAATGTGAATTTTGCCTTTGCCCCAGCATGGTTTTATGATGCTGGTGAAACCAACCAAGCTCTCCTGGACTCTGTTCGTAAAATGCGACTATAAGAGCTGACATTGAAGACATGGTTTAAGGACTCCATGTGTGTATTTAGTGGATGCTTTAATTACTGTTACTGATGGTAGAACTTTGGAAAAAGCATAAGGGACAACATTGCATTTGAGGTCACCTGCCAGGTGTCCTCGAGTGGAAAACTAAAGCTCTCTAAGCCTCAGCTTCTCCTCTGTGAAGCGGGAATAACTGTGCCCATCTCATAGGGTTTTGATGACAATTAAATGAAACGTTTGCTGTGTGCCTGGAATGTGGTAACCACTGAGTAGATGAATTAACATTTTTTGTTTTGTTTTTGTTATTGCTGCTTGAGGCTACCACGACCTATAAAAATGAAGTAATGATCTTCCCTAGATAGTCCCTTTCACTTTACTCTGTTACATGGATTTCATAGCATCTGAAAGTTTCGCGTATCTCTGCTTGTTTCTTGTGTCACCCTGCTTCTGGAGTGTTAGTTCATGAGGTCAGGGAGCATTCACTTCTCTAGTTCCCTGCAGTTTCCTCCACCTCCTACTTTGATGATTGACTCATCATGTACACTCAATAAATATTTGTGGCATGAATGAATAAATGAAAGAATCAATAGAGGATTCAGGCAGAACACCACTTTCTCTGTCCCTTTGGGGTCCCTGGACCACCAGGGAGTGGCTCTGCCTGATGCCTGATGGACTGTTCTGCTGTGTGCATCACCCTCAGAAAAGATTCTCTCCACCTCCCAGCATCTTCTCAGGCCACTTCCTTCCCCTGCCTGCTCCCCACCCCCAACCAGTGTGTGCACAGGGAATGCAAACTAATTTAACCAAAGCCAAACATAATTAGGAGAGTAAATCTGCTACTGCCTCTGTTGCTGCTGCTGGAGCAGCAGAAAAAAATCATATAGTGCATTCCAAAATGAAATCCGGTCTAGCAGCTTTGGGGACCCCCTGCTGTTAGCGTAATGGCTGTGCTTCCTGGCTGCTCCCTTCCCACTAGCTTGACCTGGAAAGAGTTAATAGTGCAGTGGCGCCCCTTGCTGCCAGAAATGTCAAGATAACATCCACCCTACACGGGATTCACTGTTAGTGTCATTTGACCCAAAGGCTGTCCCAAATCCCAAACTGTTTCTTTCCTTTATTTGTTCGTTCATTCATTCATTCATTCATTCATTCACTTACTCGCTCATTCATTCTTTTGTTCTTCTACCAATGCTTATCTAGCTTCTGCTATTTGCCAGGCACTATGGTGAGTGTTAGAATTACAGCAGAGAACAGAGGGGTCTCCACTGGGGGTGAGTGGCTTGAGGGCCTATAGTTTTGGGAAGACTATTCTAGGATCTAAGGTACTCCTTGGTTTTTCCTGGTTTCTGATTGGACACCTGGATAGACCCCACCCTGTAGGTCTCCCAGGGATAGGACAGCTCCGCATTTGAAGAATTAGCATAATAATCTCTCTTTTTTTAACTTTGATTTTGTTTATTTGGGTTTCCCCAGCTGGGGGAACCTAATGTAGATTACAAAGAGCACCCTTTCCCTCTTTCCATCACCACCTCTTCAGCCAATCCTTGGCATCCTGAAGTCTCATGTTAGTCAAATGATGGCCACTCTTACCATAGGTAAAAGGCTTTTGAGGACACTCTTGGAATTTACTTGAAGCCAGAGAGCACACATGCACCTGTGTCTTGATGCCCACACTTCAACACTGTGCAGGGAACTCTTCTCGGACAGAGGAGGGAAGCATCTCCGCAGCCTGGAGGATGGGGAATGATGAGAGACACTATCCTGGGCTTGGTGTCATTCAAACCTAAGTAGTGGGAAACAGATCTGAATTTGGGTCCTGACATCACCCTTTCTAATGATAGTATTTATGGTATAGTGAGTGCCTGCAGTGGCCCATGTATTTTGTTAAGCCCTTTATACATGGAAGTGTGTTGAATCTTTACAGCAATTCTGCAAAGCAGTAAAAGGGTTCCCACTTTTTGAGTAACAGGCCAAGGTTGAACAGTAAGAATTGGCTGCGCTATATGCCTTCCACGTGGCAGAACTGGGGTTTGGATGAAGATTTGCCCTTATTTTGCTACTATAGCTCCCTGTGCTTTGCTTGTAATAGATCTTGTCACACCCCATTCTTATTACTGTTTATTATTGTGTATTCTTTTTGTCGGCTATATGGTTTTTGAGGCAGGGCTGTGTCTTTATGGTTTCCTGCGTGTCTCCCAACCCTTAGCACAATCCTTGTCTTAGGATTACTGTTTATTATACATTTATTGAATAAAAAAGGGAACAAATGAATAAAGGCCTCTGTCCTCTATAGCAGCCTTAAAAAAAAAAAGATTTCAACTTTTTTTGCAGGAAAGATTTTCATTTCCATTTTGTTACTTACTTTATTTAAACATCAACCATGGGTCCCCTCCCTTCCAGGGCCCTCAAGACAATTCAACTTCTGGGCACCACTCTGCCAGTGGCAGGGTGCATTTGTGAATGGTTTGGGAGTAGAGTCCACAGGACTTGGTGTCCAATCTGGTGTGGGGATGGGAGGCCTCTGGTCTCTGGTGAGACCCAGGAATTTCTCGAGGACAGGACGGCTCAGCCATTTAAAGAATCTTAGTTTCTCAATCTCAGGTCAACACAGGGGTAAGTGAAAGTGCAATATAAAAATTTCCTATGTCCTGATACATGGTTCCTCTCCCTGAGCCCTTAATGTTCATTCCAACCACTTGGCCCTTAGAATCTGCTGTCATGATTTCTCTGTTTGAATGTGTGTTTATGTGGCCACCCAGCTAGGCAGACTAAAAGTTCATTTACAGTGGAATCTGTTTGTATCCCTAGGCTTCAGTTTCTAAGTACATGGGAGATTCATCATGTAGGGGAGGAGACAAATCTTTTCCCTCTACCCATCTTAGGTTTTCTGGCTGGGGCCTACAAACTAGGCTGACAAAAGACAGATTTACAAGAGAAAAACAAAGAGAAGTTTATTAACATGCTCATCACGCCTACACATGGGAGCAGTCAGTGATGAGTAACTCAAAGAGGTGGTTAGAACTTTGGCTTATATAACATTTTAACAAGAGAACAATACATTTGTAGAGCAGTGACAGGGCATAGGAAAAGAACCTTGAATTTCTAGGAGTGGCAAATTGTGGGAAGGTAAATATATAGGGAATTAATGGAAGATAAGGGCCAGTTGGCAAAGTTGTCATGTAGATTCCTCTGGTGCCATCTCTGGGATAATTAGGGCCTAGAGTTGTGTCTCGTGCTGGTGGTGGTGGGGGGAGGATCTTTTACAAAATTATGCCTGCTTTTAGGCAAATGGAGAGAGCAGAGAGCTTTTTTATCTGCTTCCTCTCAGTTGTCTTCAACTCAAAATAATCCTCATGCCACAGGGATATATTTTGGGGTGGCATATCCTGGTCCCCAACAACAGTCAGCAAATATGTGTTGGGGACCTGTAAGTGCCAGGCAGTGCAGGGCTATGGCAGTGCAGGGCTACAGCATTGAGCACAACAGATAAAAGACATCTACCTTGTTCTGCTCCCATTCTAACCTGGGGCAAGACAGACACTAAACAAAAAAGCATGTAGAAGAGCAGATGCTTAAAACTTTTGTGGTTGATACTGATGCCAATGACAGCATTCACCAACTCTGCTAATGAGTCTCCTTGGAAACTTGAGTGGTTGATAAGAGGATTAAAAACCTAGATAAGTCCTGCTAGTAGATGGGCTGACTTATGAGTTACTTAAGGCTGTGGATCATGATAGATATAGGATTCTGTCTATTATATTCTGGCTGGGAAGAAATTCAATTAAAATGTATACATTCAAACTTTCTTCCTAAGGTATTTGTTCCAGAAATCACAGCTCCCTTTTAGTGGTGGTTAATATCAGGAAATGAATATCTGATTACATTTTTCCAAGGCAAGTCCCTTAACAGCAGGTGGAATCTCATCATATCTTCTGCATAATTCATTTTGGGGAGAGTCCCTTGAGTTTTGCTTTCGAAACTTGAGGAGAAAAATGAAGCTGGTTTGGGGTCATCAGAGTTTTTAACCTTTCTGGATAAGCAAAAATACTTAGTGAGATTCCAGGAACAGACCCTGAAATGTGGACTTTTTGAGAAATGATGGAGGAGCTAGGCTATTCTCCCATCTGGTGTGGGTATGTAGGGTGAGGGGGAAGCAGCAACCTGTAAGTGTGAGCCAGCAAACGGGCCAGCAAGTGTGTTCTCCATGCTGCCCTAATTGTCCCTCAGGCATTTCTCAGGAACCACTTCCCATGCTCGACTAGAACTTATTGTCACAGGAACATTCTAGAACATTGTTTTTTCTGCTTTTGCCCGATGCAGTGGCTGCCCTGCCATTGAAGCCACACTGCATTTTGGCCAGAATGGGCAGTCTCTACTGGGCATTATAGTGATGCAACTGTTCTCACCACAAAGCCCTTAGGTGTCTCAGCAGAGCACCGGGGATTCTCCCAGGAGTTGACCTTGACCTCTTCTGTTTTGACTGGCCTGTGGTCGAACTGGGACCCAGGAAGAGTCTGAGAAAGGATGGAATTGGTAGGCACTTTCTTCGGTCCCTGCTGCTCCTGGGCATTGGAGTAATTGTGGCCTGCGGTCTTCGGGACTCGGAGCCATGTTTATCAAGCCAGCAGGCATTCTGTTTGTGTAACCTTCAGTTTAACCACTCAGAAAATTTCTTTCAAGCTTTTAAAAAATAAAATGTTGTGTTTTTTTACAGTATTGGATTGTTAAATTTACATATACATCAATATGTGTAACTTTATATGGTGCTTCTTTTGTTCACTATTATGTGAGAAGCATCTTTCCCTGCCATTAATAACTGAAAAATAACCCTTTTTCTCAATTATAAAGCAATACCCATTCCCTCAGTCCATTTGGGCTGCTAACAAAATACCATAAATTGGGTGGCTTATAAACAACAGAAATTTATTTCTCACAGTTCCAGATACTAGAAGTTCAAGATCAGGTCCAAGCTTGGTCAGGTTCTAGTGAGGGCCATCTCCCAGTTGCAGAATGCTGTCTTCTCACTATACCCCACATGGCAGAAGGAAGAAAAGGGGTAGGGAGCTCAATGACATCTCTTTTGTAGGGGCACTAATCCCACTTATGAGAGCTCCACCATCATGGCCTAATCACCTCCAAAGACCCCCTCCTCCTGATGCTATCATATTGGGCATTAGGTGTCAACATATGGATTTTGGGGAACCCCCCACACAGCCATATCTTCAGCTTTACCTGCTTTAACCTGCTTTAGGGCTGCTAAATGGATGCTTTCTGTCCCTACTTTATGGAAAATAAAACAGGCACGTGTGTGTAATAGGTTGGGAGTAGAATGTTAGAAGTCGGAAGGAATGATGGGCTACCAGTGGCCCATCATCTTTGGATCTTGGACAGCCTTGAGTGGAGTACTGAGGAGTTTGAACTTTATTTTCTGGGTAGGAATTTTGTCCAAGATGCTGACCAGGGCAGAGAAGCATCAGGTGTGGGCCTAAGGAAATGCATAGTGTTCTTGGTTCACGCAGCCTTGGGCACCTCTGCCTCTGAAATGATTGTTGAGCTCTGAGCCATTGCTCATGATGGAAGGGCAAAGGAGACACGGAGGTTGTTGACATAACCCTCAGGCATGGGACCAGCCTCTGAGACCCTGGGAAGAGGTCATGTTTCCTATCTTCTTCTAAGTACTGGCTGGTGGCCTGGGAGTCTAGAAGCTGCCATCATGCTCCTTTAGATGTCACCGTATCTGTTGCATAACCACATTTTCAAGTCCAAAAACTGAGTTTCAGGGAGTAGAACAAATTAGCAAAACAGCAATGGGTTATAAAAGCATGTCTTTGTGGGTGAGATGCCTGTCTCTCCAAGCCTCAGTGTCTTCATCTGTAAAATGGGACAATAGAGTACTTGTCTCACAATATTGTTGACTGGTTTGAATGGCACAAAGCATGTAAAGTATTTAGCATTGGTGTTTGGCACATGTAAAAAGGGTTCAGGTGATAGCAACTATTATCACTATTTTTCATCAACATCACCATCATTAATTGTGTTGTTTAGTTCTCAAGCCAAATTATTATTCCTGTAGTGGAGATAATGTAGCGTTAGTGGTGTTGATAAAAATCTAATGTCAAGGTGCTAGTAAAAGGCAGATCTTAAGTCATGAGCACTGGCCCAAAAACCCAGTCTTAAGAATATCTCCCTTCCTGCTCATAATCCTCCCAATTCAACATTTTCCATTACAAGGCCCTAGAAAGCAGGAATTTCAAACAAATAATTCGGTTTTGTACCCATTCTAATAAGAGCCATGGGCACTTTGTGACTGGGTCATGATGAAGAAGTACTGTCCTTCCTCTGGCCTCTTTGATTTGCAGTGGATTTCCCCATTTGATTTCTTTCACCCCCAGGTAGAGAAATAGGACTCTGTTTGTATGTGGCCGTGTTTCAAGTAGTATTAGGACATAGTTTGTTTAGAGGTTGCATGTCCAGCTTTGCCTCTGAGCACATTGTACCATCCCCTGTTCTTCCACCTGCTTATCAGAGTGAGTAATAAAATACTTCCACGCAGAGATTACCTGCCAGCCCGGGCCCCAGCAGCCTGGCCTCCCCGATGAGCCCCTTCTGTGCCTGTGGTCACACGCGTGTGCACACGGGCATGGCTCTCCCTCGCCTTCTGCCTGGTTCAGAGGGGATGGACATTTGGCCAGGGGAGGAAAGAAAAGTAAGATCAGCCCTGTCAGGGACATGCTGTGCTCTTTACAGATACTCGCTCATTCATCGAGGTTGGCTGTTCCATAATGTTTGGGGATTTAAGTCACTAAAGATTTTCCGGCCTCCACCCACTTGTCTGTGAGAGGCTGGGACTCCCAAGAGCCTCAGCCTCCCTCGGCCTCAGTCCCCACTGGACTTCACAGCCACAAGTCGTGGGGACTTCTGTTCCTCGTGTTGGACCCTGGGCTGGGGGCCTGGTGTGGAGCTGGGACCCCTGACTCCCCGGGAAACGTCCCCAGCCGGACAGCCTCCTGATTTTAAACGGCCCCGCGTGGGTGCTGGACCGGCGAGCCCCGCGGTGGGCCCTCCTCCCTGTCCCCACTGCTGCTGCTCCCGTTCCCCAGTCGCAGGGCTTCATCCAGGGGGCTTCAGGCATTCTGGGCGACAGCGGGGGTTCTTTGCTGTCGTCGTAATTTTGGTGCTGTTGTGGGGGTGGCGAGTCCCGAGCTTACCTGCCCGCGGTGATTCCTGCTCAGAGCCGTGCTACCTGCCGTCTACAGGGGGGCTGGCAAGTTCGGGGCCACCGGGCGCCCGCCACGGCTGTGCTCAGGGCCTCGCGAGGCACGGCTGGGGACCGAAGGAGGGAGGGGGCAAGGAGATGAAAACGTGACGGCCACCGTCTGGATTGCTGAGGGCCTCGTGGCTGCTCGGAAGGTGCCTTTTCCTCTCCATTGATGGGGATGCTAC
The DNA here is from genome assembly GCF_964146895.1 of Miniopterus schreibersii. Classification (NCBI taxonomy): domain Eukaryota; kingdom Metazoa; phylum Chordata; class Mammalia; order Chiroptera; family Miniopteridae; genus Miniopterus; species Miniopterus schreibersii. The sequence continues at coordinate 7,871,543 of NC_138101.1, read as the reverse complement.
GGGGGGATCTGAGCAGAGAGGGGACGTGATCTGTGCTTTGAGCCCCTGTGTTTAACTCTCCTCTCTTCCTTCTCATAGCAGCTGGCGTGTATTGAATGTCTATCACATGCACTATTACTCTAAGTGCTTTATGCTCACTTTCTTATTTAATCCTTGGTAATTACCAGCCCCAGCCTACAGAGGAGGAAACTGAGGCTGACACCGATTTGGTAACTGGTCAGAGGTCTCACAGCTTGTCACAGTATCATCAGGTTCGGGTGAAGCAAGGTCTTTTTGGTTCTGAAACCAGTGCTCTTCTCCTCTCCCACTTCCAGACAGCTCCTCATCTGCCTTTGGTTTTCTGTCCTGGTCCTCAGATCGAGTCCACACCTCCTGGGAGGGGAGGGCTCCCAGAACTGAGTTAGTGCTCATAGTAGGCTCGTGAACACTGAGGAGAGGGGACTCTCTGGGTGACACCTGCCATCACATCTCACCTGCTCCCTCGTGGTACAGGTGGGGAAGGTGGGATGGATGGAAACAGCCCTTGTGAAAGTGAAAAATCTCCGAGCTGGTGAACCTGAATTCTAGTTCCAGGTCTTATCCAGCTATAATCAAGAGTGTCTTTGAGTTTGTGGTTTAATGTCTATCTTCCCAGAAGCCTTCAGGAGGACCGGATCAGTGTTGATCTCATTTATTGCTATAGCCTCATTACTCGGGGCAGTGTTTGACATAGCAGAAGTCCTATTACTATCTGCTGAATGAAAAGTCGAAATATCTAGCCATTATGGAGTATTTTCTCCCTGCCCGGCACATCAAGTGATTTATCCCATTTAATTTAGTCATGACACCTATTAAAGGGTGGATAATACTATCACCATCTCCATTTCACAGATTAGGACATTGAGGCCAGTAAAGTCTTAGCAACTTGCTTACGATCAGACAGATAAATACATAGTGAAGGGGGCCTAAGTTTCAATGTCCTTGAATGTAACATTAGACTATTTGAACTGTCTAATTGACCTTCCAGTTCTAACTTAAGACCTATCAAACCCGATTCCCAAGCCAATACTTTTCCATCCCAATCTCATTGTCTCCCTGTAATTCAGAGGAGGGAAATTTTAAGACAAATGCATAGTTTTCACAAAACTCAACTTAGTTTGTTTTTCTGTTCCTTTTTTCAGGGAAGTGGGATGGAATGGACGGGTTAGCCTGGCATCCAGCCCTGGGGGGTGCTGAGCTGAAGGGGAGAGTCTCTTTGCAGAACTTGGCTCAGGTGGCCTGGGGATTTGAACTTGTGCCTCTGCTGGCAGGAGTTCTCCCCGCTGCTCAGATGAGCAATGGTTATGCAATTTGCCTCCCCTCCCTGAGCGCACCACAGGATGGCTGATCTCGAAATCGCTCTCATTTAAGAATCTGTCTTTTCTGAAGCATATGTGTCATCAGAAACCTTTCATGGCCTTATGGAAATCTAAATGCACTTTCTAAGCAGGGATGGCCCGGGTTTTTCTGCCTGTCTTCTTTCCACTCACACTGTTATCCACGCAGAAAGGAGACGGGGTGGCACTTTGAATGTCTCTTTGACTTTCTTGCCACCAACTTAGATGATAAGAGGCCACGAAACCCTGTCCTTTGAGAAAGAGTTGAAGGACATGAGGATGATTAGCATGGAGAAGAGGGAGGCCCTTGGGGCCATGGCTGAAGGCCACTTTTTAAAAAAAGAAAGAGACTAATATTTAATACACTTGGGTGGTGAATCAGCCTGAATGCTGAGTAGTCAAGGGAACTGGGTGCATAGCACAAGCTAATTTCCCGTCACCCCCTAGTTTCTGTTCAGGTGACTGAACACAATGGCCAGGAATGTCCAAGAATTTCAGGCACCAGTTGCATGCTTATTTTAGATTATATACAAGGTTCCTGCCATTTTCAACTTGCTATGATAATCCCTCTGGTAGAAATTAAATTTGAAATTATCTTGACTTCTTTTCTTCTCCAAAATGCACAATCTTTTTCCTTTTTTTTTTTAAATATATCTTTATTGATTTCAGAGAGAGGAAAGGAGAGGGAGAGAGAGAGATAGAAACATCAATGAAGAGAGAGTCATTGATCGAGCCCACAACCTGGGCATGTGCCCTGACCGGGAATCGAACCCCGATCGCCTGGATCCCAGGTCGACGCTCAACCGCTGAGCCACGCCCGGCCAGGCCCTTTTTTTTTTAAACAGTTAAAATAATAAAAATATGGCAGCATCTCCATTTGTTGTAACAGGACATTTCTTACTCATTTATTCTCTTGACAAGTTTTATTGCGTGCACTGCCCTACGCCAGGCACTGAGATGAAAGCAGGATGAACGTAGTAGGTCCCCTCATCCAGCAAAGGGTCTAGAGCAGGAGACAGATGATAAACACAGGAGCAAATTACCCCTCCCCCCAGTCATTACTTGTGATAAGTGGGGTAAGGGAAATGGATCAGACTAAATAGAGGAGAGATGTCCTGTTTTATATTAAGCTGGCTCAACAAGGCCTCCCTGAGGAGGTGACATTTAAGTTACCTGGAGATTGAGACGCCATGGAGGAAAATCTGTATTTGTATATCAATGAAAATATATGTGTTTCTTTCTGGACTTCAATCTAGTATACTTTCTCTGCCTCTCATAACTTTATTAGCTCTATATTGGGAATTTAAATTTTCTTAGTATAATTCAAAACACATTTCTTGAGTATATTCCATGTGTCTTGAACTGTGTTAAATGCATTCTTTTTTTTTTTTTTTAATTTAATTTATATTTTAACCCTATAGGGCAGGGATTGACTTCAGTGAGGCATTGGCCACCAAGAAGGTCAAGGATCCACAGTGAGATGTCTGTGGAATGGGACTAGGCAGCGATGGATCAGGAGCCTGGCTAAAGAACAGGAGTGGGCAGCATTGGGGCAAGGCCAGGGCTTGTGGGGTTGGGGTTAGGCTCTGGCTTGCGGCAGTCCTGCCAGCTTCCCTGTGCTTCTGAGTGAGCCTTCCTAGAGTGTCAAGAGGGAGCATGTCCCTGGGCTATGCTGCTGCTTTGGCTGAACCAGACGAGTCTCAAATGGAGGAGGGGGAGCCTCAGTTTGGAGGGGCTGCACGGGAGAAGGCTCGGGCCGTGAGTGCAGTCGGCAGCCAGGCACGGGCCTCCTTTCTCTTCTCCCTCTGGTAGATGGAAGAGGTCAGGGGAGAGAAGGTATGCGGGGTGCTCCTCACACCGTGGCATACCCATGTGTTCCGCAGAGAGCGAGATTCTGTGCTCCCAAACCCGCCACACACTGGGCTCCTGAAAGTAAATCTATTTCCCAGAATCAAAGACTGAAGTGCAACGAACTGTACTGGCTTGAGTAGTCTGTCCCCCGCCCCACTGTCCCCCTCGAAATCCTAGAGTCTCAGAATGTGACCTTACTTGGAAATAGGTGTAATTAGTTAAGTTCCTGCTGGAAAATCCATTGTTTTGTGTCCTTATGAAAAGAGAAAATGGAGACAGAGACGGACACGGATAGAGAGAGAGGTAGAATACCATGTGATCGCAGGATGCAGCTGCAAGCCAAGGGGTGCCAAGGGTTGTCAGCAACCGCCGGGAGCTGGGAGGGAAGCATGGAGCAGAATCTCCCTCACAGCCCTCGGAGGAACCACCTCTGCCCACACCTGGATTCCAGACTGGGGGAAAATAAGTGTGTTGTGTTAACGCACCACTGTGTGACCATTTGTTACAGCAGCCGCAGGAAACTAATACCCTCACCTGGTTAACAATGAGGACTTCTCAGATCCCACACCTCAGGCCAGGCAGCGTTACCAGCCGCCGAGCGCCAGCCAGTCCTGTGCACCTGCCGTGGTCTTGCCCTCCTGTCCCACTGCAGGAGGCCACCCCCCTCCGCCTCTCCATCTCCGCCCCGAGTCCTTTGTGGGCAGGGACCCAGATTTAACTCCACGCTGCATCCCCAGCTCCTGGAACATACAATGAAAGTTGAAAGGATGAACAAATAAAAATAGGTACTTCTTGGCTAAAGCAGTTTTTCCAAAGACTCAGAAACCCCAAGCCACCCTCCACTTTGTGCTTTTGTTCTGCTGATGTTATTAAGGGCCTGTTGTATGCCAGGAACCATGCTAAGACTGGGAACACAGCGGTAAACAAATCCAAGGCCAACGTGTCTGCTTTCTCAGGCTTAGCACCTGGAGGAGAGGTTGGACTAGGCAATGGGAGAAACCCAAACACAAATGCCCAGGCACATTACCAGTGCAGGTGGCTTCGGACAGTAACAAGTGCTCAGAAGAAAATCAGAGCGAATTCTGGGTTGAGTCACTGGAGTTTGCTCAGCTGGCTGGGAAAGGCCGCCCTCTCCAGGGGCTGCATTTGAGCTGAGACCTAACTAACAGGAGGACTCAAGCCTCGGAAGATCTGAAGGACAAGCCTCCCAGGAAGAGGGAACAGCAGCCACCAAGACTCGGAAGCTGAAGTTAACACGAGGTATTTGGAGAACAGACGGAAAGCTGGTGAGCAAGCCACGGGGACCGAGAGGTAGGGGACAATGTCAGGAGGCAAATGTGGCCCTTCCTGCGTTGTCTGAAGCCAGGAGAGTTCCAGTTCATAGGAGAGTGACTTAACGTGTTTCTGGGGTGAGGAAAGTTGTTTAAAATCAAAAATATATTTGATGCTTATGGCTGGCAAACGGGATCCCCAAGGATGAGCAAATCCTGCATGAGGACCAGGGCTAGGATTTTGCAAAAGCCAAAGAGAGGAGCAGCCAGACCTCACATTTTCTCCTCATGAGATCACGGGTCGGAATGGCCAGCGCGGAGGCTGCCCTCCCTGGTGTGGCCCATGCCTGGCCTCTGTTTTGTTTAAAGCTTCGTTTTCTTTGGGCTCTAGCAAAACGCAAGGCAGATCTGATTTGGGAGGCCACATTCTGGCTGTTTTTAGCTGAACATCACTGGTACAAGCTTTCCCACTCCTCTGTGTCCTGTCCTTTGGTGGCAGCGATACGAGAAGAGGCCTCTTGTTATGCAGTTGTTTTGTTTGTCCTTGGTTTTTGCATTTTCATTAAATCCTAGATGTCTCTAATTGCTTCCATGTGGCCAGAATGCTCCTTGATTGGAATTCTATGGAAAATAGAGTTTGCTTTATTAGATAGCTTTTCTTGGGGGATTTGAGTTGTCTTTGGTTTCCTTCCCCCTCGTCCCCTTTTTTTCTGAGTTTTTAATTTGTTGCTATGCATAATCACTTGCTTCTGTGTGGAATTGCTCTCTGAGCTTCTACAATCATGTATTATAATTCCCTTTATTACTGCAGAATCATTTCTAGCCTCTATTTAAGATGACTGGACAAGAGTCAGATTAAATAGAATTAGTATCTCTTTCGAATGGTGCATTGCTCCCGAAACCAGAGGTTGTCCTTGCTTGCTAACTTTTTTGTGTGGTTTGGGAAAGAATGAAATTAGAAATAATCCATACCTGATCTTGTTTAAGCCTCACTCACTCTGGGGCACATGGGTGTAAGTGATCCACATTTTAACTCCTTAGAAATGTAAAATGACTTGTCCAAGGTCATCTGTACAGAGTGTGCAGAGCTACAATGCCAACCAAGAACCTGGAAATCCAGGGCCAGCCATCTCCCTGACCCTCTGTAGTGTGATTTCCTAAACTATAAGAGAGAGGGAAAAATAGCTGCTTCTGAGATGCTGGAACAAAACAGATTACATCCAGTGAAATGTTCCAGTGAGTCCCTTGCTACATACTCTTGATAATTAATGCTTCATCTCCACCTGGAGTAAAAGGAATTCTATTTTTACTTAATACAGAGAGTGGTAACATCCTAGCGCTTAGGCATTTACCACTATATTAGTCAGTGCTCTCCAGGGAAACAGAACCAATAGGATGTATGTTTATAATAAAGAGATTTATTACAAGAAATTGGCTCACACAGTTAGAGAGGCTGACAAGTCCCAAGACCTGCAGGGTGAGTTGGCAAACTGGAGACCCCTGCGAACTTGTTATGGAGCCGTAGTCCAAGTCCAAAGGCCTGGGAGCCAGGAGAACCAGTGCTGTAATTCCAGCTCTAGGGCAGAGGAAGACTGGTGGCCCGGCTCAGGCCAGCGATTCCCTCTCACTCAGCCTTCCTGTTCTGCTCAGGTCTTCAGTTGATGGGATTCCGTCTCCCCGCAATAGGGAGGACACTCTGCTTTACTCTGTCTACTGATTCAAATGTTAAATTCATCCCAAACCCACCCACACAGAAACACTCAATAGTGTTTCCCCAAGTATCTGGGCCCCTGGTGGCCCAGCCAAGTTTGCACGTGAAGTTAACCACCACAAGGACCTCTGATTGAATTTTGCCTTTAGCATTCACCAGGGAAGAGGCCCTGGTCAATTAGTGAACCTCTCTGAGTCTTCCTTTCTTTACCTGTAAATTGGAAACGGCAATGTCTTTCTCGTAGGAATGTTGCAAGAATTAAATAGTTTTGTAAAGTACTTAGACAGGACCCGGACCAGAGATAATATACAATAATTGTTACTTATTTTGTTACTATTGCCTCATTATTGTGACCATCACAATAAGTTCAGGACCATATAAGCAATGTTTTTGTGTATATATTTAGGTTGCATATTTTGGGTCTAAACTCTTAAAAACAGTTTTGGCAAATGGCTCTTTTACTCAAAATAGAAGTTCAACTACTAGAAGTTAGAAGATTCATATGTAGTTTATGGTTTTCATATTTGCCTCCTGGGTAACTGTCAGCAAATTGTTCAACCTCTCCCAGCCTTGGTTTTCGCACATGCGGGACACCTACGCTGTTAATCCCACCGACTGGGTGTAAGGACCAATAGGATGCAGTAGGTGACGTCACTGGGCAGGCACCCACCCCTCCAAAGAACACTGACTTGGGTGGGGAGGGGGCACTGCTTAGAATCAGGCCCCGGCAGGCCCTGGCACTCCCAGTTAAGGAGGAGGGGCTACTGCTGCTAAAGGTGGCGGGAGAAGGGGTTGGGGTGGCAGGGAGGGGTGCAGAGGGAAGCTCCTGCAGGTGTGACTAGCCAGAATTCTCTGGACCACATATTGGGGGAAAGGCTTTACAGGTAGAGGAACCATGCAGGCATCATAGTCTTAGAAGAAAGTAGTATGTTGTCACTAGGTGGGTGGGGCTGTGGTTTGATGACCCTCAGAGGTGACAGTTGATTGTTTTAGAACACATTCCCATGACAAGACTGACAGTTAATATACAAATAGAAGACCTTCAAGTATTTAAGCAAGGAGACCTCTTTGTGTTGGCTTCCCAGTGGAAATATTTGCCCCCAGTGAAGACTACTGATGGAGGGTAAAAGTCCAGGAGGTGCAGTGGAAGCAGCTTCACGGGGCCTGGGAACAGAGGCCCCGCTGGCCTGGGGCGGGAGGGGATGGGAGGCAGGGAGGGCCCAGGGGCTCTGATAGGAAAGCCAAACCCGCAGTAAACTGCCCTCGGGCTGTGGCAGGCTTCCGAGAGACAGGAAGGCCAGACAGATCGGGCCAAGCTGGCAGTTGCCGGAGGGGAGGGGAGGGGAGGGGGGTGGACACTAAGGCTGAAGGAAGTAAGAGGGACACCCTTTCAGTGATCAAATGAATACGTCACGGGGATGTAGTGTGCAGGAAAATAGTCCACAACATCATAGCTTTGAGTGGTGACAGACGGTTACCTGATTTAGTGTGGACATCACATGGTAAGGTATATAAATGTTGAACCACTATGTTGTGCACTGGAAATGAATGTCAACTATATACTTTAAGAGAAACAAACAAATGAACAAACAAACAGAATAGCTAAGGTTTGTGTGAGAAGAGAGCTGTTCATCGAGACTGCAGCGCTTTCTGAGATGCTGAGGTGCAAATTAGCTGAGCCACGTAAGACTGTGGATTCGATGGTGGCGTGTGAAATAGAGGCTGTGCCTCCGCGGGGCTGTGCTGACACTCACGTTGGTAGACAGTACCCCCTCCTCTTTCCCAGGCTGGCACCGCGCAGGGCACAGGGACACAGTGAAAAATAAAATGCCGATCCCACCCTCTAGGGCCTTGCCACCTCCTGAGGGAGACAGCGGAGCCTGCACCAACCAGATAATTGGCTTATACATTTTTTGAGAACAGGGAACTCCATCTGGGCATCTTTCATGTCCTCTAAAATCGATGGCCAGAACGATAGTGATGGATAAGCATTAACCAGTGTTTGCTGTGTCCCAGCCACTGCGCTAAGCCCTTTATATCAATTCGTTTCATCCTCAAAACAGCACTACTAGGCAGCTTCTATTATTGTTCCCATTTCACAGTGAAAGCAGCTGAGGTCAAGTAACTCGCCCAGTTACAGAGCAGAGAAGTGCTGGTCTGGCACCTTGTCTGCCGTCTGGTTGTCAGGTGTGTGGGCTGTACTGTAAGATGCGTTACTGGTGGATGCTGCTTCATGTCCATAGCAACTCTGGCCTTGACACCTTCCCTCACCACTTAATTTAGTGCCCTTTACTGAATGTTACTCCGTTACAATCCGTGGACCATGTATTGTCTAAGTTAATCTGCACCGTGAAAGGTAGGTTGCTATTATATCCATTTTACACATGATGAAACAGCACAGAGTTTAAGTAATTTGCCTGAGATCACACAGCTAGCAAGTGGTAGAGCCAAGATCCTGGGTATTTCATATTTTGTATAGACTCACACAAAATATGGCATTTTGCGTCTGGCTTTTTTCACTTAGCGCAACGTTTGCGAGGCACATGTGATAGCATTTATCAGTGCCTTGTTCCTTCCATTGCCAGGAGTATTCCGTTACAGGGGGACGTGTTTTGGTTACCCATCCATCAGCTGATGGACACTTGGATTGTTTCCATGTCTTGCCTCTTCTGAAAAATGAAGCTATGAACATTCATGCAGAAGTCTTATATGTGACCTTGTATTACTAATATTTGCCCACAACCCCTCCCCCCCCATAGTAGTTTAAATGGGTCAGCTCTAGAGCCAGATAACATGGGTTTCAACTCTGACTCCAACATGGACCAGCTGTGAGACTGAGAAAATGAAGTAACCTTTCTGAGCTTTATTATTATTTTTTTCACCTTTAAAATGAAGATAATCGTAGTAGCTACCTGGTAATGTTCAGAACTGAAATAGGTCATGCATCGCAGGGGGAGCAATGGGGGGCTGAAGGGAAGCATGGGTCAGGCAGCAAGGATGTCAGGAGAGTGGTCGGCCACGAGTGGGGAAGCGTGTTGGCATCTGCCCCCTTCGAGCTCTGGCCTTTCAGGCCGCGATGAGAAGCAGCCATGGTGCGTGAGGCTCCGTTTCCCCAGCTTCCCAGCAACATAGGTGGTGCTGCTCAGTCTTTTGGTTTTCTGGCAAGTTCATGGCTGTGCAACGACTTAGTTTTAATTTGCCTGTTATTGATTGCAAGCAAAATAGAACATCTTTTCGTAACTTTATTGACCATTTTCTGGAAACGTTACAAGAACATCCTTTGCTCTTTTATTTTTTATTGATTTTTGATTAGTAAAAGTTGGTTCTGTATTTTAGTTACTATTCCCCTCCCAGCTTGTCAGCTTCCTGCGGCAGCATCCTCTGTGTCTTTTGTCAAGCGAAATATTTCCATTTTGATGGATCCAAATGGTTCACTGTTTTTCGTATGATTTGTCCTTTTAACGTGTTGTTTATAAAAAAATTTTCCTGTTCTGAGGTCATACAAAATATTCTCCTACCTTTTCTTCTAACAGTTTGAAAATTTTGTTTTTCTTCATTTAAAAGTTTAATCCATCTGGAATATGTGTTTGGTTATGTGAGGTAGCATCAAATTTATTGTTCCTATTTGAAAGTCCAGTTGTCCTAACACTACTTACCGAATAGTCCCTCCCACCCCACTCTCCCGCAAGGCCGCCTCCGTCACATACTCAGCCCCCACACGTGCCCCTGTCCATGTCTCACCCTCCGTCTGTCCTGCTGTTTCTCCATCCTGTTTTCTTTGCTTTACATTATAAGATGCCTTTGTGTTATTATAAATCATGGCTACACATCACTTATAAAGATTTCTATTTTCTTTCTAGTGGACATATCATGGTTTCTCGAATCATTCCTGTCTTGTAGGGCAGCAAGCACATTGTCCCCAGGTTTAAAATTTTTGTTGTTGTTGTGAATGCTCCTATCATGAATATTTTTGCTTATAAAGCATTTACATGTTTTTGGATTATGTCCTTTGGATGGATTCCCAGAAATAGAATTACTGAGTCAAAGGGCATAAATATTTTTAATGTTTTTAACTCATGGCATATGTTTATTTTAAAAATTTAAGCAAATAAAGATTCTGGTAAGTTCTTGGGACTCTACAGGGCTGGGACAAGTCTGGATCTGGGACTGGCTACCATGGGAAGTTCAAGAGAGAAATTAATGCAGCCTCCTTGCTGGATTTAACTTTTCTTTTTTCTTATTTAACACATTTTTTGGATACTCATTTATTCAGCAGTCATTGATTAAGCACCTCTTGTGTGCCCGTTTGCCCAGTAAAGCAGGAAGCAGGACCCTGTGGGCTCAGTGAACTTATGTTTTCTAGGAGGAGGGAGACCTTGATTAAACACAGTCAGTGCTAAGCGCTTCCCGGAGGAAGAACATAGACTGACACAACCGCACGTTGGCTCCTGTGGGTGGCTGGTCAGAAGTGACAGGAAAGCTGAGATTTGCATGATAAGGAAGGGAAAGGCATGCCGAGCAGTAGCAAGGCATCCTCTGGCTGGGGGAAGAGCCAGTGCGAAGGTGGTGGAGCAGAGTGTGGCCTCCGGGCAGAAGGAGGGTCTGTGCGGAGGGTGAGGCGAACTGAGGCCAAAGGGGAGACCAAGCCCCACTGTGCAGTGACCGTGCAGTGACCATGCAGTGACCATGCAGTGACCATGCGGTGACCATGCAGTGCACTCTAGGGGAAAAGCAGCAATGGGGAGTCGCAGCGAGGGGGTTAACAGGGAGTGTTGCAATCTAGTGGGTGTTGTGAAAAGATCATGCAGGCGTCCCTGCAGAGCACAGGTTACAGGGGACCAGGGGTGCTTGTAGGAAAAGGGCCGGGAAGCAGTCGTGGTTGTCCAGGCTGGAGTTATTGGAGGCCCACACCAGGGGTGGGGCTGAAGGGAGAGAAAGGTGGGTGGGTTCCATTATGTGTATGAAGCAGGTTCTTGAGAACTGCTGATGCCTTGGAGCTGTGGAGTTAGAAAAATAGAGTAGTCAAGAATGTGTCCTAAAAAGATGGTCTAAGTGACAGGGAAACTGGAGTTCCATTGTTGAGATGGAAAAGAGTGCAGAGAATAGGCTTGGGGTGGGTGGAATTGGGGGTGGGTTTGCCTTTGGCCGTGTTTAGCCTGAGATGCCTCTTTGGTTAACAAGTGGGGAAGTCGGTGAGGCTGCCAGAGCCACAGCTCTGGGGTCCCAGGGAGAAGCTGGGCGCTGTGATAGAGACTTGGGTGTCACTGGCCAATTCGAGAGAATCTCAGTGCCCTAGTATATAATCAGATGTATAAACAGTAAAGAGAATGGAAGCCTTCAACCATCGTCCAGTTAACCCTATTATGTTCCCTAGGAGTTTTGAGAATAGATCGGGTTCTTATGTTTATCTTTGTGAACAAAAATCTTTTTTCCTCTTCTCAAGTGGGAAGACGGGAAAACTTGGGTTTTCTTTCCTACTGGCTCCCTGTTGCCTCTCTCAGCCCTGGCACCGTCCTCCGATTTTAGTGGCGACTCTAAGAATTATTCCTGTCATTTGACTCAGATGCAATTGGGCAGATCACAGAAACAAGCTTTCGCCTGTTGCAGGCTTTTGCAGAAATGTTCCCTCGTCTGCTGTGTTTATGTTGGAAGGGAAGAGTAGTGCCTGCCTTTACGGTGAGCTTTTCTCAAGATGTATGAGCTGCTGCCTCGTCGCCTTCCCCTGCGCCTCAGGACCTCTCACACCTCGATGGCGTGATGTCATATGAGGCATGGCGCTCACCGCCAGGAACTGTCACCCAGGAGCCCTGCGCCTCAGGAGTAGCGCCTTGCTACATCACTTTCCGAGTGGGTCTGCGTCGGCTCCCTGGTATATTATTTTTAATATGTGAGAGTCATGTCTCTGTGTTGGAGTATCTAACATGAGATTTAATTAGAAGAAAACTCTTTCTCGCTCATACCAGAATGACGTAGACTACGCAGGGAAGCTTTAGGATAGAAACAAACGCTCAGGAATCAAAATACTCAGAAATCATATCCCCAAATTGTCTCTTACTCGGTCGATTGGTGACCTTGGGTACCTTTCTTGGCCTCCTGGGGGCCTCAGTTTCCCCATTTAATTTGGAACGATCAAGTACTGACCTGATAGGGATACTGTGAGGACTAGGAAATAATTTATTATGAAACACATAGCTTAGCACGTTCATTGATTTACTCATTAAATACGTAACAGAGTGGAAGCATTCAGCCATTAGGAAAGCAAAAGCATTGTTTTTCTTCAGGGTTTTGAGGATAGTCCAGTTTTCATTAAATAAATACTTATTTCAGAAATTAAGTTATTTAAATAATCAGATAATCAACTACTTCAATTACTTATTTGTTTGGTGCCTGCCAGGTGTTGGGTGCTGTACATGAAAAACACAGGACACGTGGGAGTAGATCCTGCCCTCGTAAAGCTTAGAGGAACCCAACCTTTTAAAAAAATTATTCTTTCATCACAGTTGTGAGAAGTCCAGTGGCGAACAGCTCAGATTTTGACATTTAGACATGTGTATAGTTTAGTCATTATTTGTAGATTATTGTCAATAACATCTCTCTCAGGAATCCTCACAATTAATTACCGATTTAACAGGTCAGGGCTGGAGATGGAAACACCTGGATTTCCCAGGTGTTTGGGGAAAATGCACTGACGTGCCGTTTGCTGAGGAGCCGCATCTGCCGGACGCCGCATCTGTCTGGTCTTTCTCTCTGTCTGACGCGCTTCTCCCGGGCAGCACCCAGCACCGCTGCGCTGGGGCGCGGTGCGCAGGGTGCTCTCGGAAAGGGCGGCTCCGAGTGAAACTCTGAGGCCTTCTCTATAGACGCATCATGGACTGTCTTGGTAGCACGCTGTTTTAGACTTCCTCTGTTAAAATGATAACTAACGTTTCCTGTTAAATAAAATGCAATTTAGCCAAGAATAAAAATCATAGTTGAGAATGAGAGAGGAAAAATACAATCCCTGGGAATGAGATTTAAAAACACACACACCCATAACACTAAATAAAAAGTGGGATTTAAAGTTCTCTCCCTGTGTCCATTGCCTGCTCGTGCAATTGCCAGCTGGTGAGACCAAATGATCTTCCCTTACTACTTGTTACTTTTATTTCTGTGTCTGGATGTAGACTTCCATAGATGGGGTGGAAAGCCTTGCTTTGGACTGTCCCCTCGGGAGAGGCTACCCCAAATATTCAGTGTGCTTAGCATTGACTGGATGTTAAAACACCTAAGAAGACAATAAGTATTTGGGGGACATTGTTTTGGATAAAGAAACGTAGTTTAGAGTGGTGATAAGAGCTCAAACTCGAGACAGGGTCCCTGTTTTTGAATTCTCTGCAACTTGACAACTATGTCATCTTAAGCAAATATTTAACTTCTCTGGGCCTCAGTTTTCTCATCTGTAAAATGGGGTAAATGATAGAACTTACCCCATCGGGTTGTTGTAAGGTTTCAAGGGATTTATATTAATTCAAGTTCAGGTTGGTGGCTGGCACAGAGTAAGTGCTATGCAACTGTTGATTGTTATGAAGTGTCGCCCATTCCGAATAAATATGGTTTGATAAGAGACTCCCATGTTTGGAGAAGAGATGAAAGAAGCAAAAAGACTTTTTGTGGTTAAGGAAAATAAACGACCTGCACTCCCTCCGGTGGAGGCGACCTGCATGAAAAGGGGAGGCATGAGGTTTGGGCTTTTCATTGTCTCCTGTCTCATAATACGGGTGTGACAGGCAGAGACGTAGGGACGCCAACGTGGCCAAGTGGGCTTCTGCCCGAGTCCTGGAGGTGCCTTCGCTCCGTCCTTGGTGTCTTCTGAGAGAAGTTAGCTGGTGTGTGCAAAGGGGGTGACCGCAGTGGCCAGATCCGAATTCACAGAGTGCGATCCATGTGTGCGTGTGAGCGGTGCAAGGAGGTGGGCCATGAGACGAGATACGTTATGTTCCAGAACCGCAAGCAAATGAAGAAACTCAGAGCCCTCCCACCCTCTTGGTGTGAGACCTCTTCACACGCTCTTTCCACTTTGACCTGTTTAAGTTTATTTTTTTAAAAAAAACCACAAACCCACATTTTCCAAGGAATAGATGCTTGATGTGTGGTTCATTCTTTGGCGGGGGTGTATGGGCGCCACGTGACAAGCGGTTGCCATGGTAATTTCTCATTATTGTCGAATTGAAAAATAATTACTCTGGCAAAAATCCCATATAACCTGTCAGTGCTTAAGTTAAAGATGCCGGGGGCAGCCTGGCACCAGGATCCTGTTTTTGGTGGAGAGAGACAGAGAGATGGGGACAGGAGAGAATCCGGGGTGGATGCAAAATGCTTTGGTGGATTTTTAAATATAATTAAGACTCGACTCTCTCCCACCATTTGACCCGGGTGCGTCTCTCCTCCTGATAGATGGTTTGGCTGCCAGTGGCACTGGGGCTCACCTGTGAGATGGGACAAAAGGACCGGGGGTTTCAATCGCAGCGATGCATCCAGGGGACTCTTTAGAGTGGAGGGGCTTCCGCGGTCTTTTTACCTAATTAACACAGACAGGAATGGTCGGCGCCACGCCCCGTCTGTGCGCAGGCTGCGTTAATTTCATCTTCATTTACCTGGGGGCTGCTCTGTGCTATTGTTACTTCCCAGCATTGGGAAAAGAATTCACTTTTCCCTTTAATATTCACTGAACATTAATCATGCACTGTTCAGATCATAAACAACGGCAAGGATGGGAAGGACCCGTGTGCTTGGGAAAGGCAGGGCCTCCGTCGGGAGCCTTGTGGCCGGATGCAGAGAGCTGGGTTCCTCCCCACTTCCCACCTCCTCCCACAGTTTAGGGCATTTGGGGCATTTGGGGTTCAGTTATTCCCTCTCATAAGCCATTGGAGAGGATCATGAAGAACCTATGCTTTTTTTCTTGTGCCAGTGTCAAGAAATATTCCCCCTTTTGCTTAATGAAGCCCATGAAATGCACTCTGCCTTTATGAGAAGGGTAGACCACCTTCTATTAATACTATTATTATTTTCTTATTGCATCTTCTTTGGACTTCTAGATGCTCCTGGCAGAACTGGACTCTGCTTTGTAACTATGTTGATCCTGCTATTAGATCCCACTTAGAAATACATCATTTAGAAATATTCTTTCTTTCATTTCTATCCATGCATCAGTCAGATCAGAAATCTTCAATCTGGAAGCACAGGGACATCCTCTTGGAAGAGCCAGATATAGGCAAGTGCAAACCCTGTACCCAGGCACTTCCCCTGGCAAAAATTCTCACACATACCTATACACAAGGGAACACTACAAAGTACTTGTCGCAGCATTTTCTGTAATCTCAAAGAATTTGAAACTGTCTAGAGATCATTAGTAGCACAATGCTGAAATAAACCATATTCCATTCATTTAGTGCACTACAGTGTAGCTTATAAAAAAAAGAGGCCCCAATATATAAAATGCATAGGTCTCCAAAAGACAGCGTGGAATGAAAAAAAAGCAAGTTTAAAGAAGGGAACACAATTGAAATGAAACATGAAATAAGACTGTCAATGAGCGGGGTTGTGTACATACATGTTCATAAATACTAGAGATGGGCTAGGAAGGGCCATGTGATTTTCATGGGACAGCTGTTTATGGAGTCCTGGGGGAGAGGAAAAAAAATAGAGCAGGATATGGGGACCCAAGACATTTATTTTTATTTAAAATTTTTAATTTTTCTAAAAAGCAAAATAATATGTTTTAATGATTGTGAATTTCATCTAATGGGTCTTCATCATATTATCCCCTGTTCTCGATATTTAAAAATTAATAAAGTAAAACCTCATTTACTTAAGTTAAGATCAGTAAACTTAATCCACGTTTCACTGAAAAGAACAAGAAAAATACCCCGAAGGCTTAGGGGACTATACTCCCACCGAGCCGCACGCGGCGCCTGCGATGTTTTCTTAAAGCACCGCTTCTTTTACTCCCCCTCCTACGTGAACACTTGTCCTCGTAACTGAGGACCAGTGCAGAAGCTTTATATGTGTGTGTGTTAGGGGGAAGTTGACAATTATTATTTAAAAATATATCATTCAAATTTTATGACAGTTAAAGGATATCAGCCAAGAGAAAAGTAGAGCCAACAATCAAGATCCCTCGAAAACTTTGTAGAGCAACTTTCTCGAGTTGGTTTTGTGGTAGGACAATGAGGAATTTTATTCACTCACTCATTTGTTTTTTCTTTGTTTGTTTGTTTTTTCATTTATTCGTTCTGCTAGCCTCAAATATTTTTTAATATACCCATAATGTGTCTGGCGCTGTGAACTTACATATTACACGTTTATGTTTGGAATGTTCTTGCAAGATCTGTGACCAAGGCCTGTTGATTTTTGTGTGTGTATAGTTATCTGAAGCGACCTTCTGCCAACCGTATCTTGACATTTTCTGAGACGTGAACTCAGCTCACGACCCATTGCAGTTAGTCTGAATCCAACGGCTTCTCCCCTTCTGGATCATCCAGCCTGTCTCAGCGGCTGCCCACGCGACAGACACTCCCCCGCCTGGGTGCCGAGGGACCCGCCTGGCTGCTCCTGGGCAATTCTCGCCCTTTTCGCCTGACTCCATTCTTTACTCTCAGCAGCTTCACACCAGCCTGGGTTCTCTGTGGGTTTTCACCTTTCCCGGCTCCATTTTCTAGCAGAAATGCTAGAAACCAGACTTAGACTACAGGAAAGTGGAGGTGACACTCCACTTGTTACTGGGCCTTTGAGCAACCAGCAGGGCCACAGAGAGCTGAAGGGTTTCCATTCGGAGCTTTCACCGTGTTGTAGATAGGTATTGTGGCCCGCAAATGGGTTACAAACAGTTGACGTGATAGGGAAACGTGCTTGGTTATGCACAGACGGTTTTATCAAGTCCCTTCGAGGCAGTTCTTCAGAATGTGAGATGCCTCAGCCCTCAGCAAGGGCTGAGATGGTGGAGGAGGTGGCAAGAGGCGGGAGGGGGCATGTGGTTGATCTTCAGTGTGTTCTGGCTCCCTGCTGGGCAACTTACACCCGCTCACTTAGTTAATGCTCACATTTACCCGGCAAGGTGTTGTTGTTATTGTTGTTATATCTACTCTGCAAAACAATTATGACTGTTGCTGTTGTTACTCTTATTATTACCTTCAGCTTCCCAGAAAGGAAACAGGCTCAGGGAGTGAAATAAATTGTCCAAGTTCATGTAGCTGGGATCATGCGAGGCCTGAGTGTTGCCCAGAGGAGTGAATTCCACCAGGAAGGTAGGACCACCTGCTGTACCGGGCAGTGCCGGGCGTCCTGGGTGTGAGTCCTGGCCACGGGGCAGCGCAGTAAAGCAGGGAGCTGGAAGGAAAAACCCACCTGAGACAAAAGAGCCCCTTTCAGCTCTCCCTCCCTCCTAGGTGAACCCTAACTCCTGCCTCCCCAAAGACTGCCAGAGAAATAAGTCAGGCCAAGAAGCTGGGGCAGGTCTCGGATGTTCAAGTCCGAGCTGAAATCCCAGCGCCACCAGTTCTTGGCTGAGTGTACTGGGCAGCTGACACTTACACCTAAACTTTGGCTCTTGCAGCTGTAAAGCAGGGCTAATAAGTTGAGCAGCGCTGTTCATACAGTAAACAACTTTTATTGAGTGATACTGTGGGCTCGACTCCATTTGGGGGCCTGGGAGGTAGAGCAGTGAGCAAAATAGAACCCCTACTCACAAGAAAATGATATTATAGTTATACTAGAGAGGAAAAAACCACACACACAAGTAATAGGGAGGTAGTGACAAGTAAGTGGGAAAATGCACATAAAGTACTTAGAATAGTGCTTGGCATGTGGTAAGCACTCAATAAATGTTAACTATTATTCTTTATCCATCTGTGTAGCAATTTGAAATAAAATAAATCAAAGCATCCAGGTTGCCAAATAGGGTTTCTTTCCACAGCTGCTTCTTCCCCTTCTAAGGCCACTGATTTTTCTAGAAGCTCTGACAGCTTCCATGGCACCCAGGCCTTGTGCCACGGTCTCAGGTATGGAGTGAGGCTGTGTGTTACGGGCTCGCTTGGTGGTCTCCTGCTAGTGGGTTTTGAGCCCTTTGAGACTAAGGACTGATCTCTCAGGCAGGTGTGTATTCTGAGGGCCTGCACATAGTAAGTGCTCAATTAATACTTGTTTTCAGAAGGAGAAAAGGGGGTAGTTTGTACGTGGCTCCATGAACTGCCCTTGAGTGGTTTTATATTTACTGTGTTTTTGCTAAGAAAAGTGTTGGCTTTTGGTGTGGTGATTGGGAGGAGGCCAGAGAAAAAGAGACCCAAAAAATTCATTTGTCTGACTTTCTTTTTTTCTGGAAAGAAGACAGCATCAATCTTCAGTGGCCCCTTAATTATTCTCACCAGGTCTGCAGGCTTGTTCCCGCAGCCTGCCAGTGACAACAACTTAATGTTGTCATAAGCAGAACAACTTAATGGGAAGGAGAGAGGCCTGTGATGTCTGGGCCAGGGCCGCAGCAGTGGGGCTATTGCGTGGGGAGCAGCAGGCCCCCTCCTGCCCCCCCACCCCCCTCTGACAGGCAGCTGCGAAATATCTCAGGCCTGAGGTCTGGCACCGGCCAACAATCTTCTCGAAAAAGAATGTGCTTAAGAATTTTGGGGGTAAATCAGCCACTATCCAGAGCCTGAGGCCCCCTTTTAAACATGACGCTCGGCGTAACCTTCCTAATTCCTGTTACCAGAGCCCCCCCACCGCCCTTGGAGAGTAGCAGTGATTTTCACTACCTTAAACCGGGCCAAGTTCAGAGTGTTTTCTGGATGAGCAAGGGAAACACTCAACCCAAGACAAACAAACAGAATTCATGTGGATGGTTTGCATTCTGTTGAACTGCTTCATTTTTAATAATTGTTTGAATAACAAACTAGTGATTGCCTATAATTTTAAAAACAGTCCTCAAGAGCAATCCATATGCATGTGATGGTAGCTTGTGCAGAAACGCATCTAGTTATATACATATATCCTTGGAGCAGCCACACCTGGATCTCTTACAGGAATATTTGCATAGGTTAGCTCTGTAAGCCACACACACACCCCTTTCTGAATAAATTATGTTTTAAAAATTTACTCTCCTTAAACTAGTTGTAATCTTGTGGGTTTTGTTTGTAAAGTTGGACTCCTAAAAGAGCCAAGAGAAAGAGAGAAAATGTTGAATGTATTTTACATTAAATACTAACCTTTTTGTTAAAAACTATCATTGTGTTCCAGAGTAAATTTATTAAATCTTCCCAAATATGTCCTGCAAAATTAATTTTCATTCGTTTTGCATTAACTTGTTTGTTAAATTGGAATTCGGTCCCCATTCGAGGCAATTAATTTGAAGAGTGACCATACACCCACCCACCCTCTTTCTAGAACACCCACGCACATATGCTAGCAGTGACTGGGTTTTCTTTCTTTTTTTTTTTCTCTCTCGGAGCTATTTTCCACTCTCGCCTGTTAAATAAATGATCTGTCTCTTTGCAGGATAGCGACAACCTCTGGTGGGACGCATTTGCCACCGAGTTTTTTGAAGATGATGCCACATTAACCCTTTCATTTTGTTTGGAAGATGGACCAAAGCGATACAGTAAGAACAAAGTTTGTTTTTCTGATATTTCCTCTTCTTGCGTCTCTAAGAAAACCACAGGGGTCTTCAGGGACTAGCACAGTGCCCACAGCCTGACAGTAATGCCTCCGTTCCTGCTGTCGCTCTAGCTTGCGATCAAGGCCTTGTCAAGGGGTGGCAGCCGGGTTGGCCAGGAGAGCTCTCCTCTGAGGCGTAGACTGTTGGACACTTGCCTGTTTAGCAAGCGAGGCAAATAGGAACCAAGTCACTCAGTGATAAGTGGGAGCTGAATTGTGGAGACTTCCCATCTGTCTCCTCCTTGTGACCCCCTTCTATCCTTGACAGCAGCTTACACTTCACGCCCAATGTTCTGCTTCTGAAGGTCCCTTAAAAAAAAATTGCTCACAATTACTGTATCAGCAGCATTCTTCTAATTTCCTCTTATCAATTATCTCAGGTATTTATTGGACAGGCTTGATCTTTCCCGGGGGTGGGGGGAGGCCACAGCTGCTTTGAACATACAGTTTTGGATGGGTGTTGACAGAATTACAGTTCCCTGTCTCTCTGGTGAGTGATAACTCCGTAAGGATCCTCCAGTTACAGCCCGTGGCACCTCGGGCAGCAGCTGATCTGTCCTGATTGGGTTCAGCCAACTTGTCGGAGATCAGATTTGCCAGTTCTGCTGTAAGCCCGAGAGGCGCAGATACGTCTGCACAAAGGCAATTAATGTCCGTTTAGATCAGGGGGAGACGTGTTTCTAGAGATCAGGGCTGCACGTATGAAAGGATCTTTCAGAGGGTAAAACATCCCACGTGTCACAAACATGGAAGTGGTGATGGAACCAGCCACAGTGTGCTTGAACGAGGCAATCCAGAGCACTGGGCAATTTGTACGTAACAAAACTCTTGATAAAAACGAGGGAAAGATCTGATTGTGGCTAAATGTGTTTCAAAGTCATAGGGAACAACAAGTTGGTTTCTTAAAAAAACTTGGTGACTTCAGACAACTTAGTAGTGTTTGGATCTATTGCATGATGAATTGATTAATTATGCTGACATATGCATGGTGATTTGCAAGTGGCAGACTGGGGAGAGCCCAGCACCTTGGACTTGCTCCCCTTTTGAGACTCATTGCCAAGAGCATCTCTTTCGATTTGTGTACTTTGGGCTTTTGAAGGCGTGGGACATTTCCAATAAATATTTTTGGTGAGAGCCACAGCTGTTTTGTCAGACAATGGGCTGTTTTAGAGTGTCTTCATTCAGCATAGTGGCTCCTGTTGCAGGCGCAGGTAAGTCCGCTTCCTGGGGGTCCTGATGAGCTAACTGACCTTCCTGAGTGTTGATGCCCCCGGACATGCCCGAGACAGCAAGAGAGTTGGGCTTAGAAGCTGCTGTTTCCAGAGAGCCTGGGAGATAAATGAACTGGGCAATCCAACAATTACTCTCTCCCCTGAACTCGGCCTGATCAGTGGTGAATAATTTCTAATCGAGCAGTCATCCATCTTGTGAAGCTTATTTATTTATTTTTTTTGGAGGCATAAGCTCAGATCACTTCAAGGTATCATTGTTTTATGTTTCTTGTTCCTACGTGTGTTTTTTCTGGTTTGGAATTCATCAGGGTCTGCTCCAGGAGCTAGAATTCCAGTTTTAAAGCATGTACTAAAAAAACAGATCCCCGACCTTCTTCTCTGTGCACCCCCACCCCGCATCATGTGGGGACGCGGCATCTCAGTGCCTCTTTAAGATCTCACGTCCATGCACAGGAGGAATGCCCGGCTCTGAGCCGCCGTTGCCCAGGTTTCTTTGTTTCTCTGAGCCAAAATATTTCCCGAGTGGGGAAGAGAAACAAAGATGACTGACAGCTTGGAGCCAGGTCTCATCAGCCGCTTTGCTGACAGCCTGGTGATGTGCACACGCTGCTGATGTGTGGGCGAGTGACAGCTGATTGACAGCCAGGACCGGGAGACGGGAAGATGAAGCGGGCGTAGAACAGCCTGGCCTGACGCGTGCTGCTTATGCGGCGCTCCCAGCCCAGCGCTGCCGCCTTAACCCATTCGTGGTCCAGGAGCTCTGTGCCAGGCTGGGAACACGCCTGCTGGCCCTGGGCTGCAGGCTGTAGCTCTTTCCTGAGGCCTCCCAGGGAGCCAAGGGCCTTGTATTTCCAAGGAAGAATATTAGACTGGGCTGTTACATTTATATATGTAAACAATGTCCCCACATTATTTTCATTCGAGGTACCAAGAAATATTCCAGATGAGGTATCTTTAGCCCTTACTAGAAAAAACTGTTTCTTCTCCCTCCCATCGCTCTGTTTTCAGAGGGTCCCCCTGGCTCTATGATATCTTATCTCTAAGCTAGGAGAATCCCTTAATATGTGTTTGCTTATATATTTGTTCGCTGTCACCCCCTATTAGAATGTTATCTCCACATGGACAGGACTTTCATATTATTTATTGCCCAGTTCTCAGGTGAATACAGGAACTTGCACATAATAGGTGCTCAGTAAATATTTGCTGAATGAATAATTGAATGAATGAATTGACATTTGGGGGAAAGTTTATATCATCAAACAGAATGTCGGCAAAATAATCCCTTTACCAAGATCTCTGGACCTTTGTAATTGGAGGAATTGAAACTACAGGGCTGTGCTGGTGTTTTTCAAATAAGCTCTAGGATATGGTCTGATCTACTTTAAGTGGGGCAAGGGAGCAGTGTAATAATCCAGGAAATAATTATGCCTTGGGAGGTGCATCTCTCTTTCAGAAAGCTCCTCTGCATTGGTTGTGTTGTACCAACCACCCCAGTCCCCACTCTCCTGATGGGGGTGAGAGCCCCTCCCCAGGTGGGATACGATTGGGAGAGATGGAGACTGCTGGGTGTGGCTGCTGAGGAGACCGCCAGATAGACCGTTACTGGACCCTGTAAGAAATCTGCTGTGCGTCACTATGGCAACTTGCCAGTCCCTGCCCTGTGGAGCACCAGGGAGTTGTTTCTCCAGCAGCTGGAGACATGGGCAGTTCCAGGGAGGTAGTTTTTTCCTTGGGGTAGGAAGGTAAGTGACTTTCTCTTTGTCAGCAGATCGGTGCTAAAAGACCATTTGAGCTGAAAAGAGTCTTTCTGAAAATGGAAACTTGATCCAGAGGGTCCCAGCTGGTGAGCCACTGGGCCTCTAGTTGACTGAATTCAAAGTCAAAGTCAGGGTACCTTCCCTCCCTTGCCCCCATCCGCCCCCTACATCGTCCCATAGCTAATGGGACAGGAGCGGATTCATCAATTCACACATTTCCAGGAACATAAGTCACGAATAGTTACCGTGCCTGACACAACAGAGACAAGGCGAGCAGAAGAGTGAGTCCTGAAAGCCCTCTACACATTGATTGGCACACTTGCCTTCCGGCCTCCTGTGTGATTTTCCTATCGTCTTGCTCAGAAACAGCCATTCTTATGCTGATTGCTCCTTGTTAACTTCAAGCAAGTACTGATGTTCCTCTCGTCCTTTTTTGGACACGAGACAGAATTGTGACCCTCACTCTCTCTGTCCTCATGACCATCACAGATACCCTTTAGATAAAGATGCTGGAAGCCCCCTCAGGACACTGAGGCTGTGTCCAGGTCCACGTTGACCATGATCTTCATCAGTAGGACATGTGTGATTCCCAGGTCATTCAGGGAATAGTTCTTTGCTGAGAAAGATACATGGAGAAAATTCTCCAGAGTCCCATGGCATTGGAGAGGCTGGGAAGCCACACAGTGTAGCCAAAAGGGCACCAGGGTTCAGTGCAAACATTTTTGGGTTTTAATCTGTGCTAGGTTTGGTAAACAGAGCCTCCATTTGCTCATCTGTAAAATGGGCACAATACTATCATCACTGGCTCGTGGTAAAAATTAAATGAGATAATCCATTAAGAAAAATCTTGGATCATTTGAAGCATAGTGTTGTCAGTATTTACTATTGTTATTGATAACAAGGCACGGTCTCAGCATCACTGTAGCTTTTGTGCATCAGTGGATGGGCTTACCACTTGGCAGGTGCTTAGCAAGTGTGCTCAGTCTGTAGAGCTTGCTGGAGAGCCCCGCTGGTCAGCTGGGAGCCCCTAGGACCACTCTGGTGGGCAGTTCCTCCTGACATGCACACTGAAGAGATGCCCTCCTCCCCGAAACCAGCTCTGTGCTGGGTGGGTAACTGCATGCAGGAGGGAAACAGGCAAAGGATGGGTGAGTATGTTGGGGCTCTGTGCTTTGGTGGGCAAGGACTCAACACTTGGTTAAACACATCTAGGTTGGCATTGCTTAGGAAATTAGAGTGAGAAATGATATAACTACTAAAATGCCATCTTGTTTTGGGGCACTTCCTATTGGCCTACATTTTAGGAAAGGCATGTTTTTCAGGCAGGTGCTCTGGTTGGATACCTGGGTTCAATTGCAGCTTTGTCTTTTACTACCTGTGTGATTTGGCATAAATCACGTTCTAAGCATCATCGGCCTCCATGGGAAAGTGAGGATTTGATGATCTGATGCATGTAAAGTCCTTAGCAGAGTTTGAGGCACCATGGAAATGCTCCATAAATAGCTGTTGTTATTTGATTGAATTCCAATGAGCACACTGAGGCCTCTAGACCCAGCGCCATTCAGATACAGTTGTCATTAATCCTTTAACCATTGCTCGGAGTTTCGGGGTTGATGAGTGCCGGTAATTTTCTGTCACGCACTTGTTACTGACTTCTGTATTCTGTCTGGAATAAGGATTTCCAGCGTGACCTCACAGCTTCATGGTCACACTAGCCAGACTCTTCATTCCCTTCCCCTCTGTGGCTGCTGGAGGACATTTCACTCTCCAGAAAAAGAAAGCTGTTTTAGGACATGTCATCACTTTTCATAGCACTATTTTCTTGTTTATCTTGGTCATCTGGTCCTGTTAGATAGTTTGAAGAACCGCAAATGGGTCCCTCTGTGGAGTCACTTCCACACTCATTTCTCTTTTACATTTTCTCCCCACCTCCCTGTTTTTGGACAGCTCTGATAGCCTTGCAGTATTGCCTAAGCTCTTCAAGTTTGTCCTGTAATATGTGTTTTTATGTGCCGTGTACTTAGATGTGTCCCCTGAAGATAGAGCAATTCTATGAGGCCCACCCAGCTTCGCCATCTCTGGTTACTACTTTTCTTCTGCTTTTTGTTGGTTCACCTGGTCCAAATGATTTTACTGTGCTTGCTGTAGAGAGGTTTTGAAAGCATTTCCCCCATTTTCTTTTTCTGTCTGATTTATTACATGATTAAAGATAGATTTCTGGGGAAGTCACTCCTTTAGTGTATGCACAGGTGCTTTGACACTACCCTTATTAACCACTGTGGCATGAATGTGGCCACTTAAAAAAGTTACATGCAAAGAATGTCACTGTGGCACAGGGGAGAAAGGGTTGCAAGGCCAGGTCTGTGCGGGTGAATGGAGAGTCCACCTGATGTCTGGAAAGGCTCAGGTTTGTGTGGCCGGTGCTTGAAGACCCTGATCTTCTTCAAGAGATATATGCCAGCTCATCCTGGGGATCTTCCTCCAGAAAGTAACTTTGTTCCCTTTAAAATTCCTCATTGATATTTTAATTTTTTCATTTGTGGGAGTAGAAATGAAAATCATAAACTTTGGATCCACACAGATGTGTTTTGAGTCTTTGCTCCACCGTAGCTGTGTGACGTTAGGCATGTGGTGTGACGTTAGGCATGTTGCTTAAACTCACTTAACCTCAGTCTCTTTACGTGTAACCTCGAGGTAATAACACCAACATCATAGGGAATTTGTGAAGATTAAGTAACATGTAGCCTTAACTTAGTGATGCCCATGGAAAGCACACAATAAGTATTTACTGCATGAATGAGTGAATGAGTGAATGAGTGAATTAGTGAATTAGTGAGAGGATGGGTTAAACCTATGATATGCCAGTCACTTGGATTAAAGTAGAAGACAGTTCCCGCCCGGCCGGGCGAGGCTCAGCTGTTGAGCATCAGCCTAGGATCCAGGCGATCAGGGTTCAATTCCTGGTCAGGGCACATGCCCGGGTTGCGGGCTCGATCCTCAGTCCGGGGTGTGCAGGAGGCAGCTGATCAGTGATTCTCATCATTGATGTTTCTATCTCTCTCCCTCTCCTTTCCTCTCTCTGAAATCAATAAAGATATATTTAAAAAAAAAATAGAAGACAGTTCCCATTATTCGTTTAGTCGTTTGCCACATAGGAAAAACTCTGACTTTGGGCAAAGCCAGATCACACCTGACTTCTTTCAATATGGACACCTTAAGAATTGAATTCTTAACTAATTGGGGGAAAAACTGATATTAATGGAAGATGGTGATCTAAACAAGCAAGTCCCAAACTACGACAATGATGACACTTGTCCAACAGAAGGTTAGGATTCCATCACCTACTCTGCTCAGAGAGCAAGAAGCCTGTGAACACTTAGTGAGTGCTGGCCACCGTTCTAGGCACCTTTGGGCTTGGCGTCTTATTTACTGAGGACCCAATGAGAGGAAATGAACTTCAGTTGCATTCAAAAATGTATCTTAGAGGCATGAAAGCACCGTCTCAGAGCAGTCCTTGATGGTTAGTTAGTGGATGATTGTGTCATTTTCGTTGCATAATGACATAAACATCTTAGTCTCAGATGACTCCAGAAAATGATTTCCTTTCCATGGAGCTGCGCTAAATGGTTTCTGGGTGGCTCTGGCCTCTGAACTTGTGGTTTTAGTAAGTGACCCTTCTCCAGAGCAGTCTTCATTAGGCTGGCGAGATTTGGAGTGAATTAAATTAGGACTAAAGCACACTACCATTTGAAGTTCACTTGCTCCTGCACGCGTTCTTCGATTCATTCATTCAGAACTCACGGAGTTCTTGCTGTTTGTCAAATGTCCTCAAAGTGGGGCAGACAGTTCCTTGAGAGGAAGGCCGTTCTTCACAAGTTTTTTCCCAGTTGCTTTTTCTATTTCATTTTATTTAAAACTCTTACCTTAAATTGACATAATCAGCTAAGTAGCTCAAAAAGAAAATATTCTTGTGATATTAATACCAAATCTGGGACTAGTTATAAAAAAGACTTGAGAGAAAGCCTACAACTGATCGATGGGCTGCCAGACTTCTAAAGGGGGGAAGGAAACGCAACCTCTTCCCATTTGTGGTTCCAATGGATGATATCAGGCCTTGCAAATTGGCCATAACAATAGACCGAGCAGACATTCCATTCTCTCATTGCTAATAAATACCACACTAATAATTACAGGAGGTAATGGACATAAAAGTACTGTGAATGAATTTGAAGTGCTATACAAGTTGAAAGTATAATTATCACCATATTTGTCATTGATCTTTATGATTTTATGACTTCTTGTATCCCGTTATAAGTCAATCTGTTAAGAAATCTGGGAGGACTGTTGGGTTTCTCATGAAGGTAAAATTCATTGTCAAATATATAGGCTTGAGCAAGTCAGACCTATAGCTGCCCTTAAAAGCTTAGCTGAGGTCTGAGTGAACACGAACCAGGAAATGGACAGCATGTGTGTGTTTTCTGGAACCCATGTGTCATCCTTCTGTGCCCTGGCGATAAGAAGATGAATGAACAGTCTCTTGCCTTGGAGGAGCTTAAGGTCTAGTGAGCCGTTATTTCTAGGACTTAATCTTGGCCAGATCTTTTCATATTGATGTCTTCTGCCTTGGTTGATGAACCTGTTCTTAAATAATGCCAACCCTGGATTTTTAGACTCTCTATTCAAATGCAACATTGGTATTTTTTTTTTTTTAACAAAAAACATCTTGAAAAACCAGTTTAAGCTAAGATGCTTGCAGTGTTTCCTTTGCATTATACTGGTTTGTGATACTGGTGAGCTGATGCGACGTCTCCTCCCTGCAAACCAGTGGATAGCTTAAGTTTTACTTTGGTGTCACGTCAGGATGTGAATGCACCTTATTTGTGAAAATGGGGTAAAAGAAAGCATTTGTTGAAGTCAGTGTAAATTAGCATTCTTCCACAACTGTACTAGGCAGCATTCAAGTGGATTCCATGGAGTGAAGAACGTGGAGGCCTCATGACAAAATCACCCATCCGGATGGGTTTCATTATTTAGTGTTTCATCAAGGCAGTCACATTGCAGTATTTGAATTCAAGACCGTGTAGAACTTGGTGCCTTTATTATCCTTTCCCAGAGAATTGGCTTCACACAACAATTACAGCACGCTTGGTTATTTTTATGAAGCTGGCCCTTTCCCCATTGGCCCTACCTTCAGTATACTCTTTGATGGGAACCCTTCTGCTGCAACAAGCCTCTTTCACTTCTCAACAGGCCAGGAGAAGTTGAAATTGACAGTCGACACTCATATTCATTTTGAAATTCTGTGAAAGGAGGAAGTAAGGTCACGTGTGAGCAAGGTATGGGACAGGTTCTGCATAGCATCTGGAACAAAGAGAGGTTTACATTATTTTTATGACTTTTCTAAAAATACAGGTCTTAGTCCTGCCTTCCAATAATCTTATTTGCAATCTGGTTATCTTTGTTTTCCTTTGAAAAATTCATCATCTGCTCTGCCAGGATGAGTTAGTTACACTGAGAACAATGAAACCGCAGGGGTTTTCCAGAATCAAATCATGAGGCAAGTGCGGCTGGGGGCGCTTGGGAAAGTCCTTCCTCATAGACACACGTGGCATGTCCGTGTCACTCTCGGGTTCCAGATAAACATCAACCACTTGTGATGGGTCTCAGAAAAGAACGTTGACGTGTGTGTGTGTGTGTGTGGTGTGTGTTGCAGAATCAATGCAAGCTTTGCCCAAAATTGAAAATGCAAACTTTTACCTGAGAGATGTACAATTTCCTCTGGAAACGTTTGTCATCGGTATGAAGTACTAGCGTTCGATACAGTCGGCTGCTCTTGTTCAGTGGAGGCATTTAGGAAAGTTCAACTTTCAAGCTTTAAAAAAAGAACCCAGTGATAATCAACTTTTTCAGGGTCGCCTGCATAAAACTACGTCTCCTCGCTCATTTGCTTCTCTCCAGTAGAATCATAAATGCCCAGCCCCCGTGAGCAGATCATGCGCATAGACCGCGGGTGGTGCCCTCGGGTCTCCACACTATGCTGCTGCTTTAACGTGGGGCCCTAGTATTTTTTTAAAAAGATGGGCCCCAAATCAGTAATTAGGAAAGTTATTGCTCAGGTTCGCGGTCGTGGGGCAGCTGTTTCTCACCTGAGAATGACCTTGCTCAGTTGATGTCAGGCCGGCGCCGGGCCTCATGTAAGAAAATGGTCGTCGGGCCCGTGCAAGCAGCCCGGCGTGGGGAGCACAGATCCACGGAGCCCGCTCGCCCTCAGCATCGCCCCCGCGGCCCTGCCACTTAGCGGAAGCTCGAAGAAGCCGCGTTTCTTCCGAGGCGTTTGCGGTGTCTTTGCGGGGTCCCTCTATGTGTCTTGACAGCTGGCGTTTCCCCGGCTCCGCCTGTCCTTAGCTCTGGCCTTGTTGCCAACCAAAGTGTGTCCAACTGGCATGACCCCCACTCGGAGCCTTCAGGAGGAGGGGACCCATCCCCAGGGAGATGGTGAACGCCCGGGGTGCCTGACCTTTCTCTCTACCTTCCCTGGTTTTAGATTGTAGTTTAATTTGTTACTCCTTTCCCTTTGGAAAGAAAAAAAAAAAGTTTTACAAGACCCTCCAAAAGTAGCTGTGGTTTTGTCCAAAATAAAACACAGTTACAGATTCCAGTTCTTAGTCCAAAATGGGTAATTCTTGCTATAGTATCCTAAACTGAAAAAAAAAAAAAATGAGTCAGATACATAGTGAAGGCTTGGCCGTTTTTCAAATGTTTCCAACAATAAGCTCGTGGTGGGTTAGCGAGTTAAGATGACAAGCGTCCGGATGGTGCCTTGCCGTTCAGAGCATCCCTTCCAGAGTCAGGACCATCCGTAAGCTCGCGGGGGCAGGGCTGGCTTCCCCGCCCCCGGTCCCCCCGCGCCCGGCGCGGTGAGGGGTGGAGAGGAGGCCCGGGGTTATCCGCTGAGTGGTCTGGTTGGCACCGTCTCATTCCATGGTCACTGTGAGCCCAGAAGCAGGTGTTATACTGACCGTTTGTGTTGAAGACATGGAGAAAGTGAGGTACTTAGAGACCCAGGACTCGGCTCTCCTGCAGTAGATGCCCTTATTGTGACCTCTTTACCATCCCACTTCTCAGTAGCTTTTTGATATTTGATTTTTAAAATATATTTTAAAATATGTTTTTATTAATTTTAGAGACAGAGAGAGAAAAACAGCCATCGATGTGAGAGAGAAACATTGATTGGTTGCCTCCCCCACATACCCCAACCAGGGATCGAACCTGCAACCCCGGGCATGTGCCCTGACTGGGAATTGAACGGGTGACCTTTCGGTGCCCAGGATGATGCTCAGCCAACGGAGCCACACTGGCCAGGGCTCAGCAGCTTTTTTAAACAGAGAATCTTTAAATGTTACCTGTTTGGATGAAAAAAAATCTGTCTTGCTCTGGATTCCAGAGCTTTCTCCTGCCTTCTTACCTGGTCTGTTCCTCCTGGAAACAGCACAGGTTAAGAATAATTAGTTCTTAATGGCAAGTGTGTGCTCACAGCATATTTTTTTCATTACGGTTAAGCGCGGTTTGCTTAAATCCCTCCAACATTGCTGCTACCGAGCTGACATTTATAAATTTTCTTTTTCAGCGCAGTATGGGATCCTCCATATGTCTTTCGCAAAAACTATCTATGTTTTCAGGGAAGCTAAAGATTTATTTCCTTCCCAGTCCTTGTTGCTGGCATTTTCTCCAAGCCTCCCAAACTGCCAAGAGATGAACTTCAATTTAGAGGAACTGTTACATTTGTCATTGTGAATTTGCTAAACTTCGGATAAATTTGAAGATTTATGCTTATTCCCAAAGGGACCCTGAGAATATCTTTGAGGCCCAGAAAGTTCCCACTTGACTTTCTTCCCACTGCTCTAAGGAAGCGAGTCCTTAAATCCATGCAGCCACCCTGCCTGGGCTCTGGGTCTGTCCCTGACTCAACCTGGACATGTCTGCACAGCCAGGAACTCAAATGTGACTTACGTCTGAGGTGCAAGGGAGGGGTTTCCCCCCCTTGCTTTGTGCTGTGGAAATCGCATGCTCCATCTGCATTTCCAGAATGACCCATCAGAGAGGACCTCACAGTAACCTCTCAGTTTAACGGCAAATAGCCCAGCTTCAAAATTATGCCCTTGTCCATGACCTTGGTTAGTATACCTAATCTCTCCTAGGCTCACTAGTTTCATCTGTAAAATGAACACATCTATTGGGGGTGGTTTAATGATATTTGTAAATAACATACATATGGTCCCTGATACATGAGAGTTTATCAACAAGTGGCAGCTGTTATAACGATTGTTTATACCTAATATACCAAGACGTTGACTTGGCTTTGATGTGTCCGAGGCGATCCAGCTAGTTAGTAACGGAGCCTGGATTTGAGTTCACGTATCTCAATTCTTTATAAAACACAAGGCTTTACTGAGCGACCAGCTCAAAGCGCGGTCTCCTTTTTTTATTGCATACAGCCTAGAAGTAACATAGTTCCCAGGGACTGTATATTATTTAATTTTGTTCTTTGAATTCCCTTCAAAATCTTTCAGAGCCAAGTGCAATAAGAAGTGTCACTAAATTCATCGAATTCAGTGATGTGCAAAAAATTGCAGACAACCTACTTGATGGATGTTTTAGTTTCCTACGGCAGCATATCCGATTACCACACACTTAGCAGTGAAAACCACACACGTGTATTATTTTGCATTTTCTGTGGGTCGGGATCCAGGCACCGGTTAACTGGATCCCCTGCCCAGTCTCACGGGCGGAAATCGAGGTGTCAGCTGGAACTGTGATTCCATCTGAGACAGAGGTGTTGGCAGAATTCAGTTCTCTGCAGCTGTAGGACAGACGTCCCCACTTTCTTGCTTGCTGTTCACTGGGAGTGTCGTTAGCTCCTGGGAGACTCCTTCTATTCCCAGGCATGTGGTTCCCTGCATCATGGGGCAGCTTCATCTTTCAAGGGCAGCAGGAAAACCTTTCACCTGTTGAGGCCAGGCCCACCCAGGATAATCTCTCTTTAGATGAATTCAAAGTCATCATCTTAGGGACTTTCATTACATCTGCATAATCCCTGTGCCATTTAATGTAACCTAATCATGGAGTGACATTTCAGCAGTGTCACGAGTCTCCTCACACTCTAAGGGAGGGGATTATGCAGGACGTTTACACCAGGGGATGGGATTCTGGGGAGCCATCCTAGAATTCTGTCTACCAGCGACACGGGACAAGTACATCATTCTGACATAAGACTTTGTGACAAGTGTCATCAAACAAGTGTGAAGCATCCTGTGACCTTAAGAAGGTAGGTTATTTTCTTGTGAGGGGCTTGGGAGGCATGGCAGGACAGTTGGTAGAATTGGGGGGACTGAGGTAGAGATGACTGGGGCAAGGAGGAAAGAACAGAGAAGGCACATCCCAAGGAGCCAAGGATGGTATCTGGTGAAAGGGCTGGTGGTTTGGTTTGGCTGGGACTTGACTTTAAGGAATTGTTTCATGGTTTTTAAGAGACTGTTGGGTTTTGAGGACATGAAACCTGTAGAAAATGTGATGAGGACTGTCTGATTCCATGAATGTTCTTTGCGTCTTAATGCACTCATTAGTCAAGGAAGGAAGAGTCCAGTCTGGCCACGTGTCCTCTGTTTATGGGGCTCTGAATCCGCTCACCCTTCAGCACCCTGGAAAAGTTTTCTCTTCTCCACTCTTTGTGACAGACAATTCCAAATCCTGAGGCTTCTGTGGCTACAACACCGTTCTCTGGAGGCCTCTTTCCTGGACCTAGGAGTAGGGTGGACAAGTCTGGAAACATGGGTTCAGTTCTGTAAGCTCCACCTTAAACCAGCTGGAGGTTGTTGTAGGGAACAGAATCCAAAATCACGCTGTACAAGAGGTGGTGCAGTTTCTCACTCATGTGTCCATTCAGCAGGTGCGCACTGGGCTCCTTCCTCTGTGCCCGTAAACCTGCTTTTGCTCTGGAGACACAGTGATTGAGAAGACACGGTCCTGGCCCTCACGAAGTTTCTAATGTGGACTCTAGGTTCTAGAGAATTATAGATAATTTAGACTTTAGTTTCTCAAGATAGTGAATCTACTTTCATTATTAATTAATTTCGGTTATGATAAGTGTTATGAGCAAAATATATGGGATTCCTTGAGGGCAAATCAGGGGCTTAAACCAACTTCTACAGAGGTGGTAGTGAAAGGGGGTCAAGTTAGACCTACCTGAGGAAGTTACAAAGGGGGAAGAAATCTAGGGAAATAAATGTACCTGGGAGAAGAGACTAATTAAAGTGAACACAGAGTTGTGGTGAATCTATTGGGCAGACAGAGTGAAGATGTTTCAGGTTTGGGAAAGAAGGAAATCCACCTGGATGCTTTCGTGGCTTTTCTACCTGGTGTACCAGCTGTCATTCTTCACAGCCCACCCCTCTCCCTACATCTCTCTGGAGAATTCATTGACCCTTCTTTCTGTGCTTGCAACATGTGGCACTCACATCTGTTGTGGAATAGCTCTCCTAGTTCATGGTTATGGTGTACACGATGCCCAGCCAGGACGTCCCTGAGGATGTCCTCAGACAATGATTATAGCATTTTCGTCTTCTTATCTCCAACCCCTAATACTTCCCCTGGCAGCACAGTTGGCACTAAATAACATTTGTTGAATGAATGAACTAGGACTCGTTGGCGGTGATG
The DNA here is from genome assembly GCF_964146895.1 of Miniopterus schreibersii. Classification (NCBI taxonomy): domain Eukaryota; kingdom Metazoa; phylum Chordata; class Mammalia; order Chiroptera; family Miniopteridae; genus Miniopterus; species Miniopterus schreibersii. The sequence continues at coordinate 7,837,976 of NC_138101.1, read as the reverse complement.
GGAGTAGATGTGGAAAGACTGTCACGCTCTGAAAGGAAGATCTTCCAGAGCACCGGTGAAATGACATGAAATGGTCTGCCTCGGCGTGAGAGGCACAGCTCGCCGTCCTTGGAGGGGACAGAAGTCCCATAACTCTGTGTATCTGAATGTGAACTAAAATAGAATCTGAAAAACTTGATTATAACTGCTACCAATTATCAAATTATGTTTTTGATCTTGATTGCTTGAGAAAGTTAATGAATATTTTCAAGGGCTTGATTTGGGTTTGCAAGTAGCATTTCTGATTGGGAGAGTCTCTCCTGGCCATACATTCCTGGGATGTGCTATGCATCGTGGTCTCATTACTGAATGTTACATTTATGGTGTGGAGGGTAAGAGATTTTAAACTATAAATAAGATACAGAGATTACATGAATGAGATATTCCAAGTAGTTATTAGGACTGAAATCTCTATGGAACTATGAATGAAAATACGCCTGTAGGACAGAGTGAGGCATCGGACAGTGAGAATAACTGTGTCATGTAGTGTAGCAGAAAGATTACATATTCGTACACATCAATAAAAAGGCATCGAGAACACAGCTCTCCAGTGGCAGAGAAGCCTAAGGATCGGGTATGCCCCAGAAGCCCGTGAGTTATGTTAGACAGGCTCACATTAACATCATACAAAAATCCAACCGATGCAGAGAGTTCATGAGTTAGTACCTGACATGCTGGCTTTAGCAGCAGGAAGGACAAGGGCTGTGGAGGGACAATCTAAAGACCAGCTCACGCTATTGGAGGCCTGGTGGGATTGATCCATGGGCAAAGAACAAAAGATCTGCAGTGTAGCTAAGCAACTGTTACCAGAAAATGCATCATGACGGACACCTATAAACCTCCAAGGCTCACAAGTGGCCTTTGGGGCAGTGTAACCAAATGCAACGAGATTAAAGAAGAGTTTAAACAGTTGGGCATCTGCCAGGAGATGAAATGATGAAAACTGTCTCTTAGAGAATCAAAAACAAAGCCGATTTGTTTCAAATGGAAGATGTCATAGTTTAGTGCTAATAAAATAAAGCCAAGAAATATTTATTGATGTCTTATAATGAAATCTGTGGTATCTCTGAACTTCGATTTCAAGTTTTAAATTTTAAATTTCTTATTTCCATTAATCATGTGAAATGAACAATATTATCAAATGATTCTTTAATTTCATGTTCAATGAACCTCTCTCATATAATCCAACAAATGAACACATGGTTTTATAAGGCATTTTATAATTTTTAAAAGTATGATCATTTGAATTCAGATGTAAAATGCAATCTAATTCATGAAAAAATAAGTTGCTTTAGTGTACTTTAAAGCCATAACAACTTTCCCTTTTTTCCTTTCTGCTTTGTACTTGCTGTCAACTCTTTCTCCAAAAAAAATTATCTGCAAAAGGAAATTTAAAATATTTATATCATCCAAAGGAGCTTCAGAAACTGACAGGGAGGTCAAAAATCAAGATTCTGAAAGAAGATTATTTTGAAGGTTCCCTGGATTGGTCTAATTAATTGGAAACCCAGTTGAAAATTCCATTTGGAGGAATTGGAAAGCAGTCTCTTGTTTATTTTTTCTCTCTCTTTCTAAATTTAGTCTTTAAAACATTTTTTTATTGATTTTAGAAAGAGAAGGAGAGAGAGAGAGAGAAAAACGTCAATTTGTTGTTCCATTGATTTATGCATTCCTTGGTTAATTCTTGTACATGTTCTGACCGGGAATCAAACCTGCAATCTTGGCCTATTGGTATGAAGCTCTAACCAACTGAGCTACCTGGCCAGGGCGCTTTCTAAGTTAAGTTTTAATTTTTTCTCTATCACAAAGATTTTGGGACAGATACTCCAAAATAATAAGGATTTCCCAAATTAGAACAATTGGGTCTAGAATTTTCAATCACCTCCCTTATTAAATGATCCTAAATCACTAGAAATGTCAACCAGCTTGAATAGAGATTTCCATAAACTATGGGTAAACAACCCATGATAAGAATTTACTCAATATGGGGCTGCAAATGTTATTTTGCCTACTCTCATATTTACTCATTCGACACTTAACACTCCTAACATTTGTTCATTAATTTGCCAAATGTTCTCTGTCTGGTACTTAATACGTATGGACCAGATTTCACTTTTGTCCGAGGACGCCTCCGGTAGCCTTAAAACACAATCTCCATAGACAGTGCAAAAGCAAAAGTATGTCTTTCCACTTTACATAAATAAATATGGATGTTGTGTAGCAAAATACAAATTAATTTCGTGTACTGTAGGAATATACAAAGGCCATCCAGACTGGGAGATCGTGCCTGGTCTTGGGCAACCTATCCTATGAAGGCTGCAGAAAGATAATTTCCAGTGTTCGAAGTTCTTTGTATATTTTATCATTAAGCACTCTTCCTTCTTTCTCATCTTCATTTTAAAAAATACGACCATATTGTCATTATTTCGTTCTCTCCATGATGAAAGTTGTGTCTTCCCTTTGGGTGGTGGGGATCAGGGTGAGGGAACAGTGGTGGGTCAAAGGACAGAGCTAGTGAAATGCCTGATATTTTACCCGAGCGACATGTTCCGTTTATACATCGACTGCGTCAGATGTTGGTGCCCCTGGTTGGGCCTTCTAAATGGAACCCCTAAATCATGTGCTTTTGACTCTGTCCCTGCCACATTCACTGTTAAACTTAACTAGTAGACTAAATTGAGTGTGAGTCAGGGTGTGTGAAACGCGTTTGTCTGAGAGCCAGAGGAGAGGCAGGTAGAGGGCACCGTTCTTGCCCAAAGCCGAGGCGCAGGGGCGCAGAGAGGGGAGGGCAGAGGGAGCCGCGGGCAGGGAGCAGGGGGCCGGGCCTGGCCTCCACCTGCCGTGGCTGGTGTTGCTGGACACACACAGGCTGCTGCCCAGGGCCGGGCCGCTGTGCCTGCACCTGCCTGCAGGTCCAGCTCCGCGGACGACAGCTCTTCTCTTAAAAGGACTGAAGAGATGCAGAGGGGCAGGGAGGAGAGCTCAGCTGGCCCAGGGGCGAGAGCGGCTGCTTCGTGGGGAAGCAGTTAGAGATTATCTTCTCAGGTCCTGCGGGACCTTCAGACCTCCCCCTCCCTGTCTCCTCCCACGTCAGTGGGCCGCGGGCAGGGTGGTGCGGGAGAGGAGGGTGGCCTGGGGCATCTATGTGGACAGGCAGTCATAGTTTGATGTCCCACCTAGATACATAATCGAGCCCCAGATATGAGGAATTATGACTGTCCTCATTTCTTTGTAGCCAAGTTACAACATTTTACTTCACAGCCCGCGTCCTCAGAAAACAAGATTCAGTTCTTCCCCATCTTTGGTGGGAAATGAGAAAAACGGGACATATCACATGCACACAGTAGGCAGAGGGAAGGCAGGGGAGGAGGAGGACCTGTGACGGCCGAGGGAGAGGACCGGGTTGGTCAGGATGAGGTGACGCTGGAGGGCCAGGTATGGGTGACCGTCAGTATGACAGTGTTTATTTGGAAATTCATAAAAATATCTTTTATTTCATTCATACAACAAATTCTGAGCACAAGGCGCTGTTCCAGGAATCAGATTCTATTTTTAGGTTTTTAGTAATTAGTAGTGTTGGCATATTCCTTAAATTTTCATTCATTCGTTCACTCGTTCGTTTGTTCATTTACTTACTAATCAACAGGAGTAAATATACAGTTGTTGGATGCATTGCGTCAGTGCCTGAGTTTTCAAGCATCTTGCTCCAAAGGTCTGACGCGACCAGCCATCATCATGGTCATTACAGCCGTTTAAGGAGATCCTACTGTGTGCCACAGGGTAGGTTAGGAATATCACATAAAGCACCTCATCTAGCTAATCGGCTGGACAGCTCTAAAAGGATACGGATTCTTCTCCTCACGTATCAGATGAAAAAGCAAAGGCCATGTCAAAATTTGAAGTCTTGTTATTTTCCTCCTGAACCCACACCCTGTTTTCTCTCCGCAGTGCCCGGGCACCTCCCTAAAAACAAAGTCTCTTGTCTGTCTGCAGCTCATCTCTCCCAAGGATTGAGATTTTTATTTATTTTATCTGTTACCACTAATAACAATATTTAAAAAAATAAGCCAATATGTGATGATAGTGTGAGAAGTAAACATGGTAATTAGGCAACATCAAAATGAAGTTAATTATTGCCTTGATGACTGGGGTGGTTTGTGTACAACAGTTAAGACAGCTTGTGGAGTCGTATCAGGAGGCGGCCCTTCTGCGTGCCTGCCTTCCCGCAAGGCCCCGCGCGTCCCATCAGCGGGTGGCTGGGAGACGAGCGAAGGCCGGAGTCCCTGGCGCCACACAGATCCTTTCTCCACGGTGCTGCTGTGTCCACAGGGCTTCCTCTCCCACCGTGTCCTTGTACCCCGGAGCTTCCCTTTGGGGCAGATGTATTGAACCCTGAGCTGTTGATGTTTGGTTTTATAACCCAGTCGTTCACCTGCTCTGTCAGCAGCCAGATCCCTGACTCCAAGACCGATTCCTAGACACTCTTGTGCACGTTGTATTTGTCCAGAACTCCCAGTGCTGTGCGGGAATCAGACGCCGCGTGTTCCCGTAGGATGGTTGGGTACCTGTTCCGATTCCTCTGAATGACGCTCTGAACATGCTCACGGCATGTTCCCCAGGTTGAAGCTTTATGCCACTCCTGGTCACCCTGTAGCTGTGAGCGCCCAGATGAGATCCCGATAATTCCTACCTTGCATTATTGTTAAGGGTAGGGAATCCACCGTATGGGGGGAACAAGCAGCCTCACTTGGTCCCGGACCATCTCTGTCGTGCTGTTAAATTTCACCCGAACGCTCCACCTAGCCGGGGGCCTGAGCCTGCTGCTCCTCCTCGGTTCAAGGTTGCATTCTTTTTGTTCTGCTAGTTTTTGAAAACGTGCGTCTGGTTCCAGTGGAGGCTGGTCCCCCCAGCTGAGATTTGTGTCACATCAGCAGCTAGGCCTGAGGATTACGCACCCCCCTCTGCCTCTCTTCCCAGCCTTACAAAGTCAGCCGGTGCAGGGCAACGTCAGCTAAGTAGAAAGTGGGTGGATTTGCATAATTTGGTTTTCTGAGTGCAGAGTGTTCATTTTTAACTTACATTGGTTTTGCTTTGTTGCCAAACCCCTTTTCAGGGAAGACTGCATCCCACGTTTCTTCCCCACATCCTGGTTTCTAACAGCTGATACTTCAGATGTTTGTATTTGTCCAAACAGATGAGAGAAACCATCTCAAAATACAACTTCCTGTATTAGGCAGTTTCTCACATTTTCCAATCTGACTTCTGTATAGAACTATAGCTGGAAATGGTAATGAGTTTGCCACGGCAATTTCAGGTTTTCTGTACTGTACAAATCCTACTCTATTCATGCAAATAATTAAGGTTATTAATGAAGGACTGAATTAGTAGAAAAACAGTATACTGAGCCACTGCGATTTGCTTGATGTAGGTTAATAGTCATACATTATATAGCATTTGCAGCTTCCTTGGGCTCTGGAATAGAAGCTATGGTGGCAAAGAGCATCGTGAGCAAATCCACATAATGAAGTAACATTTGGAGCTCGGCAGGGGATAAAAAGGAAGGTATTGTTACTGTGAGTGCCACAGTATTGTCCTTTCCCATTTTAGGATGTACTGAAATGCATAAGTAATAATTGTATTTGCATTTATAAAAGAAAGCTCCAACCACACCAAGCTCCTTTGAAAAGGCAAGGCTGGGGGCTAGAAATCATAAAGCTGGGTGTCTTGAAACAACAGTTCTTTAGGGAGGGAGGGTGTTTTCTTCTGTGCAGCGGGTTTGAATCCATAATAAGACAGATTGGAATCTGAGCTACTCGAGATTGATAAACTAAATTGTTTACACAAAATTGCTTTAGAGGAATGGATCTACTTTTCAAGGCAAGGCCTCTGAATTCCTGCAGGCACATTCTCAGAATTTCACCCATAGCTTGAAAGGCCAACTGGGTGGGTTTTGAAAAAGGGGTCGAATGTGCCTCAGATCGCTTTGGACTTGTATTGGTTTGCTTTCCTAAAGTGGCTGCTTTAGATTGGAAGTGAGCCGACTCAAATGGACCAAAACAGAATTCTCAGAGGATGTTACCAGCTGAAGACAGGCTCGGCTGCACCAAGGATTTGGAAACCAACGCAGGTTGAGGAGACCCCTGAAGACCTTTTAAGAAAGTATGAATGAGTACATTGGTCAGCTTGGGCTGCCGTAACAAAATACCCTAGACTGAGTGCCCTGAACAACAGAAACTTATTTTCTCACAGTTCTGGAGCCTGGAAAGTCCAAGATCAAGGTTCTGGCCAGTTTGGTTCCTGGTGAGAACTCTCCTCCTGGCTTGGAGGTGGCTACCATCTTGCTGTGGGCTCACGTGACCCACATGTGAGCCCTCTTCGTATTTGCGCGCACACAGTAGGAGGAGAGGAAACGGGCTAGCAAGCTGTCTGGTGAGTCACTAATCCCAATACGAAGAACCCATCCTCATGACCTCTTATAGTTCTAATTACCTCCCAAAGGCCCCATCTCCAAGTATCATCACATTGATGACGATGAAACCCTAACATATGAATTTTGGGGGATACAATTCCGTCCACAGCCATGAGTGAATCTATATGCCAGAAACTGGAATAGGCCTGCAGCAAGTGGCAAGTCGGCCGTATGTCTTCCTTCCATCCCAGCCCATTCCCCTCCACTGCATTCCACTTCATCCCACTCTAGTTCAGCAGATGCCTCCTGGAGTCCACCGAAGAGCACAGCTTACTGTTTCCTTGATGCTTTCTTCCTTCTCTTATGCATATCCTTTGCCTATTCCTATCTAATTCATTTTGGTGGCCAAAATAAAATTTTTTGTTTTCTTTCTGCTTTCCTTCCCCACCTCCAGTTCCAACTCTTTGGTGGAGGCACTGGGAAAGCTTTGTCCAACAAACAAGTGTTTAAGCTCTGCTTCTTAGATTTCATAGGCCTCAGAGATGTCCCTCGAACTCTAAGTCACAGTGCTCTTGACAGTCAATGGGGAGAAAAACAATGATAATACTTTAATAGAGCGGGGTTGTTGTATGTATTAGGAATGTCGCAGAACAAGGAGCTTAGTACCTGGAAGCAGGCGTTACGGCGACGGATGAGACATGACTGTCTTGTCTTGGTGATTTCCTGGCCCAGCGTGGGAAGCAGCTATGACAGAAGATGCATCTGTTGGGTCAGGCTCTGTGCTCTGAAGTCAGTTGATGTGAAATTAAACCCTGACTCTACCCCATGCTTTACTCTCTTGGCAAATGACTTAGCCTCACTAAGCCTCCATTTCTCATCTAAAGACTAAGATGATGAAGCCAAGTTGGGAGGGGGGGGAATTAATGAGAGAGTGCCTGTGAAGTGCTCGGTTTGTAGTTCATACTCTGTAAATATTAGCTAATGTTATTATTACAAAAAGTCTACAACGCGCTAACTGATACAGCTTCTGAGTCTTGAGCGCACATGGCTCCCTGGACCGCGCGTAGGGGACTGGCAGATGAGTAGCAGTCCTTTCTCTCATGGAATTCAGTGTCATAGAGGAGACAGGCACCGACCGAACACTGAACAGTGTACACTTGTTCTGTGCCGACGCCTGGGACACAGAGATGCCTGTCACTATGGGGCTGTGTCAAGGGGACACTGAGACTGGGCTGGGGCCTGTAATGCAGACCCAAAGGAGATGGACTGTGGGCATCTCAGGATCCCCCTCTGATGCTGGTCGTCAGGAGAAAAGCCAGGGAAAAATAGCCAAGAAGGATATGCATCTTTCCGAGGCTACCGGTCAGAACCTAGAATGCACTGTACACAACAAAAATGAAAGCAAAAAGAAACAGAGAAGTCCCAAAGTACCCGGGCAACGCAGCGCGCACGCTGTTTTCAACAGGAGAGATCGCGCCTCTGCAGGAAAAACCGGATCGTGAGAGCAGACACGAGGGGGTGGTCTTGGGGATGCCGTGATAGCAAGCAGCGACGCTGTACCTTCCCTCCCAGGGTTTAAAAGTCAGTGCTAATGATGAGACACTGTGCAGTGGTGATTCTGGAAAATCCCTTTTCAAAACAAATGCGAGGGTGAGGTGTGCTCTGGGCCTGACTTCCACGTGCTCCGAGTGCTCCGTGTGCTCCGTGTGCTCCGCAGGCCGGCCTGTGCCCGGGAGAGCAGCAAAGAATTAGAAACAATAACCACTCTTTAAATGCACCAGCGTGCTCCCGTGTCGGGGAGGTGTCTTTTTTTTAAATTTTTTTAATCAGCTTTTCAACCCAAACTTCATTTGATTTGTGCAGGGAGGTGTATAATAGGGGAGGCCAGTGAGCTGATTTTTATGGAGCCCATTTGCAGCTTAAACAAAGATGGGGATTTGGAGGATGAAGCGGCCTGAAATATAGCAGATTATGTAGCTTTATTTTCCTGAGATTTGCTAATTCCTCCCCTCCCCCTCCTGCTCCCCGGCTGAGCTGGTGCGTTTTGTGTTTTTCCTTTCGGCTGCCATTCCAAGAGAAAATGGTAAGTTTCAAACTTGAATTTTGGACTGGATTTCATGTAGCCCAGCCCCCCCGCCTGGGTCGATCCTCTGTAAGCAAATAGGTGTTTCCCTTCGACAGCGGCGCCTTATGATAAATAATAGGATAAATAAAAGCTGAACTTATGAAGCCTCTTTTAATATGAGAAGCATAATTCACAGCATGAACAGAAAGGGCCAGAGGGTTTGTGTTTCTAACATGAAAGATGAAGTGTGCTTTGAAATCGGAAATAATCGGAAATACAGTAAGAACAGGGAAGCGCTTGGATTTTCAGTGAGGCCAGGAATTTTGCCTTTTCTGTGTAATCGGGGGGCTTGCCGTCATCTGTATTTTCAGGATCTGGCTGATATTAACACGGGTGATCTCATGCATTAGCAGATCGTACCCAAGTCCTAGCAGTAAAAAGGGATCTCATTTGATTTTTAAATGTGACTTTCATTTCTTGACGGGGTTTCGCACTTTATTTGCATGCAAGCTGCCGGGGCAGAGAGAGCTGCAGGGACGATCATTTTAGAACTCGTACTCTCCTCCTTGATTTGTCAGTGAGAGTGTCACTTTCCCTCCTTCCACGGTTTAACAGATGTTTATTGTGCTCACATCCTGCACAAAGCTGTACCTGTTGATGGACAGAGATGCTCATGGTAGGGCCCCTGCCCTCAAAAAGAGGCCCTTCTACATCCATAGAAACTGATGTGCCAAGATCCTTTCATGTTGCCTCTGCTACAAAGTACATCAATAGGACAGATAGATACATTGTATTAGTTCTTCTGCTATTTGATAATGATGCTTAAATCATTAATGTATCATTGACTATTAAATGTATAGTCAATGTATATATAGTTTTTATATAGACTCTTACAATGCAGATATATATCATTGACTGTTATTAAGATGTTCATATAAGCAAAACAAAATTGTTGAGAAGTCTGTGCCTTCTTACCTTGCTAGCTTTTGACTATTTGGACATATGTCAAGTCCATAATAATGCTTTGCCTGCTACTTGGTACTGTACTGTACTGTTTAATTCCTTCTCTCTCCCCCCCTCATACACTGAAATGCAAAGTTCTGGGTCAGCTGCCTTCTTAGGCCTCTTGAGGGACGGCTGCACTTCCCATCGGTCTTCTCACACGAAGGATGTGCCCTGTCTCCGTCCCCGCGTTCCCTTGCTTTTCTACTCGACACGCTTTCTTATTTATTCGGCTTCCAACATACCACGCCATGCTTCTTTGCCTTCTCCCCGCCCCACCCCGTCTCCCGATTCCTTTAATTAAGCCTTCTTGCTCTTAAGTACAAAATTAAGCAACAAACACAACATTCAGAAATCCATAGAGCACTAAATTCCCCCAGGGGAAATCTTTGCTCAGCTCTGCAGCAGGATGTAGTAAAATGAGTACAGCCTGTCAATGGCTCGACCTGCGGCCTTGAGAATGTGTAGAAAGTAAACCTCCGTGAGCTGCTGTTTCTTTGTGTGTAAAACTTGGGCTAAGTAACAGCCAGGGCTCCTCCCCACATTTACGTTCCGTTATTGTACGTCCATCCACTTCACTAAATAGGATCTGCCTCCGTCCTAGCAAGCCAAACAAAGACATGAGAAGTGACGACTTAACCAAACTTTGGAAATAAGGGTGTTTCGTGTTAGGACAGGAGGAGTGGGCTGCTGGAGGAAAGTTAGCTTGAGGGAGATATGTAAGAAAACCGTGGTATTGGTAAGGCAAAGCAGATATTTCATACGCGGCTGGAAGGTATCTCTCCTTAAAAGCAAAATGTTTGTGTTTGAAAATAATTCAGGACACGGGAGAGGAGACGATAGGTGAGGAGTGCCTTGAAGAAAGAGGTTCTGAGACGCTTCTCAACTGCCCTTCCCACCCCCTGGTCTCCCCAGTTCAGGGAGGGCTGTGGAGCAGCCCCCCATGAAGGACAGCCAGCCTCAGGCCCTGCCTTAGAAAGTCGACCCTGGTGCACCAGCCTCTAGCTTGGACGTTGCCAGCGTGGTGTCTTCTTTCTGCAAACGAGGCGCTCCCCTGCTCTTCCCCAGGGAACCCCCAGGTACCACTACCCCTTCTCTTCCGTCTTTTGGTGACCTGGCACTTTGCCTCCTCTTTGGGTCAATGAATTAGGAAACTGCCCCTTGGAGCATCTATCCTAGTTATTGGTTCCGCCTCTGAGCTACCTCCAGAGGAACCTGGGCACCCTTGCCCATCGTTTAAATGTACTCCAGTTGATTTATTAATCTGTGCAGTCACTTATCAAATAACTTGCCATCAAATCACCTTAATTACACCATTTTTCTAAAGCGACCTGACCCACATTACTGTAAACATTGTTAAAAAAGAATTATACACACACACCTCTAATGTACATATGTAATTTCCATGTAAAATAATTATACACACACCTCTAATGTACATATGTAATTTCCATGTAAAATAATTATACACACACCTCTAATGTACATATGTAATTTCCATCTAAAATAATTACACACACACCTCTAATGTACATATGTAATTTCCATGTAAAATAATTACACACACAAACCTCTAATGTACATGTGTAATTTCTGTGTTCCAGATTTCTTAACTATTAGGGCCTATTTGGAAAGAGACGTGCAGGGATAGGTTTCGGGCTCTTTTGTCATCCGCTGAACATTTCTTCTTCTTTCTTTCCTTTGATTGGGACCGACACTGAAAGGCGCCCGAGGGGCCTTGAACTCGGGATGGCTAAGGGCTGGTGTGAAGGGTCCTGGCTGACCCCCCTCAAGCCTCCTGTAGATAATCCCCTGAGGTCCCACTAGGTGCTTGGGAGAGCTCCGCAGGGCCAGCCCTTTGCTTAACGTGCATGGACATTTCCTGGCGGCGTGTCCCAGGTGCTCACTTGGATTTGAACAAATTCGAGGAACTTCATCCTGTGACTGCCGTTTTTCTCATCTTTTGCCTCCTGTTCCTTTGCATTTGCTAAAATGTACAACTTTACCGAGCGCCTGCCTGTGGCTGGCGCCTTCACAGGTACCACAGAATTTCATCTTCACCGTAACGCTGCTGTTTGGAGTATTAGTGGCATTTGTTAGGCGAGCACCTAGCTCAGAGAGGTTAGATCTCTTGTTCGAGGGCACACAGCTGGTGAGTGGTGGAGCTGAATTCAAACACGGGGTTTTTTACTCCTAAACTCATTGCTCGCGTAACCAAGATGCGTCCGCTAAATACTGATAGGATGTAAAATGTTTTTAGATGGTTAACTTAATAGGCCTTTATTTTAGAGCATATTAGAAAATTACTATTTTTCTGTTTAAGGTAGACGTGTGAAATTAATTAAAACATTCTTTATAAAGAATATATTTAAAGAAAATATTAAACAATAATTCATTGGTTGTGTAGGATGAGATATATATACACACACATAAAAATTATATACAGGGGCTTGGCAAACTTAGGTTTACAGTGGTGAGTATGTGAAACAGAGATGTCCCAGCTGAGAGTTTATAGCATGATGTGAACTGCGTGGGCTGGAACCTTATTTGACCCCACTACATGATCTTGCCTTGGGCAAGTTACTTTCTAGGCCTTACTTTTGTCATCTGTAAAATGGTGCTTCTCATGACACCTAGTTTATGAGGGAGGATTCTATGAGTTAAAATATAAAAGTGCTTTTAGAAGAGCAATCGACATGGTAAGAAAGCTTTCAACAAGTGGTTGCTGTCGCTATGGTAAGGAAACAGAGGCTACTTCTAAGCCATTCTGTTCTTAACTAGTTTTCGGTGTTTTATTTTTTATGTAAACAAAAGAGAAATGAAGATGAAGCTTTTTCTCATTTTGTTGGGCAATGATTCATGGCTTAAGTAATGAATGCAGTTGATTCACACTTTATCTCTAGTTCCCTAAAATTATTTGAAGCTACCCCCTAAGGCCGCCTTCACAATTTAAGTCTGCTAATCCATGTACTTTGGAAAAATCTGTGTGTAATAATTTTGCCCTTTGCTGCCTCAGATCTTTAGTTGGATGGTCTGAATTTTAGAGAGTCTACAGGCATTTTAAAAAATATGGATGCTAATCCTTATTTAAGAATTAAGAATTCTAATAAATTCATTCTAGAGATTTAAAAACAGGGGGGACCAGAATTCTATCAAGGAAATGGATGCTTTTTTAGCCATAAGTCACCTTTTGATCATGGAACAAATGGGGTGCAGAATTTAAAGGCCAAATGTAAAAATTTTTTTAGCCCTTATATACTGTTTTGGATTGTCTGTCCATTTACTCCAACGTGGACAATTAAGAATTCACTCTGATTTAACTTGCATTTTTTGAGTGCCTGTTATAGATCTTTGTAGTCACCCTTGTGGGAGGCCACAGAAGAAAAGATAAGGTTCATTGATTTATTTATAATTATGCAAAAAAAAGCCCATGCATGCATGTACTTTGTCATTTGGAAACAGTTTTATCAGCAGTTTAAAAATGATATGATACAGACTAAGTCTGTAAATTGCCAGAGGACAGTGTTTTGGAATAAGGAAGCTTTGTGTTTGTCATCTTTAGTTACTACCCAATGCTGAATTTTCTGCCTAATGTCCCTGTCAAGTGACTTGAACTTGGGCTTATAGACCCTGACAGATAGTTTTCCATCTCTTGGATCAGCTCAGGTGATCTTTAGGATGTTCTTTGCTCAGGAAATTCTTTCTCGTGTTGAGAAGATTCCTATCTCTTTATAATGTATACCCATTAAATAAGATAATGAATGCAAAGATCTTGGTTCTTTGTGGGAAGGTGGTAATTTCTTACTAAATGTTAATTATTATTACATTACTGTATTGTCTTATAATTAGAAGAAAGGCAGTGTTAGATAAATAAAAGAACATTCACATTATTTATGATGGTGTGTAAGGTTAAAGCTGCTTAATTAAGTCAATGGGGATCCGATGAAGCCAAGACCTATTTATCTTAAAGAGTTGAGTTTTGATGGTCACCATGATGGCAATAGTTCAGAGCTGAACTCTGCCTCTAGATGCAGAGATTTGAATCTAGGAGTATTAGTCAGTGTTCAACCAAAGAAACAGAATCAGTAAGAGATTTGTATTAAGAAAATTATTACAAGGAATTGTCTTTCATGATGGTGGGGACTGGGTAGGCAAATCTAAAAATGACAGGGCAGGCCCACCAGACAGACAGGCTGGAACTCTCAGGCTTCAGCACAGCCTGTGGTCCACAGGTAGAATGTCTCCTCCCTCAGGGGAGCATCAGCTCTGCTCTTCAGGCCTTTCGACTATTAGAAGCAGGCCCACCCAGGCTATCATCCACTATGGAACCAACATAGTAGAAATAAAGTCATTTTGACTAATTTCATTGATCTTATGAATATATCCCCTCAAAGCTAAGGGACTCCCATGGCTCTATGTAGGCACTTTCTTTCTAACCAAATAGCCCGACTCCCTTGGGCTGACCCGTCTTCTGCTGAATTACTTCAGCCTTCTCTAAAGGGTGACCCACAACTTGAAGCTAACAAAGTGACCGTGTAAGAATTGCTGCAAACAGCTGAGTCGCCTTCATGTCACGAAGAAACAAGGAAAACCACGCAGTTCATAAAGGTCGTTTAACAGCAGATTGGTGGCTCTGTGTAAAGCCTTTTTTGTCATCATTTTTTGCATTTGGTCGTAAACTTCCATATTATAGTTTATTCCTTCTTACATACCTACTTATTTTGTGTTTCAATGTCCACAATTTGCTTCAATGTATAAACATTAGGCTCTGGAAATGTGCACAGCAGGGTTTGGCAATTTAATCTCTGTAAAGTATCGCTGCGGTCAATAATACAAGTGGCCTACAAATATTCTTTTAAGAGCAATAGATACATGTTTGTTATCTTTTCCTGCAGCATTTCCAAGAGAACATTCTGGGAGCACTAATTCCATGGAATGTCAATAGGTGCCACACAAAATATCCATCCATGATCAAGTACGTTTGGGAAAGACTGGTTCTCATAAATTAAACTAGGTTCTTGAATGCAATACCTCATAGCTTTTAATGTGTGAAGATGTGTCATGAATCCCTAAGATGGAGGAAAAGAATCCAGTGATTCCCAAATTAAGTTGATTATGTTCCCCTCCCTCCACTCTCTGATTTTTTTTTTCCTCAGGGAATGATAATCTGCAGAATATGCTCTGCTAAATGACAGAGCAACCATTAGGTCAATGACTGCACATGCACAGATCGGCTGCCTTGAATATGCAGGCCTCATTTTTTACCCATGTGTCTTACGTCTAAAGATAGTGGCAAGAGTAAAAGTTATCAGAATAACATTTGGTTTAAAGCCATTTAAAACTCTTAGACTCCAATTTATCTTGAAAAAAATTTTTTATTTTCATTTCTCCCTTTCATTGCATTAGACTTTGCTTATTAAGCAGATTGAAGAATATATATATGCAAACATATATGTTATATGTGTATAATGAAATATTAACATTTTTCTCCTTCTAGAATGGAGATTCCTTGAGGACAGGACCCATGTCCTATTTCCCTCTATTTCCTCTATTTCCGTGGTAGCTGGTACAATGCCCAGCACTCGGAAGAAGCTGAATAAATAATTCTCTGGTGGGTAGATTGATATGCACCAGTATCAGCCCTAGTCCCCTAAAATTGTATCAGGTTTTTTCCAGGGAGGACATGCTTTTTATTTATTTGCATTTTTAAATTTACATGGATATCTTTTTTTAATTCTCCCAGATTTCCACATTTTGAAAGATTTTTATCTGCCAAACTGCATTTATTACATATGAGTAAACTTGTTTTCCCATTGTTTGCTGTTGAAAGATAGCGCTTCTGATCACAGGAGATAAGCACTGTTATTACATACACCAAGTTTCTAAAATTCCTTCCTAAAGCAAAGAAACCTGATATTTGTGTTAATCGTGGCAGACATATTTTGGGAGAAATCTGATGTGTTTTAGGCCCTTTGGGCCTGGCCCTCATTACCACCTTCAGGAATACTTAAAGGGGACAAATGCACACGAGGAGTCAGCCCTGCATCATTTGGGCACAATACCAAGCAACAGGATCCATCCATCCAAGGCGGTGAGGTGTTTATCCAGTAAGAGATTTGAATATAATAGAAACATGTAGCAACTGATTGTAAATGATGAACATGGGTTCATTGTCCATTTGCAGGGCCGTGTGGTAGCTAAATGCCATGCACTGAAAGCTACGGAAGGCTTTTTGATACGATTACTAAGATCCTTAAAGTATGCACTTTAATCACAGTTTGGGATCATTTTTCTTCCTTTGGGAAAGCTTCCCTGCCAGCGTAAGCAGGTCAGTGAAGACTGACGCTATAGGCAGCTATTTGCGTTGCCCAGGACTTCTCCAGGACGTATCTAGTGTGCGCAGGGCCCGGTCGGGACACGTTTTGTACTCAAGATAACAATCCCGTTTTCTCTAGCTAGCACCCAATTCGCCAGGCCTGCTTTTTCTGGCTTTCAGAATTACCAGAGCTATTGTTTCTCCTGCTGAGTCATCTCCTGCTCTCCTAGGTCTAATCCTAGCGGAGTGACATAGAGGTTCAAATTCATCGTTCTCTGTGTAAATATCCAGTTTCCCCAGCACCATTTGCTGAAAAGACTTTGTTTTTCTATTGAATTGTCTTGACATCTTCATTTAAAGTCTATTGACAGTAAATGGGAAGATTTATTTCCGTCCTTCGGTTCTATCCCATTGAGCTGTATGTCTGTCCTTATGTAAGAGCCCTACCCTCTTTATTCCTAGAGCTTTGCAGTAATTTCTATAAGGGCTGGAGGCAGGTCCTTATCTGTTCTTACCTGGGTTGCTAGACCACCTTCCTAGCTGGTCCCTGCCTCTACTCACCGCCTCTGCAGTCCGTTCTCTGTACAACATCCAGAGGGATGTTTCTAAAGCCCAGACCTGACTTGCCGTGTGTGTGTATAGCCTTCCGTTTGCTCCAGCCTTGGGAAAAGCCTAGACTTGAGCTTCTCGGTGTTGCCCCCACCTCCGCCCGCTCACGCACACTCTTCCTTCCAGCGTGACTGGGCGTTCACGTTGCCCTGGGGTGTCACACGCTTCAGCACCTCCCGGCCCCACAGCCCAGCACCCCGGCCTGGAGCCACGCACAGCGCCTGGCACAAAGGCTGCCGGTGTGTAAGGTGAACAAACCATAAATACTGTGCTTGTTGCCTGGACACCACTCTACCACTTTTTTTTTTTTTAGCTGCTTGACCAGGAGTTTTTCTCTGTTCAAATCCTCCCCTGTTGCCATGACTTTAGGTTCCCTGGAAGTACTTTTGCATACCCTTTACCCTGCTATATTATAATTATGGATTTGTACATTTGTCCATCCCCCTAGACTGTGACAGCTTCAGCATTGGTCCTTACGACGCCTGATACTTGATAACGTTGTTGAATGAGTGGGAAAATGCGTATTTTGAAAATGTCTTTTAGAGCTCTTCAGAAAAAGACTCCTTAGCCAAGGACACCTCATAAGCCCTGTGGAGTGTGGACCCATCGCTGATCGCAGTGAAATTGCTTCCCAGCCTGCGGCAGTAAGGACACAGCCAGTTGCCTTTGGCCATTTCTTGAGCCCAACACTTCCCACCCTCAGCTCTGCATCTTTCCCTGTTGACTCAAATTATTATTGTGAATCTGGGCCAATAAACAGTGGACTGGAAACAAGAAGAGTGAAAACGAATAAGAACAGCTCTTGGCATCATGATAAAGCTCAGTCAGAATGCTGCATGGGGACAGATCGCTGGGTGCGATGTCCCCGTGCGAACCAATATATATCGTTGGAGGTGCTTCTTCCCCTCGAATGGGGCGCTCGGGAAACCTCGTGAGCTGTCGGGGGTGGCGTTCGAAGGTTTCTCCTCCTGGACTTTATTTTCTCCATCTCAATAGCTGTTATTTGTCTTTGATGTCACCTTCTAGAGTTCTCCCCCACATAAATAACTCCAGATTTCGCAGGAAGCTGCATTCTCCATGGACTCTCAGTCATTCTCACTTCATTATGTTCCTGAGGAGGCGAACCCAAGGAAAAGTAATTTGACTGTCAGGTGCCAGACTCTGAATGAGACCACTCCAGTGTTTAAAGCGCCTGTTGATCTTCCTGTCAAACGAGGCGTTCTTCTGGCATTTTCTAGACTGTGTGCGTTCATGGCTCTCCCTTCTCTTCCTCATGGGCCAGCAGACAATATGTGGAAAACAAGTTACTGACCCCACCCTGCCGCTTTCCGCGTGCTTGGCTGGTGTGGGAGTATTTTTAGTTTAATTTATAAAGGCAGAAATATTGTTTCCTTTTGTTTTTTTTTCCCCCTTCCCATCTCTCTCCATTTTACATTCTCTCTTAAAAAACAGTCTCAAAGGATTTAAACTACAAATTATTGAGATTTCAAGGAGCCTTACGGTTCCTCATTTCAAACAAGTCCTGTTGCTTCTTCCTTATGTGCTTGTTTAGGTCAAGGCCACAAAGCCGAATACCTACAGGGGTGAATGGATGCGTGAAACTGGCCTGGACGGGACTGTGGTGAACTGGGGAGTGCAAACTCCATCCATCCAAACACGACAGTCCCACAGAAACAGATGAATTCCCGCTCGTGCTGTTCCCACTTACGCTATTTCCAGATCCTCTAATATTTCAAAAATATATAAAAGTCAAAAATTACAAATATCATTTCATTATTTTTAAATGTCATTTTTATATTTTTATGCTTTTTATATTTTATAGTTATTTATAGTTTTTTATATTTTTATTTTTAAATGTCATTTTATATTAAAATTTTTTATGTTGGTAAAAAATTCAAAATTTAGAGAAACAATGCTGAGATCAAACAAAACATCTCTGCTGTCCACTAGCTGGTGAATGCTTATACAGAAATTCTTAACATACAAAAGCCTTGTGAGTCAGAACGCTGTTTTAGCTCATTTATTTAATATAGTCAAGTATTAATTGAGCACTTTTTTCTGCTCAGGTGTGTGTTAAGCAAAGAGATTCTGTTGGGTGAGGTAGACCCTATGGACTCGTGGACTTGGCAGTTCTAGTCAGGCATTTAGGACTTAGGCCCCTTTGTGTTTATCACTTGGTTCACAAATGATAGACTGAGTTTCCTATCAGGCCTTGAAGCAGACTCATGATCATTTTGAACTTCTTTATGTCATTATTAACCGCAGAATAATTTAGTGTGTTCATACCTTTCTACTCAAACATCACCCGCCATATGTGAATAACATCATGATTCCTAAAACAAGTCATTAATTTAACACATATTTATTCATTTAACTTATTCAAGAAATATTCACCAGCACCTGTGATGAACCAGGCACTGGAAAAATAAATGGGAATTCAGTGATGGGCAGAAGAGACAGCTCTCATATCATGGAGAGCCTTCCACAGGGGCCTGAACACTGGGCACACAGCGTAAGGAAGAGCTGCCATTGAGTAAAAGCCCCTAGCTTGGCAGTCGGGAAGAACTGGTCATCTTTTGCCTCCAAAGAGTTTAGACGCATCAGGGCACCAGGGCAAAAGGAGGTGCCCTGCGGAATGAAGATCTGTAGAGTGAGGAGTATGTTGTTAGTGTAATTTTTGCCTTCCAATGAAAGCCAACGTGTTGCCCATCCCACCCGCCCATTCAGGAGAGAAGGAGATATGGATGGAGGTTTAGCCTCCAGAGAAAACACGGGAAACTTGAGGAGGGAAAAGAGCTGCTCCCTGTTCTCCCAGGTCCCTACTCTCCTGAGTGTAGTGTGTCCATGACTTCATTGTAATGATTGTCTTTCCTGTCGGGTCCAAGCTTTGTGAAGCTGAGGCCACTGTTACTTTGTCCAAGACTGTATTCCAGCACCGGGCCCAGAGCCTGGCACATAATAGGGGCATAGTAAGTGCTGTTGCCGGGAAAGAAGAGTTCCTCCAGGGCCACACTTCAGAGGAGAAAAGGGTAGGTGGTCAATGGTAGGTGAACTCCCTCAAGAGCGAGGGGGGGGAGGGAGGCACGTTGGGTAGGAAGAGGGGTGCCTGTGGGCCGACGGCGGGGAGGGCAGGGGGGTCCTGGCGGAGTGTAGGCCCGGACGGTGATAGGCAGGCGGAAAGCAGGTCTTGGAGTGGACTGACCGTCTGTAAGAGACTTGCCCTCTGACGTTGGGTGTATGGCAAGAGGTCCTGCTGAGCTTCGCAGTGAAAGATTAGATACCACCCACAAAGCAAGGTTAAAGCGACGCCGTTTCTAAATTAGATAAAGCTCCCTTTGCTAAGCACAAATGTTACCAGAGCCGTCCAAGGTCCCTGCGTGTCAGTTGGAACAGGGGAAATCGCTCAGCTGAGGCTCCCTCTCGAATCTTTGTCATTCTGCGTTACCTGACTTTGCATGTCAAGTCCCTTGCTTTCCAGCCGTGAGCCATGGGGGCCTCTGTAAAAGGTCATCGCATAATGATACAACATCTTGTGTGATGACATTTCTCACAATGTATTTTTCTACCCGAGATTTCTGAAAATCAATCATCCAGTTTTTAAGCATTTCTTTCCGAGCTGAGGCTGAGCAGCTGGAGGTTGGAATTTGCCATCAAACTGTTCACCCATCCCTAACCTGTAAATGTTTGGAGAGGGGGAAAAAAAAGTGTAAAATAATTTAGTAACCCACAGAATTCATTTAGTTTAATTTATGCTAATCATGGCGAATTGGTGTCCTGGCAGATAAAAATAAAGCTGGTGGAGAAGATTGCATTAAATAAACTGCAACAATTAACCCTCGAAATTATTACGCGGAATGATTTTAGCTTGCTACTGAAAATAATAGGCCCAACCAATTGTCTTAACTAGTGATGATTAAAAAGCTCATTAAATTCCGAGATTTATTTTACAGTATCCCCACGTCCATTTGGTCATTTTGGTATAATATTTTAATTATAGGGGTTTTTCCTTCCTCTATAAAGTTGGAGCACAAAATTAGAATTGTATTTCATAATTATGCTCAGTTATTTGCCAAAATGTTTACAATAGAAAGATAGCAGTCGTATATATGTCACAAGTGTTAAGGTGAAATTCTCAATGACTTAAAATGACCTAAAACATTGTCTCTTGAATTGTGGGATAATTCATAAATGAATGATTTCGCCTCATTGAGTTAGTTCCAAGACTTCATTGGCAGCTTCTCTTCCCCATCGTAAGTACAACCGAATTATTATTAATTTTATTACGAAAGTCGAATTAATTGGTCTTGTGACTATTTCATCTAAAAGTATTGCAGACATTGTCTCATCCTGGATTACTTCCCCAAAAGGAAAATAATCATTTTTCTAGAGGCTCGGGGTGCGGAGGGGACTGAATTGTGGTCAGTGAAGGCAGAGGGAACATGCTCTGCTCTAAGTCTAAGCTTTGCAGAAATAGCCCACTTCCCACTCGAGGAATCCTTGTTATCCTGCCTGCCAGGATGTGTCTACAGAGAGTTGATGTAGGTGCTATTTTATTTTTATCAATTTTCTTACTCAGCTATTTCTACTCATTATTTAAAATGCATAAGGAGGTGTGGACACTGATTCAGGAAAGGCACAGGACTGTGTTTAATCTTTACAACAACTTTGTCAATTATCCATGATGGTATTTATGTAAATCATGAGAACTTGCATAATAGCTTCATAATTAATAACAGAAGTCATTTTATTTCTGTTATAGAGGTGTGAAGCTTAAGTTAAAGATTATAGGGTAGGTAGGTAAATTTTCCCCTTAATCCAATGATCCTCATACACACACAAAAAAACAAAAAAAAACAAACCAATAGAAATCAATAAAATCATAGACAGAATCACAGGCCTATAGGAAACACAGCAGCTCTCCCCATGTTGACTTATTTAGCAGTACTTTCCCCATTGCGTAGAGCAGGGCTTAGCACATAGAAGACGCTGAATAAATGTGGGTTGACTGACACTTGGGGTATAGATACACAGAAGGACAACTCATCCAGACTTGGTGATCAGAAATGGCTTCCTAGAGGATGCCACGTTTAAATTTAGCCACTTAGATTGAGTAGAGGTGAGGAGGAGAGTGAAGAGAGTTTTCCATTTAGAAGAATTGCTGCCATGGGACATGGTTGAGAGGAGGGAGAGTGCATTGGGCGTTCAAGGGCTAGAGCAATTAATATGGATGAGTGGGAGGGATAGGGCATGAGAGGTCATCAAGGGAAGTCCTTAGCTGTCCCGTAAGTCATGTTGCTGGTGTTTCTCCATGAGCATGTGTCTGCAAATAAATGCTGGTGACATCGGGATTCACTCATTGATCCCATGGAGACTGAGAAGGCCTCTGGACCTCAGCAGCCATCGTTTCTGTCTCCCACTGAATGAAATAGCTAAGAGGAGGGTGCCACGCACCCACATCATAGGGGGTTCGAGGAGAGGCACTTAGGCAAGGGATAAATTCCAACAAAACCTAAAACACAGCAGCAATATCTTTCCCCTTCAATTAATTTAGTCCGTACCCTGGAAGAGAGAAGACAGGAGGAGGGACAGGTGGGACCTTAGGTGCTTACTTTAAAACAATGGGTATTCAGGTGATTCTGGGAGATGTGCCTGTCCCATGAGGGAGTGATGGGGTGAGGGAGATGGCAGGGCGTGTAGCTGAATTTTTCATTTTATGGATCCTTCTTAAGAAATGTGTTGATAACCAAGGAGAGAACTTTCCAAGTTCATACAAAGGGTTGGCATTTGAATATCGCAGACCCAATGGGAATAAAACACTTGAAACTCAAAGGATTTGGTATTTCATATATTTTCTCCTTTTGATCTTTTCCCAGCAGCCCTGCATAAGAACTTCTTTTCTGCTGAAGAAACTTTGGTCTTTGTTTTCTTTTCCCCTCCCCTCACTTCCAGATTTCTAGAACTTCAGGGATTACGGGCCTTTTGAACTATAAATCCTCTCTTTTATGAGACAGAGGCAATGTATTGAAATAGGAAGGGAATAAGTAGTAAGAGCAAAGTAATAGTAATAGCCAGAAACTTGACTATTTTCCCCAATGTGCAGGTGACGTAAATGAGGCACAGGGAAGTTAAATAACTTGCATAAAATCACGCAGCAAAAATTAAGTGTTAGAACAGGACTAGGCCCCAGGCAGCATGGCTACCACACCCTGTGCACTTAGCTCAGGCTGCCCCCAGAAGGTGAGGCAGGCCTGATGTGACTCCTGGCTTTGCTTCTAATTAGTTGAGTGACCTCTAGAGGGTGACTTTATTCTTCCGCCTCCCAGTCTCCTCATCGACAAGGCAAGGACAGCAACGGGGTCTATGCTCACAGTGTTCTTGGCATCGTGTCTACTAAGTGCCCAGCCTTGTGCCCGACACTAGCGGGGGCTCAGTCTAGCCTGGCACCACCTACCATTTTTTCATTTTCTGTTCTGATGAGGAAACCACTACAGTGTTGAAGCCTGTGGCCTGTGCAAAGTCACATGGTGCCAGGCAGCTCTCACACATTCAGTCCTCTCTACTCTTTCTCCATCCGTGTCGCTTCACTTCTGGGGAGTAATGGGTGGTGGGGCTGGTCCAACTAGCTCTATGCTCATCAGCTGGAAGGGCGTCTACTGCACAGCTGGGTCTTTGCTGTGAGACTGAGACTGCTCAGTGAAGACTCTGGTGGAATCAGACGAGCCCTCTGGAGTAGCCGCTGGATTTGCTCAACGTTGCTATTAACAAAACCTGCTTTTGCCTTTCGCTTATTGGCTAATCTGAGGGCAAGTGCATCATAGGAAGGAAACATCATATCCCCTGCCTTCGCTTGAGTCCCGTCTTGGCCGCTTCTTAGCAGTGTAACCTCAGCTCGTTGTCTAACTCTTCTGTCACTTAGGCTTCTGAGTAGCAACGTAGAGTTAATGAGTCCCTGTCATACTGGACTATTCTGAGTAACAAATGAGTTAATATATATATAACACAACACAAAATGAGACCTGTTTTTATTAGTATTGTTCAATCTGGGCTGTGGTTTGCTCACTCATTTGTCCCTTTACTTGGGTTAGCTGATGAAGACATTTATTCTCATCTATTCAGCAGGGAGCTTTAACTTTCTTTATGAAGTCATCACCTAAACTGCTGTTTTCACACTGGTCCAGGAGATGTCAGAAGTGATCAGTTTTACTTACAATCCAATGAGATCTTGTTTTCACATCAAGTCCTCCCACTTTGTGTATTTACGAGGAGACACCGGTGAGAGGATTCCATGGGCCTCTCCCCACACAGCCTGGCTTCTGCCCAGCCTAAGGCGTCTTGCTCCAAGTCAAGGCCATCTTTGAAGATATGATGTGACTGGGTACGGAACGCCACTCGAAACAGGACAAATACGGTGATTACTTTTTAACCCGCTGGAAGTTCCAGCGGGAAAGCAAGTGGCAATTGTTTCTCGGGTCAGAATGTGCTTGTGTACAGGTGACATACGTGACTGGATGTTTTCTAAGATGTTTGAAACTTCTCAGGGGAAGGCTGTCTTCTTCTTACATGGCAACCAAGTGTACTCAACGCTGAATATAAAGAGCTTGTATGTTTTGAGTTACCTCGAGGGCCATGTTTCTGGAGTTTGGAATTTCCAAAGGGCAAATAAGAACTTGGCCATACATTAGGCTTGCCAGAGAAAATACAGGGCCCCTGTGCAATATTTGAGACAGAGTTACACTGAAGTTTATTCATTTTTTTTAAAATCTGAAGTTCAAATTGAACTGGGTGTTTTGTATTTTTGTTTGGGAAGTCTGACAACCCTACCACCCATGTGTTCTAAGTGGATGCAGCTTCAGCCGTCGGGAACAGGGTGCATCGTGGGACTGCTACCTCTCAGCACTCGCTGCTCCCCCCCAGAGAGAGAAATGAGCAATAAATGGTTAAAGTCCTTCCTTGGAGTCATGATCATTTTAAGCTATAAATCTGTCTTTGGCCTTTTTTCCCCCGCTTGTTCCTCTTCTCTATAGTTTTAATTTTGGGAGGTTGGAGTTATTGCTTTATTTCTCTCACAATTCTTAGTGTAATTTCTTTATATTTCTAGATATCTGGTATGCTTTTCCATCTCAAATATTCTGCACGGGAACAGATCTGCATTTACATAATGGATGTTGATACAAGGCCATCACATACCTAATTACATTATAAAAGTCAGTGGGAAATGGTATTGATATACGGAACTTAGTTTACAGGCAGACTCACAGAAGTCCATCTTATTCCCATGCACTGGGAGAAAAATACTTTTTACTTGATAATATCACTAGGCAATGAGATCTGTGCCGGGATTTATTATGCAATTAGTTAGTGATGATCCTTATCATGTAGTGTTGGTTTGAATTTTGCAGCATGGATCGAAAAGATTGGTGGAATCTTTTATTTCAAATATGTTCACTGTATTACAAAGCCGTGATAAAATGCTAAGAGATAGCTTTTGGCTCTGTAGTAGGAGGAACTCGCTCCCATTATGGTGAAGACTGTGCAGCCCTGAAGACACTATCATCTCCTGCCCTTGGCCTCTGCGTGTGCTGCTCCCCTGCCCAGACCACGGTTTCCCTACCTCTTATTTGAACAAATAAATAAAACGTTGTTTAACAATATAAAGGGCTGACTCTTAAAGTAGGAAACTCAGTTCCTGTGGAGGCTGAAAGAGAAGCTGGCTGATCTTACAACAGAGATATCAAGGAAGAGAGTCTGTCACTGGTCACTTGCCCTTGGTTTTCTCCAAGAGCTCTTTTATGGTCAAGACTCCAGGAATTGTCTTCTATATAACTACTATCCACTGAATGTTTGTGTGCTCCAGAATTCATATGTTGAAAAGGAATCACCAATGTGATGGTAGTTGGGAGGTGGGGCCTTTAGGAGGTGATTAGGTCATGAGGGTGAAGCCCTGTAAGTGGGGTTAGTGCCCTGAGAAAAGAGACCAGAGAGCTCCTTTGCCCCTCCACCATGTGAGGGCACAGTGAGAAGACAGCTGTGTATGAGCAGAAAGAGGGCTCTCACCAGATGCTGAATCTGCCAGCACCTTCACTTTGGACTTCCCAGCATCCAGAACTATGAGAAATAAATTCCATTGTTTATAAGCTCCCAAGCCTGTGGGACTTTGTTATAGCAGCCGAAATGGACCAGACAATAACTTTGTTCACGATAAGACCCCTAAGATGCTTATTACATGAAAAATAAATCATTGCCTAGGAACCATAAAAGAAAATAATAAGTCTGCATTTATAAAAATTAAAAAACTTCTCTGTATGGCGTATGAAAATACATTAATAAATAAATATAAATAAGTAAGTGAAAAGTAACAAACAGGAAGGAATGATTTCCGTATGAGTCACGAAGCAAATTTCCTTAATTTACAATGAATCCACAGAAAAGACAGTTCAGAAAGGAATGCAAATAGCCAATAAGCATATGAAAAGATGCTCAACTGTATGCATAATTAAAGAGGCACAGATCAAATACAATAGGAGAAATCCATCAGATCCACAAGCTACCAAGATGTGTGATAATGGGGGGACCTGTGAGCTGTGAGGAAAGCATCAGTATGGAAGCTCCAACGGTGACATCATTTTTCAGGGTAGTTTGGCAGTATCTGTCAAAATGATATTGCTCCTATCCTTTTGACCCAATAATTCTAACCCCCAAGAATTTTCTTTAAAAAGTTGTGCCCAATGTATCAAGACATATATCCTGGACTATTCAGTGAAGTATTGTCTATAATTACCAAAAAATAAAGAAAAACAAAACTGGGAATGATCAGTCACCAAGTAACAGGGTAACTAAACTGTTTGTGCAGGTCAATCGGATGAAAACCATAAAAAATAGCATAGGTTTGCATGTGCTAATGTGGAAAGCTCTACAAGATATATTGTTGACCGAAAGAAGTAGGACATAAAGCAGTGCATAAATTATGATCCATTTTGTTGAAATATAAAGAAAGAACACACACAGGTGAACAGGAATTCATTTTTTGACTAATGCTTATTTTAATGCCTACAGTGTTCCAAGGACTTTTATAGGTGCTGACACTGCCATGGTGAACGAATTTCTATCACATCTTGTTTTTACTTTGTTTTATTTTCTTATCGCTGCCTGAGTCAGTCTTGCCTATGTCTTTCTTGTTTTCTGTCTGTCTTCTCCTATTAGAGTGCGGAATTGGTAAGAGCAAGAGCTTGGTCTGTCTTGCCCACCTAACACTGGGGTGGCGGATCGAGGAAGGCCCCTGTGGGTCGGCGATGGGAATGGACACAGGTCCAAGTCCAGCCCCATCAGGATCATGGAGTAGAGGGTTCGGGCAGAGAGAAGCAGGTGCGAGGTTCCCAAGGCAGGGCCCCAGGCGGTGGATTTGCGAGGAGCAGGGAGGTCCCAGAGGGTGGAAGGTGGAAAGCAAAGGAGACACAGGTAGGGGGCAGATGGGGGTGGGGGTGAGGGGACAGAGGCCAGATCCCATGGGTCTTGGAGGCCATGATGGGGAGCTGGCTTCATCCACTAATAGGGAGGGTTGTAAGCAGAGGGATGACTTGACTTACGTGTTTCTCAAGTCCTTCCAGCTGCTGTGTCGGGAATGCACTGCAAGAGGCAGAGGGGCAGCAGAGATTAAGTCAGAGGCCGTTGCTGTGCTCCAGGAAAGATGCTGGTGGGCCTGGGGAGAGGTCCCTGGGATACAGTTGTTTAGGTGGCTCGGAAGGATAGATAGTGGATCCTTACTGGCGGATGGAGGAGGTAATCCATCAGGGCAGAGCGAGCTGCATGCCTCTAGCCTTGAGGTGCAAAGCCTCCTGGGGATGCAATCAGGAACTTCTCCTTGGTAGCATGAGATTAAGGACATGAAAAACAGGTCACCTGAGGTCACAGACAAAGGCCACAGGCAGCTGTCAGTCATGTACACAGTTTATGCTCAACAGGCACTTTTTGATATTCAAATTGAATGTCATATATTTGGGGAAAATTGTGAATAAATGAATATGTTCTAGAAGGGTATAGTTCCACTGGGACAGACACAT
Organism: Miniopterus schreibersii; assembly: GCF_964146895.1. Taxonomy (NCBI): domain Eukaryota; kingdom Metazoa; phylum Chordata; class Mammalia; order Chiroptera; family Miniopteridae; genus Miniopterus; species Miniopterus schreibersii. Next base: position 7,810,479 of record NC_138101.1, on the reverse strand, counting down.
GGTGCAGTAGGTTTACTAAAGACAAGATTTTTGAAGAACTTGTAATTCAGTGTTACTGAAGACAGAAATATAGCACTTCGCAGTCTTGAAGCTTACTTGGTGCTTGGCCACTGTGACATCCATGGAGCCTCTACGTTACCATTTCCACCCTCCATTCCAAAACCAAGTTACCTGGCCTGTTGACTAAAGGAGTGAGCTCCAAACCAGAAAGATGTTGAAATTACCAGGGTGACTTTTTTAATGATTATTCCTTGGCACTCACCCCAGATCTATGGAATCAAAGCAATAGGGGTAGACCCTGGGAATCTGTATTTTTAAAACTCCGCAATGAGTTGAATACAGGTGCCTAGGACTGTGGGAACCACCTGCTGGCAGCCTGGGGACAGCAGTCACTTAGACCCATCCTGGAGTGGCCTTGATAACCTCTCTAACAAAACTCCTTTTCATAAACACAGACTGCACACAATGACACCCTGATGTGCAGAAATGGGAAATAGAGCTCCTTCCATGACCAGTTTACAATAGAGAGGGAAAAGGTTGTCCTCCGGTGGGCTCAAATGCCTTTGGCCCACTCGCACTTTCTCAGCCCTTCCTCACCCTGAGAGAGTAGCCTGGGTTCCCAAAGGCCCAAAGCCAGGCTGTGGAGAGACAACCAGTCTGATTCTTGAGGCTGATGTGTGTACGTACACACACACACACACGTACACTAATTCCTTCAGAAAAGCTTCTTAATTGTAAGTGGCAACTTCGGTTATTTCTGTTAATTTTATCGATCGGACTAATCATTAGTCTGGCACTGAACCATCGGCTGCTCTGGCTATTGGACAAAGATGACCTGCCTCTAGGCCCTGCAGCCTCCCAGCACGAGAGTCCTTTCTTCATCAGACACAGCCCTGCTGGGGGCCGAGGAGGGGGCAGCAAGGTTTCCTCTCCCTCTCAGGGCTGAGGGGCTCAGAGCCCCTATTCTAAGGAGCAGGCCACCGAATGCCCTAGTCCCACTGTCCTTTCCTTCCCCTCCTCCCTGAGGCCTTGGATGTTCCAGAGTCGCTCCATTGCTGCCTGAGATTCAAGTCCTTGGTCTATTGCTCTGCTACAGCCTTATGGGGGTGATTTAATCCTGGGGTTGGCAAACTACTGCCCCAGGGCTCAATGAGACCAAACTTCTCCATGTGTGGCTTGCAAGCTAAGAAGGCTTTACATTGTAGATGCCTGGGGGGAAAAATTAAAAGATGAGTAACATTTCATGGTACATGCAAGTTATCAGAAACTCAAATTCCAGTGACCAGAAAGAAAGTTTTATCAGCACCCAGCCACACCCAGCCACTATTTACCTGCTGTCTATGGCTCCTCTCCTGCAAGGGCTGATGGGAGTGGCCTTCACGGAGACCTTGAGGCCCGCAAAGCCTAAAATCTTTACTATAAAACCCTTTATAGAAGAGATTTGCTGATCCTGAGTTTAATCCATTCAGATTAGATGGTGCGCATGCTAAAAACTAAATGTATTTTAAAGCATCGAGTTTTCTGGTATAATTTTTTTTTTTTTGGCAATGTTTTATAAGGCTTTTTATTCTTCTACAGGCTTTGCTCACTTTTTCTTGCTGAATCGATCTGATCACCTTTTGCGGTGTGTCTCTGGTTCTGTGACAAGCCCTGATCACTGCAGAGAGGAAGGGGAGGCACACCGGGGACTCTGAGGCTGCAACCTGCGGGTCCTGGTGCGCTCATGCCCTGGTGAAAAGGGAAGCCCCGATTCCCATTAGCACATGCTTTCTTCTTATGCTGAGGTGCTAATACTAACCAGGGCGAGGGACAATTGGAGCCAGTGGCCTCACATACCAGCCTTTTCTCCTCTCTCAAGGAAGCAAACTGGGGTGCAAACTTATGGGGATAACCTTAAGCCCTCTTCAGTATTTAGGCAAAGTGAATCGCTCAGACTCTGAGCAGCGTGAGTTGCCTGTGGCTGCCCCTCGTGGCTGGGCCCCTCGTGCCACCGGGTCTGAGCAGGAGCTGAGGGCCGCAGCGGGGGGACCAGCCCTGGGCTGTGGCGCAGCCTGGGGCCTGTGCTCCTCATTCCCCCTCGGAGCCACCGAGCTCAGCTGAAGGCCCGCACCGCGAGGAAGCTGCTGTAGCCTGGCGTTGGCCCGCACATTTGGGATAACTTACTGGGAGGATTTTAATGGATTCCTGACCCCGATAGTTGCTTGTGAAAACTGCATTTTGCAAACACGTCGCTGTATTGACTTGCACGTTCGCACTTCCCTCTGCTTTTGAGAAGAAACTCAGAGGAGGCTTTCTCTGTGTCCCCCGCCCCTCCTCTCCACACTTCTGTCCCCTCTGATGTGGGAGCAGGGACTGATCACAGCTGGCGGTGGGGCATGAGGCTGAGAGAATACTGCTGGGAAAGAGACGAGCCGTAGCCATCGCAGTTTGTGTTTATTTTAGCCAAGAGTGTTCCTACGAAAAAGGATAACACTATATTAGGAATCGGAGTTATCCACATCTGGGGAAGATTTCTCAGGCTGGCGTGGGCACCACCTCCTGCAAGGCACCCTCCCCTCAGAGCCCTCCTGAATTTTTGCAGGGCGCACCTGGATTGCGACTTGCGGCAGAGGGGGGTGTAGGAAAAGCACGTTGCATCTTTATTTATTGTGGAGGTGCCAGCATCACATGGCTCAGATTTTAGCTTTCTTCTCTCTGTGCCACAGTTTGTGCACAGCTGCTACAAATACACAAAGTCCAACTTTCCAGAGTTGCTTTGTGGATTGAAAGTGCTGACAGAGCCAACACACTTAGGACAATGCCTGGCATATAATCAGCACTTAAAGGACACTAGAGAGTTATGATCATAACTCTTATTTTTATTAGTGCAGAAAGTGCGTGGATTTTTTTGGCACCAGTTTGGATGGGGGAAGAAAAACTCCTTGTGCAGGAATCTCTGTATCTTCCCTTCTATCTGCCTTCCCCTTCTCAACTCCCCGTCGTTATTATTATTATTATTATTATTTTGCAAGTGGTGGTTAGTAAGTGAGCCTTGAAGTCCAAGGAACCCCAAGAGGGCACTTCCAGGGCCCATCAGTGCCCTGAAAACATATACACTTTTGAATATGTTTGTGTGTTTGTGCATCTTGTGGGGACAGGGTCTATAGATTTCTGTCCAAGTCCCGGATTCAAGCCATACAAAGTGTAAGCATCGCTGCTCTGTGAAGCAGGTACCCCATAGTGCAAGGTCACAGCCCTACCAGAAAATTTTAGAGCTACAACAGTCACCTGGTTCTTCCCTATAAAGACTGAGGTACCAAAATTCACAAAGCTCAAATACAATCATGACTCATAAATATACAGGTCTTTTATTTACATTTTAGTCTCCTTGCTGCCAACGCCCTACATTTGACAAAGACTCTGAATCTTGTTTTATTTGCTTGCTTTTTAATACGAATTACAGAGGGCCTGGTGCAGATAATGACCTAATTTTCACTCTAAAAATAAATGGAACATGGAGGGAGGAGAGGAGATTTGGGGAGTAAAGGCTTTTGTGCTAATTTCTACCCCAAGGAAGACAGGAGTGAATGCAAATGCTCACAGCAGGGATCAAGTTGCCTTGGGTTTCTACAGCAGACGTCAGTCCCACGTACTGTATGTCCACATATGGCCACTATTCGTGTCCACAAAGAATGCAAAAGTGAGTCAGGCATAATCATTAACTTAGCCAACGTGAAATCAAACTCGTGGACCGTGGGGCCTTCCTGAAACTCACCCAGACAAACCACTGTCCCTGCCCTTCTTCCTGGCTCCGTGTCCCCCTGTGCTCGCCTCACTAGACGGATGGGGCGGTGGAAAATTCCAAACTGAGCAGGTTCTGTTTTCCTTCCCCCTGCAGTGCTGAGCTTTACCATAAAAGAAAAAACAAAAAAAAAAAAAAAGAAAAGAAGTATTCTTTTTTTTTTCCACAGCAAAGAAGGAAAATTAAAGTTGTATGACTGTCATAAATATTTCATGCTCAGGGCACAGTACCTGTGTACCTCCACATTGCAAGGCTGGCTTGGAAGTAACCCTTTTCCTGCTGCTGGTGGGGGTTAGAGCCTGTATATCCCTGAGGACAGCTCGCATGCAGCTTTTTGTTTGTGTGTTGTAGCAAGAGACTTGATAGAACACGTCAACTATGCTTATGGGGAAGGTCTCAGCCACGCACGGGTCCTCCAGGCACGAGTCAAATGTATTTACACTTAAATTCTACTTCATCAAATTACGGTGTATAATTACGTAAGTTTAAAGACACCTGTATGTTTTGGTGTTTTCGATAGTCATGGATGCTTCTTTTCAGGTAGGATTTCTCCCTCCAAGTGCATGTTCTTCCCTCTCATGGTGAAGCAAATGGTGCCACTTTCACGTTGTATTTATGATATTTCTGTACTGTGGCTCTCGGGCTGCCCCCAATGCCGTACTAAAGTCACAGGCCTATCAAAGAGGAAACGTCGAGAACCAACTCTATGTAAACACAGACAGCCTTGGTAATTAGCTGGCAGAAAAAAAGATGTCAATCAAGTTCAGGGCAGGGAGCAGCACCTCTCGAAGGATCATTAGTGTAAGCAGAGAGGGGCCCCTGGCAGAAGAAATGAAAACCTGTGTGTGTCAGGCATCCACACTCCCTGTGATGGTCATCATCACCGAAAGGAAACGGGTTAACTTCTCCCTTTCATTTTAGGATGAAGTGGAGTTTAGAAAATGTTGGACTGCTCTGTTCCCCAAAGCAAATGTCTGAAAGCAAAGCTGCCAATGCCGACTGGCCAGGCTGAGATTGATCTCGGACATGCCAGCTAGAGTCTTATTCTTGAGGGGAGAGTGCATTGCTCCTAAGCGCAAGAAACAGTGGTTGTTTTCCACCCTCTGATTCCGTGTCCTGTCTCCTGTCTTCTGTCCTGTGGTCCGCAAGTCTCCTCCGCCTGATGGATGCATCCTGTGAATGCTGTGATAGCGCCCGCAGTCCTTGTTTACCAAACAGCCGGCTTTCCTGCAGGGCAGAGAACTGTTCAGTGGCTGTGGAAATTTGCATTTGCAAAGCTGCTCTGGGTCATGTTTGTTCTTGTAGTTTCAGAATGGAGTACATCTCCATTCACGTGGAAAGACTCCACGAACCATGTGATTTGTGGACTCTATAAACAAACTAACTAACAAATAAACACCCAGCTCACAAATACAGAGAACTGATTGGTGGTTGCTAGCGGTGAGGGGTGGGAGTGGGGGAAGTGATATGAAGGTTGGGTCAAAAGATACATACTTCCAGGTATAAAATAAATAGGACATGGGGATGTGATGTACAGCATGGTGACTATAGTTAATAATACTGCGCTGTATATTTGCCAAGAGTAGATCTTAAAAGTTTTCCAGCACAGGAAAAAAAATGTATAACTACATATGGTGACAGATAATTACACTTATTGTGGTGATCATTTTGCAATGCATACAAATATCGTATCATTATGCCTGAAACTAATACAATGTTATATACCAATTATATTTAAATTAAGAAATAAAAAAGAGAGAAAATTGAAGAGAGAAGGAGGGCAGAAGCTAGCATATCCTCCGCCCTCTGTTTCTCCAGTAGAAACGGTTTTCTTCCACAATCAGCTCTCCTGGGGTGGCCCTTTCCTCCAGATCCCACTCAGGATGGGTCCATCTCCCCCAAGATGAAGCCCCAGGGTGCACAGCTTCCTGCTGTGGGTAATTTCTAGATTGCTCACTGCCCCTGATTTGTGGTCTCAGCTCCTTCACCATCTGCAAAAATAATTCCCTGTATTATATTCCCTCTGCTTGAAATATCTAAAATGGTTTTGTTTATTTGACTGGACCCTGCCTGATGCAGAATCCAAAACTATAAAACTGATGTATTGTTTCACATTTTAAAAACCTGCATTGGAAAGAACATATTGGGACCTGAACATATGCATTAAGAGAGTATTGCTAGAGGCCCAAAAAGAAGGTAGAGATTCTGAATTTAGGCTACAAGATCCTGTTTGTTCTCGACATGGAGCCTGCAGATCTGGTTTAGAGAACCTTACATAGTGTGAGCATCTCATTGAAATTCAGCCCATTATCTGTTTTAAACACAGCTAAATTTAAAAATCCCAAACCAAGGCTCCTGGACAAGTCATTCAAGATACTGAGAGAAGCAAAGCTACATTATAATGTTTTCTTAAAAATTATTATCAGATCCCGTATTATAAACTAATGCTATAATAGTAATTACAGCTATAGAGGAAAATGCCATTATTTGCTTTATTAAGAAAACAGAATAAAAAGGAAAGCAAGAACCTGTAATTTCATATCTGTCTGGTGTGTGTGCAGTGGTGGCAGCTGTCACCTGTGGCCTCTGTCACTCTCTGCTGGTTAAGCAGCCTTAAACACTTATGTGTCCCTTAAGCTCAAGTGGAACCTCCTCCTCGAAGCAGCATTATGGCACCTTCCCACCCTCCCTGCAGGCGATGGAGAAGCAGCTCTCATCCCTGCTCAGAAAGGACTAGAATTGACTGGATTTCCTCTTCTGGACTTAAATAATGGGTTTCTTCTTTCTTCATAACTTCCTCAGGAGGTACTAAGATGTCATTCTTTTGCTACTTTTCTCCTCTTGTCTGCCTCATGTCTTCCCAAAAGAAATACCCACTAACAGACCTATTCAGACCCCAGCCCCTGCAGTCAGTGAGGGGCCTTGGTGGTTTGGAGAAGGCCCGTAATGGACTCTGAAGTGTGCCCCTTTCAATGAGCTAGTGCAGTGCTCGTGCTTGCTCTCCTGGCCATGGCTATGTGCTTGCACTTCAGCTGGTCTGTCCCAGTCCACGCATATCTCTTTGTCAATATTTGATTGGGTTTTTACAACTTAATAGGTGATATCCACACAAAGAAATATTCGTGGAAAAGGATTGTATCTGTATCTCGGTGCAGTGTGTGTGTGTGTGTGTGTGTGTGCGCGCGCCCACATGCGTGCACGCACAGTATATAGAGAAAGCCGCGATGATATTCCACAAAAGTGATCTGTGCATTAACTACAACTCCCTGATCCTTTCTTACAAATTGCTGTGGTGTCGCTTCTGGTCCCACCTGGACCCTGTGTGGCACCTGGTCCTTCCATCCTCTGTGGGTTCCATTCTGCATCCCATCCCAGCTCACATCCCACTGAAACCTGCTCACTAAAGACACATGTATCATTTGTGCACATCTGGGCTGATGTGAATTGTGAGTAGTTATCAGGTTTCAGTAAATGCAACTTTTTATGAGTGGAGAACTTAAAGATTAAGAGCACAGGTTCTAATAGGAGGCCAAGTTGGGCTCTAATCCTGGCTCTTTGATCAACTGACCTTGAAAAGCAAACTCTTAGGCCACGATTTCCTCGTTTAATAACAGTAAGTTAAAAAGTGAGAATAATAGTCCCTCCTCCAAGGGTTATGCAGGTAAATTGAAATTATACATGCAAAGTGCTTAGCAAAACTCACCATACCTGGCCCTTGGTACACAGTTATGAACCGGGAGCTGTTACTACAAACACTCGGTAAGTGCACTAATCCTTCGGCCAGTTAGGTGAGTCCTCCCTGCTCCTGACCCTGTGAGTGTCCTGGCCGTGACACCCCACAGAGCCACAAGGTGACTCAGGCAGCTGCCCACAGTGCCAGGGACCTGCCTCCTGTGCCCTTCAGGCTACATAAGCATCTGCCTGAGTCAGGTGAGGAGAGGAATCTCCGCTGAAAAACCCACTTTATTCAAAAGATGTTTGTTTCATGGATCTTTCCTTTGTGTTCTTACCAAGTTTCCCCATCCGACTACTGTTGAACTGCTCTTTTCCTACTGGGTGGAGGCCACTCCTGTGTATAACAAAAGCAATAAAGGCTTCAGGGTCCAACAGACTGGAGTTCAAATCCCAGTCATGCATTTCCGCATCTTGTAACTTAGAATAGTTCGCTTAAGTCTTTATGCCTTGTTTTTTTGTTTGTTTGTTTTTTAATTTGACTCTTAAAGTGGCTCTGAAGCTAAAATTTAATATAAAAAGAAACCTAGCCCAGGGCCTGACACTTGTCAGATGCTGACTCAGCGTGAGAGTTTCCCGGGACTCCTGTCTGTGCTGTGTGCTGAGTCGGATAAAGGCTCATTCGCAGTTCCTCCCCTCCTTGTTTATGACGAACGAAGTTAATTCCAGTTCCAAAGCACGCTAACTTCTCTCTCCTGAAAACTCCCGAGACAGTTCTTAGAACGACCTAGTCTCACATTTCAACTGTTTTCCTAGATTCCTGTGTGACCCAGGCCTAGCACAGTGCCCCGCGTGAGGGAGATGCTGGGGTGGGGGTGGGGTGGGAGTTCCCTGTAGAAACGAGGGCACATTTCATCCATCACGGTGGACACAGCCTCCTATGGGGTCTGCTGCTGCTTAGTTTCTAAGGAAACCCAGGCTTAGCTTACCCATTCCTTAACCCCCTCCCTTATTGTCGCCATTCCCAAGACTGAAAGTAGGTTTCTTAGCAAGAAGCACATGGCATTACATTAATGAACTCAAATTAGTGCTTTTTAAAAAGTTTATGGAGGAAAGGTATACAATGTAAGTGTACACAAAAACAAGGAATTCTCCCCTTTCACCCCACATTCCACTGGTGAAAAAATTATTCTCAAGCTTTTTTTCTGAAAGCATTTGGGATGAAGATGAAGGCGGGTGGGAGGCAGAAGCCAGAGAAATGTGTGACGCCAAAGAGAAGCGGAGGTCAGGCTTCGGAAGGGTGAAAGCTGGGCGTGTAAGGATGAAAATGTGATTGTAGCGAGAGCAGAGACATGCACAAAATCCAAAAATCAAAACGATAGTCATTGCTATCCAAGGAGCAGTATGGTACTGGCAACCTGGATGTAAGCCAGTCCTTCACTCATTCATTCATTCATTCATTCATTCATTCATTCATTCATTCATTCATTCATAAACACGTGGTATTTGCCTGCCCTGTGCACGGCTCTATTCCAAGGTCAGGAACAACAATCTGGTACCGTGACTTGGGTTCTGATTGTCTCCCTGCCTTATCCACTTTCTCAGAGGCCAGTGGTTTGGGGGGAACAGCCCCTAAGTTTCAGGTCCACGAGGAAGTTCAACATCAGATTCCCTGCCTCTGTGAGTCTTCATTTCTGCCCAAAGATCCTCTCCTCTGTTGAGATTCATGCTCAAAGCCAGAGCCCTGTCTGTGGGGCTGTGCGGTTTGCCTTTGGCTCCGTCGTTTCAGCCTGTGGGGCTCGCTCCCCTGTCTCGGTGGGAACAGGAACCCTAACACCCGCTGCAGAGAGAGGCTGTGGAGGAACAGAGAGGAGGGGACCTACGATGCCAGCACGGTGACTGGCACAGTGGGGGCACTACACTTCCGTCCCAGCTGTGCATTGGGCAGCCCTCTCTCAGGATGTGGGTTTCTGGCTTGGTCTGTGATGAAGAACCCCAAGGAAGGGGGATTGGACGGTGGTTCTGCGAGTGCTGGAGAAGGGAGTTGGGTGAGTCCCCACTTGCGGCCGCATCCCGCGTGGAGCTTTCTGCCCTGTGGGAACTGAGTTCTTGAGACCCAGTGCTTAGCCTTGATAGGCCACATTTATAGCTTCACTTACTTTTACTTGTTTTTTGATGACCTCTTGCTTCACAAGGTTTCTAGAGTCTAAGGAGGGTAGGGGCAGCTTTGATTGTTATATTAGGATAAATGGGTTGAAGAAAGTTTCTCTAAACCCGCCATGGAATCCCATTTGGGTTAGGCTCACATTGCAAAACGCAATCTGCCTCTGTGGCCCCCTCCCCCCACTTACTTCCACATGTTTCATTTCCTTTCAACCTGTCAGGTAAGGAGTATGAGATCCATCGACCAGTTGATGAAATTGAGGCTTAGAGAGTTTACGTAACTGGCCCAAGGTGACATCCTTAGCTAGCTGTAGAACTGTGCCCCCTGAGTCCAAGTCGGAAGCATTTTCCCAGCACAGTTAGCTTCCTTCCCAGTCTAAAAAGAACTTGAGAGATCTAAAAGATATCTGAGGTAATCTCACCTAACTCCCCGATTTTAGGGAAGCAGAAACAAAAGCCTATTGAAGTTCAATGAGGCAGACAAGTTCACAGGCCCCGTACTGGCAGAACCAGAATTAGAACTTGGTCTCCTGGGTCTCCAACTCTGTTCATTAGCAGCTGGTGAATCCCTCTCCCCTTTATCAGCTGCTTATAATGGAAACACTATTTATTTCTCACAAGAAGTTCCAAACAAAGCTAGAAGATCCATCTACAAAAGGGAAGAGGAAAACTGAGGCTCTCTCCCAGTCATAGGTGAGTTTTCCATTTTGGGTTTTCTGCCATCTTGTCTCTAGTTTAGGGATCTGTAAACTACAGCCTGTGGGTCAGATCCAGTATGTTTCTTGTTTTTGTAAATGAAGTTTTATTGGAACACAGCTGTGCCTATTTGTTTACATATGAAATCTAGCTGCTTTCTGCTTTCCTGCTGCAAAGGCAAAGCTGAGTAGTGGGGACAGAGGCTACATGGCTCATAAAACCTAAAATAGCTACTATTTGGCCCTTTACAGAAAGAGTTTCCAACCCTTGCTGTAGTTGATATTTCTTATTGGCCTGGAGGTCTTAATTTGTATGTTTAATAAGTTTTTATCTCACACATAGTCATGTGTGGTGGAGATGTGATCAAGCACAAAATCCAAAGTCTGAATGTTTCTACCAAGTTCAAAACTACATGTACTAAATCTAGACTTTTCTGTGCCTTAGAAAACAAATTTAACAAGGTTCAGCTATCTAGATAATAACATGACAATTTTTCGAAGTGTTTCCTCCCCTCCCCCAAAAAACAAGAAATATAACTCTGTCAACAGCTCAATAAGCCAAAATATGATGAATGGGCAATCAAGGAATATATACATATTTTGTGGAATATTCTTGATGAGTTGAATTCCGTCTGAATCCAGCCATTCTTCGTGCGTATGCCTTATTACATTTAGGCAGAAAGAACTGCGGTCACGTTTTCTCCTCTGGCAGCTTCTGGCTTGGGTTTCTGCTCACACACGTCGCAAATGCAAAGGTACACAGAGCAAAACATGCCCTGGGTTTCAGCTGAGGTCAGCTTGATTTTAGTCGTGAACGGTGCTGTTGTATCTGGCACACTTGTGTCCCATAATTAAAACCAGATAAGGCAAAGATCAGTTGCTCATGTGAAAGTTACAGTAGAAAGTAGAAAGTTTGTATCCATGAGGAGCAGATCACGTTAACTCCGAAAGATGGGGCGATTGCTCCCCAAAGACTGATTTCCATTCTCCATAGAGGAAAGTCATTGCTGTTCCACATCTTCTTTCTTGCCCTCTTATGTCTGGGCGAGTCTTGTGGCCCATTACTGCCAACAGAATATGAGAGAGGTCACCTGTGTTGTTTTTGAGCTTAGTGGTTAAGAAGCAGAGGTGCCTTCTTGTGTTTCTGCACTGGATGGAATCGAAGCATTAGAGGCCCTAAGGGTGATGAGGGCCACAAGACAGAGGGGCTGGGGTCCTCAGTCACTGCCGAACTCCCTCACACCAGGGTGTTCATCAGTTGTCCTAAACCACTGAGATTTGGGAGTTTTATCTGTTCCAGCAGCTAATGCTACTTGAATTAATACTAATGTTACTTAACCCATCATTCTACTTTTTTTCTATCACGGCACCTCCCTGATGTGAACAATTTCTGATGGCAGTGGGACTCACCCTCTGCGGGGGGGATGCTTCCCCACCTTTCTGATGAATTCTACTCCTGTGTTCTTGGATAATTGGCACTTTGAAGGACATGATTTTAGAGCTGGAAGGAACTCTGTAGATTACAGTCCTAACAACTGCTTTTACGGATTAGTTAACCAAAGTTTATCAATGACATCAAGTGATTTGATCAGGCCCCATTGCTAATCAGTGGCAGCACTAGCTCTACATCTCAGGTGTCTTAATTCCCCCCAAATTCAGTTTGAGTGTTCCTGAACATCACCATGGCATTTGTCTTAGTCCGTGTTAGTTTATACTTGAAATGATGTTAGCTCTTGGGGGTGGGGAAAACATAATATTAGTATTAAGGCAGGAAGTAGGCCTCTGTGAGATTTTCCAGCTGCACAGTTATCTCCAAGTGGAATTTTCCAAAACAGAAATATATTTGGAGATAAATACACTTTTTGGCTTTGTAATAGATTATTTAAAGTGACATTATTATCTTCTGGACCCCATCAGCATTTATTTGAGTTTCCTTCTCATTTATCTCTGGAATAGGGAGCTCCTGGGTTGGGTGAGTTTGTCAGGCAGAAAGCTACTTCATGTAATTTATCAGAGGATTTGAAAAAAGAAGGGACATCCACTAAGGGACATGTCCTAGGATCAGAGGGTCTGCTTTTGGTAGCTCAGTCATGTACCTCAAAATAAAATGGAGATGCGTTATTGATTCTTGGGCATGTTCTTGGGAGCTCATAAGACTAATTCCAGTAACCAGCACTCTGTTTCCCATCTTGGTTTTGAACAAGAAGAAAATTAAAACAGAACATTAAAGATCGGGTGAAATATCACCCTATTGGAGGAGTTGGCGTGAGGTCTGTTGCCCAGGTGGGATTTTCATTTTGAACCCCAGAACTGGGTGCAAAGCTGGCCTTCAGTAGGCCCCTCCTTAGGGACTGAGCTGGCCCCTGGAAGGACAGCTGACTTTTTGAAGGAGGAAGGGAGGAGCTGAGCCAAGCACACCAAGGGTCTTAAATTAATCGAGCTGCTGTCACAGGAAAGAAACATCAGGAGGAGGAAGCAGCATTCCTAACTGACCAGTGGGTAGTCAAGGGGAGGGCAAGAATGTATGTTTATTGGGAAACAACCAAGACTTTTCGTTATTTTGAGTGCTTTACAACACACATTGGTTGTCCTCATACCATCTTGTAATGAGGCTCAATGGTAAGTGAGGAGGCAGAGCTTTCGGTTGAAACTGAAGGAGGAGCCAGCTGGCAGAGCCCAGCCACCCTTTTTCTTTCTGTGAGCATTATTGTCCATTTTCTTCATTTCTTATTCTCCAGAGAGATGAAAGAGCCTGCATTTCAGGGCTGGTGGGCTCCAAACTAGGGTCTTTTCTTTGTCAAGTTACATTCTGACTCGTTTCTGTGGCTTTGCTTTTTTCCTAATGGATTCAAAACATCATAATGTGGGAACATACACTCTTTACTTATTTAAGACTAAGTCCCATCAACTATCTTACACAATTGTCTTCTCACTGTCTCTATAAAATAAACACCCTGATGAATAATGTTCAAAATGACATTAAAACTCTTTTTAAAAGGTACATAGTCGCCTGGGAAAACAGTCTGTTCTGCATATGACTGTAATCCTTCACTTATAAATAGGCACCCATCTCCTATGTCTCCAGGCAGTTCAACTTAACGCCACTGAAAGTAGATTTCCCCAGCTCTAAAGTTTGCAGAACTGGGGTGCATATATTTTATTAAAATGAGGGATAGATTACATTTCAACAATCCCCATTATCACTGAAATTTTTGTATTCGTTTTTATTGCTGTGTAACTAATTACAACGAACTTAATGGTTTACTTTAACATGCATTCTCTCTCTGTTTTGTAAGTCAGACATCCAGGTGGGCTCAGCATTAGGGTCTCATAAGGCTCAAGTCAAGGTATCAGCTGGGTTGGGCTCCAGGCTCATTCAGGTTGTTGGGAGAATTCAGTTTCTTGTGGTTGTAGGACTGAGGTCTCCATTTTCTTGCGTGCTTTTGGCCAGGAACAGCTCTCAGCTTTTGGAGGCCACTTGAATCCCCTCCAAATCATACCTTCCTTCACCTCAAATTTCTCTCACACTTTGGGCCTCTCTGACTTCCTCTTCTATGATCAGCCAGAGAAAATTCTCTGCTTTTAAAGGGCTCATGTGATTGGGCCAAGCCCACTTGGATAATCTCCCTATTTTAGGACAATCGACCTGGGACTTCAGTTACATCTGCCAAATCTCTCCACAGCTGCACCAAGACTATTATTATAGTGAATAGCCAATAGCTAGAGTCTTGCTGTGCCATCCTAGAATTCTGCCCACCGCAGTTCAATTTCCTTATGACTTTTCAGCTTAATGGTGAAGTCCCAAGTTTACTACTTGATTGAATTGTGTGTAGATGTTTCTGCCATTTTTGGCCGTATAAGAATCAGGAACCATTCATTCTAAATAGTAAGGTAAGAGAATGCAGATATGTTGGATTGCATGAGGGCTGGTCCTTTGTTTTTGTTTTCATTTGCAGTAGTCCTTTCCCCAGTTCTGTGCCCTCTGCTACCCATTGAAAAAGTGAAGAGTCAAGTATACAACAGTGGCTGAGAACATGGCCTCGCAGTGGGATAGACCAGGATTCAGGTCCCTGCTTCTATACTCGCTAGCCGTGTGGCACCGGGCATGCTGCTTAGCCTTTCTGAGCCCCATTTCCTGCCTCTAAATGAGAGACAGTGCCTTCCTAGGCGATCTTTGCTGGCAGTGAATGAGAAAAGTCCTCGCTGTGGTTCCCTGCATGCTGTAAGGATCCTGTAAGTGGTGATGATTATTTTCATTGCTCGCTCTGTAAGCTTTAGGAAGACAAGTACTGGTACCCATTCCCAGAGGTGGTCTTTCAGTGCAGTTGGCAAAAGAAAGGTAAGGCAGGAGCAGAGTATACTTCCCTCCTTTCATTTCACCGAGTCTAGAGGAAGGAGAAAGTTGAAATTAGCTTTGATTGAGGGAAAGGAAGAAGAGAAAGATGTTCTGAGTAGAAAAGGGTTAATCTGTGCCTTCTCTCCCTGCACAGGCCTCCGCTGTGGCCAGGCTGGCTGTCAGGGGCCCTGGGGGAAGTCCTTTGGCTGCTCGGCCTCTGGCCCTTTATTCACACCAGCTCTTCTTTCTGGAACATTCTCACGGCCTTCCTCCACCCATCTCCTCGCTTCCTTCCCTGGCCTCCCATTCTCAGCGACCCCTTGGCAATGGCTGTAGAGTGTTTAGGTTCGGAGCACAGGGGCTGAAGGCAGCCCAGGGACATGGACATCTTGCCCCTAATCCTCCCTGGTCATGATGTGACTGCAAACAGGTCACTAACTTCTGTTTGCCCCACTTCCCCACCTTTGAAATGGACGTGACACACGGTGGTATCTACCTTACAGCATTGCTGTGAGGGTTAAATGAGTCGCCGGCTCCTCCAGAATTTACCAAGTGGCCCATTCCACGTTCCCTGAGACCGAGGGAGGGAGGGGCCCAAGAGAGGCCCGAGCCCGACTCCAGCGACGCTCATCCCACTTGGAAACCTGAAGGCCAGGGCGAGGTGCCCCCGAACCCCTGAAACCCCACCAGCGCCCAACATCACTGCGCACACCATAGGTTTGGGGGACGCATGGATTGGACACTTAATCACCAAATGAGAGTAAGAACACCCCCAAATCAGTGATATGTTCTGTTCACTTTATTCAATTATACTTCCATTCTACTGTTAAACAGAGAATTTCCTAGCAGGCTTGGCATAAAATTGCTCAAGAGACGTTAACCCTTGCAGCAACCTTTCCAGTGTTGCTGTGGAGAAGCTGAATGTCACAACAATTCGTATCTGTGCCCCACAGAGCTACAGAGCCAAGAGGCGACGGGTTGGGCTCCAGGTGCCATTGTTTCGCAGGCTCGGCCATCCTGCCTGGGGACTCGGATCTGGGGCTGTGCTCAGAAGTCACTGTATGCTCTGTCTGTCCACTGCTGGTTGTCATCCTGATCTCAAACTCGCTGCTAGTAAGTGAGGGGCCAAGAGCCGGATCTCGGCTTGTCTGACTCAGACACCGAAAGGCAGGGTCCCCATTCTGGCCTCTCAATCAGGTGCCTGGCTCCTCCTGCCATCAGCACTAAATGCACACTCCCCCATAGCCAAGAGCCCCTTCTTGACTTGGCTCTCAGGCCCCTCCTTTCCTTTTGTTTTTCTTAGAGTGTTTATAGCTTAGACCACATGCTTTTTAAAAGCCAGGTATTTTGTTATTCTTATTCCCCCTTTGAAATGCTGCTCATTTCTGGCTTCTTCACTAGACTGTAAACTTCTCTAAGGTAGAGCTGATTCCTTAGAGCTGACTGTGTCTCTGGAACTCAGCCCTGGGCATGTGAGTAGGAGGTCATGAGCAACGCTCCCTGGTGGACAGGCGTTCCTCCGTGAAAGCCCATGGCACCTGCTGCTGCGCCGGGCACTAAGCAGGAGCCCACGAACACGCTCCAGCTCAGAGGTCAGCAGCCAGCGCTGTGATCCTGGCCTGGAGGCTCCGCCTTCGTGCATGTCAGGTCCTTCCCAGGAGTCGCTCTCTGCTCTCTAGCAACGATGGGGACGGAGTAGAGGAGACGGAATGCTTTGCGGTCTTGTCCTGCTCTCCTGCATCAGCATCTTTCAGGGTTTTCTCATGGCTCGTGAGCACTGAGTTGGGAATGGGCTCCAGGAGAAAGTGGGCTAGATTTAGCAACAAAGAAAAACATGCATTTGGATTCAGTTGTAGGTGAGGCCGGTTCACACACAAATGCACACCCTGCTGAGCACGCCCCTCCCCAGCCATGGGATCCTGACCGTCAGGTCAGTGGACGTGAGGTTACCCAGCGATAAACCACGTTTCCTCCGGCTTCTCCCCGTATGGGCTTTCGCGTGGGTATGAAATACTGTTCTTCTTATCATTTATAAAAGCTTAAAGGGCACTTGTCAATATGCCAAACATTCTCTTCTCATCTGACAAGCATCTTTGTTTCATCAAGCACAGGCAGATATATGTATTTTATGGAATTTGAAATGACCTTATGATGAAGGAAGGGGGAATCTATGCATGGATCACTCAAATCTGGAGTTGATTTATTTTTATGTTTCAACATATTGAATCGGATTGTTACAATGGGAAAAGATACACAGACACTATATTGACAGATCATTAGAGCTAATATTTTAGAATGTTGAACATATGTTGCATGAGTGCTATTAATATATTGACATATATAGTGTTAAGAGTTTCAGTGACTTTGGGATCAAAGCCAATATTATAATCACCAAAATATATAACTCTATTCATCTTGATTATTTTTACAGCTAATTAAAAGGCTTCTTTCATTTCGAAGTCACCTATGATTATCTGCATCCCTGCCTTTCCCAGGAGACCCGATCTCCATGGCAGCAGGGGCCAGGTTTTCTTTCTCTTCCTGTGTAGTATTTTTTGTTTTATAAAAGTGCCTGGCATATCTTCAGTAATCAGTTGGATTACTCTATCTGCATTAGAAAGGTGCCTCATCACCGTTTAGTACTATTATTTGATTTATATTGAAGTTAAAAGAGTACTACTTATCACGCGATAAAATTAAAGAGTGCATGTGTGATGAAATTATATAAACTAGGCACACGCGCACACACATGCACACAGAGTGCATTTAAAAGTGGTGAGATTTGACCCTGGCCAGTTTGGCTCAGTGGTTAGAGCATCGACCCACAGACTGAAGGGTCCTGGGTTCGATTCCAGCCAATGGCACTTGCATCTCTGTTGCAGGCTCGATCCCTGGCCCTGGTCAGGACGCATGCAGGAGGCAACCAGTGGATGGGTTTTTCTCACATCATGTTCCCCTCTCTCTCTCTCCTCCCTTCCACTCTCTCTGAAAAGCAGTGGGGAAAAGTACCCTCGGGAGAGGATTTAAATAAATAAGTAAGTAAGTAAGTAAATAAATAAATAATAAAAGCGGTGAGATTCAAGTAAGGCGAGGCAACTGTATCAATGGCAACAACAGTCCCCTGGTTGGCATACTGTCCTAGGGTTGTGCCAGACGACACCATTGGGGAAAACTGAGTGAAGAATGTTTGGAATTGGGGTCTCCCTGTATTATTTCTTACATGTGCAAGTGAACCTACAGCTATTCCAAAATAAAAAAGTTTTTAAAATGAGTACATCCAAGGCACAGAGGAAGTTCAGTGACAATACTTAGAATTGTGGACACAAGCTAGTCACGTCAATATCCCACTGTTTGCAGAGCTCCCGCATATGTAAACATGAGAGCAAATGAGGGTTTTTTTTTTCAGCTCCTGGTTAATAAATCAGATATTTTGGTATCATAGGGGTGAATAGGAACAGAAGCCACGTGCTACTTTGTTTCCATTGACAAGTTCACCAAAGAAGCAAGAAGGGTGTGTGTGTGTGTGTGTGTGTGTGTGTGTGTGTGTGTGTGTGTAAATATTCGGGATTTTGCTTCTTTAATTTTCTTTAGGAAAATGACAATAATAACAAATGCAGATTTGGTATCTTCTATGTACCAAGGACCAAGCATTGGCAGATCTCCACTGACATCGTAGAGGATGCATGCCCTGGGGGCAGACAGGCCAGGGTTCAAATCTGGTGCGATCTGGGGCAGTTGTGTTCCTTCTCAGCTTTCTTATCCATCAGGTGCGGGTGAGAGACAATCCTTACCTGGCAGATGGTGCTCAGAAATGAAATCACAGTGTGTAAGCCCCCACCCAAGGACCAGCCCAGCCCAATCCGAGAGTACTCAGTGAATGAAAGGTTCCCCTGAATTACCACTGGGGAAACCTGGGTCCCTCTCCTGACACCTCCGGCACGAGGACCCCTCTTACCTTGGCATCTCAGAGGTGGAGGGCACTGCCCCCTCTCTGCCCTGGCGCGCCCCTGGCAGGTGCCGCAGGAACGAGCCAGCCCGGGATGCGCGAGCGGATGCCGCTGATAGATGACTACAGTTTCCCATCAGGTAGTTGCTTTTCTGTTTGACCACAGGTCGTTCGCTTCACCTGTTTGTAACTTGTTTGAAACCGTTAATTGTGGAAATGCGTAAGTGGGAAATATTCTCAGGGAAATCTTTCGGGCGTCCTTCCCGGCGAAGCTCTGGTTGAGTTCATGTATGAGAGAGCGCTTGGTAAACAGCGGAGTGATCTGCACATGCGAGTCGTTACTGTTATTATTGTTATTGATCTTTGCTCTAATTTCCCTCCGGGCTCTCTCTGTGCCCCAGGCACAGATAACCCACAGAACTGAATGGGCCTCCAGAAAATGGGGGGAAACGCAAAAGAGGAAGAATGTTCTCACTTAATATCTGTGGTTCCCCTCCTTTTCAATAAGAACCTCCAGTCAGGTGACCCCATTCCTCGCCCTCGGCCCTGGGGCATTCTGGGTGGATGGTTTTATGGTGCAGGATGGGGTGAGGGGTTACCTGTGTGTTACAGGATGTTTAGCAGCATCCCTGCCCCCCCCCCCCTAGGTGCCATTACACCCCACCACTGTGGCAACCAGAATGTCTCCAGACATTGCCGAATGTTCCAGAAGTTACTTAGTGTAATAACAGCAAAGAGAAAAAGCACACTCAGTAGCATAAGGAATCCCAAACTCCGCAAAGTCCTGACAGTTCCAAGAACCTAATGGACCAGTGTTCAGAGCCAGCTAAAGTTGAGCCTTAAACACAGGGTGTGTGTGACGAGAGGGCGCTGTGAGAAGACCCAAGCCCTCGCCCCCGCTTCCTATTCTAAGAGCTGTGCACAGTCCCAGCTCCAAGGGCAGACCCCGGGGCACAGGACTAATCTGGACTCCCGAGTTCTCCTACTTATAATATTTACTTATTCACTCAATAATTATCTACTGAGTATCCACAAGGGCTTTCAATGTGCTCTCTTAGTGGAACGAGTGCTTTGTGCACCCTGCCGCCCTGGGGACCTAGACGTCTCCCAAAGGAAGAAGTCGGTCTGGTGTTATAGGCAGATCACACCGGGGGGGAAAAAAACAAAGAAAACGACCAACTTTACATTTATAGATTTTAAACGAAGGTTTCTCCTGTGAAGTCGGATTCATGATTTTGTCCCTGAAAAGGGAAAGTGGCAATACTACCCTCCTGCAGACCCATAGTTCCTTTGGTCACAAACCAGAATTTTTGAGGATGATCTGGGAAGGGAGGGAGGGAGGGAGGGAGGGAGGGAGGGAGGGAGGGAGGGAGGGAGGGAGGGAGGGAGGGAAGAACGAGGCAGTAGCTCCTTTCTTCCCCTGAAGGAAGTTCTCTCCCCTGTTATCGAAGGGAATGAGAAAGGTTCTTGTTCCTTATTTTGACCCTGGGAGAGGCAGGATGTTTCCTGCGGGACCCTGAGGCCTGTTGACAGGCCCAGGCCAAGCCCTGCCTCTGTTGATGTTGGCCTGCCTGCAGCGTGGCTCCTTCTTGCTCGTAATATATCCCTCCGCCTTTGTGCTGTAGCTGCTAATGAGCAGCAGGAAAGTCTTGCAGTCCTTCCCTATTGTACAGTTGGAAAAAGAAACTAGAACACGAGTAAACAAGGGCACCGTTCTCAGTTCTCGTTCTGTTAACTCTTGCGTTCCCGGCAGTGAGCTTGGGGTGCCGTCTCCTGTCCTCATCACTGGCTCAGAGAACACCGCTGAACGGCCAGGCTTCTTTCACTCCTCCAGGTATCTTTGAGAAGGCAGTCAACAGGAGTGTAAGCTGGAAGGACTTGATTAAAAACTGAAGTCTGTCCAGATTTTAGTTGACTGAGAAAGCACAGGATGAACTAGCCACGTGGTCTGGTCCCTCCAAGGCAGCTGCAAATCCGTCTGCATATTTGAGGTGGGGAGTGGAGATGAAGGGCCCTGGTGGTCCATAGGCTAGACCATCCTGGACTGGAAGATCAATGAAGTCAAAGAAGCACGGCAGTGGGCGCAGGACAAGAACCAGGAGTTCTGGACTAGGTCCCAGCTCTGTCCCCTCTTGGCCATGAGATCTTAGTCAAATTACATAACTACCCTGACCTTCAGTTTCACATCTAAGAACAACATCTTGCTTACAGAATTTTGAGGACCCTGTAGGTGGCTCTTGCTTTATTTTGCTCTACATTTATTCCCTGTCTTAGGTTTTCTCTGAGCACATCCAAGTCTGAGCTCAGCCTATGACATTCTGTGGAATTGGCCCCATTTCCTGATATAGGGATGAGCATGTGACCCAAGCGAGGCCAATGAGAACCATGCCCAGGACTACCCCTGGAGCTCTTAAGAGAGAATTTCTCCTTCCCTGCTCCAGAGGGCAGCTAGGATGCAGGTCTCTAGCTGCTGGGAGTGCCATGTGCAAAGTCAGCCTGTTGAAGATCAACAGAAAACAAAGTGGAGGGGACAGAAACAAAGGAAACAGAGTTACAACGACTTTGTTTGGATTGAGCTGCACTTGAATCCTTTGGGTTTTCAGTCACGTGAGCAAATAGATTATTTTACTCAAGTCCTTTTGACTTGTCTTTCTGTCACTTGCACTAAAGGCTGCAGCCCAATAGAATGTGTAAGACACTTAGCGCAGTGCCCGGCGTGCAGGGTCCTGGCACTGAGGTGTGAGTTCAGGCTCGTCCTGAAGCAGGTTTTAGAGACTGCTCGTGAGGTTTTTTGAACTCATGTAGTTTGCCCCTTAGTTACCAGTTGCTTTCATGGGATATTTTATTAATCGAAAGACAATAATCTTAATAATAACTAACATTTATGGTGCCTTTACTATGTGCCAGGAGTTTCCTAAGAGTTTTACTTGTATTAACTTGTTTGATCTTTATAACAACCCTATAAAGTAAGTACTATTATTATCCCTATTTTATAGGTGAAGAAATTAAGGCCCAAACATTGAGTAATTTGCCTAGAGTGGGATGAAGGAAGCAGAATTCAAACCCTGGGTGACTGGCTCCTGGATCTGCGTGTTAATCATGACACTACCCTAGGGCCAGAGAGTAAAACAATACCTGTAAAATATTTGGCATGAGCCTAGCCTTCAGTAAGTGCTGGGTGCATATTAATTTATTTCTTCAGCAGCTAAATGGGCATTGAAAACATCATCCACAGCTTGCACAGGGTGTATGGTCATTGGGAGACTGAATGAAAGGTGACTATTCAGTTTTGAAGATGGTTTTAGGCTCTTTGTAGAGACTTTGCAAGTGGTAGCTGTTAATATCTTTATTGTTCATTCAACATTTGGCAAAGATGGATTGGCCAGTCTCTTACTGTATTCTAGTCATGGCCCTAATGTGAGAAGAGGAATTTACATTAAACCAGATGGACACGAAGACATTTCATAACACTAGTTCAGATTTGTCCAGAATTTGATTTCCACCAAAAACTTGCATGCCGATGTATCTCATTTGAATCAGATAGAAAAAATATCATGTTTATCACTTTAAGGATGAGAAAATAGGTTTACTTAACAAAGTAAACTGTCCAGTAGAGAGCATAAAAAATTAGCAACGCCTGTAGCTTTAATTTACTGAATGCTTGCTCTGTCCCAGACACTAAATACGATTTATTTCACGTAATTAGTTCAGACCTCTCAGAGGCAGGTGCAGTTGTCCCCACTTTCCAGGTACTGCAATCATGGTTAAGTAAGATAACATCTTGCCAACCTTATATCCAAGCCCCAGAACCTGAGTCAGAACCCGGGTTTTCTGGGTCTTTCCACCCAGCACACACTGAACCTTCCTGGCTTCCCTGATTTCAGGAGTACTTTAAATGAGTCGAATCTTCCTTGCCCTGAATATTTCACTCTGCAGATATTTCACATGAATCTGCCCTGTAATAATTTCATCACCATGATTTTGTTGTTGTTTTTATTTTCAGTGTTGTGAGATCGCCATCTAATGCAGATGCACTGTTGCTGAATAACATTTATGAGCACCTACTATGTGCTAGGCAATATTCAAGGCTCTTCGCATCTACCTTTTTGCTTAGTCATATACACAACCTCATTTATAGGTGAGGAAAGCAAGCTCACAGAGGTCGAGACATGCCCCCAGGTTGCAGAGCTCATAAATTAAAAGGGCAAGATCCATTCCCAAGTTTAAGTACAGAGTCCCTTCTGCTATATCATGTACAGAAGCCCACCTGGAGGGCGTCTGAAATAGCCCACACATGAGACATGTCATGTTGGTATAGGATGGGTTGTCGGGTGCAAGGGATAGGGCAGGACTCCCTTGAAAGGTTTCACAAAGTGCAAGACCCTTTAAGGATGGGTAAGAAGGAGAGACGCAGAGAGGTAAGGAAGGCGAGGAGTTAGGGGGTGACGAGATGGCAATGTCCTGGAGCCTCAGGTGCTTCTTACGAGAGCACCGCGGCTCCCACTGGGTTTATTGCCCTGCATGTCTGAACGTGAGCCTCAGTGATGCACTGAACTACCCTTGTCTTCTACCAGTTCTCTGGCTGTCATCCTGCATGGGCCCAGATGGTGCAAAAGGCCAAGAGGCCCACTGAGGGGGGGGAACTGGCCTCAAAAGCCAGGCTGTGACCTGCAATGTGCTTCCACAATATAAAAGTGCACACAGGACGCGAAGCCTGAGGCCAGTCGGGGACAGCTGTATGAGGGACCGTCACCAGTGCTCCCTCCACCTCGTCCAGGCAGTCACTGCTGATGGGCCCCACCCTGCTCTTTCTCCAGGCCTGCACGTGGCCTCTGAATCCCTCTCAAGCCCTCTCTAGACCCTTGCTCCCCATGAAGAAACCCATTGGCCACCCATGAGTCAGCCTTGCAGACGAAGGAAGCCAGGCTCTGGGGGGTGCCCAAGGTCAAAGTCTGTCCAGCCTGCAACCCAGCTCTGCCTGATTCCAAAGCCCTCGATGATTCTTTTACTCCTGCCTCCTATCCATGTTGCAGGGACAGGATGGGCAGGTGTCGCAGAAACAGCACCAAATGGAGAATCAGGAGATCCCGGGTCTGCTGGAAAGTAGCCAAATGGTTCCTCCTCTCTAGACCTCAGTGTCCTCAGCCCTAAAATGATAACCTTTGGGTTTGTCAGGACAGCGTGGACACCCCAGGTACAGCATGTGGCCAAGGCTGGCACACTGCCAGGGCTCCAGGAATGCTAATGCTCCCCCCCCCCCCCCACTGCTGCTCAGCCAAAATCAGGAGACCTCGCCTCCAGTGTGATGGAGATGCCTCTTCTTAGCTCTGTGAGATGCTAGTTCAAGGTCACCCTGAGAACACTCAGCAGGGCCAGCCTAGAGATGGAAGAGCTGAGCTGTGACACAAGTCCTCTCCCTATCTCTGTGTGGCATTTGGCACATCCTTCACCCTCTCTGGGCTTCACTTTACTCCTCTACAAACAGAATTAAATGGGGTTGGGTGACCTTGACGTCCCCAGATACCCTGGAGTGATGATCTGAGCTCAGGGGACTAATGAACTGCCTCGGCATATGCCCACCCCTCAGACCTCCCCGCTTTTCAAAAGGGAGTCCCGAGCTACCAGTTTGGGTGGAATAAGGTCCTTTTCTTTGCCTTCCCTCCGTTTTTAAAAGCACAGTGAGGCTCTGTCAGAAAGCAGCTGCTGCGTGTTCTGTGGGAGGCGAGTCGAGGCAAAACAGCCGCGCTGCTTTGGGCTGGCGCACATCCAAGCTGTTGCTGTGAGAAATCCCAAGTCTGTCCTCTCCTTAGATTTTGCAGAATACTGTGGATTTGTTCCCAAAGGGCCTGTCTCCATAAAACTGTCACCTGACAGTAGGTAAGGGGTAGGGGTGGGGTTAGAGTTAGAGTCAGGACCCTGCTGTGGGGTTAGGGTTAGGGGAGGGACCCTGTGGTGGGGTTCCAGCTTGGGGGACAGCTCCAGGCACTCGAGGCTTCCTGTCCTCAGCCCGGTCCTTGGCCTTGTGATTCCTCTTGGGGCGGCCTTCTGGGCCACAGTAGGGCTGGGTGAGGCCTCATCTCTTATTGACTGTCCCATGTGAGCCCCAGCAGGGAGAGCAGAGCCACCTGCAATCCATGTATAGCTCAGGCTGGTCCTGAGGATCAGGACAGCACATGGCCTTAGTTTGTTTTCCATCATCTCTTCAAGTTCCTGGCGGGTGGGATTCGTTTCCTGCACCTACTCTGCCATGTTACCGCAAACCTAGTCTCTCAAAACAACAGACATGTGCTCCCTCCCAATTCCTGAGGCCAGAAGTCTGTAATCAAGGTGCTGCAGGGTTGGTGAGGCTCAGAGGGTCTGTCTCCTGCCTCTTCTGGCTCCTCGTGGCGGCCAGCAGTCCTTGGCGTCGTAGACACATCACTCCAATCTCTGCCTCTGTCCTCACACGGCCTCCTTCCCTGTGTTTCTGTGGCTATCTTCCCTCCTCACCGCTTCTTTCCCTTCTTACTTCTCATTGGATTTAGAGCCCACCCTAAACCAAGATGATCCACTGTTGAGATCCTATAAGGTCACATTTCCAGAGACCAAATGAACGTGGCTTTTGGGAGCTGCTTTTCAACCCACCGCAGGGGCTTTTCTTCCGTATCCCTGGAGAATGCTGGTCACACCTTTCTGCTCGTTCTGGGTTGGATTCAGCCACTCTACATTTCAAACATGATCTCGGTTTAGTAGTTAGAATATCTAATGCTGAGTCACAACGGCCAAAGCTTGGACTTGAGTTAGATCCTCTGTCTCCTGCAGTTTGGAGCTGATTGAAACCGGAAGACTGCAGAGGAGAGGAAGGCACTGGTCTTCTGCTCTATTCCACTCACCTCCTCCTGCCTTCCCCTCATTCCTGCTCGTTTACTCTTTTTCAGGGTCTAAGGGGGGTGATGTGGGCATGTGAGGATTGTTCACACTTGGCTGAGTGGCCTCATGTTATCTGGACCCCACAAATATTTAAAGGGCAGACCCTGGAGAGGCCTAGCCAATGAGGAAAGCAGATGTGTTCTCTCACAAAGACTTTGGGGTCCCTGTGTGTTCCCATGGGTGCCCTTTCTCCTGTAGTCCCCTTGACCAGGTGGGTGTATCTGGTCCTAAGCCCTGGCATTCAGCTGATGCCTGTAGAGTGGCTTTATTAGACCTGCTCTCACTCTCTCTCTGCACATCTGGCTTACAGGGAGCATGCACATGGCACTTACCCCACAGCCTCCAGAATACAGGCTCAGTTTAACCACTCATCCTTTCCTGGCTGCCCCTTCTCAGCATGCACACTCCAATCCCTGATCCTCTCTAACTCACTCAGGTGTGGGACATCCTGCAGTCCTTTGTGTCTCCTACCTGCCAGCCAGAAGTATACCTCAAATATCTCCATATCCCTGAAGCTTCCTTCTGTGGGCTTAGGGTCAAAAGGTGGTAAACTCCCCAAGCCCTGCAAAAGGGGTGAAGGCTCATATGAAGACAGCAGCCCACTCCAAAGAAATCTCTTTACCAATTTCCTATGCCCACAATCACAGTCCCGTTTAATCTCTTTGTTCTGGCAGCTCTGTCCCCTGCACATACCTCGTCCTACCATCTCCCACCCACATTGCCATGTAGTTTTTGCATTAGTCCCTAAGTTGCAACAGTAAAAAGAACAGCCTATCCGAGATACATACATTAGCTTAGAGCATTCTTTTAGTGAAGTCTTCCCAATATTTTCACCTACACTAACAAAAATAAGGAGGTCACAGCACAGTAGATTGGGAGTCCCTGCAAAGCACCCAGTCTAGAGTTTCTGGAAGCATATAGAAAGTACAGGTGTGTGTCTCTTCTGCATGCATTACTATGAAGGCCCTTGGAAGGTCGGGGAAGGTAGAATAGAATTAAATATGGGCCATTGTTTTATGCCTTGTGGAAGGACTGTCACCACAGGAATGCAAACTTGGATGGTAGCAATTTTAAAAAATCACATCTGTGAACATGATGAGGTATTGGGTGGTCTTTCTTGATTGAAAACAAACAGACAAAATACCTCCCTGGTAACAGATGAAATGGAAGCTCAAGAACTCTTTTCAAGTTCAGATCAACAATGAGGGTCATGGTTCCCACCCAGCTCTTCTTTTCCTGGTTCCTGACTCATTCAAATATCCCACCACCCCCGCCCTCCCACCCCTGCCTCAATTTAGTGTTCCACATCTTTTCCAAGTTCCACTGCCTTTCCCTCTTTCATCAAAACCTAACATTGCTTTGCCCCTCCAGCCCCACCAGTCTGCCAAGGGTGCTCGGAGAACATTGTTCATAGCTCCGATCCATCTGTGCTAATGTGGCGGTCATTGCTTGGACTTATCTTTCCCAGGATGATAGCTGTCTCTTGAGAAATTGTATAGTCCCTAAGGAAGGACTTTACTCCTTGGAATTGCCTGAGAATTGACTCCTATCAACCTGACACTCTGGGATCATATATCAGGATGAAATAGAGTCAATCAGAACATACCTAAGCTGGCATGATAATTACTTTTCTGGCATGACCAGTTTCACTGTGGATACAAAGGGCTGCCATCTTACCTTTAAGGAGCTTCATGGTAAGATGCACTGTCCTTCAAAATATAGGAGCTATATTTGTACATGTCATTAAGGTGATACAGAGGAGGTAGGAGTCGCCACCCTCTGACATCTCTGAGAGTGATGAGGTGCTGGGCTGGGAAATCAGAGAGTGGTGTGCTGGGGCCAACTGCTAGCAGTTTGTAACAGCCGATCATGAGCTTCTCCTCCTAGCTCTGTCCTCAGTTACACCGTGGGAGTATTTACACCATGGTAATCGGTGAACACTACAAATTGGGCCTCTTTAGTTTCCAGAGAGCCAGCTGTTACACATTTACCAGCATACCACCAAAGTCAGAGTAGTGCTTTCTTCTTTCATTTTGACTTGTAGTTCACTTTAGAGGCAGCCATTTAGCACCTCTTGTGTCTCAGTAAGAAGAACCACACATGCTTTTAAAGGAATGTGTGAGGACCCGAGAGAGCATACACAAAGAAGTGCTTTGAGATCACTGAAAGATAAGCCTTATTTTCTTTATTCTTTGACTCCAGAAAACAAATGCTTAGAGTGGTTCAATTTCTTTCCCAGGGTCCAGCAAGTCAGTAGCTGATCGTGGGGAGGGAGGGAGTTCCTTTTTTTTGCATTTTATTATAATGTTCTATGAAGTGTAAAGTATAATTTTAAAATATTCCACACTGTTTGTTATGATTGGATTCTATGTATTTTGAACCACATATTGATTTATGCAGGGCACTGTGTGGGAGGTGGTGGACTTGACACAGAGCAGGAAAGGGAGGACAGGGAATACAGAAGTTTAGGTCCCATACTTATTTTTGAGCTGCCGTCTGCACTTAGCTTTGCTTGGGTTATCTTAACCTTTCAACAATGATTACTGAGCGTCTCATGTGGTGGGTTTGGGGCAAAGGTCAATAAGATACTAATTCCCAGGTGTAGGTGCAATGTATGAAGGGCCAGAGACCAATGTGTGTTTACTGAATGAATGGGCACAGTGGTGGTAAATGTCCTGAGTGTCGTGGCCACCAAATTATTGCAGGGTGAATGCAGATGGAAGATATTCACGAAGAGAACTTGTATAGAATTAACCAGGGTTTTCTGGCAGTCATGTACCTTCTCCCCTTCTACCTGCGTCTTACAGAAAAGAGAAATAAATCATTGAAAGGCTGGAAGGAGACCAACAAGGGCTTACTTTGGCTCAAGGTCAGATAGGATCTGTGTGCGAGCCTTCCAAGAACGAATGTTACCTGCCCCATTAATTAAGTTCCCAGAGGAGAAGATGCTGAGAGCTCTTCCACCAGGGTCCCGCAGGGCCTGCCATCTTCCAAGCAAGAGGTCCCCCGGCTCGTGTTCTTTCTTCACTCGCTTTGCTCTGAGTGTCCTCTGGGGCGTGCGGTCTTCATGTCATCCGACGGCTCATTCATTCCCCAGCCACTATGGAGTGCCGACTGCATACTAAGTCAGGGGCTTTCAACCATTTTCAAAATGCTATTGCCTGGGTCCTAGCTGCTCGAGACTGATAGGATGCATCTGGGCTGGGGGTGCCTTTAAAGGTGGTGACCCCGACAGTGATAGTGATTAGAGCAGCAGCTGTGGTAGTAACAGCTGCTACAGCGAGCTCGCCGGCGACGTCAGGCTCCCTTCTTACTGTATAAATCGCTTCATTTAGCTCTCACAGCGACCCTGTGATGTAGGCAACTTCAGCGCCCCCTCCCAAAGGTGGGGAAACTGCTTCGTGGAGAGGTTAAGGGACTTGCCCAGGGTCGCCCGTAGCTTTAAGTGACAGCTGCCGTCCGCCCACTCAGCTGCTTCCTGGCCTCTGCGCAGGGCGGCTGCCACGCTCCGGTTAAGGTTCCCGAAAGGCCTCGTTGTATCTCTCAAGTTGAAAATCATGGGTGTGCTGAGAGTACCTGACATACGGTAGGCTGTTTGTCCAGAGCTGTTGGCTTTACTTTTGTCCCTTGGTTTCACCGTCTAGCAGTGGGGACAGACACATTAAATATGCAAACGTGGGTACACGCCTGCACCCCATGCACCACGCGATGGGCCGCGTTCAAGGCATGGTGATGGGCACTGAGAGTGCTGGGAGGTGGGCAGAGTAACTCTCTCTGGGTGTTGGGAGAAATATTGGAAAGGTTACGGTATAATTTGGCTTTAAAACCAGGAGTCTATTTACAGATCCTCAGGAGAATTAAATTAGCATCCCGGGGAACCTTGCTCTCGCGTGGAAGTGTTCTCCATGGTCCCGTGTAGGACAATAGCGGTCTTCCTGGTGCTTCTGGGAAAGGGTGAGCCTGTGCCTGGATCCAACTGGGCCAAACTCTGACTTATGCAATCTGTTTCTTAGGCTCCAGCCCAACACATGTATCCAGCCATCCCTAATCTCCCTGTGTCCTCTGAGGGTCACTGGTTATAAAAGGGCCTCTGAAATAAGAAACCAAGGGCTCGTCCGGGTCATCTATTCCCAAATCGGTTTCTGTTGTTCTATCCAGTGACTTTAAGAAGACAATGAACAGTAGAAATTGATGGAGTAAGGGGATAAGGTGTTGATATCTTGCTCATATTTACAACCCCAGAATTTAGCAGGATGCCTGGCATGCAGCAGATACACAGTAAATGTCTGCCAAATAAGTGAAATAAAAACATAAGTGAATGAAAAAGGAAAGTGTGTTACTTCCATGTGGATATTTTTAATTCTCCTGGATAAAATGGTGGTCTTGATGGTGGTGGTAACTAACATCTGTGTACACTCTAAGAGACATTATCTTATTTAATTGTCTCAGTATCGTGTGAGATCAGATGGACAGTCGTCTTCATCATCTTCGGCCCGTGTATAAGTAAGGAAATTGAGTTTCAATGCCCTCGACTTTGCCTAAGACCATTTGGCGGCCTGTACAATCTTGGGCTCAGACTTCCCAAATTCTGTGCCTTCTCTACAACTGTGGGAGGCATCGTCAATGTCCAACTGCAAAAACAATTCTGCATCAGAGGAACAGGATGCTTTCCCCTCTGAGGTGAAAGGTGCCTACATGGCTCTTTATCCTCAGGGCATCTCTTATGTCGTCCTCTGTGGGCTGTGTTCCCCGTGGACTGTAGCATGGCATTTATGCGCTAAACACCAGAAGCACCTCTGCCAGATCATGACAACCAAAAAGGTCACCAGCCATTGCTAATTGTCCCCTGGAAAGGAAAATCATCCCTTTTTGAGACCTACCACTTTAACGATTTTGTCCGAACAGTTAATTTTCAATTAATTGCGTCCTGGTGGTATTATTTTTTCCTTGTTTTTAAAATGAGAACACTGAGCGATGTAGTTATTTGTAGTCTGGTAGGATTACTAAGCAAGAGGTTAGAAGTCAGAAGACAATGCCAGTCAATATAATCACCAGATTCACGTGGCTCATAGTCACAGGAAAATAATCCCACTTTTTATACCAAACTTTGAACTCCTGACCACTGCTTTTTTATATAAATATATAATATATAATATAAATATATAACTTTTTATATATTTATATAAATGTATAATTTTATATAAATGTATACTTTTTTTCCTTCAGAAGTGTTCGTAAATCCCTCCCGCCAGCCTACATGAAATTAAAATTAGCTAAGTAAATTAATTAAAAACAAATTAAAGTTAGCAAACTTCGAACTTTGAGTCACGAGTAACCTTTATTTTCTGCCCAACAGATGAACATTGAAATTCAGGGAAAGTATGGAATTAAAGCCTAATAAAATGTTATATAAACTCTTAAGTCATGTTGACTTAAGTGATGAGATCATGCCAAGAAAGTTAATGGAGCTGGCTCTGGGGACCCGATTCAGTGATTTATCCACCTCTGTGCCTTTCTAAGCAAAAACACATGTCTGCAAAATGAGCCCTAGCAAGCCAAAGACAAAAAGACCTAACTGCCCCGTGTATCTCAGGCTTTATCTTTACATACAACATCCACGTTTAAAGGCAGTCTTGGTCTTCACGTGCTTGAAGAAAGTACAGCAGATCCTTGATGTATGTAAAAATGTGTCTTTCATTGGAGGGCATTTCCCAGCTGGTGCTCCTGCTCATGTTTCACAGGTGACCCCATCCTAAAATTCAGGACCATCCGTGGGTCTCTTATTATATAGAACTGTTTTGCCTTCTCGCTCTGTTTAAGAATTGATCTGCTGTCTGTAATTAAAGGTAGTCCAATGTATTGGGAGGATCAGTGAATGGTTTTGACGTTCAGTCCCTACCGCACCAACGTACTGGCTGTGTGACCGTGGGCAAACCACCCAACCCTCGGAGCCCTCTGTTCCTTTCTATGAATGGAGCTAACCCACTGCGCAGGGAGGCTGGAGATCCAAGGAGATGGAGAATGGGAAGCTCCCAGTGTAGTGCTCAGTATGTGGATAGAGGCTTAGAAGGGTTTTATTCCTGTTCTCTTACCATCAAGGCCACAATCTGACTCCCCCAGTGGCCCCACTGTGGCCGGCATATGTGTTTGTCATGCAAGGTGCTTTTAAACATTCTGAATTAATTACCAGTGTTTACAAATTGGATATTACAAGTAAAAATCTAAATTTCAGACTTTTGGGGGGGAAAACATAAGATCTGTCAATGCTGGACCCCTGTACATGGGGCACCATCTCCCTCACTCTCTGATGTCTCAATACCTGGCTTTCTTCACACATTATGTCATGTATCTGACATGTTTAGGGCTTAAAGTTTTAGCCACAATGCACACAAATGATTACAGAGACTCTGTCACACAGGAGGACTCAAGAACACAGAGACCCAAAGCCATAGACTCTGCCTTCAAGGAATTCAGTCTTATTAAGGGCTCATTGTAAGTGATGATTTCAATTTAGCAGGAATTTATTGAATTCCTAGTGTGGACCTGGCACCGAGGATACAAAACTTAATCATATACAGCCCCTGCCCAAGAGGAATCTGCCTGCTGACCTCTTCTATCCTGTCAATTGGATTGGAGTTTCTGTTTTCTGTTTCCAACCCAGGTTGATAGTCATAACACCATTAATGCTTTATATTCTGCTTACAACATCAACAAGTTGAGCCCTAGTGTTTGTTTGTTTTTTATATACTGATAACGTAAAGTCATTGCAATGACTTATGTGTAGATAGACTTAGTTTTAAAATTTAAGAGAACAAAACACACAAACAGAAACCATTTTCCCTTTTATTTCCTAAGGAGAGAAGGCTTGTAAAACAAGCCTGGCTTCCCAACTCCTAGCTTAATGCCTGGCAGGTAGTGGGAACTAAGTCAGGTTTGTTCACTGATATAAATGGATAAATGGTAAAACATTGAATGGATGGGTGAAATGTCAACATTTACTCTAATCCACCCCTCCCCCCACATGCATTTCTTTATTTAATCAACAGGTATATACGGAGCTGGGGAAAGAGGGTCCCAGGAACAGGGGACAGTGAGTCCAAAGGCCCTGAGATAGGAATAAGCTGGGTATTCCTATCTCAGAAGGAAGTCCAGTGTGGTCGGGGAGAGGGGGAGGAAATGACTAGAAATGACAGCGGGGGCCAGTTTTTGCAGGGCCCGTAGTGCAGGCCTTGTGGCAGGCTCTGTGTATTTTCTAAGTGTGGTGGGAATGAGAGCCCTGACATACACAGGGATGTGGCAACCCACTGGCCACTATGCGAAGGATGAGTTACAAAAAAGGAGGCAAGAGTGACCGGTGAGGGGGCCAGTTAGGTGGTGACCTACTTAGAGCAAGTGAGAGGTGACTGGCGATACCTATAGGGTGACAATGGTGGTGGGGGCCGATTTGGGACAGATTTTAATGACTGAGCATCTATTGGCACCATGACTCAGTCCAACTGATCTATAATGCCAAGTATGTGTAATTATAAATTATCTAGCAACCACATTCCAGGAACCACATTTTCTAGTAGCAACATTTTTGGTTTTCGTGTTGGGGAACTTCTTTTTTTGAAAAAAACATGTTTTTATTGATTTTAGAGAGAGAAGGGGAGAGAGAGGGCAACATTGATGGTAGAGAGACATCCATCGGCTGCCTCCCGCACCCCCCTACCGGGCATCCAGCCCGGACGGACTTGAAACGGCACCTTCTGTAGCTCAGGAGGACTCCCAACCCCCTGAGCCACACCGGCCAGGGAGAGGAACAGATTCTTTTCAAATATACTGATCTTTGCTGATAATATTTTTTATATTGTTCACTTAATTATCTTTAATTTTGTTTTACACAATAAACACCTTTGTTTTATTCTGCTACATAAATTGCAATAGACGTTCCTCCTGAAACTTGTGATGCTCCCTCTTACCTCTTTTTTCTTAACTTCCGTTGTACAATGTGACTCACCCCTCGCTTTTGCATCAGTGCTATCATTTTACATTTTAAAATCTGTCTGTTCTTACTTGTTTTAACCAGAAACTAATAATTTATAATTAGAACAATCATTTTAATTTAATTCCCAATTATGATTCAAGTCAGTGTAGCTTGTGCTATCTGCATAAAATATTTAAGTATACACATTACAAGGTTATGTGGTGCAAAAGAAAAAACTAGTCAGGCTGAATGAGTCTGTGGACAGGGACCCACGTGTGTTGCTCCGTGTGGTTACATGTAATGGTAGACATGGTGCCCACGCCCAACACTCGCGCCACAGAAGGGCAGCATTGTCCTCTGTGAGGCAAGAGTTACCTGGAAAGCTAATCCTACCAACATCATAAATGTGACTGATGGAAAAGTATTTTGCAATGGTTCAGTTTTTAAATTTAACTTTACTTCAATTCAAATTAAATGCAATTTAAAATTCAGGTCCTGTCTCACTGGTCACATTTCAGGTGCTCAGTAGCCACCTGTGGCTGGTGGCTGGTGGCTGCCCCAGGGGATGGTGCAGCTCCAGGGAGATTCTCCGCTGAGCGGCCCCACCCTGCCCTCTCCCGGCTGCGTCCCCACCGAGCAGAGAAGGGGCTGGAGGACAGGAGCCCTGAAGGCCGTCCTCTCCTGCTTACTCCCTGCCCTTCCATCCTGGTCCCCGACACTGAATATCAGGGCGTGCTTATGGCTTCAGTTACCAAACTGAATGTCAATAAGAAACCAAGCCCTTAGGAACCAGATTACATTTGAAAAGACGTTTTCCTCACAGAACAATGAGCATTTTCTTTAAGAGAAGGA
This sequence comes from Miniopterus schreibersii, assembly GCF_964146895.1. Taxonomy (NCBI): domain Eukaryota; kingdom Metazoa; phylum Chordata; class Mammalia; order Chiroptera; family Miniopteridae; genus Miniopterus; species Miniopterus schreibersii. Next base: position 7,776,159 of record NC_138101.1, on the reverse strand, counting down.
AATGACCCATTTAACATAGAAAAATCGACTCACGCACACCAACGTGATTTTTTAAACTGTTACATTTTAAATATACATGCCCGTTACCCCAGCAGCACTGGGCGAGCGGGACTGGCTAGCAGCCGCTGTGGCCGCCGGTGCCCACATTGTGGCCCTGAGGAGTTGCTGTCACACGTTGGCTGACTATGTGGGTTTCTGTTAAATGCCAAATATGGGGCTGTCCTCCATCAAACAAATAATGCCAATAAGTGCCTTAGTGTTCAAAGACTGTAACATATATGAAGTCTGTTGAGCAAATTATACTGATTTAAAAATTTGTGTAACTGTGGACTGACATTTGTTCATGTGTGTTTGTGATTGGCACGGAATCATTGCTGCCCCCCCCCCCCCAGGCACACAGTCCTGCGCTCGTCTATATCCACGAGCATTTTTGTGCTCCACAAGCACTGTCCTGCCTCAACTTTGATCCCACCGCCGTCCCCTTCTCCCCCAATGAGCCTCTAGACCCGCCATCCGTGTGCCGTGTCTTTGGGTAGCACTTTGAAGCAAAAGCAGACCCCTTCATGTCTGTGAGAATCTGGGTTTCAACAAGGCTCAACTCTGACTTCCCACTGCTGATGCGAGACCCTCCTTGCCCCCCGTCCCCCGTGGCTAGTGTCACAAATATTAATGTCACATTTCCACACGCTGGGCTTGGAATGGCCCCTTTTAATTAAAATAAGGACCTATTTTTTTTCAAATGCATTTTCAGGCTCCTGCACGGGGAGAAACGCTCCTCCTGCCGAGTCCAATTTCAGATTGGGCAAAATAGGTGCAGATTTCATGCAAATCTTTTTGAAGTTTCAGAACGTCCTTAAACCCTGGGATGACTTTTTTCTGCTTTCATATGCTCACTGGTCCCCTGGACATTAGGGGAGAGCTTTCATGTAGCACATCTTTTGGATTCTGCAACACCGTTGGATAAATATTAAAGAGAACCGAAATGAATCATAGTTAAAGTGAATCAAATAGGCCCTAAATAAAATTTAAAAGCAACACTTACAATGTGTTGTTATTAATCAAGACTTCGGGGGAAGTGATAGACTAAATGTGATTCTCATGCCCATGAGCCAGGGGTTTCTTAGGGGGAAAGAAACGCCCTCCGCTTGTAGGTATGAACGTGGCCACATGGAAATGAAGCTGGGGCTCGATCTCTTTCGATGGCTAGGAAGAGATCTCAGGAGAGGAACTTTCTCTGGGCTAAATTCCTCTACCTTTCTGAATGGATTATGACTCCCTTTGGGTCACATAGCACATTTTTGGGCCTCGTTTTTGGCATTTATATCATCCTTTGTTGGCACTGGTATCATTTTTGTACCGTTTTTCATGCGCACGCTTCTCTCTCCTATGAGATTACTGAAGCCCCTGGGGGCGGGCTGATGTTGGGTGTTACCACCTCACAGGGCACCTCCATCCATCACCCTCTAGAGCCTTCATCATTTTGCCCCTTGACTTAACCTAAATTTCCCGGGATTCGGATGGGGCGACCCGTCGTGCGGGTAAAAGGATCAGACAGGGGTTTGGAGGGAAGTTATCATGTTGATCACCAGCCCTAACCTTGTTTTCATTAACGTGCGGTCCCGAGAGACATTTCTGGGTTCCTGTTACCTCTGTTGCCCATAATTTCTTCGTGTTGGTCAGTGTTCTCCCACTCAGATGCTTGTCTGCTTTAAATTTGCACGCGGGCCCTTTGCGCCTGTGCTTGGGCCTTGGGAGTAGAACCTGTCCGAGGACTTGAGTCTCGCTGCCTGTGTTTCATTTAGGAGCGTCGACCCATTTGGAATATTAAACGCTCAGAACAGTGGTGAGGGGGTCGCTCAGCTTGCCTGGGGGTTTCTGGAACTTATACTGTGGCCTTCAGAAGAGGGCTCTGAATTCCATCTCTGATCAGCTTGTTACCCAGCAAAACAGCCCTTACACCGGTCGGCTCTGGGCTCCCTGAGAGCGGGGAGCAGCTGTGAGGGGGGGCAGCCTGGCGCAGGCCCCAGGCTCCTCAGCTGAGGCCGAGCGGCGGGGCCGGAGCTGTCCCGCCCGACTGGGACTCACCCACCGAAAGGAGCCCGGTGCCCCATCGCCATTCGGGCTGCTACCCTGACTTCACGCTGTTGCCTGGCGTGGTTTCTTTTCCCTGCTGAATTCGCACTCAGTCTGCAGCATCCCCGAGGCCTGTTTTCTCTGCCGTCTTCCCTTCATTGCCTGGCTGCTGGGCTGGCTCAGGGCCCCGATCCCTGGTGCGAGTGCCCTGAGCAGAGGGGGGCGATCCGCGTGAGGGGCCAGCGTTTCGGAGACAGATGACTTTGCAGGGACGCCCCTCTATGTGGAGCACCGACGCTCCACTTGCACCGTTTCCCATTCTCAGAGCTTCGTTTACAGAAAATAATTCCCAGGGTTTGTTTTGATTTGTTTTTAATACCCAGCACCAGTTGTCAGCACACTGTCACTGCGTGGAAAGTCTCACCACGGGTCGCCGGCTGTACCCACCTGCGTGGCCCTGGTCGCGGATGTTTGGTGGTGGGAAGGGCAGGCCCCCAGCAACACTCGGCAGGAGCCCGAAACTGGAAAGGGGGGTGCGCCTCAGGACAGGGGACCGCCGGCGAGGCTGCGTTTCAGGAGGCAGGGCAGCTGGGAGCCAGGCAGCCTCCCGCCGGCCGCGGGCCCAGCGAAGGCGACAGCTTGCGCAAGCTGTGTTCACAGGCACTCACGACAGCTAACTTCAAGCGCATTTCACACTGCTTGGCTCCAGCTCCTGGCAGCGTTCCTAAACACTCCGAGGAAATAACTCCACAAAGTGGCATAAATTAATGTGACTAATTAACATGATGTTAATTATTTGTAAATTGTATGTTTGGATACACATTACTTGAGAGGCATGTGTTACATTCAATGTTTACTGAAACAAGTGACTGCTAATAGCTCCTCCTGAGTGTTCCCTTTGCGACAGGCAGCAAGCAGAGGCTCCTCTAAAAATCAAAACCTTGTCCTCCGGGAGCTGTGTGAATCGCTGAGTATAATCAGGTGCCACCGAGGTAGCCCGTTTCCCTGGAAGTTAGAGTTCCCAAGGCTCCCGGCCTCACACCTGCTGGATTTGGGGTGTGGCTTCATTAAAGCTGTGGGGACGTTGTGCCCGAGGTCTGGCTGGGGACCTGAAGTCTGGCTGGATGCCCACTGCATCTCAGCATCTCCCTCTGGATCTGTGTCTGTGCCGGCTGGTGCCCCCTCAGTCCCCAGGAAGGGTAGGAGGCTCCGTGAGGACCTGGGTAAAAGTCCACCAGCCTGGACATCATGCGTTCAGAATGGCTCAGGGTTTCTCTCTCAGCAGCCAGTCGCTGTCTTCGAGCTCAAACTTGACTTTCCAGTGTTTGGTGCTGGAGCAGATCAATCTGTTAGTGGCTTTTAAGATCTGAAGAGGGTATTTTGTTTCTTCAAGGTTCATTAGTTTCAGAAGCCAGGGTGTATTGCTAACATGCAAAATAAATGACTCTTTTTGACTCGAGAAATAAAGAAAATACAGCCCTTATAGCGTTCTTTGGGCAGAGTGGCTAATGAGGAGGTTTCTGGGGAAGCAAGTGCCCTACTGTGGCGCACCAGAAAAGCACGTGTTTTGCTGGTAGTGTCTGGTCAGGGCTTAGTGTGCACTTGCACTGGGGAACACAGCTCCCGCGGCCAAGAGAAAGTGAACACCAGGCCACGGTTAGATCCAGCCACGGCCGAGCCAAGGGAGACGGCATCCTTATTCTAAATCCCATTAGTTGGGGTAAATATCTCCAGCTTTCATATTTTATTATAGAAAAATTATTAAAGAAAAGACAAAGGCGATGAAAACAACCCCGTGGTCTAAGAGGATGCGCGGAGGGAGTGGGGCAAGCTCCTTCTGGGAGTTGCTGTGTTCTCCAACCATGGTTCTCAGGGCAAACATTGAAATCTGTTTCCTGGAGGGGCATATAAAAATCGTTATGAAAAATCTAAAGCATTTTCATTTATTCCTGAGCACTAATGACTTAAGTGAAATCAAAGAATTGTCCTTGAAATACACAACTGATTAGTCCCAACACTGGAGCTGCAACAGAGTCCTAGTAAAGTTGACAACGGTCTTAGGTGCTGTCGTATCTAACCCTAACCTTACCTGACCCATCAGGACCAGCATGAGACAAGTGCCTGGCTCACAGGTGATGCCAAACACCTTGGAGTGAATGAATGACTGGTTCTTGGTGGGGAGTTAAAAAGAACCTAGACGACATAGTCATTCTTAAAATGATGTGACAATGCAAATATTAAAATCCCACCAAAGTCTTCAGACACAATTTGATTGTATTTCAATTGCATTGACAAAATGAATGTATGACACTTTGGGGAATATAGAGATGTAGGAAGAAAGTGGGAGGCAAGTTGGCAAAAAACTGAATTGCCCATGAATATAACAGCCGATAAATACTGGGAACGAAGGACTGAAATTCTAGAAGAGTTTTTAGATTTGTGTTTGCGAAGTAGAATCTTGACTTGAGACTGAAGCGTGGTTTCTTCTAGGAGAAAGGAGAGTAAACATTTATTTCACAATATTGTAGGAACATCTGAATTAAAATTTCAGGAGAAGCCATATCTGAGATGGCTCTGATAATCACGGGGTGTCTTTCAATGTGCCCACTTGTAGAGAGATGCCATAATGCAGAGCTCCAAGGAAGATGCCCAATGTTGCTGCACATTGCAGGTTTGGTATTTTAAAACAAAGACACAGATCTGTTTACAGTTATTAAGTGTAGAGTTTCAGAAAATATTGTTTATAAATTGTATAAATGACTACAGAAAAAAATATGGGGAAAACACTCTCCTTCTGAACATATATCTGTCTTAAGAAGTTGTTCTGAATTTAGACTCTTTGTAACCCTGACACACAGCAAGAACCCAACATGTAGTTGGAGAAGGTATGTAATAATGATAGCAAATGCGCTGTTGAGAGTTTACTGTCCTGCAGGCCCATTTCTAAATTTTTTCATGCATTAACTCAATGAGGCCTTGAATAGCTCCATCAAGTCTGGTCTATCATTCATTGTCTCCATTTTACAGATGAGGAAACCTGGCACAGAGAGGTCAATAAACTTGCTCAGGGTCATACAGCTTATCAATAGTGGTGCCAAGGTTGGAAATTAGGCATGTTGTTTTCAGAGAGTGAGATTCCAAAGAACTTTTATCTCATGGGAACAGTTCATTTTCTTCTGTTAAAGGGCAATCGCAAAAAGAGCCAGGAATGGACCATCCTTGGGGGCAGAACTGGGAGCAGAGTGAGAGCCCCATCCCCATCCCCAGGTATCCACAGAGTAAAGGGAAAATATAAATGTTCTTTAAAACAAAATTTTTTTCTGTTACAGCTACCAACCAGCTTTATAAATTCATTAAAATACTGCTCCAAATAGACCTCACCTCTGAGGTACTTTGAAAGTACAGCATTCGTTATTAGTTTAATGTTCAGTATTTTGTGCCAGGCTCTAAGTTCTGGCAATAATAAAAGAAGAATTAATATGATTCCATGTTTTCTAGATGGCATGCACTGTTCTAAGCCCCTTACATAGATTTGCATACTAGGCACAATTATGGGCATGCCTATTTTGCAGATGAGAAAACTGAGGCACAGAAGTTAAGAGTTAGTGGATGGCATCCAGGCAGTCTGGATATACAACAGCTCCCATGATTCCCAGTAGGTCTTAAAGCACGTGCAATGAAGACAGAGTAAAAGAATGTACAATTTAGACTAACTCTACAAAATGTAGAAGGTATGTTATGGTTTTGCTGCTCTTTGTGTAAAACAAATCTGTTAAGCACTTTAAAAAAAAAATCCATGCCAACCTGTCTGTGTGTTCAGTAACCTAAGGAAAGTGAAAAGTTTATAACACATTAGAGCAATTAGACTTTGGTCATGTATTTTAACAGAGAACATTTTGGACAAAGTTATACTTCCTCTCGAGGAATGGAAGCATTTCATTCTCAGTATAAATCTAGCCAAAACTGCCATTCTTACCTCACTGACCCCAATGGCCAAATATTGCTGTCACCTCTTGACAGTAGAGGGTTCTAAGTAGCCTTCCTGCTAGGGTTATGCCAAGAGAAGACATAAAGAAGTAAAGTTTGAAGCTGAGACTTGGCTTCTTGCCACCATCTAGTTAACATAGGATTAATATTTTCCTTTTCTACATAAAAAATTAGTTTTCTAAGGGATCATAAATTTTTAAACCAGAGACTGTGAGTTCTGATTTTTTTTTATAAATTCAAATTATTGGCTTCAGCTACCATTTTTAAACTCTGCCCTGCTTTGTACTTACTCAGACATTCAAACTTCAGAGCCCTTCATCTGTGAATTAATCATGTGCGGAGTATATGCAGTTGGAATTTAACTATAAATATAAATGAAATTGCTCTAGCCATGTCTGGGTTCAAAAAAAAAACTAGAGCAACTTGGAGTTTTCAGTTTTAAAAAAAAATTGAGAAATTTTAAGGAAGGAAAAAAGAAGTTAAGTTGAAAGGACCGATTAAATATAATATAGTCTTTTTGCATGAAAATATTGGGCTCACATGGTACATAGACTTTATTCCTAAGATTCTGCAAACCCATTTATAAGCTCTACTGTCAAAGTGAAAAAAACTGAACAGTGTTTACCAGACTCTGAGTATCTTTCTCACTTGACGTACAGACACGTGAAGGGAGGCTGTGGACATTCATCACCATAAGCGATGACCACATGATGGGTGATACAGTTTTTCCTGGTACCAATTGGCAAGAAGACTCACCAAGCTGGGGAACTGAGAAGGATGAGACGGGGAGTGACAAAGATGAATGAGCAGTGCCTGCTTGCCTAAGAGCACACCTTAGACTATATGTCCCTCTCAGAAAAGTCTGTGGCATGAACAGCTGGGAAGCACTTTCATCTGCTGTGGACACCTGGTTGAGATGTCTTCAGCTCTGATGAAGGAGTGGAGAGCAGCTGGGGTTTGAGGTTGCGGCTCTGAGCTTCAGTCCTGGTTGTCACACTTACTAGGCTATGGGGCTCCAGCATTGCCAGCCCTCTCAGAGACTCAAGGTCTTCATGTATAAGGCAAGAAAACATCTACCTTCTATGGTTGCTGTGCAATCAGCTGCTTTAATTTCAGACATACGTTGAATGCCTGCTATGTGTTGTGATATAGTGTGAAGGGCTAAGGGTATAAGCAAGAGTTACTTCAAGGAATTTACCTTTGACTAAAGAAGACAGACTAGTGAGCAATAGTTGTAGTAAGAAATGAAACAATAGAACTATGAGTAGAGGAGAGGGTTAGTGTAGGAGAAAGCTGAGTAAGCCTGTAAGGTTTACTGGCTGCAGATATACTAAAGGTTGGATGCATTCCTCTCTTCTCCGGGTGGGCCTAAGGGTCAGGGAAGGACTCACAGAGAGGACCTGAGCAGTGTTCGTATTTGAGTTGGAATTCTCTCAGATGGGTGTGGGAAAGGAGTGGTATGAGCAAAGACATGGGGGCACTCAGAATGGAATGACTGGTATTGTTGAGCTGAAGCACTGAGTCCCAGCAGGGGAACCTCACCTTTCAGGGAAATGAACTCTCTCCTGAGGGCCCCAAGCAGGCGAGATGTGGGATCAGTTCTGGTGCAGGCACTGGGGGCCATCACAGTGTGGACCCTGGGACCCATTGTTCTGCAAAACTGATCACTTACCAGGGGCTGTGTATCTCCTACTGTGCACACTCTTCAGGTATATTTTTTCCTTTTTAGTTTTTCTTATATGCCAGCTGTCTTGAAGTATCATACAATGTGCCTATTTAAAGGACACAATTCAGTGGTTTTACTGTATTCATTGAGCCGTACAACCATCACCACAATCAATTTTAGAACATTTTCTTCACCCCCCCCACACCCATTAGCAGTTATTTTTCTTACTTTCTTCCCCCACCCCTGGCAACCATTTATCTATTTTCTGTCTCTATAGATCTGCCTGTTCTGGACATTTCATAAAGGGAATCGTACTGTGGGCTTTTGTGACTGACTCCTTTCACTTAGCGCAGTGTCTTCAAGGTTCATCCATGTTATAATATGCATCAGTAGTAATTTTTTCCTTTTGGGGACCAAATATTATTCCATTGTATGGATATGACACTTTTATCCACTCCTCAACTGATGGATATTTGGGTTGTTTCCACTTTTTGGCTATTATTGATAATGCTGCTAAGAATACTCATATATAAGATTGAGTGTGGACATATGGTTTAATTTCTCGTGTAGATGTAGTGGTATCGCTGAATCACATGGTAACTGTTTAACCTTTTGAGGAGCTGTTAGACTCTTCCAAAGTGGCTGCACCATCCCCCCCCTTTTTTTTGCCTAATGCCTGATGTGTTGTCTACTACTTGTAACTGTGTGAACTGGGGAAGACAACCAGGGGAAGGGCATGCAGTTCAGTTCCATTCTTTTTAGTTTGACAGTCCAGGGTTAGTTACGATTGAGATAATGCTGCACAGCAAACCCCAAATCTCTGTGACTCACAAGAACAAATACTTATTCCTTGCTCTCAGGGCTACAAGTCAGCTGTAACTCGGCTCACTCTGCTAGGATGGGAAGGGTTTGACTGCAGTCTGCGAGTCACATTCCTTTAGGGACCAGTGGCTACCCAGGCAGCTGTCAGCCATACAGGAGGCTGTGTCGAGCCACCAACATTCCTCTGGCCAAAGCAAGTCACAGCTAAGTCCAAAAATCAATGGCATGGGGAAGTTTGCTCTATTTGGTGGGGAGGTTCTTCAGTGTTACATTAGCAACGTGTGTGTTTACCCAATTCTATTACAGGGATAGAGTCAAGAGTTAGGAAGAATGAGCTAATTCTATAGTCTACATGGACTTCACAGTACTCTAAACTAGTTTTTCTAAATCAAGTTGGTAAGCAGGGAAGTATATAAAATGAAAGAAAGGGAAGAAAGATTTTCAAATCATAGCATATTTTTTAAAAAATTAAAATTTGAGGTCATAATAACTTAGAAGCCATTCTTTAGAGATGTACTGCATTAAAAAGGTGAAGGTATTTGTAATTAGCCTGTTGATTTTACATATCCCAGCTCAATGCTCAACGAATCCTCAAATGTTTTGTTACTTCATAGAATAACGAAATTGGGGGATGGAAAGAACCTTAAGGGACATCTCATTCTATCTGTACAATCGCTAAAAAGTGCTAAAAGAATCTCTGGCTCCAAACTGGATGTTGTCCACTTTCTGAGACAGCGTGGTCTTGTGCAAGCCATCCTGAGTGGTTCTCATAAGAATTACTTAAGTTCTACTTACTTTCAAGATAGCCCTTGATGTAGATGTCATTACCATCCCATTGTACAAACAAGGAAACTGAGTCTTAGGAAGATCAAGGCCAAAGTCACAGCTGCTTGGAGCTTTAAACATGGAGCTCTGACTCCAAAGCCCATGTGCTCAGCGACAACCCTGGATGCTTCCAGACAGAAAAATTCCTGGTTGCTTTGATTCTGAACCTGCCCCTTTTAACCAGAATCTACCTCCTTTTATTCATTCTTCCTAGTTTTTCTTTAATTTGAAGTAGGAAAAACATTCCCCCCTTTCTTATTTTCAATCACAGCATTTGTAAAAGGAAAGGTTAACTACCATGTGAATTAGGTCCTAAATTGGTGGAGTGTGGCTCACGGGGGTTTAATCCATCGCCTGAAAGGTTTGGAGCTTTTTCAAAGGCCTTTAGCTGTCCGTGCTTCTCCCTTTTGCCACAGCCTAAATTGAATGCAGGTGATACATAGAGCAGAGTTGTTTTGGTTCATTTCAACATTGCTAGGATTTTTTTTTTTTTCTTTTCTTTTCCCAAATTAAGTGTTTGTACTTCTTATATCAGTGGCCCACCGGATGCAAATGAGATTATCAGAAGGTACCTGGTGGTAACTGAGAGATGGTGAGAACGGAAGGAAAAGCAGCGGAAAGGAAGGTTGATTAGCCTGAATATCTGATAGGGAAGGTGAGCGGAAAAGATGCAGCTTAACAGGAGAGGGCTGTTGGAATCTAAAAGGTGGAAGTATACAAGAGAAAAGCCTTATGGGAAAGTGCAAGTCAGTTCCATGACATGGCCTAAGGATGAGATTGTTAGTGAAAGGTGGGGTAGGAGCTGATGGCTTTAGATCAGCTCTTCCTTAAGGAAACGCCTAGAGCTTGGGATGAACTAATGAAGGCACCCTTCGTTTGGGTCTCTACACTGGTCAGCATTCTGTATTCAAAGAAATCCTGCCAAAGGGGCTGCAGTAATTCTCCCATGAACGCTCTCTCTCTTCTCAGGCCTAAACAGAGCTTACTCAGATGGGCTCCACGCTCAACGGCACTCCAGAGGGATGGGCTTCTCCGTCGGAGCGCAGGCAGCTGCGCCGTGAGAATGTCCGTGAGCTGTGTGTGAGCAATTGACAAGTTGGCAAAACACTGACAGAGAACAATTACTCAAGAAGCAGCTCTTGGAAAGGTTGTTTGTTGTTTAGGAGATACCAAAGAAACAGAGAAGGAGCAACTTAGATGCTATTTTTGCCGCTGCACTAAAATGTTATTTCTCAGCGTGCACCTCAAGACTATCTGTAAGAGCCCGGCCGGCGTGGCTCAGTGGTTGAGCATCGACCTAGGATCCAGGAGATCGAGGTTTGATTCCTGGCCAGGGCACATGCCTAGGTTTTGGGCTCGATCCCCAATGGGGGGAGGGGTGCAGGAGGAGACCGTTCAATGATTCTCTCATCATTGATGTTTCTATCTCTCTCTCCCTTCCTCTCTCTGAAATCAATAAAGATATTTTTTTAAAAAAGACTATGTAAGAAAAGAAGATAGTAAGTAATATCATATACTACGATATAATAAATGTATTGTTTGTTACAACTTATTTGTGAGGTACAATTAATTACTGGACAGCTATTTTTTTTTTACAATCACGAATTACTCTTCACCCAAGACCAAAATATAGAAGTTATTTTTAGATGTCTATATGCAAATACTTGGAATACACAAAATACTCTGAAGCGCTTAAAATATGAAATGTATCTCATTAGTTTGAAATAATTATTATATTTTCAGGCACGATCTGCATACTCTACTTATTTTGAGAATAATTTACCTTCTTAGTTTGGAACATGCAAAGAAATCAGGGTTTTAGCACCATTTAACAATAGTAATAATAATGGTAATAATAACAATATCAAATAACATTTAGGCTTTATTTTGTCCCCATTAGCCATGCTGAATGTTTTACTTATATTGTCTTAATGACTTCTTAAGACCTCTCTATGAGAGGGAACTTTCACCAAACTTTTTTTTATAGATAAGGAATCTGAATTTGGACTTACATTACTTTTTCCAGACTATGCAGCTAGTAAGCAGTGGAATTAGGATTTGAGCATAGGTATGTCTGAATTCATGCCCTGGGCACTGCAGTCAGCCCAGATGGAGTCTCCATGGGAATTAGAAAAGGTACCCCTCCCTCAAGGTACTTTTATCTCCATCTGTTAGAAAGGTGTTGTAATAAACTATAGACTGAGGCGGCTTACTGCCATCTACCGGGACATTGTTGGAATAAGTGTCTATGACGTCCATGATGTGATATGAAAGGTGGCCCCTTGGAGGTGGCTCTGCCTGGCTCTTTACCAGTTCTCCAATTCAGGCAGCAGAACATTCTCGGTTCCCAAGAAAAATAAAGAGGAGAAAGTTCTTCTCATCTCTCTCCATTTTTTCCTTTTTATTCAGTCTTAAGCCTGAGTGAAACCCTGCATTTGTCTTGATACCAATTACCCGTCTATGCATTCAACATGTATTCACTGTCGGTCTACTCAGTGTTTGTATTCATCCATGGGGAAGCAACGAGTAGTAAGAGAATGTCTTCCATCCGGGAGCTCACAGTCTAGGTGGTGCAATAATTAAACACGTAATTACAATATAGACTAAAGGTCCATGGGTTTCCTTGCAAGAACCACCTGCAAATTGTTGGCCATAGCCAACTGTAGGAGAGTCCTTGGCATTGAGGAGGAAACAGACCCTGACTCTGGGTTCATAGAAAATAATTTTGAATGGATTATTATTAGTTCCCCAACACTGTTACTTTATTCCTTAATGTGTTTTGTTAGACTTCCTTTTGGGGGGGAAATTTTTTATTTATCTCCTTCTGGTATTTTCTCATCTTATCTCCAAGCTTTTAGATTACTTGAGAATTCTCTTGTTCTTTCATTTGGGGCCTGTTTCTTTGTCTCCTCATTTTGTGCTTGTTTCTATATATTAGGTATATTAGCTACAACTCCCAGTCTAGGGAATGTGGCCTTATATAGCAGGTGACCTGTAGGACCCAGTGGCACAGTCTCCCTGATCACCTGAGCTGGGTGCTCTAAGAATGTCCCTTGTGCACGTTATGTGGGCCCCCCATGTTTTAACTGAGTCTCAGTTGCTATTGGCCCATTTGTGCGTGGGATCAACCCTCAGGCTGGATGACAGCAAGGTTCAACCGTCAATACATCGTGCAAGCTGCTATGCAGGTGCTGATAGCACAAAGCAGAATTTGCCTCAGCTGTGTTTGGTGCCTGCTGAGATCTCCCTGTGGATATGCTGCTTGTGAAGCTTATTGGATCCTGCTCTACTGTCTGAAGCTGGCCACTGGGTACATTGGTTCTTGGCCTCTTTGGAGAGACTCTGGTGTAGGCCAATGTCAGATGCTGTCTGTTACTGGCCCTGGGTAACCTCTTTGGAGCTATCAACGATCCACAGCTTGTGGCTCCCTCTGCTGGGCCTGGGTGCTGTGCACCAAGGTCTGCTTTTAGGAGCAACTGGTTGAGAGGCAGGTCAGCAAAAGTCTCAAATCATCCAGATATCTGCCTCTGCTTGCAGGCTGTCTGTTAGGCTCAGTCACTTAAAGAGCTTCCAGCTGTACTTTGCAGGGTGTAAGCTCCACAGGTTGGGGTGAGAGAGATTCCAACAGGTGAGGCTAATGCTTCCTCCCAGGCTGATGCTGTATGGAGGGGAATGCTCTGCCTGAGAAAGATGGCTTCTGCAGTATGGGGGAGTGACTCAGCACAGGGATCCTGGCAGCTGACCTCTCAGCTCTCTCCCCAGAGCCACCAACTCCAGACTCTCCTCACGCAGCTCTAGTCCACAGTGTCCTCTCTCCACTGGAGCCCAGAGTGAATGGTTGCAAGCAAATTTTTTTGCATTGGCCCTTTAAGGGGGTACCTGCATTTCTATTCCTCCCTCCCTGGTGGACAGAAACCCCGTTGCTTTTCACAGCCAGGTGTTATGTGGGCACCTTTCCTGGCTCCAGCGCTCTGGGCTGGGAAGTCAACTTGGGGTTTAGAGCCCAGACTTGTCAGGGGGAACCCCGCAGCTGAGATATCCCTCCGGACCTTCAGCTGTTGCCCATGAGTGCCCAGACAGCCTTCTTGCGCCTCCACACTTCCTACCAATCTCGATGTGGCCTCCTCTGTAAGTCCTTGGTTATAAGGCTTCTCTCCAGCTCGTCTTCAGTTGGTTATTCAGGATGGTTTTTCTATACTTTAGTTGCAATTCCAGTTTGGTCCTGGAATGAGTGAGTGTAGCTTCCACCTAATCTGCTGCCATCTTGGAACAACCCAAGTAGAGTTTCTTCTCTGGAATGAAACTGTCTTCCAGTGGGGCACAGCAGGATAGGAGTGGGGTGGGCTGAGTGGGGCACAGCAGGAGAGGAGTGGGGTGGGCTGAGTGGGGCACAGCAGGAGAGGAGGGGGTGAGCTGAGGGACACAGCAGGAGAGGAATGGGGTGGGCTGAGTGGGGCACAGCAGGAGAGGAATGGGGTGGGCTGAGTGGGGCACAGCAGGAGAGGAATGGGGTGGGCTGAGTGGGGCACAGCAGGAGAGGAGTGGGGTGGGTTGAGTGGGGCACAGCAGGAGAGGAGGGGGTGAGCTGAGTGGGGCACAGCAGGAGAGGAGGGGGTGAGCTGAGTGGGGCACATCAGGAGAGGAGGGGGTGAGCTGAGTGTGGGGCACAGCAGGAGAGGAGGGGGTGAGCTGAGTGGGGCACAGCAGGAGAGGAGGGGGTGAGCTGAGTGGGGCACAGCAGGAGAGGAGTGGGGTGAGCTGAGTGGGGCACAGCAGGAGAGGGGTGGGGTGAGCTGAGGGGCACAGCAGGAGAGGAGTGGGGTGAGCTGAGTGGGGCACAGCAGGAGAGGAGTGGGGTGAGCTGAGTGGGGCACAGCAGGAGAGGGGTGGGGTGAGCTGAGGGGCACAGCAGGAGAGGAGTGGGGTGAGCTGAGTGGGGCACAGCAGGAGAGGGGTGGGGTGAGCTGAGGGGCACAGCAGGAGAGGAGTGGGGTGAGCTGAGTGGGGCACAGCAGGAGAGGAGTGGGGTGAGCTGAGTGGGGCACAGCAGGAGAGGAGTGGGGTGAGCTGAGTGGGGCACAGCAGGAGAGGGGTGGGGTGAGCTGAGGGGCACAGCAGGAGAGGAGTGGGGTGAGCTGAGTGGGGCACAGCAGGAGAGGAGGGGGTGAGCTGAGTGGAGCACAGCAAGAGAGGAGGGGGTGAGCTGAGTGGGGCACAGCAGGAGAGGAGTGGGGTGAGCTGAGTGGAGCACAGCAGGAGAGGAGGGGGTGAGCTGAGTGGGGCACAGCAGGAGAGGAGGGGGTGAGCTGAGTGGAGCACAGCAAGAGAGGAGGGGGTGAGTTGAGTGGGGCACAGCAGGAGAGGAGGGGGTGAGCTGAGTGGGGCACAGCAGGAGAGGAGGGGGTGAGCTGAGTGGGCACAGCAGGAGAGGAGGGGGTGAGCTGAGGGGCACAGCAGGAGAGGGGTGGGCTGAGTGGGACACAGCAGGAGAGGAGTGGGGTGAGCTGAGTGGAGCACAGCAGGAGAGGAGGGGGTGAGCTGAGTGGAGCACAGCAGAAGAGGGGTGGGGTGAGCTGAGCGAGGCTCTTGCTTGCTGAGCAAAACTTAAGGGTGAGCCATAAAACCAGCAGCCCACCCCGAACCCTTGAGTCCACTAGATTATGTGAATTCATGTTCCTAGCAGGTTGTCCTATATCATGGAGATTTTACAGAACATTTTTGTTTATTTATTTATACATCTTAGACATGGATTTTTGTGCTGTCCTTACCTTCTCTGTTCTAAACTCTGCTGAGGATTAAATTAACTAGCAAATAACAGGTGCTTTTAAGGGTGCATGCTGCTAGTAAGTAATAGCGGTGACGATTATTTCCTTTATCAGGTGGATCTGTAAACAAGGAGGGGGGAGGGTTGAGAATATCTTTCTAATATTTCCTCGTGGCTTATTCCCTCTCCTTGGAGAGCCAGGGCCGTCTCTCTGACAGCCCGGCACACTTAGGAGGGCCTTTGCATTTCCGTTGACCATTTATAACCCATTAACCATCTAAAGAGTTTCTGTCGTTGCACTTACTAGGCTATATTGCCATTCTCTATTTACCCATCACTTTCTTCACTCGTCTCTCAGTTCATCTCTTTGTTCATTCTGCATTTTTTTTTTTTTGCAGACCCCTGAGTTAGAATCCTCGCCCTCATGGTCCTTACAGAATAAGGGTGATTACACTAATACACTGTGTGTTCCCATTGAGATGAGTACCATGAAGGAATCTAGGGTGCTACAAAAATATACGAAGTAGGGTGGCGCATGGTAGATGTTTAACAAATAATTCATGATTGAATGGATAGAGAGAGATAGGTAGACAGACAGACAGATAGATGATGATAGATAGATGATAGATAGATAGATAGATAGATAGATAGATAGATAGATAGATAGATAGATAGATAGATAGATGATAGATGATGATAGATAGATAGATAGATAGATAGATAGATAGATAGATAGATAGATAGATAGATAGATGATAGATAGATGATAGATAGATGATAGATAGATAGATGATAGATAGATAGATAGATAGATAGATAGATAGATAGATAGATAGATAGATAGATAGATGATAGATAGATGATAGATAGATGATAGATAGATGATAGATAGATAGATAGATAGATAGATAGATAGATAGATAGATAGATAGATAGATGATAGATAGATGATAGATAGATAGATAGATAGATAGATAGATAGATAGATAGATAGATGATAGATAGATGATAGATAGATAGATAGATAGATAGATAGATAGATAGATAGATAGATAGATAGATGATTGATAGATAGAAGGATAGACAGATAGAAGTTTGGGGATTGACCAACCCCAACAAAGTGAGACACTGCGGAGTCGTTTGGAAATGGATGGATAATGGATGCTGGTTGTCGTCTCTCTTTGCCAAGGGGTTTTGCATGAGTGCCAGTGCCTTGGAGGCAGAGCTACCTCTGTCCCCCCCACTCCTAGCACAGCTAGATCCCTGGTTCCATATTTGTAGAAGGGATTAATTTAATGTGAAATGCGATCTACACGCAGTGTCTGAAAAAATAATTTCTTTGACTTCACCTTCCTCTATATTTATTTTCTTTCATCATAATTGTTATCCTTTTTTCATTAAAAGATTTATTTTCTCCGGGTTTGTGTTTAGAATGTTACACCTATCTTCGGTTTTGTTTTATAGTCTCTCAGAAGCCAAGTCATGCCCAAGCCAAATTTCTATAGACCCCATTGAGCACAATTAGCTTTTTAACCTTTAAATTATTTCACATGGCAACAGAGATTTGGGAGGTTTTTGTGTGTGGGGTTTTTTTTTCTGGCCAGACAATGCCAGAAACTCCTTGCCTAGAATTAATTCTACATGTAATTATTCAAAGGGAGAAATCTGAAACCAAGTAAGGCTGATAATTCTTCCTTAGTTTTCTTTCCTCCTGCTGCAAACTTTATCAATTTCTTTCAAAGCTCCCAAACACTTCTCTGAAACTTTATTCCAGTGTTTTTCAACCACTGTGCCGCAAGAATTTTTAAAACATGCAATACCTGACTATTTAGGGGCACTGGCCTCTTTTCCCTTAGACTACCAAATAAAAAAATGACAACAGCCCAACACAACAATAGCCATCTGGTGTGAATCAAAATTATATCTATTTTTTGTCAGATAGGCAAAAGCCTATTTTTTGGTGTGCTGCAGAATTTTAGTAATTAGTTTTTGTGTGCCGTGAGATGGAAAAGGTTGAAAATCACCGCCTTTTTCCAAAATTGAAGAATCCAAGCCCGCGTTTACTCTGTGCTTTCACATCCTGAGGAAATAGGCATTTAATAGTTACAAATTCTTACAGATTGGGAATCAGGGATTGTCTCTGTGCTCCCCAAAATCCTGTGCTGGCTTCTGTCACAGTGCACATGCTCTGTCCCACAGGAACAACCTCCCTGTCTGTGTCGAGTACTGGAGACGACCATGTGTGCGGGGAATGCAAGGTGTCTGCCCTGATGCCCTGATGCCCTGATGCCCTGATGCTCTGAGGCCCTGAGGCCCTGAGGCCCTGAGGCCCTGATGCCCAGCACAGTGCTTGGCAGGCAGAATTCACTGGATACGTGTTTGCCAAAGAATGAATAGATGAAGGGAGATGCACACTTTAAAAGTGCAGTATGGAAGGGTTGGCAAAACACAGAAGCAATAGAAAATAATTTGAAAATAAGAGAACAGGTTGGTACATGGCTGTCGTCATAGTGGAGCCCATCTCCTCATTTAGGGAGCTCTTTACGTTTTGTTTGAAATCCGAGGTTTCCCTTTCTCAGGGTTTCCCGCTGCCTGAGCAAGCCTGAGCTGGAGTCGGCTGAGCTGGGGAAGGTGACTTCCTGAGCTCTGCTTCTGTGTTCGCTCAAGAAATATCTCAGGGGCGTTCCTGCAGGCCACCTTGTGCTCCTGCTCGACAGCTCTCCCTGGGTAACCTGCAGCAGCCGCAGCGTCTGAGGCGGTTGTGAGGAAGTCAGGAGGTGCAGCATCAAAGAACAGAGCTCTTTGCGTGGCGTAATGTATTTTTCTCTGCAAAACTGAGCCTTTTATAGATACATTTTCTAACAGAATCCACTCACGTGAGCTGCAGGTATGTAAGCCCTTTCCCTCAGCTAGTGGTTGATGTCACTGTCCCTCCCTCCAGGCTGCAAAATCCACATATGTTTGCAAACATGGAGCCCTTCTCAAGTGCCAGGGACTGTTCTAAGCACATAGTGTGTATTAATTCATTTAATCCTTATAAGCCCATCATCCCCTGGAGGGGGTGCTGTTAACATTTTATTTTTAAAAAGAGGAAATGAAACAGAGATTCTTGAACACACTGGCCCCAGCTGTCCAGCTGGTAAGTAGCAGAGTCAGGATTTGAACCCTGCACCAGGGTCCAGAGTCCAGGATGCTCTGCTCCCTCTTCTTTGACAGAGGGCGTAGCTTGTTCAACTTTTATCTCAAGCATCTGCCATGGTGACTGCTTCCTGGCTGGCTCTCAGTAGAAGGATGGAAGTCCAAAGCTCCGCAATTAAAATATTAAAGAATAATTCATTTCATGCTATTATCTCTACTACCTTATTTCCAGGCTTCTTTCTATGGCTTCTCCTGACACCCCGACCCCCACGCCATCTTAATTAAATCTCCCCATTAGCGCACAGTGCACCCAGGGCTTCCCTTGATAGCTTTTATGACAATGTATTCTACACATGGGTTTGTGTGACCATCTATCTGGTTATTGTCGAGCAGATTTTAAACTCCACAAGGACAGATGGGACCTTTGGTTGATGTTGTAGCTAGCCCCACAGCGGGCTCGGTGTACACACTCCATGAATATTTGTGGAATTAATGAATAAGGCATCATTAACTTTATAAAGCAATCACATTTTATTATTTAAGCACCCACAGAATTGTTTACATGAGCAGCAGCTCTTTCAATCAAGAGCCACCTTCCCTGTAAGGAAGGGGGAGGTATCAGCTAGAAAAGCGCTTCAGTAGGGCGTTTGGACTTTTGTCACGGAGAATTGGGATTCCCCTGTGAGCTTGAGAAAAACAGCCCAGGTTTGTGACTGACCCTCCTTCATTCAGACTCCACAGATGTAGGACTTGTGGACATTTGGCCTGGGCTGGACCGGGCTGAAGAGTTTTCAAAGCCAGTAATTTACAAGCACAAGACAGTAGGAGCTTTTGCTGTCCTAGAGCAATGGCCTGAGGGACCTCAGCACCTAAACTGTTGTGATCAGATGGGACTTCCGCTTTCAGTCAGAGCAGAGCCAGCTCCACTCCCCTCGGTCGGGAAAGTCTTTGCTTTCAGGGAGTGCCAACTGCAGAGTCAACTTTCCTGCAGCACAGACAGAGCTTCCTAAAGTCCTGGGCTCTTACACTGCTTTTCCTTATAACTGGCTTCTCAGCTCTCCTTGCAAATCCTGTTTGACCTGCTTTGACATATAGGAGCTTTAATACCCCGAGCTGCTTTGGAACTCTTTGTTCTTGTTGCTTTAGCTGGCAGATAAATTATAAATTTCAAAACCATGGCGTCTCTCTAAAATCATGATGTGTTTCGGTTCCTCGCCAATTCAAGCTGCCCCCTTGTCCCCTCCCCCTGCTTTCCCTTTATCCAAATGTAAGAGGATTTGCCGTAATAAAATGATTCCTGTTATTAACCTCAAAGAAGAAAGATGCAGGGTTGAAAACAAGGTACATAAAGGGAAGTTGTCATGCGGCTAGAAGAGTCTTCAGGTGAATTACAGAGTCTGCTTGTCTGGGGATTAGCTTATCTCCCTAATGATCCAAACACCGCCACCAGAAGCAGGGCAGCCCCTAGACTGCCACACCGACACCCACAGACTGGCATCAGGCATGACACCTCGGGTTTGTGGTCTGTTAGGTATGATCTCTGTGCCTCTCCAGTCCCAGTTGGTCTAATGGCTTTGGGAGAAGAGGGCCAACCAAGCGCAGGGCTGCGGGGACAGAGGAGAGCGATAAGGTGTTTTTACATCAGCGTGACATTCCCCATGGACCAGACTGGCTGGGATCTCGGCTCTGCCCCCAGGAGGGCTCCCTGAGCCCTGGTGTTCTCCCCTGTGGAGTGGGAATTACATCATCATGACCTTCGGCTTTGACCCTCAGTGCAAGTCACCTGGGGCTTTCGTAATTCGTGATGATGTTCTATGCTGCATATGCCGTTATGTGAAACAGTCCTAAACCCTGCAGCACTTCTCAATGGCTGGCCGCCTGTATGGTCATGCGTCTTCCGGTCCCCAGGGGCCACTTCTTAGTGAGCGCCTCCTCCCGTCTGGAACATGACTGAGAAATGAGAACGTGGGACATGAAGACCAGAGCCTCCAAGAGAAGAGTGATAAATGCTGTGCAGCAGAGCTCTTGGATTCACTCAGCCGGAGCCTGTGAGCCCGATGCAGCCACGTGCACTCTCTCCACACTTCCCAGTACGCTAGGTTGCCTGGCTAGCTAATTGGTGGGAGACTAAAAAGAACAGATAAAGGAGAGTGGGCTGCTCCTGCTGGCACACCAACACTGATACAACAAAGGAGACACAGCTCTATTCCTTTCCCTTTCTTCTCCCCAACACAAGAATGCAAAAGTATGACCTCTGTGATGGTTTTGCATAGGAGTAAGCATCCCCACACCGTCCAGTAGCCCTAAGGGCATGGCTGCATTACAGCACAAACCAGGACTGGCAAATGCGTGGCGTCCCATCACTCCCTCCACCCGTGTCCAAAGCAGACATCGAAAATGAATCTTGATGCTCTTTTCATTGATGATAATGGCTCCAGATCTTTCTCAGCACAGTGCTCAGGCACTGCCTACCACTCCTTTTCAGCTGAATCCATGAGCTGAAATCCATTGACTATCTCCATGTAAGTGGTGTCTGTTTAAAAGGACAGGGACATGAACAACCACATTTAAAAGAGGTTTTCTCTAATGGGAGATTTGGTATAAAAGGTGTGACTCATTGAAGGATGAGTAGGATTTTCTTCCAGCAAGAAAGTTGAGATGGATCCTTTCCTGAAGTTACTTTTCTCATCCTAAAACCACCAGGACGATGGAGCGTGGCAAATCGATCTGAGGCACACTCACTGGCTATCAAGTTGGGGTAGAATCATTTACTTCTGGCCAGGGCTTCCAAAGGAGCCAACAGCAGGTTGAGCCACCCCTGGCAAGGTTCTAAGTCAAATGCCACCCTCCCATATTGCAGGGATCCTACTTGGAGCTTTGTGGGCATGAGATAAAGGAATGCCATTTTCAAGGGTTCCCCAGAATCCACATAATCCTTACAAAACAATACTTTGATGAATTAAGTCAGAGGACTACAACCCATATGTTTCTGATTCACATAGAATTTATGAGGGTTTAGGAGTTAGATGAAGAGGTGCTAGGCAAGATGTAGCGTCCAGTTCCACTAAATCCAAGACATTTGAAACAGTCTACTTTCCTTTCCTTGTGTTTAACCCAAAGCTCGGGGCCTTTCTGGCCCATTCTTAAACCTTTCTAATCTTCTCTGGGTTTGTATTATCCACACAGGGATCGACTGTGTTCCTCTCCTGTTGTATACACAGTGGGAAGGGGCAGGGTCCAGCTCATAAGCTGCTGGTGCATGTTTATTGCATGTCAGCTGCTGGCCCTCCATGCCTGCAGTGGCTGGCTGTTCAGGCCAGTCTGCAGGAGTCAGCCTCTCCCTCCGCCCCATGGAATGTGTAGTGATTTACGGAGAGGGCCAGAGAGCACCATGCCTCCTGTGGAGCCACGTCCCAGGGGCAAAGCATTCTGTCTTCCTACAGGGGGTTGCTTCTCCCATGCTCTTCTCTCACATTTATTTATTCATTTCAAATATATTTTGAGCCCCTTCACTGTGCATTTGGGAATTAGAATTATAAGCTATAGGCCCTGCTCTTCAGGCTCTCTCAGTTAATAGAGAAAAAGTCGTAGATAGAGATGACTATGATGCAGTGCAATGCACGTTATGTGAGAGGGAATATCTGGCGTTATGGGAGGACCATGCTGGCTCCTGTGACCCAGCCTGGGATACTAGGGTGCAGGTAGGTCACTAGATCTCAGGAAAGACTTCCTGAAAGAAATAGTCTGTCAACTGGGTCTTGAAATACGTATAGGAGTTCATCAGAAAGTTAATAATTGTGGGAAGGAAGAGGGGGGATGGAAAGAGAGAGCAGCCTGGCAGACACGGCTCAGTGGTTGAGCATCGACCCATGAACAAGGAGATCACAGTTCAATTCTTGGTCAGGGCACATGCCTGGGTTTCAGGTTCGATCCCCCGTAGGGGACGTGCAGAAGGCAGCCAATCAATGACTCTCATCATTTATGTTTCTAACTCTCTCTGAAATAAATAAAAACATTTAAAAAAAAAGGGGGGGAGAGCAGTCCTGGTGGAAGGTACAGCACAGGTAATGCACTGCAACCTAAGGAAGCAGGGAACCCTTGGTGATATTGCTGGACCAGGTCATGCAGGGCCTCCTGCGGCCCACTCGGAGGCACCAAAATGGAGCTCTGAGCAGCTGGTGGGGCCCATTCTGTGAAGGAAGCTCAGAGGCTCAGAACCAAAGTGGGACTTGGATGTGGATCCAGGATGTAGGGTGAGAACCTTGGGTGGAAATTGTAGGGGTGCTCAGACAACCAACATTTCTCAGGCCTACCTATGTCGAGAACCCCAGTTGAATGACACGGTGCAGCTTCCTGGTGCTACTGTAATTGGCGCTGTTTCTAGGCTCGACAACGTCTGGCCTAGTCTACCTGTCATGAGTAAGACATAGCAGCAGCCACGGCCACTGCGAGCCCATGTGTGACTTAGGAAGTATCCTCTTTGGGTGTACACAGCCACTTTCAGCTCACTCTTGCCCATTGGAGTCTGGTTCCTTTGTGCAGTGCCAAAACTATACAACTGTATGTGATTCCCTAGCTATAGTCTAGCTTCAAAGAACTGTTACACTACCTACTAAACACATTCATTCTCAGTTCTTGACTGTGCACATCTGGGATCCTCTTCAGAGCCCAGCGGTGGTGCAGAATAGAAAGGGCAGTCCTTGAGATTTCTGAACCAATGTTGTTCCACCCTTCTCTCCTTCCCAGCTCCAGCCCTGTTGCATCATGCCCCATGGTGGGCCATCTTTGCGATGAGGTTGGAGGAGCAAACTTGGGTTGGGTCCCCAGAACATTGTCTTGCAGCATCATGATAAAGATGGAGGGTCCCAAGGTCAATGTAGCATGCTAGAGAGAGCCCAACACTGAGGCTTTGGAGTCAACCAAAATGAATTGATATATTAGTTAACTATTGCTATGTAACAAATTACCCTAAAATGTCATAGTTTAAGGAGCAAACATTTATTATCTCACCATTTCTGCTGTTTAGGAATCTAGGCATGTCTTTGCTAGGTGCCCCTGCGTCAGCGTCTCTCACAAAGTTGTAATCAAGATGTCAGCTGGGACTGTATTCATCTCAATCTTGATGGGAGTGGGGGATCTGCTTCCAAGCTCATTCCCATGACAGTTAGCAGACTTGGGTCCTTGGAGTCTGCAGACTGGAAACATGTTCTATAGTGCAGCTCACAACGTGGCAACTGGCTCTCCTCAGGATGAGCAGGTGACACAGGGCAGCCACAGTGGAAGCCACGGTCTTTTTGTAACTTGATCTTGAAAGTGATATCCTATCACCTCCACCACATTCTATTTTATTGCTAAAAGCAAGTCACTAAATCCAGCCCACACTGAAGGGGAGGGGATTACACAGGGCATGAGCACCAGGAGGCAAGAATATTTGGGGCCATTTTTGGAGGCTGCCTACTACACTGGGCACCCCAACTCTTTGTCCCTTACTGTCTGTGTGAATTGGGGGGAATAATCTAATCCCTTTGAGCCTTGATTTCTCCTCCATAAAGTGGAGATAGGTGATGTACAGGACTGATATGTAATAAATAACAGCCCAAAGTAATCATGATGATGATGATAAGATGACCTTTAGCTCTCCTTTCCTCTTTTTCAGAAGGTAGAGGAAGGTGCCAATGTGCGCGGGTGGTCATTTGTATGGAAGGGTGCACTGGGTAGGTGAGTTTAATTTCTGTAGCATTCACTTTCTATCAAGCTGAAGAATAGAAGTTCCCTGCCCTAAGTATGGACCAGGCCAATACCTGCCACAAATATATCTGGTACCCTCAGTTATTGTTTCCTTTCCAGAAGCTTTTTCAGCACATAAAGTAGAGAATGGAAAGCGGAATTATGGTGGGGTAGGCATGACACTCAAGGGAATAATTCCTTAGTCGTTGGCCTCCCAATGTGACTCATGCTTGGAGCGTCTCACTGCCAAGAAGCCCTGACTATGACTGTGCAGCCACTGGGGAAGGAGGAGGGAAGAGAGTGGGTGCTCCTCATATAGCTTCCCCAGGAGGATTTCCTTAAATAGCAGCGGCCTTTAATACAGCTAAGATGCAGCTCCCCAGCTGTCTCCTCACCGTTCTTGGAGAATTCCATCCATAGTCCAAGTCTCAGTGTATCACCATCCATGTGGACCAGTTTTCTACAGCATTTTCACCCAGGTGTTGGCATCTCTTCAGCGAAGAGAGCAGGAAAGGTATTTTATTGAGGCTCATGTGTGTTAAATGCAGGTGAGAGTGACCTTCACTGAGAGTCACTTATGAGGACATTACATAAGTCATCTCATCTAAAACTCACAACAACCACTTGAGCTAGACACCATTATCAATCCATTTTATAGATGAGGAAACTGAGGCACATCAGGGATAAGCAACTCACCCAAGGTCAAACAGCTAGTAAATGAAAAGATGCTTGTGATGACTTGCAATAAAATGAAGCTTTGCCCTGAGAGCAGAGCCCTAGAAAGGGTACATGTTGTGCCCGCCTGATTTCTCCCTGAGGACCTGGCTAGGTTTCGGGTGTGTGGGGTGAGAGTGCAGAGCTAGTAGGAATTAGGAATCAGGTCTTTTCAAAGTTGTTGCCAACACATGCTGGTCACTCCTGACCCATTTCGTACGCTCGGCTTTCTGATGACACGTCTCCCAGGGCAGGGCATGGAGAATGAGTACAATGACATCTGGCGACGTGCGACTGCAGGACGTGAGGGAAAGGTGAGGTGCTGCACATGGAGACCCAGGCTCCAGCCGGTGAGGAAGGGCGCGCCTCACCTCCTCTGGGTGGTCTGGTGACTGATGTGACCCTGCCGGGAGCGCGGTGGTTCCGAGTAGTGGATGGAGCTAGAACACAGATGTTTTAGCCTTTAGACTTTGGACAAGCCACTGTCATCTTTAAGCCTCGCCTCCCTCATTTGCACGAATGGCTTAATGGCAGTTCCTACCTCATAAGGTGCCCTGGGAATAAATTAAGATCATGCACAAAACCTTGGGTCCAAAACACAGTGTGTGCCTGCTCCCCGGTGGGCTTTTAGGGTTTCCGTCCCCCTTCCTACAGCAACCTGCCTCAGGAAGGGAGTGCTGGGCAGGCTGGTCTCCACAGACCCTCCTACTGAGCCACCTGGCACCTGGCACCTGGCACCTGGCACGGGGCAGAGGGCCGAGGGCTCCTGAGCTGCTGTGGGAGTGGGGCGCCTTGCCTCCCTGGGGAGCCCGAGACAGCGCTGTCCCCGCTGTCCCCGGGGCAAGAGCAGGCCCGCCCCGAGGAGCGCTTCCCGCTGCTGAAGGGGAGCTAGGAGGCTGCGGGGCTGCGGCTTAGCCCTGCGGGTTTTCGGGGCGGCTGGCACTGCTCCCCGCATGGGAGCTCTGGCCGGTATTCAGAAGGCTGACTGCACAGGGGCCTACCTGACTGCTTCTGTGCTTTCCCCGCTTGATAAGCCGATTGTTCCTAGAAAAGCACTCAGTGTGCATCAGAAATCCTGGTTTCTGCGTTTAACTCATTTCCTCACCGGACACATACCCAGCCGACTCTGTCCCTGGCACTGGGGGTACAGTGGGGACACAGCCTGGGGGTCCCTACTGTCAGAGCTAACGATCTCGGGGGAGTCAAGCTTTCTGTCGCCCCAGGGTGAGATGTGCCGCGTCACAAAGAGCAGAAGGAATGGCAGAAGTGCCGCTGAGAGACACTTTCTCCAAATGTCCTGGGGTGGTTCTTAAAGGGCAAGTTAGCCAGAGGAAGGGAACGGCATTCCAAGCACATGGAACCTCGAGAACTAAAATGCGGAACAAGAGGGAGCTGTCAGGGTCCGAGGAGCTATAAGAAGCTCTGTGCCGTTAGAGTCAAGGGTGTGTTTCTATCTGTGACGTGAGGTGGGTGACAGGGACCCAGGGGGGTGAGGAGAAACGGTTAGAGCAATGAGATTAAAGAGATAGGCAGGGACCAGGTCAGAGAAGATTCTTGCAGGTCACATTAAAGAGCCTGGGCTTGCCCTGGCCGGTGTGGCTCAGTTGGCTGGGCCTTGTCCAGTGCCCTGAGAGTTAGCCGGTGTGACTCTCTGCCGGGGCACATGCAGGGGTTGAGGGCTTAACCCCTCTCTCTCACTCTCCCTTCCTCTCTCTCTAAAATCAATTTTAAAACATTATCAAAAAAAGAATCCAAACTTCATCTTGAAGGTAACGGGGGCAGCCATTGAAAGATTTCAAAGACTATTGAACGTGGCCAGATACTTTTGGCAGATGGTTAGACTAGGTGATCTTCAAGGTCCCTCTATATTGAAAGTATCCCAAACAGATACTTATATATTCTCTTTGAAATGCTATCCACAAAAATCAATTCTTTTTAGTATTTTTTAAATAACCAGTTGTACTTTTGTAAGCTTTTACTCATACAACAACGACATTCTAGCAAAACTTTCATTGTCTATTAGGTGGATGACACTATGCTGGATATGGTGGGGGTTTCGATTGGGCATGAAGCTAAATAAAAATGCAAGGGACACATAACTGTCCTAGCAATAAAAAAGATTGCACACGATACATTATTGATTGATGGAACTTGGGGTCTGATGCTCTAGATGTGTGACCTTTATCTGTCTCAGCCTCAGTCCCTTTATCTGTAAAACTGGAATAATAATAATATCTATTGTGTAAAGTTGTTGAGAGCATTGGAGGAGATAGCACAGGTTAAAAAAAAATTAAAAACTTAATCCAATGACTGGCACATGATAAGAACTTAAATTCAGGTAGCTAGTCACCTCATTCTTAGTAGTAGAGTAGCAGTTTGCTGGCAGAAAGGGTTGGGGCAAAGGCAATGAGAGGCTGCTACTGCCATGACATTATCAGTTGTAAGAATGTTTTTAATATTTGGACATCTCAAATTCAAAATCATGGTAATTTGAATTAGTATGAAATTCTTTCTCAATGGAACCAAAAACAATTTGCTTCACAGATGAATACTGGAAAGTCCAGTGGTGGGAGAAAATATGGGGTATTAAACACACATATATATATGTATATATGCACATACACATACACACTATATATATATACACACATATATATGCCATGTGACAATTATAAAGGTGGCTGCATTGATTTATTCCAGTATCTCCAAGTATCACTTCAATTGTTAGCACTAGAAAGTCATGGATATTAAAGAGCATGTTCAAAAGGCATAAAATAGCATTTCCTTGCAGAACATTTTGTCTTCTTTATTTATGTTGCATGTCCTGTTCCCCTCTCACTTTTCTCCAGTTACTCGCAATGAGTGCTATTTTGCTAAATTCATGCCAGTCATCATTTACTTATTTATTCAACAAATATGTATCGAGTGCCTGCTCTGCGCCAGAAAATAGGCTGGATGCTGGGGATAGAGAAATGAGCAAAACAAGGGCCTTCCCTCTTGGGACTTGCATCCTAGCCACAGGTTTGGCTTTTGAACAGAACAGTGACAATCTTTGAGAGCTGGTTAAAAGTGTCTAGAGGTAGGTATAGAAAAACAAACCTGGTAAAATCAGATATCAGTAGACCGATAAGGTAATCAGAATGTAGGCTACTAAACAGGGTCATAGACCTCAGGGCAATGGCTTTTGTATGACAGTGTTTTTGTAGAGGTTTTCATTGAGGCTCTAAAATTATACAAATAACTCTTTTTGCACGTAGAGATTTAAAGTAGGTTTTCTTCTTTAACACATGCATTCACCCCATACCAGATCTATAAAATTCCATTTTAGTTTCTCAATGACTCGACAGAAATATTAACAGAGAAAACTAAGCACAACTGACTGTATCCCCCAAATTTAAAAATTTAAAGCTAAGAAATGTTGAAATCCACGCCTGCTCCTGCCTTGCTCAACCCCTTTAATAACGTCTGTGTGCAGAGTGAAAGCTAAACTCTAAACTTTCCTTTCAAAACTGTCACACAAAGTTAGCCAATAGCTGTTGTTATTGAAATATTTTCTCTAATTCCCAAGGCCTCCTGGAAACTCAAGGGATCTTGGGTGTGGAGGGAAAATTATACAAAAGCTATTGCTCGTAACTTGAGCCACTGCCTCATCTCAGTGATTTTTGACTTGTACCCGTCTGGCTTTCTCTTTTTAAACACATGTCTGATTCATTTATATCATTCAGCTATTAGTTATTGAATGCCTCCGATGGACCAGGCATTCATAGTTCCTGTTTTTCACTTTATTTGTTCCCCAAGAAATATATAATCCAATGTGTGGTTTCTCTGAGCCTAAATAAGCATTCACTGTTGGTTCTCCAACTGATAACTGGCCCACTCATCTAGAAAATCAAAGCAGCCTTCCCTATCAGAAAGCAAGTTTCACTGTTCCCCTGTGCATCTCTTGGCTGCATGAGAAGAAGGAGACTCAGGAAGGAGGAGACAGGAGCCCCTTTGTACAGATTTGTTATCCACACACCCAGCAGCCATTATCTGTCTTTATTTCAAAGCACCTTCACTCGAACTGTTGAAAGATGGTTCCTAATCTAGGAAAAATTCCCACTATCATAGTTTTGAAAGCGTTTTTCTAAACTTACACAATTTATGTAGGAATTTACAGGATTTATTTAGGAGAGCTCAAACCCCCTCTAACCTGTCACTCTGATCAGTTGAGGTGGAGGTGATTCCTGTCTTCTTAATGTACATCTGCTGTTCAGCAGGACTCACCCAGCCAGCCAGCCAGCCAACCATCTAGCCCATGAGGCTCTGTGCTATGCCTTTTTCTAGACCTGGGACTAAGACTCAGGCAGAGTTCTTGCCTTCAAGGAGCTCATGTTACCAGATGCATTTGGAGCTGCAGAAAGACCCAGGTTAATTAGAGTGTGGATACCTTTGGTCAGTGAATCAGTTGTTATGACATCAGAGACATGCTCCTCTGTCTGGAGCCTAGAAGGTCACATATGTAACCCGGCCTGAAATCTTGTCTTGGCTGCTGCAGTAATCATTCTGACATGCAACATGGTGCTGAGCACATAGGAGATATGTGAAAAGCATTTGTGAAGTTGAATTAGGTTGAAATTTGTTTGCTACCTGCCAACTATTTGTTGGTGAATTAAAATTCCAGTAAGTGATACATTTTTTTAACCCATGTTCTAAACTGATTGGGAAATAAGACAAAGAACATGGCAGATATAAAAGACACCATCTGTAATTCTGGTACAGTTATTGGAGAACATGGCTTACATCTAGGCAAAAGGCTTTCCTAATATTAAGTGCAACTGTACCAGACACTGTTTTGAACATTCAAGATATAGAGGTGATAGAGATGGATATGATCCCTTCCCTTACGGGACTTCTGGACAACCAGAGGCTAGAGGGATGGAGCAGACGATTCCATCCTGAGCCTGATAATTCTTTTTTAAAAAAATATATCTTTATTATTGATTTCAGAGAGAGGGAGAGAGAGAAACATCAATGATGAGAGAGTCATTCATCGGTTGCCTCCTGCACGCCCCCAACTGGGGATCAAGCTCTCAAGCTGGGCATGTGCCCTGACCGGGAACTGAACCTTGATCTCCTGAATCCTAGGTCGATGCTCAACCGCTGAGCCACACCAGCCGGGCCCAAGCCTGATAATTCTTCAGGCAGAGAAAGCGGTGCCTCTGAAATCTGCAAAATCCTCCCTGAGTTGGCTGTAGATACTTAACATATGCATCTGGAATCGTCCCAGTGGTTTTTAAAGTGCTGCCGAAATGGTTATTTATAATGGTTTTATCTGCTATCTTGATTTTCTTCTTGTTAAATTTTCTGTATAATTAACTTCTCTGGTAAATAAAGGGAGGTGGGGAGAATAAAACCTTTCCAAAGTTCTATGCAGCCAAAAAAAAAAAAAAATCAAAGCTATCCACCAGCAGCTTGTAAAAGCAAGAGGGAGTTCTGGGGTCCATAAAACATATGCCTGACAACCGATATTATCCACTAGCGAGATACTGTTCCTATCTCCACGGCCTGATAGTGTACGAATGATCGCCCTGGTTATCAAGTCGTGCATGCTCACAATGGCCGGTGGCTCTGGGAATCACCTGCTTGGATTGTTAGAAATCCCTCGTCTCAACAAATTCATCGTGCAAAGTCCCCTATAATGAACCTCGGGTAAAGCTCAGCACTCAATTGTATTCTAACACGTTAAGTGGAGTGTCAGTGGTCTAGAAATACAACTGTTAGGAATGTTAGAAAAGAGACTGCACCTTTCAGATCTGGTTCCTCAATTATCTCACCACGTGGCCCCACTGCAGTCCTGGGTGTTTGAAATTGCCTCTCAGCAGAGAGCCACTAGGGGAGGTTCCTGCTTGGTGGCATCGAGCTCCTTTATCAGAGTCTGCGCCCTGGGGTAATCAGCAGGGTAAGCCTGGCGGGAGAGAGGCGGCAGCGAGCTACCTGTGTGGCTCGA
This sequence comes from Miniopterus schreibersii, assembly GCF_964146895.1. Classification (NCBI taxonomy): domain Eukaryota; kingdom Metazoa; phylum Chordata; class Mammalia; order Chiroptera; family Miniopteridae; genus Miniopterus; species Miniopterus schreibersii. Next base: position 7,745,454 of record NC_138101.1, on the reverse strand, counting down.
GTTAACAGTAAACACGAGTTTTTGCTTTTATTTTGTTTTCTGAGAATCCCATCCACTGTCTTGGCCGCTCCCCGTGGAGGAGACCTGGGACAGCTGGAGGTTGTGAGACGCCCCAGTGCTCTGTGCCACAATCATTCTCGTCTCTGCTGGACAGAGCAAACTCTGTAGCATACCAAACACACTCCACGTCACGTCCAGTCAATGGCAAATGCACACACACAAATGCATGTACACACCAATATATACACCAACTATACATACATGCAAAATATGCACACATACGAACATATATACTCACCCACCTACATGCATATGTACATGTGCTCTCTATGGGGGTGGCTGTTCTTGGCGCTGGGTCTGAAACGAGGCAGATGGTGACTTTCTGGAAGCTGTGTACTCAAAAGGCATAAAGACAATTGAAGTGGAGCCGTGTCTCTGAATATGGCCTGGGGGACACCTGCATCCAGAGCACCTGGGATACTTGTTAAAAATGCCAGACCCGGGCCCATCCCAGTCCCACTGACACAGATGCTACTTGGGGTGAGGCCTGGGAATCTTGATCTCTACATGCTCCCCCACTGTAGTCTGTTTGAGAACCACTGTGATGCGATAAATACTGTAACAGAGACGTAGGTTGTCAGTGGAACTTGCAGGAGAGGCACCCAACCAGCTCACCCTGTGGGAATCAGAGAAGGCACCCTGGAGGAAGCAGTTCCCAAGTTGGGAGCTAAAGAGAAGTTCTTCAGAAGAAATGAAGGAGAAAGGGCCTGAGAGAGTGTCCAGGAGAGGAAAGCACGAGATTAAGGGGAAGTTTTTCCGAACATAGCACCCTTAGGAAGGAAGGGAGTCCGGCAAATAGGGCCCAGTGCGGCGCTCCCGCCGTTTGTGCCACTTCCAGTTGGCAGGAGACGGGTCCCCGGCTTCCAGATACGCTGCCTGCGTGGTTTGCTTCGCTTCCTGCGCTGCTTTTCAGTGATGACCCTGCGGGGAAACCTGCATTGGTGTTCGGACGCATTGCAGGATCCTGCCCTCAGGCTGGAACCTCGCGTGCAAGCGGCACAGTCAGGGACAGCGAATCCCGCCCCCCGCCAGGTGCTGTGGCCGCTGACGGTGCAGCGGGTGATGTCGCGTTTCGCATGCAGAACCGAGACCGAGCAGAGAGCACAACCTGAGCCAGCTACGCCCACGCTCCGTTCCTGCACCGGGCGCGCCCCCTTCTTAATTCTATGTTTGTTCGGGATCCGGCTTTCTGAGGTCAATTAAAGTCAGGAGGAGGTGTCAGCTTGATTTAGTAAAATTGGATTCTTTGTCCGCCTTGGGTTATCTCCTCGGGCCGCGTTGTCATTTGAATTTTATGCTTCTGTCCTTATTTCTCGCGCCCGCGCTCCTTTCTTTCCCCAGGAAGGGTTTTTCAGTGTTGCTCTCGCGCTGTCTGTTGCAAGGAAGGTGTTTGTTTCTGTAAAGTGCCTGTCCCGGCCGATCTCCATCATCTTTATGGTCTTGCATTCTGTCACCGCGGCTCATGTCTGCCTGTGGTTTGTTATGTTTTGACAGGAGTTTGTTATAAAGCTGGGATCACGTCTCTGGTTTTGCCTTTCAAACTTTCTTCTTTACGGGAGCCATAAACCCAGGCTGCTTTATGTTCCTTCTGAGGGGGGGCTGGGATTGGGGAACAAAAGCCTTGGGAGGAAGGCAGAAACAGAGAGAGCGGGAGAAAGAGAGGGAGAGAGGGAGGGAGGGAGGAAGAATTTTGAAGAGATGTTATTAAAGTAACAAGTTACATAGCAGCCCTCATTCAAATGCAATGTGAAAAGAATATAGAGCCTTTCAAAGGTTTGAGAAAATAATAACAGACTAGCAGGAGAAAGGTGCCTAGATTACCCTGCCCTGCTGTTTTTAATTCTTGGGGAGCTTGGACAAGTTTGGGGTCTGCTAGGAAGGGAGGGAGCGGGGTGGGGATGGCTCTGTTCTCTCTGAACGCTCCAAGGCGGCCACCTTGCAGGTTCCTCTATGAAAACCCCTCCAATGACCTTGTTTTTCTGGGTAGACGGTGGCGTGTAGGCATGGTTTGGATGGTCCTTGACGCAGTTCTGTTTCTGCCTTTGTTCCTGCCCTCAGGAGGCAGCTATTGAGCACTTGCTGTGTGCAGGGCCCCAGCTCTGCACCCCTGGCTAGTGGAGCCGCTGGGGCTCTGGCGTGTCCTGAGAGCTTGGCTAGACACACAGTGTGCTTTTTCTGTTTCAGTCAATCCTCAAGGTCATCTAGACAAAGGGGAGTAGCATCCCCACGTAACTAGCATATGGCCAGCCACCTAGGTTCATAATCACTAGCCTTGATGCGGGGCGGGGGCTTTGCAGATTAAAAAGACTAGGAAGCCCGTTCCTGTTCACTGTGGCTCACTGTGGCTCTCTGTGGCTCTCTGTGGCTCTCTGTGGCTCACTGTGGCTCTCTGTGGCTCTCTGTGGCTCACTGTGGCTCTCTGTGGCTCACTGTGGCTCTCTGTGGCTCACTGTGGCTCTCTGTGGCTCTCTGTGGCGGCAGAAGAGGGGTCTGGCCCTGCTTGTCTGACTCCACAGCCTGCGTTTCTCCCACCACCCAGGCTGGTTCCTCTCCAGCCACCTAGCACAGTGGCTTTTCAACAGGTGTGCTGCAAGAATTGATGTCTTTTCCCCTAGATTGTCAAATAAAAATAAATGATGACAGCCAACGCAACAGTAGCCATCTGGTGTGACTAAATCAAGGTTACACCCACTTTTTGGTCAGAATTTTAGTAATTAGCTTATGTGCCAGGAGATGGAGCAGGTTGCACGCTGCTGACCTAGCGAGTAAGAGGAGGGTGAACAGCACCACTCGCTTTGGGGGGAGCCTGGGACCCTCACCCCAGCAGGCAGCTCGGCCTCCTCTGAGTGTGCAGTCCTGGGAACCAGCAAAAGGTACCGTCTCTTGCACAGGAGACGCCTCTAGATCCCCCATGCAGCAGTCACTCAGACCCAACCAGCTTTCTCCCGGTGGCCTTGTCTCCTGGACCTACAAGCTTCATTCATGACGGGTGTTTGGCCAAGGATTTACGGGCCCTGGCCCATCTTCTCGCTCTCCTAACACCGCCCTTTTCCCTCATGGGCTCCCCACAGTAGTTGATTATATTCTCAGCACCTCTATTTGCCAGTATGCCTTCCCTTCTTCCCTTCCTTCCATTCGTCCCCCATCCCCCTCCCCCCCTCCCTCCCACCTTTCTCTTTCTCTCTCTCTCTTTCTAGTTTTTATTCACTGTGTATTGAACATACACTCAATGCCCAGGTATATTCTATACTGTCTAATCATTACGGGAAGCTAATAGTAATAATGATAGAATAATAAAATAACTGTTTTCAATGCCTTGATGTGCACCAATACAAAGTGTAGCCATTTAGTAAATATTTACCAAGTGCCTATTGCATGCTCCACATTGCCCTTGGTCCTGAGAATATAGCCAGGTGCTGACAGACACTTGCTCCCTTCTTGGAGTTTGTATTTTTCTAGGGGAGCAGATAAAATATACAACTGTAACGTAATATGGGTAGTGACAAATGTTATGAGGAAACCTTAATTAGGGTACAGGATAGAGTTTAGCCAAGGTCAGAGCAGTTCATGGATGGTCTTAGGTGCTCTGGGTGACATCCCTCTGAGGCTAGTGCTGTTCTCACTCTCATTTAACCGATGAAAAACTGGAGGCCAGAATGATTGAGTAACTTGCCCAAGGTTACACAACTGCTATGGGACAGAGCTGGGATTCAAGCCCAGGCAGGGTGGCTCCCAGGTCAATGCTCTCGAACCAATCGCTCTCTCCTGGGAGGAAGTCAAGCCTGCTGAGGCCTAGGAGGAGCAAGGCAGGAGGGTTCCTGGACCTTCTTATCAGTTCTTAATAGTGATAGAGGAGAAAGAGGGGTGCCAGAGAGTCCCAAGCAGTACCTATCCAGAAGCAGTGACCTTGCTCCTGGTTCATGTGGTCCAGTGGGTGTCTGGTGTTCCCAGTAAGAGGGTCACTTGTCCTCCTGGAGAAGTGCAGACAGAGGCCAGGATGTCCTTTCATCTCGAAGAATGCAGCTATGGTCCTCTCATTTAAAGGACATGAGGCAGCTTCACAGAAAGGACTATCAGATAGTGGTGGAAAGTGAAGGGGCATTTATATCGTTCAACCCACAAGACATGTCAGCAGGTATGTGCAAGCACTGGTAACCAGGGAGCAAGGCTCACGCAAGTCAGACTCATCCCCAAACCCCCAGACGGCCCAGGGGCTGCCTTCTTCAGCCAAAATCCTCAGGTTTTTTTCTGAAAATCTGCACACAGAATGTCAGACAACAACTGGCACCCCAACAACTGGCACCCACACATTTTTTAGCACACTTGTGTGGGTTCAGTTGGGCTCTGAGGACCTGCTGTTAGAAATCCTAGGAAACATTGAACTCACATTGAAAAGGAAGCCCTGGTTCCTTTTCCTGTAGACAGAGCCTAGGGTCTGATTCACAGCCCCCAATAGACGCCTGGGGAATGAGAACCTCACCCTCTTAGTGCTGTTCATTTCCAGGGATTTTACTTCCCAGCAAGGTGCCTCCGGAATGCTGACCTGGCCTGCATGTAGAGTCTTTCTCTCTTTCCTTCATTCTTCTTTTGAAAGAAGAATGCTTTTCTTTATGAAGTTTGGGTGTGTGTGAATTATGCACACAGATACAGTAAGAGAGAAGCCCTTCAAACTAAGGAGTCTTGGATAGAATGCTTTTTTTACTTGGAAAAATCAAAATTAACTTGAATCCCAAGATGAAACTTTCAAAATGATTAGTCTTTAATTTTTAATGATCTGAACTCGAAATTTCAGCTCTGGAAATCCAAGTTATGGGGCCCCTGAAACCTTCTGTTCTTGTGGTCTTGGTTCCCTGGCCCTGAACTGTGAGAGTGGCTTGAGCTCTGTGTTATAAACCCACGTGCACGCATAACCAGTGTGAAGTTGGCAGGCTGTCCAAACAGACGTGCCAAGTCCACCTTCATCCATTTGCCAAACATCTCTTAAGCAGCTATTTACATCACAGATGCGCTGTGATACTGAAATGATCGAGAGATGTTCTCCGCCATCAGGGAACGACAGTCACTGAAGGAAAGACAATAAAGCTGATTATTACAATACAGCGGGGTAAGGCTCGTGGCCTGTACATATGCAGGGTGTTACGGGAGCAATGATGTGCGTTAAGAGCTCAGCGGAGTCAGGCTCTGTGTAAGCACTTCGCACGCAGGATTTTATTAATACTTGGAACGGCTCGTTATTAGTGACTATCCCATGCCCGTTTGACAGCTGAAGAAACAGGTTTAAAGAACATCAATCCAGGTCACAGAGTAAGTAAATGCACAGCCAGTGCATGCATCTGTGGCTTTCTCTGCAACACCCAAGATTATAATCACTTTGCCTATAGAGGAAAGAAGTGGAAAAGCGTGATGCTCGGCCAAGGGGATGGATAGTGCCGTAGCTGAGATCTGAGGATGCTGAGGCTTGGGATGAAGCCCACGAGGTGGGACTGGAACCCCCCAGGCAGAGGGCGCTGCGTGAGCAGAAGTCTTGAGGAGCGCAGTGCATGGAAACACTGAGGATGCGGGTGAGACTGAAATGGGGGTGAGAGCCCTGCTCATAGTAGGCGAGCATCATCCTGTGCACCAAAAGGTCACCCGCTCGACTCCTGTTCAGGAGGCCACCAATTGATGTTTCTCTCTCACATCAGTGTTTCTTTCTCTCCCTCTCCCTCTTTCTCCCTCAAAAATCAAGAAAAACATATTTTTAAAAAAAGAAAAAAAGAAATGGAGATGTGAGAAGGGTGGTGGGGCAGCCAGCTGATTATTTTAATTCTATAAACCTTTCCTTTGACTTCAAAATCCACTGCCAAGGGTTATATTTTATTAGCTTCTGTTTTAGTGACCACTTAACACCCAGGCCTGGGGGAGGGCCCAGTCTTACCCACGTCTGCCTCTGCTCCAGAGGGGAAGTCGGCTCACTCACCATGCTTGGCATGGCTGCGGGTGCCGAGTCCTGGTTTCCATTAAGTCTGAAATCACACGCATATTTCTGTTTCTCTGGTGACGTTTTGCTAACCCAGTTGAGTTGTACTCATATTAAAACACAAAATGGAATGAATTGTGGTGTTCCCATGGCTTTAAGTTTGAGAAGCCCCAATAAATCACACTGAAATAATTTCATAAGCGTTCTTGAAGGTTGGCACCTCTGAAAAACCAAGGAGTGGAACTTTCTCGCTCCTCTAGTTGGGAGCAGTTTTTTCTTGCTTTAGCCAAATGTGTGGGTTTGGGGTAAAAAAAAAATATCATGTCTGACAGTCAATTTTTCTTCTTGATGTCTGCTTAGTTGAAAAAATAAAAACAATGCACATGTCCATTGGACATTGGTCACAACTCCATTACCTGGCAGCATCCGCTGAAAGGCAGTTGAGGACGTGAGGTCCAGCCCATGCCTGGAATGAGGAGTCAGATCTAGGGAACCGGGAGTGAGTCTCTGTGGCAGTAATGTATTCGTGTTTTGCACTTGTATTACTTACATAATTTAAAAATTAATAAAAATTAAATTTGGGCATAGAAATAAACCAATGATGGTTGATTAAAACAACAGGCGTCCTGCGTTACACCACCACGCCTCCAAGTAGCTATGCAGTTTTACTTCTCTGGCCATCAGGTTCTTCTCCTGTAAAATGAGGGTGTTGAATATAATCATGGATAACCTAATTGCACTTATTAATAATTGTTAGTATTTTATACTATATTTTTCTATATATGTTAAGTGCTATTCATAATCACTAATCAGGAGCTAATCAGTAGTACCATGAGTTGAGATCATTCCTACTCGAATCAGAGAAACATGCTAAACATGTCCCTTTTTAAACAATTCTTTTAAAAAGTATAGAACCAGTTAGGGGTCAGGAACCATATGATTTCACTTATATGTGGAATCTAATGAACAAAATTAACAAACAAAATAAAAACAGACTCACATATAGAGAATAGGCTGACAGCTATCAGAGGGGAGGGAGTTTGGGGGCTGGGTGAAAAGGTGAAGGAATTAAGAAAAAAAATCTCATAGACACAGACAATAGAATGGTGATTCCCAGAGGAGAAGGGGGGTAGAGGGAGGTAGAAGAAGGTAAAAAAGGGATAAGGGGTGATGGAAGGAGACTTAACTTGGGGTGGTGATCACATAATGCAATATACAGATGATGTATTATAGAATTGTATGCCAGAAACCTATCTGATTTTATTAACCAATGTCACCCTAATAAATTCAACAAAAAATAAAAATAAGAACTAGCTAGGGCTGTGTTTTGAGATCTTCAGAAACCCACTGGGGTTACAGAATGCTTTGGTAATCATTGGACTGAACTTGGGGTCTTCTCTGACTGTCATTCGAATTTAGAACCTAAGGTAGCGCCTCATATAGAACACAGTTTTCATGGGTAGTGTTAAAGGAATGAACGCATAAGTTGAATTTATGCAAAAATGTATACGTGTGCACAAGAGAGAGGTTTATATTGAGTAGAAAAATTGTTCAGTAATTGAAAATATGTTAATAGATAGCTTTCTAAAGAAAATTAGATCATTAGTAGTTACTAAAAAGGAATTTGATCAAATTAAACATCCATCAGGATAAAAAAGAAAAAATCACAAAAACAAAGATTAGAAAAATTATTTGCTTTCCTTTCCATGATAAATAATATGCTGTCAAATCAACATACAGTATTTCCTTAATCTTGGAGGCATTTTCTAAACAAATACCAAGGAAAGAAGTTCTGTAACTTCTCTCATTATTTAATCTTATTTTTCTGGAAGTTCTCTTCTAACCATTGCAATAAGATGCGAAACTGATGATACAAATACATTGGAAAGAAAGAAAAAATTATCAATATTTGGGAATGATAGGTTCCTTTATCTATAAAACTTTTTAAAAATTCTAAAAAAACTATTAAAATTAATAAAAACTTTAATTGTCTGGGTTCCAACTAGAAATACAATTAAAAATGTATTAACCATTCAGCATTACTGAAGTATGAAAGGATTGTCTTAACCAGAAATGTTAGGTATCTCTATGTAAAAAATGGCAGAATTTTTTTGATGTAGAAATAAAGACAAACAAATGAACAAGCATTTCATGTTCTTGAATGGAAAGATTATGCATCTTAGCATTGTCAACTCTTTCTTAATAAATTAAATTAAATTTAAATCAACCTCCTCCCACTTTTTTGGAGGGAGGGACTTGAAAATATTATATTAAGGTTCATCTTGAAGAATAAATATAGTAGTTGAGAAAATGTTAAAATACAGGCGACAGAAATAATTCTACCAGGTGTGAACTACATTATAAGATTTGGATAACAAAAGAAACATACTGTACTGTCATAAAGAGAGAGTGAGAAAGCTCTATGGAGCAGAGTAGTTCATCCAGGTGAGTTCCTCTAGGGCATAAATACATAAGAGCCGGTCAAGACAGCAGCCCAAGTCATGGAAAACGCACTGTGCTCCCTAACGTGCTCTTCCCTCAGCCTGACGACTCTCTGCCCCTGGTCACCTGTGCCTGATTGATGTCTGTTCATCTTTCCACTTAGGTCTTTTTCTAACATCTCACTCTCTCCCCATTGATCCTGCATTATTTCTATGAGGCATCAAGGATTAGAGCCTGGACTTATTCCAGAAGTTAGTCAAGGATTTCAATTTCATACCGAAAGGCTGTTGATTCATGGGTAGAGTCCAGCCCTGGCTGTGGACCCCTCCTGCACAATGTTATTGTCAGTATCTTGGACAAAGGGAAAAAGGAATGTTGTCCATCATGAAAATCGCCTGTGGGATGGCTGACAGAATCAGGATCCAGAATTATCTGAATATGCCAAAGCACTGGTTAAATGAGATGAAACAAGACAGGCTCACATGCAAGTTGCTACAGTTTGGAACTGTAAACCCATTCATGGCTTGCATGGACTCATTCAGCAAATATGTATTGGATCCTTATTGTGTCAGGCAATGGATAAACAGATGGAGCCATGGCACACATGTCACTTGTCCTTAATTAATGAATTAATATCTCTAAGAATTGTTTGGTGGAAAGCTCCCTAAGCACAGGATGGGGCCTGCCTCAGTCATCATTGTCTCTAGCTGCCACCTAGTGCAAGGTGGTGTGGCTGAAGTCTTAGTCAAGTTATTAAAAATTTGGTAAGTAGAAAATGGAAGAAAACATGTCTAGTAGATTTCTAGGAGGATCAGAAAATGTTGTGGGGTTTTGGGACCCTGTTGGCAGATGCATACTACATTTAAGAAGACTAGAATAGGTCCATCAGGTCATATCACTGGCTCAACCTTCCACTGCTATCTCATTGCACCAGGAGTGAAATGCAAGCCTCTGCCATGGTCTAGGAAGAGCCACATTATCCGGTCCTTGTCTTTCTCTGAGCTCATCTATCATCTCTTGACTGCTCTTGCCACACTGCCTTCCCTCTGGGACATACCAAGGTCATTCAGATCGAACTCATTCCTGTCTTGGGGACTTTGCCCTTGCTTTTCCCTGGGCCTGGACCTCTTCACTCCTGGATATTCACATGACCACGTTCGATCAGAAATCATCTCCATCATCACCTCCTCACTACAGCCTTCCACGGTGGCCAGTCTCCCCACTTGCCTGCTGTTTACCTCCAGGATGCATATAGTCAATGAACAAGTCTTTGAAATAGCAAGAGAGGTTATTATTGAAGTCAAATTGCTTTGATTGAGAAAAGAGGAAAAGGTAGGTTAGATTGAAAATAATGTCAATTCATGAAAATAAAGTTTATTTGACTTCCTCTGCCTTCACCAAGTCAAAGGAATGTGCCTTGAGCCCATATCACCCCCATCAGAGTTTGAGCAAGATTTATTTCCACTGTTTGGCTAATTATGATGGTTATTTACCATAAATGAAATCATCAGTAGTGTTTATTTCACTCCTAGGAGCATTATCACCATTTACATGTTAGCATAATGCATTCATTGATTTCTGAATACTGATAAGTCTAAAGCATAGTGAATCTTTGTGTTTATTAAGTACCTCCGTGGTAGACTTTCCATTTGGATTGCTGAAGTCCTGCAACTTTAGAATGACTGTATAAAACTACTTGGATTCAGATAACCAATTTATCCGTTATCATGTTTACAAAAAATTTTTAAAACCATATTAATCAATTATTTTATTATAATTAACTTCACCAAATTAAATTAAAAACACAAAATATGTGGTTATGAGTGTTCTCTGGTCAGTGAGGAGAATCATTAGTTAAATAGTTGCCACGTGTAAAGTGGTGGTACTAATACATCGTTAGTTGTAAGCCTTCCTCTTGTTCTGCATTTGTCAGAATTCTCAAACTATTTTATTTTATTATTTTATTTTACTTTTTGAAGTGAATTGCCTTTGACAGATAGAAAGTACAGGCATTTAGAATAGTAAATGATAATCTCATTTGAAAAGGTCTTAGCATTAAGACGTGAAGAACTTCAGGGCACTTGTGATCTGAACATTAGAATTACAATTTGGCAAAAGCATTTACAAAGAGATTGGAGTCCCACCTAATAAACTACTAGAATTACAGATTCTCCAGATAAGGCATAATAATTGATTTCCCTGGAAGTGTTTGAGTATGCCTGTTTCACCACAGCATCACCAGGTTTATGTTTTAATCTTTTTATTATTTTAATTTATACTTTGATTACTCATTTGAACATTTCCCCATTAGATTATTTTCTACTTGTGATGCCTTTCATGTGACTTGCCTATAAACATTCTTAAGAGTTAAAGAAAAGCATTTCTTAGTGACATAGAAATAAATAGAGATGAAATGTTCTAAAACGGATAAGATACAATAGAATGAAATGTCCTAAAAGGCAGGTGCACAGTAGTTTACATCTTCTCAATGACTAAGTTCCCAATGTACACCATTTCGTTTCTAAATGGGGGAAATCAGCTACTATGTCTGCGTATCCTGTACATTTCCTAACATCCACAAGTAACGCCTACGAGAAAAGACAGAAGTTAGATCTTGCCTCCAAAGCACCATCAGCCTACCAACTTTTGGAGCGTTGAATGAAATGTATTAGAAAAGTAGAATCTCTGTTATAATCTACTGTAGTCTTCAATCTCTCTTAAGGAATATTCGTAAGATATAATTCTTTACATGGAAACACAATGTAGATTTAGTTATACCAATATTTAAATTATTTTTAATTCCAAGAATTAAAGTATAAATGCAAAGTGTATATCTAGCATATGAATGTGACAATGTAACATTTAAATAGATTTAGATTTAGTGTGACTGATGAGTTTTAGGGGATCGCCAGAGCTAAATCTGAAATGTCCACTGATTTAAAGTCATTTATATTAGGCTGCGCAGTGTGGTTGCACAATTTATGAAATTCAAAGGACACTTTAACCTTCTCAGTGCTTCAAAAATAATACAATTTTACCTTGAATTCAAGAGTCAGAAGAAACTAAGAGTTCAAAATCACAAATTCCTTTTCTAATTTATTATCACATTGCTTTGTAGATACTTAGGTACTCATTAACTCTCTTGTTGGACATGTTTGAAAGATGGGGCAAAAATCTGTCTGTGTTTCCAGCGCCCACCCAGGAGCCTTGCACCCACTCTGGGCTCAGTGAATGTTTACGGAGGAAATCAGTGAATGAGCTGCAGAGTGGCTCCCTCAAGCACATGCGATGTTCTTTCTGGGTGTCTGTCCCATTCACTGCACGCTATTGCTCATTGTGTGCGCGCGCGTGTGCACGTTATATTTTTTACTCTTCTCCTTGCAGAACAGGAGCTCTCTGGCAAAGCTGTTCTGTGAAGGCAGAACAGTGGCCCCAGGGGTGGCCAGTGCTAATCCCGGCCGCCTGTGCCTATGTTTCCCCGCAGAGCAAAGGACCTCTGCAGGCCTGATTAAGTTAAGGACCTTGAGATAGGAGGCGATCCTGGATTATTTGGGTGGGTCCAAGGCGGTCCCAAGGGTCCTTAAACACGGGAGAGGGAGGCAGCAGAGGAAGCGAGAGCGATGCCCTGCGTGGATCCCATCACCACGCTGCTGTGAGGCCGGAGGAAGGGCCACAGCTGAGAGGTGCCAGCAGCCCCTGGAGGCAGGGCCACAGCTGAGAGGTGCCAGCAGCCCCTGGAGGAAGGGCCACAGCTGAGAGGTGCCAGCAGCCCCTGGAGGAAGGGCCACAGCTGAGAGGTGCCAGCAGCCCCTGGAGGAAGGGCCACAGCTGAGAGGTGCCAGCAGCCCCTAGGTGCTGAAAGATTCAGCAAGCGGGTTCTCCCCGGAGCCTCTAGAGAGGAAGGCAGCCCCGCCGACACTCGTAGCCCAGCAAGGCCCGCATCAGATTGTCAGAACAGTGTGTCAAATAAACGAATAAATAGAGTTCAAGCCGCCGGTTAGTGACCCTTTGTTACAGTGGCCTTAGGAAACTATTCCCGCCGCTGACCCCCCCTTGTCTCCCTTTCAGCTTCTGACACAGTCCTGGCTTTTGCAGATTCCCATGCTCCTCACTTTATGTCCACGCTGGAACAGGGCGTGGATCAGGGTGCCTCTGTTTGCAAAGGACAGGAAGCTGATACCAACTCATTCAAACAAAACCTTTTTTAAGTTTTTCTTTATTGATTTGAGAGAGAGAAACAAACAGTGATTTCTTGCCCCACCCATTTATGCATTCATTGGTTGGTTCTTGTACGTGCTTGCCTGGCCCCCCCTACCATTCTTGAACCCACAACCTTGGTGTATTGGGGCGACTCTAACAAGCTGAGCTACCAGGACAGGGCCTCAAACAAAAATTTAAAAAATAATAATTTTAAAAAGAGAGGGGCAGGCACATCTCACAAAATGGGACCTCTGAGGACTAAAGTTGGCTTCGGTCCCAGCTAAGAGGAGGCCCAAATCAGCCCACAAAGTCCCTCGGTCTCTCTGCTCTGCTTTCCTCTGGATGTGAGCTTCTGTATTCTATATTCATGTGTTTTAGTGGCAAAAACTGCCTCTTTCTTTCAGGGAAAAATACTGATTTACCCATCTTTGTAGCCTAGCACTGTGAAAGGGCACTATGATTATTCATTGATACATTTAAAAATGAATGCTCCAAAACTTGTTGGCTTAAAATACAAACATTGCCTTTATTTTCCCATGATTCTGCAATTTGGGCAAAGCATACGGGAGACAGCCCATCTCTGCTCCAGGTGACGTCAGCTTGAGGCAGCGCAGAGGGAGCTCAAGGATTCACTTCCGAGGGGGCCCCACTCCCACAAATAAGTTGGTGCTGGCTGTCGGCTGGAAGACACAGTTCTCTTTATGTGACTGCTCCGCGCGGCTAGGTGGGGCTTCTCGGGCTATGGCCTCACAGCAGTTAAACTTTGTACATCACAACTGACTTGAACTGACTTGCCCCCAAGCACAATGTGGAAGCTTCTAGTCTAGACACGGTCTTTTGTGCCACATTCTACTGATTAAAGATTGCAGGGCCCAGCCCGTATCTGAGCAGAGGAGACTGCGTCATGGTTCACTGGGACCAGGGTAGGATTCTACCACAGTGGATACTGGAGCTGTGTTGAGTGATGGCCCAAATGGGACCATGGGGAAAAGGGTAGGGACAGTCCCGCAAAGGAAAAGGGCTGGAACCAACCTCAGGTCTCCATAGCAGCCATTTCCTAGAGTGCTTGAGAGTGGTCCATGAAGCGAAACTGCCTTTCCCTCTAAGTATATTTACCATATAGTTTGTACATTTTCTAGACTTAAAGAGCTAGTTAAAAATTTAGGTTTAAAGTTAAGGAATCTCAAACTTTTTCTCATTCAATTTCTCTTACATTATGAATGAAAATGATAATACATAGCAAACACTTCTGCAAAGGAATTAAATTGTGCAGAATTCATGATGGAGAAATAGCAGTGTGTCTAATCTAGTAATGTTTATTTGCAGGAACCTTTTACTCTGACAATTCCTTGGATATAGCAGTGAAATATTTCACTCTACATCTACGTTTTTGTGGTTTATATTTATTCTCCAAAGTACAGACTCCCAAAATGTCAAATTACTAGCATTGTTTTGTGGTAGTTAGCTCTAAGTTAGGATATTTGAAATGCATAAAATTAATTTTATCTCTTTAGCAAAGTACAATAAGATTTTGCACATTGACAAAGTTTTCTTTACAATATAAGCCATGCGTATGTTTATGGTGGACTCAAATTACTCTCCTTTGAATTTTATATTTAGTGAATGAACATGCACTATTGGGGATCAGGCAGGATTTAGGAAGTGTGTGTATAAGGATTATTTAAGATGGAATTGCCGAAGATCCTGGGATATGGAGAGCACACTTGTTGATCGATTTTAACTGCAGTAAATATGAAGCAATAACAACTCTATAAATTATTCAGAGACCAGTCGTCCATGTCAGGATTCTTTGGAGATTGTTTCAGAAAACTCTTTGGCAGAATATTCTTTTCATAGTTATTTTTCCCCCAATCCATGTGCAAAAGAGATATAGATCCATATGGAATAGATTAACACTGATTCTATTAAACTGAAATTAAATATTTTTAAACATTCAAGTGAAGATTGCATGATCTTTCCCACTGAAGCTCTCTTTGGTGATGTATTTATTTTAAATATTATTTTTGTCTTTCAGGAGGCCTTGTATAGTGAATGTAAGAGATTTATTAAAAACCTTGGATCCCTTGAGGGTGCTTTAGTATTTTGCCTCAAAATCTGCACATAGGCAAAATTCCTGATATTATGAGTTGGATTTTTCAGTGTAAGAGGATTTAAAATCTCTGCTGAAGCAAGGGCTTGTTAGCTGTTTCTAAGCGTCATATATCAGAGAGACCCAGCTACTTAGCAATTGCTCCAATTGAAAGGGGGCAGGGCAGACACATGGAATAAAAGAGACCAATTTAGAGCAAGGGGACGGTACCAAGTTCTCTTAAAATGGGCCTTTTATGCTAGAAAGATACCCTATCCAACCCCAGAAACGGACAGATGAGTAGTCAGCGTTGACTAGGTATGGATCCCCGTATGTGCAGATATGGTTCACTTTTTAAAGATTTCCGTTCATTAAGGCGGTTTGAGACACAGATTTAGAAAGAGTGTCTGGGTGTTTGCAGATTTGGAGTGAGAGACCCTAATTTTCTACTCACAAGTTATGTGACTTTAAAGCATTCCTAACAACCGTTTTCTTTTCTTTTCTTTTCTTTTCTTTTCTTTTCTTTTCTTTTCTTTTCTTTTCTTTTCTTTTCTTTTCTTTTCTTTTCTTTTCTTTTCTTTTCTTTTCTTTTTTGTTTTCATAACCTTTTTGGGTCGCGGTCCCCCGCACTGTTGGGGTTGTTCTAAAGATCCAATGAGAGAATGCCAGAATCCTTCACACACTACAAAGCGCTACATTATTAGAATTTATATTATTGTGACGACTACTACTAAAGCATGACTGAAAACTAGCCTGTACACAATCCATTACGAAATCTGAGTGGGCTGGATGTGTTTTATTTTTGGAAAATATTTTCCCTTAGAGAACATACATGAGGTCCAAAGTAGTCAATGTGTTTGTCTTCATTCTCTTAAGACTACTACCCCTTTCACTGTTGACTTTCAAGGGGCACAAAATCTGGAGAGATGACCATACACTTTTTTTCTGAATAGCTGAGGATTTTATTTTATAAACTATAACCCAGAAGGGTTGTGGCTGTTTATAAGGAGAAACTGGCCTCCTGGCATGGTCTCTGGAGATGATTTTATCCAGTTGCACGTCTGGCGATGGTGTGGAGGGTGGGACCAGTGGATATTTTCATTGATTTTTTGCTGCTCTGTTTCCCTCCAGCGATCGGCAGGACCCTCATTCCCCGCTACTTCAGCACAGTGTTTGAGGGAGGGGTGACTGACCTGTACTACATCCTCAAGCACTCGAAGGAGTCCTACCACAACTCATCCATCACGGTGGACTGCGACCAGTGTGCGATGGTCACCCAGCACGGGAAGCCCATGTTTACCAAGGTGAGGGGCATCTGCGCCATGGCTTTTTCTCTCGGTGTATTTAAGGGAAATAAGAGAAGCTTTCTCCTGGAACTCGGAGCTGATATCTCACACCTCAGACTCTTTCGGCACCGTCAGGTGATCTTTTTGGTTTGGGACATGGCTAGACTCTTGGTGAACACTGTTCTCAGTTGTGTGCATATGACATGGAGCACAGTCAAGCATGATAGAGCCCCCAAATTAAGGGTAAGAGGTTTGGCTGCCTATTAAACTCAGGTCTCTGAATCAGCATGTTGCTTTTTATATAAAGGATCTTCTACAGCTAAAAGAATGTTCTCCCAGTGTTGGTCATCTGATTCAGAGATACGCTCAGGTTTATCCAAAGACCACCCAGAATCACAGTTATCATCAGAATACTATTACCTGCTGAAGAAATTCTATATGTTACCAAAATTAAACACTTTTTAAAAGCTAAATTCAATGTGAACCAACAGGACAAGGGAAGAATCCAACTAACCACAACTCGACTAACCATGACCTTTAAGGAACATAAAAATATAAAAGAAGTTAGGGAATTTGGAGCTTAAAGGTGGTTTCCCCAAATTCTAAGAAGTTCTGCGACTGGTCAGTCAGCAAGTTGGCTATGAGAGAGAACATGAGAAACACGGGGGGCGGGGGGGCAGATCAACCTTTGAGGAGGGATTCAAGGCCTGTGAAGAGTTCAAAATGAAAAAGAGAAAGCCCATCTTCTCTACATTCCTCACCTATGGCCTGTCCCATGCAGAGGTAGCTGCCGTATGGAGCACTCCCTCTGGGCAAAGACCTTTCTGGAACATTACAGATAGTCCCTCTATGTCTTCTCCACAGTAGTAAAACCAGTAAGAGCAAATAGTCACAGAATCTGGCAAGCAGAAGCTTCTTTTCAATGAACACTTCTTCATTGCATTTTAACTAAGACTCAATGTGAAACTAACTTGTAGTATTAATGATAGTAGCTGTCTCTTCTCGTTGAAAACACAAGCGATAACCCTCTCTTTATAGTTAAGAGAAATTGAATTATCAGGGTTAACTGCAGAAGCCCAAATGATAAAACCGAAGACGTGTCTGTTATTTGCGCACAATATGCCGAAAAAATACAAATAAGATGTTTATTGTTTAAAGAAGTCTCTGATCTTGTTGATGCAGTTTAATCTCTCTGCTGCCCACGATTGTGTAAAAAAAAACAAAGGCAAAGGAAAAGGTCATAAAATGCAAAGGCACATCGTGAAATGCCACAAATGATATGGTCTCTTGACTCGGTCAAGAGACATTTTAAACATGGGGCAGGAGCTGGTTTTCTCTTTCTTCCTCTGACAACGGCGCAGAGAGGAAGGCTGTTATTTGGACACAAAGAATCCCCCCCGGGTGCAGAAGCTGGTGCTGGGAAGGGAGTTGTGCTCTGTGGAAAGGAATGATCGCTGGGATGATGATTTAATTTGTCTGCGTCTCATTTCATTTTGGAGTCATAACACATTTCCATCCCCTTGTAGATCAGATGGATACACAGTCCATTTCTAGGGCTACAAAGCCTGGGCTCTGCAGAGAAAGCCCGTCTCTGCTGCTTCATTATCATCATCATTATTTATTATTATTATTATTATTATTATTATTATTATTATTATTATTATTGTCAAGGCTTAGTGTTACTTTTAGGTAATTCAAGAAAAGCACACAAATTCCTTATGCTTTAAGGGGGAAAAAATCCATGGTGATTAAATAAAACTTTTGCCATAATGAAGGAGCTACTTACAAATCCTGTGGCCGTTGATAGGAAACTGTATCTTGTGGTTGTCCCTTTATATATTTCCTCAATCTCTTTCTCACACCATCTATTGTATAAATGACAATAGTCAGTTGCTCTGAAGATGTAGTGCTGTCTACTCAGGGCTGGTTTGAAATAGGAAAGAATCCCATTCTCCTGGTGAACTGATAAAGGGCTTTTTTTATTCCAGTGAAGAAATTGGGGTTTTCTCTATTGCATCCTTCCTCGTTGGGGAATGCCCTGCCGCAGATGGCAGGGTCAGTGTCCAGGCATCCAGGGCACCCCCCAGGAAGGCTGCACATTCTGGCCTCAAGCTTCAATTCTTTCTTTCTTCCTTTCTTTCTTTCTATTTTTAAAATATGGTTTTATTGAATTCAGAGAAAGGAAGGGAGAGGGAGAGAGAGATAGAAACATCGATGTGAGAGAAATACCAATTGGCTGCCTTCTGCACATCCCCTACTGAGGACTGAGCCCACAACCCACCAGGAATTGAACCAGTGACCTCCCGGTGCACAGAACGATGCTCAGCCAACTGAGCCACACCAGCAGGGCCATCTCCAATTCTTTAGATCACCCATCTGACTCCTCCATGGCAATACAGTCTGCCAACTCTCATAATGAATATTTCTACACTGTGATGAAAAATATTACTTTCTGGGAAATATAGCTTAGCTATGTGGACTTAGTCCAGATGCTAATTATGCACATTTATTTTTAGAAAATTTGAAAGTGTTCTCTTTTTTTGCTCCTTAGTGATTATTATACAACCCAAAGAATCGTTCCCATTTTTCTTTTGTTCTTATATTAATTAAAAATAGCTCATCTCCGTGTAAGAAAGTAATCAGGCTATTTAGTATAAAACAGTGGGTTAATGAACTTTCAGTGTCACAGAGAGAAATAGTTTGAGACCTATGCTTTGTTTCCCAGGGGGGTGGGCAGCTATTAGTACATGGCATTTCTTAGCACATCGCTCTAATTTAGACAATCAATAAACTCGAATTCCCCAATTGGCATTTGAGCCAGTGGTTCTGAGTCGCTTTTATGAAAATTTGGTCAACTGGTGAATCAAAACTCAGCCGCAGTCCTAATCAACCGTAATACTTAATATTCCTCAGGAGCACAGTACATGTTTTGCAATTTCCTGATCCTAGCAACATTATAGATTATGGATAAATATGTAATTAGAGTTTTAAAACACACATTAGGAAGCCTTTCTTTTCTATATTCAATTTCAAATCAAATAGAAAACAAGGCTTCATAATCAGAGGAGCAATCACCAAGGTTTTTGGTATCATAGACTCTCAAATTGTATTTGAGGGTGGGAATACTGGTGGATGCCGAGATGAGTCCTCCCTGGGGTACATGTTGGCTGACTTTTAGGTATCACAAACTAGAAAAATAATCCCAGCCACTAACGGACACCTTTGTCCCTTCTATAAACACAGGTTTATTTTTTTTCTGGCCTCAATTATTTATGATGAAATGATTTACTACAATAGCCGGGTATCGTGGCAGTGCACCTGCCAGTTTCCTATGTGAGCGCTCACTCTTGTCTTTGACAGCTCATCGCTCTCACCTGAGCATGTGACACCACGTGCTATTCCTACTCTTGTCCTAACTAACCAAATTATTGCACGACCAACAACCATATTGCTCTAATATATGTATAGATATGCATTTACATGTACAGTATCTCTAAGGAAAATACAATGAGCACTATGCAACTGTTCATCTAAAAGCACCAGGTGAACCTGTAGAAATTTGGGGAGAGTGGAGCTCTCAGGGCATGGAAACTCCTCGCCCCTCCCACATAGTCCCCCCTCTGCATCCCTTCCATCTGGCTGTTTCTGAATTGTGTCATTTTATAATAAGCTAGTAATCTAGTAACTAAAATAATAATAATAATAATAATAATAATAATAGCAACACTATTTCATGCATTCTGTTCCAGGCATAAAGACCAAGACAATTAAACAAACACACCTAAAAAACACATTTTATTTCATAAAAGCTCGGTGAGAACTGTATTATACATGTAACTACATGGCCCATAGTGCCTCACAATTAGTCAGAGAGCGAAGGGTTAAAAAGCTGCCGGTTAGTTTGAGAAACGCTCTCTGCCGGTCCCTGGTCCCTGGCCTAGTCCCGCTGGCACGTGAGGCGCTGAATGCCTGCCAGCCCCTTTCTTGTTGATCCTCTGGAGACCATCTGTGCTGGGGGCATTGATTAGAGTGTGTCTGCTGGGATTACATCTTTTCTGTTGCCATGCCAACTAATCAGCTGATTTTGGTTACCACAGAAACAAAATGTCAGAGCTCATGGTACGGTAACATGAATTCAGCACAACAGAAAATGTTTTCTTAATTGGGGACCCTTTTGATTTTGGATTCCAAGTGAAAGGCTGTTTTCAAAAAAAAAAAAAAAAAGGAACTTTAGATAAAAGCTACATTAATTGTATTGATTAAGAGGAATGCAGAGAATTTTTCTGAAGAGAGAAAACGTTTATTTCCCTGTATAAGCTATGCCCATTTTTTACCATTTCCAAACAAGGAATATATATATAGTCCCCCAAAAATGTATACACACTTTTTTCTGATAGCCCAATTGATGTTTCTTTATTTTCAGGTTTAACCCACTGGAATTAATAACCAAAGTGTGTATACATTTTTTGAGACACCCTATGTATTAAGTGCCTCTGTTCCATTTGCTGATGGTTGCATATAAAATAAACCACGAAGACTTCAATTTCTTTTAACTTCCAAGATGAGGGCGGGGGCGGAGTGGCTTCATGGGCACACTTTCCTGGGGAGGACCAGCAGTGACCAAATTCGCCTCCAGCCTTTCCTTTAGAAAAACGCCCAACACAGGCAACTCAGATTCTGTTCCAGGGACTGTGCTCCTGCTCCTGAGCTGCCCTGGGTAAAGCTGGCTCCTTGGTTTGGGCTGAGAAAGGAGGAGCCCAAGGCTCGATGCAACTGTCCCTTTTGTAGCCCCCAAGACAGTTTGACCGCAAGAAGTGTCCTCAACCGGTGTGCCATCTCACAGAAAACAAAGGACACAGTTTAACTGGACCTTACAGATGCTCTAATCCAGTCAGTCATCTGAAGGACCCCATCCAGGCCTCCCCATTATGCCATTCTATTCCAGTCGAGGTGAACCAGAACCTCCTTCTGCTCTGGGTCTCTGGTTTATAAAACAAATAGATTAGATAAATTAGAAGCATGACATTGAACTGGGCTAATATTTATTTAAACATCCAATAATCCTCTCTCTTAAAAGAAATCAAAACAGGATTATAGCATCCAGATATTTCTGTCCTGTATTGTCAAGGTATTTCCCTGTCACTGGTTGGCTGTAGTTACCCCCCTTTTGTGGAAACCTTCACTGTAGGTGGCTGCTGTTATGCTAACACCCAGAGGGAATTATGTGGCTTAATCTCCATGCAGCTCTTCGGAAACCCTTGGTAAATTAATTCCAATGCTAAGATGCTCTAGAGGAGTGGTTCGGGGACACTAAAGTCTTCCCCATTTTCGGGTGCTCCACTGTCATGGCCAAAATCAGGAGCAAGGCTCTGAAGATCACTCAACTGAGGAGTGTGGGGGCAAGGTGCCCACATGCCTGAAATTACCCACAGATTCTGCTAATTGGATTTGAGTTAGAGGTCTTCACCCAGATTATCGATAATTATCTTACAGTGCTTCTGAGACCTCTGATAAAATGAAAATGGCAGGCATTAATAGCTTCTTTCTTAAGTAGCACCCTATCCACTCATGTTACTAATTCTCCCTGTAGCTGGCTTAAAGAAAACACTGCATTAAATTAGAGTCAACAGAAAGCACCTAACCCAGTGCCTAGGATATCATTGGAACTCAATATGGTGGCCTTTTGTATTAAATTCCCAGAGGGAAAATGAGTATTAATATTTCATAAAAGGTTGATAAAAATTGCTAATTATCTTCATGGGCTATAGTTTTAGAAATGATCATATCCCCTATTGAGTTTATTGTTATTTATGTTTTTTTAAAATTATATAGTACAGTGATTTCCAAAGTTTTGTGTTTGTTTTTAGCATAGGAAACCTTTCTCCAAAAAAGCTTGGTCAGAAGCCCAATGTATTAAAACAAATAGAACTGAGGTTGATCTGGCGGAATCTAGAAGGTGGGAAGGGACCTCAGAGTCCAGGTGGAGGCCAAGCTCTTCCCAGCAGAGCCCCCGAGACACCTCTACTGAATCCTTAGGTCTCAAGTAACACAACTGCTCTACAATTCTGTGTTGTTCACTTGAGTTTCTTTTATCTGTGGAGCTGTTAATGTACTGTCAGCCTATTATGTGCTCAGTGCAATGCTAGGCAACCTACATACAAAATTTCCTTTAATATATCTTTCCAGCAACCCTGCCTGAAGATACTTTTATTCTCATTTTACAGATGAGGAAACTGGAACTTAGGGAATTTGACATTCCCAAAGTTTCAAAATGAGTGAAAAATAGAGTCAGGACTCGAATCCAGTACTTTGTGATGCCAAAGCCTCCATCCACTATTCTGTACTCTTTCTCTGAGGCCAGCATGGACTGGATGATGAGTTGTAATGATTTAAACTGGACCAACGTGCGACCACCACTGCCTGTCTTATAGTCAAAATAGGCTGAGTAGTGTGAGTGCCTAGTGTTTTCTTCCATTTAAAAGTCATTAACAGTGAAAAGAAAGGTAAATAAAATAGGAACTACGTGCAAAAAATGATTTGAATCTCAAAAGATTACAAAGTTCCCCTATAACTAATCAGTCTATCAAGGAAGAGAGCCTCAGAAATTCTTTTTTATTAATAATACATATATATTTTCCTTAGAAAGATAAATTTGCCACCCACCCCCCCAAAAGGCTGGCCCCTTATGCAAGCAGAATTTGTCATTGCTGATATGATGCGATTTAAGGAATATTCTCTAAATATGCCTCTAACTTCCACACGTCAGTAACTGGTACCCACATCCTTGGGTTAAGCATCGCCCTCTGGAACTTCTCTTTGGAAGTGAGAACCTCTGGTTGAGTAATCTTATAGTATCTCACACTTCAACATGAATTAATTTTGTTAGATACTTTCTCCCAAAATAGGATTAACTAAAATTAAAACAATAACTCAAGCTTCTATCATCAAAGGGTCATGAAAATGGAAAAAAAGTTGGTAGGAGGATGCTGTTTTGTGGGGTCCATACTCTATGCCACACGTTTAGGACCTAATCTTGCTGTAGGGTGGGTTTTGTGCCCATATTTTCAAGTGAAGAAATAGAGGCTCACAGAGTTTCATTAGTAACTAGCAGGGTCACTAACAAACCCTGGCCAGTAAGCAGCTGCACTGCCTTTGGAGCCCACTGACTCTTGAGCTTGTACCTGCCTCATATGCTGTGGATAAGCCACTTGCGTCCCATTTTGTCAAGATCCAGAGCCACCCAGATAGTAAAGGAGACGGTGTTGAGTAGCTGACGTGTGAGTCACAAAGTGCACTACCAATGAGTGTGTCGTTTGTCGCTTCTAGGTGTGTACAGAAGGCAGACTGATCCTGGAGTTCACCTTCGACGATCTCATGAGAATAAAAACCTGGCACTTTACCATTAGACAGTACCGAGAGCTGGTCCCACGCAGCATCCTCGCCATGCACGTAAGCGCCGTCCTTTCTCCTTCGCTCCCTCCTGTTCCCCCCTCTATCCAGGGCCAAAGCTCAGCTTCCCTGCGAAGAGCTCCTGCAGCCTTCACACTCCGCATGATCAACTCCAATGCCCAGTCTCTCCCTCACCATTATAATCCACAGGCCCACTTCCTCCTCCTTTGTTTCGAGTGTGGTGAATTCTGGGCCTTTTTTTATTTTGATACTTTATTATTTGAAACTCTAAATCGAGGTTACCCCAGGAAACAGTTTGTACTTTTCTTTAATTCCGTTCAATCATTATCCAGTACTGCTCTGCCTGGGCCAATAAACCTATTTGTAACTGGGGGAAGAAATCAAACAAAAAGAAAGAAAAACAGTTTCCAGTTTTGATTAGAACCATCCGAGGAGACAGGGGCACATGGGCCTCAGATCTGTCAACAGGAGTTGGCCCTTTCTGACCAGTGTTGGAATGAGCTGGAATGTTTGGGGTTCCCTTGGTTTCCACTGGACATAAATCACATCAGATTAACTGAACACCATCTAGATGCAAGGGTGGATTCAGTGCCAATCTAGAGATATGTTTTAAAGGGAAGACTCGATGGGAACTACGCAGGTACAGTCCCTGAAAAATGTTTGGAGCAAACTGAGCCTTAATGAGCCTGATTTTTAAGACCCAATATAATCAAAAGCGAATAAGATAACAGTAGCTGGCATTTGTTGGGTGTTTCCTATGCCAGGCCTGTGCTAAACAGTGTATGACCATTATAATTAATCCCCAGAGTAACTTAGAGAGTTGAGTTATCATTTATTATTCCTGTTGTAGAAGTGAGGAGACTGAGGCTCCGAGTTCAATCAGTTGCCCCATGATTTTCAGTCTAAAAGTGGCAAAATCAAGGTTTCAGCTCAGCTGGTTCCAACTCCCAAACCTAGACTGATAAGCCAACTGTCTCCTAACTACCCCACTCCAGGCCATCTCTCCTGGCTTTTGTCTCCAACCCTCTCCTCCAGACAGCGTAACCCAGTCTCTGCCCTTGGCCTTTCTTCTGTGGCCACTCTAAGACCCCTACTCTCCTGCTCCATTGCTTCTGCCTCTCCGTGGCCCAAGTGTTTCTCAGTTTTCAAAGCCCAGTTCACATCCTCTACTCTCCTTGAAGCAGCCTAGAGTAGCCACTGTTATTATTCTCAAAAGAGACTGAGGGTAGTGGTCGGGAACCTGGCCCTGGAATGAGACCACATAGGTTTGTATCCCTGCTCCTGTGCGACCTTGGCCAAGTGACATGACATCTCTGTGCTTCCAGTCCCTCATCTATAAAATCAGTAGTCACAGAGCCTGCCTCAGAGGATTGGTCTGAGAACTAAGAGTTCACGCATCTAAAGAACATAGAACAGTGCCTGGCACATAGTAGGTCCTCTGTAAGTATGGCGATTGGCTTGTAGCAGCAGCAGCTACCACATCCTTCCCCTTATTTACTATTGTCCTGTTGTCCAACTATAGTGTAAGCTCCTTGAGGTCGAGCACAACTACCTGATGCATCTCTATATAGAGCCAGCTCTTACTGGCACGCGGGAGGTTCAATAAATACTGGCCGCATGTCCTGAGAGGACCCCCTTTCCAGAAACCGATATGAAAAGTGACACATTCTGTTGTCTCCTACATTTTGTCTTTTTATTTATATACAGAGAGCCAATTGGTTTTGTCACTGTGAGGAAAGTCTTCAGAAAAGACTAAATTAAAGTGTTAGGATAACCTAGACAGTCTCATGAATCAGACACGGAGATAAAGGGATAGTTACTTAAGTCTCCCTCTGTTTAGCACCATTCCGCTCAGACCAGTTAAGAAAGAAGGAAGATAAACAGAAAGAAAAGCATCAACCAAGAGATTCATCTTAAAATGATATCCAGGAAGAATTTTCCTTTTTTTCTAACCAAACAGAACATTTGAGGTGGCCCGTGAAGGTTAGTTACATCCCTCTTTAAATGGGGCTGAAGTTTGGGAAGAGTCGTGCTTACCCTGCGGTCCTGCGGGATGACATTGTCGAGGACGTCTAATCTAGCCTCAGCTGAATGGGGAGGAGAGTTCGAGTTCGAGTTCTTAAATATAAATATGTATATTTATTTTATACACAAATTTATTTTATACGTAAGCCATGGCAGTTACAAAGTTTTCAAATGTAGTCCTCAGCTCCACGCTGTTAAAACACGATCACAACAGGAAACAGAGGCTCCTCCTAAAGCAGGGCTCTCCCCAGGGCAGAGGCTGCACCCTTTCTGATGGGTGCCGGAGACCTAGAGGTGCCCTGGCAGCTCTTAACCACCCTCCTCCTGAAGACTCGGGGCCTCTCGAGGAGCAAGCAGAGTTGTTTCTCCCAAGGACTGAAAGCACATCTGACTCTGTTTGACTCTCCCTGGCCGCAGGTCCCACACCATTGATCCACAAGTGTCCTTGAGCCTTCCATGCACGTGTCTTAAAATGTAAATTAAATTATCTCCAGCAACCTGGCCCTCTGAGGAAAATCGACAGTGTCAAGATTGCATTTCTCAGCAGCTGTAGGACAGTCTGAGACTCTCTTGAGATCCTCTTGCAGGCATAAAATATACGATTTTTTTCCCCCTGTTTAGGCACAAGATCCTCAGGTCCTGGATCAGCTGTCCAAAAACATCACCAGGATGGGGCTAACAAATTTCACCCTCAACTACCTCAGGGTAAGACCAATGCAATGCTTATATTTCCTGGTGAGTCTGAAAAGTCCTCGAGAGGTTGATATGTCTCTTGAACCAAGGAGGTAGACGGAGGTAATATAGCACTGTGTGTGTGTGTGTGTGTGTGTGTGTGTGTGTGTGTGTGTGTGTGATCAACGGAGGAAGGAACTTAATTAACAAGCACCAAACCTAGACTGCGTCGGGGCTGAGCTTCCTCTGTGCATTTCTATCATTCCTGGAATGAATTATTCAGGGGCTGGCAGTGTTTGTCATCAAACGCTTTGGTACTGTGTCCCTTTTGGTTGTCGCAAGTTTCTAATGTGGAGTTCACGGCTTCTGCGTCTCTGCCCAGGAACCGTCACCCCCGGGGAGACTCGGTGTGCCCTCCAGAGGGTCCCTGAAGAAATTCCAACCAGTGCTGTAACACAGACACGCATTTCTAAGGCTTCTTAGGGACCATCTGTGTGACATGTAACAGATTTTCTGGTTTGCATATAAAGTCAGTTTTTATTTAAAAAAATTAATTGTTAGGCAAACTTTCTCTAAGTATATAATACTTATGCCTCCTTATATGGTCTACCTAACAGGGTAACATACGTCCCAGCGGTGTTTAGTGGATTGCACTTGTCCCCTTGTAGGAAGGGGATTTGGTTTCCTTCATAAAGCAAGCATTGGCCCCTAGAAGGAACCAGAAGGCAGTGGCCGTGGCCCACACTCCCCTGCGTCTGAGGCGCCGAGTTCCTTTATTACCATGTGTAACGTTCATTTCCCCAGGGCACCCACCCCACCCTGAAGCCTGTGCTATCACTTCTTCACCCTTAAGCACTCCACAGGTTAGGAGATGTGTTTTGTATTCACGATCATTTTTGCCTATGTTGAAATGCTGGCATGGTTTGGCCAGACTTTTCTTCCAGTTAAGAGTGATTTTGACAAATGGTTTCAACTCGTGCACTCGTTGCCATGTGCCAGGTGCCAGGCTAGATGCTGAAGACTCAAAGGTCATGGCCTCGGCCGTCAGGAAGCTCACTCCCGTGAAGGTCAGACTCATAAGCAGAGAACATTTGTACAATATGGTAAATACCATGATAGAGGTGTCCAGATGGAATCGTGGAAGTACAAAACAGACATCTCAGAAGAGCCAGAGAAGGCCTCCTGGAGGAGATGGTGCCTGTTCTGAGTGTGGAGGAATAAATAAAGGCAAACCAGAGGAAAGGGCAGGAGGCCATTCCCACCAGAGGGAAGCGAAGGAGCATGGATTTGGGGCTGGAGTTCCAAGCAGTTTCATGATGCTGGGACATGAAGTGAGAGGCCAGGACAGGCAGGAGAGCTAGTTGGGGGTCAGGTCTTGGAGCAACTGGCTGGTCGGGCTACTGGGCTAGGAGCCTCTGAAAGGATTAAATATGAGGATGGCAGGGTCCTCTTCCTGGGTAGAGGGAGAGGACACCTTTGCTATCCAGCCCAGGTGCCCCAGAGCCAAACCCAAGCATGGCAGGAGCCAGTCAGCTTCGCCCCCCACCTCACTTCAGTACCCTCGCGGTTTTGACAGACGCAAACCAGGTTGCTCTCAGAGGGAAACCAAAGTCTGCCCAGGGGAGAGGGGCAGCGGGTGAGTGCTCCCAGCCTGGATAGCTGGGGCTATGTTCTCCCAAAGCTGTAGGCTCTGCATTCAGACCTGACTTCAGGGCCAGACCAATGAGAGTATATATCTGAGGACAGCCACTTGCTAGCTGCGTGACCCTGGACAAGTTACTTGACCTCTCTGAGCCTCAACTTCCTTATCTGGGAAATGGGGTATTACACACCCTCTCACTGGATTCTAGTGAGATAAATACATGGGAAGGTCCCACCTCTCTGTTGCTAAGGGCCACTGGGTAGAACTGAGTGGCTCATTGGGTTTCTCAGTGTTCAGAGCTTATGAGAAGGGTGCCTATGGGTCGGCACACCCAGGAACAGGACCCTTCTTAATTTTCACCTTCACTTCACCAATGTGAAAGCCTTTCCAAGTCAAGGTTTGAAATGGCCATCACTTCCAATTTCTTGTCTGCAGTTTTCATCTGTGAATGTTGACTGTTTGCAGTAACTTTTCATTCAATGACTTTAAATAATAAGATGTTTAAATCGAAAAGAAATAATGGCTGACTATTTCATGTCACATCCCATAAAGATGAGAGGGTGGGCCCTGCGGAAATCAGGTCCTTAAGCATTTAAAGGAAGCCTGCACGAACCTCCGGGATGGCCATGAGAACAGTGTGCAGCTCCACCCTCTCCCATCAGCAATAGTGGTAACCAATCCTCGCGTGCTCGACACTCTTTGTGGGCACCCCTGACCCATACAGCAGCCTGCCTCTTTGAGGATTTGGGGTAGTCTGGATTTATTTTAAATTTTAAGTCAATCTTCTAACCCAGAGACACTTTGGCCACATCTACTTTGTGCCACACACAAAAGCAGGGTGTTTATGAAAATGGATAAGGCGTTTTCCCTTTCCCAAGGAGCCGAAGATGTTCTTACAAGTAGGTCTGCTTCCGGTTCACACTGTCCGGCCTCAGCTGGGGACTTACGCCCAGAAATTTCTCCTTTCCTATTATCCAAGAGGATACCCCATGGTCTCAGCGGGTGACTTAAATTGGACTGTTTCTGGTTTCCAGGGCACCAGGTCCTCTCCGATCCAGCCTCTGCTGCTCCCCAGCCTCGCCCCACATCCCTTCTCCATCTCACCTGTCATCCTAGGGCCACACGACCCCTTGCAGTTCCCCAGACTTGTCATGCTTTGTTGGCTTCATGCCTTCGTGCAGTAAGACTCTGCCTAGAACACGGTTCCTCCCCTTCTTTGCCATCTGGTTTTTCCAGGCTACCTCCTTCCCAACCTTCGGGCCCCTGGCCCATCACCTCTTCTGAGCCCAGCGCTCCTGGGCCTACGCTTAGCTCTTGGTAGATCCTCTATAAGAATTGTCACTCCACTCGCCTGTCTCCTGCACTTGACTCGGAGCAACCTGAGGACAGATCGATAACTTCACATTTCTCGAGCCTCACAAGGTCCAGATCACAATAAGCACCAGTAAACCTCGCTTGAACGGATGGCTGGTGGGTGGAGTTTGTAAATGGAAGACTAGATTTTAAATGAGACCAAAAACCAAAGCAAAACAAAACAAAATGCAATAGAACTACAACTTTCTTAGTGGGTGATTATTTTTGTCTATTTTATTTAACCAGATTTTCTTGATGCTGGGATACATAACCTTTTTTTTAAAAAAAAAATATGTCTTTATTGATTTCAGAGAGAGGAAGGGAGAGGGAGAGAGAGAGAAACATCAATGATGGGAGTCATTGATCGGCTGCCTCCTGCACGCCCCCGGCTGGGGATCGAGCCCACAACCCGGGCATGTGCCCTCACCTGGAATCAAACTGCAATCTCCTGGATCCTAGGTCGATGCTCAACAGCTGAGCCACGCTGGCCAGGCTATGTAAACGTTTTTATGCATTATGTTTAACGTGACTTTAAAGCATCTTATCCTGTATCCCAACCAGAAGACATTGTCTGTGCTCCCTCTTACCCTTTACCCTGCATATGCATAGTATCCGCATTAATATAATCAGTATACATGCATTTTCTTAATGTTATTTGGTAAACACTTTTGCATGTTTCTACATAGCCATGCTATTAGCCATCTATAATAGCTGCAAAATATTCCAGTGCGGTGCTGTGACTGTTTATTTAATCTTTTCTCTAAGTGTCGAGCGCTGAAGTGATGTTCAGTTGGCCGCAGTCATGAATCCCTTTCCTCTAAGCACTTTGCCGTGTCCTGCCCCAGGCGGTATCCTCTGCAAGCAGACACTGAGCTCTGGGGCACGTGTTAAGGAAAATAACTAGCGTGCTGTGGACTCAGAGGATTGCGGATTCAAATCCAATCCTCCTTGCTATTCATAGGGGCCTTGAGCAAGTCATTTCTTCTCTGAATCCCCCTCTCTTTATCTGAATATTGGGAGGAATGGTGTTCCACAGGTTGGAGCAATTTATAAGATGAGATGAGTTAGAATTTATAAGACCCTGGCACACAGAAGGAGCATGCTAACTACTAGTCCACTCCTGTGCTGTGTGAGAGCAGATCAGAGTTCAACTCTCCCTTTCGCAACTTCTTATATAATATTGATCAATTGCCTTAATTTCTTGGAGCCCCTGTTTTTTCATATACGAGTGATTATGCGCATTGGGAATCGTGGTAAGTGCATCACATGTGAAAGTTAGAATGATAATGCATGTGAAGAACACATTTAAGCCTAAATTGTGACAACAGGAAGCCAAGTCAGTCTCATCTCACTTGTCATACATTGGTCATGGCCTTGGATTCTTCACTGAGATGCTGAAGCCATGTGATAGATCAGAAAAGAGAGAAGCCAGTGATTAATGGGATCTGCCAAGTAGGGTAACAGGAGGAAGTCTGGGACACGTGCGTATATTTGACACCTTTTCCCAACATAAATGCTATTATAAATGTAGAATCATTACCACTGAGTGTTTTCAATATTATCCATAAGCTTTTTGTTGTTGTTATTGTTAAATAAGTTCAGGTCTTCAAGTAAGCAGCAGCATCTATTGGGCTTGAAAACATTTAGGTTTCACAGTAATGTTTTTTGATCCTGTACCTTTAATTTCCCAAGTGAAGGAAGATTTTGTTGTTGTTGTTATTCCTACACTTTTGTTGTTGTTGTTATTGCTATACTTTAAAGATCATTGGTCCCTGCACGTAGCTCCCACTGAGCAAAGTCGTATAACCCAGTGCCTGGAAGACCTGGGCAATTAGCTGTGGAAAATGCACCCCACCCCCCGTATGAAGTGAAGTGGCCTCTGGGAGGATGAGTGTGGCTGGGGTCGGCATTTGGAATCCTGTGAGGTGTTTCCATTTTTTATTTTTGTAAGGTTTTGACTACCAGCCAAGATATTTTCCTTGGTCTTAAGCATGAGAAGGGATTACAATGCAACCCCCTTTCCCACCTAAATACAAAGCCTGAGAAGGAAACAGGAATCCCTGCCAGAGGCGGAGACCAACTGTAGTTCCTGGCCATCAGAACGGGCTGGGGTCTGAGCAGACCATTCACCGTCCACGCATCCAGACGGATCAGCGACAAACCCGTACTAAGCACTGAAGTCGGGGTGGGGAGGGCGGCAGGAACCATACCAGCAAATCCCCTGTGCATCTCAGTGCCCGCACATTATAGACCTCAAAAGTGTCATGCAGGGGTCACTGCAGGTTCACCAACTGTTGGTTGCTAGTCTGTTAGGAATCCAGAAAATGAAAATAAGAACTTTAAAACTATGGGACAATTGGGCATTGCCAGGACGTCCAGGTTCATCCATGTCACCCAGTGGGCTCGCCCACTGATGAAATTGTGGCCAGTTCAGGGAGAGATGAGCACTGGCAGAGGGCATGGGACATGCATCTGACTCAGAGATGAGCTCCAGCCTGTCCAAGGACCATGAGGATCACAATTATCATCATAATACCATTAGGTGTTGAAGAAATTCTCTATGCCCTCAATAAGATGAGATAGGCATTATTACCCCCTTTGACAGATACAGATTCGTCAGTGCCTGAGGTCACACGGCTGGTCCAGGCCAGCAGTGCTTCTCGGGCTCGGGGCAGCTTGTCCCCCAAGCCTGCCCCGCACTCCAGGTGGAGAGAACTGGCTCCTTGGTGTGGACCCATGCAGGACAGGCGGTGACTCAAAAATGAGGGCTGTGCCCTCCGAAACAAAGCTGTCACACCTCATTCTGACTCCCCACACCTCCTCCTCCTCAAAGAAAGCCTTCATCCCCGAGGAGGCAGAGACAGGCCTGCCGAGCCATGGGAATGCCCGGCTCCACGCACGGAATGATTAAGACTCGGAACACCCAAAGGGTACTTTTAATTGCATTTGGAGATGGAAAAGTACATACTGCGACATGATAAGGGGATTAAAGCAGTTAACTCAAAGAAGCAAGTTACATACATACAGACCATCCATACAGATAGACCAGTGTCTAGAAAACGGTGGTTTCTAAAAGTCAAGCCAGAGGGAATTAGCCATTAATGTTCTGATAGACATTAATGTTCTAATGTCTATCAGAACATTAAAAGAAACACTCACACACATAAACAAGCAAAAAACAGTATTTTAACAGAGAAGCTCTAACTGAAAACAATTTCACAGCCCCAGATGCTTCTACAATTCTTACCCTTAAAACTAAAAATGAGGCCTGGATTAAAGAAAGTAATTTCCCAGTCTCGGACAGTAGAGAAAGAGAAAGAAATTGTTATTTAACATGACACTGAAATTCAAGGTAGATGGTCGGGTGGGAAATTGGCAGTCCCAGGGGACAAAAAGCTGAGGGATTGCAAAGTTAAGTACAAGATGGAGCCCAGAGTTCATCCTTCTGAGAAATAGCCTTTCTAATGGTTAAAGAAAAAAAAAAAAAGTGTATCAGGAAAATGCATGGAAGGGGGCAGGGAGAGAGTTTGGATTTAATTTAATCTAGTCTAGATCGTAGGCAGGGATGTATCTGGAAATAGGAACGGGGCTAGCGGGTGTCCCTGCTTGGTGATGAGGCCCCAGGCCTCCCTCTGTGTCCGACACCTGGCTGCTTTCTGACTTCGCACAGCACCGTCCTGCTACCCAAGGAAAACTCAAAGTCTCTAAAGACAGCGACTGTTGTTAGACTGTGTGGCCTCATCACCTACCCCTAGCAGAGCCCAAGGGAACATAGTAAATAGCAAGCGAATCCGTGAAAGGAGGGAAGGCAAATGTGGTGAAAGCCTCGGGTCTCGATCTCCATGATGAGCTCGGAGTGGCTCTCACTGTGACCCGTGGTGACGGGGAAACCAGCAAGACGTAAACCCTTCGCCAGGTATTGTCGTGCGCCCACTATAGTCAGGCACCAACTTGGTTTTGGTTAATCCTCATGATTTTGGGAGGAAGGTGTTCATGACCTCCTTTTACGAAAGAAGAAACTGACGCTCGTAAGGTTCTGGGACTCATCTAACGCCATCCAGGGGCAAACTGCTAGGCTGGGACTGGATCCCATCACCACTGGGTCATGCTGCAGAAATGTCACCTCCTAACAAGAGCTGGGTTGAAGACCTGGACCAGGTCCGTCATTTCCACTGAGATGACCAGGCTGTTTTGCCAGATTGTCAACAGGCAATTGTCAGCCGATGCAGTGGATGGAGAACAGTGAACACAAGTACAAGGGGGTCAAATCCCTGACTAGGCTTGTCCCACAGTTTCTCATATCCCCACTTATCCCTGACTTTTCCAAAATTCTGGGCCTCAAGGCCTCTACTCATCTCCCAGATTTTTATTTCTAGACCACTATTCCTAGTGCCTAAACCTGTATTTTCAAAACATGGATCACATCATGTCATTCCTCTGAGGCAGACCTTAAAACCCCCTGCTTAAAACTATCCTGTGGAAATCCTGCAAGACCTTATGGGATCTGACCTCCTAGCTTCATCTCACTATAGCCTCTAGCCCCCGGGTCTCATTGTTGCTTTTCCAACGTGCCAAGTTCCTCCCCATGGCAGCGCCTCTGTCCTTGCTGTAGCAGAACCACTAATCTAGCTATAGAACTTTGGGCGATTGTCTACACTTTCAAGGCCTCAATTTTCTCATCCGTAAAATGGGGATAAAAGCCCCTCACCTCAAGGAATTGTTGAGAGGGTTAAATGAAATGATACTTAGAATGTAATGTGCTTAGAATAAAGCCTGACCCACAGTAAATACATATTTGCTATTTCAGCATCATTATCTTCTTCATCATCATCATCATCACCATCATCTCCATTACCTGAAGTTCTCTGGCCAGGGTTTTATGTGGCTGGTTATTATTATTCAGGTCTCAAAACACATCGCCTCCTGCAAGAGGTCTTCCCTGTGTAAATTCTCCCCGAGAGGTCAGCCTGTATAAAGTGACCTCACCATCCCAGGCGTTTCTGTCACACCTCATTACCTGTCTTATTTCCTTGTGGCATTTTCATCAGCTGAATTCTCCTGCGTAATCATACTTTACCCTTCCTTTTCCCTGCCTCTTGTGCCTGCCACTGGAGTGCAAATGTGTTGAGAGCAGGAATCTTGCCTCTTCTCCCTATATGCCGTGAACAGAGAGTCAGTCATTGAAAGTCTACTCCACCTGAGACGCGCTCCTTGAAAAGTTGGAAGTTTTAAAGAGCAAACCATTTATAGAACCCAAAATTCAAGTGTTGCCTTGGAACACTTGAGTACACTTCTATAAAGGCTGTTAACCATCCTTGACATCACAGATGAACACCTGTGGCACTTTCCTCTAAGGATTTGGTGTTCTCTGCAGTTCATAAAAACCTTGTCTGTGGTGGCAGGGGAGGGATGTCATTAACTTTATTTGACCAATGTTCCTCATCGGTAAAACAAAGTGAAGAATGACTTCTAAAGACGTCTATTTAAGCATTCTAAAAAGAAGGAATGCAAAATAAAAATATTAACAAATACCACAAATAAAATGCTAATAAACCCCAGGCCAGAAATGAGGAAACTGAGACCAAGAGGCTCTGCAGCTGGATGGAGGCTGGCCCAAGCCTACCTACCTGTTAGTAGTGTAGCAGTGAGTTCCATTTCTCTTTTTGCCTTGGCATGCCATTTATAGGGCTTATTCACATCCATTCGACCCGCAAGCAATTACTGAGCATCTACTGTATCCCTGGATCTACTCTGGTCTCTAACTAGGAGATTCCCTGATTGATACTAAATATTTCTGGGCTCGTGAGCATCTCACACATTGCCTCTGATCTTAAAATTTTTTCTATGCTAATCATAGCATAAGACTGGAAATCGCCCCAAGGAGACAGCTACTTTCTCCCTCTTTTCTTCCTGCCTATTTCCCAAACTTTGTGAAATAAAGTGGGGGTGGAGTGACCCCCTTCCAGTTCATAGTGCCGCAGATCATCGTGGAAACTTTCCTCTAGAGAGAGACCATAACATTCTGCCAGTGATTTATTGATGGACGTTTAGGTTGTTTCCAATCTTTTTCTACTATTAATGATGATGCACAAGTATCTTTTCCCATTTGATTTTGCACAGAAGCAATTAAAATCCTAAATTTGTAGGAGAAAATCCTGCAAATAAAATTGCCAGGTAAAAAGACATGTACATTGTAATTTTGGTAAATAGTCTCAAGCTGGTCAACATAGAGGTTGTACCAGGTTTCAGTTTCCCCAACAACATATAAAATTATTATTTTCCACACTTTTTAACGACTGAAGGTTCTCAAATTTTTCTATTTTCCAGTATTATAGGTAAAAAATGGTAACTTATTTTTATTGTAATATGCATTTGTCCTTCCCACTGTCTCATAAGAAGGGACAGGGCAGAGGATCGTGGTCTTCTTGCTTTAAGAAAGTGGTAATTCTTTGCTAACACAGATGCCACGGTTTAGTGAAGGAGACCTTCTGGATTCAAGGAAGGGGGAACGCAGCACAGTGGTTAGGATCATGGGCTCAGATTCGGACAAACTAGGTTTGAAACCTGACTTATTACTCAGTAGCTATAAAACCGTGGACAAGTGACTTCTTTTTTTTAGTTTAATCTCTTGGGTGTTCCAGCTAAGTTTTATCATTTGCAAATAATGATGATTTTACCAAGTCTTTTCCAATTTTATATTTTATTCTTTTGTCTAATTATATTGACTAGTACCATCAGAGAAGTGTTAAATAATAGTGAGGATAATTAATGTCCTTATCTTGTGTCTGACTTTAATGGGAATGCTTCTAGATTTTTCATTAAGCAGGATGATTCCTTATGGTTATTCTCATGTTAAGGTAACATCAATCTATTCTTATTTTATTAAGAGCTATTTAAAGTAAAAAAAAAAAATCGATAATGAATTTTATCCAATGTATTTTTGGTGTCCAAGAGATGGTATTATTTTTCATTTTTTATTACTGTGATTAAGCATATTGAGAATAATTGATGCTTGTTTGGTGCAATTGATATTCAAGGCAGTAGTCTAAATTCTTTACACGTATCAACTCATTTAGTTCTTGCCTAATCTAGAACTTGGTGGTATTAGTATTTTCACTCCAATCTTAAGGAAACTCATATTCACAGAGATTAAGTAATTTGAACAAGATCAGACAACTAGTAAGCGGCAGAGCTGGGACTGGACACATTCCTTGAATACAAACACCAGGCAGTTTCATCTGGATAGATTTCTTGATAACCAACCAACACTTCATTCCCAGACAGGCCCCACTTGTTCAGGGGGCATCCTCCTTTTATTGGGTCACAGATTCCATTTGCTCATATTTATTTATAATTTTCACATCAGTATTCAAAAGAAAAATTCAGCTAAAATTCTTTTTTATGATAGCTTTGTCAGTGTGAGTCTTATTGGTCTCCTGAGTCTTATTGGCTCCTCATGAACATTTTGGAAACATTTCTCTCTTTTTTTCTTCTTCTTTCTTTTGTTAGAATAATTTGAATGTCACTGAATTTTTCTATTGTTGTGGGTAGTTTTTTTTTAGAATTTCCTTATGAAACTACCTTTATTAAGACCCCTTGAAACCATGTGGGCCTGGGGTTTTTGTGTGTGTGTCGAAGGTAGCTTCCTGATAAATTCTCTTTATTTATTCTAGGTAACTGGTATATTTAAATGGCCCTGTTTTCAAAAAAAAAATTCTTTTAAGTTTTATGAAACTATAGTTGACATGCAGCACTGTATGAGTTTAAGGGGTACAGCGTAATGATTTGACTTACGTATATAACGAATGATTACCTCAGTAAGCTAACATCCATCATCTCATACAGATACAAAATAAAGAAAAATATATTTTTTTCCTGTAATGAGAACTCTTGGAATTTACTCTCCTAACAACTTCCATGTCGTATGTCATCTGGCAGTGTCAGTTATAGCCGTCACGTTGCACATTACATCCCTACTACTTACTTATCTTACGACTGGAAGTTTGTAGCTTTTGATCACCTTCATTTAATTCCCCCCACTCCCCACCCCCCACCTCTGGTGACAGTAAATCTAGTCTCTTTTTCTATGAGTTTGGTGTGTTGTGTTTTCCTTAGATTCCACGGATAAGTGAGATCACAGAGTATTTGCCTTTCTCTGTCTGACTTATTTCACTTAGCACAATGCCCTCAAGGTCCATCCGTTTTGTTGCAAATGGCAGAATTTTCTTTTTTATGGCTGATAATATTCATATGTATTTATGAATATTTCTTTATTGTGCCCATTTATCCATCTATGGGTGCTTAGGTTGTTTCCATGTCTTGGCTATTGTAAATAATGTTGGCAAGAACATAGGGGTGCAGAAATTTCTTTCATATAGTGTTTGCGTTTTCTTCGCACATATTCCCAGAAGTGGGATTGCTGGATCATGTGGTAATTATATTTGTAATTTTTTGAGGAACCTCCATACTGTTTTCCACTGTGGCTGTAACAATTTACATTTCCACCAGTAGTGTACAACGATTCCCTTTTCTGAATATCTGGTAATTAAAACCTTGAGGATCATTATTAAGGATGAAACCCAGGAAGAAAGGAGAAACACAGAGGAGAAGAGAGCTGAGGCCCAGCCATAAGACTGCTGGAGTGTTCATTCTTCGACAATCCCATCATTTCAGTGTTTGGTCTATTTTGCTACCCATTGGGATGCCTTGTCAGAGTTTCTGTGGATTCTAAGAGGAACAATCTGGAGATTCTCCAGAACAACAGCTCTGACTTGGGGACTTCAGGGACTCTCACATTTGCTGTCCCAGGTCAGATCTAAAGAGATATGACTACCTTCTGGTCTTTCTGTGATGCTATTTAGAATCTCTGAGAGGCTGTTTTTAAATGTTTTTAATAACACTGTATTTTGTAATTTGGAACATATACCCAAAGAGCCTCTTGAAACATGACATGTAAGTTTTTAATACAAAAGGGTTTTATTGTTCAGAGGTACATATACAAGCCAATGGCTGGAATCCTGAGAGAGGTTTGTCTGCTTATAAAATCCTGCAAATTCTTAATGGGAGGGAATGTTTGCACAGTTTTAATATGACTCTCTGGATAATGTCTTAATATGATAATATTCGTACATAGAGTTACTTTTTAAAACTCTATTCAATAAAGATTAGCTTAGGTTTTCTGTACATAGAGTTGTCCAGAAAACTCTAGAATCTGCCTTTTGCCAAATTTGAGTCTAAGTAATGTTCTTACATTATTTCTTTCTTCTTAAAAAATGTTTGGTAGGCTAACTTTATTAAGTTTAACTAAAATTGGTAAAGAAACTTCTCATTTAAATAAAAGTTATAACGATGTTTTCTATAACTATATTTACATATAGTTGATTCAACTTTTAACTACATATGTTCACTGAGGTTTTCTTTTATTAGAGGTCCTTCACCCCTCTGAAAACCATTATTTCCTTATTAATTTCCCAGGGGCTTTAGGCAATTTCTAGCTGTGGCAATGACTGTGTGAATAAAAGTCTTTATTGTCCATGGTTTTATGATGGAGAAAAATACTTTTGATATACTTTAAATGCTGATTATTAGATGAAGTCAACAGAATAGTCCTTAGCTTTGATAAAACACAAAACCATCTCTTACTGAGTGCACACTGTATTCTAAAGCCTGGGGATTATAAAAATGAAGGTGTGCTGTTTTCTCTCACCAAGCTTAGCAGCACATAATAATCAAGACATACTGAGTACTTACTATGTGCCAGGCATTCATTCATTCTTGTACCAAATGTTTATAGGATGCCTACAATGTGCCAGGCACAATGCTAGGTCCTGAAAGATAAGGATGAGCAGGAGCACTTACATTCCTGGTCTCATATTCTTACGAGTGAAGTGGCATTTACCAAAAAATCACACTCAAATGTGCATATAATTTCTAACTAGCTAAATACCACCTTGGAAAGAAACATAATGTTATAAGTGACAATAATAAAGGAAACACACTAATCTAGGAAAGACCTCAGAAGGCTTCCCTGAGAAGGTGATGCTTGGACCGAGTTTCAAAAATGAGTTGGTTTTAATTAGGGTGGAGCAGCCAAAGTGCACTGCAGATTCAGGGATCAATCTTGACAAAGACTCCACGGCAAGAAGAGGAAGAGACTCATGGCTGGAGAGTGGAGTGAGATGGAGAGTGGAGTGAGATTAGATTGGAGGAGGGAGAATGGGGAGAGGGTAATGGTTGGTGGCAGATGACACAGAGCCTGTAAGCCACGTTTTAGACAGACTTGTCGGTAAAGGAGGAGACCCCACTTCTCTGAGTCTTTGATTTTTTAAATAACGACATTACAGTTATATTAGAAGACCTCTCCTCAGCTCTGTTTTACTAGTCCCATCACCCACCATGCAAAATTTGATGTCTATCATTACTGGCACAATTTGATACTTTATTATCTATGTTTGTATACAAAAATAATATAAGACTTTACTTTCTGTTTTTAAACTTAATATAGATGGTATACAGTACACATCCTTTTACAACTGTTTTCTCAGCAA
The DNA here is from genome assembly GCF_964146895.1 of Miniopterus schreibersii. Lineage (NCBI taxonomy): Eukaryota > Metazoa > Chordata > Mammalia > Chiroptera > Miniopteridae > Miniopterus > Miniopterus schreibersii. The sequence goes on along the minus strand of NC_138101.1, from coordinate 7,705,769 downwards.
CATGATGATGAGATTTATTTATGTAAATATATGTAGCTCTCATTTACTTATTTTAACTGTCGTAAGGAGTTGCGTTGTAAGAATAGTCTATAATTTACACATCTGTTTTGCTATTGATGAGCATTTGAGATAGTTTCCAATTTTACCACTATTACAAATTGAGCTACTGTGAATAAGTTTCCTTGTTTGTGTGTGCACAATTCCTCAAGGGTGTATATCCAGGAGTAGAATTGTTGGTAAAATGCATGTGCGTCTGAAGTTTTACTTTTCAAATGGGCTCCACCAATTCACTCCCCCACCCAGTGCATAAGACTTCCTTCCCATCACTCCCTCCTTGTCACCTGTTGGTATTGGGATTTTCACCAGTCACACTAACATGAAATACTTTCTCATTGTTGTGTTCCTTCTCTCTTCGCACTACAGTGGTCCCTTTTCTTCTAGTACACTGATATCCCTTACCAGGGTACGAAAAGAAAAAAATCTCTCGGAAATGCAAAATCATGCCTAATTTTCAACTGGAAATGTCCCCTGCATTTGCACCCGAGAGCTCATTCACTCATTCATCCAACAAGTGTTACCGATTTGTCTGAGAGTATAAAGATGAATAAGACGTACTCCTCCCTACCCAGCAGTGCAGGTGCCTCCACAGGTAAGTAGAGAAGGAAATTGCAGAAGAGGAGACTGAATCTCTCAGAGGCCTAAGCAGGCTTCCTGCAGAGGGTGATCTTCCTACAGAACTCAAGATCAACAGGGACGAATGAGTATGATCCCCTGAAGTTAGTGTTACTCTCCCTCTGACAGGTGAGGGATGTGAGGTCTAGAGAGTTTAATCACAAACTTGGGGAAGTACGTGGTGAAGGAAGGAATGGAAGCTAGATCTCTGGCTCTAACACCAGTACACACTCAAGGACACCACATTGTTGGTACCAAAGCCCCATGAATGCAGGTTGGGGAAGCTCTGACAAGGGCAAAAAGCCTGACTCACTCAAAAAGATGACTCACCCAGATATCTGGTCTGACTTATGCGTCATTTGAATTTTCAGTTGGCTTCAGCCCTTCTGCCATTAATTTTTTGCTGCCTGTCAGCAAAATATTTTGTGATTGTTATAGAGAGGGACTGCTATGTCAGCGAGTCCGCCACGTCCCCACTTCAGATCTGAGCTTAATGGCCCTGAGGCCATAAGGGAGTAAATTTTCTAATCCTTCCCTGGGGCAGGTTGTAAAGGACACTGTAGACTGAGAGAACTTGGGCGTCTGACTCAGGGTGACCTTGAAGGGCTTCAGCAAAGGAGAGCTGTGGTCTCCCTTAGTTTCAGCAGGAACACTGGCTGCTGGGCTGAGAATAGATGGAAGGTGGAGAAGGGTGGAAAGAGGGAGACCAGTCAGAAAGACTGCAAAAATCCAGACAAAAGCCTGGCCACATTGCTCAGTGGCTGAGTGCCAACCCATGAACCAGGTCACACTTCGATTCCCGGTCAGGGCGCATGCCCGGGTTGTGGGCTCGATCCCTAATAGGGAGCGTGCGGGAGGCAGCCAATCCATGATTCTCATCATTGATGTTTCTATCTCTCCCTCTCCCCCTCTCTCTTCCTCTCTCTGAAATCAATAAAAACAGATATTTTTAAAAATCCAGACAGAAGATGATGGAGCTGGACCAGGGTGCTAGCAGTGGAGATGGTCCTCTCGTTCTATTTTAAAGACTAAATCTATAGTTTTCCTGATAGAGGTATGTGAGTTTTACAAGAAAGAGGGGAGTCCCTTCCTGTCTCCATACTCCCTCCTCAGAAAAGTGCCCAAAGGACCAGCGGAGGTGGTCTTGTTAGGAGCAGACACCTGACACAGTTACAGGTCTTCTCCTGTGGAGACCCTGCCTGGCCTTCGCCATCGATTCGTCATTCACACCAAACCACTGAGCTCCCTTAAAGCTGTGCACTGGGCATTTAGACAAAACTAGAAAAAACTTTGAAAAGACACTAAACTGGCATGATGCTCTTAGAAATTGTTTTCTCCTTGGTTCCATGATATGTAGAAGAAGCTATAACAAGAGAATAGTGTAAATTAATTCCTGTGTCAGTTCTCAGTCACAATGAATGAAGTTGGTTTCAGGACTCGCCAAGGCCTTGAGATTCTGATACCTCCTAACCGGGCAGGATGCTGTGCTTCTGTCTTCATGTGCTTCCAGGCACATGTTTCTGGGACTTGCTCCATGCCTTTAATCTTCTGGAAATCCGGTTCCCTGGCCTTAAATCTCCGCAGCATCACAGCGCTGCCCCCGGCATGCCTTGCTGTGTTCCTTGTAAGTACACTCCGCATACAATCAGTCAGTGGGCTGGGGGGTGTTGTGTGCTTTGTAGGAGCCTAAATAGTGAGTGACTATTACATTTCCCCAAAGGCCGCCAGCTAATTGTTACAACAGAGCATTCTAGGGCTATAGTTTGGTAGCTGAGACCCTTTTCCAGGCCTACCCTGACATCCACTCCCTGGAGGAACGCAGAAGCTGCTAAACAAATGATTATTCATTTCACAAAAATGCCCGCATCTCCATTGCATGCAGGCCGCGTTCCAAGTGTCTGAGGCGCAGATTGGAATAAAGCAGGATTCCTGCTTTCAAAGAGCGGACAGCCGAATGGAAGAGACAAATTACAAAGCGCACCGTTCGCCTCAGCCCCGGGATGAGGGAAGGGAGAGTGTCCGGAGAGGCTGTGGCCAGCGTCTAGCCCAGCGCAGCCGGGGGGCAAGGCGGGAGGAGGGGGAGGAGCAGGGGGAGGGGGAGCATTTCAGGTGCGGGGAGTGGATCCCTGGTTAGAAGCCTTGGGCGAATCTTATTATCAAGCCACCTGCAGGGAGGGGGCTAAGTTTGAATCCAAGGACCAACTGTGGCTCGGGCTCCTGGTGCGCCACACGGATGGGCGCGGAGCCGCCCTGCGGAGCCGCCTGCGTTTTCCTCCCTGGGCGGAAACGAACCCTTGCTGTTCACCCTCAGTTTCAGTCAAAAGCCAGGAAGGTTCTGCATGGTTTTCAAATTTTACTCATTTGAAAATAAACGAAGAGTACTTTCTGTGCACTGGGCAGTGTTCTAAGCACTTTACAGGTTGCAATCAAGTTAATCCTCTTAATGCCCATTGGAGGATAGTACTATTATCATCCGGTGTGACAGGTGGGACACTGAGGCAACACGCTAGAAAGCGCGCCTGAGCGGAAACAAGGAGTGAGTGCCCAAACAAGGACGCAAGCCAGCGCTCGGCTCCGGCCCGTGATGTCGGCTCTTGCCTCTCGCTGCTGCCTCTGAAGCAGGGTGCGCTTGGTCGCATAGTCAGTCCTTGAGTAATGATGCAGGTCCCAGGTCGCCAGTTCAGCAGCTGGATAAATAAGGAGCAGGCAGGACCCTGTGATGGAGGTGCGTCTTGAGAGGGAGGTGTCCGTAAAACGTCCCAGACAGGTGATGAGGTTCCGAGCATCGGAAACTCAGGAGAGCCGTCTGGGCTAGAGCTAAGGAACTGAGAGTCATTAGGTTCCACGTGGCCATTGAGGTCTCATTATGAGTTGAATGTATTAGTTTCCTAAAGCTGCTATAACAAATTACTGCAAACATGAAGGCTTAAACCAACAGAAATGTATTCTCTCGGAGTTCTGGAGGCCAAAAGTCTGCAATCAGAGAGTCAGCAAGCCATGCTCACTTGGAAGCTTTTAGGGAATAATGCTTCCTTGTCTCCTCCAGCTTCTGGTGGCCCCAGGAGGTCCTTTGCTTGTGGCAGCATCATTCTCGCCTCTGCCTCCCTCTTTATGTGGCTACTTTTCACTTGTGTGTCTCTGTGTCCTTCCCTTTTCTTATAGGAACATTCGCCATTGGGTCTAAGATCCACCTTGAATTCAGTGTGGTATCGCCTTCAGGTCTTTAACTTAATTACACCTGCAAGGACCCTATTTCCAAATAGTTTGCATGTACAGATTCTGGGCCTTCTGACTTAGATCTTTTGGGGTGACATTATTTAAACTGCTGTAGTGGAGGAGCTTGTGCTAGAAGGTCTTGAGCAAGGAGGCAAGTATACTGGGGGCAGGATAATGGGAGAAGACCAACATTTGGGGAGATGAATGAAGAACCCTGAGAGGCGAGCAAAGAGAAGTCATCAGCCATAGAAAGAGGTAGGTAAGAGAGAAACCCAGAAACCCAAGGGGAGTGTAGTCTATATACAAAGAATGGCGTGGGCCACAGTGTCAAATATTCTTGAGAAGTGTGGGACACAACTGTGGATTAGCAGAGAGGTGGTTCTGTGTGACCTTGGCAAGAACAGTATTTTGGGGTGTGTGTGTGTGTGCGTGTGTGTGTTTCCAGTTTGGCAGTGCTGATGGAAAAAGGGAGCGGCCTGGAGCTGGACTCCCTGGGAGCCAATGCTGTCACATCACCTGCGCGCTGTTAAGTGGCATTACACACATTAGCAGCCGAGAGAACCCCAAATGCGGACATTCTGCTCTCCTTCCCCGCCCTCATCCTCTCAGGCATTCATAAGTGCGTTTTGCATTAGCACCCTCTCCTACGATACATTGAAGTGCAGATAAATGAATGATTTTGTCTATAGAAGGTAATTATTTTCGATGACAATATTTTGACTTCCCATTTCCTTTAAATTAGTTTTACGTGGTAGGCGGCCAGTTCACATTTTCGAGTTTGCTCAGAGGCTGTTGTAATTGTGCCTTTGAGCATAGATGCCGTGCTCCTGAAATGTCACAACTCGGCTCTGTTCCTGGTAGCACTAAATGACATTTCTTATATTGTTTCACTGGTGTGCTTGCACTGGTATCGGTAGTGGAGAAAACAGTGCACGGAGCTGATCCCGAGCAGAGTTTGGATGCTTAAAAAATTACCTTCTTTTATCTGCAAGTCTAAAATAAGAATGTAACTTTTCTTACAGTTCCCAGAGTTCATTTCAATTAAATCTTAATGAGGACAAATGAGACAAATGGGTCCATGAGCATTACCTCTCAGACCTTTTAATTTTTATAAATTCACTTGCAGAGTTAGACTCACCCTGTTGCAATTATTTCATTTGGCTCTTGAAAATTTCACCCGAATTGCATACGGCGGGTGCCAGAGGCGATCATCTGCTCCAGGGCCTAACTCCTGTAGTCATGTTATCCATCTAAATCTATAATCGGAGAGGGGCCTGGTCGGGAGGTGAAAAGCACCATTCGTCACGGCATTCTTGCAGAAAGACGGCTGGGGCTCTGGGAATAGGGCGGTAAGGGCAGTTTTTCTTCGCATTAGCTGCCTTCTTTGTAACTGCAGCGGCTGTCAGAAGCAGGAACTTAATAACCTTCAAGTTTTCCTGCATTAACATAAAAAAAGGTTGCATGAAGTTTTGGCAAATCATTGCCCCCGTGAGGGTACCTGAAATACTTCTGCTGGTGAGTACAGAACAACCCTTCTTTGGGGAGCTCTCAGCTGAATTCAACATATAATTGAGGTGGATTCATCTAGAACGAGACACGTGTGCTGCTGTGTACATAGCTTGAGAGTTCTGAACCTCGACGTGGATTGCCTTTGCAGTTTTCTGCTGGGAGAAGTTGCAAGGAATGTACCAGCAGTGCTATTAATATAATCACGGCGTGCAAGGGGTGCATTGTGTACTCAGATGCGATTGTGTCTTTATCTGCTATGCCTTTGCATGCACTGGGGGGTAACCCTCCTTAATACAGCTCATGTTTCCCCCTAAAACCTTTTTCGCTTGACTTACATCTCTTGGCTTTCCTCCCCCAGCACTGGCTGGCCTTTCTCGGTCTCTTGCCCCAGGACGCTGCATAGATTTTTTTTGGTCTCCTTTTGTACCCATTTCCTAGGAGGTCTCCTTCAGCCCCATGCCTTTTAATTCAATCTCTAGGCTGACAAGTGCTCCCCCCACCTCTCCTTAAGCTCCAGCCCCCACATCTCACTGCTCGACACCGCCACGTGGAGGTCCAGCAGATGCGTCAAATCCTCTTGCTCGCCTCCCACGCACCGCACCGCAGACCCGCATCGGGGGCGTTTTCTCTGCCTCCCTTCTTAGCTCGCTGCCCCATGGGTTCTGCTGGGAAACGCTGCTGGCTCACCGTCACACTCGAATCCGATGGCCCTCCCCTCCCCCGCAGCCAGGCCAACCCAGCTTCTCCCGTTTCCACTCGGCCTGGTCTCCACCCACAACCCAGATTTATCATTTTAAGCTTATTGAATAATGTCGCGACCCCTCTGCTCAATGCTCTGCGATGTTTCCTCTTCTCAGAACAAAATCCTAAGTTCTTGCTTGGCCCGTGAGGGCTTTTCAAGGTCTGGACTCAGCTGCCCCAACAATCCTTCCCCACCGCTCTCCTCCGTGGTCGGGTCACCTGCCCTTGCTCAGGTGCATTGAGCATGCTCCCTGCCACAGGCCCCTGAACTTGCAGGTCCCACCCCGACTGCTTTTCCCTGGGTTGTCAGAGGGTTCTCGCCTTTCCAGCCTGTCCCCCAGTTACCCATCAGGAAAGTCCTCCCCGGTCACCTCTCAAGAACAGCAGCACGCACCCAACCCGCGCATCTCCTGGTGACCGTCTGTGTTTCCCTCATGGAGCTTAACATTTCCTACCCCACTTATATATGTTCGCTTGTCTATTGCTTATCTCTCTCCACTAGATTATAGGACCTAGGAGAGCAGAAATTTAATTTTTGTGCACTGTTGTGTCCCCAAAGCCTAGCACAGTATCTGCTACAGACTGGGTGCTGAGTCATCCATAGGAGAAAGAAAAGAATGACTGAGAAAGAAAAAGAGGAAAAAAAAATACTGTTTAGAAAATTACCTAAACTCAGTAACCAGGGTAGACAAATGAAAGGGATGCTCTTTCGGAGTTCAACCCGATTGTCCTGATCAGAAGGGACCCTCCAGCGGCTTCCCTTTCACTGAGAGTGAGATCCGGGCACCTTGGTGTGGGTTATAAGGAAAACCGCCACCGGGCCCTGCCTCTCTCGCCCTTTCTCCACGTACAACAGCCACCACTCGGCCTCCCTCTAATAAATAAACCCCTTCTTCCCTCCCGCCTACTTAGGAGGCTCTTTGCCCAGATCGTGACATGGTTGGGCCCTTCTCACATGTCATCCCTGAAGACTTTCACCAGCCCCCCAGTCCCCCTCTCTAAGCACTTTCTGTTACCTAACCCTGTCCTATTATCTTCATGACAGTCACCCGCATCCAAAGGCTGTTGTTTGCGTCTCCCCTTTTCTGCCTTCTCCCTCTAGATTATGAGCTCAGTTTGGGCAGGGGCCTTCTCTGTCTGTCTTTCTCACTCTGTGCCAAGTGCCTACATCTCTGCCTGCACATGGCAGGTGTCCTGTCATTATTTGCTCAGTGAATGAGTCAATAAGGCTGCCTCCTAGGACACTGACCTTCCCTGTGTTCTCCTGTCCTCCCCTGATGTCATCACAGATGATGAATATGTACAGATTCACTGCTCTGTGCATGGCCTTGAGCTGGGCACCTGGGGAACAGATAAAATGACCACAGTTCTTACCAGAAAGTACTCCCAGAAGTAGAAAAGACTGAGGCATAAAATAGTTTGGAAAGGAAACAACAGCACCCCCAGGCCCCCAGCAAACCTGATGAGCTGAATCTTCATTCGTTTGGACAAAACCTTTCGAACAGAGGCTCCCCCACCGTTGTGGAGCAGCGGTCATCACCTCCTATGCATCACCGTCAGTTGAGAGTGGTGCCACGTGTGGTAGCCAAACACCCGACTCTGGGCGTCATTTGCCTCATATATTATATATCAGGTGAGCTTTATAGTCACCCTTGCTGCCTGTTTCTCTTCCATCGGATTCTGATGAGCTTTCGTACGGAGCTGAGGGGGGAGGTGATAACTGCTGTGCTAGGAGTTGTAAATGTCACACAGACTTTCTTGCCCGCTGCCCAGCCCTTACCCAGGATGCCCCAGGAAGGGTGACACACACCTGACTGTCATCCATCATGTCTGTCACAGAAGAGGAAGAAAAGATTCAGGACCCCCTGGTAATCATCTGGATTTCACCAGTTCCTTGCCCCACATGAGACCCTGCAAATATTCAGGTTCTCCTGTGCGGTAAGCAGCTTCACGTTTAATAGGTCATCATTTTAATCAATCCTCATGCTACCAGTCTGGTGGGCATCACTGTGTTTTGTCTATAGCTTACCCAGCCTCTCAGGTAAAGCATAGAACTCGTGTTAAACAAAGATAAGGCACTTCTCTGTAAACGTTTGTGTTTTCTTAATTTGGGCTAAAGATATAAAAGTTGTCTAAGAGTGAAAAACCTAGCCAGAGAATTATCGGACATCAAATGATATTATTACCAAAATCAGGAAAACTCTAAAAGTATCCCAAGCAAAATGGTTTTTTCTCACCCATCTTTATTCAGTGATAGTCAGTCCAATGCACATTTTTTTGTGTGCCAGGCTCTTCCTGTGAAATAATTTCTTTTTCCAAGTAATTGCCACATCTCTGCTCTCAAGGAACTTTTCCAATCAGGTAGAAAAGGAGGAACTGTTTGTTAATAATCCCAGAAGGGTCTATGTCCCCAGGGAACCTAGGTGGTCCAGTGAGGCTGGAAAAGAAATTGGGGAGGGAGAGCTGGTGGAAAATAAAATACAAAGACAGGTAGATTACTTAATGTCTTACACACTGGACTCAGTGATTCAGAAATAATCTGATGAACCTGTGGAGTCTTTCAAGACTTTTGAGCAAGAAAGAGAAGTGCTATCAGCTGGTCTTCAGGAATATAACTTTAGCACTACCATGCTTTCTATGGTGTTTTCTGGAATATTTCTATTTCTCTATATTGTCCACAAGGTGTGTGTCATTCTGAGATAAAGACTCAGGGAAAGAAAGGAAGAGATGCCAGTGTGTTGAAAACTATAGTTGTCAAGATAGGATAGGCTATGTTGGAGTAAATATAAGACCCCAAATTGCAATTGGCTTAACCCAATGAAGACTCGTTTCTTGCTTTGAAAGTCCAGCTTGAGTTGGCCACCCTACTCTATCTTGAAACCACACTTTCAGGAAAACACGGTGCCCAAGGTTGCTGTGTCAGAGAAAAGCAATGAGGAGAAAGCAATTGGCTACCTTGGTCTGAGGGACACCTCACTTTTATTCCCAGCCCACTGGTCAGAGCTAAATGGTTGTGACTTCAACTTGACTGCCAGGGAGGCTGGGACGTGCATGAGAGCCCACGGCCGTTTGGTGAACACTAACTGCCAGAGTAATGGTAGGAAATCTGATCAATTTTTTTTTTTCTTACTGGATAAGAGAAATAGCAATGGACTCCTGGACTCCAAATGAGAAAAACCGTGTTTGATCATTGCCTCTGAGTAAATTTGGTACAAATTTGTGTAAGCAATTGGAAGTTAAACTATTTTTGTGTAACATGGGGCTAAAAATACTCCTTGCCTTTGCCTTCCTCACAGGATCAAATAATATACTGTAATGTATGTGATTATGTTTCATAAACTGCTAGGTGTTGTGCAAAGCTAATCTATTCTTATCATTACCACTGTCATTGCCATGGTTACCGAAGCTTAGGAGGGCAGAGAATGCCCTGCTCTGTGTATGTGACAGGAGGGAAGTAAAGCCCCTATTTATCCTTCTACCTTTATTTTTCTTCTCTTTCTCTTAAGTACCTTGCACTTGAACCTTGCTGAGCTCCTGACAACTTCCCAAGCATGCTTGAGCTTTCCTATGCCTTGGTGATCCCTTCTCCCTCTGCTTGGAATGTCTTCTCTCTCCTCCCCTCCCCTCCTTCACCCAGAAAAATGCCCAAGGCTAAACTCAAAACCCCCCAATCTATAGAGACCTCCTTGCCCTCAGCTCTAAGACAGCTTGGGGTTCCTCCCTATGTCATATCTCTGTTCCGAAACTTTGCCTCCATATCACCTAACCATTGACATGTCTGTCCCCCCACTAGGCTGTGAACATCCTCAGCTCAGGGACTGGCTCTTCGGCTTCACTCGCCAGAGCCGGCTCAGGACTGAGATGGCATGAATTCCAACCTGCACTCAACCACTTACTGGTTGTGTGACCCGGACAAGTCATCTCGCCTGTCTTTTTTTCATCTGTAACATGAGGATTAAAAAAAAAGGGACTGCCTCAAGGCTGTCATTATGATGAAATAAAAAACACATGCAGAGTGCTTCCTAATAATGCCCAGGACATAGTAGGTGCTCAGTAAATTTTTGGTGAGTGAAGGAATAAATGAATCAGTGGGTGAGTGATTAATTGGCTCCCTCTCAGGAGGCGGTATTTCACAGATAAGGAAACTAAGGCTTTGGGGAGGTATTTGCTCAGGGTCACACAGCTAGTTTGAGCTGGCAGACTCTAAGAACTCCTTCTTTAACTGCTGTCTGTATGTAGCACAGGGCAGGTGCTCAACGAATGGGTGAAATAAGCATCAGAATCGATGAACCTGCTCAGAATGGAGGGAGGGAAATGCAGCGTTGAATGAAGCCTCAGGAGAGCCCCCCTTGTCTCCTGCTGAATCTTCACTATTGGGATTTTTTTCTCTCCTTTTTTTGCTGGTTAGACATTTTTGGTTTCCTTCCAACAGACAGCGAAGGAAAACAGCCTGTGCAGCAGGACTGGAAGCCTCTGGGCTCAGAGCAGGGATTTTTCATTTCACAGGTTACCCACCCCGCTCAGCAGCCCAGCTCACAAAGTCAGTCTTGATTCTCAAACCTCCTGATGCCCGGAGAAAGCAGAACAGGGTTTGTCATTTACAAATTAGTTCCAGGTCCACCAGAGGGTGATGGCACTCTCCTCTTGTGCTGCATTAAGAGGGGGGATCAGGAGTCCCAGGACACAAGGCAAACAAGTGCCTGATTTGGGTGTGACTCACAAAGACAGGAGGGACCCGAGCACCACCTCCCTGAGTCCGCACTCTCGGAGCCAGTTTCACAATCTGGCTCCTGGGTCACTACAAGACTGATCACCCATGCCCAAGTCCCTGGTCCAAGCCCTGATGGTTAAAGAGACAAAGTGACATGACACAAATGAAAGGGAGCTGCCGCCCGGGACAGTTAGGCTCACTGCCTTGCCCTTGGTGGCGACTCCTGTAAGTGATAAGTGACTGCCCTGTCCTTTACTGTAGGCAACTAAGTGGAACCGGGGCTTCAGACACCAGTAGGAGCCAGGAACAGACAGCTGAGGCCCCAGATTCCAGTCCTGTCCAGCACTGACCAGCTAGGGAGCGGGCATTGCATGTAAAGGTCCCTCCTTGCTTTGGGTTCCTATAACGGAAGGAAGGGGGCCCCTCATTGACCCTTCACTCCACATTGTTAGAAGGACATTGGGGACCATAAACTGTCCTCTGTGAAAGCTCTTTGTAAACTGTTATTAGTCACACCCATAAAAAAGGTAAGAAAGCAGCAGAGTTGACCCCAGACCCTGCTACCCCAAGTTCCCACCACCTTCCTGGGCTCTGTCATAAGCTAGGGTCTCATCCGTGCCGAGGGGAAGAGTGGGAGACCCCCGGCTACTGTGGACTCAAAGCGTGGTTTTGCTTTCTTTCCCTGAATTACCCTTCTGGAAGCAGTAAGTCCATGCCGAGGCCTTCATGCCCAAGAAGAAACTAAGGAAATCTTCCCACTTCCTTCTGAAGGAAAGGAAATCAGGGAAAACCTAAACCATAATTTCAGTAAAACCTAAACCATATTTTCCCTTTCCCAGCCCAGCTCCCCCAGTTTTCTGGCTTGGGCCTCGCACACCCCCCCGAAAGCGGACATTTCCCAGACTAAGTTCTTACAACAGTCTTTCCACTTGCGTAAGGGCGAACCTAATGGGAAAGAAAGCCCCTCTCAAAACAAAACATAGACGGTCAAAAAATATATAAACTTTCTTAAAAATCTCTAAAAAGGTGAGATATAAGTATGATTTCAGGAAATAAAGCCACGGAAGTGAGAAATTCCCTTTTACCAGGATTGATGGGGGCACCTGCTGTCAGTGTTTTCTGTGTCACCTGAGGCACCGGCTGCCCCGGGCAGTGGTGGGAAGCCACAGCCGTGGGACACCCACCCCAAGGCATGGGTAATGTGTCTCCCCAACGCAGCTCTGTCACGGGGTCACCTCCAGCCAGTGAGGGAAGGTGATGCTTGTTATTTCTGCTTCTACACAAACAAAACACAGGACCATCCTGCATATTTGCCACACCTCTCCTGGTGTCCAAAATAAGGGACAGAGGTAGTGACTGGGAGAGAGCCAGCTGTCCTCTAGTGGCGAAGACTTTCACTCTTTGTGACCTGGAGCTCCTTTCAACTTTTTAAAATTTTTTTAAAAATGTATTTGGGTGACATTGGTTAAAATAATAAATAAAATATAGAAGAGGTGTACTCTTCTATAAGACATCATCTGTATATTGTGTGTTCACCACCCCAAGTCAAGTCTCCTTCCATCTCCATTCATCCCCCCTTCCCCCTCTTCTTCCTCCCCCACCCCACTTTCCCTCTGGGAATCACCGTGCTGTTTGTTGTCTGTGTCTAAGAGTTGGGGTTTTGGGGGGGGGGGTTGCTTAATGCCTTCACCCTTTTCACCCAGCTCCCCAACCCCCCTCATCCACATGAAAGTATCATGATGTCCCGTGTATGTTAAGATAGAATCTGCGATAGCATAAGAATTTTTTTTTTAAATTCATTTATTGACTTTTTTAGAAAGAGAGGGAGAGATAAAGGTGGGGGGACTTCAGTTCCTCTTATTCATGCTTTGTTGGTTGATTCTTGTATGGGCCCTGACCGGGGATCGAACCCACAACCGTGGCGTAGCAGGACAATGTTCCAACCAACTGAGCTACCCAGCCAGGACCTGAGATAGAATAAAAATTGCTAGGACATTAATCATATTTTGCCCCACACAAAGTTTGGAAATGCAGCCAAATTTACACGATCTTGGACCTTAAGGCAGAAGGCACCGCGGGCAGGGCCTTCATTGTCATTTGGTGATCAGCAGAGGGACGTGAACTTGATGAGGGGTGTCGTGCTCTGCAGGGCTTCTGCACCCCCAAGTTTAGGATCATCTACCCTGAAAGCTGGAATTAGCGCCTGGCTCTTGACACGAAGGCTGTGGGGCATAATTAACAATTCAGGGTCCTCGCGTGCTGCGTGGTATGAGTTGTGTTGCTAATTATGTTGTTACGAGTGTGATTGAGACCATTATTAATGCAGGAAATATCAATACTTAAAAGCGTCGCTGCCAGTGAGATTTTTGCTCCAGCAGGCGTGAGCTAGCCTGTGAACCTTAAATACTTTCTTGCTTAGAGGCATGAATCTGTACTCCCTTTCAATACGTTTAATTAAAATTTTTGACTTCCCAGCAATTGTTGTTTTTCTGTCACCCCCCAATTGGAATTTTAGTGGAGGGCAAGGTCTTTTTAGATGTTCCCATAGGGTGGCGATAGGTAGATGTTGAAGGTGCTCCCCTCTCTGTCAGTCTTGCTCTACGGGGAGAAGTCTCAGTCTTATGGACAAAAACAAATCCCTGCTCAGAGTCAAAGGAAGGGAAGGCCATCGAGGATGTGATGTGACTGTGTCATTTGCTGCCCTGGTTTGAGAGTCTGCTCCGGAGGGCCCATCGCAAACCACTCTGGAGCCCACTGAGCTGGGCCCTGAGTTTACTGTCTCTTGCACGTGCCGACACTTCTCCAACATGATTTCCTCTGTCTGCTCCGATTCGTGGGGTAGCTGGCGTCATTTCCATGATCACACAGGTGAATGGCTCTGTGGCTGCAGAAACGCTGCGCTGGTGGGGGAGGAAAGGCGCTGTGTTCTACGATTTATATCTCACCCTATTTAAACCTCGTAACAACCTAGGACAGGGCTGTACTAACCAATTCGGACAACACTGAGGTGTTGGGGCCCAGCTCATGGGGCCCAGCTGAGGTCGGAACCTGGGTCCGACTCCAAAGCCCAAGCCTCTTCCTTGCTTCCTACAGGAACATGTAGGTGACTCTCCCCTCAGAGTGGCCAAGCATCTCATTTGAATGGACTGAGGAGTTTCCGGAGATGTGGAATGTCTGGTTTTAAAGTCTGGGACAGTCCCGGGCAGACCAGAACAAGTTGGTCACCCTAATTCCATTCCCTAATTCCTTATTTTACTTCACCTTTCCTGACGACCTAGACCGTGGGTTTATCCCAGAAAGGGGACTGGAGCCTAGCGACTGGCTCCCTCCCCAGCAAGTGGTTGACATCCAAGGAATGTCAAAGGGGCACAAGCTGGGAGCAGTTTGCCACCACAAGGGACAGGACTTCGCTGAAACAAACATGACTCAGGACATCACACTCAGCGTCCTGTGGATCAGTTACCGCCAGATGCCAACACCCCTGTTGGACTAGATTTCCCCCAGCATCACATTTGGGGAAACATTATGGTTATTGCTCAGTGCAAGATGTCACAGTAACACCGACACAGACTTGGTCTGTTAGGAGGACAGACCGAGAAGCCACGTCTATCACATGCGCCCCTCTCCGAATGATTTGCGCTGGTGTGGGAAGCGCTTCAGGACACACCAGAGCGCCGGGCTGCGAGGCGTCCTGATAGAGTTGGAGACGCGCTGGTGTTAATATAGCTGCCACTACGGAGCGGCAATAAATGCCCGGCTTGTCAGCTGATTAATCACTTCTTTGTAAGCAGCGTTTCACCCGCTTTGCTGCGACATCCAGCCACAGCTCGCTGGCTGAGGGCCAAGCTGGCTTCTGCGTGGGCAGGTGCCCACGCCCGCGAGCCCGGCTGCCCGCCGCTTAGTAACGCGCCGCGTTTCCTGTGATTGAGCCTCAAAATAGCAGTGGCCCCGCGAAAAAGGCCGCGTACACGCCTTAGCCCCGGTGCAGGAACATGGACGTGCGTGTGTGTGTGTGTTCCTACAGAAAATACTGTAATGCCCGAAACCCTTAATTTGTGATGCTCCTGAAAACCTTATTTTTTGGCATACTGAAAATTAAAAGAAAAAAAATGTAAAGGGAAAGCAGGGAGAGAAAGATAAAGAGAGAGCAGATTTTATTTTCCCAGAGCCTCAGCTATGCATGATCTGTTTCTAAAAGTGCACAGAATGATCATGCTAAGCTAGGGCAAAACCTCAGAAATGGCCTTTTATTAGAGCCCTGTCGTCCTCAACGAAACTGTGCTGAACTCATCTCGGGTCCTAGTCGGCTTTCCCATCCGTTTGGACTGCACGGTGTCCGTGGAAACACTACCGATTGACATCTTTCCTTATATGATGCCTTGTAAGATTGCATCCCTTTGGGTGCTTTTGGACAGAACGTTCCTCAGTAAAAATTATTCCAACAGTAAGGTTTTCCTGAACCGCATCCCTGGTTTGAGCATGTCCACTTGTCTGCTCAGCCACGGGAGCTCAGGTACAAACAGTGATGATTTCTCTAAACCTGTGATTATTTTGGAGCCAGAAAGAAACTTAAGACAAATAGCGTTTGAGAAGCCACGTGAACCCGATGGAGCTGCCAAGGACACCGGTGGAGAGTGATGGGGCGCATTTCATCACAGAAGTGAGAGCGATAACGCCTCGTCTGCGCAAATAGAAGAGGGACCGGTTTGCATATCAGATGCATCAGGTGTTGGGGCTTGAAGCAAAGCTCCTCAGTAATGCATTGTTTGCCTGCGGAGAAATTAAGAGGAAGGAAATGTCATTCTGCAGCTTTACACAAGATAGCAGAGAGAGATGGGGGACTGGGAAATTGTCGTTTCCTAGGCTGCTTCCGAAAGATACCGCTGGGAGCAAAGGGTGGCAGGGAGGAAACAGAGCCAGGGGCAGCCCAAAGCTGACCTGAGAAAAGAGGACCTGGCAGAATACTTTTTTAAAATCAGCTTTGATTTCAGAACTATGTGCTAGAGGAAGAGATAACGTTGCAGTCGTAGAGGGTAGTGAAAAGCATGGGGGCTTTGGAATAACCCATTTCTTCAATAGATGTTTACTGAGCACCTGCTATTTGCTGAGACCTTTCTGAGTATGGAATTAATAGGAGTTATGCTCAAATCTGGCGCCATTACTTTCTAGCTATGGGTCTGGGGACAAAGTGCTTGGGAGACAGCCTCTGAAAATGGGAATCATCAATCTTAACCCATAATGTTGTTTTGAAGATAAAATGAGATAATTTATGAATGGTGAGTCACCTAAATCTCTCTAAGCTTCAGATTGCTCATCCATAAAGTGAGGATAATAATACCTGCCATAGAGCTACTGTGACATTTAAATGCGGCAACAGAGCGACCAGGTGTGTGCCAGCCCTCCAAGACAGTGATGGCATTGTTAGGACCCCTTGTGCTGGCTCAGACCAGTACCAATCATGTGCTAAAAATCCCAGAAAGATGGAGATATGATGACCCCCAGTTTGTCTACCTATGTTCATACTAAATGAATATGTATTTTAGACCAGAAATGGACTGGCTCCTCTTCAGGACCTAGGGTGCAGAGATGGACCTCACTTACAGTGTGCCCTTGGGAAACTTACCTTCTACAAGTGGCCAAACTAAGATTCCCCCCAACATAACAGCATTGCACACAGGAAGTCCTGGATTCCATAGGAGAGTAACAGGTTGCAAGAATTTTTCAAAAATTAGCTGAGAGGACTGAGACTAGACCCAATGGAAAGCAGATGTCCAATTGGAGAGGGGACCACCTCACCAGATGTCACAGTGTGGTGGAGAGGACAGACCCTGGGCAAGGAGAGAGAAGACCGCAGATCTGGGACTGACCTCAACTCTGCAGTGAGACCAGGGCAGAGTGGCTTAAACCCCGTGAGCTGCAGTCTCCACTGCTGTAAGAATGTCCAAGGGTGGTCTAGCTTTCACAGTTCTGTAATTTGGGGAGTCCTGCAATATCTGCTTGCTGCTTTATCAATAATTTGAGAATCTGAGACTCCACTCAAATGTAGTAGCCTAGAGTTACCTTGAGGTTGTGTTTTCTTGCCTGTCTTAATGGAAGGCGCCCAAGTTAGTTCTGCAGATTAGACCCAACGAAGATGCTCTCCCAGAGCTCCTTACTGTCCTCAGAGGCCTGAGGCACCCATTCTTTCTCATAGCTAAGGATTCAGTGCCATAAAAGGGCAGGGTGAGGCGGCATCAGCCATAAAACTCTTACACACACACACACACACACACACACACACACACACACCACAAAAGAGCCTGAAGCCCCTGCATTTGGGTCAACTTAATGGCTAGAACAGGAACGAATTTTCTACCATCATATACACATCTTCTATGAAGGGCCCGGGATGCTCTCAGAACACAGAACACTCAAGGAAAAGCAATGAGATAAACACAGAGAACGATAAGGAAGGAAAGCTTCCAGTGCGAGGATCTGTACATTGATGGACAAAAAATTTTTAGAAAGAGCTCTAACGTGATCACTATCTAGACTTTTAATATTCTGCAGGGAAACAGGCACAATGAAATTGGAAGCAATGCATAGTCAAGCGTTCGCGTAACCCCAGAGAAAATTAGCAAAGGGCTGGCTCCTCAGTGCCAAACTCGGTTCTGCCGAGGATGAAGGATTACGGCCCTGCTTTTCCTGAAGCCTGGCCTCGCAGTCCTTTGGCACTGAAATATCTACAGCTGAGGTTCAGAGAGGACATTTCTCTCTCTCACTCACTCATTCATTCGTTCGTTCGTTCGTTCATTCGTTCAACGTTAATTTCCTTTTCTGCCTATTAAGTGCCAGTTTCTAATGATATAAAAGTGGATCCCTCTCCTTGACACCAGGATCCTAATCTCATTAGGGGAGCAGACATCTATTCGGCTCTTTATAATGCAGGATGATAGAAGTATGTTCACGTGCATGGGCGTAAAAATTAACAGGGGGTGTAACTGCCTCAGCCTGGGGGCTAAGTTCAAGGAAGTCAAAGCTAACAAGTCCCTGAGAGCTGTGTGACCTTGGACCAGTTACCCAAGCTCTCTGGTTTCCCTTTCCTCATCCGGTGCCGGGAAGATGAAGTGAGAAAATCCAGGGAGACCACTGAGCCTGTTGCCCGGTGCCCAGTAAACAGCAAGTCCTGGTCACCATTAGAGGTAGTAAATGAGTCATTAACAAGCTGCTGAAAGAGCTTTGGAAGCATAGTTTCCTTCCCTCCTGCAACTTTTTCAAGGGAACCATGATGTCTTTGAAGAGTTGACACATGGCTTCCTCAAATCTTGGTTTAGACTCTAGTGCTCTGAATTAACTGGAGTCGACAGTAATCATGACACTATCTTTCTCAGGTTCCCTAACCCCTGCGTTGCAGAGTAAAATTTGGCTTTGTACATAATGCCTTTGCCTTCAGGAGGCCCCCATGCAGCTGTTGTTTACCCCTGTCATTTATAGATCACCTTACAGCTTTCAGATTTCTCTTCATTTTTCCCTTAAAGTCTTCTCTTCTCCATGATCCATCTGCCCACACCTCTCTGGTTCTGCTGGCAGATGGCACAGCATTGAGGTCTGCCAGTTAGAAGGCCTGCAGCCTTCCCAGTACTATGTGCTTAAATACCTACCTCTGTGCTAGGCCCAGGAAAATGCAAAAATACATAGACCCTGTCCTCAAATTGCTAACAGTCAGCATCTCTCCATTCTCAGGAGACCCCAGACATTGGCACTGGTCTGCCCCAAACCCTCCATGACTCCCCCTCCCACTCAGACCAAAGCCCAGCGTCCCCCTTATGACCTTCATGTTCCAGCTCCTTACAACCTCCTATGTCACCTCCTTTTCTTCTCACCCTCCCCCCAACTGCATTCTGTCCTTGACGTTTCTCAAAGCCTCCAAGCTTCTGCCCTTGCTATTCCCTCTGCTCAGAATGCTGTTCCTTCTACCTGGAATGTTTTACCCCCAGATACCTCACTTCCTAACTTCCTCCGAGATTAGGTTTGCCAGAAAATATTTACTAATTACTTTAGTAAAGTATTATTTATTGTATAAAGTCCAAATATAACTGGGCCTCCTGTGTTTTTATTTGCTAAATATGGTGACCTTACCAGAGGTTTTACTCAAATGTCACCTTCTGGGTGATTGCATTAGTTTTCTGTGCTGGAAAGATAAATTACCATAAACTTAGTATCTTAAAACAACACAAATTTATTATCTTACAGTAGATCAGAAATCTGACAGGGGTCTCACTGTGTCAGAATCAAGGTGTGGCAGGGCTGTGTTCCTTTCTGGAGGCTGTCGGGGAGAACCTGTTCCCTTGCCTTTTCCAACTCTAGAGGCCACCCAGGTTCCTTGGCTCATGGCTGCCTCCCATCCTCAAAGCCAGCAATGTTAGGCTAAGCCCTTCTCAGCTGCCATCTTCCTGACTCTGCTTTCAGATTCCCCATCCATTTTTAAAGACTTTGTGACTTTACTGGACCTACCTGGGTGATCCTGACTAATCTCTCCATCTGCAAGTCAGCTGATTGGCAACTTTAAACCCTTTGCCATGTAACCTGGCCTAGTCACAGATTCGAGGGATCAGGACATCATCCATGCAGATCCATTCTTCTTCCTAACACTGAATTTAGCCAAATTATCCAGACTTTCAACCCCCTTAACTCCCAACATTTCCCATCTCCTTCCCCTGCTTCCTTTTTTCCCTTTATTACTCATCACTAACACATTATCTCATGGTTATTTAATTTACTTATCTCTCTCCTTTAGCAAAACATAGTTCCATAGGAGAAGTGATTTTCTACAGCATCCCCAGAACCTAGAACAAACATGGGGCCCACAGTACACATTCAATTAATACGTGTCGGATGGATGAGTGAATGAACAGATCATTCCCAGTCCCTGCCAACTCCGTTCTCATAAAGCGTTGCCGTTGTCAACACGAGTCCTGCTTTTCTCCTCTATCCAATCTCACTTTTATCCCCAGGAAGGGAAGCAGCTACTGACATAAAGCTCCACAGGCAGGCAGTGATGGGGCCGCCGGGAGGACTGCAGCAGCTGAGGCCCCATTGCAGAGAAATCCCTCCCTCCTTTGAGTCAGTGTGGAGCTGGGGGGCCCTTGCCGGGCAGAAGCTCCCAGAAGGCAGGCGGCAGGCACTCCAAGCGCAGCTGTGCCCTGGGCTCCCAGGGCCCAGAAGGAGAAGTGCATATCCCCACCCTGACCATAGCTCAGAAATGCTCTCAAACAGCGGCCATGGGGGTGCTGGCCCGCACCCCAGAACACAGTGCGTCTTTAATCGTCTGTGGGTGTTTACACCAGGGCAGGAGGCAGGCATAACCACTCAGTTAATGTTCAGGAGGGATTACAACGGCTCGAGCAAGATCC
This sequence comes from Miniopterus schreibersii, assembly GCF_964146895.1. Taxonomy (NCBI): domain Eukaryota; kingdom Metazoa; phylum Chordata; class Mammalia; order Chiroptera; family Miniopteridae; genus Miniopterus; species Miniopterus schreibersii. Next base: position 7,685,528 of record NC_138101.1, on the reverse strand, counting down.
ATGCTCCTTGGAAACTGTCCCTGACAGCTCCCAAGGACCGTATCCAGATTCCCTCACTCGCAATAGTAAAATCATAAGGCCCATTTATAAACGCTGGTGTTTAAATGTTGCCTCGCTGCAAGAACACAGCCTCTCAGTTCCCTGGGAGAAATAACCGACATACTCCGAAAGCTACCTGTTTCCAGTGAGACCACCATGGCCCAGTGCCTCCGTTCCCAGCGCTGTGATTGACCACTCATCGAGGGGTGCAGGGGGGCGGCGTGGGTGGGTTCTCCATTGCTTGGAGACTCTGAGCAGCCAGTGTTTGTCTTTGGGATATCCGGTGCTTTTGTTTAGCCAAACACATCAAAATGCCAATGATGCTTTTCTCATGCACAGGAAACATACATGAAAGAAAAAACCAGTATGATAGTCACCATTCAGCGCTTATCCTAATGGCGTTTGCAGAGGGTTCGTCATGCACAGAATTTTTCTACCTGCCTCGCTTGCACCTCTCAGCTATTCTAGGGGACGGAAGCTGCCGCCCCCCGCCCTGGCTTGCTCTCTAACCCGACTCCCCAGCAGTCTCCGATGCCACATTCTCTCCCATTCCCTCTGCCCAGGATGTCCATCCCAGCCTTTGTCCCAGCCGTCTTCTCCTTCACCTGGCTGGCTCCTAAGTCAGCCTTTTAGGTCTCAGCTTAAATATGACTTCCTCCTGGCAACCTTTCCTGACGCCTCTTACCTTTCTCCTTTATAACGCACAGCCATTTGAAATTCTTGTTTGTCACCTGTCTCCCACCTGGGCAGTCAGCTTCAAGGGGGGGAGGCTGTGTCTACCGTGTCACCATCGCATCCCTGGTACCCAGGTCACTAAAATTATAATTTAAATGTGGCCCATTTTCCGATGTCTGCTCACCTATTTGGTTTTGTTTCCGTTCTGTGATATTCATGTATTCAAGCATTCGATCATTCCGCAAACGTTAGATCCACTGCTTGGTGCTGAGTAATATTAAAAATAAAACAATAGGACACAGCTTAGCTCTTCGGTTCTTTATAATCTAGTGGGGAGACCATGATAGTTCTCTGTGACAGGTTACCCAGGCTATGGTCTTAGTGAGCTCCGGCTGCCGTAACAAAATACCATAGACTGGGGGCCTTAAACAACAGAGATTTGTTTCTCACCGTTGGCTAGGAAGTTCGGCATCAAGGTGCCGGTTGATTTGGTTCCTGGTGAGAGCCCTCTTCCTGGCTTGCAGACGGCTGCCTCCTCACTGTGTCCTCAGGTGGAGGGAGAGAGATCTCTGACGTCTCTTCCTCTTACAGAGCCACCAGGCTATCAGACCAGGACCTTCCCTTATGACTTCTGTAACCTCGATGGTCTCCTAAATGCCCGATCTCCAAATACAGTCCCATTGGGGGTCTGATTTTGAGGGGACTGCAGTTCAGTTCAGAAAAATTATAGTACCGGTTATTTCAGCAAATGCTAATCCAGGCTTTTCTGTGAAGGTATTTTGTTAGATGTGCGTATCATCTATAATCAACTGACTCTAAGAAAAACATATGACTGTTGGGTGGGCTTCATCCCGTCAGTCGAAGGTCTTAATAACAAAACTGATGTTGTCCAGAGAAGAGGAAATTCTGCCTCAAGTCTGCAGCATTGAGTCCGACCTGAGTTTCCAGCCTATGGTAGCTCCATGGACAGCAGACTTGCTGGTTCATACGGTCACCTGAGCCAGTTCCTTAACATGCTTATAACACACACATACATGTCCTGTTGGTTCTGTGTCTCTAGAGAGCCCTGACACATATAGTGACATACAATGAAAAGGCAGTGTCTGCCAGAGGACACTCAGGAATTCTGACCCACCAGCCTTCGTTTTCAGGGCCCGCCTCATCTGAAGGCGCAATAATTGGTCAATTTTTAAAATTTATCTGAAATTTGCTCAGCGCCGTCTAGCTGACAGACAGTACGCCTTAGATGTTTATTAATGATTCTGAGGTATTTCCAGGCAGATGTTTCCTCCTTCCTTTGGAAACATTTCAGCTACTGTGCCCTAGAACTTAGAGATATTTGATAGAAGACATGGGATAAGGTTATTTGTGGCAATGGCCCTGTAGTCACAAGTTGTTTATAGGAAAGGCATAGTGACTAAACATTTTAGATGTCCATTATATCACCAAAATCTAATTTTTAGTCAGGGAGCACCTGTAACATTTTAATAGGAACATCCTCATGAGTTTCAAAACGTCTTCCATGAAGCCCCTGCCCCTGGGCTTGGTTGCACCCCCCTCATAATAAATACGTAGGGAGCACTTTCTATATGTTAAGACCTAGGTGCATACTTTAAGCAGATTTTTGTATGTTTGTTTCTCTTAGCAACCCAGTTAGTTAGGCACTATTTTTATCTCAATTTTGCTGATGGAGAAACTTAAACACCAAGAGACTGAGCAACTTGCCCAAGGTCTGGCAGTTAATAAGTAGCTGGAATTTGAACCCAAGCCAAATCTGCATGCTTAACCACTACATAGGATGCCTCCATGCACCCAAAGTCCTTAATGCTTTAGATGTAGCCTAACAGTCTCATAAATCAGAGTTTCAATCAGAGTCTCTCCAGGAAAACAAAACCCACACTAGGTAATTGAATAGAGGAAATTTAATATGGCAAAGTACTTATAAAAGTGTTGGAGCTAGAAAAGCAACCAGGGGAAGGTGAGGCAACCCTAAGATTCCCAACTGCCACTCCCGGGGGTAAAAGGCAGGAGGTGTTACTGTCAGGCCACCTGGTAGAAGACGGAACCATAGTGGATTTATAGTGACAGATGTTGAAGGGGCCGCCTGAACCACAGAGAGGACAAGAAGCACCCTTATTTATTTCTTTACCCATGTAATAGGTTGAATAGTGTCCCTTGAAAATTCACATTCACCTGGAACCTAAGGATGCAGCCTTATTTGGAAATTCAATGACTAGTGTCTTTACACAGAGAGAACACAGAGACTAGGGGGCAAGGTCATGTGAAGGTGGGGGTAGAATTGGAGTGATGCGCTACAAGCCAAGGAACACCAGGGACAGCTGGTGCCACCCAGGGCTGGAAGAGACAAGGAAGGACTCTTTCTTAAAGCTTTCAGGGAGCATGACCCTGCCAGCACCTTGATTTCAGACGTCTGGCCTCCAGAACTGAGAGAAAATACACTTTTGTTGTTTTAGGATCCCCAATTTATGGTATTTTGCTTTGGCAGCCCTAGCAAACTAACTCAACCCACTTTCCTCCAGTCTTCCCTAGTGCCTCCAAACCTCACCCAAAACCGTTGGGTGATAGTGTGTGTGGGAGGATCTCTGTCCCCTGCAATACAGAGCTAGGAAGAAGGGTCCAAGAGCAAGCTGGCAATAACCAGAGCACTGTGGAAGGGGTGCCATACCAAATGACACGGCCGGGAATTAAGTCCATGAGGTTGGAAGGAAAAAGAATGAACATCAGAAGCCTTGAGCAGTCTCTTCATAGGCCTGACTGTTGTTATCAAAGGATTGCACGAGTGGGGTTCCTCCGTTGCTAGTGGGAGTGGGGGGTTCTTGAGATATCTCGAGAAAAAGAATTATCTGAGACTCGCAAAAGAGAGTGAATGCTTTTTATTTATGTGGAATTATGTTCCTCGGCTTCCAAAGTCCCATTTCTCTTAATCCAGTCCTGGAAGATGTACAGCTGGGGCTTCAGCAGAGCTGGAAGCAAAGCCAGTGTCCAGAGTTCCCGCTACATGGTGGAGCTAGATCTGATGTAGTGTAAGGCTAGTTAAAGCCCATTAGTCAGTTGTATGAAGCCCACACATGGCTGTGGGCCACGTCGGCAAGTGCAGAGCATGCGAGCCCACGAGCCAGGAGCACCAGAGAGCCAGGACGGCCAAGAGCTAAGAGAGCAAGAGCGAGAGCTCCCTTTGCTCAGCAGCTCATGAACCTCAGATTTCGCACCCTTGCGGTGACTGTGCCTATTCTGGCCAGTGACTCGCTCCCAGGTGAGACTGACAGGCAATTACCTTCCAACGTCACCCAGACCTTACTGGGCATGCATCTAAATTGCAGCTTCCCTTTGCTCCTTTCCAGTGATTAATTAACAATCAGCTTATTACAATAGTACCAACTGATACAGCAGAAACCCTAAAGTTGGCTAGTCTGATGGGGTCCCCATGGGTCAGAACAGCAGCCAGTGACCTCACCAGTCATGTATAGGCGTCCTTCCTGGCAGACTCAAAATTGAGATCAAGACATAGGTATGAAATGCGCATGCGTGGCCTGCTCGCTCTAGGAGGAGGTAGGTCCCCCCAACACCTGAGTAGCAGCTGCTGCACTCTCCTCTCCCCGTTGGATGTGATAACTTTCCCAACAAATCAATTTGCGAAACAATTGAGAGAAGGCGAAGGCTCCCTTGGTTGAATCTTCAGATAAAAAAGAGGATGTTTTGAATTTGACAACCAATCTACCTTTAATCCTATCAGGAAATAAACCCAAATCATAATCTGATGTGTAGAAATTGCAGAGCTTCTAAGGGAACTCACTTTCATCTCATCCCCTGAGGCAGAGTGGGTTTTCCTCTTGTCATTCATTGGTATCTGTTTCTACTTGGGATCATCCACTTGCTGTATTGTGTTTTCCTTTTAGATTCTGTGTTATGTTGTTCTATTGTTTTAATATAAGATCTCTTTGGTGCTGCGTTTCTTAATTAGGAGAGACTCCACCCTTAGATAAGAGTTTGTTTCTTACTCACTCTCACCTTCTGATTTCTTTCTAATTCATATTTAGCCACAGGAGTGAGTTACTTGAAACACTAAAAAAGAAAGGACAGTGGTTTGTGGATTTAAATATTTGTATTTATCCATGAATTCTAAAAATGGTATTATCAGAGACACTAGCTACTAAAATGCCATAAGCCATTGCCCTGATGACCCTCCCTTGGAGCATTATATCTAGTGATTCCCTAAGTCTCAAGGAGACCAAGTGATTTACTTCCCAGAGTAGCTAACTAATCACATCACACATTGATCTCCTGGTTCAGTGGGCCTGGGCCATGGATGCAGCCAGTATTTATTTATCATAATACCAGATTCCATCATCTGAGCATGATCTTCTTCCAGGCATTGTATTAAGGATTTCCATATGCTATTTTAAACCATCAAAAATAAATATTACTATCTCCATTTTACAGATGAGGAAACTGAGATTCAGAGTGGCTGAAAATCTTGGCCAAGAACACACCTCTGTGTGTATACATCAGTACCACGCAAGGAGCAATACAAAGACAGTGAGAGCCTTTGAACTTGGCATCTCAGCAGTTATTTAACCACTCACATTCAGAGAGGTAGACAATACAGCAGTCAGGGGTTAAGAGCACAGGGCTGGAGTCAGGCAAACCTAGCTGTGAACCTCTTCTCTGCCCTTTGAAAAACTGTATAACCTTGGATACGTGATAAGCATCACACTCTTTAATATCAGCTCTAGGTGACTTCATGGCTTTGCATTTGTTTCCTTACCTGTAAAATTGAGTCAGGAGGTGGTGAGGGTTAATGATATAATAATATATGTCAGGTACACACTCCAGAAGCAGACGTAGGTTAGATATTCCAAGTGATTATTAAATTATGACTCAACAAATATTTGAGTATGCCTAATACGGTGTTAAATAAAAGGGAGAGAAAAGTAAATATGACTTGCTATAGATAAGGAGATGAAACGAGTCCACAAGAAAGGAAAATTCCCAATGCAAATAAAAACACAGGATGCACTTAGATTAATAGTAAGTACTATGAAAGCAAGAGTCCCTGTGGGTGGAGATGGTCAGAGACAGATGTGAGATTTGAGCTGGACCTTGGAGGACCTTAAGGTCATACTGGTGAGACTCAAACGTGGTCTGCTGACTTGCTCTGGAATGGAAATCAACTACATTGTCGAACACGTTGTCTAGTTCATCGGACAGTTTTTCGATATAAGACTTTCTCAATGAAGGAAGCAGTGAACTGGGTTAGATTCTGCCTCAGCCCCCTTACCCTGCCATGGAAACATAATGGGTAGTTTGCAGACCACCTCCTTTGAGTAGCATTGGTTTAGAACACAGGTCAGCAACCTTTCTGTGAATGGCCAGATAGTAAAAATTTGGGGGTTTGTGGGTCACGTGGACTCTGTAGCAACTATTTAACTCTGGCGTTATAACGAAAGAGCAGCTACTGATGATACTTAAGCAAGGCCATACGTAGCTCACAGGCCATTCCTTGCCAACCCTTGGTTAAGATGACTGGGAAGGAGGAAAGACAGTCTTCTAGGTAAGAAGAACAGCCCTGGCTGGTTTGGCTCAGTGGTTGGAGCATCGGCCTGTGGACCGAAGGGTTGTGGGTTTGATTCCCAGCCAAGGGCATGTACCTGGATTGCAGATTAGATCCCTGGACGGGTCAAGGCACATGCGGGAGGCAACCAGTGGATGTGTCTCTCTCACATCGATGTTTCCCTCTCTCTCCACTTCCTTCCCTCTCTCTAAAAATCAATGGGAAAAATATCCTCAAGTGAGGATTAACCAAAAAATAATAATGAAATTGTAGATCAAATTTAAAAAAAAAAAAACAAGAACAGCCACTGACAGTAATCCTGGACAAGCCTGTATACAAAGAGTAGGCAGTTCAAGTTCAGGGGACGTAATCCATCACTCTGAAAAGATAGAAATAAAATCTTGATGGTAGACTAGACCTAGGTTTGGGATTTAGTCAAATGCCAAGCTCTGGGCATCACATTTTAGGCCAGAGCCAACTGTGACAGGCACCACCTATCCTGAGGTTCAGGGACGGAGGTGCGCAAGAATAGTGTGTGTGTACAGCTAAGGAGAGTCCAAGCTCTCCAGGAGAATTGTCAGATAAAATCAAAGCAGAGCAAAGCTGCCTGTCTCCATTTGCTAGGCCCTTTGTTACTATGAAAAGGCACACGTCCTGGGGCTGAGCTAAGCTCCCCCTGCCTACCCAGAACATGGAGTAATTGGGTATAAACACGTGCATTTGTGCAAAGCATTCTGCACAGAGGAGGCAATCAATTATTTATCAAATGGGCAAATTCATTACTTCTAAGCCCACAGGACAATGTCTAATTTGTCTGCCATTAGCAAATGACTCCTTGCTATTAATCTGGCCAATATATCTATTATCCGTCCATCCATCCACACTCACTCAGCAAGTCACTGCTGTGGTTACAGATTTTGGTCTCACACCCAAAGAGTCAGTGCTGAGGCCAGAATCCCAGAAAAAAAGACATCAGTAGCGTAGGGGGAGCAAGGTCAGCCTAAAACACGCGAAGTCTGCAAACAGGCACCGTGGGAGCTTCGCCAAGATGGGCCATGGCTTTGGGGGCATTTCCTAACTAGATCCGGCAGGGGCTATTCATTTAGGGGCTTCATATCAAAGACTTCAGGGCTTGCCGGCTCCCAGTGCCCTGGGATTCTTCCTCTTATCCACCACCCACCACAGGGAAGGCAGAACTGAGCCACAGCCGTGCACGGAGGCTGCTGTAGACGCTCGACATGTCTGTGGCCTTTCTTTTCAGGCAGAGGGACTGGGCCACTGGGAACTTTGCAGCAGGCCCAACTTTGCAGATAAAATTGTTCTTCAAAATTAAAGAACCCTGTGTTTTTATGTTTAGTTCCATTTTTATGTGTTTGAGTGCTGTGTGTGTGTGTGTGTGTGTGTGTGTGTGTGTGTGTGTCTTAGGGGGAAAGGCATGTATATTGTAGCCTGTTCCATACCTATCACTAACCAGGGACTCTTTACCAGGAGTCAATGGCTGGAGGTATAGGAGGGTTTATAAACCTCCAGATATTTTGCACAAAATTGAAAAGACATGCTGCAGAGCCTTTACCAGATTCTCAAGGGGGACTGAAGGGAGGGAGACCAGGAATCCTGGCTCCAGAAGGACTTGGCGACTGACTGCTCGAACCCACTCCCCCAGCCATTCCTGATCTCATTTCATATAATGCCCCAGGCTTGCTGTTGCCAGGATGCCCTGGCTGGCTGCTGAGAAGGCAGGCTCTTGTCTGAGTGAGCTCTGCCACCTACAGCACGCAGCCCAGCAACGCCGCGGGCTCCGCAGCAGAAAGCTGAAGGCTCTGCAGTGTGAATGCGGGAGAGCTGCCCACCCAGCCCGAGCCCTCCACTGGGCCGAAAGGGCTGGGGAGTCCTGATTAGTATTCAGAGATGTGAATTCCTTTGGGCTGCCTTACAGCCATGGGAAGAGATCTTTACATGAAAGGAGCTGGGATAAATCCTGGGGATTAGCACCTGAAAAAAAGTGTTGCCCAAAACCCAGAGAGGGAAGGCCCTGGGAAAAAGAAAGAGTGAGCTCCTGGGTTCTCACAATAAATGCGACTCTCCCGTTTCCCAGTGTGCTCGAGGCTCCCAGGTCCACAGGTGGGATTTCCTGAGACTCGTGAAGTGTAAACACGGCTGGTGCTTAGTGTGCTCACGTCATTGGGAAGGGACCTGGACACTTTCTGAAGACAGAGACTGTGCATCAGTCTCATCATTGGGTCTCCAGCCCCCAGGGGGTGCTGGACGCTTAGGAGGAAGTTCAATGAATGCTTTTGATCTAAGTAATAAAAACTAGGTTTGTTTTGCAATCAGTGCTGTGCTTGCAAACGCATAATCATAATGTCACTGTTTGTTGGATATATTATCTCAAATTCTCACAACCACATCGAGATAGGTACTGTTTTGCAGGTGACACTGACACCCAGCCCTAGTAAGTGGCTTACCCAAAGACACACACCCAGTGACAGTCAAAATCCACACCTAGGCCTCTGGGCTTCGAAGTCCATGCTTATCCCACTCCACCCAGGTGCTTTCCATCCATCATAAGCTCATTTCTCAAGAGCAGGGACTAGACCAAAAGGAAATGGTTTGAAAACCTTTTTAACTTTTTTTCATCAAAAAGTATGTTTTCCTAGTCCTTAGACTTTCTCTGAAAGCTGTGCTTACTCTCCCAGCTTAAATGTAAACATCGTCTGACGCTGTCTGAGTCTAGGGGTGGTTCTTCTTGGATGGATAATCCATTCTTAGCTCGATTTGTAGAGGCGACTGTGGAATCCTTCACTCCGTTTGGTCCCAGTGTCGGTGGCTGGGGAAGACGGCAGCTGGCCTGTACCTTGCACATACTTTGATTCCAGCGAGGGATTCTTAATAGAGGGATAAACACACACAGTCTTTATAGAGTTAACTCCACGGTAATCCACCCACTTTCACAGGCTTTTCCTTATTAACAATGTAGGTTTCAAAAAGGAGTCCAAGGGGAGTGGGGAGACAGACAAGATTGAAGATGTATCTTAGCTCGTGGCCGCACAGCCTGGTTCACAGGTTGCTGTTGGCGGCTTTGTCTCTGCCTCACTTTGTGCTTGTGTTGGTCGGGCTTGGGAATCTTGCTCTCGTCTTCCAGAGAAGCTGCACATGGAAGGAGATTACAGTTGGCGCTGAAATGGAGCGAGTGGTCTGGCAAAGTTTAGATCATCCACAAGTAAAAAGGGCTGAGGGGTTTTTCTAGATGAAGGAAATCTTGATGATCATGGATAGACTTGAGAGGAAAGGAGAGGCATGGAAAGGGTGGGGAGTAAGAAGAGAGTGAAATCTGAGCTGAAAACCGTGGTATTTGTGCATGTCTTGCTGTCTATGTTCATCTGTCATAAAGCCCAGCAAGTGTAGGACAGTGGACCTCAAGCTCTAGTAGCATTTGCCAGAATTAGCTGGAAGTGTGTGTGTGTGTGTGTGTGTGTGTGTGTGTGTGTGTGTGTTTTAAATGCAAGTCAGGGCCCCACCTCCAGATCCAGTGAAACAGAAAGGGCGGAGCCTGGACATCTGCATTTTTAATAATCAGCTCATTGGGTTTTTATGGAGATGTTCCCAAGAGCACACGTTGAGGAACCCTGGCAAAGAAAGATCCTCCAGTCTTTCTAAGAATCACTCCTTAAATGCACCCATTCATTTGAGCCGAACCTAGGAACACAGGGATGAAAGTCACAGTGTTGGCATTCAAAGAGTTCAAGGTCAAGTGGGAAATGTCGGTAGACTTGGAAGCAGATGGTTACAAAGCTTAATGAGTAAGTTCATAGAGAAGCAAGGGCTGGGTGCTGTGGGAGAACCGAAGAGGGGCACCGAGCTCAGCCTGCACGGGGCGGAGGGTGGCGCAGAAGTGACTTTGTCTGCAAGGCTAAGGGGCCATTAACCGGGAGGGGGCCAGAGAATTCCAGGTAGAGGGCACCCAGCGGACAAAAAGCAATGGGGCCTCTAGGGCAGTGGTCAGGGTGAGGAAGGGCAGACGGGAAGGGCCGACTGCATGCCTGCCTTTCGTAACGCGACGTTCTTGCACGCGGAGGGCGCGTGCCACTGTTTCTGTCCCTCTAATCGCGGCCGCCATGGATGCTCATCCCAAGCCATGGCCTTTGTCCTCTTAGACACTCAGTGCAGCGGCATTCTGATAAGTTTCCAACCGAGAAGGAATTCGGAAAGTCCGAGGCCATCCGAAATGGATTTACCTTCTTGTTTCACTCATTAATCTTTGTCATCAGATATCCTGGACTAAAAGTAAAGCTGAAAAATCTATCCAAAGGTGACCGCATGCAGAACCACGGAAAAAGCTCCCACGCCGAGCAAATGCCAGCGTATATTACTGGCATCACCATCATGTGTAAAACACAAACGAGTACATAAAAATATTCGTGTTCATCATGGGCCTTTGTAAGAATTAGGATCCAGAAAGTATCCGCAGTTGCCACTTTGTTCTGTCAAGTTTCAAAGACAGCTTTCACTGCCACATAATCTCCATAAACCAGCTTTGTAACTCACAGTGGGTGGTTTTACAAACAGGAACAACAGCAGAGTAGAAATCAGAGCATGCTGTGCTCCCAGGCAGAGAGCTTTCTTCTTTAACCAGAGAGAATCATTTCATTTCAGAATAGAGCTGCATGGCCACCCAACTGTCTGGACAGACTGTGTGTGCGTGTGCGAGCACATGTGCGTGCGTGTGAAAATCGCATTCGGCTATAATGTGATATTATAAATGACAGTAAATTAAGTGGGTTTTTATCAAATGCTGGTAATATTTCTTTCCCTCCAAACTTGTATCGAGAAAATCAAAACCAGGGGGAGTAAGAGAAAAGCACCCTTCAGCTTCCTAATTGATTCCAGCTGCTCCCATTGTTTATTGCGAATAATATTATCAAGTAGTGAAACGCCCGCGCCTTTGAACTTCTTGCAGTTGTGTGTAATACTGGAGCCAATGCAGGAACTGATGTCGAGACATAAAACGTACAACCTCAGCCCCCGAGACTGCCTGAAGACCTGCCTGTTTCAGAAGTGGCAGCGGATGGTGGCACCTCCAGGTACGACCACTTTCTTCCCTCTGTTCCAACTTCACTTTCTGGGCCTTCTTCTGGGGACAGGGAGATGTGAAGAGGAAGGAAGTGATCACAAATTTATCAGGAAAAGGAGTTCACCGGGGGCACGCTGACCGGGATTTTGGACTGATTTTGGATGTAGAGGCATTGGATTGGTGGAAGGCAAACATTAGGAGTCCTCTCCCATCTCCTCGCTTGCCAGATTAGGACCTGAGACCCAGGCAGGTAAAGTGATTTATCTAATGTTACTAAGAAGGTTGTTGGCAAAGCTGAAATCAGATCCCAGGTGTTCTGTCTCTCAGTTCAGTGGTTTTCCCACTGGACAAGACTGCTGGCTTCTCATGGCCAATTGTTAACGTTGTTACTATTTATGAAATGATAGAAATGATAAAAATGGAGGGAGGAAGAGGGAAGGAAGCAAGGGAAGGAAGGAAGGGAGGGAGGGAGGGAGGGAGGGAGGGAGGGAGGGAGGGAGGGAGGGAGGGAGGGAGGGAGGGAGGGAGGGAGGGAGGAAATCTTGTTTCTGTTTTAAGATATATAATATCAAAGGGCACTCTGGCCACGAAGAGAATGCATAAAAGACTCCATTCCCCTTGCATCCCTAGAATGCAGTGTAGATAATGGTCTCCTGCTGGGGTTCTGAAATTACTGCTCCAAGTTATCATTAATTGTCTTTCAATCTAATACATTTTCACTCCCAGGCATGTGTTGAGCCTCGTTGATCATAAAAGCAAAATGTATCCATTCGCTAAAAATTATTTTTTAAAGAGTAATTATTAGCACAAGGCATATAGCTTTTTGAATCACAAAATATAATGGCACCTTCCCCTGGTAATCGGCCAGGGCTTTTCTATAAAATGAACATAGCAGATATAACTACATACATATTTAGCAAGCTGAGAAAATGAGCATTATTTTACACAGAATAGTTGCATCCCCATCTTAGGGGAATTTTACACATTTAGAACATTACTTTTTTAATATATTTTTATTGATATCAGAGAGAGGAAGGAAAAAGGAGAGAGATAGAAACATCAATGATGAGAGTCATTGATTGGCTGCCTCCTGCACGCCCCCCTGCTGGGGATCAAGCCCAAAACCCCGGCATGTGCCCTGACTGGGAATCAAACCATAATCTCCTGGATCATAGGTCAATGCTCAACCACGGAGCCACGCCGGCTGGGCTAGAACATTATTTTTCAAATATATAACATGGGCTTAAGTTGGCCTCATTCTCTCAGTATCAATAAGCCTTTACAGAAAAAAAATATTCCACTCAGTGCTTTGAGCACCTATATTTTCCAACATATGCATATACAACTCATATATCGTTCATTAATTCAGACATTTATTCAACACTTATTTATTGAGCCCCTACTAGGTGCCAGGCGGCACTGCTCCAGCCACTGGGGGCACAACACTGAATAAAAGTCACCATCCCAGCCCTCACAGACCTTCCATTCTCTTACTGACTCCTCATAATATCACCTTATGAGGTATTTATTGTTATTCCCATTGTTCATTATGGGGCCTGAGGTTTAAGTTTGCCAAAAATCAGTTTCACAACTAATCAACGAAGGAGGCCTGTGTCACAATAGATTTTATGTCTCCCAAGTTCATGACTGTGTTACCATAGCTACCTACTATCAATGGACATAATCCAGAGTATGCAATTTAGGTATATCTCCCTCAAATTTCATGAAGAAAGTATAGATATAAAAAAAAAGTATCAGATTTCAATTCTTGAGGTCAAAGGAAGAAGATGCTTGTCAGGGGAAACCTGGATATTTGCTTGACTTTAGAATATGCTACTCAACTCTTCTGTAACCCCCTGAGCTAAAACAATTCTATTCCCTTGTTTCCTTAACCTTCAGAAAAAGCACCCATAGCTCTCTATGAACAGGGATATTGGGCCCTTTGATGAAAATACTTGAGCATAAGAGAGAAAATATTTCTGAAAGAAGAAATGGTGTATAATTAGGAACATAATTCTCTTCATCTTCATCAAAAGTCATTTTACCCCTTAGTCTACTTAGTAGACTAAATGACCTTTGAAATGAGCCTTAAAGGAGCTTCTCCCCATCAGAAGCTACAAGGCACGTAGTTTCAGAATGGCCCTGGCTTATCTTCCCTCCATCAGAGCTGAGTCTCCAGCAGGGTTAGCAAAAAGGATGCTCTTACCTGCCGTTTCCAACTTATTTAGTAACTGCCTAGAAAAGGCTTTCGAAGACTAATCATTTACAAGACAAAGATGATACTATTAACGAGTTAATAAGAGGTGCTATGAATATAAAATAGTTATGACATAGATCACTTTAAAAATAGAAAATAAGAATATGGAAACACTGAGTAATGCTCAATGCATAATAAATGAATACATAATATTCCTCTTATCATATATTACCATGAGTTCCTATATTTTCATTAAGATGCTACCCATTCTTCAGGTGTAAAATATTTCTGTTTCTAAACAGGCCTTTCTTGAAAAGGTCTAGCTTCCCTTCATTAATATGCTGGCTGTAGCACACTAAGTCCTTTATTTCCCCAGGAATTTTTTAATTAGTAGCATTCTTTAAATATTAGGGTATAAACCATGGAAGTTGGGAACCACATTAAGCTTGGGACGCCCTGAGTTTTTCATTCATGGCTGATAGAGCTGGCACTTCCTGTTCTTTTTAGTTGAGCGTTTCAAGGTGTAATAGAGCTGAGATGCAATATAACAGTTGGCCAGTAGGTGCTGCTCTTACACACTGGCTCACTAATATAACCAAGTTTCTACTTTCTCTCGCACCTTGGAGGCCCCCTAGGGATCCCAGAACCCTCCTTTTGTTATAACAAAAAAGGTAAACCAGAAAAAAAAATATTTTCCCAAATTTTGTAATGGTAATAATCCTTTTAAATCAACTATGAAAGTAGTATTTATAGCTCACCCCTAAAATATATTAATAGATTAAAGACATATGTATGAAATTAGAAATAACAATTAAGTACAAATCATTTTATCTAGCTAGAGAGGAAAAGAGTTGCATGCATTTTGTGCTAAAAAACAGCCAACAGCTGTCTCCCTTTATTTTTTGTCAAGTTAAAAGAAATGGAAACAATGTAAAGAGTCTACTTTTTTTCATTTACAAAAACAGCTGCAGAGGGGTAGTGTCTGGTGGTTGTCCTGGACCCGATCCTTCTTCCCTTTTCCTTATTGCAGCAGAACCCACAAGGCAGCCGACAACGAAACGGAGAAAAAGGAAAAACTCCACCAGCAGCACGTCCAACAGCAGCGCCGGCAACACCGCCAACAGCACTGGAAGCAAGAAGAAGACGCCGGCCGCCAACCTGAGTCTGTCCAGTCAGGTACCTGTAAGTCTCGCTTTCCTTTTAGGCCCGAAATCCTGCCTTTGCCTGTCTTGCAAGTCCAGGGGCCCACATTCCAGTCTCTTTTAGCTACTAATACATGCTGGGCTGGTTGGGGTGGGGAAAGGGGAGGGGAAGGCAGGGCTGGGGTGGGGGGTGGGGAGGAACTCTGCCATGGAAACCTTCCCCCGCGGACTGGGAATTGGAAAGGAGCATTACGAGTCTGTGCTGCAGTGGGACCTGAATTAAAAAGCCATCAGAGTCACAGACAGGAGATATGTCACTTAAGGTTTAATTAAAATATCACTTAGCGGCATGCCTCGTGGCATATAAGGGGCTCTCGGCACCATCAGTGAGACCTGTGCTCCCCTGGAAATCAGCCCCTGGCGCCCAGGCTTCTTACTGTAATTTGGCTGGGCCTCCCTGACGTGGGTGCCCCTCTTATTTTGAGACCTTTGTAATTAACTAGGCCACTGAAAGTGCAGCTTAGTGAATTTCACTTTGCCCACTTCCCCAGCTTAAGGGGGGTCAGCCCTGGTTAGATCTCCACTCTCTTGACCTCTGGACCCCTCTCTTTCATTTCTGGGTCTTGACAAAGGAAATGGGCCCTTCGGAAGGGGGCGTCTTTGAACTCCAAAGCTGACAGCTGAGGGGTGTTCCCACATAGTGCAGACTGTACAGTAACCTTCTCCATCCTCTGTAATTTCTTTCCCAGTTCTGTCCCTTCTGCCTAATTTCTTCCGAATTCCTCAGCCTAGTATTAGATCATTTATCGCTTTTAAATTGTTTATGTTCCTTTAAGCATCTGTTGTCCCTTCTCCGCACCACGATTACGTGTGGGCTGTCCTTCTCTGCCGCCTTTGTCACGTCGCCTTCAGCAGGTGTTCGGCTGTCACTTGAGTCCCAACACTGTCAGTGGATCTCCAGCACTTTGTGGAGATCCTCTGGATACCGTGTCTTCGGCAACGCGCCCTATTTATCGCCTCCCTCAGCCACCGCGGGCGCACCTTTCCCTCTCTCACTCCTTCCCTCCTGGTCTGCTATCACACTCCTCGTGTTCTGATTCTGCCCCCTCTCTCTCCATGAGAGAGGAGACCTTTCTTTCATGGCGATTCTCCACTTCTAAATGTCTCTTTCAAACCCGTCCCCACCCATCCTTACTCACCTCCCACCGGTCAGTCCTCTTTGGCCAACAGCAACCCCCTCGGCACCTGAGATCCCTGGGCCGCTGGGACTCTGCCGTCCTTCCCAGGCAGAGGGTGTGGTTTGCACTCATTGGAAGGAAGGGGTGGTGGATCCAGGGGCCAGCCTGTAGGGAAGGTACCGCTTTCATTTTAAGACCCCTAGGATTTACAGTCCTTAAGTAATGCCAGAGTCACCTCTGGGGTTTAACTGGGCTATCACCCCTGAAGAGTCAGGGGGGAAATATCAGAGGAGAAAAACTGAATTGAGTCTTTTTATTAAGGTACCCATAAGTTATTCTCACTCCAGGTTACATTGGAAAACTCATAGAGAAAATGCCTGGTATAAATAAATCCCCCCTGAAGTCCACATAAGTAGTTAATTTATTCACCTAATCCTGGAGTTTTAGAAACTAACATTTGTTAGTTTCATCTAAGAAATGGGAAAAGTGCATTCCAGAGAATTCTGGGACTCTGACGTAGCTACTTAAAGGCACAGTGGCTGCAAGAATTCAGATCAGTTCGACCAGTGATTTCTGAGCTCTACTATGTGCCCCACTCTATACCAGGTATTGGCAATACCAAGATTAAAATTAAATAAAATAATCAAGGAGCTCAACATCTAACCAAGGGACAGCAAAGAGGTTCCCTCTCTCCTGCCAGCTCAGCCCCCTGGTGGTATCAGCTCCCAGGGTACAGGATCGAGAAGGATTCCGGGGCCTGGGCGAGGTTTGGTGGGCCACCCATCAGCGATGTCTGTCACAAGTGTAGAACAGCAGCATACGTGTGGATTTTGACACACCTGGCCTGGTCAGAATCATTTCAGTTTTATTTTAAAGAGCTCCCAGTTCATTTTGCTCCATCCTGCCCCTGACCTCCACTCCAACAACTGGATCTTAGTGGAAGATAGCAGTGTCAAGAGGATTTTTAATAAGTTGAAACCCTTTGGACTTTGTGAGAACAAGGCACATGCTGGAAAGTGAGGATAGAATTTCAGCACTATCTCCACACTCTGCAATTAAAGATTTTTTAATTATGTAAAACTTACAGATGGTCAAGAGAGGCAGAGAAGGCAACCAGGTTAGGAAAAGGTGCTAACTTCCATGCGCACTCTAATCGAACAGATGTTAAAGGATAAGCCTCGGCTAGTGGTGACCACATCTTGTTACCCTGTCCACCGAATTACCACCAGTTTGACTGCTTAAGTAGAAACGGGATCTGCAGACGTGGCTACCTCGTCCAAAGTCATAAACAGATTTGATGTGTCACCACGACCACAGCCGTGGTCCGCGTGGCTGTCGTGGCAGCAGTGGGCGTGTCTGGCGAGGACTAGGGTTTAATCCTTGGATTCTGCTTCTCACTCCATGAGCAGGGGCTAGGAGCGATCCCGAACTGCAGCCTCAACCCTGGGAGGGATGGAGACCTGTGTCATTCAACAGCAGTGACCCCTTCTGGCCAATTTAAGGAGAAGCATTGAGGGGCCCTGAAAGGAGTCACTTCCAGTCCTCCTCAGAGGTTGGTGGTCCTTGCACGGGGGATTGATTAGTGAGAAGATGTGACATGGGCAAAAGCTGGTGGCATCTCCAGGCCTCCAGCGAGGAGCAGAGGTCTGCCTCGTGGGGAGCCAAGGGCATATGGGTTACTCTCAGCTGGACCAGTATTGCCTCTTGGGGACACACAGATGGCAGAGATGGGAAGGAAATGCACTCTTGTTGAATGTCGGGGGGAATTTTTAAACATGTGGGGGTGGGGAAAATGTTGCCAACATCCCTAGTTCAAGGCCACCCAGAACATGCATGATGTCTCCATTCACTTTGCGTGAGAATAACTAATCGGGATCACTTGAGCGGAGAACCACTGTCCCACTCTAGGGGTTTAGGGAACCCAGGGTGAGACGTGTGCCGAATTACTAAATGGCCTCGGGTATCTGTGTACATATGAAGTCCTCAGCACCTGTCTCTTCTACAGCTTGCCATCTATGAATCACGCACACACATACACACGATTATGTACCTGGCTAAGGACATTTCTTACAGTCAGTAAGGCCACTGGCATCTCTCTGAAATTTGGACTGCTTAAAAATATCTGTGCCTGGACATCTTTTACAGCTGTTCTTAGAACAAAGATCCACCAAACGTGTTATGAGCCTGTATCAGCCCATTGGAAGTGATTCCAATCACTATTTTCATAGTACTTTTCTTGAATGACTTATTTTCTGATACAATGAAGGCGTCTGGAGTGTTGGGAACTTTTTCCTAATATCACACTTACCTTGGCCTCTTATTTTTCTCTTTTTTCCAGTTATGCTTCCCTCGCACTCTCCCAGCCTCTCTTGATAACCTCAGATGCACAATACTAACGCACACCCACGTGGTGGGTTCTAACATTCTCCTGCCCAATGACACCCCACGCATGCGTTTTCCAAGCCCTTCAACGCGTGCTGTACGTTAAGTCATGCAGTGAGGTTACCCCTCATGTCATCCTCTGCCTGGTCTTGCCCTATTTTTCCACCTACCTTTATCCTGATCATGAGCGCCTTCTCCTAATGGCCTGTAACCAAGCGGCACTTTTTTACCCTGAACAACCCCCCCAGTGGGTCATGTGGCAGCTTCCCCAGCTAACCAGATAACACTGGCACCTCTGTGGAGGCCACCATCTGTCTATAACCATGTCAGCTTTCTTGCCAATCACGTTCTGTGTCTTTCGCATCTCACCCTAAGCGTCCTCATGAGTCTCCTAACATGTCAGCATCATGCCTGGTTTTTTGCTGCATCATAAGTACGTTCTTGGAAAAACACATCTGATTATCCTGCCAGTACTTTCATTGCAAGTGTGTACCTAGTTTACATTTTAGGCATTTACTTCATCTGGGACATTTCTCTTTAAAAATCAACATTTATCAAATCACAACAAGTGATTAGCCAGAAAACACAGTTTGGAAACCTATTGATTTTTCTCCCCATAATTCTTGGGAGATCAGTCCATCAATCAAACAAAGTTTTCCATTCCAAAATAATCCAGGAGTAATTAAGGGGTTTGTTCCATTGGCACCTAGATAGGATCTGAGTGCCTCTGGCCCTGCTTGTGGCCTGACCATAGGCAGTATTCCACTCTACTGCCCAGGAAAGCCCTCTCTTGCTCCAGTGAAGAGAATGTTTGCCCAGTCATCTAGGCATTTCATCAAATTTGCCTCCCTCCTGGGGATTGCACCCTTACATCTCAAAAGCATCTGGCCCGGTCCTGCCTTGCCCGGCCTCTCGGAAGCTGAGAGCAGCTGGCACTCTCCTGGAGTCACTGCGCTCTTAAGGAGACTATTGCTCAGAGCCTGCCCATCAGCCTCCACCTGACAGGCATCCTGTCCCATGCCCAGGTCACCCAGCAACCCCATAGGGTCCCCTTTGAGCAAAGAGGCTGGAGCTTTGCCACCCGTGTATACTGTCCTTCTGCCCCACACTCGTGCCTCTCAAGCGGTGGCCCCCAGGACACTCCAATAGGTGGCCTGCTTGTTTGCAAGGAGGGACGATGTGTACTTAAAGGAGGGATTAGATGGATTCTTCTTTCACGAGTCCATTTCTGACAACTACCAGCTTCATCAGCGTAATTATAATTAGCTCTTCATCTTCCTTTTTACCGCACCAGCTGGACAGGCCGGTTCTCTTCACCGCCCAGATTGGTGGCGGGGTTGCCTGTGTGGGGATAGGTGACAGGCACCATGAAATAACAGATGGTAAATTCAGGGCTTGTTGGCAATCAGCAGGTTTTTGCTAATGACTTAATTAGCTATGCAAATTGTCAAATCAGTGTGAACATTGTTTTTATCGAAAACTTTACCCAAATTAATTACCATAATTAAGTAGCAGAATGTCGAGGATATTGGCGGCATGAAAGGGCCTGGCTGAGTGGAGGAAAGAGGGGTTCTGTCTTCTGTTAGCCTACACACCATCCTCAGGACAGAGAAAGCGCCACTTGGAACGGGTGGCGGGCACCTTGCAGAGCCGCATCCCCCCCATGTCCGCTGCCAGTTCCCAAAGCCCCTCATAAAGGCCCTAAATAAAGAGGGGCGCATTTTCGGAGGCACTGACCCAGCAGAAGGTCCCACAGCCCTCCCAGAAGTCCCCGGTGTCGGCAAGTTAAAAGCGTGGATTTTTTTAATTTTGAAAAATCCATTTTTTTATTTCTGCAGATTGCTAGCCTTGCTCGCCCTGCGGTGTCAGGCTGCGCACTCAGGACATAACCGCGCGTGGCCGGTGCGCGTCGGGAGGCGATGTTTATTTCCTGTAGAACCCAATTGGCACCTCGGCCCCGGCGCGGGGACGCGGCCGTGCCGTGCGCGCTGCGCTGCGCTGTGCGCCCCGGGCGCGCGCCTCCCCGCCCCGCCGCCCCGCCGCCCGCTAGCGTTAGGCTGAGCCCCCTGCAGGTTCCCTGTAATGATGTCGGCTGCTGTTCGCAGGACGTGATGGTGGTAGGAGAGCCGACTCTGATGGGAGGTGAGTTTGGGGACGAGGACGAGAGGCTAATCACTAGATTAGAAAACACGCAGTACGATGCGGCCAACGGCGTGGACGACGACGAGGACTTCCGCAGCTCGCCCGCGCTGGGAGACGGCGGCCCCTGGAGCAGCAAGCCCGCCGCGCCCGAGCCCAAGGCCGAGACCGCGCCGCCGCAGGCCTCCCAGTGACGCGCCGCGGGACGGGCGGGGAGGCGCCAAAGTGTCCACGCAGATCCCTGCTTCCAAACCGCAGCCATCTTAGCTCCTTCCTTTCGCTATTTTTTTTTTATTTTTTTATTTTTATTTTTTGGATGGAGAGGATCATTCCAGATAAGCCCCCGCGACCCCCTCCCTGGAGGCCCGCACAGGCCCCGCGGACACCTGCACTGGCCGCAGCGAGAGCGAGCGCGCGCCTCTCCCGGCCCCGCATCGACCACGCGCCCCTCGCTGTCCCCCCTCCGCGCTCAGGACCCCACCACGCGCCCAGCCCGGCGGCGGAGGACTTTGTAACATTGTAACATATTTTCTGCTTTTTTTTTTTTTTTTGACTTGCATCTGAGAGTTTCTTGTTTCAGTAAAAAAAAGAAAAGGGAAAAAAAAAATCAGCTTTTTGGAAAGTAATTTAAATGTACCTTTTTTTTTCCTTCCTGCTTCACCTTTTCTTTCATTGGGTAACAGCCAAGAGGGCCCAGCAGGATGACGGATGGGCAAGCTGGTGTCAATCGGTTCTCCAGCCCGAGTTGGTTCAGTCGAGCCCGAGCGCTGAAACAAGAAATGTCTTTTTATCATCAAAGACACCCAGGCAGGTTTTTTTTTTTATGTAAGAAAGACACTCGGCCCCCTTGAGGAATTTATGCATTTGTAAAATTGCTGTTGATCCGAATATTTTCCAAGCCATGTAATCCATTACTTTTGTGGGCAGTTTAATAAATCTGAAACCCCTTTGTGTTTTTTATTGTATCTGAGTTGACTGTTGTTTCTTTTCAGCATATATTTCTTGTATAATATTTTGTAAAGCCCTCGCCTGGTTCCTTTATGGGGATTTCTTTTTTCCTTTGGGGGCAATGCCAGTGTATTTATGTGAAACTTTATAAGAGAACTAATTTTTCCATTTGCATATTAATATGTTCCTCTACACATGTAAAGACACAGTGGCTCCGTGTGTTATCAAACAGCTGTATTTTACGTATGCTTTACTGATAAGTGTGCCAATAATAAACTGTGTTAATGACCAAAGCCATGAGTCGGGCTGTTTCTGAGCACAGGCAGAGAAATCTGCCCACGATCATGAGAAGGGCTAAACTGGGATTCACCGCCCAGGCTCCGCACGCAGTGGAATTAGAAAACCCGTGCCGCCTTGGACCCAGTCTGGTTTCTTTGCCTGCCCACTGCAGTTTGCTTGCGCAGGAGCAGGCGTGTGTCCCCCGTGTGGGGTGGGGCCCTGTGCTGCCTGAGGACACAACCGTGAGGCAGGAGGGACTGTCCTGGAGGCAGCTGAGTGGAAGGGCAGCAGGTTCCACGCGCTGAGCACTTACCCTGAAGCAAACAACTATTTCAGCCAATCCTCACCATTCCACTAAGTAGGCACGAATATCCCCATTTTTCAAAATCAATGCCTCGCTTGCCTATTTTTCTAAAAGATTTGCTCTACAGACAGTATGGAAAATTTACTGGACTTACTGGTTTAAAGAGCTTTCCTCATATTTTTCCCACTTCGTGCCAATGAGGAAGATGAGAGGGAACCTGTTAGCACGTGTGGAGTGTGCATTGAGTGCCCGGCAGTTTGAATTTATCATCTTGGCCAATTCTGGAAAGGTGGCGGGAGGGACAAGGTTTGAAAATAAAGTGAAGGGAGGACACCTGTCTTAGGCTGCGACTTCCGGCAGCAGAGCCTCAGAGCAGGATTCCGGGATACAAGGTTTACTGAGAGAGTGTTCAGGGGGGAAATATCTCTAAGGGAGTGAAGGGAGCAGAATAAAAGGAGGAAAGAGCCTAGGAGAGCTGTGGACTCAGGGAGCTACTGCCTGGGCCTGGGCCTGGGCCTGGGCCTGAGCATAGGCCTCACTGCAAAGGTGTCGCCTCCTGAGCTGGCCACCAGGCTTTGTGAACCTGTACCAGTCAGTCCCTGGCTGGGCCAAGCTGGGGCGTGCGGGGGATTGTACCTTCAGAGCAGTGTGGGTCCCGTCAGCTAAGGGCATTTCTGCAGAGAGACCAGCTAGAAGGCAACAGTCATAGCATCTTCACATGGGAGTTGATCACAGAGAGGGCATCTGGGCAGGACACAGTCTATCATCCCATTAAGTGACTTGCCCCATCTCATACCTCGTGGGTGACACAGTTTGGATTTTAATTTGGATTTCCCTTGACAACAAAGCCTGGCTTCTTTCTAGAACATCACAGTGCTCCCTTAGAATATTAGCATTTTAAGGAAAAGGTATAGTATAATAGCAACAGAGCCAGAGAAATTACAGGGAAACAGCTACTCACTGCTTCCCCACTGCAGAGAGAGCTTCCAGGTTATCCCCAACCCAACCTCACTGTTTTAGGTTTTCTTTGATCAGTTCCTCCTCCATGTTCAGGTGGCATGTGCCTACGGAGGGGAGGCATTGATGGCGGAAGTCTTTGGAAATAAACAGCTACAGAATCCAACAAAGTCCACAACTGGTCCGCGCTCACCTGCAGTTGCATCTTTAGCCCCTTGGACCCGATTCACCATCTACCTAGACTCCTCCCAATTTTCTGAACACACCCAGTGTTCATGTCACATGTGTCTTTACATGAGCTTCCCCTCTTGGAATGCCGACCCCACCTTCTTACAGAACCAAAGCTGTTCATCTAAAGTCCCCGCTTGATTCTCACGTCCCCTGAGGTGCCTCCGCAGCTCTGGTCAGAGTCTGTTCCCTGGGGCCCAAGAGCACTCGGTGCTTGCTTCCACTTTAGCACATTCCTTACAGGTTATGGTTGAATCCCCTTCGCTGTCCCAACAGATTTTCCTCGGCCTGAACAATCTAATCATTCCCACTGCCTCTTCCAGATGCATGTCGTGCATGTTGGTGGAATAGATATAGTGAGAAAAGCCCAAATGAGAAATCACAAAACCACTGTTTAGCACCCATCATCCGGTTACATTTCAAACAGTCCGCGATGCTTTGGCACAATGCAGGGTGACATTTCTCCCTGCAGGTAAATAATGCTCGTGATGGATGTAGAGATGGATGTATTCAAGTTTCTCAGAAGTCAGCACAAAACAAACATCTTACAAGGCACTGGCCTAAGCCTAATTTCTATTATAGAAACCCCAGGAGATGTGCCAGGCCCAGAATAATCCTCAGGGCAGCCATTTATTAAGTACACACTATGTATCTCTCACGTGCTAGGTGCTTTACCTGGGTGATCTCAAACTGGGAACCCAAGGGCGGCACATGAGTTGGGTTTTGCTTTGTGACACTCTAAATCCCAGTCACCTATGACAATGAACATTTTATTTTTCCCATGGGACTCTGGGTCGCCTGGGACAACTATGCTTCAGGTCTGCCCTTCAGGTCTTTCTGGGCCAGTGGCTCTGCAGGGCATGCTCTCCTCTTGGCAGATCCTGGGAGGAGTGAAAGATGATAGGTCAAGTCACACCCGTGCACCTGCTTATGTTGCATGCGTTGGCCAGAGCAAGTCACAGGGACAAGCCCAATGTCAGTGAGGCGAGAAATACACTCTGGCAAAGTCGCGCAGCAGAAGGTGTGAGAAAACATCTTGGAATGCGACCTATCACGGTGACCTACATAACGTTGCTTGATTGCATAACTTCTAATTGTTTGCCAGCATTTAAAAACGGATCCATTTCCTATAAACATTGAAATTTCTCCCTTCTCTTACAGACAATTCAGATATACCCCACAACTGACTCACATTCCTGGATCCATGAAAGGTAACAGCTGGCTGGCACGGGGTCATGGTTGCCTGCTTAGACGTTCTCCAGTTTCTCACACTCAAACCATGTCACTCACTTGCCCTGCCTGCTTCTGTGGACAACTGTATCTGTTATACACTTGCTCTCTACTTCTTAAAACCGCATTTGGGTTGGAATTATGGGCCCCATTTTACAGATGTGAAGACTGATGCTCAAGCAGGTTAATTGGCACTATTTGTCACATAGCTAATAAGTGGTGGAGTGGGCTTTGAGCCTGGGTCCTCGGGGCCAAACCCTGCACTCCTTTTACCACACCACTGATTGAATAGGTATCACAAGGGTGGTTATCCTCTGTGAGTTAGGCTAGGAGTGTGGCAAGTAGGACCACAGCGAATCTCTGCAGTATCCCAGTGGGCAAGGTCAGGTTATCATCCCCTACATTGCAGATGGGACTTAGAACAGTTAAACAGTTTACCCAAGGTCACAGAGCTCATGAGTGACACCATCGTGTCACCTGGACTCTGACCCCCTTGATTAGAGTCACTGTCAGGTGTGTGGTCTGCAGGCTGAGTATTTGCTGGTGTTCTCTGACGGGCAAGAGGGTCCTGGCATCCACCTACTTGCCATTCACTATGTATTTTCAGGGGCATCACAGAGTAGTTCAGAGATCAAGATGTACCACTCACCTGGTAATGGATGGAGCAGGAAGACCCACCCCCCCTAGGACCTTGAGACCTCAAGGGCATCTGACAAGGGTATTTCTAAATAAGTGACCCAGTCCCTGCAGGAAATCCCTTCTCTTTCCATTTCTCTTTGCCCTTGAGGTGAACATTTACTGCAATAGGTTAACACAGCCCACACTGGTATTACATGGGACAGACGTCGTGGGAGCAAGGCCAACAAGATCTCAATTTCCCTAAAGCAGAATCGGTAGCATCCATGGGAAATTTATTTTATATATCTCCTCCTTTTTTTCCATTAAAAAAACAAGCAATTACTAAGTTTTTTTCCTAATCGTTCAATAGCACATGCTCAATGTAAATCATTTGAGTGGACAGGAGCAAGGAGGAAATAAGCTCGGCCGCCCTGGTGTAGCCATTGCTAAGACTCTGATACGTATCCCTCCTGTATTTTCTTCTATGTTGGTAATATACGGACTAGACAGTTACATATCCTGCCCCTTCATAGAAAGCGTCATGAGCCACTTCGTTAACTATTCTTTAAAAACGTGATTTTGATTTCCATATAATGACCCACTAATAGAATACACCATAATGTATTAAACCACTTATTTATAGCTGGTCAACTCCCTTATTTACATCCCATTAGAATTCCATAATCATTAATAATCTGGTCAAAGGTTGATAAGTTTGTTAAATCAAAATTCACTTTGGGGGCATTTTGCCGTATGCCCAGCACCATGCCGAGCATTGCAAGGGATTTCCGTACCTCGTCCCAGCCGCAAGGGGCCTGCAGTGCAGCTGGGAAAGGGTAAGTGCGTAACATGCTACCCAAGCCCCTAAGGCTAAACACACTCAGGGCGCCGTGAAGCGTCGGGAGTAAAGGCTCCAGGAGTCTAGAGGTCCAGTTGGAATCAGCACCCCCCCAGAGCCTGTGCGTTCCCTGGGCAGCCGCAGGAAGCCCCTGGGGAAGCGGGGCGCTGTGGTTAGCGCTGGCAGGAGGGACTTCGGGCAGGGCGAGCTGGGGCGGCACCTTGACGCATGTACACACCTGAGTGTCTGGCAGCTTCTCTCAGTTTGTTCTCTGGCCTCACCTCCTCTTTAGTCTGCACTATTGTCTGGTCAACGGGCATACTGAAAAATGTGGATTTTGAACAAAACCTAACGCATCAGCACTGTTGCTGGTTTTACATAAAGGCATTTCTTTCCGCACTTGAAGCCACGGAGCTGGAAAAGGTTATTAAAACTGAAAGGTTATTAAAACTATAAATTAAGGGACTAGCGAAACAATCTCTGTGGCCCTGCCCAGCCCTGCTTTTTCCTCTGTCCTATTCATCCCAGAGCTTCGCTATCCTGGACAAAGGAAACATTTCTCAGTTTCCAGCGGCCTTCAAGGAATCTCCGGGAAGCGTTTATCCCGAGTTAAGCAAACCTGTTCAGAAGTTCTTTGGATCTCTTCCAGAGCGGACGTACTGCATCTTGGACTT
This sequence comes from Miniopterus schreibersii, assembly GCF_964146895.1. Lineage (NCBI taxonomy): Eukaryota > Metazoa > Chordata > Mammalia > Chiroptera > Miniopteridae > Miniopterus > Miniopterus schreibersii. The sequence continues at coordinate 7,659,057 of NC_138101.1, read as the reverse complement.
TTTTCCAATAATAGATCGTCTTCTCTTTGCTAATTCTTGCTAAAGTAGTTCTTTACTCTTTGAGGGCTTGCAGATTCTTCTGTCGTATTCTCATGAACGTGTTCATGCTTTAGGGGAAATTTGTGAGAGTTTGCAAGTGAGTGTGAGATCGCTTTAACCCCTGTGGCCTGGCCGCGGTGCAGGGTCACGACAGTAAGCACTTAAATTTTGTAGGAGGAGGGAATTTTGGAAAAACCTAGGCACTACCCAGGATACTTCTGCCAGTTCTGAGCAACAGTGGCAACTTGGGACTTTGTGTTGGGCCTTCTGAGGAGCAGCTCACCGGGAGAGAAGACCGTGTGAGCTGTTGGCAGTGCCTGCCATCCAGAGCAGCAGAGGCGGGGGCTCAGGCTCCTCGCATTTGCTGTCTTGACCCTAAATCGCCAGCATTTCAAAGGCAGAGGCCTATGGGATTCTCACAATGGTTTCCCCACAACAGTGTAACTGGTAACTGACCCCATTTTCCTGAGGCTGTCCCAGTTTTAACACCCAGTGTCCCTCAACTGGGAAGCTCCTCCGTCCCAGGCAAAGCTGCTCATACATGTAGCAACACAGACTTACCCAGAATCATGGTAGCTACTACTCACTTATCAAGCATCTTTTGTATTCTAGGTGCTTTCCACAAATTGCACACCCACCCTGGGGGGAGGTCTTAACGTCATCATCTTATAGGTAGGGAAACCGAGGCAAAGACCCATTAAGATGCCTGAGGACCTCGAGCTATAACTAGCAATAGAGCTGAGATCCAAGCCTAGGCGTGCCTGGCTACACAGCCTGTGATTTCTCTCCTATGCCCTGAACTCTTATTCAAGTGCATACATCCAGCGGACTGAGAGGCCAATCAAGCATCCGTGACCGTGAGAAGCCGAACGTTCCCGAGGAACCAGAGTCCCTCCTGTCGTACAAACCAGGTGCACCCCTGCCTCTCACACCATCACTCCCTCAGTTTTAGGGGGACTCCACCGGCTGACGGAAAAAGTCACCGTGCGCTGTTGAAGCTGGCTAATGAGAAAGTGTTCAGACAAATGGCATCAGGAGCACACTGTGGGCAGCAGGGGTTATTCCACTTGGCTGGTGAAAAGCCCCCTTCCCGTTGTACCAGAGGCCACCCCGGCCCGTCTTAACGGCTCGCCTGTGGTTTTGCTCAGGCCAGGGAGCCGCTGGGAACATCTGTGGCTGCCTTGCACCTCTGTCCTCTTACCCCTGCGCATCCTGGGCCTACTTTGATCACGATGCAATAACACAGAAATGTTTAACAGAAACGTAGACGAAATACTCTGAACCACTTAAACATTTAAAATGTCCTCCTAAATAACTATGGAGTCAAAGGAAACATAAAATTAATATGTACATGCTATTTCAAAATAAGGAAATTGAAACCATTGCTCGTGAGAGCAGTGGAACTTCCCCCCATTCTCTTCTCTGGTTATTGCCGTGGCTTCTGCACACCAGTGTCTTAATTGGACAACTGTATTGAAATCTCTCATGAATTCTAATAGTTTCTCATTCCATTCTCTTGTGCTCTGTAAAGTATGTAATCAATTTGTCTGTAAATATTGATAGTTTTCTCTCTGCCATTCCAATAGATACATCTTTGTTTTTATGTCTTTGCTTAATGCACTGGCTAAAATTTAAACTACGTTAAATAGTGGTGGTGCTAACAGGCATTTTTTTATTACTCCTGGTTTTGATAAAATTGATTCTACTGTGCCTCTTCATTTAATATAATATTGTCCATTCTATAATATGTAAAGGAAACGATGTTCTGAGATTTTTAAAATATTTTCTTTAATCACTGATGAGAGTTAAATCTTAACAACTGAGGAGATCATCAAATACACTTTCTCATTTGTGCTTTAAATGAGATATATTTTGTTGACTTCATTCCTAACTTTGCTGGTTAAACTCACTTGGTAAATTATTCTTTTAATGTGCTGTTATATTATATTTGCTATTGCTTCATTTATGCTGCATAGTCTGTGTGCAGGAGAGAGCTAAGCAATGGCTTTCTTCCTTTGTTCTGTTTCTGCCCTGTTATGCCGTCAGAATCATACTATCACGAACCTGAAAGTGTCCTGTCTTTTCTGGGTTCCATAGTTTATACAGTTTAGGTAAAACCATATGACCCGAGTGCTTTTGAAAGCACTAGTATGATTTTTCTTCAGAAGTGTGAGTTTATTTCAAATTGGTATGAAAGTTAATTAATTAATATATGTTGGTTTTTTTAGTGTTTTCTATTTCACTTTCCTTATCTTTATTGAACTGTGTTTTTGAAATTCATTGAGTAGAACCTTGACTTTTTAATTTTCATTCTTTGTTGCTCCCTAATGATGCAGTTTGAAACTCACATTTTTATAAGGATTAACACACCCACCATTAGGCTTCCTACCTTTTTTATTCAACATTTTAAATTTGCTTACGTATTAAAATGCGGATAACTGGAAATTAAGTGAAACAATACAAGTAAAAGAAAATAGTTGTAAAATAATAAAATACAGTAAGTTTATCCATCATTAAAGTTTTGGCTAATCAACATGAGGGCACCCCAGTTCCATTAACGTCCAGCAAGATCCGATCCTAGAAGGCACTCAGTGTTGACCAGATCCGTGTTCCTGAAAGCATATGTGTCCACGTGAATGCATGCTGTGTCTGTGGCCTTTTATAATGAAACAGAAAATGACAGCTGCACCTATTAGAAAGAATAGAGAATAATCATTTTTATAATAGCTTCACTGAGATATAATTCACATAGCATAGAATTCACCCATTGAAAATCTATAATGCAATGATTTTTAGTAAATTCACAGAATTATGCAACCATAACTATAGTCAATTTTTAGAATATTTTTATCATGACTCTAAAAAACCCCACATCCATTAGCAGTCAGTTTCCTTTTACCCCAACCACCTCGCCACCAGCCCTAGGTAACCAGTAATCCACCTTCTATCTCTATAGACTTGCCTATTCTGGACATCTCATATAAATTGAATCATGCAATATGTGGTCTTTTGTGAATGGCTTTTTTCACTTAGCATAATGTTTTCAAGGTTTATTCAGATCGTACCATTGATGTACATATCAGTGCATCATTCCTTTTTATTGCCAAATAATATTCCATTTTATGGATATACATATCATTCATTCATTAGTTGATCAACATTTGGGTTGTTTCCACTTTGGGCTATTGTGAATATGCTGCTATAGCCATACATGTTCAAGATTTTTGTATAAATATATGTTTTAATTTCTCTTTGGTATATATGTAGGAGTAGAAACAATAGGTCATATTGGGATTTATGTTTAATCCTTGAAGAATTCCCAGATTGCTATCCAAAGTGACTGCGCCATTTAACACTCCCACTAGCGGTGTAAGAGAGTTCCAATTTCTCCACATCTTTGCCAACACTTGTTAATATCTATTTTATTATGACCATCCTTGTGAGTGTAAAGTGCTAACTTATTGTGGTTTTGATTTGCATTTCTCTGATGGCTAATTGAGCTATTTACATCCTCATTGATCATTCATAGAAACCATTACCTAATCCAAGGTCACAAAGATCTATACCTATGTTTTCCTCTAAGAGTTTTATAGTTTTAGCTCTTACATTTAGGTCTACGATTCATTTTGAATAAACTGTTGTATGTGGCACAATGTAGGCACCCAATTGCATTCCTCTGCGTGTGGATATCTGGTTGTCTGAGCACTATTTGTTAAAGAGACTGTTTTTCTGCGTTGAATTATTTTTGCATCGTTGTTGAAATCAATTGGCCCTAACTGTGAGAGATGTGTTTTTTTTTTGTTTGTGTCAAGGGGCTCTCAATGCTATTCCATTGATCTGTATGTCTACCTTTCTGTCAGCAGCACACTGTCTTGATTTCTGTGGCTTTGTAGTAAGGTTAGAAGTTAGAAAACATGAGTTTCCCAACTTTGTTTTCCTTTTACACAGTTGTTTTGGTTATTCTAGGTCCTTTGCATTTACATATAAATTTTAGAATCAGCTTGTCATCTTTTTTCCAAAAAAAAGAAAAAGAAAAAAACAGCCGGAATTTTTATGAAGATTGTGCTAAATCTGTTGGTCAATTTGGGGAGAATTGCCATCTTAACAATATCAGAATTATCATTTTTTTGCTGGTGAAAACCCAATACAATCACCTGAGAACATTTTTAACAGATCACTAAGTTGGGCAGGTACACTATAGATTAAAAAGTAACACCTTTCATATATGTCAAAAATAACCATAGAGAAATAGAATGAACAAAAGTAACATAAAATACCTAGGAATAATCTTAATTTTAAAAGTACAAAATCTGTATAACAACAAGACTCTTCTAAGATATAGAAGAAGAACAGAGTGATTGAAGGAGTCTCATACACAAGGCAGACCTGAGTTTAAGCCCTGACTCTGCCTCTAACCAGCTGTGTAACTGTTGGGAAGACATATCATTTCTCTAGGCCTCATTTGTCAAATGAATCCCATAATAGTACCTTCCCGATGAGATTATTCTGGGAATTAAAAGAGATGACATTTATGTAGCACTTTTGGAACATCAAAAGTATCCATTAGACACCAAGTCTTGCTAGGATTATGTTTCTACAAAGAAGTAAGTTCATCTTGAATTCACATAAATATTCAATCAAAATCCCAAAATAATTTCTGTGACAAATACAATTCAAAATGTCTTTAAGAAATATAATCAGGCACAATTGCTAAAAGTCTTTTAAAAAATAAGAGCACTTGGTGAGGACTGTTTTCCCTATTTTAGTGCATTGTAAAGCATCAATAATCCAAAGAGTGTGATACTTACGACAGTTGACAGAGTGTTGAACCAGAATAGATTGCTTAGAAACAAACTGTAGTGTGTTTAAGGATTTCAGTTATGACATAAATGGCGTCGCAAATCCCGAGGCGAGGGGAAATTATTTGATAAATGATGTTTACGCAATTAGCTAACTATGGGAGGAGGGCACAGTTGTAAACTGAGCACTCACAAGAGAAAAAAGCAAGCCCAACATGGAGCAAGGAATTAAGGTGTAAAACAAAGCTTTTAAGAAGAAAATATAGCCCTGTTACATGTCTGAGCCGGAAATGTTGACTCACTTCCCAAGTATAAAGCGATAGAGGAAATTTCAGGGGAAAGAATTGTTTGGTTTTATATTATAAAAAAGATAAAACTTCTTCATAACATGAAAATCAAAATGAAATCGTTAGGAAAATTAAGTATCACAAATCTACTAGGCAAATGGTTATCGTTGTTATTAAAATAAGAAACATTTATTCATTGTAAGAATAGTAAAACTTAGAGAAAAATGGGCATGGAATATGATAAAAAGTGTACAACTATGAATTATTAATAAATATATGACAAATGTTCAACCCACTGATAATCAAAGAAATACAAATTCTGACATCAGCCATCTACCTGTATCTCAGATATCAGGTGCAGTCATCTAACTAGACTCCATCTCCCAATTTTAGAGCCTGAGGAACTCCAGGGCCCTTCCTACAAACCCTGACCCGGACCCTAACCCTAACCCCGACCCTAACCCTAACCCTAACCCTAACCCTAACCCTAACCCTAACCCTAACCCTAACCCTAACCCTAACCCTGACCAGTGTCCCTATGTCATGACTCCATGCAGCCTTTCTGCATCTGCATGTGCTCCCTCTCTCACTATAATTGACGTGAATCATCTTCTAGTCTTGCAGCAGCCAATCCCTTTTATTCTAGTAACTATGGTCTATTTCCTCTATTTTTCTTTTGGATGAAATATTGGCATATTGCAAAGCAGGTTGTGCTGTCTGCAGCCAAGGGTGTGGCTTGCGATCTAGACAGACCGTTCATATTGCTCCCAGGAAATCTAGTTGGGAGGGGGAAGAAAATAAGTAAAAAATCTCAGATGCTGTTGGAGGCCGCCAAGAACACAAAACAGCAGAGCAGGCTACGACCCAGCTACCGCTGCTCTAACTAGGGGGCTGAGGTCACAGTAGGACCAGCTGGACCTGGGTCACCTCGGTCATAAAAACATGGATGACATCTCAGTTCCATTAAAGCCCAGCAAAACCCAATCCTAGGAGGTATTCATTAAATGACAGGATCTAGTGCTCATGGAACCTGGTGCTTCCTTGTTCCATAAATGCATTGCCTCTGTTTTTCATAATTTTTACATTCAGATGCTTATGAAATTGTTTAGAGCAGTGGCCTCTTCCCTTTCACCTCTCTTCTGCAACTGGACCTCATAATTTGTTGTAAGAATTCAGATTGTTCTTAACACAATCTTTCTTTTTCTTGTATTGTTCAGAGAGAAATGGATGATTATTTATTTTGAGTATTAATCTTCAGTTGTTTCCATGGATATCTGACTCACTTAAAAACAAAGCAAGGGGAAATAAGGGACTCAGAGGCCAGAGGAGCTCTATTTGGTTCCTCATGGATGAAAAAGCTGAGGCTCAGGGAGATGAAGCTGTAAAGCCCATTAGAGTGGGAGCCAAGTGGTTAAACAATAAAACTCCAGCTGCTATGTTTGGGAAAGAAGGAACCATGGTTAATCATTTTTACAGCCAATGTAATAGCATCTGAGTTTCTGCTCAAAGGAGGAATCCATTTTCAGATCAGATCCCAATCAAAGGGCTGCTCCTATCACCAGGAGGAGTGGAAGGGAAACACACTGCCCACCAGACTCAAAAGGAAGACAGGCGGACGGGGGCCCGACAGAGACTGAGGCGGGCAGGCCCGTGGGACAGCGCAGGGCACCCGTTCCTGGGACAATGCCTTTCGAGAAATATTTTTCAAGTGCCTATATTTAAAATCTTATTTTTGAACAACAGTATGCAGAAATCAAGATTTTGTCCTGCAATCTCACATTATGTCAATAATCAAGGAAAAGCACACACCCTGGCCACTGACCTAGGACAAAAGTTATAGGGGACAAACTGGTGGGAACCAGCAGCACCTGAGCAACAAATAAAGAGAATTTGCAACCAGAGCAAATAAAGAGAGTACTTTTATTCACAATTGGTTATTCCATCAGTTTTTTATGTAAGAAAAGTAGAAAAGTCATATCAAAATCCTTTTGCATTTTATTTACATTTTGCTGTGAATTATAACACTTAAGTGGACCACCTTACCATTTGGGGTCTGAACTTCCCGGTGCTTAAGGCAAAGGAGGAATCATGAAGGATGATTCGCGTGTGGTGGAGAATGTATCTTGCACTTACAGCTTTCGCAGTTCACACTGGCTACATTTTAAGTGCTCAAAAGGCAGATGGGGGTGGCGGCTGCCATACGGGGTGCTGCAGCTCTGGTTCTGAGAAGCCCATTCTCCATTGCCCCGTTGCCCTCACTAGGAGTGTAGCCCCCTCCAGCATGGCCAGCTCAGCGCGTCTCAGTGTCCTCCGTATGCCATTTCCATCCTCTAGTCTCCGTTTACCCATTCTTTACCATTCTCCACATTTAAATGAGTGATGTGTTTAGTTTTCTTTTTTTATTTTATTTTATTATTTTATTTTTAATTTATTTTTATTGTTGAGAGTATTACAGGTGTCCCATTTTTCCCCCCAGTTGATCCCCTCCACTTTGCTCCCACCCCCTTCCCAGGCCTTCACCCCGTTATTGTCTGTGTCCATGGGTTATGCATATATGCATATAACTTCTTTGGTTAATCTCTTCCCACCCTCCAACCCCTTCCCTCTTCCCTCTGTTGCCTGTGTCAATGTCTCTGGGTCTATTTAGATTCTTTTGTTCATTAGTTTCTTCTTAAAGAAGACCCTTCAACATTTCCTGTAGTGCTGGTCTGGTGGTGATGAACTCCTTTAGCTTTTTCTTATCTGCGAAGCTCTTTATCTGATCTTCAGTTCTAAATGATAGCTTTGCTGGGTAGAGCAATCTTGGCTGTGGTTCCACGTTTTTCATCACTTTGAATATTTCTTGCCACTCCCTTCTGGCCTGCAAGGTTTCTGTTGAGAAATCAGCTGACAGTCGTATGGGTGCTCCCTTGTAGGTAACTAACTGCTTTTCTCTTGCTGCTTTTAAGATTCTCTCTTTGTCTTTAACCTTTGACATTTTAATTATGATGTGTCTTGCTGTGGGCCTCTCTGGGTTCCTCTTGTTTGGGACCCTCTGTGCTTCCTGGACTTGTAAGTCTATTTCTTTCCCCAGATGGGGGAAGTTTTCTGTCATTATTTTTTCAAATAGGTTTTCAATTCCTTGGTCTCTTTCTTCCCTTTCTGGCACCCCAATAATACGAATGTTGGGCCTCTTGAAATTGTCCCAGAGGCTCCTTATACTATTTTCTTATTTCTGGATTCTTTTTTCTTTTTGCTCTTCTGGCTGGGTGCTTTTTGTTTCCTCATGTTCCAAATTGCTGATTTGATTCTCAGAGTCCTCTACTCTACTGTTGATTCCTTGTAAATTATTCCTCATTTCAGTTCCTGTAGCCTTCATTTCAAATTGGTACTTTATTATGTTATCGATTTTCTCAGTTATTTCCCTAATAGTCTGCTTAAACATCCTTATAAACAAAATTCTGAACTCTGTATCTGTTAGCTTGCTTGGATCTATTTCATTTAGTTCCTCTTCTAGAGATTTCTTCTGTTCTTTCCTTTGTGACATGTTTCTTTGCCTCCACATTTTGGCTGCTTCCAGGTGTTTGTTTCTATGTATTAGGAGCTGCTCTGTCTCCTGGAATTTGTAGAGTGGCTTTGTGTAGTAGGTATCCTGTAGGGTTCAGTGGCTCAGCCTCCCCAGTCACCTGAGCTGGGCCTTCTAGGTGCTTCCCTGTGTGGGCTGTGTGCACTGTCCTGTTATAGTTGAACCTTGGTTGCTGTTGGCGTCACTGGGAGGAATTGACCCCCAGGCCAATCAGCTGTGAGGACCAACTGCAACCACAGCCAGAGAGCTGCTGTGCTGGTGACACCCCTATGGAGCAGGATTTACTTCAGTGGGGCTTTGGTGTTCACCAAGTGCCCCTTGAGTGTCACTCGTGGGTGTGGTAGGGTTGTAATCCAGCACGGTCGAGTCTGACCACCAGGTGCACTGTCTCTGGGGCCTCCCTGGAGGTGCAAAGTCAGCCTGTGCCAGCGCCTTGCCCAGGGCCCCCCAGCATGAGCTATGCAGCAAACCGTAGTTGGCTGCTCCTTGTGCTGGGCTTGGAGGTGCCCAGGAGAGGGAGAGCTATGAGCCAGTGCAGCTGCCGCTAGTGCCAGGCCTGGGGCCGCTTATCAAGCCGTATGGGGCAGCTGCTGCTTGTTTGAGAGACTTTAGGAAAGTCCTAAGCATGAGGCTCGAGAGGCCACTTGCACAGAAAAGCCCCTGGGAATGGCCCGGATGAGCTGCAGGTGGGGAGGGGCGGGGCCTCCGGGAATCACGGGGCGGGGCCAGAGGTGAGTCAGGTGCTGGCGACTCAAACATGGCGCCTGCCCGCCGGCTGTGCGGGGAGGACTCGCCACAGGAGCCACGGCCTCCGCCAGCCCTTCTGCCTGGAGGAAGCCGCCCTCCGCCTCTCGCCGGGATCTCAGGCAGGTTAGTTCCTCCCGAGTGTCCCGGGTCCCTTCAGGCTGCCCCTGGCGCTGGGCTCAGAGGGAGCGTCCGAGTGAGTCCGCACCAGGCCCTTTAGAGGAGCTGCTGGGGCTCCTGCAGCCTCCACGACCCTCAGGGACAGTCCCGCTGGGTTCACAGCCCAGAGTTGTGGGGACGTCTCTTCCTGGCCCTGGAGCCCGGGGCTGGGGGCCTCCTGTGGGGCTGGGACCCCTCGCTCCTCCGGGAAACCCCCACCGCCGAGATTCCCTCCGGGGTTTCAACCACAGCACCGGGTGTGGGCCCGTCTCCGATTCAGCCCCGATTCAGCCCTATCTGCCCACATCTCTGCCCCTCCTACCCTCTCGGTGCTGCTTCAGGTCCCTGGTTGTAGGGCATCTGTGCAGCCAGATCTCAGGAGGCTCTGAGTGATGGTGGTTCTGTGCTTTAGTTGTAATTTTGATGCAGTTGCCGGAGGCGGCGGGTGCAGCTGTTACCTGTGGTGCCATCTTGTTCCTCTGGACCTAGTTTTCTTGATAGATCCTGAGCAATACAGCACTTATACCAACAATCGCTGTAAGAGCTGCCCCTCCGGTGGGTCCAGACCTCCCCCTTTCCTTCCAGCTCCTACCTCTCCCAAATTCTGAGGCTGGGTAGCAAATAGGTTGTTACTTATCAGTCCACTGTTGGTAGAATTATGAAGAAAGGGATGTTTCCAATATTCTCTCTTCCAAAAGTTGACAATTAAAAGAAATAATTCACTTTGTGAGTCAAGAAAAATGTGAATGGCCATTTTTTTTCTATAGTAGAGACTATTCCTACAGGTTTAATCTATAATCAATAGCTACTTTTCTCAAGTAGCACCTTCACTCGATCACATTGTTTCCTTGGCCCCTGTGGGCATTTGGGCCTGCAGTCTCCTGGTTATGAGTTCTCAGAGGGCCGGTTACACATCCCAGGGACAACCAGTCCGTCTTCCTGGCTGGTGATTAACCTGGTGGACTGTTCTTGAGCCTGTCATAGGCGAGGCTGAGGACGGCAATTGCGCTTCAGTTTACAAAGGGCCTTTTCGTATATGATCTCATGAGCCAGATATGGGCACTTGCTTTCCTATGAGAACTGCCCTGCTACCTTGCTTCCATCCCACTTCACAGCCCAGCCTACAAGACTCCTGGCCTTTGCAAAACTGGCTGCCCTTGTGCAGTGGTTGGGAGTGAGGGCTCAAACCAAAAGGCCTGGGTTGGGATTCTGGTCGACCACTTTCCACCTGTGGGAGAAGTTCCTTAACTTCCTCCCTGTGCCTTGGCAGCCACATCTGAAAATGGGGGATAACAATGGTGCTGCTCCATTGGGTTGGTGTGAGGGTTAAATGTGTCAGTGCATGCTCACAATGTTACAATTGTGCTTGGCACCTAGTAAATGCTCAATAAGCATTTGGTGGTATCGTTATCAGCACCGTTGTGTGGCCTTGTTAGACCAGCAGAAGGCACAGGTTAAAGATACAAATTTGAATTCGAGCAAAATGGTGTGCAAATCTTGGTTCCTCTAATTCTGACCTGCATCGCCTTAGGCAAATTGCTCAGCCTCTCTAAGTTTCCATTTTCTCATCTATACAGTCACAGTCTAAGCCCCAAAGGGCTTCGTGAGGGATAAAATAAGGTAGCACCTGAAGTACGGTGTCGGGCACGTGAGAGGGGCCGAACAGAAGGCCTACAGCTATCATCAGCGCCGTTACCGCCGTCATCATCATCTCTCCCTGAAGAAAATACAAGTATGGAAAAATCCTTTATCTCTTTACATTCGCCGCATTCAAGACCAAGGGAGCCTACGTAAATTACTGCAGAATTCCCATGAACCCATGAAATGTTGCCCACGTTACTCAACTTGTCTTCATAAGGAAATTAAGAGATGTGGACTAAAATTCTCACAATTTTTCTAGCTTCGAAATGTTTTATTCTCTAAGTCTATAAACATGTCCATGGATTGGTTTAAATGGTAAGTTTCAGATGTCCATAGAGCGTCTCCTGGGACAGAACACAGGGAAAATAAGAAAATGGTTTAAAAAAAGGAGAGAGAGAATGGTGAAAATATGGATGGATGAATGGATGGATGGGTGGGTGGATGGATGGGTGGATGGATGGGTGGATAGATGGGTGGGTGGGTGGATGGATGGACGGACGGACGGATGGATGGATAGGTGGATGTTGTAGATGGGTGGATGGGTGGGTGGATGGGTGGGTAGATGAATGGGTGGGTGGATAGATGGATGGATGGGTGGGTAGATGAGTGGGTGTATGAATGGGTGGGTGTATGAATGGGTGGGTGGGTGGATGGATGGATGTTTGAAGGACTAAAAAGGCTTTTAAGAACATTCTTTCAGTAGCTCCATCAGCCTCTTTAGGATGATGGCTTTAAAATAATTCAGGTGTCATTTTTTAAAAATCTTTATTTAGTTGATTAACTCTGCAGCTACTTTCATCCTTAGAAAATTTTCCATAAAGATTAGTGTCCTAAACACTAAGAAATAAATGTGTTCTCTGTGTAGCTTTGCAGCCAACTTGACATATGGTTAGGTTTTTTGGTTTATTTTCAATTTAAGAGTTAAAAAAAAATTTAATGGCAATGTATTTTCATGACTTAAAGGTCAAAACAATGAAAAGGTCTATCTAGAGAAATCTTCTAGTCCTCTATCATAGTTAACCATTTTGTATTAGTTTTTATCTTTTCAATACAATATGTGCCAGTTTCCATGGTGTAAATATTTGTAGCATTGCCAATATCAAGCTCCCATGAGGATGTCAATTGGTTGGAAAAATTTCTCTGATAATCTAACAATCAAACCTCACAAACTGGTACAAGCTGCCTCCACAACACCTCTACCTGCCCCCTCCCCAATTATACAAAGGGTAGTAAGCTGTCTGTCCTAAGTCTTGGTTTTGTTGGATATTTTGCTTTGTTTTGTTTTTACTTATTACTATAAGGATGTAGTAAGGGAGGATTCAAACTCAGGCAGTTCTGCCTGACTCTAATGTGTGTGTGTGTGTGTGTGTGTGTTTTCTTTCACGGGCTGACTTTTACAAGTGGCAAAAAGATGTTTAAATGTGAAGATAGACATCTACTCATGCCAGGAGGAGTTAATACAATACAGAAAGGGTCAAGTGAAAATATTTCCATTTTTATCACCATTTCTATTTAAAATTGCTTTTCTTTTAGGTTCTAGTCTTTTGACCCCTATTTCACTAAACCAATGATTAGAGAGCCTTGATTGTTTAATTAGGAAATACAGCTTTATTATTCAGAGTTGTCATTACCTAAGCTGTAATGATCAGAGGACAGTCTTAATTCAAGGGAAAAAAAATACTTGACACATCTCTCTAATTTAATTGTATTTATTTTCACATTTCTAAAAATACTGTCTCTACAAACAGCTTCTGGGCACAACTTCAAAACTATAAATCAGCCAAGCTGACAGCAATCTCCTCCTCAGCTTCCTCAATTAGGAAATGCCCCCAAAGCCATTTGTGGCTTCTAGTATTTGAAAAACACTATACTCTGGATAACATCTGCCTCCTCTTCCACCTAAAGTGTCCAGCTGTCACCTGGTGGGCATCGTTATCTGAGGAGCACCTGCAATGGGGTGCAAGTAGAGGTGGGTCTGGGTCCCCAGATACCTTAGACACAGGCCCTGCTTCCAGGAGGCAGTGTCCAAGCTGGGCTTCTCAGACCAGAGACCATCTCCGATTCTTCCCACCATCGATGGCTCTGGTGCCAGTGGTCACCCGCTTATGCTTTCAAAAACTGTGGTCCAGGTAGAAGAAAAGATCATTTCCATATCACCTGTGGGAAATTTAAATTGTTGCTAAACTAACAGTCATTATACATATAGTCTGTGTCAGGTCCTGCTCCAAGAACTTAACTCATTTATTCCTGAACACATTTCCATATATTCCATCTCACAGGTAGCGACACTGAGGCCCAGAGTTACTAAGGAAACAGAAAGAAAAGAATTCCTGGGGGTGAGCGTGGGGTGAGGAAAGGGTTCTGGAGAGGATTCCTGAGCTGAGTCTTAAAGGATGGGTGAGTGTTGCCAGGCAACAGGAGGAAGGAGAGGTTACAGGCAGAGGCATTGGAGGCACAAGGAGAAAAAGCTGCATGCCAATAAATCTACTTGAAGTCTCTGTAACTGGTCCAGGGGACAGAGGATGAAAGCCCAGGCTAGGGCAAGTGCAGTGGAAGGGAGAGGGGAGACAAGAGATAAGAAATATTTTTTTAAAGAAAACATCAGCGGGACTTGATTGATTGGATGCAGAAGGGCAGGACACAGAGGCGTTTGCATGTCTGCAGGGGGGCTGAATGGCCCACCCCATGAAAGGAGAAATGCAGGAAGGTGAGAGCAGAGGAAGACAGGATGCGGAGCCCAGTGGGGCATGCCGAGTTGGCCATGCCCATCTTGGAGATGGCCGACAGGCAGCTATGTACATGTGTGGGAAGTTGTTGGAAGGCTGAACACTGGAGATAAGAGTCTGGCACGTGGCCAGTAGGCAGTGGGACCCAACATCAGTAGAACATCCTTCCTATAGTTTAATGGGCACTTAAATCAGCTAGGGATCTTGCTAGAAGTCTAGATAACAATTCAGTGGATCTAGGGTGGCACCTGAGGTGCAGCATTTTTTAACAAGCTCTCAGGTGATGCTGATGCTGCTGGTGTGCAGACCATCTTTTAAGTAGCAAGGGAGTAGAATGTTTGAGGCCCCGAGGAAGAACATTCAAAGAAAAAGCAGTGGTTGATTTACACCTGTGGGAACACCAGTGTTTAACGATTGGTCATAGGAACCGGTTTATGAAGGCACAGAGATGAAATGGCCACAGGGGCAAAAGAAGAACTGGACTGAATGGTCTGTGTCTCAGAAGCCAGAGGACAAGGCTTTGACACAATGGTCCACTCGGCATTTCCTAAAGGAGCCAAAGGGAGAAGTCAGACTCAAGCGCACAGTGAGCTATGGGACATGGAGACGCTTGTCTGACTTTCAGCAGGCAGTGTCACTGAATGGCTGAAACTGGGACCTCAGTGACAGTAAGTGGGCCTGTTCTACACTACACCCCAGGTGCTAACACAGTACCTGACACACAGTAGGCATAATGGGCTGAACTGTGCCCCCCAAATTCATAGGCTGAAGTCCTAACCCCCAGCACCTCGGAATGTGACTGCATTTGGTGATAGGGTCTTTAAAGGGGTAATCGAGGTAAAATGAAGTCAGGTGGGTCCTAATCCTGTATGACTGGTGTCCTTATAAGAGGAGAAAATTTGGACACAGACACACAGAGGAAAGACCATGTGAAGACCCAATGAGAAGGAGGCCATCTTCAAGCCAAGGAAAGTGGTCTCAGGAGGAACCAACCCCACCGGCACCTAGATCTTGGACTTCTAGTGTCCAGAACTGGGAGCCAATAAGAAGTATTTTGTTATGGAGGCTGAGCAAATGAATACAGTGTGTTTGGTAATGACTCCTTGAAATGCATGGAAGAGCGTTGCACACCTGGAACCCTTAAACACTTGGAGTTCCTCACTCACCCCCCCCCCCCCCCGCATCCTCTGGTTCTGGTGTAGCAGGAATTTTTAGGTATCCCCTCCACACATGGCCACCTTTCCCTCACCTCCGTGACCTGACCCTCCCCATGAAAGGCCATTGGCCACGACACAAAAATAGGAGTAGCCAAAAGCAGAGCATGGGAGAGGCAGTGTAATGGCCCACTCTCCGTTGGTGTTCTCTCCCTCGGAACCAAGTGTCTGAGGGGTCTCAAGGCAGACCAGTATTTAAGAGGGGACATTGGGCCTTTGCCTTTCCACCCAAGGAGACTTGTATATTTAGGACCAATGTCTTTTTCACAGTGACTATCAGATCTCAATGACTTATGTTGCAGTCAAATGGCAATTGGCTGGTGCTAAGAGGTCATGCCAGGGGAACCAACCAAACCACACACTCCGGAGTCACAACCAACAGAACTGAAATGCTTCCAGTGTAATCCCTGCTCAGCTAATATTTCTAAAACTGACCAGCAGTTATGTGGTTCCCCCATGTGGCAGTGCCCACGACAACTCTCCAAAGGCTCCAACACTTTGATTTAAACAAGTTAAATTTCCTGCATATCAGTGTTCAAAACACAATTCAAAATACCACTTTAAAACAATTTGCTTGGAAAAATCAATGTTCTATTAAAGTGATCATCGCATGGGGAGAAACTATTACAGAACTTCCTCTGGTGGCTTTGGGACAGAGGGCGAGGATTCTCCAGTTTTTCTCTAGGACACTTCGGTATTCTCTTCTTCCTCCAAATGCCTGGCACCTCGCAGGACTCTTTTCTCAAAAGGCACATCATTAAACCCTAAAAATAACCACTAAAGTATTTACTTCCAGTTTATACAGGCAAAGATACTTAGGTGCTGAAGGGTTTGGGCAACTAGTGCCAGACCCACACATAATAAGTGGAAAGGCAAGGACTTTATGTGGGTTCCCCAGGCTCCAAAGCCTGCAAGCTTTCCACTGTTCCAAGCGCCTTCTTGTTAATGAGCTCGTCTCCCCTTCAAGGTCACCGTGGTGTTCATCTTTATACCAATTCACTTGAGCACCATGCAGGCTCCATGGAAGGGGTCACTGGAGACCTGAAAGTTCAACCACAGAGAACTGAGCTGGTGACCTCTTGATGCACCTTCCCCAGGGACTAAAGTCACATTTTTTCACCCATCCGATCCCCTTTGCTATGTTAATCAAAAGGCCCCTAAGTCCAGTTCAAAGAAGACCATTGTCTGGGATCTGAACTGTTCATTCCCTAATCGCTTCAAACGATCTCCCTGTTTACCTGCAAATTTCAGGAAGAGACCAGGCTCTTTTATGAACAGTTGTCTCTAGGATCAAAGTAAATCATTCAGCCTTGTGATCAAAGAGATGCTAACCCCCAACTGGCCTCCTTTCCCAAACTGCTCAACTTCCACTACCTAAGCCATAATTAAAAAATAGTTCAGCTCCAGAATTCTGATTACAATATATACATGGCCTTCTTGCCGGTAGGCTTTGAACAAAGCTGTGAAGATGGACAGTATCAGCTTCAATATTATGAGAAATTACAGTGACAGTAAACACTGTGGTTTTGCAGGTCAATCAATAGCCTTGACAGTTTCTAACTTGCTAATTGGCCATAGAAATTCTGGGAGCACACAGCACATATGGAAAGGGGAAGGAGAAGGGGAAGGAGGCACATGGAGGGGAACCAAGGGCCTAAAAACTATGCCCCAAGCTTCTGAAATCCCCACCCCCTTCCACTCAGAGCTATTTGCCAACAGGAGCTCTGGGAGGCTGTAAATTGAAGCGTCACTGGGTGACATCCTGTGTCTGGGGTGGTTTAGTGAGTTATGTCTGCGGCTGACACAATATGCATAAGAAACCTCTTGTTTCCCAGGCTGACACAATTCAGCAGCTGGAGAAATCTCAATTACCCATGGGGAAGGCAGGGTGGGGGGCGGGCCTTCTGAAATGTGACTTATTATCGAGGGTTGGAGCTGAGGTGAAGGTGACAAGACAATAGCTAAGCTTCTCCAAAGGTAGAGAGGTCAGAACAATAAGTCACTTTTGCAAGGAACATATGAATCACCCCCACCGCCGGGAAAATAGCAGCCGGCCATCCTTTGTGATTCTGATGGAGCGTGTTCGATGCAGAGGGTACTTGTTAAAGGCGACTGAGGCCAAGACCTCTGGAACTGAGCTTGTATAAGGGGACATCAAGACAGCATTGGGGACAGTGAAGCTATTTGGATTTCTGACTCTTTCCTGCAGCTGGAAAAGCCAGAGAGACCACCCTTGGACGTGCGTGCTCAGGGCACTGACCTGATAGGACGCTGAACAGCAAGCTGTCCTAAATATATTCACAACTCCCTGACCAAGAGCTCCCAGGCGCAGGCGGCCTAGCGAGGGGCCTTAGGCTTCCTCCATAACCTTCCCACGGGTCTATTTCTTACCCAGCAGACTTGACGTGGGGGCGGAGAGAGGAGTGGACGGCGAGGAATGGATGGGAACGGAGGTGCAGAATGAGGAACGAACTCCAACCCAGAGATCCTGAAAAACACGCAAGGTGGAAAGTGCAGGCCTGGAGAGGGCTGGATGCTCAGCGGTTGGCACATGACCCCTGCCACCCAGCAGAGGGCCCCGACCCTGTTGTCTTTGTCTTCAGGATGTAACAGTAACGGCATAACAGTGCGTGCTGAGGACCGCCTGGGCAGACACTGGCAGCTTTACAGATGCTATTTGCACGCGCAGCCTCAAGCGGGTGCTATTTACTATGCCCACTTTGCGGATGAGCAAACTGGAGGCTTCTGGAGGTTAGGTAACTTGTCCAGGTTCACAGAATCAATCAAACACAGAGCCAGGATGTGAACTCAAGTCTTCCTGGTGGCAGAGACTGAGCTTGGAACCTGTACTCCTGCCCAGCCTAAGAACAGCTCAGAAAATGTTTGTGAATTTACATCCAAGCTGTGAGTGCCCAAGTTGAAGAATAAATAAATGAATGGATAATATCTTCATCTTGGAATGGCCCCGGGGGGTTCTCCCAGGCCAACTCTCTGGGTCTGTGTGACACAGAGGTAAGGTCTTTGTGACAAAAATAAACAGTTGCTAATGTTCTATTCATAATTAATGATGGAGAAGCCCACTATGAATCAACAGAATGAAATGTTAAGCACAATTCAACAGTATTTTTAAATTTATCTTTATTGTTGAAAATATTATAGATGTCCCCTTTTTTGTCCCTCATTGACACCCTCCACTCCACTTCTGCCTCTTCCCCGCAACTGTATTTTTTTTAATGTTCACCAGGACAAGGGCTGTACAGGATGTAATGCAGGCCTTCTACAATGGTTTGCAAATAATACAGCTATTATTATCATATATTACAGCAATAGGTCAAAGGCAACACAAATTATATCATTTTAAATAAATGGTGCAAAGCCACTTTATAAAACTTGTGACCAATTTCTATTTTAAAAGTCAAAATAAATTGACAAACAAGATAGGACCACAGATGTGGAAGCATGAAACAGAAAGACAGATCTCAGAGGGAAAGGGGAAAGGGGGGTGGGAAGAGATTAACCAAAGAGCTTATAAGCACATATGCACGGCCCATGGACACAGACAACAGACAGGTGAAGGCCTGGGGCGGGCTGGGAGATGGGGGAGGGGGGTGAAGCGAAGAAAATGGGGGACATCTGTAATACTCTCTACAATAAAATAAATTTTTTTAAAAAAATATATCTTTATTGACTTCAGAGAGAGGAAAGGAGAGGGAGAGAGAGAGATAGAAACATCAATGATGAGAGAGTCATTGATAGAGCCCGCAACCCAGGCATGTGCCCTGACCAGGAATAGAACCCAGATCGCCTGGATCCCAGGTTGACACTCAACCGCTGAGCTACGCCCGGCCGGGCTACAATGAAATAAATTTTTAAAAATTCAAGCAGGAATATATGAAAAGCTGGTTACCACGAAAAGAAAATATATTTCACCATAATAGTTGGTAGTCACTTAAACGTAAAATATCGAAATCAAGAACAAAAAAATTCAGGCTTTTTATCACTATATTTACATTGTTTGAGAAATTCTTACCAAAGGAAAAATAAATTTTAAAAAACAAGGATAAATATTTTAAAAGAAAAACAATTATTCTTTATAGGTCTTGTATTTATAGACCTATAAAATCCAGAGGAATGTGACAGAAATTACCCAAATGTAATAAATGTAGAAGTTTGAATCCAAGGTAAACAAATAAAGATTACCAAAAATAATGCATAAAATAATTTTTAAAATTTGATTTCCAATAGCAACAAAAATGATATATCATAAATAATTTTGATCAAAGCTGTGGGACCTGTGTAAAGAAAGCTACAAGACTTTGAGGAGAGATGGAAAAGATGGCCCGATGTGAGGGGAGAAACCACATTTGATGCTGAGTATCGCGAAGGTTTAAATTCTTCTTAATATGTGACTTGCTACAATTTTAATAAAAATCCCAACTTGACAAAAGGATTCTAAGGTCAACCTATGAAAACAAACAGGATATTTAAGAACATTTTTAAAGGGGAACTGCGCTTTATTTCATAAAGCTATAGAGTTTTAAATAATGTGACACTGGTACAAAAACAGCAGCAGGGACAATATCCCAGAAAAATGACCCTAATTATATATCATATTCTAATATATGATAAAGAATGCAACCCAAGTCAATTCCCAGGAAAGCTAGGGTTTCTCAAATAAGCAAGATTAAGACAATCAGCTAACAATTTGGAACATAATATATTTAAATAATGACTTTATTCCATGCACCAAAAGCCATTTCTGATTAACTAGAGAATATGGCAGATACAAAATACAAATTAGAAGAGGATCCAGCTTAATTCCCTTGCTTTGGAGGGAGAAAGTTTTCTGTTCTCAGGATGCTAAAGTAATTCGCAGAGGGGCAGATGGACAGATGAACAGGTCGTGCCTGGTACAGCACCTGGGCTGATGGATCTGTGCCTCAGCTATATTTGTTGTTTACATTCTGGAAATCACTCTTATAGGCAATTGCATGTTAATTAAAAATTTTGCAGGGCAAAACCAGAAAGGTAATGATAACCAGAAGACTAAGAAAAATAATTCAACGTATGTGAGAAAGAGATAAGAAAAGCATGAGGATGCCCATGGATAAGTTGGCGAAGGAAGGAAGGAGAGAGTTCACCAAGAAGAAAAAAACAAACAAAAGCTGAGAAAATGTTCAGCCTCAGCGCACATTAAAAAATAAATGAAAAATGCCAGATAATGGCAAGAGTGAAGTGAAACAGACACCCTCCTGTATTCCTAATGGTGATTTAAGCTGGTGGCTTTGGAAAGAAGCACAGCAATTTGTAGAACTTTAAAATGCTCATCCGCACACCTTGGCCCAGGAGTTCCACTTCTGAGAATCTATCCTAAGAAAATTCAAGACATAGAAAAGGCTCAGTGAATGAAGACATTAAGTGTTGTGGCACGTATAAAAGTTAAAAACATCATAACACATGTTCAACTTCAGAAGAATGTGTAATGGGTTGAATGATATCTCCCAAAGAAGATACATTCAAGTCCTAGCCTCTACAGCCCGTGAGTGTGAATTATTTGGAAATAAGGTCTTTGCAGATGTAATCAAGTTGAGAGGTCATGCTGAACTGGAGCGGGCCCTAACCCGGTGACTTGTGTCCTTATGAGAAGAGGGGAAACGCAGGAGCACTTCTCAAAGAAGTGGAGGCAAAGGCTGGAGTGGTGCAGCTACAAGCCGAGGAATGCAAGGATTGCCAGCAAACCACCAAAAGCCAAGAGAGGCGCGGCACAGAGCCCCTCCTGGGGCCTTCGGAGAGAGCTTGGTCCTGCCGATGCCCGGCTTAGGACTTCTAGCCTCCAGAGCTGTGAGAGCATACAATTCTTTTGTTTTAAGCCACCCAATTTGTTGTCATTTGTTACCACAGCTTTAAGACACTGATATGAATAGGAACATGTTTGTGTGAATTGAGAAGTAATATCACAGTGGACTATTCGGCCAGTGAGTCACCTTGTTTTTCTGTTCAAATCTCCATCTTTTGCTTTTGATGTAGCCCCTCTAATCTCTTGGTGGGAGGTTTCATTCTACGGTGCGTGCTTGTGAGAGCCTTGCCGGCCGTTCTTACCTGTGCCCTGCTGTCTCCGAGTCCCCTGACTGAGTCTCTCCTGGTAAAGGTTCATGCTAGGCTGTTGGTCTGGATCAAGAATTTAAAGGGATGGAAACATCAGTGGGCCAGTGAGCCTCCGGCTGTGATCTGAGAGGCAAGGCTAGGGAGAATAGAGGCTCTGGCATGACAAAATTGCTGTCTCATGAAGTGTTTCCCGTCCCTTTCCTGTCTTCTTGAATTACTGGAATTCCACCTGTGAAGCGAGACACAGAGAGGAGCAAACGTGATTAATGAATTTTGTTGTGAAAAGCAAGAAAAAAAGAAAACATAACTTCCTAACGTTGCTAATATAAAAGTATACTCTACACTTTATGTTTTGAACCCACACTGTAGAGCAATTTTAAATGATCATTTATTGAACACAAGGTCATGTGCTGGGCTGTTGGGCTCTGACATAATACCAAGAGGATACTGGCCCCAAATCTGCCACATTTGAACTTGGTCTCCCAACCAGATGGCTTCAATAAGATCAAAATGTTCCTTTATCTAAGTAAAAACAAATCAATATCACTGTGGAAAAAACAACAACAAAGAATCAGGAAGGAAGAAAGGGAGGGTCCTTCTGAAAGTAGAGTGTGAGACAACTGTTATGTGTGAGGCATTTATGTGGAAGTGTGAGCTCAGGAGGCAGAGTGAGGGAAGGGGGAAAGAAACAGGAAAGGAAAGAGAGCCGTCTTGCTCTCTCTTTTCCTTCCTTCTTTTTCCTTTCCTTCCTTCCTCCCTCCTTCCCTGCCTTCCATTCTCCATTGGCTGCCACAGGTGCCTGGGTACTTGATCCCACTGAGAAGCCTTTTGGAATATGGAAGGAAGGAAGGAAGGAAGGAAGGAAGGAAGGAAGGAAGGAAGGAAGGAAGGAAGGAAGGAAGGAAGGAAGGGAGGGAGGGAGGGAGGGAGGGAGGGAGGGAGGGAGGGGGGGAGGGGGGAGGGGGGGAGGGAGGGGGGAGGGGGGAGGGAGGGAGGGGGGAGGGAGGAGGGAGGAGGGGGGGAGGGAGGGAGGGAGGAAGGGAGGGAGGGAGGGAGGGAGGAGGGAGGGGGGAGGGGGGAGGGAGGGAGGAGGGGGGAGGAGGGAGGGGGAGGAAGTTCCTGCAGTGTGATTTGTGCGTCAGCAGCATTAACAGAAGCACCAGCAGATACCTGAAGCTCTCCTCTGTCAGGTGAGGACAGCTCACCCTTCCCGATGATTCCACCAGATCTCCAGAACAGCCTGGGGGGTGGGTGTTACTCCTCAGAGCGGTTCGCTTAAGGGTGTGGACTCTGGAGTCAGACAGCTTGGAATGAAATGCCGGCTCCATCACTTACTGGCTCTGTGACTTTAGGCAAATTACTTACCGTTCTTCTCATCTCTAAAAATGGGGATTGTAAATGCCCATACCTCCAAAGGCTGTTTGTTGTGAGGATTAAATGAGTTAATATATTTAAAGTACTTAGAATGGGTCTGACATATAGTCAATTAACTTTTATCAATGCCCTTTTTCGTGTGTGTTGTTGGTTTTTTTAGCTCTTAGCTGTTCTAAAGACTAGATTTCAAATGCCTTCTGATCATCAAATAGGAGCAGCTCCTGCATTAGCAGAATTACTTAGAAACTCTTCAAAGTGAAATCCTCTAGGAACCGTCTAAGGAGGCCTTGGGGCGGCCCCGTGAGCCGGCTCGGCCCGGCCAGGCTGGGCCCAGGGGAGGCTGGCCTGGGAGAGCAGCTTGAACAAATGCGCATTTCACCCATCAGTCTTCCTCCATCATTTCTCTGCAACGTAAAATCTTTATTCCAGGCAGGGGGCCAGGTCTTCTCTGCTCTGGACTCAATGTGCATTCCCTTCTCCCTGGCCATTTGGAGGGAAAGTGAATCCAAGATCCAGGTTTAGTCCAAATGCTCAACGCTTGTGGAAACGTGTCTGGATGGTTGACAAGGGTAACCCTCCCCTTCCACTCCAGTTGAAGGGTTTTAGCAGTTCAGTGGGCTCTCCTCACTGCCTCCCACCCTGATTCTTTGTAAATTGGCAAAAAAAAGGTTTCTTCTCCCTCACTTCTCAGCTCCCCACTGATTCTGCAATATCTCTGAGGCCATCAACATTGAAACAAAAAATGTTTCCCTGTGTGAAGCCCCAAAGGCTCCACTAGTACAATCGGGAATGAGGAGCCATTTAGAGGGAAAGGAGATATTTTTATAACGTGGGAGGCAGCCTCAGCTGACTAACGAAGCTGTCAGCCTGGAAGGAGAGGTGCTCCGGAGACGAGAGCAGGCGAGGTGTGAGGGAATGTGAGCCATGCTCCAACTTGGGAGGTACATTAAATATTGGCAGAAAGCAATCATTGCAAAACATGTATGTGTTTATTTATTTATTGGAATAGATGTACCCAGTCATCACGTCTCCCCTCTGGGGGCAACCGGAGGAATCACAGAAAATGAGACTGACTCGTATCTTGCTTTTACAGCTTAAGCTATTCATATCAGATCCCATAAAAACAAGTTATCTATTATATTCTCGTCAGTTCTCCCACCCACCCTGGATCTCCATCCAAATCCCATTTATACTCTTGAATCCTAAACTCATAATAGACTCATGTTTTCTAGCAGTTGTAGTAAGGAGACCAGACTCATTCCTGTTTATAGCTTTTACTGCCCATCATTTCTCTCTCTCTCTCTCTCTCTCTCTCTCTCTCTCTCTCACACACACACACACACACGAGAATCCTGTTCACTTTTCTGAGTCAAATAATTTCACTCCTCTTTATTCAAAAACCATTTAAGCTTTCTGAGAATTGTGGAGAATCTTCTAGATAAAGTATCCAACAGTCCTCCCTTCCCATCCTGGGCTCCTTCTCCCTCCCCACCCACATTACGACTTAAGTTTCCTCATATATCAAGCTCGAACTCTTTTCCTGCTCCTGTCACTCATTTTTATTGATCCAAACAAGCAGATTTTTTTCTCTCCCAATGGAGCCCCTCCACCTTGTAGTTTCCACAGAACATTAGAACTGGGAAGTCATCCTTCCAAGGTCAACCCCCTTGACCTTGTTTATCAGGCAAGACATTGAGCCAGGAGAGAAAATGTGATTCTGCTCCCAGATAACTGCTCAAGTAGTCGTTGGATTTTGACCCAACACGGCACCCCTCTAAAGGGGGCAGAGACACATGTTAAATTCGTCACTGTCTTGGAATGAAACAGCAGCTGACAACTTTTCAAAGGAACACACCCAGCATGTCTGTGTCGGTTTTAGAATATAATTTAGTAATAGTCATAGACACCGTGTGGGTTAGTGGACTCAGTCACTGGCCTGGGGACATGCATTCAAAATCCACCTCCACCTCTTCGTGGCTGTGGGCATTTTACTTATGCTCTCCAAGCCTCCGTTGCCTTGGTCTCATCCTCTATAAAATGGGGCTGTTGATGCAGCACTCAAAATGCAGGGTTAAGTGAGACCCAGCATTAAAGTAGTAATTAAAACAGTTACTACTTCTTGAGCACTGGACCAACTGTTTTAAAACCCATTTTCTAATTGAAAAACACTGACCTGAGAAAGGTGAAATAACTCATGCAGGCTGGCACAGGTATTGCTTGTCAAAGGCAGCATTCGAACCCCAACAGAAGGATGACGTCATCTGCCCCTTTTCCGAGTGCCCAGCAACCTAAACTAAGCACCTGCTATTTCACCTGCTTCCATCAGCCATTTATTACCATGTGAACAAACCCTCCAGCTTTTTACAAAAGCCACAGAGATGTGAAAACTGTTAGCACCCGAGATCCTAATTCAGCGGGTAAGGGCATGTGAGCCTCTGAACTTGGGGTGTAGCCTGATGTGTCCTCGTAGCCCACTGGACGTGCCCCGGATGACGGCACGTCCAGCGGCGACCGTGCAGCCGCTCTGTCTGGAGCAGCGGCGTTTACTCTGGGATCCCCCCGCTCGGCCAGCAGGAATCGGCTGCCACAGGCTCAGCGGCGACTGCTGCGGAGCAGGCTGGGTACGTCCCTCTCCCGCGCGGTTCCGCGGCCACGTGCTCCTGGCTCGCCGAGTTGGGCACCATCTCCAAACTTCTTCCCTTTTCTTCAATTTCACTTCCATTTTTCTGGTTTGCTGTTCTACGGAAAAGACTGAGCTGGACTTGTGCATAGCGTAGAGGTCACCATCAGTGGATTAGACAAAAAATGTAATTCACGTTGCACTTACGTGAAGAGTTGTCCAGATGAGGAGATACCGCAGAACAATGGAGGAGGGATCCTGAGGTGGGTTTAAGAGTTCATTTATCCAGCTGGTTTTCCCAAAGGCAAGATCCTGAGAGAGGAAAGTTCTGGCATCAGCTATATGCTGGGCCCGGAGTCTATGCACCTGAACAAGTTGATTCCATATCCCTCCCTGTTCTGTGTCCAGCACTAAGAAGAGACTCCATGTCAGGCCCAAACAAGCACAGCAGTCCACTCTACCTTTTCCAAGGTCTAAATGATTTAGTGTTAAGTAGTACATTGTTAAGGACACCAAATATGCAGTGCAAATTCACTCCTTAACAAATGTACGTCTTCCTTTCCTCAAAGGCACAGCTGAGATAAGCATACGCGCAATTTACATTCATAAACAGGACACTGCCCACTGCAGCTGCAGCTGATTTATGGCCAGCTAAGCGCTTCTCTTTTTCTTCCACCTTTTGTTACCTCTTTTCCCACATTTGGGGAGCACCCACCTGCCTGTGGTCAGCCCCATGCGCTCCTCCCCCAGCCTGGGCACACCCGGTGCACAGAGGCCTGCCCCAGGCCCCCCTCGGACCTGCCCCAGGGCCCTTGCGTATTCTTCTCTTTCTCCAAGGCAGAAGGAGCTCTTGAGATCTAAGTCTCAAATCTGAGCTTTACGTGGGCAAGGAGAGGGAGCAGGCTCTTGAGTTCTTTTGGAGACCAGCACATCAGACTGACCACGTGGAAGGAGAGACGTTTGCTCTTCTAACAGCCAACTCTCCACTCTTGCGGTCACCTCCTTTCGTCATGGGCAGAGGCTGGCTGTCCACCTGCTGAGAATAGAGTGGAGGCTGGGGAACGCCGCTTCAGACCTTGGGAGAACCGCCTCCCAAACAGTTTATGCTCTTTGCTGAGCTCACACTATTCGTACCATTTTCCTCATAACACATTTTCATTGACCGTAAATAGATTCGCTTTTGAAGCTTAGCCTGGTCCCAGGCAATAATACCTATGTAATCATAGCTTGATGTTCCTGGTCTATGTTTTAATACTCATTAAAATAAATACATAACTACTGAAATAAGGAAAGGTCATGGTCCCTCTGTCACCTACGGTCATCGGGCTCACCTCGAGGACATGCAGACCACACTTTGGGAATTGCCTTCCTCGGCTACAACTCTGTGATTATCACAGAAGAGGCCTGACTGCCGGAAGGAAGGGAGACGTGGCACCAGCCCAGTGAGGAAAACACAGGGCAGCAAGAGCGACACAATTAAAAACCGCAAGAGCACAGCAAGAAGCAGAAGTTCCGAGGTTTCTAAATAGAGATGGAAAAGCTAAGCTGGCCCCCGCAGAGGCAGATGTGTTCATTCTGAGCCTGTTTTTTCAGAGCCAGTGAGTAAATTTACATTTGTATTTGAAGAGAAATACTGCTTTTCCCCTCACTTGAAGAAATGATAATAATAAAAGGATTTGGCAAGTCTCTTCTGTTATAAGCAGATGGAGAGGGCAGCCTCCTTTCATTTCCCTCGCGTTTTCTTTGGTGGCTTGGGACTGCCGGCTGAAAGGACCGACGGTGTTTTGTGTACACAGCAGGATGCGACAAGGGGCAGAGGGTCTCAGTGCAACCTGGATCCACCCACGACGACAAGGCGGCCGAATGCTACCGATCGGCAAAATTCCCAACTCAGTTTTGTGCGTGGGGAGAACCAGGACCTTAACTGAAGCTTTCCGAATATGCTTAGCGTAGCCGTTGAAGGCATGAATGGTGTTTTCTCAAGGCAGTGCATCGGGACCTTCCTTTCCCCAGGCACATGCTGGGTCACGGGCCGGCGTGTTCCCCACGGGGAAGGGAGTGTTGGCTCGGGGCAAATGACAGACGTCGGCAGTATTTGTCCTCAGTCACCCGGTCTGCTTTTGAGGGCCTTTCTCCGTTTTGAAATACTGTCTCCGACCTCGTGGTTCATGTCCCACTTTCTCAGGTGGTTAGAAAATGTCCCCGTCACTTTGACAAAGATATTCACGGGAAAGGCTCTGACATCACTGACCCCTTCGAGGCAGTTCGGCAGGCGCTGCCCTCACCGGGAGGCTGGAGCGAGCAGACCAGAGTGGGGCTCATCGGGAAGAGCGTCGCCTCGGAGAGAAGAGAGCTGAGTTCAAATCCCAGGTCATGCACTGCGAGCTGTTCATCTTAGGGAAAGTTAGAAAGCTGATTTTCCTCCCCACAGACCCAGCTTACCTGGCAAAGCTCTGGCAGTCACTGAAATGCTTTTGCA
Organism: Miniopterus schreibersii; assembly: GCF_964146895.1. NCBI lineage: Eukaryota > Metazoa > Chordata > Mammalia > Chiroptera > Miniopteridae > Miniopterus > Miniopterus schreibersii. Next base: position 7,631,305 of record NC_138101.1, on the reverse strand, counting down.
CTTATTATAAGTACTTGCTGCCCCAAGCTTCCTTGGGGGACACCCCCCCCACTGCCCCTAACGCTTTTCCCAGAAATGCCAGGCCTATGGCCAGCATGCTTCTAAATGGTCTATGCCTCTGCTTTTCTGGCTGTTAAACATCTGGAATATCCTTCTTGCCTTTAAGCCTCAGTGTCCTCATCTGTACAAGGAGGTAATAATGCCAACCTCAGGGGTTATGATGGTGATTAAAAGGAAACACTGAGCATTTAGTAGGTGATCAACAAATGCTGATTGCCTTCATTCTTCATGCCAGAGGGATTCAGGCTTAAATCAAAGAGAACTTTCTTCCCCACATTTTGAAAAAGTGTTTCCAAGCCCACACACACACATTGTAGGGTCCTTGTCACAATTATTTTGTGGCCCAGATATCAGAGGAGCCTGCTAATGTCACAGTCCTTGACTTTAGGCAAACATGGTGATATCCTTGCAAACACAGAGTCCATATTCCCAAAGTCTTAGCCCTCCCTGCGCTCCCCTCGGTCTCCAAACTCCCTTTCATGAGCTGTCAGATCGATTCTGCAGCCTCTCTGAGTAAGCTGATTAGGGCCTGAGGGAGCAGCCCCGGCTCTGCGGTGGACTAATGAGGAGGGAAGCCAGGCTGCTGAGTCCTGGGAAAGCCGGATCCTCATTCCTCTTCAAAATAGGTGCTGAAAAAGACGGGTTTTGCTCAGGTCTGCAGTTTTTTAATGTCCCCCCGTCATTTGTGCCCAGAAGTATAAATCCAAGTATATGCCTGACACAGATTTTTTTAATCAGCCTGTTTTAATTGCATAAATGTTCTTGGTCTTGAAGCAAAAATGTAATGCAGAGTTCACTGAAAGACGATGTCACCTTGGTTGGCAAGATGGAGACTGTTCAAATGCACCATGTAGAGACCAGAAGCCAGCTAGGGCTTCTCAACTCAGATCACCTCCAAAATTAAAGAGCTCTCATCTTAATCTGTATTTTTGTTTTATTTTTGCTACTAAAGCATAACCAGAGGCAAAAATCTACCTATGGTGCTCCTCTTAAATATTCCTCCCAAGCTTGAAGGTGAGATTTTGTGGTTTTTGTGTGTATTGAAGTACTGTAGGTACCAAGAAGACTAGGTGGGGTGATGGAGGCCTCCTCTCTTGAGAAGGAATGGGACACTGGAAGTGTACCTTGAGTCCTCTTGCACACCCAAAGCTGCCACTGAATTACAAGGAGGTGTAACTTGTTTTAAGAACACGTGGTTTAGCTTTTCTCCATTAAAAATATTGTTTAAACTCTGTGGTGTGTGGACTTGCATCCACCAAATAGCTGTGTTCAAGTCCTAACCACCAGCGCTTGTGAAGGTGATCTTATTTAGAAATCAGGTGTTTGTAGACATAATTGAGTTGAGATGAAGTCCTACAGATTAAGGTGAGCCACTATCCAGTGAGTGATTATCTGGAGGGGAGCCAGAGGGAGGTGGAGAATGGGTTTACATCATGGAAAGACAAACGCCTTTAAATTAGAAGACCAATTCCATCAGAACCCCACACTGACAAAGCAAACCAGTGGGCGGCTGCCTGGACCGCCTCTTGGCTTCTCTGTCAGTCATGCCTTTTCGTCCTGCCGCTCCCCTCAGAGGCAGGGCACCATGTCTTCCTCACACTCATAGACCATCGTCTTCCTCCTACAACCTAGAGAGGCCGCCTGACCCCTGGGGTCCAGCCTGCTCTCAGCGCCACGCATAAATGGGCCAGCTGCAAAAAGCAGCCAGGTGGGATTCCAGTCGTCCTTCTCTTTAGAAACGTTGAAGATCATCAGATTCACAGTCTATTTCCATGTTTCTTAAAGTTATCTGCCCTTCTTCTCTCTAGTCTCCATGACGACCAAGCCCCACCCACCTGGATCTATATCTAAATTCTCCAACACTCTGTTCAAATGCGTTCAAAGTCCAAGGCCCCACAGCCCTTTCCTTCACTGTATTTCCCTCTCCTCTCTCAGGCTTCTTTCTTTCTAGCCACGTTTCCATCTCTACAACACAAAATCCCAGCAACTCAACAGGAAGCAACAGGGGAAAACAGGACAGTTGCCCACTCCCATTTGGGCTTCTACTTACAGCCCTTGCATCTCCTAACCTCAAAGACCTGCCATGCCTCTCCCGTCAGCCCCGCACCAATCCTCTATGCCCTTCGCAAAATCCATTCAGCTAAAATTCAAAGCATTAGCAAAATAAAATTTGTCTTTCATTTTCTGAATTGAGAGAACACTGATCATTTAGAAATACAATGTCCCATCTAATAGGGCAGAACAAATGAAGTAGGGGGTGAAGGAAGAAAGTAAGCTGTTCAGTTATATGCTTTTCTACTGTTATGCTCCTCACATTTGGTAGGAGGGGGGACCTCCCACATGTGCTCTGAATCCTTGGACCAGGGCTTCCTAACAACTAAAAATCGCTCTGTTGGGTATGTCCTGGCTCCAAGGGCAGGCCACAAAGTATGGGCATGTTATAGAAGCTTAGCAATGGAATGATAAAGTCTTCCTAGAGTGGTGAGGGAGGAGAGAGACAAAAAGTCACCATAGAAGTAGGCACAATTTAGCTGCTTCTTGAAGGATGAGATTACCAGGTGAAAAAATGGAGCCAGGTGACTACATGGAAAGGTCATTTTCTTTGGAGGAGCTTAGGAGGACAACAGATCCCACGGCGTGGCTCACTGGTCTCGTGAGTCCAAGTGGTTGGCCTTTGCGAGCTTAGTATTTCCCTGGACATTTGTCTGTTCCCAGCAACAGGGTCCTTCGGGAAGGCTGCTAAGGAGTCTGCCTTCTCTGGTCCCTCATGGTTCTCTTTACCTGATTTTAGCAAGCGCGTGCCCATTGGAGAACTGTGATGTGACAAACTGTGTCAGTGGAAGGTGGTTCGTAAAGTTTGTTTTTCTAAATCATATTAGAATCAGTAGTGTTGATTTTAGATCTGGAAGGGGAGAAGGCATGCATCCTGTCCTGCTTCCTGTCCTGATCTGGCTCTGAAGGTCGACAGACCTTGTTTGAAGCCTTACACTCCCACCATGTGCCCTGAGGCAAGTCATCACCTCCCTGAGCCTCAGTTTCTTTATCTGTAAAATGAGAACAATAATACCTAATTCACAGAGTATGCTGAAGATTCAGTAAAATAATGAATGCAAATGGCCTTACACAGTTCTGGCTCAAAGTAGGTGCTCAATAAAATGGCAAGCATGGCCATGGTGCCATGGCCTTCTAAAAGATAACGGAGTCCCCATGAGGTCATTCATCTCTCTTCCAATGAATGAGTACCATTTAACCCATTCTTCCTAAAAACATTCTTTTTAATAGTGTGTTCTAAGGAAGGACTGCTTCAGTGAAAGTCAACTCTCTGCAATCAGACTATTCTGTGAAGGGGTTCTCTACTTAAGCAAGCACAAGCAATGAAGTCTTGGGGCCCAAGGCGCCTGCTAAAACTCCTGTACTGTAGTGGTATTGGGGATTTCCATGGATTTCTGTTACAGTCTGAAAAGATAGGCAGGTCTGCTTGCAAAATCTCTATTGTTGCCTGCAGATAAGAGCAAAGGTAAAGTTAGACCCCAGTCTTCTTTAAACTCCACCGAGAAACACAATCTTCCCCTAGAGTTTCCCATGCAGAAAAGCAATGTTATCCCCCAAGGATTGAGAAAGGAGGGAAGAAACTGAAGTTGCAATGGGAGCTTACAGGGAATTTAACTTGATCCTGCATCTTTCAACATCTCTCCAGGCCTACCAAGGGCTCTCACAACCTTTCAACCCAAGGCTGGCCTGGGTTTTATTAAATGAAATGTATCCCATAGTTCCATTATCCCCCATGGGCTGTCCTGCCAAAGTGCCCTCCACATCAGCACCTGCTTAGCCTGTTATTCTGAGCTTGTTAAATTAAAAAAAAAAAAAAAGTTGAATTAATTGAATCCCACAAAACTAAAGAGCTATGAAGAGAAAAAAGCCTCCTGATTTATTTATGCAGATTATATGTTTCTGCATCTGCTAGTGTAGAGCCAGCAGACGTAAGCGTTTATTCAAATAGGCCCACATTTTAGAGTTGTTACAATACCTGCAACTTACAAGATGAGCATAATTATCCTATTTTTACAAACTCTAATATGATTTCAATTGATGTCAGTAAGTTTTGATTGAATTTACTGCTGATTAGAGTTGATCATCTCTTTGAACAACAAGAAATTATGTCTCATTCAGTTCGTTAGCAAGACTAGTGTTCAGTTTATGAGCCATAGCACCAATGGTAATTATCCAGGATAATTTATTTCTAATGTGGACATATTAATTATGTAGATATAGGAAATTAAAATATTTTACCCTGCCAATTATTTTATAAAAAATAAACAAGCCATAGACAATGGACAAGTTTAGTCTCCTCTGTCAACTTACCTTCCTTCTTCCCAGGGAAACCATACATCCCAGTAATGTCATTATGGCACAGACATACCACAGAGAGGGACTCTAGCAGGCTGGTTTGGAAGAGCAAACTCCAAGGGAATCCGAAGGTGACCCTCTGCAGAGTAAGGGGAGGAAGAAGATGAACATGGAAGAGAAAATTAAGGTCGTCTTCTCTGGAAACTAAAAAGAATATGCCATGTAAAGATGGCACATGGAGAACTCATGCAGTTATACATTCATTCACCAAATATTTATTGAGCACCTATTATGTGTTAGACACTGGGGTTAAAGTACTACCGCCTGGCTGACCTCATGAATCTACAGCTTAATGGGGAAGTGAGGCAATGCCAACGAAAATACCTAAATGCCTACATAAATCTAAGTACTATGATAGCAAAGTGCAGGCTGCTATGCGAGGCACTAATAGTTTGACCTAGTGTGGATTGGAGGCGGGGATCATGGAAGAACTCTCTGAAGAAGAGACATTTACCTGAAACCTGATGAGTTAGGCAAAAAGGAGAGAGGTGAGAAGTGTGAATGATGGTGGAAATGAGTTGAATACATTGGAAAAAATTAAAAATGCTCTGAACTATAAGAAAGTGTCCCACAGTGAGGTTATGAGGTAGTCAGGGCTAGATTATACCAAACACCGCCATCTACCCAGTAGAACCTCCTGAGATATTGACAACGCTGTGTCACCGCTCTGTTCAAAACAGATGTGGCTATTCAGCATGTACAACGAGGCCAGTGCAACTGAGGAACTCAACTTACAGTTTTACATTAAATTAAATTAAAGAGTGACATGGAGTTAGAGGCCACCATATCGAACAGTGAAGATCAGAAGACTTATAGGCAAATTTTATTCCAAGAGCTGTGGGAACCGCTGAAGATGATATAAACTCAGGATTACTCAGTCCTTGGAGCTGGGAGACTCACTCCCAAGGCCACTCGCTCTGGGAAAATAGAAATGGGGGGTGTCAGATACCTCCACCAACTAATGGTATGTCATAGATGTGCTTGTTGAGTCAACATGTCCTTCCAATTCTGTCCATAGTGCATGTAAAGAGTATGACTGAAGCCTCACCACAGTGACCCCTACTGCAATGATTCCCAAGTATAAGAAACTACACAAAACGAGGTATTTTTATGGTATACTTAATCCTGGCCCTTTAGGCAAGGGACAGGAGGCAAGAAGGCCTTTCACATTATACATTGGTGCACCATTTGGAGAATGAAGAGCTTCTTTTTAACCTAGGGCTGCAACGTTGAGCCAATAGCTTCCTTGACAAGTGAGGAATAGAGGGAACACTCAACTTTCCATGCACGTGCAGCCCCACACACCGGATTCCAGTCAGAAGGACTGAACATGCCCTAGTAGAGTGGCTCAGATGACCCAGAGCTGAGTCTTCCTGCACTGAAATCCAGCCAGTGTCAGTGGATCCACTAGCAGGCATCTGAGCCTGAGAGACAGGGCTACCCATCTGGGTCACAGTTTCAGCAAATACAAGTAGGAGAAACAGGCAAGGTTAAGCAGCGACCCAAATCCCTGACTTCTTTTGAGAACCACTCCTCCCAGCCCCACCTCAGCTCATAGCTAACAAGCTACCACATTTATGTAACACTTACATGTGTCAGGCTCTGTTCTAAGCATTGTGCGTGATAATAATATGGATATTATGACATTATGAGAACAAATGAACATTGTACATACACACAGTGTTTAATTCTTACATGTATCATATAATATATCATACTCTCCATATTGTTATCATCTCCATTTTTAGATAAGTAACAGATTGGGCACAAAGGGTTAAATAATTTGTTCAAGGTCATGTAGTTGAAAAATAGCTCCAGGACCTGTGTTTACCTCTTCACATGGCCTCTCCAGCAAACGAGGCAAAGGGAAGCTCATGAACTTAGCACCCTGGACACAGCACGTGGTCTAAGGGTAGATCTCTAATCCAAGCTGGCCCAATAATTGGGCCTTAGCCCACAGCCACTAATGGGTCCAGATTGCGTGGATATCACCCAGGTGTGGACCATTCAGATACTTCCGGAGGGCCTGTGAACCTCTGGAGGCCAGGCTGAGAAGAGGCAAAGCAAAGAGCTGCAGATGCCAGGATGCCAGCCTTGTATAGAAAATGATGGGAAAGGTGATGCCCAAAGGCAGAGAGAAGGAAAGCGAGAGGGAGAGGGAAGGAATCTCAGTGAGGTTCAGACCCTCGCCTAGTTCCCGAGGTGCCCAGATTGGTCCTTCCTTCCCAAGGCCTGGACTTCCTTGGACTCTGAGAGCAGCTTCAGAATCTCAGGCTGGTGAGGTTCTTGTCCCTTGTAAGCAAAACTAGCTCAAACAAGGTGACTGACTACAGAGGATCGGCACAGATTCCCACCAGCCTCCGCAGGCCCAGGGCGCCATGCAGACTGCCCGAAGTAATCTTAATGAAGTCTAAATGCTCGTGTCCCCTGGGGGACTGGGAATGCAGTGATTAAAGTTCCTGGGAAGCGTGCACTCAACAGCTTCAGAACATTTGGATATCCTCTGAACTGGGTGGATTTCTGCCTTCAGTGTTTAAACTGAGCGACTGCCATCAGTAGCACCCAGCGGAAGGTGGCGACCATGGCCCATCTGCTTTCCATTAGCTGTCCGTCAGTCTGCATTTTCAGTGGCACGCATTGCCCTTTGGACCTTTGTCCACGAGGTACCTACTTCATTTTAACCATTAATAATGACGTTTCTATAATTGAGAGGACATACATCATCTGGAATAACAAAGGCGAGCTCGGCTATGTGGGTGTGGAGTAAGTGCTGTGAAGTATACACTGATTTTCTGCATTTGGCCAAAGTGTGTCTTTTCTTTGAAGATTGTCTTCCTCCTAAGTTATATGTTAATGTCATTATCATTCAGTCATTCAACAGGCTTTTCCTGAATGCCCACCACGGGTTAGCGTTGAGCTCAGTGTTGGGGGTACAAAGATGAAAGGGGCCAGGTCACTGTCCCCCAAGAGCTCCATCTAACATGGACCCGGGCGCAGCACGAGACATCGCTGATGGCCTGTGTGGCACCTGTGGTTCCTTCATCCTTCCTAACGGACCCCGCCATTGTTCAGTTCCCTGCCCTCTGCTTCCCACGGCCCCCAGGACCAGCTGACCCCAGCCCTGGCCTGAGGCCTGGCCGTGGCGGTGCGAAGGGAAGCCCGCGAGCCTTGCAGCAGCCCAGGCCCGAGCCCGGCAGCGCGTGGCCTTCCCAGGGAGCGGGACGGGTTCAGAGGCAGACGCTGGACTTCAGAGAGGTCAGTGAGGTAAACGGGAGGGTCGCTATCGCTCTCTGCCACTCTATGTAGCGAAACCGTGACAGCCATCATGTGTCCAACTGGAAAATGAAACCGGCACCTAGAGAACATCAGGGTCAAAGGCTCACAGAGAAACAGAGCAGAAGCCCCCAGATTCGGTCGATCTGGAAGCCAATCCCCTTCCTCCCTCCCAGCAGCAAGGGTCCAGGTAGCTCCTCACTGTTGAAGCCAGTTTGCGTTGGCCTCATTCTAACTGACAGAGGCAGATGAAGAGAAACTTAGAATGCGACAACTACAGAGAGAATAGTAAGGGACAACCAGGCAGGTTCCGGCACATCCCAGTGGGGACAGAGGTTGCGTGCAGATCCGGAGTGTTCGCTGGGGAAGAGACACCCAAGCGGAGCTTAAGGGACCAGGAGGAGCCAACCTGGTGAGGGGAGAGGCCGGGGAAGGAGGGCATTTCAGACGGAGGGCACAGCCAAGTCCAGATTAGGCGGCTGCACCCTCCAGCCATGGACTGTTTCGATACTACGTGATTTATCAAGCTCCCAATTCTTCAGTTTCTCACTTTCAACAGTTAATGATAATAGTAATACAAGCAGGTTAATGGTAGAAATATAAACCCTTCAGGGTAATAAAACAAGTTGTTCTGATGGGTATAGAGATTCAAAGTTTACACTGAAACTTCACATATATCATCTCACCTGGACACCACAATAAGCATGATTACTCTCCCATTTCACGGATTAGCAAGTAACCTGCCCAAAGTCATCATGTCGGTGTGTGCTCAAACTGATATGCAAACCCACATCAACTGACTCTTTAAGAGCACTTATTTCTGTTAGCATGTGAAAACAAAATAACTAAAAATTAGACGATGGTGTCATTTAGACAGCCTAATGAGAACCATTGAGAAGACCATGTGCAATGGCCATATGTAAATAGATTATTAAGAGTTCACACTTAGAAGGAAAAGACTAGTACCAGAGTTCAAGCCCTGGCTCTGCCTCTAATCAGCTGTGTGAGCTTGTGAACATTACTTAACCTCTCTGGGCTTCAGTTTCTTCATGGATTGAGTGGGGTTAATGACAGCATTCACCTCATTCTGAGAGTCAAGCAAAAGGATTTGTGTAAAAATGTTTACTCCACTGCCTAGCAAATGTAGTAAATATTCAATAAATGTGAGCTATTATTATACATCAGTCCAGAAAGAAAAATGTCACAATACAGTAAGTACCTAGAGGGACCTTAGAGATTTGTAAACCAAAAATTTAGGTACCGAGAAGAAACGAAGAAAGAAAACTTATCCCCCTAATCTAGCAGAAAGAGGCTCCGGGGAAGCAGAAATCGTGATGTATAAACAGCTCCGAGACTACAATGTAAATTAATCAAGGGAATTAGTCTTTCTTTCACAGGATTTAGACCAAGGCGCAGTGGCCTGAAGCTACAGAGGGGGAAGTCTGGGGTAGACGCAGCAAGACAAGAAAGTTCCCAGCAGGGAAAATCATTAGGAAATGAAATAAACTCCCTGGGGCTGGGGTAGAGGAGCCCTTCGGGCAGTAATGAAGGGCAAGAGAGGAGAGGGGACAGAGCAGGCGACGCAAAGTGTCCCCATCGGCTGGGCGCAGGAGGGGCGCTTCTACCCCACGTGAGGCCTCCACTGAGCAGTCGGCCAAGATTACCCAAGTTCTCGGTGCTCCTGAAGAGGAATGCAAGAGAAAGACCAAGGATGCTGGCCTCAGGGAGCTTGGGATCTAGTGGGGAAATCAGATTTCCTGGACACAGCGAAGGGAGGGGGAGGGGAGGGACTCGGGCCATCTAGCCTGGTGGACCGGTCCCTGCTCGGGTAGCACTCAATGGTTTTCTTTGCTCTTTGTTTCTCTCTTGCCTTGTCAAAAACGTTGACAGCTTGACAATGCCACAGAACAAACTGCATATGTTATTGATTTTGTGTAGACAGCTCAAAAATTCTTTTTTCCTGTGGGTCATGATGATGTTACATCACGAAATGCTGCAATGGGACGGATTTTCGTGGGGGCAGGGTGGTGAGATAACATAGTGAAGGGGCACAGAATGTGCCACCCCAAAATATGCCACTTAGGCATATTATTTTGAATCAAAATTATTTGAGAAACAGCCGAGCAAGAAGGACACTCTGACTCTCCTTTGTCCCCACTGAAGGTAGGAGACAAATCTCCCAGGTGAAAGGCGCCCTCCCTGTACCAGGAGGGGAGAGGTGAGCTCATCCCTGGAGAGAGAGAATTTAGGGCTGGAAAGGCCGAATAAACAAACCTCGTTACCTGTTCACTAATTCACTACCCCAACCCCAAGCCCCTTTGTCTTGACAAATCTTCACAAATTTGCTGTTTGGTGGTTGTGGTCGTTGTTCTGGTCTACAAGGTATAAAAGCTTCCTGCTTTGGCACTTCTTTGGGTCTCATATTTATTACAGGGCTCTCATATAAATGAGATTAGATTTGTATTTCTTCTATTACCTGTCTTATGTCAATTTAATTATTAGACCATCCAAAGAACCTAGAAGAGAAGAAGGGAAAATTTCCACCCCTACAATAAAGAATCTCTTATGTACCAAAAAAAAAAAAATTAGGAAAAGTCACAACACAAAGCTAAGATGGATGCTCACTTGTATGATAAAGAAATTTGGCTGAGAGGAAAATCATGGCAGGCTGGGGGAGGCAAAGATATCCCCTTGGGATGAGGTGAGATTGAAGTTAGACCTTGACCCAAATTATGATGCATTCAAGATGGTAGACGGCTGTCATCAGCTATCACTTGCCAAAGTACCACTGCATAAGACCAGGCTCAGTCTACCTTTGCTGGGAGGTCCTGCTGGCCTTAGCTGGTTTGCTCAGTGGTTAGAGTCAACATGCAGACTGAAGGGTCCCAGGTTCGATTCCAGCCAAGGGCACGTATCTCGGTTGCAGGCTCCATCCTCAACCCTGGTTGGGGGTCACGTGAGGGAGGCAACCAATTGATGTGTCTCTCTCACATCGATGTTTCTGTCTCTCTCTCTCCTTTCTACTCTCTCTGAAAAGCAATGGAAAAAATATCCTTGGGAAAAGATTAAAAACGAAAAAATACTACTGCATAACAAAAATACACTGCAAAACTCAGTGATTTAACACAACAACCATGTATGATTGTCACAATTCTGTGGGACAGCTGGGAGGTCCTGCTGACCTGGGCCAGGCTCAGTCTACCTTTGCTAGGAGGTCCTGCTGACCTGTACCAGGCTCAGTCTACCTTTGCTGGGAGGTCCTGCTGACCTGGACCAGGCTCAGTCTACCTTTGCTGGGAGGTCCTGCTGACCTGGACCAGGCTCAGTCTACCTTTGCTGGGAGGTCCTGCTGACCTGGACCAGGCTCAGTCTACCTTTGCTGGGAGGTCCTGCTGACCTGGACCAGGCTCAGTCTACCTTTGCTGGGAGGTCCTGCTGACCTGGACCAGGCTCAGTCTACCTTTGCGGAGCTTACCCATGGTCTGTGATCCGCTGGTGTGCAGGCAGGGGCCTGGCCGGTGGAAAATGGCTGCAGTGGCCGTGACTTTTTTGTGCTTCCCGCAGTCTCTCATCCCCCACAGGCTTCCAGACTTGCCCTTGTGACTGTGACAGAGTTCTCAGAGAGCACAGAAGCCACAGGCCTGATGAGGCCTGTGCTCAGACCTCAGCACTCCTCCCGGCCTCCCCGACACCCTCTTGTGTAAGGAGGAAGAATCTGGGGAAGTTCACTCCTGGCTCTTCTTTGTCTGGCTCAGTCCAGATAATGAGGGGTGGGGGGCGATTTGGGCTGACCTAATAAAGAGGTAAGCTGAAAGAGGCAAGGGGGAGAGAGAAAACAGGGAGAACATGCTGTGCTCCCATTTAGGGAGAGTTTATGGGGAGCCCAGAGAAGCAGAGGTTGGGGTAAAATATGCCAGTAAAATCTATATGGCAAAGATGGAAAAAGCAGGTTCCAAAATATTTTACTGTGAGTGAGGTCAAGTCCGTTTTGGAATTTTTGGACAGGCTCTGGTAGAAGTTAAATTACTTTGCACTTATTCCTGGCTTGGGACTGGCACTGCTTTGAGTGCCCCTCTGGGCAGCCTGGCAGTGGTTTGGTGGGGGAACAGGGGCAGTGGGACCCGCTGGGGCAGGCACACCCTCAGGATCATGCTCCAGTCTAATAAACATCTCACAGACACCTTGGTTAAGGACCGACTGTGTGGCCTTTAACCAGGGAGATAAATCAATCCCAACTTTAAATAAAGGCTGGAAATGAAATGGCCTGTTCTAGAAAGAGATGACCCATTCACCCAGCCGCACATAAATTCTGCCTTCATTTGAAATTGGAAGAAATCGTGCAGATCCTCCTTCCTGATTAAGAATGTCATAAATCCCGGGATCAGAAGGATAACAAACTCGCTCTGGCCTCTGAAGTCTAATGCATTCCAGAGCGGCATCGCTCCACTTGCAGAAGTCCCCTAATATTCGGTTCCAAGACCTCAGAAAGTTATTGCAGAAAATCACCACTTGTAAATCAGGAACTTTTCCAAATGTTTTCTGAAACTACATCCTATCTGGAGACTGTTTTCCATGTCTTCATTATCTGCATGCAGGTATTACAGAGACTGAGGCACCATAGGTTTGTTTTCTAGTCACAAGAGGACAATGCTGTCCCACAGGTCTGTTAGCTGCGTCAACCCCTGAAGAGCAAGGTCATGAATTAGCAGTTGTCCTGATCTTAACACCAACTCCTTGAAGATCTCTGTGCATCATGGGAAAGGGACGGATGAAGGACATGGGGTCGCCTCAGAGGAATGCCCATTTTGCACGCAGCCAGCACCAAACAGAAACTAGAGCCATTTACATGGGTCAGAGTGAAAGACTTGGAAAGCCGGATTGGTCCTTAAGTCTCAAAACCTGGGGGCTATCAGACCACATCAAACCTCTGCTTAAAATGTTCCAGTGCCTGTCTGTGTCCTTAGGGAAAGTTCTGCTCCTGTGCACCAAAAAGGCTGCCACCACTCGCTCAGGTCCCTGCGCGCCTCCCCAGCATCACCTCCCCCCGCCGGTCCTCGCCGCCCCTCACACACATGCGAAACCTTAGAGTGGCCAGTGAGGCCTGGTGGATGAGAGCAGTCCCGGAACGCCTCGTGGTTACCCATCCAGCAAAACCTCGCCAGCCTCCGCCTCTGCCGCCTGCAGGGCCCTCTCTGCAGCCCCGGCGAGAAAAGGCAGCCCTCATCTCAGACGTCATGGCCTCGGGAGCCTCCGTCACCATCCTGGGCAGCCACACACTCCTCCGCCTCACCTCCCTGGAGCCCTGTGCACTCTTTGTCAGGGCACTTACTTCTTTGCCAGGGGCCACTGACTTAAAGAGAGTCGACACAGTACAAATTGGAGTATTTATGTTCACTCCATACGCTCAAATGAGCGGTTACCAAGTGCACAGCGGCTGGCCTGGCATCCCCGACGGTAACGTGAGCGGGTGCAGCGGTGCGGGACGTGCAGGCGGAAAATGAACGGGGCCACTTGTTAAATGCACACTGTCATCTCAGTGGTTAATGGAGAACAGGGAGGGGAGGATTCCTGAAGCATCCACAGGCAAATCCTTCAAGCCTGCGGTGAGAGCCAGGGAGTCTGAACATTTAGAGGAGGCTTTCGCTTTACAGCAAGGCCCCAATCCCTGTCTTAGGCCGGATCATGGCCTAAGCCTGTGTCAAGGATGGGAGCTCAGCTGTGGGTCACACGACCGCGCCTCCTCCCGCTGCCCTCTTCCTGCCCCAGGAAGATCTCCCTGGGGGTTGGTGCTGGGGGTTCCACGAGCTGCAAGAAGAAAGGCAAAGCTGTCAATCCCCTTCAGTTCTTCCCTGCTGCAGAGGGCAGCGGAGGCTCTGAGTCCTCTTGCAAATAAGAACCGAAGGCTCGAACCCACGGGCTGGATGCAGGAATGTTGTCCCAGGGTGGCCAGGCCTAGGAATTTCATTTAACCGTCTGTTTCCTCCATCTCCCTGTTCTCCAGGAAACAAAGCAAGCTTTGTGGACTTGATTTCATTCATCTTCAGAAAATCCTGGGCGACAGGACCGACTGGGGGCAAGACACCAAATCCTCCTGTGCCTGCAGAGAATGTGTCCAGGGGGCGGGAGAGGCTGGCCAAGGTCACGGGATTGTCCCCTTCAAATGCTGAGTGCCTTGCTCTCTCCCTGGACCGGGGCTGTCCAAACTGCCCGCCAGGCTGCAGAGGGTTCTGTGGAGGGGCTGGGGACAAAGCACCAAGTGGGGGCCTTAGTGAAGGGACCATTAACTCACCTGTATTCTAATAAGTCAGCCCAGACACAAGGATCCCCCAAAACTTATAGTCTAATAAAATTCCACATCTAACCTGTATCTAATAACCTATATAATAACCCATATTTAATAAAAGCTTATCATAATCTATAACTTGTAATATAACATGTGTTACATATAATTACATTATATATAATATAACACAATTTATAATGACCTGTAATAATAATAAGCTATATCTAATAGAAGCCTAAATAACCTACATCTAATAAAACTGTGTTATTTGATTATAGATTAAGACCAGGTCCCTGGCCCCCCTTTACAATCAGATTAACAGTCCTATTCTCCTTTAAGGTGACATGATAGAGCCACCACTGCCAAGGGCAAGGAGAGGCTGAAGGGAAGGGGCTCAGAGCCCCCTCCTGGAGCTGTTGATAAATTAGGCATCTGTGCACTACTTCAATTAGAGACAGGGTTCAAGTACTGCTTACTTTAAAAATATAGAAAACCACTGCTCTCGACAGCCAAAAGAAGATTAAATTTGGCCACAAAGACTATCTGGCCGGGATCATGAAATTCTTCAGTGACAGCACTGCTGAGATGGGACATTGTCGAGGATCCGTACATCGGTCGGCAGGGAGGTGTGGGCATCCCTCACTTATTTAAAGTCACCAGTTGGCATCACCATGATTTATAAGGTTTGCTGATCCAAACAATATAAAATCTCCTTACGTAAATGTGAAGCCTAGATTTTCCCCTCAAATTTAACTTCACAAACAAATGACCCTGGAAGGGTTTACTGTCCCAAAGTCTCAGATTCCACATTTGCAAAATGAAGATGATGATGCCGGCTAAATAAATGCCCAAGAAGTGGGAAAGTCACAGCTTTGCATGTGGAAGGCGCGCGTCTCAAAATTTCTGTTAAGGAAGTGAAATTGGTCTTGTTCCACCCTCTGTTCCTCTGACTTAACACAGGCCCACGATCTCAGTATGCTCCTAATGTTTGTAGAAGGAGCGAGCACACTGGAAAATTACATATAAATGATTTAAAGGCCGTGCAATGTGTTAGAATGTCTACCTTGTGATTCAGTTGTGGCATGTCGATAATCAGGAACCGGTTATATGATCAGCAGGCAAAATGTCACCAGAATGACAGAAGGTGCCAATTAAGTGAAGCCATTTATCATGGAAATATGCTGAAAGATTGTAGAACTATGTGCAAAGGGGCCATTCTATTACTGAGATCTACATTTTTACTGGTAAATTTATGTCAATAAAATGACATAAATTCATTCTCATTAGGGATAATGAGTGCATCCAACTCAACTAATAATGTGGAACATCTGTCGGGGTGACCTTCCCACGTGCTCTTTGCAGTGACGTCACGCAGTCTGCTGATTTGCTCCCGGACTGCACCGGGGCTTGCGGTCCGCGGCTGGTCGGTGCACAGGGCGAGGCCCGCCTCTCGCTGGCTGTTGCGCACTGGGCCGTGTTGATAAAGCCACATCAGCCAAAGTGTATTCTAAACAAGAAGAATCCACTGGGACGGTAGGAGAAATAAAAAAAGAAAGGGGGGAGGAGGGCGGGAGAGAGGGGAGGAGAGAGAAGATGGAAAGAAAGAGTTCCCGTGGCCCTTTCTGTTTGGTAAACACAGGATTAAACAGCTTCACTGCAACACTTCTCGGGGTCTTTAAAGCATAGCTCTGCCTTAGGGCCTCCCAGGCGGAGGACTGGCTCTTCAGTGGTCAGTGCTCTACTTGCCTGGCACCTTGGGAGGAATGATTTCCATGCAGATCGCTTGGGAGAGCCTGGAGAATACCTTCTGGCCCTCTTTCCCTTTTCACCAAGGATGACTCGGGTCGGTGTTCTTTGCTCAGTTTCTCTAGAAGCCCCCAGCTGTCCTCATAGTACACACTTTAGGCATCATGACAAAAATGCTGCACAATGTGGATTTATTTCCCATCTTTGCTTCCTCAGTGTCCTTCAAAGCCGACAAGGAGGGTCCCTCAGGTCACTGCAGTAAATTGTACCCACCTTCAGTTCCCAGGTGGAGCTTCCCAGTGGAGAAAGAGATGGAGTGAGACTCTATCAGGGCCAAGGTGAAACTAAGGTGTCTTATTCAGATACCAGTTTTCAAGTTTGAGGAGCAGAAACAGTAGAAAAAGTCAATGGTTCCAAGCCTGGATATCCACTAACAGTGAGCAAGGAACAAAAACAAAAGGAATTCTGGGAGCAAAAAGAATTGGGTCCAAGGCACGGCTGAGGATGGACCGGGGACCTTAACGAGTGAAGAGGTCAGCTTGCTTCGAAAGCCAGGGTGTATGCTGACAGCCAAGGTCCTGAGCAGGCTCTAAGCAAGGCCATCTGGGTGTGGTGGCAGCCAGAAGTGCTCTTGCTGTCCTGGTCCTGGACCCCAGCTGTCTGGCGATCACCTTCTGTCCCCTGAAGCCCGCCGCACCTGGTCACCACTGCGTCTGCCTTCACTTCCAGCTGGACTCCTGGTAAGCTTGTCACGTTCCCTGAGACGGGCAGGGATGACCCGCCTCCTTCCTGCCAGACCCTCTCACCAACCCTAAGTTTGCTTCTGTGCCCAGCTGCCAAAAAGGGTGTAGTGTTAAAACGGGAAGACCTTGCAGAACAAGAACATTGCTACCCTCCCGACTCCCACATCCCAGCCGCCTGGAGGTTCCGGGGTGAAGACCCCAAGAAGAAAGGACACAGTCTGCAAGACTGTTGGCTGCTTCATCTTCCCTCCCACTCTTTTCCCTTGACAGTGGTCTTTGAGCCTCAGATAGTCCTGTTTCCTTTCCCCTTTCTTCTAAAAATACTATATTATAATAATAGTGATATAATATTTTTAAATTAATTTATAATTAATAAAATTATAATTTTATAATTAACAGTATTTTGAAACAATATGAGTTTAATGTAATAAAATACTGTATTTTATAATAATGTTATACATACTAGAGGATAGTTTACATATAAAGATAAAATACATGTTTATAATTTCAATAATAATAAAAAGAAGATCAGAACCCAGTATTCACTTTGCAGTTGAACAAGTATAACGTGGCCAATGCCTGTGAAGCCCTGTGCATGTCAAATGCATTGCCCACCCTCTTAACCACCTCATAAAAATTGTTATCCTAAATACAATGTCAATCATTCTCTTGCTTTTTAAATGACCCTGCCATGGGAAACCCCAAACAATATGCTTATTTTTTGCCCGTTTTTGAACTTTGGATAAAGGAAACCATTCTGTGTGCATTCTTTTATAACTTGCTCTTTTCACCCAATTTTAAGAACCATGATAATAAATATAACTCTCTTTTCCTAAATTTCATTGCTGCATGGAATTCTATTGTTTGAATGCCTCATGCATTATTTCTTAACTCTATTGTAAATGGGCATTTGATTTTCTCTAGCATTTTGCTACTATCCACAAAAGATGTTTTTCTATGAGCCCTGTGGAGTGCTCGCAAGAATCTCCCGAGGGCAATGCTCCTCGGGCTTTTTATTTTATTTTTTTGCCTCTCTACTAAACATTGTTTTAAATTTATCTTTATTGTTGAAAGTATTACAAATATCTCCCTTCCCTCCCCCCACATCGATCCCCTTCGCCCTGCACCCGCCCCAGGCCTTCACCACACTATTGTCTGCGCCCATGGGTTATGCATATATGCATATAAATTCTTACGTTAATCTCTCCCTCGCACCCACTCCCAACTTACCCTCTGAGATTCCTCGGTCTGTTCCATGCTTCTGTGTCTCTGGATCTATTTTGTTCATCGGTTTATTTTGTTCATTAGATTCCACATATAAGTGAGATCATGTGATACTTGTCTTTCTCTAACTGGCTTATTTCAGTTAGCATAATACTCTCCAGGTCCCACCATGCTGTCTCAAAGGGTAAGGGGTCTTTCTTTTTTACAGCTGCATAGTATTCCATAGTGTAAATGTCTGAGGAGATGCTTCATATGATTTCAGTCTTCTTGGACTTGTAGAGACTTGTTTTCTGTCCTAACATGCGGTCTATCTTTGAGAATGTCCCATGTGCACTTGAGGAGAATGTATATTCTGCAATTTGGGGGTGAAATGTTCTGTAAATGTCAATTAAATCCACCTGATCTAGAGTGTCATTTAAAGTCACTGTTTCCTTGTTGATTTTTTGTCTGGAAGATCTACCCAGTGAAGTCAGTGGGGTCTTTAAGTCCCCTACTATGACTATTGCTATTGATCTCTCCTTTAAAGTCCTCCAGAAGTTTTTTTGTATTTTTTATCAGCCTGTGTGAGTGTTTTGTTCTGAGGTGGGACTCTTGTAGACAGCATATATTTGGGTCATGTTTTCTTATCCATAGCTACCCTAAGTCCTTTGATTGGAGCATTTAATCCATTTATATTTAAGGTTATTATTGATAGGTACTTTATTGCCATTTTATTTCTTTATAGGCAAGAAATAAAGAAATTATTTTACAGTTTTCTTTCTCTCTATTTCAATTTCTTTTTTTTTAATATATATTTATTGATTTCAGAGGGAGGAAAGGAGAGGGAGAGAGAGAGATAGAAACATAAATGATGAGAGAGTCATTGATCGGCTGCCTCCTGCATGCCCTTGACTGGGGATTGAGCCCACAACCCGGCATGTGCCCTGACAGGGAATCAAACCCTGATCGCCTGGATTCTAGGTCAATGCTCAAGCGCTGAGCCACGCCCGGCCGGGATCTATTTCAACTTTTTTTACAGTAGTTCCTTTAACATTTCTTGCAATGCTGGTTTTGTGGTGATTAACTCCTTTCGCCTTGTTTTGTCTGGGAAGCTCTTTATTTCACCATCTACTTTGAATGATAGCCTTGCTAGATAGATTAGTCTTGGTTTCAGATCCTTGTTTTATGCCATTCCCTTCTGGCCTGTAGAGTTTCTCATAAGAAGTCATCTGACAGCCTTATGGGAGCTCCTTTGTAGGTAACAGATTACTTTTGTCTTGCTGCCTTTAAGATTCTCTCTCTGTCTTGAATTTTTGGCATTTTAATTGTGATGTGTCTGGGCGTGGGCCTCTTTGGGTTCTTGCTTGGGACTCTCCTTTCCTCCTGAACTTGTGTGACTTTTTCCTTCACCAAGTTAGGGAAGTTTTCTGCTATTATTTCTTCAAACAGGTTCTCTAACCCTTACTTATTTTCTAGATCTTCTGGCATTCCTGTGATGTGATGTAAATATTGTTACATTTCATGTTGTCCCACAGCTCCCTTAGACTGTCCTCCTGTTTTTTAATTGTTTTTTTCTTTTTGGATCTCTGATTAAGTGATTTTTTCTACCCTGTCTTCTAATTTGCTGATCCTCAGCTTCCTCTAATCTGCTGTTTATTCCTTTCAATGTATCTTTATTTCTGCTATGTCATTCTTCATTTCTGACTGGTCATTTTTCATAGTTTCCATATCTTTTTTCATGCTGTTGAGCATCCTTATAATCAGTATTCTGAACTCTATCTGAGAGATTGTTTATCTCCATTTCATTTAGCTCTGCTTCTGGAGAATTCTTTTGTTTTTTCACTTGGGGCTTGTTTTTTTGTCTCCCCCCCCCCCCCCATTTTGGCTGCCTGTTTGGATTTGTTTCTCTGTATTAGGTAGATCTGCTAGGACTCCCAGTCTTTTGGATGGTCTCTGGTGCAGACCAATGTCAGATGCTGTTTGTGACTGGACTTGAGTACCGTTTGAAGCTTTCTGCACTCCGCAGCTTCTGGTTCCCTCTGCTGGGGCTGGGTGTGTTTAGAAAGAACCAAGATTTACAAAAAGATCTGCTTTTCCAAGCCTTGAGTCCAGAAGCAAATCAGGCAAAGGCTCAAAGCACCCAGAGGCTGATTGTTATTCAGTCTCTTAATGAGCCTCAGGCTGCAAAAACTCCACAGGGTGGGGTGGCTTATTGTTATTCAGTCTCTTAATGATCCTCAGGCTGTAGAAACTCCTCAAGGTGGGGTGAGTGGTTTTCGATGGGTGGGGCAATTGCTTCCTACCCCGCCCCCCCAGGCAAAGGCTGCTTGGCCAGTAAACGTCTGCCTGAGAAAGATGTCCTCTGCTGTATGGGGGAATGACTCAGCACAGGAACCCAGATAGCTGCCCTCTGAGCTCCAACCCCCAAGCCAGCACCTCTGGATTCTCCCACACAGCTCTAGTCCACTCTTCCCTCCCTCAACTGGAGCCCAAGGTGAGTGACTGCACACAAAACTTTCTGTGTTGGCCCTTTAAGAGGATGCCTGCATTTCCAGTCTGTCTCTCCCTGGCAGACAAAAACCCCACCGCTTTTCACAGCCAGATGTTATGTGGCCACCTTTGTCAGTTCTGGTGCTCTTGGCTGGGAATCCCAGCTTGGGGTTTAAGCCCCAGAATTCTCAGTTGGAAACCCCCACAGCTGAGGTATTCCTCCAGACCTTCAGCTGCTGCCTGTGGGAGCCCAGCCAGCCCTCTCAGGCTTTCACACTTCCTACCAGTTTCTATGTGTTCTCCACTTTACATCCTTGGTTATGAGGGTGCTCTCCAGCTAGTCTTCAGTTCATTATTCAGGATGGTTTTTCTATATTTTAGTTGTAGTTCCAGTTTGGTCCTGGGAGAGTGTCAGTGTAGCTTCCACTCAATCCTTAAATACTTTTGAAAAGCTAATATTCCCTCAAATGTTCTTAAGTAAACATTTAAAATTTTTCACTAGAGGTTTAAATGGTTGCAAAGACTGTGATATAAGTCATGCTGTAAATATGGTAAAACTTTGTGACAATGCAAATTCAAATATAAAGCCATTCTAGTTGGCTCTTTGTTTCACAGAGTCCTGTTCTCTCTGTAAGAGTGAGACAGAGAGGGATGTAAAGGAGAAAATAAAGCCAGGTGATGAAATGGTAGGCAACCCTGTTTCAGGACAGATAGATGGAAGTTGGGTTCTGTTGTTTCCAGATGGCTCCTAGCCCAGGCTCCCCAGATAATACTGGCAAAATGGGCTTCAACCAACAGAGGTTTCTCAGAATTGCTACCACTTTTTTGGACATTCCAGAAAGTTTCCAGACAGAGTGATATTCCCACTGATATTAAAAGTGTGAATGGAAGAAACATTGTTATGGAAAAATTGTTAGATTCTTTGAATTATTTCTAAGTTTTACGTAAAAAGTCACTTAGCAACCTAGCATCTTCAAAAATTATTTTTAATAATCCATCAGCTGACAACTTGCTTAGAGACTTTTTCAATTTGGTTGAAAGTATTGTAAACTATTTGACCTGTAGAAACTTTTTCAGTCAATTGAGGTATTTATTTTTTTCAGTTTCTGAAAAATATAAAGAGGCTTTATCATATATCTATTCAAGAAAGGTTAACTATTCATCACACCTGTCATTTTTTCACTTAAACTAACCCCATTTAATCTGATACTCCTGGAGAGGGTTAGAAAATAATGTTTATTTTCACCAAATTTTGCTGATACAATGTTTTTAATAACATATTTTTTATCCTAACATGGGCTTTTAAAACATTTTCATCTAAACCTCAGAAATGAGGTTATAAGTCTTTCAACCTATGGATAATATCCGGTATATAACTAAACAGGTCAAACCAGTCTTTGGTTTTAAACAACCAGCCAAACCAGACTTGCTTTGTGTCAGAAAAAAATCTGGTTTTATATCTCAAATTAAATGAATATGTTACTATAAAGCACTGACAAACATTCTGCTTTTGCATTATAACTCTAAGATAGATAACGGATGAATGAATGACAGAGATTGATTCCCCCAAAAAATATATGCACCCCAGCTTGAAATCCACAGGACATACACTTAGGCGTAGAATTAAGGTTTATAGGATGTGTGCATCTTTGACTTTATTAGATAACTGCAAATTGTTTTCCAAAGTGATTATGCCAATGTACACGCCCACCTTCAGTGCGTCTGAGTTCCCATCACTCCACGTTTTTGCCACCAGTTGGTATTGTCAAGGTTTTTGCTTCCTAGTCTAAGAGTTTTAAAATGTTATCTCCTATTTTAATTAGCATTTCTTTTATTACTAAGGAGATCGAGCCTCTTTGTTCCCGTTTATTGACCATTTATGTTTCTTTCTCCTTTTGTAAAACTCCTATTTGTCTTTACTCCATTTAGCCATTGGGATCATTTGACTTCTTTTGTATTAATTCTCAAAAGGTTTTTAAAAGCATATTGTACATAACAATATTTTCTCAATTTTATGTTTTAAAATATCTTCTCTTTGCGGATTATCTTTTTACTCTGTTTATAATGTCTTTTGATGAACAAAGTTGCCAATTTGAATGTAGTTGAAGTTATCGATATTTTCGTTTATGTTTGTGCTTTTCACGTCTTAAGAAATTCATCCTATTTCAATATCATAAAGGCATTCTCTACATTTTCTTCTAAAAGTTTTAGAGTTTTACCATTCATATTAAGTACTCAATCCATCTGGAATTGATTTTTGTGTCTTGGGTAGAGTGAGGATCCATTTTCATTTCTTATCATCTAGATAAAGAATTGTCTTACCACCATTTACAGAATTTTCCATTCTTTCTCCACTGGTCCTCAGGGCCGGCTCAGTCATCTAACGGGTTTCCAAATATGTATAGATCTGGTGTTGGACTCCCTGTTTTCCCCCCTTTGATCTGTCTAATTATCCCTGTATTAAAATCACAATATCTTAATTGCTATAACCTGAGAACAAAGAAACTCTAAGTGGTATAAGTTCCAGTCCAAAAGCCAGCAGGTTCGAGACCCAAGAAGAGTCAATGTCTTAGCTCAAAACATGTGAGTGAAGTTTTATCTCCTCTTACTCAGCTTTTGGTTCTCCTCACATCTTCACTCAATTGGCTGAGGGCCACCCACATTAGAGAAGGCCATCTGCTTTAGTCGCTCTACCAATTCAAATGTTAATCTCTCCCAGAAACACCTTGATGGACATACCCAGAATGATGTTCGACTAAATGTCTGGACACCCATGTCCCAGTCCAGCTGACACATCAAATTAAGCATCACAGTTGGTGTCAACAATGATCCAGACAGCAGATCTCCAGCCCTGGCAGCTGGGATCCCGCCCTGTGTTCCACTTTCTGCACAGGGAATTCAGCGACAGGTCTGCTCTGCTCCCGTGGTGAATTCCGTCGGGGGCACAGCTTCACTGCTATGCTGAGGGCACTTGAGCATCACTGCCTGGGCCTGTGGTGAGGACTGAATGAGGGAGCGCATGGGAACGCACTGTGTAAACTGTTCAGCTCCACAGAGGTGAAGGTTGCCATTATTCTATTTACTTTCCTACGGCTTAGCAGCATTCGCATTATCTGTTTTCTAGGCAGAAATGAAAAGATAACATATCTGACCAGCTAAGCTCCTATGAATTCACAAAGAAAGGATAGCTAGTATTGCCTGCATCAAAGCGAAGGATAGCAGCTCCGATTCGGGTGTTGCTTTTGGCACACAAATCACATTCTAACGCATTATCCCATGTCATCCTTGACAACCTCCCTTACAATAGAGTGTGTTATCATTAAGCCTTTTGTAGATGTACAGAAGGACTGAGAGAGGTTAAGTGACTGGCCCAAGATAACACTGCTAGGAGGTAACTGAATTCTGTTTTAACACAGTCTTCAAATTCTAATCCCATATTCTTTTCACAGCATCACAATCCCTTTCCTAACGGGAAACAGTGAACTCAGTCCCTAGCAGCATAATCACCTGTAAAGAAAGACAGACAACTTGGCTCATAACTGAATAACAGATTTTTTTTGTTTTTCCACATTTATAAGAGCATATCCAAGGGAGGGGTGATAGTGCAGTAGGCCCTCAATTAACATTGACAGGTTCTGGGACTTTAAGCAAAATGGCACATAATGAAACCAATTGACCATAGGCTAATTGATGCGAACAAGAGTGAAGTTCCTGCATCATCTCGTCAACATTATATTGACATGGTGCTAAATGAAACAACATGATTCTAGGACCTGCTATAGCTGAGGAATTTGCTTCCGTGTTATCTATTAATTCGTGCATTCTCTCTCCATCCGTCCACACAGTAAATTAAAGGTCTCCCATGTGCCGACTACTACTTTAGGCACTGAGAACATACATGATGACCCTCAACCCCCCACCGTCATCATCAACAACAACACTTTCATCCCAATTACTTTGATTATCGGCATGTCATGTGTGACTAGGTGGAATGCCACAAAGTCCAAGATTACAGAACATGATGCGATAGCGTATTGATCACTAATGTGCACATGCTCCCCGCTGGAAGGCAGAGCAGGGGAGACAATCAGCTGAACAAAGGGAAGGTACAGAACACTAATATACGCCGTCTATCAGGACAAGTGCACTTTGTGGGAGGTATTAGGAAGAAAGACTTGTGCCCAGCCGAGCGTGGCTCAGCGGTTGAGCGTCGACCTGGGATCCAGGCGATCGGGGTTCGATTCCCGGTCAGGGCACAGGCCCGGGTTGCGGGCTCGATCAATGACTCTCTCATCATTGATGTTTCTCTCTCTCTCCCTCGCCTTTCCTCTCTCTGAAATCAATAAATATATATTAAAAAAAAAAAAAAAAAAAAAAAGGAAGAAAGACTTGTGATATTTGAATGAATAAAATTGTAAAGAACTTTAGTTCCTGCACAGGCAACTTGATGAGAGCTGTTCATGGCATGAAGCGGGGCTTTGTCTTTTGTTTCTTGTCTTTTCCAGAAGGGAATTCAGCCTTCTGTGCCCAATGGTGTGGGTTTGATTTCTACGCTGGCACATAGTAGGTCTTGAATAGTTTAAGCTATCGATATCTTGTTTTCCTTGATTCAGGAGGATGTTTGTGGAATATTTTCCAGAAGAGCTGCTTTAATTTGGAAAGTAATATAAATTCCTGAGAAGAGAGAATTACACATGTAAACTTCTCTGCAATCTCTTGTCTGTCTAAACAATGCCTCTTATTGCTCTCCAAGATGCAGATCCAATGTGGCTTCTGTCCCAAAGAAAGACTTCTTCCCATTCTGACCAGCACCACTCAGGGTCCACCATTTGGTTTGTAACCTCATGGGACACACACCTGGAGCAAAACACACCTCACTGTAGTGTCTGCAGACATTTCTTCTCTGTTGTTATTGTGGATGAGACACCTAGTTCTAGCTTAGATGAACCCATTAATTTTAAAACTGGATTCTGTTCCTACTTACTCAGCTACAGCAATTCTCTCTCACTTGTCTTTACATTTTCACTTTCTACTTGGTCATTCCCAACAGCAAACATGCTGTTACTTGGTCTAGCTTTTTTAAAACCTCTGTTAACCTCGCCTCCCTTCCATCTACTCCCCACTTAATCTGTCACATTCGTGCCGTGTCCTTTATAGAATTTTCCTCAGCCAACAAAAACCAGCCCATCTCCTCAGGAGGTAGACCATAGCCAATGTCTCATTGGCATGAGGTACCAAAAAGCTGGCCCATTGCCTTGAGGTGGGAATAACTCTAAGGTGCAACTTGTTTTTGCAAAGCTTTGCTATAAGATCAAATTGAGGCTAGTTGTCAGCTGAGAGTATATTTCTGCTTAGTTTTCCACCTCCCCTATCCTGCTTCTCTCACTTCTCATTCTCTGAAAACTCTTTTCTCAGTAAGTCACTGGAATAAGAATACCTATCGCTGGTTAGGAACTGTGTTTCTAGAGAACACTCTGCTTCTAGAAGCCAAGCCGAAGCCAGTTGGTACCAGAAGTAGGAAGCTCTTAGGATGCGATTCTCAAATTAGACCTCTTGCTAGCTGAGTGGCAATGAGGACCCCATCACTGATGCTCAGTGGAGTATAGGTCATTCTTGACATATTCAAACATTGTAATGGCTGAGACTCTTACCTTGATGAACAGTTGGAAAGAAATGCCCTAGCTGGTACAATGTCTTTGGCACTCCAGAAACATAGAAGAAATAGCAGTAATAAGAACTGTGGAATCAGGTGGCTGTTTCTAAGCGACACTGATTTATTACAAAGGGAATACAACAGAGTCAGACCTATTAATCAACAATTTAAAGCAAAGTGTGAGAGTCATAGGTCATTCTTGACAGTATTTAAAGATCTTTAGAGCTATAGGGCAGACATTGCTTAAGATCAAGCACAAGACTTAATTTTAAGAATGATAGAATGTTAGACAAGTCTGAATGATCAACCTAGGCAAATACCCAAGGAAAAAATGATTGGGTACAAAAAAAGTGGCACCCTGAGGCTTGGGATGGGGATATCTGGATAGATATATGTACATGAGAACATTGCCCAGTCTCCCCTGGACCTTCTGGGCCTGCAGAAGTGTCCCCTCCCCCTTTTTAGAAGCTAGAGATCCCCTTTGCTTTAAAACTATGCAGAGGTCTAAAATGAAGCAAGTGACCTACTATATAACACTTGTCCTTATCAGAACCTCTTTTTACCTTTCCTGCTGGCCACCAGATCCGTAATTAGAATCAAATCTCAGGAGATTTAATGACCAGGAGATGTCAATCTTGCTAAGCAAAGAAAGAGATTGTCTACCAAAGAAGCTGTAGGAACAAGCTAACAAGTACCGCCAGGACCAGAAAGTGTCACTGAGAGTGGACCTTGAACCTGCTGGACCAAGTTGGAGGAATATAAAGCTGGAAAATAGAGTTTGTCAGTATGGGGCTCTTCTCAGTCACACGGCATTTAACATCCTGACAAGAGTCTGCATGATGATTCCAACACGTTGCTGGAGTAGCTCTTGGGAGCTTGAGAAAAGTAATAGCCCCTTATATGAAGGAGGGGTGTCAGGAAATCATATGGAAAACCAGGGAGGAAAACCTCATGGAAGTGGGGATGCTGGCACATGTCTATTATATGAGACCAGAACATACGCCAACTAAACACGTTCCTTGGGATGGCTCAGAGGATAGTTTGTTTTGCAGTGAAAGAGCCACAAGCAGTGAAAAACTGAAGAGTAATTTTCCTCTGTAGGCCATGACTGATGATTGCAGATACTGCCTCAGAATTGGGTTCCCTAATAGCAATGAGGATGACAGAGCCTGAAAGAGAAGAGGCCAGCTGACTGCTCCCGACAATCAGAAACAGAATGAACCTATTTGCTGTAATGGACACCACGACTGGAGTGGCAGCCAGGGGTTCATGACCAATGGGGATCTTGGAAATGTCTCAGGAACCATGGCCTTCGTAGGGACAATACAATATAGACAGGCAACCAGCACGTCTAATGGTTAATATACATAATCAGAAAAGTTCTGAGAACGGCTGGTCAGGAGGCTCAGGTCAGCTACGCCAGTGGAAAGCCACGATTGTCCAGTGTACAGGCCAGAGGAGTTCCCAGAGCCAGAGACCACTGAATGAAGCAAAGATAAAATCTCCATGGAAAAAAAATCCTGCAATAGCACAGTAAGGATATACAGTAGTGCTTTCCCAGTCCTTTCCCCATACAAATAAGCAAGAGCAATGACAAAAACAATAAAAGAATCAAAAGAATTATGGCCCTTTACTTAGATAACTGTATATAGGGGACAGATAAATAACCGGTTCCTGGGTGTAGACACTAACACCCAGGAACCCAAAGTGCCATGGGTGCCTCTGGTAGAAGAGGGACTATGGGGGTCAAGTCATAAATGAAGTCCTGACCACGTCCACTTCATAATGGATCCATTGGACTCGCAGACTCACATAGCTATTTCCCTGATTCCTGAAAGTATAGCCAAAATTGCCATACTTTGTAATTGGGTAGAACTCTCACATTAACCTGTAGAGTAATAGCTAGGGTAGTAAGAAAGGGCCAAGTGAGAGCCCCTGAAATGGTTCGTTCCTTCCAGATAGTAAGTCAAAAACAATATCTCATCCCTGAGTGTATGGCAGATATTAGTGTCACCCTCAAGTTCTTAATGGACTGTCACATCCCATTTACTTCACTAGTGCAAAAGCCAGATGGCTCATGATAGATGTCTGTGGGCTCTCACAAACTTGACCAAGTACAGTCTTATTTGTAGCTGCTGTGCCAGATGTAGTGTCTTTACTAGAGGAGGTTAACACTGTCTGAGATACAGTGTATGTGGCCATTGATCTAATGACTGTGTTCTTTTCTGTGCCCATAAGAGAAGATCAGAAACAGTTTGTATTCTCGCGGGACAAATAATAGCACGCACTCACAGCGTTGCTGCAGGGCTGTGTTAATTCTCCCATTCTCTGTCATTACACATTCCTAAAGCAGTTTGGCCATCTGGACATCTTGAAGAGGTAATGAGCACATAACTGCAGCGAATGCATTAGTCCTATCATATAGCAAACCATCCAAGCTGTCGGCCTGATAGAGTGGAGGAACAACCTTTTGAAGGTATAGCTGAAGGGCCAGATTGAAGATGGGGCGATATCCTTTATGGTGTGGAATATACTTGAAACCAATGGCCATTATATGCTAAGATGTGTCTCAAGGTGGGACGCATGGCTGAGAGAACTAGGAATGAAAGTAGAATGAATCACTTGGGAAATTTGTGTTTGGTTTGCCTGTAGCTTCAGCCTCTGTGGGTATAGAGGTCCTGGTCTCCTGAGAAGGGGATGCCTTCATCAGGGGACCCAGAAGGGTGCTACCTGGTCCGATGGGGATCCTCACAGTCACAGAAAGCAGTTAAGCACCAGCAGGGGCAGTAGACCCTAAGCCTCATGAGGATGTAAGATTTCTGCAACATAGTAGGACTAGGAAAAAATCAGTTTGTCATGAAAGTGATCCTCCAGAGTGGGCTCTTGGTAGTTCCGTGTCCTATAAGTGGGCAAGTACAATAACCTTAGGACTAAGGGACTCTGTCCTATGACCTTCTGGGGGACAAACCTTACTTGATGACTGACTGACATGGTACAAAAAGCTAGGCCCCTTGTTCAAGGTGGGACTCCCTCTGTCACAATACTTGTGCTTCAGCGTTTCCCCATAGGATCAAACTAAGACTCGTCTCCAGTTGAGACCACTTTCCCGCTTAGCTCTTTCCCCTCCCCGCCCTGCCTCCCTCACGCCCCTTCACGTATGAGCCCTTCCAGGATAAATCGCTCGGACAAGAGCACCCATGCCAGGCTCTGCTTCCAGAGGATCTTGCCTACACCTCAGGGAGTTTTGACAGTTTTGTCCACTGATGTATCAAAGTCTCTAGGAAAAATGCATGGCACGCAATAGGGACTTCAGTAATATATGTGTTTAACTCATCACACTGAATTGTCAGGCTTGGTTTCCTTGCTTTTATTTATTCATTTTTGTGGTTTATTTTATTCACCTACAATTGTATTTTTTGCCAAGGAAGACAACATGGCCACCATTGCTCCATGGCTCTGCGGGCCCAGGGCCCTGGCAATCCGTGGGCACGGCAGCCACGGGTCCTCCAGAAGCTGACGCCCCTGTCATAGCTGTGCCACTGGCCACCGGAATGGAATCTCCACGGTCTCTGTTCTTGCATCTGTTGCTCACCATGCAAAGGCTCAGGCATCTGGCAGAAGCCGAAACACGGGCTGCAGGGAAGTGGGGGAAAGTGAGACTCTGACCTCGAGCTCCTGTCACGATAGGCAGGCCCCGCACGCTGTCATCGAGTGTCCTAGCAGCGGACTTCCCCAGCCACAGAAACTGGATCATGTTATGGGGAGAAGAAAGGGGGTTCACATGACGGGAGAGAAGTAGGTTCGCATGCAGCCCACGACATACAGTGCACCCCTCTTAGGTTCTGCCTGCTGCTATATCCAAGGGGCTCCAAGGCCGGGCCCTCCAGCTGAGATCTACCTTTGCAGCCCAGTCTGAACTTGTCCCTCTTATACCTTAATAGCCTCTTGCAACTCTCATCACTGATTTGAGTACACAGAAGTCTACCTACCTCGTTCCTACCTCTTTCAACTAAATATTTTGTTGCTTAATGATTTCATTAAATTTTGGGACTCTCCACACCCCCTTCCCCTTCCGCCACCCCAACTGGGACTGGGACTTAGGTCTTCCAGCTATGAACTGTAGTGCGACAGTCTCCGGCCTCTTTCAAGCTCTCTATGGATCTGCTTGATCGCCACCTGTGACCTGCTATCTCCAGAACCGAGCACACGGCCTGGAGAGCAGTGGGCACTCAGGCACCAGGACTGGTCAATGAACCCATGGAACAACGGGTAAGGAGCAGGTGGGTGGGGTGCTGAGAAAAATTACCTGTCTGGCTGATGATGACGTGAGAACACACAGATTCTGACTCAAAACCTCAACGGTGTAGACACAGCTTCAATCCATGCCCGTGGAAAATTGTGTGCCTTCAAACAGGAGACTTCATTTCCCAAGGCTGCTGTGTCCATGGGGCAGTGTGGAGTGGGGGGGGGGGCTGTACTCTGTTCCTGATTGTGTGGGGGGAGGGAGGGAGGTCTGCCCTCAGCCATAGAAGATGGCAGGACACCCCCACCTCAGAAGGGACAACAAGTGATGAACGTCACTCATGGTTCCTACACACCAGCCAGGCACTGAGAGAGCAGAACAGGCTGGTTTATTCATGGATCCTTATCTTTCCAAGGGAGACGGAGAGGACCCAAAGGGTTCAAAGAGTTCAGAATCAGCAGAGAGGCAAGTCCCATGGCAAGATCCTCCACCCGCCCCACCTTTTCTCTCTTTTCCTTGGACTTCCCTTGGTGGCCAGGAACCTTAAAACCTAGAGGCTGGAAATCTCATTATAACCAGATAGACATGTAAGTAAACAGGCATTACCATAATGAATTCCACAGCAAAAGGCAGGAACAGAGGGAAAGGATCTTTCCCGCAAAGCACCGGGCTGGAACTGGGCCATTCTCCAGCTACAATACAATGGGGAGGCTTTTGTGGGTTTGCAGACATGTAATCAAAAAGGATACTTCAAGACAAAAATGGGAAGGCGGCAACAGCCGCTTCACCACTGACCCCGGCCTGCATCCGAGAGCGGCGTTCAGCTGAGAAGCTCTAATCCCTCAACCAAACGGAGGGAGGTAAGAAAGGCTGGACTTGAAAAGGCCTCAGGAAATGAGACTGTCAATAGCTCCGGGCGCAGCGCTCGTCGGAGGACTTGGGGAAGTTAAAAGGAGGTTGAAAAAAAGAGTGGAAAAATTATCCACGGAATATGTATAAAGCAGGAGACTGGAGCCAGCGGGCCTGCCTCCCTAATTTCTCCGCCTGTCCGTGGATGTTTCAACGCCAAGCCCAGGGCTCCAGGGGCCGCCCGAGATGCGAATGGCGCGGCCCAGCTCCTGCTGGTGAATTTCAAGTCGGAATCGTGTGAGTGTAAGTGACAGGGACTCTGCTTGTGATCGGAGTCACGGGAGCCCACTGTGTCTGATGTTTTACTAACAATTTGTGTAAATATGCCAGAACCAATATGTTCGGCCAGGTGCTGGGCAAATTTAGCCCAGCGTGGAACGGAGGCCGCGCAAATCTGTGCCCCAGATGGAAGACGCGGTGTTACAAATGGGTGAGACTGGAACAGAAGAAGTTTGACCAAGGAAAGCTTGATGAGATCAAAGGAAAAGCAGAGGGGAAATTGGATACAGTTGCATGCCGGTTCATTAGAAGGCAAAGGGTACCTAATTATTTTATTCCAGTTTGTGTGGTTCTTTTTTTCCAAATAATTGGGTTAATGCTTTCACTCTTCCAATTTGGCCCAAAACTTCCCCAAATTATAAGAAAGCTCTGCGTCACAGAGATATGGTAAATACAAATTTTCCTGCATCTTTATTAATCTGGGGCCAGGCATGAAATTCCAAGCATATTCAAAATCACAGCCCTAGTTTTTTTCATTGTATTTATACCCAAGTGTAATCAAAGAGATATAGTTGTATAGGGTGCCATAATTTCTATATATCTCCATCTATTTATTTATTGTGAAACATTGACATAAAGTGGAGTCATTTTATAACAGAGCATGAGCAGCCATTCCAGAAAAACTGTTTGTACATCTTGCTCCTTGAACCTATAAGATGTTTGAACTGGGGGAAATAAACTTTGAGCTGGGCCAAAGCAACAGTGTCTTACAATTACTGGTAAAACTAGCAAGAAAGCAGACATCCTGACCACAAGGACTATTGATAATTGATAATGGACATTCTTTCTGAGGAAAGACTCAATAAACCAGCCATGCATAGCTAAATAGTAACTCAACTGGTCAACACCAGTAGAAATGCCTTTTTTCTATTCATGTAACTATTTCCCTTCCTTTTCTTATAAAAACCTCTGCCTTCACCCTGAAATCAGGACACAATTTGGTTTTCTGCCTGAATCTATGTCCCAGAATTGCAATTCTGTGATAAAAAATAATTGCTTATTGCTTCTTAGTTTGCCTTTTTATTTTTAAGTTAATACCAAAAAATGGAATCTCACCAGACATTGAATCTACCAATGTCTTGATTTTAGACTTTCTTCCAGCTTCCAGAACTGTGAGAAATGAATTTCTGTGGTTTATCAGCCACTCCATCTATGGTACCTGTGTTGCAGCAGGCAGGATGGACTAAGACAGGGAAAGAAGGTGAGAACGTAAGCAGAGCGGCTAGTTAGAGGCAATGGCTGAAGTTCAAATGATAAATGCTGCGGGCGTGGACCAGCAGGGCCATAACTGACATGAAGAGGTAATGAGGAGAGGGCTTGGGGATGCTATTGGCATGAATACAGGGCACTGTGGAGAGAAAGGAAATAATAATGAACTTCATCTAAGTATATAATGTGGCCCAAGACACTAGGTCAGATGCCTGAAGCACAGTATGAAACCATCACAACTAATAAAACAGGAAATATTCTTCAGTTTATCATCTTCATTTTTTATTTCTACAAAATATATTTTATAATGTATGCAGTATGTTAATATTGGAATATATATATATATATATATATATATATATATATATATATATATAAATTCAATTATACCTACTTGAGAGTGAATGCTCAAATATTGTTATCAATAGGTGCCCAATCAGAATGTTTTAGGAACCACTGCAAAATGTAGGACTTTGAGCTGGTTACTAATTCTCCCTAGGATTAAATTTGATTGTCAATAAAATAAGAATGGTGAATGCAAAGCTGAATATTTCTTAGTCCCTTCTGCACCCTGGTATTCTATGAGTCTATCACTTTATGTCTGAAAGGCAACTTTCCTAAGACTATTAAAAAAATGCAAGTTAGAAACAGAACATAGGGCACCAACTATGAGCCAGGCCCTGGGCTAGCAGCTTTGCACATATATCTCAGTTGATCACAACAGAACCATGAGGAAGATATTGTTGTTCTCATTTTCCAGATGAGGAGACAGAGTAAGATGTCTCAATAAAGGTCAAATAAGCAACCAAACTCAGAGAGGTCCCATTGTGAAGGAACTGGGGATTTAAAACTAAGATCTGGCTAATTTCAAACTTCTTCCTCCAACACATTACCATTCTGAAGCAGAACATAAAATCCATATTTGAGTTTTTAGCTGACTTTTATGTTTATTTATAAGAAAATAAACATGCTTTCTTTTCATTTGGAGGTGCCAGGGGCCTTGCCAATGATCACTGTTGACTTCTGTATTCCCAGGGTCTAATACAGTGCCAGGCTCACAGTGGCATTCGGTAAATACTTGTGGAAGAAAAGATTGACTGACTGAGTGCATGAATGAATGAATGAATGAATGAATGAATGACATAGTAGAACATATCCCATGCCAACTAAAAAGCCACTCTTTTGTTAACAGAGAAACACTCCTACTCTGAATTTTGATTTTGCCATAAAAACTAAACCCAATATGGGACTTCCTTTAGATCTATATCGCACTGAGTACAGAACCAAAACATGCATTTAAATCACTTATATCTAACTTTTTATGATGCCATTGAGAGTGGTGTTCCTTTTGCATTTGCAGTTAAAGGGTAGAACAGATGGTGGAAGTTTAGTTTCAAGTGATGGGCCCATTAAAATAACTTACGCTGCTGCGTGAGCGTTCACGCTAATGGCCCCATTCATTATATCTGAGTTTGCAAGCTCCAAAATACTGAGGAGGGGAATGAGACTTCAGGAAATGCTTGCTACAGCAACAGATCTGCTGGGCTAGGACTGAATCCTCAGACCCTGTCCTGGAACGCGACAGCTTGCGGGACGCTCCGCTGCGTGGGGTGCTTGTTTCACGGAGCACCCACCTTGCAGGAACCTTGCCAGGAGGAGGCCTGGCCTTAGGAAAGGTCCGGACAGAAAGTCAGGCTCCGTCGAACCGCATCTTCTCCTCTTCTGTCTTCCATGAGGCTGGGCTCAACTAAAGAATTTAAGAGTTACAAAAACAACTGGGAAGGCCGGATGAAGGATGTGAAACTGCAAATGTTGGATCAGGGTTTGGAAAAGAAGCAGCCTGAGAGCCAACTGCAGGGGCTCCTACCACCCGTCTGACGGCAACGAAGTTCCCACCAGGAGCGGGGCCACTTCAAGCCCTCCCTGTCTACGGTTCTATCTCACGTTCGCCCCAAGTCGTTTGGCCAAATGGTGAGCTGGAAGCAACAGCCTGGGCTGGAAATCAGGATATCTGAGTTCTGGGAATGAGTGGCTGTCAGCAAGTACCAAGCACTAGATTCCATGCCAGGGAATTCAGCTGCATCAGCCTATCTAATCCTCTCAACAACTCAGCGCCGTGATTAATATCATCTTTATTTTACATCTGACAAATTCCAGCATGCCCAAGCCACCAAGCCACCAAGCGGTAGCTCTAGGATCCCAGCCAAGCCTATGTGTAAACCACTGTGTTTAGCCCCAAAGGGCCTGGGTGGCCTCAAAAGGCCGAGGAGTCCATGGGAAGTCGAAAGTGGTGAGAGAGAGGGTGGCCTGGTCTTCAGACAAAGCACAGCAGAAAGACAGAGCTACGGCAGCCAGAATCAAGGGAGGATTTTCCAAGACGGCGGAGGCTTGGGGGTACTTAGGTGCTGATGGGGAGACGAGAGAAGAAGGGAACAGGGAGATAAGAGAAGGAGAGCTGGCGAGGGAGGGGGAATTAGAGGTGCCGCAGGCCCGGGGACTGGGCAGGAGAAGGGAGACGGTGCACAGGTCGAGCACATGCCCGAGCAGCGGAGCCTGGGAAATCTTCCGGAAGGCAACGCCTTGAGGGTAAAGTGGCACACAGGGCCACGAGCTTAGGGACATCGACTCCAGGGGCCCCCATTGTTTTCAGGAAGATAGACGGCAAGCCTGTGAACTGAAAAGGGGGCGATGGTGGGGTGGGAGCTTCCAGGGAGTGGAAAGGTTTGAAGCACCGCAGAGAATTGGAAAGAGCTGCCTTAAGGAATGCACGGGTGTTGCCAGGCAGCGTTGAGCACCCAGGTGAGGTCCAAGGACACAGATCCGGGCACACAGGAGTCCGCACTGGCGCTGGGGGACTTTGCGCAGCAGCGGCCAGGAGCCAGGGGGGCACTCAGGGAAGAAAGCTGGTTACCTGCTGCAGCCAAGAATGACCTAAGGCTCTTCCCTCCCTCGGGGCCCCCAGCAATCATCAATCACCACATTCTTCTGAATCCAGTTCCTTACATTTCCCTTGAAAGTGTCCATTTCTCTCCATGCTTGAGGTCTTTGGTCAAGTTCAGGTTAACATCACATCTCTCCTGGATTATAGTGACAACCTCTCTTCAACTCTGACACTGTATCCTGAGTCGTTGACATTTTAAAAAGTAAAATGATCACATCCTAAATCCCTTCAATTCCTTTTCTTTCCTTCATGACAACATCTAAACTAAACCTCTGTAGGCTTAACTTTCACCAAGTCCAGTTGTCAAACTTTCTAGCCCCATGGAGTTTCCTGCAGCTTCCCAAAGATGCCTTGCCTTTTCTTAACTCAGAGCCTGAGCCTGTCCCCTCTCCCAGAAACCATCTTCCTCCAGTTCTTTAGAGTCTGAACCCTTGTTTCTCTTTCAGGTTCCACAGGAGACCTAATTTTATTCAGCAAGTCCTCTCTGGCTTCCAGATCTGGATAGATGACATCCCTGTACGCTCTCATTAGACCCCTGCTTTGCCATCGCAGCCTATCACCCTGTGCCATAATAGCATCTTTCCTTGTCTCCTGCCATTGGATTTTGAGCACCAGGAGACACAGGTGCTGTGTCTTGCTCACCAATGGACCCCCAGCACCTCACAGCATGTCTGGGACATAGAACACATTCCATAAAAATCTAGTGAATATTATTGAAAACCAGACCTCTAAATCCTGAGTCTTTCCCACTAGACACTTACCTGTAGCACAAAAGGTTAAAAACATGGCACGCATATATTTGGAAAAAGAGATTTATTCATGACAAGCTAATGAGCCAACCACTTAGTATCATTAGACAGGCAGCATTTATCCCTATGGCCTGAGTGAGTCTATTTTGATGAAGAATGTACCAGGTTTCTTAACGTCAATGCCAAATGATTTCTTAATTAACTCACAGGTACTGTCAATAGGAAAGTCCAGTGTTGATTATAAATGAGAACCGAGATAGAAGGACTGCTTCCTCCAGGATTTAAAAAATATGTTGTAGCGATTACATAACCAAGGTAGTCTTTGCGTAACGTCCATGCAAAGTCTAATCTGCTGTTAATCCTACCCAGAGTGCTTTTCATCTCAGACATTATAATTTTCTTCTCTAGAATTTTGATATGGCTCTTTTTAAAATCTCTTCTATGTCCCTACTTCACGTTCAGCCTTTTCTCTAGCGTCTTAAACGTATGGAGTACAGACATAATAACTTTTAATGTTTTGTCTGCTAATTCTATCATCTGTGTTACTGATGGGTTAGTTCCAACTGATTGATGTTTGTCATCATTATGGGTTGTATTTTCTATCTTCTTCCCACACCTGATATAATTTTTAATTGGGTGACAAATAGGGTGAGTTTCCCCCCACTATTGATGCAAACTCTTATTTACGAATGCCTTGGGAATTATGAGGTTTTCCACTTGGCTGTTGGGAGCAGGGGCCAATCCCATCCCTGTTTAAGCTCTGGACACTGTTCCTCTAATCCTTCGGGTGTCTCTTTCCCCGGTCCTCACAGGCATGCACTGATCACCAGGACGCCAGGGCTGGGGACGCGGACGTGGACTGGATCACTTTCTAGGGCTGCTCTGCAGCGGTGATCTGGAACTTCTTTCGCTGTCTCTCTGGTGGATTCCTTGCCCTCTGTTTTCCTGTTTCTTTGTTTACTCCCCTTTTTGCTGAAACGCATCTTCTATTATCTTCAAAAGCATGAATGTATGGGAAATAAAAAATTTTCAGTCCTTTCCTATCTGAAAATGGGTTTAGTTTACACTCAGGCTTGATTTCAAGATGACTTAAAAGAGAATTATCTGTTGAAAAATATTTTTTCTTTCAGAAATTTGGGACATTGCTCTGTCTTCTAGCATAGTGCGTGGTCTAATGCCATTCTGAATCTTGCTTTTTTACCTAAAACTTCAGTGCTTCTCCTGTTCATTGGTAGTCTGAAATTCCTTGATGGCATCTTGCTGTGGGGTTATTTCTGTTCACTGTGATGGGAATGGGGGGGGGCTCTCTATCTGAAGAGCATTGTCTTTCTGTTCTGAGAAAGTTCTCTGTACTATTTATTTGATAATCTCCTCCCAATTTTCCTTCTTCTTATGCTTTCTGGAATTCCTATTTGCTGCATATTAGATGTCCTAGATTGGTTCTCTAATTTTTGTTATCTCTTCTATCCTAATGTTCACCTCTGATCTTTTAGTTCCAGTTTTTAAAAGATTTTCTTGACATTTCTACCAATCTTCTTATTTAATTTTCATTTCGGTTAATTATATTTTTAAAATCAAAGAGTTCTTTCTTTCTTGTTGCTCCTGTGTTACGTCACCTACTCATTTTCATGGACTCGATCTTTCCTTATATCCTTAAAGAGGTTAATAATAAAAATTTTCAATGTTCTTTTGCTGTCTATTGCCTTTGTTTCTTTTGAGTTCCTTTTTCTCTGTTTTTAGCTCTGCCTCTCATGTTGGCATCTTTCTGAACTTTTTCAAGTATCGAGTGACACTTCGTATCTGGGAAGGAGGCACTAAAACATGAGTGGAGGCTCTGTGCTGGCGAGCCTCCGGGGGCACTGGAGACAAACCAGGCTTGTCACTGGGAGACCCCTACATGGTCAGGGTGTCCAGTCGGTAGCAGTTTCGTCCTGAGTAATTTCGTTTCTCCAAAGAAGAATCTTGCGATCCCTGTGTGTTGCTGGTGGGGAAGGAGGGTGGAGTGCCTCCGGCTGATGAAGACCTGGAAGAAAGTCAGGGAGCTGGGAGCGGGGACAGGCGCCGCGCCTCGGCACTCAGTCCAGTCTGCAGGCTTTTCTTTAGCGCCTCTGATTTCAGCCGGAGGCCTCATGGCTCCACCCCCTTCTGACTGGTGTCCTCAAGCCTTAGATGAACCTCCCAGTCCTGCAGAAGAGGCAGCAAGAGATGAGGGGTTTGAGGTCAACTGTTCTGCATCAGACTTTCAATCCGTTCTTGGGTTTTCTGTCTTGGTCCTCACTTCAGCCTTCAGTCCCCAGATTTTCTTGGGGTCTGTGGGGTAAACACATACTCGAGTGAGATTGGGCGAAGAAGACTTGGGGACCTAGGTGACCACGGATGGGCAGAACATGCCTGGCTAAAAGGAAACCCTGTGCAACGGCCAGTGACTGGAGTGCGTTAGATGAGAGGGGAAGAGCGCAGAGCCTCTGGATGAAAGGCACGAGTTGAATCACCAGGGCGCTGGGCCAGAGGAGGCCTGGTTTCAGGCCACGAGGAGCTGGCTCCCGTTTCAGGGGCTCCTGCCTGCTGTTAGGAAGCTGCGTGTGGAAAGGTCCTGGGGGAAGCAGAGGGACCAGGTAGGATGGATGTTTTGAGGCTTGGATTCCTGGGCCAGGGCTGAAGAAGGAAAAAGGCATTTCCATCTGAGATACACATCTAGGAGGTCAGATTGACAGCACTCCGCTGATAGACTGGATAAGAAATTTGAGAGAAAAGGAGGAATGAGGGATGACGCCAGGGTTCTTCTCTTGGGTCGAGGAGCAGTTGTGGTACCGTTTGCTGAGCAGGTAAGGGCAGGCTGGGCCACGGCGTGGAAGCGAAGGTAGATTGGGTTTCAGTTTACACGGATCCACAGCATCCCTGGGACTGAGCGATGCTGGTGCAGGAGTCAGGGCACCCGCTCCTCCCACAGGTTGGCACCCAAAGACGGGTCAGCCTCCCACTTACTGTGCAGGGGTGAGACCAGGGAAACCGAGCCCCCTGTGAGCTCTAACAGGCTGCAAACTGGTGAAGTTTAGATGCATATGCACTCTGGGCTCCTCCGGGTCACAGAGCAATCACCCGGCCTAAAGTATGAGTTTCCCTCACATCTCTAAGACTTTTCAAGGCAACTTGCCTCCAGCTCAGATCTGCCATTTTATCCAGCTGGATTTCTTTTCAATTCAACCCAATTTTAACCCCGATGCTCAAGTTATTTTTTCCCCATTATGTCCATCAATGGAAGCCAATCATGCCATCTTGTATAAATGCAGCTGTTTTTTTCTCCCTTCTCTCTTCTCGTTTTTGATGAAAATCTTCTCTCTTCTTTTATTATTAGCAACGCCACCCCCTCCAGGTGCCCCGCTGAGTTCCTGCCCCCAGCCAGCTCTGTTCCTCACCTCCCGAGCTCTTTCCCCTTCCTCTGCCGGAACCCAGCTGGGATGTTTTCCTATGTAATCAGATTATAGGTCAAGCTCATCAAAGAGACAGCACACAGGTACATTTCTTAGGAACATTTGAACTAACGCAGTAAGTAGCACAGGCTCTGTTTAAGTGAGAGCACTAACAAAGCAAAGAACTGAGCTGGAAGGAATGTCCAAAGCGCCTTGTGAAACGGAAAAGCTGCTCAAATGGACGTGACGGCGACCACGTTTGGGTACTGTATATTGTATAAATTAGTTTTATAGGTCTTATAGTTAATTGATTTTCATAAATATCTAATTAGCCATGTGTCTGGGACATGAGTTGCAACTGTTTCTCCTAATCTGCCGTGTGCTTCTGAGGTTGCATAATGTCCTTTGCGTTTTTTCCCGCAGGGAGGGCGTGAAGTTGGGTAAGCCCTGGCCAAAGCTGCAAGCCTCTGGGTTACGGCTGATGAAAGGGGCTGGTCTTGCTAGAAAAAGGCTGTAGTTGCTGCTAATAACGCACACCGAGCAGTAGAAAGAAAAGGCACCCGATCTTAGGTCACTGTTTTCTTTTTCCTTAAAATAAAGAAAAACAAAACGCTTTTAAGAAATAATTTGCTCTGACGTCTGAACTTTAAAAGGTTTGCACATTTATTTCTCTTTTACTAAAGATAACTCATTTGGATTTTTTTTAAAAGCTTGGGGAAAGATGCTAATCTCTTATCTCAGCCCAGAGCACCTGTGACTTTTGCCCTAATACTTGAGCCACGTGGCCTTAGAAAGCTGCCACGGGAGGGTTACATTTCAGGGACCCGTTTTTCAAGAGGTGAGCAAACCCCTTTGGGAGCTGATTTGAAAGATGAAAGGTAGAAAGTGACGCCTTTGAGACCCCATTTAAGAACGATGAATGGTTTAGATAAACCCAGCACTTGTACTAAAGCCGGGCCTAGCATCACATTTAATCATTCTAAAACCTGTCGGTGAAGGGCTTTCCTGGGTGCTTTTACGTTCAGGGAGGTTACAAGCAGAGGTTTGCTGTCATCATAGCATGTCACATGGCAAGTGAGTGTTCAAGATGTTGACGGACATCCTTTGTTTTGCATAGTACAGTTTCTAAGGACGCAGAACTTTCTTTAAGGAAGCAAAGGAAACAGCGACTTCCTGCCCTCAGTGTGTTAGTATGAGACTTGTGCGTGGGGGTCCTAGCATCTCTCTTTTCCCTCAAACACTGATGGGCGGAGCTCTGAATTACTTAAACTGGCCATGGACATAGGGACCACAACATACTCTTCCAAGGACTTCTCCACCGGAGACAGTCACTGAGTCCCCATGCCCAGGGCTTCGCGGCAGCTAGAAGGCAGCCAGGTGAGCTGCCCACACATCACACCAGGCTTGGCATCCAGGTCCCCGGCTCCCAGGGCCTGGACCAGGAGACCCTGTGCCAGACCAGCAAGATGCAAAAGTCGTCGCATTCATCCTACCTCTCACATCTCTAGAACTGGTGTAATTAGGACATGAAACTCTACCGTAGCTAAGAGTGTATGGAGAGAGGTTAATGCTGTGAAAAGTACAAGTTACTCATGTATCGTTACATGCATGTTGAGCGCCTGCCATGTGCTGGGCACTCTTCAACTTAAGGGTTCCAGCAGTGAACATGGCACGCAAGATCCCAGCCCTTGTAGGAGAAAAAGAGCATAGGCTCATGACAGCGCTTCCACAAGCAGGGTGACACAGGGACCAGGGTGCCGTAGAGCAGCCCAGGAAGGCCTCTCTGAAGAGGTCACTTTTGAGCTGGGAGATTTACTGAGTGAAAGCGAACCGGGCGTGGGAAGAGCTAGGGAGATAACAGTAAAAGCAGGGACCCAGAGGGTGAATCCCTGTGCCGAAAGAGATTCGCAGGAAGAGTCACAGAAGAAGAGCTGAGGGAGTTTCCAACAGTGTATGAAAAAAAAAAGACCACCGCTGAGCCATCTCAACCATCCCACTCTCCGTGCATGAAAACAACGGCTCAGAAAAATTCAAGTAACTTTCTAACGGCCACCTTGCTTGGGCAAGATGCAGAAAGGCGACCCTCCTGAGCCCAGCAAGCTAGTTCTTCCTCCACCGTGACGCCTCTTTTATAAGCTCCTGCACGTCCAACATGAAACTTCCGCAGGCTCTCAAAGTCTGTAACGTGATCCCAGCGAGAAGATGGACAAAATGATTCAGCTCTGGGCTGGGGCTCGGAGAAAAGCACTCAGATGCGTATTCAAGTCTTCCATTCGGAGAGCTGCCCAGTCAGCCGGGATTCTCAAGCACCGTAAAAGCAGTTCTAAACGTTAAAAAAAAAAGTGTCATTCAAAAATATCCCAAAATAGTTGCTCAGTCTTGCATGGTGACGGTTTCAAGGGAGGTCTTCCAATAACATGGTGCTGGGGGATATGCGTATGAATGTATATTATGAAAACCACGTGGAGGCTTCTGTTATGCCCAGCCTGGCCTGGGTGGTCCTCTGGTGCGGCCCGCTAGTCAGTCCGTGAACAGAAAGTCCGTGGGCTTCCTGATCACTGACCAGGGGCCAGCTAAGACCGTGGCAAGTGCCCACTGTTCTTGTTGGGTCGGGTTTCCACCCCCACACACTCAGGTCTCAGAGGCTCAGCAGACAGTGCCCTTCACCCTGGACTCTTCCAGACTCGGACCTCCCCTGAGACTCAGTCCTGAGAGCTCAGCTTCCTGCTGCCTGAGTCCAGCATGGTCAGGGCCCACCATCTGGTGAGGGCAAGGATGGCTTGGGCTGGGGTCTTCCAGAGCCTTCGGGGAAAAGCATCTCTAAGATCAGTAAGACGTCTGGGTGTTGATAGTGAGCTGTCTTATTAAAGACTGCGGGTGCGTCTTTACGCTGAAGTATACTCTCTCCTTTCCCTGAGGGTGAGAAATGGGAAGAAGAAATGCCAAGGATGGAGAGCCTCGGCCTGCCACCGGTGCCCAGGTTGCCCTCCACAGCGGCTCAAGGAGGCTTTTCCCTCAGGCCTCTGGGGCTCCAGCTCTGCCCATCGCGACAGCAGTGGTTTCCTTTCAGAATTTTCTCCCTGCTGGTGCATCTGATAGAGGCCTGATCCTGCCTAGGCTCAGCCACTGTGAATCTAACCGTCCATCACCTGGGCCCTAAAGGGAGGGGAAGGTTGGAGACATTCTACCAGGATCTACGAGAATCAATCTTACGCAATTCTCAGAAATTGGGTCCCCTTTGTATGGGACCAGCTTCCTTCCCTCGGGCCAAATTGACAGAAAGGATACAAGTGGCAGTCAGAAAGGAAAATTGTTGAGACTCTGTCTTTTAAACCACATCCCGCAGTTTGAAAATAAAGCTTCTTATTTTTAGAATGCCAAAAAAATTGTTCCGGCTCTGCCCCTGCAATTTCAGTAATGGCCCAGGGCTCTACCCCTGACCTTGAAAAGAAAACGCTGACATTTAAATGCTCCAGCACTACGAAGACTGTTCTACGCAGGAATATCCAATGGAGGCTGAGAATTCAGAAGAGGCTTTTTCCTTTCTTCTG
Organism: Miniopterus schreibersii; assembly: GCF_964146895.1. NCBI lineage: Eukaryota > Metazoa > Chordata > Mammalia > Chiroptera > Miniopteridae > Miniopterus > Miniopterus schreibersii. The sequence continues at coordinate 7,588,156 of NC_138101.1, read as the reverse complement.
AAAGGCCTAATCCGTGGGGCTTTCACAGTGACAAAATGAAGCTCTTAACAGTAATTGTGCATGGGTTCTAGCTGTGAACTTGCAGAAAATCTGAAATTTCACACAACCAATCCTGTTCTGGGGATTTTCCCACTGATCGTCAGGAATCGAGCTTCTAGAAGGGCTCAGAGGAAATCGGAGCGTACAGGCCCTTAGGGGAGCAGACTTGCTAACAAATCGCCTTTAAAGTCATCCCTTCTCCCAAACACACACAGCATCGTGCTCTGTCGGGCCAGCCTGGAGTTCTGCAGAGGCTCGCAGGCTGGGGAAACAGACCACGTTTACCTCTGACATCTGAGGTCAGCCTCGTGAGACACTCTGATATCTCACTGTTCTGGGGTTCAGCTGGGAGAGGAAGACTCCGGGTGGCTTGATGGCCGACTCCAGGTGATTGGGTGGAGCGTCAGGTGGAAAGGTTAGGTCCATTCTGACCGGAGGGAAACACGATAGTCAGTGGGTGGGAGAAACAGGAGGGAGCTTTCAACTCCTCTAGGGGGGTCCTCTCTTATCATTAGGACTGTCTCAAGCTAGAAGGGGCCAGATTCAAAGGCTACCATTGGCTGGTCACTGAAGATGCCCAAGTGTTATCAGGGAAATTGGGGTGCCCTCTTCCCCAGTGGATGCTGGGGGTGGTGTCCTTATGATATCTCGAGAAAAAGAATTTTCTGAGACTCCCATGGGAGAATGAATGATTTTTTGTGTGTGTGGAATTACATCTCTGGGTTTCCAAAGTCCCATTTCCCTTAGTCCAGTTATAGACGTGTAGCTGGGGTTTCAGTACAGCTAGAAGCAAAGCCCGTGTCCAGAGTTTCCGTCCCTTGTTGCAGCCAGGTCCAGTTCAGCATCAGGCTAGTTCAGTCCATTAGTCCGTCGTGTGTGGGGTCCGCATGGCCGTGGGCCACGTGGGTGAGTGCAGGAAGCGGGGGCGAGAGGGGCCTGCAAACCAGGAGTCAAGCGCAGCATGCCAAGAGAGCAAACTCCTTTCTTTAGGGGATTAAATATCCCAAATGTCGTACTCTTGTGGGGAATAGGCTAGTGGCTCCCTGGGGGTGTAGCTTTTGCTTCCTGGTGAAACTGTCTAAATGACATGCCTATGATATTTGCACTCCCCTTTGCCTCTTTCCTGTTATTAATAACTAGGTTAATTACAGTCGTATCACAAGGAGCTGAACCACTGAGGACATAAAGGAATCCTTCATTGACAGGCCTGATACTGGCTCTCTGTGGCTGTGGGCTGGCCTCACAGTGTGGCCTCCCAGGAGCACCTTGAGGACATGAGGTCCACAAATGGGTCAAGACAGGAGCATTCACTTCTCTGGGGTCCCTGACTCTTTAGGAATCCCTTTCTATGTTCCAGGACACCCTATTAACTCATTTAAACTGAACAATGACCCTAAAGAAGTAGGTATTTTTATCATTCCACTTTATAGGTGACTAAAGGGGACACAGAGGTTAAGTAATTTGCCCAACGCCACAGAGCAATCAGGTGACAGAGGAAGGAATCCTGGCTGTCATTTTCCAGCATGAGAACCTGATGGGATTCCTGGATGAAAAGCCTGTGAAAATTTGGGGAGCCCCTAAAACTGAGGAGCCCAGCAGTCACACCAGTCCATACTTCATATCTGGAAATGTATTTCAATTACCATTTAAATGTTCTCACCCATTTATAGTTCTACTAGCTTCTTTCTAAGTAAGCAAATCTGTCTCCCCACACTTTGAGGTGGCAGTTTTCCCTGAGTTTACACTTCTCTGATGGGGCCAGGAAAAGTCATTGACTTTCAATTCATCCAGTGTTTTCTTAAAAGAGTAGGAGTGATGGCTTCTGAGCTCTTTACATGTTTGAACTAAACTCAAAGTCCCTACTTAATGTTTTTTTATGCTTCCTATTTTCATGCATATGTCTTGTGACCCACAGAAATCTTTTGGGGCCTGTATTTTGCTACAGCTACTTCTGTGAAAGTTCCAAGCAGCAAACTTTGATTTGCTCTGCAAAGAAATAATCATGGAGCACCTGGCTCCAGCTACACCACACACTCCTGGTTCCCTAACCTGGAGCTTTTCTGACACAGCCCTCGGCTCTCTGTGGGAACCCCACTAACATGCACCATTACCCCCTGGAAGTAGAGGAGAGTGAAGACCCAGGGATCATCTTTAACTCATAGTGGAGAGAAGCTGATGGATAAATGTTTTCCCTTATGTATTCCAAGGAGACAAGATTTTCAAAATTATCTCAGAAGATGCTGGGGAGACGAAACGCCAGTCCCCTGCAGCAGTGGCTGGTTCCCTGGTTCGGTTTTTCTCCCTGCTTCCCGGTCCACTCTCCAGTTCTGCTCCCTGGAATTACTTTCTGATGAAAACCCACAGGCAAGACTTTGTCTCAGGTCTTCTTTAGGAAACCCAGACTAAACAAAAGTTTATTTTAAAAGAAATTCTAGAGATGAAATTCAGGAGCTCAGAAACACACACAGCTGATCATTCTGCTTCTAAAGACATTATGGCAGACGCCGAAAAGCTAAGTGAAATCTGGCTGTTCAACCTCTTGTCTTGGCAGTTGAGCAATTAGGCAGCATGCTGGGTTTTGGGGGGCATGTGTTCGTATGAAGAATAGGGGCCGCCTAGGCTGGCGTAACTCGGTTGGAGCGTTGTCCCAGGCACCGAAGGGTCATGGGTTTGATTCCCAAAGTCAAGGCACATGCCCAGGTTGTGGGCTCAATCCCCAGTAGGGAGCATGCAGGAGGCAGCCAATCAATGACTCTCTCTCATCACCGATGTTTCTATCTCTCTCTCCCTCTCCCTTCCTCTCTCTCTGAAATCAATAAAAATATATTTAAAATAGATATAGATAGATACAGAGATATAGATGAGATAGAGATAGAGATAGAGATAGAGATGATAGAGATAGAGCTATAGATGATGATAGAGATAGAGATGGAGATAGAGATAGAGATAGAGATAGAGATAGAGATAGAGATAGAGATAGAGATAGAGAGATAGGGATAGAGATGATATAGATATAGATATAGATAGATAGATACAGATGATATAGATAGATCCTCAGGTGAGGATTAACAACGACAAAAGAAATATAAGTCAATCAAAACATCTTTTTAAAAAATACAGTCTGGAGAGCTCTCTTGCCCTCTTTCCACAATGTGAGGACACAATGAGATGAGAGTACAAGACACCAACCCTGCTGGCGCCCTGATCTTGGACTTTTAGCCTCCAGAACTATGAGAGATTATTTAAAAGCCACCCGGTCTATGCTGTCCTGTTATAGCAGCCCAACGAAAGCACAAGGCTAGGTTATAAAAGATGCTGCCCTAACTGGTTTGGCTCAGTGGCCATTGGCCTATGGACTGAAGGGTCCCAGGTTCGATTCTGGCCAAGGGCACACATCTCGGCTGCAGGCTCGATCCACGGCCCCTGTTGGGGTGCATGCGGGAGGCAAGCAATCGATGTGTCTTTCTCACATTGATGTTTCTCTCTCCCTCTCTCCCCCTCCCACTCTCTCTGAAAAGCAATGGAAAAAATATCCTCAGGTGAGGATTTAAAAAAAAAAAAAAGATGCTGTTACTCTCTTAGACCACCTGCTCTGGGAGAGCCAGCTTCCACGCCATGAAGACACCCCTAGTCCTATGGAGAAGTCCACGTGGCAAGGGCCTGACACCTCCTTCCAACAGCCAGCACCAGCTTGCCAGCCACGAGAGTGAGGAATCTTCGAAGAGGGCCCTACAACCCAGTCAGGTCCTCAGAGGACTGCAGCCCTGGCTGACGTCTTGACTGTAACCTCATGAGAAACCCCAGTCAGAACCGCCTAGCTGCGCTGCTCCCAAGTTCCTGACCCACATGATCTGTGTCAGATAATACATACTTGCTGGTGTTTTCAGTCATTAAGTTTTGGCCTAATTTGTTATAGAGCAATAGGTACCTAACCCAGCAGTAGAACAGTCTGGCTCCAGAGCCTGTTTTCTTCATTGCTGTTTAAGGGAGTTGAAGATGGGGAGGAATGACCTGCTCCTCACATGAGGCAATGTTAGCTGATGCCAAGTTCGGGTGCCACCTACCATCCTCTCAGCTAACACCAGCCTCCCAAACCTGAGGGAAACAGGGTGGGCAAGACCACGCAGCACCGTGGCATAGGGGTAAGATACAATGGATTCAGACCCAGGCTCAACCATGTTTCTCACTCTGGGCAGGTCTAAATAGGAGACCGTCATCACTAGAGAGACAAATGACAACTTGTAAGGCCCAGTCTCTCTAAGCAAGGCTGAGAGCTGGAGCTCTGGAGAGAGGGCGTAGAATCCAGAGGCTGATGGGTTTTGCAGTGGTGAGCGTGTTTGCAGATTGGCTGACCTTCAGCCGTGGTTGCCTGTGTGACGCTATTGCTGACGCGATGACAATCAGCAGCGTGGCTGCTGGTGCAAAGTGGTCATTGATCGGTTAGGACTGACTTAAAACCAGGTCTGGAGTTCACTTGTTGCTGTGACCAAAGAACAATTGAGCCTTTTCCTAGGAAGACACTCTCTGTCCCAACTGCTCCACTCAACCATTGGGGCACAATAGCTACCATAAAAAAATATTAAAACAAATGATTGTGGCTGCCAATAAAACTTTACTTACAAAAATAGGCAGCAGGCCGCATTTGGTGCCTGGGTCATCATGTGCTGACCCTGTTCTGGATCATCTTAGTGGCAGCTGCCGTGTGCTCTCCCCCCTCTCCCAGCTTCTAGAAACGCCGTTCCCTCCGCGTGTGATACACTTTCCCTTCCCCTAACACGCTTTTCTCCTGCTCATCCCTCAGCTCTGAACTAAAGCGTTGCTTCACTGGGGGAAGGTGCTGGCCACACCTTTAGACTATCAGACCCCCCGCTCTGTGCTTCCCAAATGCATTTCCACTGTCCTGGCCCTTAATTCTTACTGTGTGTCCCTGTGTCTTTCTTCCCTGATGCTGGGTGTCTTCTGCACCATCCGATCCACAGGGCTTAGCCCAGTCCCTTGCACATAGTAGGTGTTTGTTTGATAAATATAGGCGGAAAGAGTGAATGATATTACCGAGAGCGTCTGAGACAAACTCTGACCACTTCACACTGTGTCTACTCTATTCTATCTTTTTTCCTAAGGCTACTTTGTTCCCAAGAAATGGATTCTACGCCTGTATATTTTGTTAAACTCACAGGCAATTTGGTCTGAGTTTCATAAGGTAAGACTCAAATCGAGGGGACGTCCGTGAAGTCCGTGTTCGGGCGCTTGCATTCTCTCGCCGCTCTTTCCCGCAATCGTGACCTTTAAATTCCGCCCAAGTGTAAGTGGGGTTGTCAGAACATCGGGTTACATTACGCAACGCGGCTGTTTGTGCCTTTTAAAGGCCCTGGGAGCTCCCACATGGACTGCGCAGCGGGAAAGGCGCCCTGCGGAGGTTCTCGAAAGCAGGGCAGCCGGGACTGAACCTGGAAGCGGGTCAGGAAGGCGCGGGCTTCTTGGAAATCGGGTTCCCTGGGGACAGGTCCTCATCTGTCCTTGCAGAAAAGAAGCGACCCTTGGCTCTCCTGTGGCCTCGCCTCTGCAGGCCGACTTGCGTTTCAGGGAGAAGCATGGACTTGCGCTGTGGGTTGTTTTACTCCCTCGCAGGTGCTGTGTGGAGGCGTCCTGGCCCCTGCGTTGAATTGCGGAGTCATTGATTGTCACTGTCCCACTGAACAGGGGCCTCAGGGGGCTCCAGGGCTGGAGGGCGGCTGCTCCCGCCACGCCGGGGCCATCCCGCCACCCTTTGGGCAGCAGTTTGACCAGCTGCCCCCCCCCCCTTCTCATCGACAAGCAGCTCGCAGGTTGGGCTAAGCAGCCCCCAGAGACACTTCCAGCTCTGGGCTGATTTATTTGGGGGAGTTTCAGAGGCAGAGCTGCTGGAGGGCAAGCAGTGGGGGGTGGAGGCAGGAGGGAGAGGGGTCCAGCCCCAGAGGGTGAGGCCAGGGCTTCTGCACAGGCCGCTCTGCTGCCAGAAAACAAAGCCCTCCCGCCCCCTCCCAGGGCCAAAGGCCTTGCTATCAGCCGAAGCCTGGGAAGAGAGAGAAGTGAGCGGTGTGGACACACGCACATCGTAAATGGAAAAGAATTAGCACACCAGTCCCTTTCCTGGGCTTCTGGGGCTCTGGCCCTTTCCTATCTGACCCCTTCTCCAGATTTCCCCAGGCCGGACTCCTCCCCTTCACGTTGCCGTTTTGGCTCCTACGGTGCAGGCCTCGGAGTTTCGCTTGGTCATCTTGGCCTCTACCACCCATGCCTCGGCAGAGGGGTGTCCCCGTTACTGCTTCTCCTTCCCCCAGTAGTGCCAGCCAACAGGCCAGTTTCCCCAGGGACACTGGAAAGCCAGTTCCTCCTGCCCGCTCCGGGATTAAGTCCCTTTGGCAGAGGAGGTGGCTGTCCCCTGGGGAGCCTGTGAAGCGGCAGCTTCCCAGCTTAATGTCTGACTCCGTTTGCTCCCCTCCTTTATTAAAAACTAACTAAGTACCTTTGCCGACATCCCAGTCAGTGGCTGTGTGTCCTTCAGCAAGGCTCTGGACCTCTCTGAGGCTCAGGTGTGAAGCGGGGTAGTTTTGAGAATCAAACAAGATGCTGGAGGTATAAAAGCACTTATAAGCTGGTTAAGTACAATATAAATGTAAAATAGTATTATGATGTCTTTGGCCAAAGGATACATTTTAACTCTTCTTCTTGGTGCCTAATTTAAGCCATTTGTTCTTCTTTCTACATCATCGTAATATTTTAAAAAGAGGTTTCTAAGCAAAAGTCCCAACAAAGATGCACCCACGGATAGTGAGAGTCCTTTTCTTGAAAACAATGCTCCACCTGCGGGCATTTCCCCTCCATTCCTGCGCCAGGCCAATCGTGGCCAAAGCTTATGCTTTTGGCTTTTCTGGTGAAACTTTGAGCCCCTTTCTCTCCTTGGACTCATTTCCCTCCTGTCCTTCCCAACCTCACAGCTCCCCAAGCACCAGTAAATGCCAGCGGTGACTGCACACAGCCTTAAGGGGTTTTTTAGTAAATTAAGGATTAGATCCAACTCCTGTATTAGAACTGGGATTCAGATGAAGGCTTTCCGAAGTCTACTCAGGATTATGCAAAGAGTAAGCAGGGATTGTGAAAACTAGGGATATTATTTCCAAATGCCAGCATTTTTATAGACAAATTATGCAGGGGATCAGGCTGCAGTGTATTAGCAAAAGATAAAGAAAAATGAGAGGAAGGTAAACATTTTACTTCTGCCAGCCGTTTGAATATTCTTATTGGCCCATAGTGCCATCTTGTGGGCGTATTTTTAACAGGGTTTAGGTTTTTTGTTGCCATTTCGTTAGCTTGACTATTGCTAATCCCGTAAAGCACCCGTTAGAGCAGGCAGATGAGTTCCTGATGCCCCGGGAGAGCACAGGCGATCACACCTGGCAGAGCTCGTGTGCTGGTTTTTCCCTCAGACGCCTTAGGCCTGGCTGACCAGCCACCCCATGCCTTGCCTTCTCCCTCTCGGCCCTCTGTTAGCAGAGGTCCATGGTTCTTCTCTCTGCCACTTTCCTTCTAGCCTCTTCCACTAAATCCACTTTATCTATGTAATTCCCAAGTTGTGATCTTTGCTTTGCCATCTCATGTGCAGTGAGTGGTCCTTCCCCTCTTCCTAGGTTACATCACTCCAAGAGCACCTGTGGGCAGCCATGGACCATGCTTCTTTTTTCCAGAAATTGAGACTCGGGTAACCATCCACACCACACACATACTCTCCCTAATACAAACACACACACATACACACACAGACATGCTCACATATTTTTGCCAAAAATTTCAGGGAGTTCTAGAAGCCCCATGTGATACCTCTTCCAGGACTGGATTAAGGGAAGTGGGGTTTTGGAAACCCAGGGATGTAATTCCACACAAATAAAAATCACTCATCCTCTCATGCAGGTCTCAGAAAATTATTTTTCTCGAGATACTGTAAGGACATCACCTTCAGCACCCAGTGGGGAAAGGGATACCCCACTTCCACCGGTAACACCTGGCCTCTGCCCTGGAATCCTCCTTGGCCTGGAGTTGCCTTCTAGGCGCCTCAGCCTGAGGGCCAGCCCCTCAGCTCACCAGCTATTTCTGATTTAAGGGAAGGAAAAAAGAGTTCTCGCAGTTCTCACAATGCATGGATAGGTAATTAGAGCTAAAAGCAAAGTTTTAAAATATATTTTTAAAGTTAAAGATTTTTGCTCAGAAAAGACTAAGCAGCTATAGAAAGTTAGGACATTGATAAATGATGGTTTCCCAGACACGCTCATTGTTGACGCAGGAAGCTTGTTACAGGGCCATCGGTACATTCATTTTCCTTTCCAGCGTCACTCCGAGGCATTTATTGGGCTCCTTCCTCCTGTTCTAAGGCACTTGGAACAGCTGCAGGTAAAGGCAGGAGCCCTGGGAAAGGGAAAACGCTCAGGGCCTTTCCTTTGTCACTAATCGTGTCACCTTAAGCAGGTGGCTAAGCCTCACTTTTTCTCCTTGTCAAGCACAGGTCAGATTGTCCAAGTTCTCACCAAATTCAACGTGAAATACTGTCTGCTTGTCGTGGGGTGGAGACGCGTGTGCATTGCACTTTCTGTTAGTTTCTCTGGGAACTTAAAGAAGCTAAATCTCCAAGAAATTGGCTCTTACTTTCTCTCACATCACAGATAGTTGAGATAACCTCGTCGAAATGATTTGAAATTGAGTGGTTTTATTATATAGCCGATGGTAACATGAGATTTATAAACACACAAACAATTGGACATGAATGCCTAAACTCCTCTTCACATAAAGAATGAATACATTCTGTAAATACCTGAAAGAATGCAAGAAGAAGAAAGGGCTCTTTTAATTTAAGGAATTTCCTTTAAAAAATGAAGGAGTTACCAAAGGCCTTCAGAAGAAAAGTTTCCATATAACCCGGGAGCCCTGAGAATCAGCATTTTCTCTTCTCAGGGGAAAAAAACAGCCAGACATGAGAACAAAGACAACAAGGAAGCTGGCCCTTCAGAGAGCTCGACCACCCACCTACCATGAGGGAAGGGAACATACAATGACATTAGAAGTCCTTTCAGTTTAGAAAGCATGCTTTCCTGTGTGTCTTTTTAAATATAATTTAGAGCAGTTTTAGGTTCATGGCAGAACTGAGCATAAAGTAGAAAGTTTTCATATACCCCTAGCCTCCTCAACTATCAACACCCTGCACCATCCTGTTCATTTGTCACCATTGATTAACCCACATTGACACACCGTAATCACCCAAAGTCCGTAGTTTACATTAGGGTCACTCTTGGTGGTGTACATTCGGTGGGTTTGGACAAATGTGTAATGACATGTATCCATTATAGTAGGGTACAGTATAGCTTCACTGCCCTAAGAATCCTCTGTGCTCTGTCTATCCCCCGCCTAACACTTGCATGTTTAAAAATCTCAATAAACCTTTTTATTTTATAATTTTTTAATATATCTTTATTGATTTCAGAGAGAGGAAGGGAGAGGGAGAGAGACAGAAACATCAATGATGAGAGAGTCATTGATCGGCTGCCTCCTGCACGCCCCCGACTGGGGATCGAGCCCACAACCCGGGCATGTGCCCTGCCCGGGAACCGAACCACGATCTCCTGGATCCTAGGTCGATGCTCAACCGCTGAGCTATGCTTGGCTGGGCTACAATAATTTTAGATTTCAGAAAAGTTGCAAAGATATTGTATAGAATTCTGTACACCTCTCAGCCAGTCTCCTTCACTGTCAACATCTTACATTTCCAAGGTTATTTGTCAAAACAAAGAAACTGACATTGGTATGCTGCGATTATTAAACCCCAGACTTCAATTTTATTTCATCATTTTTTATTAGTATTCCTTACTGTTCCAGGATCCAACTCAGGATACCACACCGCCTTCAGTTGTCCCATCTCCCCAGTCTCCTCTGGTCTGGTCTGGGGCAGGTTTCAGTCTGTCCTTGGTGGTCATGACCTTGAGAGTCCTGAGGAAGACTGATCAGATATTTGGGTTTGCCTGATGTTTTTCCGCATGATTAGCCTGAGGTTATGGGGTTTTTGAGCAAACATGCAGATGTGAATTACTTTTCTCATTACATCAAATTAGGGGGTGCATGATACTTGATTGACATCACATCCTATGACACGGTAAAGGTAACTTTCATCACTCACCTGTTTAAGGCGGTGTTTGCCAAACTTCTCCACTGTAAAAGTACTATTTTTCCTTTCCCTGTGCTATTATTTGGGAAGAGTCACTGAGTATAGCCTACTCTCAGTAGTGGGGGAGGGGGAAGAGAGAGTGTAGCAACTAAACTCCAACTCTTTTTTTTTCATAGTAAAAAGTGCCACAATTTATAGAGTAATTCCCCTATTATTAGATATTTGTTTTTATCATTACTTGATGTCTTACACCGCTTTCAGATCTCCTTAAGGCCTACCTCCTGGTGTCGACTGTACATAAGCATATTGTAATTTTTTGCTAAGCTCCAACTTTTGAAGGGCAGGTGATCTACGTATGTTATTGGGAATTCTCCTTTATTGCTTACTCTTTTGATGTATATATTTCATTTCATTTTGTTGTTTTGTTTTAGCCGTATGCCAGTGGTGTGGAACAGTTGGCTGATACAAGCTTGACAGAGCCTATTGTTCAATTTTTAGGAATTTTGCAAGCTGGTTGACACACTTTGGCAGCCTATAATCAACCATGGTGGGAGTGTTTACACCACAGATATTGGCAAACACTACAAATCTGGGCTTCCATCCCCCACCCCTGCCCCATTTCCAGAGAACTGGTTGTTAAATAGATACCAGCACACCCCTATATGGTATGTATGACAAACACAAAATGCCAAAAAATGCAAAAAAAAAAAAGATAGTAATTAAATATTACTGCAGGTTCTTTATTTCTTTGCTGATTGAAACAGAAGGAGTTAGAACATGTCTCCATTCTACCACCTCACTGCACATCAGACCTTCCATCATCGTGTACACAGAGGCTCAGCTGTAAGCCGAGACAACCCTCTGCTGTTTGCCCCCATGGCTGAGAGAAAGAGAGCACTCTCAAACTCCCAGCTGATAAGCTCTTAATATCAGTATTTATTTATATTACCCTGAAGGCGAACATGGGGTTTCAGGATCATGACAATCATTATTACTTACTTACTACAATAACTGCATCCATTCCCCAGGTCCCCAGTGTGCCCCCTTCAGGGTGGTGCAATGAGAGCCACGCCGGCACATACAGAAGGAGATACTCACACCACACGGAGGAACCCTGAAAGCATGAAGCTGGGGGCTAGTATACATAATGCCCCTCCACCCAAGAGACAGGGAGAAAAACCTAATCTCAATGTATATGTGTTCCCTCTGGGGAGAGAAGGGAAAGTTCCTGGATGTTTACCCTTTGGAATATAAATGAATGTCTCCAGGAAGGAGATAGGACAAACTGGAATTTGTAACCAAGGGTTTCTTCCCTTTTGAGATATAAACACATGGAGAGAAGATCTCTAAATCCTTCCTGAGGTCTCTGGGCTCTTCAGTCACACTTTAATGTCCTAGGCTGGTTCTTCAATCCAAGTCCCAGATTTACCTGCTCAGAAAGCCCTAACCTTGTAGAAATACAAAAATATGTTCTCTACTGTCCCACCCCAGCTTCTGGTAGGAAGCAGGAACAGTGCCGATTCTGAAGTTTGATTTAACAAGAACTAAAAGGCGAACAAAGCTCCTTGGCTGTCCTCAGTCTCTGGGGTCTCGCATTTTCTTTTGTTATAAACCCAAACACGAATGGTAAGGTTTTACCCAAAGAGAAGAGGTGGCCCTGATTTCTAGGAACCTGAAATCGAGCACATCAGGTTTTTGAGGATAGTGTTTGGTCTTGTGAAGAGACACAAGTAAGAAATCCCACTACTTCAGGGAGTGGTAAGCAAACTCAGCAGGCAGAGACGGCGACCTGTCTCCCAGGGGCCACCCAGGGGCCACCCAGGAGTGCTGGCAGCCCTCTGGGGGCAGTGATCTCAAATGCAGCCTGGGGCCCACTCGGCTTCCAGCGCCAGAGCCCACTGCAGTCCTCCTGACCTGGAATCTCTGAAACTCCGGCTCTCAGGAACCCACACTTTTACATTCTCCCGGGTAATCCCCAAAAGCAGGCCGATTTGCCTCCCAGTGCTCTAAGGTTCCTCCCAGCTCAAAATACTTTCTGGAAAAGGTTACAGCTCCACCTACAGGGGATGCTCCGTTTTGCAGAAACTCAATAAACCCCGGTCACTGGAAGTATCATTCCTGGTGGATGTAAACGTGGGAACCTGAAACACCTATTTTTCTGTAATCATTGCCTACACTTATACTCTTTAGAATGTCCTTTGACATGGTTTAGGAAAATCGGGGGCAGATTTCATAACTCTATAGACATATTCAGTTATTAAATGTCCTGACCAGTTTAAAACTGCAGACTTAAACACCGTTTAAATTCCGTCCTGCCTCCACACCCTCCTCAGGGCCCCCCACTCAGGCACTGTCATGGCAACCTAAGGGACCAGGAGAGAAGACAGGGATCATCTACTCTTTCTTCAGACCCGAGAGTGGGAGGAGAGGTGCCGTCGGTCCTGTAGCACAACCCCCTTCCCTCCGTCTTTTTGGTCTCCCCTCCCTCTCCTGAGGGTGCTGGGAAACAGAGGAGCAGAGATCCTTGCTGGAGGGGGTGGCACTCGGGCGACGCCCAGCCCCCTTTCTGAATGAGGTGTCCCCTTACTGACCACCCAGGGAGCCCCCCTGCTCCTGTCTTTTCCTCCAACTCTGTTTCCCTCATATGGAGCCTGAAGGACCCTAGGTTCATTCCTCTTCTGCATCCTCAGGGTCACGCTCTGAGGAAACTGCAGTAGGTGCTCCTCTCGTTTCCTTTCTTCCCAGGTCCTTGTCTTGCTGGTGCAGAGGGCGCCGGGGAGCCTCCTGCCTTCAGCAATGTAGAAACAAAGAGCAGTTAGTGGGATCTTTGATCCTGTGTGTCTCCAGGGGACATGTCATGCTCTCCCAAGAACTCACTGCCCTGATGGCAGCACTGGGGGGTCTGCAGGCGGTGGCAGGGGATCTAGGTGGCAGCCGGTCCTCATGCAGACACCTCTGATCCCTGCAGGTGGGTTTTTACAAGCGTCCTCTGGTTGGGCTCATGGAGGAGGGAAGTTTTCCCCCTAACAAGGCCGAAGGACTTGGGTGAGCGGTCGTGAGTGGCACGGCCAGCTTTGCCCACCTCTCTGTATTCTCTTGCAGGAGCTAAGAGACCCTGATCAACAGTTGGCAGTTGTCTTAGAACGAGGTGTGCTCTGTATCTCTTTGTCTTCAGCCCAAGTCACCGACACCAAAGGGTAAGGAAAAATCCTGAAAGTAAATAATATTACCAGTAACATAAGTCCAAATAACACTAGGTTTGATTTTGCTTGTGCTCTGCTAGACACTTGTATCCCCATGAGGCTGACTGTAGGAAAGTCACTGAACCCCAACCAGTCTGTTCACCATTGTATTTCCTATGTCCAACAAGGTGCCTGTGACTTGGGAGGCACTCACTCAGTAACCAATGAATCAATAAGTGTGTGAATGAATGAACTAATTGGCTCTATATTGAGAACCAAATTAGAGATTGAATCCTGTACTTACAGATTTTGCTGGGAAGCAGTCATCACTCAGTAACTAGAACTGTTAATAATAGTAGCAAACAACCAAGTACTGTGGGTATTAATTTCTTCAACACCCCTCTAAAGTAAGTATTATCACCGTCTTATAAACGAGGAAACTGAGACTAAGATATTGTAGTAAAATGCTCATGTACTCTCAGGGTGTACCAGGATCTCTTCCTTTCTTGACCAAAATGGCAAGTTTTCATTTTTGACCCTTCAGACTAGGAATAGCACCTAGGTGGCATTTCACATGACAACATTGACCGGTAGTGGTTGCCTGGAGCCGTGTGTGGATGGCTGTGCTGGGATCCCAGCCCTGTTGGTTAACTGTGCTTGTCATGTGTATGTAAGGAGGCAAGAAGCGAGACACTTGCCATCCTGATCCAGGCGTCTGTCCAGCCAAGGTTAGACGTCGGTGGTCTGTCTACAGCCTCCCCAGCAGCCCCTCCCCCTGCTTCCTCGCTTCCCTCTTTTCTTGGACTCTGTGTCTGGTCTTTCCCTGACCCCCACTCTGATGTGGGTCCCTCCCAGGTCAGTTTACACCCGTCTGTATTGTCTCTCCACGTGGGCATTTGCATTCAAGCCTTGGCCACCTCAGCTGCTGTGTTAGAGTAGAAAGTGCACTGAGCCCAGAATGAAGTGACCTGGGTTTCAGTCCTGTTTCATTATCTATTTATTACCTGTGCCATCCTCTACAATGGGCTTAATTATACTCAGATTACCATAACTCTGGCCACACCTACTTCTACTTGCTTTGAGAATTAAATCACACTAGGAAATTTAAAGGCAGTATAAAATCCTATCACTGGGACATGGCAGCTTTTGTCTGCTATTGAAGGAGGTTCAGGACCTGGTGAGAAGCTGGAGGTGATATTCATGACAGGGACAGCTTCTCAGATCCCCTGGCATTATCCCATGTGGGCAGCATCAAGATATGTGGCTAAGATGCTGGGTTGGAATTTCAGCTCTGCCGTGTACCAGCTGCCTGACCCTGAGTGACCTGTGTCTCTTTTCCCTAAAAATTGGAATAATGATAGTTTCTACCTCATAGGGTTGATTATGAGGATTATATAAGACAAAATGTAAAACTCTCATAACAGGGCCTGATGTTAAGTGCTCATAAATGTCAACTATTATTTTCTACCTAAGCTTCCCCTTCTTCTGAATTCGGACAACCTTCACCTTGGCTTGGGAAGTCAGGCCAGAGAGAACTGATGAGGGGTAGATGCCTTGGAGAGCTGAACACGCCCATCCCAGTACTTGTGTCTAAACCAGTTCGTGCGCCTGCTCTTGGGGTCTCTTCATGGAAAACTCCATAACGCGACTCCATGGCTATGGGATGAATGGCCGCTAGGGTTCGTTTTGTCCATTTGTTTCCCCATAAGGCATTGCCATGGATTGTCACAGAGTCTGACTGGGGCCAGTGATTCAGTAAAAGCACACACTGTGAAAGTCAGCAGGTATGAGTCTGGATGGCTATGTGACACAGCGCAAGTTATTTAACCTCTCTGCTACATTCTGGCAGACACTTGTTTATTGAATCCAGTATTTACTTTCATGTCCCGTCTCCTTTTTCGTTTTCCATGTCCATGGTTGGAAGGCTACCTGTTCACTTTCCTAACTCCCTCTACAGCTTGATGTAGCCACGTGGCAATGTTCTGGCATGTAATTAGAAGTCTTCTGGGGTTGAAGAAGGCTTCTGGGAAATGCTCTCATTTTCCAATTAAAAACAAAATACAGATGAATCTAGTACCATCTCTTTCTCCTTCCTCTAACTTTTCACCTCAGTGTAACATGGGTGACAGATTGCTCTTCACCCCCAGTATCTAACCCTCCTCTCTTGGTAATAGAATTCTCTCTAGTTTCAAATGAGCACATGGACAACCAAAGTAAAGGTGTAATACCCAGCTTCCCTTGCAGCTAGATATGGCTACATAACCAGGTTCTCTCTAACAGATGTGAACAAAAGTGACTTATGCAGCTTCCAGGAAGGCTGTTAAAAGGTAGAGGTGCACCCTCACCTTCCCTTTCCTATGGGCTGGAATGTAGGTGTGGTGGTGACCTGTCCTGGGTCTTGTGGACAAAGTTGCTCCCCTTACCCAGGGATGCGGAACAACAAGATAGAGGGAGCCTGGGTCTCTGACTTTGCTGTTATGTGAGGGACATAATATCCCTATGTCTCATCTAATACACAGTTTTTTGGCTCTCTGCTACGGGTGTTCAACCTGTATCCCAACTAAAACTGATAGGTTTCGCAGGTGATGAAACTAATGATCAGATAGACAGAATAACTTAGATGCAATCATGGTCAAGAATGGGCCAGCTCTGCCTGGCTCTTTGCATTCTTTCCATTGTACTATCTTGCCCCTGATGCTGTCTAGGTGATGTGTATGCATCTGTGAGTGTGTGTGAGTGTGTCTGTGTACATAAATTTCGATTGTTTTATTAATCTTTCTTTTAAAATTGAAACTTTAGAGATTAAAGGATATTTTAACTGAAGCAAAGGCACTTGGGAATCAAAGACATTTTTTAAAAGACTCCTTTTATAAGGTGAAGGCTAAGTTTCTAGTTTTATTGTGTTTTGTTATGCAAACTCAGATTTCCCTATACTACATCTAGTTTATTTAAAGCAGATGAGATAGAAATAGAGAGAGACAGAGAGAGAGAGAGAGAGAGAGAGAGAGAGAGGTGTCTGAATTTCCTTGATAGCCTGTGACATTTCCTTTCCAGTGTCATTTGTCATGTTGGAGGAGGGAGCAATGTAGAGAAGGGAGGGGGACAGGATAGGTAATTCACACTGCTGAAATTTTAAATAAAGTTTCCCTAGACCAATCACATTTGCAGTTCAGATTGTTCTTCTGTTGCACAAGTGGTTTAGAAACTAAGAAACATTAGAGAGAAAAAGATGGAGCAAACTGAGACACTGGTTTCGGACCTGAAATGACCGTGGGTTTGGTGGGAGTGCTCTTCCTCAATTCTGCCATCTGGCGAAGCTCCACGTGATTGAGGGGAGCCCACTGTATGTTACCAGGAGGAAAGCAAGTCCAATTACCAATAGAGCTAAACAGTAATTACTATGCAAATGATATCAGTAATGTAATAAAATGGACTATCTGGTCATTCCAGGGCAGACAATTCACAATGCTAATTGGGGGTTAGTCTGTTTCCAGAAAGTAAATAATATTAACAGTAACATAAGTCCAAACTAATATTAGGTTTCATTTTGCTTGTAATCAAGGGGAATGGCCTGCTTCTGAAATTACATTTCATTAAAAAGATGAACCCTACTTGCTGCTCTATCAGAAGAAAAATGACTTCGGATTAAAAATACTGGGAACAAAATGATACTGAGATGAGATTTCAGATTTGAGAGCAGAGGTCAGCATTCTGAAGAGAGGGTCTTCAGGCCAGAAGGTAGACTTGGAAATAGACAACCTTTTATTCTCAGATTTGCCCAAACATATTCGGCAGGACGTGATGGCTCAGAACCTACTGAGTAAGGGGGGACAGACAAACAGAAACTGCCGGCCAGTCATCCTCTTAAGCCCTTTCTCCCCCCTGGTCTCCCCTCCATTGCCCAAATTTAAACCCTGCCTCACCTCCCTCTTGTGCTAGTTGTCTTCAACCCATTTCCTTCTCACTCCCTCGTTCCCCACACTCACGCTCACTTCTTGCCCATTCCCTGACATTGTAAAGCATGAGGTCCTTCCCCCCACTACCGAAGTCCCACGCTTTCTATCTCCAGGTGGAAGGACCCCAAGTCTCCTTCCATCAAAACGATTCTTTCTCCACCTGGACAGCCCCTGGGAGGGCAGATGACCCGCGATTGGACAAGCAGACTCGTTGTCTCAAGACTCACAAGAAATAGAGTCCGTTGTTCCAGCAGCAAGCTGTGCCCGGGTGTCTGAGGCCCCTGAAGCCTGTCCTCCCACAGCACGCTCGCCCGATGTCCGCGACACCTCCCATCCTATTTTTGTTGTCGTTGTTGTTTGTTTTTGTTTTTTTAAATATACCTTTATTGATTTCAGAGAGAGGAAAGGAGAGGGATGGAGAGAGAGAGAAACATCAATGATGAGAGAGTCATTGATTGAGCCTGCAACCCGGGCATGTGCCCTGACCGGGAATCAAACCCCGATCGCCTGGATCCTAGGTCGACGCTCAGCCGCTGAGCCACGCCCGGCGGGGCTGTCGTTGTTGTTTACCCTCATTCAAGGATATTTTCTCCATTGATTTTTTAGAGAGAGTGAAAGGGAAGGAGGGAGGGGAGAGGGAGAGAAGGAGAGAGAAACATCAATGTCAGAGACCCATCCTCTGGTTGCCTCCCACACATGCCCTGACCGGGGCCAGGGATGGGACCTGCAACCCAAGTTCATGCCCTTTACCAGGAATCTAACCCGCGACACTTTGGTGGGCAGGCCGACACTCTAACCACTGGGCCACACCGGCCAGGGCTCCCATCCCATTTTAAACCAGGTTTTCCAGCTTCCCTCTCATTCATTCCCCAATCCTCTCAATGACCCCCTAACAAATTCCTCTTTTATATGATCTTAGTCAGAGTTGTCATTTATGTGTCTTTTCAAAAAGAAACCTTACTGGATGCATTGCTCTTAAGAAATTTAAGTTAGATCTACATGGCATCCGAGGGGGGCAGGAGAGAAGGTTATGATCGTCTGGTACATGGGGACTATTTCTAAAGATCACCATGGTCCATTTCAGCTTGGAAATGTCCTGGGAGTAGATGACATCATCAGAAGCAGTGGAGGCGGGGTGAGGAACCAAGCTCTGAGCCAGACCAGGAGGGTCTGAGCCTCGCTTCCCCTACTTTGCAGCTGTATGACCTCGGGCAAGTTGCTTACAAGTGAAATGGGGGGAGTGAGAATACATCCCTCCCAGGCTGCTAGGAGAATTTATGAGTTACGCATGTGGAACTCACAGAGCAGAGCTTGGCGCCAGCAAGCATGGGAAGCATGTGAGGTGTGATTCTCAAGCCTTCTGAAGAACAGTCCCAGGTACCATCAGCGTTTTTGCTGTAAACATCTTCCCGCAAGCATTTCCTCTGCTAACATTTTCGCTGCACAACTAATTGTGGATCCGGCAATTTCACTGTAAAAGATAAAATTACTGGTTGACAGTCCAGCTTACACTTGACAGACGATGTAGTATTTAAGCTGTCAGTTTGGTTTCATTTCTCCATTGATAAAGTTCTCACAGTTGCTGCCACTTTTTTGTTATGTAAATCTTAGCCTTCCTAATGGTCTATATAGGGAAGAGTAGGCTGGTGGTGTTAAGAGAGTGAATGATAGCAACTATGTATGAAGCTAGATGGCAAATCCACGTGTGACTCGAGCCATATGTAAGGATAGAACATTTCTTAAATATAGCACACCTTTGCATTTTATTTTAGTCCTCAAAAAATCTAGCTACATAACTTTTAATCTGTTAAAAAAGACTAAAAAACATGCCTATGATATAGACCTCCTATTTCCTCAGAAATCTTGCCTATACCAATATTTTTCTAAAATGTATAATTTGGAAGAAGTGTAACGCCAGAATTCAGATACAAAGCCAAGTCTGAATTCCTGACACAGCCCTTGGGCTGTTCCAGTAGGTGGCAGCACGTAACAACAAATCATGATAGTCCAAGGTGAAAAATAACAAAAACTGTGGAAAGCTACTTTTATAACAAATGCCAGCCTCATAAAGATTCAAAACAGTAGAAAGAACTTTAGTGCTTTTTCAGCTTAACTTTAAAGGACAGTGGATCTATTAGAGGCACCCTTTTCTCTACACATTCACACCTTCTCTCATAAGTAAAAATTCTTGAGACAAAAGTATAATGGATAGAAAGCTTGGCATTTTTATGACATCTTTTCTCCATCAACATTTAGCTAAAAGAAATGAAAACTCACCTCTTAGAAAAGAGAGCTTTCAATAGACACAAACAACCAGGTATAATAAAGCCTTTCTCAAAATCAGATCTTGAATTTTATTTGGCAAATAGTGACCCAGAAAAGAAAATCAAAATTTTAACTCTAGGGAAACACACCAGTGCAACTGAGATACTAGATATTTAAGGCCACAGGTGGCAAACTGGAATTCTTTAAATTCAGGACATGACCATGTTTTGCTTGGCCTAAGTGTGTGTGTGTTGTGTTAAGATTTGTCCATATTTAAATTTAAGCTGTTTCAAACAAACACTCAGATTCCTGGCTTCTACGGAGCATCCAGAAAACCTGCCCCTATTTTTACATGTAATAAGAGGCTGGAATCAAATGGTGACTTGTAACCATGCAAGAGCCCTCCAGTTTTTCTTATTTGCTATCCTAGCTCTATCAGTTTTTAGGCCTAGTAACTGTTGAAACAGCATCAGAATGTTACTAGTGGTTGGTCCTTGAGTTCTGGCTAAGAAAGAATTCAGAGCCAAGACTCAAATACAAGCAAAAGTTTATTTAGAAAGTCACAGAGGTAGAAGAAGTGAGCCAGCTGGGCTGCATGGGCTCAGGAAATAAGTTACAGAGGCAAAATGAAGGGTCCTTGGAACTTAGGAGAAAGAAAGAAAGTATATACTGCCAGGGGGAAGGAAAGGAGGAAACGTTCATGTGTGCTTGAGAAATAGAAAGAAAGTAAGCTCTGGGAAAAGGAGCGGGTGGGGAAAGGTGCAGGTGGGGAAAGGTGCAGGAATGCTTGAGAAAGATCCGTGCTGAGTCCTCCATTCTGAGAGTTTTTATTGGCTCTCTAAAGGCAGGGATTTTAGGGGAGGTCCCAAAGGAGGTTCTCAATGAAATATTCATTAGCTTCCCAGGTGTGTCCTTTTAGGGTGGTGGTCTCTACTTATTGGTCTGTGCCAGAGCAGGTGGTCATCAGTCATCAAAGCTGGTCCTGAGGTCAACCATGGCATCACCCTAATTGGCCTTGCTGCTTTTCTGGGCCTGGAGCTAAAACACAGCTGAGACCCAGATGCCATCCCTAGTTTGACCAAAACTCTGACTCTGGGGTCAGCAGACCTAATACTTTGTTCTTAAGATTATTTGGTGCTGGTCAGAACCTCGCTGTCCTGAGGGCTGAATGCTTAATTAAGGGAGTGGTTGTGCAAAGGCTTGTGTGGGGGTCCTGTGAGGCTATTTATTCTCTGGCCCTCTGTTCCTCCTCTAAGGGGATCACCTGACTGGTGATGTGCCACGAGAAGAAAGGGCGGGGGGGGGGGTCCAAACCACATGTCCAACGACATGAAAGGTCAGAGGGTCTAAACCACATGACCAGCGACATGCTAGGGGAGGAAAGGTCACCCTGGGGGCAAGGTCCTTGTTTTCTCAGTTTTGCCCATTGCTAGGTATCTGGTGCTTTCTGTCCTGGTGACCCTCTGTACCTGGTCTGAGGTTGCTACTCTGCTCATGTCTGTCTAACTGCCTACTGCAAACATAGCTGTTGTCTGCAGGTTTAATGCATGATTCATGGGTGATTCTGGTTGCCATGCTCCATGCTTTCCACACTAGTATATATTGAGGCCTCAATACAAAGAGCAAGGAATTCTCAGCCTCTCCACATGCACGTTTCAACTTTAATCTATTGCTCTATATTTTTGTACATCTGCCTTTCTCTCCATTATCCTCACTCTTGCATGTGTCCAAAGGTACCGAAGTAGCTTTGTGAATATATGTATATCACAGGGATGACATAAAAATCCCGTCAGCCGTAAGCTTAACATAGCAGACATCAGGGCTAAAAAACCCCAATTGCTATAAAATATTAAGTGCAGAGCATATCACATATTCACATGTTTACTTATAAAGAGTTATATTTTCACCCAATGAGCCAGGACCTGGAAAAGGTGGGAAGGAGAAGGGGGGGGGGTACACAGCAGGGAATCTGGTTTGGGGGAAAATCCAAGAAACCTATCCATTGAGCTAGAGAGGAAGAAGGGCTGAAAACAGGAGTTTTGAGGAGGAGGCTACAGGTTGGTGGCCTTTTGTCTCTATAGCAGGAGGTAAAGTGTGTGGGGCAAGTTGGGACTTAAGAGAAAGAAGTTTGACAGCCCCTGTGAGGAGCTGGAAACAGGCTCACCACAGGAGGGTAGTAGTGAGTGGGCTCAGGACCAGCTGTGGTCAGAAGTCACCAGTTTCTGATGGTTCACTCTTGAGTCAAAACTTGTCTCCTCCGAGAGTCCTGGTTCTGCTCTCTGCCTTTCCCAAGCAGGCGTTGGAGCATTTTGAAAGGCAAAAGAAATATAAGCTTACACACACATTGTATATCTCTGGGTGGTGAGAATATACTGTCTTCGTATTATCATATGTCCCTAAGTCCCCTTTCCAGTTTAACATGTCGACCTGTGGCTATTCCTCAAATAGCAGTTGTTTTGCCATCTTGGTAACTTTCTCTTGGAAAGAGACAGATAACAACCAAAAAATAATTCTTCACATTAGCTTATGTGATGGTTGATTTCATGTCAATTTTGCTGGGCTACAGTGCCTAGATATTTGGTCAAACATTATTCTAGATGTTTCTGCAAAGGTGCTTTTCAGATGAGATTAACATATGAATTGGCGGACCATGAGTAAAGCAGATTGTCCTCCATAATGTGGGTGAGCCACACTCAATCAGTTGAAGGCCTGCATAGAACAAGACTGACCCCACCCATGCAAGAAGGAATCCAGCCAGCAGACTGTCTTTAGACTTGAATTACAATTCTTCCCTGGGTCTCCAGCCTGCTGCCCTACTCTGAAGATTTTGGACTCACCAAGTCTCCACAACTGTGTAAGCTAATTCTTTAAAATATATCAATACATGATAGATAGATGATAGATATAGATTGATTGATTGATTGATTGATTTAAAGATAGATACAAAGATTAAAGAGACAGAGATGGAGACAGAGACATCAAGTTGGTTTTATTTCCCTGGGGAACCCTGGCTAACACACTGTGTAAAAAGTGCTTTCACACACACTCTCCAGTAGGTAGATCACGGGAGACATTTGCGCTCCTTGGCCTATGCAGCCTTTCCAACTTCTTTCACTTGGAACAGGACATAAACATTTGTCCTGCCTTCTTCACTTCTCACCAACTATAATTCCCAACCTCTACACCCCACAGAGTCCACCAATTTTCATGATATCCAGTATATCAGTATAGATCTTAAAAGAGTTACACAAAGTATGTTAAGGCTTAATTCACTGGTAACACTTTTCAAAAATAATTAGTGACCAGGAGCTTGTTTATTCCCCAACTTTCCCACTGACCTTCAAACAAGTTACTTTTATGCAAGGTTTTTAACACACCAGCTGTGAATATTATTCCTAAAGTGGATAGAAATTCAGCATTGAGAGTGATGAGGCCTTGTGGGGAAAACGGTGACTAAAGATGCATTATCAAGAGCAACAACAGCCAGGGCTGGTGTAGTTGGCAACTCATGCACATATTTCCAAAAACAGACGGCCTTTTATAGACACATGATCAAAAACCAGCACCCTTCTCCTTGTGCTGAGCTCCGGGGGTCTGTTCTTTGACCCAGCTCATTACTTTCAAGCAAAACAACCCTTGTTCACGTGTTGAGACATAAACAGCAGAACAAAATACATTGGATGTATTATCTTTCAGTTCTCCTTAATGTAGCTGCTTCAGGTCGGCAGCACCAACACAGCTCACCCAGATATTAAAATGGCAATATTGTTTTACTCTTGTTGGAAAACGCTAGCAACCCCCTTCCTCCCATATCCCCCTCTTCATTTGTGGGGAATTTGTCATACATTATAACTAGCTTTGGGCTTCAGCCAAAATGCTAAGAAACGTGGCATTTCTCATCATATCTACGTCATTTTAAAATTTTTTTCTTAGTGTCAAATTTATTAGCCCCTTATGACCTCCATGCAAATAAATACTGACCCGCGAACCTGAAGTCTGAAGAGATCTAGGAAGAATGATAGTATAGAACAGTGCCTCTTCCTTCTATACGCTTATGACACTGGATTATAACCTGAATAGACATTATAGAAATCAATGCTGCAGAGCAGTCTGCAAAAGGGGTTGGTCTGGGTGGCAGTTGAGTTTAAGGGAGGGTGATGACTGATTGGCCCTTCTCTTCAGAGTTCACAACTTAATTTAAAAATAGAGACAGATGCATGAAGCCAAAAACATCAGCCCCATAATGCAGAAAGGCTGGGTTGGACAATGTAGCTTATCCTGTGGCGAATGCAGGCTGCCCGAGACCTGCGCCCACTACCAGCTCAGCAAGGCAGGGTAAGCCTGCCTCTGGAGCCCACCCCTGGGACGCAGGAGCCTGAACGCACGGTCATGGTTGGCAGGCAGATCCCAGCCAGAGGACCACGTGGCCTGTTTTGAAGGGAGGGACACACAGCCAGAGAAGCTGGGACAAACGGACGTCAGATTTTCCCTGCCTTCCCAATCAGAACGGAGAGCGAGGAGAGAGATGCTTAAAGTGACCCTGCATTTTCTTCCTCCAACCTTCCTTTTAAGAAAGGGGGGGGGTAAGAATGCAGTCCCCCCAAGAGAAAGAGCTAAATGCTAGTAACAGGCGGGGGAGAGAAGAGATCACCTAGAGGCGGAAAGGCCTGGGGAGGGCGGCACGGGATGTCCACTTGCTCTGAGGCCTAGACTTAGAATCAGCAGCTCCGACGGGGGAGAGAGGGAGACGGTGAAGAAGCAGCCTGCAGCCAGCGTGGGGGGATCTTTGTTCCAAGCCAGGGAATTTGTATACAATTTGGTCACGAATTGAAAGGCAGTCAACGTTTTTGAGTAAGAAAAGAACATAATTACAGCCACGCTTTAAGAAGATTACGTGGGCAGCAGGGTTCGGAATATATTATGTGGGGAGAGCTTGGAAGCAGGAGCTCGGTTAGAGGCTCCTGTGTGAAGTGAAAGTAGCGTTAATTAGTGTCATCGCCTGGTGGGGCTAGAAGGCAAATGACATTGGTGTGGGGCTTCAGGGTTTACGACGTTCCTGTTACACTCACTCCCTTGTTCCATGGCTCTGCGGGGAGTAAGTGGCTCAGTAGTGACCCCGCTGTAGGACAGTTTGCATGATGAACGCTCATGAGGAAGACTCCGAAGCACTTGGTGACCACACACAGGCAGGAAGATAAGTGGGGAGTCAGATGACGCATCACCTTCAAGATCGAGAGTAATCCATTCGTTCATCAAAGATTGATGGAGCCCCTGCTGTAGTCCCAGGAACTGTTCTGGACACCAGGCTGCGGCAAAGAGGTTGACAGAGACCGTGGGGGCTTCTATACTAGTGAGAGGAGAACATCAATAGATATGGACAGAAATATAAACTATCCAGGGGGCGAGGGAGAAAATCAGGGAAAGAGGCGGGAAGGTCAGGGAGGTGCTTTTTTTAAGAAAGTGCCATCAGGAAGTCTTCTTTCTGGAAGTTTCTTCTGAGCAAAGACCGGAAGGGAGAAAGGCAGTGACCCACACCAAGTTCTGGAAGAAGAGTGTTGGGGGCAGGAAGAACAGTAAGGGGTGTCTAGGGGGCGGCAAGGAGGCCAGTGTGGGAGCAGCAGGCTCCATAAGGGGGTGGGGGTGGTAGGAAATGAAGCCGGAGGGCCAGCCACAGGCCAAATCCTGAAGGGTCTTGTAGCCTGGCTAAGGACCTGGCCGCTGTGTGGAGCTACCATAGTTAGAGGGGGACGGTGGGCGTGCAGGGCCCAGAGAGAAGGCACTATAGGAGCCCGGGCGAGACGATGGGGGCTTGGACTAATGTGACATCGTTACAGAAGACAGAAAACAGCCAGAGTCCCAGTATATGGTAAAATAAAGCTCGTAGGATATTTTATTGTATTTGATGTGGAGTGGAAGGAAAAGAGAGAAATGAAGGCCGTGTCCCAGGTTTTTGCTCTGAGCACCTGGGCAAATAGCTGTGCCCTTACCACGCAGGAAAAAAGTGGGCGGAGGAGTCAAGAGCTTTGCCCAGCACCTGCTCTCTTTGGTAAACCTGATCGTTCAGAGATAGGAATTTGCGATAGCTTTCCCAGCAGCAAACACCGAGACACCAGAAGGGAGAGGATGGCTGTCATGCTCACCGAGTATTTATTAAGTCCTTACTACGTGTGAAGCATTTTCTAGGACCTGGAGGTGCAGACACCAAAGACATGGTCCTGCCCAGCAAAGTGCTCACAGCTTAGTCGGAACAGAAGCCAGGAAGCAGCCGGATACACTGCGGTGTGATACGTCCTACAGCTGGAGTTTCCAGGGGTGCCACCTCCAGGAGTTCAAGGGTGTCCTCCTATGGAAGGTGACAGCCAAGAGAGGTTTTGAGGGATACAAAAGAGTTGTCAGGCAAAAAAAGAAAGAAAGAAAGGAAGAAGTCCAGGCCCAGGGGGAGAGGAGTCCCAGTGGAGGGAGCATGGAGGCCTGTGAGAGCGCGATATGGTCACACAGCTGCAGTTAGGCAGGTGTGACCGGGAAGACGGGTACTTGTGGGGTGGTGGCAGGAGACGAGACTGGACAGGCAGGCAAAGAGGGCTCAGGGAGCCCCTGTCGGCCATGCTGAGGAGTTTGCTAGATGGGAAGTGGACAAGTTCAGTTTCAGAAATGCTGAGTTTAAACTACAGATGGGACATGTCTGGAGGGTAACAGAAAATGGAAGATCAGAACTCCAGGAACGGTCAAGGCCAGAATCATATCCTTATTTCCATCTGTGTCTATAATATCTCAGAGGCTCCCTCACAGAGATCACTGTTGAAGTCATAGACATGAATTAAATATCCAAGAAATAAGAAACGCAGGGGAAAGAGCAGGAAAAGCACAGAGTTGTAGGCGATGCCCACAGTTCAAGGAGCGGAAGAGGAGGGGGCCAGGGATAGAAATCAGGGCAGGAGGGGGCAGGGATGCTGGAGAACTGGAGCAGCCTATCGTCCCGGGAGCCCAGGAAAGGGAAGGTTCATAAAGGAGACCTCGGTTGGCCATGTCAAACATGGATCAAGGTCAAGGGACATAAAAATGGAGGAAAGGTTATCAGACGTGGTGACCAAATGGTCCCTTGGTGACTTTAGGAGAACAATTTAGGAGAAGCCATGGGGTACAACTCAGCAGCAAGGGGTTTGAGAGCTCGGGTCCGAGAGAGAAAGGGAAGGCAGAGAAGGTGGACTTCCAAGCCTTCACTCCCACGCCTGTCCTGTTTTTGTGTCTGGCATCTGTCTTTTGTATTTGACCTTCACTTTATCCTGATCTCCTGGCTTTCTGTCCTCTCTCTCTCTCTCTCTTAAATATGTTTTTATTGATTTCAGAGAGAGGAAGGGAGAGGGAGAGAGAGATAGAAACATCAATGATGAGAGAGAATCATGGATGGGCTGCCTCCTGCACGGCCCCTGCTGGGGATCGAGCCCACAACCCTCACCGGGAACCTGACTGTGGCCTCCTGGTTCATGGGTCCACACTCAACCCCTGAGCCACGGGCCGGGCTCTCCTGTCTCTCTTACTCCCATTTTCTCCTGTCCCCGTGGGATGGTATCTCTGCTAACCAGCAAGCTATGAGCTGACTTATCACGTAGACTAGCAGATTGGAAATAGGTCCGAGGCTACCCTGAAAGCCGTGTGCTGTCAGATTCTGTGAAACAAGCAGAATCTCCTGAAGGTCACCTTCAGCCCGAAAGAATCCCACCGATGTGTTAATAGTGGTTACCCTGCGTCCTGGCTGGTAGGAGGTTGGGATGTTTGTTCATTTTTACCATCGGCACCATTTTATTGTTTGAGTTGATCGCTGTTGTTGTTTTGCAGCAAAAAAAGTGTTGGTTTTCAAATTTTAAATATTTTGATTTAAAAGAGGACATGCTCTCTATTCTCATCTGCAGAGGTGCCCTTTGGCTCAGACCATCCACATTTCTTCTCCTGTTCTTTGTTTCCCTCCATCCGTCTTTGGCAGCCAGCAGGAACTCAGTGGAAATGCTGGCGAACTCCAGAGTGGACGTCCGTTCTCTTTACCGTCATGGCCGTAGCTAAACCCTGTCCTCCTCTCTTAATTGATATCGAGCTTTTAGCGTAATTGGATCTTTGCACATCCAAAAGCCACTTATGCAAATTAAAACCGTGACTCCACTCAATAGACTGGGAGTGATAACAGTCGTTATGACAGTGAGTGAAGCTCATCAAAGCCCCATTTTCGTAATTTTCGTTTTAGAGACCAACAGCTGAAACAAGTGGAATCAGGAAGGGAATAATTGGCCACTTATTCCAACTCCCACTATTTATAATAATAATAAATAGCACAAATAGAAAACAAATTAAGCACTGTTTCCCCTGAGCCAATCAGTCACCAACTCATGATAACTTGACCTTCTACTACTAGATCTTTCCCTTCTGGCTCATTCCGGCTCTGTTTGTCTTCCCTGGACCGTGTCAACAGCCTCCCAAGTCTATTCTCCTTCCTCTTAAATTTATTTTCCACATTGATCACTGGAATGAGCTCCCTAATACAAAGGCCAAGCCATTGTCTTACTTTAAACTGGTGTGGCCCTAAGGGCACCGTGGAATGTTAGGCTCTTTACCACAGCAGGCAAGGCCCTTGGTGTCCTGGCTTCTACCTGCGGACCTTCTGAACTCAGGCTCGTAGCTTCACCCTAACTTGGGGCAACTGTGTGGAGCTCAAATCACTGCCAAACTCCACTTTCCGCTTTGGGAAAACTTAGTGTCCTCTTCTGTCAATGCACCTCGGTCAGGGCCGCCACAGTCCACAGTCCAGGGTCCACAGGGGCAGGGCTGCCTCATCTTACCATTTGGTGGAAGCAGTTGGAGCCTGACTTCCTTTCCTCTCAGGTGGCTTATAGGATCCTTATGCGAATATATCCATTTCCTCCCCAAACTCTGCAAGCTGAGAAGCCTTTGCTAAATCACGGGATCAAAAAAAAAAAAGAAAAAAAAAGTTAATTGTATACCGTGTTCCAAAGTCAAGATGTACTTAAATTCTTATATTTACATGCTCCAATGTGACGTCTTTTGTTTGCCTCTAAATGAAAATTTCCATACTGGGCACCCTATTACACACATATATAATTGGGTTTGCATAAAATTGAACTCACCACTGCTCGGTCCACCTTTATTTTGTCCGCATGCCCAGAACTAAATGCCACAGAGGTCAAACAAATAGGCTTGACTCAAGAACGGCCAACAAAATTGTCCGACACTTTGTCCTGAAGGAAAAAATAGGATCAGAACAGGGACGGGTGGAGGGAGATGCTGGCCAAAAATATAAAGGGATCCAAAGAGAATGTCCTTCCTTCCACATCCTGGAGATTCAGTAGCCCATCCTGGTTGCTACATAAGGAGACACGTTTTCTTTAAGGTAATCGCAGTCCTGGAACCTAAGCAGCTTCATAAAACAAAGTTAACCTTTGAGCTGTGTGAACTGGCAGGTGAGATGATTACATTAGGATAAGCGGAGTCCAGTTGGCTGTAAGATTGTTACAGACTCTCCCACAAAAACCTTAGGGCAATCTAGCAGTCCCTGCTTCCCTAGACAAACTGGTTCCCTGCCCTGCACACAGCACCGCAACAACTCACCTGCTGGACCACGAGCTCCACGAGGCTGGGGCAGGGTCTCTCCATGTTAAACCCCCACGCGCCCAACAGTCAGGAAGCAGAGATGGCAGCTCCGTAGCTGGACAGGTGATGTGCCTGTTGGCTGTGCCCCATTATTTGTGCGCAACCCAAGTTTTGCTATAACTTGTGCAGCCTCAGGACTAGTGGAAGGAGCAGGGAATGGGCGGGGTCCTTGCAGAGTCTGTTGATTTTCTTTGATCTGACCTGTGAGTAGAGGTGGTAACAGCCCCACCCCCACCCCAGTCCCGCTCACGCCTGGGGGGCGAGGCTATCAAAGCCTATCTGATGTCGCGGTCAATATGTGGCAGCAGGACATTCTCAAAAGCGGCAATATTCAAGGGTCAGGGCAGGTGATAATATTGTGGGCTTAGGGGCAATAGGGCAAAATCCCTTTGGCTGAGCATTTAAAATGTTAAGTAAAAAGATAAAGAAATCATTCTAAAAAACAAAAAATGTTAAGGAAATAGTGATAGTTCAGGGTAGAGCTCCAAATCCAGTAAGGAATCAGAGGATTATTTGGGACACCAGAGGGGAAGCCCAACAGGATGGGCCAGTTTATGATGGCTGTATCTCGGGGCACATGGCAGCTGATGACCCGCTGGGAATGGAGCTGCAGACAGCAGGACTGATGTCCGCTCCCACCTCCTGGAAAGGACTGAGGTCCTACGGTGCTTTTGGGGATTCTGTTCCAACTCTCTTTGTTCATTCTATCCCTCCAGCCCACGGGCACTTCACCAGGCTCAGGCCTCTCTCCTATTACAAGGAAATAAACCAGCCAGCGAAGAAGCAAACAGGCTCCCCTTCCTGCAGCCAGCGTCGGCTGTCCACACGGCCCACTCACTTTCTTCTCTCTTTCGCTCCCCCAGCTGGGTGTTTCCTCTGCACTCATGGGATGGCTCTCACTGAGGACAGCCATGGTGTCACCGTTGCTAAATCTAGAGGACGTGCTTCAGTGTGTATCCTGTATCCCTCGGCAGCAGCCATCACCACTGACCGCTCCTCTGCCTTGATTCCACGAAAACGCCCTCCTGCGGGTTCTTCCTACCTCCTGTCTCTCCCTCCTGGACTTCTCCCCCTGGCCATTTCTTTCCAGAATGTTGGTGCTCATTCTAGTGTTCCTGGGCGTTCTGCTCTCATGCTCGACACCCTCTCATCAGATGTCACCCATTCCCTTGGCTCAGCATCCAGATGCAAATGACTCCCAGGTCTTCCTTTGACCCCAGATTTCTCCCCAAACCCCCAGGCTTCTATACATATCCTATTTCCCGGACCCCTCCGCTTGGCCATCCACAGGCTGAGTGTGGCATTTTGATTCTGTCAATCTGAAGGCCAAAGCCATACAAAGTAAAATTTGTTGTAAATGAAGTGTAGGCTTGAGAATCACTTATCACTAGTAAATTTAAAAACTGCAAAAATTGTTTCAGAAATATATGAGGCTTGATTTTTTTTTTTTTTTTAGAGTTAACTACAGCTGACATTAGCAAGGACAGCAAATGGTAAAAAGCATTATTTCTTACAAATTGATGAAAAACCGAAAATTTGATTAAAACTTTCTATGTGCAAAACTTGACACAGTACATTTGCCATAGCAAAAACAGTGGACCTAAAATAAAACTTGGCATGGGAAAAACTGTACAAATTTGACAAAGATGGAGGAAAATAAGTGGAAAAATCCAGCCTTCATTGTAAAAATCCACACAAGAAAAATTTTATGCTGATGAAAATAATGTTGGTAAAATAAAAATAAAGCAAACACAGTTGGAAACAGTTAAGATAAGCCATATAGAAAATGGGTCAGGGAATTCAATTGGCTTAATGGAGTTCACCCTGGAATAAATATTTGCCACAAATTCACCAATGTTGATATCATCCTTACGGTAATGTTTATATTCAAGAGTAAAACCCAAAAACTCAGGGGAGCCAGAATACAGCGTGGAACAAAAGTAGGATTACAGTTGTAAGCAAAAACTGAGTTTATTCTCGTATTATTATTTATTAATTATTGTATTTTCCGTATGAACGACTGTAAACCTACTCTTGCCCCACCCTGCGTACAAGAGCTCAACGTCATGAAGTCCAAGTGTCCTGCACTGTCCATGGGCACCTCACGCCCCACAGTTTCCCACTGGCTCCCTTTCCATCCCCCCCTACACCCCAAACCATTCCTTCTCCTGTGTTTCCTCTGCCTTCCTTACCACCCTTCTGAGAAGCGAGCCGATCAGCCTTCTTCACAGGTTCTCTGTGGCACTTGCCTCTCCAGCCTCAACCCCACGGCCACTGCTGTATTACGCCTCCCTCTGTGTCTTCACTTACTGTCCTCTCTCGGGCTCAAAGGCATGGCACATACTCCTGCCCAAATCCTGCCGCCTTCCCCGGCCCCCTAGAACCCGTGCTAGCGAATTCCTGCTTGTCCATCGGGACCTACACTGCAGTGGCCTGGCTTCCCGCCTGTGTCTCCCATTGCGTTATAAAGTTCTCAGGGCAGGCTCATGCCTTATTCCCCATTAGATTCTTAGTTCCCAGTACTGTGCCTCACGTGGACTAGGACCTCTCTCTGTTTTTGTTAAGCTGATGGACAGATCTCATTTAATCTTCACAACAATCCTGCACAGCAGGCACCACTACGTTTATTTAAAGAGGCTCAAAGAAGTTCAGTAACTTGCCCCGTTCCCATAGCAAGGAAGTCAGGATTTAACACATGAGAGTTTAACTATAAAGGGCAAGTTTTTTCTTTCTCACCATGCAGTGCCTTTTAACTGGATGCAACCAAAACACAGATATGGGGGCACAATTTCTGCAAATATGGCACTGAGAGTCAACGGGGCAGAATAATGCATTAAAAATAGTTATAACAGTGTGGTCATGCAGCTGGAGGTGCAGGGACAATGGTCTCTGCGGAAGGAGGATGACCATCGGGGACAGGGAGGTTAGGGGAGACTGGGGGGGATATGAGAAGGGGCTTTAAAGGATGAGTAAGAGCTTGGCTGGCAAAGTCAAGAAGCAAACTGGGCAGATGTAGCAGATGACTTTAGCTTTCTTATACATCAGTTGCATAAGCTAAGAAATTAATATTCCCCCTGAGCGTAGGATAGACGACAAAGCTTCTAATGCCAGTATTTTGACTTTCAAAACACTGAAGTGATTAAATGTATCAGAGCAGAAGTGCCAATGGAGGTATTTCTCAGAAGTACCAAGCATTATGCGGGAAGCATCTTTCTTGGATGCTGCCCGAGTCCTCGGGCCATTGTGAAGGTACTTCCTTGTGTCTTGTACCTACCCCATCAACCTGTTCTGCTGTGTTCCAAGTGCTAATTAAAATTGTACGCTGACAGCCAAAGCGAAAGCACTTACATTAAAACAATGCGTCTAAATTAAATGGCTCAAAACAGAGTGGTTCCAAGTTGACACAGTCCTTACCCCACCCCTCAACGCTGGGGGTAGAGGGCTGAGACTCAGGCATAAAATATAATAGTGTATTCTTTCTGATATTTGTAAATATTCAAAATAACCTAGAACTTTAAAGTTTACAAAAAGCCACTTTCAAGCCATCATCCCACTTCCTCCTTGAAATGGTTGGATTTGGGCTTTTAAGGCGAAATGTGGTATATTTTATGTGAAGACTATATTGCCTATCATCCGAAAGTATCTGTGACTCCATCCAAAACCTTATCCTTTGTCTCACTGCCTTTTTCTTAGAGCTAAACAAAACAAGTTTTTAAAGAAAATGTTTGTTCTACAAATGTTATACTACTGAGATAAATTTTCAACATAAAATGATGTTGGTGAAAGTTGTTGACTAGACATTGGACTGGATGTGAGAATAAGGCTTAATACCTAGCACACACTAAGGAAACACAGACGACTGTCCTGCCTGTCCTATGCAACAGTTAGGGGCAAGCCAAGCTCTCTACATGCGAGGCTGGAGGCTATGGATTATTCTCGAACTCGTGGAGAAGGCCCAGAGGCAGTGTCAGCAACCTTTAACCCGATCCCTCCTTCCACCTCCAATCATCCTCCCCTTTCTCCTGGCTCAGCCTCCACCTGCAGCCCACCACCGAGCCCTGGAAACGAAAACTCGGTCTTGAAGCTCCACTCAAGCCCCGTGCATTTTCCCACCTCTCTCACTCTGTCCACGCTCCTTCGTCTGCCCGTGAGGCCCTTCAGTCACTTCCTCAGCCCCATTTTCTACCTGGCAAACCACCTTCCAAGACCTATTCAAATGCCATTTTTTTCGGAGCTGTCCTGGCTTCCCCAGAGCCCAATTCATCACTCTCTCCTTTGAGTACCCAGGGCACTACATTCATTCGTCTAGTGGGGTACTTATCACATTGCAATGTAATTACTTGTGGACGGGAAACACATTTCATTTATCTTCGTTACTCCAGGGCTTTGTGCAGTACCTGGCACATAAAAATAAAAAAAACATTCAAGAAATCTTTGCCCAAGAAGAAATACTAGCGTCTGTTGATTGCAGGTAAGCAATTTAACATAAACATTACAATTTAAAATAGGTAGTTGAGTTCACCAGAAGAAAAATAATACGACAAGCTTATGCCAAGTCAGCATTTAACTTCAGCCTACATTAACACAAGAAATACCAAAAATCTCCTAACTCTGGAACTGAAGGGAAACTTGGAGACCATCCCGCCCACCCTCTGCTACATGGATCAGGAGAGTAAGTCTCAGAGCTCATCCCAGGTTTGATGACTAGTAAGGGGTCCTACCCGGGCCTGCTGACACCAAGTGTGCACCCTTCTCCATGTCACTCTGCTGTCTCTCTAGCTGAAGCCCGTGTCTAGTCTACTGCCATAATTTCAGATTAAATTCTATGGCTTAGTCTCAAACAGATATTTGACCCACTTTGGCACAGAAGCAAAAAAGCAGACTGTTTTCAGAAAACCGTTAGTCAGAAGCAAATGTTTGCATGGCTGAATCCACCTGTGTGTTTATACATGTCCCTGGAGGATTAGTGGTCATCGCCTATCTAAAAATTTAGTTTTAAAAAAATACAGGTTCAGAAGAAAAATCCTTCCTGATGTGTTATTTTTAAAAAATACCCTTAATATAAAGAAAACTCCTTGCTTTCAAGGGAGCAGCCAGTTACACCACCATAAAACAGGGCACTATCCATAAAATCTCATGCCATTTAGGCTTTCTCTATGGAACATTATTCAAATGTTAAAAGGGAAGCAAATGGCAGAAATTTTAGAGTGGACACTTAGTTGCCCAAAGTCAATGGAATCAACTGATGTTTGTATCTTTAATCACTTAACATGAGATTTAATTGTCTATATCAAGCTAAACTAGAAACTGTGAGAGTATATCAAGCTTGTAAAAACAAAATTAAGTTTCATGAAACTTAGTATTGTTTAGAAGAAAGATTTCTAGCTAACCATGTCGGATCACAAATTCCAGCACCATAAAAATTAAAATTGAATATTTAAAAACTGGTTTGCAGCACTAGAAATGAATTTTTATGCAATTGGTGTTACTACACAGCTAAGTATATGGATGAATGGTCAAAGTGAAAGTTAGAGATAGTAATGATCAGCATCTAATTTAGCCTCAGTTTTCTTAATAATCCAATACTTACGTATGAATTATTCATGCCAGATTTTTAACCCCAGCCTGCATCTGTCACCAGTGAGCATATGCTCAGAGAACAAGAATTAATGTTCGTATCAGCTTAGGCAAAGCATAATTAGGAAGACAGAACTGTCCCAAGATGACAATGTTTGCTACAGACACAACACATTTTCTCTTTATTGCTATTTTGAAAAATGAGCTATAGTACTGTTCTCCATAAAACTGTGCACCTAAGTTACAGTACTTCTTACGCATCCATATGGAAGAAAGGAGGTAAAAGCTGTTCATTATTTGAAATTGGAAAAAAAGAAAAAAAAGAAATTGATACTAAATTAGAAGATGTCAAAAAAACTACAGAGGAATCTTATGCATAAATATAAACTTAGAATATTGAAAAAAAGGGGGAATATAACTGATGCATACAGAGAAGCAACCAGAAAATGTAAGACCTTGAACTCAGATAAACAAATTTCTAAAACCTAGAAAGCAGAAACCTTAAGAGAGGATTACTGAGAATCTGTAATAAAAACAAAAAAGAGAGATATAAATACTTAGGTTTTCATAGAAAGAGAGAAAACTTAAGAAATAGATCTTTATAAGGCCCAAAGGCCACATTCATTACGAACTGTCTCAGAAACAAAAAGGAGCAGCAGGGAGCAGGTTAGGCTGGGGAGGTGGCGAACGAGCAGGCGACACTGATCACAGGGTAGAAGCGCACGGCCGGGCCCGAAAGGACCTAAGGTCACAAAGGAGAGGGAAGAATTACCGTCCTCTCGATCCACACGAGTTCGACAGAAACATCAGGACAAAGTGAGCATGTATCTGAAATACCATGCAAAGTCTTTTGAATACCAACTACTATTTGATAAGTGGCCAAAAGCAGCAATAAAGTACTCGCCACCAGGGAATGAGGAAAGCCGGGCCCTAAAAACTCTGAAGGGCAAGGCCCAGCAGGGCCGGCAGCATGGGCCTGGTGATAAATAAAACCTCCTGTTTTGCAGATTCTCTAATCAAAGCCTTTGCTAGCTGGGATTATTTCTTTAAAAGAGAGAGAGAGAGGTTTTGACAATTATGAACAAATTTATTGAAAGTCTCAGTTCATTCTGCAAATAGATTCTTGTTAATTACCTGACTAAATGATTAACACCCTTCTAAACATGACACGTCTATTTTCTATGGGGATAATGAAAAATGAACAGTGTCCTTTCTCCTTAAAGAGAAATCTGGAATGGAAAGCTTGCTAAGCCGTCACCATGGTCCCTTTCAGCAGTATTTTGGAGTTTTCCAGAAATTTTAAATTTAATACAAAATAAGCCTTATATCTGATCATGTATAAAAGATCCTATTAGCCTATGAGGTATGGATTTATGTTCACACACTTTTACCACATAAACAAACCAACATTAAGGTCTTCAGAATAGGATAGCTTTTAGAAAACATCTCTTTGAACAAAAGGCAGTTTTCAATAGGTCCTATTTAGGATGGTTTTAGTCCTATATTCTTGTGCCAGAGCAGTGATTTTAGAAATAGGTTTTGCTCATGACTGTGTTAGTCAAGCTGTAACAGGCACATGAGAATCAACTGCATATTACTCCATCTGCGCTACGTCTTCCAGAAACAAACCAAGTTGATGTCCTTTACAAATCCATGAACTAAAGCCCAGGCAGGATAAAACCTAATGGATATCAGTCTAAAATGACTGCCAAGGATAGAAAACAATATTACTGAACCTCAGAGATTCGATAAACTCACATAAATTTACTGCGAAGGATTGCCCAGAAATATATTTCATTTCTTTAGAACACCAACTGCAAAGCTATTCAGGTTTTTAAAAGATATCAACTCTAACTTTTCTCTTTGAAGAGAAAATGGGGAATAAATTAAATTCAGAACCTTTTGTGAATCAGACACATAGCATTTATGGTTTAGAAAACAGAAGTCATGTTCTGCTGAAATACATTTTCAAATGAGAAACAGAATTAAACTGGACTCTCTTCAGTGGTAGAATCTATACTCTGAAAATTGTGCACAACAGCAATCATCTCAAATCCCATTTCCACTGCTTTGAATGTCACCTTAGGGCAGTGTTCTTGGACGTGGGCATGTCTGGGTACAATGTGTGAAATTTGTTCAAAATGCAGAAACCCAGAGGCCTGGGGTAGGGACTGCAAAAGTCACCAGAACTC
Organism: Miniopterus schreibersii; assembly: GCF_964146895.1. Lineage (NCBI taxonomy): Eukaryota > Metazoa > Chordata > Mammalia > Chiroptera > Miniopteridae > Miniopterus > Miniopterus schreibersii. The sequence continues at coordinate 7,551,102 of NC_138101.1, read as the reverse complement.
ATCAGCTCTCACACAAAAGGAATGAAGAGCTAATGCATAGATAATAAAGAAGGTGCATTAAAGACTTACAGGCTCAGCTAGTGTGGCTCAGAGGTCGAGCATCGACCTATGATCCAGGAGATCGAGGTTTGATCCCCCCACACTGGGGGCATGCAGGAGGCAGCCGATCAATGACTCTCTCTCATCACTGATGTTTTTTTTTCTCTCTCTCTCTCTCCCTTCCTCTCTTTGAAAGCAATAGAAAATATATTAAAAAAAGAAAAAAAAAAGACTTACAGACCTTTGATGTGTTGCTGTATTTGAATTCCCCACATTATTTTAGACTCAATTGCAAAGACATTCTGAAATTAAGGATTCCACACTTTTCTACAAATATTCATAGTGTAGGCAAATCTAGCTATTTGTAACCCAGGGGTTCGAGAATCTGAAAATGGGTTTGCAGGGATTTTATCACAAAATTTTGGAAGAGGCCATCGGGATGCTCTGTCCAGCAGTGTATAGTGAGGAAAATGACGTGTGGACACGTGTTACCTTAGGGCAGGAGACCAAAGGAGAGTCAGAGTGCAGGTCTTCAGGGCTCTCTCAGGTCATCCAAGTACTTAATGCTTTTTCACTCATGGAAAGTATATGGAACTAATTTCAAACATATCTTAGGAGCAAAATACCAGAAGTGCTGTTCAAGAGATATACTGTTTTGTAGTTGAAAAGTAAACCTACTCAGTCTAACTTTCTCCTTAGTGGTAACTAAGGAGAAAGAAAAAGAAACTGCATTTTTTTCAGCTCCTACTATAGAATAGACATTGCTCCATTTACCAAGGAAAGACACCGAGGGCTAGAGTTTGTAAGCTTCATAACCTAACTTTCTGGAGCTTGAATCCATGGTTAATACTCAATGAGTTTGATGTACTTCATTCAGTCTCAAAGTCACAAATATTAAATCTTTAATAAAATATAAAGTTACGATTTATTTTTTTAATTGTGCATATTACTCACCAAACTTTCATTCTTTTAAAAAATATTTTGTAGTTTGCTATTTTCAAAATACAATAACCACACGGTAGATACTACAACCAGAAGGTACAAGAACACACTTGATTAAGAATACGTGCTGTAACTTTACAAACTTTTCATTGAATTTACATGACCATAATTATTATGCATCTATATGAAAATGTAATTTTGAATGGAAGCCTATTTAACAAACCTTTCTTAACTCACTGAATCTTTTCCTTTGGCCTCTATTGTTTACCTGTAAGACTCATTCTCATTGATCCCTCTTCTTTACTGAAACTATTTCCCACCAATGGGGTATTTCTTTCCCTCGCAGCTGGTACAGTAACATGCTGAAGGCACGCTACTCACTGTTTGCTGAATTAATGTTTACATTGAATTACTACAGCTCATTGTCATCCAAATCTTGTTTTTATTGTATAACTTGACTCAGGGTTAAGCTGATTCTCTTTAATGGTGGGGAGTGCCATGTTTTTTAAATAGTCCTACTGTTTCCTGATGGTGGCATTATAAATCTAGGCCTCTTTCTTTTTACGACTGATGTTAAGATAAAGAACGTTATGCTTTAACTGCTATTCATTTCCCTCAGAGGACCGCTGGTTCTTTTATGCTAACGATTTCTTACCTTAAGGTTATTTGTAACCTTATAATTTGAAGATTTAGAATACATACGGACGCGTTCCTGGGTGTCCATGGGGGACTGGTTCCAGGACCCCCAAGGATACCCAAATCTGAGGATGCTCATGTCCCTTATATAAAACGGTGTAGTACTTGCATGTAACCTACACACATCTGTCTGTATACTTTAAGTCACAGGTGGATTACTTTAGTACCTAATGCAATGTAAATCCTATGTAAATAGTTGTTATACTGTATCATTCAGGGATCAACTTTCTGGAATCCTTTTTCAAATATTTTTAGTCTGAGATTGGTTGAATCCCGGGATTCAGATTTCTTCAACAGGGAGGGCCCAGAGGGCAGACTATATTTAAAAAATACCCTTACTTAGGATGTTAACTTGCAATAGATCGAATTAACTCAAAGAAAACAACTTTTCATATCCAATAAGCTGATTATCTAATTATCAGTACCTACCCAAGGGAAGAGTAGTGTTAACTGGAAAAATTATTTACATTAACGTTCCTTTTAAAAATGCCGTTTAGCACGGTGACGTCACTGCGCAGTCCCACCAAGCGCCCTGCAGCTCCAGCGCAAAGGCCCGGAAGGTGAGAAACTACAAATCCCTCGGCTTTCCCATCTCCACGTTGCTCTTTCTGCTGTGCTTCTAGCACCTGCACAGGGCTCCTTCCTCTCTCTCTTTGCTGTTTAAAAGGATAGGCACAGCCTTCGGTACACAATGTCTTTCCTCAGGCCTAACACAGAAAATGAGAGAAAACCATTCCTACAATCGATGCCTAAAAAAACCAAAAACTCAGGTTTTTTTTTTTTCCGTCTGGCTCCTGTTGGGTTAAAAGGCAGGGGCAATAATAAGCCAACACACGTGGTGAGACAGTAAATGGGACTGACATACAGAAGCGATAAACCCTATTTCCTCCCTGGCCACCGGTCAGTAGGGACGGCGTCGGTTTTACACTTTATAAGCTCAGAGAATAGTAGAATTTGAGCTGCACGAGCAACCCTGGAGGCCATAAAATGTTCGGCACCTTTAGATTTTCAAAATGATTTTGATGGCTTGACCAGAGCATTTGCTTTTGATGGATTAAGGTTGAGTTTTGACCAAGAATAACCCAAGCTGAGAATTTCATGTTGGACGGTCACGGGAACGTGTGGAAATGTAATCCTGCGAGCTGCCCCGTTTTAGGAAGGATGGGGCGTCAGTTGCCCCTCTCCCGGGGCCTGGGGTCAGTTCCCAGCTGCGGGGACACCAGCCCCGCGGTTCCACACTTGGCGAGCTCGCGGCCGGCGCTCACGCGTGTCCACGAGCCCGCGGGGCGCGGCCGGGGCCGCGGGAGCTCGGGCGTGGCTCTCGCAGGCCCCGGACACCTGGTTCTCAAGTTCGGGGCCCGGTTTCCTTTCCCGACCGAAAGGCTAACGGCGGCGCGGGCGAACGAAGGCGCCTCGCGGGACCCTGGCGCGCGGTCCCCGCCTGCAGCGCGGCGACCCGGGGCAGCGGTGGCGGGTCCCCGCGGCTTCGCGGGCAGCCTCCCGCCCGACCCCGGGGGCAGGTGCTCCGACCCCGCGCTCGCGCCAAGTCACGTGCCCCGGACACCCCGAGATGGAGCCGGGTGGCGGCGGCCGGGAGCCGTCCCGACCCCCAGGGCAGCCTCGTGTGTCCCGGGCGCGCTCGGCGCACAAAGCGCCCCGCTTCCCGGGCTCGGCCCCGCGGGCCCGTCGCGTGCCTCCGGCCCCCACCTGTTGGGCCGCAGCCTCCCTCTGGCCCAAGTGCTTTGCAAACTGTGCACAGAGACCCAGAGGCAGGGAATGTGACGGCGGCCACAAACATGCAGCAGACAGGCAGCCCGAACAGCGCGCACGCGGCGCCGGGGCTGGCGGGGGTCGGGGACCCCGAGTCGGGCGCTCGGCGCCGGGGGCGCACGGCCGGTGCCAAGGCCGAGCGGGCGGCGCCGGCGCACTCCGGGCACCGCGCCTGCAAAAGGGGCTCCCGGGGGCCGGCCGGGCACCCCGCGCACGGCGCGCAGCGGGCGCCGCCCCGGGGCTCCTCGGCCGACCCTCCGGCCCCGCCCGGCCCCGGCCGCAGCCCCGAGCCCCGCGGGCGCCCGCCGTCCCCGGCCGCGCGGCCCGGCGGCGAGGAGCCCGCGCGCCACGCCGAGGTCCGGAAGAAGATGGCGGCCGCCCTGGCGGCGGCGGCCTCGGCCTCGCAGGCGCCGCTGACGCCACTGGAGCGCGCCGGGCGCCGGGCGGCGGACGGCGGCGGCGGCGGCCCGGGCTCGGGCGAGGGGCGGGGCGAGGCGGGGCGGGGGCCGGCGGGAGGCGGAGGCCGCGCGGGCGGCTGGAGGGAGGCGGCGGGGCTGGTCTGCGCTCGGAACATGGCGGGCGTCGGCGGCGCGGCCGCCCCGGCAGAAGGCGGCCGTGGCGGCGCGGACGGCCCGGAGCGGGACGGCGGCGGCCCCGCGGAGCAGCCGGGCGGTGGCGGGCTCGGGCCGCCGCCGGCGCCCCAGCGCACGGAGACGCTGGGCTTCTACGAGAGCGACCGGCGGCGGGAGCGGCGGCGCGGCCGCGCAGGTGAGGCGGGCGGCGGGCGGCGCTAGGCCGGGCTGGGGCCGGGGCCGGGGCCGGGGCCGGGCCGGGCCGGGCCGGGCCGGGCCGGGGGCGCGGGGTCGCCGCTCCCCGACTCCCGCGGCTCCGCGCGCTGACAGCTCGTCGGGCGGGTCGGCGCGGAGCCCGCCAGGTGCGGCCCGAGCGGGCTGCCCGGGCGCCGGCCCCGCGCCGCTGCGCCCTCCCCGAGGGGCACCGGGCGCCTGTGCCCGGCGGCGGCGAGCGCCCCGGAGCCCCCGCGGAGCCCGGGTCGGCGAGTGGCCGCCGCGCCAAGGTGACTCCTGGGCTTCTACGCGAGCTCGAGCCGCCCGACCTGTTACCTCGCCGCCCGGGGTCCCGCCGCGGCCGCGGCCCCGGGAAGTTGAGCCCCGGCCCGGACCCGGCGCCCCGCGCCCCGCAGCCCGTGAACTTTCCCTGAACCGAAACTTGTGCCGCCGGGGGAACATGGCTGCAGAGAAAAGAGGCACTTCTGCGAACCCCACTGTCGGAGACGGGGTCTCGGCAGGTCCTTCTCATTCCTTTCCGCTACCGGGCTGTATTCTTGTTTCCAAAGAATTTTTATTTTTTAAAAACTGCGTTTGTGTTTATGTTGCTGTTGCGTATGAGGCTTAAAGGGAAAAAACAAGGGTTTTCTTTTTTTTTTTTCCCCCTTGAGATGTGTTTCCCTGGACGTAGAGGGATCGCAGCATGTTAATTCTTACATAAGCCCGAGTTGTGAACGGAAACCGGACCCCAACATTAAATCTCCCCCCGTCCCCCCAAAAAAACTGCTCCTGGCGCCCAGAAGGGCTTTAGCCGCTGTTCGTGCGGCGAGTGCGGGTGGGCGCGGGTGGACGTGGAAGTCGGGGGCTGATGCCCGAAGCTGGGGCGTCTCAGAGCACAGGGGTGCAGCCTGCGGGGCGCGGGCTGGGCTCGGAAGACGCCCCTGTCCTGGGAACAGTAAGTACAGGCGGCGCCGGGCGGCCTCTCCCGTGACCGCCCGCAGACGCGCAGCCCCGGGCTCGGCCGCCGGGCACTCGCTCCGCGGGCGCCGGGCGCAGGGGCTCGGGAAGGCGGCGCCGCGCCCCGGCCGTCTGCTCCTCGCTCAGACTGGGCGTTGAGAGCTCTGCGCCCTGGCCGGGCGGCGAGCGGGCCGAGCGTCACCCCCCCCAGGCCAAGGTGGGGAGTGGGGTCCCCGGCAGGGCGCGTGCAGGACTCCTGCGCGGAGTGCGCGAAAGGAGTGGAGCAGCAGATAGGTGCTTCTCGCTCTCTGTCTCTCAAAATCAGTAAGTAAATAAAAAGAGAAAGAAAGCACTCGGAGGCAAATAGAAATAAGCGTGGCCAGGTGTCTCTGTAATTTCTTGCAAATATTTCTGACTTTCGGGAAAGCCAACATTGTAAAAGTCTGTGTGTGTGTGTGTGTGTTGCTTACACAGAAAATGAAGGTGTTAGGAGCCTCTGGATGAGCCCAGATGTTGAGCCCTTGGGCTGACCCCTCACCCCCTTCCCGGATGGGCCTGGATACCAGGTACCCTGGGTTTCCATAGACTTCATCAGGCCACACACCCATTCTTCATCAACGTGGGTTGCTGGGCAGGGTTTACTTAACGTGTTTGAAGCCGAGCTCTTAACCCATAGTTGCAAAAACGTCCTTATCAGGGAGAAGTGTCCAGCTTTAGCTGTTGGGGTAGTCCTCATTGTTTCCCCAATTCTGTGAGTTACATGTGAGGAGAGATGACAGTGACAGCAATTGGGGATCGGGACTTCGGTGAGAATCCCAGGAATTTTTCGGCAGAGTCACCAGCCAGTGTTGTTCCATTTGGGCTTCCTTGTGGGCCCCTTACCCTTTTTCCCCCAGCGTCTGTCTGCTCTGCTTGGCACACAGCTCTTGCCACGGCCGCTGCCCACCCTGCCATTGGTTGGAGGTTAGAATTCTTTCAGCCAGTCTTAAAAACCCAGGCTGCTGAGTGGCTTCTGCGGTCACCCTGACCCTCCAGCATTGCTCCCTTCCACTGCTCTGTAACCTTCTCTTTGTCTTCTGTCCAGAATTTACAAACCTGTCCTAAGGACTGGCCTGGGGTACTCAGAGGGCCTTTGAGTGGCACCGTCTAGCTCATGTGAGAAGCATTTCTCCCAGAATCAAGGGTCTCCCAAGCCTAGGGGCTTGTACATAAGGTGTTGCTTGTTTATTTTTTATGTTCTGGTGCTGTCTCTGATTCTCTAGTCCCCCCTCCCCAAACCAGGACAGCCTTTGTCTTTCCATTGGTGTCTTGGTGACCTAACCATCAGTGAGTTCCAAAGTCCCCTTTAGCCTTTCTCCCAAGGAATTAAAGGCTCTTACAAATTAAGACATTTGCTGGCCTGTCCTTAGAGCCTAGGACTCTGTAAATGAACGTATAGATTAGGTGCTTATCTAAACTCTCCCCATCAGAGAGAAGTAATTCAGTACACAGTGTTTGAGGTTTGTTTTTTAAAATACCTGTCCTCATTCCTTTATATGTTTAGAAGACATGTATGAATATTAGTGTGGGTGTGTATAGTTGTATATACCTACTCATGTATCCATCAAGCCTAGGCTTTCTTTTTGTTTCTCGTTTCAAGCTCTTTTGATCACTTGGTTCCTTTAACTTCCTTTCCTACTTACATGTTGCCTAGCAATGTACTGAAACTTTTCTCGGTTGCCAATACTTACACCTTAACATAGTTAGAAGTCAATATCCTACCCTCATCCTGTTTCATTCTCTCAGAATGGTCATTGGGTATTTTGTGGCCTGAGGTGGTCACCGGTCTTGGACTCTATAGTTGTCATTAGGAACTGCAGATTCATGTCATCTGCTGCCTTTTTTTTCCCTACTCTTAAAAATAATGCCAACATCTATTGTCCTTTTTAAAAAAACGTTCAACTGAATGACAAAAAGAGGAAATAATATACCAGTGAAAATATGATTAATAACTTTTTTCCTACCTGATAGGGATAAGACCTCCTTAGTGCTAATGTTACAAACAAGAGGCAAGTTCTGTCAACACAGTTGTAAGTAGACTCTTGATATATTTATGCAGATAATTGTTAGAAGTGAAATGTGTAAAGGGAAAATTGTGGCTCTAGAACTTGACTTTAGTCCTGTATGACATAATATCAGATAATAAAGACACCTTACCATGTATTCGTGCTTGTTTCCCACTTGATCATCTGTAGAAGCTCTAAATGGGAGAGTTTCTGTATAGAATTTTCCCATTTAGGAATCTAGGTCTAGCAAGTCAACCTTGGACTAAGAATTAGGCAACCTGTTCTTGGCTCAGTTCAATTGTTGAGTTGCTTTGTAGACTCTAGTCTTGCGTAATACATTTGGCTGTGCTTCATAACTCCACTACTAAACAGTATCTGAAATATCTAAACTGGCTACAGTGACCATGGAGACTTAAGAGTAGAAGACTTGCTGTAAAATAAGTAAGCACAGCACCTGCTGGTGAGGGTGAAGCTGCTGATACAGGGCAGGTGCTGGGGTGTGCGTAGGGCTGGGTATTGCTTACAGAGCAAGAGCCTGCCGCGGTAGGTCTGGGCCGGCAGCGTTGTTTCCCCCTAACAGTGCTGTGGGGCTCGTTCGTTCCCTTCTTTTTAAATGGCGACTCTCCACGTCTACAGCGTAAGCTTGCTGTCCACCATGTTGCTTCTCTTCTCGGCTTTTACCCGCCCTAGACCCCTAGCAGAGGCGGGAAGAAAGGCTGAAACCCAGGGAAGCCAACTGATTGCCTTTGTAGCAACTCCCACAAAAGGTTTCGAGTGGCACGGAGGTTTTTACTGTTCATATTCCTATGTCTTATGTTTTGTGTATTTAAAAACTTAAGCTCTTCTTACAAATAACACATTTTTATTAAAATGTGTTTTTATTTAGCCAGTCTTCACCCTCCATAGGATATATTACATAGTATTTCTGTGGCCCCCAGACTCATCCTAGTGGATGGTTAAAGGCTGTGACTCTGAAATCATGCTCTAGAACCAATGCTTGATTTCTCCTTTACAGAGGAAAACAAGTAACTGTAAAACCGGCTGGGAAGTTACCTGGAGTAACCACAGCCCTGATACAGATAAGGTGAAATTAACTTCTCTGCTGACAAACAAGTGCTCTGCTTTAAAGCTTTCCCTTGCATTCCCTAACTAGCACATGTAAACTAAACAAGCAGTGAAGAGTTATTCATTTTGATCTTTGACCACTTCAATATCTTGGCTTTTTGAAAAGTTTAACTTCAGCCCTCGCAGCTCATTTGTGGCCTGTTTGGGGAGTGCTTGCATAAGAGAGGTCTTTGGAAAGACTATGTAGCATTGAATGTCAGAATAATGATATTATCAATTCATGAATATTCTACCTGTTCCTTACTTCCCAAATATAAACAGTTAGAGGGTCTTAAAAACTCAAATGGTACCTTTACTGCATTTGACTTTGGGAGGCTGTTGTATTGATTCCTGGTTAGCCTTATACAAGAATGTGCCTCTATATTGTGTAATAAACTTATGTTCAATACTTTAGTATAACCTTAGTAAAGTTTAATTATTAAAGTTTTTCATTATTTAAGACTATGGAGAGTTGTATGTTTCATAATGTTTTCCTAACAGTTAACCAATACTACTTTCCAATTTTTTTAATGGTCAGTGCTATTTTAAGGAAGATATATTTAGACATACTACTGAACATTTAAGTATGTTTGCGAGGACTCATTACTTTTAATACTTTTCTACCCTGGCTTCTTATTTCTAAAACAAGCTATCTCGGTAGATAGTTAAATATAATATTTCTTCTTTTAGGGGTGAGGAAGAAGCAGTTTTTACTATACTTTTTCTCAATTTAAGATACTGGATCGCAGAGCATTTCTGTGGTAGGAGATGGATATTGATTAAAAATACTCTAGATGAACTGATTTGGATTTATGATTGGTACTATCTTATATTAAATATTCACAGTTGGCAAAACATTTCTTCTAATGTAGAAGCACTTGTTTATATTATAATTAAACAGTAAAAGACTTCTATTTTAAAAAGGCTTTTACTGAATGATATTTCTTTATAGCAAGAGTTGGATGAATGAACTAAGAATTGGTTGACATCCAAACAGTTAAGTCAGTGTTCAGAAAATAAGCACATGTATTATTTTATTTTGGAAAAGAATTTGCTCTTAAAATATAAAGACAGATGTGAGTGACCCTTTTGCTCAGAAGAAGTGAAATGTCACCACAGTATGGAAAAAGTCAGGTACAGTAAGCCAGCAGAACTCTTGCAGAGTGGTACCCACAGGTAAAAGAACAGTAGCCTTTCTAAATAATTAGTCAGGCAACTGTGCCCAGTATCACAGGACAAGTAAGTTCAGGCAAGCCTGTAGAAAGCTAATAATGTTTAAAAAACAAAAACAGCTCAGGCCGCTCTTTCTGATGGGCTGAAGCCGCTCTAGTGCTAGGTTATCATCTTCCATGAGATTGTCAGATGCTGGATAAGGATTATGGTATAGGGGAGAGAGCACGTTGGGCATGGAATTCAAAGACCTAGGTATTATTTCCAGCTTTCCCCTTAACTTTTCAGTGACTTTGGACCAGTCTCTGTGAGCCTCAGTTTCTTCGTTTGCAAAACGTGAGCACCATTATCTGCTCTCCTCCGCTCTCAGAATTGTGAGGATTTTATGAAGTAGTACGTGCAAGACCTTCATAAACTCTCTTGCCCTAATAGGGAGGATCCTGACCCCTCGAACAGGGCCAGTTCCCAGGAGGTGAGAGAAGGAAGTAAGGTAAAGCTTTTGAAATATTTCACCCGTGAAACTTGGTTCTTTTGTTAGCGTTGCTGTAATGTATCTTATAAATCCATTCCCTAGCCCATTATTAAGGTGTTAATTGTACACAAACACTACCCTTGGATTCAGAACCCTCTGGGGACTAGACATTGGGAAGATTCGGATACATGGTACCTGCTTTCACAAAACTCCTCGGCTGTAAGGGAGCCTACTAGTTAACAGTGAAACTTCTTAGAAGCAAACGCAGGCTATGGCAGCACAGAAAAGGGAGCATGGAGGAGGTCCCAGTTTTCCAGAAAGAGCACAGTGGCTTGTTTACAAAAGCACTTGAGACAATGATAGTTAAAGTAATCCAGTGCCAGAAAGCACTCGCTGTATGGATAGACTGCTTGATTTTGAATTCTTGCTCCACCACTTGCTGCTTGTGTGACGTTGGAGGCCTCCTTAACCTGTCTATGCCTTGGTTTCTTCATCTGCAAAATGGACATCACAATAGAATCTGTCTCACAGTTTTGAGAACTGTGCACTCAAAACGTATTTTTATGATTTGATTTTTAAGGGCTTACTTTAAAATTCCCCATTGTGGAATGTAAGTTGGTGTTTATAACCAAAATTCTTGCATTTCTTGAGGTGGAATCCGTACACAACAATTTTTTATTTATAATGTAGTTTAAACACTTTCATAGGTTTATTTTGTAAAACTTTTACAGAAAAGTAGTTACATAGGTCATATAGTTTGTGAAATATATGTATTTGTCAGATTACCTTTTGTCTATGGAAACAGGATTGCAGAAGTAGCATCAGTAAACATTAGGTAACCACCAGCTAGAATTGGTTAATGTAGAGATATTGTGAAATTAATAGTAAGCTGTTCAAGACATTGCGTCATGCTTTGCGATCTTCATATGCTCTCACGTGAACTCTCTCTCAGCCCTTCAGCCATCCTGCAGGGAAGGCAGGCAGGTCGCAGGTGTTGTAAAACTGCTTTGAGCCTCAGTGTCTGTTCTGTGGAGATGAAATGAGCAGGGTCACAGGACTATGTGAGACAGAGCTGGTGCAAGGGCCGCTTCCTCTGATCTCTGGTCCCGTGCTTTTGCTTGTGGGTCATAACAAAACTCTTCTTATGTAAACCCTCAGGCATCTGCCTTCATCAGGGGAAACACCACTGTGGAGGAGAACTTCTGAATAAACAAGGGTATAGCTATCTCAATCTCTTTGATTTAAAATTGGGTAATAACCCATTTCTGTATCTCCTTAATGGGACTGACATACCAGCCGGCTGCCCAGCTTCCCTCACTGCACTTACTGTGGACCACGCAGGTCTCGCCTCTGCACCCCAGGGCACTCACTGGCTGTGACTGCATTGCAAGGGCCTGCCTTTGACAGGTGGCGGTTCAGGCACCTATTGGGTCACCTTGACAGTCACTTAGACACACAGAGTAGAAACTCATCTTCAATGGCTGCTGTGTCTAAAGAGGCACCAGGAGTTTCTTTCCCTGCTCCCTGTCTTAGAACAGAGCAGGTCTGTCTTGCTCACCGGCTCTCTTCTCAAGAATCTGGTATTCCTGCCTTTACCACTTCTGGTTTCCGATTCTCTTTCTTTTCTCTGCCACACATGTCTGTGATTTGCCTTCCCCTCTGATCCATATATTATTTTAGCAAGCATTTGTTGAGCTCCTATTATGTACTATGTCCTGAAGATGCAAAAGTAAAGGAGAAAACCAGATAAGAAAAGGAGTGTACTAGGGCACAGGGAAGAACAGGTGGGGGTGATGCTGTGGGAACCGAGTTGAGGAGGGTGGGTTCACCTGGCACACTTGGGGACTCTTCCAGAGCAGGCCATGTCTGTGCCTGCTTACCTGTAGGAAACTGGAAGGGAATCTCGGGCCAGCGAGGAGTGTGAGCCAACTGACGTGTTTTCAAGAAATGAAAAGTAGTGTAACTCGAGATTTGCGACCTAGAGATTCAGGGCATGCAGGTGTGAGGCTTGGCTAAAAAGCTAGCCAGGGGCCAAGTTGTAAGGGATCCGGTGTCCTCACTGTTGAGGTGTGGGACCTTAGCTAGAGGTAACGCAGAGCTGCAGAGTTGAAGGCTGTCTGTGGTGTGAGCTGCTGACTTGATGCCAGGCCAGGTCATGGCTGAGGGGGGCAGGCGGGAAGGGCATGAGTCAGGAAGCTCTCACAGTGACCTGGAGAGAGGGTGAGGACCCACGAGGCCGGAGTATGGAAAGGAGGGGAAGGTTCAGTGTTTCAGAGCAAGAGTCATTGGGGCTTGTTGAGAGGAGAGGCGGCACGGTCAGCCTCCGGCATAGAACTGCCTGCTGGTGCCATGAGCTGAAGTCGGGGGCCACAGGCAGGGGGAGTGCTGGGGAGCATGCCGAGCTCTGTTTGCAGGGTGACGGTGTATGGGATTTCCAGGTGGCGCTGCCCAGGAGGCAGTTGGAAACATGGATGCGGGCTCAGGACTCAGAGCTAAAGATACAGTGACTGTAGGATTTAGGTGATGGTTAAAACCTTAGGCTGTCCAAGGAGAGTGTGTATAGGGAAAGAGAGAAGGTAACTGAGGAAGGATGGCCAGCGTTTTACTGGGACCCCTGCTTGTTGGGATGCAGCACATGGAGCACCGAACCAGAGGAGCCACCTGAGAGCCTTAGGACAGAGAAGTCGGCTGGGCCACAGGGAGAGGTGGGGAGGCCGGGGCAGGTGCTGCTCAGGGTTCCTGTGAAGCGACTCAGAGCTCGCTGGCACCAGTGACAGTTCCTGCAGTGCTGTCTCTTCTGTTCTCTGTGTCCCGTTACTTCTCAGTTTTTATATGAAACCACCGGTATTTATAGATAGCCAATTAGGAGAGCCTTTTCTTTCTAATCAGAAATCTGACTGAATGGAGTTGGTATAATTTTTGCTCTTTCACTAGTTTTGGCTGCTCTCCTTTGCAGCTCAAAATCCTTTCTTTTTCTCCCCTTCACACAGCAGATCTTGTTCTGGTTTTAGCCAGCCTACAACAGACTAGAAGTTCCTAACCAAAAGTTTTACCCTCCATGGCCCCGGTTATACTAAGGCCTTTTAATCGAACATCTGTTTGTGTGTACAGCAGAGTTCATATCGTGTGCCTGGCTTTGGCTGTGAGTGTACTGCAAGTCTGATGCTCGTAACGCATTGATGACTCAGCTGGCCCCGAGCTGGGCTGGAGGAGGTGGGAGTCTGGTTTTCTCGCCACCTGTTTCAGTCCCCAGATATCTTTCATGTATCACTCTCCAAATAGATTATGAATCCAGTATTTTAAAAAATGTGTGTGCATGTGATTTTTTTTTTTTTTTTTCTGGTATAACAACTAAAAGTAAGCAAGCCACTTGACTTGAAAACCACTTGACTTGATATTCAAAGAGTTAGCGATTGGTTCCAGTGCTGGACGACATAGCCTGCCTCTGAGTCTTCAAGGGTGTTTTTGACTCTACTCTTTTCCTCATGCATGCAGACCTTAGGACTCACTTAAGAGGCAGCTCCTTATATAGATAAACACACATGAAATCACCTTCCCTGTTTATAATTTTTGGGAAGGAACACCTCTACTGCATTTGTAAAAGTACCATAATGCCAGCTGAGGGCAAAGAGGGCAGTTTGAAACTTTTGGTATCCCAGGTTCTGGAGGAGAGTTGAGCCTCCCAGGGAGTGAGAGAGGTGTATGTGAAATCAGGGGTGCTGAGAGGTCACTGAGGCGATGGGCTGTGAGGGAGTGTAACACGATGGAAATAGCCGAGACCAGGCATTAACAACTTGGCTTCTCATCTCAAGTCTCCCCGTTGTCGCCAAGTGGGAAATGCCAGCCTCCCCTGGCCTTACTTTCCTCCTCTGAGACAAGTCCCGGACTGAATTTGCTGTGGAGGAGCAGAGGAAACAGGTGGGCGAGTGAAAGATCAGGGAAAGGGAGGTCTTTCAGGTCTGGTTGAAGTTCTACTTTGTATGACTTACTATTGTAGGGGTTCAGAAGGAGCCAGCCCAAGATGCACCTCAGTGGTATGTGGATTATTTTGAGCTAAAGGCAACCAAGACCATGTGGGCTCAAGAGAAACTTCTCCCCCCCACCTCACCCCCCAACTATCTGGAAGGATTTAAATTAGGGGCCTGGTCCATGATGAGCTGCCATCAGAAATAACTTTTTACCTATCTCCATAGCAGGGCAAACACACAATTACTGAACATGTGAGTTACCTTCTGAAGCCCCAAGGTGCCTAACCTGAACCCCAGCTCAGAATGTCATCATATATGCCCTATTTTCCCTTTGCATCTCTGAACCTCTCATGCAGGCGGGGTTCCCACGCATATGTATGTAATTGACCCTGGTTACTCTCTCTCATCCTTCTTGTGTTTGATAGATTATTAGAGCAGCTGATAGAACCTTGAGGGTAGAGGAACTCTCTTCTTCCCCCTGCACTATGAGTAGCATCATGTTGGTAAGCCCTGATCTAGCAACTGGCATTATCTAGACACTTTGCAGGATCTCTGAGGCTGAGGCAATTACACCAGTATCTACGTAGCTCACCCATGTAGTTCTTGGACTGAAGCAATGCCTGTTAGATGACTTGACTTCCTTTAAAAAACCAAATATATATATATATCCATTTTATATATACTGGCTGTGTACGCTTTTTACCTGCCTTCATAGTCCTATATAAACTACAAGACCCAGGGCTGGGCTCTTGCAAAACACTTTTCAGACTCTTCTGGCTCATAAGTAATTGTCTCTTCTGTATTTCTGTGGAATTTTCAGTTTATACCACACAGAGCAGCAGTTTTCTCAGCAATCTTTGCTAATGATTTATGTGTAGTTCAGTTTGGGACGCAGAATTATAGATGACTTGACTTGATTCTCTCGTTGTTTGTATATGCATGACTACCTGTGGCCCCAGCTAGCATGTAAGTTCCTTGATAAATACTGTTCTTTTGTTTTGTGTCATTTTCTTTTCCTGTAGAGCTTTCATTGTTGAGGTTCCTCAGTGCTGAACTAACAAGAGGGTACTTCCTTGAACATAATGAGGCCAAGTATACAGAAAGAAGAGAAAGAGTGTACACTTGTATGCGAATACCAAGAGAATTGGAAAAGGTACCTTTTTTTTCTATTACCAGACATCATTTTGAAAGTTATGTCCGTGTGCTAATCATACAGAAAATAAATAGTGAACAGCTTGAGTTGAGTTTTGAAATTATTGGAAATAAGTAATTATTGAATCATAAGTAATTACACATATTGGGGGTGTAGGAATTCCCATATAGGAAGAGGCTTTAAAGAGTGTATTTTTAGTATAAGACCTAATGATTCTTGACTTTGCTTCTTATTAAGCTTATCCGATTTCCATTTGTGTCCCATCCAAATAACTTTTTCCAAGGGATTCGTCTCCACTTACGCCTTTAGTTCTCTGTTCAGTGTTGTTTTAGTGGAAGCAGTTCTTTTTTCTGTTCAGCATGATAAATTACTTAATGTCAGCCTCCTCTAAGGGTTTAGTTTCTCAGAAAGCCCCCAGATTTAAAAACATAAATGACAGTCTCTTTAGGAAAAAGATAATTCATTTCACTTTTCCCACAGAGACTAGCACACCGTGGGGTAAGCATAGCTACACCAGCATTGCGCCTCCACCTGCCACATTCCTTCGATTGTGTCTCATTCTAACTGGACCAGCCAGAGGTGACAGGAAGCCACCTCTCCTCCGCATTGCTAGGGTTGGTGACTCCCAGCACTTCCCAGTCTTTGCTAGAAGAAAAGAATTAAGAAATAATTCAGCTTTAGCTATATTAAAACATTTTCATAGTTTTATAGTAACATAAAATTTATACTTCCATCACTTCCTTAGAACTTTGTAATTCTGTTACCTCGTCAGAGGCAGGTTCAATACACATCAGTCTCTCTTCTTTATTAGCAACATTGAAATAAGCAGCAAGTTTCTGAGTACATTTCTCATACTTTCTGTTAAAGTGGCTATCAGAAGAGTGTTGTAGGTTTGCTTTGTCACATATAAGAGACGTGGTGGACAGTAAGAAGCAAGAATGAGCTGGTTTGGCTGATGCTCTTTTATTTCTGACGGTCCATCAGTTTGGTAGAAGGATGACAGTCAGGCTTAGAGTGACAGCTTGAGAAATGCTGCTTCACATAGGTCCTTGGGGGCGGGTCACAGGCTGGAGTTTTAGGAAGTTCCGTAGTGGGGAAGATGTGGAGAACTGGGGAGCTAGCAAAGGTTCTGGGAGATGACAAATGTGACAGTGCAGCTATGTGTTACCTTAGGTCAGAGTCATTGAATGTGCTTAGTTATTATTGTGTTGTTGCTTTTCTAGGGAGTTCTAGGGTCCTGAGGAGGAGCCAAGGGACTGGTAGATGAGAAGGGAGATGGAGGAGTGCTCAGGGTGCTCTCTGCAGCATCTTCCCCCGACGTGCAGCACCTCTGTTCTGTATGTTGGAGTTTATTTAAGATTTTGTCGGGTGTGGAGGGTAATGTTTCTTCTTCTTGCAAAAAAAAAAATTAAACTAATTCTTGTATCTTTCTTAGAACACTTTTAACTTGTTTTTCTAAGCTCCCTTTTCCTCCATTCATAAGCCATGAGATGGAAGTGTGAGGACACACTGCAGAGGCCGCTGGAGGGAGGTTCTGCTAGGGCCGTGTTCTTGTACAGGACAGCGCTGGCAGGCCACAGTCAGTTTCACCCACTGGTCTCTAAGGGCGCTGCTTCCTTCCACCTGTTAGAGCAGTTCTGGGCTCTGCTTCTCTGGGGAGAGCACAGAGGAATTTGCCTGCAACCCACTGCCAAACCACGGGCACACCCAGGGGACTGCTTCTAAGTGGGGAGGTATCTGTCTGTCTAACCCTTCTTATTACTCCTCCTGTGACAGAAATAATGAGCAGTGACAACATCCCTTTATAATTCTGTCACCTCATCAGAGACAGGTTCAATACACACATCAGCCTCTCTTCTTTATTAGCAACATTGAAATAAGCAGCAAGTTTCTGAGTACATTTCTCACAGAAACTTGTAAGCATGTCATGTTTATTATTGTGAGTATTAAATTGTCTTCTGGGGAAAATGCCTACAGGTCTTGATAAGACTTAAGTGTAAATCTGTGTTTTTCAAACGATGATCCATTACAAGACTACTGATGGGTAACCCATATGATAAGTTGAAATTAATTAGGATTTTTTTTAAAGAAAAGAATAGAAATAGTATTAGAGTACATTGCCTATACTAAGGGAGGTTTTTTGGTGAAACTTGGGTTTCATTTATATGTGTGTAAAATGTAGAAAGTCAGAAAAGTTGAATTAACACTGTTTATGCACAGTTATCATAATTTTCTGATCCTGTTTCCTATGAAAGAGGGTGTTGGCATTAGGCCTACTAGGAAAATTTGATTTAGTCTCTTAGAGCAACACTGTAGAAGTTTTAGTGCTTAAAACACAAGAAAGGAAGTCAGATATCTCCTTTTAGAGCAGTTTTCTTGTCCACTGCTAAGATGAAGGGAAACCTAGAGGAAAAGTAGACTTGTGTTTAATTCTAGGCTCAAGTATCTCTCATAATAGCATGAATTCACTCTGCTACCCCTATGGCCTTTCTGTGAGTAGTGCTCTACCTCGGGCTTTCGTTATAAGAGCTGGGAGAATATCTGGACATTCATGTTAATCTAAGTTATTGTTAACTGGGCTCCTCTGTGTGTGCTTTGTCTGTTCTAATACATAATGCCCTTACTCATTTTTGCTCGTTTTTGGTAAATGTTATGACATTTTTACGTAGCCTTTTGAGCGAGAGACACTTGATGATTGTAGAGCACTTTGCTTCTGCAAGGGTTGCAAGTACTGTAAAACATGTAGTTAGTGATTGTACTTTGAAGTAAAGAGAAATGTCCTTTAAGATCTTTTACTGAACCTGTTTACTAACTTAAAAAAACAGATTTTTGTCCAAGGGCTAATTTTTTCATCTGTGTGAGTCTAAAACTGCAGCAAATAGTAAAAAACAAAAACACCCCACAGTATTTTCTAAAATTGCCTAATACATATAAATGCTAATTTAGAGAATACAAATCACTTATTCACTTATCTGCTTATTTCCCCATCTTTGTTTTGAATACTTGCTGTGTTCTAGGTACTTTCACAGTGTAGACATACAGAGAGAAACTTAGGACTTGTGAAGGGAATGGCAAGGTGATGGGAAAGGAGGCAGAGAGTTTCCGTGCCTGTGTGCGCGGGGGTGGGTGTGCTAGGAAAACCCAGATGTGGGAAACTGCGGCACATACCAGCAAGGACAGGCACCCTGGGAGGACAGGCTGGATCCAGGCTGCTTTAAGTGGTTAGGCTGAGGAGCGGAGACTGGCTTTGGGAGGAAACTGTTACGTAGATTTCTTAGGAATACTTTGAGCTGTGCATATAACAGAACTCTTGCCAGTTAGCTACGTCTGTAACAGAATACCTCACAATGGCTTAAACAAATAAGATTTTTTAACAAGTTCAGAGGAGGGAGAACTCAGTTGTTCTAGCAGATTAATGAAGCTGGCCAGCGTGGACGCAAGCCTTTTTTATCTCTCTATTCTGCCACCGTTGGCAAATTGGCTTTCAGTCCTCTTGCTTGCTGCCTTTTAATAGAATGATGACAGCTGCAACCTCAGGCGTTACATCTGCGTGATGATCAGAAAGACGAGGTGGGCAGCGCCCCCTCTTTGACTGTTCCTTTTGTGAAGAATTAAAAGCTTCCCCAGAAGTGGCCAGCGTATTTCCTTCTGCTTATGTCTTCCTGGCCACACTGGGTCACAGCCATCCCCAGCTGCATGGGGGACAAGGACAGTGAGTGTTACACTTTTCCAACAAAAGGAGGAACAGATTGAGGGTGGTAATTGTATTAGCCAGCCTTCAGAGGTAGGCTTCTGAAAAATTAGTGTAGCAGTGTCCAGCATGGGTTAGGGATAAGAGAAGCAGGAGGGTCTCAGAATCTCTCCATGTGCATGATCTTGCTTCAGATGAAAATCAACTGATTTATTTATTTACCTTTAAGAAATTTACTCCTCGTGTTAAACACATGTGCAGGTATAGGTTGTGATTATTATGAAGCCTTTTATCAAAATTACTTCTTTCCTGTGGTTACGTGTGTTTGTGTCACCTTGTCTGTCATAAAAATTAAAACTAAAATGAAGATATATTTTTGACTTTTATTTTACATTGTAATTCTATGTTTTTTGGCAGTCTCTTATTTCATTGTTGCTATGCTTTGTACATTATAGTAATTTATACACTTTTTAAAAATTGAATTCAATTGATTAGTCTTAAATGGAACTATTTAGTTGTCTTAAGAATCTAGTGAATTTTAATTTTTAACTTTAAATTTGTCAAGTTGAAGATATAGGTATTGCTGTAGGTACAGAGTATTGTTATTTTTAGGCATAGGCTGTTGTTGTTATTGAAAGAGAGAAAAGTTACTGTCACACAGGGGAATATTTGGGGTCAAGATTCAATACCCTTAGCTGCTCACCTCAGGTCTGCAGGTCACAACCGAGTGGCCTGATCAAGGCCTTGAACCATCTTTAGCTTTTATGGAAAGATCCCAGAAAGGGAAATGTTGCATAATAGTAGAGAAACGTAGTTCTGCTTGTTTGAGGGCCAGAGAGGGTAACACTTAGGAAAAATAATTCAAGAAGTCTCTTTCTAAGTAATGAACTTAGTCAAAATGTTACATAGAGCCTTGTTGTCTCTATACCGGAGGTATATGCTACGCAAATAGAGTCACAGCCATCGTTTCACCCCATTCAGTAAACAGCCCAGGGATTTCATTGTGAAACTAGCAGAGGGCTTACTCGGACCCACGTTGGTGGCAGTGGTTTTGTGGTCATCCTGCTCGGTTTCTGATTTCACAAAAACACGTTTGGGGCACCGTCCCTCTACATTCTTCTCATGATGTGGCCTTGTTTGTGACACACCCTGCCTCAGATGTCCTGCCGCAGCTGCTGGGAAACGGAAGTATGGGATCTACATCTCAGAATCTCAACGGCCTTGGCTGGTACTCCTCCCTTTCCCTCTGAGGCTTGGCGAACCCTGCCGGTAGAGGCGGTGACAGTGGCTTCCATGCTCCTTCCGCAGCTCTCTTACCCTTCCGAACCCCAGGGCACGGGGCCAGTGTGGCAGCACACAGAGCCTTCTCCAGAAGTGGGCTTAGGGCTGCTGGGGGAGCGGCCAGCGTCCGGGCCTGGGCCTGGTGTCGTCCCTGCTACCTGCTGGGCATATAGGACCCATCAGATGGTTCTGGGACAAGCCAGCCGTGACTTCAGGCTTCTACCCCGTTCATCGATATATTTAAAAGACAATTTGTGAACTTGCACTGTGGGGCTCTGTTTATCTTTTTGAATGAGTAACTTATTTCTGTCATGTTCACTTTGAAAACGACCTTAAATCTCTTTTCCTCTCCCTCCATGTGCTGTATCAGGCCATTGTGAGCTCTCACTCAGACTATTTTATTGTCCCTCTTAACACTTGTGCCTGCTAACTCTCAGTCTGCCACAATGCCCTTTGCCGACTATGCCCTAAAAAGTAGATCTGTGCCTGTGATGGTGGCTGCAGTAGTTGCTGAGACCTCTCATCCTTGGTGTGACTCAGATGTGCCGTGGGGTCCTGAGAGCGCAGCCAGCCTCCTGCAACGTTGCAGCCTCTCAGCAGGAGCTTCACAGCCCTGCCTGTCCCTGCAACATACCCAGTAGTGGTCCCTGCCTCCAGGGTCGTTGGGAGGATTACATAAATTAACGTGGGTCAGGTGTTTACAAAATAACAGTATTCAGGCATGGAATGGAATTAAGAGAAGCAAGAAAATCTCAAGACCTTTCCATGTGCATAGTGAAGGGGACCAAAATTTTGCTACCCAAACTGAGCCTTTGGGGATACTGATTTTTAAGCTGGTTATTAAGAAACAAAAGAATCAGAACCTTTGACCTTCCCCCTTTCCTGCCTAAGAGAGCATGGAGAGGATACTCCAGGAAGGAAGTCTTAACACCCTCACCTTAGCATCAGGTAGGAAGAGTCCAGGCAGGGGCCTGGTAGGTAGACATCCCCCCAGCTACCTGTAAAATGCCTGTAATCTTCGAAATCTCAGACCCCTGTCCTCTTTTCTGTTTTGTCCATAATGGCATATAGACCTGAACTGCCCAGTGCATCTCAGGTCTCATATCAGGAAACACCCAGTATGTGTGTTCATGATAAGCGTGCGTTTCCTCTTGTTAATCTGCGTCTGTCCATTTTAGTCCAGCTAGAAAAACTTAGAAGGTGGGAGGGAAAGTATTTTTTCGGTCCCTCAGTAGTCTTTGTACATATTAAAATCTTCAATTGATTCCTTGTGTTAAACACATGGCAGATGTAAGTTGTAATTATTATCAAGCCTTTTATCAGAATCACTTTGTTTTCCATGGTTACATATGACTTTGTAACCTTGCCTGTCATTAAAAGTACCTGGCTCTTGGTAATCGCTCTGTCATTTCCTAGAGTGTAGACTTCCTGGGGACATGAATTTTTGAATTCAAGTGAATGAAATTATTTTATTATAGGAACGACTTTGAATCTGCAGTAATTGCTTTCAAAGTCAGTCACTTGTAAACTTTCTTATTGATAACCATTGTTCTTGACATTCTTCTAATCATGGATCCCTGCATGTGGGTTTGTTGAGAACTTCTGGAACGTAGAGCAAAGATTTGCGCTCCCTCTTGTGTAATGATTACCTTCTGGCCACACAGCCTCCCACTCACATTGCACCTCTGCACACTCTTTCTTTGGACTCCTCTTCCTCCTCACTGGCCTGGCAGAATCTAGTGCCCACCTTGTCTCCTCCGTGGGAGATCTTTGCGGACTCCTTTCCCCCTCCCCCTGCGTGCGCATTCCCCATGCCCCTCTCTACGCCCACCCACCCCGCACAGACCTGCTCTCCTGGCCCGGGCTTCTAGGGCACATCATTCATCAGGCACTAACCGTGTGCTCTGCGTCCAGCTCACTAGATTGTGCATTCCCTGGGGAAGGCGTCCTTCCTAATGACCCGCCATCCCCCCATTGTAGAACTGAGCAAGGTACAGTCTCTGCTCTCGCAGGAATAGACCCAGAGCTTTTCAGAAAGTGACACCAGGGGAAGGATGGGAAGTGCCCCTTCCTGCTTTATGGCTACTTTCCAAATGACACTCTACCAGCCAGATGGTCCTTGACTGGCAGGACCTCGACTGGCTGGTGGCAGTTGTTGTTGGTGATGGGAAGATGGTATTTGGAATTGCCAGAGGTGGTGTGTCACATTCCAAGAGGCCTATTTCAGAATCATTGTGCTTTAATTTTAGCTGTAACGCTTTATTTATTTTGAAATTTCATAGGGCATTAAAAGGGCAGAAAACTTTTGTCAAAAAGGTAAACATAGATTTTTAAAGAGTTAAGCCTTGCTCCATTCTCCACAGAGAGGCTGGCCTTTTTACTTACTACTTTGGGGGCTTGTTTTCAAATGATTAAGAGCAATAGTAGTAGGTTCAAAGTGAATGTGGTAAGAGCTGGCTGTGGAAATTTCCCTAGCACGTGACCTTTTGTTGACTTACAGGGTTGCATAATTATTGCCATTTTGTACTTTTTTTTTTTTAAAGTTCAGCTATTAAAAACTTTGCTGACCTTGTTGTTGTTTTTTAAATATATGGGGCCAGATACAGTGCAAGGTTGAGGCTGGAAGAGAGACAGGTGTCATTAGTAGAAAAGTGCTCCAGTTTTCAAAGGTGTGCCTTCTGCAGACACATGAAGTCTGGTCCTGCTCTTCTGCTCATGAACTTGGGCAGGCACCTGAGCCTGCAGCGTGGAAGTGATGATGGACTGGGACCATGCATGCAGCCCACGCACAGCACCTGGCCATGCCCGCTGTGTTGCCCAGTCCCTATAGAAGGCTTCTGAGGTCCTTCCAGACAGGATTTCCCACGAGGCAGAACGACCAGTGAACATTTCTGTCCTTTGTGTTCACTTACACTCTTCTTTATGCCCAAGGAGATTCTCAAGAACTACCTTATTAACTAAGCAGAGAGTTATTTTGAAATATTTTTTTTTCATGTAAATATTTATAAATCTCTACTCTGAGAACAGATTTTAAATTGAAGAGCTGCGATTTGTAACTCTGTGCTTTTCATACATTTTTGTACAAAGACCTTCCTGATGGTCCCAGTGCAGGTGCTTTCTGCAGAGCTCTAGTAGCCGCTTTGAACGGCCTTCACTGCCGTGGTGGCTGCCAGGGAGGGAGCTGAATTCCAGCGGGCCTGGCATTGAGTTCTCACCCTTCAGTGGGTCGTGAGTTTAATGAGACCAGCATTGTTTTCTAAAAAGGAAATAGAAAATATCCACGTGTATTTCATGAAGTAAAAGTTAGTGTTATTTTAGCGAATGTTTTCTTTGGGTATTTGAGTGTGTGTATAGGTGTGTGGTGAGTTGCAGTGTGATGTGTATTTCTAACTGGGCTGTGGTCAGAATTCAAATCATCTTCTTTAGGTGTTAAGCGTCTTTGCAAGACTTTGATCTTCTTAAAACAGTGAACCTATATTTTATTCAGCTGTCACAGTCTCTGCCATGTTAGAGCTGTACACTAAATGTTTGCTTAAGAGAAAAAAGGAGGAACAAACCAAAGAATGAGCGTTAGCCTTGGAGAGTTTTCACAGAAAACTTGTGTAGCATTTTTGTCTTCTGTCCCCAGGAAAGTGGAAAATGCCAAAAACTCCAGCGTGTGATTTCTCTTTGAGATATTTTCATTACGCTTTGGTTCTTTGCCATACTTTGGTTTTCTGCCATCTGTTATTTATATAATGGCTAGCTTAAAGAGATGACATATTCATTATATGTTTACTGTAAACAATACTAATGCAAATTTCTCTAAGCCAACGAAAGGTGACTATACTTTTATTCTCAAAAAACAGGTTGTCTTCATCACCACTTTCCTCTGTGCTCTGCCTCACGCCTCCTCCCCCTGGAGAGCCTCCCTCCCCATCTCCCCACCTCCAGGACCCCCCACCCACCCAGTCTACCCTCGCCATGTGGCAGTGGTCTTCATCTTATGCTATTAAGGGCCTCCACTAATATGGGGCTTTTTCTAATCTCCCCAAGCTGGGTTGGCCGTTTTCTCTCCAGGGCTCCGCTGTTCCCCAAATCCTTAGTGCTGTCACAGTGCTCTTACCCCTGCATCGACCTTTGTCCACATGCTGGAGTTTCTGTTTGCCGAAGCTTGAGTAGCTTACTTAGCCTGCTTGTGCGGCTGCGCTGAGCCTGTGACTCGGGTCCTGTGGACAGCTTAGTGGATGTTGGATGCATGAGCAATGTGTTCATCCCCAGTGTCAAGCCACCAGAAAGACATCTGCTTACTCTTCTTCCCAGGGTGCTGCTCCTTATGCTCACACTGGAATCGGGGGGAGGGCTTCTCAGTCACCAGTAATAGGGGAGTAACACATAGTGACCACTGGCTGTACGCGGACAGTGTTCAGTCTTCTGCAACACTCCTTTGTAAGCGTGTAAAACAAAGAAACACGCAGGACTCTGGCTGTGCTGGTGACAGACTGGGTGACTGACCAACTGCTATGGACAGAAGTCTGAAAAGTGTAGTCTGAGCACTGACATTGTACTTTCCTGGTTGTTCATGAGTCTAAATTGGGTTTTTTTGTTGTTGTTTTTTAAATGTATTTTTATTGATTTCAGAGAGAGGAAAGGGGAGGGAGAGAGAGAAATAGAAATATCAATGATGAGAAAGTCATTGATTGAGCCCACAACCTGGGCATGTGCCCTGACCGGGAATCGAACCCTGATCGCCTGGATCCTAGGTCGATGCTCAACCGCTGAGCCATGCCCAGCCGGGCTAAATTGTTTTTTAAGAAGATATTTTATAGATATGTATTTTTTTGAGACATCTTGCAAAAAAAAACAATGATGAAGTTTGTCTTTTCTTTTAAAGGTATGCTATTAGTTTGCAAGGGCTACTATAGCAAAGCACCACTGACTGGGCAGCTTCAGATTGCAGTTCTGAAGATCAGGGCGCCAGCTGGTTTGATCTCTCCTGAGGCTTCTCTCCTTGGCCTGTGGACAGCTGACTTTCTCCCTGTGTCTGTGTATCATCCCCCCTCTGTCCATGTCTGTATCCACATTTCCTTTTCTAATGAGGACACCAGTCATGCTGGGATAGGGCCTACTCTAATGAATTCATTTTAACTTAACTACCTCTTTAAAGACCTTCATCTCCAGATACAGTCATTCTGAGGTAGTGGGGGCTAGGACTTCAACATAGAAATTTGGGAGGAGGGGTTGTAGTTCTGCCCATAACAGTGTGGATGTTAACTATTTCATGTGTTGTGTAGGAAGTTTACTGACTAAGGGTCAGGGAGTGTTATTGGGAGGATGTATATATCATACCAAGCTTGTGTCAGATATGCAGGAAGTCAACACCTCTTACAGTTGCAGGGTTTAGGCGCCTGGGTGTGGTTACTTCTCTAAGCCATCAAAAGACTCCACCTTCCTTCTCTGAAATATAGTCCTGCGTTTAATGGGTAAAAATGTATAATTTACAAGAAATAGGAAGGCTGTAAGTACATAAGAAAGGGGGAGAAATGCAAACATTAGCAGCTACTCCTGCAATTAAGAATAGTGTTTATAGCAGTGCAGTTTACAATAGCTAAGATCTAGAAACAGCCCAAGTGCCCATCAGTAGACGAGTGGATAAAAAGCTGTGGGACATTTACACTGTGGAATACTACGCAGCTGTAAAGAAGAAGGATATCGTATCCTTTGGGACAACATAGATGGACCTGGGGAGTATTATGCTAAGCAAAATAAGCCAGGCAGGGAAAGACAAACGTCACATGATCTCACTCATATGTGGAATCTAAAGAACTTAATAAACTGATGAACAGAATAGACTCAATGACATGGAAGCAGGGATCAGACTGACGAATGTCAGAGGGATGGAGGAGGGCGGGTGGGTGGAGGGGGAGAGATTAACCAAAAATTTATATGCATATATGCACAACCCACGGACATGGACAATGATGGGGAGAGGGACTGGGGGGGGGGAAGGGGGGGTAGAATGGGTCAATGGGGAGAAAAAGGGACATCTGTAATATTTTGAAAAATTTTTAAAAATATATTTAATGAAATGAAACAAAAAAGAATAGTGCCTTCTGAATAGAGCAATTCAGATACACATGAACTTGTGTTAAAATTAGAAATCAACTTATGTATTTTAACTCAATGTATATTCCTATCCTCCCATCCATGAAGCACTCTGATAAACAGGAAGTAGCAAAATTATACAGGTAAAGTTAGAGTTAAATGGTATATCTAAAAGTCTGCAGTATCTCTGAAGTTTGAAGAAGTACTCAGAAAGCCGCGTCAGATCTTTCATAGCTCTGGTCAAGGGCAACTTGTCTTTTGAGTGATTGACTTCTGTGGGTGCTGAACCAAATGCCCTGGAAGAAGTATAGATTTGCACTATGAAAAGGGATTTTTTCATTGTGGCTCATGTACACAAATGGAACTATTAACTTATTATTCTTAACGGCCAAGTTATGAGAAATGAACCTCTCACAAAGCTTAGAAATTCCTTGTTTAAATTTTCATCTACGATTACTTAAAGGATGTTTATTTTATGTTTCATTTTCTCCTCTCCTTGTAAAATCCAGCTCATGGTGTTTGGAATCTTCCTGTGCCTGGACGCATTTCTGTATGTGTTCACCCTGCTTCCGTTAAGAGTTTTCCTGGCGCTGTTCAGGCTCTTCACTCTGCCTTGCTATGGCTTAAGGTAAGTGTAACATCACTATTTTAAATGTTTATGTTATTTTTACTGTGTGTAGTTATTAAACTAAATAATCATATGGATAGGTTTTGCAGAATAAGGATAATTCATACACTTTCATTCACACTTTGGTCTTTGATGCATAAAGTAATGCTGTTTATCTGTTTAATGGATATCAGATAATATGTTTGTACAGTATTTGTACTTCATATAAGCACATTTATTTTTTGAATGGTTTTGAACCAGAACCTTGCTTTGGCCAGTAAGCAAATGCTAAGAATGCAGGAGGCTGTGGGTGGGGAGGGTAGAAAGGGACTTGGACCTGAGAATCAGGGACCTCACAGCCACTGCACGACCTCGCCCTATACCTTTATTTTCTTGAAGGCCCTTGGCCACCTGGACATCACCTTTAAAGTGAGGACTGGTGGGGGGCAGGTGATATCAGAAGCTCCTAAGGAGAGGTTACTGCAGGGGTTCCTCCCTCATCCCTTTTGAGAGTCACTGTCTTAGTGGCCTGGAGGGCCTTAGTGACTGATTACAGGTGAGACTCCCTCTGATTTGTGAGAGGTGATAGACTTGAATACCATTGTCTGAGTGGGGAGCTTTAGGCAGCCGGACCCAACATTGATTAAATGGTGAGCAGTGGACAACTGCCTGACTTCTGTCATCATGTTTCCCCATCAGTAAAAAGGGAGTATTGAGAGCCCAGCATCTTTCACCGCAGAGACTGGGCGGTGTAAAACAATACCCGGTGTAGTACCCAGTTCACAGTAGACAGGAACAGCGTTAGTTTCCTTACCTTTCTTCTCTACCAAAATTTAGGAACCAGAAGGTGAAAATGTGATGCTTACATGAATCTTGATCCTTTTTGGGGCCTGAGGTTAGAAGATGTTGGGTTTTACAGTTTTCTTCCTGTGTGTTATTATGGCAACATGCCTGCACTCTGTGTAATCGCTCACTCCCTTAGCAGTATCATATGGTTCTTAGCATAGTTGCCCGAGTTACGTTTCTAGCATGCATCACTTTTCTAAATACATTTCATTCCGAGAAAGCTTTAAAATGCTGAAATGGACAATAACATGTAAAATTGCATTTAACTGTAAAGTAGGTGACTCTTCCATGACATAGAAGACATATAATTAATAAAATTATTATCAATAGCTTAACCATAGAAACTGAGTTACGGAATCATTTGTCAATATACAGAATTATATGTTGATGTTTTTGGAAGACTAACGTCATGGAAGATGCTGTTTTATTTATTTTTATTTTTATTTTTTTTGGAAGATGCTGTTTTAAAGTAGTAAAAGAGCATATACTTAATATTTAGTGAGCACTGAAAACACATGTAGTTCATTTAAAAACGAGCCTTACTCAGTTTTAATAAGGAAGAAAAAATCCTTCCAGTATATATGGAAGAATTTATTGATCACGATGATCAGATTGTGAAAAGAGTAAAATTTTTTTCTTGCGAGATCACACAGAGTAAAACAGTTGTAGAGTTAAGATCACATCATTGTTATATGTGATACTTCACACTCTGTTATCTTACTCTCCTTACAGAATGAGAGAATTGCTACATATTTTTTAAATTACATGTTAATCAGATAGTTGAATCTTTTTAGGTATTTACTATCAACTTTAAGGTATTCAGGTACATCCTTTATAGCTTTGGGAGAATTTTTAAGAAGGCCCAATTGGCAAGCCTCTTTTAAAGACATTTGTAGCATGATCCTTGAATATTAACAAAACCTAACCTATTATACCATTTTCTTTTATCACTATTGGGAGCTCAAAATCATGGTTATTTCACTTGCCTTTTCAGAAGACCACACAAAAGTCTAATAAGCCATTACTAACTATGAGTCTTCACGTGATGACCTAAAAAGGGTGGACACTTGGACATGTGGATAAAGCCAGGTGAAGCAACCTAACAAAATAGCCAGTGCCATGTGGAGATTTTCACGTCTACACGATGAGCTAGGTCACTTTTCTTTTTCTTTTTTTTTTTTAATATATCTTTATTGATTTCAGGGAGAGGAAGGGAGACGGGGGGGGGAGAGAGAGACTTGAAACATCAATGATGAGAGAGTCATTGATTGTCTGCCTCCTGCATGCCCCCAACTGGGGATCGAGCCCACAACCCGGGCATGTGCCCTGACCAGGAATGGAACTGCGATCTCCTGGATCCTAGGTCAATGCTCAGCCTCTGAGCCACACCCGGCTGGGCATAGGCTACTTTTTAGTTATTCTCTGATCAACAATGTGAGGCAGATTTGTGTTCTAGCCATCTTAAGTGAATGGCTTTTCAAGACATGTTCTCTGTGGCCATTGGCATGATGAGGTAAAACATTAAAAGGATATATAACCTAAGGACTCTCTTGGAGAGAGTCTTCCTTGGGTCTGTTAGCACACAGTGGAGTTCACCCAGTGAGTGGAAGTGGGGGTTTCCCGAGGGCCTCTTTTTTAGGGCTGTTGTTTGAAGACCCATTTTTTCCAACATATCTAAACTGTGTCATTTCTATGTGTCCCTTGTCACTTGGGAAGCAGGGCACCAAAGTAGCATTCGAGAAGTCTTTCATTGTTCTGAAAACTAAGGAGAGGTTTTGCAGGATGCTGGGAAACCTTCAGTCCTCTACTCCCATTGGTTTTGTTGTGAGTAGCCAGTGGTCCCTGGCGCTAACCTTTTCTGTATATTTTAAGGTAGTTTTAGTATGTAAAATAAAGATGATTGGTTTTTTATATTACTTTATATATCTCAATCTAAATTTCAGTAACATTTAAAAACAAAATGTTCTAATTTCAAGGTTTTATAACTAAAAGGACACTAGAGGGCAGCATGTTACACCCTATATTTAATACCCCAATATGTTTCCCTGTGCACATTTCTTGCTATTTTGCAATTTGGATCAGCTGAAAAATTACATTTTATGCTGTCACTAATAAATGTATGCTATATATAAGAAGTGAAACACAGTTAAAATTATAGAAGAGAACTTTGACAAAGTTTCATTATGCAGAAACGGCCAATTCTGCCTTCTGACAGCTTTTCTTGTAACTTTCTCTGCTCCATTGCGGCTTATTTGATTGTCTTGCCTGTAGCTGTATTGGGTTCCATCTTTCTCAGCCAGCAAAAAATGCTCTTTCCTTCAGTCTGACTTTATTTTTTCAAAGGGGTAAGAAGAAATTAAAGAGACCAGCAAAGACGTTGATTATATTCTTTTATCTGTTTCTTTTTTTTTTTTTCACTTTCCTCTACTTCAGTCTTCTTTCTGTTAAAAAAAAAAAAAAAAGGTTACTCTCTTCCTAGTCTCTTAATTCTCTGAAATTATTCCCCAAAAGGGGGGAAAAAGTGATCCAGATGTTAACATGGAAACAGTAGCTCTTCGCAGTCCCGTGCTCTTTGTTTCCGTCTCACATCTGTAGTAGGATAAATAAAATTGCCGCCTTTTCATATCTGAGATGAGTGTTCCGCCTCCGGTCCTTGCAGAGTTCTGTCTGGTACAGCGTTTGTGAGGCTTTGGAAAGCTGGCAGCCTCCTGGATTTTCTGCTGTTGAATTTATTCTTTGAACCTATTTCTAAATCTTCTGCAGACTTGTTTTGGTTTGGGGTTTTTGCTTGTGTTACAGCTAAGTGAGTAGACAAGGACTGTCTGCCTTCCACTAAGGCTGAGGCCAGGGCGGTTCCGCAGCCCCTCGTGGAAACCCAGCCTTCATCTCGGGCACCCCACTGGTGGGCATGCCTCCAGCTTCTGACTGTTAAACTGCTGTTCATTTTACGATGCTGGCAGGGTAATTAGTTTGACTTGGTGGTGAGTGTATTGTCTGCAAAGGATGCACTGTTTCATAAGTTTCCGTCTCTCCTTAGTAATCTCAAGAATACTGCGTTGAAAACTATTCCCAGTGAATGAACGATCTTGAAAAACCTTTGCCCCCAAATATTTTATTATTGTAGACTAAAATAAATAAGAAACACACCCAAATTCTTCCAAAGCAGATTCAATATATATTTCTTCCCTCTTTCCCAGGGTAGTACCTTTTTAGAAAAACATTCTAGGTACTTCTTGAATTGGGATGACTTTTTAAATGATGAGGACATGGAAATCAGAATTAAGTTCTGATTCATTATATGAGGTATCTGTGATTCTCAAAAGAAGAAAAGTATTCTGTTATGCTCAGAGAGGTATCAAGTCTAATTTTTCCAAATTTACTTGCAGAATAAAGAATAACCAATTGTCTAAGTGTTTTTAGTTTGCCTGGCATTTTTGTGACCCCTATTTCCTCCTAAAACTTCATTTTGTGTGTGAGAATTCTCAATCACATTTGAGTTAAAAATATCGAGGGCCATTGTAGAGGAAAATGATACTATCTGGTGCTAAGATCTAATAGCTATTTTTGAAAACTTTAGAAACATTTTAGACAGTAGTAGGTGTGGAGTAGGTTTAAGTATTAAATGCTGGAGTGTTTTTCTTTTACTCTAGAGCAAATGAAATACTGTGCAAGCACATTTTCTCATTAACTCACCCTGGTGTTTAGGCATAACTCTTATTTGAGACTTCTTGGGCTTTTAAAATTTTTTTTAAGAGTCAGGCTATAGAGTCTTTTTCTTGAGCATTTGCCTCATCAGAAAGCTCTTACCTCCCAGAAGAATTATGAATTTAAAATGCTGTAGAGTTTCTTAACATTGGGTTTTCTCCATATGCCTGCTTCCTTCAAGATCTACTTAAAATTGACTTCTTACACACACACACACACACACACACACACACACACACACTAGATTTTCTTCTTTTTAGACATATGCCTTAATTTAGACGTATGCCTCAGACGTACGCCTGGGTGCTCCATGCCACCCCTGTAGCACACGTAAGGAGAGCTCTTGGTAACTTTCTCCGGGGAAACAGGTTTGTCTGTTATTTCCTCTTACCAAGGCTGAGCTACGTGGCTGATTTGTAGAGAGCAATATATTTGTTTTATTAGACAGTCTCCGTAACGTCAGGTGGTGTTGTCCCTTGTTTCCTCACATGACGCTCTAAGTAGCGTAGCAACATTACAACCTTCTTTCTTTCTTTCTCTCTCTTTCGTAAATCAGACCGAAGGGAGGAGCACTTTCACTTCCTTTATAGAGTGGAATATGGTGTCACAGGGACTCCTTGTGGTGAGTAAACCCTGATTTTTCCTTTTATTCTCTTGGCCAAATTGACATCAGTACAAACAAATATTAATTATAATGAAAAAAAAACTCAAAACCCAGCAGAGGCAGACACAACCATTGGGAATGGACACATAGGAAGAACATGTGGTTCCCTGTCCTTACTTGCTGGTAAAGCCTTGTCCACATTTATATAGGATTTGACCATGATCTCACCTAACAGGAAAATCACTTGGTAAAATAATCTTTAGTGACACATGTTGGACCAGCAAATACTCCATCCCCAAAGCCACAGCCGTCGGCTGAATCTGGTTCCTTCCATGGAAGCAGCTCATTTTGTGTCACTCCAGACACCCAGCCTGGCTTTACCACACCGTTCAGTTTAAGCATTTAGTAGTTAGTTATTCTACTGTATGTCATGAAAACGTAAGATTTAAAATTTTCAGTTTTCTAATCAAGGAAAATATCTTAATCTCAATACTTTATTCCAATTTAACTTTAAAATTATAAAGGGACCTATCTTTCATAAATGAGAACCATATTTAATATTTTACATGTTCCATTTCGGTAGTGTTTATATTTCTTTATTCTTTCAGTTATCCCACAAATAGCTTAAAATATTTTAAAAAGAGACAGAGAAAGAGAGAAAGAAACAAAGGTCCAGCTGAATGTTTCATAGTGAGTATCTCATGGTGGTACCTTGGCATTTGACAGTGATTTGAAGCGAGCCGGGCGGGGCGATACCCTCGCGCCCGTTGGTGTTGCCGCCTCTGCCTTCCTGGGCTTTCTGTCTGAGACCAGTTTTTACTGGTGAGAAGATTATCTTCTGCTAAACGGGAGGAAAAAGCCTGCCCTTTGTCATCTGTGTCTACAGTATCAGTGTTTCCCATAAGTCTGAGAGCCCTTTGAAGCCGCGGGAATGCTTCCAGTGGTAATTGTCCAACTCTTGGAAGTCTCTGAACGACTATAAGATAGAATTTAGAAACGTAGAGCATTTGGTTTCTGGAACAACGGTTTAACTTGAAAATTTAAAACAAATTTAAGTCCCTTTGCATATCTTGTTTAATATTACCTGTGTTCTGATAACTCACAGCTGACCCATAAATGAGATTAGTGGGAGTTTTACTCTGTTCAGCAGCCCAACTCCACTGGTGTCTGTGTTCATATGGGGTTTGCAGCATTTGCAGAGCGAACTACCACAACTGCTGTGTAACAGGCATTTATGAGGAAGAACTTTGCCTTGAAAGTATTGTTCAGAAGCCAATTTAGAGTTGATTGGCAGGGCTGTGGATAAGCTTCTTATGGAGTTGGAAATGCTTATCAGAGTGTTATCTAAAAATATCCTGGCAGAGAGGAAAGCAAATACTGGGGCGGTTCAGGTTGTTACGAACCAGGTGAACTGTTCTGAGGCTAGGTGTTTTCTTAGACAGGCTGTGATATAAACACATGTCTTTTAAGATGCCACCATGCAAACAATTTTTCATTTTTGCAACTTTCCTTTTTCATTAACAGATACATTTATATGAAAACAAGATCCTTTTTCTTAAGAGTTCTGCTTTTATTTTTTATTTGAATTACACTCCCTGTTTTGAAAATCAGAGTCTCTGTAGCAACCAGTTATGACAGAAGATTTTCACCAGAGCAGCGAAAGCACAGAAGGCAGTGAACCCAATAGTCTGCAGTCCTGTTTGTTCTCCTCCTAGAAATAAAGAACAAAAATGATAGATATATTTGTTTCTTAGCACAATAGTTTTTACAGATGTGATGGGAATACAGTGATAAATTATACAGCTTTAAATTATGCTGAAAGATAAAAGGTACTGAGTTGTTGACTCCTGTAAGGTTAACATTTTTTTTAAAGAAAACTCTAGAATAATGGATGGTAGTGAGGAGCGTGCCTCTGGAGCCAGGCTGCCAGGTTCAGATCCCTGCTCACCACCTCTTCACTCTCCCGCCGTCAGCTGCA
Organism: Miniopterus schreibersii; assembly: GCF_964146895.1. Taxonomy (NCBI): domain Eukaryota; kingdom Metazoa; phylum Chordata; class Mammalia; order Chiroptera; family Miniopteridae; genus Miniopterus; species Miniopterus schreibersii. The sequence goes on along the minus strand of NC_138101.1, from coordinate 7,517,205 downwards.
TGCACGCTCCTGACCACCCTTCCCCTCATCTTAAAACTGCGGTGATGATAGTACCCTCCTCCTCGGTTACTGTGAACACTAAATGGACATGTGCAAAGAGCCTGGAATGGTGCGGCCACGTAGTGAATGGATTGCAGCTTAGGTGTTTCCATAGCTTTTCTGCTGTTTTTACAACCTGTTTTATTCCTAGTCAAGATAAAGCTTGTTAAAATTGTTTATGCTAAATTTTTAAGTTTTAATTTATTGCCATTTTTATTCAGAATGTGTGTGGTATTATGTTATTCTGGGACATAGATTTCCAGTGTTTGGTAGTTCTAATTTCTAACAATGACTTGTGCTAAATATAATAGTTCTTCATAGATACACTGACACATTGGTCCTTTGCTGCAAATGTTTATGAAGAAATAGTAAGATATACACATTAATTAGCCCTTTATCTCTTAAATAAAATTGCTTTGACTGGGATCACTTAGTTAAGTAGTTACCAGTCTAGTACCAAAAGCTCTCAGTATAGTTTTCTACTTTAACTAGTTTATCAAAATCATTTTGATAATTAATGTAGATTCGTTAATACCACCCTACTTCTTGTTCGTATCATTTTCTTTAATTCATAAAACGTGACCTATGGTTCTTAAATACAAAATCACCCACGACTATTGGTGATTTATGATTTTCACCATATGCCCAGCTGTGCCCGCACTTCTGAGGAAGGGGTGGGAGGTGTATCCGTGCCAAAGCCTCGTTCCCCTGGCCAGACCCGAGGAGACTGTCCCCCATAGGCCAGGAGGCCAAGAGTGTTCAAATGTCTCCTCTCCTGGTTTGAATTAAAAGTATGTTTAGCTCCCAACTCTCGGCAAATGTAACCCCTCCTCCACTTTAAGTGTTGTGGGGGAGAGGGCAGGAAACTAATTGCCTTGGTAGCCAAATACCCTTGGCAGGGATCTGTGGATCTGTGTTCTGGGCTGGATGTTTGGAGTAGGAGATGAAGCTGTCTGGGTTCCATAGGGAGGAAAGGGCCGGGGTCAACCTGGAAGAGCAAGGAACTGCTCTGGAGAAAGGGGACAGAGAAGTGGGGATAGAGAATGCTCAGCTTTGTCCTTGATGCAATTTTACCCAAAATTTCAACTGCTAAGAATAATTTTACTCCTGCCCGTCTCAAGACATGTTGTCTGACTTTGATGAATTCTGACCCAATCTAGGCCCATTTGTTCAGCCCAGTGTCTTCCCACCTACCTTCAGCCCCTCCTGAACAGTCTTCACAGAGTTTGCCTCTTTTCAGGGCTTTTGCAGCGTCCCATGTTCTCTCTATGAACAGATGCAATTCATTTCTGACTGACAGCCACGTGCCATGTGCACTGTGGAAAGCAAGGAAGAGGTTCTGTACCAACTGCCCGCAGCGCCGGCACTGACGCTTCATCGTACCTTGTAAAAGTGTTCCAGGTGACACGGGAAGACACAGAGTCCTTGTTGAACTGCACGAGGATCTTTGGATGAAAGGAGCCCCTGACCTGGATGTGAATGAGGGCTGGGAAGGCCCCGCAGAGAATAGGAAGCCAGGGAATGCCGAGTCCTGTCAGTAGAGCGCTCAGAACAGCAAGGGCCCGCTGGAACGGGAGCCCAACCGTGGCCCAGCCTGGGGTCAGGATGTCGTCACGATGGGTAGAGATGAAGAGGCTCTGCAGCTCTTGAGGAAAATACTCGGGGCTTTTTACTGATGGTCCTGGGATCAGAGCTGCCCTAGCGGGAGACAGCATTTCTGTCTGAGGAGTCGGCCTGCAGGGGAGGTAGAGAAAGCCGCTTTCCCATTCTTGCCACAGGAGTTTCTTTTCAGTGAAAAATCTTGTTTCTTTTCTAATGTAGTTTTTGCTGTGTCTTAAGTAAGATGTTTCCATTCGCAATTTAGGTTTAGGTCTTCATACTCTGACTTCAGGAGTAAGGAATGATTCCTCTTCACATTAATTAGGGGAAACCTATTTTCCATTCATACCACAGAGCTAACTTCTGTAATATAAAAGCTGTTCTGCAAACCAGGAAGAAAAGGCTACAGGGAGAGAATTCCAGAAAATATGGATGGCCCAAATGGGTGAAGAAGATGTGTCTCCAACAAGAGAAGTTACCGTTGAAACTGCCCAGGCGCCGTCTTTCACCAGGGGGACTGGCAGAGGTCCAGGAGTCCATCTGACGCGGAGCTGGTGCACGGGGGCCGCGGGCTTTCCCGTCGGTTTCTAGCTGAGGTTAAATTGGGCAACCCCTGCACAGGGCAGTCAGCTGCTTCTGTCAGAACATCACGTGAACATAACCTTGAAATTCCAACTTTAGGAATTTATCCTGCAGACATAATTTCATATATGAAGCATGACATGTGCATTGTACCAGGGTTTTTAGTGCAAAAGACTAGAAATCTGTCAGTGATATGTTAAATAATTTATGGTACGTGCACACAGTGGAACATTGCACTGCTGTGGAAATAGGTGTTCCTTATGAACCGGTGTGGGAAATCTCAGGCTGTTAAATGAAGAGCACCAGGTACAGACCAGTGTGCACAGAATACAAACGTTGTGGAAGGGACTGATCCACTGGGCGGCAGGACTTCGTCGGGAGGTGAAAGGCTCGTGTCACACTCCATCCACAGACGCCCGCCCTCTGCTCACTTGTTAAGGTTGCCCACTTCTCATAGTAATTCTTGTTTAACACTTTATATTCTGTACTTGGGCAGAAAATGTCGCACTGTTGAGTATTCAATTATATATATAGCATTCCTCGTTAGTTTGAAGTATGTAAAAGATGAGCCTAATTCTCATGACCATTGTATGCCAGTGTTTGTGCAGTAAAGATTCTTTATTTCAAGAGTGTAGAAAGTCAAACTCATATTTCTGTTATTCCTTATGTTGCAGGGACAGGCGTTTGCTGCAGCCGGCCCAGGTGTGTGACATTCTGAAGGGCGTCATTCTGGTCATCTGCTATTTTATGATGCACTACGTCGACTACTCCATGATGTACCACCTGATCAGGGGGCAGTCGGTCATCAAGCTGTACATCATCTACAACATGCTCGAGGTGAGGAAGGGCCTCATGCACCCGATGGCCAGCCTAGCCTCCAGGCTCGTCCAGTCACTCAGGGGCTTTGTTAAAATGCAGATTCTGATTTAGTAGATCTGAGCCGAGGCTAGAGAATCTGTCTTTCTCACAGGATGGTGCCTGTGCTGCTGGGCCTGGGGCACTTGGGGTAGCAGGTCAGGGCATCGCCTGCTCTCAGGAAGCGTCCTTGTTGAGTCATTGCCCCTTGAGAATGCGAATTGTCCTACGACGGGGAAATTTGTGTTGCAGATTCACTGGAAGCCCACATCTACTTTTTTCTAGAACTTAAAAAATTATGAAGAAAATGTTAGGTTTATGTATATGTTTGCTGTAATAGATTTACATTTTTAATTGCTTTGAATTTTTTACATAGAGCAAGTAAACATGTTTCCCAATATCTCTAAGTATTTAACATTGTTATACAATATATCTCACTTTAAACTGAGAGCAGTCAGCATGTGAAAATCTGCATTTATACAAAAATTAAGTTACACAGATTAAAAAAAAATGCTTTATTTATAGGCAGAATCAAGTTTTTTAAATAGTGAGCTACCCTATGTTATATAATACATTTTTGAGCTTCAAATTGATTTTTTCTTTACTTCTTTTTAGGAACATAAGTAAGGTCTGCCTATGTTAAATTAGCCAGGACGGGTTTCCTAACGAGCGGGCAGAATGGGTGATGTGGGGTTGCCAGCCTTTCTGCTCGGAGGCTGCATTGCTGTGGTGTAGGAGGGCTTCCCTGCAGTCACAGAGGACGTTGACCTCAGGCCATCCTGGCTATTCCTGAATCCATTGACTGAGGTGATTTCAAACTAACCCCCAGCTTCCCGCTCTAGGCTTAGTGCCCTACACTTGCTTTGCCCCATGGATAGGATGCAGGCGGGAGGTGTGAGTCCGGTGTGCGTGGCGGAGTAGCCATCCTGCTCCCGTCCTCCTCTGGGAAGGACAAGCCTGTTTGAGTGGCTCTTCATGCCACAGCCCTACCTGCCTTCCCTCCAGAGGACTGCAGGTGGCAAGGGCACCTACCTGCCCCCAGCGTGCTGTGTGCCTCCTGATTCACAAAGCCTTCTACAGGCGCTATTACTGTTATTATGAAATGTTTCCAGAAAAATGACCCATGAATTGCTGATGAGAAGGCTTTATTGCTGTTCGCTTCGTGGACTATAGTTGATGGTTTATATGGAGTGGACAAGAAGAGTGAAGCTCTAGCGCAGAAGCTGCCTGCGATCCCGGTTACCCTGCCCACGGTGCTGGTTGCTGAATGTCTCTGATCCGCAGTTTCTCATTTGTAAATTGGAGATGCCAGGGGAATTGTGAGGGCTAAATAAGACAGGACATAGGAAGGCCTTAGCACAGTGCCAGGCACATGGTAAGAACTCCCTAAATGGCAGCTAGGAGGTATTAGGAAATGATACATGCCACGATGAAAAAGACCGTGGTGCCTTATATACTGTGGGAGCCACAGGAGGTTGGATGGTCTGGGAAAGGCCTCTCTCAGAACGTGCCATTTCAGCTGAATCCTGGGTGACATATCCACATAAAAATGTGCTTCATTTTACTTATGGTACTGTATTTGTGGAGACCAGCACCTGAAAATGTCTTTAGGAAGTAAATCTGCATATTATATTCTATATAATAAACCTCAAACAAATTATAGCCACGGTTGTTGCAAATATTAGATATGAGTAGAATGGGTCAAGTGATGTGTTTGTCCTAAAGGGTTTAAGTCCAAGTCCTGAATTTGAATTGAGAGTTAAAACCAGAGGAACTATGATTTTTATGTGTCCTCTCCCTTCTATTTTTGTCAGCATGTAATAAGACTTTTTTGTTGTTCCGGGCATAGCTAATTAGGCAGAGTCATTCGAATAACACCGAGAATTGGAGCACCCACTGTGTCAGAGTAAAGGCCAAGGACATGGAAACAGACGCGCTGCTTTGGAGCTGACCTTCAGGGTGTTTTAAATGCTTACTTTTGTGTAAATGCAGATCTCTAGTATTTGAGTTGCTTCTGAACTTCAGTAACATGTTTAAACAGAATATTAAGAAACATCTGTTCAACCTTTCTCTCTCTAGGTGGCAGATCGCCTGTTCTCATCATTTGGTCAAGACATACTAGATGCTCTCTACTGGACAGCAACGGAGCCCAAGGAAAGGAAAAGAGCCCACATTGGGGTGATCCCCCACTTCTTCATGGCTGTTCTCTATGTGTGTATCCTTTAGGCGCATCAGACACCCCAGCAGTCGATACGCACTCCACATTATTTGGTCAGCTGTTTCTCTCATTTAAGGGGTGTGTGTGTTTGTGTGTGTGTGTGTGTGTGTGTCCTAGACATCAATGTTAAATGTCTGTTTTCTTTTGAGAAATTAGTTTTAATAGTCATTGTAAATTCGCTTAAAGAGCCTCATGTGTGCACATTGCTTTGAACTGCTAAACAGCTCTGTTCTTGGTGTAACTGACTCTGTGGAAGGGTTTTTGACTGAAAGGTATTGTGCATACTTTACATTTACATAGATCTGTGTAACTTTTTATACGTATTTGAAATTTTTTAAAGTTTTCTTTAAGCCTGTGAATTCTTCATTATAACCTAGGCTTAAAATGTGTACAGTTCTCTAGAAGGGGAAAACTTGAAATTGGTCAGAAGGAGTTTTGGAGGTTTTATTGTCTACTCACACCCGCATCTTGAAGCTTTTCTTTTGAGAAGTAATGACTGTATTATATAGAAACTGTGTGTGTGCCCATTCATATATATTTACACACACGCAGACCCACATGTTCCATGTGGGGTTAGAACTCATTCGCGGGAATGTGCCACACGATTTTTCGTGCTGTCTGAAACAGTGACACTTGAAAGGATCAGATTAATACTTGGAAAGCTAGGGGACTAACTGGGAAGATTTCTATAGAGTAAAAGCTTGTTCCAAGTATAGTGGAATAAAAGTTACAATTCTAATTTAAATAAACTGTTCCATATGTAATATGAATGCAGTTTTGCAACTTGTAATGTCTTCAAAAATGACATATGAAGAAGCGTCTTAATTATCAGACAATTCTTACTGTCTTAGGTTCCTCATTCCCTGAAGAACCAGACAGGAAAATCTCTTCCAGACTTTTGCTTTGTGTTTTTTTTCTATTTTAGAATGCAAATTATCTTAATTCAGAATGTATATTGTTAAGTGTCTCCTTTCAGTATTTACCATAATTTATTCCACTTATTTAACAAACTTTTTAAAGGTCCTGTTTCCCAAGCATTGACCCAAATGCCAGAGAACCAGAGTGGACAGACAGCCGTGTTCCAGGACTTACAGTCCACATGAGTGGTGCACAGAGGTTGATTTCTGCTTTTTATTTCACATGGTGGCGTACATTTTAATCCTGTCAAATTTGGATCAATTAATAGAAAAATTACAAAGAATAAAATACTTATGTAAAACTTGACTTAGAAAACACAGTCATCTTTCCCCCTCATTGTTCACTTTGAAAATTGTACATTATCTATTAATATAATATGAAAACAAACTAAGTTTTTTCCTTGACATCACTTACTGCTAGTTTTGCATGCAATTCTCATAATGGTTCAGGCAACGACTCTGAACGTAGCGTTTAACTCACACAACAAGTCCCTGCTCACCATCATGATGTCTAACAATGTGAGTATGAGATTTTACTTTACATTTCTGAAGTGAAATGGGCACCTTAACAGCAGTATTCTGGATGGGATAAGTTATTTTTTCTAAATGTTATTTATCCTTCAGGAAGTTTTATATGTATTATGTCACTTTTAAAACTGTTATAATGATAAGGATAATATATTTTTTTTTCTTTTCAGTTTGTTGAAATTAAAGGAAGTGTTTTCAAGAAATTTGAAAAGAACAATCTTTTTCAAATGTCCAATAGCGGTACGTACAGTTAGACTCTTCTTGGAGCTTTGTGCAGTGTTATTTTGCAGTTCATTCTAAAACTCTGATGTCACATTACCTGTGGGGTATTGTTTCTTTGACTTAAGCTCTCCTTTCTCTTACTCTCTCAATGTCTTTACTAGGTTTGCTTTTATTAGTTAGGTTATTGCAATCTCAGGATGTTTAAGGTAATTAAAAATTACACATATTTATATAGTGCCTTACTATACTTTCAGAAGCTTCTCATGAATCCAGAAATTTCTTTGTAGCAGATGATATTATCCCAGTTTATAGATGTGAAAACTAGAACTCAGGGAAAGTAATTTGACTTTGCCAAGGTCACTAAGCTACTAAGAGTTATGACTGCTCAGGCCCCTCACAAATAAGGGTTAAGAGCTGAGCTACTCTGGAAAAGAACGTACTGCTCCTGACTGGGAAGAGCTTAGGGATTTAGGGAATACACGCGTGGAAAACGCCAGCTCACTTAGAGACCAAGGTTTAGCTGTAGAATAGAAGTCAGATCACTTGCTGTAGAGCAGCAGGGAAAGGTGGAAATAGGAAAAGAGAAACCAAGACAATTCGAGGAAGGATCCAAGGTGAAATTGAAATGCAGAGGGCTCTCCGGGGTCCCAGAGTTGAATGGCCAGGTGAGGCCCAGAATTATTGAGATACTAGAATAATAGGGATTTATCAGGTCAGCGCTTGTACGCTTACTGTTTACCAAGTGGGAATTATTCTGCCATACGGGAGTCCTGTACTTTACTCTGCTTCTATTTTTTCTTCCTCTATAAAATGAAAACAGTTGTCGTATGTCCCCAAAGACCAGTGGGGGAATCTAACTCAATCTGAACAGATTGATGGTTTGAATATTTTTTGAAATTTATAGAAAACTGCAATTTCCATACTAGAATTATGTTGGCAAAAGAAGTAAATGGCTTATCTGTGTAGCAACATTCTGTATATAAAATAGTATATTTATTATACAGAAACATAATAATTCCATGTTCTTACTAAAAGAAAATTATTTTGTATATACACTGTGTTATATTATTTACGTGCACTATATATGTTTAATTTTTTTCAGATATTAAAGAGCGATTCACAAATTATGTGCTTTTGCTAATAGTGTGTCTAAGAAACATGGAACAGTTTTCCTGGAATCCAGGTGAGTAACTTTTAACAAATACATTGGTTTCTAATTTTACTCTTAAACCAAAGTCATTCTTTTACGTAGAATAAAATGAGTATTGCAGAAAACTACAGCATTTTAGCTGCTCCACTCTGGTCATTGGCAGAACCTGTCTCAGTGGAGTCGGTTAGTGGGTGGGATGCCGGGTAGCATGTGTTAGTCTTCGGCTCACCGTGTCCCATAAACTGCGCAGTCTCCAGAGCTGTGTTCTTAGTGGCTGGGTAGGTGGACCCTGCAGCTTCCAAGCCTCGGTTTTTTTCACTGTAGTGTACCTTGGTTATCTAAATGCAGTCAGGCAGTCAGGCTTTTACATTTTAGGGGTTCACTAGAACTTTTTGCTCTTTCCTAACATTTGTCTTTTACTTACTGCCTATTAATTAGCATCTTGAATAATGATAAATTAGAGAAATGTAATCTAAAGCAATAAAGTGTTACTTACACATCTCTGAATTGAGGCTTGCAGGTTGTCAGAATTCCATGAATTTTTGCCATCCATGCAGTTGGCAGATGTTCACTGCATGTCTGCTGCATGGCACGTGTGGAAAGTGGTAACATGTTAGGACTCACAGGCCTACAGAGGAAGTAGACAGGTAGTTACTGCACAGTCTGGTAATGCTGCAGTGAGCTCAATGGGAAATGATCCACGTGCTCAAGTATCTCAAGTAATTTAGAGTTTTCTAATGTCTGTCATTTTGTACAACTTTGTTCTTAAAGAAATGAGATCATGTTTTGCATTTTATTTATTACCTGCATGCCATGCATGTTATAGGCATTTAGTAACTTTTTGTTAATTTATTTTGATTCATTGCTAGTTTTCAAGGACCTGTGAAAAATCAGAAACAGATATAAAATGAGATCTGTGATCCTGGAGATATATCTTGAGAAGTTATTTTCTTGTAGAAGCCATAAAATCAGGTCCTCCGGTTCCCTCAAAGTCAGCGTGATGTCAGGCTCACTAAATCTGCCTTGCACTGCCTGTCAGCATGTGTGGCCCCAGCTCTATGGTCTCCACTCCACCCTCCAGGTGCCCAGGTCCTGAATCGCTACAGGCCCTTGTCAGCATCTCTAACTTTCTTTTTGCCCGGGCCCATTCTTATATCCTTCTTCAAGGTCTTAGGAGTTTATCTGCATTTTTTATCAGGTGCTTGGTACTAAATTGACAATTTAATAAATGTAAATGTGGGCAAACTGGACAAGTTAGATCTGTATAACTGAAGTGAATTAATGAGTTATATCTTTAAGTCGTAATGACCAAAGAAGGGAAATTTTTCAGTTGACTTCAGCACATCCCTGCTCACTATTTACTGTCCCACTGAGGCAGCTCTGGAATTAAAGGACTTTATAATGAGCCTGCTTAATTAATTGCCCACTAGTGGTCCCATGCTGGCTCCAGGAAGGGAGTCTGAGGCTCTGCTCATGCCGTGTCCTCTCTCAAATTGTGCTTGACACAGAGAAAGTGTAGAATAAGTATCTGTAAATGAACTGTCCTTCAACTTGATAATATATGGCTCCTTTGATAGTTTATTGAATGCTAGTTCTCTCTCTATTATCATTTGTTGAACACATTATAGTTTTGCCCTGTGAATTTCTGACTTCTGTGGTAGCCTTTGGTATTATAGATTCTATTTATAATAAGTAATTTAATTGTCTCTTTTTTCCTATACTTTATAGATCATCTCTGGGTGTTATTTCCAGATGTCTGTATGGTGATTGCATCAGAAATTGCTGTGGATATTGTAAAACATGCCTTCATCACCAAGTTCAACGACATTAATGCAGATGTATGTATTTTCATAAGCAGTTAGTTTAGTGTTTGACACTGACTTCCACAAAGTTGTAAAATAACAAGTTTAGGTTTGTTGCATTTGTGAAGATAACAGAAGAGCACTACTACTTTAAAGTTAGAATTATAATTTTAAATTTCTAAAAATTTAAACTGCACAACTAAAATTATAATATTTCAGTATTAAACAATTCTGGTTCCACACTTTGGAGGTATAAAGTGACTAGTAGTTGAGGTAAGAGTGTCACTAACTCAAAATCATTATAAACTTAATACTGTCATCATCTGTTAAACTTTTAAAAATCACTGTTTTTATTTAAAACATTAGGCTTTCAGAACTCAATATTATCTTGCTTAGCATCTATTTTCTAAGAAGGCATCATTATTATTAGATAGAGAGGAATAACTTCTAAGCTGTTTATTTAATTTAAAATTTCCAGCCTCGCCAGTGTGGCTCAGTGGTAGAGTGTCAGACTATGAACCAGGAGATTACAGTTCGACTCCTGGTCAGGGCATGCAGGAGGCAGCTCCTCTCTCATCATTGATGTTTCTGTCTCTTTCTCCCTCTCCATTCCTGTCTCTGAAATCAATAAAAATAAATTTAAAAAAATAAAAGTTTTCCGAATTATTACATATATTACACTACTTAAAATAGCCACTATTCCACAAACTCTTAAACTCTCAGGACTATAATCATTGAGTATTTATCTGTGCCTCCCCCCTTTTTTAATCCTTACTGGAGAATATGTTTTGTCATTGATTTTAGAAAGGAAGAGGGGGAGAGAGAGACAAACATCGGTGTGAGAGAGAAACACTGATCGGCCTCCTCCCATGTACAACCCAAGCAGGGACTGAGCCTACCGCCTTTCAGTGTGTGGGATGATGCTCCGGCTGACTCAGCCGCCTGGCCAGGGCTAGTGTTTATCACCCTTTGAGGGGAAACCTTTAAAAGGCTTGTGAACATAACAGTTGGGGGAATTGCAGCTGTTTAACTCTAGTTGTGGGAAAACAAATAGAGAAACACTAGCCAGGTGTCTGCTTGGCTATTAAGACCTTTTTTCTGGTTAATTATTCAACATATTAATCTACAGAGTATATCTTTCCACATTATATACTTGCACTATATTACTTAATACTGCATTCTTATTTGTCTTTAGGTCTACAGTGAATATAGGGCCAGCCTTGCTTTTGACCTTGTTAGCAGTCGACAGAAAAATGTGAGTATTAAATCAAAGACAGAATCTGAAATTAACTGATGGTGGTTTAATTTAGCATGAAATATTGGTTAAGGGAAAGCTACATCAACTTAAACTTCTTATGTATTCCTGTTCTTGACACTAAATTTTTACAAATTAATAAAAATAATATAACACAAATAGGGTATGATTTTTGTAGCTTTGTAACAGTTACCAACTTTGTATTTATTTAAATTTTAACGTTATAATTTAATTTGGTATATATGAAATGTTATAATTTCAATTTTGATATACAAATATTAAGAGATATTTTACACTTTTTTTAATACAAAATTTTTGAAATCCAGAATGTGTTTTACACATACAGCACTGTCAAGTTGAAACAGTGCAGTATTTTTGTTTGTTTTTTTTAATATATCTATTGATTTCAGAGAGGAAGGGAGAGGGAGAGAGAAACATCAATGATGATCATTGATCGGCTGCCTCCTGCACGCCCCCCACTGGGGATCAAGCCTGCAACCTGGGCATGTGCCCTCACCAGGAATCGAACCATGATCTCCTGGGTCGTAGGTCGATGCTCAACCCCTGAGCCTAACCTGCCAGGCAATAGAACAGTTTTAGATTAAGATATTAACACCTAGTAAACACATCAACTTAAAGCAGAACTTTTTTTTTTTTTTTGCTTTTGAGGTAAAATTTAGATAACTTTGTATTTAAAACTTGTTATGAACATTTAGATTTCCACATCATGTTGCTAAATTACATGATAGGTGTCAGGTGCTTTTCTTCCTTAGCACCTCTCCTGCATAGGGAACGTACCGGTGATGAGTGGGGAGCGCTCTGTACGCGTGATTTAAATCCATGAGCCTTTCTCCCCTCTGTCCAGGCATACACTGATTACAGCGACTCGGTGGCACGGAGGATGGGCTTCATTCCTCTTCCACTGGCTGTTTTAGTAAGTCCGTACTTTCTTCTTTTTTTAAATGATGCAGTGCCCATTGTGATAGAATGTTAGTAAATGGATTATCAATAACTTTATTTTAAAGGGACTTGATATAGAAGTGGAAGGTAAATGACTTGGGCGGAAATTTTGTTAGGCGTTTGGGATTTGAGCCATCCGGTAGATAAGCGATACCAGGAACTGTTTTCACGTAATGGCCTTTCTAGCAATGAGAAAGCTCGTTTTGCTTATTCATCTGGCAAAGTTTCTTTTGGGCGTGGGCAGTATAGCACATGCTGGTAGAGATGTAAGGTGGTCCAGCATTTTTAAGGGGCAGCTTGACAGTTTGATGGAGTAATTCCAGTCCTAGAATTTATTCTAAGGAAATAGCTCCAAAAGGCACATGATGACTTACAAACAAGGTTATACATTACAGGGGCATTTATACAAAAAGCTTGGAAACAAATGAAATAGGTTAAATTATGATAGACTCAAATGAAGAAATAGTCTCTATTCATTTTCCAAAGTTTTTACAATAAAAATTTCTAGTCCTATATTCAGAAATTATATATATTTTTAAGTAATAGCACTGAAATTTACTAAATCCACTAAAGTCATCAAGTTTATGTCTTAATGAGTTGCTCAGAATGGCCTTGTAAATAGTGGCTGTCCACGTCAGGCTCTAATGATGTTCCTTATGAAGGTTGGCTGGCTGCACTTGTACTTGGTTATATTCCTTACTGGCTACCTGTTCTCACATCAGAACAGATGCAGCCATCTTTTTGCCGGAGGTCATTTGGAGTTCTTAATGCGGTCTTCAGAATCACTGAGAGGTGAAGAAGCTGTAGGTTGTATCAGCTGAATTTTAGACCAACTGGCCTGACTTTTTTTGAGGATTGATGGTCAATAGATTTAATGTTATTTAAATTTCAGTGCAGCCCTCCAGATAACCACATCATAACAGAGGCAATATTTACTTCTAAATATTATCTTAGGTCCTAAAATGAATTCATATCCAAAAAAAGTAAAGAAAATTATGTATTAAGGTCTCATGGAAATGAGGCTTAGGACATATGTATCTTAAAGTTACCTAATAATATACTAGATTAAAATTAAGTCATTTAAGCCTTTAATGTGATCATTGGCAAACCTTTTCTATAAACAAATAAAGTCCTGGAGCCACATTAGTTTCCATCACAGCTGTTTTTGCAGCAGGCCATTTCCCCATTAGAGACACTGATGGGGATTCTGTATCTGTTTTCTCATAGCAAAACTTACTGAACACAGGACAATCCATCCCCTTTATTTCCTCCCAATCGTTCTTTTATTGGCAGCATTTAAAAAGTAATTGTTTAAAATGCATCTTATGATGTTTATTTAATATTGTTTAAAATGTACCTTATGGTGTTTACTTAAGACACCCTAATAAGCTCTTTTATTAGCTGATAACATTACTAGATAAGGTGAATTATTTTCCCTGACTTTCCTTTTTTTTTTTTTTATCTTTATTGATTTCAGAGAGAGGGGGAGAGAGAGAAATGTCAATGACGAGAGAGTCATTGATCCACTGCCTCCTGCACGCCCCCGACTGGGGATGGAGCCCGCAACCCGGGCATGTGCCCTGACCAGGAATCAAACCCTGATCACCTGGATCCTAGGTCGATGCTCAACTGCTGTACCACCCCTGGCCAGGCTCCGTTTCCATATAACAGTCCCCGTAGACTCTGATACAGTTTCCCCACTATCTGGACATAGAGCATTTCTATCAAACCTCTCATAAGCCAGAATGGCGTAGGTCATAGAAGCAGTGGACGTTAATTTATATGTCTTTATTTTGTTCATCGCAATCAAAATGTTTAATTCCTTCCAGTTTTACACTTAAGTTAAACACCCTTCCGAGCTATCTTAGGCTTTTCTGCTATCTAAGGACACATGTTGCTAACAGATACACAAAATAAATGGAGATAAAGCCCAGATGCTCCCAGACACAGCCTGCAGCTGTGGTGGCCTGATGCCGAGACTCCAAGTATGGGTCCCTGGGAAGGAACTTGGCAGGGCCACTCTTGCTGCTTGGGCTGTGAGCTGCATCCATATCAGCTTCCTGCAAATCAAACGCTGGACACTATTTTTGCTTTTTATAGTAAAAGTGAAAATCACCTCTGGATTTCTTTTGGTTAGCGAAAACAGGTACCAGTGCAGGTCTTTTGTAAAAGAGCGGTATAAAGTGACCTTTCAAAAGCGGAGATACCTGTGTATGGGCACATTGTTAAGCCAAAGCTATAGTATGTAAGTATTTTCCAGGACAGATCCCACCACATTTACTCAGCAGGCTTCCCAGGGTAAAGACTCTATTGCTATATTTCTGTGAGATAAAAAAAACAGGTGTTTAACCATAACTATCCAAGAGAGGCAGAGAATTTCAATCTTTACGTAATTGATTTTGTAATAGTATTAGTTTTTTTAAGCACTACAAATCTCTTAAGGCCCCCTGTTCTCTCTGATCCCTGAGAGTCATTGGGTTTCTTAAAAAGAGCCAAAGAACAGAGGACAAAAGGCAGGAAAACTGGAAATGCCCACTCAGTGGTTCTAGCCCTGCAGGGACACATGCAGCATGATGGGTCCGTTCGTATTTTCCAGAATAAGTTGCCATTTTAAAAATCAGTGTATTTGCATCTCTATTGGGGCCCAACAGATGTGTCATTTATGAACTAGGCACAGTGTCTGAACAGTTAGCCTTAGCCACGGGCATCCTGGATTTGCCTGAACCACCCAAATCTTCCCCAAAGGTTTCACAGCTGCCAGTTTATTATGAATGGCCTAGAACTGCCTGCTTGATTTAGACATGCCACAGGTGTGTGCCAAGTGTTAAATCAGCATGGGTGGCTCTTTATTAAATATGAACTAATAACTCTGGTTGTGTGTTTTGTTTGTGTGTTTTTGTTGTTTTGGTCTGTTTCTGGCTAGCTCATCAGAGTTGTAACAAGCTCAATTAAAGTGCAAGGAATCCTGTCTTATGCCTGTGTCATACTCTTCTATTTTGGGTAAGATGAACTATTCTTGAATATGTTTTTGGTTGTATAGTAAAGTATAAGTGCAAGATGTAATCAAGTCCTACTGCACCCATTCTAACTGTCCCGGGGCTCCCATAACAGCCTGTGCCTCCAAATGTGTTTGTGACTCAGTTAAGATTTAGCTCAATTAAATCGCTGCTATTTGCAGGTAGTATTAATAGCACTTTAGATTTTATTTTAATCTTTAGTGAAATCATGTACTTAAAGCTCTTTTTGCTTAGGAGTTAAGGTTTACCATATTTTCTTTTATAAAATAAAGTCCGCCATTGCATTCAGACATTTCTCTATGTGCAAAAACCTCTTTGAATTTCTCCTTCACCCCAGCAAGTCCCAGGAATCTCCATTCAGTGAAAACAAGTCAGCACTCAGCTCACCTCCTGACATCAAATGCTGTGCTTTCCCCACCCTATGTTCAGCCTCTTGCCCTGCAGACTGTTCTCACTGAGCTATGGGGGAAGCTTGCGGCCCTGCCCTCACGGGTCCTCTGCTCAGCCCCCCTCAGCGAGTGAGCAGGGCTCACAGCTACTCCCAGTGCTGGTCTAGGGACCAACCGCGAAAAACACAAGTATCTGCCTTGGTGTCACTGAAGTTCCAGTGGGAAAGTAGGCAACAACCAGAAAGGCAAATTACTATAAAGTGACAGTTGGTAGCAAGTGTCAAGAAGAAAACCATGGTCGGGTTGAGTCGGGATGGAGAGTGACAGAGGTGGCTGCCCTGGGGAGAGCGGCAGGGGAGGCTGCTACTTCAGTGCAGGCGGATGGAGTGAGGGGAAGGCCATGCAGATGCCTGGGAAGATCAGGCTCAGAGATGACACAGGACAGGCCTGATGCGAAAGACCAGCTGGAGCACAGCAGCTGGAAGCACATTGGAGAGGACTGGGCAGCCCTGGGAGGGGCTTCAGTTTGTGGGAGGGAGAGCCCCTGGAAGGTTCTGAGCAGGAGAAAGCAAGTTCCCCTTGGCTTCTTGCCAGAGCCACTGGCTGCTGTGCAGAGAAGCAAAGTCAGGCTGGGTCGGGGCAGGTGACTGGCTGGAATTGGAGGGGTAAGAATTTGTCAGCTGGAGGTGTATTTTGAAAGTGGAGCTGGACCGGACTTGGGGATGACCGGCTGGATGTGTGGCATGAGGAAATGAAAAGAAGCAAGTGTAATTACAGTTTGGAGCCCAAGCAGTCAGGGCAGTAGAATGGCCATCAGCTGTGACGGGGAAGCCTGTGGCATATGTGGGTTTGTTTTGTTTTGATTTTTGGAGGATAGAGCTGGCATCCATAGTTCTTAGATCTCGCAAGTTTAGAATCCTATTAGCCATCCTATTAGTCGAAGAAGGTGTGAGTGAGGATTACTGAGCTCAGTGGGGCTGGGAGTGAATTGGGTCGTATTCCCAATGTATGCCTCAGAGGACCGGCTGGCTGTGGAGCCGTGTGAGGCCCGCAGAGCTGCGGTGTGAGCTTTCTCGCCTGGTGTCGAGGCCGCAGGGACCTGCCGGGCCCCTCCTCGCGCTCCCCCGCACTGACCTGTAGTCTCCTGTTATCGCCGGGGTTTCGTCTCAGGTGTAAGACACAGCAGCCACTTCCTCACTCCCTGCAGGCAGCAGTGAGGCCCTTGGTGCTGTCATGTAAGGCCCCGAATGTGAGGAGGTTCCAACGCAAAGAGTTGTTTCAGAATTTTTGCCAGATTTGTATCAAACACCTGAAAATGTTATATACCTTTGATCTAGAAGTCCAACTTCTGTAATTATAGCTATCTAGGAATTTATTTTAAGGAAATACAGATTTAACGTAAGTTTTCTTAATCAGAAACTTTTTAATAGAAGAAAGATACTTAAAATATTCTAAATACCTGGAAACTGAGGGCCTTGAGGGGCTTTGTTATATGACAACCCATATCGCGCAATATCATAAGTCCATTAGAATAGTGCCCCCGAGGAAAAAACATTCATCACGTATTGTTTACGTAAAACAACAGTGATGATAACGAAATACGAAGATCGGCTGGCATTTCTGTGTGCCTGGCACTGCTCTGTGCACCTTACCAAAGTTACCTCCTCTGGATGGACGGGTAAGAAGCTCAGGGCCACGCAGCTCCTAGGCAGTGGAGTCAGGTGTGAACTCAAACACATGGCCCCGAGTCTGTGCTCTGACTCCAGACTCAGCCCCTCCTGCCTCGTAACCCCCTCCTGAACAGGGAGAAGGTACAATCGATGGATATGTATAGCAGCAGGGCTAAGAGGTGATGCAGCAGATGGCACAGGGGTTAACGCTGGAGTGTGCAGTTATAAGTTATTTTATATATCTACTTTTTGCCCATCTGCATTTACTAATTGTATTTGTTTTGTAATAAGAGAAAAAAATGTTAACTAATTTGGAAGGTAAAACTTCTAAGAGATACAAGAAGAAAATAAATGTGAGTTAGAATGTATAACTTTTAAATGATATTTCTTCTTACACTGAGAAGTAGGAATTTATCATACATCCCCCGTGATAAGGAAACATCAGGAAACTCACGCTTGGGTTGGGCCCTCAGTGTGGAAGGGTCTCAGATTCAGGCCCTCTTACCCCTGGGCCCCCTGTTCACCTGGTGGTGGGTGGCGTTCGCCGTGATTGAGATGAATTCCAACAGTGGTCATTCGTCTCTTTCTGCATTTAGGTTGATATCCCTGAAAGTACTGAATAGCATTGTGCTATTGGGAAAATCATGCCAATATGTGAAGGAAGCCAGAATGGAAGAGAAGCTGTTTAACCCTCCTCCCACCAGCACTCCCAGCAAACCGTCCAGTAAATCACAGAGCAAATGCAAACCCTCCCAAGGTAGGTCAGGTTCTTCCTGCCGCTTCTCTGCATTTCCTGAAGTTCTTTGTTTGCACTCTCCCTGGTAAAAAAAATCACTGCTCCATCAGCATTTAGCAATGTTTTCAAGATCTGACTTCACTTTGCTTAGTTGTTACTGTTAACGTTTCTGTTTAGACCTCATCACAGATGCACCCCATGCAGTGCTCTGAGTTTTTATATTTCTTGGTGGTTCTGTAGATGGTCAGTGAGCCCCTGTTACACGGGGATCCGCCGTGGGAGGAAAAGGCAGAGCTTATTCTAGGTTGTCAGGGAGAGGGAAGGAAAGGAAGCCAGTGAATGAGCCCTCTGTGAGGTGGTAGTGAGTAGGTGCTGCAGAGAAAACTAAAGCAGGGACAGGGAAAGCGGACACTGCCCCAGCCATGAGGGGACACACCTTCCCGGAGGGGCGATGGGGTCAGCCGACATTTTAAAAGATTCTCAAACGTGACAAATAGAGTGAAGGAGGGCAAGCCCAGAGGCCGGGGCTGGGAGCCCTCCTGGCTGTGCAGAGGTTGGTATGAGGGGAGGACTGACGAGATCCTGGAAGGATCTGAAAGCACAGGATTTGCTGATGAGGCTGTGCAGTGTGAGGAGGAGAGGAAGCGAGGGTGACTGCAGGGTGTCTGGCCTGGAAGGTTGGGAGGAAGAACTGGGACTTAATTTTTGTCATTAGATGCCAGTTCTCTGTCCACATGGATACTACATTCATAAGACTTTAAGTTTAATTGGTTTATTTTAAATGAATGGAGCCACTGTGTGCCTGGATGATACAGAGGTAAACACATCATGATTTCAGGGCCTCACAGACTGGCGGGAACCACACAGTGGATAATCCAGTAAGGAAGTGAGGTTATAGATAAGCGTAAGGGGACAGAGAGGGTCCGTTCCTGGGGGTGGTTATGCCCCAACTAAATCTCGATGGGTGAGAAGAAATAAGCTAGACGAAGATGGGTGGTGAGGGCACTTCAGGAAAGGGGTGAATCCTGGAGGCCTAAGGAAGCTTCCAGAGAGTAGCATTTTCTCAGACAGGAGAGAGAGATGAGACTGGAGCTGGGCCAGAGCCCGGTCTGAAGGGAGGGCCATGTTCACCGTGTGTGCCTTACAGGGAGCTCATATAAAGTGAAATAAAAAGTTTTAGCATCACTTAAAATAATTTTTTCATTATAAAGAACACATAAATACTGTTAGTAACATGGGATTGCATGTGCTTCACCTAACTGGATAATTCATGGTGGGTCGTAAGCGTCCTGTCATGCTGGGTTTCTCCAGCTCATTAAAAAA
Organism: Miniopterus schreibersii; assembly: GCF_964146895.1. Taxonomy (NCBI): domain Eukaryota; kingdom Metazoa; phylum Chordata; class Mammalia; order Chiroptera; family Miniopteridae; genus Miniopterus; species Miniopterus schreibersii. Next base: position 7,497,943 of record NC_138101.1, on the reverse strand, counting down.
TTAATCTTGCCTTAAAGAGCCTCCACACTAATGGGGGGATGGGCCCTTAGGCACAGGTCGCAGGTCAAGGCCACCAGACCCAGGGCCATGTATAAGAAGGGAATTTCTGATGAGCTGTCTGAGTGTGTGTAGAGGTCGGGGGGTCAGGAGAGCACAGGCCAGACAGCACTCAGGGAAGTGTTGCGAGGCAGGCAGGCGGCTCAGGCCCATTCAGGGATGAAGAATGGCCCCAGCTCTCAGGACAGCTCAGCGTTCGTCGTGCATGTACTTTTCAGTACCACGGTATTGGTTAGCTCATCTTTAGTATAAGTTGGGAGGAATCCTTTTCTAACTCAAGAACTTGTTTTTCCGCAGAAGAAAACCTGTCCGCCTCAGTCACCACCCAGCCCAGCCACCAAAAGGAAAATGTCCCACCACTACTGGTGACCAGCAACTCCGACCAGTTTCTGACAACTCCGGACGGTGAGAAGGACACAGCTCAGGAGAACTCGGAACTGAAGCACAGGTCCGCGAAGAAGGACTTGCTGGACATAGACCGGTTCACAATTTGCGGAAACCGGATTGACTGAGTTCTGCGGCTCTGTGTGCTGGGCGCCGGGTCCCGGGGCCGCCAGGCTGCGCTACCGGGCGGACAGTTGCAAAAGCGGCACTTAAGTATTTATTTAAAAACTTAAATTATTAACGGAAAGCAAATCTTAGTATCTTCCAGCAATGTGGTCTGGTTGAAGGTCAGGTCACGGAACAGCAGCGACCTCCAGCCTTGACTGCTTGGGGGCTCCTCCTGCCCCGAGAAGCAGTGGTCAATTCCAGTCCAACGGAAACAGCCTCAAAACCACTCTGCTCTGTCCGTCTGTGCTTCCAGAACATCAGACCTGGCCGGGGGTCTCTGCGGCGTGAGGACGTCCACCTGGGAACCCGAAGCTTTCTCCGTGACTTGGCCTGCCTTGTCTCACACTAGTTTCACAAGCAGTTTGAAACTCGACTTCATCTGCCAAAGCGTTTTAGGAAGATAATTGAACTTAAGGCAAGATAATTCTCACCACAGAATAATCCTCGGAGATGTACCTGAATGCATCAGAAAGAAAGGCCACCTTAAATAAGACGTGATGAATAGTAGCATTTTATAGGAAAAAAAAGCCCTAAGCCCGTTTGTCTATTTAAAATATACTCATTAATGAAGGTCATGCATCACTGAGAAAATGTGTTATAATTTTTCAGTTTACTCTTTAAAGGAAAGTGGGAGCCATGTGTTGTTTGATTGCTGTGGATGAAATAGAAATTACCTCACGAAGAGGTGCTTTTATACTGAAAAAGCAGAACGGTGGTAACTTTAATGCATAGTTAACTGGTGTCACTTTAAAACTAATTGCTCCATCAACCGTTACAGTTAAAAGGATTTAGTATTGAATAGTCTGAAGAACTGTACAAAATTCAAAGGTGTCCACCGGAACTGAGTTTTTAAGTAACAGTTTTAAAGTACATGAGTGGGTTTGAGCAGCATCGACTTGCTCAGGCTTAGAAAGTGCATGAGCCTTTCTGTCTGGCGTGTCCATGGTGTGCACATGCTGGGCACAGGTCTGTGCTCTGTGGGAGTGTCTGTGGGAACATGTGTCGGGTGGGGAGATGGGGCTGTGGGCTGTGCCTGTGCTGCGGGGAGAGCGTGCGTGGGGTGTGTGGGTGGCTGGCTGGGTGTGGGGACATGTTTGTGTGTGGATGTTGGGAACAGCAACCAAAAGGTGCTTTTTGGTTTTGTTTGGGGTCAGATTCCATTTCTGCTTACATCCTGGATTTGTGGCCTGCACCATAGAACAATCTATTTTCCACCCCCTTTTATCTTGAGAAACCTTCCTGCATCTTTCTGAAGATTTTGCAGCCTCCAGTTTCAGAGCGTCCAGAGGTCACTGTAACTGTTCTTTCCCTTGGCGTTCTTGTTTTGAAGTTCGGCTCCTGTGCTGCTATTTGGGGCATAGGATATGCAGGGGTAAATTTGGGGGGATTTGTTTGTTTCCTGGTTGAAACATAAAGCTAGTGAATGCTCTGGCTTTTCATATGACATACAAGTTAATTTTAATGTTTTGCATTAACTAAAGAAATCTGAAGATTAACGTTCACATGGGGTAAAAGGAAAACTGTACAGAGATGCTTTTGTGAGACCATGAAGTACTTAGAGTTAAAAATGAAGACTTTTAATGGCTTTGTGTATGTTTCATTGAAGCCCTGTTTTAGAATTTTTTTTCCCCTCTTCTTTTCTCCACGAAAAGGAACAGTGTCCACGATGAGTAGAAACAGCTTGGGGGGAAACTTTGCCAAACAGCCCTGATCAGAGCAAGAATATGATGGGGGAGTATCTTTCAATTCAGCTCGAATTACTCTGTTACTGTGCTGTCAATTCCGCAAAATTTTAATCTCCTTTGCAGAATATATTGGGAGTTCAGAACAATGTTCATGTCTTCTGTCAAAATGGCATCCAGTACTAATTTTATAAGTGCATCTTGTGTGAAACTCAATAAATTCAATTTTGTAATCTTTTTTTAAAAAGGCCACTGAATTTATTTCGATGATGTTTGCTGCTGTTGTTTTGTTGTTGTTGCTGTTACACTTGGTGCGGTGAATTTCCCATTCCGTGTGAAGTTATTTCTAACTTACAGTGACAGGACTGTGTCATGTGAGTGATTCTTGTGGTCTTACTGCTGACAAATGTTTGATTCTTGTCTTTAAAAAAAAAAAAGGCTGGGCCTTGATCACAGACCTTTTAATATCTGTCAGCAAGTGAAGGCACTTGCATTTTACAGGTGTTTTGAATGTCATGCAATATTCTTTTCACACCTGGGAGTCAAGTTCAAGACAGTACTTTGGTTTTAAAAATAATCTCAAGCACAACATGGTCAGACTTTCACTGGCTTTCCTTTGGAATTGAAGTATAAACACAGGGTCATTCAGGAGCTTGTCCAGATTTTCTTGGTACTTTTGTATTTTGGGCAGCATGTAGACTTTACACTCTTTGTACACGTCCATGGAAGAACCTTGTTATAAATCCTCAAACATTTTCCTCCCGCTCTCGGGACACACATTCACAAAGTAATTTAAAATTACTACATTGTAGTATGTCTCAGCTTTATTTATTCTTTCAATGGAGATTTATTAATCACCTATGTATCAGAAACTAGTTTATTTCTTATTTTTTTAATGTTTTAATTTATTTTTATTGTTGCAAGTATTACAGATGTCCCCTCCCCCCACCGTTGATCTCCTCCAAACTGCACCCATCCAGGCCTCACCACTCTCTTGTCTGTGTCCATGGGTTATGCATTAAGTTCTTCGGTGAGTCTTTCCCTACCCCCTGTCCCCTGCCTTCCCTCTGAGATTTGTCAGCCTCTCAGGAACTATTTTGAATGCCGTGATCAGCAGTGGATCGAGTCCCTGCTCTCCTGAGGGAGGCAGATAGCAAACTTGCCAGTGAACTAACGTGCCAGAGACACAGCTAATGAATGACTAGGTGATCTGTTGATTTCAGTTCTGAAATGAATCTAGTTCTTCTTTAAGGTTTTTTTGTAAGTCTGATTTTTTCTTATTGAATTTGCTTAAAATAATTATAATACAGTTTCAAGTGTTTATCTATAAAGTTCAAAGAAATAAGAAAATGCTTTTACTAAAGACGCTAGTTGTCCAGAGACATAGAGTGGTAGCTGGGCACCAAGCTATTTAGTTAAGGGCTACATCCTGAGTCCGTCCTGCTGTTCCGTGCGGCCAAGTGACTGATTCTGACCAAGGGGTAGAAGTGTATATGCCGACCCTGGTCCCCTCCACCTTCTCTCTGTTTCCCACCAGCCGGAACCCAGAGAAGGTGTGCCCTTGGCCAACCATGCAGACAGGTGCTGGGTACTCACAGCATGCAGGGAAGGAACCTGCGTCCCAGGAAGCCTCTGTGGAGCCTTCCACACAGCTCTGCCTGTAACGAGAGAGCAATAAATGCCTTCATTTCTAAGCCACTGAATGTGGAGGGCCTGTTGGCCCACACCCATACACCAGGGAATCTGAAAGGGCCTATTTAGAGATCTTCACACAGAAGGAGTGAGGTGTTAGACCCGATTCTCTAAAACGTGCTTATGAAAATACTCGGATTCACATTTACTATCCGTTGTTTTCAGGGAGAAAGATAAAGATTACTATGCCCACTTACTCAGCAGTCAGCCTCCCAGCACCCCGACCATCTCGAACGGAACATCAAGCTTGCCCCTCGGTGACAAAGTCCTCTTTGACCCTATGCTCTACCAGACAGCTCTGCCTTGCCCCTTAACTGCTCAGGGAGGCTGTGTGCACAGTAACAAAGTAGATGAGTGTAGCCTCACAGCACAGAGAAGTGGAAGCAGAAGGAGCTAATATTCCCAAAGAGCAGCAAAAATGTCATCTGAGGCCAGTTTGAGACAACGGTGCCATGCAGGTGACAGCTGAAAACATCCCTGTGTTCTAGCTCCATGTGACGCAGCATTCATCAGTGCCCAAAACATCCAGGATGGTTTAGATTGTGTCTAATCCGATTAAGGAGGGATGTGTGCAACTGAGAGGGGAAGTTGTTAAAGAAACTGGCGTTCTAGCCTGGCCGGCGTTGCTCAGTGGTGGAGCGTAGACCAGTGAACCTGGAGGTCACGGCTGATTCCCGGTCAGGGCGCACGCCCGGGTGGCAGGAGGCAGCCGGTCAGTGACTCTCATTGATGTTTCTCTCTCGCTCTCCCTTCCTCTCTCTGAAATCCGTAGAAACATTTGAAGGAGAAGAAATTGGCGTCCTAGGGGAGTTGCGGTGCCCCGAGAGTTTACTAATGCTCAGCAGTGGCCGCCAACGGGACTTCGCTGTTCTGAATCAGTAAGAGGAGCCAACACAGCAAGTCGCGTTGGGCACAGTGCAGTGAAGTATTTGAAGCTGATGCCAGAAGTAGTGAAGGAGAAGGGTAGGTATCTGCATGACGTATTTTGCCTCTAACAACTTTCTTTTTGGCCGATGAGGAAACTAAGGGGGGGTCATGAAAATACACTTGGCACCTATTTAAGGTGATAGTTCAAGAAATACCGAAGGCATCCGCCCTTGAAGGGTGAATCACCTGCAGAATGGGTCGTTATTTTTGAAACCAGTTATTTTCAATAGCCATTTCCTCACTTCATTTTAGATACGTCTACATAGGAATGCAAATACTGGGGAAAGTCAGAAATAGCTTTCACGTCAGGGTTAACAAGATAACTGAAAGGCAGTAAAAATGCATCAGTATCTTCTTGGGCTTGATTGAACAAACATAATTGCGCAGTCACTGTGCAAAGCACAGAAATGAATAAGCTGCTCACAAGGTATATCTATCGTCTGGTGGGGGGACCAACAGTCAAACCAGGCGATTCCAGTTCCCTGGGATAAGCACTGCCATGAACACAGGTCCCGATCGTAGCAGAACATCCAATTCACACGGTCCCACCGTGTTCACTGCTAGCATCTGGTGCGTAGCCTTAGCATCTTGTGCGTTTCCTGGCACTTGGAGGCAGCCAGTATTTACTGGATGAATAAACACGGGAGCCATTGTGGAACATGTGCACTTGGGCCGCCTTTTAAAAAGAGAAGGAATTAAGTGGGTAAGAAGGGAAAGGAAGAGCAAGCCGGGCGGGCGAAGGAGGAAGAGCCCAGCACAGGGCTTCATCCACTCCCTGGTACGCAGCCGAGTGCCCGGTACATGCCAACCATCAGAGCTTTGTTCAGGGGAATTGCAGAAGGAGGAGGCAGGGGCTGGATCTTGGAGAGCTGGGTTTTTGTTGTTTTTGTAATATGACTTTATTGATTTCAGAGAGAAGGGAGAGAGAGAGAGAGATGGAAACATCAATGATGAGAGAGTCATTGATCGGCTGCCTCCTGCACGCCCCCTACTGGGGATGGAGCCCACAACCCGTCATGTGCCCTGACCAGGAATCGAACCCCGATCTCCTGGACCCTAGGTCGTTGCTCAACCGCTGAGCCACGCTAGTCGGGCATGGATCTTGCAGAGCTTCTGACTCCTTACCAAGAATCCTGGACTGGATCCAGTGGGCAGTGGGGGGAGCTTAAGTGGAGTCTGAAGTTGGGTGGTTGTCACTACCAAATGAGAGAATAAATGGAAAAAACTACTTTGTAAACTATAAAGTGTTACATAGCTTGTTGAAGATCACACAGGCAGCAGATATCGGAGCAGAAGTGAAACCCCTTCCGTAGCTGGAAAACCTGTGCCCCCCTCTGAGCTGTAGGTGCTCGGGAGAAGAGGGAGAAGCACAGCAAGGAGACCTCTCCGGAGGCAACTGCCGGGATTCCTGCGAGTATGAAGATTCGAGATGTAGGGCCTGGTGACCTTTCGGATATCAGTCGTCTAGATGTTCACCCCTCCGGGAAGTGCAAGGGAGGCCAGCTGGTGCGGGAGCCAGGACTTGCTCTGTGTGACACAGCAAACCTCAGTCTGGTCATCTGTAAATTGGGCGTAATACTCGCTTCTCAGGGTTTGGGGAGGAGCAGATAATGCATCTGAACTCAGTTCACAAATGCTGCAGCGCTGTACGAATCTACGTTGTGTTGGCCGTCACCACCTGACGCCTCAGAGCCTAGATCAGTGGTCCTCAAAGTGTGGTCCCTGGGCCAGCAGCAGCGCACCACCGGGAACCTGTTAGGGATGCAGATTCTTGGCCCCCGCCCAGACCTGTTGAGTCAGAAACTGGGAGTGGGGCCCACCGCCTGTGTTCACGGCCCTCCAGGGGATTTGCATGCGTGTGCAGGTTTGAGAGCCGCTGGCCCAGAGCCATCACTCCAGGATCTGGACCTGAGAATTACGGGGCCATAAACAACTCCCAAGGTAAAGATTGGGGAGACAAAAATAGAAGCTGGGCCAAAGCTCTTGAGCATATGCCTCCATTTTCTTTAAAAATCTTCATTTGACTGGTGTCATTTGCTCAAGGCCAGGCAGCTGGATGGAACAGAGCAGGGTTTAGGAACCAGGGACTTCCAGATGTCCTCAAACCTCAGTGCTCTGCCCCCCCATACCCTCAAGGCTCCCCCACTCCCGCAGTCGTGGAACCTTCCAACTGGTCACGCAGAGACCACAGAGCACGGAGTCAAGGTACCATGTGATGCTCCAAAGCTCTAATCACCAAGGGAAGTTGAGGAGAGGGAAGGACACACAGTCCGCTGAGGGGTGCAGTTGAGCATCTGTACCCTTTGCGAGTGGCTCCTTCCTGCTCATGGGCACGTCCTCTGCTGCAGGAGCCAGGGGCAGAGCGGACAAGGCAGGCTCATGTTCCAGTGGAGACAGCATCGAGTGAAGGTGGGAGCACTGGAGGACTGAGCAGGGCGATGGTGCTGTGGAGAGAACTCACTGCCGGATGTACTGGAAGGGCGCTCTGCCGTGCATATGTCTTTATGTGCTCCCTCAAGTCCTTGGAAGATGGTGGTCAACAAAGAATTAATGAACAAGCAAACTCTCCATTCTCGGGCAAAGTTGGGCTCCCCTGGACTGAGAGCTGAAAGAAATAAGTGATCACGATGTGACGAGAAAACCTTGTGCTTTCCGGACTGTGTTCTCATCAATTACCGAGGAAATCGGTTTAATGACTCATTTTTCAAAAGAGGAAAACAAGACCTGGGCAGGTTGGATGACCAGCCCTGCACACCTGGCTGGAGATGGAGACAAGACTCACTCAGCGCTCTGGCCCAACTCCCTGCTCTGAGTTTGTCCCACTGTGTCCCCTGAGGAGAGCACCCACCGCCGCTGCAAATGAAATTCCTATGATTTCCTAATTAAACCGACACTAATGAGATCCATCATTTTAACACAGATGACTGCTCTTCATGTAGCCTTTCTCCACTTTGCAAAAGTCCTTTGACTTTTAACTATTTAATTAGGTCACACAACAGCCCCCTGGCTCTCGCCTGACCCGGTTTGAAAAGCTGAGGCTACGGCTCAGCGCAGAAGTAAGACCCTAACCGTGGACTAGAACCTTCTCTGTCTGTGTCCATGCGCTCACTCGGTCTCGCGCACAAAAGCAGCCTCCCAGCCCCTGGGTGTCACCCTGGACTGGGCCATTTTCCCTCTCTGATGTTTTGATCAAAGGACTATAAGCTTTTATTTTTGACTAGCCATGTAGAGCTCACCAAGGGGCTGCTCACCATGTTCAGAGGGCCCTGTGAGGTCGTAACAAGTAATACTAGTGTGTTTCCTGGGGGCTTCTCAGCACGCCTGGGCTCTGCTGAAGGCCTGTAGGTGCTCGGGCCCTTCATTCTGCACATACGTTTTTCCCCCCTTTACATCCCTGGTTTAAAAGATTTTTATTGATTTTTTTTTTTTTGGAGAGAGAGGAAAGGAGAGGGAGAGAGAGAAGCATTAATGTGAGGAAAATATAGATCAGCTGCGTCCCGCACACGCCCTACTGGGGACTGAGTCTGCAACCAGGCACGTGCCTACAGGGAACCGAATCGGCAACCCCGCGGTGCACGGGAAGTCGGCCAACGGGCCACGTCGGCCAGGGCTGCATGTATATTTTTGAGCTAAGTGCTGTCACTGTCAGCTTTCACAGATAGGACTTCAAGACTTGGGGATGAGCCCGGCCGGCGTGGCTCAGCGGTTGAGCGTTGACCTAGGATCCAGGCGACCAGGGTTCGATTCCCAGTCAGGGCACATGCCCGGGTTGCGGGCTCGATCAATGACTCTCTCATCATTGATGTTTCCATCTCTCTCTCTCTCCCTCTCCTTTCCTCTCTCTGAAATCAATAAAGATATATTTAAAAAAAGACCGGGATGAGCTGCAAGTTTGAAGGAACACAGTAAGCGGCAGAGGCAGAGTTCAAACCCGGCAGCTGGTTCGGACCCTCCTGGGAACCACTGTGCTGCTCGGACTCCGCCGGCGGCCCTGGAGGAGCCTTTGCCAGCTGGACAAGGATCCTGTCTACAGAGCAGACGGGCCGCAGAGCACAGGGTCTTAGGATCGTCCTCCCCTCTGGGCTGCTCCACGCAGCGTGACATCAGCTGGCCCAGCGTAGGGCGCCGAGGGGTGCAGGGAAAGGAACCCGCTTCTGCTGATCTGCTTCCTGCCCGAGAGAGGCCTGGGTGCTTGCCACCCGCTGCCTTAGCCCTCCCAGCAAGGAGGACGGCTGATCTCAGGTGCGTCATGTGGCGAGGGGGGCCCCTGCGCCCGCTAAGATCACGCAGCCGGCGGTGGAGAGAACCGAACCTGCTTGGCTGACACCAAAGACCGTGCCTGTGGGGGCCCAGTTCCGCCCGTTATGTTCCCCGACCACAGGAAATGAGTTCGAGGGCTCACCCCCCACCCACCCACCCCCAGCCCCCCACCCACCCCCCACCCACCCCCGTCTGCCTCCTGATCGCTCTGCTCTGGGCTTCATATCGCTCTGCTCCTTGCCTGGCAGGCAGCAGAAAACTGCACATATGGGCGATCTCCCGGGTACTTCAGGAAGATGCTGGAAACAGCGCTGGAGCTCTGCCGGGGCCTCTTACAGGCAACATACTCCCCGCAAGGCCCGAGCCCGCGTGGAAAGATGAGTTCAGAACGACTCCCTTGCCCCGAAGACTCCAGGATTCGTGTAACTCGGTGCGTGTAATATTGATGCAATAGCGCCGGAGCGCTCGCGCCTGCTCCCGGCTGGGCTCCGGGAGTACGGGCCTCACGGCCCAGAACTCCAGGTGGCTCAGAGGAAACCGCGTGGCAGGGGCTTTTTTCCTTTTTAAATGCAAACCCAATGATACGGTCACTGTCTGTATAGCCCGAGTTACAGAATTCGAAACAATAATTAGAATGCAGCAGTCCCCGTGACCAGAGGACTCAGTACCTTTCCCTCTGCCTGCAGTTTCTATCCATTCTCCTCTCCCTGTCACACTCAGTGGCTTCCTGTGGCTTCCCATCTCCCTGCCTCCCAGAATGGTGCAGAGCCATTTCTCACCCAGCTTTTCAGTTCTGTAGTAATAAGGAGACGGCTCCTGTCTTAATCATGTCTTTTATTTTGTATTTTTAAAAAATATATATTTTATTGATTTCAGAGAGAGGAAGGGAGAGGGAGAGAGAGACAGAAACATCAATGATCTCTCTGGGTGCCTTGTTGACTCTGGAAGGATTCCCCTCCCCCACCCCCCGAGTTGGCGAATTCTAGCAAATGGCTGGCCTGTCAATCCAGAGCCTGTACCCCCAACCACTTCTTCTCTAGGCTCTCACACGCAGCACCAGACAGCAGACAGCTAGGGAGAGGCCATGTGCCCTAGAGCCCACTGAAATTACACTTGACCCCCCAAATTTACCCTGTGGGGAAACCAGGGTAAAGGCCCTTGTCCACTTTTCCCCATTGCTCCCTCTGCCCCCTGATGAACCTTGGCCCTGTGTGGCTCTGCATAGCATCCTGCACCTACTGTTTCCAGGGATCTGTGAGGATAACATCTTCATGATAGTCAATTCCATGTTGGTGTGTCTCACCGGACCTGGTTAAATAAATCCCAGCTACTCTTCAAACACTTCTGGAAACCCAGTCCAGAGCCCCCTGTCCTCAACATCCTTCAGGTAATTTAGTAAGCACCTAATTCCCAGCACTAACTCTAGAGATCACCAGGCTTTTGTTTCCTGCAGTTAACCCTGGTGGTAACCCTCCCTCTAGGCTTTTGTTTCCTGCAGTTAACCCTGGTGGTAACCCTCCCTCTAGGCTTTTGTTTCCTGCAGTTAACCCTGGTGGTGAGCCACGTTCCCCAGACTGGTCAGAGGAAAAGGCCCACAGTATCTGCCTCAGGTACCCAAGCCCTCAAACAGGAAGCTGGTTCTGCTGAAGCTGGCAGCTGGATCACAGCCCACAGGCTCAAAAGTCTTCCTCTCTCTGAAAGCATTTCCCCAAACACAGAATGTTGCCCTGGCCATGATGTGACCTATTTTGGCCAGCCTCCAGGCAAAGCTGTTGCCTGAAAGAGTGTTTTGAAATTCCTTGAAACCTGGATCATTTCCCTGCAGTGACCTGGCTCCAGGTTAGGTTTCAGTCCCTGGAGAAGAGGAATGCAAGACTTTTGAGAAGCTGAACTGAGTGTTCTGGCCATTTATGGGAAAGCCCAGGGGATGGTGGAGTCTTGTTCTGGTCATTTTCAGATTGTGAAAAAAATTCCAGTCCAATCTCAGGTCAAACTTCCTTTTTCCTTTATTTTTCATCTCACATCTCATTCAAAGCAGTGGCCCCGACCCCCAGCTCAGGTGGGAAGCACGGTGTGTCCTTAAGTTCACCTGTTTCCTTCCCTCCCCCCCATATGCCTTGCTGTGTCTGGCTCCTCGGGGGTTGGGGGAGAAGCATGGGCAGGGGGAGAGAAGATGAGATGACAAGGAAGTCCTGCTGGGCTCCTGTTGGAAGACCTGGCCCCTGAGACCTGCTATGCGGCGGATGCCCAAAGGTTTGCCCTTATATTTCCTAGGGCTGCTGTAACACAGTACCATAAGCTAGGTGGCTTAAATCAACAGAAATGTATCCTTTCGCAGTTCTGGGAGCTGGAAATCCAGAACCAAGGTTTTGGCAGGGCCATGTTCCCTCTGAAATCTCTGGTGGTGACTCTCTCCTTGCTTCTTCCAGCTCCTGGTGGCTCCAGGCATTCCTTGGCTTGCAGCAGCATCCCCCCAGTCTCTGCGTCTGTCTTCACATAGCCTTTTCCTATGTGCCTATGTCTGAATTTCCCTTTTCTTATAAGGACACCAGTCATAGTACACACTACTCCAGTATGACCTCATCTTAACTATGTTAAACAACCCCTCCCCCCTCCCATCCCCAAATATGGTGACATTTACAGGGACTGGGGGGGGGAGGGTCAGGACTTCAGCATATCTTGTGCTGTTGCCTCCCGGACCCTGGACTTGGATAGATGAGGATTAGAGCAGATATGAGCCACATGGGCCACTACGACCCCCTCATGCAATTGTACCCTCCAAGAGGGCGTCTCTGCCCCCTTAACCCTAATGAGCACACCCCCACCCAGTCTCTGCACCCTGCCCTTCTTCCTCAGTGCTTCAGAGCAGTTCTCACTACCCGAGCTTATATTAAGTTCTGGTGTGTTTGTTTGTTTACCTCTCCCCCACTGGCATGTAAACTTTAGGAAGCTGGGCCCTGTCTGCCTGTTTCCTGCTATATCCAGGATTTAGAGCAGAGCCTGGCATGTGCTGGGTGGAGTGGGTTGAGTGGTGGCCCCTAAAAGATATGTCCACCGGAGCCTGTACAGGACCTTTTCTTTGCAGATATGACTAAGGATCTTGGAATGAGATCATCCTGATTAGGGTGAGCCCTAAAAGCAATGACATGTCCTTACAAGGGAAGAGAAGGGAGAAGACACAGACAGAAGCCCACGTGAAGCCCTGGGGCCTCAGTTTGGAGGGATGCAGCCACAGCCACGGAATGCCTGGGGCCACGGAAGCTGGAAGAGAGAGGGAAGGGCTCTCCTCTAGATTCTTCGGAGGGAGCACAGCCCTGTCAACATTTTGAATTTGGACTTTTTGCCTCCAGAACTGTATAAGAATAAACCTCTATCATTCTAAGCTACCAAATTTGTGGTAATTTTTTATGAAGCCCTGGGAAACTAATACAGTAGACATTCAATAAATGTTTTCTGAATGAATGAATGCATCATCCGCTGCAGCAATAATCAGCCCCTTTCTGTGGTATCCCAGAGAGCCCATTGCACCTAGAGGTCACCCCTAAAGGAAGAGTAGGTGTCAGGACCATTGAATTGAAGTCCCAGCTCTGCTGCTGTCAGTTCCTGCTCCTGGCCTCAGTCTCCCCATTTGGAAGAAATGGTCTTCAAGTCCCTGGGGTCTCCATGATCCAACAAGAGCGCTGCAGAGACCAAGAAGCCTCTCCAAGCAGCTCCCTCCGGGCAGCCCTGCACGCCCAGATCTGAAGCCTCAGCTGGCAGAGGGCCTAGGACTTCCTTCAGGTGAGGGCACAGCTGCATGCCCAGCAGTGGCGGCTGCTGTGTGTCTGCGTCTGCCCACCTCCGGGGCCTTGCGGTTCCCTTCGCAATAGCCTCTCTCCTAGGGCTCCCTCCAGCAGATGGGACCAGCTGGCACAGGGTTGGGTGAATTGTCACCCAGCTGGGAGACCAAGCTTGTGCGTCTCCAAGGGCTTCATTTCTAGGTTAGGGTTGGGGACAAGTGGCTCAGGGAAGTCACCTCAGTGCTGGAGGCTTGTTTCTCATGGAGTGGATGCAGGGAAGCCCTGTGGTGGTGTTGCCCTGTCTCCTAGGAAGTCTGGCTGTTTCCCCAACACAGAGAGGGGAGGCTATTTTTGGAAACTTATAAAGATGTACAGAAATCCATCCACAAGCTCTGCCTCTCTTCTCCTGAGAATACTGTGGGACAGCCAAGTCTTGGTTAATTTCAGCAGGCGTCCATGGGTTTTGACAGAATTCAGAGCCCCAAATATTGGAACGGTGGTTCAGCTGACCTCAATCTTCTGACCTTTCCAGTGTCTGCTTCTTCTTGGGCAGCTGCTGCCCCTTGGAGTGATTATTGCCCTTGGCAGCTGGGTGGAGCCAAAAGGTCAATGCGGTAGGTCCAAGGACATGTGAGCACTAGAGTGACCTGTGTGACCCTGGGGAAGTTCCTAGACCTCTCTGCCTCAGCTGACTCATTTGGGAACTAGAGCTCCCAGTATCCTCTGTGCCTACCCCAGGAAGCATTTGGGCAGCAGGGCTCTTTGTAAAGACTTCCTAAGAGCCTGGCCTGGTGCGGCTCAGCGGTTGAGCATCGACCTAGGATCCAGGAGATCGTGGTTCCTGGTCAGGGCACATGCCCGGGTTGAGGGCTCGATCCCCAGTTGGGGGCGTACAGGAGGCAGCCGATCAATGACTCTCTCATCATTGATGTTTCTCTCTCTATTCCTCTCCCTTCCTCTCCATGAAATCAATAAAGATATACTTTAAAAGAAAAAAAGACTTCCTTAGAGAAATGGATGGAAACACTGGAGGAGGCTTGGTGGGCAGTAAAGGATTAACGTCATCCAAAGAAAGGCGTGAACTGTGCCCCTAGTCCAGAGGTAACCTTAAGCCCCGGGAATGTTTGGCCTGGTAAGAGTGGCTCCTTTACCTGGGGTGCTCTTGGGCTATGCCAGATAGTCTACCCTAACAATGTGATCTGTTGTCCCATCTGCAGGGAGATGATGATTGCTAAGGTAACCACAAGTAGCATCTGCTCACCCTCCAGAGGGGCTGGATCCTAAAGTCAGACATGTGGGTAATCTGCTCTGTCTACAAGGCCCACCCCTTAACGTGAGTGCCTTGGCTGGCAATACTGTCTGACGCGGCCTGGGAGACGTGAGCACTGTCCGTGACTCCACTGGGAGGGGACAGCAGAAGGCTGGCCCCTGAGCTCTCCCGGGCCCCTCCCTCTGCCCCTCTTCTTGTTGCTGATTATAATCTGTGAGCTTTTGCTGTAATAAACTACAACTGTGTGACAGCTCTGCTGGGTTCTGCTAGTCCTTCTAATGAATGGCTGAGCCTAAGGGTGGTCTTGGGCCCCGCTGAACTGACATTTGGAGAATGGGCAACCTAAAGGAGGGCTGGGTGGCGGGGAGTGCAGGAGCAGGCCCCAGGGAAAGGTGGGATGGCCACGGCCCCGGTTCTCACTGGATACTCGCTCCTGCTCCTTCTGCACCCTCCTCTCTGCCCCAGGCTCTTGTTTCTGCCACTGACACAGGGAAGTGTCCCTAAGGCCCTGGTGCTTTGCATCGTTTCCTTCAGGCTTAAAATCTTGGTAGGGAGCATCTGATTGGCTGAGTCTGGATCACACGCTCACTCCTGGTTTCCTAGGGGCTGAAGGTGGGCTTGTGTGGCAGAGGGGAGCATGCCTCCCATCCGGGTCCATACGATGGGACATCCCTCCATCCCCTAAATAGGAGGGGGGTTCTGATGCTGAGCAGCCAAAAAAGCTACTCGCTCCAAATGAGTTGGATGGTCAGACCGTCTCAAAGACTTCCCTCGCGTTAAAGAACGGAAGGCAACTGCTTGAACACAGGCTGGCTTCATGGACGCGCAACCAGTGCGGTCACATAGGCCCCAAACTTGCTTTAATGCTCTGCTGTCGCCACCTTGAAATTCTTTTTTTTTAAAATATATCTTTATTGATTTCAGAGAGAGGAAAGGAGAGGGAGAGAGATAGAAACATCAATGATGAGAGAGTCATTGATCGAGCCCGCAACTGGGACCCATGTTTGGTTTTGCACCAAGCTTTGCACATTAGGTAGCCTGTCCTGGGAGGCATCAAGCGTCATGCAAGGCTGGTTATAACCTTTCTTTTACTGGCAAATCATCGGATCCATCAACGTTATTTTCACAGCTGCCTCTTGTTTTTTCAGTATTTATTTTGACTTAGACTGAGTGAAAGTACCACCTGTCCCACTTGCAAGAACCCCCTGAGCAACACCCCCTGTGGGCACCAGAGACTTTCTGCTCTGCTGCTGGCAGTCACACTAGACTGAGCTCTTGGTGTCCCGCTCCATTTCTCCTTCCCTCGCCATCCTCCGCGCCTGGGTCTGCCCCTTTCTCCAGCTGCTGCTGCTTCATCTCTTCCACTGGCTCCATCCGCTCTACCTCCTCTCTGCCCTTCAGCCCTGGATGTGCCCCAGGGCGAGTTCCCTCTTGTGTCTCCTCTCCGCGTGCACCAGTTTTCTCTTGAGACTCCAAGCAGAGTTGTCTGCAGAGGCTTCCGAGATGAGTGCTCTGGCGGGCTGCTGGGTGCCCCTACGTGGCTGCCACAACAGGCCAAGCCTGATGCCATCAGCTCAGGCCACCTCCCCCTCTCCCTCTCCCGATCCTGCCCATGTGACCATCAGCCTTCTAGCTTAACTGGTCTCAACTTTCCTGCCTCCATATTATTATCATATGTAATACATGTCAACCACTGACATCATTCCTATAATTATTTCCAATAGGTGGGGGGTGTATCAGAATCTCTGGGCAGGGGGCCGGGGTGGAAAGTATGTAACTTAGCAAACGCTCTCCAGACCTTCTGTTAACAGACCCAAAGAAGACGTTGACTCTCTCCAATTCCAGCCCCTAAACTTCCAGTTTAGAATCACTGCCCAGGAGTAGGTGGCCATCTGTATGTTAGTTATGATATTTATTCATCTGCTGTAACAATGTTGAAAATAATAATTGAAATAAACATTAAAGTATCTCTGACAGTGCAGTCCGCGTGGATGCAAGGCAGGGCTGCTACAGCTATCCCACGGCTGTCAAGGGCCTCGGCTCCTTCTGCCTTGCTGTTTCCCACCCTCAGGCGTGGCTTCCATTCCACAGTCCGAAATGTCTTCTGAGCTCCAGCAGTTACTTCTGCCTTCCAGGCAGCAGGAGGGGGAGAAAGGGAGAAGGGCGTGTCCCCTTAGAAGTTGGCTGTGACACTCTCTCCTTTCCATTGGCCAGATATCTGAAATGCAAGAGATAGTCTTTATTCCAGAGTTATGACCCCAGCTAAAGGTGGAATGTTCTATTTCTAAGGAGTTAGTGTTAGTGGACAAATAGCACCTCTATCACAGTCAAACAAAAGTCCTGTGGGAACGTCCAGGAAGGCCCATTGCAAGGCAAGGAGTGCACCTTTTTGCTCCTTCCACTGTCCCCCCTTCTGGCCTCCAGCTCAGATGCTATGTATCGGAGCCCCAACAGCCTTCTTGGATCAGGCGGTCGCCTTGAGGGTGTATCAGGATGGGAAAAGCAAAGAGGTAGAAAGAGCCTAGGCCAGGATGACCTTGGAGTCATCACTGTACCTGAACAGTCTGCCTCCAGCCTCCGTTACATGGGAAAGAAATGACTCTCTGTCTTGGTTAAGCTACTGTCAATGTGTTGTTTAGTCATGTGCCAGAAAGCTAATCCTAAGGCCTAAGTGGCACAGATGTAAAATGAGCCCTAGACATTGCAGGCAAACTCTAATTATGACTTTCCTGTCTTTCCATGAACCAAGAGGTGGATGAATTTACACAGCCACCAAAAATGCTAGGGGACCCTGCAGGAGAGTTCAAAAGAGAAGGTAGGAATTTGACAAAACAAGCAGATTGAAGTCTTAGGGTCCAGAGTGGAGTACTGGGGATCTGAAAATTGTTCGGAAGCTGGTATTTGAGATCCATTCTGACCCGGTTAATACACATTTGGGGACAAGAAAGGCCTGAAACTACTTGCAAGACATAAAATTATTGTCAATATAATCATAACCACAGCCTGGTGAGGCTCAGAGACATTGGGATAACAAGGTGTGTGTGAGTGCGTGTGAGTGCGTGTGAGTGCATGTGTGTGAGTGTGTGTGGTATGTGCGTGTGTGCCTGTACACTTGTGCGTGAAGTACCCGTGTGTGTGTCTGTTCAGGTGGGTGTACAATCTGGAAGTGCGCTCAATATAGACTGACCAAATTCTAAATTGGCAGATGGTAAAATCAGTCTGTGGTCAAAACCACGGCAGTGCTGGATATTACAGTCATAGGATGAAGATTTAGGAGAGTGCCATGAAGTTCTTTCCGCCACGAGGCGGCCTGGTCCGGGGGGAGGCCAGCTGTCTCCTAACTAACTGCTATCTCCCAGCTAGAACAGACTCAGAGTTACCGGTTCCCAGGCAGGCCCACAGCAGGGCCAACAAATATTTGTCGAGGGAATGAATGGGTGAAATGTTTCCTGCTGTCAGGGCCCCTACATCCTAGTGGAGGGGGTAATGATTAACATTTAGAAGCTGTAGGATCAAAGGAGTCCCATAGCCATGGGGATCACATTCTCAGGATCAAACCCTGCAAGAACAATTCTGATCAAGTTTTCTTTTTCTGATGTTTACATATATTTAAATGAAAATCTTACAAAGGTATTTAAACATATCCACTGTTTGTGTGTTTTTTAACAACTTCCACGCCTTTCATCCTAACAAGGGCCACACGGTCTCATGCCTGGCTGTTGTGGTTGCTCCCTGACTCTTCTCACTGTTTCCATTCTGAGCTCCCTGTAAGTGGTTCAGGGGTTTCATCAGTGGACACTGGGTGAGAGAAACACTTTCCTCGAGGTCCCCAAGCCAGTGTGATGGGATGGGAGCCTTGAGGGCTGGTAGTCAGGTTCTCTGCTACCTGAAGAGAGTCAGGGAGAATTACATGAGCGAAGCCCTGTCAATATAATCTGAGCCACTGGATTTAGCTTGTGCCCGGGCTGGCCCCTGTTCTTTCTGGGTACCTAGGTCACCAACCTCCCTTTTGTGCTTTAATGCCTTTGGAGCCAGGTTTCTGTCACTTGTGAACAAAAGGGTTCTGACAAGTGTAATTTTCTCTGTTTCCTCTTTTGTAAAATAAGCTATCTCCTTGGCCTGTTGTGAGGGTCAAATGAACTAATATTGTGTCAGAGCTTTGTAAATATAAAGTAAACTTATTCATTGTCATGTACCCTCCAAAAGCAGTTAATGAGCCAGGGTGTTTTTTGTTTGCAGGAAATAGAGCATATGCCCTGGCCCGTGTGGCTCAGTTGGTTGAGCATCGACCCATAAACCAAGAGGTCAAGGTTTGGTTCCCGGTCAGGGGACATGCCTGGGTTGTGGTCTTGATCCCCAGTGGGGGGGGTGCAGGAGGCAGCTGATAGATGTTTCTCTCTCTCCCTCTCCTTTCCTCTCCACCTAAAATCATTAAAAACATATATTTTTTAAAAAGAAATAGAGCATGTAACCTAAGTTAGTTGAAGCCGTGGCTACTCAAACGTGTGGTCCATGGACCAACAACAGCATCATGTGCTGGTCTGTTAGGAATGCACATTCATGGGCCTCACTCCGGACCTGATGAGTTTGAATCTCTGTGTTATAACAAGCTCCCCGAGTGATCCTTCTGTACACTAAAGTCTGGAAGTCAATGACTTAAGCAATAAAAGATTTCCTATCTCATATAAC
This sequence comes from Miniopterus schreibersii, assembly GCF_964146895.1. Taxonomy (NCBI): domain Eukaryota; kingdom Metazoa; phylum Chordata; class Mammalia; order Chiroptera; family Miniopteridae; genus Miniopterus; species Miniopterus schreibersii. Next base: position 7,479,035 of record NC_138101.1, on the reverse strand, counting down.
AAACAGTGCAAAGGTGGTGAGAGCAGGTGGTTTAATTTTATCAAGGGCCTGGGTGCATTCTACGCTGCTGCTTGGTTTACTGGCTTTGTCCTCAGGTTTATCTCATGGTTGCAAGGTGGCAGCTTCAGCCTATAGCTGAGTGTGTAGCATATCTGCATAGAATCACATGCAGGAACGCGAGGGGCAATTTTTTCTCACATATTCTTTTCACTAGGGGGGAAATCCTTTCCCCCAAGGCCCCAAAGGACCTCTCCTTTCGCCTCAGAAGCTAGGGTTGCACCCCATGCTGTCTACACAATCATGGTCATGGGAATAAAGTGGCCCTAAGTAGCTTAGACTAAACCACCTTCATCGCCTATGGCTCCAAAGGGACCAGCTCCCCTGAGCATGTGGTAGAGTGACTACCCAGACCCGGTAAGGGCTTTGCCAGCAAGGAAGGAAGGTGGGGACAGCTGCGGAATGCAACCAGGAGGGGCAGCCCAGGTGTGGACATTCTGCGCCTTCCCATTGTCAAGGCCATGCCCACAGCACCAACAGTGTTCCCTTACCAGTGCGGCACATCATAACAGTGTGACACGTGCTTAGTCATCTCATCACCTGGTAGGTGCAGGACATTCTCAAGGGATAGGTTCCAAGGCATCTGTAATTTCTAGCTTTATGAACAAGGATTGCTCAGAAACCAGAAGGCCACCCTGAGTCCAGGCCAAGCCTCCAGCTGGAGGACATTTGGGAACTTTGAGGGGAGGAGCATCCCGCTTCCAGGCTCAGCTCCCATTTGACAAGCCCTGCAGTCTCACCTATAGGCCAGTCAGGCAGCCGCCCCCAGAAGCGGCTTGGTCAGTGGGCATCCCCATGTCCCAGGAGCTGCCAGGGCCAAGGCACCTGTGTGGGCCTCTAGTCCCAGGTTTCCCAGTGATGAGAGAGCAGCTCATGCCGGGAAGCAGCTCATCTCTGGGAGATTTCCAGAAAGACTGAGAATAGCAAGAACAAGTGTACCCCGGAGGGATCTGAGCGGCAGTGTGAACCTGGGCCCCTGTGGTCCTCCAAGTTGAATTATTTATGAGGCTAGATTGGTCGGGGTGTGGTTTTAATTAGCATCCTGGGAAAAGACTGCAGCCTCCGCCCTCCTGTGGAATCTCAAGGAAAGCTCTAGAGGCCCACGGAATTGCTTTGGTAACAGGATCAAATACTGACCCCGGTGAGTAGGCGGCACCGCTGGACAGTAAGAAGCCAGGCCCAGAGGCCTCGTTGCTTCATCAGGCCTGGGGTGCTTCCCTGCATTTTGGAGTTGAGATGGCCATGTAAGGGTAGACCAGATGTCTGGCACCGGGCTGGCAGCTGACAGGGTATCCTGGCGAGGCATTGCCCTGGGGGCCCTGTACAGTCTCCAAGCGGGACCTGAGTGGCTCTGGCAGCAGAGACCCAGGGACCAACGACAAGCCTGCTTCCACGGCCGGTTTGCCCTGCTCTGGTTTTGGAAGCACCTGTGAGAGGCTGCGGGTCCAGCAAGGAGATGGCCAGAGCAGCGAGCCAGGGAGGAAGCAAACTGCAGCCCTGGGCGACCGGGAGGCAGAATCCGCAGCTCCACGGTGAGGGGCCCTGGCCACGTGATTCTAGATCCCAGATGAGGGGCGGGGTGGGGAAACACACCGGGCCTGCGCGACAACCAGCCCTGCCCCATCTGGGTGACCTTGGACACACGTCACCTCTCAGTGTCTCGGCTTCCTTCTTGTAAAATACAGTGATGATAATGACCTGGCACAAAATGCACTCAGAATCCACGGAGACGGGCAGATGGTGGCTGCCAGGGACTGGGAGCGGAGTAAGGGACAGGAGCTTCATGGGAAAGATGCTCTGGTGTTAGACCGAGGGCGTAGTTGTGCAGCACTGTAGATGCACTAAATGCTAGCGAATTGCTCATTTTAAGATGGTTAATTTTAGGTTAATTTTGTGACATGTAAATTTAATTTTTTTATAAACAGGAGAATAGGGTGGTACCCCTCGCTTACTCCTGATCAGCAGCTCCGTCCCCTGGAATGGCCCCCCTCCTCTCCTCCTCAGGGCGGGAGCCTCACTTGAGAAGCCTCCTGAAATTCGCCTGGCCCCTGGGGGGGACCCCAGTGTGGGCCCCACAGCCCTGAGGAGGAAGCATTATCAGGCCCTTGGAGCCTCGAGGGCCTTTTCTGGACGACAAGCTTGGCCCCTGCCATGCTCGCTCCACGGTGCCGCCCAGATGCGTTGCGGTGCAGCCCCCCCCCCCCCCCCCCCCCCCCGACCTAGGGCCCAGCAGACGAGGGAGCGCGGCCCGGGAAGGAGTGCTGTGCCTTTTCTGGGCTTAACCACTGCGATGCGATGAGGTCCTTCAAGGTGTTACCAGGGAGATGACGAGGGGACCTTGGTCTCCTCTTGAGGGAAGGGTTTCAATCAAGAGACAAAGTGTAGGAAAGCAAGGAAGAATTTCTTGGCCGCCGCAGAGATACACTGAGGGCGGTGAAACAAGGCAGGTGCCTGGGAGCAACGGGAGAGCCGGGCTGGGCCGCGCTGGGTCCCCGGGAAGTCAGGGAGAGGAGGGGCTCGGAGGCAGGTTCAGGGGGCAAGCCCGGGACCAGCTGCTGCTGCCATAGCTCCCCCAGCTGCAAGCCTCTTGGGGTCCCCTAGGAGGGGAGAAGGGGGAAGGAGATGGTGCTGGGTGCTCCCCTGGGCGGGGAGAGCTCATGCACTGGGTCCTTTGTCCTGAGTGCATTTATCTTTCTTTCAGGCGGTAAATCTTAGGGGAGGTCTCAGGGGAGTGTCTCAATAGAATTTTCATCAGCTTTATGCTGATATACCAAAATGAGGTTTATTATTATTTTTTTTAAAAAAGGAATTTTCTTTTTTAAAAAAATATATATTGATTTCAGAGAGAGGAAGGGAGAAGGAGAGAGAGAGCTAGAAACATCAATGATGAGAGTCATTGATCGGCTGCCTCCTGCACGCCCCCGACTGGAGATCAAGCCCACAACCCGGGCATGTGCCCTGACCCGGAATTGAACCCTGATCACCTGAATCCTAGGTCGATGCTCAACTGCTGAGCCACGCTGGCTGGGCAAAGTTTATTCTTAATTTGTCTGTCCTTGAGTGTCGTTAGCAAATGGCGCCAATTGAATTGCTGTTATCTGTCTCCATGAATAGGCTGATTTAAACTATCTACCCTCAGGCTGGGGAGGAGAAATGAAAACCATTTACCCTTAAGTGTCCTTGGTTTAGGGAAGACAGAATTTACTAGGTGGCTGCAAACTGCTGTTTAACTCTGTCTCAGTTTCCCTGTTCCCTTGTCCTGGAATTTTCCTAGCTTTTACTTACTATGCTGTAACAAAGGTGAATTATTTTCCCCTTCAAGCCCCCTCTGCCCTTCAAATCTGACCTCCTGCGTCTCCCTGAGCATAAACTGGAAAGCTGATCCCCTAGGAGTAACAGGATGGAAATTAGGTGGCAGAACTTGGAAGCTCCGCAGCAAACTCATGGCCTGGGATTTTCTCCCTGCTCTGTGGTCCCTGGGGAGAAGCCTGTGCCACAAAAGGTGGCAGAGTGTGCTGGTCATGCTGGACCCACATTGTGGCCGAGGAACCTCGGCTGGGGGACCCATTGTGATTCCTGATTTCAACAACACTTTTGAGAAACCAAGTTGCTAAGAAAGAGAGATCAGAGGCCAGCTCCAGACAATCTAGAGGGGAAGGGCTGGCCCAGTTTTCATTTGCCCCCTTTTTCTTTCCTACAAACAGCGCTCAGTAATGTCTCCAGAAGAACCCTATGAAGAAACAACTGAGGGTCAAGTCTGAATCTCAGCTCTGCCACTAACTAGCTGGGTGACTCAGGGCTGGGTCCTCCACTTCCTTGAACTTGGGTTTCCTTGGCTGTAAAAGGAAGAAATAAGAGCAGTGCCGCCCCCTGAGGCAGAGAGAGGCTGGGATCTGTGGGCAGTCATAACCCAGCAGGCCCCTGGGAGGGGAGTCAGTCAACCCAGAGCCATGTTGTGGTGACACCGGCATGGGAAAGTGGACAGCCACGAGAGCCAAGCATTTTCACTTTAAAAATTTTCTGCAGTCACCTTATTTATTTTCTCAGGGTTTAAAGAGCTTGAACCTCCCAACAAGAGCTCCCTGGGTTTAAAGAGCTCGAACCTCCCAACAAGTCTTTTGCTGACTTTGTGATGTAAATAAGAAAATATAGGCCCTGGCTGGTTTGGCTCAGTGGCTAGAGCGCAGGCCTGGGGACTGAAGGGTCCTGGGTTCAATCCCGGCCAACGGCACATACCGAGGTTGCAATCGGTGTGTCTCTCTCACATTGATGTTTCTCTCGCTCTCTCCCTTCCACTCTCTCTGAAAAGCAATGGAAAAATAACCTCAGGAGGGTTAAAAAAAAAAGTGCTCCTGGGCCATTCTTCCTCCTGGCGGCCAGGAATCAGATCAGAGAAGCAGGAAGTTTTCTGCCCCACGTGTGGGCCCAGGAGCTCATTGGCAACGTTGACACCTGCACAAGGGCAGCGGGTGATCATAGCTACACACGGAACCTTCTCTGCTTACGGCTCAGGGCGCAGCTAGTTCCGGGTGTGGGGAAACCACAGAGCCCCTGAACCCCCACTCCCCTGGGAGAAGCAGTTCAGTGCAGTGGGAAAAAGCTTGGGAGCCAGAATCTCTGCCTCTTACTGAAAATGAGGGCCCCTAGCCTCACTTTCCTCATGTGGGGTGTGGATTAGTTTGCTAGAGCTGCTGTAACAAAGCAGCACACGGCAGGTGGCTCAGAGGACCGAAATTCATTGTCTCATAGTTCTGGAGGCTCGGAGTCCAAAACTGAGGTGTTGTCAGGGCTGGTTCCCCCCGAGGACCATGGCGGGAAGGATCCGTCCAAGGCCTCTCTCCTTGGCTTGTAGATGGCCACCTTCTCCGTGTGTCTCTTCACATTGTCTTTCCTCTGTGTGTGTCTGTCTCTGTGTCCAGATGTCCCCTTTCTGTAAGGACACCGGTCATACTGGATTAGGGTGCACCTTAATGACCTCATCTTATCTAATTCTGTCCATAAAGACCTCTCTCCAAATAAGGTACATTACTAGGGGTTAGGACTTCAGCATGAATTTTGAGGAGGACACAGCTCAACCCATAACCAGGTGGCTGTGATGGCGACAGGAGATCAGGGCTGAGGAAGCGTTCAGAAACATGTCCCCTCTGCTCTCCTGGAGGCAGCGGGGGCCTTCCTCTTGGGGACATTTCTACTGTCCTCATCTTCCCTGAGCAGAAGAAACAACTCTTGTAAGACTCTCATTGGACGGTTCCCAGCATATTCCAGACGATTCCACCATACACCTGTGATGGACATGGGCCAAGAGCTCAGCATAAAATGTCCTCGGGGAACAGAAACCTGGTTCAGTGAGTTCTTCCAGGCCATTTTTTCCTCCCCAAGCCCCAGGCCTCTTCCCTTGACAAGCAGTCTGGTGTGGCAGCCAAACTCCAGGCCTCCCAGGCCGACTCAGGCCCATCCGCCTCCCGGTGCCCCGCCCCCATCCCTCGGCTATAGCCCTCTGCCAACGCCAATAACCTTGGGAATCGGGAAAATGAATCGCATACTTTGTGTCCCGGATGTAGTATAATCTTGAATCATATCTATCAAGTGAACGTATATTCACCATCTGTCCTCTGTCCTAGGGCATGTTCTCTCTCAGCCTCTGTCTTCCTGGCAGCTTGTCCAGGCTCTGCTTCTGTTGTATATCTTTTGAATTTGGACACTGCCCTGTACCATTTGCTTTAGTATCTATTTTGTAAACAGAGTAAGAGTTCCTTAGCCCAAGGCATGATGGGTAAAGGAGCCATGTCCCCACCCTGTGACTGACTAGTGGGTGTCCAGGACATCCCCAGTGAGCTTCTGCCCTGGGCGGGCTCAGGAGGCAGCCCTGCCAGGCCCCCAGCCCCCTGCTGCAGCTGGTGAGCGGGGATGAGCTTCCGGGCCCAGGGACAGACCTGGCCCAGGTACACCAGGTGGGGATGTGAGGACCCCTCCCCCAGCAGGATCTGTGACCTCTGAATGACATTGGGAGGACAGTGCTCTGATGTGACTAAGGGGGGCTCCAATGCCCAGAGATGCTGGGCAGAGTCTCCCATGTGAGTGGACATTCCCAGTGTCAATCAGGCAGGATGCTGGGACAGGAAGTAGTTTGGAAGGCGGGCCCTAAACTGATGAGTGGTTGCCACCTTCGTTCCTGAGGACCCCTCTGTGGGGACCTGGCCCCAGGGAGTGAGTAGCAAGGATGGGTGCCAGGTGTTGTCAGGCAGTGGCCACTGCCCAGGAGGAAGCTGAGCCAGGCAGAGGGCAGTCTAGGGTGGCCTTCAGGGTTCTGAGAGCGGTCGTGTTGATGGCAGTTGTCAGTTATTCTGTTTATGTCCCTTTGGTGCTTCCAAGGTCCCCTGTAAAATCTTGCTTAACAGTCCGGCCTGGTCTCAGCGGAGCTGGGCCAAACTGAGGGAGGGAGTCAGCGTTCAGGGTTAGGCCGGGGAGCATAAAGGACAGCCAGGGTCTGTGACACCAGAGGTGCGAGGACACAGGGAGGCCTGCCCGCATCTAGCGGGGAGTCCCCTCCCCACGGCCCATCCCGGGGAATCGGAGGTGGAGGTGAGAATTTAATGACGCTGCTGGGGGAGGCACAGCCACCCAAGTGATCGAATCCCTTCTCTGTGGCTTTCCCGCCCACAGACTGCGCCGTGGGCTGCACCTGGCTCAGGGGTGCCTTGAGGGCCAAGAGAACCCGTCCCGGAGAGCCCAAGTTCAAACTCCAGGAGGCCCAGGCTTGTAGGGTCAGAGCAGAATCAGGCAGCCGGCTGTAGAGTTTAGGTTTTAAAAACCTTCATCTGTGTCTTCAGACCCCCCTGACCTCACTTCCCAGCACTGCGCTCAATCGGCCAGGCCCCTTGCTGCCCTGTGAGCATGGGGAGGGCCCCCGGATCCAGGCCTTTGCATCTGCGGCACTTCTCCCTGGACCCTCCTCCCAGAGGTATTCCCTTCACTCAGGCGTCACCTCAGAGAGATGGCTCTGACCACCCCAGGGAAAACAGCAGCTCTTGTCTATCCCCGACTCTTTCGTTCCCAACACTGGCTTCCTAAAATTACATTCTGTAGCAGGACGTCTGTGTGTTTATCTGATTATCTGTAAGACTCGGGAGGGCAGGAACTGTGTTCTGCTCGCTATTGACTCCCAAGGGCCTCGGACAGGACCTGGCACATAGTAGGGATCAGTGAATATTTGTTGAGCTGAAGATCAAAGGCAATGGGTGTCTACTGGGCTCCTACTAGAGTCCCAAGGCTTGGAGTATCAGCCGGCTTAAAGGGGCAGGCATGTGGCGGAGGCAACACTGACGAGCCACAGTTCTTTCCACCAAGGCCTTTAGTGACTGTCTCCCATCCCTCTCTGTTACGTGGCACCTTCCCTGAGACCCAGTCCTCTGCGGGGCGCCTCGACCGTGCCTCGCACGTTTTCCCCTCCTTGCCTGTGCCCCTGTTGCCTCTTACAATGTTCTTTCCCCCTTCTCTGCTTTCCCAGTCTCTCCTCTTTCAGGTGAGAGCTATTCATCCTTCCAGGGCTAGCTTGAGACTCTTAAACCTTCTTGTAAAAACCCTTTTGTGCCCACAAAAAGGAATAATCCTTTCCCTGGGAACTCAGCATTTCTTTATATAGCCTGTAAGGCAGTTTTTACAAATCTGGCCTGATTAAGGGCTTAACAGGGCTCTGTCCACCTTAGAAGGCAGGTGAGATTCTTAAAGGTGTGAATGGAGGCTTGATATCTATAGGATTTTGCATATACTAGGTGCTCAATTAATGTTCGCTTAATTGAATAAAATTGACATTGTTCTCTGAGTTTAGCTGGGACAAAGGAAGTGATTGAAATGGACAGTGTTACATACTGTGCTCATAATGCCAGCACTTTATCTCCCCAAATCCTTATTTCCAAAAAACAGTAACCTTACAGGGTGTATATCGCCACCCCTGTTTTACAAATGAGGCTCAGAGAAGTTGTGTGAGTTGCCCAGGGTCACACAGCTAGTTAGAGGCAGAGCCAGGGTTAAAAGTCCGACTTATATTTAAAGACAAAATGACTTATCGTCAGTTAAATGGCTTCTATTCAGTTAAATTATTTTTATCTCTATAAACTCAGTATGAAATTCTAGAACATGACACAGCTAGATAGAAACAGGCATGGATTTGTAAACCTGATTCTAATATGCCGATGAGTAAATTAAAATATGTACTTTCCCACAAGGAAGAGCATAACTATATCATGTTCTTTTTGTTTGAGGAGTTGCTGAACTACGGAGACATCTGCCTCCAGTGAATCAGAACCATTGGCCACAATGAGATCCCATAAATTGCTGATGCCCGATTAACATATTTTTGGAGGCTGGAGCAACTGGTGTAGCTTACCTAGGGCTTAAAAGGGCAAGAGAGGGATTTATAGCAACAGTAATAGCTGATTACAAGTATTTGTATGCCAATTAAATTTATTCTAGGAAATCTTCAAATTACCAAGTTTGGTAGCTCGTCAGCTGAAGCTGCTGTTTAAAATTTGTATTTTTAAAATCTCCATTGAAGTTAAGAATAGAAAAATAAGAGAATTGCCTTGGAGTTGTATCTTAGGGTAAATTTAGCTCAGTTCCCGAAGAAATAAAACTTTAACAACAGTTTAAATGAAATTTTAAAAAACTATCCATAAAAAGCATCTTTCCAAATAATAATGTACTCTGCCATTTAATGGAACTTATCAGGCATGAAAATTGCTTTTTAAAGCCTTTCCATGAACTCCTTAAACTACATACTTCCAGAGTGAAAGTAAATGCATTCTTAAACTTACATGCTTTTTTCCAGAAAAAAGTTGGTTAGCAAAAAGCATTACCTACAAACCTGAACAATGGAAAAGCTTTCAAAAACCTAAAAAGATTTATATATATTATAAGAGGGGTTGGATGGAAATACCTTTATATATAACTACAGTAATTTTTTTCCTTTTAATGATAAAGGAGCAAAGGCTTCTCTTTTTTTTTATAGAAAGTCTGGAATTACAGAAAAATGTTAAAAAGAACAGAAAAGTAAAAGAATTTGTCTCATTGCACCAGGAGACAGTCACAGCTAACATACGGGTGTGCTTCCTTCGCTCTGTTTTGCTTCGTGTGAGCTTGGTTTTTTTGTTTCCCAGTTTGCCCATAGTTACCTGGCCCTTGTTTTGCTCTCAACAGTATCCAGACGTGGCAAATGGAGGTCAAGGGAAGGGCAGGAGGCTGAGCTGTGGTCCACGCTGAGATCGCTGTGATCCCAGGTGAGTCATTTCTCATCTCCAGGCCTAATGTTTACAGGTTGGTTCTGAGAATCTGAAAAAAAGAAAAAAAGAACAGAAAGAAAACCTCTGTCCAAAACTGCACAGAGACCCACAGCACCCTGCAAACAAGTTCAGCACCATGTCCAAGCCCCTTAAGCAGCCAGGAGCCTCAGGTTCAAGGCCCCGGAGCGAGGTGCTTTCACAGACCTCAGGGCAGCTGACAGCCCTGCCGTCTCAGGGAGGCTGTCACAAGCCCCTGTGCCTTCTGAGTAGGAAGCAAGGAGCAAAGAGCCTTCTCTCACCGCCTGCACCGCCCTGCAACCGGTTTCCTTCTCTGTGACTCTCGCAGGCAGGCTGCCGGCAGAGGGAGGTCAGCAGGCTTTCTGCATGATCCCAGTCCGCACTGCTGGGGACACTCAGATTAAAACAGTCTACAGTCACCAGCTGCATAACGACATTTTGGTCAATGACAGACCACATAGACGATGGTGGTCCCATAAGATTACAGAGGAGTTGAGTTTCCTGTAAGAAATGGAAGGAGCCCTGGCTGGTGTGCTCAGTTGGTCAGAGCATCGTCCTGTACACCAAAGGGTTGCGGGTTCAGTTCCCATCAGGCCACATACCCAGGTTACAGGTTTGATCCCCTGTCAGGGTTCATACGGGAGGCAACCGATGGATGTTTCTCTCTCTGCCTTCCTTCCTCTCTCTCTAGAATCAATAAAAAACATATCCTCAGGTGAGGATTCAACAACAAAAAGAGACAGAAATGGAAATACTGTAGGCTGGACCAGATGTTAGACTGATGGGGTCAGACTGGACCTGGGTTCAGCAACCGTAGTACTTAAGGCCTGGCTAGGAAAGAATTCATAGCCAAGACTCAAACTATAAGAGAGCATTTATTTATAAAGTTACAGAGGTGGAAGAAGTACTTTGTAGACGATGTGGGCTTAGGAGACAAGTTACAGAGGCAAAGCAGTGGTCCTAGGAGCTTGGGAATGAGGAAGGTAATGGTAATTGGCCTGGGGGGTGGGAGGGAAAGGAGGGGGAAGGGAAAGGGAAAGGCACAGGGGTGCTCCCAGGAGGGAGAGCCACTGGGTCCTCCGTCCTAAGGGTTTTAAGGGTGGAGATTTTAGGGGAGGCCCCAGGGGAAGATCTCAATACAACATTCAGCAGCTTTCCAGGTGTGTCCTTTCAGGGTCTAGGTCTCCACTGATTGGTTGTCGCCAGGGCAGGGGGTCATTATCTAATGCAACTCATCCTAAAGTCAGCTGTGGGGTCACTTGTCTGGTTTTGCTGCTTTTCTGGGCCTGGAGCTGAAACACAACTGAGGCCTAGATGTTATCTCTAGGGAGGAAAGGTCAGGGGGCCCAAACCGCATGACCAGTGATGTGCTAGGGAAGGATAGGTCACCCTGGGGGCAAGGTCCCCCTCCCCTACAATTGTCCATTGCTGGTCATCTGGGCTTTCTACCCTGGTGACCTGCTGTACCTGGCCCATTGTCCTTGCTCTGCTCATGTCTGTCTAACTGCCTGCCACAGAAGGATATGTGGTTCAGGAGGAATTTTTTTTTTCTGACTGGAGTAATATCTCTGGGGCTTGGAAGTAGATTCCCTCTCACAGCACCTCAGTTTTGAGTGCACAGGTTACATCTCAGTCCGTCGGCCACTGACCTGGTTCAGCACCGAGGAGCTTGTCCCCCAGTGCTATGTATTCAGAGGGCGCCACAGCCCTCCCCGATCCAGCTCATGGTCTTCAGAGCACATTGCTGTAAATTCTTTGTTGAGGACATAAGGTCCTGTACAAGGACACAGGTCCACAGGAGCCACCTTAACAGGAAATAAGGGCCAGGACCACGTTAGTGAACGCTTTCTGTGGGAGTGTGGAGCCAGTCTCTCCTTGTACTTGGAAATATTTTCAAGTTATAATTATATAAAGCGCAGATAAGTTTTATTTCTGCCATCAGCTCAATGCCAGAAAGAGCCCTATGGGCCAGACAGCCAGGGTCAACAGACGAAAACCAAATTTCCAAAATCATTGAGTCCTCAGGTTTATAAACTCTCTCCATGTTAAGAACCCGATTTTTTAATTGACTACCACAAAGTTTCTTAATCTGATCACTGCTTCGACAGGCAATAGCCAAAACCACATTGCCATGACAACCCCTATGTTCCTTTATCTCTCCATCTTCATTTCTTATTCCTGCTGACTCTCTGACCTCCTTTCCCGCCCTCGTGACTGCCACCGTTAGGGTGATCCACGCCTCGCCCAGCCGGTTCCTCTAGATAATTCCGATCAGTGCAGCCCTCGCCCCCATCCACGGAGCAGCACCGGCAGCTTCGTGTTCTGCTCCTGGCCCCGTGCGAGGGAGCAGGGGAGGCTTGTGGGGCAGGGTTCAGAAAGGCCACAGTGGTGAACAGTGTGTCCAAGGCCCTCAAATCAGTCGCCACTCACCCAGAGCAAGCTCCAATCCTGCGAGCTCCGTTCGTGGAAGCTGCCCTGTACAGGTGTACATTTTTTATGTTTTACACCGCATTTTTACTGCACCTTGTCCACCTGTAGATAAATGAATACTTACCATTGGGTTAGTGCGGCCTACAGTGTTCGGTGCAGTAACTGCCATAAAGGCCAGAAACCCAGAGCAATAGGCCACAATACATCACGCGGCCTGGGTGTGCAGTAGGGGGGTGTGAGCTCACTCTGCGATGTTCACACAATGGCAGAATCGCCTAATGTTGCATTTCTCAGAACGTACCCTTGTCACTGAGCAGCATATGACTGTACCTGTGTCAGGGTCAGGAGAAGAGAAGCCATTAGTCAAGGCTGAAGGAAGGATTTTGTTTTCTCTGGCCCTGGAAAACGGTCTGGATTCATTACATGCCCTGGCGTGCATTCGGTGCCACCTGGGCGTGAAGGCCACACCCAGGCCCTGACCACACAGGGTCCAGGGCCAGCAGGACAGTGACTGGATCCAAGACTTGCTGATCTCCTCAGTCACAATATATGGCAACAGTGGCACACCCGGTCTCCTCTCCGGGGACACAGCCAAGCCAGCTCGGGGGCAGTGCAGAACGGGAAGGTCGTCCGCCGGGGACAGAGCCAGGTGCTAGCAGGCAGGGCAGAGGGCCTAGTGGGGTATTTGGGGGCCCAGGGGTGAATATTTGAGAGTCTGGAAGAAAGGGAGATGGGGTAGAAAGGAAGCTTCCTCTCACTGAGTATTTACTGACCCTAATTCCACGTATACGGCAATGCTCTTGTTCTGTCTTCTCAGTACACATTGTTCAGCTATTTGCCTAACAGATATTATGGGCTAGCGACACTGGGCCAGATGCTGGGGGACAGCAGCAAACAAACGCTAAGCCCCCACACCCCTGGAGCTCACCTTCTAGTGGGGAGCAGACAAGAGCAAATGAGGTGAAAAGCCTGAGATGACAGGTGCAAGGGGCCCGGAGGAAAACTGAGCTGCCTCAGGGGACAGTGAGGGGTGGGGTCAGGTGGGGCCTCCCGACCTGTGCCATGTCGGGGGGGCTGAGGCCCCAGGCCGAGGGCACAGGCAGGTACAGCCCCAGGGGAAGTGTGCTCAGCCCAAGGAGGGGTGGCACAATATCACCGGCCATGCTGGGCACTTAGGATGTTGTTTTGAGTGGGGGCTGAGATGGTGACCAGGCTCTGGCCTCCAATGTGAAAGTATCACTGTGGCCTCTGGGAGGAGAGTTAGACCACAGGTGGGCAGGAGAGAGAGGAGGGGCCACGTTATGACCTCCTGATTATAGATGAAGATCTGGAGGCTCAGGAATAAACCTCGAAAATCTGAGAGCGCCATGACCACCCGAATCTTCAAGTGAATTCCCTTCACTGTTAGGATCGAGCATCACGGACTAGATCCCACATGCTCTGTGTCTGCGTCGGCCTCCCTCCCCAAGATCCCCAGCTACCCCACTGCCTTGGGGCTTCTCTCTCCTTACTCCTCAAGAGGCTCACATTCTGCTACTTAACTGGCCTTTGGGCATCTCTCCTGAGACCTGCAATTCCCTCTTCCCACCTGTTCAACCCGCTAAGTCCTGGTCTTCCTCCATGTCCTTAAACACCTTTTTTTAGGGAAGCCACCCCTATTCCCACTGACCAGGCCAGGTGTGCTGGGTACCTCTGTAGGGTCCCCTTCCAAAGTGGCTGCATTCTCCACCTTTGGAAATTCCTGCTCCTTGACAGTCCCTCCCTGGCCTCCAGGATACCCAGGGCAGGCTGGCTCCTGTCTCAGTCACCCCAGCCAGGTGCGTGATCTGGTACATACCATGGCAAGAGATAAAAATACTTTGAGAGTTGAATGGAACACTTGCCCCAAGGTCACACAGCTAATACGTGGGAAGACCAGGGTTCAGACTTCTGATTCCAACTTCCCTGTTGCCTCAGGACTTGAACTCAAGTCTTGGCTCAGCCCCAGCTAGTGATGGCTCATGAAAGAGCTATTTTGTTTCTCTGGGCCTCAGTTTTTCCAGCTATAAAAAGAGAAAGTTGAACACTGAGTTGCTGTCCTGAGTTACATGCCCTGGAGGGGCCCTCCAAATTCATTTGACCACAAGAACCTTCCAGGCCACGGAGCTTCTTAAAAGTACTTATTCCTGGTCTCGCTCCAACCTGCAGAATGACAACCCCAGAAGATCAGCCTGGGATCATGCTTCTGTTCTTTGGCTTAATCAAGAGCCCCAGTTCTTACCACCAAAGAAGGGTTAGAAACACATTTCAATGGGGCTTCTTATCATAGGAGGCTCCCAAATGAGAAGGTCAGGCAGGAGTTAAAGACATGATTGCAATGACTGTTTCAACTCCAATAGGTGCTTCTCGAATGCCTCCTTTCTTTTATAGAAAGAAACTCTGCAACTAAAGCCTGATATTTACTTGTGTGAATTATTTTGGGGTCCTAATAGAAGGTTCCTGAATTTCCACTGAGAGTGCAGTTTCCTGGACAACTCTAAATAGCACATCGTCAAAGAGCGGTGACCAGGCCTGAATGAAGGAGCACTCACAGGGAGCACACGCAAAGGCAAGGAGGCTCTCACAGCCCCAAGAAGAGGCGGAAGCCCAGAGAGAGGTTAACCAACTTACCTGGGGGCTTAGAGCTCGTGGGCGGTAGAGATGAACCAGATCCAGCTCTCTGTGCCCCTGGCTGGCATTTTTCTTCTGAACCACAGGAGTGTGCCAAGGCAATGTGGGTTCTGCACAGAAACTGTGACTCCCACACCGCAGAGCAAAAGGTGCCCCAGAAGCATCGCGTCAGTGAACAGTGCGTGGCACACAGTAGGCACGCAGTAGGCAGGGGCTAGCTGCTTGGCAGCCCCACTCCCATCACCCTGACCTGGGGACAGGGCACCTTTCAGACGACTCCGTCCTCTGCCCGGTTGGGGTGAATCTATGGGATACCTCAGGCGAGCCCCGCTGATGAAGCAGAAGCGTGTTGGGTGACTTAAAAATCATCACCGCAGGGTCAAGGGAGGCAGACGGAGTCTCATGCTGTGACTCCCCTACCTCAGTTTCCTCATCTGGGAAGTGGGGTGATGCCTCTATCGTTGTGTTGTTGGTGAGGATTAGATGAGAAACTGCATGGGGCCTGGCAAAATCTGTTCAGTAAAAGAACAGACAAATGAATGGCAGGGAAGAAGTGGTTTGTCCAGCCCCGGATTTGGAATTTGTCTTCCATCCTCACAGCCTCTTACTCTCCTTATCAAAGCAGGATTTGAACCCAGGTCAGGGTGCTTATACCATATTATTCATTCAGTGTGTATCGATTGAGTGCCCGCTCTGTGCCAGGCACAGTGCTAGGCTTATGGGATGCTGCAATGAGCAAAGCAGATGAAGACCCTGCCCTTGCAGAACTTAAGTCTGTGGGAATCTAAAATTCCAGTGACGTCTAACAGGAAAGGGCAGGCAGGCCTTCCGAGGTTGCCGTCGTGGGCTGAGCGGCACACTCTCTGTGTGTCTGTCTCACATTTCACCACATGGAGCAGGGGACTGGGGGTCTCGAGGGTGGCAGAGGAGGAGGCACGGAGCCTCTCCCCTGACTGCCTGCATGAGACGTGTAAGGGTTTAAGTCCTTCTGATCAGAGGGGATTGTCTTAACTAGTAAATGCAATATTTAGAGTAATGGTGGCCTTGATAAATGGCGACTGTTATTCTTATTATGGGACTAATAAAGTACAGCCTGGGTCTGTGAACCTCAGTTTCCTTCTCTGGGAAATGGGGTAGCAATACTCCGTTAGCAGGGTTTAATTAAGTAAGAGAATGTATGGAAAGTCCTCCGCGCACAGCCTGAAGGAGCGTAGACAGCCAATAACCGGCACACAGCCCTGCCCCGGGTGTGCACTCCACCTTCCAGCACTTTCTCGCTGTTAGCACATTTATGTCTTCTTCTAAACTTAGTTTCACTTTATTCCTCTGTTTTTCGGAGATTTATTGAAGCCCTACTATGTGCCAGGCACTTTCTCATGAGGCCACGGGAAGTACAACTGCCAGCCCTCCTGTTCTGTTTTCTGAGTGCCTCGGTGCTCAGACAGCCCCATGCTAGGCTATCCTGAGAACAAGCACCCACTGGGTGCTCCCGAGTGTCCCACTGGGGCACACAGGTAGGTGAGCTACATTCCCCAAACAACTCCTTTTGCAGTCCTTCCAGGGCAGCTGTCACTGAGGCGATGTGGAAACCATGTGGGGGCAGGCTCCCCAGTGCCAGGCAGGCAACATAAGTAGGTCAGTTGGCCAAGGGGCACCAACCTGCTTCAGATCATGACCACAGTCCTTAGCCCTTGCCGAAGCTGACCCCAGGGACTCCCTCTTTAATATATCTTATAACATGCTGCCCAAACTCAGTCATTTCTCCTGTGAGTTAAAAAAAAAAAAATCAAACTCTGGATTTTGAACATTTTTGGTTGTCACAGTTTGGGAGGGGGTGCTGCTTATATCTGGTAGGTAGAAGTCAGGGATGCTGTTGAACAGCCTACAAGGCACCCCACAAAGAATTATCCAGCCCAAAATGTCAAGAGTGCTAAGGTTAAAATGCCCTGAACTAGAACAATTGTCTCACTTCGCTTGTAATTTTCCTTCCTTCCATAATGAAAACTGTTCTGGAAATCTCTTTTAGATTTGCCCAGATAATTGGAAGAAAGAAATTAGTCAGTCTCTCTATTTTATCCCATCTCCAAGCACAGTTCATGCACAAATACTCCACCCGCCCGCCCTTCCTCGACGCTCCCTGATCCTTCCTAGTGAGGTTGGTCCTGGTAAATTCTCAGGACGGCGGCGAGAGCCACACTTTGTAAACATTTGAACCTTCCTTCTAGCCTCTTTGCTTGGTTTTAAGGCCCTTAAGACTGTTAATTAAAAATAACAAATCACTGTGTGTGTTCCCAGCTGTCAAAGGAGTTGATTGTAATCTAACTTTTGAAATATCTCCCTTTGTGCCTGGCAGTTCCTTGGAGCCTCTAGTCACAGATTGTTCTAAATGCGGTTGCCGTGGGGAGAGGATTGAAAGGAAAGTTGACAGGAACCTTTGGTGTGAGGCTTGCAGCATCTCAGTCCTGGGGAAGGGCTGTTATTACAATATTATACTCTACTCAAAGGTTTCAGAGGTAGCTATGCACTTCCTACTTCACGCACTTGCATTTTAATTTAAAAAAATAATGTTTAAAATTTGGTCTTTGCCTTCCTAGAGATCATAAGCTCCATTAGGGCTTCTACTCTATGATTTTCAAAGAATGAAAAACACGATTCCCATGCAAACGTATAGTGAACACATGTCAAAGATTTTACTCAATTCATTAGTTAATGAGGGTACCAGTAAGATGTTATGACTGGTTCAAAGGATCCTTTGAAGAACAGACATTTGTGTAGGCAATCAGGAATGCTGGCATGATTTTTTAATTATTATTGATTTTGGAGAAAGGAAGGGAGAGGGAGAGAAAGAAACATGGATGAGAGAGTAACATTGACCCTCCTGCATGTCCCCTACTGGGAACTGAGCCTGCAACGTGGGCATGTGCCCTGACCGGGAATGGAACCTGTGACCTCCCAGTGCATGGGACAGCACTCAGCCAACTGAGCCACACCAGCCAGGCATGGATTTTTGCTAATGCAAAATTTGTCACTATCCTGTAGGGCAACAAAATTTTATGTTTGGAATCATCTTTTCTGCAGGCTAGAAATGAAATGATCTCTACTGGAGAACATGCACTTTGAAAAGCTTTTTCACATAAAGTAACAGATGTGTGAAGTTCACAGAAAAGGTAAAATCTCATTGCTGTTATATCTCTAAAACGTTCAATCTTGCTCTAAGAGAAATGCAAATCAGAATTAGGCAATAGTATTTTTACTTCTCAGATGGTCAAAAATCCAAGTTTGATGACGTAGCCTGTGGATGAGTGTGAAGGAAAGCAGGAATCCCAACATATTGCAGATAGAAGTATTAAGTGGAGGGTCCCTTAAAATTAAGGCAATAATGCACACGCTTTTTAGTTCCATATTCTTTTTTTTTTAAATCACTGTTTATTTTTCAATTGCAGTTGACATACAGTATTATATTAGTTTCAGGTGTACCTCCCAGTGATTAGACATTTATATAACTTACTAAGTGATTATCCTGATAATCTCAGACCCATCTGACACCATACATGAGCTACAAAGCAATCTGCAGATGGCTGCTACTTGTGCTGGGCTTGGAGGTACCCAGGCCAAGCTGCGAACCAAGGCTGGCTGCCGCTAGTGCCAGGCCTGGGGCCGCTTAGCGAGAGGTAGGTACTAGGCATGCCAAGTCCAGATGCTGCTTGTTTGAGAGACTTTAGGAAACCCTGAAGCATGAGCCAAGACAAGCTATTTGTATGGAAAAGCCACTGGAAACAGCTTGGATGGGCCCACAAGTTGGGAGGGGAGGGGTCTCAGGGAGTCACCAGGGCGGGCCCGGCAGTGGGACCCAGGCTGGTGGAGACTCAGACGTGGCACCTGCCTGTGGGCTCTGCGGCGGGAGGGCTCAGAAAAGGGACAAGGGCCTCTGCCAGCATTCTGTCTGGGACAAAACCTCCCCTTCTCCCTCGCCCCGATGCCAGGCAATCCAGTTCCTTCTCATATGTCCCAGGTGCCATTCAAGCTGCTGCCTCAGTGCTGGAGCTCAGAGCAAGTGAGTCCCAGTAAGTCTGTGCGCTGGCCCTTTAAGAGGAGCTACTGGGACCCTCCCAGCCTCAGCCCCCCTCCTGCTGGTTTTTACTGGCAGCAGTTGTGGGGACCCCCCTTCCTGGCATTGGAACCCTGGGCTGGGACTCCTCACTCAGGGGGGCCTTCTAAGCCAAGATGTCCCGCCCAGTTTTTACCCACGCCCTGTGGGTGTGGGACCAGCCCCTGCCCCCAGTCCCCAGGTGGCTTTGTCCCGTCCTCAGCGGTGGGCCTTCCACTCAGCCAGACGGCAGGTGACTGAAAGGCCCTGGATGGCGGCTCTGCGGTTTAGTCGCGATTTCGATGTGGGAGGGCGTGAGCACCACATCTCCCCACGTGCCGTCTTGACCCGAAGCCCCCAGTCCCGTTTTTCTGAAGGGTCATTTACTGCCGTCTCTGTCGGTCAGTTTTTGGAAACGTAGTTGTTTGTGGAGGAGGTTGTCAGGTTAACCAGAGCAGCATACTCGCTGACTTACTTTGTTTTAGTCTTAGTGACTCAGAGAAAAATGCCCGAAGTCCTGCATAAGGAACATCTTGTCAAAGACTTCGGGTTGTTGGAGCACCGAGTGTTGGGCACTCTGGCGATAATTTGTCTCCATCGGCACTTCATTTCGAATGTCACAGAACCCTGGTGACTTTGCTGAAACTCAGTCTTCTTACCCCATAGTGTAATTTTCTTTACTGTGGTTCACTGTTTGACCCAGCACCACCCAACAGACTACCCTGCGATGACAGCAGTGTCCTCTGTCACTGCCCCAGGTGGTCACTGAGCCGCCTACTGGGCCACTGAGGAACGTGAAGCCCTGGGGGCTTGCGACATTGGCACTTAGTGACGGAGCCTGAGTGAATCTCCTGCCTCTAGCTGGGATGCCACGGTGCCTCATGTCTGTGTCTCATTTGGGCAGGAAAAATGAGGAGCAGTTTCAGAAAGGGAGACTAGATTTTTGTATCTAATGACTGTGTGTGTATGGAAATAACATCACCCCTCTATCCTTGCGTATAACAAATGACATAGAAATGCAGTTGTGCCAAAAATGCAGGACTGAGGGATTCGGGCTCCAAGCCAAATTGAACCGAACAAATCATGGGGTCCCGTCACTGTCTGCCCAAGACGGCCCGGACCAGATCTTAATGTTGTGTTCTGGGTTTATTTCTCCATTCACTGATTGAATGCCTACGATGGTCTAGGTAGAGTGGGTGTTGGGGGAAATGAAAATGGATAAAAATAGGTGAGGCGTTCAGGGCCGCGCTCCACTGTCTACGGGGGAGCACAGGCCATGAGGGTTTTGCCTATCTTTGGGTGTCCTGGTGTGTTAGCGCTCTGGAGGCCAGATCTGGGTTCGAATTCGGTGCTTCACTTACTAGCTCTGTGACCTTGGACAAATGGTAAATTATTTTAGCCGCCTCTTTAAGATGGAGAGAGAATATGCCGCTGCTGTTGCTAAGACTACATAAAATAACACACGTAAAGCACTCAGCACAGTGCCTCCTTCAGAGCTAACCCATTAAACATTAGTGCTCGCCGCTGCTGCTACTGTTGTTGGTATTAGTATTATCAGAAATAAAAATGAGCCCTGTGAGGCTTAATAATTCTCTTCATTTTGCAGACGAGGAAACTGAGGCTCAGAGAGATAAAGCAGCCAGCATCCCACTGATGAAAGGTTCTGGACCAAGCCTTGAGGCAGGCGGGAGCTGGCTGCTCTCAGGAGGGAGAGCTCACCTGCGGGCCCCACCCGGGGAGGGCCGCCTCTGAGCCCGAGCGCTGGGCCTCCGGGAGTGCTCAAGCAGAGGCCCCTGGCCCGCGGGGCTTCAGGGGGGGAAACATCAGGCCTGCCGAGAAGCCTCTGGGTGCCGCCTACCCCTGCCGTGCCTGTAGTGTAACTTTCAGAAGTTTCCTGAACCTTGTATTTGTTGTCCTGGAAATATGTACATTCAGGATGACTTTAAACTTTAAATCAAACGATGCTTCTGCCTGCACCTGTTTTGATAGATTCTGGGATAAGTGAAAGAGCTGATGTTTCTGTCCGTCATTCTACGGTCTGTCTGTTCATCCATCTACCTATCCATGTTACAGACGTTAAACACCTACTGTGAACTAGCTACATCTTGAAGGCACTTTTCTTTACACATCTTATTTTTCCTCTCAGACAGTGTTCTCAGTTCAAGACAGGGGTGATGTGTGAGACGTGAGATGCACATGGGTGAGTGCAGTTAGAAGAGGGAACGATTCCTCCTGGCAGAAGGTTTGCAAGGCCAGCCTGGCAGCAGTGAGGACTGTTGGGATGGCCGGCAACTCACAGCGGGAGGGGCCGATGTGAACTGATTGATTAAGGCAGGTGT
Organism: Miniopterus schreibersii; assembly: GCF_964146895.1. Taxonomy (NCBI): domain Eukaryota; kingdom Metazoa; phylum Chordata; class Mammalia; order Chiroptera; family Miniopteridae; genus Miniopterus; species Miniopterus schreibersii. The sequence continues at coordinate 7,458,177 of NC_138101.1, read as the reverse complement.
GTTCCCTGTTCAGCGGATGCCTGTATGCACATGTGGAAGAATATTGCTTTATGCCATGTTATAGCTCCAGCCACTAGCATTGTGATTGGTACAGACTAAGGAACCATATGATTTGGGTTTTGTTTTGGTAAATCGTTTTTAAAAGTCTGTTGGGAGCTGGCAGTGAAAGCGTCTGCAGCGGCTGGGGGGAGTCCACCCAGGCAGGTCTGAGTTGGAAGCAGTAGAGGGGGAGTCCCTAGAAGGGCGGTGGCACTCCAAGCAGAGGGCTCTGCCTGGGTGCAGGAGGGTGGGGGCTGTGAGAAAGGGAGGGGGTGAGCAGGGCTCCTGCCTCAGGAAAAGGTTGCAGTCCGAGTGCCAGAGGTGCCCGGGGGCATCCCAGCGACACTGCCGTGCTGGACCAATGGAAGTGCATAGGGAACCCCAGGCTTAGCTATTGTTGAAACACCCAGCCCAGTCCCCACCAGGTACCTGGCCCCACGCAGCTGTCCAGGGGCAGGTGAGAACGTTTAAGGAAACTTAGACATACAGGCGGCTCCACCGCAGGTCCCCGTCCTGGGGGAGCAGAGGTCCCCGGGTCCCTGGCCTTCTCCGCCTCCAGGGCAGACGCCTTTCCTGCTGTCTCCTCCCAGAGCCTCTCCGGAAGCCTTCCCGGTGGTCCCCACATAAATCATTCATGAGCCGGGCGGAGAGCAGGACCGCGAGGGGTGAGGGCAGCGCTGGCCAAAGCGGGAGCTGGACAGGGGCGCGCAGCGAGTGGCCGCCCCTCGCCCGGAGGAGCCCGGGGCCCGGGAACCATCTGCGGAACCGCCTGCGGGGGTGAGCGCGTCCCGTCTAGAAAGCTGGGGGCGGGGAACGGGGAACTGAGCGGCTCTTTCTGCACCCCTTGCCTCCCAGCGCCCCGAGACCCCGCCCCGACACCCATGCAGGTGATGGGAACCCCGAGAGCAGCCGGGGAGCCAGAGGGGCTGCAAGGTGGGCGACTGTGGTCTGGGCGCCCCGCTAGGGCGCGTAGGCGCGCAAACTTTGCGGGCTGCCTGGGGAGTCGTCTCTCCATCCACGGGAGGGGATCCGGCCGCTGTGGTCCCCAGGTCCTGGGCGCGAGCAGGCGGTGGGAGCAGGCACGTGATCAGGACCCAGACCCCAAGGCCGTGGGCTCGGTCTCGGAAGGGCAGCAGACCAAGGGGGGCGCATCAGGGGCTCGGGAACTGTTCCGCGGTGAGGGGGTGCTGGTGTGGCGCCGGACAGGGGCGCACGCTGGGCACCCAGCCTCCCGGTGGGCGTGGGAAGGGGCCACCATTCTGTGGTTTGCCCAATGGAGTGCGCTGTGCCAGCGACCTCAGCGGGGGGCTCTGGGGCGCAGCGCAAGGGCGCCCCCCGCCTCCGCGAGGGACTCGCTAACCCGCGAGGAGCAGCCCCCTGCCCCGTGGGCGCACCGCGCGGGGACCTTCCGCGATTTCGGGATCCAGAACTCGGTGCTGGGGCGCCCCCGGCGGTACGGAGCCGGCGGGACAACAAAGGGAAGCGCGGACAGAGGAGAGCTTGGCGGCGAGGGGGAGTCGGCGAGGTCAGTTTCCCCGAAAGCTCTCTCCGAGGGGCGAGGGATCCGGTCGCTGGGTGGGGGCCCCCTTCTCCCCGTAGACCCGGGTCAGCGCCAACCCGGCTGCGGAGCCCGCGCGCGGGCAGCCAAGTTTCTCGGCGCCCCTCCCGCCGGAGGCTGAGCCGGGGAGTCTTCCCGCCGCCCGGCCGCCGCGGTTCTTTTGTGTCCCGCAGCCTGGAGAGGCCCGGGAGGGGAGCGGGCGAGGGCGGCGGGTTAGCGGGAAAGGCTGGGGAGCGCCCCGCTTCCTGCAGCAACTGGTGGCGCCTGCAGCCCCAGGGCCGCTGCCGGTCCTTGCTCAGCTCCCACCCCGGGTCCTGCGGCGCTGGGTGCCCTTGTAAGGATCAGGTGTGTGACTGGGGTCCTTAAATGCACCCCCGCCCGGCACTGCAACCGCCAACTGCGGTCCTGTGTTAGGATGAACTATATGAAATAGCATTTTTTGTGTGTGGTTGGCAGACTTGACTATCGGTAACTTCAGATGCTTCAGCTACTTACTTTTCTCACCCACTGTGAGTTTTCTTTCAATATCCTTGGAGCTGCCCTGTCTCGTCAGGGTGAGAGCACTGCTGCTCACAGGAGGGGTACAGAGCCTCTGTTGGCTGCCAGCTGTGTGCCAGGTGCTGAACCTATTCTGTCCCTAAGCCTGCACCACCATTCCAAACCCCGTATCCCAGGGGAGCCCAGGAAACCGCGGAGAAGGTAAGCAACTGTCAGACTCAGTAAGCCGGACTCCAGACTCCAGCCCCGTTGTCTCCACAGTGGTGCCCTGTAGTTTTGTTTTATTTTCTTAGTGTGTCTCATAATATTTTTTATGGACTGCCTTATGATTCCATGCTGGACTGTTTCTGTGAGTCTCAGACAATGATGTAAAGAAGTGCATGAGAAGACAGGTTAAATAGTAAAACTTTAAACCACTGTTTTGTTGACTGTTTAAAATATGAAGGAAATAAGTTTTGCAGGGGGACCTAGAGCTACCTCTGAGATTTGTTAAAGATCGGGATGTTTTGTTCCAAATGATAGATGCCAACTCTGGATAATTGTATTGGGTGGCTCAGAGAAGTGACAGGAGCCCAGGGAAGCAGGCCTCAGGACATGCAAAAGAGCCCCTGATTTGTGTATGACTATGGTTGTCACCATGATGAGACTGAATGTGGCTGCTGGCACCGCAGAATGAATGAGAAACAGCCTCTGCCTCAATGTGCTGCTCCATGCATAAGCCCAGGAGCAAACCTTTGATTGGCTGAGCCCGAGTCACCTGCCAGGGCACAGTTTGGCCTCACAATGAGAGGCAGGGCTTGCCCACCACAGACTCACACGGGTGGGCTCAGAAGTTGGGCAGCTCCCATCACGCCCACTCCTACCCCCAAGCCCCAGATGACAAACATCCATACAAAGATCCTTTTAAAAGATTCCATCAAAAAGAGAAGATCAGAAATGAAGCTGGATGGTCACCATGCTTGCTTTTAAACCAGAGTTTGTGGAAGTGCCTGACTCTGGACTTCAGGCTCAGGATCATGGGAGGTATTTGCTTCAAATTCACACTCTTGGGCCCCTTCCCCAGTTTGAACTCAGTACATTTGGAGTGAAAACCAGGAATCTACACCCCATACACCAGGCAAATGGTGAGAAAACTTTATTGATCAGCCTAGCACCTAGGCAAGGACATAGCACCTGACAGAACAGTTTCCAAAGCCTGCTGGGTGAGGGTCCCAGCAGAAACTATGGCCTCCAAAAGGGTAGAACACTTCTTCCCTCCGTGACTCCAGTGAGGAGATAGTCACTGCCTGTGTTGGAGGAAGAAGCCACAAGCCAGCCAGCAGCCCCCTTCCAGAGGCCACAGGACTGCTCATAAACAAATGGTTGATACAATTTCAAAAGAGGTAAAATGGCCATCTGTGAGCCTACCCTCGACCCTCCACCATTTGGTTTCAGCAGTCCTTACTGAGTGCCTACTGTGTGCCTGACTCCGCAGGTGAGCACAGGGATAAGTAAGTCAGACACCTCCCAAGGCACTATAAGAAGGGCGGCAGGGCAGTGTTTGCATTACTTCTGTTGTCCTGTGGTTGTGTTTGGGAAGCCTGAGGTGCCTCGGGACAGCCGCCTGAATGAGCCAGGCAGCTGCCAGGAACAGAGCTGGTTTTCAAATCTTAGATGTCTTAAGAAGCACTCACCAGGGGAGCTTGTTAAACATGCAGATTCAGGGCCCTCATCTCTAGAAATTAGTTCTGATCATCTGCATTTTGAATAAACAGCCCCTTTGAGGCGGATGCAGCTGCTGGTCCAGGAGGGTTTTCCTGGGTTATGCTGGCAGTTCTGGGAATCGCTCTCAGGCACACTTGCTACGTGTGTGTGGTTTAACAGGCCAGCGCCCGGGCCTCTTTTGGCAAAGCTGGTTAAAACTGGGGTAAAAAAGTTTCCTTTTGGACTTGACTTTTATCAGTTGTCTAGTGTTTCAGACAAAGTGAAATTTTAACATTTTCTTCAAATGTATTCTGAACTTTAAGAGGGACCTGTACTTTGGAGCAAGGTGTAAAGATGTCTGGCCTGGGGCCCAGGTGCTGTCTCACCCACTGACACTCTGGCCTCCCCAGCACCTCCTTTGGGACTTCCCACTCCTGCTGTTTCAGGACGGAGCCTGAAAGTCTGTTTATTCCCATCTCTCCCAGGGGCCTCCTGCCACGTCTCTCCTGCTGTGTTTCTCACTACTCCCGGCGGGGGCTTGGTGGCATTCCCCGGAAGTCAGCCTTTCTTAGCAGCTGAGCCTTTAATCCTTCCAGCTGCTCTGCTCCCCGCCTGTCCTTTAGCAGAAAACAATATGTGAGTGTGTGTGTGGGAATGCGTGTGTGGTGTGTATATTGTGTGTGTGCCCACATGTGTACATACGTGTGTTGTGTATTAGTGTGTGATGTGTGTATGGTGTGTTTGTGCGGGATGAGTAGTATGTCATTGTGTTGTATATGTACATGGTGTGTGTGTGCGTGTGCAGTGTGTGTGATGTGTGTGTGCACACCTGCCTGCCTGCTTAGAGTAGCTCTGTCCCACCTAAACAACCACACACACCCCGTTTCATACCTTCCTCCTGCCCTGTGCAGCCCTGGAGAGTTCCAGACGAGGGGTCCTGCAAAAGCTGCCGCTCTGTTCTCTTGCTCTTTCTGGAAAGGGGTTGAGGACTGAGCAGAGCGCTGGTTTCCTGCTGGAAGCAGTGAGGGCTCGGGCGCTGTGGAGCCTGAGGACAGCTGTTTGCAGGGAGATCGCCTTTGGGAAACAGTTACTGGGTCCTGGTGTGTCTGTGGGTGAGGTGGAGAGCACACATGGAAGCTTGGGGTTAATGAGGCCGGTACTGGGAGCCACTAGGGGACCTGAGCAGCCTCGAGCTGATGAAGGAAGAGTTTAGGGCCATTCTATTGGTGCCTCTTTGCAGCAGTGATTGGAGTGGGACAGGACTTAGAGGACAGGCAACCCCTAAGGGGATTCCATAGGAGTTCACATCATTCAAATAGCTCACACAGTCCTACCCCCTTCTTTGACTTGGTGGAATGCAGGGAATGAGTCCACTGGCCCCTTGTACAGTGTCTTACTTTCTTGATGCTCCCGCTCACAGTGTGTGTTTTAAGAGCACTTTGTCTTTATTTTGAAAGTTAATGTCTACTATATACATAAAATCCTGGGTTCCTGACACCAGGATGGAGGGAACCAGCAGAGCACCCCAGTTCCTCTGGTACGTTCTGTTTTGTTCACTGGCGTCGTACAATAGCACAAACAAGTCAGCTGGTTTGGCTTATTTATTTTTACATTCAACGGCACTTTCTGAGCCCCTACTGTGTGCCCTGCCTTGTGTTCAGTTCTGGGGGTGGAAACACAAAGAGAACAGGGGCCACACTGGGCATTCTCAGTAGACGCTGAGTTGATAGCTGCTTTTAGGATTCCTGTTTTCTGTCTTCCTTTCCCTGGGGGGGGGGCAGTCACCCTCTGCCCTCTCCCTCGTTGATCAGGTGGTGACTTGGGAACCAAGGTTTCCATCAAGACTATCTGGTGAGCGTGTGAGACAGATAAATTCTAATGTCGTCCAGCCTTGATGAGTTTGGTCCCTGCCCTTGAGACCATGCTCTTCCAGTTTGGGTTGGGGTGAATGGGGCGGGGGTGTTTGAACTGAGATCAGTGAGCAAATAAGTAGACACAAAGGGAGAGTAAGATTTGTCTCCAGAGACAGGGAAAACAGCCCAGGCTTGGAGGAAAAAGGCTGCAGTCTGTTGCTTAGGGCCTCTGAGCCTCTGAGCCCCTGAGCCTCTGACTGGAGCCCTGGAGGGAGGGCTCTGGAGGGAGAGACTTGGGCTAGGAATTCTGGCCTCACCTTTAATCAGCTGTGATGCTGGGCAAGCCACAGAAATCCTCCGCCAGTGTCCTTATCTGTAAAATGGGATAATGCCTTAAGCAAGGTCCTACCTATAAAGCATGCAGTAAGTACTCAATAAACTTTAGTGTCTGGCGCTTCTTGAACCCATAAGGAGTGTGGTCCCTGACGGAGGAGGGACCTTCGCACCTTTCATGCCCTGGGCCCTGAGGCAGCCTCACTTTGCTCCCCGCCCCCACCCGGATTAGGCTGATGGGCTTGCTCTAAACCTCGCAGACTCCTCTGGGGCAGCTCCTGGGACAGGCAGGCTGCTGTCAGTGACCGTCGCCCCTTTTCTCTCCGCCAGGGATGCTGCCTTGAGCAACTGACCCCGCTGCAGATCGCACATGCCAGCCCTGCCAGAAAACGGAGGACCCCGCAGACCCAGTCGTCCCGGCCGGCACCCCTTCTGCACAGAACCGCGGGCTGCAGGCTTCCCCGCGGCTGCCAGGGCCTCTGAGGCGGGGGGCCGGCGATTCTGCCTCATGCGTGGGGCATTTCGCTAGCCATGGCCCTGCTGCTCCGCGTCCTGCTGCTGCTGGGACTCTGCCCGAGAGCCGCTTCCCAGGGGCCCTCGTCCCCAGGCCGTCCCGAGGGCCTGGACTTTGAATTGCCCAAAGCAAACTATGAGACCAAGGACTCCTACAGCCCTGGGCCCATTGGCCTTCTCTTCCCGATGGTCCACCTCTTCCTGTACGTGGTGCAGCCCAACCCTTTCCCAGAGGGTAAGTGACCTCGTGAAGCGATCGGCGGGGCGCTCAGCCTGGTGCTAGTGACCAGGCGACCGGCCCCTAGAGAGTGCAGTCGGGTTCTGAAGCGGGAGGTTCGGGGTGACTGATTTGCACAAGAGCAGGAAGTAGTGAGAAGTGAAGAAAACTTGTCCCAGGTTAAATAGGCTGTCAGGAGTGCGAGGGCAAGAGATGAAATCAAACTGCGGATATATTGGTTTTACAGTTCATTTTTTTTTTTTTAATATATCTTTATTGATTTCAGAGAGAGGAAAAGAGAGGGAGAAAGAGATAGAAGCATCAATGATGAGAGAGTCATTGATCGAACCCACAACCTGGGCATGTGCCCTGACCAGGAATCGAACCCTGATCTCCTGGACCCCAGGTTGATGTTCAGCCGCTGAGCCATGCCCGGCCGGGCTGGTTTTACAGTTCTTTACCCTCCTTCTCTCTCTCCTCCCCTTCCCCTTCCCCCTTCCCCCTCCCCTCCCCTCCCCCCTCCCCCTCCCCTCCCCTCCCCCCTCCCCTTCCTTCCCCCTCCCCCTCCCCTTCCCCTTTCTCCTTCCCTTCCCCTCCCCTCCCCTCCCCTCCCCTCCCCTCCCCTCCCCTCCCCTCCCCTCCCCTCCCCTCCCCTCCCCTCCCCTCCCCTCCCCTTCCCCGCAATGAATTATTCTCAAGTATAAGTAAAAATTGGGGTAAAAATGCAAATTCTTTGTCATCAAATGAGAAGTTCATAACTACCTCATGGCTTAAACATTTAATTCTCCGCCCACCACATTTCAATTTTGACATTGCTCCAGCCCGGCCCAGCCTCCACCTGAGTGCAGTGCCTCCCTGCAGGGCTGGTGAGGAAGGAGGGCATCGGCCTCCCCACTCTCCCTCTTTGTTCGGGTGACCTTGGCCCTCTCACCACCGCTGCCCTCCTGGCCGCACTCGGTGCCTTGGGGCCCGTGTCCCAGCAATGGGGTTGTGAAGCTCACCAGGCCTGCGGCAGGGTCTGCCCCGCTCGGCCTAAACTGGCACCTCACGTTGGCTTAATGCCAGGGCCACCCCAAGCTTGTTCTTCAAGCCACCAAGGTTTCACCACCGTCGTGCTTACTAACATTATAAAATCTGTAGTGCTCTTTATCCTTTCCCTTGGCTGGTCCCCTTGTAAGAGGCATGTGTGTGTGAGTGTGTGTGTGAGTGAGTGTGTGTGTGTATGTGTGAGTATATGTGTGAGTGAGTGTGTGTGAGTGTGTGTGAGTGTGTGTGTGAGTGTGTGTGTGAGTGTGTGTGAGAGTATGTGTGAGTGTGTGTGAGTGAGTGTGTGTGTGTATGTGTGAGTATATGTGTGAGTGAGTGTGTCTGAGTGTGTGTGAGTGTGTGTGTGAGTGTGTGAGTGTGAGTGAGTGTGAATGTGTGAGTGAGTGTCTGTGAGTGTTAGTGTGTGTGTGTGAGAGAGAGAGAGAGAGAAACGGCAGGAGAGAGAATGTATTTAGTAAACTTCAGCACTTGTTTACGTTATGAGCAGTTTGTGGATTTTCATTAAAACACATTTATATTGAAATGATTTTACATTTATTTGTCTTAGATTAAGCAACTGAAACAGTTTTAAGTGTAGTTCCCAATTTTTTGTTAAGTTTAAATTTCAGTTTAATGAAACTTCACTTTGAGCCTATTGCCACTGAAGGAAGTCCTGGAAGCTGCTTACTGTTTATGTCATTGCTTCAAATACTTAATTTGGAGATCCGAAAGGCAGAAGTAGAAAATAAGCTGTGTTTATTGATTTACTTTGAATACAGATTCACTATTTTCAGTAGATATCTCTTCATTTGTAGGCTTGATGTAAACATTACTGAATAAACACATGCCTACTAGTGTTTCTACTGGCTTCCTTTTTTATGTAAAAGACATAGAATTCAGTTGTTTATTATGAATTTACAACGACTTCTTAAAAAGATTGTGAGGATCCCTGTGTAAGGCATATCATATAATAAGTTAATCCCATAATCTCTCCCCAGATGTTGTTTTATTTCATTTCCTTTGGATTTCAGAGAAAGGCTTCCTCATACATATTTTACCAGGGAAAGCAGTATTTTAAAAAGTCTTCATTTAAATGACCAGTACCTTTCATTTTAAAAGGTTAAAAGATATCCTATTTCCAGTACATTCTAAAGGTTTGAACTCCAACATCATTATTAGCCTAGAAGCAGGCCTCTGAAGAATTTAAATCCTCGTGTAATCTGAGGGGGTTAGTCTTGCTCGTCCCTTGACCTCCTTCAGTACTTGTTACTTCAGAGAAAGAAGTTCTCAAACGTTTCAGCAGCACACAGAGCAGGCAGCCCTGCCCCTTTCAGAAGGGCTGCTTGGAGCATGTAACCTTGAAATTAGCCGTCCATGTCCTGGAGTGCTGGTTCCCTGCCCCACTCTCGTTATGTCTGTTATTTCACCCAGTTACTAAATTTTATAATAGCCTCAAAGTGCCCATCAGGGGCTTTACAATGTAAAGGGCACACACACACACGAGACAAGCGTGGCTTTCCCCCTCGGGCCATTGCGTTTCATGATTGCCAGGTCATAGGTAGGTGTCTGCGTAATTGACGATGGAAAAACAATTAAAAAGAGATGGATTCTTATTTATTAACTAACTTTACACACTCGCCGAAATAGAAGTCTTTAGGATGAGTCCTGTATGGAGTAACATCTTCACAGAAGATATCCCGCAGGTACACTCTTTCATTTGAAAGAGAATAGGCGTTTGAATGCAAAGTCCCAGGGCAGGAGCAGAAAGGAAGAAGGCCCTGGACACTGGGCTCCCTCTTTTCATGCCGTCGGACTGGGGGGTTTATATCCTGTGTCCAATCAAAAGGTTATACCAAATTTTTTTTCCTCTCATTTGGAACTCCAATAGAAGTGCATGTTGTATCCTTAAAATATCAGATGGAAAGTCTTGTTTAGCTGGGACTTGAGACAAAGGCCTGTTAACTTCCCGGGAGAAGAAAGATTGGCTGAGGTTAGACCAGGAGGTCTACGCGCAGAGGCGGAATGTGCTCTAGAACCTGGTGCGGGGATTTTATAAAGACCGGTCTGGGTCCGAAGCTGTGAGAGACATACACGTCCAGGGCGTGGGCTCCCTAGGAAGGGAGTCTTTTGTCCACTCATTCAACGTAGGAAGGGTATTGACGGCAGGATGACCCGGGGTGTTGAGGAAAGGGTGTTCCAGGGGGCACACGGCATTCTGGAGGGTGGAGGAGACTGTGGTTCACGGTGGACCCGTGAGGTGGGGGCGCATGGAGTAAGACTGCCGAGGTGGGGGCCAGAGCTGGAGGACCCTGACGGCAGGCCAGGGAGCTTCGGGAGGGAAGGAAGCTAAGGGAGCACGAGCAGAGGTTTCGTTCATTCGACAGGCACCTGTTGAAACAGGGTGGAAGCGGAATCGGGTTCGGGGAAAAGAACCTGACAGCAGCTGGTAGCATCAGTCACGGGGAGGGAGAGGCTCCTGCAGTGGGTCCAGAGGGAGCTGGTAGCGAACCAGCTAAACGAGGTAAAGGTAATGGAGGAAGCGGAGGCGGAGCTACTTTATGTCCAAAGGACTTGGTTCAAATCCTAGCTCTTGCCTGTTACCTGCTGGGTGATCTTGGCCACACTGTAATTTTCAGAGACTCTGTCCTCGTAGATGCACTATGACTATAATCATAATGCACTTCACAGTGTTGATCTGTGAGGCTCAAAGGGCTGCTATTAATATTATTATTAGAGAGGAAACATTGGCCAAATCTGATGCAAGATTAGTGTCAGGAGGGGACCTGGGAACACGAAGGTGTCTCTAGGAGGATCGTTCAAGCGTCCTTGCAGCTGCTCCCTCGGGAACATTCCACCCCGAGTTGCCTGGTCCAAGAAGCGGTTCCCTTCTGAGCGGCTCTGTCCCTGGCGAGCCCCGCAGCAGCGGGACCGGTGAAGGAGCCGGGGCTCGGGTGCAGTGCGTTTCCTGAGTGGTCTTTGCTCGTCCGCAAGGGGAGCTACATCTAAGGAGCTCTCCTCTCCTGCTGTCCCCCGTATCTGCTGAAAGATGTGCTTTGCTCAGTGGTAGCTCATTGACTCTTCCAGCATCTTTGAGAGGTAGCTGATGGTGGTCGAGGGTGGTCTTCTTTCTACTTATTGTATTCCCCCTTTACAGATTGGAAAACTAAGTCAGGACGAGATTACATGTTTCAGGCATGCAGCTAGCTAGTGGCAGAATGAGAAACCCGCCTCCAGGGCTGGCTGTCTCTCCTGTATCCCACAGCTCACCTTGTGGGTCATTTATTTCCCTTTTATTTTATCGTAGTGCTTGCAAACTGACTGTGGGTTCCTATGAAAAAAGAGTAATTTTTACACATTAAAAGTGTGCATTGCAGAAGATTACTGGCATGGGTGACAGCCAATGCCCTTCTCAGTTTGATGCGTCTGTGATGAATTTGGCAGAAATTGTGCCCCAGATGAGAGCCCTTGTGATGGAACAAGCAATGGAAATGTCCCCTCTGCTTTTCTTTTTATAGAGATTCTCTAAAGTTATTCTCCGCCTTGTTTTGGTATATTTTTAAATTAGATTATAGGATGGTTGACCTGCTTCTAACAGCGTTTCAGCTAATCTGACTTGCTCCTGGGACTGAGGGTGTGAGAGTGGAGCTGAGTAAGTGGTCGAGGGGGAAGAGGGCAGAGGGGAGCTTGGTTTTTGTGGAGTTTGAGATGCCGTGAGGGGCTTAGGTTACTTGGGAGCTCTCTCTGCTGCAGGTAACAGAAACCTATTGGCTGGGGCAGTCAAAAGAGGAGTTTATCCTCAGGACTCCGGGCGATCTCATCACTCAGTGAAGGGGTGAGCCTCCAGGGACTGGACCTCATGCTCTCGGATGCTCCCCCTCCCACCTGGCCCCTCTCTGCATGTAGCCACTTCATTCCTCCCCTACCCCACTTTCTGGGTCCCCCCACTCCTGGAATCTCAAGGTAGGGAACCAAGCTGCTAAAATTAAAAGTTTCAGGACAGCTTCCTGGACAGTGGCTGGGCATTTTTTCTCTTTCTGTCCCAAGTCCCAATTCCAGCCCTTCCTGAGCCAACCACCAACCACGGGCCCATGAGTACCGGGACGCTGTCAACCATCACTGTCCTCATAGCGTTACTCACGGGGTGGTTCCCAGGAAGCGTGGCCAGGCCAACAGCCCAGTGAGTGTGCCTATGCCAATATCCACGTAGAATCAGGATATGATATTATATCCAACACCTGCATGTTCTTAATTCAGACAAAGCCAGCTCTGTCTCTTAGATCATGTGACTCATACTGGCAATGGGCCTGGTCATATAAAGTCATGGAGGGAAAGAGCTAATATCTATTGTGTGCACCCCTTCCTCTCCCCCCCCCCCCCCCGCCATGCTGGGCCATACATAGCTGCCATCTCTTTTCATCCTACCGATTATAGCAGCAAACAGCTATAATGTGCCTACGTTCAGGGATCTGAACAACTCTACCCTCTATGTGCTGGGTGCTGTTCCCATTTTACAGAAGGGGAAGTTCAGGCAGAGAGCCAGCTAACCAGACCAGGATCCCATGCTGCTCATTGGCAGAGGCAGGGCCTGAATCCAGGCAGACTGGCTTAGAGTCCAGGCTCACAGTTGCCACTTAATATTTTTCTGGTAAGGAAAGTAAGACTCAGGAGGTGAAGGGACTGTTCCAAAGTTACACACGCTGCTGGCTGAGTAAATGGCTGAGCTGGGGATTGACCCAGGGCCCTGTGATGGCCACACTGGGGCCCTTCCCCAGTGCTCCTCGGTGCCTCCATGGAGACCTGCTGTACAACCTGCTTTTACACGTCCCCAGGGAACTGTGAGTGTGGGGGGGAGTTGGCTGGGAGGTGACAGAGGTGTCTGCAGATTGTAACGGGGACTCCTCTGATCCTCCTTTGTATACCTGCCTCTTCACAGTCCAGCTCTTTCAGCTAAAGTAAAAACCTGGTCCTGTCGGCTACATTCCCAGAAGCCTGCCTGCAAAGTCCTGCTGAAATGGGCTCCTGCCTTTCCCATAAGCAAACAAGGAGGCAGGTGTGCCCTTCTGGGAAATGCGTGCCTGTCCTGAAAAAGACATAAGAAGGAAAACTTCCTGCTTTCTTGGTCTCCAGCGATTAGGAGGACTTCAAATACATGCAGGAAATGAAAGATTAGTACAAATGCAAATAAAAAGAGGCTACCCCAGCAGCTGCTGGATGAAGTCAGCGTGGTCTTAAGTATTGCTTGTCCGTTGGAGTTGAGTGGTTGAGAAATCTGAAAATGTGCACCTGGAGAGGTAGCTGTACAGTGTGGTCTGCACAGGGCAGCTGTGGGTCAGTGCCACAGAAGATGGACAGCTCCCAGAGAGAGGGCCCAGGCGGCCTGGCACGCGCTGCTCGGCTGGGGTCTGGGTCTGGAAATGAGCCTCGCACCTGAGCGGTGGGGCGGAGCTCCTGTTCTGCAGCTGCTGCCTGGGTTTGAGTCCTGGCTCTGATGTTTACCAGCTCTGTGACCTTGGGCAAGTTACTTAAACTCTTAGTTTTCTCTCTCTAAAGTGGAAATAATAATAATAATCGTACTTCTTGGGTCATCATAATATTTACATAAATAATATTTATAAAATAATTTCAACGATGTCTGATATAGATGAAGTACTATATTAGTGCTTGTTAAATAAAATACAAATGTATACAATCTATATTCATTTAGAAGCTTTTAAATTAACCTCAGGTCTGGGTGATCATATGGACTAAAGAATAAGTATTTATTTGACCCCAGTCTCTATAGCTCAGTGATTAGAGCACTAATCTTGTATTTGACCCTCACTGTATTGTTTTCCTAGGGCTGCCTGACAAATGATCACAACCTGGGTGGCTTAAAAAACCCCAGAAATTTGCTCTCTCACAGTTCCGAGGGCCAGAGCCCAGGGTCAAGGCACTGGCAGGGCCATGCTCCCTCTGAAGGCTCTAGTGTAGAATCCTTCCTTGCTTCTCCCAGCTCCTGGTAGCTCCAGGTGTTTTAGTCTCTGCCTGTCTCCACAGGGCCACCATCTGTGTCTCACGTCTCCCTCTGCCTTTCTCCTATACGGACAGCTGTCATTGGATTTAGGACCTTTCCTGTGTCCAGGATGATCTCAAGGTCCTTAATTACATCTGCAAAGACCCTTTTTCCAAATCAGGTCACATTCACAAGTTCCCAGGGTCAGGACTTAGACACTTCATTTTGGGAGTCATGATTCCACCCAGCAAACCTATTACATAGTTCTTTAGTCTTCGCCAGCAGCTCAGAGATGCTAAGTAATGTGCCCAAGGTCATATTTCTGAAAAACAATGAAACCAGACTCAACCCTGACCGATTCCAGTGCTTGTATTTTAGTCATGTAAATATGCACTGAGCTCCTACCCGGCAGCCCGGTGCTGTTGGCAGAGATGGCGTCGACTGGGTTTCTCTGTTCGCCAAAGGCTGACGTTGAGTGAGGAGACCGCCACCTCCACAGTGGGCTGTGGTGCAGGGCAGCTGGTCACACTCACTGCCAGATCTGAAGAGTGAGCTCGTGGCCGTTCAGAGGGGGGATTAATCACGATGGGCCAATCAAAAGGGTGCAGATTGGAGGACTTCTCTGCCACTCACCTCCAAATGCCATCACAGGCGGTTGGGGCTTTAACATGGATTTGGGAGAGACACAGACGTTCACTCCATAGAAGGGCCATTATGCACAGTGCTGCTATGAAGACTTTTGGGGACTATATATATCAACCAAGTCTTTTAAACATGTTTTTTATTATTGAGTCTGATGCATCCTCACTTACCTATTCCTCAAGCTGCAGCAACTTTCAACTCAAGACCAGTCTTGCTGTTCCTACCTCTACCCATTCTTCCTACTTACCCCCTTCATTCGGAAGCAAATCCCAGTCTTTCTATCATTTATCTGTAAATATTTCAGTATGTGTCTCTAAAAATAAAGACACAATACTATATTATACTCTAGAAACTTAGCAATAGTTCTTCAATATAATAAATATTCAGAAAATGTTCACATTTTTTAATTGTTTCATAAACGCAATATTTAAACAGTTTGTTTGAATCAAGATCCAAATAACACCCATACTTTGCAATTGATTGACATGTTTCCTTATGTCTCTTTTGAATTTATAGGATGCTCCTCCATGTCTTTTTTCCCCCTTGCAATTTATTTGTTGAAGAACCTAGGTGCTTTTCCTGTGGCATTTTCTATAGACTGAAGTTTGCCTACTGTATCACCATGATGTTCCTAACATGTCCCTCTGTCCTCTGCATTTCCTGAAAACTAGTACTTATAAAGATCAGGTGCATGTTCATTTTGAGTCCAAACAGTTTATAGATGGTATCGCACATTTGTGTCAGGAGACATATGTCTGGTTTTCTCTCTTTTTGTAATGCAGCAGCACTGATGATCACTGTATATCCATTAATTCATTCACCCATTCATTCATTCATTCATTCATTCATTCATAATAGGTCCAATCTGATCAAAATCATTTGCAAACATGCTTTCAAATATAGTGAAACTCTTAAGAAAAAATGGGATACTCTGCATATTCTGTAACTTAAATTTTTTACTTAGCAATATATTTTGGATATTTCCCCTTGTCTGTTCCCATAAGGATGTTGACTAAAATAAATATGTTTTTAGCAATGAAATTAAAGCATTCTTTCGCCAATCTTTTGATGTAGGGCCAAGGGCTTAAAATTATTTTTATTATGAATTAATTGTTTGAAGTTTTACGATTAATGTTTCTGATATAAACAGCACACACCCAAAATGCATCCTCTCTATTTTTGGTTTCTTTCTTCTGATTTCTTTGAAGTGGAACAAGACGCTTGGAGCTCAGTGTTCTAGATTTGTAGTTTGTTGCTTTCTCCCTGGGCTTTTATGGTTTACCCACATGTAATTTCATCTCACTGACTGGCTTTTATTAAGTCTTAATAGAACCTTTGACTTAGTTTTCAATGCTCATTCTTTTTTATGTTCTTATTTCTTCAGTTTGTATAATATTTAATTACTTAATTACATAAACAGGCAGAAAGAAGCCTGGGAATAAACCCAGTGTTATGGGTTGAACTGTTTCCCCCGCTACCAGAAATTCACACATTGAAGTCCTAACCCCCGGTACCTCTGAGTGTGACTATATTTGGAGACAGGATTGTTGCAAATGCAGTTAGTTAAGATGAGGTCATACTGGCGAAGGGTGGGCCCCTAATCTGACATGAATAATATCCGTATTAAAGGGGGAATTTGGAGGCAATGCAGACACAGGGAGAATGACATGGGAAGACTGGAGTTATGCTGCTTCAAGCCAAGGAACTACCAGGAGCCAGGCGAGATCTAGAACTGTCCTTCCCTAGGGCCTTCAAAAGGAACAGGACTCTGCCCATGCCTTGATCTCGGACTTCATGTCCCCAGAACTGTGAGACAATGAATTTCTGTTGTTTGAGCCACTCTATTTGTGGTGCTTCATCGCAACAGACTCAGCAAGCGAATCCATCCAGTAAGTGCCCAGTGAACAGAAGACACGTGCAGACGGCCGGGGGCACCCGGCAGGTGGTCACCTCGCCCCAGGAGGGACTGTGTGCAGCCGTGTCTTCTGAGGGAGAGAACTGATGGCCAGGTAACCTGGTCAGCTGGGAAGTGGGGGTTAGATCCCAGAGCCTCTGCTGTACATTTACACCCCCGAGTCGCCTCATCCATTCATTTAAGGACGGATTCACCCGCATGTGCTGAAGAGTAAAAAAATGAGAAATGACTTGCAGAGTACACATGATCGCTCACCTTTTTACATGTAGCACTCACCTTCATTAACGCCTAAAAGAAAAACGGCCACTGCTTGTGGAGACAGATCTAAGGGGTTTTCACGGACCGTTCCTGGTTTTTGTTCACTGTGGTCCCTGCCGGACTTGAGGACCTAACTTCTCAGGATCAGACAACTCATTTTGCTGCCTTTTGGCCTCCACGGGCCCCCGACAAGCAGTTACTTCTGAAAACATCCCTCAGTTGGTACCATTCTGAAATCTGGTCCCTCCGTCTCATTGCTTTGTCTGTACTGTTCCCTGCTTCAGTCAGACAGTTTTACTCCTGCGTGCTTAACACTGCCTTTGAATTGCACTCTCAGCCTATAAACTTACCGGTGCCAGCTGTGCCTGGCACACCAGCGATCCTTCATAATTGCTGGCTTTTATTTTAGTATTTTTGAACTTTTATAGAGATCGACTTCCCAGTTCACTGAATTTCTTTCCTCTGTTCACTCAGCGAAGGTTTAGTATTTGCTGTGTGCACTCTCCTGAAATATTGGTGTCCTGATGATCCCACTGAGCTATCAGACAGTAACACCGTCAGGGCCATGAGCCTTTCTAGAGCGTGTTGTTCTGCTTTTACATCTTCTTCTAAAACTTCCTATTGTCAGGGTTTTAATGACTTCTGTTAATTCCCCTATGGTCAGCTGCCAGTGCATCTCTGCTTTCTTCAAATCCCAGTGCTTCATGTTACAAATTCACTTTATACAACTATCTGGGGAGTTGTCGCAGGTGGCTCCATTTCTCCTGTAGAATTCAGAGTGCGTGGATTTTGTGATAGCTATTTATGTTTCAGAGACTTGAAACTTTATTTCCAGGATTACTGCCTTTTTTACTTTCATGGCAAAACTCAAGATTATAATATTTTAGCCAACAAGATTCTGGGACTTAATACTAGTTAAGTGTCTATGAAGAGCTCAGGGGCAGGGAACAGCTGTGATGTGAGGACCATCTTGTGGGTCATCACCCGAAAGGGGACGAGGGCTCCTGGGGATGCCTGAACTGAGAGGAGTAAGTGCTGAATTTAGTTCAAATCATCAAATGAGTCCGATGACATCCATTGCTTTCATCTCAGTAGTTATTAAAATAATTTGAAGCTAAGTTGGTTTTTTAAATATAAAAGCAATATATGTACATAAAAGGCAAATCACATTTAAAGGTAATGACTGCGAACAAGATTTTTACGTAGCCATTTATTGACTCATTCACTCAATGGATGTTTAGCGAGTGCTTTCCAAGTGCCACGCTGTGTTCTGGGCTCTGGGGAATAGATACTCACAGATGTTTTATATACACGTGAGTGCATGTGCGCGCACACACACACAAGCACTTTTTTCCCTAAAGGGATTACTTGATATGCTCTTCTGCCTCTTGCTTTTAAGATTTAACATATCTGATAGATTATTCTAGACATCCGTTTTATTTCTTTTTAACTTCACAAAATGCAGGGAAGTACAGAGGAAAAAAACCTCCACGTGTATTTATTCTCCAGAATGAACATGTGGCGAGAGTGTTTGAAATCAAAGAAAGAAAACGTTAGTGATGAAACTGGAGTCCCCGTTCCAGTTTCCCGGCTCCTGTTTTCTCCCCTGCCTCCCCTCCTTCCCGCGGCCGCAGAAGCGTGAGCTCTCTCATGCACGTTTTTGTGTGCTCGCCGTGTAAGGAGAGAGCATTGCTTTGTGTCCGCTTTTTGAAATTTAACTCCCCGTTATGTGTTTGGTTTCTATGCACGTTGAAGCCCGCGGATTCCAATCCACTCGTCTAGCTGCGCTCGGTTTTCCATCGCGTGAGAGAGGGACATGTGTACCCCACTTCCTAGCAGTGGGGTGTTAGTCTTTCCCCTCATCTTTGTTGCTGCTAAAGGCTGTTCTGTTGGTCAGACAACGCATTTCACTGGTGTATCAGTGGATCCTTGGGTTTCCAGGTTTTTTCAAACGCTGTGACAAAGACCAGTCTCGAACGCGTAGCTTCGCATGCACTAGCTTTGCAAGTGCAGCCAACGGGCGAGTCCTGGAAAAGGGGTCGCTGGCACGTGGCGTGTGCGGTCGGAGTTTTGATCGGTTCACCAAATTGCTCTCTAATTTGTGTACCAATTCATACTCCTAGTGTTGAGAATGCTTGTTTTCCCCACACTTTTCCCAATGCTGGTGATTAAGACATTTTAGTGTTGACATGTGATAGGAAAAAAGTCATGTTTTAATTTGGGTAACTGTGATCACAAGTGAGTCACACCCTTCTTTCGTTTGTATTTCTTTTTCAAAGAAACTTCCTGTTCTTGTCTTTGCTCATTTCTCAGTTGAATTATTGGTGTTTTCCACTTTTATTTGTAAAAGTATCTCACCAAATTTTAAATACTGACACTACTAAGAATGCAAAGGTGCAGAGTGACACCCAGGACCACACGTCGTCTGTTCCCTTTCTGATTCTCAGCCACCCAACCACCGCTTTCAGCTATATGTGTGTATATGGTCTTTTCTCCACAAATGACAATATGTTGTCTATATTATTTGACACATGACTTTCTTTTTAAACATACAAATTGGTCCTTATTTTGAATTAGTGCATAAGGAGCTTCCTCGATCTTTTTTTCTTATTGCTGCATGGTAGTTCATTACTTATTAATTAGTGTTCCCCATTTTGCTGTTACAAGCGCTGTTATAAGAAACTAGCTATTTCATACACATGAAAGTATGTATGTAGGATAAATTCCTAGACACAGAATTGCTAGGTCAATCTGTAATTTTGTGAATTTGCATGTTTAATAGATATTGCCTCATTGCACTCCGTAAGGATTATACCAGTTTAACCCTCCAACAGCAGTGCAGAAATATCTCACCGAACCTTGTCCTGTGTCTTGTGAGGGGGACATCACCTCTCTATTACATGCCTGGAAATAGAGGCTCAGAGAGAGGAGCTCACACGGCTTGTGAGTGGGCAGAGCAGGGATTTGAATTCAGATCTGTCTGATTTCAGCATCGTTCTCATTTAGACCAGGCTGTTGCACAACACCTTGTAGTGGGACTGGGCACTGCACCTCACGGAAAATGGTGTTTTTTTTGTTTTTTTTTAAAATATATCTTTATTGATTTCAGAGAGAGGAAAGGAGAGGGAGAGAGAGAGATAGAAACATCAATGATGAGAGAGTCATTGATCGAGCCCACAACCCGGGCATGTGCCCTGACCGGGAATCGAACCCCGATCGCCTGGATCCTAGGTTGACGCTTAACCGCTGAGCCAAGCCCAGCCGGGCACGGAAGATGTTTTATAAGTTCCTCTACTTTCTAGAAGTCCAGAAAGGAAAAAAAGGAGAGTGATTAAAGGTTTGCTATAAAGGTTCAGTCCAGGTATTGCTCAGTGGATCTCAGGCCATTTCCAAGGTGACTTTTCAGACATTGTTCTGCTTGATTTATAAATAAGTCCTCCCACTGGAACAGGAATGGGCTCAGGATTAAGGGCTGGCCTTTACCAGCTCCTAATGTGCCTCTTTAAAAGAAAAATTATGTTCATTTTGTTCAATCTATTTTTAGTATTTCTTCCCTTCTACACCTAGAAGTCTATTTAATTTTCTTTCTTAACTTTTTGAGTTAAACATTTGGTTATCTCATTAAATTTTTTTTTTTTTTTCTTTTTCCTGTATAGAGTTTGGCTTATAATTTACTGATGGACTTCTCTTCCTAGGGCATTTGTGAAGTTAAGTCCCAGAAATTTTGGTTACAGTCTGTATTTATCTCAGAAATATCAAGTGATTTCTTTTTTATTTTTCTTACTTTCGATATTATTTTGTATTGGTTTCAGGTGTACAGCATAGTGGTTAGACAATCATATACCTTACAGAGTGTTCCTCCCGATATTGCCAGTACTTGTTTTTATTTCCATTTCCTAATAAATGCATTTGTCTATAAAATTTCGTCTGAGAGCAATTTGTCATCCTGTAGATTTTGAAATGTGGTGTTTTCTAATAGTTTATCATTTCAATTTTGATTTCCCCTCTTACATAGTTGGACCACCATCAACTTAGTCAATTTTGCCTCTTTGAGAAGGATTGAATGATAAAGACTAAGCGTGGGCCCTTACAGTTTGTTTATTTAGCACTTTCCAGTCTTCAGCTGTACGTCCCGCATCCCCCCGGGCTCTGTCCTGAGCTGTGAGCTGTCCCCAGAGAGATCCCCAGGGAGCCTCCGCGTCCCCCCTCCCTGCTTTCTGAAACTTCCCTCTGCTGCCCTGTTGGGATGCTGTTGGAGCAGTTGTCGATTACGCCTGTTTGCCTTGGGCGAGAGCCCATGGAAAAACCCCTTCTTTCTAATCTTAACGTTTTTCCTGAACCGTTGGCCTGAGCAATGAGCTCTCTGTGGCTTCTGGGGAACTTGAGAACAATGCCTCCCATGGGAGCCAGCAGGCGCAGGACTGCCCCTGAGTCCCGTGTCCCTTTGCTACCAAGCCAGCGCTGTGGGCATGGAACCAGGCCCAGGAGCTTCGTCTTCTGTCCCTGGGCTTGGTTTTCTTTTTTCTTCTTTCTTATCTGTGTTATCTTAATTTTATAGTATCCTTGTTAGTGTAGGTAGAATAGGAATAAGAATTTAAAATCCTAAAGGCCAAATTTGTATTGAGTAGGATTGAAAAATTAATTTAAACTAGGTGAGGGGGAGGGAGAGGGCTCCCAGGGCGGCAGTCCAGGTGGAAGTCTCGTCGGCCTCCCAAGGACAGGAGGGTGACTAGTCTACAGAGAGCCGCTCGACACAGGCTTCCGCGCAGTGATTCCGTGGGGCGCAAACCTTAGTCAACGCCGGGAGCCAAAAGGTGGTGGGACAACTGTTTATTGGTGTTTGGCATTTCTTTACCATTTATGACATCGTGTGGAGATCTATAAATCCCTGAATTGTCATTTTTAACTATTTTAAGTTGATGGTGTCACTGATTCAATAGGACACGTTTATTGATTGAGATGAGAGCTCTCTCCAAACCTGACTGGAGGTGACTGGCCTTGTGTCCCCGGGAAGAGAGGCTGCACTGCATCTGTTTTTATATCCTCTTGGAAATCCGCTGACCCAGAAACCCAGCCTAATGAGATTTGGGCAGCAGGCTTCCAAGAAGGAGACTGATGGCGACACGCCGTGCTTAGTGCAGCCAGGTCTGCGGTGGTGCGGAATGAACGGATCCCCGCGTTGCAGGGAGCCGCACGTCTGCGGAGAGCCATTCCACATACAGCTCGTGCAACAGAAATAAATAGCGATTTCGGAAATGAGTGCTTCCCACGTACTGCATGGCACTAACCGGGAGCGGGCCAGTCTTCTTACAGACCAGTTTGCTCGCAGGTAAACCCAGATGTGCCGCGGTGAGGTGTCTATCAGATGTGCCCGCTGCTCTCGGTCAGGACTGTCCTCCCAGCTGAGGCTGCCCATCACCCGCACCATTGCAGCGGCTTCCGACCTGACACAGCCGGCGGGGCGGGGTGTACATAGCAGCCACCTAAGGGCCCTAACGGTGACACCAGCTGGCCTCCCTGCTCTTCTGGAACCTGCCACGCGATGTCCTGCCTCAGACCCTTAGCGTCTGACTGTTCCCTGTGCTCGGATCTTTCTTCTGCGTGGCTTCTTTTTCATGTGGCTTGAGCCTTCGCTCGAATGTGATATCAGAGGAAGCGTCTCTGGCCACACTCTCTAATTCAGGACCCCTGTCCCCGCTCCCTGACCTTGCTTCATTTTTCTTTGTAGCACATATCTTGGTTTTATAGTAAATACTTCTTTGGCTTGCTTATTGGACTCTAAACGTCTCGAGGGGTGGGACGGCAGTTTGTCGTCCTGCTCAGCACTGTCCCGTAGCCTGAAGCAGCGCGATGCTCCGTGGATATCGTCGCATGCATTGGTGGAGACGCTCGGACACCGCAAGTGCTCGCGGGCCTTCTAGCTCCGAGAATCCCCAGCTCCCCGGACCCTGGCGCCTCTGCGGGCGCCGCACCCCCTCCCGGCGCCCCGCATCCTCTCAGCGGGCGGCTGCTCCTTCACCTACAGATCCCTGCAGGCCTCCGCCCAGGCCGCCTCCCCAGCGAAGCGCACGGCCCGCCGGCCCCCTCATCGCTTTCTCTTCTCCGACTCAGCGCCCCCCCATCGCACTCCCACAGCCCCGCGACTTCCCTCTGTGGGCACCCACAGTCCTGCCCCCCTCCCCCCCTTCCCCACTGTGATTCTCCTCTGGCAAAATCCCAAATCTCTTTGCCCCGTTTTCTGGGCACTGCCTTGTCTCCTTTCTCTCTGGGAGGACTGAACGCTCCCAGAAAAGATTGCTGTTGTGCCCGCGGGACTCTTTAAAGGTGTCCCCACAGATCTCCAGGACACTCCCGCTCCGGACGGTCCTGGCCTTGCAGTAAATCCGTTCCCACGTCTTGCTTCATTCATTCCCTTCTTTCTTCTACCCCGAACCCTCCCCTGCCAGCCCTGACCTCCACCTTCACGAGGGGTTGGATGGAAACCCGTGGAAGCTGACTCACCTTTCCCTGTTTTTATTTCCTGTTTCCTAGGGCTAGTCATGAGTTTAGAATTCTTTACCCCAGATACAGTTATTAATCAAAAGATAAGGTCCCTTTCAGAGTTTTTAAAAGAATTATCAACTTTCCAGAAGGGAGTGGTTTATGCCACTACCAGTTATGTGTTGGATATTTTAAAAACAGAATCCTTTGCAAGGAACATACTTCATATTTTAATATACATTTTGGTTACTTGTGAGATTGATTGTTTCCCATCTGTTTTTTCCTTTTTGAGGCGTTTGTTTCTGAAAAATGCCTTTTGTCTGGTTATGTAGCAAAGTCTCATTCTGTTTGGTATCGGTTCTGTGACGTTAGCTCTTTACACAGAAACCCTTTGCCTAATCTGTTTACTGTGAATTGGCATTAGGTTTGGTTTTAGAGAATTTGTCATTTTTGGAAGGTCATCTGGTCATTCAATTTCATACTTCCATTTTACAGATGAGAACACTAAGGCCCGGAGATGGGCAGCTTGCTCCTTAAAGACCTACAGCCAAGTAAGAGCTGGTAGGATTAGAAGCATGAAAGGGGGGAGGGGAGGTGTGGCCTGGGAGGTTTCTCAGCACACAGCGTGGTCTCCTTTGCTGACTGAAATTAGGTCCCTGCTGCTTGGAGCATAGTAGGAGCTTTTGTTGAATAAATACACTCTTGATGACTAAGTAAGCAAACTAATAATTTTTTGTAATGTCATTTATTACAAACACAACAGACATACCTTTATTTATTTCCAGTTTACAAGCAGTATGTGTTAATGCAAAGTGCACAGAAACAAATAGAAAAAGGTCCATTCTCTACCCAGAAATAACCTGTGTTTACATTTTGGTCTATTGCTTTTCAGATTTTTCCCCCAGGCCAAGGTTATTTTTGGTATTGGTTTTATGCAGTTAAAAATCACTCTATGTCCCCGTATAGAATGTAAGCATAAAGGCATGGCCAGAAGAAAAACAGGTCTGTGTATGCAGATTATCTAAGACTGACTATGCTGAGGATTTAATGATTTTTTTATTATTCTAAATGAGACTTAAAAAAAATAAATAAAAGGTTGCTCTTTTAAAAACCAGACAGAATTAAGGACTTAGAGCTATAAGAAAATCACATTTTGTCTGATGTTTAATGTACCACTGGAATGGCTGGGGTTTCCAAATTCAACTATAATGGTGATTTCAGATTCTGCTTTAGTTTGTAAGAGTTTGATCTCTCAGCTGCATCCCTATTGGGGCTTAATAAAGAAGCTGAGGTGAAGGACGTGCCAGAACTTCTTAAAACAAAGAAGAGGAGCCCGAGCCAGTTTGGCTCAGTGGTTAGGGCGTTGGACTGTGGACTAAAGGGTTTGGGTTCGATTCCAGCCAAGGGCATGTACCTCGGTTGCAGGCTTGATCCCCTGGCCCCGGTCGGGGAGCATGCAGGAGGCAACCAATCAATGTTTCTCTCTCACCTAGATGTTCCTCTCTCTCTCTCTGTCCTCTCCACTCTTTCTGAAAAGCAATGGAAACAGTATCCTCAGGTGAGGGTTCAAAACAAAACCAAACAAAACAAAAAACAAAGAAGACAAAACTCCTTTTTTAAAAAAAAATCTTTTTTTTAAATTTATTGATCAATTTTTAGATAGAGAAGAAGGGGGGAGAGAGAGAGCAAGTGTGCGTGTGTGAGAGAGAGAGAAAGGAGCATTGATTTCTTGTTCCACTTGTTCATGCATTCATTGGGTGATTCTTGTATGTGCCCTGACGGATCGAGCTCAAAACCTTGGCGTATTGGGACGACACTCTAACAACTGAGCTACCCAGCCAGAGCCAAAGACGAAACTCCCTAAGAACACTACCATGTTTGTATTTCTAGATTTTTTTTTTCCAGGGAAAATATTCTGGCCTAGAGGGTTGGTATTTTTGGGATCACATTTAGCTGTTGTGTTTAGGGCATGCACGCTTGCCACAGATGCATAAAACTGGTTAGAGATGATGAGATTTACGTGGCGGAGAGAACATTTTCTGCCTTAAGGAAAAGACAGCCTCCAGATGAGGAAACAAAACATGTTTACAGAGAATAAAGAGTCCAGGGAACTCGTACGCCAGAGGACCATTAAATGTCACACAGGAGAGATGAGTTGGAAGGGTTTAGCGAAGAGGGAAGTCAGCTGAGGACCTTAAGTTTTATTTAACTTAGAAGGATAAAGTGAGGGTTTGGTAGGTGGGTGAATAGCATTGGCAAGTCTCAGGGGGGTCATGAGCAAGTCAGGTTCTATTTGTGGGACCAGGAAAGAGATCTGGCTGATTGAAGGGGTCTTGTTTGGAGGGAGATACCATTATGGCAACTGCCTATTGCTTAGTGTGTGCTGGGCCTCTTGTTCAAGGCTTTTCACATATTATTTCTTAATGATGGGTATTATTATCTTCATTTTACAGATGGGAAAATTGAGGCCCAGGGATGTTAAATAAATTGCCAAGGTCACAGCATTTAGTATCAGATCTGGAATCTGAACTTGAATCACCTGATTTAAGGTGACATTTAATTTATCATCTAAACAGGACATTTTAACAGTAAAAGGGAACACTGGTAATGATTAAGCCAGAACAACAGGTTCTGTCTGGACAACCAAGACTGAGCAAACCCTACGTATATGTTTGGTCACCCTGACTCAAAGCCAGGGCTTGCTTTGATTTGAATGGGAAGGATAGGGCTACGTTATAGATGGTTTTACAGATAATCAGTGGAGTCAAAGTAAAAGGTGTTGTAAGATAATTAATCTGACAGCGCTGAATACAATGGAACGGAGTAGAAGAGACATAAGAGGCCAAAGGAACAATTACTTGGTGACTTCATTAAAAGTAGGTTAGATGTGATGAAGATCAGAATTAGGCGGTAGAGTGCTGGGGGAGTAAGACTTCCTATAAATTGTTTACAATGAAAAACTTCAAACCTACCCCAAACTGGAAAAAAATATATAGTGAATCTCTCTGTGCCAGTTGCCCAGATGAAAAAAATGATCTGATTTTGTCTTGTTTCACCCTCTTGTTATTTCTTTCTTGACGTTTTTCTTCGCTGGGACACTTAAAGCAAACTCGGACGCAGTATCATTTCACCTTTCACCTCAGTGTGAATATCTACAGAATATGGGCATTTCTTACCATCCACAGCATCATTACCAAGCTACCAAATTAATAGAAGTTCTAATTTTTTACTCTTAATGCTCATTATGGAGGTCAATATCCATATTTCCCCAGTTTTGTTTTTTTTTACTGATCTCTTTCTTCCCTTGAGTTAGAATCCCAGTAAAGAAGGAAGAAACCATAAAACATTGTGACTCCCTAAATCTGAGTCCAGAAGTTTTGAGCTTAATAAGCAGGACAGTCGTTTACCTGGCCAAGTGGGTGCTGGGAGCAGAGTGGGAAAGCTTATGGGGAACATTGGCAGGCCCGCGACGGAGGCTCTTCCCCAGGTGCTCAGGGGCTGCCCCCCCCCGCTCCCCAGCAGCAGCGGGGCGTCCCCTGTGTCCTACAGGCCCCTGCCCCAGTCTCTCATGAGCACCCAGTGGAGGCTTGCACACAAAGGTAAACCCATTGTTCTGGGCCTTCCAGAGCCTTCCACATGGACATGTAAGCCCACGGTTGCCCTTTAAGCGCTTGTGAGCATTTTTGGCGATTTCTTTTGTCCTGTTTGGCACTCTTTGGAAGTAGCTGCTCCTCAGCCTCAGCTCTCGGGTGGCCCGGGAAAAGCAATGTCCCCTGTTACCTGGATGGCTCCCCTCGCTAGTGAAGGAGACTCTTACCTCCTGATTCCTCCCTGACATCCTTAATGTTGGTGGGTGTGAGTTTCCTCATAGGAATTTCCCAGCAACACACTTTCATGATTTCCAGGCAGGGTTTTATTCACCTGACAGGGATTTGTGGTGTAAACTGAGGCTGGTTTTTTTATAGTTTTCCCCCTGAGCTGCTGCTGCTTTTTTTTAAATCCTCAGACGAGGGTATTTTTTCTATTGCTTTTTCAGAGAGAGCGGAAGGGGCGGGGGAGAGAGAGAGAGAGTGAGAAGCATTGATGAGAGAGAGAAAAGCATTGATTGGTTGCCTCCCACACGAGCTCGATCTGGGCCAGGGATCGAGCCTGCAACGGAGGTACAGGCAGGAATCGAACCTGGGACCCTTCAGTCCTCAGCTCTAACCACTGAACCAAACCGGTGAAGGTTCTCTCTGAGCTTCTCAGGTTTCCTCCCCTACATGGAATTTGACAGCTCTTTTTATCTCTTTAAAACAATGCCTGTTTACTGAGTTTTTCAAAGCATTCAACGTAGAATTTATGTAAACAATTTTTGCTGTGCATAGTCATGTTTTATCTGCTTGCGTAATCTTTACATAAATTATATAATGACATCAACAAGGGTAAAAAGCGGTCTGGAGACACAGAGCTGAGCTGGCCAAGGGAGAGGGATGGACACACAGCAGCAGGGAAGCTGATTCTGGGGCATTAACAAACCACCGGAGGAGTGTATTTTATCCAAACCAAATACTTTTTGGGACAAAACTGGGCTTTTCCAGATTTCGAATACTTCATTAATTCTTTTCTAATGATTATTTATTGGGCAGCATCTAAATTTCTGCAGATTTCAGTCTCATTTCTTTTCAATTTTTTTCCCCTTTTAAATGACAAATACTAAAAGCTGAAATACTCTAAAAATGGCTTCGGGTCACATATCCTACACCAGACATTATAAAATCAGATTAACATTTATAGGAAGTGGAATTTTTAACTTAATAATGTTAAGAACTATATCTTCTTTATGGGTTTGTTGTTTTGTTTTGTTTTTGGTGGGGGAGGAGTAGAAAACTATGTCATTAAAAGTTCCTTTTTAAAAAAACTTTAATTCTTTTAAAAATTAAAAGTGAGCTCAGTGTACACAGAAAAAAATGTCCCCCTGCTCCTAGTCCCACTTTCTGCCCCCTGTTGGGGGGAGGTGACTGTCAATTGCTGAGCTTTCTGTCACACAAAGAACAGAGCAGGGTTCAGCCTACTCGTGCCCTCACAGGCGTGTGCGTGACATCTCATGGACCTAGGACAGACCAGAAAATGTGATTCAAACCACGTTCCTTGTAAAGACCCTCCAGGCCAACTTTCCAGGGCTGTCTTAGGGGTGAAACCAAATACCACGGGAAGGCACTTTTTGCCTTCTTCCTTGCTCCCTCCCTGGATTTGCCAGTGGTCACAAGGCTGCCATGCCCATGCCAGGTCCTGGGGGGGCTCCCCAACCCCTCCCATTCCTAGGGAGGCCCTTCGGCCCTGAGCCCTCATGAGACACGCAGTGTCAAAGACACCGAGCTCCACGAGACCCGAAGTCTCTCTTCCCTGTGCAACCCGAGCCCCTGGTTCCTCTGAAAGAATCTGAAATGATTTAAGGGCAAACTCAGCAGCAACAGACTCGATTACCTGCTGTAAAGGTAAAATAAAATCCCAGCGCAGGGGTAGGTGTGGACACGTGGCCCGGCCGGGGGAAAGCTACGGGGACCAGGCTGGTGCCAGATGTTTGCACACGAATAGCTTCCTGCACATTTCCCCCGAGCACTTTTCTGAGAGGGGTCAGTGTCCTGGCTGATTCCCGGTCAAGGCCACACACATGGGTTGCAGGCCCGATCCCTGTCCCGCAGATCGCATGTGGAGACAACCAATCGATATGTCTCTCCCACAGCAATGTTTCTCTCTTTCTCTCTCCCCACCCCCTTCTACTCTCTCTAAAAATCTATGGAAAAATATCCTCGGGTCAGGATTAACCAAAAAAACAAAAAAAAAGAAAGAAAGAAATGGCAATAACATTCTAAGAATACAGTAATATAGAGAGGTACAATAATTTGTGAATATATTCACAAATTAGAGGTACAATAATTGTACCTCTCTATATTATATATATAGAGTGTATATATATATAAAAGTATATATATATATATTCTTTTATTTTCTAAATAAACATTTTGAACTTTTACTGAAAAAGTAATTTACTATTGTTTTGTGGCTTTTCCCCCAGGTATTTTAAGAAAAATAATACAAAGGAAGTTTGACCTCTCCACTGATTATGAGAAGGTAATTTTTATCGATGTGTTTGTTATTAAAATAAGCATGAGCAAATTTTGACTGACTTGAAAGTAAATCTTTAAACAACCCATTATTTAATCTGCAAATTTAGTAAGTGTTTTTGACTAAGACATTTTATGGAATATTGACGCACCTTATAAATCTCATTTGAACTACAGCAGAAATGACAAAAGGAGCGTTTAAAGAAACGTTCGCCTTTCAAGTAGTAGGTTATGTAAAAACTGAAATTTCCTTAAAGGAAATATTATGCTACTTTTTTAGCTAAGGGAGGAGAATTCCCTAAGTAAAGGTGACCTTGAACAACGTGGGGGTTGGGGCATAACCCCCATGCACCCGAAAATTCAGGTATAACTTTTGACTCCCTGAAACCTTAATTACTAATAGCTGCTGAACAAACTCAGAAACAGTCTGGAGGCTTTGCTAGAAATAAATGACAAAGATATACCCATGGATTTTAGAGTCTGCAAACTGGAACACAGCTAGACCAAACCCAGAAGTGCTGCAAAGGAGAAAGCAAAGTGCAGAGTTGAGTTGTTATAGTCAAGTCCCATTCTTGAGACCAGCCCGCCCTGCATTCGTGGCCTCTGGACTGGTCTGAGTGGTGATCTCCTAGGTGACCTGGTGGCCTGGGTACTAGATGTCAGGTGGTCTGGGTGCATGAACCTTCTCTCCTTAGCCCGTCAGGGAGTCACCAGAGGTTTGATGGATATCTAGGCATTGACACAGGGCTTGAAAGGCCAGAAGTTTAAGTTCCCAGGCTACTTACAACACAAATAGAATTGTCTCCTCGCACCACAACCTACGTGATCTCAGTCATTGAACAGCCCAACCATTCTCACCTTCCCGCTCTTCCCCGTGGCCCACATTGGCCGTGCAGATGACATACAGTCAATTGACACATATGCTGTACGTTATGTGTATTTATACTGTGTTCTTGCAGTGAGGTAAGTTAGAAAAAGTGTTATTAAGAAAATCATGAGGACAAAAAACTACATTACGGTACTTTGTGTATTTATTGGAAAACCCATGTTTGAGGGTCAACTGTAGAATTTTTTGAACATCCCTAGAAATAGGGACGGGTGCTTTGTTTCAAGAGACAGTTTGTCAGGCAGTGTCTTCCTACTTGAACAATGTGTTTCGGGCCGTCTGTGTGTACCTGCCTAGGACTGGAAGGGAGATGGAGGTGAGGAAGACAGCCCTTGGTCTCAAGAGGCTAAGATGCTGTGGGATTCTAAGATCCAGTCCGTCATTGTCGATGGCTCCATCTCAGACACTGGACAATGGAAATATAAAGAAAAGATAAGAGCCAGATGCCAGGGACTGTCTAATTCTGTAGCAGAAGAAGGAAATAGTAGATTTACACGTAACATACAGAGCAACATATAGAAAAATATAATTCATGATGACCAGAAGTTCTCCCGTGAGGAGGTGCCTTTGGGGCTTGTTGCGAAAAGAACAAGCAAGGCTGGAGTAGCTGGGGAGGTGGCTTTGCTGGCACTCCAGGCTCGGGCCACATGGGCATGAGGACAAGATGTGAAAGAAGGAAGCTTGTGGACAGAGCGGGTGGGTGAGGAGGGAGAGGAAGGAAAGGTGAGCTGGGGCCGGATCACGGGAGGGCCCTGGGCACCTCGCCGTGGTCGGTGGACATATTTCAGAAACTATCCAAGCACCTTGCACGCCTCTACTTAATGCCAGGGTATCGCTAACTTACTCCACGGCTTCTACGATTAACTACCTGAACAGAAGGATGCATTCTTTTGATTTTGGTCTATGACGACTATAGGTTGCCAGCAAGACAAACAAGTACTTGTTGCATTGAATGCTATGAAAATAAAAAATAGTGAAATCCGTTTGTCAGGTTCTCGGTCCTGCAGGGTCAGGCACCTCGCTCTCTCCTTTCCTGGTGCAAAGCTGGCTATCGAGACAGCAGTGAAAGCCCTGGAGCTGGGCCGCCACCGTCCATGGCGGGACTCTTGGTGGGGCAAGTCCTTGGTTGGTTCGTATCCCATTTGGGGCTCCTGTAAAACTGCTGCTCTTTGGTTTTTTGTGTTTTTATTTTTCTCTCCACATCAGGTACCTTTGCAAACTGATAAAAAGCATCGGAGTGGGGGCAGAGTGGAGAGAGGAGACTGAACTGCCCACATGAATGAACCGAATCCTACCCTAGATGTGGATTGGGTCACAGTGGCCACAGCTTTCCAAGGAAGAGGGATGTAGTTGAGCAGAGACACCACAGAAGCGAGGGCACTTTGGGAGGCAAGCTTCTGGTTGGCTTTAGTCTGATGGAAGCTGGGTGGGTTCCCCCGGAGCAGACCCCGAGTGCGGGACTCAAGGGCACTCCACAGCGCAGACCGTTTGTTCCATGTAACTGCCTCCCTTCTGGACGTCAGCTGAAAGTTAAAAGCAGTTCATTATGACCCTTGGCCCCTTCTCCTCCATGACATTTTTTTTTTTTACTTTCTCTCTCTTGTTTCATGTATTCGTTTAATTGCCATTTAGAGCACTCCCTAGGAGCAGTGCGTGGGAGGGGTGCAGACAGGGCCAGGATGCCCTTTCCCCGGGAACTGGCAGCTGGGGAAGGGCGGCTGTGGGGTAAGACACGTGCAGGGGTGTTGCGTGGAGATCACACGGCAACTCGCTGGGCCATTCAGTGGGGCGTTGGGCCTGCAGTGCCCGAGCACTGTGCTCAGGATTCAGCAACGAGCCCTGCTGAGCACAGCCGGCGTTGCAGAGCTGAATCCATCCCCGGGGCTCAGAGAGGGTGGGCGAGCCCTTTCCATATTGCCCACGTGCTGGCTGACCTTAAACGAAGGGGAAAAACAGCATTGCCCACCCCCCGGGCTCACGTGGGGTGTCTGCAGATAGCGTCTCGGCCTCGCGCTTGTCAAGTAGGGGCCGCTCAGTTAAACGAAAGAGCACAGCTCTGGTGCTCAGAGAGCGCTCGGCTTGGGCCAGTTTAAGCAGGTGACTTACTGTCGCTTCCCACCAGTGACCCAGATGTGGTTCCCGGGTCTAGAACCTTCACAGAGGATGGTTGTCCCGGCAAGCCCACCCCCTGCCATCTTTTCTATTCTGCGCATCCCTGTTGGCAGGCATGCGAGTGTCCTCCGGGCGACTTCGCGAGTCCCCTTCCCGGGGCTCATGGTGCATCCCCGCTCCCGCCTCCTGGCTGTGTCTTCCTCAGTCATCGTCCCTCAGCCACTGCCTCGCCCCTCCTTGACGCTCCCTGGGTGGCGCTTCTCACGACCTCACTAGTGCTACCGGCCTGGGATATCGACTTGACACTTGCTGGGCATCAGGCGACCCTTCGGGTGGGTTTGATGTTTGAAAGCCACCCTACATGCTCTGGCAGGTGAGCTTCCATATCTCCCAGCCTCCGAGAGCCCTGGAGCTCTGCCTGTAGGAAGACGCCCTCCCTCCCAAGGAAGGAGAGTGTCCTGTAGCGGCTCCGAGGCGTCTGGCGAGAAAGCGGAGAGCCCTCGGCCGGGGATCATCTGAAGCTCGGGGGGCAGAGCCGAGAACAGTGCTGACGCGCATCGATTATTACGTTTTCTCATTGTTACCCACTGAGCGTTACTCGGACAGGCTCTGGTCCAAGGGCTCCCCATGAATTAACCTGCTTCACGTGCATTAACTAGTGCACGCAAAGCACTTAGAACCGAATGATGCACAACACAGGCTGCTCCTCACTGTTTCTCAGGTTGACATTGAAATAACTGTATAAACAGGGTCTCTGCTTGTCCCTGTCCTGTCGCTAAGGTAACCACGGCTCTGAGTAGCATTGTACCCGCGCCGAGACCCAACCCCAGAGACTCTGATGTAGTTGGTCCAGGGTGCCTGGTTATTGATATTTTTCAAAAGATCCCTGGGTGACGGTTGTGGCAACTAATTGGAGCAGGGAAGCACCGACTCTCAGCGGTGGAGCCAGGATGCAAACTGCTCCATCGCACATCCATGACAGCCAGCAGGGGCAGGGAGAGGGTGGGAGGGCACCCGGCGCTGCTGAGGGCTGTTGGCTCCCCGTCAGGCATCAGACCAGGCCGCTGCGGGAGCGGGAATTAAACAGGAGCAGCCAGCTGACGGGTGCAGCTCACGGGCTCTTCTGCGCCGTCTGCAGCCCAGCGTCACCAGCCCCAGGAGCCAAGAGCCGGCTTCCAGACTTACCTACTCGTAGCATGACCGGGGCCATTTTATTTTATTTTATTTTATTATTATTATTATTATTTTTTTAAAATATATCTTTATTGATTTCAGAGAGAGGAAAGGAGAGGGAAAGAGAGAGAGAGATAGAAACATCAATGATGAGAGAGTCATTGATCGAGCCTGCAACCTGGGCATGTGCCCTGACTGGGAATCGAACCCGGATCCCAGGTCAATGCTCAACCGCTGAGCCACGCCCGGCCGGGCAGGGCCATTTTAAAGACAGATTTGTGCTCTCATCCGAGTCTCCTGACACCCACTTCAGGGGAGGAGCCTGAAGTCAGCGTTTTTAACATCCACTGGGTAGTGCTCGTGGTAGTGAGCTTGGGAGGAACCCAGCCTGTGGGGCCCTCACCCAGGAAAGGGGGGGCTGGGGTCACTCAACATGCCCCATGTGACCCTGAGGGCAAAGGTATCTAAACTGCCCACGCCAACATTTTGGATACCTCACTTAAAAGTTAGTATCACAAACATTTTTCTTTGCCATCTCTGAAAATCTGCCATCTGAAAGGATAGTTTCTGAAGTTGGATTTCTTGGACCAGACAGTTTCAAAAAGATAATCTGGGGAACGACATAGAGCCACCTAATTTTATTTTGCTACATAAGGACATTTATTAAGTCA
Source organism: Miniopterus schreibersii (assembly GCF_964146895.1). Classification (NCBI taxonomy): domain Eukaryota; kingdom Metazoa; phylum Chordata; class Mammalia; order Chiroptera; family Miniopteridae; genus Miniopterus; species Miniopterus schreibersii. The sequence continues at coordinate 7,424,221 of NC_138101.1, read as the reverse complement.
ATCATAATAACTTTGTTTTACTTCATGCGCAATTTGCCTCCCTCCCCCCAAAAAGGATCGTCTTAAAAATTGAACAAATTTCTGCTTCACTGCGGGTTGGTCTTTCCTCATCGCTGACCAGTCCCTGTCGCTGGACCACTGCTTAGGAGTGTTGGTCTGAGGCAGTGGCTCCTACTCCCTCAGCTTATCAGTTTATCTGGTTCTGAAAGGGCAAGTATTGGGTGCCAGGTCCCCGGCTGGGCACTTGGGAGAGAATGGTGGGTGTGACTGTCATTGTTCTCAGGCCCCTGGGGCGTGCAGGACAGCCAGTGGCCCTAAGTGGGGTAAGCGCTGTGAAAGGGCAAGTGTAGGACTAAGGCAGTGCGAAGGAGGGGGGTACACAGGCCCAGTCTATCAAGACGGACTTCCTGGAGGAAGGAACATCCAACTAAGGGTGTTGAGTTTCATCAGGGGAAGCGTGATGGGAACAATATCCTGGACAAGGAGGCATCGTGAGGGAGCCCAGAGCGAGGAAGGGGAGAGTGGTTGCTTTCTGGAGACGGCAGTGGTCAGGAAGAGGGGGAACGATGCCAGGGTTAAATGAGGTTGGACCGCGAAAAGAGTCTGAACTAATCGTGGCGGAGACCCGTGCGATGCTATTAAGCAAGGCAATGATGCCATCCGAATTTCATTTTAGAAAGGACACGCTGGGAGGCGCTGCCTCCGGCCCCGGGTCCTCGGCAGCCGCTGCTTCTCTGTTTCACGAAGTCCGCGTGGCCGGCGTGCTGGGCATCTGTACCTTTCCCCTCCGCTCCCCTGTCCTTAGCTGACTAGCCTACCGACGAAAGGCCTCTCCAGAAATCCAAATGCGAATTCACGAGCAAGGCCTAGAGCCTGATTCTACCCCAGACACTCTTCCTCTGATAAACGCTCAGCTCTGCATCCCTGCGTTGTGCCGATCGTCCTCTCGCGTGACTTTCTCTGCAGCTAACTTTTCTGTTCTCTCGCTGCACGCTGCCGATGCTTTCCGCAAACCCGCAACCGCCGTGGCTTCCACAGCCGGAGAGCGTGGTGTTGGCTCTGAAGGTACAGTCCCTGTCCGCTCTTCCCTGTCGCTCTGTCTAACGCCAGCGAGTCGTGACGATGTAGCGCTTTTGCCAGAACTTTCTATCCTTTGTTGTCATGTGCACCCTGATGGTCTCTAAATCATGAGTCTCCGTTTGTTTCTGCCATCGTCTTTAGTCTTCCTTCAGTTGGAGTAGTTCACGGAAGAAAAGTGGCCCATCTCGGCAAATTCAGGTCCTGGTTTTCTTTCAACGCAATCCGTGGAGTGCTCCAGCAATCCTGGTGTTTCAGAATGTCATTTAGGTCCTTTAAATGACCTCTTGTCCTTATGCCGTCTGACCTGATATTTAGTCACACTGGAAAGCTTGTATATCAAAGATAAAACTTGTGTTTGGAGCTAAGGAGAGGATATTTAAAACATTTCAGTACACATTCTCTCCTGGGTTTGGGTTCAGTGTTTCTTAAGATGCAGAAAGGATTTTAAATTCCTTGAGAAATAGTAAATAATTTAGACTATTTGCTGGGAAATGATAGCTATATGTATAAATGAGAGCCCGGGGTGTCTAGAGCTGGTTTCTCAGTCGGCCAATGACATGAAAACCTCAAGGGAGTGTTAAAAGCGCCCCCAAATAAAGACCCTTCCTGCCTGCGGGGGGGCCTTAGTTTAAGCAGGACCATGTATTTGCTGAACACAGCAACATCCAACCACTTTTTTTCTTTTTAGCATCTTAACCTTTATATCAAATAGATAAGATAATATTGAAATGCCATGTGCCCCCGACTGAATACTCTTAAGCATTTGCCGGCAGAGTTAACTGATAGGGACTGAGTATCTGCTGTGTGCTGGGCTCTTGGCTAGTTGTTTTCCCATTAATTCATTTTACCGTGTGTCCCTCACAATATGCTTATGAGGTCGGTGCTACTGTAACATTTTCCAGTTCAGGGAACCAGAAGCCCCTACCGGTGTTGAAAGCCCGTCTCTGAATTCAAGCTCAGCCTTCTCTCCCAAACATCACCTTTGGTCCTCAGACCGACGCTTGTGTTTTGTTTCGCTTTGCTCAGCTTGGCTTCAGGATCTGTTGCTAACTAGCTGGCCCATTAGTGGCAAACTGCCAACCTGTAATTAATTTTCTGCCACTCTTTGAAAATGTCTTGCTTTGTGGAAACATGAAGTAACTGCCTGTGAATTGCAATGAGATGAAGTTTAGTTAAACAGTTGCATTGGTTTTTATTTATCCCAGAATAAGGTCAGGAGAGATGATGAAAACATATTTTGGTCCCATGATTGTATCTGGGACCATGTTGTGCCAGTTGCTAGGAATCTAGGAGCTGTCTGAGGTGCAGGCAGCCAGGCTCAGACTCATGGGAAATGCATGATGCCACTTATTAAGTGTCTACCCTGTGCCTGGTACTTTACTTGGCACATTATTGCTAATTCTACGTTATCTGCAATGGTCACAATGACCTTACAAGGTATGTATTATGATTCCCAGTATGCGGATGGCGCAATGAGTGGCCGTGCCCGGCTCAGAAAGTCTGAGCCTTTTTTCTAAATTTCAATGTATCCCAGATTCTTTTGTAACTGACCATGAACTTGCCATTAACTGACGCAATCCAAACTGCTTTGCATTCTTAATAACTTCTACTGGTCATTTTTCTGGTGAAAAGCACCCTCTGCGTAGATTCTTCCTTATGCAAGTATTTCTGCCAACATCTGTTACACCACTTAAAAGTAAACCCAATACGTCCTGGGGTTGGACTAGACCCATTTGCAGCTTGGCCCTGCATTTAGACGTTTCCTTGGGAGTGGAAAGAGGACAGTAACCGCTTGGTCCCGTGTTCCGATCACTCAGATCTCTGCTCCCTCTGTTTCAAGAAGGAGCTTCGGTGGGAATGTGCGCAGAGGCCTCTGGGGCCGGCGAAGGAAGGGCCGTGGGCGCCGTGGGGTGTTCCACCTGCCCTGTGACGCACACGCTGTCTCCTTTGCTTGACTTTCAGGTCATCCACTATGAGATGGGGATTCTCTTCTGCGCTGCCGTGGGGCTCCTCTTCATCGCTGTCATGCCCCTGGTGGGGCTCTGCTTCGGTGTGTGCCGCTGCTGCGGGAAGTGCGGCGGAGAGATGCACCAGCGGCAGAGGAGAAACGGGGCCTTCCTGAGGAAATGCTACGCGGCCTCCCTGCTGGCGCTGTGCGTGCTCATGAGGCGAGTAGGACCCGACGGCCGCTGGCTGGGCCCTGGCGGGTCAGGAACGGCTCGTGTTTTACCGTTAAACCAATGAGGTTACACAAAAGCAACCCTCCCTCCCCCCCAAAAAAGAAGAAAAAGAGAGAACAAAAAGGCTTGTCCAGGGTGCCTAGGAAGCCGTCAGTACAGCAGACGTTGGCCCTGGACCCGAGCTTTCCTGACCTACGTGCTGAGCCAGCCCTCCGCTGTGTGTTCATCTTGAAAAGCATTTGCTAGTTGCCGGGTGCGCCCAAAGGGATCTTAAAGGATGGGCACCGTTCCCGAATTTGGGAATTGGAGACTATTGTAGAACGGAATTAGCTTCCTGACAATGTGTCTAAGTTTCTTAAATTTGCAGTTAAGCTGCTACCCTCTCTTGAGGTCTGGGACACAGGTCACCATTTAGGATGTTTCTCCTGTGGCTCCTGCTGCAAAAGTTTTCCAGCTGGCTGGCCACGTGAGGTGCCCTGCTTTATTTCAGGATGGTGGCGTTTTGTTAAGAGTCCAAATCAGATTCCTCGGCTGAGGACTGTGCTCTGTGACACTGGCCCCTGCTCATGACAGTCGGTCATCATTCCGCATTTCCTCATTCGCTCAGCCCGCTGTCCTTTAGCCACAGAAGTCAAGCACTGACGTCAAGGAGACTTTGCTCAGAGACAGTGAGGATCGGCAGTGGGCATCCTCGAGGCCGTTTCTCTAAGTGCTGCATTCGCTCAGCAGCCCCGATTAAGATTTTTCAAGGTTTGCCCTCGCTGGTGTGGCTCAGTTGGTTGGAGCGTCCTCCTGTGCTCCAAGGGGTCATAGGTTCGGTTCCTAGTCAGGGCACAAACCCAGGTTTTGGGTTCAATTCCCCCTCCCCCCTCCCCCCTCTCCCCTCTCTCCCCCTCCCTCCTCCCCCCTCTCCCCCCTCTCTCCCCTCCCCCCTCCCCCTCTCTCCCCCTCCCTCCTCCCCCCCTCTCCCCTCCCCCCTCTCTCCCCTCTCCCCCTCTCCCCCGTCTCCCCCTCTCTCCCCTCTCCCCCCTCTCCCCCGTCTCCCCCTCTCTCCCCTCTCCCCCCTCTCCCCCCTCCCCTCTCTCCCCCCTCCCCTCTCTCCCCCCTCCCTCCTCCCCCCTCTCCCCCTCTCTCCCCTCTCCCCCCTCTCTCCCCTCTCCCCCTCTCCCCCCTCCCCCCTCTCCCCTCTCTCCCCCCTCCCCCTCCCCCCTCTCCCTCCTCCCCTCTCCCCTCTCCCATCTCCCCTCTCCCCCCTCTCCCCCCTCTCCTCCCTCCCCCCTCTCCCCCCCTCTCCCCCTCTCCCCCCTCTCCCCCCTCTCCCCCCTCTCCTCCCTCCCCCCTCTCCCCCCCTCTCCCCCTCTCCCCCCTCTCCCCCCCTCCCCTCTCCCCTCTCCCTTCTTTTCTCTCTAAAAATCAGTGAAAATATACCCTCCGGTGAGAATTTTTAAAAAATTAATTTTTTCCCCAAGTTTTTCTAAGTAACCAGTATTTGGGAATGTTAGCAGAAAACAGAATTAAACAGAAATTAAACAAAATTTAAAAAAAACAATTTAAGCTGGCTTATCAGCTGGAGTTCTAGATGCATATTCAAGAAGAAATGCTCCTTGAGTTGGCCATCAGTAGGGTGTGATGTACGCCTTGGGGTGTCCATTTATTGAAATGAATACGCCCTTCGTAAAGGACCGGGCAGCTCGTCACGTGCTGATACAACAGTCCCCAAGTGAGATGAAGTGAAAGAGCAGGTTGCAGGCCACGGGTAGAGCAGGGAGCTGCAATAAAAGCCGGAAAGGAGGGAGGCACAAACCCCTGGTTATGTCTGCGTAGAGCACGTGCGGGCGGATTGCCACGGCTCGGCAACCGCAGCTGCCTGTGGGGCAGAAATTGGCGGTTGTGAAAGGGAAGGAAGGAAACTCGCTTTTTCCTGCAGGTGAGACTTTTTGCCCCCTCTGAATGCTCTGCTGTGCTCAGTCATTACCTGCTGTACGAGTTACTCTAAAAATCAAACCCGAGCAACCAAAACAGCCCCACAAAGACCAAAAGCCAGCGCATGACCATGTATCCCAGGGCAGCAATATTTTTTAACAAAGACATACTTTTGCTGAAAATAGTGAAATAATAGACTTTAACAATATACTTGTGAACTAGATCCAAGCACAGGCGTTAGCTGATTCATGCACCCTTATTTGGCCACCAGGGTTATTCTGTGTTCTCTCTGCAAGATGAGGGTTGTGGGCATCTATCTCCCTCCCTCCCTCCCTCCCTCCCTCCCTCCCTCCCTCCCTCCCTCCCTCCCTCCCTCCCTCCCTCCTCCCTCCCTTCCTCCTCCCTCCCTCCTCTCTCTCCCTGTTTGTCTCTGTCTCTATAAATAATTTGAATCTGTTTACTCACATGTAATTCTATAAGGCAAGTCAGGATCAAGACAAACTTAATTCCAGATGTCCCTGTCTGTCTGCTTTGCATTTGAAGTATTTTCAGGAATGTGCGGGCCCTGCAGCTGTTACCTCCTCCCCAGCTACCAGAAAAATGTCAGTTATAGTCCACAGGCCTGTCCGACCCTGTGCCAGGCCTATAGGGCTGCATCCTGCGGCCTTTATTCATGCAAAGACTTGGGCAGCCGAGCTTCTCCCCCTTAGCACACCCTGGACGGCAAACATGACGCTCAGATGAGAACATGTCATTTGGAAATACTTGCCCTTCCTGTGATCACTGAAGAACAATTGAATAGTTTTCACTTGATACAAATACGTATGATGTAATTGAGGGATATTTTTTATAGCATGTAGTTACTCATTCACCTGATTAAATGGCTTTGGTTTCTGTTTGTTCTTTGTTAGGGTTAGGTTGAGAGTTGAGCTTTGGTATACTGCTAGGCTCAGTGTTAGGGCTGAATTTAGGATTAGGGTTAAGGTTAGGGTTAGGTTTTCAGAATAAATGTTTACATATGTAATAATACGCTTTCTTTTTTTTTTCTGAATGAAGAATTGATTCTGTATTGGGTTTCTGTTTTTAAATTGGACTTTTATTTGCATTACGTATAATTAATTATGTGTCATAGTTCACCCTGAATTGATGTCTTCCTTTTAAAACCCCCTTGTAGTTTGTAAGTCTCTTCAACATCATGGGTTGAATAACGGCTATGTGTTATTTACAAGTAATCAAAATTAGCCCAGAAGAGTGAAGACTGGGGGGAGCACAAACATTTCTGTGATATGATTAGATAGAGGGGAGGAGGGAGTATGTCCACAGAGTCAGCAGGCGAGATGATGGGAACGTGTGGGAACAAAACTAGGGCGCAGAAAGAGAGGGGGGCTCTTAGCCTCTGGCCTGCAGTGACCTCAGCAGGGACTGGGTACTGTTGATCAATAATCTTTATATACGATTTTTTTTTTTTTAATTCAGAAACCCAGGCACGGTTGTTCACTGGCCCTTTATCAGGCTCCGTTCTATTTTGTGTCTCTACAGGAAGTGTTACAATGAAGTTGGTTTTGAAATTGGCCTTGGGTGCTCTGACTTTTCATCCACCCTTTTTTATTTAAAAACAATTAGATCTTTTTCTTTTTTAATTGAGAAAGACATAGATGTTAGGGAGAAAGGCCCCCTAGCACATGTGGAATATATGTGTTCAGCGTCTGTGTGAGCTCTTCCAGAGGCAGCCGCGTGTCGGAATTCCAGGCGCGGACACGTGTGTGCCTAAGTCTGTGGCCGTCGGTGAAGATGGAATTTCCACCTCGCACTGCAGACGGTTTCAGCAGATGTGCCCTGCTCCAGAAAGAGCCAAGTTTCCTCTTCTTTCTTTCTTTCCTCTGTACTTGTCATCACTAAATTTTTCAGAATTTCATAAAAGGTTATAAACAGCAAAAAGGAACACCCATGCCTCTGTTTCTCCAGCATATTTCTAAGTTCCTGAGTCGATAAATCAGCTCTTGCCAATTACCACGGTGAAAATGGAATCCCAGTCATTCTCAGGAAGGTGGCTATTTTTCCAAGTTCGTTTTTCATAAGGAGGTGATTGTCAATTCCTGGCTCGGAGGCCACAAGGCTCCAGAAAAGAAACTGAGCTAGCATGCCTGAAAATCACGAGACTCTCTTAATGTGAACGAGAAGGCTAGTTATCCAAAGTTTAACAATTATCTTTAAAAAATAAGGGATCAGTTACAGACTGGAAGCATTTATTTGGCTTTCATTGGCTAATTTCATTAAGCCAGTAGAAATTGGTAGAAAAAAAATTGCTACAAATTTTAAAGGTTTAGCCTTACACTTTAAAAGCTTTAAGTATTTGCTCTTAAGCGTCTATGTGAGAAGATTGGTCTTGTTATTGGAGTAATGCGTGGGTGGTCTTTCTTCGTTGCTAGCGGGAGTGGGGTTCTTGGGCCACCCCGGAGCAAGCGTTCCCGAGGCCCCCACGGGAGGGTGAGGTGCTGTAGGAAGCTTTAGTTGTGTGGAATCACATCCCTGGGTTTCCAAAGTCCCATTTCCCTTAACCCAGTCCTGGAAGAGGTGCAGCTGGGGAGTCAGCAGAGCCAGAGGCAAAGGCAGTGTCCAAAGTTTCCGTTCCATGGCCGAGCCGGGTCCTGTTCAGCATCAGGCTAGTTGTCGTCCATCAGTCCGTTGTGTGGGGTCCCCATGGCCATGAGCCGTGTGGGCGAGTGCGGGAGCGTGAGAGTCCCGCAGCCCAGAGCGCGAGAGGCAAGCGAGAGGGCTCCTCTGTTCAGGAGATTAAGAATCTCAAATTTCATGCCCCCGCGGTGGCCACGCCTAGGTCGTACCTGGCCAATGACCTGTTCCCAGGTCTGACTGGCAGGCAAGCACCTTCCCCGTGTCACCCAGACTTTCCTGGGCAAGCATCCTTCCCCTGTCCAGTCCCTTCCCGTAGGGACCTGTGGGGAACAGGCCCGGGGAGTGTTGAACTGCAGCTTCCTGGCAAAGCTGCCCAAACCACGCGCCTGTGCTATTTGACCTTCCCTTTGCTCCTGTCCAGTTATGAACAGTTGGGCTCATCACAATGGTAGCAGCCTGCCCATTATAAGATACAGAAGATATGCTACTAACACGCCATAAAAATTAAAGTGCCTATCTCCTGTTAGGAATTTCAAGAGATTTTATTGTACTGCATTAAAAAAGTGCATTTTTGATAGCTTTTGTGTTTAAATAGAAGTTTCAGATTAGAGATTACAAACGGAGACCGGTTGGTTTCCCTGATATTTAAAGTTTCTTTTTTTTTCTTTGATTAGTTGCTAGTATTTAGAAACTGGGAGACTTTTACCTAAGAATGCAGATTTCCTGGTTTTTGTGGAGATCTTGCAGTACCGGTCTGCCGTCCTGGGAGCATGAGCCCCGATTGCAGAGCAGCTGCCCCCCCCCTTCCACCTTCAGCTCCCATGTCTCTGCCACACTCTGCCCTTCCTGCTTCCTGCCTGCCCATGCAGGCGTCTGAATCTTCCATGCTTAATTAAAATATAAAATTTACAATGTGGTTTGGGCCTGAAAATCAGCTTTGACAGTTGCTGAATTCTATTCCAGAATTCTGTTTAATACAATTTTTAAAAAAAATGACCAATGCTTTCATTTTAATTGGATCCATAGTTGATGAGCAGAAATGTGGGTCTTTTCAAATACCGTACATGGCATTGAAATTCAGTGTCGTATTGCAACTCATTTTACTGATTGATGATCTTGTGAGTAAAGGCATTTATTCAATAAAGGAACAAAGACAGTTTCTGACTTGGACACTCCAAACACATGGCTAATCTTCTAAATGGACCAAACGAAACAAAGTCTAGTCTTTAAAACCACCTTCATTGAGCACCCACCACAGGTAAGAGACCCTGCATTATGCAAAACTGACAAAGAAGCAGTTTCCATCTCTTTTTAGGGAAATTAAACAGGAAAAAATAAAGACAAAACAGAGTGTGAAGTGAGAAATAGACAATCCGGATTTCGGGAGAACCCTCTAGGAATTCAAGGCAAGGAGGTTCCATGGGGGAGAGGGAGGGGTGGTCAGTGAAGGCCAAGAGAAGTTGGACTTGCTGTTTGTTTCCCAAATTCACTTTGACTTCTTATATGACACAACGGGTCTGGAGCAATGATGAATGACAGATAACTTGGACATGCTGGGGAGAGAGAGCAGGGGCCCCCACTATGGAATGATGTCGTGGGCAGGTGTGTTACAGTGGTGATCCTGACGTGTCATGGATGTTTGAAACTTACCATGATAAAGCTCCAAATACATTGTAATGACTCAACTATTTTCCCTCTGTCCACACTGCTCCAAAGTCATTATTTTGGGTCATCTGGCTTTAGATGGCATGAGTGCCTCACTTAACTATTATTGCTATGGTATAAGTTGGCCCCATAAATACTGATACAGACTTAAGAGTGACAGAAATGGATTATAAGGTGCTCCAAATGGCACAAAATATTGTTAACATTTTAAAATATATATATCTTACTGATTTCAGAGAAAGGAAGGGAGAGGGAGAGAGTGATAGAAACATCAATGATGAGAGAGAGCCATTGATCGGCTGCCTCCTGCACGCCATCACTGGGGATCGAGCCCACAACCCGGGCATGTGCCCTGACTGGGATTCGAACTGCGATCTCCTGGATCCTAGGCTGATGCTCAACCGCTGAGCCGCTTCAGCCGGGCAACATTTATTTTTTTAAGAGGACCATCAGCATGGACCCAAACTTAAAAAAAAATAAAAAATCTTAGGCATCCAATACCCCTCTCCTTTGTAGCTTGAGAAGCACTTGTTTAATCTGATTTTCCATTTTGTGATACCACCTGAAGCTCACAGGAGGAGAGTGGCCTCAAGCTCACACAGTACGAGTTAAGGGCAATAGTGACAAAATCCTATTTCTCTAGTACACATTCCACTGGAACTCATTAAACATGAGAAATATTGTTCACTGTTGTGTGTTGCAGACTTTTTGGATTAGTTTGGGAAGCCTCATGGTCCCATGTGATACTGCTATGGGGAAATGTTTTAGGTGAGACCAGTAACGAGCTCATGCTCCTTGGAATGAATGATGACTGTAAATGGGGTGAATGACTGTCTCCCTTTACCCAGGGAACATGGTTTCCTGGGAACACGGAACTTCTGATGCAAAGATGGACACTTGGCTACCCAACCTGTAAATATATGAATGCATAAAGCCTAAGACATTGCTTCTGGTACAGAAGCCAGGTATTGAGATGCTACCTCAGAATGTCCCCCCCAGAGTTTGCCCATTATTTGCAAAACTCTGTTCTATCGAAGCTTGGTTCTATCCATACCTTCTGTTTTGAATGGTTGCAAACTATTTTGTTATTGCCTCTGTAGGTAAAATGGTCCGTTGCTGTGAGTTTATGTAATTCTTCACCGCCACCTAGTGGCTGGATCCCACAAAGCCTTGGTAATGAGCAACTTTAAATGTAACATTTTAACGTTCTAATTAAGGCTTGGACATCAAAACGAACCGACTGGTCAAATTAATTTGTCAGGAGATTGTTAGTAACTAGCCATCATTAAAAGCCCTCAGAATGATTAAATGTATACATTTTTTAGCTTGAAAAATGTTATGTGTTTTTATGTAGGAGAGCCTTTCGTACAGTGATTTTGAGTCTTTACTGATTTTGTGCCGTATGTAAAATGGAATGGCGTGGCAGGACCTCATTGTTTGCAGCTTTTATGCAGCGTTTTAAGGCTGAGGCGACTCATGTTGCTTTTCAACCCGGACTATAAGAAAACTAACAAAAAGAGTTAGAGAAACCAAAGCTGGTAGGCCAAAGCAGCCTTGTCATTTTGGTATTTTTTCCGACAGTCTTCTTTGAGGGGCAGAGGGGTGTGTGTGCGTGTGTGTGTGCGTGTGTGTGCGTGTGTGTGTGCTGCACAGGAGGCTGTGTACCTGCAGTCACATCTGTACAGAGCGAGACTGGTGCACACACTGCCTTGTAAGCTTTGTCCGTTACTAAGGACCTTCGCAGTTTATCTCGAGCATTGTTCCATTTATACGGTCCAGGGTTTAACAGAGCAGCGTGTCTTCCTGGCTGTGTGTCTTCTCGGGGCAGACTGGGTCCTGTTCTGTGGCCCACGTGTTGGTGGGTGGATTAGGGGGTATTGGGCCAAAGGAGAGGCTGCAGCAGTGGCTGGGCCTGGGGGGGTGGGGAGGAAGGGCCTGTCCCTCTGGGGTCCCTGCTCAGGAGCCCTGCCTCTTCCCTGCACCCGGCCAGTCCTCTGCGGGCACACGGTAGATGCTCTTCCCCCTCTCTGGCTTTTCTTGCAGCATCGGTATCCTGTATGGTTTTGCAGCCAACCACCACCTCAGGACCCACATCGGGAAGACTCGGGAACTGGCAGACAGCAATTTCAAGGACCTGAGAACTCTCCTGAACCAAATTTCATCGGTGAGAACCCCTGTCTGTGTGCCCCTGATGCGTGGAGCTTGGGGCCTGTCCGAGTTCCTGTATATATGTGAAATTTCACTGGGACCTTCTGGAAACCCAGTGAATAAATGTAGACAGGTGTTATCTTTTAATATTTATTTATTTATTTATTTATTGGTTTTAATGTTATTTGATCTAATGAAGATAATTTAATTCTACTGTCAGTTACTTGAACGTTTCTTACTGAGCTACAGGGAGCAATGTGTTCATAATAAAAAAAAATAATGCTTTTTATGTGATAATAAAGGGTTTGTACAACCCTTTAAATCTTTTCTATGTTTAAAGATTTCAGTACTTCAAGAGGCAAAATATCAGAAGTTTTTTTTATCCTAGATGTAGTCAAAGGCCTAGCAAGTGATTTCCGAAAGAGTACAAAAACATGATTCAAAATTGGTGTTATTTTATATTATTTTATTAAGCGTAACATAAAATATGGGACATATTGTCAACGTGCTTAAGCGTTTTAAGGGTCTCGTGATTTCTTTTTCAAAAGAAAACCCTTTGGGTGCCATTGTCTGCTTCTGTTTGGCGGGACAGTTAACTCTCCGCTGTTGGCATGAAAGTACTTTTGTAATGAAACCTTTGTTCTTTACAAACATCCGTTTGCTAATGTCTGTGCAGACTGGGGAGTGGGCACACAGCTCGCACGCACACACAGGTTGTCTTTGGGGGACAGGAACATGACGGCCTGAAGGCCCCTTTTCCCTGTGTCCCAGTAGCATGTTGATGTCTTGCCTGCTCAGAACGTTGTTTTAAAAATGACTGAGCAGAAGCCAGCGCGAGCATAGGTGGCTGAGCTGAGGGGACCCACCCGGGGAGGACGTGCGCTCCTATGATCTAGCAACGGGCCCGTCGGGGTCTACGGCGCTCCTCACACAGCGTGTGCAGTCTGAAAAGTACTGACGCATTAAGTACTGTGCTAGTTTTTAAATATGTGGTCGGAACTGAAACAGCAAAGAATGCAGGCTTTCTTTTAATACTGAGACTAGAGAAGCTAATTTTATAGCAATACAGAGAGGGAGGTGTTCCATTTCTCCAATCTGTGAATAAAAGTTCATAATATTTTTATCTGTCACTGTAAAAACTCCAAAGTGAAACCTTTTTTCCCTAAAATGTTGGCAAAATTAAATACATAGCGATCATGGCTGGTGAACGTCGGGGTTGCTTTCATAGACTTGGAAGGATAGTAAATTGTTCTGACTTTGGGGGAAACATGTCTACTTCAGAATATATGCAGAGCTTTTAAGAAGTCGGTGAAAAACAAGGCCGAGAGTGTGTATCGTTGTTTTACAGAGGAAACATACCTGGCCCCAAGCACAGTATGATGTTTCTCCTTACACAAGTCATTGGAGAAATGAAAAGTTAGGTAATGACACACGTTTTCACCGAAGAGATTGGCCACAGTTTTTTAAAATAACAGCAGCGTCGTGCAGGGCGTGGGGAAGCTGCTGCAAAGACGGACGAGTTAGCAGCCCCTCGAGGCAGCTCGGAGCAGCCCAGGAAAGAGGCCCTGGTGAGGGAGGTTACAGCCGGCCTCCAATTCTTCCTAGCCTCCCTTCCAGAGCTGGATCCGTCTACACCCCTCAAACCCGGGCCGGCTCTGTGACTTGCATTGACCAAAAGAACTCGGCAGACGTTGACCTTAAGCTTCCCGAGGCCCCGCAGCCTCCAGCCCTGTTTTCTCACTGCCAGGACCACAGTGTGAAAACAGCCAGGCTGCATGCTTGGGAGGCGAGAGGCCACAGAGAGAGAGAGGGGTCCCTGTGTCCCCAGCCGTGCCGGCCCCGACCAGACCAGCCACACGACCAATGCACGGAATCCTCAGAAATAACAAATCATGTGTCTTAAGCCAATAAGCTCTGGAGTATTCTTAAGAAGTCTGGGTGTCAGAAAATGTAAACATCTCTAAGAGCCTGCTTTCTTATTAAAATGTTCTGGTTTGGAATAATTTTTGTACAATATATCTCTTTTTATTGTGGCTTTGGGCTTTAGAAGAGAAAGATACATGTTATTTTATTTATTTATTTTATTTTATTTATTGAATTTATTGGGATGACATTGGTTAATAAAATTATATAGGTTTCAGGGGCACAATTCTATAATACATCATCTGTATATTCTATTTTATTTTATCTTACTATTTTATTTTACTTTATTTTAGCAAGTCAATTATGCGCTGGACCAGTACACCACCACTAAGGAAAAGGCATTCTCAGATCTAGACAGTGAGTAAAATTTAAAGTTGCCTCGAATTTTTTTTGTCTGTTTTGGCCAGAAGTCGCTACGGCCACCTCCCAGGTAAAATCTGCTGTTTCTACAATTTCTGTGTGAAAGAGGGAAAAACAGAAAAGTGATCCCCTAGAGTCTGTGACACTGCAGAGTGTGACTCGGGATGAGCACCTGGCATTTATGGTGACAGTGCTTTGCTTTCCTGCAGTCACAGGGGCTTGTACCTCGTGTCCCACGTGAGGGAGCAAATGCACGTCTGTCAGGTTCATTGTTAAAGACAGAGCCAGGCCCCGGAGAAGCCCAGGGGCTTCAGAAATAGAGGGTGGTGCGCCCGGCCCTGCGGCACACAGCCTTGCTCAGGGTGCTCAACCTGGGGCTGTTCCGCCCTCGAGGCAACAACTGGTAGCACCTGGAGGCATTTTTCATTGTCCCAACCAGGTGGGGGGGGGGGCTACCAGCATCCGCTGGTAGAGACCAGGGATGCCACTAGGAACCCACAATGCTCAAGACAAGCAGCCTCCACAGCAAAGAATTGTCCACCCCTAATAGCGACAGTGCCACTGTTGAGACCCTGGTCTGGCTGGAGACACTAGGGCCACAGGCAGTCACAGCTCACGATAAATACCGTGTTCCTAGTACATGAAATACGAGTCTCTGCTGATTAACTCCTCACTGGGGCACAGCAGGCGGGCACCTTGCGAAGAGTCAACGCCCAACCAGGGTCTAGAATAAAAATGGGGTTTCATGGCGGGAGAGCCTAGAGGCCCGGGCGTGACCTCCTGCGCTGCGCAGAGCAGGAGTGGGAGGAGGGGAGAAGCGCGTGGACGGACCCTCACGCTCCCTGTGCTCTTTGATTTAGATATTAAGTCATTACTCGGAGGCAGAATTCAGGAACAACTGCGGCCTAAAGTGATCCCCGTTCTTGATAGCGTCAAGGCCATGGCAGAAGGTGAGTGCTGTGACAGACAGAAACGACGGACAGTGTCCTGTCGGGAAGTCTCGGCTTTCCAGGCTCACGGTCCCTCCCCGTGGCTTCCCTTAGAGGCGGCCAGGGCGACAGCCACAGCCTCTGCTCCTGCAGGCAGGCCAGGGGAAGCCACCTGGTGTCATAACGGTGTTTTTTATAGTTGTGTCATAGTTGTCATACCGGTGGTCTACCAGCCATTTGAAATAATAATGGTGGAGTTTTAGGGGCCCGCCCCCCGTTTCTGTTGATAAAGTTACTGGGACTCAGACAAGCTCATCTGTTTGGCTGTCATCAGCAGCTGCTCTCACACTAGGGTGGCAGAGTTGGTTACAGCAGGGACCCGGTGGCCCACAGAGCCTGAAATGTTTACTCTCTAGGCCCTCGGGGAAAGCCTGTTGGCTTGTCCTACAGCAAGACTAGTAGCCTGTGGGATTTTACGCTTCAGGGTCTACTGAGTACTCTTTCCTTTTCCCCAAAAGAACAAGTTCTGTAAAGTGGAAGTATGTATAATATATTCGAAATCACCACAGTCGATGGAATAAGTGAACGAATATACTTAATAAACGAAATATTTGACTGCAATATGAATAATAAAAAAGACCTTCCAGGCCCTTCCAGATGCTGTGTACCAGGTGGCCACAACTCCGTGGGCTGGTGCAGTCCCCCGCATTTTACCAACTCAAGAAAGTACAGCCCCGAGACGGTGTGTCTAGTCCAAGAGCAGGGAGCTGGGCCGCGGTGGAGTTGGGATTCAGACCCCGGCCTGGCTGTGAAGCCTGTGTTGCCTGGACCAGCCTAGATGGCGTTTGGGTCCCCTCGGGAGCGTGAAGATGTAGGGTGCTCCGTGCCGTCCGCAGCAAGACCACAGTGCCGCTCTGGAGGAAGAGTTAGGGTTGTGGACTCGAGAGCCGGTGTGGCCACAGCAAGAGGCCCTGCGCCCCCCACCACTCATGCACTGTGCCTTTGGGATATTGGTCAGCCAAGGTCCAGCTCCCAAACTCTGTGAAGGAAGGGGCTGGACAGAGTTCATGGATGGTCAACTCATTTTGTTCGTAAGATTCCACATATGAGTGAGATCATGTGACTGCTTGCTTCTCTGCCTGGCTTATTTCGCTTAGCATAATTTTCTCCAGGTCCCTCCATGCTGTCCTGAAGGGTACGAGATCCTTCTTAACAGCTGCGTAGTATTCCATGGTGTGAATGTCCCGCAGCTTTTTCATCCACTCATCTACTGATGGGCACTTGGGCTGTTTCCAGATCTTAGCTATTGTAAACTGTGGTGCTATGAACATAGAGGCACATATATTCTTTCTGATTAGTGTTTCAGGATTCTTAGGATATATTCCTAGAAGTGGGATCACTGGGTCAAAAGGCAGCTCCATATTTTATTTTTTGAGGAAACTCATACTGTTTTCCACAGTGGCTGCCCCAGTCTGCATCCCCACCAGCAGTGCACTAGGGTTCCCCTTTCTCCACACTCTTGCCAGCACATGTCATTTGTTGATTTGTTGATGGCAGCCATTCTGACAGGTGTGAGGTTGTATCTCATTGTGGTTTTAATTTGCTTTTTTCTGACGATTAGTGACTTTGAGCATTTTTTCGTATGTCTATTGGCCATCTGTATGTCAAAAAAAAATGATGCCATGTGGTTGGCATGGACCCTGACTTTTTGCCCCATGGTTAACCCAAGTGTTCATGTTTGAATTATAATTCTCTCTGGATTAAAAGCAGTGAAAACACATTTATTTTTCTCTTCGGTGCCTCATGCATTCATGTTAAAGTTCTATTATTTTTAAGTCAGGCCAAATAAGTGAACATTTAGCCTCGGGTGTTTCCAGGGCTTTTTAAAATGTGCTTAATAAACTGCTTCAGCCATATTTTTTCTAAAAATTCTCTGCAGGCTTATGTGTTTAGTAGCCTTTGGGGAGAGCAAAAACATGCACATTTATTTTTGCAAATCATATTTGAGCTGCATGCCAGGATCTGTGAAGGAAATGTGCTGTGAGCTGGTATAATGTTAACTAAAGTGGAGAATCTGAAATCTCTCTTCACTGACTTTAGATACATAATACAGGTGATCTTGACAGGCCTGACATGACTCCCAGAGTTATAACCCACTAGTTATTTTATAGACATAAAATGCTTTGAAGCCCTTGGAAAATACATATATATATATTTATACCTCTAGTCCTTGGGACATAACAGAATGTGCCCATAGCCCAGAACGCCTGTAGACGGTCCCAGCTGGACACATTCCCCAGGCATCCATTTATGTTATCATCCATCATCTGTTGTTGTTGTTTGTTTCTTGCTATAAAATAACTTACCTTGAAGTCAGAGTGGAAAGTGGTAAACCACACGGCGTGAAGATGCGAGGTGTGTGCTGTGTGATGTGAAGTGTCTCGTATGCCCTTTTGCTCTCTGTGGTGTGTTTCTAGTCGCAGCTGTGTCCTTTGTTCCTTGCTTTGCTATGGTATACGTTTATTTAGCCTCTGATGTGAGTGTGTGCCAGCTCCATTCTTTGCCCATAGTTCTGGGAAGTAGGTGGAAGAGATGAGAAACTGAGGCCCAGAGTGACTCTTTGATAAAGTCTTAAATATCGTTATAGTCTCTAACACTGTTATGATACAACTGGAGCATATTAAAGAGAAGAGATAGTTTGAAGCAGGGGATCCATGGGGGCAGGAGGGGACATCTGTAATACTTTCAATAATAAAGATAATTTAAAAGAAAAGACTTGCTCTTCAGATGAGGAGATAGAATTTGGGCCCCATGGTCATACAGTCCAATCCTGGAAGCCTCCCCAGGTCTCATCAAAGTGAGGTGCTGAGGTGCCAACCTGGGGACATGGGCAATGCCATCTCCTAAGTGCAAACCTGCTATAACTACAGGCTCTCCTAGTAACCGGGAGATGGCCCGACCAGCTTCCTAATGACAGATGAGGAAACTGAGGTCGGGAAAGGTGAAGGAGTTTTTCAGGGGTGCTCTTACAAGGTAGTAGCAGAACTGGGGGATAAGACCTCAAGTTACTTTTTTAAAAAAATATGTTTTTATTGATTTTAGAGAGAGAGGCAGGGAGAGTGAGAGAGAAAGAGAAACACCGATCGGTTACCTCCTGCACACCCCTGCCCCCCATAAAGGGACTGAACCCACAACCCGGGCATGTGCCCTGACCTGGAATCAAACCAGTGACCTTCTGGTGCATGACCGATGCTCAAACAACTGAGCCGCAGCAGCCAGGGCACCAAACTACTTTTGATTCCACAACGTGGAAGCATTAAAGTGTGTGCGTGTGTGTGTGCGTGTGTGTGTGTGTGTGTGTGGTGGTGGTGGTGATGGTGGTGCTGTTGTTGTTTTAGCAATCAAATTTACGTGGGAGCCCAGGAAAGTTAGGGGAATGAGTTTTTAAGGACATTCACCCTTTCCTAGCAACACCCAAATGCAGCTCTGCCGTCTGATTTGTGGGCCTGGAAGACTTAGTCACTCGGGAGAGCAAGGCCCTGTAATTTAAATTTCCCGTCTCTTCCTGCTGGGGCTGCTGGGGCCGAAAGTCACAGCAGAAAAGAGTTGTAATTTGCTTCCTCCCTAGTCATGCACGCGGAGCTCTGCGCCCCAGGGAAACTGGGGGAGCAAACAATTTTTAGGGATTTCCTAGTAGAAGAACGTGCCCCAGACTGCGGGGCCCCCAAAATAAAACAGATGAACTCACTGCCACCGAGGAGGTTCAGTCTGATTGTTCTGATCCCCACGTTTCACGAGGAGCATGGGGCGGTCCCACCATTTGCAGATGAGGAATTTGCCTGAGCACACTCAGGAGCTGGCTTTGGGGACGCGGCGCTCGGGGAAGCTCGGGCCTGCACCTCGACCCGCCTGAGCCCCAGCCCGCGCTCGTCGCTGTCGCTCTGTGTTTAAGTCCGGCTCTTCAAATCGCCACAGCCACCGTGTGCGTGGGCAGGATCTGTTTTTAATGTGGGTTAAAACTACATGGGCGTGAAGATGCCAGCTGGTCTGGGCTGGCGTCTTCAAGGCCGGGCGGTGCTGGGGCGGCGACACCTTCTCCTGAGGCTGCTGCCCGAATGGTGGCCGGTTCATGCCACACCCATATGTCCCCATCACGTTCCCCAAGTGGGAAGGCTGGGAGCTGGTCGGCGTGGCTGGCAGAGGAGGCCAGCAATGTCCCTGTGTGCCCCTCTCAGACCGACCCTCACAGCAGGCTCCTCTGGGAGCCCTCCAGTGGCACTTACAAGGTCACCCCAAGGTCCTTCGTGGGGACTCTGTAGATGAGCCCGCGGATGCCTCTGTTCTGAAGCGGACTATGTGCCCGCAGAAATCGTTGAGACCAAAGGCGACCTGTTGAAGACCAGCAAGAGCTTAGGGGAGGTGAAAAAGGCGACTGCAAAAATCAACACCGACCTGCAGGAGGTGAAGAAGGACCTGGAGCAGGCGCTCAGCGACCCTGTGTGCTCCTTACCACCCCAGGACAAGTGCAAGGACATCAGAGCGACTCTGGGCCAGCTGGACAACAGCACCAACCCGGCTCAGGTGAGGAGGCGACCCGCTGCTCACCGGGCAGCGTCTTTGGGACAGCGGGCGGGGCGGGCGCTTGGGCCGGGTCTCCGTGCGCCTTCCCGGTGAGCCGGCTGCCACGCCGGGATGGCCCCGGCCGCGGGAAGGCGGAACCGGAGACCCCTCCTTGAGAGCCGTCTGCCATTGATTTGACCCAGCATAGAGTAAACTCAAATAAAAATTAAAAAAAGAAGCAGACTGCATTTGTGTAGACCTTTAAAGTTAAAATACATTTTGAAATGATGGTCCTAGTACATTGGCCACCTATAAAGTATATGGGCTTAAATAGTATATGCTTAAATATAAAGTAATTTCTCATATTCCCAAAGAGAAAATTAGGAAGGAAAAAAAAAAATTGGAGCAACTTGAATATATAAGGTTCTGGAACTTTATATATTCCAGAACTTGGGTATAAGATGATATAGACAAAATAATCATGTCTCCTTATGGTTTTTAATTTATCGAGATTGTGATATATATGTGTGTGTGTATCTATATCTATATAGATATATATAGATATAGATATAGCTCACACTGATATAGAACAAGATTTTAATTTAGCTCTATTTTTCTCAGTTTCACATTTCATGAACCAGTTTTACTCAGACTCTTCGCATCCAGCATCTGTGTCTGCGTATCTAGTACAGTCACTTTTGTCATCACTAGACAGTTTTTTAGAGCCCAGGATCTACACTTGCGTTTTAATTGAGACCTAGTCCTTCTTAGGTAACGTGTTATTCTGGTCTACTTTCAAACATGCAGAAAACCTGCGAGAACGGTGCCAGGAACCGCCGCGTGCACCCTTTACGCAGACCCTCCAGTCGCCAACGTTTGGCTCCACATGCTCGATCATCTCATTTCACCCGTTTATGCGTCATGTTCCTCCCGTCCCTCTGTCCGTATTATCACATAAGTGCATAAAGTAATATGCATTTTGCCCTCTTCTTAATTGCTTGGCGGTGAGGTGCAGGCATTATGCCCCTTTACCCCTAAATGTTTCCTAACTTTATATAGCAATTAACACAATTACCAAAGTTAGGGCATATAACACGGACCTAATCCCACCCTCTAAACCACAGTGTAGATTCATATTTTGCCAGTTTTTCTAAAAATGCCCTTTACAACTGTGTTTGTTTTTTTACCTCGATCCAGTCTAAGGCCCAGTCCCGGGTCACACGTGGTCTTTGCCTGTCACGTCTCTTTAGTTTCTTCAGTGTGGAATGGTTTCTGAGTCTGCCTTTTCCTTATGACATTCACTTATTTGAAGATTACAGGCCATTTACTATATAGAACGGCCTTCGATTTGTGTTAGTCTGATGTTCCCTCATGGTTAGATTTAAAATATGCGTATTTGTCAGCACATTACAAAAATGATAGTGTGTTCTTGGTGCATCGTGTTGGTAGGCCCGTGACACTTGTCCCCCTTATTGGTAAGAGAGAGAACACTTTAAGTCCATGTCTGATATAAAATGAAAACTTTATTCCAGACCATGCACCAGCGTAACCACTGCCTGTATTACTTTTAAATGTGTTTTTTAAAAGTTAGTTTACCACTTTATCCAACAATATTCAGTACCTGACATTGTGAGGTCACATCTGCCCAATCTGTGTTAAATCTCTGTCCCTCATTTTCACCTGACTGCAGCAAGAGACCCCCCAACATCTAAAATTGATGCTTAACACAGGCTATTCTGAGCTGAATGTGTTTTCCCCAAACAATACTCTATTGTGCAAAAGAAATTTAGATCACACCCTATAATACAGAGGTCTTGGAACTTGGGTATAAGATGACAAATGATTTGGAGGGTAACCACCTTGCCTTGTTTCATTTTACACATTCCAGCTCCCATCGTTGAATAAGCCAATTGAGAATATTGATAAAGTTCTTCAAACAAATTTATACAGCCTGGTCCAAGAGGTATGTTTTTTTGGAAATATACAGGAGCTTATTTTAAAGCGTAGACGAATGCATAAGAAAACAGGTAACAGCAAGAAAGCAGCGGGATTCTGCAGAGCGATTACCAAGAAGGGTGAGTGATGACTGTTGGCTTCCTGGTAATTTTGCTCATAATTCCAGCTCAAGAAATTTTTACTGAGCATCTCTTATGTGCAAAGCACCATGCTAGGACCAAGGAGGTAAAAAGAAACACACGCCCTCACCTTCCCAGGGCTCAGAATTTGATGGTCAGTGCTGGACCCCTTGCTGACTCTGATACCAGCTGCGCCACCCTCTACCCATGGGTCTGCCACAGTGGTGGTGTGTGTCCCACCCCCCGCAACGCCTGCTGCACAGGCTGTCACTATGCCCAGCACCAGCATCTTTCTCCCTCTCCTTTGCCTAGGTACTTGGACTGCTAAGCGCTGCCTACTTTAAGGTTGATATTTCACTTTTTCTTTTAAATATATATATTTTTCAATATATCTTTGTTGATTTCAGAGAGAGGAAGGGAGAGGGAGAGAGAGATAGAGATGGAAACATCAATGATGAGAGAGTCATTGATCGGCTGCCTCCTGCACGCCTCCCGTTGGGGATCGAGCCCGCAACCCGGGCATGTGCCCTGACCGGGAATCGAACTGTGATCTCCTGGATCCTACATAGGTTGATGCTTAACTGCTGAGCCATGTGGGCCGGGTGATACTTCACTTTCTTGATGAGGCCTTTCCCGGATGTCTTGACCAGGTCAAAACCCTTTTTAGTACATTCTTACAGCATTGCAAGTATTCTTTGTGAAGTTCTTCATGATGATAATTACTGCTTTCAGGTGTTCCCGCTGGACTGTAGGCCCTAAGAAAGGCGGGGACCACTGTGGCCTCAATTTCCAGAAAGAGAGCCTGCCAGTGGCGGCTCTTCATTCCACCAAGATCTTGAGTGCACTGGGGTATTTCTTTGTAGGTTAGGATTCAGAGGCACTGTCCTGGGCTATAGGAAAGGGAGAGAACAGTTTTTTTCTTGACCATACATCTTTTAGTAGGGTATAAAAATATCATCACATATCTATTAAACTCATCTACATATAAACCAAGTGCATATCCCCTTAAACAAGTCATTGAAACACTTCGTCTTTGGTTTCACTTGGTTTGTTAGATCAAAGGAATTGATCTGTAAGGCTCCTTCCTGCCGTTAAACCTCTTATAACGGGTGACCTCCGCGAGCCCGCACGCAGATACACGCGGCGGGGTCAGGAGTGCAGCGAAGCAACACAAGCCCCAGGGCGCTGGGCAGCCCAGTCATCCTTGTGGGGACAGTCGGCACTCTTCTATGTCTTCAGTGTTGCCAGGCTAAAGCGGGACCTGGCCGGCCCCATAAATCTTACAAAGTTGGTAACTTGGACGGGACTGCTGTGAACAGCATCGTAGGCTGGCTGCTGTAAACAGCAGACGTGTTTCTCACAACCTGGTGGCTGGAATTCTGAGCTCAGGGGCCAAAATGTCCGGGTCCTGGTGAGAGACCCTGTCCAGGTTGCAGGCAGTCATTTCTCACTGTGTCTTTTTATTTATTTATTTATTTATTTATTTATTTATTTAATTTAATTTAATTTAATTTAATTTAATTAATTAATTTATTTATTTTTAAATATATCTTTATTGATTTCAGAGAGAGGAAAGGAGAGGGAGAGAGAGACAGAAACATCAATGATGAGAGAGTCATTGATCAAGCCCACAACCCGGGCATGTGCCCTGACAAAGAATCGAACCCCGATCGCCTGGATCCTAGGTCGATGCTCAACCGCAAGCCACACCCGGCCGGGCTCTTTTTTTTTTTTTTTTTGTAAATCCTCACCGAGGATATTTTTCCCATTGATTTTTTCAGAGAGAGTGGAAGGGAGGGAGGAGGGGGAGAGAGAGAGAAACATCGATGTGAGAGAGAGACACATTAATTGGTTGCCTCCCACATGAGCCCAGACCGGGGCCAAGGATCGAACATGCAACTGAGGTATGTGCCCTTGACAGGGAATCGAACCCACGGCCCTTTGGTCCAGTAGGCCAACGCTCTAACCCTGAGCCAACCTGTCCAGGGACACGGTGTCCTTTTAGCGTGATCTTTTCCCCCACCTGGCCGAGAGGGCTCTCTGGGGTCCTGTATAAGGCACCGATCCCATTCACGAGGCTCCTCTCTCCTTACTTAACCACCGCCCAGAGGCCCCGCCTCCTAATACCATCACTTCGGGGGTTGGGATTTCAACATTTGCATTTTAGGGGGACACAGACGTTCAGTCTGAACAGGTTACAGTCGCTACAGTGTCCCCAGGCAGGTAGCTAAATGCACCAGCTGACATAAACGAGCACAAACTAAACCCCTTCCAGAGAAAAGGCTGGAGATTTCGGTGAGTGACTAGGAAGAGTCCCAGAGAGCCCCA
The DNA here is from genome assembly GCF_964146895.1 of Miniopterus schreibersii. Lineage (NCBI taxonomy): Eukaryota > Metazoa > Chordata > Mammalia > Chiroptera > Miniopteridae > Miniopterus > Miniopterus schreibersii. The sequence continues at coordinate 7,400,416 of NC_138101.1, read as the reverse complement.
CAGTGAGTTAGCCGGGCACGGCTGTCCTCATCTTTGTTTTAGCCTCACGACAGTTTGTATTCTCTAGAAGCTGCGTTTTGGGGCACTTCTGTGAGACTAGGTCGCCAGTTTCACTCTGTGATTGTCCTTGGGGGACAAAACTGCCCCCACTTGAGAAACACTGGTATGTATAGTACAGATGCGTGTAAAAACTAAAACTTTTAGCGTGATCTTTGATCGATACAATTTAAAAGTCCCAGCTAGAGGGAATTTTTAAAGCCTTTAAACAACCATGTAATGATAATTTCTGCCTTAAGGTAAATGTTATATTTTAATTTTGCTTCTTTACTCTGTACTAAATAAACTACTGGTTAACTGTTCTGTTTACTCTGCACATCAATTTATTTTGAACAATTTTTCAGGGCTATAAATCCTTTAACAATATACCTGAGGCGGTGGAAAAACAAACCACGGACATGGTATCAGGTGAGAGTCACAGTCTGAAATAATTTTGTATCCCTCCTTGTTAAGAATTGGACAGTTAGCGCAAAGAAATGTATTAAGAATTATATTGTTCTTTTTCCCTCTTAAAAAATATTCTCTCACTAAAACCTAGAAAATTAAACAAATATCAGAACTTTTCAATAGTGCTACCTTCACAACTGACATCGATTTAAAAAATAATAATCCTCCTATTGACCTTGGATTAACATTAGTCACCCTGCTGGCGGGAAGCTGCCTGGCTTGGGCCGTGGGGTGGTGACGAGCCCTCGGTGTGAGCTGTCAGAGCCGACAACAGCCAGAGCTTGGAGGCCACATGGGGAAAAAGCTAAAGATTACTGTATTTCCTAAAAGAGCTTAAAATTGATTTTTTTTTAAATTTTTAAATTTTTTTTTAGGAATCCTACGTATGAGGATTTTTTTTGTCTTAGCAGAAGACGTTTATTTGCCCTCTGATGCTGACGGAAGGGTATTTTAGGCTCTGAAGGTTGCTCACAATTTTGGAGACAGGCTGATATTGAGCAAATTCTACCAGTCTCGAGTGATTGAATCATGTTGTATTGAGGTTAGGGTGTTGCAGAGAAAGCATGCGGTGTAAACAGTTCTTGGTGCAGGAATGGAATAAACCTGGGCAACTTGCTAAGAGAAGAAACCTCTGAAGCTGTGTAAAACCAGCTTCTCTTTTAAACAAATCATTTTCTCAGTGCTCCTTTTCAGCAGGTGACAGAGTGGTGTAAAATATTGTTAGAGGTACTTGATTTTTTTTTTTTTTGGTAATAGTATTCTTTCAACCCACTAAGACTTGGTAAAAAAAGTTTTTCCTACTACAGAGTGCTTTGGATGTCTTGTGGGTTCCCTTTTGTTCCATCTAGGGTGCCACCTGAAAGTATCCCAATGGTAAAGGCCAAGTCCCCGCTCTCCTACGCTAGCCCTGAGCGCTGACACATGCCGCACGTCTGATAGCCACGTGCTTACTAATCTGTGTTTACTTTTTCTGTCTCCCCTTCCTGGACCTCTTCTGCCAGTCGTGCAGCCCTCCCTTGTAAGTCTGGCACAGCGAGGTGTGCAGAGAGCGAGTGTGAGTGCGTGAGCGAGGCCCATTGCACGCACCATCATTGCCCAAACACAAGCCAGAGTTTTCCCAGGTCCGGGCGGGTGCCACCCCATCAGCCAGAATATTAACTGCTTATTTTCATGTCCTTCCAAAACAAATAGAAACTCTTAGCTCCCATGTTTTGATCATTCATTCAGTCCTGTCTTGCACACACATTTCAAGCACCTACTGTGTGCCAGGTTCTGCTGGCCTGTGGGATGGAAGATGAATAAGGCATCACCCCTGCTTCCCCCTTGGCTGGACATGGGTACAGGTGCCATTTGTTACACTCTGGTAACCTGTCGAGGTACTTGCAAGGGATCCAAGGTGGGCAAGGGTGATGGAAGGCTTCCTGGAGGAAGCAACTTCTGAGGCCTGAAGAAGGCATTAGCTAAGAGAGGGCACCAGCAGGTACAGAGTCCCTGGAACTTACAAGGCTGGGGAGCTGTATTGTGTGACAGGGCAGGACAGCTTGAGAAGCAGATGGGGCCTGATCCTGGGCTTAGGAACCTGTCCATAAGAGAGGGGGAGTCCACAGACCTCATTACTCAGACTCCCAGAAATCCCAGAGGTAAAAAAGAGGCCCATGGAGTCACCGCTTCGAGGATCCTGGGGGCTTTTGGCACAAAAGCCATTTGGAGGATGCACTGAGCCCCTGCACAGTGATAGTCTCCTCCTACGAGCTGTTGAGACTGAGTATATTTGTGAACAACACACTTTGAGAAAGGTTCCTGCCATTTTTATGTAGCTCCGTTTTGGACCACACTGCCACCTACCCAGAATTCGCCAGGAGGGCACTGTGAGGGCTGTGAATCCTGGCTAGGCTGCCACAGGGAGATTTCAGGATCGGGACTTTTAACCGACTTGTATGTCCTCGGTATGCCCACGTCAAGAAACCAACTTCGGACCTTGTGTGAGTGTTGGATGGGGTAACACCCTGCACCCCAGGTTGCCTTTATCTCAGGACCTGTCGTTGTGGACACTTTCCAGAAAGCTAGCATTTCCCCCCTCTCTGAAAGATCAGGGTGGATGTTAGTGAGAACTGCTTGACCACTGGCTATTTGCATGTAGGAAACACAGATGCACTTTAACGAGTCTCAGTTTGTATGAGCCACACACAAATTTAACTACGATACCCCCGGGAGCCACTTGTTCAAAACATGGGCCCTGGAGAATTCTGAACGCCACCTCTTAGAAGGAGGAATTATTATGCTATTAAATTATTTTCCTGAAATCCCTTAACAGAAGCATTAGAGTTAGATAAACTCCATTTCTAGTGCTTTCTGAGGAAGAGACATATGGGCTAGTATTTCCTTTATGCGCCCCAGGGTCGCTGTGATTAAGTGGGAACAGGAATATGTGCCTCGGCGGAATAACTAGGCCAACACCCATGAAAGTGCCTGGCCCCGGGTAGGTGCACAGTGTGTCTTAATCACCTGACCTTTGAAAAAATAAACAGAAGAAAACTCTGGCTTGATGTGAGTACCATGCCGTCAGGGTCCGCGCTCACAGCTTGCTGCTGCATTAAGTGATTGCTTTTGGATGACTTGGCTGCTCAGTGCTCGGTACTGAACCTCGTGTTGGAAGCATATGGCCCGTGCGGGAAGGAGAAGTGGTTCAAGCTCTTCTGTTTGGGTCCCCAAACAAAGGCTCTGTTTCCCCCGGGTTTGAAAATGCATGACTGAAGTATTTTTGTTTCCAGGTGTCAAAAGTACCTTGAATACCTTTGGTTCAAATATCGAAACTATAAAGGAACAGATTGCGATCGAGGACATGGTGTCGCAGTACATGAAGCCCATTGATTCCGCTGAGGCCTACGTGCGCCACAGGCTGCCCACGCTGGAGGAGTACGACTCGTACAGGTGAGCGCCAGGCCACCGCGCCGGCCGGCCGCGGTGAAGGGGGACACTACAGCAAGGGAAATCGTAAGAGGGCAAGTGGGACCACGGGGCCACGGCCTGATGTGTTCACCCCAGTTTACGCTCGTTAGGAAAGCTGAAGTGTCCCCTTCGTCAGGACACACGCTAAAATTGAAACTACACAACATTTCAAGCGCCCCCCTGGCCCCAGGCATGGTTATTACAGTATTGTTGACTGTGTTCCCTGTGCTGTAATTTATATCTCTGTGACTGTTCCGTAACTACCAGTTTGCACTTCTTAATCCCTTCGTTGGGGGGGCCACTCTATAAAGTATGTGACTGTTTACCCACTATGTTCTACATCTGCAACAAATAGAGAACACTATTGGATATAGACTGTAACTGAAAAAAATCACAGCTCATTAAACCTTATTAGTAAATATATTATGGAAATTAAAAAAATAAAATGAAATTGAAGCGTTAGGAAGGACACGAGCATAGTCGCTGCAGAGATGACCTGCAAATTCAGGAAGCATTCCATATTTTTATTTAATTTGAGGGCTGGAAGTTCTTGAGCCAAATTTTTAATTAGTTGCAATTTTGATGTCATTAGTGGCTTCCAGAATCTTAGTTATGATTATCTAAGACGTGTATCAGGATTTTAAAACTTAAAAAAAGTTAAGAAGGACAAGGGCATTTGGGTAATATTCTTCCCATCATTGGTTTAAATAAAAATATGGAGAGGCTGGCACTTACAGAAAGAGCATCCCTGAACCTGGTCAGTTGTTCAAAGAGCACAGGCAAGCAGCTTTTTGACCCACTAGAAAGTGCTAGAGGTGGGGTGTGGCCCCGGGAGGTGCCGGTGGACATCTCAGATCGAGTGCGAGGGAGGAAAGGACTTGGAGACTTGAGGTATTTAGAACATCAGGAGAGATGTTGAGAAGCACTCCCCTCTCCCAAAGGCTCAGCCCCAGGACCTGCCCCTGGCACTGTTCTTAGTGCCCAGACTCAAGGACATTCCAGAGACATTCATTCCTACTCGGGTCATTTATTATGCAAGGGCACAGGGTAAATCATAACAGCAATCACTAGCCTTGAGGGAACAGTTACAGCGTTCCCACCAAGCGGTGCACGGGTGACTTCTCCTACAATACACACAAATATCCCCTGGGTTGTGCGCTCTTTATAGCTTCGTCTTGTAGGAAATTGAGGCTCAGGGGAGTGGAGCGACTCCCTTAAGGGAGCAACAACATGGCAGAGGTGCATTTTCGACCCCCATCTAACTGTTCTCTTCATTATCTCCCTGGAATCAATAAACCACTTTCCTACCGTGGGGCTAGGCCACCCCAGTGGGTATCAGGACAAACATAAGATAGACCCTTTCTCAATGAACTTACAATTTCATAGAGTTTCACAAATGGAAAGGGGTACAGTCATCTGTTTACATGTCAGCTCCCCCTGCCCAGAGACCATCAGCTCATTTTTAAAAGAAATTTGACTCGGCAGATGAGACACACATTAACGGTAAAAGATTTCTGAGGCCACGTTCCATGGCTTATTGAATTATGTGTCCCTAAGGATCTGGAACAAAACACCGCAGAATGAATGCAGGTGGCTATTAGTATAATTATCAAGATTGCTCTTAATTGAATGAAAAGCTTTAGCAGCAGGCTTTTGTCTCATAAGTAAATTCTTTATTTTTTAGTGCTTTAGAGGTTGGAAAGCATTTTTACCCCCAGCTGCTGGGAAAGCTTACTGTGTACATTCCAGGACTGCCAGTAAGACCTAATTGAGGATCCATTATCCTAAAATGTCAAACAGGACCATTACAAAATTGAGATTTGCATTCTGCAGGCATTTGATTTATAATGCTGGCAAAATTCTAAAATATTCAATGCACTCACCATGTAGAGAATTTCTGGTTCTGTACAGAACACAGTGCCTCTCCCCCCTACTATTCCTGCAGCCACAAGATATTTTAGAGAAAGACTTGGGGAAAGAGCTCAGTGTTTCCTTAATTGTTGACTAACTGTGATCTTTTAATGAGCACATACAGCATTAGGAACCTTGAGAGAACATAAAAGCCTTAGGGCTCACGGCTCCCAGTGGCCCAGGAGAAGCTGAGTAAACCCCACTTAGGAGTTCCATGGAAGTTAAGCAAAGAAGAAAATAATCCCATGACCTTGGAGTGAGCACGCTTCTAAGCCAAGATAAAAATTAAGGTTTTTTTGTCGGGCGGGCTGGAAGACTAGCGGTGGGAAGGCACCGTTTCTCATCGCCTCTGAGGAATTAACAGAGGCATCTGATGTTTCATTGACAAGTATTATCCTCAGTTGCCCCTGCCCTGGTGCGACAGCTTTGCGTTACGATGTCACCTCTTTCACCTATAACAGCACTGTGCTTGCTTCGCCAGGTGGCTGGGTAGCCTGATTGTCTGCTGTTTGCTGACACTCATCATACTTTTCTATTACCTGGGCCTACTGTGTGGCACGTTTGGCTATGACCCGAATGCCACCCCAACCAGACGAGGCTGCGTCTCAAACACTGGAGGCATCTTCCTCATGGTGTGAGTGTTGTTCTGCCTTGCCACGTGGAGGGGTGGGACTCGGAGGAGGTCAGGTGGTCCTGGTGGTCCACGGAGCCTGTGGCCTCTGAGCTGAGCACTGGGTTCCAGTGGTGTGTGGTGTGATCATACATTTATCAATTTTGGGAAATTTCGTCAAGAGTAAAAATGTAAAATACAATTCTAAATTAGCTGCACTTTGCTAGACCAGCTTAAACACGCAGTTTGCTTATGGTTTGCAGCTATCATGAATGCTATTTCCAAGTTTCCTTTATTTATTCCCGTTGTGTTTTTCCTATATTCATATCCATCGATCCATTCATTTATCCATCCATTTATCCATCCATCCATCCATCCATCCATCCATCCATCCATCCATCCATCTGTTCACTCACCAGATACTTGTTAAAGACTGATCTGTTATCAGACACTGTTCTGTACAGTCATCCAGCTTGTTCCCTTTGAAACTCCAGAAACTTGACTTAGAACAGAGGTTGCCTGTCCATCGCATCCTTCATGCTCTGCCAAGAGTATTCTTCTTCAGAGAGAAATAGGGTCGCGTTTCTCCTGGGCTTAAAGCCCCTCAGTAGCCCCCCTTCTCTGGGTCCACCAGCCCCTATCCAGTACACCCTTACCTGCCTCTCAAGCTGCCGTTCACCACGCTCTGTGCCCTCTCTCTGGATACAGAACTGTGTTGGCCCCTTTCTGACTCCTAAGGGCACATCTGCTGCCTCAGAACCTTCCCACTCACTGTGTCCTCTGCAGAAAGCCTTGGTTCGCTCAACTAACTCAGAGCCCATGTCTGAACCATGGTGCTGGCTGCAGGTGGACCAGGAATAAGCCATGAGTTCCCTAAATAGGTGTGTGCCTAGGACTGAACGACCACAGTGCTTACCCCTTTCTGTCTTCACTCTTGGGTAGGCTAACCCGCCTAACCTGCACACAGCCGAAGGTGCAGCGAATATGCAGAGTCGGTAATTACTGGTCGGTAATAGTGAATATTGAATAACTCCTTGTAGAAGTCTTAACTTTCTCTTTTTCGCAGAGGGGTCGGAATCAGTTTCCTCGTCTGTTGGATAGTGATGATCATTGTGGTTTTTTCTTTTGTCGTTGGTGGAAATGTGCAAAAATTGGTCTGTGAACCTTACCGAAACAAGGAGTTATTCCAGGTAAGGGTGCTTTTGTGTGACCATGATGGGACAGCTTGAGCCAAAACTTGGGTTTCCCCATATCTTGTGGGTCTCTCCAAGAGCCATGCAAAAAGAGGAGCAGTTTGGTCTTCATTCAGTAAGTTGATATTCCTGCTATTTGTCAGAGCAAAATATCTGGCATTATTTATTTTGTAAGGGAAATCAGTACAGGAGTTAAGGCATGTGTACCAATGGGGATGGTAATATTTTGGGAGAAGAAAATTTTCCTGAGTGGCAGTTCTCAAATGTGACTGGAAATGTCAGAAGATCAATCGTGGCTCCTCCGTACTCCAGGAAGCCAGTGTCTGAACTGTAAAGAGTTTCCCAGGTGACAGCTGCCCCCACGGGTGGCTCCAGGCCATAGGTCTGAAGCGAAAGGAAGGCTAGACTGCACGCCTCCTGGCTGCTTGCCCCGCAGAGGTCTGCGGGACAGACACGGAGCTCAAGCCTCCCTCCCGCTACACCGACCACTGCGGGCCGGGGCCACGTCCCACTTACCTTTGTTAGGTAAGAGGGACACTTGGCTTCCCGTGCCTGTCCTCTAACGTTGGCTCTCCAGCGTTCTTCCCCAGGTTCTAATTTCTTAAACGTATTTTTCTTTTCCTGTTTTATTGTATATATTTCCCACCTTGGATCTGCCATAAAATCAGGCGAATGACTATTAAACTAACCAGTTGTCGTCCTGGTCCTTTAGGTATTCAGTTGGTTGCAGAAAATTAAATTGAGAGCATTGATTTGTCCAATTATCCCCACTTGGGCTCTTGATAAAAAATAGCAACAGCACATCAAGCCAGACTTTATTATCTTCCATGTTGTGTTAAATCGTTAAAAAAGAATTCTTAAAAAGTAGGGCATATTTTGAAACATACGCAGCCGTGCCCTAGTTGGCCCGTGTGAGGCGCAGGTCAGGAGACCTGCGAGTGTTGGTTCGCTGTGTCTGGAGGGGAGGGTGAGGAGCTGGCTCAGCCGCTCCGTGGCTTCCTCTTAGCTACTCTGATAATCGTCTGTGCTCTCATTCCTAATGTGTTTGTTTTACTAAAAAGTAGTGTTTTCCAAAGTAGTTTCAGTAATTCCTGTTGATGCTACCCAGTGGTGGTTTAATTTATTCCAGTGACACTATTATTTTCTCGTTTTAAATGGAAAATCAATGAAGAAAGGCATGACATGGAAATCCCCAAAATATATTTAACAGAATACTCATTTTATTATATGTGTATATGTCAGTGTAAAACTGTCTTTTGTTTTAAAAAAACTTTTAAAATTTGTTCTAGATTTTGGACACACCGTATTTACTAAATGAGAATTGGAAATACTATCTCTCTGGCATGTTTCTTAACAAATCGGATATTAATCTCACTTTTGAACAAGTTTACAGGTATAAATAATTGCATTATGTGTTCTTTGCTAGTTCAAATGTTGTTTTTCCAGAATGAGAATTTTACTATCAAAGTGTCTTTAATGTTAATGGTAACATTTTCCAGTTTCAGAATTAAGCTATTCTCTAGTCTTAGCAAAGAAATAGTAGAAACAAGACCAAAAAGATGACCCTTCCCTTGAAAACCTTTTACACCTTGGAATGGTGATGTCTTCAGGTCCCTCTGTCTAGTGATCACTAGGTCACAGTGGCGAAGGGACCTTAAAATGCATAACGGGACCCTGTGGAAATTTGTTCAAGGATCACCCTGCCCCAAGTAAATGCCATGTAGGAAGAACTCAGTGGACGGGTCCAAATCACAGACATGCTAATGGCATGCAGCTCGAGGGCTGGGCGTGCAAGGGGGCTGCCTGGGTTCCAGTCCTGGCTCTGCCACAGCGGCTCTGTGACCTTGGGCAGTTCCACTTCCTCTCTGTGCAAGAGGAATTAAATTCCAGTGCCTCTTGTCTCCTCTAGAAGAGACAGCAAACGAGTGGCACAGGCGTCCACCATCCTGGCCCCTCGTCCTGATGGCAGACACTGCTGATCAGTTGTGGTCTTCTGCTCAGCCCAGAGACTTCTCAGGATTTCTCTCAACAGCAAATGTTCTAGGCAGACGTTATCAATCCATTGGAGTTTCTATGCATGATTAACTATCCCTATGCTGAGAGGACAAGACCAAGCTCTCTGTGTTTCTGGCTCCTGCAGAACTCTCTAGTCTTCCTTCCGACTGTTAGTCCATCAGGCTCTCTGTTCCAACAGCAACAGCCTACTTGGGGTTCCCTGGAGAAGACTATCATAGCTCCTAGGGATGTGGGAATATTTCTTCTCTCAGGCACCTCTCAGAGCTAGAGGGCTCTGGCTACAGGACATGAAGGACATGCCCTCAGGAGGTGGCTGTTTGGGTTGCAGAGATATGCATCAGATGAAGCTGACCCTTCTTAGCTCAGAGGAGGCATTTTTCCCATTTTAAGGGAGCACAAAGAGGCGAGGCCAAGTCAGGTTCTAGCCAAAGTACCCTGGATATTAGTAGCCCCTCCATGTCTCCATCCTGCCATTAGAATATGCATCCAACTGTGTGTTTAGTAAACGCAGCTCAGCCCTGGGGATATGGAGGGAGATGGTCTGGCAGAGGGTCGATAGAACCTTTCTATAAAGCCCGTGATATGCCTTGTAACACCCTGTTTTCTAGCAAGTGTTGTTTTGGGGTTTTTAAAATGAGAATTTATTTCTTCCCAATGCGTAAATATGTTATGCCTCACAGCACTGGCAAGAACACAGAGACAGATAGAAGAACGCACCAACCCTACTGAATCTGTTCCCAAATAAGACATTTTGTAAAGTGGGAGTGAATTCAGGAACGGTGGGCATCGGGGGGGTTCATGTGGCCGTTGGCGACTGCCCCCTGCGCCGACACCCAGCAGCCACCGTGCCCACAGGCTCAGCACATGAACAGCCCCCCGTTCCCGTCGTCACTGGCAGTGGACGGCAGCCACACCGCCTCCCTGGCTCATGCTGGCCCGGTTTATCCCCACAGTGACTGCAAAGACGACAGAGGCATTTACGCCGCGCTCAAGGTGGAGAACAGCTACAATGTCAGCGACTACCTCAGCGTCCAAACGGTAAGTAATTAGAACCGACCTTGAAATTCAGCACAGCTTTTCACTGAATCCAGTTGTCTTTGTTCTTTCCAATCGAGGTGAAATTCACATAAAATCGACCACTTTGGAGTGACATTTCCCACAGTCACAAGGCTGTGCGACCTCACCTCTGTCTCATTCCAAAACACTTCCGCTCAGCCCCTTCCCTCGACCGGTTATCTTTCGTGGGGGGGCATTAGCCTAGGCCATCCCCGCTCCCCCCAGCCCTTCCAGGCGTGCGGGAGAGAGTCCAAGGAGCCTGCCTTCTTCTGCACGCCCCGAGTGCAAGCAGAGAGCAAGGGGCACCAGGAAAGAGGCTGCTCCCCAAGCCCCGCAGCTTGTCTACTGAGGTGCCACAGAAGGCTCCCAGCGGCCCCAGGACGTCACCATGGCCCGACAGTTTTCACATGTGAGGAGTTTATTTGAAAGTGGTATACAAATTTTACATCGATTATCTTCCCTAAATATTCCTTGCATATATACATACAATAAAAATGTAATTTTGTAACTAAGCCCAGAATAAATGCCCTCCACACATTTGCCCATCAGGCCGTGCGCCAGGACGAGTAGGGTAGAGAGGACCCAGGACACTTGGGCACCGCTCGCTGCCTGAAAATCCTGACTGGCTCTTAGGACAACCCCAGCGCATCCTCCCTGTTCCCAAACGCAAGCCTCTGGCCCCCTGAGTCCTGTGCGTGCAGCCTGCCCGGCCCCTGGTGGCATCTCTGCTTCTCAAGGCTCAAGCAGAAGCCACCTCCTCTCGGCGTCCTGGTGCAGTCCCTGTGCCTTTATTGTGACACTGCCTCTTCCCTTCGAGGTCTTAGAGGCTGAGGATGTTGTTTCGCACCCCACCTCCTCACGTAGTGCTCCGCACAAGGCGTAAGGAATGAGGCAGGGAAGGGGCGGGAGGGAGAGAAGAGTCGGGGAGAAAGGCCAGTCAATTGCACTTGGTGGGTTTTTTGTCCGCTGTAACTTTTTTTTTTTAAAGATTTTTTGAGAGAGAGGAAGGGAGAGGGAGAGAGAGAAACGTCGATGTGAGAGTGAACATTGATCAGCTGCCTCCTGCATGCCCCCTACTGGTGATCGAGCCTGAAACCCAGGCGTGTGCCCTGGCTGGGAATCGAACTGGCAACCTTTAGGTGCAAGGGGCTACGCCCGACCCACTGAGCCACACCGGCCAGGGCTGTCCCGGGCAATTTTATTGCTCTTTTGTGATATCATTGGAGAAGAATGGACTTACTAATTTTTTTTTTTTTTTTTTAATTCTCACCCGAGGATATTTTTTCCATTGCTTTTTCAGAGAGAGTGGAAGGGAACCAGAAAGAGAGAGAAACATCGATGTGAGAGAGACACATCGACTGGTTGCCTCCCGCATGTGCCCTGACCTTGACTGGGGAGTTGAGCCTGCAAACAAGGGATATGTCCTTGGCCGGAATCGAACCCGGGATCCTTCAGTCTGCGGACCAATGCTCTAACCACTGAGCCAGACCGGCCAGGGCATGACTTTCCTGTTTTTTCAATCCCCCAGCATACTGGGAACATCAGCAGTAGCTTTGAAGAATGGGAGGTGAAGCTTGACAACATGGTCCTGCTGGACGATTCAGGAAGAAGAAACCTCCTGGACTTCAGCCACTCGGGAGTAGACAAAATAGATTTCGACACTTACTTGACTGAGGTATGACCCATGTGTTCACGCTTGATCTTTGGGGGGAACATTAGAGCGCAAGTATGTTGTTATTTATTTATTTTTTTACTGAGATGAAATTCACGTAACATAAAAGCAGCTGTTTTTAAGTGAGCAATTTCACGAGCGTTCAGTATAATCACAGTGGGACACAACCACCACCTGTCTCGCTCCAGGGCACCTTCGTCGCCCTCAAACAAAGCCCCGCTTCCCCGAAGCAGTTGCCCTTCTTCCCCCCTCCCAGCCCCTGGCAACCGCCCATCTGTGTTCTGTTTCCATGGGTTTACCTATTCTGGGCGTTTTACATGAATGGGATCAGGCAGTATATTAACACCTTTGTGTTTAATGGCCTTACTGGTCCCTTTCACGTGGCCCAAAGTTCCTGAGATTCGTCTCTGTGACAGCGCCTGCCATTCAGACTTCATGTGTCTGTGCGGTTGAATAGCGTGGTTTTATGTGTCTAAAGGACAACGCGGGTGTCACCTGTGCAAGCGTTCCCCGCCGGACTTCATGGACCACGCTCACCCTGCTGCCTGTTAGATGTCGTTAAGATTTAAAAATCCCACAGCCATGACACCGTTTTTTATCTCTCTTCCAGACAGCTAAACCGCTCACAAAAGTGAATCTTTTAACATTTGCGGATGGTCTGAAAGCAAAAGCCGACAAGTTGGTGAGTTCAGAGCATCCGGTTAAATTCTGTAATCGCTCTAGAGGGCAAATGTCAGTGTGACTCTCGGGAGGGACTGAAGAGGTTCCTCACACCACAAGGAACCCCTTCTTTACAAGCAGCGCCCCGAGTCCCCGCCAGCAGCCGTGGCCACATGGCTGGGGAAGGTTTCCAGGGCGGCCTCAGGGTGCACGCAGCTCTCCCCGTGACTGCTTTAGCGCTGGCTCTGCTCTCACCTCACCAACCCCTCCTCTGCCGAACACACGTGCCCACCTTTTCCTTGCCGTGTCGGGGATGGTGACTGGGGGCACGGAGGGGGGTTCCCTGCGGTCCTTGGCATCACCAACCAGAGGTGGCTGAGGGAAGGCAAACGCACCATCCGAGCCTCCATCGACTTCTGCTGGCGATTAGAAGGTCCCTTTGGAGAAGCAGCAGAATGTGGCGATGGGGCACCTGGGCTCCGGAGGAAGACCCGATGCAAATGCCCACTCAGCCACTGACAGCTGGGTGCAAGACACGCCCCCCTGTGCCCTCGCCTCCTCACCTGCACGGCGGGGCGGTGGGACTGTCCCGCATCCACGTGCTGACACTGCCGGCGGGGGGGTTAAGGAAAGCTTGCCCCGTCAAGCCTTGCTTTCCTCTTTCCAAAAGGGGGACGTTGGCACTGCAGTGACTCCATAGCCGCGCGCTTGCGGGCCGTGGGCATGCGGGAACACAGCCGGCGCTCAGGAAGGGCCGAGCGCGGGTTGTTTGACAGCTTGCGGTTCGTGACTTGGTGTGGGCGCGGCCTTCCCGCAGCCCCCATGCCCACAGCTGCCCTGGCACCAGCAGGGCCGGGAGTGAGAGGGCTCTGCCATCTGGAAAAATGCTGTTGATCTTTGTTTATTTTATTCTCTTTGTAGCCCGAAGGAAACCTCAAAAAGACCATGCTAACTAATGTGCAGAAGATTAAAACGATTTATCACAGCCAAGTCCTGCCTTTGGAGTCGCCAATGGTAACGGTCAACCTCTGGCATCTCACTGTGACCCGAGCGCGGCCCGTTTCACCCGGCTGGCTTTCCTTTAGCCTGACAACGCGTGGGCATGTCCCGGGTCCAATGCGACTGGCCTCAGGCTGAGAAGTTGAGCTATTTTAAAAAGAAATGATACTCCCCGGGCTTTCCAGAAGACATGTTTTCAGTTTCAGCCTCCCCTTCTGCTTGTTTCCCGTGTCCCTCTGAGTGCGGAGGGTTAGAGGAAATCCGGGGTGCTAGGCCCTGTGCGCTGACTGCCAGCGCTTTGGCCCGCCTGCCCTAAGCCACGCACTTGGCTGCCCTGCGGAGGCTTCCGTTCTGGACTTACCCTCACTTGTTCTCAAATTCTTTTCCTCCAACACCTGCCAAGAAACATGTGAGGTCAAGGGTAGGCCCTTTCCCCTCCGCCTCCATCTAGCTCTGTTCGCCTCCCTTCTGGCCGCCTTGCTGCCTGACTTTCCCGGGCCTGCTCTTCTCACCGTCTTCGGGCTGCTTCCCCGGGTGCTGGAAAGGCCGTTTGTAGCAGAGAAAGAACAGGGGCTCTGGCGTCAGGCAGATCTGGTTTCAAATCCTGCTTCTGCCTCTTTACAGTCATGTAGCTTACAGTCTCCCCGTCTAGAAACGGTGGGACCGGTTCCTGCCTCGCTGCTACCGGTTCCTGGAGATGAAGGATTTCACACGCCGGGGGGACTCTGTAAAGAGGAGGGATTATTATTACACCTGGGGGGTCACATTTGCAGCTGTCGGGAGGACTGTGTGGAAACAGGGTTACAGAACCAGCCTCTCAGGTTTGCAGAAGCGTATTAGCTCACTTGACCTCAACTTCAGAAGCTTCCAGATCTAGTTTTTACCATCGCTCTTCTTTCTCTTCTAACTTTTTAATTCATCCCTGTATTCACGAATCCTCCTATTGAATCTTCTTAACGTTTGTGCTGTGCTCACCACAGGTTTCTGCCCCACTTGTTTATGCCGGCCCCAATTTGTTAACATTTGAAGCTGGGTTTTGCGTGTTCCTTAAACGCCTTCCTTCCAGTAGACATGGCTCCCTGGCCTTTTCAGAGCAGGAGCAACCCGTCTGCAAATAGGCGAGTTGTCCTGTGCACGTGACCCACAGTGTAAACCAGGGGTAGGCAAACTCTGGCCCCGAAAACAACAGCCTGTGGGCCAAAGCTGGCCTGCTGCCGGTTTTTACAAATAAAGTTTTATTGGAACATAGCCGTGCTCACTTATTCACAGGTGATCTGTAGCTGTTCCTGGCTACAAGGGCAAAGTTGAGTGGTTTGGACAGGGTATGGCCCACAGAGCCTACACTCTTTACTATCTGGTCCATGCTGGTCAAGTTTGTCAGTCTCTGATCTAAACCATACAAATCAAGCCACTCTTGTTGGGCGGCTTTATTTTAAAGAATGGCCTTGCCTGTGATGTGCTGCCCTTTGAGGCTCCAGAATACGTATCCTGATTTTCTAGTTTTCCCACGCCAGAGGTATGCGAGGGGCACACGGTTGCTGGAGGCTGGTGTTTTTTTCCGGAATGACACCATTACAGATGAAGTTGAATCTGATGGCCGACTTGGGGGATGGGGGACACAGAGCATGTGCTTTGCTGCTTCATGTAATAAGCTGGAGAATGTTATCTCTGTTTATTTACCAGAAAGCTCTACACCAACGCATTCAGGACCTTCAACACAAATGCAGTGGATTGGTGGTAAGAATTTGTTTTCTTTTTCTACCATGTGTCTTATTGTAAAAGCTCACAGACTTTCAGAGATGTTGGTTTTCCAGGTACCCTACTGGGATATTTTTTTGAAAAATCCCAGTTATCCACTTATTTTATTTTTATTTTTTATTTTTATTTATTTATTTATAAAATATATATGTATCTTTATTGATTTCAGAGAGCAGAAGGGAGAGGGAGAGAGAGAGAGAAACATCAATGATGAGAGACAGTCATTGATCGGCTGCCTCCTGCACGCCCCCCACTGGGGATCGAGCCCACAACCCGGGCATATTCCCTGACTGGGAATCGAACCGCGATCTCCGGGTTCATAGGTCGATGTTCAACCACTGAGCCACGCCATTCGGGCTATCCACTTATTTTCAATGCCACACTGGGTTTTCCTACCATTATCTCTCCATAAGTACATGCACCAATGCAGACCCCATCTCGGCACGCGGTTAGGGCAAAGGAAAGCTGTGCGTTGGCGTGCGGGATGCAGGCTTAGAAGATGCGCCCGTCACTTTCACCGAGAGCGCTGCCTAACAGCCAGCCTCCGGCCTCGGCGCCTTCAGACCACAGACGTTCACTCTCACTGCTGGGCGGAGTGCAGGCTTCTCCACATATCGCCCTCCCTGGAGACCCAGATTGGAGGAGCAGTTTCTGCCGGGGTCACCTCATGTCCTCCTAGTGCAGGACAGGAATCTAGGGATGAATGGGACACAGGTGGCCCTTGAAGCCACCTCTTGGAACCAGCACAAGGCCCCTTCCTCTACCTCCCACTGGCCAAAGCATGGCCCACAAACAAGCCCATCAGCAGGGTGGGGAGGTATACCCGTCGCTGGGCAGCCAGGCCTGGGAAGGTGTCGATAATCACGGGCAGCTAATACAACCCACCGCAGGGGCCCCGGGTTGGAAACACTCCCGCAACGGAAACCGGGCTCCCGGGGCTGTGCCCGCAATACCAGCAGGCAGCTCAGGAAATGCTTCTCATTGAATGGCCTGGGCTACGCAAGAAGGTTTTGGAGGTCAGCCCCACAACAGAAAACTACCTGTCCTCCCCTGAGCTTTCCTCGGGGCTCCCATGCTCACCTTCCTCACAGGATTCTTGCCACGTTTGACCGGGTCTCTCCCCCCCACCCCGCCCCAGTAAGCTGTGAGCGCCTTAGGTTGCCAGTCGGTCCTCTCCCTGGGCAGCACTGAGCCTGCCTCTTTGTTGATGTGCCAAGGTCCTGACTCAGTTCCTCTGAAGACTACTAGGTTTACTCTGCTCCGGGGCCATCCCTGTACCTTTAGTCACTGTTGCCATTTCACAAGAGTATGTCCCATGCCAAGGGAACCTGGAGACAGACTGGTGACTGTGTGCAGGTCCTGTGCCACCCCAGTGCACCTCGACATTCAGGGCGGCCATGTGCAGCTATGTGGGGATGGGGGGTCAGTGGGGGCGGAGATTAGCACTTGACCCACTGGCCAGGCTGTGTGCCCAGGGGTCTCTGGGCGCCTCTTCTAATTTGCACCAAGCTGCCATGTGGGTTGGCAGTGGCCTTTTCCTTATTTGTGTGACAGTGCAAGGAGTGTGGACTTTAGAGTGAAAAAAGATGGGTTCAGCCCAGCTGGTGTGGCTCAGTGGTTGAGGGTGGACCCATGAACCAAGAGGTCCCAGGTTCGATTCCCGGTCAGGACACATGCCCGGGTTGCGGGCTCCATCCCCAGTAGGGGGCGTGCAGGAGGCAGCCGATCAATGTTTCTCATGCGTGTTTTTCTCTCTCTCTCCCTCTCCCTCCCTGTCTCTAAAAGTCAATAAAAACATTTAAAAAAATCCAATGCAACCATCCTTTAAAAAAAACTGGGTTCCGATTCCAGGTCTTTAGCTTGTCCGCTTGGCGAGAAGCAGAGTCCGAGTCAGCTCCCGCACCTGTGAAGGGGCATAGCGGTCCCTTCCTTTCAGCCCCGTGGGCCTGCGGCGATGCGGATCAGATAATGGACCCGGCCCAGAGTCTGGCACGAAGGAAGTGCTGGCTCTGCACCCGGCCCCTGCCCCCTGCCCCCTGCCCCCAGAGCGCCGGCTGCTTCTGTCGCCTCCGTAACTAGCAAGCTGTGGTGTGTGGGACTGAGCTGCTAGCATTCACATCGACACGTAGACTGTCCAGTGAAACCCTTTCATTCCTTGCTACCATGTCGATTGTCGCTGTGTTTTCCAGGTGAAAGTGAACAATATCATTGCCTCTTTGGATTCTGCTCAGGACTTCATCCAAAACAACCTTTCCTTTGTTGTTGTTCAAGTAAGATTTTTTAAAAAAAATCAGTATACCAATAAGTGGGAGTGTGACCGTAACTACATGACTCGGTGGAGCGGGGTATGGTCGTCCTAACGGTTTTCCTACTCTGATTTCTTTCCAGGAAAGTAAGAAGTATGGGAATACAATCATTGGATATTTTGAATATTATCTGCAGTGGCTCAAGATCGCTGTAAGCAGTTTATCTTTTATGAACATACGGATAATATGTGACCCCTTCCCTGCTTTCTGTAAAAGTAACAGTGACGCCTATAAAGGGACTGTGTAATGTAGTTTGAACTTGGACAGACACAAGGTTATTAACATGACTTGCCTTGTAAGGTACAGGTGAGCCAACCAATGCAGGAAAGAAATGGCGCATCTTATTGTCCATACGCCAGGCTTTTTTGAACGAACGAATGTAGCTCTCTTACGTCAATGGGATTGGAGCATCTGTCTGGGATTCATTAAACTTGTTTATTTTCGCCTCCTTAATGAGTGCATTGTTTTCTGCCTTCTAAAACAGGGCCAGCAGGTACTGCTGGTTTTATAAATAAAACTTCAGTGGCACACAGCCGCACCCATTTCTGTGTGTATTGTCTGTGGCTTTTTTTGCCATGTCAGAGTCGGGCCCGTGGGACAAGTACACCTTAGTCTCACCTGCAGGGTCTAAAATGTTCCCTCCCTGTCCCTGTATAGAGAAAGCGTGCTGGCCCCTGTTCGACAGTGGGCACTTATTAGTTAACCAACTTTCCATTTTCTTCCCACATCCTTTGTCAGACCACAAAGGGGTCAGGTAAGAGACTCAGACTGAGACACTTTGCTGGGCAGGTGTGCTTTTTATATTCCCTCAGGAGTCCAGTGGGATGGGTCCTGTTGTTTCAAATGACAAGGGAGGAAACTGGAAACCAGGGCTCAGCAAGAACCAGGGGCTTGCTTTCAAACACGTACTTTTATACATCGTGGAACTCACCCACAGCAATCTGCTGCCAGCTCTGTGCCTCGGCGGAGAGAGAGATCCTTCCCGTGAAAACAGGCGGAAGGAACACAGTGTGTCTGGTTCTCGTGGATTCTGTGGCTCTGGCTCAGTTTGCCTGTGTTTCTTTCCCCCTTAGATCACAGAGAAAATTGCAACCTGCAAACCCGTGGCCACCGCTTTGGATTCCACTGTTGACGTCTTCCTGTGCAACTACATTGTCGAACCCATGGTAAGAATTCACCTTTCAAAATAGGGACAAACAACAAACTCATCATTTTTGATTTTTCCCCGCTGAGATTGTACTACACGCTGTAACATAAAATAGTTTTCTGTTTGGATGTGTTATGTTTAGATCTAAAATGTAAATGAATGTGTTCTGATACCTAATTCACCAGAAAAGCCAAAGACCTAACTGCATAGCTTTGCTCCTTCCTAGAATTATATTTACAGGAGGCAGGAGACCCTCATGAAGAAAACTACTTGTCCAGAATAATTGGAAAGGAATAGCCATTGGTGTGCAGATGGCCAATATTCAAAAGTATTCTTAGTGCCACTATATGTATATGAGCCCATAGCTACAGCGAACTTAATTTTGTTTGTGATTTAAAAGCCCATTGAGATGCTACTATTGGGATGGTCAGTTCCAATTAACCAAGTTTATTCACTCTGCAGTCTACACTGACTGTCTCCACGAGCCAGTCCTCTCACTTCCTTATTGCTTCCAGTTGCTGTCAAGATAAAGATCAGGGTCCTTCATAGAATGCTCTGGGCCCTGCGTGACTGGGTCCCTGCCCATCTAGGCCACTCTGATCACCTTTCTTGCTATGCTCTAGACATACTTGGTTTTTTCACTTCTTTAAATAGATCTTGAGTTCCCCACCTCAGGGCCTTTGCACATGCCATGACATCTGCCTGGACTAGAGATGACACATGCTCTTCATCTCTCTCTCATCCTTCCCTTCACACCCACACTCCGCCCAGCTAACTCCTCTAGGTCGTATAATATAATGGTTGAGAACGGACTATGTTTCTCATGTTTCAAATGTCACGTCTACGTTTTCTGAACTCTGTGACTTTGAAAAAACGATTAAAGCTTTCTGAGCTTTATCACCTAAATGTTGTTTTTGTGATGGTTTAGTGAGAGGTTACGTGTAAAGCCCTTGACACGATTCTGGTACAATACAAGCTCAATAAATTCACTACTATTAGCTGTTGTCTTAGCTCAGGACTGAGCTCAAGCATGTCTTTTTTTCCCAGGAAGCCTTTTCTGGTTTCCCCACCTAGACTGAACCCCCTCTTCTACACTCACGTAGACCTCCATGCTTTTCCTTTAGAGTCATTATTGCTGTTTGAGTTGTGCGTTTGTGTGGTTCTATGATGAAGACTTGTCCCCCGCAACACACAAACTAGCCTCTGCACTCCATGCACACAGAGCCTGTGTGTTCACTGGCGTGTCTCTGTCATCTGGTGTGCTGCTGGCACAGGCAATTGAATGAATGAAGGGTAACTGACAGCTGCCTGTCACTGTGCATCCGCATTGCTCTATTTGTCCATCTCCCTGTCCACATGTCCATCTGTCTGGGAGTGGACTTTTGCACCCGGATGGAGCTGATCCTGACATTCCCAGTCATGCAGACCCTGATCCTTGGCTTCCTAGGTGCTTCCCTCCTTCAGCTTCTTACCCGCTCTGTCCTGCTGGGCAGGGCTGCTCTAGGGTTACTCAGCTCAGCCTAGGGCACGGCGTGAAGACTGGAACCCCTCCTGGGACCTGGCGGTTGTAGATCCACAAAGCAGGAGAAGCGTCAGACCCTGGCTGGTGTAGGGCACACACAGGGTCACCCTGGTGGTGCACAGCTGTGTCCGTTCTGATTGGTAAACAAGTTTATGTAATGTTGGCAGTCACCCCTGCAAAAGTCAGTGGTGTGGTCGTGGCAAACTGAAGGCAACACCCCTCTGGAAGGAAGAACCACCCCTTAGCTCCAGCTGATGCCTTATGGGGGGAAAGGTTCAGTGTTATGAGATCCAGCTTCAGACTTTTCAAGAAAAGACATAAATTCAGGTTTCTAGATGAAATCTGACTTGGGGATACTGGCAACTATTTTTTTATAAATACTGTATTTATTTATTTTTATTGTTGAGAGTATTACAGATGTCCCCGATTTTACTCCTTACCCCCCTTCCCCTATCTCCCACCCCACCCCAGGCCCCCACCTGTCTGTCGTCTGTAACATTGATTTTTAGACAAACAGGATTGAATCCAGCCTACAAGCTGCCTTAAAGATTGGTTAAATTAAACGGAATGTCTGTTGCCCTGGCCGAGTAGCTCAGTTGGTTAGAGTGTCGTCCTGACATGCCAACATTTCGGGTTCGATCCTCGGTCAGGGCATATATAAGAATCAACCAATGGGTGGGTGGATAGGTGGAACAACAAATGGATGTTTCTCTCTCTCTCGAATCAATAAAATAAAATAAAAGTTAAAAAAAATTAAACATGGAACGTTTATTGAGGGCCTAGTACGCACCAAGCGTTGCTGTGTCTTCCTCACACAATAATGTCACGGAGTGAAGAAGCTGCTGTCCAGTGTTCAGAGGCAGAACAAAGCCAGGAGAGGTTCATAGTCACCGTAACATCCAAGAACTCACGAAGTGGACGGGAGCTCAGCCGGCCGGCTGTCCATGCCCTCGCGGTTGGCACCAAGGGGGGCTGGTCCGCAGCTATTTTAGATGTCCTGGAAACAACCCCGGCTCCCCCGCCTGCCACCTCTGTTACTCGTTTATAAATAAGCATAATGGATCTCTTCAAGGTTTTTAAAAAGAGTGAATGAGTTATAATAATTTGTAGCATTTCACCCAGTGACTGGCTCCTAGCAAGTTTACCAGCGGTTTTGATGAACGAAATTAGAGCTCATTTTAAAAACTTGCAAAATGGACTTATTCTCCCTAAGCAACTGCCGTTTCCCATTTTCCACCTTCATGCATTTACTCCTCGGGGTTTTCTTTTTGCCCCTAGAATCTGTTTTGGTTCGGCACGGGGAAGGCTACCATACTTTTGCTTCCAGCTATAATTTTTGCCGTGAAGCTGGCCAAGTACTTTCGGCGGATGGACTCGGAGGACGTGTACGAGGAGTGAGTACACGCAGGCGGCTCTGGGGCCGGGGCCTGCTCGCTGCTGGGATGAAACTCGCTGGTGGGGTTTTGGGGGGGGGGGTAAAACTACTGAGTCGTGTCTGTTCAGACGTTTTCTTTGTACCCATTTTCCCAGGCTTGTTTCAACTATTTTCCCCTCTTGCCTAACCTCAGCTTCCTAACCAGCCTTCTTATTTCTTATTTGCAGTTCTGTCGCGGAGACTCGGCACTTGACCTTATAACTGCTTTGGCTCATTTGCGCTGTCACCCCGCGGCCCACCCCCGCCCTGCTGCACGCTCCGTGTTTATGTCACTCTCCTCCTCAACCTGTACTTCTCCTGAACTGGTTCTGTCAGCGTCGTATTAGGGTGAAAATGTGAGGGGATGCAGCTGTTGAGCTAGGATGGTAATTAAAAAAATAATAATTGTATCTTCTTTTTTTTTTTGTATTTTATAGTGTTGAAACGATATCCATGAAAAAGTAAGCCTTTTCTTTTTTTAAACCATGTTCTGTGAGACTGGGGGGGGGGCATTTATTATTATGCGCTGGACTTTAAAGTAAATGAGTAACATCTTAAAATCACATAACAACAAGAGATGCATCGCCGTAAGAATAAATGCTGAGAACTGGCATATGGGTGCTGAAGAAATACTTGCTGAAGTCATGCAGATTGGGTATGTTAGCTGTATTAATATATGGAACGGCTGTTCTGAGATTTGGCTTTTAAAGGGCACACTTTTTGCTCCCTTTGTAGGTTTAACAAGTGTTCACATGACCATTTGCATCTGTCTTTCTAACCTACGATGTCAGTATTTCCTCTTAGAGTTAACGCGCTGTTTTCGGTGTATTTATTTTTGTTAAATACGCAGAAGGGTAATATTGGTTTGCATAGCTGTTACGCCGCTCAGCCTCTATGAACAAAGTTGGTAAACAGATCCAACCGCACTGTTCTTGACCTACAGCGTCTCCAAACTTTGGACGAGAAGCCTGTCCTCCAGGAGCTTGTAGGTCTGGCGACGCCCTAAGAAACACGCACTCGTGGGCCCAAGAAGGAAGAGCCTGTGTCCCACCTTTGGAAGCCTGGCTTTGATCATCTGAACCTTCCATAAAAGTTTAAATATGTAGCCCCTTCCTTCATTTTCGGTTTAGCCTTTGGAACCAGACACAAATTGTGTCGCATTTCATTGCACTGGAAGTTAGACTTTTAGTCGGTGGAAGTTCAGCAAATGGCAGGTGTGTGTGAACAGTAAAAGAATGATTCCCGAAACCTGACTCTGATCTTCTTAGAAAATATATCTATGCTATAGTTACCACGTAAGGCACTGTATTATTTTCTTAGGGTGGTTGTGACAAAGTACACAAACCGAATGGCTTAAGCAACAGGATTCTATTCTCTCACCGTTCCGGAGACCGGGAGTCTGAAATCAACATGTGACCAGAGCTGGCTTCCCCGAGGGGGCCTGCGGGGGAGTCTGTCCCATGCCTGTCCCCTCGAGTCCGATGACCGCCGGCTGTCCGTGGGGTTCCTTGGCTTGTAGACTTAGCACTCCAGTTTCTGCCTCCGCCTTCACATTTGTTTCTTATGAAGGCTCCGTGCCTATCACTTGCCCCCTCATAGAGTCCTCCCACATCCCTATGAGGTCAGCAGTTTTACTCCTAATATAAACTGAATGGCCTGAAGCTGACAGAGGCGAGTGATCCAACGTCACGCAGCTCCTACGTGCTCAGGCCGGACAGGGTCCAGGTCCCCCAGTCCTACAGCTCCTGGTTCTCAGCACATGGGCAGCAGAGGCCAGGGTGGGCTTGGCACAGACCGTTTCCTAACATTTCAATCTAAAACCACCAGACAGGTGCCCAGTGTTTTCTGATGATGAAATGCAATGTGAGTCAGCACTGCTCAAAGTGTGGCCTGAAGGCCCAAAGCAACTGGATCACCTGGGGAGCTCTAGAAATGCTAACTCTCAGACTCCAACCCAGACGCACCAAGGGTGAGGCCCAGGAATGTGTACTTTAACAAGCCTTCCAGATGAGTCCAAAACACAGTAAACTTGGCCAAGCAATATTGCAAATCACCGTAAAGGAAAAGTCTTAGTCGATTTAGAAAATAGCTTTTGCTCAAGGAATGCAGCTGTACCCCACTGCAAACCACAGGTTGTTGGCAAAGCAGCTTGTGCCTACGTAACCTGTGCAAGAGGGAAGGGCGAAGGCAGAGCCGGTGCCAAGAGTGTGTTTGTGGCGGAGTTTTCCAGGGCTAACCACCAGCCCCGATGCCCACCATCAGCCTGAAATGTCCGTCTCCACTCCTGTCTTCCCCTCGTAGGGCCTTCTGTAGGCCCTCATGCCTTCCCTGAACTGCCGCCACCACCCCCTGGGTCCGATCGGTGATTTCCACCACTTCTCAGTTCTCTTCTAAATGAGCATTTATTTATTTCATTGCTCTCTCCCAGCAAGATCTCAAACACTTGTGAGCAGAGCTCACGTCTTAAGCTCCTTTGGTTCCCCACCATGCTTTAGAGGAAGTGTGGACCTCAGTGCCAGTGTGGCTCCCCCTTGAGAAGGAACACGAGCTCCCTTAGCCTCAGCCCCTCTGCTGAATGGGGAGGGGGTTGCCCCCACCTCATCGGTGGGTGTGATGATCAGCATGATGCCTGGCCCTGGTAGGCTCAGAGTGGAGCCAGTGCCACACCATTGTAGGCTTCCAGTAAACAGCGGGTCAGGATTCTCTGTGAGGCGGGGACCTCCTTGTCAGTGGGGCTTCAAGCAAAGGCTAGTCAGTCTATATATGTGATGTCCTGGGAAGAGTCTCCATTCGGGTCCAAGAGGAAAGGGCAGGGAGGACGGTAGAGAAGGAAGCATCACTGTCTGCCCCTTGAACAGGAATAGCGCTGGCAGAAACTCTGATGTGACCCTTTTTGGAGCTCTGGTGTCTACTGAAGGGTTGCAAATTCCAAGGGAAGGCTTGGGCGGAAAATCGTTAACTGGTCAAGTTCAGCTCTTAGCTCTGCAGCCCCCCACCGTGCCCCACCCCGGTCCTTGTGTTCCCAGAGTACCTTGTACACAGACTTGCAGTGGCAGGATGGGCAGTGAGGACCCTTTGCTCACATATGAGAGATTTGTGTTCGGATCACTGATTGCTGCTCTGATCACAGAGGAGCAGGCAGAGAAGTGGGCGGCCATTGTCGCAGCACCGCTGGGGACCAGCTGCATTAATGCTCACATCTCACGTGTCTAGCTATGTAGATAGTCCACAATGCTGCTAACACGGTCTATCCAGCCATCAGACCAGCAGCATGATCGATTGAGTAGAAAAGAAATGGGAATATTCAAAGGGGAAGAAAAACACTTCGTATTCTGATCAGGTCTTCCGGATAAGATCGCCACATGGTGGCGATGTGGAGTCAACAATGCCCCTGAAAATGGGGAACAGAAGTCTCCCAATCATACACACCTGGGACAACGACAAGGTGCTGAACCTCCCTGAGCAAAACCCTCAACTGTGAAGAATCTGTCCTAAAAGTTGGGGAGTGCAAGTTAGTGTGTAAGACATTAAATCATTAAATCACTCAGAGGATTGTTTTATTTATTTATTTATTTATTTATTTATTTATTTATTTATTTATTATTTTTTAATATGTCTTTATTGATTTCAGAGAGAGTAAAGGAGAGGGAGAGAGAGAGATAGAAACATCAGTGATGAGAGAGTCATTGATCGGCTGCAGCCCGCAACCCGGGCATGTGCCCTGACCGGGAATCAAACCCTGATCGCCTGGATCCTAGGTCGACGCTTAATCGCTGAGCCACGCCCAGCCAGGCAGAAGTTTCAGGTCTTAATGGAGAATGGCAGTTATTAGATTAGGAAAATAGATTAGGAAAATAGATTACTGAGAAAAGGTGAGTGAGCTTTTTCCTGCTTTCAGGTAATCTGAAGTCCAAAGAAGAGGGAGGAACAGGTTATTAAACCAAACCTGGCTCTCGGGGCAATGAGAGGCCCCTAGGAGAGGTCATAGCCTCATGAGGCTTCCTGGAGGGAGTGGGTAGCAGGGAGGGTTCCCCTCTGAGTGCTTTGAGGGTCATCTCGTCTGGCAGGACCAGCAGGAGCCACCATGCAGGGCATGGCGCTGGGCAGTGAGCCCCAGGTCTGCTCCCTTCTCTTACTCTGGTGGACCAACCATCTCTGGCAAGTGAGGGTCCCCTTCACCAGTCCATTGGAGGCTGACATTGACTATCGGTCCCCTGGCAATTACCACCCTCTGGAGACACCCAGTTGATTTCAAATCCAGGCAGGCCCACCTTCCTGGTCAGAAGCTAGGTGTAAGGTGCCCTCCTTTTGGAAAGCTGTGACTTCCCAGATGTTAAGGTTGCTTCAAGGACAAATCTCTTTGCTGCTGCTTGCCTTGATGATCCCATGACTCGTCCCAGGACTCAGTGTGGCATGAGGGATCACATCCCTAAAGACTGGTGGCCCAATGCTTAATGAATAAAGAAAGGAAGGGATAACATTTGGCTCCTGAAACCCCTGAAACCCCTGAGCTTATGAGTGGTTGGAAATCTCTGGCCAGTGTGCTTGGGCCTCCTGAGTACCCCTGCTTATCAACATGCTAACATCCTCCCCTTAGAACAAAATTGTTGGAAAGTCAGGAGCTGCCTACATTGCTTTCATGGAGGTAGACCCCAGCCCCTTTGAGGTTGATTGGGACACCCCAGAAAAGGAGGCGGCGACTCATGTCAAAGGCCACTCTGGATCACCAGGAGCTAATGTGGAAGATACACAAAGAAAAAAAATTGGTGCACACAGGAGACGGGAGGGGGAGGGGGGGAGGTTAGCCTCCTGGAAATATGGATTTGAAAAGATTTTGTTTAAGGAGGAGGGGAGAGGGACTGATTATGCTGCAGGCAGGGCCTTCCACGGGGCACAGTGCTGGGCTCTTGGAAGAGGGAAGTTTTCAATAGAGCTGTCATGGCCCTGAGAGTTCCCAGAGAACTGGTGTCACTGAGAGACACAATGGTCTCCTCAACAACTTGTTTTAATATTCTAGCCTGGCAAATAAACCTCTATATAGATTTCTATTTTGCCCCAGGCCTTAACCTGTTTTTATAAACTTTCTATCTTGTTGCCACCCAATATTGTTTAGAGGGCAGATTGAAAGGCACAGAATCTTCTGAAACCCATTAGCTGTACCTTGTCTCAGAGCCAGGCAAGCTAGCTGCTCATGTGACTTGGGACTGATTCAAAGCCTACCCTTCCATCAAAAATAAAAACTAATCAGGAGCAGCTGGACACCATTCAGTAGACCATGGGTCTTATTACTCCTGGTTTAAGTGCTTTCTCTGGGGTACAATCCAGAGGCCTGAACCCTCCAAATAAGCCAGTTTCAGTTAAGGCAAATGCTTAGACCCACATCAGTTCGAGTGGGGCCCTCTTGGAAAGGATACTCTGGTCCCACGCCCGGACGACACCACCTGGCCCAGGAGCTCACCGTGGAGACTATCACCTCAGATGGCAGCTGCCCAAGACCTCGCCTTAGACCCCAAGCCCTGTGCTAGAGACAGCTTCACCCTGATTTCAAATCTCTGCCCTCGCAGTGCCTGTGGACTGCCTCTCCTAAGGCACGAACTGGACCAGGACATATTTTGGCTTTTCTTCCTTTGAAATTAGGACTCCTAGTGGGTTTCGGAGCTCACTGTCTGCTTGGCCCATGATCCCGGTCTACTCTTTGCTCTCTTCCAAAATGTACACCCCCCCCTCCGATGCCTAAAAGGAACCTGGTAGAAGTTACTACTGCTGTGCCATCCTAGAAATCAACGAAGATTATTGCTAGCCCAGGGCACCCTGCTTCACATCAGTCAACTCCCTCGGCCCCCGGGGCAGAGACGCTCCCACTCCTCAGTGTCTTCCCCTCCTACCCACCTCCAGCAGCCACCGCCACCTGCAGCCACCGCCACCTCCTGCAGCCACCGCCACCTCCTGCAGCCACCACCACCTCCTGCAGCCACCGCCACCTCCTGCAGCCACCACCACCTCCTGCAGCCACCGCCTCCTGCAGCCGCCACCTCCTGCAGCCACCGCCTCCTGCAGCCGCCACCTCCTGCAGCCACCACCTCCTGCAGCCACCGCCACCTCCTGCAGCCACCACCACCTCCTGCAGCCACCACCTCCTGCAGCCACCACCTCCTGCAGCCACCGCCACCTCCTGCAGCCACCACCACCTCCTGCAGCCACCACCTCCTGCAGCCACCACCACCTCCTGCAGCCACCACCTCCTGCAGCCACCGCCACCTCCTGCCTTGCATCTCTGATCTTCACCACCACAGGCAGCTCTTCCCCTTAATTACACACATACCACCAATCTTTACATATACTTTATTAACTTATCAGTTCATAAGTTAATAACAAAACTGCCATACCTGCCACCTTGACCCAAGAAATACACCAAAACACTATTGTCAAACTTATACTTTTAATAGTAGAGACCTCCCAAAATCCCAGCTCTATTTTCTTGGATTATGCCTTACAAATAGAAAATCTATTTATGCCCTGGCCTATAAGGACTCCATACATCTCTACTTGTGTTCCTCAGTGCTACTTGCGTAATAAAATGTTTTCTTTGCTGTTTGGGGCAACTTATGCCCTGTTCCCTAAAAGTCTCCATGATCACACCAACTACTCTTTATAAGATGCCAAAACATCAGAGGACAGATTGATCATGTTTTAATATTCTGTATCTTATGATATTTTGACTTCCAGGAGGTGACGGTTGTGTAGGATCACTGTCTCAAAAATGTACCTTTGAGATTTTAATTCATGGAGGTGACTGAGGGACTATAGGAGAGACGAATGCCGTGGAAAGAAAACCTTGTCACTTACGTTTCCCAAGAGAAGGGGGCATGCCATGCCATGGGGGGCCACGAGGGAAGCATCTAGTTTGGTGAGGAGGAGGCAGAATCACAAGGGAGGGGTGAGCTGAGGCCACGGCCCTTATTGGGGTTTCCAAGGGAGAGGTGAGGAAAGACAGAGTGAACAGTTTGGGATTGACCGGTCTGAATAATTGCACTGGGCTTTGGGGCACAGGGGCTTCCCTAGCTGTCTGGTACCTGGCCCTGGGCAGGGGGAATATCGGTTTGATGTGTGAGAGTTCAATAAAAGAGGTGCTTAAATTGCATTTGAGAGGCGTAAAGTTATTTACTACCATGCTGAATTAACCAGCTCTGGCGGGGCAGATTGGAGCGTGCGTGTGTGTGTGTGTGTGTGTGTGTGTGTGTGCAAATGAGTTTGGAATAACAGGCTGAGACAATAGGGAAAGGTCTGCATAGCCTGGTCTAAAATTGTGTGCCCTTGCTTGAAATAGAAAGATCAAGGCCGAGGTTGGGATGGGATCACAGGAAAGCTGAAGCTGGGAAGCCAGTGGGGGAAGTTCTGGGTTCCCTGCTGAAGCTTAGATAGATAAACAGTTCTCGGAAAAGGCCCCGGAGTCCATGTGTTTCCTCTAAATAGGCTTTGGTTCTGACCTGCCATCTTCCTCCAGAAAAAACAAAACCTGGCTGTGTCCTGACGATCAAGCTGAATTTCTCATTATTTCAGAGGCCACCCTGATCTCTATCTCCCCGCGGGACAAAGCTGCCTTATCTTGCCCGCATATAATAACTTCCTAAAACTCCGCACTGTCAGTGCCTATCTGGGGAGGTCACGGGCCTATAAGGTGGCGGTCAGGACGATGAGGATGGATCTCTTCATGAGCCAGTTTTATAAGAGGCTTGGAGCTTGGGGGAATGGCCACCTCCAATGGCATTTACCAAAAGACTCTTTGAACCACTGAGTAAACCAGTCAACATCCAAAGCTCTGTGACCTTGGAATTCTCAACAGGTGGGTCTTGAGTGGAATCCAGCCTCAGTTAGGGCTTTTAGTGTCTTTATTGGGGGCCAGGACAGCACTTTTAGAAAATTTTAATTAGATGCCAACCCAGTTCCACATACACACATCTGGATGTTGAGGCATTTCTTAAAAGTTCAAGAAGTCTCAATTGTTATGTAAAAAAAAAAAAAAAATGTATGTACAAAAAAAATATCATGATGTCTGAAAATACCGGCCCCAATGCCACATGTTCTCAATCAGGTGGGCTGAGTGCTGACCCTGAGATGCCAGACCCTGCCCAGATTGCCCCATTCCCCCCCAGGTTGCCCCCCTGCTCCTTTACTGTCTCAGTCCCAAAGGCAAGGTTGGTTTTCATTTATTACCATTCATGTAGTAGTGCTTTCTTTATGGCTGAGTTATGAAGAAAAGTACAATCTCTTGTGCCCAGATATGAAAAGGGAGGTGACAAAATATAGAGAAGTCCACATCTTCTTTGAGGAACTGAGTCTCCTTCTCTTTGTTTAACAGGAAAACAAATTATGTCTATTTTTAAAGAATACAACTCAACTCCCCATTATGAACCAAATCTGCCCCCCTTCACTTTATGTTAGTAGCTCAGCCCCATGAGTAATTTAGTAGGAAACCCTAAAGGAGGTACTGTTATTGTCTGCAAACTGTAGATGAACAAAGAGAGGTTCAGAGAGGTTGTGTGACAACTGTGACAGGGGCTGGGTGAATGCTGTGTCCGGGACTTCACCTATGTCCTTCTGGGAGGGGGCTGCCTACCAAAGTTGACCAGAATGAAGTTCCCACATGTGACCTGAAGGTCAGTATTTTCAGCAGAGAGTCCAAGTGAGGAACTCGCTGTCCACCAGCTGTTGGGAGCCCAGGGGCTCCTCTGCCCACACATTAACTTCAGGCGCCTCAGCAAAAGAGGACCTCAGAAACTGAGATGGCTTCCCCCAGCTCACCCACTTACTCACCAAAGATTTACTGAGAGTGGCTGGTAGGAAAAGATCAGACAATGGATGTGGGGAGTCCCAGGTTTAAACTCTGAGCCCCTCATGCTCTTAGCTGTGTGACCTTGGACAATCCCTGAATATCTCCATGCTTCAGTTTTCTATCTGTAAAATGGGTGCATCACACCTTCCAGTATCATAGAGTGGATGTGACCAGAACAAACAGAGAGCTTTGGGCAAAATGGACCTAGCATAGTATTTGGCAGCTATGATTATTTTTGTTGTTGTTTATAACTTTCCCCAGAGATATTGCTGCTGGGGTCCCTGTCCCATCAAGGAGGGTCTTTGCAAGTCTGAGCTGTGCTCTCAGACTGGCCGCTGGGGGAAAGGGAAGGGCTTGGAGGACACAGTCTAATGTCCTGAGTGTAACCCGCCGCCCATGCCCATGGGATTACACCAACCACTCTCCCTGCAGGAGCTGGCTCCCTCCGAAGGGGCGGGGCCGGGAGCAGTATGAATAGAGGTTCTCAGGTGTGCGCCTCCTGAAGGCCCTGTCTGCCTGGGCTCCTATAAAAAGGGCCTTCCCTGCCTCGCACTGCAGATGAGACAGCTGTAAGCCTGCAAGCTCGCTCTGGCATCTGGGATTGCCCTGCATCTGCATACGCAGAACAAGGTAAGAGCCTGGCTCTCTTAAGCCTGTGATTGCCTGCCCCACTTCCAGCTTCCCCGAGGACCTCAGGCTCCTGGGGTCTGGATCCCATGGAGACATGCGGGGGCTGAGTCCCCATGCCGTGAGGAATGAGTGGGTCATCTGGTATACCTGGCCTCCCACCCGCCTGCATTTGGGAGCCCATGTGCCATCACTGTCTCACTTCTAATAGCAGGTCAAATCCTGAGGGTGGAAATGAGATCGGAGCCATTTCCCAGGCCAGCCTCTTTTTGAAAAAAATCAGCATTTTCTTTTAAAGTGGAGCACTGATGATATGAATCATCTTGTCATCGTGAATTAAGCCAAACCCAATGCTGAGTTGTTTGTGATTGCTTTCTTATTTCTTGCCAATATTTTTGAAGGGCAGAGCAAGGTGAAGGCAAGAAGAGTGGTATAAAGGACCAGAGAGACAAGTTCTGCCTGCCTGTCCCAGCTTTGCCACTTGCCCTTCATGGGATCTTGAGCAATTTATTTGCCAGTCTGAGCCTTAACTGTCACATCTGTTACCTGGAGAGGTTTATTATTACCTGCCTGGGAGGGCTCCTGTGTGGATTAACAAGGTGAGAATCAGACACTGGTCAGGTGGGTAGAAATGCTATTTCTCGTCTCCTTTTAAGTGTGGTTTTGTTGCCCACCTGACAAAATCTACGTAGGTTAGTGTAGCAGTTAAGGTCATCTTGTTTATTCAATGATTTGTTTTTGAAAGCATTGATAAAGGGCATTCTACATGCCCAGCACTGTGCTACAAAACAGTCTAAATGCTCAGGTGGAAATTCACCCCTACCCACCCTGGTTCCTTTGGCCCAGTCAAATGGGATTATCTCCCCTCCTTCATGCCTTTCCTTGTGCTCTTACTTCATCCCAAATGCCCTTCCTCACAAACCCACCCATCTCAGAGTGTACAAATCTCATGCGTGTTTAACCTTAGATCAAACATCTCTTTTATGGCATTTACCATGTCCTTTCTCATAGTGTGATCATCTGAGTCCATGTAGAACTGTGAGGTAGAAATCCAGCACACCGGAGCTAGAGAAGAGTGGGCAGTTATGGCATCCAATGCCTTGATTTCCAGATAAAACAACTGAGACCCAGAGGCGGAGAGTGAGCTGCCCAAGATCAAGCTGGGGACACAATTGGGACAGAATCCTGGTCAATACTATTGAGAATCCCCAATGAGTTGCCTCTAGGTTTTTAAGATGTGAGACTTCCTTATCTACCTTGATGCATTCAACATCTAGTCTAGAGCATGGCATATAGTGGGTTCTCCACAAATGCTTGTTGAATGAGTGAATAAAGGCCTGAGTGAGCAAATGAGTGACTGAATGAGGGAGTGAGAGTTAACGAGGTTCAGAGAGTGGTGAAGGAAGGAAGGGTAGGACGTTTTTGACATTCAAGACACCAGTCAAGCAGAAATGTGAATAGATGGGCTGCTTGTCTAGTAATTCCAGGAACCAGAGGATTCTTGAGCTCACTCCTAAGCGGGTAGCATGTGGTAGGGTGGCCGGGGATCAGCTTGCAGCCCTGCACTGCTGGAATGCTGCTTGGCATTGACTCACCTGCCTTTTGTCAAACAGGTTCCTACCAAACTGAAGACATGAGGATCCACAGCCTCATTCTGCTGGCCTTCCTCCTCCTGGTCACTCAGGTGCTCTTGGTGGAAGGCAAAAAGGAAGCAAAGAATAGAGGTGTCCACAGAGCCACCACAGATAAAACGTATACTCCAGGCAAACCCCAGACTGAGCAGAGAAGCCAGCCACCCAAGCACCTGACCAAAGGCAAGTTTGTCACCCAAGACCAAGCCGACTGCAGATGGGTGGTCACCCAGAAGGAGGAGGACATTGTTCTGAAGGTCGATTGCATGCGACAGGATGACAAGTTTTCCTGTTCCTTTACTGGCAACCCAACCGCATGCCTGGAGTCGAGCAAAAAGGGCGTCTATTGGAAACAAATTGGCCGGAGCCTGCGCTCTCAGAAGGCCCTGTGTGGGGACTCCAAGAGCACCCTGAAGACCAGAGTGTGCAGGAAAAAGTTTCCAGAATCCAATCTGAAGCTGGTAAACTCTACTCTCATTAAGAAGAAACCCAGCCAGGAGTCAATGGAGCCCTCTCCCAGGGAGCAGAGCTCGGTCAATGAGGCCTCCATCATGGAGCCTAACAAGGTCAAAGAGAACACCCTCTCTGGCCCAGAAGAGTCCAAGACCATGGACTTGAATGATCTTGAGTGTATAGAGGGCCAAGACATGGCGAACCAGAAGAAGGTAGCCCTGGAATACTGTGGGGAGTCCTGGAGCTCTTGGTGCAAGTTCTTCATCACCATGGTGCAGGGTGATTCATGCTAATGAGGTAAAAAGAGAGCAGAGTCTATTAAGTGTCATATCCAAGCCCTCCAGGATGCTGTAAAGCTCTCCAAGTTCTCTGCAAGATGAACATTTCTATGAGTGTGCAGGGGATTGTTTAAACAGATTTTGTAATTTTTGTTTTTGAGTTTTGGAAGTTGCTTTCCATTCATTGCCTTAGGTGTGATTTTCAGAGGTTGTTGAATGCATTGTTTCCACAGCCCACAAAGCTAGTATATCTGAGCAGTAATGGCCACTCTTTGAGCTGAGTGAGCCAGGGGATGATTTCAGTGCAATGCACTTTCTGCTGAATTAATGAAAATAATAAAGCTCTGTGCATTTTTCAAAAATTCTTTCAACCATTGTTTGGCTTCTCTATGTCTAGCTCCAGTGAATTCATAAGCAGGCTCCCATATATCAGTGCAAAAAATATCTAAGGGATGACTTCCTGTTCCCCACCCATCCCAAGTCAATCCCACAAGGTGACCCACTCCAAATCCAGAACCACGCAAGTGGTTCAAGCTCCACAGGTGATCACAATGTGCAGCCAAGGTTGAGATCCCAGCATGGTCTCCTCGAATCCTCAAGCCCATCCTACAGACCATCCTACAGATAAGGAACTGGGGGTGCAGGGAGGTATGAGATTTGCCAGGTCAGGGTGAGTAAGAGGCAGAGTCTGGCATCTCCCCAGGCAGCCTGCCTCCAGAGCCCATACTCCAGGCATAAATAATGACTTGAAGGCACTAACCATGCAGCAGAGAAAGCAAGGACCTGGGTTTGAAACCATTGCTCTCCCGCCCCTCGCCAGTGTCTGAGGGGCCCAGGCAAGTCATTTCATTCCTCTGATCCTCCCAGCCCTTGACTGCAGAATTGGGGGGATCTTACCATCTTTGCAGAGTGTTGGGAGGATTCAATGTGATGCTGTCCATGAAGCTTTTTTTTTTTTTTTTTTTTTTTTTTAATATATCTTTACTGATTTCAGAGAGAGGAAAGGAGAGGGAGAGATAGAAACATTAATGATGAGAGAGTCATTGATCAGCTAGCCTGCAACCCGGGCATGTGCCCTGACTGGGAACCGAACCCTGATCACCTGGCCGGGCCCATGAAGCTTTTTACAGGGTTTCTGGACCATAGTTCAGTGCTTGGTTACTTATCTTTATTATTAAACCATGTGGCCAAAAATGGTTCCACAGCTGATACTGGCAGATGTGAAGGGAGCAACATCAGTTATGGTAAGACCCCACTGTTGGAAAATTAGATTGTTGTTAGTTGTTTGTTATGATAAACAATGCTGTTAGGAACCATCCTTCAAAATAAATCTTTGTGTTTTTTAACATTAGAATGTTTTTCTTTAGGGAAAATTCCTAGAAAGTAGACTGTAAGGTCCATCACTGTGCTTCTGAAAGAGGATTTTTATCATCTTAAAACTCAAACATTTGTAAGTAAAGGGACAAGTGTAATAAATGTCTAAGTTTCCTTCACCCAGTTTAGACAGCAGTCAGCTCGTGGCCGGTCTCCTTTCACCTATAAAAGGCTCCAGTTATCCCCTCCCTTGGATTATTTTGAAATAAACCCCAGACACACAGCATTTCATTCATAAACATTTCAACTTGTACCTCTAAAAGATAGGGCGAGAGCACGCACATTTTAAAACCCCTTGGAACATATTGCCAAACTGCCTGCCAAGAAAATGTTGCAAAACTTCTATTCCTGCCAACAGTTTAAGAACATGACCTGTCTCCTCATTTCTGTCAAGCCCAGGTGAACCAGTTCAGTGTCCAGGTCAGAGGGTGGGGGTGGGAATAAATTCACAAAGCTAAAGCACAGGGTTAACAGAGGTGGTTGAAGATGGGGAACCAGTTACAATAACGGTAGAAAAGCTAAAAGGACAAACAAGGCACCATGAGGCAGCCCCATAGCCAGGAGTTTCCTACTCTCAGCCCCAGGGCTGGAGAGACAAAGGGAGCAGGTAGGGACCGAGCCCGGGGCCAGGGCACGCAGCTGGGGCTGGGACACTGGAGGGAGGAACCCTCTAAGGGGAACTAGCGTCAAGGCTGCTAGAAATGCCACCAGAAGCAGAGAGAGAATGTCCCGACTTCTTCCCTCCTCTGTTCCACTGGTCAATCCTAACCTGAAGCCAGTGATGGAGGGAGTCCGGGAAACGAGTTTGCATCTGTCCCCCCACCCCCACCCCACACATATGGAGGCTGTGCTGGAGTGGATGGATGGAGGAGGGTCTGAGAGCCAGCAGGCCCGTGGAAGCACCCTGGGCACTGCCACTTTGGTCAACTTTGTTAAGTAATCTGAGCTATTTATGGCCCCAAATGTCTGCAAATCATGAGCAAAGACATGAGATTGACAAATATAAAGTGCAGACTAAGGAGCGAAAAGAACATGTTGTTGAGAGAATGTAAATTAGTGGAGCCCATTTTGAGTGGAACTTGTCGATATGTCTCAGAATTTAAAATCACAAGCCCTTCAGCCTCATCACTTCCCTTTGAGAGATTTAGGTACAATTACCTAAATCTGGTAAGGGTGCTGGTTGTGGCATTATTTATAACAGCAAAGCACTGGAAACAACAGGCCTACCCACAGGGACTAGTTGAAAACCATGGAGGGGTTAGTGGGATTGATTCTAAGAGATGCGGCTAAAGAAATAAATGCTAAAAAACAGAACAAAAAACACAGTGTGTATAGCACACTTTCATAGGTTTATATATTAATATATGTATAGAATATGTCTCAGATTGTATACAATTGTTTTTCAAATCTCTGGCAGAGCTATTGCCTTGGGGAGAGAAGACAGAAGATTGGAATAGGATGGAGACCTATGTACTCTTTGTATTTCTTATATTTGTTCTCTATGCTTTGTGTTAGGGTGAACCATATGAAATTGCCAACATGGTGCCACTTTTGACCCACAAAACAGAAATTTCATATGTTCCAAAGTAACATTTCTTTTCTGTAATTTATTTTTTATTGTTGACAGTATTACGGATGTCCCCCATTCCCCCTTTACCGCCCTCCACCCAGCTACCTCCTCACCTACATTTCTTTATCAACAAAAGCAGTAACTAATTTTTAAAAGATCAACCAGGGAGCTATTCCATTGGGATGTGAACTTGGAGTTGGCATTTTCAGGAGAGTAAGAAGGTGACCCATGATATGCCACCTGCCCAGGGTCAGGGTGATTTCATGTCTTCTCAGAATTAAGTGAGAAAAGCCAGAGTGACATCTCATGAGCTCGAATCTTGCAGGAGAGTTGATGAGAAAGGCTCCTTGATTCTCAAGACAATATCAACTCTTTAAGAGGCTTCAGATGAAGGCAAGTTGGGAGGCAGCGTGGGCTGTGCACGCTGCTCCGTCAGCTCTGAGCGCTGCCCTAGGCGAGGTGCAGCAAGTTATCCTTTGAGGAGCTGTGTAGCTACCTGTTCCTAGAGCTTAAGTACAAATTTCCTCACTTTGCAAGATAAAAAGCCACTTAAGCAACCTTGACAGCTTTCAACAAAAGTCACCCCAAGGCCCTTCCCAGTCCAGAGCCTGCCAAGGACGAGAGGTCCTTGGACAGAGGACTGGACTTGTTCCCATCCCCCAGGAACGCACATCACTTCCCTCAACCGAGGCTGCCGTCCTACAGGTAGGGGCTTCTGTTGCTCAGAGGAGGAAAATCGAGGCAGGATCAGGTTTAAACCCAAGGGATCGGTGAGCAATGATAACACCCCTTCTTCAGACTGTTTGAAGAAGTGAATGAGATAATATGTGTGCAATTACCTGGGGATATTCCTTGCAAGGTGCCGAATCAGAGGTACCTGCAGCGATGATGGTGTTTCTCGTATGTACGTGGGAAACAATGATGCGAGAATGTGCTGAGAGGAGGAAGGTTGACAGAATGGTCGCTGAATGTCCCTCATGTAGGCTGGGCGGTGAGCTCTGTGCAACCAGGGACCACGTCTGCCTTACCTCTGAATCCCTAGCACAGCCCCTCACTCACAAATATGTGGTTATTTAGAAATCACTGCCGATTAAGCTGCTGGATCTCTCCAGAGCTGATGTTCTTTCTCTGCAGACACCCGTGTCCTAGGGTCTGACACCTGGAGAAAATGCCAGGCACTGGACACAATGCCAGGTCCATAGAGTGCTCAGGAAACCCAACCAGTTCTCACTGGTGACTTCCTGTTGGCAGTTGAATTAATTCACCTCTCGCTCATGAATGAGACAGCTTTCCGAGCTGGGGAGACCTTGGTCCCACCCCTAAAGAGCGGAATCACTCGAGCAAATGATCTGGCCTCTCAGCCTCCTTCCCTCCTCTGTCCTATGACGTGGTGATGGGAACAGAAGCTTCTACATGCAACTATCTCAGACCAGTCCAGGGGGCTCCCTCTGTGGGGTTCTCACCCAGGGGATGGGTTGATGAAGTGCCATTGTCACTGCACTCATGAAAAAAAAAGGAGCTTGGCAAATCAGGCCTAGCTTTGTGTGTGTGTGTGTTTATCTTTATTATTGAAAGTATTACAGATGTCCCCTTTTCTCCCCCGTTGACTCCCTCATGTGTATATGGAATCTAAAATAAACTGATGAACAAAACAGACCCAGAGACATTGAAACATGCAACAGACTGATGTATTTCAGAGGCCAGGCTTTTTAAAGTTTCCACCCAGTGACACACTCATTTCCATTCCCTTCCTCTGTCTAGTGCTTGGACCACAGCCTGCTCACTTCTTTGTCGCATGGCCCCCACTTTCTTAAGTCAGGCCAGTGGCTTGTGGTGACTTGTGTTACTGAGTTTTACCTAAAGCTGGGCTCATCCAAAATGCTGCTGGAATAAAGTGGCACGTGGGAACTTTAGAGGGGAGCAGGGAGTCGAGCTGCAGCTGCTGGATGCTATGGCCAGACAGAGCAAAACCAGGCCCCATCTGGGGACTTCTGGGAGGTCCCTGAGGCCCGTTTAGGGGCCCATAAAGTCAAAACTATTGTCCTGACGCACTAAGAAGCCATTTGCCTTTTCACTCGCTCCTGGAGACCAATGGAAGTTTTGAGGTGACTGGACGGAGCAGCAGACAGGGGCCCCTGCAGGCATCCACCTAGCCAGATGGAAAGAGATCTGCAAAAATGAAGAGCAATGGCACTCTTCTCATTACTTTGTTTTGGAAATTACAGTTGTTTTCATAAAAATTCTTCTGTTAACATCTCATGGGTTTATTATTGTTTTAAAATAATCACTTTAAATTATCTCAGTTTTAGTTTCCAATACAATAACTATTAGTAGCTATAACTCACAGAAACAAGATGTTCTTGGAGTTCTCAATAATTTTTAAGAGCGTAAGGGGTCCTGAGGCCAAATGCTTGAGTCCACTGAGCCTGGCAGTCAAGAGGGCAGGGTGACATCCCACTCAGAGGGCCCTGGCGAGGACCGGCCGGTCCTGGCTTGTTCAGAGGGGCTGGAGTTGGGACTCAGGGGAGCAGCAGGGGTCAGTGGTGACCAGGGGGCAGAGGAGGCAGAGGGGTCCTCCAGCCCACCAAGAAATGCCTCCAGGGCATTTTGGAGAAGGGTTTTATAGACACCACTCTCTCTGCCCCCCAGAAGTCTGGAGGCGGTGGGTGTGCGGGCTCTTCCTAAATTTCTGACTTGCTGATTCAGTGACATAAGGAAGCAGCTCTGGGAAGAAGGACCCAAAGTCGAGGTGGAGGTGATGTGTGGGGTGGCTTCCTTGTCACTACCTACAATGAGGGAAATTGGTTTCAGGTCCCTCAGCAAATCTGGGATAAATGAAAAGATGCTTAAGAGAGTAGATCTTAAAAGTTCTCATCACTAGAAAAAAATTGTAATTGTGTGCAGTGATGGATGTTAAGTGGACTTATTGTGATCATTTCATAATACAAACAAATATCGAATCGTGTTGTACACCTGAAACTAATACAATGTTATATGTCAATTATATTTCAATTTAAAAAGTGCTTTATTAATGGAAACTCATAGTCCTTGAAAAATATATAGTATAGTGGTTCAGTCCCTCTGGAGGCAAAATGCTGTGGACTGGGAGTCTGACGTTGCCACTTACTGGCTGTAGTGGGCTGGCAGTTCTTGACCTCTCTGGGCCTCAGTTTCTCACCTATAAAATGGTAAGACGAACAGCCCCTATTTCTTAAAGCTATTGTGAGAATGGGGTAGGGGTGCGGGACTGGGAAACCTTTATCATCCCTTCTAAATTCCCTTTCCCTCTCCTGCCTGGGGCTGCTTTAGTCACCCACTTGGCATCAGCCGGGGCTTGGTTGCCTAAAGCAGGGGAAAGGAAGGCAGCCTGCCCTGCCCCTCCCATGCCCAGGCCTCGCTCCACTTCTAGCCTGATGTTGCCCCATTGGCTTCGGCCAATCAGCGCAGCCGCTGACCTCACCAGGTACCTGGTTCCCACCTGCTGCAGGGAGCCCAGCCGGCCTGAGGGTGCGGGAGGACTCTCTTCTGGCCCCCGCTCTGCCTGTACCCACTACCAGCTTTTGTTGACTCTTGACCCTATCTTTGCTTTCATCTCACCCTTCTCATTTCTTTTGAGGGCCTCCTCCTCTTAAAAGGCAGGTACCTTAATTTCTAAGGGGGGCGGGGAAGGGGAGGGGAAGGGAGTCACCAGGCGAGAGGGCATGTCTTACAAGGTTGGCCTTGAGCCCAGCTTTTTATTTTTTTTCCCTAAGACCCAAACTGGCTTTCTCTGCTGTGCTGGCAAAGGTTGTCACAGGGAGGCAACTGCACAGAAGAGAAAATGGAAACCCAGGGAAAATTGCTGGTTTGGTGTGAAGATAGTGGAAGGAGCATGTCTGGGCAAGAACCTCCGGAGTGGCTGCCAGGCAACCCCCACCAATTCCACCACTGGTTTCCTTAGAGCCCGGAGCTCCATCTGACCTTGAGGCCCTCACTTAAGATGATCCTAAGAGAAGACCTGATGTCTTGGTTAAGTAGTATCAGTAATTAATTACGATGTCTTGAGTATTTACAAAATGGTAGGCATCCTGCTAAAATGCTTTTCACATCGTTGTCACATTCAATCTTCTCTCCTGGGAAGTTTGTATCATTGCCCCTAATTTTCAAAAGAGAAAAGTTAGGTTTAAGGAGAGTGATTTACACAAATGGTAAGCAACAGAGGTGGGGAGCAAAGCTCTTGGTGTAACCACTCTGCTCTCCCACTTCTCTTACTCCATAACAGATCAATTGACATCAGCTGAGGGTCAAATGGAACATTCTAGTTTCCTTGACAGAGGACAAAAGAAGACAGGAGAAAATATCCAGTTTGATGATAACTGTCTAGCCCATTTTATCTTCATAGCAGCTCATCAGAAAATTCCATGATTTATTCATTCAATCATTCAACAAACACGTGTTGAGTCCATCTATGAGTTGGGCACTATATTAAGATGCAATGATCAGACATAAGTTCATGCTTTCATCGAACTGACATTCTAGTGGGGTGGGGTTGGGGGAAACAGGCAATGAACAATAAATGTAGGAAAATAACAATCTAATTATATAGTAAAATAAGTGCTATGAGAAAACATAGCGCGTGATAAGAGGGGTTGAGAGTGCAGGGGAGGTGAAAGCAGGTTGCGATTATAATAGGGTTTTCAGGGTAGGTCATTGAGAAGACAGCAAGGGTATTGTTATGGGTGGGGTATTTCTTTCCCTACTGAGTGCTAGGGGTAGAGTCCGTACAATATCTCGAGAAAAAGAATTTTCTGAGACTCTCATGGGAGGATGAGTGATATTTATTTGTGTGGAATTACACTCCTAGGTTTCCAAAGTCCCATTTCCCTTAATCCAGTTCTGGA
This sequence comes from Miniopterus schreibersii, assembly GCF_964146895.1. Classification (NCBI taxonomy): domain Eukaryota; kingdom Metazoa; phylum Chordata; class Mammalia; order Chiroptera; family Miniopteridae; genus Miniopterus; species Miniopterus schreibersii. Next base: position 7,359,053 of record NC_138101.1, on the reverse strand, counting down.
AGTAGTGTAATTGGGGTTTCAGAAGAGCTAAAAGCAAAGCCAGTGTCCAGAGTTTCCATTCCATGTTGCAACTGGGTCCAGTTCAGCATCAGGCTAGTTCAGTCCATTAGTCCATTGTGTGTGGGGTCCACATGGCTGTGGGACATGTGGGCGAATGCAAGAGAGCAGGAGCATGAGAGCCCAGTAAACCAGGAGTCGACCAAGAGCACAAGAACACAAGAGCCAAGAGAGCGAACTCCTTTATTTAGGGGATTAAATATCTCATAACTTCCTGAGCCTACAGTGGCCACACCCATTCTGACCAATGACCTGTTCCCAGGTGAGACTGACAGCAAGCAGGTTCGCTAGCCCCCCAAACTTTACTGGGCATGTGTCTATCTCCCCCTTGTCGGGTCCCTTCCCCCAGTGATCTGTAGGGAATGGACCAGTGGCTCCCTGGGGACTGCAAAGCTGCAGCTTCCTGGCAAAGTTGCCCAAATACAGTGGTACCTTGGTTTTTGAAAGTCTCCGTAGACGAACATTTCGGTTTACGAACACTGTAAACCTGGAAGTCGATGCTTTGGTTTTCAAACACGCCTCGGAAGTCAAACATTCTACACGGCTTCCACTGAGGGCAAGATCCTGAGGCCTAGCTGTTGGCTGTAGATCCCTCGGTTTTCTAACGTTTCAGAACTCGAAAGGTCTTCCAGAATGGATCACATTCGAAAACCAAGGTACCACTGTACATGCCTATAATGTTTGGCCTTCCCTTTGCTTCTTTTCTGTTATGAACAAGTAGGTTAATTACCATGGTATTAGTATGAGCTTGTTGCTCTCTCAGGAAAGAATTTTCTAGGGAGAGGAAATGGCCAGTGCAATGGTTCTGAGGCTGGAGTATACCTGGAGCAGTAGGAAGCCAGTAGGCTGGAGAGAAGAGAGGGAATGAGTGAAGAGGGAAGAATGACAAGATATTCGGTCTGAAGGAGGAGGGTCAGGTCATATTCTATAGGACCTCGCAGGTCATTGTAAAGACTGACTTTCACTCTGGGTGCCAAGGGAAACCATTGGAGGACAGACCTGATCAAACTTTCATTTTATCAGAATCACTCTACCCCTATGCTGAGAACAGCACTCGGGGGTCATGGGTGGAAGCAGGAGACCATGTAAGAGATGTTCATGGCAATCCAGTTGATGGATGATGGTGACCAAGGACCGAAGTGAGAGCAGTGAAGGTGGGAAAAAGGACTTGGATTTCGGATCACTTTTGAAGATAGACTCGATAGGATTTGGTGACGAACTGGATATGGGTCATGAACAAGAGGTGTCAAAGGCGATTTGAAGGTTAAACTGAAAGAATAGAGTCTCCATTACCTGAGACAGGAAAGGAATGTTGGTGGTGGGGATTAGTGGTTCACTTTTGTTTCTCAGCAATTATGCAAACAAGTGACAAGACACAGTTGCATTTGCTGCGGGGGCTTCCCCGTGTCCCAGAGCTCTGTTTTGTTATTTTCGTTGGACTTGCACAATACCGTATGCCCCCAGCTTTCTTCCTAGCACCACCTCCTGGAGAATTTCTACTTACCTTTAAAAATCTTAGGTAAATGGCTCCTTTCTATGAGTCCACTGATGATACCAAGTGCATAGTGTCAGGCCTTCTTCCTCTGGACAATCTCAGCCCCTATGGTTTGTGCCACCCAATGTGACACTTGTGGTTCAATACTTCCTTGAGGCTTGTTAGCTACTGTTCTTAAAAGGTCAAGTTTTGCCCTGGCTGGTGTGACTCAGTTGGTTGGGATGTTGTCTCATACACTGAAAGGTATCGGGTTCAATCACTGGTCAGGGCACATACAGGAGGCAACCCATTGATGTTTCACTCTCACATTGGTGTTTCTCTCTCTCTCTCTCTCTTTCTCTCTCTCTGTCTCTCAGTAAAAAGCCTGTCTTCAGGTGAGGATTAATTTAAGAAAAGGTCACGGCTCAGGCTTTAATCCTTCGTACCTAACACAAGGAGCTTGGCTCTGAGTGGGACTTCATCAGAGCTTGTTGATTGAGTTGCTTTTATACACTGGGGTAACTGACCACAGTCATACCAGATGGGAATCACAGATTCAGGATCCTGGAGTCAGCGCTTCTCTAGTTCAGAAGTCTTGTCATCAGATGTGAAACTTGGGTCCCACAGAGGGGAAGTAACTAGTCCAAGGTCTTTTAAGGAATTAGAGATAGAGAACTAGGACATCATAGCTCCGATTTTTAGACTGGTGATCTTTCCCTCACTCTCATAAATGGGCCTTGGGCAACTGGCATCTCCTAAAACAGACTCCAAATGAGACTCTAATTGCTTAAGAGTGGATACAAAAGCAGGTGTTTTGAAACAGACAGTCTCGAACTCTGTTACTGGTAGTATCATTGCCACAGCAATTCGGCAATATCCAATCAAATTGGTCAATGAACAAACCCTTTAACCCCGAAAATCATTTTCTAGATATTTGCCTTATAATAGACTCAGGTGTGTGGGAAACAACATTTATCCAAGATTAGTCAATTACATCAAGGTAATGAATGATCACTGTTGTAGCAAAATCTGGAAGCAACCTGAAAGACCATGAATAAGGAAGAGACAAAATAAATCATAGTCACCGTGCAAGGTGTGCATTGGGAAAAGGAATGCAATAGGTCTTGTGTGCTGATGTGAAATCAAGTGCAAGGAAGAAAGGCCACTGTGCAACAATGTGTGCACAAGATGGTCTCGTTTGTATAAGAAAAAAATGAGCATGTCTACATAAATATATTTATATATACATAATATATCTCTGGAAGGACACACAAGAAAATAATAACAGCAATTATATCTGAGGAGAAAACTGGGGGGGAGGCCTATGTATGTATACATATTGGAATCTTTTTCTATTACTTTTTAATTAACAGTATTAGCCAACACTAAATATTGCAAAAAAGTTGCAAGGAGGTCTTGTCACACCCTTTTTCATGCAGATGGCCTGGATGAATAAGTCTGCTGTGTCCCAAGGAAGGAAATCTGGCAGGGACCACTTCTCTCAGGAAGCTCACCCATTCTGTCACCTGCATGTTCATTCTTGCTGGTGACTGTTGACAAATAGGGAAATGACTCCGCCATCGAGGTGTCCTTGAGAGGCCAGACCTCAGAAGGGGATGAAGAAGACTAGCTTCCACCTGCTGCCTTTCACCTGTTTCCTGAAGGACTGGTCCCAGACTTGGGCAAGTGTGACTCACCCACTTCTCCATGAAGAAAGGAGACCTAATATGGCAGCCACCAGTTCCCACCTAATGAATCAGAATCTATGGGAAGAGTCTCTGACAGGTACACCCCAGCCCCCAACACACCCAGGTAGTTCTGAGGCACATAGCTTTGCTAACTGCTTCTCTCTCAAATTCACATTTAACCTCCCTGAAATGTAGATTCACTATTAGAGGGACAATTTCCTGAAGGGACCCTTCATATGATGACATACACAGTATCACCTATGAAGTTGTAGTAGTCAGAATGCTTCCCCCCCCCAAGTCCATGTTACAATTCCTAGAATCTGTACATATGTTATCTTCCATGGCAAAAGGGATTTGGTAGAATTAAATGAAGTAATTTGAGATGGGGATGGTACCCTGAGCACCCATGTGAGCCTAATCTAACCATATGACCTTTGAAAAGAGGAGAACCTTCTGAGGGAGATGGACTACAGAAGACTGGTCAGGGAGTGCAGTGTTGCTGACTTTGAGAACGGATGAGGGGTTCCAGCCAAGGAAAGGGGTTGTCCTCTAGAAGATGAAAACAAAACCAGATTCTACCCTAGAGCTTCCAGAAAGGAACACAGCCCTGCCAACACCTTGATTTTAGATCAGTGAGACCTGTGTTGGACTTCTGACTTCTAGAAAGGTAAGATAATAAATTTGTGTTGTTATAAGCCACTAAATTTGTGGTAATTAGTTATAGCAGCAATAGGAGACTAAGACATAAAGTATTTAATATGAATCTAATCAAGTGGCTATGTTAACAGCAAACAGCATCAGATGTTAGACCTTGGTCCTTGAGTTCAGAGCCATGACTTGAATACAAGCAAAAGTTTATTTAGAGTCACAGGGATAGAAGAAGTGAGCCATGGAAGAAGTGAGCCAGCTGGGCTGCGTGGGCTCAGGAAACAAGTTACAGAAGCAAAAGAACGGCCCTTGGAGCTTAGAAGAAAGAAAGCCAAGGTACATCCCTTGAGGGTAGAAAGGGGGAGGAGAGGCATAGGCATGCTCAAGAGAGATAGAGAGAGCATGCCATCTGGGTCCTTTGTCTTAAGGGCTTTTATCTGGAGGTCTCAAGGGAGGATCTCAATAGACTATTCATCAGCTTTCCAGGTGTGTCTCCTCAGGGTCGGGGTCTCCACTGATTGGTCAGAGTCAGGGCAGGGTGTCATCAGTCATTGCAGCTGGTCCTGACCTTGCTGCTTTTCTGGGCCTGGAGCTGAGATACAACTGAAGCCTAGATGTTATCTCTGGTTTGACCAAAACTCTGTCTCTATGATCAACAGACCTGAGGCTTTGTCTCTAAGATTATTTGATGCAGGTCAGAACCTCATTGTCCTGAGGGCTTAATATTTAAGGGAGTGGTGGTCTTGCAAGGGCTTGTTTGGGAGTCCTGTGAGGCTACTCTCTGCCCCCCTTGTTCCTCCTCTAAGGGGGTCTACCATATGACTAACAACATGCTAAGGGAGAAAAGGTTGGAGGGAGGGTCTTGAACCATATGGCCATTGATATGAAAGGCCAGGGGGGTTAAACTGCATGACCAGCAATATGCTAGAGGAGGAAAGGTCACCCTAGGGGGGAGGTCCCAACCTACGCTTGTCCACTGATGGTCACCCAGGCTTTCCACCCTGATGGCCTTCCGTACCTGGCTTATCATTCCTACTCTGCTCATGTCTGTCTGACTGCCCAGTACAGCTGTACTTCATTTAGTTTGCAGGAAATACAGGGGCTAAAGGAACAGCATAAATGGCATCAGGAGGAAATACCAAACTTCAAATGTAGCATTTTCTTGAAGACAACTGGCCTAGGTTATTTCAAAATAAATAGTAAGGACAAAATATCTAGGAGGGACTGCTTTGGATTAAAATAGAGGAAGAAGATGTAACCAAAAGCAATGTCTCATACTTGATTAGATCTTGATTCAAAAGAAGATGTGGGGATAAGCTATAAAAGATGTTCTTGAGAGAAATCTCCAGAGAAGTTTTATTACAGGTCATGTATTAAATTGGATTATAGAATTATTGTTAATATTCTCAGATGTGATTGTGGAATTGTGGTTAGTAGGAGAACATTACTATTACTGGGAAACACTTGCCTGAATGTTTAGGGGTAAAATCAGAGGGTCTGCAGCTTAATTTCAAATAGTTCTGGAAAAAAAAGAACAGAGAAAAGAACCGAAGGCATAAGGGAAAGGCAAGAGGAGATAGAACGTAAGAAAAGAGAAAGAAATAATGTAAATGACAAAATGCCAGCTCTTGTTCAACCTGGATGGAGGGTGTCTGTATACAATGAGTTTATCGTACATTCTTTCAGTTTTTCTCATATTTGAAAATGCTCATAGCAAAACTTGAGGGGAGGAGAAACCTGAGATGGTGGAGAATTTGAAGGCAGAGAAGTGGATCCTGAATCACCTGTTCCTGCAAATGCTGTCGATGGATTGATCCCTGTGTGTAGGGTTTTGCAGTGTTGTCTACTCATGTGGTCATTCACCTGTTTATTTTTCCATTTACATATTATCAAGCATTAAGTGTCTCCTCTTTTTAGGTCCTGATTTAAGGCACAAGAGATCACAGGAAGAGAACTCCTCCTGGGGGAAGGGAATGCTGGGGTTGAAATTTCCTGCTGAGCTCAGCAATTGGCCAGCCTGGAGTGAGAAAGACCCATTTTTGAGAGAGGCAAAAAAAGAGATCTTTGCAGTTTTGCCTCCCCTAGCAAGTGAGAAAGGAAGGGAATGAGAAAGGCCTCCGCACCCTTATCCCTGCAACTGAAATGCAAAGCTGGAAAGTTGCCTTTTGCTTCAACCCCAGTAGCATCAAACAGGTCACCTGATCCAAAGACCGCCCATCTGTCAGAGCTGGGGAAATATCTACTCTCCCGTTCAGCTCATGTTTCTTGAACTCCTACCCTGTGTCGGGAACCGATCCAGATGCGATGGGTCCACAGTGGTGAACATCAGCCTTCATGGAATTTATATTCTTTGTGAGGATGGAGATGAGGGATAAACCAATGAAAAACTGACTATGAAAATGTCAGTCAGTGATAATTGCTACAAAGACGAACAAGGAGAGTGAAGGGCTAGAGAGCCTGGGTGGTCAGAATGGCCTCCTGAGCAGTTGATCTTGGAGCAGAGACCAGAGTGAAGTGGCCTGTGGACCTCCGGGAAAGGACAGAGCAGGAGCAGAGTCTCTGATGCAATGTGGCTGGAAGGGAGATGGTAGAAAGAGGCTGTGATATAATCATAATGATAGTAATATAATAATAATAATAATAATAATAATAATAATAATTTGGTCTTTGTTCTTGGTTCCTGGCACAGAGCTCCTAAAGTTTTTGGAATTTCTCACTGATAGAGGTGAAAGGAACATCTTTGTTATTCATAAGAAGCCCCTGTTCTCCATAACTGGGTTTGTGCTAATGAGGTGCCCCTTGGAGGGTCCCTAAATCTTCAGGATGAGGGCTGTTTGTTGGGGAATTAAGGTGTGAAATGCTGAATGCTCTGTAAGGTAAACTTTTTCCCTATTTTCCCTAAAAACCTCTCAGTAAAAAGTACTGAGTTGTGCTTCAACATTGCTGCAGAGCAGAAACAAGATCTGCAGTCAGAGGCACCCAACATATGAGTGATAAATGCCATCTCATTGAAACAGTTATTGAACATCTGGTAGACCCAGGAGCTGGCCCAAGCCTCAGGAATGTAGAGAGAGGGAAGACAGGGTCCCTTCCTTTCACAGCTCATGCTATTGGCAGGGACATGGTGGAGATGCGCTGTCTCCTACACACAAAAAAAGGTTTTGTTTGTTTATTTGTTTGGTTTTGGTTTCTTTCTTTTTTTAAATAATTTTTATTTTTCAATTACAGTTGTCAGATAGATACTAGAACAAAAGCATTTTCACAGAGTTATACAATGAATTCCCAACCTGTTAGTTTTTTGAGCAAGAAAATCATTTTACAATAATAGCATATTCTTAAAACAACTGTAAAAAGGTTTTACTAGCAGATGATTTCCCCTCAACCAATCCCGATTTTTTGAAGTTGGAGAAATCAAGCTGGCAGCTCCATCTGAGTTATGGATTCAAGGTTTGCTCTTCCTATTTTAGTCCGACATCACTGGCATTGGTTGGTAACTGCTTCAGAGTAGTGTTTCTGAAGTCAGGCTCATAGATCCATCCATCAACACTCTTTAGTCTGGAGCTAATCACTGCTTTTTCTTCAATAAGAATCAAAGTGCTATGCCATTTAAAGATAACCCACTGGTGGCCCACTGTTCCACAGAGCGTTCTTGGATTAGAAGAGCTTCCCTACTTACGGAATCGAGAGGGGACACTAAGTGATCAAACTTGTACTGATAATGTTTGAGCCTGAAGACATCTGTGAGGACATCCACCCTCTCTGCCCACCAGGCCTTCAGGGCAGGGTTGACACAACTTCTCCCTGGACCCAGGAGTGACTCACTTGCTTTCATCACTTTTCCTGTGGCCAACTGAGCAACTGCTGTGATTAAGGGGATTAGTTTGTTCATCTACCTGGAGCGTCGTTCAATGTCCTTTCAACACTGGATGTTCTGATGATGAATGTGCTGTGTGCTTTCCAGAACCAACCCTTTGCCAGCTGAGCAAAAGGAGACACGGGACATTATTTTTTAAAAATTTTTATTATAGTTGGCATACAATAGTAATTATTTTCAAGTGTCATTGTTGTCATTATTGTTAAAAAATCCCTCTACAATAAATACAACCCCACTCTTAGGTAAATACCACAGCCAAATCTGTTTGCTCCCATTTCAAAATCTCTAAAAAATTTCCAATTCTCTTTAAAAACTTGAAGATGAAGCAATACCACAGGGACACGGCAACAGTGGACTGGAGCAGATATGACTGCCCCCACTTCACCACAGCCCCCACTGCCTGTGTCATCACGCCTGTCACCTACCCCGTAGGCATCTGAACTTGTGACAGTGGGTCTGCTGCCTCGAGTGCCCACAGAAACCTGGGTTTTATCCCCTGTGCACTGCGTTACCCTACGAGGCCAAGTCATTTAGCCAAAATGGACCGTGACGCCTGTATAATGGAGGCCATGGGTGTCCCGCTTACCTAAAGCAGAAGACTAGCCCAGGCGATTCCCTGAAGTCCTTTTCCAATGTGCAGACCTTATCCTGGCATTCTCTGCCTCATTCCCGCTTTGCTTCATGCAGCACTCACTAGACTGGAGGCTTTGCAGGAGTGGGTCTAGGGGTCCCACACTTCTTTCCTTACTTCTGGCCGCATTGCTCAAGCAGAATAACCCGGGAGAACGCTCTTGAATTCCTGGGATCTGACATGAGCCCGAGTCCATCTCAGACGGTCTGTATATGAGATCTTCCTTTTACCCCACCAGGTCCATTTAGATGTTTTGGGTCCAGAGGAAAAAGCCTGTTAGGATATACGGATGCCCCAGTGGTGGAAGCTACATTGAAATGGTTTAAATTGCTGTTGCCTGTTGAATATGTACACTGGAACCGCACCAAGCTGGGCATTTTACACAGGTCTCTTCTTTTTTTTTTTTTTTTTAAATATATCTTTATTGATTTCAGAGAGAGGAAAGGAGAGGGAGAGAGAGAGATAGAAACATCAACGATGGGAGAGTCATTGATCGGCTGCAGCCCGCAACCCGGGCATGTGCCCTGACCGGGAATCGAACCCCAATCGCCTGGATCCGAAGTCGACGCTTAACCGCTGAGCCACGCCCGGCCGGGCCAGGTCTCTTCATTTAATCCAAGCAACGATTCTATGAGAGAGAAAATTTATTCCCATTTTGTGGTGAGGAAATCGGCTGTGAGTGGCTGAATATGCCCTAAGGTACATAACTAGGAAACAAGGCTTTCCTATGTTGATCTTTCTGAATTGTTTTGACTACTGAACAATGTAAATGCCCTAACTGTTGCAGGGGAGAAAATACCATCACCCAACCACAAACTAAAATTTAAAAATCAAATAGAAGCCTTGTGTCATAACCTATGTTCTAGCCCTGTGTCATAAATCGAAATATCAAGGGTATTAGTATCTACCTTACAGAATTATTTTTAGGATCAAATGAGACAGTATATAGAATGCGCTTTCAATACTGCCTGGGCCTTAGCAAGCTGAACTGTGAGCACTATGACAAAGTGAAAAGTGGAAGCATGCTGGAGATGAGGAGACTAGGACTCAATACTTACTACAGGGAGTACAACTGATAACACCGGCAATGGACTTCATTTATCCACTCAGCCAGGGCTGACTGAGCACCTACTATGTGCTCTGCCCTGTTTCAGAAGTTGGGGTACATTAGACAACTAAACAGACAAGAGTCACACCAAAGCCTTTGAAGAGCTTGCATTCCAGTGCAGGAGGGCTGACAATAAATAACATAAAAATAAACAAATTATACTGTCCCGATAAGTACATAAAAAATAAAGCATTGAGTAATTGGGTAAGGGAGGCGAGGACTTGGGTTGCAATTCTAGAAAGAGTTTTCAGGGTAGGCCTCAGTGGGAAAGTGATATTTGAGGGGAAAACTTGGAAAGGAGAGAAACTTAATTGGGGAGAAGGATTTCAGGTCGAGGGAAGAGCTGGTGCCAAGATCCTGAGGCAGGGGTGGCCTGGTGTGCTAAGGACTAGCACAGAGCTCAGTGAAACTGGAGGAGGGACAAACGTGAGGGAGAAGTAAGAAGCAAGGCCCAAGAGAACATCGGGGCCTTGAGACCCACAGTAAGGCTTTCAGCTTTACTTGAGAGAGATGAGGAGTATTGGAGAGTTTTGAGCAGAGGAATGCCCTGCTCTGATTTATATTTTAAGAGGACACATTTGGCTATTTTGTGGAAGATACACTATAAAGCAGCAAGAGCAAAAGTGGGACCAGGAAAAAGACTGTTGCCAGAATCCAAAAAAGGGTGAGAGTCTCTTGGATCAGAGGGACAACAGGTAAAATGACAATATACTTGCAAATTCTATACATATTTTGAAAGCACTACTGATTGGACTGCCTGATATGAGGTGTGGTATGTAAAGAGAAAGCCAAAGGTTTAAGCCTGACCCACTGGGGGAGAAAACTGCCCACAACTGAGAGAGGTGAAGCATGAGAATTGAGTTTTGGGGGACGTGGGTGGGGATTAGTGCATTTGCAATATATCAAATTTTGAAATAGCTCTTAAACAGCCAAGTGGAGATTTCAAAGAGATAAGTGCATATTTGAGTCTAAAGTTCAAGAAAGAAGTCTGGAAAGGAGATCTAATTGTGGAAATCATCCGTCTATGGATGGTATTCAAACCATGAGATTAGAGGCCAAGAAGGGAGCAGATGGAGTCCAAGGACTGAGACCTGGGCCTCCAGCGTGGAGACGTCTGGGTGAGAAATGGGGAGCAACAAAGGAGACAGAGAGAAAGTGGGCAATAAGGAAGGACACAAGCCAAGAGAATATGGTGTTCTGGAGACAAGTGGAGAAGGTATATTACTGAGAATGCAGCGATCAACTGTGTCAAATGCCAAGGGAGGTGAAGAATCAATGGATTTAGCAACCTGAGGGTTGTTATGACTTTGGCAAGAGGTCTCTTGTTAGAGGTATGGACCAAAGGGCAGGTGGGGTGAGTTCAAGACAGGATGGGAGGAAAAGAATGGGAATCAGTAAGTTTAGTCAACTCTTCAATGAAATTTTGTTGCAAAGGGGAGTTAAGAAGCGAGGTCACCAATGCAAGAGTCCAGAAAAGTATTTTTCTGTTTATATATTAGGTTTTTTGTTAAATGGAAAAATTGACTGTATGTTTGTGTGCTGATAAGAATAATCTACCAAAAATAAAATAAATTTTTTTAAAAAAGATTTTATAGAGGATGAAGGGAAAATGTTTTGGTTTTTTTTTGGAAAATGTTCCTGAATAGGCTAGAGGAGTAGGATCTGGTCCACAAGTGAATAGTTTTCGGTATCATCTATGGTGGTAGTTGGGAAAGTATGTGGGTACAGATTCTGGTAGATGAAAACCTTTCTGGACCTCACTTCTTTATCCATAACTGGGGCCTATAGTGCTCATTTCACCTAGGTTTTGTAGAGGCTAAGTGAGTTAACATGAGTGAGTACTTAGTTCTCAATAGTACTCAAAAAATGACAACCCCTGACCTGTCCCCTTGTCCTCTAGTTACAATTTCCATTCTGGAAACCTCTTTATTGAGAGGTTGCACTTCTATTAGACAAAATTTGAGAAGCTAGTGAGATTAAGTTTATCCATAAGTACTCATCAGATTTTTAAAAACATTTTATTCTTAATAAAATGCCTTAGGCACTGCATGAAATACCTCCGATTAATATATTACATCAAAGGCAGTAACAGAATTTGGCAGAGTAGTATATTTCATATCTTTACCATCCTGTTTGGATAAACTAATTTTAAACCTAAAGGTTTATTTAAATGTTCTAGTTTTTATAATAGAATTGAGGTACAGGGGCTGCTTCAGGCTGTGGGGCAAAATCCGTGAGAAACCACCTCCTTCTCTGCCTGACTTCAGAGCACAGAGCAGCCAAATGGAAGAGTCAAAGGTTTGGAGTCGGCCAAGTTGCACTGATACACTCCACTGAAATCAAGGCAAAGATTAACTCCCTAGAAATCAGGAACCCTGGGCTCAAGCCCTGAAGTTAACTTGTCCTATTGGACTTGACCATTGGCAAGACCTTCAACTTGCTAGACCTCTATAAAACAAGGGGCTTGGACTTGATGGCATCACTTCAGCTTTCAGGGCCTGTGAATCTGGGAGTCTGAGATACTGTGAAGCTTTATGGGCAGTAGATACAGATTGGTTGGGGCCACCACTAGCCCACTGTGGAATTTGGGTAAATTGTTCAACTTTTTCTAGTCTCAGTTTCCTCATCCTCAGCCGTGTTGTGAGAGCTGAGTACAGTCCTGTGAGAGAACCACTTTCTTAAGGGCACTCGGCAATTCCAAGCTCAGAAGCTAAAGCAGTGGCCTCAAGCAGGAGAGGGCAGGGAGTGTCAGGATCAACCTGTGGAGTGTATTCAAAACAGTCAGGGCTCCTGGGCCCCTCGCAGGTTGCCCAGTGTGGGCAATTGGCTTCTTCTCTTTTTCAAACTATTGGATTGGCAATGGTTGCCCTGAGCTGACTTGAGAAGAACAGTAAGGACGTGAATGGACTTCACTGGAAAGTTTTGGGGTCGATGACAGGGAGCTGTGGCTGTTTGTAGTCCCAGGTTTGATGTGTATGAGTCTGTCCAAACTGTTTTTCAGTTCCATCTCCTTACTCTTTCACTATCCCGCTTCTCCTCTTTAAGAGCCTCTCCTCTCCCTAGATAGGCCTTGAGTGCTCTTTAATTTTTAACTTTAACAAGGGGAGAAGACAGGCTGGTAGAGAAGTGTGGCAATGGCTGATTTTCCACCTTGGCTTCTGTGGCAGATTGTCTGCAAAGATGATTACTGGGCTCCTCTTCCCAGCAGGACAGGAGTCAGTTCCCCAACCCTGACACCAGGGCTAGCCTTGTGACTTGATTTGACCAACAGAATGCAGCCAGTGCATTGCCCTGGGACTTCTGGGCCTAGACCTTAAGAAGCCACATAGATTCTTCTTTCACTCAGCGAGGAACCCAGCCAGCCGACCACGGAAAGAAGTGCAAGTTTTCTGTGTGGACAGAAAAAATCACATGGAGGAGAATCTAGGTTCCAGGCAGATGAGAGGTTCAAGCCGACACCACAAGAGTGAGTCCTCAGACATTCAAACCATTCCAGCTAAGGCACCAGGCGTGAATGATCCTCCAGCCCCAGAAGAGCCACCCCAGCTGACACCTCATGGGGCAGTCAGAAGCTGTTCCACCGGACCCCGCTCAGATTCCCAGCCCACAGAATTGTGCCCAATAAAATGGTTATTTTTCTAAGGCACTAAATTTTGGAGGGGAAAGCCACACAAAAAAACCACCCACAAAACAATGAGGTTCAGATGAGTTAATTACTTTACCCAAACTCACAAAAAGAGTGAAGAGCAGAGCTGAGGTTAGAACACAATTCCAGGTTCTCCCAAGTTGATAATGAAACTTATTCTTTCTCTTCATACTCCATTGTAGTTGCATAAAGAACTTGAATTTCAAGATTTTAATTACAGAATTATAGGCTTCAAAGCACAACCATGTTTAGTTGGTACCACACAATTCAGCACTCAGTTATATACTAACTTACTCTGCTCCCTAATTACTTGATTAGATATATTTCAATGGATAATTCCTCAGAAGTCAGTAAAGGGGAATGCCCTTCCTGACAGAAGTAGGAAGCATATTCATTAGCTTTATTATAGGTGGGCCTTATTTTTCACAGTACAGCCCGTCTTTTAAATGTTTTATGTAAACGAAACCTGTGTAAATCAAATCCTATTTTAATGAAATAAAAATCTCCACTTCAAGAAAACCAGCAGTGCACTTTTTATAGAGCTTAAATCATTTTTAAGATGATGAATCACTTCAGGGTCATTTTCTATCCCAGAAGCTGAGATTTTTATGTTGTATTTTCTTAAATTTTGGCACAATTTTAAAAGATGAAATATGTGCAGTGCATTGAATAGTCTTGACCCAAAGTAAGTGGGAAAAAATGGTGACTATTACATGCATGCTATGGGTTGAACTGTGTTCCCTTCAAAGTGTTGAAATCCGAATCCCCAGTACTTATGAATGTGTCCTTATTTGGAAATAGGGTCTTTGCAGATGTTATCAAATTAAGATGATGTCATTAGTGTGAGCCCTAATCCAATATGACTGTTGGCCTTATAAGAAGAGGCTGATACCCTGTGATGACAGAGGCGGAACTTGGAGTGCTGAAGCTTCAAGCCAAGGGATGCCAAGGATCAGCAGCCATCACCAGAAACTGGGAAGAGGCAAGGAAGGATTCTACCCAGAGTCTCCGAGGGAGCACGGCTCTTTCCACACCTTGACTTTGGACTTCCAGCCTCCAGAGCTGTGAGAGAACAGATTTCTATTGTTTTGAGTCACCCAGTTTATGGTAATTTGTTATAGGGGCTCTAAAATTTTTTGAAGGAAAACTTAGAGGAAGGAAGATAAATGAGGAAACAGAACAGAGGACAATTTTTTGGTCAAATCAATAGATATTCCAACCCCTTTCTCTCATGCCACTTTTACTATAAAGGCCAGAAAAAAATTAGATACTTTCTCAAGCTCCATAGCAACAGGAGTTATTCATATGACACATCTACAGCCAATGAAGCATAAGAAGGATTCTGTTAGGAAATTCTGGGGAGGTTTTCTTGTTTTGTTTTGTTTATTTGACTAAAGGTAAAGGCATTGCTGGGACAACCTTCAGGGTTCTTCCTTCTTCAATTCAAATGTCCTCTCTTAGGGTAGAGCAACTGTCTTGCAACAAAGAGGTAGCAAGTATGAGAGAAAGACCAAGAGCATCATATTGTACTATGTGCACATAGTGGCACGCAGTGGCCACCGTTCTTGGCAGGAGGCCCCTCTTCAATGACCACAGCTCTCCTCCAGTTCTAGTGACACTCCTGTGTAGGGGTGATAACAGCCCCCCACCGTTGCTACCCTCTGGGGGCTTCACTGTCCTTTACTGGTTCCATTAACCCTGTCTACACCTTTGGAAATGACCCCTCTTAGAACTCTCTTTAATTACCTTTTGAGTGTCTGTCTTCTGCTGATAAGCTGATTTATATGGGGTATACAAGGATTAGGAGTTGGAGATTGAAGAGATCTGTGAAGAGGATTTCCTTTGAGAGAGCTCAATAGTGAATTCAAGAGGAAGGGGTCATGGGTGCCCAGGGAAGATGATGAATTGGGTTTGAAGAACCATTTGGAAGTTAGGAGCCCAAGGGACAGAAGCGGGGTTGCTTAATGAAAGTGGGCTTCACTATAGGGTGGTCTGGCTGGGCCGTTTCATTGAGAAATCCCCTGATGTCTTGGGCTGTCAAATTCATTAGAAGAGATTCTTCAAATCTCTTCTGAATGGCACAGCCACACTCCAATTTCGTGGAGACTGAGTGCGAAAGAAGGGTAGGAGCAATGTCTCAGCATTCAGAATGTAAATTTTAATTAATCCTTCATTTTGTTTTTGTTTTTTTATGGAACCACTGCTCTTTCGTGTGGCCATGGCTACCAGTCTAGAAATCCTCTCTATTTTATCTTCTTAAGAAAAAGAAACCTCCAATCATCTCCCAGGGTGGAGATGGTTAAATTCAAAGAGGGGACCCAGGATTTAAATTACTTCTTATACAGACCTTTAAGGAGTCCACCCTCTGGTCTGACATACCACTCTCCAGAGGCATCTGCTTCCATCAATTCCTTTCAAGCGATTGGCAGTGTGCTAGTTTGCTCAGGCTGCCTAAACAAAGTACCACAGCCTGGGAGGCTTAAACAACAGGCATTTATTTTCTTACAATTCTGGAGGCTGGAAGTCCAAGATCAAAGTGTCAGCAGGGTTAGTTTCTTCCGAGGCCCCTCTCCTTGGCATGTGGATGGCTGTCTTGTCCCTGTGTCCTCACATGATCTTCCTTCTGTGCACGTCTGGGCATATCTGTGTCCTAATCTTTTTTTAAAAGGGCACCGGTCACATTGGATTAAGACCCACCCTAATGACCTCATTTTATTTTATTATTATTATTTTTTAAATAAGTCTTTATTGATTTCAGAGAGAGGAAGGGAGAGAGAGAAACATCAGTGATGAGAGAGTCATTGATCGGCTGCCTCCTGCACGCCCGCTATTAGGGATCGAGCCCGCACCCGGGCATGTGCCCTGACCGGGAATCGAACCACAATCTCCTGTATCATAGGTCAATGCTCAACTGCTGAGCCATGTTGGCTGGACATAATGACCTCATTTTAACTTAACTGCCTCTTGAAAGATCTTATTTCCAAATACAGTCGCATTCTGAGGCACTGAGTATTGGGTCTTCGACATACGAATTTGGGGGGATGTAATTCAGCCTATACCATGTGGTATAAAATTGAATTACTTTAGCCTCCCCCTGTACTAGTTTAGATTTAGCTTTTTGGATTTGCCAACTCCACTCAACCAAATGCTTTCTATCTTCCAAAATGTAGTTGCCATTAATCTGTCTCCCAAAGCTTTTGTCCTGAAAGGTTTATGTCTTTCTTTATGTGTCTCATTTGTTCTCATTTGATGTGGTTTGGAAGTCAGCAAAAGTAAATGCTTGTGTTCCATCCATCATCTCTCATCAGATGTCTCTAGCTCACTTTATATCTCTTAACATGACAGCATACGAATTTTCTAAATTATTGGGAAATCTTCTTAAAGCTAATTTTTATAACTGCATAACCAAATCTTCCAACAAGGGGGTATCATACTTTATTTATTTGATCTATGGATGTGTTTACCAGTTTTTGATAGAAATAACACTGCAGTAAACATCTGAGTCAAGAGTATTAACTTTTTAGGTTTTTCTTAATATATACCTCAATTCGTCAAATCTAGGACACCATACACTATAAGATACAGCAAAGGAGTTGAACAAGTTTGCTTCTGGAGAAGAGGAAAGGGTGGTTGGTAAAGCCAAGAGTCTGGTTTTTGACAAGTCTTTTAAAACATTTTGACTATAACTATGTGCATCTATGAAACCCGATAAAATAAAAACAAAGGGAAGAATTAGCTGTAAAATTATGTCTACAATGTGACCTGCATTCTTTAAAACTAATTTAAAAATTCATAGAAAAAATACTAAGATCAACAAAGGGGTAAGTTTATGAGTAAGTTTTGTTTTTATTTATTTTTGGATTTTTCAAAATTGTTTGAGGTGAGCAGCTAGTTTCTAAAAGAAAGATTTACTTGTTTTCTTTATTCTAAAAAGAAATATGAGCAGAAGGAAATATGCCGACTGCAGTCCTTGCTTGGTGACCCTATGGATGTTTTTTCTCCTTTGTGTTTCTCTGAAGTTTCCAAATTTCCTCTAATAAACATGTCTTAAGGCTAAGGGCTCAAGAAATAGCACCCTAGTTGAAAAATAGTCAAAGAATTAAGGCAGATGACGAATAAAATATCATTCTTATAGTTGGTAAACACTAGGTAGAAGGACTTGCTGAAAATTCAGGTTTCATCTTTTCTCATGGCTCAGTAGCATTCCTCAGCCTGCGCCTCCTTTTGCCCAATCCTGATTCTTTTGCCTCCCTCCTGGTGTATAGATCTGAACTCAAGAGCACCCTGAAACTTTCTGCTCTCGAATCACCTTCTCAAAATCCATTTCCCAAGGAACCTGACCTAAAACACACATATGCCTTAAGGTGGTTCAAAGCAAAACATCTACCAACTTGTTTTTAAGTCATGAATGTATGTCCAAGGGCACTGTTTAGAAACAGAAAACTCATTTTGGCTTGCAATTTTGAGGTGTATGTTAACCAGCTGATTACAAAACAGTGCACATGCTATGACTGCAATTAAAAACATATTGATTAGCACATACATTTCATAATAATAAAGACTTGAGGACATAGTCAATGAACTAATTGTATGTATCTGCTTTTTATCAGGCATTAAGTTCAACATTACACCAAAAATATGCAAACGGCGATGAACTCTCAGTGATGGAATTAGAAGAGACTTACTTTCTTCTTTCTCTTTTTAGAGTACTTCCCACATTTTGTTTTGTGATTCTATATACAAAGTTATAAAAATTACTTTACAGATAAACCTTACATAAGTAAATGCTTATTATATCAACTATTTTAACAAATGTTTGTTGTAATATTTATATTACATGTAACCTCAAATTCTTTTCCCCCTCTCTGCAAAGCCTGAGACATATAAAAATAAGATGTGTCAGTTCAACAGAAGCTAAAGAGCAAGTTTTGAATTTCAAGATTTGGGATATGCAGAACTGTCATTAATTCTTTAGTACTGAGAAGGAATAGCTTGAGCATTTTCTGAATCATTTTCATTTTGAAACTTAGCTAAGGAGATGGGTCCTGAGAAAAGGGAACTCGGTACTTTCCACTGACCTCAGATAGACAGCACAGGAACTTAAAATTTTTCCCAGAACTGAGTTTGACAAAATCACCATAGACATCAAGAAAGCCTGAACTTGAGAGTTTGGGATCAAATCAGGATATTTTTATTACTCCAATCTAGAATCTGTCATCCAAAGATTATACCCATTCCTTTTCCTTTGCCACATGTTTATTTAGAATTCATTCTTAACTGACTATATTTGGTCTTCAATTCAGAAAGAAAAATCAATATATTGTTACTCTCAGGCTAAAAGAACAAAATATTTTACAATATTATTCCTTCCCCCAAAATGTATTTGTTTGGTTTTTTACTTTCTTGGATCAAATAAATATATTTTACCAACTCTCTCTGGCAAAAACTTTTAACTGAATTCAAACAAAGGTTCTTGAAAGTTGATTGAAGTGTGGACATTTTTATGTAAACATTTCCAGTTGCTAATGACTTTCTGCCAAGCCAAGATAAAGGGTGAGATGCAGAGATAAGCCGATGCCTTCCAGAACATGAGTCTGGCCATTGTGGTGATTCCACGCCAAGTCACATCCAAAGTGGCACTGTCTGATATCGTTGAATGAGATGTAGCTAAGAAGGTGGGTCTTGAGAAGTCAGAAGAGTTAATCTCTTTAAATAGTGTTTCCAACTTTCCCTGGTCTTGGAACAAACAAAGGCATAGCAAGGACTTCCAGGAAAAGAGCAATGTTCGTCATTTTCAAAGAAACCAGAGTATTCATTAGAAAATTGCTTATGTTGGGTGGCCCTTATTAGGGAAGGTGGACACTATTACTATGAATCCCTGGCAACTAGCAGGGTATTAGATGGCATGTGCTAGAAATGGGAAGCCACTGGGTACTTTGGTCCCTGGGATTGGGAACAAAACAAGAGGTCACCTTCCTTGATTCTAACGGGCATCTAAATGGTTTTCTCTTTTACGGGGTTTACTGGATTCCTCAGTCTATCCTACAAGCTATTGCTAGACTAACCTCCTAAGGCAGCATTTCTCTCCACACATGGGTGATTTGTTGACTCTCGGGTTTAAGGGTCATAGGCTTTTAGAGCAAGAATGATCTTAACAATCATCTTGTCCAGCTCCCTCATTACACAGATGAGAAAATTAAAGCCGAAAGAAGTGAGGTGGCTGACCCAAGGCCACACAGCACTTTTTCCACCATATCTCCATACCTTTCTGAAGTCAGCCTCTACTTCTCTGCCTCCATGCAGAGATGCCGAAAGCATATTACACATTCTTCTTATAAACTGGAAATATTTCTACCCCTGAAGAGGTACTATGTGAAAAATCAAGGGAAGCCAGTGGCCCAGAAGAGTCCTGATGGCCCACTGGGAGGGCTGGGCACTACTTATAGAGAATTGGCCTTTTCCAGGTAGGACTAACTTGGCTGATCTCTTAATGAAATGTGCTTCAGGTAGACATCTAATGAGGCAATGACTGCCTGTGAAGGGGGGAGAAAGGTTGTCCCGTTCTCTTTCCCTTCAAACTTTGAAGAACACTCTAATTCCTCCTTCACTCTGGACTCATCAGGACATGTCACTAACTTAGAGACTAGGTGGGAATTTACAAGGAAAAGGGTTGCTGGGTCTGCATCCTCACTGCACCAAACCTCCACATTCCATGTCCCTGGTCTCCAAGGTTTCATGGACTAGCAAGGCCCCTGACGGGGACATAGCAGTGAGACGAGAGGAAACAACCCAGAGAGCAAAAGGGAGGCTCTGCCTGTTCCCCTGCCCCCAGTGGCCCAAGATAAATTAATTTATAAATCCATTTATTGCCCACAGTTGCTTATTGAGTCCTGCTGGGTGCCAGGAAGACAGAAATTAATGATAACTGCAATGAAATAGTTACTGTTGACAGAGCATTGGCTGCTGGGTGCTCCACTGAGCACTGTAATTTCATTATTTCCTTTGGTCCTCACAGTGCCCTTAGTACCATTGTACCGTTGCAATCGCTGAGCCTTGGAGAGATCATATCCCAGCAGTCAGTAAGAGGGGGGCTGGGCTTTAAAATCACAAAGTCCAAGTTGTGAGCTCACGTTTTTAGCTTAAGGAGATTGTGGAGTAAAAGGCACAGATGTGTAAATAAATAATTTCATTTATTCCCTCACTCATGCATACATTCGGTAGGCACTTATTGAACACCTACTACGTACTAGGCAGTGTGCTGGGCTCTACAGTTACAATATATACAGGGTATCTCCCAAAAATGTATACAAGCTTTAACAGCTGATAGCTTACATTTTGAAAATGAAATGTATTTTAACAAACACTGGCTTTATAATTGTTCAAAGTGTGTATACATTTTGGGGGACATCCTGTGTACACATATAAAGAGAGAGAGATATCAGAATACAACCAAAAGGATATGTATATACATCCTATTGGTTCTGTTTCTCTGGAGAATCCTGACTAATGACTAATACAGTTGACATGATTCATGACGAGTCTGACATATAACAGGTGCTCAGTATATATCAGCTTCATTCCCCCTTCTCCAGAGGCCATTCATTCTAGAGGTGTTGGCCTAGGACTTGTCCACTATCCCAATGAAACCTTGAAAGGTTCTGAGAACGTAAACCAGGTAATTGGCTTTTAGCATCACAATTTAAAGGACCATTTTGTTTTCTATAAATAATCCTTAAAGAGACTTCAGAGTTCATCTGGTCCAAAAATAGCAAGGTGTTGGCCTGAGGGTCACATACTAGTATGTTGTGGTTTTTAAAATTTAAGATTTGAGAAAAGTCAAAAAAGTCTGTATTCCTGGCTTCTCTTGAGGAGTTGAAAGATCAGATGGCCTCAGGCCTGCACAGCTGCCTGGCAACAATAGACTGGAGGTGAGGGGTCACTGCCACCTCAGACGGGACACAGGTCATCAGGCCACTTTACTCTTTTGTGTCACCCTTCAACTCCTGTAGACATTTGGGTCTGTCATTCTCTGTCCTTCAGCTCCTTCAGTTTAGAAAAGAGGAAACAGAGAGATGCAGAGTTTGTGCATCTGGGATGGGCAGAGTAGGGTCCAAAACCGGGATTTCTTGCCTCCCAGGCAACTTAGAATACGCTCTAAGCCAAATGACACAAATACTTTTATTGACAAATTAAGTGATTCCAAAGGGGTCCTTTTTCTCCAGTAAGCTTATTCATTTCAGTAGTCAGATCGAGTTCAGTGTCACAAATGAGTACAGTGCTTTAAGATGGGGCTAAAGGTTTTGTATGGACTTGTCTTACTGCGATTATAAGCACAGTTCTGGAGTCAGACCAAACCCGGCTCTGCCATTGCCTCGGGCAAGTTTCTCACTGGCCTGGCAACAATTGTACAAGTCACACAACTTAAGTGAAATAGTTCATATGAAGCTCTCAGCACAGTGTCCAAAATACGCCGAGCATTCAACAAAGGTTGCTGAAGCACAATGCAGAGGAATTCGGATAAATATAGCTAAACAGCAATGCAGCTCAATGATTTTGCAGCTGCAAATATGTTTGAGTTCATAGCGATCCCACCAGTTCAAGGCCAACACCACAGTGTTTTCCTTCGTCTCCCACTTTATCTATGTGTTCTATGTACTCATCTGGTCTAACCTACAAAACGTGAAATATGTCAATACAATCTATTAATTAAAGTTCAAGATTTATTTGCAGTTATTTTCCCCCTTATACCGCAATGATGGTGCACAGTCAGGGTATTATGTTCAAACAAGACTTGAATTAATTCCTTGTGCTTGGGTGGCTGAGTTATCAATATGATATATGGTTGGGTTAATTTGCTGCTGTTTGTATTGGTTTTAGAATCTGCTTTATTTCATCCTTTATGACTTAATTTTGTTTTTAAATATGTTATACTTAAGTTTCAAGCAATCAGCACTATGTTACTGGAATTAAAATAATGAGAATAACAGTGTCCGTCTTCTGAAAGCTTACGGACAGTAGAAGAGACATGTAAACAGACCATTACTATAAACTGTGTCTTGGAGGTGGGGACCAGGAGCTGACAAATTCCCTGACCTCTTAGAGCTTGCACTCCAGTGAGGGAGACAGAAAATAAATAAGTAAATACTGAACTACTTCGTCCCACGGTGCTAAGTGTAACAAGAGGCAGCTGGGTAGACTGAGTGGGGCATGTATAGCCAACTCTACTGACACTCGCTCGGGAACGCTGGTCAAGCTACATACTTTCCTGACCCTTAGTTTCCTCGTCTATGAAATGCAAATAATAATAAGGCCCACCTCATACAGACTTTTGTGAGCAGTAAGCAAGAGATTTTGAAAGTACTCAGGATCGTATCCAGCACACAGGAAGCACCATGAAAGTTTTAAATTAATAAATGTGGAGAAAAATAATGCAGAGAAGGGGCCAAAGGCTGTAAGAAGCATGGGGGCTGGGGGGGGGGGGGGTACCATGCATATAGGGTGGCCAGGGAAGCTTCACAGAAGAGAAGACCCCGAGAACCAGCCATGTAGGTAGATATCTAGGGAAGTGGTCCAGGCCCAGGGAGAAGGCAGTGCAAGACTCTGGTTGGGGAATGTCAAGCAGCAAGGAGGCCAGGGTGGCCCGAGGAGAAAAAGGAGACGATGAAGGCAGAGAGGCATGGGATTGGGGTGGGGGGAGACCCTCTTAGGGCTTGTTGTCCATCTTGGCTTTTCTCGTGGGAGAATATACCATAAGGAGGGGAGGTGGGGGAAGGAGCAGGAAACAGGTCAAGGAAGCCTTTCCAAGAATATGAGGGCATTTAGGGCTTGCCCGTGGTGGTGAGATGTGGTCAGATTCTGGATATATTTTGGAGGTTGAGTCAATGGGATTTTCTGTGGGTCTGGAGGTGGGGGTGAGAGAGGGATCGAGGATTGTAACACAGGAGATGCGCTATGAAGACATGGAGGAGCTCTGGAGAGAGCAGGCGGGAGGGGAGACCCCAGGGCAGGAATTAGCAAGGAAAAGCAGTTGAAATGTGGCATCTAACATAGATGACCTTCCCACTCCAACAGTCGGCCCTCAAATCAGAGTTAGTTTTTATCTATTTAATTCACTGAATTCCAAGAGCATGTAGAGCAGGAACCAGAGCCAGCCTCGAGAGGCCCCACTGTCTGTGCTTGGAGTGACGTCAGAGTCACTCCGGGGAGGCAGAAAAAGGGGCTACTGTACCAAAGCCAGTGTCTGCCTCCCTCTGCTGGCTGTTTTTATATTTGCTTACACAACAGCTGTTATTTGCTAGGTAGTATTCTGGTATTTTATTGGCCTTGAATATTTGCTATAACTTTCTTTTACATACTCAGTTTTTATAAGGGCATTTTAAATAGAGCCTGGTTTATAAAAATTCTATTTTTGCCCCAAATTACAAGATGAGAATTGATAAAAATCGTATTGTCATCATAGTCATCATCATCACCACACCAATAATTCACCTTTGCCCCATGCTTTTCCTGACATTTTCTCCTTGGCTCTCATATCCTCTCTGTGAGGTAAGTAAAATGTCATTTCCACTCTATGCAAGAGAAAACTGGGGCTCAGAAAGGCGATGTGGCACGCTTTCTGTGGGCTCTGGTAGAATGTTTTGCCATGAATTCTATCTTTTTGTCACTGAGAAAGACCCCCATATGACTAAGAACCTTGTATAACATGAAAACCAAGCTAGAGACTGTAACACTTTATATCCTACTTCATGGTTTTCTAACCTTCCCTAATAAAAACTATTTATTGCCTTCCAACCCCACCCCAGGCACTGCAGTAACGCAGTAAGTGCACCAGGCCATTTAGTGTCCCCAACATCTCTAGGAAGTAGCTGCCATTACTAACCCATTTACATGCGCGTTCTCTGAGGACTGGACAGGAAATGGCTTGCCCATGGCCCCTGAGAACTTGAGTAAATGCCAGAGCTGGGATTTGAACCTATTCCAGACCTCACACCATTCCCCCCCCCCGCCCCCGCCCACACCGCTTCCTCTTTCGGTCTGGACATCTGGGCCTACAGTCACCGTGACCTCTACGGAGCATGACTTGGCATTTCTCTCTGTTTCTCCCCCTCAGCAAGGTGTCGCACCGTCTCCTTCCATAACTCTTCAACTTTAAGAAGTTCAAATGCCAGGCGAATGTGACCTTCGGAGGCTGCATTGACCCACGGGACTTTCTGTTTCTTGTGCCCACACTGTGTTCTGCGACGAAGGTGTTCCCGAGGTCTCGTTGGCAGATGTGTCGGTAGGCACTGAATTCTCTTTACAGGTGAGGCCTCCGAAGCTCACATAACTCCTGGCTGGGAAATCTCCCTTGACTAAGCATCAGAAGACTCATGTCTCCTTAAATTTGCTCCTGGAGTGGACAAACGCGCTTTACCTGGTTTGGAAGTTTCACACTCATGCCCAAGTTTCTGACTCAAAACACCCATGTGTGCACCCAATGGGGAGACGCCTCACTAATTCAATGTCTTACTTGAATTCAATTAACTCAAGAGGAAAGCACCATGTTAACCTACGTTTCAAGCACTTTATTATCATTTATGCAATTTTCCATCTAATGCCAACTGTTTTCCTTCCATTCATAATTTATTCAGATAAAATATATCTCCATCACATGTTTTTAAAACTACACATTGACCTTTCTCTTCAGTTCAAAGACTAGACTCTGTCCACGAAAAGGGTCAGTTAATACTGGTGATTGAATGAATAATCCATAAACCGATTATTTCACAGGGAGGCTGATGCGGCCAGCAAAGCCAGGTCCAGATGCAGAGGCCAGAATGAAACAGGGTGTCATGGAGCCAGGAGCTCCGAGGGCAAATGCTTCTTGAGCTTCTCCTAAGGGCCTAGAGTAAGGATGAAGCAGGGAAGAAAACAGACCCAGTTGAGCCAGGGGGAGCCGAGGTTCTGGATGACAGCGACTCAGGCTGGGGAAGCAGGAGAGAGGCCTCCTCTGTGACGGGTCAGGTTTGTCATCCACAAGCCGTGGCTTCGTCTCCGGGTCTCAGGCTGCTACTGGAGTTTCACTGTTGCTCAGCAAAGGGAAGGAAAAGGGAAACTGGGGCAGGGCCTTTGCCTTTCAAATAGCCAGGCAATTGCATTACTCGTGCCACTCGCGTCCCCTCCGCCAGACCCCACCGTAGAGTTGAGGATGTATTCTGTTGCCTGGAAACGGGGTTCCTAGTTAAAAATGGGGGGGCTGACAAATACTGTTTATTAAAAAGAGCCAGGAAGTGACAGACACTAAGCCACAGTCAGTCATCTGCACCCATTTGCGGGGCCTTAGGCCCTGTGGCCTGAACGAGAGACATTGAGTGTGGACAACTTGCCGCCCCAGCTACTCCCACCAGCTCCACGCCCACCCTCCCAGGAGGCTTCACTTCCTCACACGCCAAGTGGAGAAGCCGAGTTACTGCTCTGGGTCTGTAATCTTTCATTATTCCACAATACATTATTACAGAAATGTCTGTTTGTTAATTTAATGTGGAAGTAGTTGACATGTGAATGGTCATGGGTGACACTTAAAAAACAACACATCTTTAAAAGAATCCAGTCTCACTGCACAGACCCAGGGACCCCTCCCCATGTTCTAGAAGCTGACAGCAGGAAGGACACCTCCGGCCACTTCCTTCCACCTCACCAGTCCAGAGCTGTCCCTGGAGAAGCTCTGAGTTCATTGACCCAGGGCCAAAGTCATTAACCCTGAGCAACCAAGAGTGATCTGAGACTGAGTGGCTCCCAAGGGGGCCTCTCTTCCTCCAGCGGTCAACTTGGATCTGATTACTCTGCCCAGTCAGGGAATTCCCTGGAAGGCAGCTTTGTGGAAACGGAACTGATTATTAAGTAGCCTTCACAAAGGGAGATTTGTTCTTGCACTGAAAGCTTGGGTTAGCCACCCAGTTCCTTCTCTCACCCTCCTCCAGTGTTCTTCCAGGGCACCGACTCTACTGGGAGGGAAGTGGTGCCTGCAGCACATTGTGTCTTCTGATTTCATTCTACTAATGAGAGCTGCACCCCTTTACTGTCGCTGGAGTGGTGGGCCCTGGTCACCAAGCAGGGCTTGGCTTCCTAATGCCAGGGGAAGTTGTTGAATTCATGGTGGGCCGAAGAATGACAATTACAAATGTTAAATCCTTAGATTTGGTGGAGAGGGGGGCCGTGGGGCATCATCTGTTGATACCATTTGTCTATATTGACCTTGGGATGGGAACCAGCTCTTAGTGAAAGGTCTCTGGAGGACACCTGGCCCAGTCTTCCCAGGTGGACTAGTCCTAACCATCTAAGGCCATTCAGACCTTGTGAGTGTGGCTGACTCTGCTGGTTGCCAAGAAGGCCATGCCTTACCCTCTTCTCCTTTACTCCCAGGGTCTCAGCTTGTCAAGGAATTTCCTCCGGAATAAAACAGGTTCCAACTTTTTAAAAAATTATAAAACTAACCTTAATAGAGCTCTTCCTATATCAAGCACTATTCTGAGATTTATACTTCCATCATCTTGCTTAATGCTCAAGATAACCCAGAGGTTGGCACTCTCATCATCCCCATTTCTCAGATAGAAAAACTGAACTCTGAGCTCTGTTCTAAGCACTTTCCATGTATCGGGTCCTGTGCTCCAGGTGGATCTGTGCATTCGTGAACCTGGGGCTGGTGAGCCTGAGGCAGGCACCATGCTTCATGTGCCATCCACCATGAACGGTGCACCATCTACTCCGGTTACTTCTGTTTCCAGAAGCAGCAGTGGTCACATCTCACAGTGACAAAGTGACAGCCAAGTAGCTTCAGGACAAGAATGATTTCTCTGCTGGTCAGTCTGTGGAGTAATTTTGGGTGTTGTTCTTGACAAAGAGGCTTCCAAACTTTTATTGTCCCCCTGGAGAACCTGTAACTCCCTAATGTGCTCTGGAAAATATATCTCCAGCTGGAGCTGTAAGGCCTCTGGACAATCAGTAGGGTCAGCCGCACTCTCTTGCAAGGTTTGAATGGGCTGTGAGATCACTGGCGGACACGTATGTGAAGTGCCTGGTACAATGCAGGTTAGTATTCTCCTCTCCGCAGGTCTGCATTTTGCATCAAGACTTCAAATGTTTCCCATTTATGTACCTTGTTAAGCATCACACATTTCACTGTGTCATCACACAGACTCCCGGGAGGTCTCAAGGTGAGTAGAACAAAGGCGTGTTACGTGATTCTCAAAGCTGAGGTTCTTAATAAAAAGCAAACAGCGCTATTCCTACAGTACTATTAACTACAGTCACTATGCTGTACAGGAGGTCTCCAGAACTTACTCACCTTATAACACAAAGTTTATGCCCTTTGGCCAGTATCTCCCCACTTCCCCCAAAGCCCTGGGAACCACCATTCTACTCTCTGTTACTATGAGTTTGACTCTTTTTAGATTTCACCTATAAGTGAGATCATGAGGTATTTGTAGAGGCAACTTTTTTAAAAAAATGATTCCACAAAGTCCTTTAGTATTCTTTTATTGTTTATATAATTCATTTATGTCTATTATAGATACATTCCAAACTGGAGATTCACAGATGTTAATAAACTTGCCTAATGGATCGCCTGCCTCTTGATTCCATGGTTTTCGCTACCTTGTGCTGCTTGCACTTCAATCAGAAGATGAGAATGGCAATGTGCACCTATGTGAATCAAGTTCAAGGGTAAATTCTTTGTTAGGGACAGTTCAAAACCTTCTGTGCTTTGTGAGTGTGAGCTGAGGGCCAGCTAACCACTGCCTCTCAGGGAGATGCCAGCACTGACTCCCTGATGGACCATTAAAAATATATATACATTGAAATGATAACTTTTAGTCATATCAATAATTAATTGCTTTGTTATTTTTTAAAAATCTGTAGAAAATATCTGGATTAACAATGTATTTATAAAATACCTTTTATAGTTATATCATACTCTAGGTTTACGTTAACATTTTATTTATACAATTTTAATTTGCCACACAGAACATTCATCTAGTGCATATAAGTTCTAGCCTTTTAAAAACCCACAAAAAAAGTATGGATTCTCCCTGAGATACTCAAGCCACAGTCTTAAGCATTGCTCTAGGGGGGAGTGGGATGCCAGGAAGTTAGTCGATGCCTCTCCTGCTGCGTCCCTTGTGTCCAGGACTGTGCAGACATGGGTAGAGCTTGTTTCCAACAAAAGCTAAAGGCACAGAAAGCTGTCAAGCCAAAGAAAGAATGTGTTTTGCCAAAATATTTGATATGTGAGCAGCTTTGTCTACCAGGTATATGAGAGACATGAATATGGCAAAAAAGAGGTTTCCACCAACAGGGACACAGGGATACAGAAAGGACCACTGAATACAGAATCGCTGTGGATGGAGAGACATGGGTTTTGTATCATGAAAGTGTGTATAGGTTCTATATGCACATGCATGTGTGTGTGTATCTTTTCAAGTATTCAGCCTAAAATGTCAGATCTGTATTTGAAAGTGTGCCTCAAAAATAAAGTCAAGCCCTAGTCAGTTTGGCTCAGTGGCTAGAGCATCAAACTGCAGACTGAAGGGTCCCGGGTTCGATTCTGATCAAGGGTACCTGACTGGGTTGCAGGCTCGATCCCTGGCCCTGGTCAGGGCGCATGCAGGAGGCAACCGATTGATGTGTCTCTCTCACATTCATGTCTCTCTCTCTCTCTGTCTCTCTCTCTCTCCCTCTCTCTCAGATAAGCAATGGGAAAAATATCCTCAGGTGAGAATTTAAAAAAATATTTTAAAGTAAAAAAATAAGTAAGGTCAAGAACCATTACAGAAGGAAAATGGCCTTTGGGAGTTAGAAAAGGGAAATTAGGTGCCAGCTCATTTCCACAGCCTCTGGGTAAGTGTGGTAGTGGGTGGACCTTGGGATGATAGGGGATTTTCTAGAGTGAACAAGAACGCAGTGTGGAGACAGGGGGTAGCTGGTTTCTGAGTCAACTAGGAGGTTTATGAGCAATCAGTAATCCAGTAGAGAGACACTGATAAGAAGAGGAATATGGAGGGTCTATTTATGTATGTAGTCAGAAAGGCCTCAGGGCTACAGGTGGCTGCATGGCCAATGGCAAAGATACCCACTTTGGAACTACAGATAGAGGAGGCGGGGGGGGGGCCCTCATGGTAATAAAGACACAGAGGTGGTGCAAGGAGGGAAGAGCACCCCAGCACCCAGCAACCTCCAGGGCTCCCGGGGCCCTCTGCAGCACACTGTGAAAAACCACGGGACCAGCCTCCCTTAGTCTCCACCGGCTCTGACTTGAACACTCCAATGAGTCTTCTTGGGACAAGCCTCCTGCAAACTGATTTCTACTAAAGAACAACATTTTTCTGACACAGGCACCTCCTTCCAGGGGCATCCTCGTGAACAAGAAAGATACACCCAGAGAGTCTAGAAAGCAGCAAGCAAGCCCAACAACAAGGCAGGCATTGTCCTGCGGGGAAACAGCCAGGTCACCCAGTGGATTGGCAGGGGCCTGTTGCTGAAGACGCTGTGCAGGTGGAGTTCCCTGAAACTTGGGGCAAGTCTGAATCTTAATCAGCCCTGGTCCCAAGCACCCAGCCTCATGTCCAGTCAAGAGTAAATCCCATGGGGAGAAGGGGCTAGTGAAGAATCCATGACTGACCACCATGGCTGTAGCTACGAGGGCTCCTAAAGGAAACTGGATTGCCAGCCAGGGGCAACCAGAAAGGGGTCAACCTTGGTTCGGTACTTGCTTACTTACAAGGCACTGTGGCTTGTAATTTCTGTCATCGTCTTTGGTTCTCACCACACTTTAATGGGGGGTAAATTTATAATCCTTATTTGAGTGACCAGGACGCTGAAGTTCAGAGAGGTTAAGTGTTTTATTCAAGATCACAGAGTGATGCCAAAATATGAACCCAGAAATGCCTGACTCCCAAATGTATGCTGATTTCAACAAACCAAGTGGGTTCCCTCAAGGAGTCTCAAATTAGTTTGATAATTTTTCATTCAAACATCTATGTTTTCATTCAAACATCTATGTTTTAAAAAAAAACCTGGGAAATATCCAGATGTTTGAAAATTAAGCAACACATTTCTAAATAACAATCAAATTAGGAAATATATTTTAAGTAAATGATAATGAAAGGAGAGATAGCAAAACTTAAAAGCTGCAGCTAAAGCCCTACTCACAGGAGAAATTATAGTACCAAATATATGTATAAAAAAATGAGCTTAAAAAAATCAGTGATCTAAACTTCCATTGCAGAAAGCTGATTTTATAAATCCAAAGAAATTATAAGGAATTTCTATATATCTAATAATAAAGATAAGAACAAAAAACACATAGACTTAAAAAGAAAGAGAAAATCAACAAAGATAAAGGTTGGTTCTTTGAGAGAGTAATAAAAGTGATAATTCTGACCAAGACAAAGAAAGAGAAATGAACAAAGTGAACTGCCGGTACCAGGAAAAATACGTATTTTGACTGCCTCCTACAGATGTGAGACAATGAGCATGAACAGCAGGAGGGGGAGGAAGAAGATAAAAAAAAAAAAAAAAGTATCTATTTTGAGCCCAGCCGGGTGTGGCTCAGCTGAGCATCAACCTAGGATCCAGGAGATCGGGGTTCGATTCCCGGTCAGGGCACATGCCCGGGTTGCGGGCTCGGTCCCCAGTCGGAGGCATGCAGGAGGCAGCCAGCCAATGACTCTCCCATCATTGACATTTCTATCTCTCTCTCCCTCTCCTTTCCTCTCTCTGAAATCAATAAAGACATTAAAAAAAATTTTTTAAAAAGAACATTGTTAAAAGTATCTATTTTGAAACTATCCAGAAAAATCACATTCTCGATTCTATTGTATTCAAGTTAATCCAACATGCATTTGTTTGAAGAGAGCATAAGGCACTATCAGTTTGGGATTATAGGTCTAGAAAGATAAAGTGCATGTACTTTGGAGTCACACAGAGCTCACTTCAAATTCAGCCTCTACCTCGAACTCAATGAATGACTTTGGGTGAATTATATTAACCTCTCTTCCATTTTCTTCTCTAACAAATACCAACCTCATAGAGCTGTTAGAAGGGTTAGAGGTAAAGAACCAAGCACATGGGTAGCTTACATCCTGCAGAATATTTTCGCCAACATGACCCATAACTATGACCCAAACCCATGATAGTTTATTAGTAAAAAGGGTACAATAATATATCCTGAGACAAGGCCACTCATTTGGAAATGTAAAGTGCTCTGAAAAGCTTGGGTATCTAACTTTCCTTACTTGCCTGTTTCAGTTAGAGAGGTTTGGTGTAGTCATTCTTCAATAGAAAGGATGTTGCCAACATATAAACATCATATGAAAATTAAAATAACAATGTAAATTTTTCATTTTAATTTTATATAATAATTCATCTTTTCTTGAATATTAATATATCAACATAAAAATAAAAACTATGCCTATAGCACAAGTTATTTTAAGACTTTGGGGGGAAAGGCTTCATCTCTGGTGTTGACATGATGACAGAAGATCCCCGAAATCTTCAGCTTTCCACCACGGTGTTTCCTGAGTCATGCACAGTCACATACGAAGATCTCAAAGATCTGAAACCACCATGCCTACGGCTCATATTACAGAGCTGCAAGACGGATGCTCAGGATTTTTTGCACACTGAAGAAGATGGATAGGCCTATGACAAGAAAGCAAAAAAGGAAATCTTGAGGCAGTTCAATACATCTATTGTTCAATTCATCAAGGGAAGAAGACCCTTCATTAGCAACAAAAGTATGGGTTGAGCACTTAGCATCCAGACAAGCTCCTCTCCCGCAGTGACAACATGGAGAAAGGTCAAGTCCAGGAGTGAATGACTTAAAGTGGGGCCCAGCTGAGTTTCATTTCACTTGTAAAGTCATAAAAATAAATACTGAGAAGGGATGTTTGATGCTGAAAACAAATGTCTGGCTCCAACATGGCACAGATGTGGGCCATGAGTGTCAGCTGATGAGCAAGAAACAGCAGAAGCAGCAGCCTGTTTTCTTCAGAGGGTCCCTGGCTGTGAACACCTCTGGGGGAGGCTGGTGGGGGGAGGCGGAGGAAGAGAGGTCACCATAGGTCACCATCCCAGATCTCCATCCAGGCCCCAGGGAAAATGCCCGCAGATGGCAAGATGGCTATTTCTTCTTCAAGAACAAATCAATTACCTGTAGTCATCCTGGCAGGAAAATGGAATACTCTTGTTGTTTAAAATCCATTTCAGATCATCAATGCTGTGTCCCAAGCACTTGTGACTAGGAAAGAACAAAGAAAGTGTTAAAATAACAAGATCTTGCAAACATTCCCTGAGTCGGTTTCTTCTAGGTAGCAGGCCTTGCACAAAGCCCTGGCATATGGAGGTGAAGCTGAGGCTGCCTCTAACTGTTCACAGGTCAGCAGGGGAGCTGAAGGTGAGAACTAGGTAGATACCCAACATGGAGATAAAATTGAGAGGTTGTGGGGATGGGCTGAATGTACAGAAAGTCCTCATTCATTTCCTGAGCCAGTCTTTCCTCAAAGCATTCTCGAGACTGCGGATTCTTTTGCACAGTGATTCCTAAAGTAACCCTGAGAATATATGGGTACAAAGTAGTAACATATACCTGTGATTTCTTCCAATGTCATGCATGACCAAGGCTTGTAGTGTAGAAACATTCTTTGGATTCAAATTAGGGACTTCCACACTTAGAAAAATGCTAAGATATAAGAGAAAAGGAACACTGTTAACCCCAAACTAAATAGTTCAGGTACCCATAGCCCCTGGAAAGCCAGCAGGTGGGTCGCCATTGGTTGGAACCCACCCTCTGGAACTGAAGCCACCTTTACCCTTTCAGTGTGACCCTCAATGAGTAAGGCCCTCTCAATAAGATTCCTTATCTGGACCATGATGTTGATTCTTTAAGAACTTGGTTTTCCAAGAGTGGGCCTTAAACCAACAGAACGGCATCGCCTGGGAGCTAGTTGGAAGGACAGAACCTCAGTCCACCACCCCTGCTGAAGCAGACTCTGCAGCCATGCAATCCCCAGGCCATCCACCCGCTCAGGCACGTTGCAGCCGGGCTTTGAAAGACTGACGTCCTGCTCTAGCCCCACCCTCAACTCTTCCCCATGTCGCTGACGCCGGCCACTCCCACGGCAAGTACAGAGGACCCTCCTACCAGATTATAAAATTCTGAGACGTCAGCACTTTCATCCAAAGGCCCACAAGGTTGAGGTCAAAAGAAGAAGACAAAAGGACAAATGATTCTTCGTAGAATTAAATATGAAAACAGGAGACAGGGGAACTCATTGGGGGCACCTAGACTGCTCCCCCCTCTCAATCCAGCCTTACCCAGGGAAAGACTGGAGAACAAAGACTGGAAAGGTCACCCACGTGGTGAACACTAAGTACAGAGTCAGCAGAGGAGGAGGCATTGGGGTGTCCACGGCGTGGAGTCAATGAGAGAAGAGCTGGTTCTCAAGGGGCGCCCCCTCTGT
Source organism: Miniopterus schreibersii (assembly GCF_964146895.1). NCBI lineage: Eukaryota > Metazoa > Chordata > Mammalia > Chiroptera > Miniopteridae > Miniopterus > Miniopterus schreibersii. The sequence goes on along the minus strand of NC_138101.1, from coordinate 7,325,432 downwards.
CAGGCACAGAGCTCGGCCTTTTTCCTGCTTGTCTCAGCCCATCGTCACCTCACCACCACCTCTGCAGGTACCACCACAGGCTCCCAGGGGTGACGCGCCCTGCCTACAGTCCCGTACAGAACACGGGACGGCCTCTGGAGGCCCCGCTTTGAGCTAGACTGCGGACACCGCCTGCAAGGGGATAAGGCAAGTCAAGAGCACGGCGCAGCTCCCGATGTGCCCACTCGTAGCTGTGGTGCTGAGTGGGACTCAGGTGTCGACGGAGGACAGAGGCGCGGGGCAGATCTGCGTGGATGGGGAGGGTTTAGCGAGGCAGAGGGAGGGAGGGGGCTGGTCATATGGGGAACAGCGTGAACCAAGGAAGGAAATGGGCAGCGTGGAGCGTAAAGGAAGACAGAGCTGAGGAAATTCCACCAGGCCTCAGAGTCCAGAGGGGGAGCTGCACACAGCACAAGGACCATTAGGCCCTTTAGAGGATTATGCGCAGCAGAAAAAGAGACAAAAACATTCACTTAGAAAGACAAATCTCTCCATTGAATACAGTTTTACCTTTTTTGGCCCAAATCTTCAGGAGTGACCTTAAACATCAGGAGCATATTTTGCTACAGGGGAAATATCTACTACGGGGCTGAGCTAACCCTTGCAAACACAATGCAGAGAAATAAGGGCCTGTGTTCTTTTCCATCACCACTTATCCCCCCATCCCCTCTTCCACCTCTTCTCTCCCCCTCGCCCCAGTACCTGTTTTTATCAAAGGTGTTATTGTGGGACCCGTTGAGCACCGCCTGGACCACACCACAGGCATTTTCTGCAAACTTTAAAAGAAAAGAAAGCCCACAATTCCTCAGCATGTAGATTGAGTCAGCATACCCCAGCAGCTGCACCCAACACAGCTCTTAGCATTTGTGCTTATGCGGAAAATAACCTGTATGTTCCCAGCTCAGTATTACTAGGTCTATGGACTTTCATCCCAAACCACTGGAGGGATTATGCTTCACATGAGCTCTGGCAGCGGTTTCTCTGATCTGTGTTTGCACAGTGAGGTTCAACATCACTGTCACTAAATTGGTGGCTCAGAAGTCAGAAGTTCAGCTGAGTAAGAGGAACATTGCTGCAGGAGGAAGATAAAGGAGCTTTCTTGGTGCCACAAACTGTAGACATTGAGCCTTTCATTTAGGGAGCAGACCAGACCATCCAGGGGTAAGGAAACGGAACAATGAGACAGGTGGCACTGAGGCTTGCCCAGGGACAAAGAGAGGTGGGGAATGAATGAATATTCAGAAAGGCCTCGGGGTAGGAGAAGAGTGGTGTGTGGGGCCACCTTCAGGGGAGTCTGAAGCTGGATAGGGAATTTTGTTCATGGAGGACCACGAAGGTTTCCCAAGAAATCTGGCCTCGCCCTGCCAGTATTGCTCAGTGGTTGAACATCCAGCGATGATCCAGGAGATCTTGGTTCGATCCCCAGCAGGGGCCTACAGGATGCAGCTGATCAATGACTCTCTCATCATTGAGATTTCTGTGTCTCTCTCCCTTCCTTTCTCTGAAATTAATACAGACATATTAAAAAAAGAAAAGAAAAGAAAGCTGGCCTTTAGTCTGCAGGTGATAAAACACCCTGAGCCACTTGAAACAGAATTGTGAAAATCCACTGTGGCTTCTGTCCTGCAGAGGGGCAGAGGGCAGAGGGTAGGGGGTCAAGCACTGACCCCACAATGCTAGGTAATCCTCAAAGCCCCGTGAAGTAAGTGTGGGTCCCTTTACCCCAAGGCCACATGGAACTGAGAAAGTGGGATGGGGATTCAAACCCCAAAGGCACTGCCTCTACTGTCAGAAAAAGAAAGGACCTAGTCTGGTAAAAGAAGGCTGTCTACCTACATCCATGAGCTCGCATTTGGCCAAGATAAAGGTGCACCCAGGGAGCTCCCAGTGGGAGGGTGCACCGTCCGTCACCATCACCTCTGTGCTCCTAGCTCCAAGGACAGCGCGGGGAACACTAACAGGTGCTTGTCAGTTATAACATGAGACTTGGCTTTACAAGTTTTTAGCAACAGCACTGCCCCAAAACATATCATAGAGGGACCAAATAGACACTGTTCTCAGAAAAAGCAAGAAACCCTTCTCAAAAAACAAACAACGAAAGCCTGTAAGGTGCCTCTGATTTTTCACAGCACATAGTGGGTACTCAACAAATATTTGTTAAAAGAATGCATTCTTCGTGAGCGGGATAGCGGTATCTTGTTTCAACATTGTGGTAACCTGAGACAGGCCTGAGTTTTATCCTCAGTTGAAGGTCAGATGGGTGGTAAAGGATCTTTCCAAGTAGAAACAGTCTTCCTGCTTCAAATCCCAGGCTACCTCCTTTCTCTACCAGGGTTTACCTGAATCTCCTTACAGTGGGTTGGGCTCTGTCTCCTAACCAGCCCGTTGACCTTGGATGAGTCTCTTATCCTCTGAGTCTTCATTTCCTCACCAGAACCTTCCCTCAGCACCCACTGTGAGGATTACATGGGGCGACATAGGTAAGGCGCCTGGCCCAGGGATTGTCACAAATAGGCACCTCACAGATGTGAGTTTCCACTGGCCCCAGCTCCTCAGTGTCTGAATTGAATTTTGGAGAATTACAAGTAGTGTAGCTTTACTTTCTCCCTCTTTCTCTTTCCTTCACATCTTCCTTCCTTTCTTTCCCTTTTCTCCCTAGTCCACTTGCGTGAGAAGGAGTGACTTACACAAAAAAGAAATATGCACAAAGGCAGCTCAGCGCGAAGTGAGAAATATAGAGAGAAGGGGGCGGGGAAGATGGTGACTGTTTCCCAGCCCCGATTCCGGACCTGCAGTGAGACAGTGGGATTAACTCCCAGACCTGCCCCTCACCGTGGACCTTCAGCAGAGGCTTTCCTACTATTTGGGCATCTTAAATTGGTGTGATGCTCATGGTTCCTACTTCAGAGGGTTCGTGTGAGGATGAAAGGTTTTAATCCAGGTGAAGCCCAAGGACCGCGCCTGGCACACAGGGCGTGGCCTGCACTTGCGGATTATTAAGACTGTTCCAGGAACCTAGGACTGGCCAATACCTGGGCCAGAGGATTAAACCGAGCAGGAGATTCCTGGCAGCCGAAGCCCAAACAATGGGCAAGAGCAAGGACTCTTCCATGGGGCCCATGGGCCCTCCACGCAAGCCCTAAAATTATCTGTGAAAATCTAGAATGTACTCAGGAACCTTTTCCTCAGGAAAGAATCCAAAACTTCTGTTTCTAAAAGGATCTGTGATCCCAAAAGAATTCAAACCAACCACTGACTAGATGACCTCTCCATTCCGTGGTTTCCCCAATTCTAGAATTTCACTTTTGGTACCTACCCTCTTGGACACTGTCTTCCAGAACACATACATAGTGTTGTTTGTGCATTCATACGTCCAGTCGGGGCAAGACTGACTGTTTATTTCTGAAAGACAGAGTTTGTAGAAAATAATTGCAGTGGAAAGTCAAGGTGTCATTAAGCTCCATCCCTCCCTGGCTGTGGAGTCAAAGCAGAGCCACTATCCAAGGGGCTCTGGCGAGGTGGAGGGTGGAGAATGGACTCAATTTAACTGCGTGCCCCTGACTCCCATCCGAGTCCTTACCCTCCCCTTCAAATCCCAGACAGGAACACGGTGACCAGCTTTGAGTCTGCATTCTGGGAAACTGCAGAAAGCTCGTCTGACAGGCAAGCTCCCAACATCATGCAGGGAAATCACAGATAGAAGTGGGCCTTGGGCCATTCTCCCTGACCACTCCTCTGCCTCCTGCTGACTCTCTCCTTTGACAGCTCTCTGCCCCCACATGCTAGGCCCACACCCTAGGCTCAGACAGCCTGGACTTTCTACACTGTCCCCACTGAGAAAGCTCAGGCCTCGAACCAAACTCAGGCACCAAACTCAGGGATGAATTCAGTTCCTACGTCTCTTCTCCTGAGGATGCCTGCCTTAATGCATAAACACTTTTTAGTTATTTCTGACACAGAATTGACAAATAAGACTGTAAGATATTTAAAGTGTACAATGTGATGATTTGATACACATCTGTACACTGGGCAGAGATTTCCCCATGTGGAGTTAACACAGCCATCAACTCCCATATTTATCTTTGCAGGTGTGTCTGTGAGAGAACATAGGCCCTCCTCTCTTGGAAAATTTCAATTACGCTTCTACAGTGTTACCAACGATCGTCACCATGCTCTACACTAGATCCTCGGATGTTCCTCGTCTTAGAAGTGGAAGTTTGTCCCCTTTTACCAGCCTGTCCATACTACCCCACTCCCTGCCCCTGGCAACCACTTCTCTACTCTGTTTCTATGAGTTCCTGTTTTTAATTTCTTGTTTTAGATTCCACACATATAAAGCGACACCATGCAGCATTCGTCTTTCTCTGTCTGGCTTATTTCACTTAGCCCAATGCCCTCCAGATTCATCTGCACTGTTGAAAATGGCCAGATTTCCCTACTTGAGGCTGAATAATGGGCCGTTTTATAGAAATACATGTGCCACGTTTTCTTTACCCACTGCCTTTGATGGCACAGACACTGGAGAGTTAAGTCCCGGGGATAGAGGGATGAATTAGACAGAAGCCCTGCCTCCAGAGACCACTCCATCCAGCATAATGGAATAAATCACAGAAAGGTCAACCTGGGTGGGAGGTGGTGTGCAGCACCGTTGGGGAAGGCTGATGTTGAACTTGATTTTGCAGGATGAGTAAGAGTCTTCAGACAGAGGAGGGAGAGGGAGGTATTCCGTGCAGAGAACATGTGCAAAGGCAGGTGAGAAGCAGCCTCGTGGGCTTAGACTAGGACCACCAGAGCAGAAGGCAGGAGAACGGGAATGCTGGAAGCTGAGGCATCTGAGAGACAGGGCCCAGCCATGCTAAGGAATTGGGGCCTTATCTCAGAGGCAAAAGATAGCTGTGGAATTTAGGTTTTTGGTTAGAGACAAGCCCACGGTGGTGGCCATGGAAGCTGACCTACAGGGCTGAGGAGTGGGCAGTAAGAGTGTTAGAACTGTCCCAGCAAGCACTACGTTAGTGTGCTGGACTCGGGGGGTGGTGACGGGTAGGAAAGGAGGGATGAACACACCAGCTGGTCTAAAGAACACCGCTGTCCATCAGGCTGAGCTGTCATTTGGGGCATAGATGGCATCAGGGTGGGCCCTGGGGCTCCGTCCCCCACCTCGATCTTTCAGGGCCCCTAGCAGAGCTCAGGGCTCTCACCCCACACACACATCCCTAGAGGATCCCACATGGCCCCGATCCTCACCAGAGGAGCCTGCGTCTCCGCACCAGGTGAGGTCATCAGCAATGTAGCCCATCAGCGTGTCCTCCAGCATGAACAGCTCCGGGTAGGCATGACTATACAGTTTTGTCAGCTCTTCTGATTTGCTCCAAAGGATACTCTGAGGAAGAACAAACACAAACTATTGTTGAGATCCTTTCAGCAAGCCAAACCCACAAATCCACATCTTTTTAAATGATAGACAAATACAGAAAATATCAGAGTGAGTCACATACAGCCTGGTAAATGTTGTTCAGTGTGTTGCTGCTGTGCGTGGGGGGGGGGATGTTCTATGTCACAATGTAAGTGAGCTTATTATTCTGGGTTGCAGTAAAAACAGAAAAATGTCTGAAAGCCGCTGATCAAAATCTTACACAAAACAGGCTAGGAACACTTTTGGAGGGGGCATTAAGCAGTTACAAAACCTTAAAGTTTTCTGCAAAACAATGTTATCTCCCTGCTGCTTTGGGGGAGAAGTGCTCTTTGTTTTTCAAAGGGCTCCATTCCCTGCTTCTTTTCCCAATTCTCCCCTTCTGAAAGAAGGAAGGAAAGAAAGAAAGAAAGAAAGAAAGAAAGAAAGAAAGAAAGAAAGAAAGGAAGGAAGGAAGGAAGGAAGGAAGGAAGGAAGGAAGGAAGGAAGGAAGGAAGGAAGGAAGGAAGAAAGAAAGAAAGAAAGAAAGAAAGAAAGAAAGAAAGAAAGAAAGAAAGAAAGAAAGAAGAGAGAGAGAGAGAGGAAGGAAGGAAGGAAGGAAGGAAGGAAGGAAGGAAGGAAGGAAGGAAGGAAGGAAGGAAGGAAGGAAGGGAGGGAGGGAGGGAAGGAGGGAGGGAGGGAGGGAGGGAGGGAGGGAGGGAGGGAGGGAGGGAGGGAGGGAGGGAGGGAGGGAGGGAGGAAAAGGAAAAAGCAAATGCAAGATTTTTTCAGGGTCTCTTGTAAAGGTAAAGCAATGAAATTTCCGAGAGCTCTGCAGCTCCACGGATCCGCTCACTCTGACTCGGAGGCCGTGGAGAGTGTGTTTGGAGCCTGGGCCCTGGGGTCACTGCCCTGTGAAGCCCAGTGTCACTGCCCATTAGCTGTCTGACCCGGGACACCCAGAGCATTGCAAAGCCTCACTTTCCCCATCTGTAAAATGGTAGCAAGGACAATTGTAAGAGACTCTTGGGGTGCTGAGGAAGTAAATAAGACAATGCAAATAAAGTGCTCAGCCCACGTCTGGGGCACAGGCACTCATTCCACAGTGTCACCAGCTGTTTGTCTACCAAGCAGCTCTTCCTAGTCAGGCCTTGGGCATGCTAGGTGCCCCCGCAGGAGCTCCATATAGCTCCAGCTTTCTCCTGCTGGGTGAGGGAATATAGCTTAAGGGCTTCACGAAGATGACCGGGGACATGTTGAATTTTCACCTTCAATGCTACTTCGGAAAAGATTCCCTGCACTGCAGACTTTCTCCAGTATAATCGAGCAATGTGTTAAAACCCAGGCCTCCAACTCTTGTGCCATTTCAACTGTTCACTTTCAAGATCATCAAACTTGAGGAGTCACTGGTCACCTAAAGTCCCCAGGCTTCACTTTCTCTCTGGTGAAATGGGGGTGGTGACAGGGGACCTGCTTGTTCCACAGGGTGGCAAATGTAAATTGAGTCATTGATCTTGATTTGAAGTTACCGCCAGAGGTCAGGGGACAGTTTTGTAATTACATAAAGCTGGGTACTTTCTGTTTGGGTGGGTTGAGTTTCCTGTGAGGGTTACTTTGCCTGATTCTTACACAAATGTCCTTCCTCTTTGCGTGTTCCCATTTCTCTCTTCTCTCCCTCCCCGTCACCCTAAGTGCTGATCATACCCTGTTCTCCCTGTAGCCCCACCGGCTCCATCCCGACAACCACACCTACATTCTAATGTCCAGATCTTTCCTCTTCCCTCATCCTGGTCAAAATTTGGCCCTGTGACCTCTCCCCTCTGGCTTTCAGTCTCAGGGTTAAAATCAAGATCTTGACCCAGTTACCTTGTTGCAGGGTATGGTTTGACTGGTCAGATCCATCAGCTCTTTATAGTCTCGTTCTGTAGATTTACAAGGATCCTTGGAAATAAACGCTTTTATGAACGCATCCTTTATCTGTGGGCAGTTTTTATCTCTGTGAGATAAAACACGGAAAATAGAGAAAGCATGAATAATTAGATTTCAAACATATTTTGGGAGCATAATTACCCCTGTCCCAAAAATCCCATGTAGGAAGCCTTTCCTGAGTGCCCTGTAGTTCAAACACACGATCTCATCTAATCTGTACAACAATTCTTAAAATCTATCTTTATTGTTGAAAGTATTAAAGATGCCCCTTCTTTCCTCCCCCCTTGACCTCTTCCACCCCACTCCGCCCCACCCCACCCCCAGGTCTCCCCCCCCCACTATTATCTGTGTCCACGGGTTATGCATATATGCATATAAGCTCATTGGTTAATCTCTCCCCCAGCCATTGTCTCTGAGATCCCTGAGTCTCTTCCATGCTTCTGTCTCTGGATCTATTTTGTTCATCAGTGTATTTGTTCACTGGATTCCGCATATGAGCGAGATCATGTTATGGGTGAGCACTACCGTTCCCGCCCTACAAAGTCCCTGCCCTCGTGGAGCTGCCTCTCTGGTTAGACAGGCAGACAGCACACAAACAAGAAAATTAGACAACAATCAAGTGCCGATGATCATTAGGGTGCAGGAAGGCAGTGGGGATGGGTGACAGCCCAGTACTGAAGCAATGGCCACTTTAGGGAGGCTGGCCAGGGGCGGTCTCCCTGAGAGATCCCTTGAGCGGAGACTAAATGAGGAGAAAAAGTGCATTCGAGACCAAGGGCACTGCATGTGCAAAGGCTTTGACAATGTAAAATCCAGTTGAGTTGAGGAACTGAGAGGAACAGCATCACTGCAGGGTGAAGAAACAAGCCTGGGGAAGGGGAGGCATGGCGAGAAATCAGGCAGGGAAATAATCGAGATGCAGATCACTTAGCCTCTTGGGCCAAGGAAAAGATTTCAGATTTTGCTCTAATTACAGTGGGAAGCCACTGATGGTTTTAGGCATGGAAGTGTCCTCATCTGTTTTTTGCTTTGGAAAAATCACCCTGGGAAACTCTGAGCTGGCCCCACAGAAGGAGAAAGAATCTGAAATAGAATTTTCACTCCAGGTCCCCTTTAAACAGCCCCTGGAGGCGGGAAAGCAGGCAGGGCAGGAGGAAGGGATGCGGGCCTGCAGGGGCCCTGGGGAGGGCGGGTGGGACTTGGTGTGTTTGTGTTAACAAGTGCACACAGTCCGTCATTTCCTCGGGGCAGAGACGTGGGTTTCCACCGGGAGCGTTCAACTGTCCCTGTCAGGGCCACGTCCGGCCTTTGGAGCAGGATCCTAGAGCAGTACCAGGCCAGGCAGCTTGAGCTGGGCACGGGAAGCCCAGGCTCCTGTTTCCTGCTCCCACTGCAGGGCGCTGGCTGAGCAGGCCGCTCCCGGGGCCTTCTGCCCCCAGGACGCAGACTAGCTTCCTGAGAGAGAAGCCAAGGAACCCGAGAGCCTTAGCATGGCGCAGGCCTCCACAGAAGCACCCTGCCCCCTGCTCTTTCTGGGACAGGAAACAGGGGAGAGCCCTTTTGTCTGTGGCAGGGATGCAGGCCCTTGAGTTAGGCTGCCTGGGTTGCGGGTTCGATCCCCAGTAGGGAGCATGCAGGAGGCAGCCGATTAATACTTCTGTCTCATTGATGTTTCTATCTCTCTATCCCTGTCCCTTCCTCTCTCTCTGAAAATCAATAAAAACATATTCTTTTTTAAAAAATAGAGAATCAGAGACAGGTCTCTTTTTTCTGGTAAATGTCACTTCATGGAAGTCCAGTTGACAACGAGACTAGACCAGCTCACCTGCCCTCCTTTCTTTCCCCAGGATCATCCCTCTTCCCATATTAAGTAAAGTCATCACAGGCCAGCTGCTCATTCGTTCCTCCCTGGGACCTAGAGTGCAAGGTAGTGCGTGGATGCTGCAGGCGAGAAAGAGAATCACAGGCCCCGGCACTCAGGAGCCAGCCTGGCACTCGCCCAGAGGCCTTGGTGTTTTGCTGAATATAATTCACAATGCAAACATCAGATATGGCCACTGGGTGACCACACAGACCACAATGTCAACAGATGAAAACAAGGTCCAAACCACAAAAAATGACCAAACATCCTTTTATCGTAGCAAATATAGTGCCTGCTGCTTCTCTTCCATTGACATTCCTCCAGCCTCGTGGATACAATTTATGGGGACACCTACCACAGAACTACCCCCATCTCCTCTTCCTCCTGGCAGCATCCACACAAAGTCAACCTCCTTGAACCTTCCTCAAAATTTTAGTTGAACAAGCCCAGATCCTATAAGTCCCTTCTAACATCTTTGGACGGAACCGTGCTCAGTCTTCTTGCAAAGAGCCAGAAAACCCGCCCTGAGTCAACTGCAGTGTGTTCCTGGTGGTTTTGGGTTGGGGACATTGACGGTAATGGGCGATATTGGCTGGGATGTACAGGATCAAAGGCCTGGGGAGATCGGCAAGCCTGAGTCTGTGTCTATGCCTGGCAGAAGCTCCAGGACCAGCTTCTGAAAGTCTCCACTTGTTAGTAAGTTTTCTCGCTGAGCTGGAGTCTTAGCCTGATTACAGTTTTCCACTTGTGGTGTGTGCTGGGCACAAATGTCAGGATTCAAGGTCAATGATCTGTCCTTCCCTTCCTACTACTCTGCTCCGCCCAACAGACGCTAGACGGTTCCTCACTTACCCCATCCTGCACGAGTCATGCCCTGTTGCTTCCCTACCTCTGACCTGCCCAGGGGCCAGAGGCAGGAGGTGGTACCAGAAAGAGGCAGAGAGCGCGTCCGCCAGGTGCCAGAGACGGCGCTAAGTGCCTAATTTAGACTCATCCTGTCTACAGCTCACACTAGCCCTCTGGGGAGGATGCTCTCACGACCCCTGTTGTGGAGCTACTGGAGCTTAGAGAGTTTTGTAACTGGTCCAAAGCCAAACAGTGAGCACAGAGCTGCCTTGCATCCCAAACTTTGTTCCTTCTTCCAAACGATGCTGCCTCCCACAGGAAAATAAACTCATGGCCTTATTCTCATAATGAGGTTGTTCCTAACAGAAATGAGGCCCTCAGACCCCAGAGGTGTTGACATTTCCCCAGATCTAGTGAGAAGGTGAAAACCAGAATAGGGCATAGCTATTCCCAGGTGACGGATACAGTGAATGGGGTAAGAGGAGATGGGGCAGGAAGGGTTAAAGTCTTATGCTGTGACATCCATGCTAAGGTGGAAAAGCTGATACATTTGGTGGTTAAATCCATTTGGTGTGTTGTCAGCCTACTATACTGTCATCTCTCTCTAAACCTACACCCTTCCCACTACTAATTATATTTCAGGTCCCCGTCGATGAAGCAACATCACTTTCATAATGTGTTGCTCTCCAGGGAAAGCTCACACGCCCTAAATCCATGTTCCTAAAAGCACTTAGATCATGATGGGTAATTACACTAACTTGATGAATTTTCCTGCTGACAAGTCCCGCAGGGCAGGTTGTCTTGGCCCAAAGAAAACAGGCAGGTTACCTCAAGTATTTCTCAAATTTGAGACTACTGGAGTTGGTATTGAGGGCAAAGACTGCCACCTGGTGGCAGAGGTGAGTGATCGGTGGGATTCGCTGAGGCACTTGGGATTTTCTCAACAGTCTTAAAATCAGAAGACTCTTTAGGCCAAAGGAAGCTTAGAATTCATTAATTTGGAAAATATTTATTGATAATCTAGTATGTGCTAGGCACATTCATGAACATTTAGGATATACCAGTAAACAAAACAGACAAGGGTCCCTGTCCTTGTAGGAGCTTACATTCTATCAGAGCAAGACTCACAATAAATAATGAACAGTAAATAAGTTATAGGGGACCCTAGATATTTTTAAGTTCCATGGAAAAAACTAAAAATAGAGTAGGACAAGGGTGTCAGGAGTGATACAGAAGGTGGTGGTGTTCAGCATTAAACAGGATGGGCAGTGGAAGACATTTGAGCAAAGAATTGAAGGAAGTGAGGGACTTAGTCATGCAGATGTCCAAGGAAATGGCTGAAGAACAGTGATAACAAAGGCCCTCATACCTGATATGTTCAAGAAATGCCAAAGAAGCCAGTGTGGCTGCAACTGAGTGAGGAGGGCAGAGAATAGACGGAAATGGAGTCAGAAGGATAATGGGGTCAGGCTGGGCAGGGTTGGCCATAGTAAGAATCTTGGCTTCTACGCATGGTGAACTGCGGAGCCATAGAGAAGCCTGAGCACAAGAGGTACATGATATTACTTGTTTCAAAGGATTTTCCTGGTTGCTTTGCTGAGTATAGTAAGAAAGAGCGAAAGGGTAGAGGCAGGTAGACCAGTAATCTGAGCAGGCGCTGATGGTTATTTAGACCAGCGTGGCCACAGTGAAGACGGTGAGAAGTGGTAGATTCTGGATTCATTGTAAATTTCCTAATGTGGATGTGGGGTGTTAGAGAAACAAGGAGTCCATGATAATTCCCAGGTTGGGATCTGAGATGATGGAAGGATGGAGTTGCTGATATCTGGGATGATGAAGGCTTTGGATGGAGGTGGCATTGATCATTGGTGTGGGGCACACTGAGTTTCAACGTCTATTAGCCATGCAAGTGAAGCTACAGAATAAACAGATGGGTATATGAGTCTGAAGTTCAGGAGAAATAAAGTCATGAAACTACTCAAAGCGTCCAAAAGACAAAGAAAAGAAGATGACCAATAACTGAGTCTTGAGATGTTCCAACATAAGAGGTTCAAAGAAACCAGCAAAGACTGGATAGAGTATAGGACAGAAAGCGGAAGATTGGGTTATGTTGGAAGGCGAGTGAGGAAAGCATACTAAGCAGGAAGAAGCGGTTAACGTGTCAGACGCTCTTGCTTGGTCCAGGAATATGCAGATGGAGACCTGACCATCTGAATTATCAGCAAGGAAGTCATGTCAAGAGCTGTTTTAATTTCCAAATGCAATGCCTATCTTTTTGTTATTGATTCCTAGATTGTTGTTTTTTTTCTTTTATGTTGGATAATATATTTTGTGAATTTATTTAGGGAAAGATCTTGGGAAAAACATATCATGAGTGTATCATTAAAAAAGCAATGTCCTGGAATCTATCCTTTCATGCTGCCACCTTTTGTCCCCCTATCAAGCCTGAGCATGTTTTCTGCTACAATATTCAGCAAGCCAGTTCCTTGATAATTATCAGTTGGGATGAAAATTATCCTAAAACCGTAAAGCAAAACAAATTAGTAAAAGAAATTTATTTTTTTTAATTGGATTTATTGGGGTGACATTGGTTAATAAAATTATATAGGTTTCAGGCATACAGTTCTACAATACATCATCTAGGTCTGAATCATCCTGTGACAGTAACTTGTAACCCTTTACCTCAACTTCTGTTACTCATTAAATTCTACTGAGCACTATTGTAATATCCAGTTGTTATAAACATGAACTTATGAAGTATATTTATATTGACAAAACACAACGTTATCTAGTTTATATTCCCATTCCTTTGTTCAATAATTAGAATGCTTGCTAAGTGTCAGGCAGAGTATTAAGTATTTACCTGGCAAAAACAAACTTTTTTCTGCAGGGAAAGAACAAAAAATAAAGACATATTAAAATTAAACTGCAGCAAAATCTGCCCTTATCATATTGATAAAAATCAGAAAGTCAGAAAATCCAAAAAAATTCACAACAACCTGTGTGGTAAAGTTATGGAGAAAGAGAAACTCTCCATGCCTCAAGGAGAGAACTGCCTCATAAGGAGAAATTTGACTGTCTTCAAAATTAAAATGGCAATATATTCTTTAACTTAGCCATTCCACTTCCCGGATTCTGTCTTACTCATACAGGGATTTTGAGGCAGCATTTTTGGTAACATATTGTAAAAGGTTTAAAACAACCTAAGTGTCCATCAGCACAAGTCCAGAGGGGTAGAAACAAAACAGAAGCCTCCATAAAATGCAGCGCTATGGAACTTAGCGCTAGACCACGCTGACCATGAACACGCACTGGCCAGGGCCGGGCGGGACAGGAGACAGGACGTGCAGGAGAAGCGAATATAAAGTTACGCATTCAGAGCACATTTCTGGAAAGATACAGGAAAAACAAGTAGCCTCATTTGCCACTGAGAGAGAAAAAAAGGAAATTGGGAGGATGGGTACTTTGACTTTCTCTGTAACGTATTCTGTTAAAATCTGGAAGAGGGATCTGAAACAAATCCGCAAAAAATCTGCTTCCTGGAGCGCCGCGTGGTGACTAAATAGATATTTCCAGGGTTATTCCGTGGGCATCTCGGGGTGCTCAGTATTTCATAAGTGAGCATTCCTTAGCTTTAAACATGAGAACGTGAGAGGGGTGCTGACGGGGAAGAAGGGGCACAGAAGAGGAACCAGGGGCCCTGAGCGGACAGACTGGGGAGGACCAGGCCCCGCGAAGCCAGTGGCCCGGCTCGGCTGTCACCGGGATGTGCACACCGGCTCCAGGTGCCTTTAGAAACATTTTACTCAGGAGTGAACCGTGAAACCGAGTCCCCCAAAGTGCAGGGTCGCTCCGCTGGCCTTGGACCGCAGTCTCCAGCCTGCCTTTGGGTCCCACATCTCCCACCTGCAACCGCACCTTCAGCTGCCTTCGTCCTGAAGAATTCCCAGGGGGACTGAGTCACCGCAGCTCTGACACTGCGCTAGCTGTTAGCTCAGGAGGGAGCCCTGACTCCCAGCAAGGTAAGGAGGGCCCCATCTCATTAGGAGTTTACAATATTGAAACCATGAGGTGCCAAAGGCAGAAAGGACTTTACATTTGCTTGATTGTCATAATCAGAAAAGAAACCCTTGAACAACATCAAGGGCTGTACAGATCATGGCCAAGTAAAATATACCTTAGAGGAGTTTCTAACGTCCCTTGAAATAAAGCTTTACTCACGGCTCTAAAATATCCAACGCCGCCTGACCAGCGGGGCTCAGCCGTTGAGCATCGACCAAGGGTCCAGCGGATGGAGGGTCGATTCCGCGTCAGGGCACGTGCCCGGGTTGCGGGCTCGATCCCCAGGCGGAGGCGTGCAGGAGGCAGCCGATCAGTGACTCTCATCATTGATGTTTCTCTCTGTCTCTCCCTCCCTCTCTCTGAAATCAGTAAAGACATATATAAATATATATATATATCCAAACACCAAAAATGCACATAACTTCCTACCATGTGGATGCACCATGGTTGATACATTCTAGTGGGAAGTGAAAAACTGAGCTCAGCAACTTTTTCAAAGGTCAGATTGTGGAAGAACTTTGAATTCTGTCTGTAACACTGTGTATGGTGAGGCCACCGCTTTAACAGGTGTGTATCTTCCTTCTGTGAGTCTCCTGGCTTTGTAGGACACTGTCCACTATTTAGAATTCCACATCGGGGGGCGCTCTGCACTCTCCTCTCCAGCTCTGCACTCTCCCGTGCTCTGCAGTGGGCATGCTTTACTGTTACAATTAGACAGGCATAAGGTCCTTGGAAGGAAGGACACAGAACTTTATTCTCTTGCTCCCTGTATCCTTCAAATTTGTTACCTCAGTTTTCACTTTCCTTATTGTCGTCAGAAATAAGGTTCTCATCTCATTGCTCCCAAGTGGATATTTAGAGGTGATGTTTTGCTGAAAGAGATAATCCCCTGCTCTCTACTCAGACCAACTACAGAATTCCATGGATATTATCACTGTCCCCAAACCCTCAGTCTCTGAAACACACACACACACACACACACAATCTCAGTTCTTGAATTCATCTCTCACTCAGTTTCCTGTTTTGTTCCCAGAATCCTGTATCCATTCTTTCTCCATCCTTTATTTAAAGAAAACTTTGCCTTGGTAATTTTCTAATATTTCTAAGGGGTTCCTTTAATGGCAAGAAAAAAACGCCTGATCATTTATTGCAAAGAAGTCTTAACTGACCCCTATTTATCTGAGTCACTGTCTAAGCGGACACTCTGCTCTCTCTGTACGTTTGTTTGTCTTCTACGTAATTAACAGGCTACTCCCAAGAACTTCTGTTTCTACTGACTTGGTTGTTACTTATCTATTTGTTGTGCTTGCTTTTTAAATATAAAATTTAATTAAATTGTACATAAACAAACTGGGTAAGTGGAAAAAGAGAAATCATTTTTACTCACTTGAATGTTTTGTAAAAATGATCACAAGTGGGTTACTTAAAAACTGCTCCTGAGTTTGATATTGGTGAGCCAACTGTGAAGAGCCGCAGGAAGCTGCACGAATGTCGACATGTTCTTTCCTTAGGTGACTTCTCAGCCGATTTTAAAGGAGCAGCCTCTCAAACGAACCCAAGTTTCTTCCATCTTGAACCCCATCTTCTCCATCCTGCCACTCTCCCATTTCTGTTTCCTTTCCAGCAAAACCCTTCGCAAGAGTTGTCTCCATAGACAGTCTCCAGTTCCTCCCCTACTGTTGTTTCCTGAGTGCATGTTGGACAGACTTTCATTACTACCACTCCCCCGGAGCTGACCTTGGCTAAGTCATCAGTCCCTGGGCTGGTTTTCTGTCCGTATCTTACTTGACCAGTTGAAATCACTGAAGGAATTGACTACACTTCCTCCTCACACATCTTGCCTGGAACTTCTGCACTGTGGACGTGCACATTTAATCTCCAGCCCAGACCTCCCCCTAGTACTCTAGACTTCACATGAACCAACCTCCTACGCAACGTCTCCACTTGGATGGCGAGCGACACTGCAAAGCCAACAGAAACAAAATCAAACCACTGAGTCATTTCCCAACTTGCTACACCCCGGTCTGCCCCTTTTTCACGAATGACGATTCATTTTCCCAGTCCATCAGCCCCCAAATCTTGGAGTCATCTTTGGTTTTTCTTTTTCTCTCACACCCCACACACAAATCCATAGGGGTCTACTTTCAAAACGTACCCAGAATCCGTCCATTCTCACCACCGTCCATCACTATGCAATGACATCAGCTCCCATTGGAATTAATTCAAGAGTCTCTAAGAAGCTTTCATGCTTCTTTCCTCGCCCCATTTCTAAGAAAATCATGAAAAATTGATCACAGGGTGGATATTGGATACTACTCTTAAAGGACTAATTACTTTTAATTCTGTGAAGTATGAAAATGGTATTCTCGCTATGTTTTTAATGCTGTTTTTTGTTGGAGACACAGACTGAAACATTTAGAGATGAAATGATATGAAGTGTGGAATTTGCTTAAAGCACTTTAGGAATTCTGACAGGTGTGAAGTGAAGCCTAATTGTGGTTTTAATTTGCATCTCTCTGATGATTAGGGATGTTGAGGATTTGTTCATATGTCTCTTGGGCATCTGTCTGTCCTCTGAAACCAACAAACAGCAAGTGCTGGCGACGGTGTGGAGAAAGGGGAGGCCTGGGGCACTGCTGGCGGGAATGCAGACTGGGGCAGCCCGGATGGGAAACAGCATAGAGGTTCCTCAAGACATTGAAAATGGAGCTGCCATTTAACTCAGTGATCCCACTTCTAGGAATATATCCTAGGAACCCCAAAACACCAATCAGAAAGGACATATGCACCCTGATGTTCATAGCAGCACTATTTACAATGGCTAAGATCTGGAAAGAGCTCAAGTGCCCATCACTAGATGAGCGGATAAAAGGCTGTGGGACGTTCACACCATGGAATACTACGCAGCTGCGAAAAAGAAGGATCTCTTACCCTTTGGGACAGCATGGGGCACCTAGAGAGTACTATGCTGAGAAAAATAAGCCAGGCAGAAAAAGACAAGTACCACATGAACTCACTCATATGTGAAATCTAAAGAACAAAATAAATTGACGAGCAAGATAGGACCACGGACACGGATGCATGAAACACGGACAGATCTGAGAGGAGAGACGGGAAGGAGGGTGGGAAAAGGTTAACCAAAGGGCTTATAAGGACATATGCACAGCCCATGGACACAGACAACAGACAGGCGAAGGCCTGCACTGGGGTGGGAGATGGGGGGGCAAAGGTGGAGAAATGGGGGACCTCTGTAATACTCTCAACAATAAAATTAATTTAAAAAGAACAGTTTTAATAAAAGGACTTTAGGAAAAAAGTGAGGAGACAGATGAGATAGGGCCAGCCCAGGGTTGATCATTACTGAGGTTGGGAAACAGGTAAAGGGAGGCTGGGTTATTTTCTTTAGTTCTGCAAATGTCTGTAACAGCAAGTTCCCACCCTAAGGGCATTCTCGCTGTTTTTCGTCACCTTCGCCCCGGTTCTTCCTCTTGCCCAGAATGCTCTTCTCCAGACGGTTCTAGGGTTTGCTCCCCTCTGCCGTCAGGTCCTTGCTGACAGGTGAGCTTTCAGGGAGCCCTCCTTAGGTCGTTACCGCATCTGCGCCTCTGAACACCCCCTGCCCCAGCTCCCCCGCCGGTCCCGCACCCGCCGCGCTCTGTCCCGCCGGCGTCCTCAGGCCTCTGCCCCCGGAACGTGAGTCCACCTGAGCGGGAATTCGGTCAGGATCCAGCGGGCTTTGCTGACATAAGAGGAGCTCAACAAATACTTACTGGATAAAATGTTACGGAAACATTAAAACTTGGATAGAAGGCAAAGAGATGGGCAACACGGCCCTTCAGTGTCCCAGGGGGCATGATTTGACCGGTTGACCAGGACACAATACCCAGCACAATGTATCTTTGTCCTTGGCACTTACTTGGAGATCTTGTCTGTTAGAGATGCAAGTGCTTTCTCTCCAAGAGAAAGATATCCCCAAAGGTCATGGCATTTTACTACTGCCTTGTAGAACATTAACCAGGTTGATATCCCAGCTGTAAATATAATTCTAATATTCCCTTCAAATACTTGTAAATACTCAGTGCCTCCAAGTGGTCTTTGAGCTGACGTTATCATTTATGGGCTCATAAATCTTTGGCGTGTGTTATTCCGCATGTTAGGGAGGCGAGCTCTTAACCTTTGAAACGCCTGTTTCAGCAAATGAATTCAAGTTGCGATGCGCTGTGCAGATCTGGCTGCTTTGCTCAGCTCTTTGCGATTTGGGTCTCGGGTTCTGCCTTGCACAGCTACACAGCACACGTCTGAGCCCCTTGCACAAGCACTGCTCGTGCACCGGGGGGGTCTGTCTCCCATCGGGGGCCTCCAGGCCAGGCAGCCCAGGCCCTTGACCTCCATCCAGCTTCTCGCCCCTGCTTCATGCCTCACTCCCCACAAGCACCAGGATTCTGAGGCAGCGTCACAAATAGATGTCACCTATTGCAGCAACTCCAACCCATTAGGGGCATCTACGGGCTGTGCTCTGTGAGGATTTTCAGAGGGACCCGGCTCACCCACGGTGCTCTGATTACTCAGCAGAGCCTCCCATGGACCATGGACCCCGGATAGCGGTGCGGCTGTGAGCGAGTCCTTCCTGCCTCAGCTCTAACGGGTGATGGGAGGTTCAAGCGGTGAGATAAACCACAAAGAACGTGTCCTGGCGACCAGGGCAGGACACGGCATTCTGCTGCTTTACTGGAGGAACCTGTGATATCTCCTGAAGTACCAAGACAAAGCACCCTGCCTCCCTAAAAGGAAGAGGTCTGTGACCCCACAGTGCAGCCTCCTCACTCACCTTCGAGGCTGACAGAAGAGCAGCAGCTGCCCCCCTGCAGTCCACAGAAAGGCTGGTAGACTTGGAATGGGGGCCAGGCCCTGAGAGCTGCTGCGAGCACACCCTTCTGAAGGCCACACGGCTCAGTAGCTCCAGGCTGTGCATTCGGGGCGAACACCTGCCCTACCACTCACCAGCTCTGGGCCTCGGGGAAATTCTTCCATGCCTCAGCTTTCTCACCAGCCTAATGGGGCTGCTGAGTCCAAGGATAGACAGAGTTGGGTTTCAGTCCCCACTGTGCCAAACTACAAGACTGACTTCATGGGACATATGACCAGTGCAGTCATACAGGGACCTGGGTTCAAAAAGGCCCCACACTCGGCATTTAATGCCCACATTAGCTGTTGGGAATTTTCTTTCTAATTCTTTTGTGCCTTTAATATTCTCAGACATATTGGCTTGTTTCTTCATTTCATTTCATTGGTTACGTGAAGTCATATGGTACTTGTCTTTCTCTGACTAGCTTATTTCATTTAGTATAATACTCTCCAGGTCCATCCAGATTTTCTTCTTTTTTATGGCCAAGTGGTGTTCCTCTGTGCAAATGTCACACAGCTCTTTTATCCGCTCAACTCCTGATGGGCACTTGAGCTCCTGGCTACTCTAGATGGTGTTGCTATGAACAGAGAGATGCGTACAGTCTTGAGTCAGGGCTTCAGGTTTCTTCAGATATATTCCCAGAAGTGGGGTCACTGGGTCATAAGGCAGCTCCACTTTTAATTTTTGAGGATCGTCCACACTGCTTTGCACAGAGGCCGCACCAGTCTGCGTCCCCACCAGCAGCGCACCAGGGCTCCCTTTGTCCACACCGTCGCCAGCACTTGTTTGTTCATGTATTGATGGCAGCCATTCTGGCAGGTGTGAGATGATATTGTATTCGGGTTTAAATTGCATTTCTCTGATGATTAGAGACATTGAGCATCTTTTTATATGTCTCTTGGCGATCTGTATGTCCTCTTTGGAGAAGCCTCTACTCAGGTCATTGTATAGTTTTTAATTCGGTTGTTTTGTTTAGGTGTTGGGTTCTCCCTATAAATTTTGGATATTAAGGCCGTAGCAGATGTTTTGGTGATTATGTTCTCCCATTGGGTGGGTTGTCTTTTCCTTTTGTTTTTTTCTTTTCTGTCAAAACCTTTTTAGTTTTATGTAGTCCCATTTGTTTATTTTTTCTTTTGTTTCCCTTGCCTGAGAAGATATATAAAAAAAAACACACTTCTCCAAAAAACATTTGTAATTTTACTACCTATATTTTCTTCTAGGATTTCTGTGGTTTCAAGTCTAAGATTTAGGTCTTTAATCCATTTGAGTTTATTCCTGTGTATGGTTTAAGGTGGTGTAGTTTCATTTTTTGCACGTATCTGACCAATACTCCCAACACCATTTATTGAATACACCATCTTTACCCCATTGTATGATTTGCCTCCTATGTCAAATATTGATAGACTGTAAAGGCATGGGTTTATTTCTGGGCTCTCTATCCTGTTCCATTGATCTTTGTGCCAGTTTTTATGCCGGTACCATGCTGTTTTGATTACTGTGGCCTTGCAGTATAGTTTGAAATCATGTCGCGCGGTTCCTCCAACTTTGTTTTTCTTTCTCAAGACTGCTGTGGCTATTTAGGGTCTTTGTGGTTCCATATAAATTTTTGGAATACTTACTCTAGTTTTGTGGAATACGCCATTGGTATCTTGATAGGAATCACATTGAATCTTTAGATTGCTTTGGGTAGTATGGATCCAGAGACACAGAAGCATGGAACAGACTGATGACTCTCAGAGGGAAGGCAGGGGTGGGGTGGGGGGAGAGAAATTAACCTAAGAACTTATATGCATATATGCACATCCCATGGACACAGACAATAACCTGGTGAAGGCCTGGATGGGGGGTGCAGGGTGGAAAGGGCCAGTGGGGGAAAAGGGGGACATCTGTAGTACTTTCAACAATAAAGATATATATTTTTAAAAAAAGGAAATTACAAAAAGAAAGAAGAGGAAGGAAGGAAGGAAGGAAGGAAGGGAGGGAGGGAGGGAGGGAGGGAGGGAGGGAGGGAGGGAGGGAGTGGGGGAGGGAGGAAGGGCCTCAAGGCAATGACCACATCCAGGGCACTGACAGTAAAATATGTTCACAGAGTCAAGACTTCAGTTTTGTGACTGTAAGGCTCTAAGATGTCATGGAGAAAAAGAGGGACCTAGCTTGTCCAGCCTCCCAGGTGACAGCAGCCTTTCAGCTGACCCCTCCAAGGTGTCATTCATGTGAGTGATGTCTGATCTGTTCTGCGCACTCCAGCTTAGTTGGGTGCTCAGATGACTTCAGGCCCAGCCAATATCACAAGAAGCAGAAGAACCGCCTAGTTAAGCCCAATCAATCACAGAATCGTGTAAAATAATAACATGGTTTCTGTTTTAAGCCACTCCCTTTTGGGGTGATTTGTTATGTAGTAATAGGTAAGCAAAATACCGATTACAGATTATCTGAAACTGAAGAATAATAAGGAAGGGAACCTACGATAATCCCATTATTAACCCAGCAGTGCCATCATTTACCATCTTTTTTCTTTACATCCAGTTTCACACATGCAGTTACAATTATTACCTGTGTAATTTTTACACTGGTTTTGTCTTGCTTGGTATTACATAACACCACATTTTATGTTATTACATAGGGTTTTAAAAAAATATGTTTATACTGATTTCAGAGAGAGAGCAAGGGAGAGGGAGAGAGAGAAACATCAATGATGAGAGTGTCATTGATCGGCTGCCTCCTGCACGCCCCCGACTGGGGACGAGCCCTCACCCAGGCATGTGCCCTGACCGGGAATCGAACCGTGACCTCCCGATTCGTAGGTCAGCGCTCAACCACTGAGTCACAGGCCAGCTGTTATTATATAGTTTCAATAAAGGCCTGCAGAGGTTAAAAGAACTGGGTCAAAGGAGAAATACTAGGTTAAATACTTGACATAAATTGCTGCTTTCGCCCAACATAAAAGACCAGGGCAGGAGAGAGTAACCCGGCAGGTACAGATTGTAAGGTTTATCAGGGAGAGATCGCTGGTGTTAGGAGGGCACGATTACAAGGGCGATAGTCAGGGCGCCAAACTTTCAACAGCGTGGAAAGAAGGAGAAAGCTATTAATCAGTCATGCCCTTGAGGTTCAGGTCTCTGGGGAGACAACAGACATTAAATCTGATGCAAGGAGCACAGGCAGAGAGAGAAAACTCTATATGTGTAATGTATAGTATAGAACTAACTCCCCCAAAAAGAAATAAACAAGCAGCTCAGGAGAAATTAGCTAGGACCAGAACAAGAAATTTACAGAAAAAAGTATAAATGACCAATAAACGCATAGAACATGCGAAAACTCACTGACAATCAGGGAGCGATCAGAAATCACTGTTCTCACAATGAAGAAGAGTTGATAGTATTCAGCAGTGAGGAGATTTGGGGCAGTCAGGTCCTCTGACAGATGGGGATGGGAGTCTAAAGCAATACAGTTATTTTGGAGGGAGCTTAGAAATACCTATCCAGATTTAAATAGGCATAATTCTTCCTTTGATACAGCAAGTTCACTACAGAAACCTATTCTACAGAAACATAGGTACGCAAAAGTATCTGCACAAAGACATTCGTTGAGACACGTCTCCCAGCCAGGACGGCAGCCTCGTGAGAGTGGGGACTTTCTCATTCCCTCCTGTACCGTCAGTATCCACATCACTGCCCGGGACATAGTAGGTGCTCAGCAAATATTTGTTGAATGAATTAATGGGATTGAAAATTAGACATTAATTTTCTGTCACAAAGAAGTGTTTTTGTCACAACCTGAAGGAACGCCTCACCTTCTAGTCTCTCTCAGCTAGTTAGTTATTTGTAAAGAAAACTTACGGGACACTGGCAGTCTTTGGACTTGACCAATTTGCAGTGGAGACCCCTGGGGTCATTGGAGGCGAATCCTTGGGCGCTTGCAGGGAGGGGCGCAGCGGGCGGGGTGAGGGGCTGGGGGGACCCCTGTCCCGGCCCCGACCGCAGGTGTCTGGGCGGCGGCACTGTGCGCCCCCGAACCCTGGGCATGAGACCCAGGCTCTCCCCGCCGCCTTAGGCAGCCCAGAGGCGGCCTTTCGCTTCCCAGCGCGTCTGCTCTGGGCCCAGCTTCAGGAGTGCGCTCTCCCCTGAGGCCCAGTCCCGGGACTGGGGGGGCAGGGCTCCCTCTGGAGAGGGCGGGACTGGGGGGGCGAGGGCCCTGGGAAAGGCCCCAGCACCTGCGGGGGGGCTCCCAGGGCTGCCCAGATCCACCCAGCGGATTCCCCTTCGCCTGGAACCCGCAGCTCAACCTTTAAAGTTACCATTGTTCCGCTGCGTCTAGTTCATGACGCGTTAACACGCCCGTCCCACCGCGCAAGAAGCAGGGGCTGCTGTTCTCTATCAGCGACACTCATCCGGAGCCCCCACCCGCCCCTCGAGTTCCGCAAGCAGCTGAAGGAGGTGTCATCTGCAACCTGCGGGCATTTTAAGCCCAGAGACCACGAGCGGAAACCCCAGGCAGAACAGAAGCTGCCGGCAAGCCCCAGGGCCACCCACCCCACCGGCGCCCCTGCAGCAGCTGGGAGGTGTCGGTCCCTGCGCGGAGCCCTGCGCGCCGAGCCCAGCGCGGCTGCGGGGCAGGGCGGGTCTGCCTGCGCGCACCCCACGGCCCAGCTGGGGGGCGCCGCCCCGCGCCCTGCTGCTGGCTCCGGCCGCCGCCCGCAGCTCCCGCCAGGGGCGCGCGGAATTGCACGCGGGGTCCTGGGCCCGCAGCCCTGCCCGGCGGGTGTGAGCCGAGCAGAAACCGGGTGCTTGGAGTGGGCATCCCGAGCGCTCCCCGCGCCCCGCCCGCCCGGCCCCCAGGGGCCCCGACGCCAACTCACTTCAGCTCGGGCCGCAGGACCTCGGTGTAGGAGTAGCAGCGCCCCAGGACGATCTCGGGGAAGTGGGGCGTGCTGCCCCGCCCCCTCCACTGCCTCCGCTCCTGGGGCCGCGTCCGGAATCCCACCACCACCCCGACGGCCGTCCCCGCGACCAGGAGGAAGAAGAGGCCGGCGCCAACATAGATGTAGGTTGCGTGGGAGAGGTCGGGCCAGCATTTCTTCTCCTCAGACTCGGGGCTTTCGTCGGGCATGGGGTCCCCTGCCCGGTCCAGGGGATTAAGTGGCAGGACAGTGTCCCTGGAGCGGCTGGGCAGGAGGGGTGGAGAGAGTGGCCTCGTTTGGAAACTGCACCTCTCCCATTATCTTTCACTTGCCTTTTCTAGGCTGCCTTTCCCAACCCACCCCCTCTTTCAAAAGTCACTGGACAGACTGACCAATAAGGATGGAAAGGACTTTTACAGAGGTCCATCTAAGCTGGGAAAATCCCTTGACAAGTCAGAAGGGAAACAGACAGACAGCTGAACAAACTGTCAGAGGAATTTACAGCCTGATACAGGTCCCCTCCCGACATGTAACACCTAGGCCTCAGTTGTATTTCAGCTCCAGGCCTAGAAAAGCAGTAAAACCAGATGGGCGATGCCAGGACCAGCTGCAGTGACCCATGACCCCCACCCTGCACTGACCAATCAGTAGACACCAGAGCCCTGAAAGATCCCACCTGGAAAACTGATGAATCTTCCACTGAAGCCCTGCCTGAGCCCTCCCCTGAGATTCCTGCCTGCAAGAGACAGATCAAGCCTTTAAGAAAAAGGACCCTCCCAGGGTAGCCTTTCCCTTCCTCCGCCTTGAAACTCTAAGGGACCCCACCAGGCTTGCAACCAGGGGAGCAATGGGCACCCACAGCTCCTGCAGGCGAACCCCAGGAACCCGTCTCCAGGGCGCCCTCTTCTCTGACTTCCCAGTGAGCTGACAGCAGCCCTGCCTCTGCTCATCCATTTCCTGTGATGTTTCTAGAGAACCACCCAGTGCAGCATAGGCTCTCCCCTTGCCTCAGTGCCAAGCCCTTCCTGTTTCACTGTCCCCAGCTTTAATAACCACACTCTCATAATAAATAAAAAGTGAGGGGGAGGCAGCCACCTCACACTTACCCTGTATAGTCTTGCACCTTTCCAACAGCTCCCTTGTCAGCCTTGAACTTTATACTTTAGCTACACTGCTTCCTGGTAAAGATGAAGGCTGGCTGCCAGCCTCTTTCTCTTTGTGCAACCAATGTCTTTCACCTGCAAAGCAATGCTCCACCTACACTCCTTAGAGTTGAGAAAAGCCTGCTCAGCTCCCTTTAAAGGCTCCACCTACGCCTTACCCCTTCTCTCAATGGCATCCAAGTCTGGGCTCTAACTTAGCTCCATCACCCAGTGGCTGGGCAAGGTGGGGTAAGTCACTTGACCTCTCTGTGCTCAGATGTAAAGTGGGGCCAATAGCAGTACCCACACCATGGGGTTGTTACAGCATGTTTAGTGCAGTGCCCGCTACATGGTAAGCATTCCATCAAGATTTGCTCTCCCTATTTGCCCTGTGAGCCTGTGGAGGGGATGCCAGTCTGTCATCCATGGGTTGTGCTTAGAAAATGCCTGGCATGCAGTGAGCATTTCCAGTGGTGGTTCAATAAATAACCAGGTGGCTTTTCCCAGACATCCCCTGCCTCTCTTCTCTCAAGGCCCCTTAGCACTGGAAACCCCAGACATGGGGTGGGGGTGGGGTTGTAGGAGTTCTGCCACCTCACAGAGGGAGGGCAGAGAGCATGGCTTTGGAGGTTGGAAGGTTAGTGACAGTGGACATTCTCTTTGATTGGTTCTCAGTGAAATGAGTCCCCTGCTGAGAGTGGGTAGGTGGGGTGCTGGGGAGGCTGCAGGAGCCTGGGGGAGCAGATGGAGTGGGAAATGAGAGAGGTTCTGAGGGTGTCATTAGTGGTCAGGAAGTGAAAGAAACATCAGACAGCGAGGGCACGTTGGTCCAGCCACCCACCTCTGCTGAGAAGAAAAGGAAGAGTGGGCAGAGTTGGTTTCATGGGGGCTGTGGCGGGGGTTTGCCTCTGTATTAGTTCGCCAGGGCTGCCATAACAAAGCCACAGAGTCTGTTGTGGCTTAAACAACAGAAATTTGTTGTCCCACAGTCGTGCTAGGAATCTGAGATTGAGATGTCAGCGGGGCCGCCTGGCAAGTGTGGCTCACTCAGTTGAACATGGTCCCATGAGCCCAAGAGGTCATGCTTTGATGCCCGGTCAGGCACACGCCTGGATTTTGGGCCTGGGCCCCAGTAGAGGGCATTCAGGAGGCAGCCGATCAATGTTTGTCTCATTAATGTTTCCATCTCTCTCTCCCTCTCCCTTCCTCTCTCTGAAATCAATGAAAACATATATATTTTTTAAATGGGTCAGCAGAGTTGATTTCCTCTGGGGCCTCTGTCCTTAGCTTGTAGATGGCCGCCTTCTTGCTGTGTCCGCACATGGTCTGTGTTCGCATTTCCTCTTCTTATAAGGACACCAGTTACACTGGTTTGGGGCCACCATACAGACCTCATTGGAACTCAATTGTCTCCTTAAGCTCCTATCTCCAAATCCCCTCACATCCTGAGGTCCTGGGGGTTAGACTTGAACATATGAATTTGGGGGTGGGGACACCATTCAGCCCATAACACCAGGTAAGAACAATGCAGTAGGAGAAAGGCAAGGAGGTGGAAAGTTTAAGCAAAGATGGAACTTTGTTGATGGAACGTAGCACCTAAGCCCCACAGAAAGTGAAGTGAGGACACAGGGAAGGTGAGAGACAGTGAAAGAGGGGGAGCCCCGTGGCTGGGAGGGCTGATGGGGCCAAAGAGCTGACAGAGGAGGGAATGTCTCCACTTGCAGACCACTGTCCAAAACGGAACTGTTCATCTTTGTTCTTCAAACGAGACCTTCTCCAGGTCTTTCAAGTTGCAGTAAAAGGAGGCCCCCCTCCAGTTGCTCAGGCTAGAAGCTTGCAAGTCCCCAAACCCTTTCCTCCTCCTCAGCCCACACATCCACCCAGAAGTTGGTGCCTTCTGCCTGCTATTAATGATACTGGATACTTAATATTCATGATAATTAATGACATTTAATATTCATTAACTATCCACTTTCCTCACCTCCACTGCCACCAGCTAGTCCAGGAGGACGTCACCCTCTTTCTCACCCAGGCAGAGCTCACCGGGGCCTGAACTTCCTTCCCTGTGTCTAATGTGCAGGCTCCAAAAGCAGCTCCTGGGCACAGGCTCGCCTCCCGCCCTGGTTGTACCGAGCCTCCCGATGCCAATAGTTTCCTGGCTTGTAGCATGAAACATTTAAGACCTGCCATAAAACAACCCCTTTAAATGGACTATTTGCTCTTGATAATGAATATAATGAATACACATGGAGTAAAAGTCAAATAGGACAAAGTCCATATATGGAAATCTTTCTTTCTCCTGCCCTGGACTCTTTTTTACCATATTAATGACCGGGCGGCCTTCATACATGTGCATGTGAACAGGGAGCTAAGCCTTCATTGTTTCATAAAAATCATGGCATATCGCACACCCTGTTGTGCACCTGGCTTTCTGCACATCACCATCTATTCAGAAGGAATTACAGGTCTGCACATATCACTCTGCCCAATTCCTCTCAATGACCCCTGGTACTCCATTGGATATGCCATGGTTTATTTCATTAGGCCCATATCCAAGCCTTTGTTACTACATTAAATATTAGCATAAATATTCCTGTGTCCATATATTTTCCCACGTGTCCAACAACATACACTTCTCAAAGTAGGCTTCCTGGGTCAAAGGGAACAATCACTGAAAATTTTGCAAGACACAGATAACCAAAGAGGTTGCACAATTGACACTCAGGCCCTCACAGTTACACTTTCGGATTTGTTCTGTCTGCATTTCCCATTATGAATCAGCACTTCAGCTTTTCGTCTCTCTTACTGTTCAGTGTAACAGAGACTTGAGAAAATAAAATCTCAAAGGACCCTGAAATGCTCTGCCCTGCCGAAGTCACCCGGTTGGCGAACACTCTCACCGTTCTACCTGTCTGCAGGGGAGGTGCTCAGCTACGATGCCAAGCATCCTGGTGCGCCCTTGGCGAAGGAGACTGCAGGTGCACAGAGAGGTAGCCACCTCCCTGCACTCCCTCTTGGTGGCGCACGATTCGGGGAAAGTTACATTTCTGAGGCAGTTTTCTCATCTGTCAAATGGGTGCAGCACAGTGCTTCCTCAGCAGTGAAGTGGGGATTGCCTGGGGTAATATACACACCTAGGACAGGCTAGGCACTGGACACATGGTGATATTGTTACTGTGGACTTATTTGCACATAGTTACAATACACCGAGGCTCTAAAATTGGTATATGCTGGTATGTATTCATTCAACAAACATTAAGGACCCACCATAGGCCAGGCACCATGGTAGCTCGCTGAGGGCACAGAAGTAGACTGGCCTTGAGGGAACCTGTGTAGAGCAGTTACGTACATGGACTCTCTGGTCCGGTGGACCTCAGGGGGCTCTGCCACTTGGGGAGGGACCAAACCTCTGAAGGACAAGTTTCTCTTCTGTAGAGTGGGCTTAACATTGCTGCAGGTGTCACTGCGTTGCTTGGAGGATTGAATCAGGTAACGTATGTGGAGAACTTAGCTGAGAGTCTGACCACTAGCGAGTATCCAACAACTACGCACCAGTATCGGGCCGGTTGTGCTCGGGCAGGAGAGATCGAATACATCAGAGTGGGTTTCAGGGAGCCTTGCAAAAGACGGTGGCACTAGATCAGGCTGCTGATGGGCAAGCAGGATTGCAAAATGTGGGGAAAAACACATTTTGCAGGAGAATTGCAGGGGGATGATGGGGCATCTGGGGCAGCAGAGAATTGCTTCCTCCCAGTCACACAGCCAGTTGGTGGAAGTGCTGGTTCTGAAATGATCTTTCCTTGGTCAGCTTCCTTAGTCATTTCCAAATCATTCCAGTAAAATGATCAGTTTAAAAACTGGAAATAGCAAAAAGAAGAAATATGTCCTCCTTGTTCCCAAACCCAAACCCAGCTATCACTAACATTTTGGTATCCCCAGAGTCTTTTTTCTACCTTTTGACAGCTTTTTATTTTTTTATTGATTTTAGAGAGAGGAAGGGAGAGAGAGATAGAAACATTAATGATGAGAAAGAGTCATTGACCGGCTGCCCCGTGCACACCTCCTACTGCAGATAGAGCTTGAAACCCAGGCATGTGCCGTGACAAGGAATCGAACTGTGATCTCCCAGTTCAAAGGTCGATGCTCAACCCCTGAGTCATGCTGGCCAGCTTTAAAGGGAGTTACAACACATACTATTTTATAATATATATATATATTTCACATGTATGTATATATAGATATGTAAATTATGCTCTTTCCACCTCACTGTGCATTCATGATCCCTGCCAGGTTGTGTCTCCTCTCCCAGACACTGAACCCAGGGCCAGATCCCAACCATCTGCCTCTTGGTAGCTCTTTGAGCCTGAGCATCTTATCCTGTGATCTCCCCGTCTCAGGCTTGCCGTGAGCACCTGTGAGTGTATGTGTAAAACAAGGAGCCGCCACCCTCCCTGGTAAAGCCCTAGAAGTGGGGGTTCCTCCTGTCCTCACGCCTCACAGTAGAAAGTGAGCTCCATGAGAATAAGGCTGCCGGCTGTCTTGGCCTACCACTGAGCCCCTAAACTGGAACAATGCCTGGTACGCAGTTAGCGCCAAAGCAATGCCTGCATACTGAACACCTTCCTCTCCCGCAGTTCAAACCCAGGGACTGCAGACTGGTCATCGCCCAGGGATGGAGAAGCTCATAGGTTCAAGGTCTTCATCAGATTCAGCAGCTCCCACCCAACCACCAGCAAGCAGCCGGTGTTCATCTGCTGCAGAGTAAACCACTGTGTTTAAGAGAGACAAGGCCCGTGGCAGCAGTTAATTACAGAATTCTTCCTCCTTCCACAGGAGTGACTAGCATCACTGAGTGTCAGATACTTTGGGTCCAATACCCTACAACATTGCCGTCATGTGAACATTTTCTTATCCCCATATTACAGATGAGGGATGAGAGGCTTAGATTGGCTAAAGTTAGTTCGTCAAGAAGGTTTTGAACCCAGACAATCTTATTTCGAACCTGCCCAACTAACCTACCTCTATGCCATTAGGCAACAGATAGTTAATGGGTACCTGCTACGTGCTGGTCCAGAGTTGACAGACTCAACCTGTTCTTGCAGAGATTTGTGGTCCAAGGTGAAAGCACGTTCTTGGACATGAGTCCACAGCAGCCGTAAGGCTCTGAGCATCACTGGGAAGCTGGGGGTGGACCTGATTTCCTGGGAACGTGTTTGTCTCCTCGACATGCTGTGTACCTCCTCGCATCAGAGCACCATCACCAGAAGAAGGGTGAACAGATGTTGAATATCAAACCCACAGAAGAGGGTACTCACTGATGTCAAACACACAGCCCGAGACCTGTTTTTTTCCAGCAGTCTCATGGAAAGGAAAACTGCATGGTTTCTCCTTCCACATCCTGAAACTGAGCAGGGCTGTATCTTGTATTCACTGTTTACTCTGTATTTTCAGTGAAGTAAGCATTAAGAGGAGTGTTTGAATTCACTTGGGCTGCCTGCTCTTCCTTCGAGTGCACTGTGCTTGTTTGTTCAGTCTGGGGAGAGAACTGAGAACATGAGAACTCAGCTTCTCAACGACGCCCTCAGTGATGGCGAAGCTCAGCCAAACACATTTGTGACTCTTTAGTTCTGCCCACCATTCACGCCCTTCATCTAGATACTTGCTCTTCCTCAACTTTCAGGTGACATCTTAGACACCCTAGGCCTGGGACCTCTTTTGCAAGTTTTCATGTTTGGGTTGCAAGCTCCTACCATGGGCTCCCATAATCACCTTCCTGATTGTGGGGGCAGTTTCTTCATTCCCCTGTGCCCCATACTAGACTATAAGTGGACACTGAAAACTGTTGAGTATCATTACTTTAATGCAGATCTTTTTCTTTCTTTTATTCATCCATTCGTGCATTAAATATTTACTGAGCACCTACTCTGTTCCACGAATTGTTTTAGGTACTAGATACACAGCAGTTAATAAAAATTTGGTACTTATTGAGCTTACATTCTAATATGGATAGACATATTAGACAAGATAAATAAGTCTAAGAAACAAAATTAGCATGAAATGGATTAAGGGCCCAGGAGAGGGTTGCAACATCGGAATGAGGTCAAGGAAGGTCTCACTGAGAAGGTGGCACTTGAGTAAGGATCTGAGGAAGATGAGGTGGCCACATGGCATCTGGGGAGACAGGGTTTCAGGAGAGGGAAGAACAGAGCAAGTGTTGAACATCTGGGGTATTGAAAGAAGAGCAGAGGCCAAGTCAGTGGTGCCTGATGCAGAAGGGCAAGGAGGAAGGAAACTGGAGGAGAGGCTAGAGATGTAAGGGCATGTGTTGGGAGCAGGAGGATAGATGAGCACTGCTACTGCAGAAGACTGGCATTTTCTGGCTTTGTTTTGCCAGGCTCACTCTGGCTGCTTGTTGAAAATAAATGAAGTGGTTTGAGGACGGGGCAAGGAAACCATTTAGGAGGCTATGGGGCCATAATCCAAACAAGAGAGGATGGCAGTTTGAACCAGTTGGCATAATTAGATGTTGGTTGAATTCTGGATATATTTTGAAGGTAGAACTGACAGAATTTGTGTATGGGGTAAAGAGACAAAGAGAAAGGTCAAAGACAAGCCTAAGGATTTGGGCTCGAGCAACTGGAAGGATGGAAATGTCATTAACTGAGCTGACAAAGACTATGAAAGGACAATTCATTTGAAGCACAATAAATTTCAGATGCTCATTACATACCCAAGTGAAAACGTCAAGGAGACAAACATGGTGCCAGACTTCACAAATATGACCTCCTTCAATCCCTACAACAACCCCATGATGTGGTGCATATTCTTGGTCCCATTTTATAAGGAGAGGTTGAGAGCCAGAGAGGATAAGTGACTTACCCAAGGTCATCTAGCTAGTAGGTAGTGGAACTGGGGAACTGAGATTCAAACCCAAGCATTGAGCTCCGGAATACATGCTCCTTTTTTTTTCTCCAATTTTTTCTCTTTATTGATTTCAGAGAGAGGAAGGAAGAGGGAGAGAGAGAGTTGAAACATCAATGATGAGGGAGTCATTCATCGGTTGCCTCCTGCATGCCCCCAATTGGTGATTGAGCCCTCAAACTGGGCATGTGCCCTGACCAGGAATCAAATCTTGATCTCCTGGATCCTAGGTCGATGCTCAACCACTGAGCCATGCCGGGCCAGGCAGAAATGCATGCTCTTCTAAACCATGCTGCCCCTGGGCTGAGCAAATGCATATAAACATACCCCACCAAATTTCAGTCACTTACAAAAATCTTTTCCATTAGCTCTGAGGCAATCACTGTGGCCTAGGGCTGGCTTGCTCTGATTAGATTAGGCCTCAGTCCCCTGCTGCCTGAACTGGGGAGTGGAGGCCCACATGGGCTTAGAGTGTCACAAAGGATGTTTTCTGGAGAAAAATCAAGATATTGTCACCCAAAGAAGGGTAAATAGATGCTGAATTTCAAAAACAACTGAAAAGCACCCTCACTGATGTCCAATTTAGCCCACTCATATATATATTTCAAACCACCCCAGAATACCCTAAAATTCATGCCAAGATTTTCTCAACAGCTTTTCTTATGAGATGTTTACTTGATTCCCTGGGATACTTGTTCTTTCCATTCTTATAGTCCAACACAAAGAGGTTGAAGGTCAAATATTTCAGCTGAGGGGAGGAACACACACTTGAGTATCTAAGAGGCAGCTGTTCAATGTGTTCCCAACCTAGCGTTCTTCAGAGCAGGCTAACAACAAAAGAGCCACAAAACTCAAAAGAAAGCCCCAAGTAGAATTCATTGAAAGTGAGGATATTGGTTTTATTTTGCTTTATTATTTTAAATAAACTTAAGTTTTTAGACCAGTTTTAAGCTCTCAGCAAAACTGAGCAGAAAGTGGAGTTCCCATGTCCCTTCCCCCACACATATACAGCTCCCTCACCTTGAACATCCCCGACCACAGCAGTACATTTGATACAATCGATGAACCTATACTGACACATCACAGTCAACCAAAGTCCATAGAGTCCATTAAGGCACACCTTTGGCACTGTACATTAAATAGGATTAGACAAATGTGTAATGTCATCTATCTACCATTGTAGTATTATACAGAATAGTTTCACTGCCTTAAATATCCTCTGTGCTTCACCTATTCATCACTCCTTTCCCCCAACTTCTGGCAACCACCGACCTATTTACTACCTACCTGGTTTTGCTTTTCCAGAATGTCATGCAGTCAGAGTCATAGAGTATGTAGCCTTTTCAGATTGGCTTCTTTCTTTAATATGCATTTGTTTCCTCCATGTCTTTTCATGGCCTGATAGCTCATTTTAGCACTGAATAATATTCCATTGTCTAAATGTACCACAGTTTACTTATTCTTTCACTTACTGAAGGACATTTTTGATTATTTTGTTTTGTTTCTGAGACTAAATTTCTTTCAACTTAATAAATGTTAAAATTCTGCAAATTTTGCTAATTGATTAGTAGTAAAAGCAAAGTTCAAACTTATATTTTAGAAAGATATCCCTTTTTGCAAAGTAACAGCTCTACAAATATTTTTCAAATTATAATATCAATTTTGTGCTCATATATAATTTTGAAAATTAAAAAGAGTGCAGAGGTCACCAGCAGATTAAGAAATATGGGTGGGGGATTCCTAGATGGTGGTGGATTGAGTAGAAGTTACACTGATGCTCTCCCAGGACAAAATTGGAATTAGAACTAGAATATAGAAAAACCATCTTGAAAAGCAACTGAAGACTAGCTGGAGAGCATCCTCATAACCAAGGACGTAAAGTAGAGACCACATAGAGACTGGTAGGACGTGCAGAGACACGAGAGGGCTGGCTGGGCTCCCACAGGCAGCAGCTGAAGGTCCAGAGGAATATCTCAGCTGTGCGGGGTTCCCACTGAGAATTTGGGGACCTAAACCCCAAGATGGGCTCCCCAACCTAGAGCACCAGAACTGAGAAAGGTGCCCACATAACACCTGGCTGTGAAAAGCAGTGGGGTTTCTGTCTGCCAGGGAGAGGTGGCTAGAAATACAGGCACCCTCTTAAAGGGCCAATGCACAAAGTTTTGTGTGCAGCCACTCACCTTGGGCTCTGGCAGAGGGAGGGCAGAGTGGACTGGAGCTGTGTGGGGAGAATCCAGGGATTCTGGCTTGGGGGATGGAGTTCCTAGAGTAGCCATCTGGATTCCTGTGCTGAGCCATTCCCCCATACAGCAGAGGACTTCTTTCTCAGACAGACCTTCACCTTCCAAGCAGCTTTTGCCTTGGGGGGGGGGGCAATTGCCCCACCCTATTGGAAAATCTCTTGACCTTACACTCTGGTGTTTCTATAGCCTGAGACTCATTAAGGGACAGATAACAGTCAGTATCTGGGTGCTCTGAGACTTTGCCTGATCTGCTTCTGAACCCAGAGCTTGAAAAAATAGACCTTGGCACGCATCTTGGTCCTTTCTAAATGAAGTATAGTGCTCCCATTTCAGCCTTTACAACCGCTACTTTGAAGACAAGCAAGAACAACAAAATTTGGTAAACAATGACCTCTTCTCCTTCTCCTGTATCTTGGTGAACTTTGGAAAAAGTTTCCTCCGTAAATATTCCAGGGAGTAAATTCCAGGAAATAGTTAACCAAGAAAGTTAATTAACGCTTATCTTAGCTTCTGTCTACTGCCTCACTAGCCCCCCACCTACCCCCTTCGCCAAACAATATGGTTTTTGCCTTTATATTCTCCCTGCAAAGACTGTTCTGGGCTGCAAGTCTGTTTAGGGCATGAGCCCCTGGCAGCCACCGGCATAATAAATCTCCAAACGCTCAATTTGGCCTCTGTGTGAATTAATCTCGCAAAAACTGGATATAACACAAACACACACAGTCCCAGCAGAGAGAATCAAGAGCTATGGAGTGTGGAAAACTTCAAACAGGGTACTAAAGGCCAGTCAAAACAGCATCTTACATTGGCCTGCACCAGAGACCATCCAAAAGACTGGGACCCCTAGAAGATCTACATGATACATGGAAACAAATCCAAACAGGCAGCCAAAATGGGGAGATAAAAAAACAAGCTCCAAATGAAAGAACAAAAGAATTCTCCAGAAGAAGAGCTAAATGAAATGGAGCTAAGCAATCTGTCAGATATAGAGTTCAGAACACTGATCATAAAGATGAGAAAAGCATGAGAAAAAAAATTTCTTTTCTCAACAGCATGAGAAAAGAAATGGAAACTATGAAGGAAATTAAGAATAACATAGTAGAAACAAAAAAATAAATAAATAAAACATTGGAAGGAATAAACAGCAGATTAGGGAAAGCTGAAGATCGGATCACTGAATTAGAAGACAGGGCAGAAAAAGTCACCCAATCAGAGAACCAATAAGAAAAAAACAATTAAAAAACAGGAAGAAAAAGATGACACACTGAGTGAAAGCTACACTGACACCCACAGGACCAAACTGGAATTACAACTAAAATATAGAAAAACCATCCTGAATAATCAACTACCAACTGAAGACAAGCTGGAGAGCACCCTCATGATCAAGGAGGAAAAGTGGAGACCACATAGACTCTGGAAGGAAGTGCAGAGGTGGGAGAGGGCTGGCTGGGCTCCCACACGCAGCAGCTGAAGGTCTGGAGGGATATCTCAGCTGTGGGGGGGTTCCCTCTGAGGATTCTGGGGCCGAAACCCCAGGCTGGGCTTCCCAGCCAAGAGCACCAGAACTGAGAAAGGTGCCCACATAACAACTGGCTGTGAAAAGCAACTGGGTTTCTGTCTGCCAAGGAAAGCCAGCAGGAAATACAGGCCCCCATTAAAGAGCCAATGCACAAAGTTTTGTGTGCAGCCACTCACCTTGGGCTCCAGCAGAGGGAGGGTGGAGTGGACTGGAGCTGTGTGAGGAGAAACTAGAGTTGTGGGCTCTGGAGATAGAGCTTAGAGGGCACCCCTCTGTATTTCTATGCTGAGTCATTCCCCCTTACTGCAGAGGACATCTTTCATAGACAGAGATTTACTTTCCAAGCAGCTTTTGCCTGAGGGGGAAGCAATTGTGCCACCCTGCTGAAAAACCTCTTGCCCTACCCAGTGGAGTTGCTACAGCCTGAGGCTCATTAAGAGACTGATAACAATTAGCCGCCCTACTCTATGGAGTTTCTACAGCTTGAGGCTTATTAAGAGAATCAGATTAATCAGCCTGCAAGCAGAGGCAGACCTCAGAGTTCTTTGAATCTTTGCCTGATCTGCTTCAGGATCCGGGCCTTGGAAAAGCAGACTTTGGTGTGCATCTTGGTCCTGTCCAAATGCACCCAGCCCCAACAGAGGGAACCTCAAGCCATGGGTTGTTGATAGCTCCAAACAGGATATTCAAGGCTAGTCACAAACAGCATCTGGCATTGGCCTGCACCAGAGCCAGAGACCATCCAAAAAGACTGAGAGTCCTACTAGATCTACCTAATACATAGAAACAAACCCAAATAGGTAGCCAAAATGGAAAGACAAAAAAAAAAAAAAAAAAAAAAAAGCTCCAAATGAAAGAACATAGACATCTTTAGAAAAAGAGCTAAATGAAATGGAGATAAGCAATCTATCAGTTATAGAGTTCAGAATACTGATTGTAAGGATGCTCATCAGCATGAAAAAAGATATGGAATCTATGAAAAATGACCAGTCAGAAATGAAGAATGACATAGCATAAATTATGAATACATTGGAAGAATAAACAGATTAGAGAAAGCTGAGGATCAGATCAGTGAATTAGAAGACAGGGTAGAAAAAATCACTCAATCCGAGATCCAAAGAGGAAAAAAACAATTAAAAAACAGCAGGACAGTCTAAGGGACCTGTGGGACAACACGAAACATAACAATATTCACATCACATCACAGGAATGCTAGAAGATCTAGGAAGTAAGCAAGGAGAGGAAACAAGACGGCGGTGTAGGTAACAGCTGTACCCTCTTCCTCCCACAACCACATCAAAATTACAGCTAAAATACAGAACCACCATCACTCAGAGCCTCCTGAGATCTGGCTGAACAGAAGCCCTACAACCAGGAATCTGAAAAAGCACCGAGACGAGTAGGAGGGGTGGAGACGCAGGCGGGTTGGGGCTGATCTCGGAGACGCAGCCGTGGGCCCACACCCGGTGCCACAGGTTAAACCCGGGAGGGCATCCCGGGGTGGAGGTTTTCCGGAAGAGTGAGTTGTCCCACCCCCACAGCAGGCCCCCGTCCCAGGGCTCCAGGGCTGGGAAGAGAAGGCCCCATAACCTGGGGCTGTGAAAAACAGCAGGGACTGTGGCTGAGGGTCACAGAGGCTGCGGGAGTCCCAGCCAGCTCCTCTTAAAGGGCCCGCACACGGACTCAGATGTGCCTCCTCTGAGCCCCAGACAGCACCAGACAGCAGCTTGAAAGGACAGCAGCTTGAAAGGAAAGTAGGACACTTGGGGAGAAATAGCCTGCCTGAAATTGGGGTGAGAGGTGGAGGGGCAGCTTCCTCCCAGACAGAAGGGCTGGCAGAGGCCGTTGCTCCTTTGGCGAGCCCTCCCCCCCACACAGCTTGCAAACAGGAGTCATATTTGAATCTCCAGCACCTGATTCACACCTCTGGCTCTGCCCTGGTGATTCCTGGAGACCCTACCCCTCCCTAACTGCAAGCTCATCCAGGCCATTTCCAGTGGCTTTTCTGTGCAAGTGGCCTCTCAAGCCTTATGCTTAGAACTTTCCTAAAATCTCTCAAACAAGCAGCAGCTGGCCTCAGTGTGCTCCATACAGCTTGATACATGGCCCCAGGCCTGGCACTAGTGGCAGCCTCCATTGGTCCATAGCTTGGCCTCTCCTGGACACCTCTAAGCCCAGCACAAGTAGCAGCCAACTATGGTTTACTGTGTAGCTCATGCTGGGTGGCCCTGGGCAAGCACTGGCAGAGGCTGACTTTGCACCTCCCCGGAGGCCCCAGAGACAGTGCACCTGGTAGTCAGACTCAACCATGCTGGATTACAACTCTACCACATCCACGAGTGACACTCAAGAGGCACACTTGGTGAACACCAAAGCTCCACTGAAGTAAATCCTGCTCCATAGTGTGTCTCCAGCACAGCAGTTCTTTGGCTGTGGTTGCAGCTGGTCCTCACAGCTGATTGGCCTGGGGGTCAATTCCTCCCAGTGACACCAACAGCAACCAAGGCTCAACTACAACAGAACAGTGCACTCAGCCCACACAGGGGAGCACCTAGAAGGCCCAGCTCAGGTGACTGGGGAGGCTGAGCCACTGGACCCTAAAGGATACCTAGTACACAAAGCCACTCTACAAATTCCAGGAGACATAGCTAATGTCTCTACCTAATACATAGAAACAAACACCTGGAAGCAGCCAAAATGTGGAGGCAAAGAAACATGTCACAAAGGGAAGAACAGAAGAAATCTCTAGAAAAGGAACTAAATGAAATAGATACAACCAAGCTAACAGATACAGAGTTCAGAATTTTGTTTATAAGGATGCTCAAGCATATTAGTAAGAGTATTATGAAAACAACTGAGAAAACCGATGACATAATAAAGTGCGGATTTGAAATGAAGGCTACATGAACTGAAATGAAGAATAATTTACAGGGAATCAACAGTAGAGTAGAGGATGCTGAGAATTAAATGAGCAATTTGGAACATGAGAAAACAAAAAGCACCCAACCAGAAGAGCAAAAAGAAAAAAGAATCCAGAAATATGAAGATACTGTAAGGAGCCTCTGGGACAACTCCAAGCTTCCCAACATTTATATTATTGGGCTGCCAGAAGGGGAAGAAAGAGAGCAAGAAATTGAAAACCTATTTGAAAAAATAATGACAGAAAACTTCCCCCTACCTGGGGAAAGAAATAGACTTACAAGTCCAGGAAGCACAGAGGGTCCCAAACAAGAGGAACCCAAAGAGGCCCACAGCAAGACACATCATCATTAAAATGCCAAAGGTTAAAGACAAAGAGAGAATCTTAAAAGCAGCAAGAGAAAAGCAATTAGTTACCTACAAGGAAGCACCCATACGACTGTCAGCTGATTTCTCAACAGAAACCTTGCAGGCCAGAAGGGAGTGGCAGGAAACATTCAAAGTGATGAAAAACATGTTACTACAACCAAGATTACTCTACCCAGCAAAGCTATCATTTAGAACTGAAGGTCAGATAAAGAGCTTCACAGATAAGAAAAAGCTAAAGGAGTTCATCACCACCAGACCAGTACTACAGGAAATGTTGAGGGTTCTTCTTTAAGAAGAAACTAATGAGCAAAAGAACCTGATGAACTAAATAGATCCAGAGACACTGATGCATGCAACAGATGATCATATTTCAGAGGAAAGAGGGAAGGGGGGTGGAGGGTGGGAAGAGATTAACCAAAGAAGTTATATGCATATATGCATAACCCATGCACGCAGTCAATAACAGGGTGAAGGCCAGGGGAGGGGGTGGGAGTGAGGTGGAGGGGGTCAATTGGAGAAAAAAAATGGAACACCTGTAATACTTTCAACAATAAAGATATATTTTTTAAAAAAAGAAAGAAAAGAAAGTAAGCAAGGATTAGAGAAACTGTTTGAAGAAATAATGGTAGAAAACTTCCCTAACTTGGTAAAGGAAAAAGTCACAGAAGTTCAGGAAGCACAGAGAGTCCCAAACAAGAAGAACCTAAAGAGGCCAACACCAAGACACATCATAATTAAAATGCCAAGAATTCAAAACAAAGAGAGAATCTTAAAGGCAGAAAGGGAAAAGCAATCTGTTAACTAAAAAGGAGCTCCCATAAGGCTTACAGCTGATTTCTCATCAGACACTCTACATGCCAGAAGGGAATGGCATGAAGTATTCAAGGTAATGAAAAGCAAGGGTCTGAAACCAAAACTACTCTACCAGCAAGGCTATTATTCAAAACAGATGGTGAAATAAAGAGCTTCCCAGAGAAAACAAGGCTAAAGGAGTTTATGACCACAAAAACCAGCATTGCAGGAAATGTTAGAGACTGCTGTAATAATAAATTGAAATAGAGAGAATGAGAAACATAGGCATAAAGAAATAAAATGGCAATATATAAGTACCTATCAATAATAACCTTAAATGTAAATGGATTAGATGCTCCAATCAAAAGACATAGGGTAGCTGAATGGATAAGAAAACAAGACCCAAATATATGCTGTCTACAAGAGACCACCTCAGAACAAAAGACTCACACAGGCTGGAAAAAAACCCCAAAACTTCTGGAAGACTTTGAAGGAGACATAGCAATACAGTCATAGCGGGGGACTTTAACACTCCACTGACTTTACTGGATAGATCTTTCAGGAAAAAAAAATCAACAAGGAAACGGTGACTCTAAGTGACACACTAGATCAAATGGATTTAATTGACATTTACAGAACATTTCACCCCAAAGCTGCAGAATATACATTCTCCTCAAGTGCACATGGGACATTCTCAAAGATAGACCACATGTTAGGACACAAAACAAGCCTACAAGTTCAAGAAAATTGAAATCATATCAAGCGTCTTCTCAGACATTTACACCATGGAATACTATGCAGCTGTGAAAAGGAACCCCTTGCCCTTTGAGACAGCATGGTGGGAACTTGAGTGTATCATGCTAATCGAAATAAGCCAGTCAGAGAAAGTCAGGTATCACATGATCTTACTCATATGTGGAATCTAATGAACAAAATAAACTGATGAACAAAATAGATCCAGAGACATAGAAACATGGAACAGACTGAGGAATCTCAGAGGGAAGGCAGGGGTGAGGGGTCGGGGTGGGGGGGGAGTGGGGGGAGAGATTAACCTAAGAACTTATATGCATATATGCACAACCCATGGACACAGGCAATAGTGTGGTGAAGGCCTGGAGGGGGGTGCAGGGTGAAAGGGATCAATGGGGGGCAAAGGGGGACATTTGTAATACTTTCAAGAATAAAGATGAATTAAAACATTAAAAAAAGAAGAGTGCAAAGAAGAAAATAAAATTATACACATATATATACACACACACACACACACAATATATAGTTACATATATCATTTTCCCAGAATTTATGTCCAAGGATTTTAACTTTACATTATATGATAGATATTTTACTTGCCTTCAAATATTCTTCATATATAGTGTTTCTAACGCTAATCTTTTAGGGTATCATCATACCATAGTTTATTTCCAATCTTTTGCTATGCTCTGATATCATCCTAACGAAGTCTGCTGGACACGTCTTGTGGTTTCTTACAATAGATGTCTGGAATGTGAGTGAAAATACGATTATTGGTGTTAGAAGAAAAAGGACAGTCAGAAGAAACTGGAAATTAAAACCTATGCAAAGCTACAGTCATTAGAAGTCATGAAGGGCTGAAGGAGCCCAGCCCTCCCAGTGATGTCGCCTACTGAGAACGTTATCAAGCACCTAGAAATAAGTTATTCCATTTTGTTTATAGAAATGCGTTTATTACAGTTTTTTTCTCATCAGAAGTGTCATACATGCTTTTTGCAAAATAATTTGAAAATATATACAATTTACAAATTTGTGTTTATGTATCCTGCCAATCAAATATATATGCATACAACATATAGTTACATACATACACACATATATAAATGCACAGTTTAGATTTAAGTTCTTAAAACCATCCACATAACAGAAAACGGCCTATAAGCACCAAAGTAATGTCACAAAAGTTCACTCATTCCTTCACGTACACTTTCCAAAACTGTGCATTGAGCCCGTGCCGTGTGCCAGCTGCGGGCTAGATTCCAGGAACATAAAACACCTTCAAGACAAGGTGTCTGCCCTGTACAGGCCTGTAGTCTATTCAGGAGAAGGGATTCTTATTAACTAAGGATGACTGATTGTTACCCACGCCGTGGTACAGCTCATGAGCAGAAGCGTGGTAACACGACTGACGGATGGGGAATGAACTAAAGTAGAACTTCACTCAGGTCTTCATTCATAAATTATGTTCTCATATTTTAGATACAGTCTTAAAGCTTGGTTTTTCAGCCACCAACCTATGACCGGCCTAGAAGGTAAGAAGAAAGTAACTACTTTCTTTTTTTGTAGTGCTTTAACGCATACCTGTTCTATACTAAACATGCATTGTCATATGCAGTATTATCTCGTTTTAATTTCACACTTAGTTAATTGTTTTTTCTTTTAGAACAAGAGGGTGGCACACAGGACACCAATAAAAGACCTCCTTCTCAGAACTGCACAAGCCGGAGTGGAGTCTCAAAATCCCATTTTTAATAGGCATCCGTTACCAAGAAAAGAAAGAACTGTATGTCATATTCGATGTTCAAAAAAAATTATTTTATGCATGTTTATATATATAAGAAAAAGATATGTATTCACCAGACTATATTCAATTTGTTTAATTAACATTTATGTTGAGTTCACCATATGCCAGCATGGTATCAGCAGTGAAAAAACCAGATGCAAATCCTTGCCCTCAGCCTGGCAGCTATTCAGATTTTAGAGCTAATATACGACTAGTCATTCCAATTCTATGCCTCTACCCAAGAGAGAAGAAAACGTATATCCACACAAAAATGTACGCGAATGTTCATAGCAGCATCACGTAATAACCTCAACGTGGGAACAACCCAAATGTTCGTCAGGGGCGACTGGACAAACAGCACGTGGCCCGCCCGGACCCTGGACCGTCGTTCAGCGCAGAGAGGGACAGGGCCTTAGTGGTGCCCAGGGCTGCACGTGGGGAATGAGAAGTGACGGCTAGTGGCACCGAGGCTTCTTTGGGGATCAAAATGTCCTAAACTTGGATCACGTGGTGGTTGCAAAGCTGTAAATGTTCTAAAAAGCACCGAATCGGAGGCTTCAGGAGGGTGGATGTCCTGCTGTGTAAGCTGTATAGACGTGTGTGATGGCTGTGTAGACGTGTGGCATGTGAACTGTACAGGTTTCAACAAGAGAGGCTGGTTTAAAACCCTTGCCCTGGTGCAGTTTCCATGCTCTAGTGCAGCCCCCCCTCTTCTGGGCCTGATGCAGGACAGCCCAGGCCGCCGTGGATGCCCCCGGGAAGGGCGGGGAAGCGAGCAGGGGGCTGTCCACCGCGTCTGGCGGAGCGCTGGCCCTTGGGGCGCTGCGCCCTGGACCCCCGGCCCGGGGCAGGGAAAACTATTTCCGTAGCCTGGACCTTTCCACGATGCTTCCCGTCCCTTCGGGCAGAAGGAGCAGAGAGGCGGAAAGAGGGGAGCGTGAGGGAAAGAAAAAGAGAAAAAGAGGGAGGCGGAAAAAAGGAGCGAAGGAGCAGCAAAGGGAGCAGGGAGAGCAGGAAACGAAGAGGAAACGGCGGCTGAGCGTTGCCATGTGCCCAGC
Organism: Miniopterus schreibersii; assembly: GCF_964146895.1. Taxonomy (NCBI): domain Eukaryota; kingdom Metazoa; phylum Chordata; class Mammalia; order Chiroptera; family Miniopteridae; genus Miniopterus; species Miniopterus schreibersii. Next base: position 7,282,004 of record NC_138101.1, on the reverse strand, counting down.
ACGCACCACGTTATTGAATCTTCAAAATAACCCGAGGCAGGTGCCATCACTGCGCCCATTCTGCAGATTTAGAAGCTGAGTGTGATGGGCAGGGACTTTTCAGAGGTAGCGCTGGTGAGGATTCTGGCGTTTGAATCTTGGCCTGCACATCCGTGGTGCAGACTTCGGCTCCTTTCCCAGAGGTCTGGGCACTGGGCTCCCTACCGGAGCAGTGGGATAATCTGCACATTCTCTGTCCCTCTTGGCGAATTCCTTTGCCCTCCCAGAGATTTGGAGCTTCCTAATATCCTGGAATGCACTGCTGGGACACAGTCCTGTCGCACATAATTAAGAGCCCTGACCGCTGCAGGGGGAGTCAGTTAACTAAAGACCCGCAGGTAGTGTGTGGTGGATACGGGGTTCGACCCCTGTCCACCTAACTGTAGGCATAGGCTTAGCCCAACACCCTACAAAAGGCACTGAGCTGTGAGACCCCCCACAGTGAAAAGGGCACCGGCACACGAGCTGTGATGAGCGCCTGGCTCAGGTGGGAAGCGTTTTGTTCGGTTTCGTTATGGGAACATACAGGCACTGACACCACGAAGCTTGTACGTAACTTCATTACCTGATATTAAATCTTAGTCATCAACATGCTGACGTCATTAGACCTTTTAAAGTGAAACATGTGCTCTCTAATGAACTCCTCGTGAACGATCCTCTACAATATTAATGGGAAGGAGAGGTGAGAAGAAGGCGAGCGTGGGGAGGGGACGTGTTCCTGACGAGAAGGGGCGCTGTTTGCAAGTCCTGGAGGCGTGTCTTTGTCTTCTTACAGACGGGAGGAGCACCCTTGTGTTCAGCCACGGTCACAAGACAAAGGCATGGTGGAGCTGGTGCTTGACCTTGGGCTCAGAATGATACATCGAAGACTAAACATCATGGAAAGGGACCCGGCAGCCACTGCGCAATCAGACGCCGCACGGAAAACCTGGGAAAGTCACTCTGTCGTTCACCCTCCAAGGCCACCGGCAGGCACAACATCGCTCCCCAGCCCAACCCACCTGCAGGATGCTGCAATGACCCAAGTTCATGACGATGGCCCGGCTCCTCCAGAGAAGGTTCACATTCTGCTTAGGGCACCATCTTCACAAGGTCAAGGAGTATGTAATACATTCGCAGTCAAAATGTTTCTCAGCCTTCCTTAACCTATCCAACACACTCTCACCACGTCGCCACTCAGCTCAAGGAAATGGTTGAGTGTCACTTCCTGGGTGTGGCCTGTACTGCAAATATGAATTCACAATTTCTCTTTCTTTCCTTTTTTTTTTTTTTTTTAAAATATCTTTATTGATTTCAGAGAGAGGAAGAGAGCTGAAACATCAATGATCGAGAGAGTTGTCCTTGATCGGCTGCCTCCTGCACGCCCTCTGCTGGGGATCGAGCCCCACAACCCGCACATGTGCCCCGGCCCGGAATCGAACAGCGATCTCCTGGGTGCTAGGTCTATGCTCAACTGCTGAGCCAGGCTCAGCCGGGCTAAATTCAAAATGTTTATTCAAATGAATCCCAACTCCAGCCCTGCCTTGTGATACAAACTGTTACCCATAAACCAAACTGCCTAAAACCAAAATGTTGGAGATTAGAAAGAAAAGCTCTGAGCTAGTTGTTTCAGAGGGCGAGATCCATTCCACTGAGGGTCTTTCGTAGCTAAGTTTCACTGCACAGCCTTTCTTCACAACTCTTTGCAAGGCCAGGTCGTCTGGTGTTGGTGTTGTTTAAGAGAACATCTTCCCTCAACCCACCCTGCTGTGTATTAGCAAAAACACTGGAAAATGGCATTCCATGTTTGTTTGGTGGTGGTTGTTGTTAACGGTGTGTTTGGTTTGGAGTGTTTTGTTTTTCACAAGTCCATGGTTATTTGCAAAATTAAAATACATTTTATTGTGTGATTTTGAAGCTTAAGCTTCCTTTGTAAGGAATGGGAGGAAATTGTACGCACTGCCTATGGACCCCAAGGTCCTCTATCAATTGGCTCAGTACTAGCCCTGGTGGAAGCATTCAGAACTCTTCCATTGCCTTGCCTTTGTTCCCTCAGACTTTTGAACCACTGGAACTAAAAGCTGGAAGCTTTGAAATAATTAAGAAACTTATTTATTTGAAAGTGAGGTGGGGTATATATCTGCAGGTAACCAGATGGCTAGATTTTTCTTTTCAAATTTCTTCTCAGAGTGCAGCTCAAGGCACACATGAACACTCAGAGATGTTCAGTGTTGGGGGGAGGAGACACAACCTGGCAGGGATCATGGATGCACAGCGAGGTGGAAACAGCATAATTTACATATTTATATATGCATATATATGAAATATGTATATATTGTCAAATAGTATGCATTGTAACTCCTTTGAAAGCTGGCAAAGATTAGAAACAAGCTGTGGGGATAGATACCAAAATGTTAGTGATAGTTGGGTTTGGGTTTTGGAACAGAGGGGACATATTTCTTCCTTTGTCTATTTCCAGTTTTTAAAATGTGATCATTTTACTGGAATGATTTGGAAATGACTAAGGAAGCTGACCAAGGAAAGGTCATTCCAGAACCAGCACTTCCACCAACTGGCTGTGTGACTGGGAGGAAGCACTTCTCTGCTGCCCCAGATGCCCCATCATCCCCCCGCAATTCTCCTGCAAAATGTGTTTTTCCCCACATTTTGCAATCCTGCTTGCCCATCAGCAGCCTGATCTAGTGCCACCGTCTTTTGCAAGGCTCCCTGAAACCCACTCTGATGTATTCGATCTCTCCTGCCCGAGCACAACCGGCCCGATACTGGTGCGTAGTTGTTGGATACTCGCTAGTGGTCAGACTCTCAGCTAAGTTCTCCACATACGTTACCTGATTCAATCCTCCAAGCAACGCAGTGACACCTGCAGCAATGTTAAGCCCACTCTACAGAAGAGAAACTTGTCCTTCAGAGGTTTGGTCCCTCCCCAAGTGGCAGAGCCCCCTGAGGTCCACCGGACCAGAGAGTCCATGTACGTAACTGCTCTACACAGGTTCCCTCAAGGCCAGTCTACTTCTGTGCCCTCAGCGAGCTACCACGGTGCCTGGCCTATGGTGGGTCCTTAATGTTTGTTGAATGAACACATACCAGCATATACCAATTTTAGAGCCTCGGTGTATTGTAACTATGTGCAAATAAGTCCACAGTAACAATATCATCATGTGTCCAGTGCCTAGCCTGTCCTAGGTGTGTATATTACCCCAGGCAATCCCCACTTCACTGCTGAGGAAGCACTGTGCTGCACCCATTTGACAGATGAGAAAACTACCTCAGAAATGTAACTTTCCCCGAATCGTGCGCCACCAAGAGGGAGTGCAGGGAGGTGGCTACCTCTCTGTGCACCTGCAGTCTCCTTCGCGAAGGGCGCACCAGGATGCTTGGCATCGTAGCTGAGCACCTCCCCTGCAGACAGGTAGAACGGTGAGAGTGTTCGCCAACCGGGTGACTTCGGCAGGGCAGAGCATTTCAGGGTCCTTTGAGATTTTATTTTCTCAAGTCTTTGTTACATTGAACAGAAAGAGAGACTAACAGCTGAAGAGCTGATTCATAATGGGAAATGCAGACAGAACAAATCCGAAAGTGTAACTGTGAGGGCCTGAGTGTCAATTGTGCAGCCTCTTTGGTTATCTGTGTCTTGCAAAATTTTCAATGTTTGTTTCCTTTGACCCAGGAAGCCTACTTTGAGGAGAGTATGTTCTTGGACATGTGGGAACATATATGGACACAAGAATATTTATTCTAATGTTTAATGTAGTATCAAAGGCTTGGAAAACCTAGGTGCCGACTGATATGGGCCTAATGAAATAAACCAAAGCATATCCAAAGGAGTACCAGGGGTCATTGAGAGGAATTGGGCAGAGTGATATGTGCAGACCTGTAATTCCTTCTGAATAGATGGTGATGTGCAGAAAGCCAGGTGCACAACAGGGTGTGCGATATGCCATGATTTTTATGAAACAATGAAGGCTTAGCTCCCTGTTCACATGCACATGTATGAAGGCCGCCCGGTCATTAATATGGTAAAAAAGAGTCCAGGGCAGGAGAAAGAAAGATTTCCATATATGGACTTTGTCCTATTTGACTTTTACTCCATGTGTATTCATTATATTCATTATCAAGAGCAAATAGTCCATTTAAAGGGGTTGTTTTATGGCAGGTCTTAAATGTTTCATGCTACAAGCCAGGAAACTATTGGCATCGGGAGGCTCGGTACAACCAGGGCGGGAGGCGAGCCTGTGCCCAGGAGCTGCTTTTGGAGCCTGCACATTAGACACAGGGAAGGAAGTTCAGGCCCCGGTGAGCTCTGCCTGGGTGAGAAAGAGGGTGACGTCCTCCTGGACTAGCTGGTGGCAGTGGAGGTGAGGAAAGTGGATAGTTAATGAATATTAAATGTCATTAATTATCATGAATATTAAGTATCCAGTATCATTAATAGCAGGCAGAAGGCACCAACTTCTGGGTGGATGTGTGGGCTGAGGAGGAGGAAAGGGTTTGGGGACTTGCAAGCTTCTAGCCTGAGCAACTGGAGGGGGGCCTCCTTTTACTGCAACTTGAAAGACCTGGAGAAGGTCTGGTTTGAAGAACAAAGATGAACAGTTCCGTTTTGGACAGTGTTCTGCAAGTGGAGACATTCCCTCCTCTGTCAGCTCTTTGGCCCCATCAGCCCTCCCAGCCACGGGGCTCCCCCTCTTTCACTGTCTCTCACCTTCCCTGTGTCCTCACTTCAGTTTCTGTGGGGCTTAGGTGCTACGTTCCATCAACAAAGTTCCATCTTTGCTTAAACTTTCCACCTCCTTGCCTTTCTCCTACTGCATTGTTCTTACCTGGTGTTATGGGCTGAATGGTGTCCCCACCCCCAAATTCATATGTTCAAGTCTAACCCCCAGGACCTCAGGATGTGAGGGGATTTGGAGATAGGAGCTTAAGGAGACAATTGAGTTCCAATGAGGTCTGTATGGTGGCCCCAAACCAGTGTAACTGGTGTCCTTATAAGAAGAGGAAATGCGAACACAGACCATGTGCGGACACAGCAAGAAGGCGGCCATCTACAAGCTAAGGACAGAGGCCCCAGAGGAAATCAACTCTGCTGACCCATTTAAAAAATATATATGTTTTCATTGATTTCAGAGAGAGGAAGGGAGAGGGAGAGAGAGATGGAAACATTAATGAGACAAACATTGATCGGCTGCCTCCTGAATGCCCTCTACTGGGGCCCAGGCCCAAAATCCAGGCGTGTGCCTGACCGGGCATCAAAGCATGACCTCTTGGGCTCATGGGACCATGTTCAACTGAGTGAGCCACACTTGCCAGGCGGCCCCGCTGACATCTCAATCTCAGATTCCTAGCACGACTGTGGGACAACAAATTTCTGTTGTTTAAGCCACAACAGACTCTGTGGCTTTGTTATGGCAGCCCTGGCGAACTAATACAGAGGCAAACCCCCGCCACAGCCCCCATGAAACCAACTCTGCCCACTCTTCCTTTTCTTCTCAGCAGAGGTGGGTGGCTGGACCAACGTGCCCTCGCTGTCTGATGTTTCTTTCACTTCCTGACCACTAATGACACCCTCAGAACCTCTCTCATTTCCCACTCCATCTGCTCCCCCAGGCTCCTGCAGCCTCCCCAGCACCCCACCTACCCACTCTCAGCAGGGGACTCATTTCACTGAGAACCAATCAAAGAGAATGTCCACTGTCACTAACCTTCCAACCTCCAAAGCCATGCTCTCTGCCCTCCCTCTGTGAGGTGGCAGAACTCCTACAACCCCACCCCCACCCCATGTCTGGGGTTTCCAGTGCTAAGGGGCCTTGAGAGAAGAGAGGCAGGGGATGTCTGGGAAAAGCCACCTGGTTATTTATTGAACCACCACTGGACATGCTCACTGCATGCCAGGCATTTTCTAAGCACAACCCATGGATGACAGACTGGCATCCCCTCCACAGGCTCACAGGGCAAATAGGGAGAGCAAATCTTGATGGAATGCTTACCATGTAGCGGGCACTGCACTAAACATGCTGTAACAACCCCATGGTGTGGGTACTGCTATTGGCCCCACTTTACATCTGAGCACAGAGAGGTCAAGTGACTTACCCCACCTTGCCCAGCCACTGGGTGATGGAGCTAAGTTAGAGCCCAGACTTGGATGCCATTGAGAGAAGGGGTAAGGCGTAGGTGGAGCCTTTAAAGGGAGCTGAGCAGGCTTTTCTCAACTCTAAGGAGTGTAGGTGGAGCATTGCTTTGCAGGTGAAAGACATTGGTTGCACAAAGAGAAAGAGGCTGGCAGCCAGCCTTCATCTTTACCAGGAAGCAGTGTAGCTAAAGTATAAAGTTCAAGGCTGACAAGGGAGCTGTTGGAAAGGTGCAAGACTATACAGGGTAAGTGTGAGGTGGCTGCCTCCCCCTCACTTTTTATTTATTATGAGAGTGTGGTTATTAAAGCTGGGGACAGTGAAACAGGAAGGGCTTGGCACTGAGGCAAGGGGAGAGCCTATGCTGCACTGGGTGGTTCTCTAGAAACATCACAGGAAATGGATGAGCAGAGGCAGGGCTGCTGTCAGCTCACTGGGAAGTCAGAGAAGAGGGCGCCCTGGAGACGGGTTCCTGGGGTTCGCCTGCAGGAGCTGTGGGTGCCCATTGCTCCCCTGGTTGCAAGCCTGGTGGGGTCCCTTAGAGTTTCAAGGCGGAGGAAGGGAAAGGCTACCCTGGGAGGGTCCTTTTTCTTAAAGGCTTGATCTGTCTCTTGCAGGCAGGAATCTCAGGGGAGGGCTCAGGCAGGGCTTCAGTGGAAGATTCATCAGTTTTCCAGGTGGGATCTTTCAGGGCTCTGGTGTCTACTGATTGGTCAGTGCAGGGTGGGGGTCATGGGTCACTGCAGCTGGTCCTGGCATCGCCCATCTGGTTTTACTGCTTTTCTAGGCCTGGAGCTGAAATACAACTGAGGCCTAGGTGTTACATGTCGGGAGGGGACCTGTATCAGGCTGTAAATTCCTCTGACAGTTTGTTCAGCTGTCTGTCTGTTTCCCCAGCGCATGTGTCAAGGAATTTTCCCAGCTTAGATGCCTCTCCTGTTTTGTTAAAGTCCTGTGAAGTCCTTTAAATCCTTATTGGTCAGTCTGTCCAGTGACCTTTGAAGGAGGGCGTGGGGTGGGAAAGGCAGCCTAGAAAAGGGAAGTGAAAGATAATGGGAGAGGTGCAGTTTCCAAATAAGGCCACTCTCTCCATCCCTCCTCCCCAGCCCCTTCCTTTCCATGTAGCCCTGCTGACCCTGCAGTGGACCCCAAGCACTACCAAAGCACCATGGACTGCGAGGACATTTCCTGTAACTATAAAATCATTATTATCTGTATCGTATGTTCCGTGGTCCTGGTGACGGTCATCACGGTGCCCCTCGTCCTAAGGAAGCGTGGAAATGGCACCACTCCCGACTTCCCTAAGATCGTCCTGGAGCGCTGCACTCGCTACACTGAGGACCTGTGGCCCGAGCTCCGGTGAGTTGGTATCTGCTGCCCACCGCTGGGCACCGCGCGGTGGTTACGGGCTGAGGCCGGGGCGGGGCGCGGGGAGCGCTCGGGATGCCCACTCCAAGCACCCGGTTTCTGCTCGGCTCACACCCGCCGGGCAGGGCTGCGGGCCCAGGACCCCGCGTGCAATTCCGCGCGCCCCTGGCGGGAGCTGCGGGCGGCGGCCGGAGCCAGCAGCAGGGCGCGGGGCGGCGCCCCCCAGCTGGGCCGTGGGGTGCGCGCAGGCAGACCCGCCCTGCCCCGCAGCCGCGCTGGGCTCGGCGCGCAGGGCTCCGCGCAGGGACCGACACCTCCCAGCTGCTGCAGGGGCGCCGGTGGGGTGGGTGGCCCTGGGGCTTGCCGGCAGCTTCTGTTCTGCCTGGGGTTTCCGCTCGTGGTCTCTGGGCTTAAAATGCCCGCAGGTTGCAGATGACACCTCCTTCAGCTGCTTGCGGAACTCGAGGGGCGGGTGGGGGCTCCGGATGAGTGTCGCTGATAGAGAACAGCAGCCCCTGCTTCTTGCGCGGTGGGACGGGCGTGTTAACGCGTCATGAACTAGACGCAGCGGAACAATGGTAACTTTAAAGGTTGAGCTGCGGGTTCCAGGCGAAGGGGAATCCGCTGGGTGGATCTGGGCAGCCCTGGGAGCCCCCCCGCAGGTGCTGGGGCCTTTCCCAGGGCCCTCGCCCCCCCAGTCCCGCCCTCTCCAGAGGGAGCCCTGCCCCCCCAGTCCCGGGACTGGGCCTCAGGGGAGAGCGCACTCCTGAAGCTGGGCCCAGAGCAGACGCGCTGGGAAGCGAAAGGCCGCCTCTGGGCTGCCTAAGGCGGCGGGGAGAGCCTGGGTCTCATGCCCAGGGTTCGGGGGCGCACAGTGCCGCCGCCCAGACACCTGCGGTCGGGGCCGGGACAGGGGTCCCCCCAGCCCCTCACCCCGCCCGCTGCGCCCCTCCCTGCAAGCGCCCAAGGATTCGCCTCCAATGACCCCAGGGGTCTCCACTGCAAATTGGTCAAGTCCAAAGACTGCCAGTGTCCCGTAAGTTTTCTTTACAAATAACTAACTAGCTGAGAGAGACTAGAAGGTGAGGCGTTCCTTCAGGTTGTGACAAAAACACTTCTTTGTGACAGAAAATTAATGTCTAATTTTCAATCCCATTAATTCATTCAACAAATATTTGCTGAGCACCTACTATGTCCCGGGCAGTGATGTGGATACTGACGGTACAGGAGGGAATGAGAAAGTCCCCACTCTCACGAGGCTGCCGTCCTGGCTGGGAGACGTGTCTCAACGAATGTCTTTGTACAGATACTTTTGCGTACCTATGTTTCTGTAGAATAGGTTTCTGTAGTGAACTTGCTGTATCAAAGGAAGAATTATGCCTATTTAAATCTGGATAGGTATTTCTAAGCTCCCTCCAAAATAACTGTATTGCTTTAGACTCCCATCCCCATCTGTCAGAGGACCTGACTGCCCCAAATCTCCTCACTGCTGAATACTATCAACTCTTCTTCATTGTGAGAACAGTGATTTCTGATCGCTCCTTGATTGTCACTGAGTTTTCGCATGTTCTATGCGTTTATTGGTCATTTATACTTTTTTCTGTAAATTTCTTGTTCTGGTCCTAGCTAATTTCTCCTGAGCTGCTTGTTTATTTCTTTTTGGGGGAGTTAGTTCTATACTATACATTACACATATAGAGTTTTCTCTCTCTGCCTGTGCTCCTTGCATCAGATTTAATGTCTGTTGTCTCCCCAGAGACCTGAACCTCAAGGGCATGACTGATTAATAGCTTTCTCCTTCTTTCCACGCTGTTGAAAGTTTGGCGCCCTGACTATCGCCCTTGTAATCGTGCCCTCCTAACACCAGCGATCTCTCCCTGATAAACCTTACAATCTGTACCTGCCGGGTTACTCTCTCCTGCCCTGGTCTTTTATGTTGGGCGAAAGCAGCAATTTATGTCAAGTATTTAACCTAGTATTTCTCCTTTGACCCAGTTCTTTTAACCTCTGCAGGCCTTTATTGAAACTATATAATAACAGCTGGCCTGTGACTCAGTGGTTGAGCGCTGACCTACGAATCGGGAGGTCACGGTTCGATTCCCGGTCAGGGCACATGCCTGGGTGAGGGCTCGTCCCCAGTCGGGGGCGTGCAGGAGGCAGCCGATCAGTGACACTCTCATCATTGATGTTTCTCTCTCTCTCTCCCTCTCCCTTGCTCTCTCTCTGAAATCAGTATAAACATATTTTTTTAAAACCCTATGTAATAACATAAAATGTGGTGTTATGTAATACCAAGCAAGACAAAACCAGTGTAAAAATTACACAGGTAATAATTGTAACTGCATGTGTGAAACTGGATGTAAAGAAAAAAGATGGTAAATGATGGCACTGCTGGGTTAATAATGGGATTATCGTAGGTTCCCTTCCTTATTATTCTTCAGTTTCAGATAATCTGTAATCGGTATTTTGCTTACCTATTACTACATAACAAATCACCCCAAAAGGGAGTGGCTTAAAACAGAAACCATGTTATTACTTTACACGATTCTGTGATTGATTGGGCTTAACTAGGCGGTTCTTCTGCTTCCTGTGATATTGGCTGGGCCTGAAGTCACCTGAGCACCCAACTAAGCTGGAATGTGCAAAACAGATCAGACATCACTCACATGAATGACACCTTGGAGGGGTCAGCTGAAAGCCTGCTGTCACCTGGGAGGCTGGACAAGCTAGGTCCCTCTTTTTCTCCATGACATCTTAGAGCCTTACAGTCACAAAACTGAAGTCTTGACTCTGTGAACATATTTTACTGTCAGTGCCCTGGATGTGGTCATTGCCTTGAGGCCCTTCCTCCCTCCCCCCCTTCCTTCCTCCCTCCCTCCCTCCCTCCCTCCCTCCCTCCCTCCCTCCCTCCCTCCCTTCCTTCCTTCCTTCCTTCCTTCCTTCCTTCCTTCCTTCCTTCCTTCCTTCCTTCCTTCTTCTTCTTTCTTTTTGTAATTTCCTTTTATTAAAAAAAAAAATCTTTATTGTTGAAAGTACTACAGATGTCCCTATTTTCCCCCATTGACTCCCTCCACCCTGCACCCCCCCATCCAGGCCTTCACAAGGTTATTGTCTGTGTCCATGGGATGTGCATATATGCATATAAGTTCTTAGGTTAATCTTTCTCGCCCCCCCCCTCTGAGATTCATCAGTCTTCTAGAAGATTCCATGCTTCTATGTCTCTGGATCCATACTACCCAAAGCAATCTAAAGATTCAATGTGATTCTTATCAAGATACCAATGGTGTACTCCACAAAACTAGCATAAATATTCCAAAAATTTATATGGAACCACAAAGACCCTAAATAGCCACAGCAGTCTTGAGAAAGAAAAACAAAGTTGGAGGAACCACGGGACATGATTTCAAACTATACTGCAAGGCCACAGTAATCAAAACAGCATGGTACCGGCATAAAAACTGACACAAAGATCAATGGAACAGGATAGAGAGCCCAGAAATAAACCCATGCCTTTACAGTCTATCAATATTTGACATAGGAGGCAATTCATACAATGGGGTAAAGACAGTACATTCAATAGATGGTGTTGGGAATATTGGTCAGATATGTGCAAAAAATGAAACTACACCACCTTAAACCATACACAGGAATAAACTCAAATGGATTAAAGACCTAAATCTTAGACTTGAAACCACAGAAATCCTAGAAGAAAATATAGGTAGTGAAATTTCCAACATTTCTGGAGAAGTGTTTTCTTTTGATATATCTTCTCAGGCAAGGGAAACAAAAGAAAAAAATAAACAAATGGGACTATATCAAACTAAAAAGTTTTTGCACAAAAAAGGAAACCACCGAGAAAAGGAAAAGACAACCCACCCAATGGGAGAACATAATCACCAAAACATCTGCTACGGCCTTAATATCCAAAATTTATAGGGAGAACCCAACACCTAAACAAAACAACCGAATTAAAAACTATACAATGACCTGAGTAGAGGCTTCTCCAAAGAGGACATACAGATGGCCAAGAGACATATAAAAAGATGCTCAATGTCTCTAATCATCAGAGAAATGCAATTTAAACCCGAATACAATATCATCTCACACCTGCCAGAATGGCTGCCATCAATACATGAACAAACAAGTGCTGGCGACGGTGTGGACAAAGGGAGCCCTGGTGCGCTGCTGGTGGGGATGCAGACTGGTGCGGCCTCTGTGCAAAGCAGTGTGGAGGTTCCTCAAAAATTAAAAGTGGAGCTGCCTTATGACCCAGTGACCCCACTTCTGGGAATATATCTGAAGAAACCTGAAGCCCTGACTCAAGACTGTACGCATCTCTCTGTTCATAGCAACACCATCTAGAGTAGCCAGGAGCTCAAGTGCCCATCAGGAGTTGAGCGGATAAAAGAGCTGTGTGACATTTGCACAGAGGAACACCACTTGGCCATAAAAAAGAAGAAAATCTGGATGGACCTGGAGAGTATTATACTAAATGAAATAAGCTAGTCAGAGAAAGACAAATACCATATGACTTCACGTAACCAATGAAATGAAATGAAGAAACAAGCCAATATGTCTGAGAATATTAAAGGCACAAAAGAATTAGAAAGAAAATTCCCAACAGCTAATGTGGGCATTAAATGCCGAGTGTGGGGCCTTTTTGAACCCAGGTCCCTGTATGACTGCACTGGTCATATGTCCCATGAAGTCAGTCTTGTAGTTTGGCACAGTGGGGACTGAAACCCAACTCTGTCTATCCTTGGACTCAGCAGCCCCATTAGGCTGGTGAGAAAGCTGAGGCATGGAAGAATTTCCCCGAGGCCCAGAGCTGGTGAGTGGTAGGGCAGGTGTTCGCCCCGAATGCACAGCCTGGAGCTACTGAGTCGTGTGGCCTTCAGAAGGGTGTGCTCGCAGCAGCTCTCAGGGCCTGGCCCCCATTCCAAGTCTACCAGCCTTTCTGTGGACTGCAGGGGGGCAGCTGCTGCTCTTCTGTCAGCCTCAAAGGTGAGTGAGGAGGCCGCACTGTGGGCTCACAGAGCTCTTCCTTTTAGGGAGGCAGGGTGCTTTGTCTTGGTACTTCAGGAGATATCACAGGTTCCTCCAGTAAAGCAGCAGAATGCCGTGTCCTGCCCTGGTCGCCAGGACACGTTCTTTGTGGTTTATCTCACCGCTTGAACCTCCCATCACCCGTTAGAGCTGAGGCAGGAAGGACTCGCTCACAGCCGCACCGCTATCCGGGGTCCATGGTCCATGGGAGGCTCTGCTGAGTAATCAGAGCACCGTGGGTGAGCCGGGTCCCTCTGAAAATCCTCACAGAGCACAGCCCGTAGATGCCCCTAATGGGTTGGAGTAGCTGCAAGAGGTGACATCTATTTGTGACGCTGCCTCAGAATCCTGGTGCTTGTGGGGAGTGAGGCATGAAGCAGGGGCGAGAAGCTGGATGGAGGTCAAGGGCCTGGGCTGCCTGGCCTGGAGGCCCCCGATGGGAGACAGACCCCCCCGGTGCACGAGCAGTGCTTGTGCAAGGGGCTCAGACGTGTGCTGTGTAGCTGTGCAAGGCAGAACCCGAGACCCAAATCGCAAAGAGCTGAGCAAAGCAGCCAGATCTGCACAGCGCATCGCAACTTGAATTCATTTGCTGAAACAGGCGTTTCAAAGGTTAAGAGCTCGCCTCCCTAACATGCGGAATAACACACGCCAAAGATTTATGAGCCCATAAATGATAACGTCAGCTCAAAGACCACTTGGAGGCACTGAGTATTTACAAGTATTTGAAGGGAATATTAGAATTATATTTACAGCTGGGATATCAACCTGGTTAATGTTCTACAAGGCAGTAGTAAAATGCCATGACCTTTGGGGATATCTTTCTCTTGGAGAGAAAGCACTTGCATCTCTAACAGACAAGATCTCCAAGTAAGTGCCAAGGACAAAGATACATTGTGCTGGGTATTGTGTCCTGGTCAACCGGTCAAATCATGCCCCCTGGGACACTGAAGGGCCGTGTTGCCCATCTCTTTGCCTTCTATCCAAGTTTTAATGTTTCCGTAACATTTTATCCAGTAAGTATTTGTTGAGCTCCTCTTATGTCAGCAAAGCCCGCTGGATCCTGACCGAATTCCTGCTCAGGTGGACTCACGTTCCGGGGGCAGAGGCCTGAGGACGCCGGCGGGACAGAGCGCGGCGGGTGCGGGACCGGCGGGGGAGCTGGGGCAGGGGGTGTTCAGAGGCGCAGATGCGGTAACGACCTAAGGAGGGCTCCCTGAAAGCTCACCTGTCAGCAAGGACCTGACGGCAGAGGGGAGCAAACCCTAGAACCGTCTGGAGAAGAGCATTCTGGGCAAGAGGAAGAACCGGGGCGAAGGTGACGAAAAACAGCGAGAATGCCCTTAGGGTGGGAACTTGCTGTTACAGACATTTGCAGAACTAAAGAAAATAACCCAGCCTCCCTTTACCTGTTTCCCAACCTCAGTAATGATCAACCCTGGGCTGGCCCTATCTCATCTGTCTCCTCACTTTTTTCCTAAAGTCCTTTTATTAAAACTGTTCTTTTTAAATTAATTTTATTGTTGAGAGTATTACAGAGGTCCCCCATTTCTCCACCTTTGCCCCCCCATCTCCCACCCCAGTGCAGGCCTTCGCCTGTCTGTTGTCTGTGTCCATGGGCTGTGCATATGTCCTTATAAGCCCTTTGGTTAACCTTTTCCCACCCTCCTTCCCGTCTCTCCTCTCAGATCTGTCCGTGTTTCATGCATCCGTGTCCGTGGTCCTATCTTGCTCGTCAATTTATTTTGTTCTTTAGATTCCACATATGAGTGAGTTCATGTGGTACTTGTCTTTTTCTGCCTGGCTTATTTTTCTCAGCATAGTACTCTCTAGGTGCCCCATGCTGTCCCAAAGGGTAAGAGATCCTTCTTTTTCGCAGCTGCGTAGTATCCCATGGTGTGAACGTCCCACAGCCTTTTATCCGCTCATCTAGTGATGGGCACTTGAGCTCTTTCCAGATCTTAGCCATTGTAAATAGTGCTGCTATGAACATCAGGGTGCATATGTCCTTTCTGATTGGTGTTTTGGGGTTCCTAGGATATATTCCTAGAAGTGGGATCACTGAGTTAAATGGCAGCTCCATTTTCAATGTCTTGAGGAACCTCTATGCTGTTTCCCATCCGGGCTGCCCCAGTCTGCATTCCCGCCAGCAGTGCCCCAGGCCTCCCCTTTCTCCACACCGTCGCCAGCACTTGCTGTTTGTTGGTTTCAGAGGACAGACAGATGCCCAAGAGACATATGAACAAATCCTCAACATCCCTAATCATCAGAGAGATGCAAATTAAAACCACAATTAGGCTTCACTTCACACCTGTCAGAATTCCTAAAGTGCTTTAAGCAAATTCCACACTTCATGTCATTTCATCTCTAAATGTTTCAGTCTGTGTCTCCAACAAAAAACAGCATTAAAAACATAGCGAGAATACCATTATCATACTTCACAGAATTAAAAGTAATTAGTCCTTTAAGAGTAGTATCCAATATCCACCCTGTGATCAATTTTTCATGATTTTCTTAGAAATGGGGCGAGGAAAGAAGCATGAAAGCTTCTTAGAGACTCTTGAATTAATTCGGATGGGAGCTGATGTCATTGCATAGTGATGGACGGTGGTGAGAATGGACGGATTCTGGGTACGTTTTGAAAGTAGACCCCTATGGATTTGTGTGTGGGGTGTGAGAGAAAAAGAAAAACCAAAGATGACTCCAAGATTTGGGGGCTGATGGACTGGGAAAATGAATCGTCATTCGTGAAAAAGGGGCAGACCGGGGTGTAGCAAGTTGGGAAATGACTCAGTGGTTTGATTTTGTTTCTGTTGGCTTTGCAGTGTCGCTCGCCATCCAAGTGGAGACGTTGCGTAGGAGGTTGGTTCATATGAAGTCTAGAGTACTAGGGGGAGGTCTGGGCTGGAGATTAAATGTGCACGTCCACAGTGCAGAAGTTCCAGGCAAGATGTGTGAGGAGGAAGTGTAGTCAATTCCTTCAGTGATTTCAACTGGTCAAGTAAGATACGGACAGAAAACCAGCCCAGGGACTGATGACTTAGCCAAGGTCAGCTCGGGGGGAGTGGTAGTAATGAAAGTCTGTCCAACATGCACTCAGGAAACAACAGTAGGGGAGGAACTGGAGACTGTCTACGGAGACAACTCTTGCAAAGGGTTTTGCTGGAAAGGAAACAGAAATGGGAGAGTGGCAGGATGGAGAAGATGGGGTTCAAGATGGAAGAAACTTGGGTTCGTTTGAGAGGCTGCTCCTTTAAAATCGGCTGAGAAGTCACCTAAGGAAAGAACATGTCGACATTCGTGCAGCTTCCTGCGGCTCTTCACAGTTGGCTCACCAATATCAAACTCAGGAGCAGTTTTTAAGTAACCCACCTGTGATCATTTTTACAAAACGTTCAAGTGAGTAAAAATGATTTTTCTTTTTCCACTTACCCAGTTTGTTTGTGTACAATTTAATTAAATTTTTTTTAAGCTTTTTTTGTTTTTGTTTTTTATTGATGTCAGAGAGAGGAAGGG
This sequence comes from Miniopterus schreibersii, assembly GCF_964146895.1. Lineage (NCBI taxonomy): Eukaryota > Metazoa > Chordata > Mammalia > Chiroptera > Miniopteridae > Miniopterus > Miniopterus schreibersii. Next base: position 7,265,910 of record NC_138101.1, on the reverse strand, counting down.
AGAGGGAGAGATAGAAACATGGATGCGATAGATCAGCTGCCTCCTGCACACCCCCTACTGGGGACTGAGCCTGAAACCCAGGCATGTGCCCTGACCAGGAATTCAACCAGCGACCTCCTGGTGTATGGCGGATGCTCAACCAAGGGAGCCACACGGGCTGGGCTGAATTAAAATTTACATTTAAAAAGCAAGCACAACAAATAGATAAGTAACAACCAAGTCAGTAGAAACAGAAGTTCTTGGGAGTAGCCTGTTAATTACGTAGAAGACAAACAAACGTACAGAGAGAGCAGAGTGTCCGCTTAGACAGTGACTCAGATAAATAGGGGTCAGTTAAGACTTCTTTGCAATAAATGATCAGGCGTTTTTTTCTTGCCATTAAAGGAACCCCTTAGAAATATTAGAAAATTACCAAGGCAAAGTTTCTTTAAATAAAGGATGGGGAAAGAATGGATACAGGATTCTGGGAACAAAACAGGAAACTGAGTGAGAGATGAATTCAAGAACTGAGATTCTGTGTGTGTGTGTGTGTGTGTTTCAGAGACTGAGGGTTTGGGGACAGTGATAATATCCATGGAATTCTGTAGTTGGTCCGAGTAGAGAGCAGGGGATTATCTCTTTCAGCAAAACATCACCTCTAAATATCCACTCGGGAGCAATGAGATAATGAGGACCTTGTTTCTGAAGACAATAAAGAAAGTGAAAACTGAGGTAACGAATTTGACAGATACAGGGAGCAAGAGAATAAAGTTCTGTGTCCTTCCTTCCAACGACCTTCTGTCTGTCTAATTGTAACAGTAAAGCATGCCCACTGCAGAGCACGGGAGAGTGCAGAGCTGAAGAGGAGAGTGCAGAGCGCCCCCCGACGTGGAATTCTAAATAGTGGACAGTTTCCTACAAAGCCAGGAGACTCACAGAAGGAAGATACACACCTGTTAAAGCGGTGGCCTCACCATACACAGTGTTACAGACAGAATTCAAAGTTCTTCCACAATCTGACCTTTGAAAAAGTTGCTGAGCTCAGTTTTTCACTTCCCACTAGAATGTATCAACCATGGTACATCCACATGGTAGGAAGTTATGTGCATTTTTGGTGTTTGGATATATATATATATTTAGATATGTCTTTACTGATTTCAGAGAGAGGGAGGGAGAGAGAGAGAGAAACATCAATGATGAGAGTCATTGATCGGCTGCCTCCTGCACGCCTCCGCCTGGGGATCGAGCCCACAACCCGGGCACGTGCCCTGATGGGGAATCGAACCTCCATCCGCTGGATCCTAGGTCGATGCTCAACTACTGAGCCCCGCTGGTCGGGAGGCGTTGGATATTTTTAGAGTAGTGAGTAAAGCTTGATTTTAAGGGACATTAGAAACTTGTCCAAGGCATATTTTACTTGGCCACGATGTGTATAGGCCTTGATATTGTTCAAGTGTTTCTTTTTCTGATTATGACAACCAAGCAAATGTAAAGTCCTTTCTGCCTTTGGCACCTCATGGTTTCAATATTGTAAACTCCTAATGAGATGGGGCCCTCCTTACCTTGCTGGGAGTCAGGGCTCCCTCCTGAGCTAACAGCTAGCGCAGTGTCAGAGCTGCGGTGACTCAGTCCCCCTGGGAATTCTTCAGGACGAAGGCAGCTGAAGGTGCGGTTGTAGGTGGGAGATGTGGGACCCAAAGGCCAAAGGTCCAAGGCCAGCGGAGCGACCCTGCACATTGGGGGACTTGGTTTCACGGTTCAATCCTGAGTAAAATGTTTCTAAAGGCACCTGGAGCCGGTGTGCACATCCCGGTGACAGCCGAGCCGGGCCACTGGCTTCGCGGGGCCTGGTCCTCCCCAGTCTGTCCGCTCAGGGCCCCTGGTTCCTCTTCTGTGCCCCTTCTTCCCCGTCAGCACCCCTCTCACGTAAGGAATGCTCACTTATGAAATACTGAGCACCCCGAGATGCCCACAGAATAACCCTGGAAATATCTATTTAGTCACCATGCGGCGCTCCAGGCAGCAGATTGTTTGCGGATTTGTTTCAGATCCCTCTTCCAGATTTTAACAGAATACGTTACAGAAAAAGTCAAAGTACCCATCCTCCCAATTTCCTTTTCTTCTCTCTCAGTGGCAAATGAGGCTACTTGTTTTTCCTGTATCTTTCCAGAAATGTCCTCTGAATGCGTAACTTTATATTCGCTTCTCCTTCGCGTCCTCTCTCCTGTCCCGCCCGGCCCTGGCCAGTGCGTGTTCATGGTCAGCGTGGTCTAGCGCTAAGTTCCATAGCGCTGCATTTTATGGAGGCTTCTGTTTTGTTTCTACCCCATCTGGACTTGTACTTACGTTGTTTTAAACCTTTTACAATATGTTACCAAAAATGCTGCCTCAAAATCCCTGCATGATTAAGACAGAATCCGGGAAGTGGAATGGCTAAGTTAAAGAATATATTGCCATTTTAATTTTGAAGACAGCCAAATTTCTCCTTATGAGGCAGTTCTCTCCTTGAGGCACGGAGAGTTTCTCTTTCCCCATAACTTTACTACACAGGTTGTTTTGAATTTTTTTGGATTTTCCTGACTTTCTGATTTTTATCAATATGATAAGGGCAGATTTTGCTGCAGTTTAATTTTAATATGTCTTTAGTTTTTGTTCTTTCTCTGTAGGAAAAAGTTTGTTTTTGCCAGGTAAATACTTAATACTCTGCCTGACACTTAGCAAGCATTCTAATTATTATTATTATTTTTTTAAATATATCTTTACTGATTTCAGGGAGAGGCAAGGAGAGGGAGAGAGAGAGATAGAAACACCAATGATGAGAGAGTCATTGATCAAGCCCACAACCCGGGCATGTGCCCTGACAGGGAATCGAACCCCGATTGCCTGGATCCCAGGTCGACGCTCAACCGCTGAGCCACGCCCAGTCGGGCAAGCATTCTAATTATTGAACAATGGAATGTGAATATAAACTAGATAAAGTTGTGTTTTCTTAATATAAATATACTTCGTAAGTTCATGTTTATAACAACTGGATATTATAATAGTGATCAGTAGAATTTAATGAGTAACAGAATTTGAACTAAAGGGTTACAAGTTACTGTCACAGGATGATTCAGACCTAGGTGATGTATTGTAGAACTGAATGCCTGAAACGTGTATAATTTTATTAACCAATGTCACCTCAATGAATTCAATAAAAATAAATAAATTTCTTTTACTAATTTGTTTTGCTTTACAGTTTTAGGATAATTTTCATCCCAACTGATAATTATGAAGGAAGTGGCTTGCTGAATATTGTAGCAGAAAATGTGCTCAGGCTTGATAGGGGGACAAAAGGTGGCGGCATGAAAGGATAGATGCCAGGACATTGCTTTTTTAATCATACACTCATGATATGTTTTTCCCAAGATCTTCCCCTAAATAAATTCACAAAATAAAAGAAAAAAACAACAATTTAGGAATCAATAACAAAAAGATAGGCATTGCATTTGGAAATTAAAACAGCTCTTGACATGACTTCCTTGCTGATCATTCAGATGGTCAGGTCCCCATCTGCATATTCCTGGGCCAATCCCGAACCCCTGACGCCGTTAACCACTCCCGCTGGCTGGGCAAGACTGCTGACCGAGAGGAAGGCCTGAGCAAGGGGCCACAGAGGACCGAAGGAACTGTAACACGGGTACTGCTTGAGCCCCTGTTCTGTTCTAGGCCCTGTTCGGAGAGGATTTCAGAGTCAATGGCAGAATATCTGTGTCAGATAGATACTTCACAGACTGGGAAAGAGAGGCAGAGAGAGGCTGAGCGGCTCTCCCAAGGACACAGAGTGTAACTGGCAGAGCCAGAGTTCAGACAGGCAGCCTAACTCGAGGGCCTGCATCCCTGCCACAGACAAAAGGGCTCTCCCCTGTTTCCTGTCCCAGAAAGAGCAGGGGGCAGGGTGCTTCTGTGGAGGCCTGCGCCATGCTAAGGCTCTCGGGTTCCTTGGCTTCTCTCTCAGGAAGCTAGTCTGCGTCCTGGGGGCAGAAGGCCCCGGGAGCGGCCTGCTCAGCCAGCGCCCTGCAGTGGGAGCAGGAAACAGGAGCCTGGGCTTCCCGTGCCCAGCTCAAGCTGCCTGGCCTGGTACTGCTCTAGGATCCTGCTCCAAAGGCCGGACGTGGCCCTGACAGGGACAGTTGAACGCTCCCGGTGGAAACCCACGTCTCTGCCCCGAGGAAATGACGGACTGTGTGCACTTGTTAACACAAACACACCAAGTCCCACCCGCCCTCCCCAGGGCCCCTGCAGGCCCGCATCCCTTCCTCCTGCCCTGCCTGCTTTCCCGCCTCCAGGGGCTGTTTAAAGGGGACCTGGAGTGAAAATTCTATTTCAGATTCTTTCTCCTTCTGTGGGGCCAGCTCAGAGTTTCCCAGGGTGATTTTTCCAAAGCAAAAAACAGATGAGGACACTTCCATGCCTAAAACCATCAGTGGCTTCCCACTGTAATTAGCGCAAAATCTGAAATCTTTTCCTTGGCCCAAGAGGCTAAGTGATCTGCATCTCGATTATTTCCCTGCCTGATTTCTCGCCATGCCTCCCCTTCCCCCAAGCTTGTTTCTTCACCCTGCAGTGATGCTGTTCCTCTCAGTTCCTCAACTCAACTGGATTTTACATTGTCAAAGCCTTTGCACATGCAGTGCCCTTGGTCTCGAATGCACTTTTTCTCCTCATTTAGTCTCAGCTCAAGGGATCTCTCAGGGAGACCGCCCCTGGCCAGCCTCCCTAAAGTGGCCATTGCTTCAGTACTGGGCTGTCACCCATCCCCACTGCCTTCCTGCACCCTAATGATCATCGGCACTTGATTGTTGTCTAATTTTCTTGTTTGTGTGCTGTCTGCCTGTCTAACCAGAGAGGCAGCTCCACGAGGGCAGGGACTTTGTAGGGCGGGAACGGTAGTGCTCACCCATAACATGATCTCGCTCATATGCGGAATCCAGTGAACAAATACACTGATGAACAAAATAGATCCAGAGACAGAAGCATGGAAGAGACTCAGGGATCTCAGAGACAATGGCTGGGGGAGAGATTAACCAAAGAGCTTATATGCACCCAACCTGGCGTGGCTCAGCTGTTGAGCATCGACCTAGGATCCGGGCAATCGGGGTTCGATTCCCGGTCAGGGCACATGCCCGGGTTGCAGGCTGCAGCTGATCAATGACTCTCTCATCATTGATGTTTCTCTCTCTCTCCCTCTCCTTTCCTCTCTCTGAAATCAATATATATTTTAAAAGAAAAAAGACAACTTTAAAAAAAAAAAGAGCTTATATGCATATATGCATAACCCGTGGACACAGATAATAGTGGGGGGGGGCTTGGGGGGGGCGGAGTGGGGTGGAAGAGGTCAAGGGGGGAGGAAAGAAGGAACATCTGTAATACTTTCAACAATAAAGACAGGTTTTAAGAAAGGTTGTACAGATTAGATGAGATCGTGTGTTTGAACTACAGGGCACTCAGGAAAGGCTTCCTACATGAGATTTTTGGGCAAGGGGTTATTATGCTCCCAAAATATGTTTGAAATCTAATTATTCATGCTTTCTCTATTTTCTGTGTTTTATCTCACAGAGATAAAAACTGCCCACAAATAAAGGATGCGTTCATAAACGCATTTATTTCCAAGGATCCTTGTAAATCTACAGAACGAGACTATGAAGAGCTGATGCGTCTGACCCATCAAACCATACCCTGCAGCAAGGTAACTGGGTCAAGCTCTTGATTTTAACCCTGAGACTGAAAGCCAGAGGGGAGGGGTCACAGGGCCAAATTTTGACCAGGATGAGGGAAGAGGAAAGATCTGGACATTAGAATGTAGGTGTGGTTGTCGGGATGGAGCCTGTGGGGCTACAGGGAAAACAGGGTATGATCAGCATTTAGGGCAACGGGGAGGGAGATAAGAGAGAAATGGGAACACGCAAAGAGGAAGGACATTTGTGTAAGAATCAGGCAAAGTAACCCTCACAAGAAACTCAACCCACCCAAACAAAAAGATCGTAGCTTTATGTAATTACAAAACTGTTCCCTGACCTCTGGCGGTAACTTCAAATCAAGATCAATGACTTCAATTTACATTTGCCACCCTGTGGAACAAGCAGGTCCCCTGTCACCACCCCCATTTCACCAGAGAGAAAGTGAAGCCTGGGGACTTTAGGTGACCAGTGACTCCTCAAGTTTGATGATCTTGAAAGTGAACAGTTGAAATGGCACAAGAGTTGGAGGCCTGGGTTTTAACACATTGCTCGATTATACTGGAGAAAGTCTGCAGTGCAGGGAATCTTTTCCGAAGTAGCATTGAAGGTGAAAATTCAACATGTCCCCGGTCATCTTCGTGAAGCCCTTAAGCTATATTCCCTCACCCAGCAGGAGAAAGCTGGAGCTATATGGAGCTCCTGCGGGGGCACCTAGCATGCCCAAGGCCTGACCAGGAAGAGCTGCTTGGTAGACAAACAGCTGGTGACACTGTGGAATGAGTGCCTGTGCCCCAGACGTGGGCTCAGCACTTTATTTGCATTGTCTCATTTACTTCCTCAGCACCCCAAGAGTCTCTTACAATTGTCCTTGCTACCATTTTACAGATGGGGAAAGTGAGGCTTTGCAATGCTCTGGGTGTCCCGGGTCAGACAGCTAATGGGCAGTGACGCTGGGCTTCACAGGGCAGTGACCCCAGGGCCCAGGCTCCAAACACACTCTCCACGGCCTCCGAGTCAGAGTGAGCGGATCCGTGGAGCTGAAGAGCGCTCAGAAATTTCATTGCTTTACCTTTACAAGAGACCCTGAAAAAGTCACTGTATTTGCTCTTTCCTTTCCCTTTTCTTTCTTTTCTTTCTTTCTTTCTTTCTTTCTTTCTTTCTTTCTTTCTTTCTTTCTTTCTTTCTTTCTTTCTTTCTTTCTCTCTCTCTCTCTCTCTCTCTCTCTCTCTCTCTCTCTCTTCTTTCTTTCTTTCTTTCTTTCTTTCTTTCTTTCTCTTTCTTTCATGCAGAAGGGGAGATTTGGGAAGAGAAGCTGTTGTACAGAGCTCTTTGAGAAACAAAGAGCACTTCTCCCCCAAAGCAGCAGGGAGATAACATTGTTTTGCAGAAAACTTGAAGATTTTGTAACTGCTTAATGCCCCCTCCAAAAGTGTTCCTAGCCTATGTTTTGTGTAAGATTTTGATCAGTGGCTTTCAGACATTTTTCTGTTTTTACTGCAACCCAGAGTAGTAAGTTCAGTTTACATTGTGACCTAAAACAACCCCCCCCACACACACACAGCAGCAACACAATGAACAACATTTACCAGGCTGTATGTGATTCACTCTGATATTTTCTGTGTTTGTCTATCATTTAAAAAGATGTGTATTTGTGGGGGATTTAGCTTGCTAAATTGATCTCAACAATAGTTTGTGTTTAATCTTCCTTAGAGTGTTCTTTGGAGCAAATCAAAGGAGCTGGCAAAAAGATACACCAGTACCCGCCCAGGGTTGATTTTAGTGGGAGACACGCTGATGGGCTACATTGCTGAAAACCTCACCTGGTGCGGAGACGCAGGCTCCTCTGGTGAGGATCGGGGCCATGTGGGATCGTCTAGGGATGTGTGTGTGGGGTGAGAGCCCTGAGCTCTGCTAGGGGCCCTGAAAGATCGAGGTGGGGGACGGAGCCCCAGGGCCCACCCTGATGCCATCTATGCCCCAAATGACAGCTCAGCCTGATGGACAGCGGTGTTCTTTAGACCAGCTGGTGTGTTCATCCCTCCTTTCCTACCCGTCACCACCCCCCGAGTCCAGCACACTAACGTAGTGCTTGCTGGGACAGTTCTAACACTCTTACTGCCCACTCCTCAGCCCTGTAGGTCAGCTTCCATGGCCACCACCGTGGGCTTGTCTCTGTCTCTAACCAAAAACCTAAATTCCACAGCTATCTTTTGCCTCTGAGATAAGGCCCCAGTTCCTTAGCATGGCCGGGCCCTGTCTCTCAGATGCCTCAGCTTCCAGCATTCCTGTTCTCCTGCCTTCTGCTCTGGTGGTCCTAGTCTAAGCCCACAAGGCTGCTTCTCACCTGCCTTTGCACATGTTCTCTGCACGGAATACCTCCCTCTCCCTCCTCTGTCTGAAGACTCTTACTCATCCTGCAAAATCAAGTTCAACATCAGCCTTCCCCAACGGTGCTGCACACCACCTCCCACCCAGGTTGACCTTTCTGTGATTTATTCCATTATGCTGGATGGAGTGGTCTCTGGAGGCAGGGCTTCTGTCTAATTCATCCCTCTATCCCCGGGACTTAACTCTCCAGTGTCTGTGCCATCAAAGGCAGTGGGTAAAGTAAACGTGGCATATGTATTTCTATAAAACAGCCCATTATTCAGCCTCAAGAAGGGAAATCCAGCCATTTTCAACAGTGCAGATGAATCTGGAGGGCATTGCGCTAAGTGAAATAAGCCAGACAGAGAAAGATGAATGCTGCATGGTGTCACTTTATATGTGTGGAATCTAAAACAAGAAATTAAAAACAGGAACTTATAGAAACAGAGTAGAGAAGTGGTTGCCAGGGGCAGGGAGTGGAGTAATATGGACAGCCTGCTAAAAGGGGTCAAACTTCCACTTATAACATGAGGAACGTCCGAGGATCTAGTGTAGAGCATGGTGACGATCGTTGGTAACACTGTAGAAGGGTAATTGAAATTTTCCAAGAGAGGAGGGCCTATGTTCTCTCACAGACACACCTGCAAAGATAAATATGGGAGTTGATGGCTGTGTTAACTCCACATGGGGAAATCTCTGCCCAGTGTACAGATGTCTATCAAATCATCACATTGTACACTTTAAATATCTTACAGTCTTATTTGTCAATTCTGTGTCAGAAATAACTAAAAAGTGTTTATGCATTAAGGCAGGCATCCTCGGGAGAAGAGACGTAGGAACTGAATTCATCCCTGAGTTTGGTGCCTGAGTTTGGTTCGAGGCCTGAGCTTTCTCAATGGGGACAGTGTAGAAAGTCCAGGCTGTCTGAGCCTAGGGTGTGGGCCTAGCATGTGGGGGCAGAGAGCTGTCAAAGGAGAGAGTCAGCAGGAGGCAGAGGAGTGGTCAGGGAGAATGGCCCAAGGCCCACTTCTATCTGTGATTTCCCTGCACTCTGGGATGATGTTGGGAGCTTGCCTGTCAGACGAGCTTTCTGCAGTTTCCCAGAATGCAGACTCAAAGCTGGTCACTGTGTTCCTGTCTGGGATTTGGAGGGGAAGGTAAGGACTCAGATGGGAGTCAGGTGTACACAGTTAAATTGGGCCCATTCTCCACCCTCCACCTCGGCAGAGCCCCTTGGATAGTGGCTCTGCTTTGACTCCACAGCCAAGGAGGGATGGAGCTTAATGACACCTTGACTTTCCACTGCAATTATTTTCTATAAACTCTGTCTTTCAGAAATTAACTACGAGTATTGCAAAGAGAGCGGGAAAGACTGTGTAAACAACACTGTGTTTGAATTCTGGAAAGCTGCATCGAAAAGGGTAGGTACCAAAAGCGAAATTCTAGAATTGGAGAGGCCATGGAATGAAGAGGTCATCTAGACAGTGGTTGGTTTGAATCCTTTTGGGATGAAACATCCTTTTAGAAACAGAAGTTTGGGATTCCTTCCTGAGGAAAAGGTTCCTGAGTACATTCTAGATTTTCACAGATAATTTTAGGGCTTGCGTGGAGGGCCCATGGGCCCCATGGAAGAGTCCTTGCTCTTGCCCATTGTTTGGGCTTCGGCTGCCAGGAATCTCCTGCTCGGTTTAATCCTCTGGCCCAGGTATTGGCCAGTCCTAGGTTCCTGGAACAGTCTTAATAATCCGCAAGTGCAGACCACGCCCTGTGTGCCAGGCGCGGTCCTTGGGCTTCACCTGGATTGAAACCTTTCATCCTCACACGAACCCTCTGAAGTAGGAACCATGAGCATCACACCAATTTAAGATGCCCAAATAGTAGGAAAGCCTCTGCTGAAGGTCCACGGTGAGGGGCAGGTCTGGGAGTTAATCCCACTGTCTCACTCCAGGTCCAGAATCGGGGCTGGGAAACAGTCACCATCTTCCCCAGCCCCTTCTCTCTATATTTCTCACTTCGAGCTAAGCTGCCTTTGTGCATATTTCTTTTTTGTGTAAGTCACTCCTTCTCGCGCAAGTGGACTAGGGAGAAAAGGGAAAGAAAGGAAGGAAGATGTGAAGGAAAGAGAAAGAGGGAGAAAGTAAAGCTACACTACTTGTAATTCTCCAAAATTCAATTCAGACACTGAGGAGCTGGGGCCAGTGGAAACTCACATCTGTTAGGTGCCTATTTGTGACAAACCCTGGGCCAGGCGCCTTACCTATGTCGCCCCATGTAATCCTCACAGTGGGTGCTGAGGGAAGGTTCTGGTGAGGAAATGAAGACTCAGAGGATAAGAGACTCATCCAAGGTCAACGGGCTGGTTAGGAGACAGAGCCCAACCCACTGTAAGGAGATTCGGGTAAACCCTGGTAGAGAAAGGAGGTAGCCTGGGATTTGAAGCAGGAAGACTGTTTCTACTTGGAAAGATCCTTTACCACCCGTCTGACCTTCAATTGAGGATAAAACTCAGGCCTGTCTCAGGTTACCACAATGTTGAAACAGGATACCGCTATCCCGCTCACGAAGAATGCATTCTTTTAACAAATATTTGTTGAGTACCCACTATGTGCTGTGAAAAATCAGAGGCACCTTACAGGCTTTCGTTGTTTGTTTTTTGAGAAGGGTTTCTTGCTTTTTCTGAGAACAGTGTCTATTTGGTCCCTCTATGATATGTTTTGGGGCAGTGCTGTTGCTAAAAACTTGTAAAGCCAAGTCTCATGTTATAACTGACAAGCACCTGTTAGTGTTCCCCGCGCTGTCCTTGGAGCTAGGAGCACAGGGGTGATGGTGACGGACGGTGCACCCTCCCACTGGGAGCTCCCTGGGTGCACCTTTATCTTGGCCAAATGCGAGCTCATGGATGTAAGTAGACAGCCTTCTTTTACCAGACTAGGTCCTTTCTTTTTCTGACAGTAGAGGCAGTGCCTTTGGGGTTTGAATCCCCATCCCACTTTCTCAGTTCCATGTGACCTTGGGGTAAAGGGACCCAACACTTACTTCACGGGGCTTTGAGGATTACCTAGCATTGCGGGGTCAGTGCTTGACCCCCTGTGAGCACTCCCCTGAGTTAGCACTTGTGACTGACACTTATTGGCCTCTGCCCTCTGCCCCTCACCACAGGCAGGACAGAAGCCACAGTGGATTTTCACAATTCTGTTTCAAGTGGCTCAGGGTGTTTTATCACCTGCAGACTAAAGGCCAGCTTTCTTTTCTTTTCTTTTTTTAATATGTCTTTATTAATTTCAGAGAGAGGAAGGGAGAGGAAGAGAGAGAGACAGAAACCTCAATGATGAGAGAGTCCTTGATGAGCTGCATCCTGCAGGCCCCCTGCTGGGGATCGAACCAAGATCTCGTGGATCATCGCTGGATGTTCAACCACTGAGCCATACTGGCAGGGCGAGGCCAGGTTTCTTGGCAAAGCCTTCATGGCCCTCCATGAACGAACTTCCCTGTCCAGCTTCAGACTCCCCTGAAGGTGGCCCTACACACCACTCTTCTTCCACCAGGAGACCTTTCTGAATATTCATTCATTCCCCACCTCTCTTTGTCCCTGGGCAAGCCTCAGTGCCACCTGTCTCATTGTTCCGTTTCCTTACCCCTGGATGGTCTGCTCTGCTCCCTAAATGAAAGGCTCAATGTCTACAGTTTTTGGCACCAAGAAAGCTCCTTTATCTTCCTCCTGCAGCAATGTTCCTCTTACCCCGCTGAACTTGTGACTTCTGAGCCACCAATTTAGTGACAATGATGTTGAACCTCACTGTGCAAACAGAGATCAGAGAAACCGCTGCCAGAGCTCATGTGAAGCATAATCCCTCCAGTGGTTTGGGATGAAAGTCCATAGACCTAGTAATACTGAGCTGGGAACATACAGGTTATTTTCCCCATAACCACAAATGCTAAGAGCTGTGTTGGGTGCAGCTGCTGGGGTATGCTGACTCAATCTACATGCTGAGGAATTGTGGGCTTTCTTTTCTTTTAAAGTTTGCAAGAAATTCCTGTGGTGTGGTCCAGGCGGTGCTCAGTGGGTCCCACAGGGACACCTTTGATAAAAACAGGTACTGGGGTGAGGAGGGTGGAATGAGGACCGGGGTTTAAATGGTGATGTAAAAGAACACAGGCCCTTATTTCTCTGCATTGTGTTTGCAAGGGTTAGCTCAGCCCCGTAGTAGATATTTCCCCTGTAGCAAAATATGCTCCTGATGTTTAAGGTCACTCCTGAAGATTTGGGCCAAAAAAGGTAAAACTGTATTCAATGGAGAGATTTGTCTTTCTAAGTGAATGTTTTTGTCTATTTTCCTGCTGCGCATAATCCTCTAAAGGGCCTAATGGTCCTTGTGCTGTGTGCAGCTCCCCCTCTGGACTCTGAGGCCTGGTGGAATTTCCTCAGCTCTGTCTTCCTTTACGCTCCACGCTGCCCATTTCCTTCCTTGGTCCACGCTGTTCCCCATATGACCAGCCCCCTCCCTCCCTCTGCCTCGCTAAACCCTCCCCATCCACGCAGATCTGCCCCGCGCCTCTGTCCTCCGTCGACACCTGAGTCCCACTCAGCACCACAGCTACGAGTGGGCACATCGGGAGCTGCGCCGTGCTCTTGACTTGCCTTATCCCCTTGCAGGCGGTGTCCGCAGTCTAGCTCAAAGCGGGGCCTCCAGAGGCCGTCCCGTGTTCTGTACGGGACTGTAGGCAGGGCGCGTCACCCCTGGGAGCCTGTGGTGGTACCTGCAGAGGTGGTGGCGAGGTGACGATGGGCTGAGACAAGCAGGAAAAAGGCCGAGCTCTGTGCCTGACAGAGGGGGCGCCCCTTGAGAACCAGCTCTTCTCTCACTGACTCCACGCCGTGGACACCCCAATGCCTCCTCCTCTGCTGACTCTGTACTTAGTGTTCACCACGTGGGTGACCTTTCCAGTCTTTGTTCTCCAGTCTTTCCCTGGGTAAGGCTGGATAGAGAGGGGGGAGCAGTCTAGGTGCCCCCAATGAGTTCCCCTCTCTCCTGTTTTCATATTTAATTCTACGAAGAATCATTTGTCCTTTTGTCTTCTTCTTTTGACCTCAACCTTGTGGGCCTTTGGATGAAAGTGCTGACGTCTCAGAATTTTATAATCTGGTAGGAGGGTCCTCTGTACTTGCCGTGGGAGTGGCCGGCGTCAGCGACATGGGGAAGAGTTGAGGGTGGGGCTAGAGCAGGACGTCAGTCTTTCAAAGCCCGGCTGCAACGTGCCTGAGCGGGTGGATGGCCTGGGGATTGCATGGCTGCAGAGTCTGCTTCAGCAGGGGTGGTGGACTGAGGTTCTGTCCTTCCAACTAGCTCCCAGGCGATGCCGTTCTGTTGGTTTAAGGCCCACTCTTGGAAAACCAAGTTCTTAAAGAATCAACATCATGGTCCAGATAAGGAATCTTATTGAGAGGGCCTTACTCATTGAGGGTCACACTGAAAGGGTAAAGGTGGCTTCAGTTCCAGAGGGTGGGTTCCAACCAATGGCGACCCACCTGCTGGCTTTCCAGGGGCTATGGGTACCTGAACCATTTCGTTTGGGGTTAACAATGTTCCTTTTCTCTTATATCTTAGCATTTTTCTAAGTGTGGAAGTCCCTCATTTGAATCCAAAGAGTGTTACTAAACTACAAGTCTGGCTGACGTATGAGACTGGAGGAAATCTCAGGTATATGTTACTACTTTGTACCCATATATTCTCAGGGTTACTTTAGGAATCACTGTGCAAAAGAATCCACAGTCTCGAGAATGCTTTGAGGAAAGACTGGCTCAGGAAATGAATGAGGACTTTCTGTACATTCAGCCCATCCCCACAACCTCTCAATTTTATCTCCATGTTGGGTATCTACCTAGTTCTCACCTTCAGCTCCCCTGCTGACCTGTGAACAGTTAGAGGCAGCCTCAGCTTCACCTCCATATGCCAGGGCTTTGTGCAAGGCCTGCTACCTAGAAGAAACCGACTCAGGGAATGCTTGAAGATCTTGTTATTTTAACACTTTCTTTGTTCTTTCCCAGGCACAGATGCTCTGGTGTCGAGATGAATGATCTAAAATCAATTGTAAGTGAGAAGAGAATTGCATTTATCTGCAAGGAGATTACAGAAAATGAGTTGTTCTTGAAGAAGAAATAGCCATCTTGCCATCTGTGGGCATTTTCCCTGGGGCCTGGATGGAGATCTGGGATAGTGACCTATGGTGACCTCTCTTCCTCCGCCTCCCCCCCCCAGCCTCCCCCAGAGGTGTTCACAGCCAGGGACCTTCTGAAGAAAACAGGCTGCTGCTTCTGCTGTTTCTTGCTCAGCAGCTGACACTCATGGCCCACATCTGTGCCATGTTGGAGCCAGACATTTGTTTTCATCATCTAACATCCCTTCTCAGTATTTATTTTTATGACTTTACAAGTGAAATGAAACTCAGCTGGGCCCCACCTTAAGTCATTCACTCCTGGACTTGACCTTTCTCCATGTTGTCACTGCGGGAGAGGAGCTTGTCTGGATGCTAAGTGCTCAACCCATACTTTTGTTGCTAATGAAGGGTCTTTTTCCCTTGATGAATTGAACGATAGATGTATTGAACTGCCTCAAGATTTCCTTTTTTGCTTTCTTGTCATAGGCCTATCCATCTTCTTCAGTGTGCAAAAACTCCTAAGCATTCGTCTTGCAGCTCTGTAATATGAGCCGTAGGCATGGTGGTTTCAGGTCTTTGAGATCTTTGTACATGATCATGCACAACTCAGAAATACCCTGGTGGAAAGCTGAAGATTTGGGGGATCTTCTGTCATCATGTCAACACCAGAGATGAAGCCTTTCCCCCAAAAGTCTTAAAATAACTTGCCCGGCCAGGTGTGGCTCAACAAAGCGCTTGAGCATTGACTTAGGATCCAGGGGATCGGGGTTGGATTCCCGGTCAGGGCACATGCCCAGCTTTTGGGCTCCATCCCCAACAGGGGGCATGCAGGAGGCAGCTGACCAATGACTCTCTCATCACTGATGTTTCTATCTCTCCCTCTCTTTGAAATCAATAAAGATATATTTTTTTAAAAATTAAAATAACTTGTGTTATAAGCATAGTTTTTATTTTTATTTCGATATATTAATATTCAACAAAAGATGAATTACTATATAAAATTAAAATGAAAATTTTACATTGTTATTTTAATTTTCATATGATGTTTATATGTTGGCAACATCCTTTCTATTGAAGAATGACTACACCAAACCTCTCTAACTGAAACAGGCAAGTAAGGAAAGGTAGATACCCAAGCTTTTCAGAGCACTTTACATTTCCAAATGAGTGGCCTTGTCTCAGGATATATTATTGTACCCTTTTTACTGATAAACTATCATGGGTTTGGGTCATAGTTATGGGTCATGTTGGCGAAAATATTCTGTAGGATGTAAGCTACCCATGTGCTTGGTTCTTTACCTCTAACCCTTCTAACAGCTCTATGAGGTTGGTATTTGTTAGAGAAGAAAATGGAAGAGAGGTTAATATAATTCACCCAAAGTCATTCATTGAGTTCGAGGTAGAGGCTGAATTTGAAGTGAGCTCTGTCTGACTCCAAAGTACATGCACTTTATCTTTCTAGACCTATAATCCCAAACTGATAGTGCCTTGTGCTCTCTTCAAACAAATACATGTTGGATTAACTTGAATACAATAGAATCGAGAATGTGATTTTTCTGGATAGTTTCAAAATAGATACTTTTTCTCCATCTTCTTCCTCCCCCTCCTGCTGTTCATGCTCAGTGTCTCACACCTGTAGCAGGCAGTCAAAATACGTATTGTTCCTGGTACCGGCAGTTCACTTTGTTCATTTCTCTTTCTTTGTCTTGGTCAGAATTATCACTTTTATTACTCTCTCAAAGAACCAACCTTTATCTTTGTTGATTTTCTCTTTCTTTTTAAGTCTATGTGTATTTTGTTCTTCTCTTTATTATTAGGTATATAGAAATTCCTTTGGATTTATAAAATAAGCTTCCTGCAATGGAAGTTTAGATCACTGATTTTTTTAAGCTCATTTTTTTACACATATATTTAGTACTATAATTTCTCCTCTGAGTAGTGCTTTAGCTGCAGCTTTTAAGTTTTGATATCTCTCCTTTCATTATCATTTACTTAAAATATATTTTCTAATTTGATTGTTATTTAGAAATGTGTTGCTTAATTTTCAAACATCTGGATATATCCCAGGTTTTTTTTTAAAACATAGATGTTTGAATGAAAAATTATCAAACTAATTTGAGACTCCTTGAGGGAACCCACTTGGTTTGTTGAAATCAGCATACATTTGGGAGTCAGGCATTTCTGGGTTCATATTTTGGCATCACTCTGTGATCTTGAATGAAACACTTAACCTCTCTGAACTTCAATGTCCTGGTGACACAAATAAGGATTATCAATTTACCCCCCATTAAAGTGTGGTGAGAACCAAAGAAGATGACAGAAATTACAAGCCACAGTGCCTTGTAAGTAAGCGAGTACTGAACCAAGGTTGACTCCTTTCTGGTTGCCACTGGCTGGCAATCCAGTTTCCTTTAGGAGCCCTCGTAGCTACAGCCATGGTGGTCAGCCATGGATTCTTCACTAGCCCCTTCTCCCCATGGGATTTACTCTTGACTGGACATGAGGCTGGGTGCTTGGGACCAGGGCTGATTAAGATTCAGACTTGTCCCAAGTCCACCTGCACAGCGTCTTCAGCAACAGGCCCCTGCCAATCCACTGGGTGACCTGGCTGTTTTCCCCGCAGGACAATGCCTGGCTTGTTGTTGGGCTTGCTTGCTGCTTTCTGGACTCTCTGGGTGTATCTTTCTTGTTCACGAGGATGCCCCTGGAAGGAGGTGCCTGTGTCAGAAAAATGTTGTTCTTTAGTAGAAATCAGTTTGCAGGAGGCTTCTCCCAAGAAGACTCATTGGAGTGTTCAAGTCAAAGCTGGTGGAGACTAAGGGAGGCTGGTCCCATGGTTTTTCACAATGTGCTGCAGAAGGCCCAGGGAGCCCTGGAGGTGGCTGGACGCTGGGGTGCTCTTGTGTCACTGTTGGTGGGGACCTGTTTATTGCCATGTTCCTGTCTCTTATATACCTGGCACCTCCTTGCACCACCTCTGTATCTTTATTACCATGAGGGCCCAACCCTGCCTCCTCTCTCTGTAGTTCCAAAGTGGGTATCTTTGCCATTGGCCATGCAGCCACCTGTAGCCCTGAGGCCTTTCTGACTACATACATAAATAGACCCTCCATATTCCTCTTCTTATCAGTGTCTCTCTACTGGATTACTGATTGCTCATAAACCTCCTAGTTGACTCAGAAACCAGCTACCCCCTGTCTCCACACTGCGTTCTTGTTCACTCTAGAAAATCCCCTATCATCCCAAGGTCCACCCACTACCACACTTACCCAGAGGCTGTGGAAATGAGCTGGCACCTAATTTCCCTTTTCTAACTCCCAAAGGCTATTTTCCTTCTGTAATAGTTCTTGACCTTATTTTTGAAGCACACTTTCAAATACAGATCTGAAATTTTAGGCTGAATACTTGAAAAGATACACACACACATGTGTATGTGCATACAGAACCTATACACACTTTCAATATACCAAACCCATGTCTCTCCATCCACAGTGATTCTGTATTCTGTGGTCCTTTCTGTAGCTCTGTGTGACTGTTGGTGGGGATCTGTCTATTGCCATGTTCCTGTCTCTTATATACCTGGCAGATAAAGCTGGGCATATATCAGGCTCAGTAACTTGATGTATAGCTGTTCCTTCTGCCTGAAATATTCTTTCCGTGGATACCAACTTGGATGGATGCGTCCACAACGTTAAATCTTTGTTCAAATGTCATCTTCTCAGGGAAGCCATTCCAGGCATCCCTATTTAGCACCATTGCACCCTCCCCATGTTCTATATCTCTTTCCTGCTATATTTTTCTTATAACCTGCATCGCCTTCTAAAATACAATTTCCTTCTTTATAGAAACTATTTATTGTTTACCTAGAATGTGCACTCCAACTGGACATGGATTTTTGTCTTTTCCCTGAAAAAATCCTTGCACCTAGAAAAGTGCCTGGAACCCATAGATACAAATAATATTTGTTGAATGAATTAATGATTGAAGTACATATCTGATCATACACGTCCTTTGTCAAAGTTTTTAAATCAGCATTTAATCCCTATTGCTCTAAGGATACATCTAAAGCTCTTAGCACATTTAAAACTGGTAGCAATTCGTTTTCTGGATTTATCCAAGCCACCTCCCCCAGCTGCCACATTGCCATGCATTCTTATACCTGTTATAAGAGAGGGACTAGTATGATAGGTGAAAAATAAGAAATGCTGGATTTTATACATTGTGATGAGAAAAGAGAGACAAGAACACAGGCATAACATGACTAAAGAAACAATGAGTATCATGTACATGTGTTATTCAAGTAATACGTTTCTTAATTCTTTGTAATTAAAGAAGATACATGAATTAGACCTTTCAGAGAGAATGGGGGGGGAGGGAGAAGAGGGGAAGATGAAGAAGAAGCTGATGGTGACGATTCTGGTAAATAGTAATGGTACGGATGTGTGGGAGGCAGCCAGACGGGCATGAGCGGGGCAAGCACAGCGGGCTGGGTGCAGAGGGCCGCCAGGGTGGAAAGCCCAACGTGCCTCGCCATGGGTAAAACTAGGACAACAAGGACCTCACCCCCAGGGTGGCCTCTCCTCCTGTAGCAGTTTCGATCCCCTGACCTTTCATATCCTTGGTCATGCAGTTTGGACCCTCCTCTGACCTTTCCTCCCCTGGCACGTTGCTAGTCATGCGGTTAGAGCCCCTTAGAGGAGGAACAAGGGGATGAAGAATGGCCTCGCGTGACTCCTATGCACCCCTTGCATGACCGGTCCCTACGGGTAACATCTAGGCCTCAGTTGTGTTTCAGGTCCAGGCCCAGAAAAGCAACAAAACTAGACAAGTGACACCACGGCTGACCTCAGGACCAGCTGCGGTGACTAATGACCCTCTGCCCTGGCACCAACCAATCACTGGAGACCATAACCCGGAAAGAACACACCTTGATAACTGATGGGATCCTCCCCTGGGACCTCCTCTAAACTCCCCACCTTTAAAACCCCTCAAGATGAAAGACTCAGAGAATTCTCTCTCTTTCTCTTTCCTAAGCTCCAAGGGCCCTTCTCTTGCCTCTATAGCTTGTTTCCTGAGCTCATTTCTTCTACATCTCACTTCTTCTACCTCTGTGACTTTCCAAATAAACTTTATCTTATGGTTTGAGTCTTGGCTCTGAATTCTTTCTTAGCCTGAACTCAGGTACCGAAGTTGCTGAACCCAGGTCCGGTTTGACTTGACCAGTCTTACACCTGCTGCCATTTTGCTGCCAACAGATGGTCCTGCATGGTGGTTACCCATGCAAGTTCTAGGGCCACTTCTGAGGGTTTGAGTTCTGGCTCCATAATTTCCTAGATGTGGCAGCTTGGTGAATTATTTTCCTGTTTTCCACCCCTAAGTTACCTCACTTAAAAATTGAGGTGGGATGTTATTAACTTGTAAATGGCATTATGAGGCTCAAATGAGGTGAGGCACAGGAAATGCTTAGAGCTGCTCCAGGCACAGAGGAAATCCTCCATCCCTGTGGGCTAATGCTGTCACCTCTGATCTCTCAGCACATTCACAAGACCTGAAGGTGCACTTTTAAAATCCAGGGCTTGGATTTTTATATAAACATAACTGGGATCATAGGGCTGTAATTAATACGCATCTGCATTTATTCTGTTGTTTCATGTGTTTGGGTGTTTGGGGTGGTTGTTTTTTGTTTGCTTGCTTTTTTAGTTTGTAGGTAGTTTTTCAAAAGCATGCAAAAATAGAGAGACTCTACCTTCCTTTCACCTTATACAGTTATCAATAAGTCACCAATCTTTATTACTGAATTTTGTTTCCTTCAAGTTAGGAAACAGACTCGGTGAGATGACATGACTTGCCCTAATTGGTGAATGAAATCATTTAGTGTGACGAGTAAATTGGGGACAGGTGCACATGGTTTTATTTTTAAATCACACTCTGTTCAAGAATTGAGAAGTAACTTAACTGTCCTGAAAGCTAGCATTTGTGGACTTTTGAATCATATTGTAGTTCATGGTGGACCACACAATAATTATTTCCAGGTCATCACTGTCCAATAGAAATATAATGTAAGCCATGCAGACTTACATGTGGGATATAATTTTACATGTAGGATCTAATTTTAAATTCCTCTAGTAGTCATATTTCTTTAAAAGCGAAAGGGAAACAGGTGCAATTGATTTTAATAATATATTTCATTTAACTCAGCCTATCTAAAACATTATTTCAGAATATAATGAATAAAGACATTATTAATTTGATATTTTACATTGTATTCTCTTTGTACTAAGATTTTGATGTGTGGTGTTTGTTTACACTTACAGCACATCTCAGTTGGGATAGTCGCATGTCAGATGCTGCGTAGCTGCAAGTGACTAGTGGCTGCCAGGTTGACCACAGCTCCGGATAGAGCTCTGTATCTTACTCTTCCTGCTCTCGTTCACAAATAATTAATAAACATCTCTCTAGTTCTGAGCAGAGGTACATATTAAAGTCTTCCATCTGAAGGGGGAGAAAAGGATTGCCTCAGGTCCTTTACTGGCCTTTGCTGGTGAACAATGCATCTGCTCCATTTCAAATTGGGCATCATATTAAATAGGAAAACTCTTTTGTTTTCATTAAAGAAGATCTTTTCAAAGGTATTCTTTGCTGTGAAAAAAAATAAGAAAGTGTAGTAAATTGGCCGTGAATTTAGGCAGAACCGTAGCAAGAAGGAATTTTTCAGTAGAGGCAAATTTGAAAGGATTCTAGAAAGGAGCCCTGAATAAAGTAAAAGAACTGAATACAACCCAATCCCTCAACTGGGAAGCATCTAAATCAAGTGAGAAAAACCCGACGGTAGCAGAAAAGGCTGGTGCCTGCTGTTACCACCTTGGCAACGGTCCTGTCTGAGCGCACCTGCCCACCTCCCCGTGGGAGGCCCCAAAGCCTTCGCTGACTTCCCGCAACTGCTCTGCAGTCCGGCAGTGTCAGGGGAGCTCATCCTCCCTGGGAGCAGCCTTCAGCCAACGACTGAGAAAGAAAAGAAGGCCAGAGACCTCAGCTCTCTGCGCAACTCTTGGCTTCTCCCAGGAAAACAGCTCCACAAAAGCCTGGGGGGAAAGACCTCTGCCTCCTACTCTCTGAGACACCGCTTCTCACTGGCTTTTCACAGCTGTAACCGCACAGCTGAGGATGTTGGGGGGAAATGGCAAGGACAGGAAAAGGCCTCTTTATTTTTTTTTATTTTTTTTTTTGCTGTGGCCTTTCACGATTTATGAGAAGCACCTGGTGATAAAGCCCCACGATTGTTGGCTCCCCTGATTCAAGCAGCCCCTCTATTCAAACTGCAGACAAGATAAGCTACTCTCAAGGCTACATTCTTGCATGCCCCTCCTCCCTGCTGTTTTCACAGCTCTGTGATAATTCACACCGAGGAGTCTCTACTGAGTGGAAAGTTCCCTCCCCCTCCCATTCAAATAGGCCTCTTTTGAACTCTATAACTTTTGCTCTAAGTCTGTTTTACAGGCTTGGGAGAAATATTGATAAGACACCCCCCTAGGACATCAGCTGGACTATCTCCTGGAAAGCAAACTTTTCAAGACAACTTCCCTGGCATCTGCTCAACTTCAAGGCACAACCCAAACCCTTCTCCTTCTTATCTCCTAGCAACAGCACCTGCTTAAAAGAGCAGGCGGCCCTTTTGTTCCCTGCCCTTGTATCGATTAACAATGTACCAGCCCTTTCCCTTCCCCTTGGGGGGGAAGTGAAATAAACTTCCTCTCTGTATCTCTTCTTTTAGTTGTAAATTCTTTCACAGCCCACCGCCAAGCAAAACCCTAAAAGAAATATTACCTGCTGGTACTGTGGGTCTGTGAAGGGAGTGATGCCATGAGGCACCAAGCAGATGGTTCCTTACTTTCCCAGTAGAGCCACTGACTGTGGACTCTGTGTCCTAGGTCAGCAAACATTTTCTGTGCTGCGCCAGATCATAAACACTTTCAGCTTTGCTGGCCATACAGTCTTTGTCACAGTTGGTCACCTCTGCCATTGTAGCTCGAAAGCAGCCACGGATAAATGAGTGAGCATGGCCGAGTTTATTTATTCCCTGTCTATCTGCCTAGACATTCCTCTTTCCATCTCCTAGGGTCCCATCAAGCCCTGTCGGGAAAGAAGATCTCCTGAAAGGACTGCTAAGAGCAGAACATTCTTGGGCCGCCTTTACTTCCAGGCAAGGTTACCCATCTGAATGTGATGGCCTCTGGGGCCCACCCACCTCATCTTTGACAGGGTAGGCCTCTGGTGCAAGCCTGACAACCTAATTGGTAACCAATGATAGCAATTTCCGATCTGTGCCTGTGCTTATTGATAGCAGCCTTGTTTGGCAACTCCTTGGAGGAGGGCGCAGCTGCAGGGCCAAGTTCAGCCTCTTGTCCTTACATGTAATATGTTGAACAGTCACTGAGTCTCCTAGGGCTCCTAATCAAGATAATCAATTACTATTGGCTGAGCAAGAAATCAATGACTATATAAATTTGTTAAGTAAACAAAGTGCAAACATTTAAGACAAACTCAGTAGCTGAGAACATAACTTTTATTCGTACTAGTCTCCCTCCCTGGAAATACTTCCAACTCACCCCCTCATGTTCCTGCCTCTCCTCTGGCTAAATAGCCCTTATCTTTTTGGTTCCACTTTTTTGTTCCCTGAGGCTAGACTGCATTAGACTCCCCACTCTGTAATCCCAAAGCACCCGTGTGTTTCCATCACACACATACAGGGAACAATTACTGGTTTAATTATCAGTCAATGAGGGTCAGAAGTAAGCATCTCTCCTTCTCTCCCTCTCTACATTCTATTAATAGCAGCCATTGGAAACAAAATCTTCATTCTGATTATAATTCTGTACAGATCTCTGTGTCACACAGAATCCAAACAAGCTTAATGTGTTCTTCTGAGAGCTTTTTAACTGTGTGCTTGCTATTTCCAAAGAGTAAAATCTTACAAGCACCGTCTTAGAGTTGTCACATTTGTATAAGCAAACCCTGCAGGTGTAGCTGGTACAAGCTGCATGAACCTCTTCTACTTCTGCACAGGATGGAAACACACACTTACACTGGCTTGTCTGCACGCATTTTTCTCAAGTACAGCATTTCAGGGAACATTTTGGGTAATTTCAAGAGCTATCCTTAATAGCTACGTAACAATAAAACTTTCAAAGGACAAAAATAACATAACAAATGAACAAATATTCTTCAGAAAACCAACTGCAATCCACACCTTTTGGGGAAAGAGAACAACTAATTCCTAAAATGCTAAGTAAAGTGATTTAATACTTACTCATTTCTTATTTTGGGATATATCTTAAATACACTCTGCCAAGACAATACAAAAACATTATTGCGAGTTGTGAACGGCTGTACTGGTCTCAGCATAGTTTGGACTCTGCACCCTGCTTCCCTGGTTATTAATGTGGACATTTGGGACCCTCTCCAGGCCTTAGAATGCAGCTTCCAGTTCTCAGCAGTACTCGTGCCCTGCTGGCCAGTGCTGTGTTCCAGTTTCCCCTTTTCCTTGGCACCAAAAGTCTCTGGTGAAATACAAAGCTGAGCTCTGCGTCTCAAAAGCCTGATCGTTAAGTTCCAGCGACTGCCAAGTCTTCCCTGAAGATTCATTATCACGAGTCCCGCTTCCCTGCGCTTAGGAATTCAGAGAGAGTCAATAAATGGAATAAGAATTAGGAGCTGGATGGGCTCTGCTCGGGACTGCGGGGGGGGGCCGTGAGCACTCCCCGAGTGATGGTCTTCTGTGCCTCACATCTACTCAGCATCCTGGGCCAACATCAGCTTTTCTTTATGATCGCAGGAGAGAAGGCATCGAGAAAGCTGGCTTCCACTCCCGCACACGCCTGCTCTGTACCTTACGTTTGAAGAATTCACTGGTTTGCTAGGGCTGCCCTAACAAAACGTAGACTTTGGGGGCACAGTTCAGTCCATAACAAGTGCAGTAATGTGAGTTTCAGACACGCGGCCTATCGGGCAGCCAGGATGTGCTCACTCCCACCTCATGTCTTTGACCCCACAGAAGAGAGTTGCCATGGTTTTTATCACAGTCCTGGGCTTTCAGATATGTATTTTAAATCAACCTATATTCAGGAATGCTTTTAGGACTTTTTTTTCTCATTCTCTGTCTCCTTTTTTATTTACCAGCACTGTCAGAGGCCTCGAATCCAGGTCCCCCCGTATGTGTCCTCACACCCTGACCCCCGTGCATGTCCCACCTCCTTAACTTAACACTCGCCCCAGGCACAGCAGTTCCCTCTCCGAGGAAGGGCTCACAGGCCTCATTAAGCTTGTCTCCAGGGTCTGAAATTCCTTTTCAAATTGGGCTTCTAGTTCATCCTGTTGCCACTGAAGCTTTGGGGGGACACTGGCAGGGTTAAAAGGAGCCAGGTGGGCCTGCGATGGAGTCAGAGCCCCTGGAGATTTCGGCCCCCTTCCTGTGGGAGTGTTACCGGGAAACGCTGGGGGGTTCGGGCTGCCTGTGTCCAATTCAACGGAGGCAGGGTTGAATCATATAAGGCGTTTATTGAGAAGGCTGGCCAACCAAGAAGACAGGGAGCATACGAGCATCCAAAACCTGTCTTAAGGAATGGCCTGAGGGATAGGGTTTTGTAGGGAAATGGGGTAAACTGAGGCTGGGAAAGGAATGCAGCTATTGTGCAGCCCCCGAGGTCCATGGGCGTCAGCTATTGTTCTTGGTCATCTGGCGATGTCTCGATAAGATGATACCTTGAATCCTGGTTGGGTCGGCCTGACCGTGCCTCTTGGCCATATTGTCCAAGGCTGTGTCACCCCCTTAATTGCTTCATCCAGAATCAAAGGCAGTGTATGGGCATAAAGGCCTAGGAAAAGAAACTTAAGGAAAAAGAAACTTTAACCCCTGTCACATGAGTATATGTTATATAATTTATAAGTGATATACTTATATTTCAGATTAATTCAGGTGCTTAATCTTTGGACGTTGTAAGTGCCCCTACCAGGAGTCAGAGGCACTTGTGTTTCAGACTTATTGAGCTGTCAGTATCTTTATCACCATGGTGTCCACTTCCTCTAAGGAAAGTCCCCTGGTGACAAGTCTTTCATGCTAGAAAGAAAACAACCAACTCTATCGGTGGCTGTTGCAGAGACTCAGAACAGAACAGGAAGGACTAGAACTTACTTTGCCCATGAGCCTGCCCTGTTCTCTCTCTTGTGCTCTCAGGCCTTCCCCGCGCATTTCTCTTGTGGTCAAATGCTTGTCATCGCCTGGCCAGTGTGGCTCAGTTGGTTGAGAGTGTGTTCCATGCACCAGGAGGTTGCTGGTTGGGTTCTTGTTCAGGGCACATGTCCAGGATTTAGGCTCTATCCCCAATAGAGGGTGTGCTGGAGGGAGCTGATAGGTGTTCCCTTCTCACTGATGTCTCTCTCTCTCTCTCCCTCTCCCTTCCTCTCTATGAAATCAATAAAAATATATATATTTTTAAATGCTTGTCATTTATTCACTCACTCAGCAGATATGCAATAAGCACCCACTGCGTGCTGGGCATGATGCCGGCGCAGAACATGCCAACCGATGGAGAAACAGAGTTGATGTGTCACTGCGTCTGCTAAGGCCGACCGCCACCCTCACTGCCCCGACCAGGGAACACTCTCAGGGACAGAAAGTCACGTGACCTTGGCCAAGTAACGAAAGCTCTCTACTTTCATCTTTGCTCCTCTATAAGACAGGAGAATAGTAGAACTGACCCCCTGGAGTTGGGTGAGCGTTAAACAGGGACCGTGTGAAAGTACTAAGCGCAGTGCCTGCTGCACAGTAACCTCTTGACCTAGATTGGAAAGCACTTGATTGGCAGATAGTCAAGCAACTCTGTAGATTATCAAACAACTCTGGTGGCAACCACACTGCTAGGAAGTAACACCTGAACAGGGCTCACTAACTGTGTGCCCTTGAACTCACTTCATTAAGTGCAAATTCAGGGTTGATTCCTTCACTTATCAAATGTTCACTGGGCCCCGGTTGGTCAGGGTGAAGCATTGTGACAGACACAAAGACAAAGCGATAAAGTCACTGTCCTCAAGAGAGACATAAAAACAAATACATCTGAAAGGAGGGCAAGTGGGACTTCGAGGAGGAAGTGAGCCAATGTACCGAATGCGGAGGCTTCTCCTGAGAAAAGGGAAGCGAGAGGAGGCACCTAGAGAGCCAGGGGGTCTCTGGGGACCTGAGACTAGGAAGGCAGTTTGGGGGCAAATGAAAAGGTTTTGAATCTGGATTAATTTTGCACTGATGCTTCTGACTTGGGGACGGGGGGCGGGGGGCGGGGGGCTTTGTAATCAGGATCCGATCCTGGCTTAGAATGACTGCTCAGACAGTGTTGTAGAAATTAGGCTGGAGGGGAAGGAGGCAACTTTATGTCTGAAATCAGCATTTTAACATGTAAAAAGCCTAGAACCTTCGGCTTGATGGTTCTGCTCTCAGTTGCATTCCTGATGCGGAACATAGGCTCATGCGTTTAAAAATACAAATGTACGTTTGAATAGACCATGGAGAAAAGTCTGCTGCTTTGCATGTAGTGTAACAGAAGACACTTGGTTTTCTGCATTGTTTCAAGTTTTTCAAGGGAGTCGGTGTTACTACTTTTATAGTCAAATAAAAGTGAAGCTATTTTTTTATTCTTTAAAAATAAAGCACTTTCTGTTCCGCAGAACTCAAAATGGCAGCATCTAATTAAGTCACAGGCCAGTGTGCTTCGTGGGACAAAGGGGCCTGGTAACCCAGCAACCCAAAAGCAGGAGACGCAGTGTTCTCAAGCCTGGCCCGAGAGACACCCTTGGCTGGGGCTTCCATGGGATCAGCCCAGAGACAAACTACGAATTGGAAATCAGTTGGGACCCTTTTTCTTCCTTTCTAGGTATCCTAAGGTCTTATGCCACTTGTCACCCTCTCTCCTCACCCATATTAATAATATATCACCCATTTAAAATGTTTAATTGAAATAAAGCATAAAGACAGAAAAATATGATGCTTTTAATCTCATACCATCACTGACCTCCTCCAGCAAAAGTTACAGTAAAAGAAAATGAAATTATCACCCACCCCATGCTTTTTTCTCTGAAGTTCCTCCACATATCCATTCTCTCATTAAAACCACATGTGGAATGTCCGCTTTCTCCAGGCATGGCCAGGCCAGGGGTGCAAAGGTGGGTAAGTCTTCAAAGAAGCCACAGTCCCAAACGGTGACCAGACGGTGGAGATGGACAGTGTTAGGGGAATTCACAAATGGCTGGGGGAGCAAAGGAGGGGAGGACAGCCAAGGTTCCTGTGGGGGAGGGAGCCAGAGGACTCAGGGAGGGGGTGATGCTTAAGGTGGGCCTTAGAGTCTGCCAAATGGATGGCAGGCCAGGAAGGGAAATCAATCCAGAGAGACCAGCATGTCCAAGACCCCGAGGAGTGAGAAAGTAGGGCACACTTGGGTTAAGGCAAGTTACATGGTCTGATGGTGCCCCGCTGGATAGAGCTTCTCTGAGAAGTCAGCCCCAGCCCTGGACAGCTTGGCTCGGTGGTTAGAGCATTGGCCTGGCTTGGGTTTGATTCCTGGTCAAGGGCAGGTACGTGGGTTGCAAGTTTGATCCCCGGCCCTGGTGGGGGCACATTCTGGAGGCAACCCACCTATGTGTCTCTCTCACATCGATGTTTCTCTCTCTCTCTCTCTCTCTCCCTTTCTCCACTCCCTTCCACTCTCTCCAAAAAAAAAAAAAAGTATCCTCAGGTGAGAATTAACAACAAAAAAAGTCAACCCCACTCTTACAATTCACATCAATGGTGATAGCATTGACACATGCCAGTTCTGAATTTGTTCCTCTACAGCCTTTCTTTCCAGAGTCTGTTTACTTAACCCATTCTGTGCTTACCCTGGTTCCCAGCCCCCCCATAGCATGTGTATGTAGGGTCCTGCCACACCCAGGCTCCCCAGAGTGTTCTGGCTTCGAGGGAGAGATCCACTGTTCCACCAGGTGCCTGCGTGTCTGCAGGTCATGGAAGCTGGAAGCATGACAAGTAGCCTCAGGAGGCAGCGCTAACTGGCATCCGTGTCCGGGGTAAGGGAGGGCATGCTAGGAAGTCTCAGAAGGCTTAGCACATCTACTCCAAAAAAAGACGTGGAGCCAATGTAGGCTCTAAAGAAAAGGTCAACAACAGAGAACAATCGTATATTCACTGGATATTTATTGAGCAACTTTTATGTGCCAAACGCTGGGCCAGGGGCTGAAAATGCAACAATGAGCAGGGTTAGTCCCACCCCTGCTGTGGCTGCCCTTGGCACCCACACGTCTGGCCAGTTGCTAAGGCTAGTGCTTTCCTGATGAGGCCACTGGGTGTCGCGCTGACTGGTCAGGCCTGTGCCACAATGATGGTCCCGGTTTTTGCTGAAGGAATTTCCAGCAGCCCACAAATTTGTACCAGGGCTCCTCCTGCCGGACATTTTCTACAATTGCACTTCTGATTCAGTCAATGTCCCAAACTTGATTCATTCAAAACTGATTATATTTTTGCTTTTAGATAATTAACTAATTTATACAAGGAAACATTTATTAAAAAAAAGTAATACTAAACTAAATACAGTAATAATAAGTCTCCTTTTATCTTTTCCAGTTCTCTCCCCCTCCCCTAGAAGTGACACTGTTAGCAATTTGGAGTTTATCTTCTCAGACCTACTTCTATCATTTACACCCCTTAGCATGCACAGATAGAAAGGTAGTTTTGTTTTCCTCTGTTTTATATGCCTGGCTCCAGGATCTCTGAACCTCAGAACCATTTGGGGGTCAAACTGCCCACCTTGCAAGAATCTGTGGTTGGAATGAAACAAGGTGAAGACTCCTGAGAGCTGAGCTGGAAGCCTGATTGATCCATCCAAAGTGCTCGGAAAGCCCTGAGAAGAGCCACCCTCACTCACCTTACACATCCTGCAGCAGGGGAGGTAAACTGGAGCACTGGTGCCAGGGTGACACCAGTTTCCTGTTTCAGGCAGAGCAGTGTACAGTGCAATGGGTGTTGCACAAAGGAATTTTGCGTGCTCTGCATCTATCTAAAGTTTACTGTCTGCTTAAGGAGGCAAGGAGTAAAACCACAGATGTGACAACTGCAACACTAAGGATCGGCTATCCTGTTAAAGCCTCCCAGCAGCCTTACTCCCCATTTTTCCACCTAAGTGAGCCATAGTTGGTTTTGGATTCTTGAGATCAAAACCTGACACTGGATACTCCAACTCCTGTAGGTCACATGTCATTCCTTTTGGCTGCCCAGCACCTTGGAGCATCCTCTGTCTCAAGTCTGTGCCTCCCCAGGCTAGAAACCAATCATTTGTCCACTCAGTCATTCATTCCTAAGTGCCCACCAGGCTGCAGGTTCTGTTCTAGGTTCTTGGGACACATCCGCCAGGGAAGAAAACAGGTACAAGTCCCTGCCCACCTGGAGTTTATGTGCTAACAGGTGGGAGATGGGCCATAAGAAATAAACTTAATAAGCAAATAAGTCAGCAGATGATCAGACACTATAAAAGGGAAGAACAGAACAGCGTGAGGGGTTTCAGAGTTAGAGTTTATGGTGCAGGCTGTAATTTTAGATACTGAAGTCAAGGTATGCTCATGGAGGTGAGATATGAGCAAACACAGGAGTGAGGGAGGCAGCTACATGGACAGCTAGGAAGGACTTCCAGGCAGAGGGAACAGCAGGGGCAAAGTCCCTGAGGTGGAAATGTGCCTGGCATGTTCCAGGAGGCCACTGTGACTGAGGCTCGGTGACAGCAAGGGGAGTTAGAAAAGAAAGCAGGGGAGTGAGGGGTGGCTGGGGGCAGGCTGTTTGGCTCTTACTCTGAGCGACATGGGAGCGACTGCAGGATTGTGAGCATGTGAGTAAGATGACTGACTGTTTTGAAAGGACTACACTCTAGACTTCGTGTATGTCTGAGAATGTACCTAATAAAAAACAAAAAGTTAACTCCAGTAGCTTGGTTTCAAAGAGGCCATGGGGGGTGGGACAAGGTGGAAGCAGGGAGACTCCTTAGGGTCCATGGCCATAATCCAGGCTATAGACGAGAGCAGATCAAACCAGGCTGGTCACAGTAGATGGCTGGGTTGTTCAGCAATTTTGTAAGTTGAACTGGCGGGATTTTCTGATGAGGGTGAGAGAAGGGAAGGGGTGAAGGACAGCTCGAGGTTTTTGGAACGGGCATTTGGGGATTTTTGGAAGGGTGGGCATTACCATCAGTTGACACAGGAAGACTACTGGTAAACAAGGTTAGGGGTGCATTAGTTTCCTATTGCTGCTGTACTAGATTTAAAATAACACAAATTTCCTTTCCTACAGCTCTGGAGGCCAGAGTGAGAAGCCCGTTTACCGGGCTAGAGTCAAGGTGTCGGCAGGGCTGGTTCCTCCCAAGGACCCTCCCGAGGGAAGAATCTGACTCCTTGCTATTTCTCTCTTCAAAGTGTATCGCTCCAGTCTCTTCCACCATCACATGGCTTTCCCCTCTGCTCCTGTGTCAGTGTCCCTCTGCCTTGCTGGGAAGGACACATGGTTACATTCAGAGCCCACTTGGATAATCCAGGATAGAACCCCATCTCGAGGCCTTTAATTTAACCCCATCTGCAAAGCCTCACTTATAATATAAAATTCACCGGTGTCAGGCCCGTCCCCTGCAAGTGGACTCTGAAATGATGCTGCCAAGTTCACAGAAAGTGAATGGCAGGATGGGGAGAGGACGCCCGGTCACCGGCTGCCCCAGGTGCTAGCTGCAAGAGCACATGCTGGTGACAGTGGATCTGCCGTCCCGACTCCAAACGAGCATGACGGCTGACAGCGTGAACTCTGGGGCCCTCGAGACTCGCTTCAGGCCCGCTCGCCGCTGGGCGATCTTGAGCGAGTTCTTCGTTAGCTTCTGGGACTGAGTTTCTCCCCCTCTGAAGCGAGCACAGCGGCACCTACCACCCTGGCTCAGATGCAGCTTTGGCTGTGGAAATGACCCCAAGTCTCAGTGGCGTGGGCAAGTCAGATGTTTCTCTCTCTCTCAGTAACTGTCCAGGTGGCCCCAGCCACGCCCAGTTGGGGATGGCCCAGCACCATGCCTTCTGCTTACACCCGCCAGTAGGAACGGCGCCCCCTTTCTGGGAACTCGTGTTCCTTTCACAAGCTTCACCCAGAAGTTGCCCACATCACGGGGCCGCAGTGAAGAGGGAGGTTAGGAGGGGAGAAAGGAGACCCTCCTTAAACTTTGGCAGGAGTGCGCGTGGGTGCAGCCTTTCAGAAACGTCAACATTCAAACTACACACAACTCCATGGCTAGTGGTCTGCACACTAATGCTTGCATCAGAGCTCGAGGCATACAATCAAGGATTGTATCTCAGAATTGTTTATAACTACAAGACAACTACAGCTACAACCTACAGCTAAGTCTGCCTGTGACTGGACAGTGACCAATGGTGAGCGGCCTCTGGGAGACCGAGTCAGAGAGCACGGGCGGGCCGAGAAGGGCCCCCTTCCGTTAAGCGCAAAAAGCCCATGGCAGAACAGTATGCCCAGCACGACTGCTTTTTGTACAAAAAAGAAGGCAAATTAAATCAACGACATGGAAGCAGGGATCAGACTGACGAATGTCAGAGGGAGGGAGCAGGGCGGGTGGGTGGAGGGGGAGAGAGTAACAAGGAATTTATACATGTATATGCACAACCCAAGGACACGGACAATGGTGGGGAGAGGGACTGGGGAGGGGGTGGGACGGGGTGGAACGGGTCAATGGGGAGAAAAGGGACATCTGTAATATTTTAAACAAAAAGAAAATTTTAAAAAATTAAAAAAAGAAAAAAGGCAAATTAAAAGAAAATCAGACCAAACAAAAACGAAACAAACTTACATCTGCGTCTCTAACAGGTGTGTCTGCCTGAGCACTGAGGGCGTGAGGCAAGAGAGAGCCCAAAATGCTCAAGGAAATTGCTTTGAGGAGATGGAGCAGAGGGAAAAGAAATCCTCTTAGCCATTGTTGCTGGCAACTAAATACTGGAGACCATCTAAATGTCCACCTATGGGTAATGGGTTAAATAAGCCATGGTACATGCTGCGTACAATAGAACATCCCAGAGCTGGTAAAAAGAGGGACAGCTTCATCTGTAGATATGAAAACAGCACCAAAATACACCATTATGTGAAATAAAGCAAGTTGTAGAATCCTATGTATACTATCACTTATATGCATAGTGTAAGAGAGATACGCCTGTGTGTGTATGTGTTGTTTCAGGCACAGAATATTCTAGAAGGATACACAAGAAATTAGAAATACTGGCAAATAATCTTGAATGTAAATTGTAATTGAAAAATTTTTTAAAAAAAAGAAATAGTGGTTGCCTCTGGGTAAGGGAATTGGGTGAGTAGGAATAGAGGAAGAAAGATTGTCCTCTTTACTGGACACTTTTATAACTATGAATTTCATCCTATGCATTTGCATTACCTTTTCCAAAAAAAAATAATGTAATTTTAAAATATATTAGGATTAAAAAATAAATTTAAAAGGTCCTCCTGCCATTGGGGGGCTCAGCTCCACAGTGCATGGCGGGGGTTAGGTGCAGCGGGTCACACCTGAGAGAAGTGCGGTGCAGACGTACAAACCTGACTCCACAGCGGGCATTCAGCAAAAACCATATTGCAGTTCACCAGTGTTCCACCAAGAGCCAGGCCTGGTTTATCCTGGGGAAGCAACGAGGTTGGGTTAGGATATTTATTTATGAATTTAAGGTGCACCCAAGATGTGTGCCGTGGTCCACGCACTGTAAGAGCTTCACGGGCCTAAGGAATGAAAAGAATTAAGATTTAAGGGATTGTTTAGATGCCTTTCATTCATCAAACATTTACAGTGTGCCTGCAAGGTCCCGGGTATACAAAGTCTCTGACCTCGAAGAACACAGTTTCTTTTTAAAAAGTATTGGCCAGCATTT
Source organism: Miniopterus schreibersii (assembly GCF_964146895.1). Lineage (NCBI taxonomy): Eukaryota > Metazoa > Chordata > Mammalia > Chiroptera > Miniopteridae > Miniopterus > Miniopterus schreibersii. The sequence goes on along the minus strand of NC_138101.1, from coordinate 7,232,698 downwards.
ATTAAATGCTCACTATGTACCAAGAATTATGTATTTTATATAAATTATGTCATTTACTCCTCACAACAACGACATGGAAGAGGTACTTCTCCACAGGACCTGCCCAAGTGCTCACAGTAGCAAGTTGTGGAGCTGAACTTGAACTTTGCAGGCTCACTCTGGAGCCCAAGCTCCAGAATCACTTCTGCATGGATGTGCTATTTCACTTGGGAAAACCCCTCGATTCGTATTTTGGGCAGAAGGTTGGACTTGAAGCACTTGGGTGATGGCTGATGCCCAGGCTTCAGCTAAAGAAGCTAAATTGCTCTGCACAGCCCTGGTCAGTGTAGCTCAGTTGGTCGGGCATCGTCCTGTGCACTGAAAGGTCACCGGTTTAATTTCCAGGCAGGCCACATGCCCGGATTTGGGGTTTGATCCCCAGTAGGGGGCGTGCAGGAAGCAGCTGATCAATGTTTTGCTGTCACATAGATATTTCTCTCTCTTTCTCTCCCTCCCTTCCCCTCTCTCTAGAATCAATAAAAACTTAAAAAAAAAAAAAAAAAGAATATAGAAGTCTTAAAAACAGACAAAACCAACCTATGACCTTACACATCTAGAGAGTGGTCACTGCTGTGGGCAGGGAGAGACTAAAAGGGAGGCTCAGGGGAGGCCCAGGAGTGCTGGTTTTGTTCTGTTTCTTGATGTAGGTGCTTGTTACATGTGTATGTTGAATGTGTGAAAATTCATTCAACTGGATACGTATGGTTTGTGCATTTTTCTGTACAAAGTTTTTATTTTCTTAAAAACAGAATATTAGCTTTCTTTTGTTTTTAAACAGGAGTGATAACAACACCTGGCTTTTGAGCTTCCTGAAAGTATTAGCAATAATAGGTGAGTAAAAGGTACAGCTTCAAGCCGTGGGACTCACTCTCCTGGGGAGGCATGAGTTGAGGGAGACCCCCACTTCCACGGGGAGTTGCTCGGATGGGAGGATTATTCAGCCCCCAGGGCATTTGAGAAGGCAGAGGGAAATGGAGCCGGCTGGATGGCATGGGTGATGGACGAGACTGGGGATGTAACTGGAACTCTGCCACACCCTCAAACGTTTGGGACAGCGGCTAAGTCCTTGAAGCGCTCTGACTCTGGGGAACCAAACAGCGCAGACTTGGGTGAGGAATTCCCAGTCGAGGGCAGGGCTTCCAACTGCCTCAGGCTTCGAGCCAAACTTATCTACAGTTCCAGGAATCAGGAATGCCTGCAACCAGATCTGATTGTAAGTTTATGACGTGCCTGGCCCACAGTGTGTTCACTAAACGGTAGCTTTTTCCCTATTGGCCTATAGTCAAGATAAACCTACCTGTAAGTATCTCAAACAAACTCCACCTTAGCGCCTCTCATGGGCAAGGGTCCCACAGGCAGGGGGCACCTAAAGACACAGGCACCACGCTTCCTATTTGCAGGTTGCTCACTGTCCCCTTACCAAGTGCAGAGCAAACTGGACATGCACAAATGAGAAAGGGCTGCTCTGTCTGTCCTTCAAGAATTAAAAAGGGCTCTGGACAGAAGTGGGTGGAGACAGGCAGAGCCCTGGCCAGAAGGCACTCTCAGTCCCCATACCCAGTGACCACTCAGAAGGCACGGGCCCTTGGTCTTTAGAGCTGATCCCCCTAAAACTCTTCCAACAGCCCCCTACCCTCCGAAATCACCAAATGAACAGATGCACGGAGTACAATACACCACCTACAGGTGGTCATTGATGCAGCTGTCCTGGAAACCCATTCCCTTCTGTCTCTCCTCCAGGATTTTCACATGCCCTCTCCACAGGATTCCCTACAATATAAACACAGAAATGTAAAATAAAATGAGGGTGGAAGAAGTTCTTTCTAGATTAATTAAAATTTATTCTGACCATGTGCTCCGGGGATAGTCTTCTCTTCTGAAGAAATAGCTGGGAAAGTCTCTGGACCCAAAAGGGCTGCTTGCAATACACCCGCAGCACCCCAAGGGCGCTGCTCTGAGAACCTAACACCCAGTCCAAAGCCTGCAGGTCAAGTGCGCTGGGAAAACCTTGCCGAGGCAGGAGCAGCGCTCACAGGGTGTTTCATAGCCCACCCCCCCACCTGTGATGTGCCCCTGGCCAGCACTTGTTCAGCCTACAGTGTACTAAGTTAAGCTGCAAATGGCAACAAAAACATGCAAATCAAAAAATATTAGAAAATGCAAATAAATAAAATGGGGGAAAAACAAATCTCACATCACTAGAGACAAATGCTGCTAATGCTTTGATGTATATCATTCTAGACTTTTAAAATATATTTATTCCCATGAGACTTTTAAAATATAACCATGGAGTTCTGCTGTCCCATGCATTTTGTTTTCTGCATTTGCCGGTGTCTGTGCACATACATATATACCTGCCCTTATTTTTAATTCCTATGTGCTCTCCCTTCCATAATTGGAACATAATCCATAAAAACCAGCCCCTCTCTTGTTAAAGATCAAGGTTCACTCCTATATTTCAATGTCATCGACACTACAACAAACACCGATGAAGCTTCATGTTTATACACATCCTTAATTACTTGTTTCCTTAGCACAAATTCCTGAAAATAGGTTTTCTGGCACGAAGCTTCTGAATGCATTTTAAGGCTCTTGATAGGCACCGCTAAACTGAGCCCCATGCTGACCACTCCAGCAGAGTGTGAGATGTCCATTTCCCCAGATTCTCACCAACAGGCTTCTTGCGTCCCACCCCTACCCCATCCTAATTAAGCAGGGGCGATGCTTCAAGGCACATGGGTGTGGTCAACAGGCATGGTATTTGTATTCACATCACAAGCAGGGCCCTGCCTCAGTTTACTGAGAGCACAATAGCTCAGATGGTTAGAGCGTTGTCCTAATTCACCAAGGCTGCAGGTTCGAAGCCCTGGCCAGGGGACATCCAAGAATCAACCAATGGACGCATAAATAAGTGGAACAACAGATCGATGTCTCTCTCTCTCTCTGGCTTTCTCCCTTCCTCTCTCTTTCTAAAATCAATCAATCAATATATATTTTTTAAAACAGAGAAGACTATTGTTTCCCCAAAAATGAAAATGTAAAGCAGACTTGAGCATATCACCTCCGAGAAAAGCATGTTTGCATAGTAACCCTCATCAAGAGCACCCTAACTTACACTTTGGGTGCTCCGATGTCATACATAACCCTGATCTCGGTTCCTGTGATTCTATCTTTCTGAAAGGAGGGAGTTTCAGATTTCACAAAAGTCCTGAAAAGCAGGAAAGACATTCTGAAAGTCCTAAAGCAATATGATACGTTGCCATTTCAATGTTATTTGACTTACACATTACTTTGGTTTTCAAGCTTTTGGGGGTTATTTTTCAGCTTTAATTTTTAGGTCACTTATTTCATTCATGCATTCATCACCGTTAATGGTGGGACTCGATAAACACCTCTGATCCCTTCTGATTGTTTTCCTTTACCTGAACTTACAAAAGCAAGCGTTACACTGGGGATTAGGACGATTCTCTTAAGCCTCCTTTCAAAACAACTAGATAAACAGTTTTGCATCTCTGCTGTGCTTGCTGGGGCTGACATTCTTACCCTCTGATGGGATAGGCTCCTGTCTGCTCTGAACCGATCAGCATGACATGGATCACCCCAGAGCTATCCTTGGCATACTGCAGGAAGAAGCGAGTACTGTGAGTAAATTAAGACATGTCTTTTTTTAGCTATGAAATGGTCAAATAAAAATTTTAAAAAATTATTGCCCTAGCTGGTTTGGCTCAGGGGTTAGAGCGTTGGTCCCAGGACTGAAGGTTCCCAGGTTCAATTCTGGCCAAGGGCATGTGCTGCGGTGGCAGGTTCCATCCCCAGCAGACTGGGAGCGAGTCCTGGAGGCAACCAGTGGATGTCTCTCTCTCACATCTGCCCCCCCCCGCGCCCCCTCTGCCTCTCCCTCTCTCTTCCTCCCACTCTCTCTGAAAAGCAATGGAAAAAATGTCCTCCGGTGAGGATTTTAAAATATAATAATAATAATAAAATAGAGTAGTAAAAAAGAATTTATTGATGGGTTTTTAGAGAGAGACTGATTTGTTGCTCCACGTACTCACGCATTCATGGGTTGATTCTTGCGCGGGCCCCGAGTTGCTGTTGTGACCCACGTCCAGGTGAAGATGCACCCACAGCAGCCCCGGCCTCAGGGAGGGGTCCTGACACCCCCTGACTCCTGCCTGGAGCCTACACTCAAAGCTGAGCCTGCTGGGAGTGGGTGCAAATGCAGGGCTCCCACCGGAGCTGACGGGAGAGAACCCACACACAGAACGCACTTGCCTGGAGCAGGCCCTCTGCTTAGCTCCCAGCTGCATCTGTGGTGGTGGGGTTGACCAAAGCCCCTCTTGTCCTCACTAGCAATGGGCCCGGGAGACACCTGGGAATGCAGAGCAGGAAGTGGGACCAAAAGACACACGGATGGCCCTGAAAGGGGGTTGGCAGCAATGGGAGGGAGGACCCTGAAGTCCATGGGCCACCTAGCCGATAGAGGGATCATTTAATAACAGACAGCCCTTTGCCGGGCACGGAGCTAAAGACTTAACCTTCTTTATCTCTAATATTTGTTCTAACCTGGTGGCAGGACATGTGAGCTGTACTCACTGGCATTTAAGAGCGACTAGTAACTGTCATCACCTCTGGTGACAACATTATCTGAGGAACGGACTTACCTTAAGGGGACCATTTCTGTGTCTCCAGTTTGTCTCCAGTCCTCTCTCACCTCCTCTCTCACTGACATCAGTCTTGTAGACATTTCGGACTCTCACACCTAGATCTCGGGTGTCCCAGGGCCCCCCAGGAAGCAAGGGCCACCACATTTTACATAGCAATCAAAATCACACAACCACCACCACATGACAGTAATAATGACTATTTAATATCCTTGTCTAGGACCAGCACAGAACATTTCCTCTGTGCCAGGCTCCACATTCAGCTCCTGAAATCCAGCCAGCTCTATGGAGCAGGGAGAATGAATCAGAATGCTGACAAGGTGGACAGTGACGCTCCGAGAAGCTAAGTAATGACCCAGTGGCCCAGTCTCGGAACATCTCGGGCCCCCTCTGTCCCGTGTTCACGGGTCTAGGATTACCTGCACGGATACCCTTTTCCAGAAAGAATTCATAGCATTGTCTTCACAATCTTCTGGTGTAGGGTGGGATTGGTAATCGAGTTCTAGGAGGCAAACGGACAAATACGTTTCATTTCAAAGATTATATTGGGAAGAATTAAAGATATTTGCTGGCTCTACAAAATATATTCAGCCCATATCTGCACAATGTGCTCGAGTTGGACAGTCACAGTTCTGCCCACCTAAACTACAAGGAGCCTATGAGTGACCACCCAATCGGTGACACAGAGACATCGGTCATCTTGGCACAAATGTGAGGGGCGTGGAGAACTGAGCAGTTGGCTAATGAGTGAGCCTGGCTGCCCACCAGGATGTTAGCTGGGTTTTCTCTCGACTGGAATGCTAGGCTATCAGCTCCCCGAGGGTGGGGACACTATTGCCAGCTCCTAGCCTGGGAGCTGGTCGAGTGAGAAGAGTTGTCACTACCCTCAGGTCCCTCCTCCTGACTTCGACTTTCACTGTGATTTTAATCTCAGTTTATCAGCTGGAGGCTGGGAGTGACCTTTCAGAGCCCAGGCCTCAGATCTGGCAGAAGAGGGTTGAATCCTGGCCTCTCCCTCTTCAAAGTGCCTAAAATGCACCTAACAAAAGAGAGGCGTTTTTATTGTTATTATTACCACCTACTTCAGGGGGTTGGGGAGGGGGTCCAATGAGGTAAATGCATATGGAAGCAACGAGCACAAATGGCAAGAACTCTTGGTTTTCTTGGGAGCTGTGCAGGGCCTCCCCCGAGTTCTCCGGCCTTCACCAGCTCGGGGGACGCCCGATGCTGCCATAGAGGACTTCGCCCAGGCGCATCAACCGACGGGTGTTGTCCGCAGACCTGGCCATGGGTTCCTGGGTATTTTCCCAGAACAGAGACTAAGGAAAAACAAAGACAACAGTAATATATCAAATCAAATCAAAACAAACAGTTTTCAGGCACAATATCATCAATCTAGGTCAGGCAGCTCATTCCTCGTTCAGCTCTGACCTGCCTCACATCAGACGCGCTGTCCTTTCTGGGTCTTCACTGACCAAGTCGGAGAGTGCCCCGGCCTCGTGTCCCTTCAGTCCAGGGTATCGTGCAAATGTCAGTGAAACATTTCCCCAGGTGTGCGTCTGCCCGTGTGCATGGCAATCCCTGGATTTAAAAGGTCAAGGGGCCTGGGTTTGTGGCACACTAGGTAAGTGATCTGGACCAAGGCATGTACTCTCCCTGGGCCTCAGTTTCCACATCTGGAAAAGGGGGAGCACGAGCCCCTCCTTTTCTTCCACAGCTGTGCTTAGGATGATACACAATATATTCCCTTTATATTATACTTTGTATTTCCTGTAGCCAAACTCCTTGTGATTTTAATGCCCCTGGTACTTTTGGCAGGTAGAATTAATTTGTTCATGTTAACTGCTCTCCTGTTCTCATGAATGTAGTCCTAAGTTGCTCAGGTGGGGTCTCTCTGTCAAGCAGGAGGTGATGACTTAGGGGTATTGAGGAGAAATTTATGAGTTTGTCTTGCAGAAGGAAAGAATGTCTCCTAAGTAGCTGTGGCCAGTTGCTGGGGCCCAGGAGTCTGGCTGCACAAAATGTCATTTGTGACTAAAGCAACATACTTCTGTTTCCTGGAACTACTCCTCCCCTACTCCCTAGCTGCATAAAAACTCCCTACTGTGCTTTTGGGGGTATATGAGTTTGAGGGATCTTGCGCCTCCAGACTCTCTGGCCAAATCGAGTAAAACTTTCTGTCTCCAAGCACCGGTGTCTCAACGTTTGGGCTACTAGCTTAGTGGGTGCATAACCTGAATTTTGGAAGATGATTCTGCAATATTCCCACTATAAAGTTATAGCATTTTTACCCAGCAATTCCACTTCCGGATATATATCAGAAGAAACCCAAAACAGTACTTCAAGAAGATATATGCACCCCTATGTTCATTGCAGTGTTATTTACAATAGCCCAGATTTGGAAGCAGCCCAAGTGCCCGTCAGTAGATGAGCAGATAAAGAAGAGGTGGTGCATATAACAATTTATAAAAAATTTGTGACATGGACCTAGAAGGTGTTATGCTAAGTGAAATAAGTCAGACAAAGATAAATAGCATAGATTTCACTTATATGTCAAATCTGAAGAATAATATAAATGAGCGAACAAAACAGAAACGAACTCATAGATACAGAGAACAGATCGATGGTTGCCAGATGGGAGGGGTGCTGAGAAGCTGGGCGGGAATGTGAACTACTTATGGAGAACTGCCTTCCAATACTTCAGTTCAAGCACCAATAAGGGGGGACATCTATTACTTTGAATATAAAATCTGAAAAATCACAATATTGTAATAATGCTAGGCTGATGGAAAGGAATTGTTAATCTATGATTTTAGATAAAAACATGCCAAGAGAAACATCACCTAGCGGGGTGAGGGAATATGGAAAGATGGGGAATGTGAAATTGGTTTGAGGAAGACATATTAAGCAATATATGTTGCTTACTTATCAGCAACGATGGGAGAAAGCAACATCAATCAATGCTGTTTATGGATGCTTGTAGAGATTACCTGACAAAATGAGATTTTAAAATGTAAAAAAGGCAAAAAAAATTGTAACACATTTAATATGTATTCCTGGGAATCTGACCTCAAGTTACAGATGACAGATATTAACTCATTTGCTGATCAAATGTGTATCATCATACAAGGTGAATATGACCTCTGCTCCCAAGGAGCAGAGATTCCAGGGTGGCACACTGACAGAACTAGTAATCAAGCAAGTAAAAATATTACAAATTGTATACTACAAAGAAAACAAAGAAATGAAAGGAAGAATAACGGACAATGTACCCAAACTAAGGTGGTTAGGAAAGTCCTCTTTAGGGAAGTAACATTTAATTCAATTTGTTCTCTAAACAACAGATCATGTCTCTCCTCGAGGTAACCCTTCAATTGCTATTTCACTTAAAAAAATCCCAGAGGCCCTATGACGTACAGAGCCCTTTATGACTTGGTCCCCAAATAGTTTACCTCCTTTTGTTATTACTTTTCCTAGAGCACTTATCTTCTAAATATTATAAAGCCTATTGCCAGAACATTAGCTCCACTAGAGAATGATCTTCGTTTTCTTCATTTTGTATCCCAAATGTCTCTATCATAGTCCTTGGCCCCTCATAGAAGTTCATTAAATTTTTGTTCAATGAATATAAAATTGCATTGACTTTATCAATATTTAAGCATAACAAAAATAAAAACCTAACAAAGTTACCACATAAAATTACATATTAACATTTAAATACAACACAGAAAAATACCACAAAATAAGAAACACAGAAACAAAAACCAGGCAAGATTTATTTAATGTGATGGGTGTTTTTGCCTGTTCGTAAGTTCAGTCCAGTCTGCAACACGGGGGGATAAGGCTACCCGCATATCTGCTGCACCATTCAACCCATTTCTTCCCTTTGTTTTTAACTGGGTTAAGACTGAAAACCCTAGTTCACACAAGCTAGTTGTTGTGAATGGTAATAATAGTAGGATACTTTCTCCACTTAGCAAAGGAAAGTCTTCCTTTATCTTAATCCAAAATGCTGATAAACTTAATGTTTCGTAATCATTCTTCAATGTATATGAGGAACTGAGCTGCAGTAATTCATTCTCTTCTTCAGGCACCAAGTTTAACTCAACTATTGAGTCTGGGTTTTGAAAAGCAAATGGATCTTTTACCCAACAGTTTTCTCTTAATGTTTCAAATTTCTCTTCTGGAAAGAAATGATTAAAAGTTTGAGACAGGTGAGATGCAATCATATCTCTAATTTTATTTTGCTCAAATTGGTTTCATTAATAATATTCTCTTCAATATGCTGCAAAAACCTTGGAAATATGTAGTAGCTAGGCTGATTGCTTTTCAGCCTTGCTTGCCATAACAATAATGTCTTTCAGAATCCCTGGATACATTCAACATGTTGGAATATATCACTGTTTTTCCTCTGTAGTTTTAAACTTAGTTCATTAAGAATGCCAAAAATATCAAATATGGCGATTTTGTTACCCAAATGTCACCTTCAAAAATACTTGCCAAATGAGATTTTTTTCAATGAGAAAAATGTGAATCTTCTTCCCAAGTTCGTAAACCCTGCTTAGTATTTTCCCTTGAGACAACCAACAAACTTTGGTATGATACAGTAGGTAGGTATGATTAGTTCCAATCTCTGAACAAAATATTTCAAGAAGTCGGCTATTTAGTGAGCTTCCTTTAACAAAATTAACAACTTTCACTACACTTTTCAATACTTCCATGAGATTCTGTGGAATTTCTCTGGATGCTAAAGCTTCACGATGTATAAAACGATGATTCCACACAGCACCATTATTAGTAACCTCTACCAATTTTTTAATGACTCTGCTATGCTTTCCAGTTATGTTTGCTGTTCCATCACTTGTAATTCCTTTGCAGTTCTTCCAGTTTAACTTATATTGACCAACAATGCACTTTTCTAATTCTGTAAAAATGTCTAACCCACTTAGGTGTGAGGTCAAATGTAAGCAACCCAAAAATCCTCCATGAAATCACCTTGCCAAGTGTATCTGACATAAACTGAAAGTGTCGTGCAGCTTCCAATGTCAGTGCTCTCATGAAGCTGGATCGCAAAATTTACACCAGACTGTAACCGAGACATAAGCATTGTTTCTAAATGTTCTGTGATAGCACAGCTCTGAAGAGATATTGTTTTATCACCAGGGATAGTTTTTAACTTATTGGGTGATTTATCATAAAAAATTCTATGCACCATATCCAAACATCCTGGAGGAATAACTTTTTCAGCAGCTGTGTGAGCCATTTTCTCTTTTGCCATGCGATAAGCAACCAAATATGATGACACTAAGGCTTTCCCTCAGACAGCAGAACAACTAAGGAGTTAGTTCAGTTGGTAACTGCACACACTCTTTCTCTGAAAACAATGAAGAGGTCTCTCAGTAAGCTCAGCCTGCTGAGTTTCTCCGTGGCTTTTTAGTTTTGAAGGTTTCAAGCTTTCACTTGCAAGAATATTGTTACAAATAACACACTGAGGCCTGTCATTTTCAAAGCGTTTTTCACATTTGATAAAACCGTATTTTAAATAATCTTCATTATATCTTCTTGCACTTTTTTCTTTTTGAAATGTGGCTCAAATGATGTTGAAGTTTGCAGATTAGAGTGAGCATTGTTCTCAATATTGCTGCTATTCACACTTCCAGATCCAACAGCTGAACTTGAACATGCTTCTGCATATTTCTTTATCAGTCCTTTCTTTTAAAAAAGAAATGATCCATTTTAAAAGCAATTTTGATTAAAATATTGTAATTGTCACAAATTCAAATATATATATACATATATACATACATACATACATATATTTATAGCTCAGACATCTTTTCCAAAAAATGCTGTTTGTAAAACTGAATCTCAATTGACAATCTCAGACTTCACATCTAGCTGCAAGTCATGGTAATATAAAACTACTGACCTTGTTATTATGAACATCAAACAAGACCCCCAGTGGACAAATGACTGGAAAAACATTTCTTAGCCAATATACATTCTATTCATATCCCCTCCATCAAATATTTTTTCACATATTGAAACTGACCTTAGTACTCCTTGCAATGTGAACAATTCTGGCAAAGGATTTATGGAAAGTACTCTGATAGTTTATATTTTATTTTGTCTTAAAAAATATATTCATCATGACTCACAGAATTGATTTCATGACCTACTAATGGGTCACACACACAGTGTGCAAAACATTGATATAGAGACATTTTCCACTGTTGTGTTGATAGCTTGAGTATGTCTGTTTGATGACCAAAGAAACTAGCTGATCTCTTACACTGCTGGCTGGTACCGGAACTTTCTTGGTAGATACATATCTTAGATTGTCATTCCTGATACTTTTTGATGGAAGAGTTTTTAAGAGTGCCAGTTATCGTTTGATTTAGTGAGGTTCCAATGAGATTTTTCCATGGCTAGGTCAACTCTCAGTTTGAAACTGGTGGTATATTTTCAGTACTTTCTTGGAATGCATTCTTGACCTGGGAATAAGAGTAGAGACATGACATTTGAACATTACAATTCAGAGCAATATTATTGTCAGCTATAGGGACCTCAACATTATCCAAAGTAGCTCTTCTCATCACTGTTATATAGGCTTAGGCCTATTTCTGTAAGGCAAACCACCTCAATACAGATTGGTAAATAAATAGAAAAATGATACCAGTAAAATCTGGAAGCTGGCATCAGGAGTTACAAAGTATACTGATAAAGCAGAATACAGCAAGCCATGATGGAGCAGAGCTCATTTACCACATATAGTCGTCCTTCAGTATCCATGGGGTATTGGTTCCAGAATCTCCCATGGATACCAACATCCATGGATGCTCAAATCCCTTAAATAAAATGATGGAATATTTGCATATAACCTATATGTGCATTATAGGCTATAGTAGGGTGTGCCTACACATCACTTCATTCACATAGATTGAGTGTAGTGCACTAATATCTAAGATGTGTGCACTGAGATTGAGTGTTGAGGCTGTATTACCAGACTTTCGAGCAATGATGCTCTTTAAGCAGCTGTGCACATAGTCTAGGTATTCTTCAGGAAAGAATTCCAATAAGGTGATCACATGCTTGTAGGTGAAAGTTTCTTATATATCAAGGTGCATTCATACAGTCACATAATATGGTTTCAGGTTGGTGATTTTCCATTAATGAATCTTTTTATCTACTTATAATAGTGTTTATCATATTGTAGGTACTCAATAAATGGATTTAAAAGAATGAATGAATAACACCTGTAGTAAGTCATACAACGTACATTCTATTTTTATCAGTCAGTGAAAAATATGTTACTGAACTCTATTTGGATAATTTGGCAATATGTAAGACAAAGGCAGTAAAATATATTTCTTTTAAAAGAGGATCACCAAACATATTTATTTCAAAATAAACTGCTTATAATGTTAATAGTAGAAACAATGGTCTTATGAATGTGAACTATATTCAGAATTAGCTTATAAAGCTTAACACCTAAATCTACCTGAAAATAAGAAACTCACATAAAAAAACTAATATCACATTTATATTATTATAGATCTGGGTTATTTATTATTTTAGACAAAACAATTGTCTTCTAATCATTCTGTTCTTTTATAGTTTTACTATTCCCATTTCAATCCAGTCTCATGACTTTATAAGACTGTTGTGTTGAAAAAGTATTCTTAAGGGGTTTCTCTCCTCAATCAGACAATTCACTTACAGAAATAGCAGAGGTAGTGTATTAGGGTATAGACCTGGTAGATGTGGGGATGAAAGCATGGCAAAGTCCTTTTCTGAAACAGGATGTAAGGTGTCAGCTAAATGGGAGGCAGGAGAAAATGCTGCAAGTCCGACAGAGGGTATGAAATAGTTGTCTAGGGAAGGGCTACCATGGAGTAAGAAACTGTTTCAGAATTTTAAGTGAGTCTGCACGAATGACTCACATGTTTAATGCAATGATCACTGTTGTCATGAGGCTAGAGAGGTGGTGTTTAATTACCTGCTACTAATTTTTACCCCTGAGACATATCTCCATGGTGCTATGAATATTATCTTCTAAAAGTACAGCTCTGTTTCCTCATAATTCAAAAACCTCTAATGGCTCTGAAGATACTGTAGTCTCCTCAGATAATATCCTTTAAATCTGAGCCTCATCCTATTGCCCTAAATTTCTCCTTCATCACCTCTCTCCATACAATTCTACATTTTAAGCTCTAAGAACTATGTACGTTCTTGAAATACCCCATCCGCTTTCACACTTCTCTTTCCTTCTGGCGAGTATTCCCTTTGCCTGCAATACTCTCCTCGTCTTAAGTCACCTGGCATCCTACTCGTTACTTAGGACGTAGCGCCAACGCGAGAGCAGCCGTCCATTCAGCTAACAGCGCCGCGGTTACAATGTATCAGGCCCCGGAACGCAGAGCGAGCCCTGCGCTCGGACACGCGAGCGCCGCGACGGCTGCTGCAGCAGAGGGAGGGGAGTCACAGAGCACTGACCATCTGAAAAGGCGTCAAGTAAATGAAAGCTGCGAAAAGGATCTATACATACTGATGGTTAAAATGACGCAAAACAGCACTATAGATGTAATGAAAAATTAAAACATAAAGGTGCTCGGGACAGTGGTTACCTTGGGTGGAGCAAAGGACCTCGGGAACTTATGCAACAGCAGCGGTTCATTTCTCCGGCCGGGCGGCAAGTGCGCATCTAGTGCAGTTGTACTTCTACCTTTGTCGGTCTAAGATATTCTAGTTTTCAAGGATGTCTAAGGCTTAACGCCCCCTGAAGGCACTGCAAACCTCCCTCCGCACCGCGAACTGAAAACTAGTTCCATCCTGGTCCCCCCCTTTGCTTCCCGCGCTGTCGTCACGCGCGCGTCCCCCTTTGCTTCCCGCGCTGTCGTCACGCGCGCGTCCCCCTTTGCTTCCCGCGCTGTCGTCACGCGCGAGTCAGTTCACAGGCCTGAGGAGTGGGAGCTTCCGGGTACGAGCCTTGAGATTAAAACGTAACCGCCTCCCCGACTGTTCCCTCCAACCCTCTAGGGAGCCAACTGTGCACTTTAAGAGCTTCTGCCGGACCCTTCCAGGCGACCCTAGAACGTCTCCCCTCAGATCCCGGGCTGGGTCCTCTTCCCCGGGTAGACGTCCCTTCGTCCTTTGCGCAAAACCCGGGTGTGTCTACCCGCAGCGAGTGTCTCCCGCAGGCGGACTTCGGTCCATCCCGTCACGGGCTGCCTTCCTGCCTTCTCACCCTCACCCCTGCTCCGTGAACCCGGCGTCCCGCCCGCGCGTCGGCGATCCCGCTCGGCCCCCCGTCCCTACGGCACACCACTTCCGGCCTAACCTCGGCATCCCCTGAGAGCCCCATGTGAGCCGGAAGACGGCTGTCTCGGCCTGCTGCGCAAGCGCGAAACGGGGGCCGGTTCCGCTTTCTAGCGCTCCCGACGCTCTCGCGCAATCTAGCGGCATTTCCTGCTCTCGCGCGAGTTCTTTGAACGCTCGGGCGGTAATCCGCGCTGGCCGCCGGGGGCGGGGGGCGCGTGGGGAGGCGTGTCGGCCCCGCTGCCGCCGAGCTCAGGCGGGGCGCGTCCCCGCCGGTCCCCATCGTGGGGACAGAGAAGAGGCCGCTGCCGGCGAAGGAGGCCTTCCAGGTGGCGCCGCAGCCGCGCGGAGCGGGCGAAGCTGCGGGTGGCGCCGCGCCCACCCCGAGGCCCGCCCAGCTTCCGGCGCCTCCGCTCGGGTCCCGCCGGTGCACCCGTGAGCGCGCTCGCAAGTACCTGGACAGTCTTTGTAAGAGAATAACAGAGAATTTAGAATTTTAATATCGTCTTACCTTGTTTCCACATTTGGGGAACCACATTGTACTTAATCATCGCAGCGGTCTTGTCTCTTTAGGTTAGCAGTTGTCTGTGAACATGCATCTGCCTTTCACTAAGCACATTGAAAACATTGATATGTATATTTCTGTAATGATTTTAACGTCGCATTTCTTAATTAGTAACAAAAAGTCGGTGCAAGCAAGTGATCTTTGTTACAAGCCAACTGTTTTTTAGGTTGATTATAATTTAGTTTAAGAAACAGAAAAAGGTCAGATACAATGCAGAAGTTTTCGTTTCACCCCTGTAAGACCTCACATGACTGTCAGCCTTTCTTCAAGCTACCACTTCTTTTACTAACAGGATTACACAGAGGGTTTTTTTTAAACTATTTGATTAGCAAATGTTTATTTTATATGGCTCAGTCAAACTACATAGATCTGAGCTACATGAAACTACATAAGAAGAACTACATAGAAAGCACAGAAAAAGCGGTGCGCTGAGAAGTCTCAGGTCCCAAATCCCCATTTAGTGCTGTTCCTCATGGCCTCCTACAGGCACCTTAAATTGGTTTCCTGTTTATCCTGTCAGGAAATTCCAAGGGTTCAGGAGCTTTGTAACAAGAAACAGGCAATGATTAAATATATTTTTTATTGTACCACAAAAGAATAATAAGATTAACACATATGCCCAACATGTAATTAAGAAATAGAATGCTAAGGTAGTTTATATAAGGCTACCTAGAAGTATCCCAAAAATATGCCCCCCCTTTTTTTATTTTAAATATATCTTTATTGATTTCAGAGAAAGGAAAGGAGAGGGAGAGAGAGATAGAAACATCAATGATGAGAGAGTCATTGATCGAGCCCGCAACCTGGGTATGTGCCCTGACCGGGAATCGAACCCCGATCGCCTGGATCCCAGGTCGATGCTCAACTGCTGAGCCAGGCACCCCCCCCCCCTTTTTTTTTTTTTTACCTTTGTGGAAGAAAAAAGGGATTCTGTGGAAAGTAATGTTACCGGAAAGAGCACCTGGGTCTTAGTTGGTCTGCCTAGGGCCCACTGGTAGTGTGTGGGTTCTTAGTGCAGGAAAAGTGCCACAACACCAGTCCAGGTGAATTTTATAGGATGTTTGTTAAAATGGGGCTAGTGAAACACAGAAAGGCCCAGGGTAGCAGGAGAGGGACAAGGTGGGGAAATGAACTTAGGTTGGGCTGCTTGGCTCACTGAGAAGTCAGAGAAAAGGAGGCCTTGAGGTCAGGGTCAGGGGTTTAGCATCAGATGAACTGCGGCTGCGCACTGCTGCCCTGGTTGCAAGCCTGCTGGGGTCCCTTAGAGTTTAGGAGATGCCTCCCTGTGGGGGAAGGAGAGGGGAAGGAGGGGAGAACAGGCCCGGATGTGCTCCTGGGAGGAAGGGTTTACTGGGACCTTCATTTTGAGGGGTTTTAAAGGCTGGGAATTTAGGGGAGGATCTCAACAGAATATTCATTAGTTTTATGCTTATATGCCAAAATTCCCCTACCTTCATCTGTCCTTTGTGTGGCGTTGGCAAATGACTGCTCTCCATCTTCCTGAGTAGGGTGATTTAAGCTATTTACCCTCTGGTTGGGGAGGAGAAGTGTAAACTATTTAATCTTAAGTGTCGCTGGTTTAGGGAAGATAGGATTTACTACATGGCTGCAAACTGCTGTTTACTGCTCTCAGTTTCCCTATTCCACTTGCCAAAGAATTTTCCTAGCTTCCTTATTAATTTCATGGGGTAATCAGGTCATATATTCCTAACTGGGCAGATTTTGGTGGGTAGTCATGCCCCAGGAGTGTAACTACTTTAGTAAAGGCTTATCTTTGCTCCAAGTAATTCTTGTCCATTGTTTCTGTGCATCTACGTTAACACACCTTTATTTTTTTAAGTTGATTTTTAGAGAGAGAGGAAGGGAGAAACATTGGCATGAGAGAGAAACATCAGTGCTGCCTCCTGCAATACCCCCTGCTGGGGACTGAGCCTTCAACCCGGGCATGTGATGGGAATCCAAACGGTGACCTCTTAGTTCCTGGGACAACGGTCAACCAACTGAGCCGCACTGGCCAGGGCATTAACATATCTTTGAAATACCTCTTTTCAGACCCCTCAGGAAAGCTCGGACTCAACTATTTTGTAATCCAGTTCCCGCCTTGCTTTCTCCCACCTTCACGTAACCTTCCTTACCTCCCATCCTTAACTTCAAATGTGTAGAAGAAGCTGCAAAACTGTTATTCTCTGGGGCATTTGACGTCTTCCTCCCTGGTCTGTGTCATCAGTTTTTGCTCAAACAAACTTTTATAAAAATTCTCTATTTTTTTGTTTAACACTGTTTCTTAGAGTAATCCAAATTTGTGCATGTAGCTATAGTTTATTCCTTTTCACTACTGAATAGTACTTGGTTTTAGAAGTACAGCAAACTTGAATTATCCATTATATTGTTTAGTATTATGAACTAAACTGGTATCTGTGTTCTCTAAAATGTGCAAAAGTGTCTATGGCTAATAAGCCTAGAGGTAGCACTGTGGACTGAATTGTGTTTCCCCAAAATTTATATGTTGAAGCCATACCTACCAATACCACATTTGGATATGGGGCTTTTAAAGGGATAATTAAGTTAAAATGAGGCCCTTTCTGTTGGGGCATGCTAGTCCAATCTGACTGGTGTTCTTATAAGAATTAGGACATATAGAGAGGCTCTGGACATAGGCACACTTAGAAGAAAGGCCATGTGAGGATACTGCACGAGGACTTCTGCAAGCCTCAGAAGAAACCCAACCTGTGCACACTCTAATTTTGGACTTCTAGTCTCCCAAACTGAGAAAATAAATAACTTGCTTAAGCAACCCAATCTAGAGTATTTTTGTTATGGCCACTCTAGCAAACTAATACAGTTAAAATTGCTATGTGGTAGGATTTGCACATGTGCTTAATCAGCAAAGCTGATATTTTAAAGTAGGTGGCCCAATTTACAATACTACTGGCGCTGTATGGGAATTGTTATTCTACATCCTTGCCCAAACCTGGTAATTATCAAACTCGTCTTGTTCCAGTCAGGAGGAAAAGGAATGGAATCTTTTTGTCATGTTAATTGTATTTTCTTGATAACTGAGAGTTGAATATCTTCCTGTTTCTTGTTTCTATATCAATAAAATGCCTGCTATATCTTTGCCCACTTTTCTGTTGTGCTATTTGTTTTGTTTTGTTTTCTTAATGATGGATACAAGTTAAATGAAAGTAAGATTTATCTGTTAATAGACTATCCTCTTTTATATCTTATTTTAAAAATTCTTCCCAATCTCCAGAGTAAAAAAAGATATTTTCATTTTTCAAATGAATGTTTTACTTTATTTAACAATGAGTATGTGCATAACCCTGAACCTGCCAGGTGAGAAAGTAGAGCTGACTCATTGTATTTAAGCATAGAAATGGTTTTTGCCCCAAAGACTAAAACAAAGTTCCTTTCAAGGCAACTCAATAAGAATCAAACTAATGAGCCTTGTAAGAAGCCATTTCTAATATAGACTAGGGCTTTTGGGGTATCTTGGATAGGGTTTTACATGGAAAAAGATGTACTGTGAGTTGGTAATTGTTGAATCTGATTGGGTATATTAATTTTACAGGTTTTGATGGTTTATTTTTTTAATAGATATAGGCTGCATCACTTATTGGATAATTGGGCCTTTAGTGACTACTTTTTTGGGGTCTTTTTTTTTGGTTTTCTTAAGATTTTGTGTTTAACTCAGAATTCCATTTCAAGAGGACCAGTGATATATTAGGTAACATGTACATAAAGTTAATAGATTTGAAAGTCATACTTTTTTACTATTATGAAAATTTTCAAAGTAGAGAATAGTAAAACGAACACAACACCCTAACACCTAGCTTCAACCATTATTAATGTTTGGCTGATTTTTGTTTTCCTCTATCCCCTCCCTTCCTGCCATAAAAACATTCCATGCACCCTCACCTCACTCTCAGCGGGAATTATTTTAAAGAATCTTGGTCATCATAACATTTTGTCTAATAGCCAGTATTTGGATTTTTAAATTTTCTCAGAAAATGACTTTTCACACTTGTTTCTTTGAATTAGGATCTAAACTATGCCTATACATTTCATTTGATATTTTTTGTGTCTCTTATATAACAGGATCTCCCTTTAAGTGTGGATGACTAAGTTAAAGTTTGACTGTTTTTGCATAGGGGACAAAAATAGTTCTTACGTGGTGGTTTATACACACTATTTCAGACATATCAGGAGGTGAAAGGCTTCAATAATATTTTGAAACTGTCTTGATACGTATGAATTAAGAATTACAAAGCAATATAATTCCCGTAAGCTGTATTCCTCTGTAGTCTTATCACCTCCAACCTCCCTGTTTTTACAGATGGGGAAACTAAGGCCCAGAGAGCTAATATCTGCCAGAGCCAAACTAATTTAATAGAAGGTGGGGCTCTTTTTCACCTTTGACTACTTTTAAAAACTTGCCTTAGTTGTATATGCCGTTACCTGAAGGTATTTTTGCATCAGAAAGGAGGTGGTCAGGATGGCGTTTCTGCCTGTCCAGCTAGCTTTTGTGACTGAGAAAGTAAAAAATGGTACATAGTAAACCTTCAACACCCTTGAGCAGTTCTGTGTTTTGCACAGCCTGTGTCATAGCTAAGACTTGAGTTTGAAAGTCAGACGGAGGCCTTAGGTAGGGCCTATGCCTGAAGCCATGTGCATCCCGGATGGGAAGAATGCAGGAAAACCTTTATCGGCTGCAGTAGTAGTTGGTTATCTAGTCCTAAATAATTTTTATTTGTGGTATTCGCCTCATTTATTTTTATACTGGTATGCTTTGTTTCCCATTTTAGTTCCTGCTTGTCTTATAAATATTAACAGAGTTAACGTTAACTTGAAGAAAATGACTTATGTAACAGAATATAGGCAGTGAACACAAGAGGGAAATCACATTCCTCTACAGTTACATAACTGAGCAGATGCTGTAAAGTCAGTGATGCGACAAAGTCATCTACAGCCTGGCTGCACCTCACTGAAATATCTCAGAGTTGCTTTACCTGTCTGGTGTGTAGAAGTAGTCTGGGTGGCAGGCTCACTGCTTTCTTCATCAGTGACTCCCACTGCACTGACAGGAGTTTGCAAAAACAATGATTGTTGTTTTGTGGCAAATTATCTTTAAAAGCCTTTACCTTGATCGTTTCTAACAATAGAAATGAGTTAGCTGATGGGAGAAAGGAAAGTTTTATGGCTGACATAAAAGTTTCACAAAACTATACCTTTGTAAGAAGAAAAAAGTGATCACATACAATTTTACTAATATTTAAATGCAACATAGAGAAATAATTCCAACTAAAAATACAAATAAAAATTGAAGAATATTTAATGTGATTAGTGTGCTCTCTGTTCATAAGTTATTCCAGTCTGGGATACACAAAGGCAGTTCTCACATATTTGATACGCTGTTAACCATTTCCTTTTTTTAAAAATTAAATATTAAAAGCATGAATAATTAGTGCTACATTCTAGTTTGTTATTTTTACCCAAACGAATGATATATTTAATGTCTCATGATCATTCTTTACTGTTTTTTTTAATGGAAAATTCTATTTCATCTTTTTCTCCACCATTTATTCTCCTTATACCCTCTTCCACCTCCACACAACCCCTTCTCCCCACCCCTCATTCTTTATTGTGCATGGGAAGTAAGCTATAATTCATATTCTTAAATACCAAGTATAACTCAATTTTTGATTCACAGTTTTAGAAAGCAAATGAGTCTATCCAGATGTTTTTTTTGAATGCATCAAATGTTTTGTGTTTGTTTGTTTGTTTGTTTGTTTTCTGGGATATAATGGTTAAAAGTTTAAGACAGCCCAGAAACAATAAAAAAATAGACAAAATATATGAAAGAATGTTTTTAAAGACATTGAGCATCAGGCAGTGAACAATTCATTAAGAATGTGAACTCTGGCCCAGCCGGGCATGGCTCAGAGGTTGAGCGTTGACTGAGGATCAAGGAGATCACAGTTCAATTCCAGGTCAGGGCAGATGCCGGGGTTGTGGGCTTGATCCCCAGTTGGAGGCGTGCAGGAGGCAGCCGATCGATGACTCTCTCATCATTGACATCTCTATCTCTCTCTCTCCTCTCCCTTCCTCTCTCTGAAATCAATAAAGATATATTTTAAAAAAAAAAGTGAACTCTGAACGAGAAGAAACGAACAAGGCGAGTTCTATGATTGCTCCAGCTTTCTGCCTTGAGAGAGCTTCCAGGCCATAGCACAGGGTGCGGGAACACAGGGAGAGCTGATGGGATTCTGGGTTTGATGATGACAGTCTGGTGAAACCACAGTGGCTAGAATTTGCAGCAAGAGCACTACAGAGGAGAGAGCTGCACAGAGGACTCTAGAAATCTGGAAAGAATTTCCCTTGGGTTTTCAGGTGAGTACTTATCAGTGTGTGCAGGTGAGGCAATTATCTGAGGCCAAGGAAGGATCCACCCAAAAGTATTAGAAGTAATCCAGTCCAGCTCAGAGAGGGCCGATGAGGTCCCATTTGTTTATTTTTTCCTTAGTTTCTCTTACCCTAGGAGATGTATCAGCAAACACGTTGCTACAAGAGGTTTCAGAATTTTGCTGCCTATGTTTTCCTCTAGGATTTTTATGGTTTCATGTCTTACATTTAAGTCTTTTATTCATTTTGAATTTACTTTTGTGTATAGTGTAAGATGGTAAGTTAGTTTCATTTTTTTGCATGTATCCAATTTTCCCAACACCATTTATTGAAAAGATTGTCTTTACTCCATTGTATGTTCTTGCCTCCTTTGTCAAATATTAATTGACCATAATGAAGTGGGTCAATTTCTGGGTTCTCTGTTCTGTTCCACTGATCTATATGTCTGTTCTTGTGCCAGTACCAGGCTGTTTTGATTACAGTGTTTCGAAATGTTTGTTCTAAATCTGTGAAATATGCTGTTGGTATTTTAATAGGGATTGCATTGAATTTATAGACTGCTTTGGTAGTATGGACACTTTAATGATGTTAATTCTTCCAGTCCATGAACATGGTATATTTTTCTATTTGTTTATATCTTCCTCTATTTCTTTTTTCTATGTCCTGTAGTTTTCTGAGTAAAGGTCTTTTTTACATCTTTGGTTAAGTTTACTCCTAGGTATCTTATTTTTTTGGTTGCAGTGGTAAATGGGATTGTTTTTTTAGTTTCTTTTTCTGAGAGTTCATTATTGTTGTATAAAAATGCCATCGATTTCTGGGTGTTAATTTTGTATCCTGCTATCTTGCTGAATTCATTTATTAAATCCAGTAGTTTTTGGGTGGAGTCTTTAGGATTCTCTATGTACAATATCATGTGATCTGCAAGTAATGACAGTTTTGTTTCCTCCTTTCTGATTTGGATGCCTTTTATGTTTTCTCCTTGTCTGATCACTGTGGCTAGGACTTCCAGTACTACGTTGAATAAGAGTGGTGAAAATGGACATTCCTGTCTTGTTCCTGTTCTTAGGGGAAGTGGTTTTAGTTTTTGCCCATTGAGTATGATGTTGGCTGTAGGTTTGTCATATGTGGCCTTTATTATGTTGAGGTATGATCCCTCTATTCCCACTTTGCTGAGAGTTTTTATCAAAAATGAGTGTTGGATTTTATCGAAGGCATTTTCTGCATCTATTGATATGATCATGTGATTTTTGTCTTTCAGTTTCTTTATGTGATGTATCACGTTTATTGATTTGCGAATATTGTACCAATCTTGCATCCCTGGAATAAATCCCACTTGGTCATGGTGTATGATCTCTTTAATATATTGCTGGATCCGATTTGCTAATATTTTGTTGAGGATTTTAGCATCTATGTTCATCAGGGATATTGGCCTGTAATTCTCTTTCTTTGTAGTGTCTTTATCTGGCTTTGGAATTAGGCTAATGCTAACCTTATAAAAAGAATTTGGAAGTGTTCCTTCCTCTTGGATTTTTTGAAATAGTTTAAGGAGGATAGGTGTTAATTCTTCTTTGAATGTTTGGTACTTTTTTAGACAGGAACTGAAAATTCATTAGTAGCAGAAATACAAGAAATGTTAAAGCAGGTCGAGTCAGACCAATGGAAGTACACTAGATGTCAGAAAACTATGGTCTGTAGCCTGTTGTTTTACGATCTGCAATATGAGAACAATTTTTACATTTTTAAAAGGTTATTTTTTAAAAAGACCAAAAATGTCTCCAGACATTGTCAAATTCTTCTTGGGCGACAAAACCACCTCCAGTTGAGAACCACAAACTGCCCCAGTTAAAATTCAGATTGTTGGGTTAGATAAAAAAGCAAGACCCAATTACATGCTGCTTAGAAGACACAAGCAGGTTTAAAATAAAAGGTTGAGGGTGGACAGAGATGAGATAGCCCCTGTCGAAAGAAAGCAGAAGTGACTATTGTCGGACAAATTAGATGTCAGAACGAAGAATATTGCCAGGGATGAAGATTGTAAAACTGTACAACCAGTTGGAAAGTATTTTGGCACATTCAACATTTATCTCATGTGATCTAGGCATTCTACTCAGATATCTACCCAAGAGAAAAGAAAATATTTGTTCATGCAAATACTTTTATACAAATGTTCATGGTAGCTCCATTATTTTGTAATGACCAAAATTAGAAATAAAGTGTCCATCAACAAGTAAATAGATAAACTGGTATACAATAGAACACATAGAATGAAATACAACTCAACTAGAAAAAGAAATGAGCTATTAGTAAATACTACAACATAAATGAATTTCAGAAAAATTATGCTAAGCCAAACAAAAGGCATATTCCATGTGATTCCATTTACATAAAATCCTAGAAAATGCAAACTAATTTATAGAGACAGAAAGATCAGTAACTGCCTGGGGCAGAGAGGCAGGGGTGGTGGAGGGGGTATAGCAGGAGGGAAGGCTTACCAAGGGTGCCATGAGATTTGGGGATGGTGGCGATATCTTGATTCAGGTGACAGTTTCTTGTGGTTATGCCTTTGTCAAAACATCAGATCCTATATGTAAAATATGTATAGTTCATTTATGTCACGTATACTTCCATAAAGCTTTTATAAAAGTGTGTATCAAAAAAATGAGGTGTAATAATATCTTTAATTTTTTTAATATGTTTTTATTGATTTCAGAGAGGAAGGTATTGGAGCCAGGTATTGGGTACATGGTGGTACTCATTGTACCATTGCCTCTATTCTTGTGTTTGTTTGAAATTTTCCATCATAAAACATTTTAAAAATTAATATTCTACAGCAATATAGTATCTACTGTAAATATATCTAATTCAATTTTGAGTGAAGTTATAGTTAAACAACATAATGCATCCTTACCTCCTGATCTTGCTACACATACCCAACAAACCGAAAGTGTTACACAGCTTATTCTCTTCAAATAGGATTTTGAAAGATCAGTAGACTTGTGCTACGTATTGCTTCTAAATGTTCTGCAGTAGTGAGAAAATGAGCTACTGTGCTGTCACTGTACCGCTTTTAATTAGCTGAGATTTAAATTTATACACATCGTATCTAAACATGCTAGAAGAAAATATGTAGCTCCAACTACAAGGATTTGGAGCCAGGTATTTGGTCGTTTTCTGTTTCACAATATGCCAAATGAGAAGATAGAAATCAAAATGTCCTAGCCAATTTATTTTTTATTTATCATGAATTAACAGTGGCCACAGTTGATCATGGCATTTGTGGCAGCAGGTACAGTCCTTGCTCAGAGTAAGCTGCTTTGGCATTTTCAACTAAAAAGATTTGCTGGTTTCCATCCATGATTAGCTTTCGACCTGTTGTTTACAAAAGCACATCACTATGCCATTTGACCGGTGTTTAGAGGCAACATGCGACTTTGCTCAGTCTCATTTGAATGTAATGGTGAACCTTTCCAGATCTACGTGTCAAGTAGGAGTGTACTGCTGCTCAGGATGTAACTCGTACGTTGTTTAATATGTGTTAAAACTTCCATGCGAGGAGCTAACTCCTTAAGGACTGGAAAAAGTTCTCTGGGAAAAATAAAATGGAAGTTGCACTTAAGCAAACACCGCACGTGTTGATAGAACTTGAGGCAATCTGTCTGCAATTGACCGAAAGGAAGGTGACTCAGCTTCCTCTTGTCTCATTCCAAGGGTGTGGCATATGGCCTTGGACAGTTCCCCGTGACCCAGATCCCTTTGAAAGGCTCCTTTAGAGAACGTAGGTGCATGTAACTGTCGTCTTCAGCATCCTAGCAACAGCTAAATCCATCTCAGCTGAGAGAGCTCATGGGTTTGGGGTTGTTGTTTTTTCCTTTAAATGTCAGGATTTCTGTGTAATTTTGAACTGAGGGCCAGATAGTTTCATCCTAAGTTTATGTTCCTTTCTTCAGGTAAACTTTAGCTCTGCTCAACTTTCATTTTTTTATTACATGTTTAAAACGATTTACTGAGGCTCCAGTGTACACAAAGCTCCATGCAGGCAATGAGCCTGGTGAGGGGAGTGAGAGGAGGAGACACGTATCTTGGCGAGAATACCTTGAGTATTCCCTGCGGCACTCTGGAGTTTGGATAGTTTTAGATGCATCTGGCATACTGGCAGGGTGCCCCATAAAAGTTTTCCCAGATCTACTGAGGTAGCTTACAAAGACAGGCCATCCTGAGGGGAAGAGGAATGAGCGGGACCAACCCCAAACCCACGGTGGGAGTGAGGGAGGGATTCGGAATATGACGGAAGGCTGGCCCTTGCCTTTGCCCTGCTCACACCCCTCAGAGCATCTCTGATGGCCAGGGAGCGAGAGGCCTCTAAGTGAGTATGTTTCAAAGCTACTTCCCTGAGCACATGAGAATGAAGCCACTCTCCTTTGGGACCCCTTAACAGTATGTCACAAAGAAGAAAGGCGTTCTTTGCACCTAAGCTCATGATGATCTGAGAATACAGGAACTGGAGGAAGCATGGAAGAGACACAGTGGCTCACTTGTTACCTGGGGTAGCAGCACAGCTATAACGGGAGTGAATCTGTAACTGAGCATGTGAGAAACAGCCCTGAGGACTCAGAAGAGCTTCACAGTAATGCTTGGGAAGTTGTGCTGAAGCTTCAGGTTCTGAACTTGCTGGTGGGGTGACGAATCATTAACATTCATAGATTAATGCTGTTGTTACCTTATCTGTATCCAGGGGCTGGTGGGACCTGGGGAACTATGGGTTATATTGAGATGAGCCAAACAGTGTCCCTCTTTTCAAAAAGGGCCCACGTTAGTGCAGAAAAAGACACTTCCATATCAATGAAAAGAAGATGCAATGCAGTCCCTTTGGGCCGAGGTCCTGCAGTAGGTGCCTCACTGAGTGACACCTAAGAGTGTTTGGGCCCCGTTCTGTAGGAATTGGCTGCCGTTAAATGCTTTTAACTAAAGGAGAGTCATTTATCAGATCTGTGTTTTAGACACATTTCTGACTAGTTGGCCTGGCAGAAGATTGAATGAGAAGTTAAAGTCAGGGAGACCAGCAGTTCAAGCAGGAGTCAAGTAGGGCCTAGACTGGGTCCAAATCAGCACGCATAGGGAAGAGGGGTGCATTAGAGATGTTTACTAGGACTGCGTATCTTATTAAATATTGAAGTGATGGAGAGTGAAAGCTTTTAAAATAACTCCAAAATCTCTAGAGGCAGCATCTTGTCCGCGGAAAGATGTGGACTCTGGGGCCAGCCTGCCTAGGTCTGAATCTCCGCTCTGCTATTCGTGGCGTAGCCTTGGGCAAACTACGTACCTTCTCCTTCTGTTTTTCCATCTGTCAAGTAGGGATAGTGATAGTACCTACACTTCATACAGCCGTTCCGTGAAGAGATAGAACTTAATACCAAAAAGTGCTTAGAACAGTGCCTGTGTTCAGATTTGTTTGCTGCCACTACTCCAGCTGGGGTAGCAAAACAGACAGACGAAAATCAGGTGAAGATTCAGGTTTGGCAAACTCAGAGCAGGGACAAACTGGTTAGTTCACTTTCAGACACACTGAACCTGGAGTTTCTGACACACGGTGGTCACATAGTGTTTGCTGAATAGTAATAGAAACGAGCAGGTTTTTTTTTTAATGCACTTTGATCATGTTTCAGGCACTGTCATAAACTCCTTACCTGTATCATCTCATGTACTCTTCGTATAACCCTGTCAGATAGGTAGTACTGTTTGCATTTCACAGTTTCTTTAGCAGAATAGTGGACAGGCTTGTGGCTTAACAGTGTTGACAAAGGCCTCATTCCTAAAAGGTGAGCGAAGTTCTGATTTACTCTGTGAGTGGCAAGTGGGAAAGCAGGCCAGCTGGAATTTGAACCCAGACTATCTGAATGCAAAGCTGAACCACTGTAATGGCTTTAACTGTTTTGAAACCTCTGTCCCCTAATATCTCTTAACACAAATCTATTAAGATAAGCTGTCCTATTTTATACAGTATTAGATATTTGATAATAAAAAACCTATCACTTATTGAATGGCTACTATGTGCCAAGCATTATACATATTTTATCTTCGGTCTTCACAAGAACTCATCAAGGTATGATAATCGGTAGTTTACAGCAGTGGAAGCCAAGGCTCAGAGATATTCAAGAACTTTCCCATAGTGGCATAATTACTAAGCAGCTGGGGAGAGATTAGAGTTCAGGTCTGTTTATTTACAAAGTCTATACAATTTCTGTGGTAATCTAGCTTCCAAATTTAACTTTATTACATTTAGTGTATTGTGTTTTATAAATGATACCATGAGTTTCATGAATTCTACAAACAACTTACCAAGTTTGAAAAACAGTTTTAGTTATGGAAGTGTGGTTAGTAACTGGAATAGTATTTGTCAAGCTTTAGTTCCATAAGAATCATGTAGAGATTTTGAGACCTTACCCCAAATGTACTGAATGAAATTTCCAAGGGTGAGTCTCAGAAAGCATGTCTTTAAAAGGACCTGATATGGTGTTAGTTGGGTTCCCTGAGGACCATATTTTGAAGAATACTGTAAGGGATGGGGCTAGTTCAGGTACCCTAGGCCTCTGCACTGTTTGGTTGAAGTCTTACTGCACTTGCATTGTCAGCACATACGTTTATTGCCTCTTAATTATTTCTGATCTTCTATCATTAATTTAGCTGAGAGAAGCACTTAGCTAAGAACCTTGAAGCAGTGTGCCCTCTGCCTCCCGTTTGGCTATATGTTGTTTCTCACTCTGCAGCCCTTTGCATTGACGAAGTTCCCAGAAGGCCACCTGGTAGGACAGGTGTTTGGTGGAAAGTCCACTGTGACAGCGTACAGGAGGGGAAGAACATCATAGGGCAGTGAAAAGGAGAGATCTGGCTTCAAATCCTACCTGTGCCTCTCGGAGCTTTGCTTCACTCATCTGTGAAACTGGTTTGACAGAACCTACTTCACGCTGTTGGGAGATAATGGTAGTCTTTCAGTTTCAGTAAGTGATGGCTATCATCAGTGCATAATTCACCCTGACACTCGGAGGGGAAGGTCAGAGAAGTATTACGCTGCATGTAAAAGGAGGTCTATCATTTCTCAGGAATGTTCAGTT
Organism: Miniopterus schreibersii; assembly: GCF_964146895.1. NCBI lineage: Eukaryota > Metazoa > Chordata > Mammalia > Chiroptera > Miniopteridae > Miniopterus > Miniopterus schreibersii. The sequence continues at coordinate 7,204,604 of NC_138101.1, read as the reverse complement.
AGAGACTGGCAAGATTAAACATGTAACCCCCCCCCCCCCCCATGAATAACATTACTTTTATTTCAGCCCATCCTAAAGCTGACTCAGATTGGATGTTTCCATTCGGTACGTATTTCACAACCGTCTCATTCACTGCTCATCCTGCAGACTAAAGCAATGTGACTTTCTCCTGCGCTTTGTGGGCTAGACTGCCAGCTTGACTGTAACCTCAGGAAAGAACCTGAGCTCATCGGACTCAGCTCAGCCACTCCAGAATTCCTGATCCCCAGAAACTGTGAGACAATAAATGCTTTAAGACACTAAGTTTTGGGGTAATTTGTTGTGCAGCACTAGATACGAAATATCATGAGAAGAAAAACCATTTTATCTTGCCTCAGCCAGTGTCATTTTGTGTTTCCTGTCATATAATAGCCAAGACTAACTCTGAGACCCTCCCTTCTCCAGTTAATTTGTAGAATTAACCTAAAGAAACAGCTTTCAAGGAGCTGCATGTAGGTCCCAGAAACAGAATCAGAAGAGACCAAAGAGAGCATCGTGCCCAATCTCATTGCACAGGTACAAGTGGGAGCTCATATTTAGTACGTCCTTTGCCGGGAACTTCTTTAAGTTCCACACAACGTGTAATTCTCAGGACGCACTGTGAGGTAGACACTCACCATCTCATTTTGTATAAACCAGATGGACACACCAACCGCTCTGTTTTACTGTCTCTCTGTTACGGAATGTTTTTCAAACAGTTCAATTACAAGCATATGTCAATGTTTTAACACGTTGCACATGAGGGAAAAGACCTGTAGCATCCAAATAATCATGTTGGTAGAGACGTTTTAGGAAGTGTGAGTGGAACAAATCACAGTTACACTAGTTACACAAAGAAAATCATGGCTGGTTAAAGGTCAAGTAACTCTTGATGGACTTATCTGGGTGGTTGGTGACCTATTTCCCATAATAGGTAAGCACTTGCCTAGGACAGTCCTCTTTACACGTGTTGTAGATGAATTAATATGTATTAATTATTTATCACCCCTTATCACTCTCAAAGGCGCCCTGACCTCCTCTGTGCGAGTGTGCGCAAGGGAGGAAACCAAAGCCCCAGAATGCGCAAGGGGTTTGTCCCAGGTCCCATGGTAGGAGGGTAGTGGCAGAGGTGGAATTAGAACTCAGGTCAATGTTTTCTGTAACCAGGCTGTTCCCTCTCCTGCTTCCCCCCAAAATGCTACTGGTCAATTAATAGGAATCAAATGGATGTAAGATACTCCTGTTTTTTTCTGCCTACATAGCTCTCAGCATTTTAAAATTTTCTGGAAGTAACCTTATGAAACAGGGGATACGGTTTGTACTGTGTTTTGGGTTTCCGAGGGTGTTTTTTGGTTTGTTTGTTTAATGTCAGGGGTTGGAGGAAGGAAACAGAGTTGACACTTCCCTGAAGACTGTTTTTCCCTTTCTGTAAGCAGGAATTAAGCAACCACTTGCCAGATTTCATCACTGCAGTGAATGCAAGCCCAACACTTTACAGGAAGCTTATCGTTCATTTCTGTTCCAACTTGTGATACTTTTCCCTGATATACGGTGCAAACAGCTCAGGCAAGTTGCCTTGGGACCAGCCACATTCCCCTCAGGCCACTGACATGGACACTGTACCATCTTGTTCCATGCGAGTCAGCCCATAATAGAGCCTTTCACTGAGAACAGGAGTTGGTACTGACTTGGCATGTTTATTAAGAACAAGATGAGTGACACCCAGGTATGCTTAGGAAATAAAAGGCTCTCTTCCGTTGGGAATTTTTGCAAACAAGCATTATAAAGCACACATTATAGCTCCCTCCACATTTGTATTGGAGTGAACTGTGATCTTAGTATTATCTAAACTACTTCTCAGGTAATCTCAGGAACGGGACTCCTCCTATTCGAACACTTACTATGCAGCTTGTGGTGTGACCCGCATTCTTCTCAGTCACCTTGGACTCCAGCTCAGCAGTTAATAGCACATACTAGGTATTTAGTTTGTTGCTACAAGTTAATGACAGAGAATTGTCTCTCATTGTAGGGTTAGGTACATGTTCAAGGCTGAGAGAGACAGATTTTATCTCCCGATTTCCCATTAACTAGCTCTAGACCTTGGACAAATCAATAACTCTGTCTAAACATTATTTCTCTTTTTCACCGAGAAAACAGAACCTTCTCCATGTAGTAGTTTGTGGGGCTTCCACGTGGTACTCCCTCCATGGTGAGCATTCATAGGGCCTGGTGCACGGTAAGACCTCGGTACATTTTAATTACTGTTTTCTTCTCTCCCTGTCCACCTACAACCTTTCTCTTTCCTTTATTCCTTCCCCCACTCTGCTTTCCTCATCTTATCATTTCTCCTATTCCTTTTTCTTCTATGCCTTCCCCTTGTTCGGCTCTTCTGTGACCCTCTGCCTCTGCATATGTCCAAGCATTTCTTCTCTCGTATGAGGCATCAGTGAGCCACTTCTAGGGGCAAGAGCTCCACACCTTGCAAAAAGCACAGCAAGCAGCATCTGTACTCCAGTCTCATGACCTATCCTGTTGGTCAAAATGGGAAGCACGTGCTCCAAAACCCAAACTGGAAGTTCTGGGAAGGGACACAGACTCACTGTGATTACAGAGGGACACTGAGCAGGGAAATGCCCAATGTGGTAGATACCACCCTCCCCAACCCAAACTTTCTAGCAACTAGGTAGACTTTTTAAAAGAGCTGGCAGCAACCTTGGCTGGTGAGGGAGGCCTAGCCACAGTGAAGGGTCCTGTGTGTGTCACCTAGGAAGCACCACAGGGGTCTGGTGGTCTCAGGACTAGAACCCAGATGCAACTCCCTGGATGGCCTCCTGGTGACGAGCTGAGAAAGTCCCATGCCAGAAGGATGGGACCAAGTGGCAGGAGATGAAGGCAAAGGCCTCTAGGCACAGGGACAGGAAACATCCTAGGAGACTCTATGTCTGTGAGATAGGATGGGGCTCCATGAGACTAGAAATAGCGCCTGCATTATAGTTCTTACGGTGGTTAATGCTGATAAAACTGAAGTCTTAAAAAAATAATTTGTTTTTCAACTACAAAATTTTAAGAAAATTTTTGTTAAAAATTTGAGAAAAAAGTAGCTCTTCTTTCCCCCATGTCAGCCACAGTCCCACCACCAAAGACAGCCATTGTCAACATTGTGATATACTTCCTTTTAATGCCTTTTAAATGCATTTATTAAATATGGTGGTCATCAGATTGTTTGTAATATATTCATTTCTGTATTTCTGACATTAAAAGTAAAATATATGTTCATTTAAAACATTAGAAAGAAGAGAAAAACATCACCCAAGGAGACTTATAAAGACTTTGCATCAGTCATTTCCGGTCCTTACGCTGTGTTGTAAACCTGGTGTGGTTTATTATACTGTATGAACAACTTTAATCCCACGTTTCAGTTTACATTCTATCATACCCATTTCCCCAGGGGGACGATGTGTGTGGACCAAAGGGCACTGTAAACAGAAAAGCTGGAGGCAAAGCAGATGTACAGCAAAGGTTAGAATAAAATGTAGGGAGCCCTGGCTGGTGTGGCTCAGTTGGTTGAGTGTTGTCCTGTGTACCTAAGGGTCGCCAGTTTGATTCCCAGTCAGAGCACATGCCCAGGTTGTGGGTTTGATCCCCAGGCCGCATACAGGAGGCAAGTGATCTATGTTTCTCTCTCACATCGATGTTTCCCTCTCTCCTTCTCCCTTCCTCTCTCTCTAAAATCCAGTTTTAAAAATTGAGGGGTAAACATAAAATGGTTCTACTTGCATTTAGCACCGTTTCTACTGATTACATATAATCAAACATTTTTTCTTTAATAAAACTGCACCAAAGGGTACATATTTAAAAGGCATTTAACTGCTTTACATCCCAGAACCCCTGCTCACAAGTTTCTGCCGTTATTCTAGAACTATATCTACTTTTAAAAACACAAATGAGAGCATACTTACAAAATATTTGTTTTAAACTTAGTAAATCTTGGTTTCACAGGGAACATATATTTTTCTTATGCTTTTTAACAAATGCATATTTGTCCAGTGAATGAATGTGCTATAATTTATTTAATATCTAGTAGCTTATTGCTATGTTTCCAAAAACTTGTTTCCAATATTTTTATTGTGTGAAAGGTTTTATTACATTTTCTCTATTTCAGTGAGAGAAAAAAAAAGAAAGGATTTGGGGCAAACTGCAGGCCTAATACATATTTCATATCCTGAGGTTCATTTGCATATAACGTAACCTAAAGGAAAATGAAAAAAATGTATCTAGCATTGGATTTTAACTCAGTGCCTATCTTTTCTTTTAATAATGTCATCATCCCTACTAAAGCTTTCCGGTTAACTCTGTAACAGTTGTTCATTGGCTATTCTGACTGACAGGATCAACTCTGGTAGGAGTTAGGAATGGAATCCCAGCTGTTTTACAATAGCAACATTCTTTCATTGCTTGTTTTCACAACTAACCCCCTATTGGGGGAAGTGCTGAGTCATACACTCAAATAAACTGAGTTAAATGCCTTGGAATTGACTTTCCCTGACCAGTAACCCTTCCTGGGGCCTTCAAACTAGGGTTGGAAAACACTAAAGAAGAGACATAGTGGCATATTTTTAGGTCACCAGGGAATGATTTGGCATCTTTTTCCCCCTGTAGCGTGCAGTTTTTCAGAGAGAATAGGAACAGGAAAGAAGAAACCACAGGTCCTCCAGGCACTGTACCATGTGGACTTTCACTGCTCTGTCATGTGCCTTATCCAGCCTCCTTGTGGTGGCTGATAACTAGGTGGTAGGTCAGAATTTCTTTGCTGCCCTATAACAGAAGGAATCATAGAGAGGTGATTAAACTGACAACACCTTGGCCTCACTAACAGTTTCTGATCTGCTGCAGTTGCAATAACCTACAGTAATGATACTAAATTGATCAATGTCTTCTTTCTGGGGCTATAGTTTAATGTAAATCAATCATTTATCTAGATATATCAGGTTATTAATTGCTACATTACTCAGCATATGGAGCTGATGTTAACGGCTTCTTTCAAAGGGAAGAATGACCCACAGGACTTATTATTTATCACTTTCTTTCTTTCATTTTGTCATCTTAAACTAATTCCCTGAAATGGCCAGAGTCCAAAGTGGCTCCTATTACTGTTTAGCTGACTACACAGCTCCAGATTCTGGGTTACAGTGAAACTGTGTAGATGGACTTCTTTTGTTGTTCAAGCTATTTCATGTGCCTGGTTTTAGGAGGTACACAGACAAACAACACAGACACACAGGCACACAGGCACTGGGAAATGAAACACGGTGTACTGAGAGTTAGTCACAATTAGGAAATTACAGAATGCCAGGCACTCCATTCCTTCTTTCTTTAGTCAGCGAATATTGAGCGGTAACTGTATGCTGGGCATTGTTCTGAGTGCTGAGGGTAAGACACGGCACGTTCCCATGGAGCTCGTTTCTCTACGTAGCGGGTGCACCTGAGGTGTGAGTCTACATTCCAAGGCATCTGGAGTCAGAGATCAGAATGAAGTAAGGAAATAGAGGGGAAATATGGAAATGCCTTCTGGGAGCTATTAAAAAACACAGAGGCGAAGCCCCAGTGAAAGGGCAGTGCATAAAACGGAAGGAGAAAGGAGGAAAGGATGTGAGAAAGAGTGAGATATTAAGGACCTTACCTATATTCTATCACTTAAGCATTATTCCTGAGTCATTAGGACAGACTGTGTTTAAATCATCATCTCTGTATCTCACACAACTAACACAGTGCCTGGAAGGGTATTGTCAAACCTAGATTCATATGGCCAGGTTATTCATTTACTAACTTGTGGGACCCTAGGCAGGTGCCAGAATGTCTTCAGGACTTAGTTTCTGACAGCACTCCCTCACCGAGTTGTTTTATTTAATAGTGATAGCTTACAGACAGTATTTACTGTGTCCCAGGTACTATTAAAAGCTGTTCAAATACATGTACTCTCCCAATCCTCGCAACAGTCCTATGAGGTGGGTATTTGTCTCAGCTAGCTCAGATGCTATAACAAAAATGCCACAGACTGGGGGACTTATAAACAACTGAAATTTATTTCTTACAGTCCTGGATGTCTGAAGTCCAAGATCAGGGTGCCAGCCTGGCGAGCGCCCTCTTCAGGGTTAGTCCATAGCAGTGTTACCCCCACATGTCGTGTAGCTTACTGAAGGTCACACAAGTAGTATCTGGCAAAACCAGATTATTTATCAAGCTCCTATGGTGTGATAGATAATAGGCACGTAAGAGGTGTGAACAGAACATATCTGGTTCTTGCCCTCCTGGAGTCTATGGCCATTGTCAACAGAACACAAAGAGTCAGGAGGCTCGGCCTAGAAATAAATAGCAAACATTTATTCAAGGGTCTTAGGGTTTGCAAACCGGATACACAACCAGGCAATATCCAGCGTGTTGCGAAGGAAAGAAAAAGAAGCTGAGCCCTGACAGTTTCTTACAGTCAAGACTACGCTCTTGAGAAGAATCAGTCCTGCACGCCCATCCTCTGGATGTCCTAGAGGCTTCCCGCCTCAGCCCACCTGTTTTTAGTGAGTGAGCAGCTTGACTACAGTGGCTCCCTTTTGTTTCTTTACTCTTCCCTCACCGGTAAGGGAGACAGGTAACCCTACCCTCTTTCTCAGCCTTCCCTGCTTTCTCCCATCTCTGTGTCCACCAGTCGTCGTCGTGTCCCCCCCCCCCCCCGGCCAACCCCTACGGTGTCGTGGAACTGTGACAGATACTAGGCATGTAAGAGGTGAACTCAACAGTGGAGAGCTGATCAGGGTGACCCCGAGGCAGGGCAGTAAGAAGCCGGGAGAATTCCTGGGCAAGCAGAGCAGGGAAACGGAGGCAGAGCTGGACCCACTGGCCGCGCGATGCACAGCCAGACAGAAGGCCCCTCCTGCAGGTGACATCAGGCCTCGGTTGTATTTCGGCTCCAGGCCCAGAGAAGCAGCAAAACCAGGTCGGCGATGCCAGGACCAGCTGAAATAATGAATGACCCCTCCCTGAGCTGACCAATGGTAGAGACCAGAGCCGCGAAAGAGCGCACCTGGGAAAGCGGTGCACAGTCGGCTGAAACCCTCCCACACCTGCGAGAGAGAAGCGTCAGCACCAAGGCCGGCCGGGCTCTGCCTTTCCCCTCCCCCCCCAGGCCTGCGCCTCAATTCCACGGGACCCCCCAGACTCGCGACCGGGGAGCAGGGGGCGGCGGCTCCTCTGGGGCTACCCCCAAACCCGCGCCCGGGCCCTCCTCCGACCTCCCGGGGCTGCGGCGCCCGAGCGCGTCCCGGCCGCTCCGTGCGGCTTCAACCCCAACCCCCCCCCCCCCCCGCAGCGCCCCGGCGAGGTCTGCCCGGCCCCGCACACCGCCGGGGCCCCGCCAGGGGACAAGGGGCCGGACCGGGGCCCCCGGGGCCCTGGGCGCCGGGCAGGGGCCAGGCCACCTGGGCGGGGAGGCCTCCCGTCCCCTTGCCCCGAGCCCCCGCTGGCCAGGGAGGGGCGCATGCCAAGGCCCGCACCCACCCCTGGGGACGACGCTCCGTCACCCCGCCGCCTCCCCAGCGCTCGGGGCGCCCTCCCTCCTCGGGGCCCTTCCCTCCGTGGAGCCTGCAGAATTCCATGGCGCCCCCATGTCCCCAGAGAGGGCAGGAGAGCCCCGCTCCTTGGTCTCTGCCCTGCCCCAGACCCAGGCCCAGGCCGCCCTGAGCGCCCGCCGGGCACCAGTGCCCCTCCTCGGGCCCCTCCCCCTGCGGTGGGAAGCCCGGAGCCCTCCCGCCGGGCTCACCGTCACTGGGGCCTGGGGGGGGAGCCCTGCCCGGCGGTTGGTTTGACATCCGGGAGCCACGGGGGCGTCCGAGCGCGGGCGCGGGGCAGAGCGCCCGGCCAGGTCCACCATTGTGCCGGCGCGGGGTCTCAGGGTCTGGTGGGTGAGGAGAAGCGCCCGGCGCTCCCCGAGAAGGACACCCCGTCTCCACAGACACTGGGTTTTATGTTGCAAAGCGAACAGGGAGAGACTTGGTTCCTTTCTGCGACTCGCAGGCATGACGCCCGCGCGGGCGGCAGGCGGACGCGCGAGCCTCCGCCATGCGCCGGGTCACGTGGGCCGGGGCGCCCCTCGGCGGGGTCCGCGCGCCCCCGCGTCCCGCCCGGCCGCGCAGCTCGGGTGCGCGCGCCGACGGGGCGGGCGCATGCGCAGGGGGCGCGCCGCCTCTGCCCGGCGGCGAGGGTGTCTATGGAGAGGCGGCGGCCGCGGCTGCTCAGGCGGAGGCTGGAGCCGCGGCGATGGCGCCCTTCCCCGAAGAGGTGGACGTGTTCACCGCCCCGCACTGGCGGATGAAGCAGCTGGTGGGGCTGTACTGCGACAAGGTAACGGCGCGCGGGGCCTGTCGCTCCTCGCGCTCGCGGCGGCGCGGGCGGAGGGGAGGAGCGGGCCGGCCCCCCGGCCGCCCGGCCTGCGCCGCGCCCGCGGCCCCCGGGCCGCCCGGCGCCCACCGCCGCCCCCGCACCTTCCCCGGCGCTGTCAGCGCCGCGCTCGCCGCCCCGCACCTTCCCGGAGCCCGCGCCCCGCCCGCCCCCGGCCTCCGACCTGCCCTCGGGGCTGGCGGCGCGGCCCTCCCGGCGGGGGCCGGCTTCCCGCGGCCGCGCGGGGCCTCCCGCTCGCGCGCCCCGAGGAAGCGGGGCGCCTTCGCTCCCGCCGCCCCGCGGGGACTCCGGGGCCGCCCCCTGCGGCGGGCCGCCCGCAGCTGTTCCCGCCGCCGCTTCCGCGCGGCCCCCGCCTTCCCCGCGGCGGGTTTGGAGGCTCCCGAGCCTCCCTGCAGACATCCATCCATCCATCTTCCGAGCCGCGAGCTCGCTTCCTGGCTCCGCGGGAAGCTTCTCCCGGCTGCCCCCAGCTCGTTTTCAGCCCCAGCTTTTCACTGGCTTGATTTGGGAGAAAACCCAGGTTTCTTGGCTTTAGGAACTAGCGGATCTTCCCTCTTCGTTTGTGGTTCTTTATTTATGTTTTCATTGCAACTTTTATTGTCCTGAGCATTTAGAATTCTTTACGCGGGCTGGAATAAAAAGGGGCCTCGGAAAAAGTTGGTTTAACCGTTGAGGACCTTTTTGGACTCTTAATTGAGCAGCATAAGCTGAATAAGCACTTTTGTGGAGATGGGTCAGGGCCTTTTGCCCATGATTCTAAAACAGTAGTAAGAGTGCACGTTTTCTTGGGCAAAGTCCATATGGATATCCTGAAAACTTTGGGCAGTTGTGTTTCGTGTAGAAATGAACCACATAAAAACCACTTAAACAACTATTGTTTAAGCACAGAAATCAACTTTTATGAATTTTCAGAAATTACATAGCATTAATCAGAACCACTGTTAAGAGAGGAGTTCTCATGGCCCAGGGAAGTGGTTGCAGATGCCCAGAGGTTCCTTGCTAGGCCACACTCAAAACCAGCCATTTCAAGTGCACTCACAGCCATCCTTCCCTTCATTTTGAAAATTAAAAACTCCCTGATTCAGATACAGGTTTAAACACCAAGGTATTCTAGGGTAGTGCTTGTCAACCTTGGTTGCTCGTTAGAATCACCAAAAGCTGTTGAAAACCCTGATGCGGAAAGCACTAAAACCAGGATCTCTGAGGCATCGAGTACAGTCATGTGCATGTAATGATTCTTCCTTCAGGAGGAACAGCATATATGACCTTGGTCCCATAAGATTATAATGGAACTAAAAAATCCCTGTGGCCTAGTGACATTGTAGCCGTTGTCTCCAGTGCATTACTCATGTGTTTGTGGTGATGTTTGTGTAAACCTTTTGCACTGCCAGTGGAGTAAAGGTATAGCACATGCAGTTCTTCACATAGTACTTGATAATGATAAATGACTGTTACTGGTTTCTGTATTTATTATACTTTTCATCGTTTTTTTTGGAGTGTACTTTTTTTGCTTAGAGAAAATAGTTCCTGCCCCGGCCAGTATGGCTCAGTGGTTAGAGTGTTGGCCCTCCCTTGGAAGGGTCTGGGTTTAGATTCCTGGTCAAGGGCACGGACCTGGGCTTTGGGTTTGCTCCCTGTCCCTGGTTGGTGCCTGTGCTGTAGGCAACCAGTTGATGTGTCTAGATACTTCCATCTTTCCCTCCCTCCCTCTCTCCCCCCCTCTGCCCCCTCCCTCCCCTCTCCCTCTCTCCCCCCTCCTTCTCTCCCTCTCCTCTCTCTCCCTCCCCCTCTTCCCCCTCCCTCTCCCCTCCCCTCTCTCTCCCTCCCTCTCTCCCCCTCCCTCTCTCCCCCTTCTCCCCCCCTCCCTCCCCCTCCCTCCCTCCCTTGCACACTCTCTGAAAAAGCAATGAAGAAAATATTTGGGTGAGGATTAACAACAACAGAAAAGTTTCCTGCACAACAGATGCCGTGTCATGCCACATCTCTTGATTGCATTATTTGCTCTCGTGCTTGCTATGACCTTATGTTTTGTGCAGCAACATGCTGTACAGGCTTGTAGCCTAGGAGCACTGGGCTACACCGTATAGCCTAGGTGAGTCATAGGCTGTGCTTAGATGGTGTGCAGCTTGATGTGCACACAACAACAAAATCACTTCATGATGAGTTTCTCAGAATGTATCCCCATTGTTAAGGGGCACATGATTGTATAATTTAAAGTTCCAGGTGAGTCCAGTGTGCAGCCAAAGGTGAGAACTACTTACCCAGGAGAAGCATCAAGAGTGGGTAAGCTGTTAGTTAGGCTGAGTAACCCTGATTTTTTTTGAGTTAGCTTACTGTAGTGTTTTTAGCTCCTCTGGCTTTTGAACTTCTGACAGTATCCTTTAATTGCAGCAAAGAAGAAAAATGGGGAGGTTTTTTTACTTTATCAAAATCAGAAAGGGAAAGTTAGTGAGGACTAGTGGAATCTGAAGTCTTTCCATTTTAGATTTGAGGAGAGGTAGTCAGGGGATCACCTGAAGTTGTTAAGGAAATTGTTGTGCATGTGTACGTTTCCCTAGGAGGTTTGAATCTGGAATTCTGCATCCAGATTTCTTCTTGATACTAATAGCCAATGGAACTCTCCTAGGACTTTTTGGGAACTAGCATGGAAAAAAATAAGTATTTCATAATGGCCGAATAGTCTTAAAGGACTATTTGTTTTTACTCATTTGCCACCCCAGCCTTTGCCTTCATCGTCTTTTGGTTGCTTAGACCAGGGATATCCAATGCAAACAGTCTACAGTAAAACTTTACAAAATGAGAACTAGTTTTTATATGCAAACTAAAAAACATACAAAGTATGTTATTTCACTGTATGCTAAATGTTGTCTCTGCCCAGTAATTATAAAGAAGCATGTGGGACTTGTAGGCCTAGGTTAGCTAGACCAAGTTTACATAAGCAGTTAGTGATAGATTCAGGTGAAAACCCAAGTCAGGATCATGCATGATTCCTAGTTTTATTTTCTTTGTATGAAACCAGAGTAGTTTCTTAAGAAATTTTTTGATAACATTCTTTTATGACATTTTTTTTGCTAATTCACTGACCTGCCCAATTGGGATAATTTTAGTGAACATTTTCATTGGATAACATTCTTTTTCCAGTTTACTCCAATTCTTCAGTCTTTCCTCTAAAAATTTAACATTAATTCTGCCAGTGAGCATTGAGTTTCTTATGTCATTTGGCCGTATAGTAACTTATGTTGGCGATGTGAGATGAGGTCCCTATTCTTAAGGACTTTACACTCAAACCTTTGTGGTAGGATGGAAATCCAAGTGCAGAATAGTGGGAGCCAAGGGAGGTATATGGTCAGCTGTACAATAGAGTGCTGGGACTGGTCTTAGAGTCTCTTCAAACTAGTTCCTGAGAACAAAGTAGGTGGTGGTTGTAAGGACGTGCATGGCTCAAAGATTCCCAGACTTACACGTAAGCCAGTTATAAAAATTCAAGTGGTGAAGGCTTTACAGAGTGCCCAAGTTTTTCAGGTAAGGATATCAAAAGTGCCATCTACTTTTTCATTTTATAAAGAAAGCACCTTTTATGACCAAAGCAACTCGGGTAGGAATAAGTTCAGAATAATTTGAACAGATTTTTAAAAAATTGAAGAAATACAGCTTTATGAAGAATTCGTTTAGTTTCCCTTGTTTTTCTGTTTCTTCGTATACTGTTATTGACTGGCATTGAGAAGATTGGTTTATTTGAGACAATGCTGAATTGAGAACTAGGAGAGGAAGGAAAAGGGTATTCAATGAATTCTTACTACATGCTTAAGTTATTTCTTTAAATCCTCACAAGAGCCCTGTGAGACAAGTATTATCCCTCATTTAAAGATGAAGAGATAGACTTAGTGGTTAAGTAATTTACCCAACTCACTCAACTAGTAATTAGGGGAGCCTGAATTTTAATCTTAGGATTTTTCCCGTTTCTGAAGCCCATGTTTTTTGCATTACCTTACTGGTTCTGCTGCTTATTACTAACAGTATGATTTTACGCAAAACATCTTCCCTGTGGATCACAGTTTTTTCTATTTGTAGAGTTAGTTTGACCAGAGGTAGTTGAGTTTCTTCATTAAGTGTAAAAGTCCCTTAATTAAGTGAAAGCATTGTCTGACTGAGTAGACAAAAAGTAAAAATTTATTTGGGATAATAATAGTGTTTGGGTTTTGTTATGTTTTTTTCTTATCTGTTTTTGAACTTATCTAGTATTTAAATGACACACAACTTTTCAAATCAGTTTGAAGCGAGGCTGTAAGATTTTAGGTTGTAGAGTGAGACAGAATCAGCTATAAATTTTTAAAATATGGGAGATACCATGTTACTGGTTGTTGTTATTTGTTGATTATGAGTATTCTGTTCTACGTAGTTGTTTGTTGAATTTGCCAGGCATCAGAGTATACAAGTTTATAGGTCACCCAGGAACTTTTATATCCTACTGTAGAACATTGTTTTTCAAAGTGTGCCCTATGACCCATTTGGGGTCATTAAATCAATTTTGTGGATCAGAAACAGCATTAAAAAATGAAATGAAAAAGTAAATATTGGAGTATATCACAGATTAGAGAGAGAAATACTGTTTGCTGAAATTTGTTTGAAATGTTTGTGTGTCTAGATTGCGCTGTACTTCATACTAACCATCATAGTTAAACATATTTAAAAAACACTTCTTTAGAGCAGCATTTCTCAACTGCAGCATTACTGACATTTTGGGCTCGATGATTCTTTGTTGTGGGGGCCCTTCTGCGCATTCATAGGATGTTTAGCGGGATCCCTGACTTTTACCCACTAGAGGTCAGTAGCACTTCTGCAGTGGTAACATCCAAAAATGTCTCCAGACTTTGCCTGTTAGCTCCTGGGAAGCAAAATCAACTCCCTCGGGAGAACTTTTGCTTTAGAGCTGGCATTCTTTTTGACAGTACACTCTGTGGGATCTGAAAAGATGGCTTTTATGATTGGGACTGACACTGTATCTCATAGGTTTTAAAGTCGTAGAGATCTGATCTCTGTTTTGTTGTCTACTACTTACCTCGTTTAGGGGTAAGTCATTTTCTCTGAGCCTAAGGTTTTTCACCTATAAAATGGGAATTATAATACCTACTTTCTAGGGTTATTGTAAGATAATATCTAAAAATACTTAGAATAATACTTAGCACATCATACTCCTCAGTATGTCCCAGATACTATTACTGTATAGGTTTATTTTTTTTCTGAATCAAGCCTATATGCTTGAATAACTTTGCACAAGCAAACAAAAATTTAAAAAACAATTCATATAAAGAGATTTTATAAAAGTTAAATTGTTTATGCTCTGGTTATTTTTTTAACTGCTGAATTTATTCACTTTAGTGTCGGGTTAAAAACAGTTCTTTTCAAATGGAGAAAAACTAACTTGGGTAGTATAACGACTTTCAATGATAGTTTTATTTGACCTAAATATAGAAATAACAGAAAAGCCCAAGTAAGGCTTACACATGTTATATTCTGTGTTCTTTAAATGTATTAAATTTCACAAGAACCCTCTGTGGTAGTTAATGTTAGTTTAGTAGTCTTATTTTACAGGTGAAGAAACTGAGGTACAGAGCAATTTAATGGCTTTTGCTGACAGAGGTGGATTCACACCTAAGCAATCTTGCTCCAGAGTCAGCACTTTTAACCACTATGCTGGATTGACTCTCCATATGACATAGAGTCCTTTTATGTATCTGATTTGGTTTTCAGTCTGTAACATGAACCTGGGCTTTACCTTAGCTGGTCATTAAATCTGAAAGATTTTATAATAGTCCAATGAGAATGTATGCAAAATTCCTGTATGTCTTTTAAAATGTCATTTTCCTAAGTGAGGACATTTTTTTGCTTAATTGAGTTTAGAGAGAGAGGAAGAGTTTGGGGGAGAGAGAGCAAGAAAGAGAAACGTCAATTTGTTCCACTTATTTATGCATTCATTGGTTGATTCTTGTATGTGCCCTGATCTGGGATTGAACCCAAAACCTCGGCACATTGGGACTATGCTCTAACCAACTGAGCTACTGGCCAAGGCCTAGGACACTTTTTTGCCACGCTTTTGTTCTTGTGTTTTAAAAAATTTTTAGCTATTATTAATGCTTTCTTTTGATTTGTCTCTTATTTCTACTGACTCATTTAAAATTTTTTAAAAATACAGTGACACATGATAGTATTTGCTGAAATTAGAACTAATAAGTTTTGTTGTGATCTTATGTGGCATTTCTTGGGATAAAAATCTACATTGGTTTAACCAAATCATCCTGTGTTGTTTTTGTTTGGCTCAGGAGCTAAAGTTTGAAAAAATTAAAAGAATAATATTTTAGGATGTGAAAATTATACGAAAATCAAATTTCAGTGTCCATAAGTAAAATTATGGAATACAGCTATACTCATTTGTGTGACTATTTTTGTGCAACAACAGCTGACTTGCCTTGCAAAACTTAAAATATTTACTGCCTCGCTCTTTACGAAAAAAGTTGCCACCCCTTGTTTTAGATAATTTACTTATTTATTGTGGTTATATTCATTGTCTTATTTTCCTTTATTTACATCATAGAATGTAAGCTCTACAAAGACAGAGATGTCATTTTTATTAACTGATGTATCCAAAGCATCAGAAACAGTACCTGGCTCATGATAGCTGCTCATTAAATATCTAGAGTAAAGAATGCATGAATTTATAAAACCAAATGATTAATTTTCAAAATAATGATAGCTACATTTACTAAGCACTAATTCATGTTACTCTCACAAGTACCTTGTGAAGTACAGGTGTTGTTGTTATTCCCATTTAACCCCAAGAAGAAACTAAGGCATGGAGGGAGAAAATTAACTTAGCTACGGTTACACAGCTAAATAAAGGGTAGAACTGGGATCTGATCTTAGAATCTGACCATAGGTCTGGTTTTCTATAAATGACTCTTAATAGCTCACCCACGCTGCCTTTTACAGGAGCTAAATTAATTCTGTTGTGTATAGTGGAGTTGTGTGTTAGTCATCTTTTCTCATGCTTTGTCTAGCCTATTTCTGCCGAGAACAGGCAATTAAGACAGCTTAGACCGTGCTCCATTGTAGGAATACTAGATCAGGCTTTACAAAGCAAGTCTAGGAAGTATGGTGTTAGTAACTTCTCTCCACCCATTTACTGTTATTTCTAACCTAATCAGATTTTCCACTTCCAAGTGCATTTTGAAACTGGAATTGGTATTAATCAAAGGTGGATTTAATATGGCAAAAGTAATGGAAGGCTTGATTATTTGAACTTTCAACTTGAGTTAAGTTGATAATATGTATGCATTACACATGAGAATTTAATGTGTCATTTAAATGTAAAAAAATAATCAGAATAGTCATTTTCTCTTGTTGAATAGAATTTTAAAATGGCAGTGTATATATTTTTTTATGTTTTCATTGATTTGTTTTTTCCTTCAAGTGCATTTGCCTTCTTATGACCTAGGTTTCCACATTGTATTATTGTAGTGCATCCACTCCAGAAAAGTATGTGGTTTCTAATATAAGCTGCTGAGTTAGTTTCCCTAAAATTTTCTAATAATGTTCTAATAGCTCAGTATTTTATAATTATTTTTTGAACAGAGCAGACTCATCTTAATATTAAAGTTGTAAACAAACTAACAATATTTTTGAATTGTTTAAATTGTAAAAGTATAATAGCATTAAGAACTTTTTAAACAAAGAAAAAATCACTTATTACATTCTAATGACTTTTTTACATCATTACAGTATTATTTACTATATTCCCTGTGCTATACTTTATACAACTATTTTAATGTTTACGTATAACTCTACAGAGTATGTATTTAGCATATGTATAGACTAATGGAATTTTAGGTTTAGAGGGAATCTAGTCTAATCTCTCTTTTTTAAAGAAACCTGAAATTTAATCAAGTAATTTAACCAAGTATAAGAGAGCTATTTTGCTATGTACAAACTAAATAGTAACGCATTTCAGTATTTTTTACTGGTGCATATTTACATGTATTTATTACACCTCTCTTTTTAAATTTTTTTCAGCTTTCTAAAACCAACTTTTCAAACAACAATGATTTCCGTGCTCTTCTGCAATCTCTGTATGCTACTTTTAAGGAGTTCAAAATGCATGAGCAGATTGAAAATGAATACATTATTGGTTTGCTTCAACAACGCAGCCAGACCATTTATAATGTACACTCTGACAACAAACTCTCTGAGATGCTTAGCCTCTTTGAAAAGGGACTGAAGAATGTTAAGGTGAGTTGTAAAATGGGTCTTGTATGTCATTGGTAAAACTTGTTAGCATTTTATAGTAAATGATGTTAAAGAAAAAAAACATTTTGACACTTGTTAATGACTGTAAGGAAGAGTTTATTTAGGGGGTTATTGCAGTGGGGTTCAACTCTGAATATAACAAGGACAAGTGGGGATTTGTAGCTAAGGAGCAGGTTGTGAGCAGGAAAATTACTAAGGGGAAACTTCATGGCTATGGAGATTCTTGCTAGACTGATAAAGATTTTTCCTGAAGGCAGACCTGAGTGGTAAGATCTCAAGGGTGAATAGATATTAAGGGTGATAAGATGCTAAGAGGGAATTTTTTGGTAGGTTAGATTGATTCAGGATGATTTTTGCTAAAACTGGACTAAGTGTGCCAAAGACAAAGCTCAAGGTTGAACCTAGCTAAGAGGGCTTAGTGGAGCCTCAGTCAGGTTTGATAAGAATCTTTGTCAGTAACATCTTTATTACTGTATATAAAATCCTATAACGAATGCTGCTCCCAAAATCTTAGTTGTTTTTAAAGTTGAAATTTTATTACTGTAAAAATTTTACTGTCTTATATTTGCTGAACTCTTAAAAGAAAGATATAATAAATGCAGTTACTGGTGACTAAAGGTAAAATTGTTACACAGAATAAACACTGTAATTTTAGAAATTGTATTTTAAAATTAAATGTTAGCTAAAATGTTTACTATATTTTCTTTTTCCGTATTTAGGACACAGGGTTTGTTAAACAGGATCATTTTACTTGTGAACATAAAAGTTAAATAGTTTTGAGTGTAGTTTAGGAAAATTATATAGAGAGATTTTTCTACTAATTATATTTACATATTATAGGATTTTAAAAATTTGGTCATTGTTTATCCCCCTGCTGCCTTGGTGAAGCATAGACTTAAGTTGCAACTCTGTCAGACCACCGTGCACCTGTCGCCTATAGAATTGTATTCTATCTAGAAAGACTGTTCTGCAGTAGGAAAGAGGATGGCTTGAAAGGAAAGAAGATTTAAGCAGGAAGACTGTTACAAAAAATTACTGTAATAGTCTCTGGAAGAACACTCAATAGCTACTTGACAGGGAGGTGGAAGATGGGCTAGTGGTAGGTTACTGGGTAGTGATGATGGGAGATTTACTTCTATGAATACTTTTTTATACTCATTGAATTTTATACAGGGTGGGGCAAAGTAGGTTCACAGTTGTGAATACATGAAAGCTTATTCTTGTATTATTATTTATTATTGTATTATTTTCCATATGAACAACTGTAAACCTACTGTTGCCCCACCCTGTATTATGTTTATGTATTACCTATTTTATAAAATGATTAGATATGAACTAAAGTAATGGATAATGGAGATAGAAAGGAGGGGGCAGACTTGAGAATTTTGTAGGACATATAAAATAGATAGGATGTAATGCCTGCATAAAAAGGGAGGAGGGAAGGAGAGAGAGAAAGAAAATAAGAATGAGAATTGAGCCTGATTTCTAGGGAGTATAGAAGACACTTGGGGAATAAAAAGATCTGTTATAGACAGATTGGGTTTGACCTGCTTGTGCAATCCAGGTGGGCATTTATTAATAGGAGGAGGCATAGATGGGTTTCAAGGTCAAAAGAGTAATTTGGTTTGGAAAAGCAAACGATCAGTATTGGCAAGTAAGAGGAAATGGAGGCTACTTGGGCATGCTTATGGAAAATGTATAAAATTTAAAGAGAATAGGACATGCAATTGAATAAATTAGTTGAAAAAGGAGGAGATTAGAGGACTCAGCAGGAATAAAATATTCCCACATTTTGAAAGTTAATTATTTTATAAATTTTCCACATTTTAAGTTTAGAGGGCTGATGTAGAAGTGATGGATAAGTTATAGGGAGATGTCATCTTAGCTCATATGAGGAAGAAATTTTTAGCAGTTATCTGGACTTAGAGCGATTTACTTTAAGATGTAGTGAACTTTCCTTGCTTTTAGAAGTAGATACCTTGTCTCTGGAAGTGTATATGCTATTCTGTAGGGTAATGTAACATGTATTTTGAATTGCTTAGAGGAAGATACACTAGATGATCTCATTCAACCTTTTTCATCTCATGGCACATATAAACTCATTACTAAAATTCTGTGGCATATCAAAAATACATTTTTTGCTGATCTGACAAAATAAAATAGGTATGTTTGATTCATTCACACTGGATGGCTATTACTGTGTTTGCTCGTCTTATTTTTTTACCTGATAATCTCAGGGAAGAGAGGTCAGTGCTTCTGACTAAATAGTCAGGTATTACATGGTTTAAAAATTCTTGCAGTGTGCCTCTTGTGGCACAGCAGTTGAAAATCACCACCTTCAAGGGATTCTGTAACAATAAGAGTCCGGTAGGCTCCTGTGGACTGCTTGGAGATATATTAAGAAAACTGACACACAGAAATTATACAAATATATACATTAAAATCAATAGAAGTTTTGAGCAAATACTTGCTATTTTTAGATTTCTTATGATATTAAAAAAAGTATGAGATCTCATTATTTAAAGGAATTCAAGGTTCAAGATGTCCTTAAGACAAGACATCTTTTATACTTAGAAAAGTACAGAGACCACTTTGCTATTTGTCTTTTTTTTTTTTTAGGTTTTATGTTGCATTTTAAACTGGCTTCTTAGGATCAGGTACAGTGTAAATAATGAAGCAGGACTTTTATAGAATACTTTCATTTCTTTCTAGAACGAGTATGAGCAGCTAAATTATGAGAAACAGCTGAAAGAGAGATTGGAGGCTTTCACAAGAGATTTTCTTCCTCACATGAAAGAGGAAGAAGAGGTGAGCATACGTTTTCCTCCTTGTGATTTTGATTTATAAATTTTTAAAAACATTATTTTGGGCTTTCTCTGCCCCTTGGGTGCAGGTGCACATTGTGCTTTTCCCTTCCGCCCTTCCTCCCCCAGGTGCCTTACCTTTCCCTTTCCCTCCTCTAAGCCCCAAGGGCCCCTCTTATGCTCTGTAAGTTGTTTCCTGAGCCTACACAGTGCAGCTGGCTCGCTTCTGTTACTTCTGTTAACTTGCCAAATAAACTTTCCCTTATATTTTGAAAAATGAATAAATAGTTATTTTACCTTTGATTCTTCAAATAATACATAGGAAGATAAGCCTCCAGTTCATTTTAGGATGTGATTGTTACTTTTCATTGAATGAATGATGTAATTCACTTATTCAATATTTATTTTCTTATTATGCAGATGGCACTGTATTGAATGTTCGTAACTTTTTATGCTACCCTAATGCATTTTCAGAACCTTTAGAGGATTCTTTAAACTTTTTGTATATTTTCATGCTAAGTTTAAAGAATTTTTAGTGTTCTCTGTTTAGTAGTGGATAAGTAATTAAGTGATGGTGTTAAACTTATCAATCTTAAATGTAGTACACATGTATTAGGATATCACTAAATGGATGAACAAAATATTTTCTCATTCTGTTCTTTCTCTAAAGTGGGATGGGTGCACTCTTCTTTGAGCACGCCCTCGCCCCCCTTTCCTCAGGTTTGTGCTTTGCTGCTTCTGCCCTAAACTCTAAGGGTCCCTATGAGACCTGCACCCAGGGAAGCAATGGGCAGTGGAAGCTTGTTCTGGGATTACCCCCAGATCCTGTTTCTAGGAGCTCTCCCTTTGCCTCACTGTCCCAAGCTTTAATAAACTTACTGTCACTTAAAAATAACAATAATAATAATAACAATAATAATAATAGTAAAGTGGGATGAATATCACTGTAAGGAATAGAGAAAGTAGTTGATAAGGAACTGGATTCTTGTTCATCTGTAAATCAGTTATTATAGTGATTCTTAACTATAGCTTCACTTTATAATCAGATTGGTATTTAAAAAAACAAAACAAAACACTTTTTTTTAAGCCCTTTCCAGACCAGTTAAATCAGGTGGGAGATAACGGTATGGGTACATTTCAAAGGCTCCCCAAGTTATTGTTACAAGCAACCAGCATTGAAACCACTTAGTTACTAGAGCAGTGTTTCTTAACCTGTCATGTACATCAAAATTATCTGTGGACCATTAAAAAAAAAAAAAGCTCCACCTCTAAAGGTTCTAATTCTGTAAATTAGCAGTTGGGACTAAGCATCTATTTTGATGAAGAAATCTAGGTAATACTGAATAGTTGAAAGTCTCCGTAGAGCTGGTCCCATTCGCATAGGACTTTGAGGCCTGTTCAGGTAGAGCCAGTTACTGGAGGAGCGGAAGGCAGTTAACTGACCCAACTGTCTAACTGTCAGAGAAGGACCAAGAGTGTTGGACAGGCTCTGGACAGGAGGACATTCTGGTTCTGATGCTTTGAAATTGTTTAGGGGTTGATTTAACTAGAGAATTCATAGAGAGAAGGGTCTTTTTGGTGATAGTCTTCTCTCTAATTTTTGGATAAACTAACTTGGTGGTAACAACTAAAATTTTTATTTCTTTGAAATAGCTGGTAATAATACTACATTTCAGTCATTGGTAGTTTAAAAGGTGTAGAGTAAAATAAAACGAATTAAGCATCTTTCCTCACGACTTTTGTTTAATTTAGGTTTTCCAGCCCATGTTAATGGAATATTTTACATATGAAGAACTTAAGGATATTAAAAAGAAAGTGATTGCACAGCATTGCTCTCAAAAGGATACCGCAGAACTCCTTAGAGGTCTTAGCCTATGGAATCAAGCTGAGGAGCGACAGAAGTTTTTTAAATATTCTGTGGATGAAAAATCAGATAAAGGTGAGATTCATGTTTAGATAGCAAATGATTTATTAGTTTCAAGGTCATTTTTTTGTTGTTGATAAGAACTTTAGATTTTTGTTTGAGGAATAATTTAAGCCATTTATTTTCAAGTATAATAAATTTAATTGAAGGCAGTAGTTGCTGTCTTAGAATTTAGTGTCTGATAATTTAATATCTCATATACTTGGCCACATGTAACATTATATCCCTTTCTTAAAGGGATTTATATATACATAAACTAACAGTAATAATAATTGGCCTGGCAAAATTACTGAAAACTACCATATACAGAGCACTTTAGCAGTATCATCCAACTTTTTGAGTTCCGTTGACCATAATGGCTGCTTTTATCTTTCCTTGTTTTTTCATCAGTTTTCAAAATCATTTATGCTTATAGTTTTATTTCCATCCTTTCCCATGTGTCATTCTCTTAGCTTACATCCTGTAATACATAGAGGAGTATGAGAGGCATAGTTTTTCTGTGAATAGTTACTTTGAGAAAATAAATGAGAAATGCAAATAAAATATGCCTACTTTTTTAAAAAGAATTTTTATTGCTTTATAGAGAGAGAGGAAAGGAGAGGGAGAGAGAGACACATCCATGTGAGAGCAAAACATCCATTGGCTGCCTCCTGCACACCCCCTACTGGGGATCTAGCCTGAAGCCTGGGCATGTGCCCTAACCTGGAATCTAATAGCAACCTTTCAGTGCACAGGATGACACCCAACTAACTGAGCCACACTGGGCAGGGCAAAATATGCCTACTTTTTTTCTTAGACTACTTCCTCCTTTTTATTCTTACTTGTCTTTGAGATAGCTTTGCCTTTTAAACACCATTTTTAAAAAATTGGCATCCTTAGGTTAGTAAAAATTCCTTTGTTTTTTCTAGATACACAATAGCAATGACAGTTCTGTTAAAATAGCTTAAAAATTTTTGAAATTGGTCCTTTTCTGTTATTTTTACTTAACAAAGTAGGTGAGATGCGTGTTGAAACAAAAACGTTTTTGTAGGTTAAGCTATAATTAAACCTATAAAGCTTGTGTGCTTCACTCTGAAATTCAACTTGTGCCTTAGACACCAAGCCAAGACCTGCTGTGTCTGGTTTAATTGTAGTATAACATGGGATTTAAAAGCATCATACTTATTACATTTAATTTTCCCACTCCTTCAAAGCAAATTATAGCTGCATTATTTTTAAAATATTTGCCATTTAAAAAGGGTTAGCCGTAAGTAATTTGATCACAGCATTTCTCTAGTTGTGTGAAGACACATAATCCAGAGTCCTCAAATTCTTCATAGTACTGTCACAGTGAATCCTACTGTATACCTCATTTATGTTTTTTTCAGAAAATTGCTACTGAAATAATACATTATAGGAAATTTTACATCCAATGACTACTTTCTGTAATAGTTGCTGACAAAAGATTCCTGATAAATGTATGCCAGCATTAGAAATATATTTACATTATATTGTCTCAACTGGATCATAAATAATAGATGTATAAATAGCTTAGGATATTTATAGGTTCAAGAATTGAGATTTCACAGACCTCTTATATGAAATGTGAAAGGAGGGGGCACTGTGAAGATACTGACAGGAATCATAATGCATGAATGGAAAATGTTGTGAGATTTTTGTGTGTCATTAAAAATGCCAGGGAGATCTCATAATCTGGCCGACTCCACACTTGTTGATTTAAAGCAGTATAACCTGTTGGGTTTCTTTTTGAAATGATGCTTCTTATGCTACAAAGTGAGTATTGTTTTTTCTGTGACGCCTTTGTAAGAGGAAGTGGATCCTGTGTTTGCTGTTGTAGCTTCCACTGATGAAGTATGATTTGGACCATGATAGTTTAACCCTACGGATTCTTAACAAGTTTAACATCCCCATGTTACGTCTAATCCATGTTACTTCCTTTTCACATCTTGCAAGCAGGAAGGAGTGGACTTTAGGCACTTGATTTTATTTATAGAAATATGATTGTAATTTCTTACTGCATTTGTTCTTATAGCATCTAATACTAAAGTTTTCTCTTTTTTTCAGAGGCGGAAGTGTCAGAACCATCCACAGGTATAACCCATCTTCCTCCTGAGGTAATGCTGTCAATTTTCAGCTATCTTAATCCTCAAGAATTATGTCGATGCAGTCAAGTAAGCACCAAATGGTCTCAGCTGGCCAAGACTGGATCGCTTTGGAAACATCTTTACCCTGTTCACTGGGCCAGAGGTAGGTGTATGGGACTTTTAGATTGTTTAAAAAATATTTTAGTGGTTTTTTTTTAGATAAATACTCATAGACATTAATAAGCAAGGCTAGGGATGGAAACTGAGAGGTTGACTAAAAAGTAGATTTTAAAATTAGATTATGATCTTTGTATGCATTTTGGAGAAACTAGCAAAGCTAAATGAAGTATTCCATATTCATGGATAAATTATGTGATGTGTGCAGTTTCCTTTAAAATAATCACAAGAAAATAGTTGGAGAAAGAATGGAAAATAATAATAATAAACTGTTGATCATCGTTGAAGGCAGGCGGTGAGTGCCTGGGTACCCGTGCTGCTTCTTAATGCTCTTTCTTCCTGCTCTTGATTATGTTTGGAGTTTTCCATAACAACGAGTAAGAAACAAAGTGTCGGAACAGCTCTAAATAAGTGGGTTGTTTGAGTATTTAAAAAATACAGAATAAATTAAATTAGAGTGAGGTGCTGTTAGTTGCCTTTTGGTAGTGGCACAAAGTAACTGAATCTGTTTCTGTCTTCTGCATATTTTTTTGTGTGAGTAGTAATGCCTCATTCAGTAAATCAGAATTTTATGTTAATTAATTTCATGTGGTAAGTTACTTTTTTACATGTGAGCAATGAAAGAAAATTTCTTTTCATGAGCATGTAATGCACTCATGGGATAAATGCAGCTACTATTGCATATATTTTTTTTGTCACTGAGTTAAAGTAATTTCTAGGTGAGTATTAACCTCAAAATTCACAGTAAGTTATTCTTAGTTTTCTATAATTTAAATGAAAAAATATATGTATTTCTCACATAATTAAATTATAAATCTGATTTTAAAAGTTTTATTTTTTTCATTAATTATGTAGCGCTTTTAAAAATATGCTGTTGTTAGATATTTAACATTTTTTGAGTGAAGCTATTTGGAGTTGTGGGTGGGCTTATGTGATCCAAATGATCAGAATTTCTATTTTTATATGGGATAATATTTTCTATTAGTGCAGTATAATGAAAATCAAATGACAAATATGGACGTTTTAAATGCTTGTTTGCTCAGCTCTATTTTTAATTATGAATAGTTATTAGGAATTAATATGTAATGTAAGTACTATTTAAAATAAAGATCAAATGTCATCATGATGCTGCGCTAGACTTCTGTGAAGTTAAGTGGATCTTAATGTTTCTTTTATTCCCTGTTTCAGTATGCTTGAAAAGTTCCAGTAGAAATGGTTTTTATTTACTTAGAGTATTTGTTTCCAGTGGTTCTCACTCAGAATTGATTTTACCCTCGTTGAGGGGACGTTTTGAAATATTGTGGAGACATTTTTGTTTGTCCCATCTGGGGACATATATATATATATACTGGTCTTTAGTAGGTAGAGGTCAGGGTTGCTGCTAAACACCCTGCAATGCATAGGACAGGCCCCCACAACCAAAAATTCCCCAGCCCAGAATATCAGTAGTGTCGAGGTTTGAGAGACCCTAGTTTAGATGTAATGTTGGGAGTTCAGTAAGTTAATTCTGCGTTGTCTCTCGCTTCACAATCATATAATCAAAGTGCAGTATATTCTCCAGGATCTTTAGATTTATGGTTTACTTTACCTTAATCTTTCCCTTTTACTTCTGTTCCAACTTCCTTGTGAATTGCTGACTAACTCACTAAGCCGGAAGTCTTGCTTCCTTTTGTTTATTAGCTGTCATTATAATGGGGATAGTTCTGGAGCCAGTGTGAAGCCCCTATAGGGGGAAAAGTCAGGTTGTTTTTAGTGATTTCTAAAGTTGCCGGTAAGATTATTGATAAATTGTTTTTCATTGTTCTTTTTAGTATGTCTGAAATTGAATTCTTTACTTATTTAAGTGTAATTCTTTTTAACCGTAATTGAGTATTTCTAACAATAGCTGGCGCATTGGCTGGTTCTCATATATTTTCCTTGTGCAGAGATTTTTTTATTATAAATAGGTTATTTTTTTTGTAATGGTAGCCAATCTAATCTTATTTTGTTCTTGTTTATTAAATAGGTGACTGGTATAGTGGCCCTGCAACTGAACTTGATACCGAGCCTGATGAGGAATGGGTGAAAAACAGAAAAGCTGAAAGCCTTGCTTATCAGGAGTGGGACGAAGATGCCGATAGGGATGAGTCTGGTAAGCCCTGCTTGGAGGTAAAACTCTTCCATGGCTCTTTAGTCATCAGTATTGTATTAAATAAGTAAATGCTCGGATGTTAACATTTATGTATTTTGTGTTTTCTAAAGAAACTTGTTTTTAAGCCTACTACTTTTTAAAATTTGAAGGAATAATCAGCAATTTAAAATGTATTCTGTTTGAAGTAATTTTTTAAATGTGTATGGGGTTGTTTCTCATATACTTCTATATTTAAATACCTTAAAAATCAGAAAATCATGACTCTTATTGAAATAATGTACATTTATTATAGTGCTTTGAAGTGTACAATGCGTTTTTTAAAATGTGCTCATTTGATCAGTTCAGTAGTATTTATTGAGCCATTCGTGGCCCAGAGGAAGGAGCATGGAGCTATTGAATCTGTTTTTTCTCTTCTTTTTTTTACTTGACTATTAGGGTGACATTGGTTAATAAAATTATGTAGGTTTCAGATGTATACTTCGATTACACATCATCTGTATATTGTGTGTGTACCACCCCAGCTCCAGTCTCCTTCCATCACCATTTATCCCCCCATATGAATCTGTTTTTTCATTTGTGAACAGTCATACCACTTGCCTCATGTGGTCGTAGAATTGAGAAGTAATCTATATGAAAATTCTTTGCAAATGGTAAGGGACTAGTGTAGCCATTGGTTAGGCACTGTGGAAGAATGCATGGGTGAATAAGACTTTGTCTCTACCCCTAAAGTACTCGCAGGTAAGAATTTAGAGTACATGATTCTTAATTCACAGTTTATAATGAAAACTGCATTTTAATAGAGGTGTAGAAAGGTGCTATTTGGGAAAGGAGAAAAACATAAAGTTTGTCTCAGATGTTATTTGGATAATAATCACTAAAAGATGATGAAATAGTAAAAAGACCAGCAGATAAGATACTGTTCTACTTGGTAAAATTGAACCGGTAGAAAATTTTTATTTAGAAGTTGCCCACTTAAAAAATAACTTGGTCTGGCAAAAGAACTATACATGTGGAAAGTATTTTATGACATGAAGGTGCCACATTTTGGTATAGTTTTGAGCATTTGGAAGGTGCTATATAAGGAATAAAGAGATCTATTCCAGTTAGATTTGACGATGTGCTTGTCCTGTTGCAGGTACTTTCTGAGCATGGGGTTAATAGTGAATAAAATGGGGGAAAATCTCTGGCCTTGTTTAGCTTAAAATTTGTAGAGAGTAGTCAGATAATAAATGCAGGCAAAATATATTCTGTATTAGGTAGTGTCTACTGCTGTATAGAAAAACAAAGAAGGGCAAGAGTGCCAGGAAGAGAGAAAAGTTATGTTTTTAAATAGAGTGAATAATTAAGGTCGCTTGAGAAATTTGAGCAAAGACCTCAAGGAGGTAAGGCCTTTATGCAGATGTCACCTTAAGGAAGACTTGATTTATCTGTTCTAGAAAATTGATTCGTAATATCCATGTTGAGTTTTAAGGCTTTACCAAACTGTTTCAACACTTGAAGATGGCCAAAGTGAAGGTGTTGTTTTCCTGTGTATTGGAAGGGGAAAATTAAGGCTATAAAGCAAGGCCTTTCTAAGATCGTATGTCTGTTCAGTTATTTGGTGGATCTAAGGCTAAACTTTGGATCTACCATCTAAGTTAGTACTTTTTCAGCTTAGCTGTCCTTACCAGTCTTGTATAGAAGCTAATGTTCTTCATAGAATGTTTAAGTTTTTTTTTAAGATTTCATAGTAAACAGTACACATTTAGGTAGGGAGGGCCACAGAGAAAAGAAGCATTTGTGAATAAAATTATAGTAGAATAAATAGGGTTAACCAAAAGTCATTTCTATCCATAAGTATATAAAATGTCTGGCTAAAGGAGGAATTTGGGATATTACCTGTAAACATGGAACCATCAGTGACAAATTCAGAATTGTTCTTTCTCTTATATTCCTTTCGTCAGCTACGTTGTTTTGTTTTTTAAATGAGACTTCCTTAACTTATTTGGTTAAACTGTTTTATATTTAGAGACGTTTAAGGTCTTCAGGTAAGCATAATGACAATAGGACCCTGAGAAAGGTGATAAAATTATCAGTTCATTCTTTTTAGTGTAGTGTTTTTTTTTCCTTATGTCAAATTGAAGTTTGTAGTTTTTTTGTTTTGTCTGTTGTTACAGTAGTGCAACCTGTTGTAAACATCCAAGCTCTACCGAAATTGTTAAGCAAAAAGCAAAAGCCATGCTCATTTTTAACTTCTTAAAAACCCTAAGGTACTTTACTTTGCTTGATACATTATGACCAGGATGACTTGTTTCAAATCTTTTCCAGTTCTGTGTTCCTTTTATTTAGGTAAAATAACAAATCCCACTTTTAGTATGGCTTGTTTTTCCTTTGATGTCCTATATTCTCTTGAAGATCTAATATTCTTCAAGTATTAAAATTTTTTTCTGAAACTGTTTTCAGTGCCTGAAACTGGAGTTATTTTTAATTTTTCTCTGCTGCCTATCTTGATATGAAAAAAACATTCCCTTAATTCTCATTGTAAACCATTTTTTTCTTCTTTCGCATCTTTTTAGTTGAAGCCAGACCAGTTAAATATTAAGGCCTGGAGAGCGAGACTTTGTCTATTTTACTTGCTTTGCATACATAAGGGAGTTTAAGAATAGCAAAAAGTGTTTTGTATTTAATGATTTGATGATTCCTTGAGTAGCCTAATTATAATTAGTGTTTCAAGTTCTTAGACTTTTGAATTCATTTTACAGAAGAGTCTGCAGAGGAATCGATTGCTATCAGCATTGCACAAATGGAAAAACGTTTACTCCATGGCTTAATTCATAATGTTCTGCCATATGTTGGTACTTCTGTAAAAACTCTAGTATTAGCGTACAGCTCTGCAGTTTCCAGCAAAATGGTATGTATAAAGTAGCACTGTTTTGGGTATTAACAAAAACTAGCAGTGATCTAAATTTGGTTTGCTTATTCCTGAGTTTAGTTAAGGAGAACAAAAAACTACCCATGAGAGCTCCTTGCCATGTGTAGGCATACACTGCTCATTTTTATATTATTTCATTTCAGGTCTCACAGTAATCTTTGTACGTAGATATCATTGTCCACACATTATAGATAAGGGTGCAGAGGCTAGGAGAGGTTAAACTGTTTAGTTTTGCAGATGTTAGTGATGGAGTCCAGTTTTATATGATTTTTTATAGTATGTGAGGCATGGTCAGATAGGCAAATGAGATTAAATCTGTTTTATAAAAATATATCTTGTGATGTCCTACATCAGAATCTCCTTGGGTATTCCTTAAAAATGTAAATTCCCTGGATCTGAATTCACAGTTACTAAAACAGATTCTCTGGGATTTGAGCCCACAATATACACATTGGCAATGCATATTTGAAGTGATTTTTACATGCACAGATGTCTGAACACCTCTGGATTATGTTATTTACTAAAAGTTATCTGCCTCTTAAAAGTTTATAGATCTTCACAGTGACTTTTCCCCCCCTTAGGTTAGGCAGATTTTAGAGCTCTGTCCTAATCTGGAGCACCTGGACCTTACCCAAACTGACATTTCAGATTCTGCATTTGACAGGTTAGTTGTTTTTATATTTAAATATGATTTCTAACTATGAATTCTTAGACTTGTTCTGTAGTTCCTTATTTGCATAATTGTAGTTTAATCAGACTCTTACTTTTTATTGTCAATTCTCAGTCATGAATGGCTGTAACTTGATAGCACCTCCAATTCTTTGCCTCTCGTCAGGTCCCAGCTGATCCAAAACTCCAGTCTGTATCATCCTGTCATTTTTTTTTAGTATGTTTTTATTGATTGCAGAGAGAGGAAGGGAGAGGGAGAGAGAACTGCCTTTTGCACGCCCCCTATTGGGGATGGAGCCAGAAACTTGGGCATGTGCCCTGACAAGGAATCAAACCAGAGACCTCTTGGTGCATGGGACATTGCTCAACCAACTGAGCCACACTGGCTGGGCTCATTCTGTCTTTTTTGTAATTCTGCACTGTGTCTAGGCCTCTGAGCCTTGCTGTGCACTAATGTTTTTAAGATGTTTTCAATTTTAGTTGTTCCCAAGTACCGTTTGGCAAGGCTCCCTCTTATAGTCTTCATATTTATTCTGAAATTGTAACACTTTCTTCCAGGTACATTCTTCACAGGTTTTATTTCTTTGGATGCTACCGATTTCCTTCTCAGTCTACCTCAATTTCCTTTTTTTACCCTCGCATTTAGATCAGCACTTTCTTCCCATGTCGGGGAACGGTGTACCCTTCTCTGGCTAAAGCTAATGCTCTATCACTTCCTAGAGCTTGTTTCTTCTGGATCTTCCTGCATTAATCATTAGTTACCTCTTTTCTCATGTACACAGCCTTTCCTTTACTGGTTACTTTTCAGTAAAATAAACTAAGTCTTTTCCTTTCCTACCCTTCAGTTAGGTTAACTACTCTAAGTTCCTAATTTCTCTTATTGTGTTTTTGTATCTCTGGCATCTAAAATTGTGCCTGATGATATATATTTAGTAAATGTTTGATTATATTTAAAGTCTTTTATTTCTACTTACATATAGTCAAATGCTTTTGAAGAATTTAATAATATCCATTAATAGTCTTGTTACCTCTTAATTATAGTTGGTCTTGGCTTGGATGCTGCCAGAGCCTTCGGCATCTTGATCTGTCTGGATGTGAAAAAATCACAGATGTGGCTCTAGAGAAGATATCTAGAGCTCTTGGAGTTCTCACATCTCATCAGAGTGGCCTTTTGAAAACTACAAGCAAAATTACTTCGACTACATGGAAAAATAAAGACATTACCATGCAGTCCACCAATCAATATGCTTGTTTGCAAGATTTAACTAACAAGGGCATTGGAGAAGAAATAGATAATGAACACCCCTGGACTAAACCTGTTTCTTCTGAGAATTTCACTTCTCCTTATGTGTGGATGTTAGATGCTGAAGATCTTGCCGATATTGAAGATGCTGTAGAATGGAGACATAGAAATGTGGAAAGTCTTTGTGTAATGGAAACAGCATCCAACTTGAGTAGTTCCTCCTCTGGCTGTTACAGTAAGGACATTGTTGGACTAAGGACTAGTGTCTGTTGGCAGCAGCATTGTGCTTCTCCAGCCTTTGCATATTGTGGTCATTCATTTTGTTGTACAGGAACAGCTCTAAGAACTATGTCAGCTCTCCCAGAGTCTTCTGCATTGTGTGGAAAAGCATTACGGACTAGATTGCTTAGGGAACAAGACTTACACCCTGGGAGGGAAAAAGCTGATGGAGAGACTGGACGTGTACTTCTGTTTCTCAGTCTGTCTGGGTGCTACCAGATCACAGACCACGGTCTCAGGTACGTAGTCAGTTGCAGAGTATTGGGAAATGGACATATTCTCATTCTCAAATGGAATATACATTTTGAATCCAAGTGTCATGCCTTTTACCTGATTTATTTGTCCAAAATTGTCAACCCTGATTTGTCCTACTTTTAAAGTGTTGGAACAATATAACTTCAGCATGAAGTTTCATTTCGGTCAGGTCAAATACTTTGTGATATGTGGAAGAACATAAACGTTTAGTAAATACTTAAATGCCTACAACATATTTTCCGCAGTGCTTTAGTGGATGTAAACATCAATAAGATAAGAATTTTTACTTGTAATAGAGAAGAAAATATGTATGCCATCTTCTGTTCTTGGGTATTATTTGTGTACATTTGTTAAGTAATTTTGAATAAAGATTCTGTGGGGATCAAAGAAGAAAGTAAATGATCAGAAAATGTAATGAGGTGGCACTGAATTGAACCTTGAAGAAAGGTGAAGGATTTTGATAGGTGGCAGTGGGAGAAGAGACATTTCTAAGCAGTGGGGATCACTTGAACACACAGTATAGCACTGTTGTACCTGCTGTTAGGTTATTTTGTTATGGTTGTTCTCATCATTAATAATGTGCAATAATTGATTATCTTTGATATGAGTCTTTGGAAATTGATTACATGTTTTCTGTTTTGCCTTCTAATAGACTTGAATTTTTTACTAAGGCTCTTTAATAATGGGGTGTCAGTCATGTTAAACAGTGAAAATTCATCCAGCATAAAACCTAGTAGTTTCTCTTTTCTTTTAAGTATGTTCTCTAGCAGATTAAATTGAAGTTGGTTGGGAATGTTTAGAGGAGACTTGGTATTCCAGTTTGGTTGTAGTGAAGGATATGTTTTGGGGAATGCCGGGAGATAAGGCTCTGAATTCAGGGCAGAATTCTTTTGGGAATTGGAGAAACACAGGAGCTATCTTATGTGATATTATTTGGACTGGTAGATAATAAAAAACTTGGCAATCTGAGTACAAATGGTCTCTTTTTAATTAGGTTATCTCAAAGGAATCTTTCTTACTCATTTAGATATTTATTGAGCACCTACTATATGACTTGTCCTGTTCTCATTACTAGGGAGCCAAACAAATTTCATGCTTTCATAGTTTATAATCTATTAGTAGAAATAGACAATAAACATAATACCAAACTCAATATTCTGAAGAAAAGTAAAGTAGGGTTACAGGCTAGAGAACATTGAGAATACTTCATATTTGATGGTCAGGAAAGGCCTTGAAAGGAAGCATTTTTTTTTTTTTTTAGTAGAGATTGGAATGAAATTAGTAATTTTGTGTGCATTTTCTGTGAAAAAAAATAAGAAAATAGAAAATACAAATTTAATATTTAGAAACAACTTTTTTGAATTCATCATGTTGGTTTAAAAAGTATTTTCATGCTTCTATGCCACTGAATCAGTCTATTTTGTTTACCAGTTTATTATGTTCTTTAGATTCCAGATGTGAGGTCATGGGATATTTGTCTTTCTCTGCGTGGCTTATTTCGCTTAGTATAATATTCTCCAGGTGCATCCATACTGTCCCAAAGGGTACGATATCCTTTTTCTTTACAGCTGCATAGTATTCCATGGTTTAAATGTCCTACAGCTTTTTTATTCACTCATCTACTGATGGGCACTTGGGCTGTTTCCAGTGGGTGGAGGATGGAAGGGGTTAGTGGGGGAAAAGAGGACATCTGTAATATTTTCAACAATAAAGATAAATTTAAAAAATATATATAAAGTAAAAAGCAAAAGATATTTCAGTTAACCAGTTATAACACTAAGTACAACTGGTGTCAACAGGTTAGAGAACAAATATAGTTCATTAAGTATTCAACTCAACTTATGGGAACAGAAGAGCTCAACTTGGAAAAGAAGAGCTCAACTTATGGGAACAGAAGTGCTAGTTGGGAGCATTCAGTGTATCCTTCTGCATTATTCATTATGTCTTACGCAGAGATGAGTAGCATGAGTTTTGGCAAGTTTGTTAAATGAGGTTTGTTAAAAGAGTATTGTACAAAATGTAGCTTGAAGATTAAAGCTTCAAACTAAATGGAAGCCATAAGGAACAGATAGTGTTGTATGTAGTGCTAATGTAACATTTTAAGGTTTTCATAGGAATGAAATAAAATAAATCTTGGTTGTCATTGAATAAAAATACCTCTTAATGTAAATTCTCAGTCTTTTTTGCCACCCTTCACATTACCATTATTGTTTTTGTACAAACTACTCTTTCTCTTCTTGAACTGAAGACAGCTGCTCTTTAATTTTTGCAGACAGCATGCATGTAGTTGGGTCTTTTTTTTATGCAGTTGAACACTGTTATTTAGTTGGTCTGTTTAGAACATTTACATTTAATAGAATTATTGATATGGTTAGATTTTCTTTTAAATTTATTATTTTTTTTAATACATTTTATTGCTTTCAAAGAGAGGAATGGAGAGGGAGAGAGAGACAGAAATATCAGTGATGAGAGAGAGTCATCGATTGGCTGCCTTCTTCACGCCACCTGCTGGGGGTTGAGGCCGAAACCCTGGCATGTTCCCTGACTGGGAATCAAACCTCGATCTCCTGGATCATAGATCGATACTCAACTGCTGAGCCATACCGGCTAGGCGATATGGTTAGATTTATGCCTGCCGTCTTGCTGTTTGTTTCCCCCTTGTTTCATCTTTTCTTTATTGTTTTGTCGTTTCCTGACTGCTTTTAGATTTATTAAGTACTGTTTTATTTGCACTATTTGCTAGTACCTCATTTATTTAGTGTTTGCTTCAGGGTTTATATGCATCTTTTAAAAATAATGGAAAAATAAACATAAAGGTTACTATTTAAACCATCTTTAAGTGGCATTAAGTGTAACCTTCACCACTATTTCCAAAACTTTTTCATCACTCAAGACAGAAACACTGTAACTAGCAAACAGTAACTCCTTATTATCCCATCTCTCCCAGTCTCTGGTAACTTCTGTTTTACTATATGTTTGCATTATACATCATAGATATGTCATATAAGTGGAAACATACAATCCTTGTCCTTGTGTCTGGCTTATTTCACTTAATGTATTCAAGGTTCATCCATGTTGTAGCATGTATCAGAACTTCATTCTTTTTTATAGCTGAGTAATATCACCACGTTTTTTCATTCATCTCTGATTTCATTGATGGGCCTTGGTTTGTTTCTCCCTCTTAGCTGTTGTGAATAATGCTGCTGTGAGCATCAGCATACAAGTATTTGAGTCCTTGTTTTCATTTCTTTAATTTTTTTAGCAGTGTTTTGCCTTCTTAGTTAAATTCATTCTTAAGTATTTTTTATCTCTTTGATGCTATTGTAAGTGGAATTGTTTTTTAAAAATTTTCTTTTCAGATTGTTCATTGCTCATATATAGAAATTTTTGCATGTTGATTTTGTATTCTGCTACTTTACCATATTTATTGATTAACTCTAGTGTTTCTGTGAATTCTTTAGCGTTTTCTACATATGAGGTCATGTCATATACAAACACATAATTTTACTTTTCCCTTTCCAATCTGGATGTTATTTATTGATTTATTGATTTTTCTAGTCTTAAGTGCTCTGGCTAGAATTTCCAGTACTGTAGTAAATGGAAGCGTCCTTAGTGGGCATCCGTATCCTGTTCCTAATCTTAGGGGGGAAAGTGTTCATCCTTTCACCATGGAGTATGTTAAATGTGCATTTTCCATATATGGCCTTTATCATGTGGAGGAACTTCTTTTCTGGTCCTAGTTTACTGAGTGTTTTTATCATGAAAGGGCATTTGATTTTGTTAAATGCTTTTTCTGCATCAGTTGAAATAATTATGTGCCCCCCTACTTCATTCTGTTAACATGGTATGTTATGGTGTAAAAAGGTGATTGATTTTCATATGTTGAACCACCCTTGCATTCCTGGGATAAAATCCATTTGGTCATGGTGTTTAATCCTTTTAATATGCTCCTGGATTCAGTTTGCTAGTGTTTATTGAGGATTTTTGCATTTATTTTTATAAGGAATTTGGCTTGTAGTCTCTTTCTCTGGTGCCTTTGTCTCACTTTGGTATCAGGGTAACACTGGCCTTATAGAATGAGTATGAAGTCTTCTTTCTCTAGTGTTTTGGAAGAGTTTGAGAAAGATTTTTAAAAATTATTTAAATTTTTCAATTACAGTTGACATACAATATTATATTAGTTTCAGGTGTACAACATAGTGATTAGACATTTACATATGTATACCTTACCAAGTGATCACCCGGTAAATCTAGTACCCATTGGATACCATAGTATTATTTTTAATTGTCCTTTAAATGTTTAATAGTATTCACCAGTGAAGCCATCTGATTTTGGCTTCTTGGTTGGGAGGTTTTTGATTACTAAATCAATCTCCTTACTTGTTACATAGGTCTATTCTGATTTTCTTTTTTTTTCCATTCAGTTTGGTACTTTCTGTGTCTTTAGGGAATTTGACCATTTCATCCAGGTTACACAGTTTGTTGGCATACAGTTGTTTATGCTACTGTTTTATAGTCCTTTCTTTTTCTATGAGTGGTAGTGGTGTCCCAGCTCCCATTTTCAACTTTGATCATTTGAGTCTCTTTCTTTCTTTCTTAGACAGTCTAGCAAAATGCTTCTCAGTTTTGTTGAACTTTTCAAAGAACCAAGTTTTGGTCTCATTGATTTTTCTCTATTATTTTTGTATTCTTTATTTTAAAAAAATGTTTGCTCTAGTCTTTGTTACTTCTTTCTTTTCTAGCTTTTGGTTTAGTGTGCTCTTCTCCTAATTTGTTATGGGGAGTTAGGTTATTGATTTCAGATCTTTGTTTTTAGTGTCAGTGTTTACAGCTGTGAAGCTTGCTGTCTGCCCTGTGTTTGCTGTATTCCAGCAGCTTTGATTTGTTGTGTTTTTTTTTTTATCCATCTTTAGTTTTATGTGTGTGAGACTTTTTTTTTGGCCCATTGGTTGCTTAATAGTATATTGTTTAGTGTCTACCTATTAGTGAGTTTCCAGTTTTCTTTCTGTTAATGATTTGTAGTTTGATTCCAGTGTGATCAGAAAATATTTATATTTTGTATGAGTTTAACCTTTTTAAATTTATTAAAACTTGTTTTGTGGCTTAACGTGGCCTTTCTTAGAAAGAGAATGTATCTTCTGCTGTTCTTGGATGGAGTATTCTGTCTTTCTAATTGGTTGTGCTGTTCAAGTTCTATGGTTTTCTGTGCTTTCCTATTGACCGTTTGTCTGGTATTGAAGTCTCCAACTGTTTTTGTAGAACTGCCTCTTTTTCCCTTCAATTTTGTCAAATTTTGTTTCCTATATTTTGGGACACTGTTATTACATATGTATATGTTTATAATTGTTTTATCTTCTTGGTGTAGTGAACCTTATATCAATATATAATCTTCTTTGTCTCTTGTAACCTTTTTTTAAATTTAAGTTTACGGTCTCTGTTGTTCAGCAGTAGTATGGCCACTGGAATATGTTTTCTCATACTTTTACATTTAACCTCTTTGTGTCTTTGTATCTGAAGTGAAGTCTCTTATAGATAGTACATGTAGATGCATCATGTTTTTTTAATCCAGTCTGCTAATCTCTGCCTTTTAGTAGAAGTGTTTGATTTACATTTAAAATTATGTGTATAATGTACCATTTGATTCCCTTTTTTCCCCTTTTCTGTATTTTTAAAAAGTTATTTTCTTGGTTGTTACCTTGGGGATACAGTTAACAGAACTTAAAACAGCCTACTTTGATAACCAACTTATTTCAATTATATATAAACACTCTGTCCTTACACAATCAAATATATTCCTGCCTAAAGATGAGGTTAGTTATCATGTTTTATGGTGATTTTTAGATTTTCTCATTACCAAATTGAAAGGTTTATTGATAGTGTTCCAGTGGGCCATTGGAATGGAATAAAGAAGTTTTCATAGATGAACATATTCTAATTGCTGGATTGCTTCTCTTACAGGGTTTTGACTCTGGGAGGAGGGCTGCCTTATTTGGAGCACCTTAATCTCTCTGGTTGTCTTACGGTGACTGGTGCCGGCCTGCAGGATTTGGTTTCAGCATGTCCTTCTCTAAACGATGAATACTTTTACTACTGTGACAACATTAACGGTAATGCCTTTTACCAATGAGATAATTTTGAAGGAATTGATTTTTTAAAATTTTAACAATTCGGGTTATTCTTAGGGTTTCTATTTAGTTTTCTAGATTCCTAATTACCAAACTGTTTTACTTTCAGATTTAGTCCTTTATGTTTGATAAAAATTTTTAAAAATCACATTTTTATTAATTAGCTCCTCTAAAAGTGTTTTATAGATATTTCAGATATCCATTCTGCCATATTTTTGAGATACGTAGTAGTTCAGTCATTTCAAAGTGGCAAGTTGTAGAAATACTAAAATTCTTATAAAGTTTTGGGCAGTTCCTCTAGAGTGACATAGCGCTCATTAACAATGTGGATGTGTTGATGTTCTGGATACATTGATATCTCAGGCATGACAGACTCAGTTTTCTAGTGGGACAGCTTTATAAAATGCAGTAGGAAAGGAGGACTTTGGTCATGTGAACTCCTCAGGAATTCTGGGTCTGGTTCCAAACAAATCATGGAAGAGTGAGGAGGGTGAGGGAAGTGGCTGAGGTGCTTTAGAGATGACTAAAATTCTTAAAGCATTTTGAAGACTGATTCCTGAACCTACTTTTAACAATCATCAGATAAACATGTCTTGATTTTTACACCTATCCCTACCCTTCCATGGGCCTCTTCCATGTGCTTTTGCAAAGTATAGCCAGTGCCCTTTTGAGCATTTGATAGTCACTGGTAGAGACTGAAATT
This sequence comes from Miniopterus schreibersii, assembly GCF_964146895.1. NCBI lineage: Eukaryota > Metazoa > Chordata > Mammalia > Chiroptera > Miniopteridae > Miniopterus > Miniopterus schreibersii. The sequence continues at coordinate 7,166,532 of NC_138101.1, read as the reverse complement.
CCCAGATGCATAAAAAGCTGCTCTCCAATTATTAGTAAGCATTTCAACTTTCTGTATTTATAAATGGAAACATTTAGATGGTTCAGATTATACCGTGCACTTGTTTTTTTACACCACATACTGTCGTCTGAGCCTGATTCATCTTAAGATGATGGGAAGATCAACTGAGTTTTTCTCAAGCACAACGATGGACAGGAGCCAGGAAGCCTAGAGGAGTGGTCTCTTCTTTAATTACTACCAGTAGGCAGAGAAGTCAGCAAATTTGCTGTTTCTCAGAGATTAGATTTTCCTTAAAATATATATGAAGAGACAGGAGATAGCAGCTCTCTTATTTCTGGCATCACATTGGTGATGCAGGAGATGATCTTTCATGTCTCAAAATAGCAACACTAACTTGGAGCATTTCTTTGCCCTTTGTCGCCTTTGGTGTATAATCAAGGAATGTGAAATGAACATCTAAAATTTCAGTTGACCTGCTAGGTGCACTGTTAAAAACAGTCTGATCACTATAGTGAAGGACTTGCTTTTTGCATAGATGCAGTGAGTTTGAGAAGGGAGATTTTTAAAAAATTTATCTTTATTGTTGAAAGTATTACAGATTTCCCCTTTTTCCCCCCATTGATCCCCTCCACCCCACATCCACCCCCCCCCAGGCCTTTCCCATACCATTGTCTGTGTCCATAGGTTACCCATATAAACATGTAAGTTCTTTGATTAATATCTCCCCACCCACTCCTCCACCCCTGCTTTCCCTCTGACATCCCTCAGTCTGTTCCATGCTTCTATGTCTCTGGATCCACTTTGTTCATCAGTTTATTTTGTTCATTGTATTCCACATATAAGTGCGATCATGTGCTACTTGTCCCTCTCTGACTGACTTATTTCACTTAGTATAATACTTTCCAGGTCCATCCATGCTGTCCCCAGAGAAGGGAGATTTTTTTTTTAATGTACAGTTATGTTATTATAGGTGTAGTATTGTACTTCCTAAGGCTTAATAGGACACATTGTGAAAAGTAACCAGTAAGCAGTTATTTTTATAAGAAAAATATATGTATGTTGCACTTGAATTGTCCAGAATGATTTTAGCATAGGTTATGCTTGTGGGAATAAATCTCACAACCGAATTTGTTGTATTTATTTTGGGTATATAGACATTATGGGGTAGGGGAGATTCGTCTCAGTTCATTTTTATGATCTGCCTACTTGTTTTGTGTGCATAATTTTTTAAGTCTTTTGAAATAATTTACATGATGGGATAAAATACTTAAAAAACTTTTGTACTTTGTTAGGATGTTAGAATTCTTTTCCTCTTAACTGGTTTTGAATACATAAATTATAAAGTGTTCCAGAGGAGCTGCTATATTCCTTTTATTGAATTTTAGATTTTTTTCATGTGAGTGATAATTTTCAATAAATGAACTTTAATGAAGATACCTGACTTTGAAAGACATTGAAGGAATTGACAGTGCTTGTGTAATCCAGTAGTAAGCCTCCTTTACAGCTTCCTAAAGCATGATGTGGGGAAATGGAAACCCTTTAACGCTTATGGGTGAACTGGTCATGTTACTTGTATTCCAGAGTACCAGCCAATTGCTCTGATACAATCTTTTTCTTAAAAAGACATGGACAGCCTAGAAAGTGTTAGGATACACTTGCATTGCATCCAGTTTTGCAGGATGACACGATTCATCCAGTACTTTTCACTGCAGCTCAAACTTATACAGTAAATAGTGACTGCTTAGGGGGCCTCCCTTTTTATTATCATTTTAATTATTTTTGAAAGTAGTTAATATGCTTTATACATGGTCTTAAAATAGTAAGTATACTTAGGTGACAAATTATGTTTTAAATATTTGAGAGTAACATTTAACGAAAAATGTGTTTTGTCAAAAGAAAGTTTACATAGTTAACTACAGGTTACTAACTAAAAGAAGTAAGTACTGATTAACAATATTCATTATCTAAATAATAAGTGATAAGTAAAGCAGAATGATCTGTTTCCTAAGCTCTGGCAGAGGTTTTGCAGAAGGTAATTCAGTAATCTAATATTTAAACAATATCTACTGTGAGGAAGACATTGTACTAAATGTCGATATAAAATGCCATTTTTTATTCTTCTGAATGATTCTTCATGACATTTAAATTTGTTATTTGACAAATTAAGATTTAAATATAAAAGAAGGCTTCTTAGCCTTCTTTTAACAAGTGTTAAATGGAATTGCATAGTTTTAGAGCTCTGAACAATGATAAGAAATAAACTTTTTGTACTTATTTGCATTTCAGTATATGTGTAATTTATGAGTTAAGATAGATTAGCTTATAGTTTTGGAGGTGACAGTCTCAGATGATTTGCTCTCTTATGTTTCTAATTTAAGTTAAAGAGGAATTAAAGGTAAGTTCAGGTAAGTGCAGATATACAGCATAATAAGTAAGATGCTTAATGTCAAGGAAAAACAAATCATTCAATAATAAAAAATTTGAGTGAATAACTATAGCTAACATATTTAGTCATATTTTTTTCCCAATGCTGCCTCTTTTTTTCTGTTGTCCATTTATTCCCTTTTCTGAACAGCCCTCTGATGCTTAACGGTTTTACTCTTAACATTGCTTATGATTTCCAGGCTTTGGAAATTGTCACTCTCCCATTTTCTACAATATGAGACTAACCCAAGTTAAAGATAGTGGTTGTCTTCACTTTTGCTTTGCCCTAGGCCATCAACAGCATACAGTCCCTTCATGGATGACATCACTGGGATGGATTATTAGGATCAGACACCTGCTCTGTCATTGACCTTATGATGGGATTGCAGTTACCGTTGCAGTTATTGTTTAAGTACCCATAGGCTTTCTACTTTCACATTGAAAATACTGGCATATTAATTCCCCCTGTTTACTCTGTTCACTTAGAATCCCATTGAAATGCAGACATTCTAGTGATGACTGTTTGAGGGAGGGAGCACATTTTACATAAGTGTGAGCAAGAATGTTGTTTTGTCATGAATAATGAGAAGCTGACAGGCAGCAGGATTGGGTTTCTGTCTACCTAATAGAGGGCATGTGTTCTTTTCTTTCACTATTATCCCTACTACCATCCATTAGCTTTTGAGAGCAAAGAGTAGCCCAGGTGGCCAGAGTGGAGACTGAGGATGCTGGGCCCCTCTCTTTTGTGGCAGATGGTAAAAAACTGTGGTATTTGGAAAGAGGGATCTTTAGCTTCTTTCATCCAACTGGCTCCTTTGAAGGCTCCCCTTTGTTTTCTCCCTTGAAAACCAGTAGCATACCTCACTTTTCATTGCTTTCAGTCATTGTTTATGATTTTTTTCTGGCCACTGATGAATTTACTCTAAAGACATTTTGAAGTATTTTAGGGAATTTTAGTTTGGAGAATTTATATGACGTCTCCATGTCTCTTTCCTCTTATTTCTCCTGTTTAAAAAATTTGGAGTAGAATTACATACTGAGAAAAAGATAATCAATATCTTTAAAGGATAATACGTTTTTGCACAAGCTACCAGTTCAAGCATTTCACCTCAATTTCTAAGTGTCAGGGCAGGGCCATGGTAGTGAACAGGGGGTTGGGTCTTGAAGAAAGTCACCGGGTGATTGGTAGGCACGGAGTTCATTGGGGTGGTGGTGGTGGTGGTGAGGTAAGGCAAGATGGGGTGGCATGGAGGGTTGGGTGGTGTTGAAAATATAAAAGCTGAAAATGTATTCAAAGGGAAAACCAGGTCAAAGGTTGACAGTGGGAGAAGGGTGTGAAACCATAGGCTTCTTATCAGGGCATTTCTGATAATAAATACCTGATAATGTGCACTAAGAAATTATACTTTGATTTTGGTTAAGATGACTAACCTTGTGTCTTATTTTAAGGGAAAATAATCTTAACAAAAATGCTACTTTGTGAATTTTAAATATTTGACACACTCAACTTCTCATTTTAAAATAAAAAATGAGCTTGTGGTAATTTGGTTTTATATTTATTGTGGAAACATTTAAACCTATGAATATGGACTAATGTAATGAATGTTTGTGTATCACTGGCTTCAGTAGTTGTAAACCTATGGCCAGTCTCTTTCATATACCACTGCCCACTTCCATACATGCTCCCCATGTCCCAGGCACCACTTCCGTTTCAGAGTTAAACATAAGTGAAAGTAAATGAAATGATAAGCTGTTGCAGTTCCACATGTTTGTAAAGTTCATTACTTTCTCTTCTTACTTATAAGATACATTATCATTTCTGTAGTGAAGTATATGAACATTATGCTTCATTGACTGTATATACTAAGAAATTTGCCTTTTGTATTTTGTACATGCAATTTCAGGGATACAAGAAACAGTTAAATTCTGGGAAATAAATGTATTATGCATGTCCAGTTGCGAGTAGTTATTTTCTTAGGTTGGCATTAGCATAGTGGCCTTTTACAATGGGTTGCTTTTTTAAGAAACAAAGCTAATTTAAAGTACATTTCTGGTTAAGCTAGATGTCAATCCAGAGTACTGCAATTTTTCAATTATAACCCTTTGACATAGTCTATAATAAAATTACATTTCATGTACTTTTTGTGTGATCCTTAACATTTATCACAATTGCAAGTCTTTTAGTTCTGACTGATGAGTAAAGAACTATTTTCTGCTCTTTCTTTGTTCATGGTGCAGGTGCACTGAAAGGCTTCTGTACAGTTAAAACATCTTTTTCCACATTTGCCTGCCTTTCTGAAAACTTATTCAAAGTAATTGACATTTAACTATGTGCCATGATATCTCTTTTCCACATTTTAAAATTCACAGCTATGTTCCCTAATGGTCTTTTATCTAGTTTCTGGGTAGCATAATGTGACTGGGATAAAATATCAGCTATTCCACAAGTATTATTACTGTACTTTGTAACTGAATCACATTTTTTTATTATGTCTTGATATGTTTAGTTAGTTAACCACTCTATACTTAATTCTGGAAGATTATTTCACTTAACACTACATATGATTTATTTTGACTGCAGATGTTATAAAAATATGACAAACATGTTAAGCCTATGTCTCTGTAGTTTTTTAAAATTCTGAATATAATGTTTATTGTAATTGCTCAATATTGGATTCTTTAGCTGATCTATTACAGATAAGGCTGTTTTTGCCTTAATGATAGTTTTCGGAAGGATGTTCAGAGTATAAGAAATCTGTTAAGCTAACCTGTCAGTCTTTTTTATTTTTAAAAAATTTTTAATATATCTTTATTGATTTCAGAGAGAGGAAAGGAGAGGGGGAGAGAGAGATAGAAACATCAATGATGAGAGAATCATTGATCAAGCCCACAACCGGGGCATGTGCCCTGACTGGGAATTGAACCCCGATTGCCTGGATCCTAGGTGGATGCTCAACCGCTGAGCCGTGCCCGGCCGGGCCCTGTCAGTCTTGCTGTGGGTTATCTCCTTTTATTCTTAGATTTTTATTTTGTAAGAATGTTGCCAAAATATTATTTTCCTTCTTTTTTCATTTAGCTTTTGGACCATGAAGGATATATTAGTTGAAGTCAAGCTATTGACAATTTTTGTGTCTGAATAAATTTTTATACACTAATTGTGAGATTTTACTTCTATGTTACAAATGCATTGCTGGTAAAAAAAATATATATATATATCAGTGTTCTAAGCTCTTTCATAAAAGCAAGATTATTTTTATGTGATCCCAAAGAAATTCCTCCTTTCACACTTTTCTGTTTTTATACAGGTCCTCATGCTGATACCGCCAGCGGATGCCAGAATTTGCAGTGTGGTTTTCGAGCCTGCTGCCGCTCTGGCGAATGACCCTTGACTTCTGACATTTGTCTACTTCATTTAGCTGAGCAGGCTTCCTTTCATGCACTTTACTTGTAGCACATTTCTTGTGTTAACCATCCCTTTTTGAGTGTGACTTACTTTGGTCCCATTCCTTACGGCCTCAGAAATCTTAAAACTTACCAGTGAATTGTACAGTGTTGTTTCTCTTACAAATCATATTTTTGTTTTAGAAAGAGATTAGGTCTTTTCATGAGGATGAGAACAGTTTTATCAGATTTCTTTTAAATTGAATGCTTTGAAAATAATGTCACTAATGCCTTGCCATTTAAAGTATTTTTTAGATTATTTTGAGTTTTAAAGTCAGTGGGGGTTATTGGTTCTCTTTCTATATAAACACTGTACCAAGCTTTGCAGATCTTTTCAAACATACACTTCTGAAGTTTTATTTTCAAAGACTGCACGTTTTGGAAACCAGCCTGTTCTCCATAATGTTTCTTTTACTTGAACAATTCTCAGAGGGCCAATTCAGACACACCCACATATAAGATTCTTTAAGATTATAGAATAAATTGGCTACTTGGCAGTAGCTCAGTGAGCTCGCAAAGCACCAATTTATTTGTATTTGCTTCAAAGAACCCTGGTTCCTACCACTGTGTCCCTAAATTGTCAAATTTGGGAGGGATTTTTAAAAATTCCACAATCATTTGAAGAAATGTATAAATAAAATCTACTTTGAGGACTTTACCAAGTAATGTCTTTCGTGTTTTGACTTTATCATCTCAATGCAGGTTTACTTTAGTGTAAAATAGGACTAAATATTTTAGCCCCCATGAAATCCTGACCTTGATAAACAGTTTTAGACAGACACCTAATTTTGTTGAGCTGACTTTTTAAAAATTAATTATGCAGTAGTCAAAATTGGAATTTGTAAGCTTATCTTCATTGCTGTGTGAAAAGATAATGGGAATGGAGACCTCCTGTCCAGAAAGGTGCATACTGAGCCAATTTTTGATAATGCTGTATATAATTTTATGTCACGAGGAAGAGAATAGTGAGTGGCATGCCATCAAAATACGTGCGAGGCTGCGGAAGAGGAAGTGGTCTTGCGGTCCTGTAACTTGTGTTCCCAGGTATTGTTTAGTTTATTGGGGGATAGGAGGAGAGATAGAAACGATAGGTAAACAGGTTTCAGTTCAGCCTAAGAGAAAACTTGGTCTTAGAGCTTTTTAAAGATGAAAGAAGAATCATTTGATGGGCATATAAATAAGGGTAACTCACGCATGCTTTTACATTTCACTAACATTTGAGTTTACTCTCTGAGGGAAGACCAGCTCTCGAGGGTGGATGTCGAGTGACTGAATTGGGACCATCTTTCTTTTTGAGTTTGCAGCTCTTCAACTTAAGCAGTTACGTCTTTGTGGTACTGCTTGCACCGCCTTGTCCTCTAAAGGCTGGCCTAAGCCCTGGGGGAGGAACTGCTTCTCGATCCCTTAGAGAACTCGAAAGGAAACCTGAGCTTACGGAACACTTACAGGGTCGGAGGTTTCATTTTGTAAGGTTGACTGTCTTATAGTTAACATTTTTATTTCTCTAAATGTTTAATCAAGTTTATTGGAAAAGCTGACATCAGGGACTATTTCAAGAAAACAACAAGAATTTTTCTGTGGTGAATGCCACCCAACTCTGTACTTGGTCTTCTCTGTACTTCCATAAACTGCATGGTAAAATTACTCATCTAGAACCATGCCCAGGTCGCCAAGGGAGGACTCACTTTTATCTCCCGTGAAATCATACAACAGCATAATATTCTGGGTGGAAATTATGAAAATACTTATGTAAAAAAAAATCATGATTAAATGGTGTTTCAGGACTTGGTTCTAAATGTTATTCTTTTAAATTAATTAATTTGAGCAGCTCATTTCCCTAGGGATTGGCGGTAATTGAGGTGCCTCCCTTTTGCTTTGCCCTGTGCCGGTTGATGTTAGCGAACAATTAAGTAGGACTTGGCAAGCTTGAACCACACTGACTTCAAGTCAGTACTCATCATGTGGAAATGTTTTCTACTCTCCACCTTCCGTCCAGTTGCATGGGGGAGACAGCGTAATTTGCATTTAGTTTTCATACATTATTGCTGTTCCATTATTAAGAGGATGGTTAATATTTAATGTTACACTATATATACTTGGTTTAAATTTATCTTGGGTTTTGTGATTGATTTCACAAACTATTGAAACTTCATTCTTAGAATACAAGGCAATGGTTAATGTAAAGCACCTTGTGGTTCCTGACATCAGGTGCTCAGTGCTGGGCAGGGTCCTAAGTACAGTTGATCCTTGAACAGCTTGGGTTTCCACTGTGAGGGTCCACATACATGGAGTTTTTCAATAAATATTTGACTGTTTTGATCCGCAGTTGGGCGTCTGTGGATGTAGAGAGCCCATTGTATGCATTGATGTACGCCATCTTATATAGGGGACTTGGACATCTGGATTTCGGTATTTGTGGGAGTGTCCTAGAACCAGTCCCCCTGTGGATACTGAGGGACACTAAGGTTTTTGGGAGTCAAAAGTTATATGCAGATTTTTTTGGGGGGGAGCTTGTGCCCCAGCCCCTGTGTTTTTTGAGGTTCAGCGGTACTTTCCGTGTACTGACTTGTTTAATCATGACAACGATGTGATGAAGTAGGCAATGTAACCATCACCATTTTTATGTGGGGAAAAATCAGTAACAGGTTAAGGAACATGTCCGTGGATTCCCAGCTAGGAAGTGGCGAGCTCGGCTTTCTCTAGAGTTCATTCTCTTACCCACTGTGCCATTCTGTCTCTGTTACACTGATAATGACTGTTAGGGGCCAGTCCTGGACCTCTCCCCTTAAGAGTTCATGTCGGTATCAGAGGCGTGTAGAAACATTATTTTAACAGTTTGATAGGAAGGCACAAGGGAATATAAAGGGGAAGGTTTTCCTTTATTTGCTCCCTCTGTCTTTGTTTTGTTTTGAAGTGAGGTCCTATTCCAGGTACATTAGTTGTTCACAGCTGGAGGTGATTTATATCATAAAGGATATGAGGCAGTGTCTGGAAACGTCCTTGGTTGTCATTTGGCAGAGGGGAAGGATGTAACTAGTGGAGTGGGGAGAAGCAGCTAAACATCCTGCAATGCACACGGCAGCCTGCACCAGCAGCATTTACGTGGCTGAAATGTCAGCGGCGCTGCTGCTGAGAAATCCTGCTTTATGGGTCTCTCCTGGGCACACCTTCCTTCCCTTGCCAGCACATACATTTGATCCTCTGTAACTGCTTCGTATGGTACCTGCACTTCGGTCCTCATGTCTGGGCTGCTATGGCAGTGCCATAGATTGAATGGCTTAGGCAACCTTGCTCACAGTTCTGGAGGCTGGGAAGTACGTGGTCAGAGTGCTGGCTGATCTGGCTCCTGGTGAGGGCTCTCAGTCTGGTTTGCAGACAGCCATCTTCACGTATCCACACGGCCTAGAGAGAGGAAGCAAGCTCTCTCCTGTCTCTTATCAGGGCACTAATCCCGTCTTAAGGGCTCTACCCTCATGACCCAGTTAGCTCCCAAAGGGCCCCATCTCCAGATACCATTTACAAAGGTATCAAAATAACACTTCAGAATAGGAGCTGGGGGTGGGGGTGGGGGGCACAAACTTTCAGTCCATAGCAATGGCTTAATTTTTTAAACTACTTCCCTTTTGTTACATATTTAAAAATATTCCCTTTTCCCCTCTAAAAATACTATAGTGCTTCAATCAGTGGGTGTATGTGTGTTTGTATATATGTGCATGGGAATGCATATATCTAGTTGCTTGGTATTTCTGTAGGATATGGTCTTATTCAGCATTAAAAATAATTGTATAGTGCAATGTTGTGCCTCCTCCCCGCAGAAAAGTTGAGTTGTTTTACCGGGTTTTAAAGGTATGATTGATACTCTGCTGGACAGGCAGAGAAGGCATTCCAAGTAGGAGGTCAGCAATACAAAAGTATGGCAGGATAAAGCTCGGTGTAAGGAAACTGGTAGTTTCTGAGTTTAGGTCAAAGCAGCAGAAACTAGGCTGACTACTAAATAATACTTTTTTGGCACTGTTTGAAATTTTTATTTCATTTGCAAATATTTTCTTCCGATGCGACTGATCAGTATTAAAACTATTCTCATATCCTAATTACAGTTTTACATCATATAAAAAGTATGGAGTGAAAAAAATTACCTGTTACGTATAAGGGAGGCAACATAGATCCAAACAGACAGAACGTTTTTGGGATATGGGTGGATATATACAGCTAAAGCAAATTCAACATTAGGAACATCAATATTGTGTACTCCAGTGCTATACACAGCTTCAATTAAAGGCTTCAATTCAGAGTAGGGCATGTGGAGGGGAAATCCAGAGAACTGGAGGGAGAAAACAAGATTTGTAGACATTAGTGAAGCTTAAAGATTTTATTTTTTTCTTCATCTATGCAATTCTTAATAAGCCTTCCTTCCGGATCTCAAAGTCATTTATTTAGTTCTGTCTTTCTGTTCAGCTGTATACTAGCAATACAGAAAAAGGAGTGGCTCTAGATATTTTTTTGTTTGTTAGTTGCAAGCATACTGACCTGGTGTATAAGACACCTGTTAGTCACCCTCCGTTGTTCCCTTCCCTCTTACCTATAGCCCCTAGTTTGCACAGTGACCCATGTTATTTCAGGGCCCAGGTTAAGGTAATCATTGCATTCTATCCCCCTGGCCACAGGGATGGGCACGTGATCAAAGTGGAACTTTGCTAGGAATAATGGCAGTCAGGCTCTCCTGCTTTGGCAGTGTGTATGCATGTTGTCAATAGGTGGGAATCCTGTCTGGAACTTTCCAGCCATTTGCTGCCACTGGAGAAGCCAGTTTGAGGAAGATAGCATCACTTGGAGGAAGCAGACTTGCAGAAAAGCCCTGATACGTACTCGCCTCTTTTATTTAAACAAGCCAGTAACTTATTTCTATTGCTCAAGGATGTTTGGACTAAGTTTTCTGTTACTTGAGAACATCTGGCTGAAAACCTGGCCTTAAAAGTTCAAGGATACATTTAAGTCAGTGAATAGAATTAAATGTCCAACTTCACACTGTTTGTCTAACAAGGAGAACTGTTTTGAGACTGCTTGCAAGGTTTTACTGGCCAGCTGTGAACACTCAGCACTACCAATAGGCAGTAGAGAGGATATACTGTCTATTAATGAGAATTGTTCTTAGCAGTGAAAAGCAATTAGTATAAAATCATATCCTTTTAAGAAACCTGATTGAGAGTGGTTGGTTTCATCTTTATGCACAGTTGAATCAGCCACATGCTTTTATTTAATACTTGCAATGTATTTTATAAATTACTTTTTATAGGATCATCTTATAAAAATTGGTGTTTTCATTTTAAAGAGGTATTCTGCTATTTAATGATAGGTTAATTACTGAGATTTAAACTTTTAGGGACATCTTTTAGTCTGCACTACTTTATCTATATACTTTGCAGAGAAAGTAGGATTTATTTTTATTGTTCAATTACAGTCTTCATTGAATACCATTCTACACCAGCTGCAGATACACAGCATAGTGGCCAGAAAACTGCACTCCACAGAGTGGTCTCCCCGCTGCCCCAATCACCCGCCTGGCCCCATACCCGTTTATCTTGATGTTACTGCCTATATTTCCACGCTGCAATCCACATCTTTGTGGCTCTTCTGCAACTACCAATTTGTCCTGCTTAATCCCTTCACCGTTTTCATCCAGCCCCCCAAACCCTCTCCCCTCCGACAGCTGTCAGTCGCCTGTGTCTATTAGTCTGTTTCTATTTTGTTAGTTTATTTTGTTCATTAGATTCCACATGTAAGTGAAATCATATGGTACTTGTCTTTCTCTGACCAGCTTATTTCACTTGGCATAATACCTGTAGGCCTGTTCATGCTGTTGCAAAAGGTAAAATTTCCTCCTTTTTTTTGCGGCCGAGTAGTATTCCATTGTGTAAATGTCCTACAGCTTTTTTATCCACTCATTTGATGGGCCATTGTAGGAATTTGATGCCAAAAACCCATTACGGGACAATTTCCCATTTGAAACATGGAAATGCACAGACGCAGTTGAGGGCCTCGTGGCTTACCCTGTAGTCCCCCAGCTGTCTCAGCAGCTCCGCTCGGTGGTCCTCCTCTACCTCCTCTCCTCGGCTCTTCTCCAGCAGGGGCAGGAAGTGGCGCAGTGTGGAGGTGCAGTACCTGTTCCACCGCGTCAGGTGCCGTGGCCGCCAGTCCATGATTTTTTCTTTTAGTATTTTTTCAATCCTGTTTATAAAAAATAAACTTCATTTTTTGCTGCTTTGACTTCCGTTTTAGACAAAAATTCAGTTTGAGTGCAGTGGAGATTCAGGTGATTACATAGCCACATTTTTGTCTGCGGAGTTGTCATTCACTGGGCGTAGTTGGTACCTAATACGAGCTAGAAATTAACACAAGTGATCCCACCCTTAAGGGCTGTATATGGTTGGGATGGGAAACAGACCTGTGATGGAAAGTATATGATATCCTAAGGGCCATAACAGATTCTTGAACTGGAACACAAAAGGGAGCACTGAATAAGGGGAGTAGCTAAATTCAATACAGTCAGCAAAAGATTTATCACGAAATGTTTTATCACTTTGTTTACCGGTAACATACGTACAGACCAATTAGACCTGGGCATACAGGGTGGGTTTTTGCCGAGAGTTTCCAATAGGCTGTGAATGGCGCGTATTGCTTCCTGTGCCTTCTATTCATGAGGATTATTTTTGTAAATTGCCTTAAAACTGCCTTTAAAATATCCATCATCATTGCAACTTAAGTTTTGATATCCTACTTTATAGTTAATATGATGAGTGTTGCATCCAGAGGATGGGGAGCTTAAACATGGAATGAAAGGAAACAGCTACTACTTACTGAGCCTTTATTCACTAGATACTGTGCTAGGGCTTTTTATACATTTTTATTTAATCCTAACAGTAACCCTATGAGGTTGGGTGATATTGCCCCAATTTTGCCTGTGAGGGGACAGTGAGATAGGATAAATGATGATGGCAGGGGAGCTGGGATTTGAGTTGAGGCCCTGCTAGCTCTAAAGCCACTTGTGCGTCCCTAACCAGACACTTGGGTGTAGGGACCCCACCAGCGTCCTATGGCTCAGTGCTCTGGGATCCCTTCCTCTTAGCACATAACACGGTCTCTGTGTTGGGTTTCAGGATGGGCTGAGCAAGAATTGCCTTGCACTTCTCATCAGTGTTAGAGAAACAGATGATATGAGTCTAACCAACAGTGTCCTGAAACTATTAGAAGAGATAAAGAATTTCTTGGCAATTAATTCTAGGTGGGAATCCCAAATAAGGCTTTATTTGAATTTGAAATTGAGTGAATTGGTGTTTCCTAGTAGTAGTACCTTAAACCGGGCCACGTTCAGTCTGTGTAATTTGGCGTGCTGCTCCTCAGAGAGCTTGGTACAGTGGAGAGGGCGCACAGGATCTGGATCACAACGATCTGGCAGGGCTCCAGCACCCCAATCCTTAACAAGGACGTGGACCTCTCTGAGCCCATTTCCACATTTGTGAAACTGGGAGAAGTGGTTCTGTTTTGCAGGATTATGAGGATTATAGGGACTCAAATAGGTTCTTACAAGCCTCTGCCATAGTTTAGGTTTATAAACTGGCTGAAGCTCTGTAAGCCACTAATTGGACAAAGGAGGCATACAAGCTGAGGATTATGATCTGCCTGAACAAGACCCATAAACACGGTGTTGAACTCCAATCCTAGCACTGCGGAGTTCACGTCTGCTTGTCCCACTCCATGCTGATGCTCAAGTCTCCTTTTGAGCCACGGGATTTAGAGACCACATCTGTGCTTGAAGTCTGTAAACATGGATTAAAATTTAATTGCCCAAATGATTTCACGTTGCTCCAGGCTGAGAATCAGCTAGTGTGGAATTATACTCCTGGGATAGTCCACGTGAAGTGATGGTTTCACTGACCTGTCTTGTAGCTCGGCTGCGGCCTCCTTGTCGGTACGCTGGTAAACAAGCTCTTCCGGCTGTGAGAGAGGAAGAGTTCAGAATTCTAGGGGCCCCGTGCACCTGATTTGAATAGCTCTGCACCCTCTCCTGCACCCTTTTCTAAAGCTGTGGCATCTTAGACTCCCAGCCAGACACGGAGAGGGGCATGCCCGAAGCCAGTGTGCCCATGCCCGTCCTAAGTAAGACATCACCGGTAACTTACAGTTCTCCCTCGGTTTCCCTTCTCTCTCATCACAGAAGTAACCATGACCTGGATTTGTTTTCTAGCACTTCTGTGATACATACATAAAGTACCTACTCTGTGTCAGGTGATGGGCATGTAGCTTTGAATAAAAGCTTCTGCCCCTATGATATTTAAATTAAAGTGGACATAGGCAAGTTAATAAAGTGCGTTTATGATTTTATTACAGACATACATATCCCTTAACAATATACTGTGTTGTATGTTCTCTAAACTATGTAATCATTTTATACTGTGAATATGCAACTCGCTTTTTCTCTCTTAACAGTATATTTAGAAATAGCAAACACATTTTTAGAGTGCTTAACTAAAATTAATTACTATTAATTCATTTGTGTAACAACTATAAAATACTCCATTATGTACCATAATTTATGCCCATGCTGTTCTAATTCTTAGACTTTTGAAAACATCATTGCTATGAATAGTCTTGTATATGTCACCTTGCACACGTAGGAGAATTTCCCTAGGACAAGGTTTATTAAACCTTTTTTTTTTTTAAGGTTTGATCATAGTAAAAAACACATTTTATATTACACACCCAAGCATACACATACAATTCTAGCTCTCAAACAAAAGTGGCAGTCAACAACTCTCATGCTTACTGCTTAACAATCTATTACCAGGACCCCCCATATTAATTTTATGGAGGATCATGCTATAAAATTAATTTTGTGAGTTGACACCAGAATTTAAAAAATTATGTAGAATAAACTTCATGATACTTTTTATGTCACGGGACTCCTTATATCAAAACGTTTTCTTTCACAGGTGTGTACTGGTTCATGACATGCGGTATGTTTCTTATTGTGAGTTGGGCTCAACTAAGTTTGAAAACATATTATTTTAGACAAAATATCTAGGAGTAGAATTAAGGGTGAAAAAGATATCTGGCTACCTAGTACAGTGACTTCAAATTCTTCACTTTCTTTGTCTACATTTACTTGTTATTAAAAGAATTATACCTGAACGCTGGAAAGGCCAGGGTATGGAAGGCTTCTTGAAAAGAAAGATTTCCATAGCTTGGGCTTGGTGACATCAAAATTTATCCTTAGTGGGGAATCGTATCGTTGAATATTAAACCAGATCTAAAAAAGACAGGACCAAATTAGCACATACGGTGTTAGATATATATGCGTGTGTGTGTGGGTGTGCATGTACGTATAGTGTTAGATGTATATGCATGTGCGTGTGTGCATGTATGTGTGGAGAGGCAGATCCCCACTTTATACAGTATTCTCCATCATTAAGAGGCCCGCAAACTGGATGCAACCAGAAGCATCTAGTGGTACCTGGAAATCTCAAAAAAAAAAGAAACTCAATTTTCTCAGGTGATAACTCAAAGCAGCATGCGTTAGGCACTGTAAGATATTTTGGAAGAGTAAACAGGACGGGCAGGACACAAACTTGGGTCCTCTGACTCTAATCCCATATTACTTCTTTAACTTCATTCTGCTTCTTTGCAGGGCAGGTGACTAATCCAACAATAGCTTATTTAGGACAGTTGTGTGACTGTGCCTGACAGTACATTTCTTTAAATGGTATATAAATAGCCCTGGCTGGTGTGGCTCAGTTGGTTGGAGCAATGTCTTGTACACAAAAAGGTGGTGGGTTTGATTCCTGGTCGGGGAACATACCTAGGTTGCATATTTCCGGTCGGGTGCATACGGGAGACAACTGATTGACGTTTCTCTCTCTCTCTCACTTCCTGTCTCTAAAGTCAATAAACATCCTCGGGTGAGGCTAAAATAAAATAAATGGTGTATGTGGATGTTTATATAAGCTCTTTGGATACATAATTATTTAAGTCGGTAGGTCAATTAAAAAATAAAGCAACAGTCCACCAACCATATTTAAGAGGAGATGTTAATACTTACATTATCGGGACCTATTAAACAGCCTACAGTTTTTAAGGGACAGAATGTATCAAATTGTCCATAAAAATGTCCACTGCAGGGATTCCATAGTAAGTAGTGACTTTGCTCCAGAGTTAGCACGTAGGCAGTTGGGCCCTGAAGGAAAAGAGCCATTAGAAGAGTTTCCAGCTACTGCAGTTTAGTGAACAAACATGGCTCGACCAATATAGCTTCAGATTGACTGAAGGGCTATTATTAATGGAAATAAGTACTCACTGAATTTTCTCTTTTAGTCTTTCAAGTATTTAGAAGGCTGATTATGTCTGAATACTGCTATTTCTAGTATGTGAAGTAATATTTGATACACATTTATAGTTGTGTAAAAACATAGAAGGCAGTTTGACAAGATACATATCCAAGTGTCAGTAGTGAGTGACTACACCTGAGGAATCGGTAGGATTGGGTTTGGAGCCTGGAATGCATCTATATTATTGGATTATCTTTTTATAATGAACATTTATTTATTTTTAGCTCATGTACATGGTTTCTTTTCATGCTCACAATAGCCTTCTGGGGAAGGCAGGGTAAAAATTATTATCCCAGTTTTCTTAGAGCTCAGAGTTGTGAAATGAGTGGCTTAGAGTCACAGCTCCGGAGGAGTGGGCAGAGCCTTGAACCCGGCCCTGTGACTTCTAGCGCAGTGGTCTTTTCCCTGTCCCAGGCTCTCTGGAAGGGGAATGATTAGGATTCAGATATGATGCTACCTGCCTTGCAGCAACCTGTGCTATTTAATTCCTAGAAGACTCTTAGAGCCTCTTTTTGAAACACTTTGGATAAGCTGCTTCAGTCCATGTGAATTTTCTAAACTTGTACCCAGAATTACCCCAATGTGTCCCAAGTGTAGGGATCTTTTCAGTGGCTGGGACACAAATTCTAATCAATAAATCTCCAGTCTAATAAAAATAACTGATAATATCAAAATACAGCTGCTCACATACTTTGCTCCTTGTGGTTTCTGCCTTGCTCCCTTCCCCTGCGGGTTAATAGCAGATGCCTGTAGAAGCAGCAGGAACGGAAGGAGAGACCTTTAACTTGCCACACTTCTGATCCCCTTACCTTAGCATGAATAACACTAGATCGCTGAGGGAATCAGAATTCTTAGTAACAGGGCAGGAGAGGCTCATACTAAACAAAGCTAGGCGGTGCTTTGCATGGGAAAGGGTGAAGATTTGCCAAAAAGTCTGAAGTGTGAAGGGTTTGGTACTCGGGTACCGCTGAAAATCACTTCATGTCTTATCACTGATTCTCTCTGCCTGTGAGGGAATCTCTGGGCCACATTCCTTACAACTCAAAAGATAGTTGTGAAAATAAGCCCTGTTTTTGACCTGGAACATAATGCAACCCTGTTAGACAACTCCACCCCTCTGCTAGAGCCAGCCCACCGGGTCTCACCTCAGGAATAGCATTGCCCATCACAAGCCAGGCCTTTTTTCCCAGGGAGAGAAAATAATTACATAGTAACACTGCATGTTCTTCTTCATCTCCTGCCAGGAGGTCCAGAAATTGCTGCCAAGAAGAAAAAAATACATTGACTGACTGTTTCATTCTGGGTTGGCTGTGCAGGATTTTAAAAAGCCATTGTTAAAAGTTGTGCCTTAAAGTGTGTGACCTAGTTTTTAAATCTGTTCTAAAATTTGGGCCCTGGGTTTTAATTCATTTTATTTTTAAGCGCTTTTAGTGAACGTGGTACTTTCTCAGACATTAATGAAATGGATCGCTAGAATCAGTGCTATGGGGTGGGGGAGACTAATCTCAAAATTTTACATTTCATTTTGAATTTATATGTGACAGCTCACTATGTGCAGAACGCTTTTTTTAGTCTATTTTTAGAGCAGTTAGGTTCCCAGCAAAGTCGGGAAGAAGGTACAGAGATTTCCCATGTAACTCCTGCCCCGCATGCACAGCCTCCCTACCAACATCCCCCGGCAGGGTGGTACATTTGTTAGAATTGATGAACCTACATTGACACTGACACATCACAATCGCCCAAAGTCCATAGTTCACATGAGGCTTCACTCTTGGTGTTGTACATGCTATGGGTTTGGACAGATGTATAATGACATGCATCCATCACTATAATGTCGCACAGAGTATGTCCGCTGCCCTACAAATTGTGTGTGCTCTGCCCACTCATATAGATCTTCTTCACCTGCCTCCAAAGTGTTCTAAACACATTGCATTTTTGGATAAGTTGCTTCAGTCCATATGAATTTTCTAAACTTGTACCCAGAATTACCTCAATGTGCCCCAAGTGTAGGGATATTTGCAGTGGGCTGAGGGAACAAATTCTAACCACTAAGTCTCCAGTCTACTAAAAATAACGATAATATAAAAGTGTAACCGCTCACATTGTCTGCTAATCCCAGAACAAACCTTGGAGGGGAAGTGGAGGCGCAGAGGGATGGGTACTACCTAGGAGGTGGGAGAGCCAGTCTGGTTCTAGAGCCCATGGACAGTGTTTTGTATACCTTCTAGATGTCTCCAGGTTGTGGAAATTTTTATCTCTGAATTGGCAACATCATGTTGCCAAAATATATTGGGGAACAAAAACTTTAAAGTGCACTTCAATTTCTTCGTCTTAGAGCTGTCCTTCAAAGGGAGTTGCATAATCAAGTTTGATTTTATGCAAATACAGTACAACCCGAGATGCAGAACAGAATCGGGACCAGCGATATATGTGTGTTTCCTTCTTCAGAGATCCCATTGGACGTTCGTGGCACACGTAGACTAGGCTCTGTGAGGGCAGAGACCACGCTGCTTTCCCTGGTAGCCAGAACTTAGTACAGTGTCTGATACGTGCTCGGTGGCCAGGAAATACATACTGAATGCATAATGACATGGCATAGCGTAAGAAGCCCACAAATTAAGGAATATACAATTCAGAATGTAATAGAGGCTGTAGTTTTGATTTTTTAATGACTAAAACTCGGATGTTGATAAGACTAAATACTAGAAGGATAAATCACAGTTAAGACATCTGAAGTGCTTGTTTTTTTTTTAAATTTCTTTGTGCAAATAATTTTTAATATATTTTTTATTGATTTTAGAGAGAGAGGAAGGGAGAGGGAGAGAGAGATAAAAACATCAAGGAGAGAAACATCCATCGGCTGCCTCCCACACGCCCCCTTCTGGGGATCGAGCCCACAAACTGGGCATGTGCCCTGACCGGGAATTGAACCCATGACCTCTTGGTTCATGGGTTGACATTCAACCGCTGAGCAAAACACCGGCTGGGCGCAAATAATTTTTTTTAACTTTTGATCTTTGGGCAGATTAATGCAGAAAGAAAAAATACTTAAGAATTCAGCCCATCCTGTAAACAGATGACACAGTAGATTTTTATAATGATTAATGAATGTTGTGATTTAAAATTATGCAAGGTAATATTCCAAGAAGTCAGCTCCAACTGGTAAGTTGTGACGAAAAACGACTTACATCAGATGTGCTCCACAGGTCACAGATGCCAGCAAAGGAAACGGTGTCGGGCAGGAAAGGAATCAGTGACACATACCAAGCCACTAGTTCCTGTTTAAACAAAAATTAGCTTTAGAAAAATAATTTCTAATCCAATAGAAAGCTGGATCCTGTGCCTCACTGCCTGCAGGAAACTTTCATGTATCACAAACATTCATGTGCACAAAATAAAACGAGTGCTCACCAGCGCTTCCCAAGTGCTGTATTAATATTAGCCCATCAGTCCTCTCCAGACAGCCTATGAAGAAGGCCGTTTTTATCCATTTTTTACAGATGAAGAAACTGGTCCTGTGTCTCTTCGAAACGTCTTTATTACCTCCCCACCCCCATTTCCTTACTGTCTGCTAAAACGAGACTTTTCGGGATCATTTTGTTTGTTTTTTTACATAGTCTAGCTACTATTCCTTCGTCTGTTACATATGTTGCAAATATCCTCTCCTGATTTGTGGCTTGTCTTTTCTTTTTCTTTATAGCGTCTTTTCATCAACTCAAGTTCTTGGTTTTAATGAGGTCAAATTTAGCATACTTTTTGTAGTTTGTGCTTGTTTTGCCTTGTTTAGGAAACACTTTGTATCTCAGGTCATAAAGAGAAAAATGCCTTTCATATTTAAGTCCTCAATCTGCAATTGAATGAGGTGAAGTAGGACTCTGTTTCTATTTTTTCATGTGAAAATCAATGATCCTGGTACAATTGATGCAATAGTTCATCTTTTCTTTACTCCTCTCCAGCGCCCGCTTTGTCGGGTACCAGGTTCGAGTGGGTCATACTTGAGTGGCTCCAGTTGGGAGCTTTTATTCTTTTATTTTTCTCTATGTTCTCCATGCGTCAGGACCATTTTACCCTGATCACTATGGTCTTAGCAGTCGGGATGTGTGGTATGGCAAATGTGTTTTGTTTTTCTCTCTCTTAATATTATAAGTTTATTTTGTTAATATAGTCATTTAAATTAAGATGCAAATCTTCCCACTGAGCTCTTACTCTGCAGGACTGTTTTGGCTACTTTTGACACTTTGCACTCCATATAAATAAATATTAGAATCCGCTTGTCAAGTTCCACTAAAAACCAGAAATCTATTTAACAGACTGTCTTTTATCGGGAAAGTTAATCCCTCAGCTTTGATTGCTGTTATTGGTAAATATTTAGACTATTTTCACTACCTTCTTCTGTGCTTTTTATTTCTTGCACTTTTTCTATATATTTTCCCCCTCCCCACGTTCTTCGCCCCATTTCATTATTTTTTCTGCTGCTATTTTGGAAGTTATAGTACTCACTTTTCTTATTCTTTTAAGTGGTTAGTCTAGAAATTCCAACATGAAAATTTTACTTAAATTCAAAAGTCAGTAAATATACTTGTGCTCATCTTGGAAAATATAAGGGTGTTACCCTCTGGGACAGCGTGGGTGGACCTGGAGAGTATTATGCTAAGCAGAAAAGCCCGAGAAAGACAAGTGCCATATGAATTTGCTTATGTGTGGAATCTAATGAACACAATAAACTAATAAAATAGAAACAGACTCATAGATCCAGAGAACAGACTGACAGCTGTCGGAGGGGAGGGGAGGGGAGCTAGGGGACTGGGTGAAGAGGGCGAAAGGATTAAGCAAAAACAGACAACGTATGGTGATTGTCAGAGGGCAAGGGGGCTGGAAGGGGGCAGAGGGGGCAAGTTGGAAAAAACAACTTCCACCAGTCCTGTCCTGACATGCATGCATTTTTTCAGGATTTTTTTTCTATCTTGATTTTTCACCCACATTATATTACTATTGGTATGAAAACAATGCTTTTTAAGATTTCCTCACAAATTTCATTTATTTATTTTTACCTAGCCTTATGTGTTTCATCTAGAATTTATTTGAGAGCCTTTATTCTCTTTAAAGTATATATAGGGTGTCCCAAAAAAATGTATACACACACTGAATAATTATAAAGGCAGTGTTCATTAAAATACATTTCATTTTCAAAATTGAGCTGTCAGCTGTTCAAATGTGTGTACATTTTTGGGGGACACCCTCTATTTTAAGGAATTCCTTCGTGAGGATCTTTTGGCTGTAAATTCTCCCAGTGTTTGTGTGAAAGATAGTCTCACTGGGTATAAACGATTAGTTTGACAGCTCTTTCCTTTCAGTCTTTTGAAGAAATTATTCCTGTTCTGGCTTTCATTTGTGTAGCTGAGAAGTGTATTGGTTAAACTTCTTTCTTTTGTAGATAATCTGTTTTCTCTTGAGCTGCAGTTAAAATCATCCTTGTCTTTGTAGTTCCCTCTGATATGCCTAGATCTTCATTTCTTTATATTTATCTTGCTCAGGGTTCACTGGACTTCCTGAATTAGAGGATTGTTGTCTTTCACCAAATCTTGAAAATTCTCAGCTCGTTTTCTTTGAATATTGCTTTTTTTTTTTTTTTAAGCACAATTTGGTTCTCCTGCCTCCACCACCTACATCTCCTAACCATTCCTTTCCATTTTCCATTTTCTCACTCTCTGCTGTATACCAAGAAATTTCTTTGCATGTGTATTCCAGTCCACTATTTTTCTCTGTTTTTAGCAGTCTGTAACTTAACTCTGTATTTAACTGCATTTTGTTTAACCTGTTTGTTTAATTTCTTACAGTTAATTTTAACTATACAATCTTTTATTTCTGCAAGTGTAATTTTAACAGCTGCCTGCCAGTTCTGATAATCTTTTTCTTTTGTTGTACATTCAATTCCATAGATTTCTGAAACTTAGTAAATGTATCTATTTTATATTCCAAATCTGATCACTCTACTCTTTGCAGTCTTTATGCCCCGATTCTGCAGTTTGTTGTTTCTGATGTTTTCTTCCTCATGACGGCTTATTTCTTCATTGACGCTCTTTTATATGTTCATGTTGCTTGGAACTTTGTCTATGGACTTTTTTTGAGGCTGAGCTTAAAGGGTGTTTTTCTAGAAGGATTTGTGTTGCTTCTGACCGGGATCTAGGGGCATTACCAACAGGGAATACTTTATTATTATTATTTTTTAATTGATTTTAGAGAGCGAGAGGAAGGGGGAGAGGAACAAAGATTTGTTGTTCCACTTACTTCTGCATTCACCGGTTGATTCCTGAATGTGCCCTGACCAGAGATGGACCCCACAACCTTGGCGCGTGGGGATGACTCTCTAACTAACTGAGCTACCTGGCCAGGGCCGGGGAGTAGTTGCAATTAAATTTTCGGTTGACGTTTTTCTGGGTCGTACTGGTCGTGTAAGTTGCAGCACTGAACGTGAATAAATACAGCTTCGGGATGAGGAATTCGCAGGGGAGTTTTCTTGTTTTCCCTTCCGTCGAGGCAAGGCCGAGACAGGCGGGCCCCCTCCTGCGCGCAGGGCGGCTCCGGGCTCGCCGCGTACCCGTCGGGGTGCTCGTGGTGGCCGAGCCTCTCCTTCAGCCTTCTCGGGCCCGGTTCCCCGTCTCCAGCAGCCTCGCGGCCCGTGGAAACCAGCTCCAGTACCGGGAACTGTTCCACGCCCGCGGGGCAAATGCTACTCCAAGCCCTCGCCCTGGCGGAATCTCGCTCTTGCTGTTTCCCGTCCCTTCCTAGTTCAGCCGCGATTTTAAAATGTTTTAAATATTTAATTATCTCTTAAATGTTCTGTCCTGTGAGAAGGTTTCCGCACATCTCTACTGTGCTGGAGACGGTAGAAGACCCTTTATGATTTTGAGTAAAAATCGGTTAATAAAAAGAGTAAATAAAATGTGGAACACACGGGTTTTTTTTTTTTATATACTTATATCTGCAAATAGAGAGCTCGTTATCCTGGTCCTAAATTACGATTTTAATAACGTAGCAGCAGCAGTGACTCCTGTACCATCCCCTCTGCAGACAGCGGGGGTTAGAGTCGCTGAGCAAGAGCCAGCTGAGCGCGCGGCTGGGCTGAACTGCGCCCCGTGCCGCCGGCGCGTGTCCCCGCGGCCACGGCCCGGGTGGGGATGCGGGCCCACGCGCGGGGTGGGGATGCGGGCCCACGCGCGGAGTGGCGGTGCGGGCCCACGCGCGGGGTGGCGATGCGGGCCCACGCGCGAGGTGGGGGTGCGCGGCCACGGCCCGGGTGGGGATGCGGCCCACATGCGGGGTGGCCATGCAGGCCCACGCGCGGGGTGGGGGTGCGGGCCCACACGCGGGGTGGGGATGCGGCCCACGCGCGGGGTGGGGGTGCGGGCCCACGCGCGGGGTGGGGGTGCGGGCCCACGCGCGGGGTGGCTGTGCGGGCCCACGCGCTCCACGCGCCCAAACACCGGGACTCATTTTTGCCTATTTGAGCTCAGCAATGCCTGTACCGTCAGCATAACGCTGAGCAGCTGTCTGGGGGGTGGAAGCGCCAGGGTTCTGCAGTGGGGGCCCAGGCTCAGGGCCTACGGAGCTGCGCGTGGACACCGCGTGGGGAAGACGCGCTCAGGGAGCCCCCGTGGTAGCGCAGCGCGGCCCCGGGACCTCCGCTTCCTGGCGCGCCCCGTGCGGGGGACGCAGGACGGGCACAGTGAGGGCTGGAGGGCGAGCCAAGGATGGTCCTCCCCGGGGCCCCGCGCGTTTCTGAGGACCGTAAGCTTCGCGGTACCACGCACGCTTTCATCCTTACCTTAATCACTCATGATCTGAGTGACAGTTACCTTCATTTTTTTAAAAATATGCTTTTATTGCCTTTTTGGAGAGAGGGAGGGGGAGAGAGAGAAGCATGGATGTGAGAAACAGCCATCAGCTGCGTCCCTCGTGGGTTCCGACAAGGGCGCAGCCTGAGCGTGTGCGCTGGCCCAGGCCGCCTTGGGGCGCAGGGCGACGCTTCACCCACCGGGCCCCCCAGGAGGCTGGGGCACTTTCTTAAGTACCGTGAGATATGCCCCGAAGCTGGCAATGCGCTCAGCGCCCCCGCACCCCCGCCGACCGCGCGCACTCACCGCGGCCGCCTGGGGGTGGCCGGGATGCGCGTCCAGCAGCTCCTGGGGCGGGTTCAGCGCCTGCAGGTAGCGAGTAACGAAAACCGTCTTCCCGCCCACGTCGATCACGGTCGTGAGGCACTGGCGATTCGGGAACTTGGAGGCACACTCGGCCTGAAACGTCTCTGTTGCTTGAAGCAATTTCTCATCTTCCTGAGAATCGAACTTGAAAGAGAAAGACCCGCGGAGCCCACGTGTGAGGACCGGGGGCGAAGTAACCCCCGCGCACGTCTCAGTCCCGCGAGCCCAGCGAGCGACCCCTTCCCACCCGCCCGCCCGCCCGGTGTCGCCGAAGCCTTATAATCTTAAAGTTAGATGGTTCATTAAACGCTTACAGTACATTTAACAGGGTTGAAGGAAAGTAGTCAACAGACAAGCAGCCATACAGGATTCACGAAACAACCGATAAAACTCACACCGGGATGGGCTAATCCTCATCTCCGAGACCAAGCGGCAGTTCTAGGCCTATTTTGATGTTGGGTTTGGAGGGGAGAGGGGCTCAGAAGTCTAAAGTCTCCAAGCCAAAGCTCAAGGTGAAAGGACAGCAAGTTTACAGAAGTTGTGGGTGTACTAAAAAGTCTCAAATCCATAATCAATGAAATAACTAATGGCTCTCAAGGAGAAAGGAAGCAGGACTGGAAACATCCAATGGATAACAGTTATTTTAGTGGTTTGCTGATCCAAGATGAGCTACCATTTCCCAGACTTTTTAAGTAACTCAAAGCAGATGAAACAGAACAAATTTCAATTGCCCTTCCCCCCCTCAAGCCATTGCTAAAAAATAGCATGGAAAAAATAGCAGCTCTTTAAATGTTTTTATAAGATTTGTGTTGCTTAGTATAAAAATATATGCATTGTTGCTTACACCTCAGAGGATTTCAAGACAAATGCAAATAAAATCTTATTAGGAAAATGAATTTTCAAGTAGAATTTAGATTCTAGGCAGTGCTTGAAAGCTTTTTGTTTTGTTTTTATGGTTTCTTTTTTTTTAAGACGAAAACACACCGAGCTTCCCCCCCCATTCTCTGCTATCCTCCTCATCTCTATTTTATTATTTTTATTGTTTAAAATCGCTGATATATGTTAAGTTTATTTGCTCTATCTCCTCCATAGAGTAAGTTTCCTGAAGTCAGGGATTCTGTTTTGATCTCGGTTTTTATCTCCAGTACCAAGAATACTGCCCAACACATAGTAAGTTTAACAGATATTGTTGAGTGAATGAATGGAAACGGTCACACTACTGTTTGTGACTTCAGCCAGAATCGAGAATGTTGTGACTGTTCTTTCTTCCCTTATATCGGAGCTGGACCATGGCTTCTGTTTCTAATTTGATCTCCGCACCCTGAGGAATTAGGGTAGCGGTTGTGGGGGTTAGACAGGGCAGAGGCACCTCCAAAAGCCCCCTATATATTCCCATGGGATGCCCCCCTGACATCAGAATCTTGAAAACATCATCGTCATCGTGACCACCTACCACTCAGCACATGGCAGCCACCCAGCAGGTGTAGTGACGAATACACAAATGGACAAGGCGAGCCTGTGAGGCTTGGTATGGGTGTGTCACAGATCCCTTGGGGACTCTCAGGCCAGACAGAGTTACAACTTTAGAAAGATGGAGAATCGTGAAACAAGGGTGGTGTGAAAAAAAGCACTCAGTAAAATTTTATTCCTGTTCTTTCAAACTCACTCACTTCCTTATTCATTCAGCTGATTATCTAAAAATGTCGCTGGGAGTCTGCAGGGTCCCAGGCACTCTGGACAAATGCGTATGAAACAGCCCCTCAAGGAGCTTCTAGTCCAGAGGGGACCATCAGTAAGCAATGGGCTCTTCAAGCGCTTGACCAGAACCTCTGTGGGGATCAACACCGTGCTACAGGGCACTGAGGGAGGCAGGCATAGGCACTGTCCAGAAAGGACAGTAAAAATCTCGACTCGGGACTACTGGCCTTGCAAGTTGGGAAAAAGTGTGTTACACTTTCTCTGCCACTTGGGCCTGGTGGTGTGTTTTGACTCGGTAGCCAGTGCTTCCTGAGAGCAGGGCCCATGTCTGAATCACTTTTTGTTCGTTTCTGCACAGGGCATGTACAAGGTAAACATTTAATAAGTATCAGTGGCCATTAATAGTTATTTAGGCCGCTGGGATGCCATTTCATGGCGCGAAACAGTAATTTAAGGAGCAGGAGGCTACGCTGGTAATCTAAGAAGTGCCAAGCAAAAGCTCCATGCTGAGAGAATTCTGGTCATTTGTGATGAAACTATTAAGGTGGAACTGACAGATTCACCATTTGATTCAAGGTGACATCTGGAATTTTCTTAACTGGCTCAGTTTTCTCTAGCCTCCAGGTTAATGTAAGTACTAAAGGGAGCTGAATGGGCTTCTCCCTGTGAACAGCCACATGGCAACCGCTCCCCCGGCTAGAAATAACTGTCTCAGACACACCTTCTCTAAGATGCTGCTCATGGGCTTTATGGACTTGGAAACACTGGGAGCACCTGTGACTGAGAGTCAAAGCTGAATAACAGTCCTTCTGACAAAATGAGATGGGCTGAAAGACAAAGCTGGACATTCTGTGGAAATGCAGACGTCTGCAGTGCATTGCTGAGGGAACACACACACGTCAGGACCCGGCAGACTCCACACGGCGGCGGGGACAACAGCAGGGAATGAAAGCCTAGGAACTGGTGACTGGTGGATGGTAAAAACAAAAGACTTGGTACCTTTTTAAGCATCTCACTCATCTCTCAGAGGCAAGAAGAAAGAAAAGAAACAAGAGAAATACTTTATTAACAGAAATAATCTATTTTCAAAAACTTGTTTTAACCAAGACAATGTAAAGGAGGGGATGTTAGAGTAAGAGTTTCAGGATTTGCTGCTGATTGTTTAGAAAATTTCATGAGTAAATACCTTTAAAGACCTCATCAAAAGGGGGGACATCTGTAACACTTTCAACAATAAAGATACATTTTTTTAAAAAGTCCCATGGAATGGTCCCATATGGGATGATGGTGGAGGGAAGACTCGTCCACTAATCCTGGAGGTTACTGTCAGTGGAAAAACAATTCCAGGTGTGGGTCCCTATTATTTTCGGGAGAGCTTCTCTTTCCCGCATAATGTGCAGGGGTCACCCCGAGGGACATTCTCTGCCTCTGTGGTTAGGACGTGAGGGTGCTGTCAGGCTCTGTGCCTTCCTTATAAAGAAGCATCACAGAATCTGGCTCCGAGGGGTTTCTTGTGGCCTCGGTTTTAAGGTCTCAGAGAAATGCCTCCTGCAGCCACAGCGGGGCAGTGAAATGCCACACAGGCAGCAAGGACAGCCTAGTTATCTGCTCCAAGGCAGGCAGGCTGCAGGTCTGGGGAGCTACGTTTCCGAGCCCTGGAGGCCTCTGGAACATTCTGTGATAGGAGGCCAGTGCCCCTGGATCTGCCAAGTGCCAGGGAGTCTGATTTCCTCCTTCCAGGCACGGCCACAGCCGCAGGCAGAGGGTGCCCGCAGGGCCTGGAAGCGCACCTGGGGGGGCGGGCGTGAGCCGACTGCTTTCCCTCCTTAGGATGCATGGACCTGTGGTCTTTTGTCGCGAGCCTTCTGTGTAAACATGCCTGCTGGCTTCCTCCAGCTTACACATTCTGAACATGTTTCCTTTTCTAAACTATTTTGCAATGCATATATTCTAACATGCTTTCTACACAACACATTTTTCACAACTTCGGTGACAAAAGGCCAGCATGTAAGATGAATCTGAATTTCAGATTTGTTTTTCAAAAAACCCTTTATTTCCTCTGTAAATGCTTTGCAAATGGGAAATAATGAGAGTATTTTCCTCTGTGAACCAAATTGTAATACTGAAAAAGGAGAGGCATCTGCTCATTAAAAAAATCTCCATCTGAGCCTAATTACAACGGGTAAAGAGTCGGCATTGTAGTTTATGCAGTGCAGCTTAGTAGCTAACAACCTGGGCTCACACATGACCGTAAACTCCAAGGAATTTTTGTTTGCTTTTCTAGACTGTTGTATCCCCAGAGCCTGAAAAGCACCTATCACATAGAAGAGGCTCTGCAAATACTTGTTGAACGTGTAAGATTTAGAGTTAGAGATGAATTGAGGTCACCCCTGAAGGTCACCCAGCCTTATAATCCTATGGATCCATTCAGTCAGCGCGGCAGGGATGCGAGGTTGTGCAAATGTGTTTCAGCGCGTTACCAACACGTGTCCAGATAAAGAGTCACACTTGTCTTCCTCCCACTGAGAAAACCCTCCTGAGAGGGGAACATGCTTGCACTGGCCTTGCTTTGCCTAAAAGTTGACGCTGCTGATTGACCTAGTTACTGGCTCCGTGGAAACACAGACGCACATGGCTGCCCTCTGCCCCTCACTCTGCCCAAGCTGAATGAGTGTTAGGTGGATGCTGGGGAAAGGAACCCCACTCGTGCCGCGCAGCCCAAGCCCACACCGGCATGGCCTAGCGAGCAGGTCTCGTGTTTCGTCAACGTCAGACGTGATTCCAAAGTGTAGCCCGACTTACCTTCTCTCGCACCGACTCCCCAGGAACCAGCTGGGGCTCGATGGTGATGAACAGGGTGATGTAGGAGCCTTCGCTGAGGCTGCGGACAGAGTCAAAACCCCGCTCCGCAATCACGCTCCGCTCCTTACTGTAGCCCAGAAGAACTGGGGGGATGTCTATTTTAAACGTTCCGTCAATCTGTGAAGAAAATGCGGCTTGGTAAACATCCTAGTCATTTTCCAACAGACGTTTAGAGGCAAGTGTCAACTCATCGTGTGATGAATTCAGTGCACTGCCCAGACTGGCATTCAGGGTCCGCCCCATCTCCCCGCCAGTCTTCTTAAGGGCTAGAGACAGGGCTCTCCTTTCCCCGCCTTTTCTTGGTTCTGCAGTGTGTCGACTACTTATGTGCACTGATACTAACACTGGGTTCACATCCTGAATTAAACCCCAAGTACCTCAATTTATGCCTTTGTAAAAAGGAGACAATGATAGCACCTACTTTGCAGGGCAGTTGTGTGTGCCGGATGCATTAATAGATGTAAAGCACTGAGAACAATGCCTGGCGCACAGCTAACTGCTCAGTCGTGTTGGCTAGCGGCCCCCCCTTTTCTGGAACGCCCCAGCCTCCCGCCTCCATCGTTCAGAATTTTAACGATTTTTCAAGGCTCGGGCCGGATGTTATTGCCATCATGATTTATTTTGTCATCTCCACCAGCCTCACGTGTAGTTTGTTTTTGTCATTTGTTACACTGACACATTCTGTCAGACTTTATAGGTGTGTACATGTTTGTGATTTTCTTCCAGGTAACTGCTCTCGGTGAACAGAATCTGTATCCCACTCCCTTCTGTATTTCCCTTCTCCGATATATGGCAGTGTTCTGTATACACAGCAGATACCCACTAAATGCGGGCTTAATGGATTACAAGCCGCTTTTACAGAATGAGCTAACTATGCAGAGGTTCAGAAGGGCAGAACTTTTAACTCCTGTACAGTCAAAGCAACAGTGTTTATTAAAGACTCTCTAGTGCTACAAACCCGATCAGGGCTGGAACCTGAAGGTATAGAATTCAAACTTTTGTTTCAGTCTTTAGTGGCATTTGTGTCTCAGGAGAAATAGGGAAAGAGCTTAAATTCGAAGTGAATATGCCTTTCAGGGAGGAACGGACATTACTTGGATATAGTTAAGGAGACTGATTGATCAGGAAGGGGTTTGGAGTAATTTCTCCTGAGTTTTCCTCCAAATGTGAAACTCAGCAATGGCCAACCCCATGGGCCATTTCAGTTGCAAAATGGTGTGCTTTAATTTTTTTTTTTAAATTTAAAATTTATTCAAGGAAGGAAATGTGAACTCTTTCGGCAAGCATGTCACTGCAGCATTGCCTGTAAACTGTCCCTTTTGTCTGGGGAGTGATTGCAATTCCAAATGATCTGTGAGATTCCTATCAATCCAAGCCTCTCAGGGTTGAGGCTTGGTCTTGGCCTTGCTGGACTCTGTGGTCCAGGCAGCACTGCTCTGCGTGCTCATCGCATGTGGAATTAAACCGCCCCTTCCTCAGCCATGTGAGATTAGCCACTGTCTCGTCGCTCAAAGCTTTCTGTTGCCATGGACTTAGAACTGGGACGATACAGCTATTTCAGCATATTTAACTGTCCCCGATTGGAGGCAATAAGTCATCCAAGAGTTGTTAACCTAATGGATCCCTTTAAAAAAATTGCTAAACTCTGAAGAGGAGTGTCTTCATTGAGGGAGTTTGAAATAGTGAGGACTCTAGAAACAGTCATGAAACGCACTTGGTTCAATGGGCCGTCAAATGTCCTGTTTTCTTCACGCTATTTTCAGGAGTCTGTCCATTCCATTCGTCACTTTGACAAGTTTCCACTTAGTCCCACCTTCTCCTTCACTTCTATTTAAATGTTTTAAAAAATCTCAGATTGGAACAGTCAGACATTAACAACTAACAGTCAGACATTAACAACTAACTAAGGAAGATGGATGTTTCCTAAGTGGTGCAAATATGACAAAAAATCAATGGCCTTGTTTAGTGGTTTTCGCGTCTCCAAGGCGGCTTTGCACGTGGGTCCTCTCGGGGTTGGCGGCACGTACCCACAGGAAGGCTTGAGCAGGCAGATGGGGAGAGCAGTCCCCGTTCCCATGGAGGCCGACCCCGACGCTTACCCTTGCTTGGAAGTATATGGTGCTAAATGGAATTTTCACGCATCCCAGCCAGTGTCTCTCGATGCGGGTGTGGATCCCATGCCCTCTTTCCCGGTCATCCTAAAGGAGGGGAGGGAAGAAATGATCGGTTAACAACTGCAGACACTCATCTGATGAATGTTGCAGCAGGAAGGCAGCCGGAGTTGGACTGGAAGCACATGGGCTTAGGGTAGACGGTGCTAAGTCACATTCCGCTTCAGATGCTTAATGGTTTTGTGACCCAAAGAAAGTCTGAGCCTCAGTTTTCTCATTAATACATTGGAGATTTAACAGTCTGCTTCGTAGCGTTATTTTAGAATTAAATAAGAAAAGGCGTATGAAGAGCACCTGGTACAATTCCTGGAACCCAGCAGACCTCAATTGAAAATAAAAAAGCGCCTTCTTTCTCTCGTTCCTCATTTACGTCAGGTTTCAGACATTCATGATACAAGAGGGATGGGGATGGGCAGCGGGTTCGGGTCTGACGTCGGGGATGCAAGGCATGAAAATGAGCGCGGGCGTCTCTCGGATGGAGAGCTCACCTCTAAGACGTCACACAGCACCTCGTCGAAGATGTTAATGAACACGTCCTCCTGCACCGACTGCAAGCTGGCCGTGCTGTAGTCCCCGTTGGGGGCCCTGCGGGTGGCACAGGGGACCAAGGGAGCGGGAGGATGGGAGACAGAAAGAAAGGACGCTCAAACATCAACACTCGGGAAGGACTCGAACGAGGGCACGGCGTGAAGATCCTAAGCGGTGCTTTGGTTCCCGGGTTTCCCTGTACGGGGTGGGCACCGCAGCATAATGCCTGCAGCCAGGCGGAACGGGCGCCAAACCCCCGTCTGCTGGCTCGGGTCCATGTCCCACCCTCTCCCCCGCGGTGAGCTTTGCAAGGAGCCAGCTGGCCAGGGCGGAGCTGGCCCAGTGGGTGGATTACTTTCAGGGTCTCCAGCTGAGCCCGGAGTCGGTACGCGGACTTGCCAAGCAACTGGCTCCAGAACATGCTTTCCCAGCAGGCCATTCCCCGGGCCCGAACCTCCTGTCGTTACGCGGCTGGTGGGACGCTCCCTCCGGGCGTCCACCTGCTTCCCCGTTGATGAGTGGAGCACTGCAGGGCGAGCTTCACCTCCTGTGACAGCTGCTCTGAGGCTAGCGGGCCAGTGGAAGCAGGCTGCTCCCTGGCCTAGCCAAGGCCGGCTACCGCAGGTGTCTGGTGAGTGTTGGCCTTTACATTTTCCCATTGTTTTGGCTTATACCATGTATACTAGTGGTATCTGCCCCTCCCTTCTGACTTCACTAGCCCTAATTCTTGCTCTGTCTCTAATTTACTATTTAATCTTAAGCAAATCACCTTCCATCTTTGGGTTTTAGTTTCTTTTCTATAAAAGTAAGAGTGTTGGACTAGAGAATTTATAAGATTGCTTCAAGATTTGAGATAATGAGCCTTCAATATCTGAAATCATTTATTTTTATATATCTATGTGTGTGAATTTTATTTTTAACTGAATTTGGTGGGGTGACATTGGTTAATAAAACCATACAGGTCTCAAGTGTACAACTCGGTGACACGTCATGTGCACACTGCACCGTGTGCTCACCACCCAAAGTCAAGCCTCCTTCCACCAGCACTGTCCCCCTTACTCCCTTCCGTCTCCCCGGCCCCTTTTCCTTTGGCTGTCACCATACTGTTTTCTGTGTATGTTGTTGTTGTTGTTTTTTGCTTCATTTCTTCACCTTTTTCACCCGGCCCGCAACACAACCCCCTCCATCCTGACAGCTGTCAGTCTGTCCTCTGTATCTATGAGTCTGTTGCTATTTCGTTAGTTTATTTTGTTCATTAGATTCCACATGTAAGTGGAATCATCTGGTATTTATCTTTCTCTGACCGGCTTATTTCACTAGCACAATGTTCCCCAGGTCCCTCCATGCTGTCGCGAAGGGTAAGAGTTCCTTCTTTTTTAAATGCCTGTGTGTTTCTGGTAAGGGGAAAGCATAATTTATGAGAATGAGGGAGTTTCAAATGTACTTAAAGCTTCCAGAGTTGGGGAGATGGGGAAGAAAGGCAAAGCGATGGGGGGCCGTGGGTGAAGGGAATGGGAGGCTTGGGCGCTCAGCAGCCAGAGCCTGGAGGGGAGGAAGGTGTCCAAGAAGCGAGCCTGAGTTTCGAACGCTGGACATTTCCCCACTTTATTCCTGTTTGGAGTCAGTTGTGGTGCACGAGGGAAACCACGGAACTTGGTGTCAGGGTTCCCGGTTCCTGTTCAGCTCACTAGCCGCACAAACTTTCACCTTAGCTATTCCTCCCCCAGCCTCTGTTTCCTTCGCATCTCTTCAAAATACCCTCTAGAACTTTAAAAGAGGAATGCGTGCTTACCTAAATGGAAGTTCAAGCTCTTCATTCCAGCTGGGGTTCGGGCCCTCAGCCGTCGTGGTATGGCAAACTGTTCTTTGGAAAGAGACTTCTACAAAAGGACGTACTAAAACCTAAAATCAAAAGCAAATGATAGGAGTCCGTACGGCTAGTTGAGTTACTTCCCTCTTTGCATAGGTAGAATATGTTTACTAACTAGTTGGCTTCCAAAAAAGCAAAGCAGAAACAGAGTAGGAAGTGTCTAGGCAATTCTCAGAGACATAAGGGGGTAGGTTCTAAGCAGAGATCAGCATTTGGGCATCTCACCTGGCCGAGGGGGTAGTCAGCACTGTGGGTTGGGCTGTGTGTGGTTGGGGAAGCACCGTGCTTTTCACTGAAAGGCCTTGAAGACCTTGATGGCTGCTGGAATTTGCTAGGAAGGAAAATGTATGAAAAAAATAAATGACAGGGAGTCATTGGTTCTATTACTTGCAACCAATGGGACTCTGACTTGGGCAAGAACGCCCCACCCCCCAGACTAACACTATGTTAAAAACAGGAGTGGACATGCTGTAAAGAAGCGATGGACGTGGCCAGGATCCTGCCCCATCCATCCCAGGGCTGTCCGAGGGCTCTCACCTTGCTGTCGGCTTCCTCACTGGGATGTCGTAGGCCCGGATGATGTTCACCAGCAGCTTTATGTCCCCATCGGACAGGTTTTGGGCTGTCACCTTCTTCCGGCCTTTTCTCCTGGGTCTCAGGGGTCGCTTTTGTTCTGCCAGCTTGAAAAGGCTTAGGCCCAAAATGCTGATAATTACAGAACAGGATTAGGGCTCTAAGGAAAAGAAAGATCTAGAAAGTCACCAGATAACTCAGGCTCTGTCCCTTACAGGTCCTTGAAAACTCTGTCTTATTAAAGAGGGTGGAAACTGTCAAGAGATTCTCCTAAGATGGAAGTGATCTGACTGTATGGATTATTCAAGTTTATTTTAGCTGCTACTGATCAGAGGAAGAAAAGGGTGTTCTGGGCCCTCCCCGCGCTTCCCTTGCTTCCTGTCTTGCTTACCCCGCAGCCCCTCAGACCAGCCCATCTCTCCTCTCTCTGCCTCTGCCTGCCCCTGGTCCCTGCACACGGAGGCCCTCCCTCCACCTTCCTCCCATCTGCCCGCTCAGTAGCAGTTCTTTCTACCCTCAGGGCAGGATCTCCCTGCCCGGAGGCCCAGGAGCACTTTCTTGCTGCCCCATCCTCCTGACAGCTGACCTTTACTGCCTTTCTGACGTTAGACAAGACTGGGCATGAATCCTGGCTCTGCTTGCTCCTTGACCTTGAGCAAATGATTCTGCCTTTAAGCCTCTGTTTCGTCATCTGTAAAATGGGGCTCACAGCTACCTCCCGGGTTGTTGAGAGGATTAGGTGAGGAGGTGCCTGCCGAGCACCCTAGGTCTGGTCTAGTACGAGCAGAGGAGACATGGTAAGTGTCGGGATGATGACAGTGACTATGATGCCAGGGATTATGCTGGAAGGAAGCAGGAGGTAGAATCACAGGAAGGGAGGGGAGGGAGCACCAGGGCCCCAAGTCTCCCCACCTGTCCCTGAGAGGCTGTCAGATAAACACTTCCCCGAAGATGGAAGCAGCATGGTCAGTGGCTCATGGGAGAAAGGGCCTTGGAGCAGATAATTAAATTCTGGCCCGGAGACTAAGCAGAAACACAGACGTGCCTCGGTACCTGGAAGCTGACATGACTGAGCCGCCAGGCAGCCCACAGCAAAGGCGGCTGGGTGGGCCTCAGGCTGCGGTGCTCTGCTCCCCTGCGGGCTGGGCGGGAGCCCTCCGGCCCGGGGGCCAGGCCACCGGGGAGGCTGGATCTCCGTCCTCCCAGGACTTCTGTCCCGCAGAGCACAGAGCAGCTCCCATTCACCTGCACCTCCGTGAGTCTGGCCAGAGCTAGGGGCCTTACATAAAATATTTCTAAGCCTCACAGGCGTAACGTTTCCCCCAGTTTTCATAGGAAGAAACTGGAGGCTCTGAGCGCTGATAGGATTTGCCGAAGGCTCCTAGGTAGGGGAGGGGGAGCTGGGGCTCAATCTCGGCCCCTCTTCTTCCTGGTTAATATGTATAGACATTTATTTATTAGCTCACTTAAAGCAAGAATGAGCCTGGCGATGTTAACATAAGGTAACACTAGGAAGACTAAGTCTCCTCTCCAAATCAAAATGCAGGGAGAGTGGCATTATTTTATATTCTCGCAGATCTCTTCTTGTGTGTGTGATTATCTACATTTTGTTATTTTTATTATTTTAAATTTACCTTTACTGAGATGTAACTGGATTAACATTGTGTAAGTTTAAGGTGTACGGCATGTTGGAGTGATGCATTCGTACATTATAATAAGATTCCAGCAATGACATCAGCTGACACCTCGATCACATCACAACTGTCGTTTCCTTTTTTGTGGTGAGGACCATTAAGATCTAGTCTCTTAGTAACTCTGAAGTTTATACACAGTGTTGTTGCTATAATCACTGTGCTGGGCATTGGATCTCCAGGACTTATTCATCTACTAGTTATAAATTTATACCCTAAAATAACATCTTCCCAACTCCCCTACCCCCCAGCCCCTGGTAACCACCATTCTACTCTCTGTTCCTATGAGTTTAGCTTTTTCGATTCCACATATAAATGAAATCATATGGTATTTGTCTTTCTCTGTCTGACTTAGTTCACTTAGGTCCATCCCTGTTGTCACAAATCACAGCCCACCTTCCTCAGCTCTCCACCAGGACCAGCTAACCCCAACCTGGGACCTGAGAGGGACACGGGTGCCAGGGGTCCTAACACAACACACCCCTCCCTTTGCTAATACTGCCCCCTCCCCCGAGAGGGCTCCCCCCGACTCCATGGCAGCCAGCGCGGGCACAGCTTGGAGGCCCGCACCATGAAACACAGAAACAACTTAGTTTAAAGTCCAGAACAAATCAAAATTTAAAGGAGAAAGAACATACCCCGAGCCTTCAGAACTTAATGCAGAAAGTAAAGCAGAAAAAAAGAAAAAGAAAGAAATGAAATGGAAAAACAGCATGAAAAGTCACCATCGAGCCTAAGTATACTTTTCACGACCGAGTAAGACTGAATGTCTTAGACTCTGGGCCTAGACTCTGGGCCCGGGGGACAGAGAAGGGGTTTGGTGAGTGGGTGCGGGCACAGCCCGTCCCTGAGCGGGGGTGGAGGCGAGGGCCCGGCCGGGGCAGCGGGCACAGCACAGTGGTCCCCTGCCCGGCCGGAGCGTGGGAGGGAGTACACGCCTCAGGAACGACCTCTTCAGGAGACCAGGAGATCCAGCCCAGGAAGGGCCGTGGGGTGACCGATGGAGAATGTTACCTTCCACCTTTTACGCACCCACCCCCGCTGGGACCGTCTGGAGTTTTTTCTAAATGACAGGAGGGCAGTGAGGCAGATACGGCCAATTTCCACCTTCTGCGGCAACATCGTTTTCCCGGCTGGCCTGGTGCCTCACCGAACTCAGCAGCTCTCTCCTCCAGCTCGGTCCTGGAACCAGGCCCCAGCGCCCAGACCTCCGTGGGCCGGTGCTCGGCACCCCCTGCCCCGTGACGGACAGGCAGGGAGGTGACGGGGCAGGAGGCGTGTGTGCCGGGGGCGGCGCCGTCAGGCTGGTTGCCATGAGCAAAGGGCAAAGGCTGGCGAAGCTGAGGGGCCCTTGGGAGGGGACACAGGCCTGGCCACGTGATGGAGAGGACCTTGCATGACCTGACCTGACAGAGGCCCCTCGCCTAGTGCGATCGGTAGGCATTAATCAAGTCTCACTTGTCTTCAGCATTATTCGTGGCCCGAAGGCACACCATACAATATAAGCACCTTATATCTACATGAAAATTTTACTCTAATGCAATACAAATAATTTCTAGAAGTACCAGAGGTGGTTTTTACCTGATATTGGGAACTTCCTCTTCGACTATCAAATCCGCAAGAAGAAAATGGCGTTTCGCAATTAGGAAACGATTTAACACTGATTCCCTAACCTGCGGAAAGAAGGAAGTTTTATTTAAAATGTTCTTGTCCTAGAGCCTTCACGGGCCCCTCCCTAAACCCCATGTCTTGCCCCGCTGTCCCCTCAGTGCAGCCTCCGCCGGTCCACGTGCACTCTCCGCAGCACTGCCCTCTCGCTGCTGGAGACCGCCCAGCTTTGCTCCCAGGGCAGGCTCTAGGCAGAGGCTTTCGGCTTTGCTCCCTGCCGGGTCCCCAGCGCCTGGGAGAGGTCCCGACGCACAGATAGTGAAAGCTCGCCGAATGAAAAGCAGGGCCAGTCTCAGAGCACGCACAATGCAGAAGTGATCCTTTTTAAAAATAAAAAAATAGCCCGGCCGGGCGTGGCTCAGTGGTTGAGCGTCGACCTGGGATCCAGGCGATCAGGGTTGGATTCCCGGCCAGGGCACATGCCTGGTTGTAGGCTTGATCAGTGACTCTCTCATCATTGATGTTTCTGTCTCTCTCCCTCTCCTTTCCTCTCTCTGAAATCAATAAAGATATATTTAAAAAATATGTATATATATATTTTATTTTATTTTTTTAGAGAGAAAGCAAGGGAGAGGGAAGAAAGAAACACTGATGTGAGAGCAAAACATTGATCTGCTGCCTCCTGCACGCCCCCTACTGAGGATCTAGCCGGAAACCTGGGCCTGTGCCCTGACTGGGAGTGGAACTGGCAACCCTTCATGGCACAGGCCAATGCCCAGCCCACTGAGCCACACCCTGGCCAGGGCCAGAAGTGATTCTTAAGTTCTTCCCCTATTCAGACTGGTTTACTTCCCAATTCTCTTTTAAATAGAGGGCCTCTTAAATATCATAAGTTGTTTTTTTTATATATGAGCCACAGGGCAGATCAGCTGGATGGGAAAATGTACTATAGTCTATAGTCACTGTAGCCTTTCTTGTCAGTTACATTTCTTAAAGAAAGGAAGGCAGGAAGGGAGGCAGAGAGGGGCACAGAAAGACACTTCAACTTTCTAGTGCACAGGGCAGTCAGTGTGTCATTTATAAAACTTCTATTTTATTACAAAGATAGGATGATGCAAACATTTAAATACTGAGTCTCTTGTAGTCATACCCCACCTAAGATAACAAACTGAGGTACATCCTAATGTTTTCATATGTTCAAAAGATGAAGAGAGCCCTGGCCAGCGTGGCTCAGTAGTTAGAGCACTGGCCTATGCATTGCTGAGGTCGAGGGTTCGAGTCTGGCCAAGGGCCTGTATCTGGGTTGCAGGTCTGATCCCCCGGTCCCTGTTGTGGTGCGTGTGGAAGGCAACCAATTGATGTCTCTCTCTCACATCGATCTCTCTCTCTCCCTTCCCTCCCCACCCCTTTCCACTTTCTAAAAATCAACTGGAAAAATATCCTCACTCCTCAGGTGAAGATTAAAAAAAAAAAAAAAAAAGAGAGAGCTGTTAATTTCACATCTGAAATTATGAGACAATAAGCCTTCAGGGGTTAAGCATCACATAGATATTTAAAAGAAGAGAGACCTCCCACCTTCCCTCTTAGGGTGCTGGCTGTTTTCCCCTCTTAGGACTGTTATAAATTATTTTCCTTACCTGCTGGAGGTACTTGGCTACTATGGCCCGATGGCTATCTATGTGGTCCTTGGTCTCAATGACATTTCTGTCTCGTAACCGTTTCTCATAGTCCTAAAAAATTAAGAAGGAATAATCCTATGATTTTAAAGTGTTAGCCCTCTCTCACGCCTTCTCTAGATTAGAGAATTTATCACATGTGGCTCAAGTTCATAAATTAGGGTTCTGAATGTTTCTTCCACCTTCCTCTGACCTTTTGGTTCAGAATCCGTCTTTGATGTGAGAGATGGGACTTGGAGTCAGTGGCTGATGCCTTATACGTGGAAGAGAAACCTGTAATTATCACCTGAGATGTTCACGAGGGTAGAAATGGAGGCCGCGCAGGTAACAATCGCCGTGGTTCAAGACGCTAAACTCACCCGGCAATTCAGCCAAAGCCTGTGCTTACTTTTGGCCTTTTCCCATCTTGAGTAAAGGAATTAGAAAACAGCAAATAGCATCTGGATGCAGCCAACTTGGTCATCAAAGGGGAGGAAGGTCGTAGGTACTTTGGCTTTGTCTGCATTTTCCTCCCTTTTCCATCAATAAAATTCCAAATGGGCCCCAGGGAGCTGCCACTTCTCCTTCAGTCCCTTGCTGGTCACACCGGATGCTCAGGGTGGCCTCTAAACCCCACGCTGTGTGACTCAAGAGCTGGTCCCAAGATTTTTAAACTTGAGACAAGAGGACACATCTCTCCCTTCCAGCTGAAATTGCTAGATGTGGACCTGGATGATGCTGGCGAGCATGCAGCCAAGCAGACAAAGTCTGTCTACAATGGGGGAAAATGAAGCTGCCAGAGCGAGGGAAGCCCAGGTAGGATGGGGGGGGGCCCTGGTGGCATTCAGGCTCTGCGCCCAGGGGTCGCCGGGGCACAGATGAATTCCTACCATGCACACATCTCTGGACATTTAGCCCCATTTGGGGATTTCATTCTTCCCTTGGTGCCTGAGCTCGTTCAAATGGGTTTATCACAGTCACAAGCCAGGCAATGCAGACAAGAACCAAATAATGGAAAATGTCCTCCAAGAATAAAAGTCTGACTGGTACCAGTTTCTAATGGCCCTCCATTCACCTCATCAAATACAAACTCACCGGCCTGTATTTCCTGGCTGCCCCGCCCAAAGACCCTCCCCACAGCCCTCAGAGGGCTCCAGGCCCGCCCAGGCGCCGTGCGGCCGGTTGCCCTTGCCCGGATGCCCGCCCTGCTCCCCACTTCCTTTCTGTCCCTTCTACCCCGAGGCTGCTCCAACCTACCCTCAGATTTCCCCCAGTGCTCACCACTGGGCTTCGTGCTTGGCTTATTGGATTAAAAGGGCCTTGGAATGCCTTCCTGACTAAGGCAGGGCAATTTGCCATATTAACACTTAAGATATTTCTCAACCCTACAATTCTAATTTTTCTTAGTTGATGTCATTCACTATATTGAGATACGAGATTATATCAACCTTGGATTCAAGAAAACTGATGGAAAGGTTTGTAAGGTGCTGCAAAAGAGAAACCAGTATTGCTCCTGGGAGCAAACATAACAACAACAAAATTCATGGAGAAAACTTTACCAAGTAGCACAGCGATATTTTATTACAGCCATTTCTTACCTGGAATACCTTTTCCATAATTTCTCGGTCGTATGCTGGGATTGGCTTATAATTTCGGAATTCTGGCACCTCTTGGCTTCTAAGACACAGGAGCCTGAATCGTTTGGCTCTATTTAGCTCCTCATCTGAAACGAAGTTAAATTCCTGCTGCAGCTGTTCCAGTCGAAAGAAATCGGGGACATAGGATTCACCACTGGTAGCAACCTGTAAAACACAGAGGATGCAAAACTCTAGGTAATGGGCAGATCTCATGCAAAGAAAGCCGGCCCTGAGCATTTGGGAGTGGAAGCTTAAGTATTGTAGACTGAGAGACTGGAAATGCTGTTTAATTTAAAGACAAAGTACATTAAAATGGGATAGTAACAAGGAAGATGCTGTTATATTCACTTAGTAGCTATAAAAAGTACCACGAATAGTTTTTCCAAAGAAACAGAAATTATAAGGTTCATTTCTGCTATGCACACTCCCCTAATAGGTGTTATGAAAATATACAGACTGAAAAATAAGAAATTTATAGTAGTGTATTACTAGGTACCTACTGCAAATAAGATTACTCATATGCAGTGTATATAAAATTTAATATATGTGTTTTAAATATATGCATATTTTTAATTAAATTTATTGGAATGACACTGGTTAATAACATTATATAGGTTTTAAATGTACATTTCTATGATACGTTATCTGTATTGTGTGCCCATCACCCACAGTGTAGTCTTCCTGCATCACCATGTATTTGACCCCCTTTACCCTCCTCATGTTTTATATTTTACAATATAACTTTCTATATTCTTATGCACCTATGTAGATAAAAGCACGACAGTCAGCTCATCACCTTCACTTAGTGCCAGGGCCACGCCCTCCTGCCCTGGTCATTGAGAAAAGTGAGCCAGAGGTGGTTCTAGGCGCCAGCCTCCAGTGGCGCAGGGCGGACGGGGGTGGCACCGCTGCAGGCTGAGCAGGCGAGGGCCTCGCTCCGCCCAGGTGACCACGAGCTCCTCTGCTGGAAGCCCAGGAGCAGAGGCTTGCTGGGCTTTGTGACGGGGACAGTGATCCTACTGTGCACATCCTGGCTCCTGAAGAGACCAGCCTGGGAGGCGTCCCCGTGTTTGTGCCTCTGCGGGGAGGCAAATAGTCATAAAGGGAAAGTGAAGGTGACACGTGTACTCTGCTACTTTGATTTAAAGGTCGTAATCGGATCGTGATTTGAAAACTTTACATGGAATAGACTACCCTTTAGGTAACAGGACCTGCTCTTTCTAACATTTATCCACGCTAACGGTATCATGTTGCAAGGACAAAAGCCAGACGCTTGCTTTGGGACTTAGAAATACCAGGAGATAAATGAGAATTTTCACCCTAGTTATAGCCACCCTACTGATGAACCTACACTAATAAACAGGATCACAGGATGTGTTGCTATCGTCACTCTTTCTGGATCATCTACTTGTTTATGTCTGTGTGGGAATCATGACGTGGGGAGTAAAAACATTTGTATCTGCTACCAAGAAAAATCATTTACTGGCTAATGAACCATTTTCTTTATAAATTCACTGAGGAAGAAT
Organism: Miniopterus schreibersii; assembly: GCF_964146895.1. NCBI lineage: Eukaryota > Metazoa > Chordata > Mammalia > Chiroptera > Miniopteridae > Miniopterus > Miniopterus schreibersii. Next base: position 7,124,268 of record NC_138101.1, on the reverse strand, counting down.
TCTGAATGTTATGATAGATACAAGCAACTTATCTCATAAATACTTAAATGAAACCTAAATAATAATAAAATTCATCATCGCCCAAGAACACAAACAAAAGCATCATTTCTTAAAATGGCCCATCAGTGGGTGAAGGTGGGATGGGAAAGGCACATACTCTGAAATCCAGTGACCCTGGATCTGAGTCCTCACCAGCTGTGTGACCTTGAGCAGGAACTACAGGGGAAATGAAACCTTTTTCAGGGGTTTTGTAGAGGGCTGGGGTAAGAGTAACAGCAGCAGCAGCTAGTATGTATCGCACGCCAATGGCGTTGACATGCAGCGGCTCATGCATCGGGCCAGCTCGGCGAGGGCATCTCAGGGTGGGACGCATGGGTGCCTGCCTCGGTCACACGGCCAGGAGGGTGCAGGGCTGGGACTTAACCCTGCCGCCCGCTCGGCCCTCCGCAGAGAGCACAGTGTGAGAGCGTGTGGAAAGGGCTGAGCCACTCCTATTATCGTCACACCGAGTCAGCACACAGCGTGTGAGCGCGGTCCTCCTGCCACATTACCGAGATCAGCTGCATCAAAGGGGAGTTGTTGGGGTCATTCGGATCGAGCTTGGACTCTGCCGCCCACTTGGCCAACTTTTTCATGTCCGTCAGTCCCGAGGTGCCAATGGATGAGATGGCATCGGCTCTTTTCAAAGCACTGGAAAACAAAGTTCATTCCATGAGGCAGACTTGACCACAGAGCAGTTTCCAGCATGAAATCCCAGGGACACATTGTTTAAGGAAGCTGTTATCCACCACAGAAAGTCTGGTAATAAAGACAGACTTCCACCGTTTTTCTTTACTTGAAGATTGCTCTTAAATATGTTAGAAGGACAGTAAATAACTATGAATGGTGGGAGAAAATATTTGCAAACCACATATCTGATAATGGGTTAATGTCCAAAATATATAAGAAACTCATACAACTCAATAACAAAAAAAACCCAAACAATTAAAAAATAGACAAAATAGATAATTTAAATATAGACATTTTTCCAAAGAAGATATTCAAATGGCTGACAGGTACATGAAAAAATGCTCAGCATCACTAATCATTAGGGAAATGCAAATCAAAACCACAATGAGATACCACCTCACCCGTTAGGATGACTGTTACCAAAAAGAGAAGAGCTGATGAGCGTTGACAATAATGTGGAGAAAAGGGGACCCTCATGCACTGTGGGTGGGAATGTAAATTGGTGCAGCCACTATGGGAAACAGTATGGAGAGTCCTCAGGAAATTAAAAGTAGAACTACCATGAGATCCAGCAGTCCCACTTCTGGGTATATATCTGAAGGAAATGAGATCACTATCCCTAAGAGGTATCTGCACCTTCATTGTCACTGAAGTATTATTTGCAATAGCCAAAGGATAGAAGCAACTTAAGTGTCCATTGACAGACGAATGGATAAAGAAGATGTGATATATACATACAAAGGAATACTATTCAGCCATAGAAAAGGAAATCCTGCCATTTGCGACAACGTAGATGAATCTAGAGCACATTATGCTATGTAAAATAAGTTAAACAGAGAAAGGCAAATACTGTATGATCTCACTTATATGTGGAATATAAAAAAACACACACAAATTTATAGAAACAGAATAAACTGGTGGTTGCCAGAGGCAGGGGGTGAGGGAAATGGGTGAAGGTGGTCAAAAAGCACACATGTCCAGTTATAATAAACAGCATGGTGACTGCAGTTAGTAACACTGTAATGTATACTTGAAAGCTGCTAAGAGAGTAAATCTTTAGAGTTCTCATCACAAGGAAAATAATTTGCAACTATATGCGGTGTACTAGAATTTACTGTAGTGATCATCTGACAGTGTGGACATAAATCATTATGGTGTACACCTTAAACTTACACAATGTTATATGGAAATTATACTTCAACAAACCTGGGAAAATAAAAAAAAGTACAAAGGGAAGGAAGGGAAATGTGACTGTTCCCACAACTGCCCAGTGCATGTCAGGGTCCCCCGAGTCCCTGGATCCAGGCCAGGGAAAAGGAGCCTCCTCACCTGCTGCAGGGGTGCCCAGGAGGCTCACATTTAGGCAGCTGGGGAACCACTTGTAGCTAAGACCATAAAAAAAGAGAAAAAAATAAACATGCAACTAACATAAACCCCAGCTTGGGACGCCATCGATTGCACAGAGGCCAGGGCGGTCAGCACCGTTGAGCTGGGGTGTTAGCAGCAGTGCCGCGTTTCTCGCTGACTCCCCTGAGCTGGAGCTCTAACCCCCGGGAATTTCCTAGAGCGAGCCTCGGTGAAATGACTGCAGGACGCGTACCCGCAGGGGCACAGGCGGCCGCCCCAGAGAGGGCTGCCAGGCTCCTGGCTGAGCAAGGGCAGAGCCCCACGTCCCTGTCGTTTCTATCGCACAGACACAGGTTTGTGCTGGGATGCAGAGGGCAGGCGGCGAACAGAACAAGCCTGGTCTGTGTTTCTGCATCTTGAAAATGACAGTCTGTGGCTTGGAAGGTGTCTTCTCGGGGATCAGAATACATCCTTTTACAGATGAGGCACTGAGGCCTAGGATGTAAAATAATCAACTCAAGACAAATCTATTGAAAAATGACAGAGGCAGACTCGAACCCAGGATACCTGGCTCCCACAGTCCAGGCTGCCTGGACAGACATCACCCAAAAAGAGAGGGAGCCTGCCTCGGGGTCTCTTCTGTTTTGAGTAGAAAGCTAAGACTCTAGCAATCAAGGAAGGGGACTGGGCACAGGGACTTCCATGCAACCAGATGGGGGGACACCAATCATCATGAGCAGCGAACCTCTGCAACTACGTGCGGCTTCCTCCCCACCTGTAAAACGGGAGAATACCTCACAGAGCTTTGTGAAGATTCAGTAAGAGAAAGTGCTTTTTGCTGTCTCCGACACTGGTAAACACCAGGTATTTGTTAGGCCATTCATATTTTAACTTTTGCCTTAAAAAAATAAAACCCCCTGAAGATACTGGCCCAGGACGATATCAGGAAAGAATGTGATTTGCCAGCTTTTTCCCCACTGGGTACCGCTCATGGGAAGGCTGACCTCGCTAGTCAGTTCCAGCCACACGTTACCTCCTGAATCCCGTGTTCTGCTGTGAGAGCGGAGGGATTAAGGGTGTCCCGTGTTCTCCAGTGGCCCATGCCACACTGTGGGACACTTTCCCTGAGGTCATCAGAATCAGTTGATTACTACCGTCGGCTTCAAACGACAAGGGCACGCCTAGGGAAACAGCACATGGAACAGGATGTTGGTTAGAAAGAGGGAGTGAGCCCAGTCCTGGAGATAAAGCTGACAATAGACAATGGAGCAGGCGGGTGGTGGGGGTGGTGGAACACATTCAACGTCACCGAACTTTAGGACACGACACTCAGAATCGCTGCTTGGCTCTGTCTCTGAGGGTGGACACCATAATGAACGATGCACTCCAGAGCAGGACCGTCTGTGTGCATTTTCTGGTTCTGACACTTAGCAGCTGTGTGACTGTAGACAAATTACTTAACTTCTCTGAGCCTTAGTTTCTTAATGTATAAAACAAGGGTAATAATAGTATCTCTTTCAAAGGATTATTGGAGGACATTCACTCAGTACATACTTAATTGAGCTCCTGCCTCGTGCCTGGCACTACTCTAGGCACTGAAGATAGCAGTAAAGAAACCAAACCGAGAAGAACCCCTGATCTCATGGGTTTGTATTTGGGTAGGAAAGATGGGCAATAAATAAGATTAATGAGTTAAATGCAATGCGTAGTGTGTTGCAGAGTGGTAAGCGCAAAGGAGAAACATAAATTAGGGAAGGGACATAGAAATTATGTGTTTTGGGGGTGGGGAGGGGTTGGACTCTCAGATGGAGAGGCTGGGGGAGGCTCCATGAGAGGGGACTTTTGAATAAAGGCCTGAAGAAAGTGAGCAGGTGAGACTCGTAGAAATCTTGGGAAAGAGCATTTCTTGGCAGAAGAGACGAGTGTAAGAGCCCTAAGCCGGGAGTGTGCCTGGGCGAGGAAGAGTGGGATAAGTGAGGCCACGCTGGCAAAGCACTCAGTGCCTGCAAAACAGTGACCCCCCAGGAAATGCTCACTATTGAAAAGCTATGTGGCCACAGTGAAACCCCCCTGATCTGGCCCCACCGAATGGAAATGAGTGACAAGAAGTCTCTGGGCAGCATGTTTAATCAACTAAAGGAAGGAAAGATTTTCAAGCACTAAACAGAGCAACTTCACACGCTGGATTTCCAGTTGATGTTGTTAACACGAAACAATACCACTATCACACCGTAATGCATCTCTGTGGTTCTCAGAGATTTCTGCTACGTATTAAATATCCCATCTTGATCTTCAAAGTAGCCCTATAGGGCTCTAAAGGAGGTGGTATTACATCTATTTTATGAATGAGGAAGATGATATCGTCACTGTCAGAGCTGGGATGAAAGCCTAAGTCTTTGGACTTTAGACTGGCAATTGGATTTGGGCCTCAGGATTCTTGCAGACTCCAGGTATGACCTCATAATAAAAAACCACCAGACGCACGAGGAAACAACCACCACGAACAAATGGCAACAGAGTCAGACCAATAAGCAGAAAAAGGTATTAGAATGATCAGATACAGAATATTAAAATAATATTTTAATATGTTTAAAAAATAAAGTAATGAATGGATAAAAAAAATGACCAAGTCTGAGAAAGCGACAAAAAATTATCACAACTGCCCAGGCTGATTGGAGAAAAGCTAAAGAGAAGATCTAGCCCAGCCGGGCATGGTTCAGTGGTGGAGCTAGCCCAGCCGGGCATGGTTCAGTGGTTGAGCGTCAACCTGGGATCCAGGCGATGCGGGCTTGATCAATGACTCTCTCATCATTGATGTTTCTATTTCTCTCTCTCCCTCTCCTTTCTTCTCTCTGAAATCAATAAAGATATATTTTCTTAAAAAAAAAAAATAAAAAAGAGATCTAGAGGTGAAAAAATACAAGAATTGAATGAGAAATGCAATGACGAATTGCATGGATTAGACTCAGCCTAAGAGTGAATTCATGCCCAGCTGGGTGCGGCTCAGCGACTGAGCATCGACCTAGGATCCAGGTGATCGGGGTTCGATTTCCAGTCAGGGCACATGCTCGGGTTGCGGGTTCGATCCCCAGTTGGGGGCGTGCAGGAGGCAGCCAATCCATGACTCTCATCATTAATGTTTCTATCTCTCTCCCTCCCTCTCCCTTCCTCTCTCTGAAATCAATAAAGATATATTTTAAAAAAAGAAAAGTGAATTCATGACTTGGAAGACAGATATAAAGAAACTACACAGAATGGAGAAGTAAAAAGAAAAGATATCAAGTATAAGAAACACAGTGGAAGAAGTGAGATGGTCCATCATTTATCTAGCCAGAATCTCAGAAGAAGATAAAAGAGAATATTAATTAGTAATCTCCCTATTGTAATTATTTAAGTCATTTCGAACTTTTCAGCCTTAAAATAATACCACCAATTACATTTTTTTATGCACAAAGCTTTTTCCTCATTTCAAATTATTTTCTTAGGAAAGATTCCTAGGAGCAGAATTAAGGTATCAACGCACTCTAACAGCCCTTAATTACACTGCCAAACTACTCTATCCTTGCAGAGTTATATGAATGTACTGGCCAAAAAGGATATGTCACGGATTTATTGGCAAAAAATTGTATATCATTGTTTCAATTTGAATTTCTGACAGCAATTTTAGAATTATCTGGTTGACTGAGAAGTGAAAAAAAAAAAAAGATCTGTTCAAATCTGACAGTGGAACTGTGAGGCACTGAGGATGATCGGCTGTCCCATACCACTTCCAACTCCCTCGTGGTCCAGGGTCACATGCTGGTCGCTGCTAAACTCCACTTCTTCAATGGGAGCCCTCCCAGCAACAACGGTAGTTTCAGGAATAGGCAGAAACACTTCTGCCAGCAAGGAAGTGCCACTGTGTCCAACTGTTTCATATACCTGCAGTCGAGGGAGAGAAACAGCCCCATAAAACAGCCACAGAGCACCTACTGAATGGGGAGACATTCGCAAATGCTGTATCCTGTAAGGGGCTGATATTCAAAATATATAAGAAATTTATACAACTTAACACCCATAAAGCAAACAACCCAATTTAAACATGGGCAGAGGACCTGCAGAGACATTTCTCCGAAGAGGACATACAGACGGCCAACAGACAAGAAAAGATGCTCGACGTCACTAATCATCAGAGATGCAGATCAAAACCACACTGAGATGTCACCTCACACCTGTCAGAATGGCTCCATCAACAAACAAGTGATGATCCCTTTTCAAAACCCTGCTCCAGCTCCCTCCTCCCCTTCTCTGCTGAGCCTCTGGGAGGGAGCCTCCTTCATTTTCTCTGCCGTCACCCGTCGGGCCCAGTCGCCGGGTCCTCACGTCATCGCCCCACTGCGCTCTACCTGCCGGGTCATGGGCCACATCTAACATCTGGGTCATCTTCCCGTTTCTCACTGCGCTTTGCACGGAGCATTGGCTCAATGAAGCACTTGCTGGGCTGAATGTACAAACCACAGGTGGTTGCAGTGCAGTGAGGTGGATAAGAGAACAGGCTCTGGGGGCTGGGCCCCGGTTCTGCCCCTTTCTGGCTGTGTGACCTCAGCCAGTTACTTAATGTCTCCACACTGCAGGGTAATGGGGACAAAAATACAGCTACATGGAGGCTTGTGAGGATTCAATGAGCTCATCTACAAATAACGGTGCCTGGTGTGTTGCAATTGTCCAGTAACTATTGTCTTATACTAAACAGTATTAAAAACCAACACAGCTCAGCACATAGTGATGCCTCAGTTTGTCTTCTAGGGCTTTCCTCACAGTAATTAGTTCTCAGAGTGCAGAGATGTGTCAGATTTTGGACTTAGCTCTTCTTGACCATTATATACAATATGGTGAAATGAGCCTGAAATTCAGAGTCAAACAGAGCAGGGCTTGAATTCTGCTCTGCCGTTGACTTTCTTTGTGTTACTGAGTTTCTCAGTATCTCAGAAGCTCAATTTCTCCATCTTTAAAATCGGGAGAGTAAAAGTACCATGGTTTTCTTCAGGATAACATGAGATTGCATATGCAAAGAACCCGGTCCTGAGTAGACATTAGGTAAGTGTTATTGCCTAAAGATTTCCCCCATTTCCACGGGCCCTGCCTACTCAAACCCCCATCTTCTCCCATTGGGATGACTACGCCTGTGTCTACCACGCCCCGGGCGACCCATTTCCCTCCAGCAGCCGCTGTCCCTCTACCTGCCCTCAGCCACCTGGGTCCTCTGTCTGTACATCCTGGGAGGTCCCTGGACCTACTCCCCTTGGATCCTAGGGATGACCTCAGTAATCTGACTCACCCAATCATGTGTCATGGCCTTATGTCCATAAAGGACCAACGACAACCACAAAAGGGAGCTGGCAGCATTAACAAGGACCCTTTTCCAAAAGGGATTGGTTTTCCCACGCCCATAGCGCAATTCTGCCCTTGAGCCAGAGAAATCGGGGGAAGCCCTGGGAAGGGAAACTCAAGGAAGAGCCAACCGGGTTAAAAGGAAACTTTCCTACCTCAACCCAATGCCAGGAATACGAAAGCTCAACAGGATTGATTCATAAGGAAAAATCATCATGCTAAAAACTGTAAAAGCCACCCAGCAATATTACACAACAGTTGTTAGTTTGGGGGACTAAGGCGATGACTACGAGTGGCGATGTTACAGATGTGAGTGATAAACAAAGAAATGGGAGTCTTCATATCACAAGCTTTCTTATCTCTAAATCAAATTTCATTTTTGTAGAAGGCCAAGCATTTATTTTGGAAAGACCTCAGAGGTGGAGATTTCAAGACCTTTCTGGAAGGTCCCGCTCCAACTCCCCCGCCCCCCGAAGTCCAATCTTGCCCTTCCCTTGGGGCCAGCTTTGACTCTCCTCCGTTTTGCTTTCTTAAGCCAAACTGTCATCAAGTCCTGTCAAGCCCTCCTTTCCAGGCTGCAGTATGGCTTAGTTAATTCCTCCCTCCTGTCTCCAAGGCCAGGCCGAAGCATCCCCTCACTCCTGGCTTTCTGTACAGGACTTTTCTCCGGCTTTGAAGGACTGCCCGGGCACTCTTATCTCCAGCCTGTCTAGGAAGCAACAAGCCCCATGGTTCAATCCGCACAAGAAATCAAACATTGCAGCCCACGTGGTTCCCCTCCCGGGGCCTGTCCGTCGGCTCACAGCTGGGTTTTACATTTTTGTAGCTCTCTCTCTCTTATCTCCCAGCTGGGCTTAAAGTCCTGGAGACAGGGCCGGGCACCGTCCCTTCTACGCAAGCTTTCCAATTCTCCCCCACGTACCAGGCTCAGTGTTGGACACTCAGTTGGCCCTTGACACGCAAACAGCCAACATTTATGCCTTCCTGTTGGTTCGTCAGTTGATAAGTTATAGTTTTGAGAACCTCAGAACTTTTCCTGAAATAATTAGGGTCTAAACTTAGGAATTTGATAGCACTGGCCTAAGCTGATGCACTTAGGGCAATTTTTCTCACCCTCCTAAAGTTGCCAATAATTCTTAAACCTTCCCTAATTTAAGACTTGCAATTATATGTAAAATTTTCAAATGGCATAGTACTATTCCTAGAGAGTTGAAATACAGTACCCCCTAAATTAATTTCATGTGTAACTGTGACTCAATCATAAAAAATTATGCCATGAGCCATTAGGACATGGGATTTGATCAGTTACTACATATTTATAGATAGCTTAAGAACTTACCCAAAACTTCTTTCATTTGTAATTTTTAAAAGAAGATTACATGATTCAGCTATTTGGGTGGGGCTAAGCAATTGCAGATGAGTATATTCTAGGTATTATAAAATAAAGATTTGCTTGTTTACTTAAAAAATTCATTTCATAATATTTTAGAGAATTATAGTTTCACACTGCTTTAAAAAATTGTTTTGATTGTAACATCCACAGCAAGCTAATATTCAAGATAGTACACAGGAGAAAGTATAGGAGGCTTCTCATATTTTAGAATATCTATGAAATAAAAATATTGGTGGACTAGTGGAAGGCGGAGGAGGTCTTTCCTTCCAGAAAATTCAGAACTGACCAGGATGGCTGCCCAGGTGATGCAGTCAACAGAGGCATGGCTGGGTACCTGCCGGCAGGGGACGCCTTGCCTCCTGCCCTGTCTTCTGTTCCGTGGGGTGCCCCTTCCTACCTGCCACCTTTTCTGCTGCTGTCTCTTAGCTCATGCTAGCTGCCTGCCTGGTCTTCTCACGTTAATCTTGGTCTTCTCACGGCAGCCTTTCCTCTGCAGGGGGAATGGGGAGGGCGGGTTAGGACAGATCTCAAACCAGGGGGCAAACTGAGTAACGGGCCTTTGCTCCGCTGGAATGGAGACCAGGAGGGGCTCATATAGGGGCCCCCAGCAACCCCTTCCTTATTAAGGGCAGGCGACAGCAAGGTGTCACCTGGAGATTGTGTTCATTTACTTTCTCCATCAAGTTTTATTTTTCATGTAGACAGTTTTCCACATGCAGTGTAAGTCTTACTTTACATTGTAGGTTAAGTGCATGTGTCTGGGGCCAGGGGTGGGGTGGGTGTCCCTGTGTGAAGCGTGAAGGTGGGGGGAGAGAGGCTCCAGAGCCAGCAGAGTGCCACCCTCCGCCCAAGGGCTTTTGGATTCCAAAGCCCCTCGCCATCCAGACAGAAGGGGACTGCCCCAGGCTCCTTGCTGCAGGGGATCCCTGGCCCAGAAAGGCGGCTCCTGATCAGGTGGCAATGGTACAGAGAACACTAGGTCTTCCAATTTCAACCTGTCTGAAATGGGCCCCTGCCTTTTGATGGCGTGTCATAGTTGAAGTGGCTCGGGTAATGGTGCGCCTCACAGGGAGTGGAGATACAATGAAAGCTAGTGAAGGACCCAGACCCCCTCAGACGTGGCTTTGCTAAGACGGTGGAGGGAGGGGAACCCTTGGGGTGGCCCAGGCATCAGGCTCCACAGGGGCACCGGGAAGGTGGGAGGGGAGTCAGGTGGACCTGACAGCTGAGAGCAGGGGCGTTGGCACCAGGTATGCCCACCAGTCATCTGCCCAGAGGTGGCCCAGCTCACCCTCCCAGTGCAGAATCAGGTGACTTTTCACCCCCACCTTCAGGTACGATCACCTCATTTCACCCTCTGCATCCATATAGAGTTGTAAACCCGGGGGAACCAGTAGGAGTTTATAAAGGTTATTTTCCCACAAACGATATTTGTGAAGGGAAGTTTTGGACTTCAGGAAAACTCAGTTTTTCACCAAACCTCCAAATTTAACCCCTTTTCTGAAACCATCCTTTGCTTTAACAGAATGTCCTGCTTTCTCCTCTCATCCATATGGTTATGTTTAAGTTTAGTAGCAAATTAAGTTCTATTTTTTCAAGTTCCAGAATATACAGGCATTTCCTTAAAAATTAGATGGGGTTTAAAGGAATCATATGAGTGACTGGACTAAGCCAAGTTCTAAAATTTTTAAAAAAATTTAAAAATTCTTCAGTTGTGTAGATATCAATGCTGCTACCAGCGCGGCAAAGGAATTTGGGCTGCGTTGCGCGGCTCGGTGCTTTGGGAATGAGGATCACCCTCTACCCTCGCCACCCCCAGGTCACAAACGAAAACCATGGGACAAAATCGCCACCGTCTCTGGGAACATCCCAATGAGAGGCGCTTGACCTTGGGTGTCCAGTGCTGACCCTACCGGGGTGCCCACCCTGTTTCTTGGCACCTCTACTTCTTTCTGAGCATGTTTACTATGCTTCCTTCCCCTTGTCAGAAGGCCCCCCTGTCTTGTGTCTCAAGCTTCTTCTCCCAGGTTTAGAAGGTTTTTAACTACTGAGCAGTCTGGGCAGGGTTGTGTTCAAAATGCTGAACAGCACCCGCGGCCAAGCGCGAACCAATCGGAGGAGATTCCAGCCACTTGCGGGAACAGGGTCTCGGGGGCTTCAGCTGGTCCCCTGTGGGGAGGTGGGGGAGGGCCTTGGGACTAAGGTCCATGTGGCCAGGGTGGCATTTTGGGGGATCCAGGTCGGCAGCCACCTACCGTTTGGTACAGAAGTATTTAAATATTTTAACAGGTAGTGGCTGCTAGAGTGCTGTGTTGAGAAGGATTCTGAAGTGATATCCGGGCTCAGTGGAGATAAAAGGGGCACCGTCAAGTCGTCGTTTCTGGAAAGGGTGGTGGAGGGGAATGAGAACTTTCTGCATTAGTGGCGGATAAAGATGAGTGATTCTGCACACGTGGTGCGCGGCAAATATGTGTGCTGCATATCTGCAACCCTGGTTAACAGCCCTGTTAGTATCGTAAAAGATAAATTCTATTAGCACTGGAGACAGGGTTCACCATGAACACAGCAAGTCTAAGGCACTGTAGTGGGTTGAATAGCGTGTCCTCTAAAAATCGCTGTCCACCTGGAATCTAGAGTGTGACCTTATTTGGAAACGGCATCTTTACAGATGTGATTAGTTAAGGATCAAAATGAGCTCCTATTAGATCAGGATGTACCTTAAGTCCAGCGAGAGTATCTTTGTAAGAGACAAAAAGGACACTGAAATACAGAGAAGGTCACGTGAAGACAGAGGCAGAGACTGGAGTTATTCCACCATCAGCCAAGGAACTCTCAGAGCCACCAGAAGCTGGGAGAGGCCAGGAAGGACTCTCCTCCAGAGCTTCTGGTGGAAGCATGGCCTTGCTGACACCTGGATTTCAGACTCAGGGCCCCGAGGATTGTGAGAGTCAATATCTATTGTTTTAAGCCACCAAATATGTGTTGCTTAGTATGGTAGCTCTAGGAAACTAAAACAGACAGAGATAAATATATTGCTAATGGTGAGATTTAAGCTAGTAGGGAGTTTTATTTCTGGGGGGATCCTAACACCTGTAACCCCCACTCCCAATGCCCCTCACAACCACCTGTGATTATAACGTAATTGATTTCTCTGGTACATTATGCCAGGGTCCTTATAGAGGGTGAGACTGAGGCTCTCCTTAGATGAACAAGCCAGAGATTCTTCCCAGCGCCCCCTCCCTCAGCCCCCCTCTTCTCCAGGCACACCCTTGAGCACTGTGGCCAGAGTTACTGTCAGCATTTTCAGGGGGTGAGTTCTGATAACAGGCTTCCTTCTGCCAAGACCTTAGGAACAGACATGTCCAGGAGGAGGCTGACCTCTGTTCCCCTTGAGAATCTACCAGGAAGCCGGCGTAGCCGATGGGCCATTTCAAACCATCTCGCACCTGCAATGACCAAAATATTCTTGGGACAGTGACTATCATTAAAATGCATACCTGCAGCTTTAAACTCTCCGGCCAGTTGACTATCTGCAAATTGAAGATCTGTCCAAAGTGAACTCGGAAATCTGCCCCAAGTGGCCGACTTTCTGTCCGGGACACCTCCTTGTTGTTGAAGATAACCTTTAAATACACCGAGCGCCTCTTGACATCCTCCCTTCGTAAGGCCTCCGCCCTGCAGAGACCACCAGCAGGTGAGGTTCGTACTGACTGCCCAGCGTAACTGGAGTGCTTGGCAGATGGGCACTGAACAGGGCAAGGGACACTGGAAGCGACTCTGCCAGTCACGGTAGCCCTCACTGAACCAAAGTAACCCCAGGTCCTGCAGAGCTTCATAAAAGTAAGTATTGTGATGTGGAGTAGGGGGCCCAAGAAGGCCTTAAGAACAGGGCCAAGCATTGCTCTACAACAGCTTCCTTAATTTTTTCAAGCAAACCTTACATTTGCATCCCAAAGTTTTAAGTAAACAGAAACATACTAGTTATTAAATGGAGAGAATTCAAACCATAACGGGTAGTAGTGATTTATATTTGGGTGGGACATTTTATTCTAAAAATATGATAGCATATCGTAGCAGTTAGGTCATGGCCACGCGTCCCCAAGATTCAAGCTGGTTTTTAACACTTTCTGATGGTGAATGACTGCTCCCTGGATGTGGGAGATCAAGAAATATCCCTTATTTTTAAAGGTCATTTAAATTCCAAGAAAAGGTATCCTTGGAAAGTATATTATTCTTAAAGCCAGCAAGTTAAAAAAAATATCAAAACCTCCAAGAGTGGCTTTTAATTTTATTGTGTCTATGTGCAGAGATGCCCACCCAAAGCTCCAGCTATTGGTTGAGTCAGTGGCTGCTGGAGCTTGTTAAGGGAGGGTAGGCTTCAGACGGCCAGACTGCGTGTCCACAGCTCCCGTGGCCGGCTCCGCAAGGCCAGCAACGGCAGAAGCTGGCCTCTGGGGCAGCCGAAATCAGGGCTGAGGAGAGACCCAGTGCCTGTCTCGGGGACAGGGGTGCGCTACCAGTGGACAGGCGACACACATGAGGTTACCTATAAAGGCTCCAAATCAAAAGCCATGCGGGCAGCAATTGTGAAGAGCGCCCCCTAGAGGCAGCTTCGCGTCACGGGCTCCTGGGCAGCCAGCAGGGATGCGCTCATTAGAGAAGGAACCGGGTGGAATCGCCAAAACAGTGACAGATATGGGCAGTTTCATGCGGGTCAACCAGATGTACGTTTACAGAGAGCTGACGATTCTCCTGACTGCGTGGTGTCGGTCGGGAGGCGTACAGGAGATGCACACCCCACAGTGTGTGAATATGTGTGCACACGTGCACGGGTAAGTCCGAATGTCACACGTCAGCCTCACCTGGGACACTGGTCGTTGGGCGTCACGCTCCCCGCCAGGCTCAGCTCCGGGACCAGCGTGGGCTCCCCGGGCCGCCTCCTGCTGCGGGCGGCCCTCTCCCGCACCTGCTGCTCCAGCGCGGCCCGGTCGGTGGGCTCCGGAGGGAGGGGTTTCACAGGATCCTGCCCGGGAAGTGGCTCCTCCGCCTCGTCCTCGGGATGTTCTTCGACTGCGTGTTTCTTTTTCTTTCCCTTGGCCCTCTGTTGGGGACGAGCAACCTTATGTCAAACGGAAATGTTGGAATTCCACTGAAGAGCACAGGCTTCAGGATCGGAGGCCTGCGGGCAAAGCCAGCTCCTCCTCGACCAGCTGCGGGCCCTGGGCGGGGAGGAAGCCCCTGGCCTCTCCCTGCCTCGGGTTTCTCAGGTATGAAATGAGGACAATCATGAGAAAACCCTTCCAGGGCCGCTGAAATGGGGTAATTAGTGCCCGTAAAGCACTCATCACATGCCCGGCCCCTAGAAAGAGCTTTAAAATGTTAGCTATTCATATGATCGTTAACATCGGTTCTCAAGGCCAAGGGCACATCTTGAAATTAAAGTAAGGCTGGCATTGCAGGTCACCCTCATCAATGACTTACTGCCCTTGAAATTAGTTGTGCAGGTGATGTGTGCAAGGTTATGTAGTTTTCTGAGGGAGACCGGTGAGCATTCATGCCCCACATTCAGTGGGATGACTCGTGTAAAATGCTTGACGTGTACATGAGCAATTACAGTTGCTACTTGTTTGTCCCCCAAAGGGCCTCGGCCTGCTAAGAGCTTTCTGTGGAAGAGACGCTCTGGTTTCAGCTAGCTCCGCGGCTTCTGTAGCAAGTGCATGCATGAGCCAGTCCACTCGCTTGCTCTTCTGTCCCCTGCGAGGGGCAGGGAGGGAGCCAGCAGAGCCAGCGGGGGACCCCAGTCTGCTTGCCCAGTTTCCCTCCTTCTGCCTCATGGGGTGCCCCCAGGCCGTCTCCCCCCCAGGTCAGCCCAGTCCGAGGCTGAGCCTCCGCGTGCAAACCTGGGCCTTCTTCCAGGCTCTCCACTGCTGGTAGGCGGCTCTGTACCCCTCCATCTTCTGCTGGTACTCCTCCGAGCATTCTTCCAGCAATTCGCTTACTTCAGCTTGAATTTCTGCTTCATATGCGTCTTCATCTGCTTTCTGGTCCACTTTTTCCCTTTAAAATAATTTGCAGTGCCTTGGTTATTTCTTGAAATTAATTAATAGAGTAATAATAACAGCAGACTCCTGCACCAGGCTTGTTTTGTGGTAGGCCCTCTTCTAAATGGGGTTGTTGCAGAGCAGTCCAACCCCAGATGCAGGGACTTATCATCTGCATTTTACACACGAGGAGACAGAGGCACAGAGAGGTTAAGTAACTTGCCCAAGAACACATAGTGGTGATGGAAGAGCTGGAATATGAGCCCAATCTCTTTACCGCTAAGCAACAATGCTGCTCCAAGCTAAATGACCCAGATGGAAACACTGACACGGTGCTCGTAACTCTCCCCCTATAGCGGCAGAAGGTCACCGAGTTGTCCTATTAGTTCTTTACATCTCTGAGGACCCACTTTGCCATGTTGCTACTGAGTCCCTAAAACCACTTTTTGACTTTGGGTGGACGATCTGAGGCTTTCTTGGATGGTTCTGCTGACACTCCAGCAGGAGCTCGGCTCAGCCCAGGGCAGGGTTTCCCAAGGTGTGTCCTGTAGAAGAGTAGTTCTGTGAGATGCCCTACGAAAAGGTGCTGCGGCCAGGTCAGCCTGAGGTCAGACGAACGTGAGAGGTCCTTGCTCAGCTCTGCAGAGCCCTTTATCTGTTACTGGACAGTGTGACTCTCTAGGAGGGGGATGGTCAACATGCCTGCCCAACAGCACATCCCACCCAGAGCATCCTGCCCAGCACTTGGAGCTGTTGCCACTGACTGCCTGTGCTTATCTCCTAAAGTGACCACTTCAGATCAGTGCCATATGGCCTCTTAAGGTCCCTCATCCCTTTTAGATAAATGTAGTCAAGTGCCTAGAGCTGACAAGTGTTTGCTATGCAACAGTGTGGCCTGGTGCTTTAGCAATTAGCAGTTCCCCAAGGTGACCTAGAGGTGACCTGAAGGGTAAATTTTCTATAAATTTTAGTTTATCCTAAACTTAGGAAGGAAGGAAGAAGAAAACAATCTTGTAAATATTTATGTTCTGCTTCGAGGTTAGAGGGGTAGCCTGGGAGACGGAATTTAGAAGTGGAGACTGGAATTTCTGGGAGATATTCATGGTTTCTGTGGGAGAAACTATCTGAATTTTTCATGAACTAATATTCAGTGAGCACCCACTAAGTGGCAGGTGCTCTGTTGGGGACCAGAGATCTAATGGCAACAAGGTCCCTAACCTCACAGAGCATAGTGTCACCTTTGTCCTGGAACCTGTAGGAGGCCTTCTCAGCCTCATGAGGATTACAACCCCCCCCAAAACCACAATTCACAGCATCTTTGGCTGAAACATGGCTGACTTCAAAGCAAAGCATCAGCTAGTTGCCCACATTCGTCACTTTTCATGTTGGTGTGAGGGCAACTTATTCGGAGGAAACAGTCAGGAGGGCACCGGTGCCAACAGAGACACTCTTAGATTAATGTACAGGACTTGGCCTTTCTGTGGTAACTGTGCTCTTGATCATGGATCAAAGTCTAGTGAGTGGGGCTTCATTAGCATAAACACGAACAGAGCATAGCTTCCCCACACCATACCCAGGTCATTCCAAGTGGGTAGAGATGGACGTGAAAGACAGAGCTGTAAAGACCGCAGGAGACGACATATAGACAACGTAGACCATCTGCATGACTCCGGGAGGGTTTCTCAGCAGATACAAAAAGCACGACCATAAAAGAAAAGACTAACATATTCTTTTAAAAACTAAGACCTTCTACTCATCAAAAAGCAGCAGAAAGAGAGTAAAAAGACAAGTTCAGATGGGAGAGGCCACCTGCGGCACCCATCATTTACAAAGGTCTTGTGAACAGGGTGCCCTTGAACTCCTACAAATTATGAAAAAGATAAAAAGACAAACAATCCAGTTCGAAAATCAACAAAAGCCTTGGAGAGACACTTCATAGAAGAGGAAATCACGATGGTCAACTCACGTGTGGGAAACAAAAACTAAAACATGCCATCAGATTGGCACAACGTTCACGTTCGACATCAGGCGCGATGGGTGATAAGGGTGACGTGAGCCCACGGGAACACAGGTCAGAGGATAAATCAGCTCAGCCACCTGGGAAAAATGTTTGGATTCTGCATGGAAATATTTAGCAAAGTGCCTCCCTTAAGGCTGGATGGTTTCATTCCAGGTACACTCTGGAAAACTTAGGCACATGTACCCTAAAAGCCATGCACCCGAAAGTGTCCACAGAAGTGCTGTTTGTAACAGTTGAAAAATGGAATCAACTCAATGTCCACCGGCAATAAAATGGACAAACCCTTTAACAGTCATATAATGGAGAATTACAAAGCAAATAATCTATAGCTGTGTGCACAGTGTAGGTGAGTCTCACATAGTATCAAAGAAACATGCGTGTACTCACTCAAGAATACACACAATATAGTTCTATTTGAGTCTCACATAGTATCAAAGAAACATGCGTGTACTCACTCAAGAATACACACAATATAGTTCTATGCGTGTACTCACTCAAGAATACACACAATATAGTTCTTATAGTTCTATAAGTAAAAGATGATATATTCCTAGGGATTACATATGATGGCAGACCTATAAATAAAATCAAGGAAACACTGGTCCTAATAGTCCAGAAAAGGTTACTTGGGGACTGAGGGGTGAAGCTGGGGCTGGGGACAGGGGCCACCACGCGACGCTCCACCTCTGAACCTGGGGCGTGGTTACATGGCTCTTCATTTGTAAGTATTTTTTGTAATTACTTTTTAAACCGTATCTATGTTTTATACATTTTTCTCTATGCATGATATAACCCAATAAAACAATTTTTGAAAAGAGCCTACTTTCTCAAAACGAGTTTCAAGGGTGTGTTTGTAAACCTCTGGAACTCTCGCAGGGACTTCATTTCTTTCCAGACTTTTATGATGCTCTTAAGCAACATGCGATCTTTTTCTTGCTCAGCATCACGGAGTTTTCTTGTTTGCCTACAAGATAAAAAATACACACACACACACACACACATACACACGTTATTTAGGTGTGTTTGCAGATTTTAAAAAAACTAATAATGCTATAGTGATTGCCTATTTAAGAGCTACAATATCTCTTCAGTACTAGGAAAGCAAAACATGAATGCAAATTTGAAGACATTGGGCTGTTGATCCGTTTTGAGAGGCTATTTGATTTTGTTTTTTGCGAGGGGAATCTGACTTCTACTTCACTAAATTACCTTTTAAAATTATTACTAACACAAAGTACCCTTCATCCAATCGCCACCACTGACGCTATAAAAATTAAGGGCCCAGTAAACGCAGTTTTCATGGACCAAATGATTGTAAACATAGGGGAGCATGTTGCTGTCCCAGTTGGCAGCTAATATATTCAGGTCTCAGGTCTCCCTTTAGGAGAGGAAGCAGTGTTAGAGCATGCCTCGGCGAGTGCGGTGCAACTAGAGGAACAATATTTTCGGCCTGATTTGAAGAGGCATCCTTGGAAAATGCTTCCATGTTCATTTCCATTATTCAAAGTGTTTGGCAATTATCTAATGGCTTACTTTAACCTCTCTCTACAAATGACAGCCCAACCCAGAACCCAAATGTACTCTATTATATCTTTCATTCATTAATTAGACAATTTTTTTTTCTTGAGCAAGTACCAGGTGTCATCCTGGGGGATTCGGAAGTGTCTAGGAGACAGAAGGGGTCTCTGTCCTCAGGAAGTTTAGCTCAGGAGGCAGACACATAGATAAATGACTATTACATACAATGTGAGATTGGCCTAAGAGAGTGTTTCAGGAATGAGCACCTCCTGGCCTCCAGAAGGAAGGCCTGAGTCTGGGGGTTGTACTTGTGATGGCTGGTGGCGTTGGGAAAGGAAGATGACAGCCAGTTAGTTGTTGGGTGGCCGAGATTCAGGACTCTTTGAAGGCCGTGGAAAAGCAAGAAAGCAGAGAACTAGAATAAGAAGCAGTCTTCTTGAGGAGCCGCTAGGCATTGTGGTTAAGGGCACAGAAGTGGGAACCAGACCACCCAGGTTTAAGTCCTGGCTCTATCATGTACTAGCCGGTATGTGTCTTTTCTTTCCATGTGTACCACACGTGTGTGCCTAGGACAATGAGTACTGTGTCAGGTGTTATGTGGGTTTAGTAAACTGCATCACACAGCAAGCATCCGCTTACACCTGGATTTAATACACACACACACACACACACACATATATATATTGATTGATTGATTTTAGAGAGAGAGGGAGGGAGAGGGAGAGAGTTAGAAACATCAGTGAGAGAGCAACAATGACCAGCTGCCTCCTGCATTTCCTCTACCAGGAACTGGGCTCACAACCCAGGCATGTACCCTGATGGGGAATTGAACTGGTGACCTCCCGGTGCATGGGATGACACTCAACCAACTGAGCCACACCGGCCAAAGCTACACCTGAATTTTTAAATTCAACATTGTTTCATCCACATCGATACCTGCAGATCTAATTCAGTCATTTCAACCATGGTATAGACGTTCAGTGTAACTCTAGCAGATGTGTTCATTGCTATGTTATTTCTAGTTTCTGATTTTTTAAATGATGCTGTGAAATCCTTGCACACACCTCCAGGTGCACATGTGCACATGGCTCCTTGGAGGGCACACAACTGGAGCAGAATTGCTGGGTCCTTGCTGATGTGCATTTCAGCACTTTGCTTGTCTATGGCCAGGCTGTTCCCTGAGGTGGGGGCTGTCGCAGTATTTGTTCACACCAGCAGAGTGTGCAAGTGACAACATCCTCCATCCCCATTCTTTTACTGGGCTTTGAATTTGGTGTTAATATGATAGATATATCTCACTGCTTTTTTTGGCTTAATTTCACATGTGTTCAGTGCATTCAGAAAAACTCTGAAAAATGAGTTCTCAACAAGTACACATCAACGAGGGAAAAAAGTTACAACTACAGACTTTACTCACCGAATTTCAGATTTACTCACCGAATTTCAGATTTATACTCATTGATGGCTTTTTGGGTTATATCAACAGACCTATCAGTTTTTGCTGGATCAAGGCCCATCTCAACAGCATTTCTTAGAGCTTGGAGCTTAAAAAGACATGGATACAAGTTTTGAGTTAGACTCTCTCCTTCCTACTTCAGGTAATGTGCCTGGACCCTCCTATGAAATGACCCACCCACAAAATGACCCAAGGACCCTGTGTTGTGAATGGATGCCCAAGCATCCAGTTGTCTTCAAGCTTTCCCCAAAATGAACTGTGACAAAGAGCTATTTCTCCTATTCTTAAAAAGAAAAGTAATACTAAAGAACATTGCATGTCTGTCCTTGTTCTGTGGCCCAGATAATCAAGGGGCTCATGAGAAATGCTACTTTTATGTGCATGTCTCAGGAACAAGGTTTCTTTCAAGGCTAAAAGTGGATCTTTCTGGGTCCTGGACCTACAATGATATTCTTGTGATGTGAAGAGATCATAAAATAATAGACTCATAAAAGGAGGTATCATGGAGTTATCTTTTTGGGGGGACAGTAAGTCTCAACGTCAGGGTATAAGACTAAAATTGCCTATAGTAAAAATTATTTATGAAAATTCCACAGGATAGGGTTACACTGGAAACAAATCTAAAAGGGATGTCCATTCCTTTGAGCATCAGTTGAAACAACTCACTTGTGTCTACGCGCTACGTTATGGGAAATTACATATAAAAATGAGAATGTCTCTACGGACAGAGCAATTCTCAAGGTTTGAACAGCCTCAGCACCTGATATCACATAAGCGAGACACAGCCAAGCATCCTCTATCTAATGTCCACTCCTGGCAGGCGACATCACTGGCTGCACAGATCTTCCTCTTTAAGCCACTGGACTGGCACACGTTCAAGTGCACCGTCACATCCTTTCTTTGCCTCTAGGTACAACATATCAAGCCCCCTAGAAAGAGGGACCAGGCGAAGGAGGCCCACGAATGACTGCTGCTGGAGGTGTTTCTGTTCAGGTCATCAGAAGAGCCAACCCCGCCAACAATAAGGGTGGAAGAGTTTACCTTATCGGTAAGAAATTTTGCCTTGTTTCTCTGGCGTCTTGCAAGGAACTGGTCATATAATTGGGCCAGCTTGGCTGCCAAAACATGCTCCCGGCTAAAACAGGGGTGATGGGTAAAGATTAACCCTGAAATATCAATGTCCAGCTGGAAATTTTCAGGAGGGTCTCCAGGTCCAATCATATGTTGAGTTTTCTGCACGTATCTGACCGCCTGCCAAAGAAAGCGGAGTGTAGGGGACACAGTTACTTACCAGTAATGATCTGATAGGCAAGGGAAGACAGTCAGATGCAAAACACCTCCAACCTGGCCAAGCAGGAGAATGATGCCCATCCTGTTTCCTGGAGGTGTTAGGGGCCTGCTCTTTTTGGAATATTTGAAAGGCAACATGACAGACCAGAGTGAGAAAGGAAACCATTTTTATCTTGTCTCCAAGGTTTTTTAGGTTTTCTCTGACTCAAGTCAGTCCTAATCTTTGTCCTGCAGACTATCCTTTTTCTTAGGTTTTGTAGCTGGTGACTTGAAATTATTTTGACAAGAGAAGCACAGACTCTGGTCCAAACTGGTCATTACTGGGATCATAGATATACTCCCCATGTGCATAGGAACAGCAGCAGATTGAGGTGGAGAGGCTGAGTGTGTGGAAAACAGGAATGGAAATTTCCACTGGGACTTTCCTGGGTCACCTGGTGTCTAGTGTGTCCGATCAATCTCTCTGTTTATTCCATAAAATCTTTAAGATATGCTACATCGATCACCACTGCTTTGTGGGAGTCTAGGTTTTGAGGTTGGGAGGTCCAAGGCGGGGAGACCTTTCTGATTTTGTGTCTTCGTTTATGCAGACACTGGCTGATCGGGATCTGGGCTTTGAGACACATCACTCGACCCTCCCTTTTTGCAGAATGCAGCTTTTGGAAGCTACTTACACTGTCTGGAAAATGATTATATAAGATTCTGTGACATAAATATGTTATTTATAAGTTACGAGAGGTTGTAAACACTCTAGTAAGAATTGTATCGTCTGTCCTTCGTAAATTGTGGGTAACGTTCAGTAATCTCTTCACTTAATTCCTCTTCATGGCATCATGTAAAGATGCTGAGCTGGGGCTAGAGGCCTTGGGTTCCAGCTCTGGCTCTAACTCTAACTTGCTCTGGAGCCTCGGTCAGGTCGCTACACATCCCTGAGCCTCTATTTCTCCATCTGTAGAAATGGGAGGCTGAGGAAGAAGACTCAGTTAGCATTTTGTAGGCCATTAGGCATCATATAAATCACTTCACATATACCATCTCATTCCTTCCACAAAGATGAATGGGGTCTGCAACTTGGTGGGCCTCAAGCAGCCCTCGAGTTAGAAGGAGGCCTGGGATCCGATCTTTATAACACGAGGCGGGAAAGATACGGCCTGGGGTGTGCAGGGGGAGGCTGGGAAGCCCCGGAGAGGGGACTCCGCAATCCTATGATTGTAAGATTCTGACATTCTCCCCTGTCAGACCAAGAGCAGAAAAGGGAGGTCCAGATTGTGTGTGCATGTACGTGTGTGTGTGCATGTACGTGTGTGTGTGCATGTACGTGTGTGTGTATGCATGTACGTGTGTGTGTGTGTGTGCATGTACGTGTGGGGGGGTGGGGGGTGGGGGGGGTGTGTGTACACACTTACATTCTGTGCTCCCACTGGTTATATAGTGTGATCTGCTTTTCAGTTACTATTAGTCATAGAAATAGGCCAGGCATTCGCACTTACAGCAAAGCATGTACACGAGTCGTCATTTACCAGTAAATCTGTCGTAGTTTTGTGTTGCTGGCTGCTTTGTACTGATAAGAGTATATGAGTTTATTCTTTCTAGCCATTTAATTTTATACTTTGCCCTCCCCCCAGATTCGTAGACTACTAATGTATATTTAGGACTTATAATTTCCTGCGAGACTTCAGTAGAGTGTATCCTGCATTGATTTTAATAAAATAGCAAGTTTTCTCCTATAAAAAAGCATTTAGTCTGTCTTTAATGAGAAGACTGGTAGATTTTTCGTTTTAAAAAAAGAAGTCCTTGTAAACCAGGCTGTGTTTACAAGTACGGCAGGCTCTAACAGGAAAGGACTGACTATGTCTCAGTCCCTCCCCAGATATGCTGAATTGAATCTCCATTTGCATTTGTAGGGCAGAAAGACCACCCTGTACTGGTAATATTCCACCAATATTTTGCACCTTGTGAAAGCCCTTGTTCTGGCCATTAAGGTCTTTACATTTAGGTGGCAACAATGGAAGCCTGTTTCTTTCCTCTTTTATTCTAGTAAAAGTACTCAGTTATCACCTGCACTCATGTGAGAAGTTTCTACTCTGCATGTGGTCGCTATGTGTCTTGTGATCACCCAGACCACCTGGAACTTAAAACACTCCCACCTCACTAAGACAGGTACAACTGAACATCACGCCATAGGCCTCGTGGAACATTCCCCCCCAGCTGATTTGCTCTTGCTGGGTCTTGCCTTGCCTTTCTTTACATGGGGCTCTGAGATCACTCAGGGTGTGGCTCTCAGGTTCTGTCTTGTACTCTTCTTGGTGAGTAATCAACGTTGGTAGCACAGTTTTAATTACTTAAACTATCACCTGGGGCGCCTGTACTTTGTATCCCCTTCCCCAGATCTGCATCAGCCCGTGTTCAAATGATTATTGGTGGTCTCTGCCTTACGCTGAGCTCAGCTAAGTAAAAGTAGCTTCCAGAACTCTTGGTAGTCATTGGGTAAGACCACTCAAAAGACCCCAACTTCCTTCCTACAGGGGAGAAAGACCCCCTGAATTGTTGTCTTTCTTTTTGATATATCTGTGTGTACATATGTACCCTGGGAAAATAGTAGCTACAGAGTCTGAATCCAGCCCAGAGCCTGCAGGAGCTTCTAGGGCCATTGTCCTGGTCTTTCTTGGGGATGTTTCTCATTCTCTCTCTCCAGGAGGGGAGGGGGGGAAACAGGGGGGCAACGACACATATGTGCCACTTACAACTGATGTCTGTCCTTGAGGTTAATTATGTGAGCCTTGGGGAAAAATACTACGCTTTTCCTCTGGAGTCCCTAAGCCTAGGTTAGGAAGGGTCACGCCCCCTAACACATAGAGAATTCTGGCCTCCCTGCAAATGTGGTTATATATATATGTATTTACATATATATATAACCACATTAAATTAATTAATTAATTTAATCCTTACCTGAGGATGTTTTATTGATTTTAGAGAGAGAGGAAGGGGGGAGAGAGAGAAAGAGAGAGAGAGAGAGAGAGAGAATCATCGATGTGAGAAACATCAACAGCTTGCCTCCTGTACCTGTCCTGACCAGGGATCGAACCCAAAACCTAGGTACATGCCCTGACCAGGAATCGAACCCACAATCTCTTTGGTGTGTGAGATGATGCTCCAATCACTGAGCCACCCAGCCAGTCAAACCACATTTTTAAAAAGGACTGAGATACACAGGTAAACAGTAAACTTACTAGGTAACTTGTTATGAAGAAACAAAGAGATAGGCCTAATACTGGCTCCCTCGAATTTAAACCCCTATGCTTCTCTCTTATACACTCGACCACATTCTCCCTACTTTGCTGTGTTCGAAGGCTACCCTCTAAGGAATGACCTTGGCAGACATCAGCCCCTTTGGGTTTCTCTCTTCTCTAACTTCTTTTGCTCTGTGATGCTGGATAACCAGCCCTCCTAGTGGGACTATTCTTTCTCTACTTTCTTATTTCTGCCCACAAGATAGGAAGATCTCCCCTCTCAAAAGCACTGGGAGGGAAGGGAACCCTCTGTGCTTCTCCCCCCCTCCGCCATCCACAGGCTAGAGGGAAGGAAGAATGTGCCCGATTGGCAAGTCAAGCGGAGCCCCAGACCCATTGGTCCAGGTCCTCTGCTGGGCAAAGTGACCGGTAGCTCTTAGCTCTCTCCAGGAGAGCCTGCTCGCCGGCCCCCGTGTTGTCCTGGGCACTCCACGTCTGGGCTCACGGGGCAGTCCTCTAGCTGCTCAGCTTGTGTCTAGATGGGGAACATAACTCATGGAAGACGGAGCAGGAAGACTATCTGGCCTTGGTTCCAGGTCACTCCACCATCCAGTGTTGCCCTCTGTGGGACAATATCTGCACCCCTCTGAATCCTGTGCGTTTCCAACGAGCTCAGAACTTCTCAAGGAGACAGATGAGATTCATTGGCTCTAATACCCCACTCTCCACAGTAATGATGCTTCTGGTTTCTAACTTTAACCCATAACTTAGTGTTTCACTGTATCTGTGCTGTATGCTGTAATGGATGGGCAGATGAAGAGAGAGACTGATGGATCCTTATGTAGATGTATAAGCTGAGGCTGTCTTGATCACTGATTTTATCATGTGTCTTTGTCATGTAAGCAAATCGATAAGACCCTCATGGACTAGGACGGAGGTTTATGATTGTTTTGTAATCTACACCCAGGATCTCATTTCTGCACAAAGAAGCCACTTGTCAATACTTGTCTGTAATCAACAATATTTTATAAAAATTCACAATTTTAAAAGGCACACATATATATTATCTCAATACTTTCAATGATCGTATGAGGTAGGGAAGATTATTATTATTTTTCAATGAGGGAAACGGGTGCAGAGAGGTACAGGGACCTGCCCAAAGCCACAAGATCCTTGACAGAATGGCGGACTCCACGCTGTGTCTTCTCTGTTCATCACCCACTTTATAGAATGATCACTATCTCCCCTCATTCTGTTTTACTTTATCAGCTGAAATGTTACAAATCTACGCTTACACAGGTTTCTGAAGGAGGAGACCCTTGCTCAGGAAGCAAGAGCAATGTAATTAAATGAGAAGACAGGCAACTCTGTCCATATAACACTAGGCGGCCCTCACTGAGCCCTGTTCCGGCACTTACAAGTATTATCTCAACCAACCTGCCCAAGGATTCCAGGAGATAGGTGCTATTATGACGCCCACTCTACAGATGAGTAAATTGAGACAAAGATCCAAGTCTGCCCTCCGGGGAGCTTAGTGCCAGGACTCAAGGTACCACAGCTCAGGGAAAGACAAAGAAAAGAATTTGCAGGGATGGGAAAACCCAAATTTACATAATAAAGAGACAAAGAGTGGGAAGCAATCCTGCAGCTTTAGTAAAATGGCAGAAAGGAAAGAAGAAAAATAGGGGCGAGTAACCTGGGTATGCA
Organism: Miniopterus schreibersii; assembly: GCF_964146895.1. Taxonomy (NCBI): domain Eukaryota; kingdom Metazoa; phylum Chordata; class Mammalia; order Chiroptera; family Miniopteridae; genus Miniopterus; species Miniopterus schreibersii. The sequence continues at coordinate 7,098,167 of NC_138101.1, read as the reverse complement.
AATAAGACACTGGCTCAGCCCTTCCACCTGGTCCACTCACTGCTGGCCTAAGAAGGGATCGGGCGAGCACTGCGGACTCGCTCGTAAATATGCCTGCTGTCTTCTGTCCTTTATGTGTGAGACTGAGTTATTTAAAAAATAAATCCAAGTAGAATGTTACAAATGCAGCACGCCACGCGATTCAAGAAGCAGAGCACTTTCAAGCAAATGCACGTATCAAAAGGAGGAGGGTGTACCTTCTTATACAGCGTTTCCAGTTCCGCCTTAATGTCCTGCTCCTGTGTCAAGGTTGGTGGCCTTGAAGGGAACTGCTTGATGGGGTTGGGCAGGGCTAGGATCCGGCCATCATCTCCGAACCACCTTCTGTCCTGGGGATCAAGTGGAGGGAAGGACATTTTCTTCTCATTGGGCAGAAAGGGTTTACACAATAAACAACGTTTGCAGGGAAACTCTAGGTCCCCGTAACATCTCATGTCCCTTCCCCTTTCCCAATACATCTTCTAAAGCCTCTGTTTCCGTTAGATATGGGGTCTTCACTAATGCCCCCCCCACAATTAATTCAAGATATAGTCTTCATCCCCCCTCCACACCCTGCAAAAAACAAAAAGCTCAAGAAAAACTGAAATAATTGCTATGGGAAAATTTGCATTCTACTCATTAAAAAAATCAAGGAAAAAAAAAACCCACAGGAGAAAAACAACTGAGAACATTCTGTCTTGGAGCATTAAACATCTCCGTGAATGGGGAAAACATTGCCAACATCTGATCTAGCAGAAGCTCGAATCCAGCTGGCAGAAGATGGGTTTTGAGCAGCGAAGAGTCTGTGCTGTTTGAGATCACTAAACATGCTGAGACAAATTAAGAAAAAATTAAACGACTGTGTGTGGACACCCTCCAGTGGCAGCGAGTGCAGCGGTGCCTTGGCTGCCCTGTTAGGAGGGTCACTCAGGGAGACACTGGGTCCCGGGGCGACGCAGGGAGCGGGTGGCTTGCTTACGGGCTCCTGCACCAGCAGCCTGTTCTCCACGGTGTTCTGTGTGGCCCGCGGCACCTCGGGCTTGGTCCCGATGTAGAGGCCTTCGTCCTCCAGGAACCTGGGCTGCACGTTCTCTGGAAGCTTCTTATCCAAGGGCACTAGCCGGTGCACAGAGAAACAGCGACGTCAGTGCCCGCCCAACCTTTCAAGCTGAAATTTGGTGAGTTAAAGCAACCCCGGGAGATTTTGTTTCTGTTCTTGGAAATATGCACATTTTCCAAATTAATTCCTAGAAGCAGAACTAAGGAAAAAATGAATGTGCTCCCCTGCAATATCATGTCGGAGAAAGATGAAATAATTCAGTACGTAAGTCGCCAGCATGTAGATTGAGGAGTGTGGCGTTCACATTGAAAAGCCAGCCCCACTGTCATTACCAGAATGAGTCTGGGCAGGCATGTCATTGTAAAAAATTTTTTTAGCCTGGCCGGCGTGGCTGAGCAGTGGAGCATCAACCTATGATTGAGGAGATCATGGTTTGATTCCCAGTCAGGGCACATGCCCAGGTTGCAGGCTCAATCCCCAGTAGCGGGCATGCAGGAGGCAGCCGATCAATGAGTCTCTCATCATTGATGTTTCTATCTCTCTCTGGAATAAAATAATAATAAAAAATTTTTTAAACGTTTAAGTTGATTTTAGAAAGAGAAGGGAGAAAGAGAGAGAGAAAGATTGATTTGTTGTTCCACTTATTTACGCATGATGAGTTGCTTCTTGTATGTGCCCTGATGGGAGATTGAACCCACAACCTTGGCTTATCTGGATGACGCTTCAGCCAACTGAGCTACTGGGCCAGGGCTGGGCAGGTACTTCCTGAACTCTTTCCTTCGCACAAAAGAGATGATAACATGTGTCTCACTGGATTATTGGGATGTCTAACAAATTCCAATACTTTGAACATATGTGATTCAAAACGACCTATCAAAAAGAAATGATCATTTATCCTTGGCTCAGCAGTTAACTGGAGTTCAGCTAGAACATGATAAATGGAAAGAAATCCAACCTCCAAGCGAGGTGAGCGCAGACTCCCTGGCCTGACGGGGACTCGCTTGCAGGACTCAGGCTGCCCTGCATTTTAAGTGTGAGCTACTAGGAACTGGGGGAACCCCTCAGGTGCCTCAGGGGGAAAGGAAATTCCAGGGGAGAAAAGAGCAACGGGAGACTCAGGGCAGAAAGGAAGCAGAGCAGCAATGAGTTGTTAATCAAAAGGTCCGCTCCCGTACCCTGGCCAGTCCCCACCTCAGGGAACCCCCACCAGCCTGCTTCCTAACACACAGCTGCTCAAACCCTTGGACTCTCCAAAGCGACCACTGTCCATCCTTCTGTATGCTAATGAGATGGCTCCTCAATAGTCTCGGGATGAGAGCTGGTGGCCTGGGGACCCAACCGTGTGAGGAGAGGGTTGGGACTTTCGCTCACCCCTCCCTCCACTCCCACCTCTGGGAGAAAAGCACAGAGGTACTAGAGACTGAATTAATACCAACAGCGGTGACTTAACCAATTGTGAGTATATAATGACACTTCCACAAAAATTCCAACTGCAGGGGTTTGGAGAGCTCCTGAGTTGGTGAACAGATGGAGATGCTGGGGGCAGGGGGGCCCCCGAGAGGGCGTGGGAGCTCCGTGACCCTCCCCACATACCTTGCCCTCAGCATCTCTTCACCTGTATCCTCTATCACGTCCTTTATTATATAATTCACCAGTAAATATAAGCCAGTGTTTCCCTGAGTTCTCTGTGCTGTTCTCTCAAGTTATGGAACCTGGAGAGGGAGTCATGGGATAAAAGAAATGATCATTTATCCTTGGCTCAGCATTTAACTGGAGTCCAGCTAGAACATGACAAATGGAAAGAAATCCAACCTCCAAGCGAGGTGAGCGCAGGCTGATTGGCCGTAAACCTGGGTAGAAGTGTGTGTGACCTGGGCACATGCTACTTGGCAATTGCCGCCTGAAGTAGCAGGTAGTCCTGTGGGACTGAGCCCTTCATTCGTGGGGTCTGCACTAACCCCAGGCAGGTAGATCAGGGCTGAATTGCGGGACACCTCGCTGGTGTTGGAGGACTGGTCGGCGTATGTAAAAGCCCGCCCCTCTGGTCAGAGGAGTGTCCGAGATGCCGAGTGTGAGGACGGCATGACACACAGCTGTTGCTTTTTCGCGGCCTGAATCCCAGGGCTCCCAGAGCTGGCCACTGATGTGATGAAGGGGTCCCAGGGCATCGTGGGATTCCTTCCGCTATTCTATCAGTAAGTGCTTGTTCCGTGGGTATTTTTCCACATTCTACATTTGTGTGTGTGTGTGTGAAGATATTTCTCGATTATTAAATCAGATTAGAAATTGGGAAGAGCGAGGGACATCAGACGTCCTTAGACACCGGCAGCATTTCACTGGAAGGAAAATGATGAGAAGGAATCTAGAAGGAGCCAGCACCTGCCAGCCTGCTGGGTGTGAACAGGAGCTCCTTCTCCCTCTGCAGCCGAGCGCGGGCGCTTTCGTAGTCTGCGGGCCTCACAGCCACGACATCTTCAGCCGCGGGATCTAAGCCCAGTAGGAAATCCTGGGCATCTTCGCCATTAAGTAGCTCTTCCTCACCCTGCATTATGTTAAAAAATAACAAAACAACAAAAAATGCTACGCTAAGATGGTCAGTTTACACCAGAAAAATAATCGATGATATTAAACTCATCAAACAAACAACACGCTCTATGACAAAATTACCTTTTCATTTATCTTTTTTAAATGAAAGCATGGCCTTTCACATTTACCATGTGGATTTTCTTTGTTTTTTACTATTCTCCGTATTTGGAAAATGTCAAAATCAGAATGGGCTGAAACTAGAAGAGACTGCTAAGGGAAGCTACTGAAAGCTCAACAACCCTGGCCTCCTGGGAGAGCTGACATTTATTTAAAGAACGTGGGTTCATAAATTATGTAGCATTTTAAGCTTCCACCCGGCTCTCAGCCCAGGCAAATGCACAAGCATAGGGTCCACAGTCTCTGCTCAGACCGCCTGGAGCCCCAGCTGCGCCCTGTGCTGCCCGGCGACGTCAGGGAGCTCACCCCCTTTTCTGACTCTCAGTTTTCTCAGTTGTAAAATGGGGACATTAACAGAGATGGCCTCTTAGGGCTTGGACAGGATAGAATTAAATGGCACATGTAAAACTTTTCAGCACAGGACCTGGAGTTATAAATATTAGCCGAAGAGAGTTAATTTTGCTTAATTGAGGATTTTCCACGTTTCCCCCTCTTTTCCCCTCCTTCCCTTTCTCTCTGACTTTCTCCGTCTTCCCCTTTATAAAATTTGAGCCTGGAGCCCATTTACGAGCGACGCCTTGTAAAATCCTGCGGAGACTGGCAGGTAGCTGTAGACGCCGGCGGCGGCCTAGCTGCCTGCCTCCTGATATTTCCTCCCCACACACCCCCGACAATAAGAATGGAAAAGTCAACTACACGGTAGCCAGGCTCTCAGCATAACTAGAAGACAAGAGAATGCCCAACACCTCAAGAAAGGAAAGGAGAGACCCCCCCAAATATCAGTGTGTGGCGTTTCCTGCTCCTGCCCCGGCTCTGCTTTGTGATGAGCAGAGACAGGATTGGGAAAAGCTGCAGAGAAGGCAGAAAAAGGAAGGCAGTGAAAGGGCCTCTGGGTGATCTAAAACTTCCACTGGAAAGACCGAACCCGCTGAATGAAAATACCAAAAACGGGCCCGGACACAGCGAAGGGGTTTCACAGTGCGCACGACTGCAAAGGGCGGTTTTCAAAGCACAGATTCCGGGGGAGAAAATGCAAGAGAGAAGAGAAGTGGCTTTTGGGAAGACGTGTAATCTGCCTAAAGAGGTATGTCATTGTGGCTTTGGTTTGCATTTCTCTAATGATTAGTAATGTCAAGCGTTTTTTATGTGCCTATTGGCCATTTGCATATCTTCTTTGGAGAGATGTCTATTCAAGCCCTTTGCATATTTTTACTGGCATGTTTTCTTTTATCGCACACATACCTCTCCCAGTTATGGAATCTGAGTTGTGTTGGCCTGGGTGTGGCCCGGGCACAAAAGGCTGCCTACCTGTGAGGTTGCCGGCCGGGCGGGGAAGACGGAGCTTTCCTTAGCCTTGGGCAGGTCAACGTTTTGCACGTGAAATGAATACTCATTGTGTGGAGTCTGGCAAGAAAAACCTGCAAACCACACTGTTCTACTTTTTTTCCCCACAGAAGAAAGAGAGACAGATTTATTTCAAGGCCCTCACTATCCAAACTGAGGGGGGAAATCAAAGGCCACAAAAAGTAACGTCAGCCTAGTACCCCTTTGCTTTTAACTAAGACATGGGTGAGCTGTTCCGTGTGGTGGTGACAGGTTTGCCGTCAGCCACCCTCTTCCTGGCCAGGATGTCAGCCCCAGCCGCTTCAGCAACATCACCACCACCATCACCATCGTGGTCCTCATCGTCACTGACACCAGCACCCGCGCCCCTCTCCGCGTCACCATCGCGATGTTAAATACCGTGCTGGCTGCTCCCCGCACCGGTGGCTCCCCTTCCTCTCCCTCCTCCTCGTGCTCAGCTCCATCTCTGTGTTTTGCTTTCGGTTTTCCCTCGGATCCCTCTGGTTCGGGATCGGGATCGGGATCGAAGCTGAAGGTGAAGAAGCGATAAGCTTCCTCGGCGGTGGGGAAGCCAGGCGGAGCCTAAGGAGAGGCAGAGAGCGACAGGCTTGGGGATGGGGGGAGCCGGAGTGAGCGCCCACATTTCCTGCTACAGGCATCGGCACGGCCTAGGCCTTGGAAGCCTGTTACCTCTGCTGACGGTGCGAGGTGACCGGTCATGAGCGGTAACAAGTGCAACAGGCGGCTGGTGGCCTCCTTTAATGAGTCCCTTTAATGAGTTACCTTTTATACACCAGCTATTATTTACTCTCCCACAAGCACAAACATATATTATTTAGAGCAGTAGAAGCTTTAGAAAGTATGATTAAAATGCTAAAAAGTGGATTCATTCTTTTATAGGCCAGTGCTGAGACAGTTTTATTTAATTATGAGCAATACAAGATTTGCTAGCCTTTTTTTTTTTAAGACCATTGCTTTTGGTTTTGGTTCTTCTTGAGTTAGTATTCCCTTTTTCCCCCACATTAAAAGCTGGAGCAATTCAGAGCAGAACAAATAGTTTCATCACTAACATTTCCTGCCCCTCCGCGCATTTCCCTGCCCCAAATCAAGCATTAGGCTAATCCCTCCTGAGCAGAGTCTAGGGTTTTGAAAGAAGGATTATTTCTCATAGTTTTTCTTGCATACTCCACAGCAATAGGAGGCAGGCCATGTATATCATCATCTCTCATTGGATATTTTTGAAAAACACAAGCTAACGAAAACGTGATTTAAAGTAGGCATGATTTAAAGCAAGCGTGATTTAAAAAGACAGGGTTTCTCACCGGGGGTGTAGGCTTGATTTTCCGTACGGCATCACGGAACTTGACTCTTGAATAACTCTGGGGGCCATCTTCTTGTGGAGTCCTTTGTGCCTCTCTACCTGGCTAGGTGAGTAGAAAATGAAAGATATGTCATTTAAATCAAGAAACTAAGGATGTTAAACAAGCGTCAACTCTCCAAAGGCTTATCTTGTGACCATTAATGCAGATCACCCTTCCTGAGGAATGAAATGCTGACAAATGTCAAATCTATTTGAAGGTTAAGGTTGCTGAATATTGTCTTACTCAGCTCTGTCTCTCTCAGGACCAAACAAATCTGAAGTTTTATACTCAATACACCCTAAAATGAAAAGTGTTATTTCTCCTACAGATCAATACATTATCCTTCACAAAGAATCATTTCCAAACGGTCTATGAAGAAAAGTATCAATAATGTCTGAGTGTAAATAAGCCTGACATACACCCTTCAGGGCACACAGCCTGCCCGTCTCGTGGGCCTTGGGACTGCTGTCCCCACTGGAGGCTGAGCCTTCTCCCTACACCGGCTTGATGTGCTAACACTCACTATGGGTGTTCTTTCTTCCCTCTGACAGCCAATCCGCCAGCTGCTGTTCCCACCTGGTCGCATCTCTCTTCGAAACCACCCCTTCTAGAACCTCGCTGCTCCACCCAGCAGACACCACAGAGCTTCACCACCCCATAGCTCCTTTGTCTATTAACATGACTGACATCCCCCGTGGGCTGCTCAAGGGGGGACGGTTACTGTCACCTCTGTGAGTTCAGGGCCCACTGGACACCTGGCGGGAAGGAGTCTCCCCCAGATGCTGGCTGGATAACAGGCAGAGTGTGTCAATGGATCAGATCTTGGGTAACCTGGACACTGACCCTGGCCCACAAATAGAGAAGTTTTGGTCCTGTCTAGTGGCGCCCAAGTATTCAAATGCTCTGTGTCATCTCCACCTTCATGTTTAAGGGTTCCTGGAGATTGTGTTTAGCTTTGTTCTTTTACCAGAAGGTCTGTTCTAGAACTTCTGCTGGAAGTGTCACATTCTGCTTCACTATCTCCAGCCGTAAAGCAGCGATGGCCCGTGTCTCACCTCCGTGCCAAATCCAGTCTCCAGTTCCTTCTCACCGGGGCTTCGTAAGCGCCTGGGCCGGGGGGTGGGGGCTTCCCGGAGCAGAGCACTTTCTGCTTTGGACTGAAAAACCAAACAGGAAATTACTGCTATATTGGGTCAGGGACGCTGTGAAAACACAGTCACCCTCCAGCTGGAGCAGTCGGTGAAAATAGACGCTTCACCTCCTCAAGCCACGAGAGCAAGTGGGCGGTTTAGAGAAACCTTGAATTATTAAGCATAATTTTCGTCTGTACCAATGTTACATGCGACATTGACACTTAAGTGTGAGCAACATTTAATGGCCTTCAGATCCACACAGTTTGAACAGATAGAGCAAACTAGAGACCAGACCCGGAGAACTGCGCTGGGCACCGGACCAAGTGCCCGGGGTCCCCTCACCCTCGCCGCCTGCAACTTCTCCCTCACGCGCTCCCGCATGGAAGATTCTGCGAGGCCTGTTCTGGAAGCCGAAGGAATTGGAGGCAGGCCTAAAAAAATATAAGAGAATACTTTAAAACAACATTTCCTTTTTTCCAAAGGGAAGATTAAATTAAAAAATAACAAGAGAATGTAATTTTATTTTGCAAATTTAGAACTTTGCCTAAGTAAACAGGAAAGGATACTCAGAGCCATCTGTTTGTCTTGGCTTCTCTGAGATTGACAGTGAAAGCCTCAATCCTGCCTGGACCTTCACAGCAACATAACTAAGAGTAAAATGAACGACATTGGACTATTCAAGGCCAGACACATGTACCCGTCCAACCGCGCCACTCGCTCAGTGCCGGTATGGAGGCGTGACGTGGCCTTGGTAAGGATTATGGTCTCGCACCTGTGGGCTGAGGGTCACGTTCCTAAGAGAACCTCCATCGGAGCAATGATGTGAAGACGCTCAATGTCACTAATCATCAGAGAGATGCAAATTAAAACCACAATGAGATGTCACCTCACACCTGCCAGAATGGCTGCCATCAGTACATCAACAAACAGCAAGCGCTGGCGAGGGTGTGGAGAGAAGGGAGCCCTGGTGCACTGCCGGTGGGGACGCAGACTGGTGCGGCCACTGTGCAAAGCAGTGTGCAGGTTCCGCAAAAAATTAGAAATGGAGCTGCCTAGTGACCCAGCAATTCCACTTCTGGAACTATATCGAAAGAATCCTGAAACACTAATTAGAAAATATATATGCACCCCTATGTTCACAGCAGCACAACTAACAATAGCTAAGATCTGGAAACTGCTCAAGTGCCCACCAGTGGATGAGTGGATAAAAAAGCTGTGGGACATTTACGCCATGGAATACCCCTCGGCCATAAAAAAGAAGGAAATCTTCCCCTTTGCAACAGCGTGGACGGACCTGGAGAGCATTACGCTAAGTGAAATAAGCCAGTCGGAGAAAGACAAACACCACATGATCTCACTCATATGTGGAATCTAATGAACACAGTGAACAGACACACAAAATAGAAACAGACTCACAGAGACAGAGAACAGACTGACAGCTGTCAGAGGGGTGGTTTGGGGGCCTGGGTGAAAAAGCTGAAGGGATTAAGCAAAAATAAAAACCCCTTGACACACACAACAGCACGGGGATTCCCAGAGGGAAAGGGGGTGGGGAGGCAGGAGAGGGGGAGGGGGATGGACGGTGATGGAGGGAGACGACCTGGGGCGGCCACACAGTACAATGTACAGGTGATGCACTGGACACTTGTACCCCTGAAACCTATATAATTTTGTTAGCCAATCTCACCCCAATAAATACAAAATTAAATTAAAAAAAAAAGATATACAAATGACAAAGGCACATTAAATAAAAAAAAAGAAACAGCCTTTGGCCATTTGGCATTCTCTATTAACTCACTTAAAACAAACCCAGGTCATTACTTTCCGTTTTAAAGATTCTGTAACCACAGTAGATCGTGTCCCCTGTTATATATGCTCAGAGTCCCAAGGCCTTTCCTACATCACATTTGTCATGCTTTCTTATTTTTTCTTATTTATTTTTTTTAAGTTTCATTTTCCAATTACAGTTGACATTCAATATTATATTACTTTCAGGTGTGCAGCATAGTGCTTAGATATTGATGTAACTAACAAAGTGACCCTCCTGGTAAACAGCTGTCACATTTTGAATTTGTACATCTGTGTGGTTATTTGATTTACGCCTGTTTCCATCCCCAGGTTCTGCGGCCCCAGCTGCACAGGGCAGGCCCGTGGTCAGTGTCACTAAGCGAGTGTGTGGAATGGGGAATAAAGGAGGGGGGCTCTGGTCTGAGCCTCCCGGTGCTTGTCACTCCTGTTCCCCAGCTCACCACCCACCCTGCTTCTGCCCCCAAAGAGAAACCCTTTTATAACTAACAAGAAATGTCTCTGAATGTGAAAAAGCATCTTGTTTATTTATCATCCTCCTTTTTATAAAATAAAAAAGAATTCTAGCTTTTCAAGTTTACTTAAAACGGCTAATACCTATATGTACGTGGTTCACTAGAATACTTTTATGAGTTATTCTTTAAAAGAGACACAAGATATTTTATTTAAACATTCTCTGCTGAACAATACAACTACCATGGTTTCTTTAGTATTAGTTCTTAACGACTGGAAAGCGTTTGAATGATAAACAGTGTTTTAAAAGTCCGCTAGTAACATTTAAGGGACATAAAGATTTCCAAATCAGGTCTGTGCAGGTAGTTGGTGGTGTGTCATTTTCCCAGTTAGACTGTGACCAGCCTGAGGGCAAGGACCATGTTGGTGACTTTAGTACCTGGCATTTTTTAGCACTAAATCAGCGAAGGAAAAACAGATAAAGGGGCCACAAGGATGTGAGGGATATTATTCGTATACAGGTATTTATTTATTTATTTATTTATTTATATCTTTATTGATTTCAGAGAGAGGAAAGGAGAGAGAGAGAGAGAGAAACATCAATGATGAGCGAGTCATTGATCAAGCCTGCAACTGGGCATGTGCCCTGACCGGGAATCGAACCCAAATCACCTGGATCCTAGGTTGACACTCAACTGCTGAGCCACGCCCGGCCGGGCTACAGGTATTTAAACAAACTAAATGTAATCCTAATGGATGAAATCAGATAATGATGACCCGTTTTGAAGGCATCGCTGCCGGCCGGTGCGGCTCAGTTGGCCGAGCGCCGTCCCATGCACCAGGAGGCCACCCGTTTGATTCCTGGGTTTGGATCGTTCCCCAGTAGCGGGTGTGCAGGAGGCAGCCGATAGATGTTTCCATCTTTCTCTCCCCCTCTCCCTTCCTCTCTCTGAAATCTATAAACACATTTAAAAAAAGAAAAAAAAAAAAAAAGATAATATCACTGACCTGACATGATATCCATGGAAAGCCAGGAGGGCTCATTTTCTCCCTTTGCCGTAATAACGAATAGGGCTAACTACTCTCACTTTATCTTGGGCGACTATGGCAGCCAGTGTTGCTTTAAACAGCTGGGGACACTCGGACACCCTCGTGAAACATTCCCCCTAAGTTACAGTCAACGACTCCACTAGTTACCCATCACCTATGCATCCCGCACAGTCTCTACTTTTCCTGCCCTGAGGATAGGAGCTGCTTTGCAGGCCTGGGGAAGGGTGTTGTTTCACGTTTACATAAAAAGACACCTTTGGAAAGTGGCCCTGACACATGAAGAAACCCTGGCAGGACTGAAGTTTCCGCAGCATCAAATGCAAAGTAGTGCGATGGAAATAATTATTAAAGTTGTTAAAATTTGACTTGGGGACATGCAAGAAATTATGGAGGATATTTTCAAGTCACTCCATCATAATATCCAGAAAATAAAAGATATTTTAGAATACAGTGTGCTGTGTACTCACACTGATCTCTTCAGCACGGTGCGAGGAGTGCCTCGAGCGCAGGTGAACATTTTGGCTCTCCAGCCTTCCCCACGGTGCTTCCTCTGACTAGAATGTTCTTTCCCTTCTCCAGCTGCTGGGCTCTGAGGTGACTCCCAAGACCCAGCCCCTTTGGGCAATTCTCCTTTCTGTTTCAGGCTGTACCTTTAACATCTGTTTCCTGGGTCAGTTTCTCTGGGTCTTGATGGCTTTTAAAAAGTATGCCTCTCCCTGGCCAGTGTGGCTCAGTGGTTAGAGTGTCGGTCCAAGCACCAAAGGGTCGAGGGTTCAATTCCTAGTCAAGGGCGCGCGTACCCGGGGGATGTGGGGAAGGCAACCAATCAATGTGTCTCTCACATCAATGTTTCTCTCTCTCCTCCCTCCCTTCCTTTCTCCCTCCCTTCCACTCTCTCTAAAAAATCCATGGAAAACATATCCTCAAGTGAGGATTAACAAAGAAAAAAAACAAACAAAAAGTATTCCTAAACTAAATGATCTATTTCCTTTCATTTGCATCACATCTCATCAGATTCTGAACTTTCTTTTCAATCAATACTGAGAAATTGGCCCTGGAACGATGCTTTAATCAGAGAAACTAACACAAATGAATGGAAAACAGATGTTGGTAATGAAGAAATTTATGTTCATGAGAAATCACTTACCATTTGATAGTTACTCCCTGAAGAAGGGGTGCGAGTTGGAATCATGGGGAATGCATGTACTTTTGTTCTGTGTTTATTTGGTTTGGAACTAGTGTCTGTTCAGTGAAACACTTGCTTTGTTTGGAATAGCCTGACTGTGTATATGTTTGAATAGAAATTAGAAGCCAAAGAGTTCCCCGCACAGATTTGTGCTGCTGTTAATCAGGGACATAGCACCTCTGGACTTGTGCCTGGAGCAGTGGGGGAGGCCACATAATCAGGGTGCTGGTATCTGAGTGTCTGAACCCTGTCTGACCTTGATAGCTCTTGGAGCCATGTAGGAATGCCGCAGTGTAGAGAGGGCCGCAGGTTCAAGGTGAGGAGCTGGGGTGGCAGCTCCGAGGGGCAGGCCAAGATGGGAAAGTTCTGGGCCCAGGTGAGCAGACTTGGCAGGAAGGGCATGGTGGGCGTGGAGGTGGGTGGTGAGTGAGCAGGCTAAGCCAGAGCACAGCCTCCAGTCAGATGCAGAAGGCCAGCGTGAGGCGACTGTTCCCTCAGTAAGCATTGGTGAGTGCCGGCTATGTACCAGCACTGTGCTACGCAGAGCTGAAAGTCAGTCTCCGCCCTCAGAGGCTTCTAGTCCAGTAGAGAGGGGAGGCTGTGTGCCAACAAAGAGAGACTTCGGGCACTCCCATGGGCACAGGGGACACAAAGCACAGAGCAGGTCTACTCCACCCATATGGGGGCCATGGGGAACCTTCCCAAAAGAGGTGACATGAATACTGCTTTTTGAAAAGTAAGGAGCTAGGATAAGACAAACAAAAACCCCAACTAGAAAAGGGGTTAGTCTAGTCTGGGGAGTAAGGTGTGTGATTTACCCGAGTGACATTCTTTGGGGAAAAAAATGAGGCATAGCCAGGCTAACAGCCTTGTGAAGACTCTGAGCTGGCTCTGTGCCCCACGTGAAGAGTCCTCGGGGCCCTGGGAGCCACTGTTGACAGTGCTGGTCGTAACAGTGCATTGTTTCTTTCATGGGCAGCTGGACACTGTTAGCTTCAAAGACCAGTCGGGGTTAAGATTTGTGGGCGTAGGATGATGCTATAGTGCAGCTTCCAGAGGCCTGCAGACTGGAGGCTGTGTTCAGGCTCCACCACCTCCAGCTGTGGCTCTCTCTGAGCCATGGTTTCCTAGTCTATAGAACAGTGCTTAATGATAGGACTGTTCTGGGAACTGAATGATCTAATGCATGTAAAGACCTTGTCACGGTGCCTGGCAGGTCAGAGCCTCAAGAAATGAAGTTATGTTTGTTAGTTATTTAGCATCAAGGTTTTCTTCCAGCTGGAGGAGGTACCAGGTATGCACCAGACCCTCTGTGGGATGCTGTCAGCATCTCACCTGGTGTCATTGTCATAACAGCTGCGTGAGGCCAGGATTTTGTCATCCCCATTGTACAGAGGAGGCTCCTATGGCTCGGGTGGATTTGGTTATTGCTCAAGGCCCCATGGCCAAGAGTCCTGAAATAAACCCTCATGTATGTGGTCAAATGGTCTTCAACAAGGATGCCCAGACCACTCAAGGGGGAAAGGACCGTCTCTTCAACACATGGTGTCGGGAAACTCACCATCCACATGCCGAAGAATAAAGGTGGTCCCTTACCTCACACCATATAGAAAAATAAACTCAAAATGGGTTACAGACCCACATGTAAGACCTAAAATTATAAAACTCCTAGAAGAAAGCATAGAGGAAATCTTCATGACACTGAGTTTGGCAATGATTGCTTGAACATGGGACCAAAAACATAGGCAGCGAAACAAAAAACAGACAGATGGGACCACATCTAACTTAAAACTTCTGTGCATCCAAGGACACCATCAACAGTACAGAGGCAAACCATGATATAGGAGAAAACAATGCAAATCATATATCCGATGAGGGGTCATTATCCAGAATATATAAAGAGCTCCTACAGCTCAACAATAGCAACAAAACAAATAACTGGATTAGGAAATGGGCAAAGAATACACTTTTCTCCAAACATCATATACGAATGGTCAACAAGCATATGAAAAAATGCTCAATGTTACTAATCATCAGAGAACTGAACCAAGAGACACTTACTCCGTGGGCCTCGTCGGGTGGTCATGCTCAGAAGGTGGGTGTCAGGGTTGGGATCTTCCTGCACCGGCTCCTGCTGGCTGCCACCCTGGGGTTTTCCAGACACCATTTCCTCGGGACCAGCGGTCCGCAGCTGCAGGCGGAGGGGCAGAGGTTGGGACTCCCAGGGCTTCAGTTGACTAGATCCTATCTCAGGATGAGGTGGGTCATTTAAACAGGGAACAGACCTTAAAGTATTCAGATCTAGATAACCGTGGTCCCTGCAATCTGAGTCCCTGTGGTCACCCCTCAAGGAAGCGATGCCAACCCTGAGTCTCTCTAAGAGATTTCTAGGGAAATTACCAAAATAAAGTGAATATTTTCACTTCTTTTAGGTATATGTACAGAGCTCAGCAGAAATTGGAGAGAAAGGGAAGCAGGAAAGTCACAACCAAACTATTTGATCCCAACTCCAACTCATTTGAAATCAGCTGCTCAGTGTCCCTGGATAATCCAGGGCAAAGAACAGCCTCTGGTCTCTTCCCCAAACTCCCTGAGCAGGGTGGGTGGGGAGCGGAAGTGGCAGTGAGGCCATGGTTGAGTGATGGCCTTCAAGGTCAGACAGAGGCTTGCGCCAGAGCTCAGATTCTCTGTGGAACCTGGGAAGGCTACTTGACTTCCTAACTTCCTTCCCTCCTCATCTATAAAGGAAGGAAATGAAAATTCACTGAGTTACTGCTCTGTATCAGTCATTGTGCAAGGCACAGAGATGCTGACAAATAAATGACCTGGGGGAATCTGAGGCATCTACTGAAAAAAAAAATCCCCAAGTGTCAGTGGGGTTAGGAAACATTGCTCTAGAATTCTGTGATGCCCCAAAGACTGCGGTGCTGTCTGCGGTCAGGGCTCTGAGCCGGTTAAATGAATGAGACGACACCTAGGAAGCGTGATGCCTGTGACTGGATTCTATTCTCCATCCACACCCCCTCGCCCGCCCGGTCACCACTGCTCACCCTGCCTGCGGCCCTTGATCTAAGGACTCGCACTTTTTTCTGTCTGCCCTGGGCCACTGCCGCCTCCATGGGTTCCCCTGCCCCTGGCTGCAGAGCCACCACTCACCCTGCAGGAAGGGGTTAAAGCTCCCAGAGTGGCCAGAGGGACCAGCCACGTGGCTGGGCAGCACCTCCCATCCTCTGGGCCCTCCCCTGGGCGGCTCCATCTCAGCTGCAGGAGCCGAGGCCGCACCTCTGCCCGGCCGGTCCCAACTGTGCAGTGCCGGGGAGGGGGGCCCAGAGGAGGGTTGCTTCCCAGTCCCGGGCTCTCCGATGCCCTCCCCACCTTCTCGCCTCCCCTGCTCCCCTCCTACAGGGCCTATCACATGGCTTCTGGCTCAAAATGGCGCTCCCACCCCTCCCTCCCCAGCTGGCATCTGAGTATCCAAAGAAACTGTCCCCCCCTCCTCGAAGGGGAGGACTCTGACCAAGGGGTTCTATTTACCTTGAGAAGCTGACCTTGCGCGCCCGGCTGCTCCAGCTAAGCAGGGCCACCCTTGCGGAGAGGAGAGCAGGGGGGGACTGCCAGCAGCCCTGAGCCCGGAGCTGGCCTCCCGCTCAGACTAAAGCAGAATCCGCGCTGGGAATTGCAGGAGGGGGGCTCCCCAAGATTTGTAATCCTGCACTGCCATCTATCGCTGGCCTTAGCTTATGGCCTTTGATGGCAACACTACACTGGGCTCTTTGCATCCTTTCTAGACTACTCCCTACCTGGGGAAGGGAGAAACCTTACAGGAAAATGTTCCCATACTGACCAGGGTCTCACCGTGAGTGGCATCTGTCCCACACAAGGTGCTACACCCGGACCACCCATGACATCCCTGCCTCCCCCGGAGGAGTGTGTGTGGCCCCTGTGGGAGCGGGTGGGTGGTTAACCGACAGCCCAGTAGACAGACCGGTCTTTCCTGTCACTCCTACCTGTTTCTTTCTTTTTTGTCTTTGAGCCTTGGAAGTCGTCTTCTTTCTTCCCACGTCTGCATCCTCAGCGCTTTCAAGGACCTCCTTTGTTAAAATGCAAATGAAAGAGTTGTCACTTGGGGTGTGTATGTAAGCTGGGAAAGAATCATTGAAAGAAATAGGGATGTGATTCTTAGGTGTTAAAACTGAAATCACCGTCTTGTCCTGGGCCCTCCATCCACTAACGCTGAGTGTAAGTGGCTGGAAAAGACAGTTGATTTGATCAAAGCAGCCATCTCATCTACTCTTCTCAAAATAGGCGTGTCCTTCAAAATAATCAAATGGCAACATTCTAAATGAGATGATGGGGCTTCCGTTGTCCCAGGTGCTCCTTCAAGCAGAGGACTGTGAGCACTTCCGGTGTTCTAGGCCCCGGGGGGCACAGAGATACCCCGGCCCTCCAAAGTCACAATCTAAAGAGAGCAACTAACAAGTGACTCTGCAGGACAGGTGGTCCAGCCCATAGACACAGGGGGACCTCAGAACCAGACTCAGGGTTTCGAGGGTTGGGCTTCTCTGCTCCCCAGTCTCACTAGCACGTCGAGGAAGATGAAGATACAGGTTAAATCATCATGGGAGTTTTGATTTAAAGAAAATTTAGCAGATCTTTCTGAAAAGTGAGAATCCTTTAGTAGAGCAAACTTTGTTTTCTTTTTCCACATTCCACTTTCTAAAGTTTTATTCATAATTTGTTAGAGCTGAGTGCTCTCAAATCTCAAGCTTCCAACTTTTCTAGTCCTAAAGTTTTCCAGACTGGGGTGCAAACACCTCTGGGTGTAAAAGTAATTGCAGGATAAAGCCAGAACCTCTCTCTGGTACAACAAATTTATTAGGATTTTTCTCTAAAATTGGGAATTAAAAAACTTTTATGCAGAAACAAACTCAGAACTCAAAATACGGATTTTAATGGCTGAAGAGGACAACGGAACGTCATGCAGGTTGCTGGGCTGGGCTCCAATGACATGTCAGTGCCCTTGGCTGTCTGGGTTAGAGAAGACATGGACTTGAGTTACAGAGAAGGTCCTCGAGGTCCCACCCAGGGAATGGGTGTAGGGTGGGCTTTTCCTTGGTCCACAGGACTAATCTCCCTTCTCTGACTCATCCTCTGGGTTCAAGTCCATATGTCCTTCGGGTGCCCACCAGGTAGGGAGTGCTCTTAGCTCAGAAATTCGCCAACTTGGATTAGATACACAGTGCTGATATTATGGGGGCGTCCAAGTATGGGTTTTAAGACAAGTCCAAGTTCTTATTGGCTTAGAATGAACTTATGAGAAATCTAGGTTCTTTCAAATGAGACAGAATGTGAACTCCACAAAGGCATTGGGTTTTATAATTCACTGCTGTATCCCCAGGGACCAGAGGAACAGTAAATATCCGTTGCATGAATGAATGAGCAAACATAACGTGATGTGCTTTGATCTGAGTGATGAGTTCCTCCAGGCTTTTTGAAATATTATTGAAAACAGCATATTGTCTCCATTCCGGCCTCTGTGGTCTCTAGTCAGTGAGCCCTTGGAGCGCAGAGAGAAGCAAGGGTGGGGAGGAATAATTTCTCCTCTGGTTGGAGGGCTACAGTCTCCAAATGGGAGACAGCTCTCCTCTGTTCCAGCCAGTGTTTAATGATGTTTGTACACAATGAGCTAGAAATCGCAGGACTCCACGAGACAGAGAGTTTGAACAGTGGCTCTAATCTATGACTGCTACCTTCATTCTGAATTTCTTTAGAAATCTATGTGTGTCGGCCAAGTTGGACCCAGCAGCAGGTGGTACCTTAGAGCTTCTGCGTGGCAGAATTCAGGACCTGGTGACAAGTAGTGACAACCCCTGGCCTGCCCTCAGAGCTGCATTTCCTTCACCATTCCCCCACCCTGCCACGTGCCTGACACAGCACCCTCTGGTGCAGTGGCCCAGCAATTAATGCTTATTGTGGGCTTAGCTTCCTTTCTCACAAACACAACCTCAGCAGTATTTAAGCAACCACTCACCTCTGTAATTATTTTCACTTTTTCTTCCTTGGGATCCATTCTGGCTGTGATGGCTCCTTTCTGGCAGGCAAAGAGCAAAGAAGTCAGGCCTTTGGACATCAGCTAAACAGCTCTCTTGCTATTGATAAATATGAAGCTGACCTCCACGGTTAGAAAAGTGCCTGAACTGATGTCCCATTCACAAGGAATACGTTCCTGCAGACCTAGAACTGGTGGGAACTGGTGGGAATGAGCCCTTGGGGAACAGGAAGGATGCCAGACCCTTTATCCCCATGAGCCTGGCAATGAGCTGGGCTGTGCTGGGCAGCAGGTGGGAGCCAGGAAGGGTTCAGCTCTTGGCATCAGAAGGACCCAGGTTGGAGTCCAGCTCTGGGAGGATATTGCACAGCTTCTTCAATCCCCTCAAACTCACCTTCCCACCCCTGTCTATACCCTTGACCTTGGTTCTCACTTCACTGTGCCAAGAGATGGGACCAGAGAGGGTTTCCACAACCCCCTCCCCCTCCCCACTGAATCATGTCATCTCTCCTCTGCTTCCACTTGGGCCTCTGCCCTGCACTGGCTCCATCCCCTCCCCTCCTCCAGGACCGTGATCAGGACAGTTTCTCCCTTTCATCTGGACAGTTACTTTTTCCTGTTCTGTTGGCTCATTGCTATCAGTGTACATAGTGCTATAAGTGGCCCCTTCCTAAAAAAAGCTCCCTGGACTTCATGTTTCTTTCTAGTCATTGCTCAACTTTTCAACCCTCTCCAGGAAAATCCCCCAAACTCTCTTTCCAATCAGGTCTCCGAGCTCAGCACTTCCTGAGATGGCTCTTGCTGGGGTCTCCGATGACCCCTGTGCCCCCACATCTAGCGATCAGTCCTCAGTCGTCATCTCATATGACCCGACAGAGACATGCAACAATGAAAGTGATGCATCACTTTCAGAAAAATCTGAAATATTTCCTTCACGTGGCTTCTGGGCCATGTTCTTCCCTGGTTTTCCTCCTGCCTGCTGGCTGCTGCTTCTCAAACTCCTGGGCTGGTTTTCCATCTGCTGACCGCCCAGGGTGCGTGCCCCGGGCTCAGCCCCTCTGCTCCGGCCCCTGGCAGTTTCGTCCTTGCTAGGCTTTCGACACCATCTCCCTGCTGGTATTCTCGAGTTTACATGCTGGGCCCACACTCCCAGAACTCCAGATGGAAATGTCCACATGCTAGATGGATACTGGCTTAACCTGCTCCAAATGAAGCTCCTTGTCCTGACCCCAACCTGCTAGTCCTGCAACCCCCCTTGTTAATAACCCTGTTAATAACCAGAACTGCATCTTGCTCAGGCTGAAACCCTGGAGTCATTCTTCATTCCACTCTTACTCTCACATGACAGCCCCCACCCAACCCATCAGATCCTTCCAGCTTTGCTCTCAAGTTATATTGAGAATTCAGCCATCTCTACATGCCTCCACCGCTATCACTCTGGCTGAGCACCCTTGCCTCTCACGTGGGCTCATGCAAGAACCTCCTAGTCTGATTCCCACCTGAGTTACCTATAGTCCAGTCTCTCCATTGCAACCAGAGTGAATTGTTGAAAATTTAAGTGAAATCATGTCATTCCTCCACCCCAAATCCTCCAAAGACTTCCCTTTCTCAACAAGGTAAAATGCAAAATTCTTTCAATGGCTTATAAGACCCCACCTGGTCTATGCTTGAATCCTCTGGCCTCAGGGCCTTGGCACTTGCTGTTCTCTCTGCATAGAATGCTCTTTCCCAACACATCGGTGTGGCTCTCTCTCTTCCAAGTCCTTCAGGACTCTGAATTTCATTTCATCAGAGAGGTCTTTCCTGAACACTCACAATTCAAGGAAAACCTTCCACCCTCACCTCCTAGAACTCGGCAACTAGGTTACAATGATTTATTTTCCCATTGTACTTATCACCACTCGACAAACACATTTATTCATATTTATTTGTGGTTGTCTGCCCACTCCCCATTGGAATATAAGCCACAAGAAGACAGGAACATGTGTTCATTGTTTATCTCGAGAGCCTGGGACTATGGCACACAGTAGACTCTAATAAATACTTTTCAAATAAATGACTACATCACTATCAGCTGTGTGTCCATTCTGGAGCCCATCAAACCTTCATTGTTCTCTCCCTGGGCTGCTGTGAAGATTAACTGAGCACATGGGGAGAAATACCAAGGCTGATGAATCCTAAGCCCTCCCCGATGCCCCTGGAAGCTGAATCTTAACTGGGACTCTCATTTAAGCAGCTCATCTAAGTTGTTCAAGGTTTCACTGACCCTAATGGGGAATTGGCATGTTAAAGAGAAATAAAGCACCTAAAACTGTATTGTCTCCCATCCAGACCTCCTCACAGGCTGCAAAAAAGAGAGGAAGGGAAATGATGAAAGCAGCTAAGAAAATAAAAGCTGAGGAGGTGATTCAGAGAGCACAAGGGGGCAGATGAGAAAAATAAAATTCTGAAGGACACAAAAGCGCTCTAATAAATAACACTGGCAATTATGAACTTGAAAAAAAGAACCGTGGGATGTTTTAATAAGTAAAAAAAGATTCTCAATAAATTAAAAATGTTATGTATGAAAAAAAAGAAATAGAAAATGAAAAATGTAACACGGTTGATTTTTTTCTTCTGATTCTTTCCTGATCATTACCTCTGAATGAGTTTCTAAGAAAATCAAATGACATCAGAATTTATTTTTGTATGAATACTCTTGCTAAGAAAAGATAAATCAGTACTGCCCAACTTTAATATACAGCTTGTCAGCATGGGCGCTGAGTGCCTGTTAAGACATTCCCAAACGAGAGTGTGACTTGCTGCCGACTTGTTTTGTGCTCTGTCTGGATACAGGTTAGCACGAGGTCTCCCGACAACACCCTAGCTTAGTAGCACCTGCCTCAGTTTACACGTAAGGAGACCGAGGTTCCCTCTGTCGTTAACCTCTGACAGCTTACATGATTTGCCCGAGATTATAGTTATTAAATGTCACATTCAGAATTTGACCCAAGGCTACTCCGGCGCCCTGCCCGGTGCTACTCGCTGTCTCTGTCTCACCATTTACTCTTGTTTTTTCAGCGATATCAGTAGCTGTTCCGCTAGCCCCAGGTTCTGGAAATATTTACAACTGAAAACTGGGAGCACCGCCCCAGTGAGAAAGGGCTTTTGCTATGTTAGATTAATGATTTATTTAACTCTATGCAGAAAACCGAACACATTTTTGAAGGAAAGTACTGATATCTCCATCTAGACTAATGGACTCTCTCCGAGGGTCCCCAGAGGATCAGTCATAAAGGGACCTGTGACACCTTCAACAGGCTGCCAGGAGGAAGGCATAAAGATGTAAGAAAAGGGCAGAAATGTCTGCACCTCAACCTTGGCTGCTTAAAAAAATCACTATATGCATCCTGCTCCAGAACAGTGAGAACACGGGCTCATAGAAAGAGTGAGGGCTCTGCAGACAATTACATGGGCCTGGGTTCAAATCCCGGCTCTGTTCATCAGCTGTGTGCCCTCAGAGCTAGGCCTTCACCTCTCTGAGTTGCATTTCCATGTCTGTGAACGTGTGGCCGTGATTCCTGCCTCGATGGGGATTACTTTATAAGGGTTAGGTGGCGGAGGGTGTGCCATAAGACGCCTGCAGACACCAGGCCGCTCCTTTCTGTTTCCATGGACGGTACAGTTGGGAGCCTTCCCTGCCCTCACACCTGAGCATTTCCTCCCTGAGGACAGTGCTTAGCTTTTCTGTCCCATCCCCTTAGAGCCGGAGCCTGGAGCCCTGGGCAGGGGCTGCTCGCACCCTTTTTGAATTCATTACCTAATTCTATGAGTTATTCCAGCCATAGCTTCTCGTGGCGTAAGGTTAGTGACAAATAGCTTTAGAGCATCATTTAATTGGCTGGATAGAACATACATCGCCGTCAGAGAGCGCCTGTAAATATTTGAGCTGCGCTATGTGATATGTGCCCAGTGCACTGGCCTGATGAACTGGGAGCCCCCTGGCCCTCCTGGAGGGATCCCGAGGGCTCTAAGCACCTTAGCCCCTTTTATAAATCTCTCATGGCAGGTAGTCGTCGCACTGTTATCTGTTTACAGGTCTGTCTTCCTATAAACTCTGAGCTTCTAAGCTGGCCTGCGCAGTTTAAGCTTCAGTGCCCTGCCTGGTGCACTGCTCATGCTCGATGCACGTTTAATGGATGACTCTGCAAATGAGCTCTAGGAGACAGATGCAGAGCCCTTTGCTCTGGTGCCGTTTATCTGCAGAAGTTGTATGAAATGTAATATCATACATGTGTCTTCCATTAGACTGTATGAGCTTTTCACAGCACCTCTTTGCAGTGGATGGAGGCAGTCTGTTTAAATCGCAGCTGGCAGATTTTCCTGTCTTGTTTGGGGGGAGAGCAGCGATCCTCACTCAGCCCTTTGTCTGTCGAGGGCCCTTCTCTGTCTAGTGCCAAGAAAAGGGGAGCTTGCAATAACCGAAACTCAGCCCCTTGAACCAATCTGAGCCGAAAAAGCCCAGAACGCAACGTGCTGCAAATGTTTCCGGGGCTGGGATGCAACAGGCTGGCTGGAGGTCCTGGGAAGGAGGCGGTGACCGTCCCCCGAGGAGGGAGGCGCTCTCTCAGGGGCTGTGATGAGCTGCCTGGACGTTTCCGCAAACCAGCCTCCAGGCAGCAGCTCCATCAAAGCGACCGCAGTCCTGCTCCACGTTCCCATCCCGGAAAGTAGAATGCGGGGCTCATGAGGGGGCCCTGTCCTGACCACTCATTAAATCTGCCCAGGGCCCCAGGGCAGAGGCTGGGCCCGAGGCGGGGAGCTGCAGCTCTGCTGGGGGGCTGATTACCTGAGGAAGCTGTACAGGGGCGCTGGCAGGTCCCGCCTTCTGGGAGCCAGGGGGTGCAGGGAGCGGTCTCCCCCGAGTCTTCGGAGCCCGAAGGAGGAGGCTGAGCGGGACGGGGCGGGCTGCCGCCGGCCGCCTCCAGCACAACACCCACTTGGCAACCCGTTCCTAAGGAAGGCCACTCGGTGGCTTTTTTTCCTTTTAAAGCGACAGGTTTCCCCTACCAGTGGGGCAGAAACACGCTGAGCAGCGGGGCCCAGCCTGTACCCAGGGACAAAGAGACACGGGCCTGGGGGAGGAGCTGGGCAGAAAGTAGGTCAAGCTTCAGGAGCCAGGGCGCCCGTGTCCTGTCCCCGGGTCACTGGGAGCTTCTGGTGGGAGACAGGCCACGCTCAGGGGCGGGCAGATTAGAATCCTGACCGCAGGGTGAGGGTGTCCTCTCTGCAGCGAGGGCTCCCCAGGGGGGCTCGGGCCCCCGAGAATGTTGCTCTGGAGGGTCTTTCAGTTAAATGTGGGAGGCTGAGTCTCCAAAATTAATCTCGGCTTACTCTCTGAATCCCACTGAAATAGGATAGAAATGTTATGGCTCAGAAAAGCAGAGCGGGTGAGAGCAGAGGCAAAGCAGGTGGGAGAGTGTGGAGTGAACAGACCGGGGAAAGCTGCACGCCAGGTACAAGTATGTGTGGGGTGTCTATGCCTGTGTGTCTCTGTGTATTTGTGTGTCTGTGTCCGTGTCTATGCATGCCTGTTTCTGTGTATCTTTGCATGTGTACATGTACATACGTGTCTCTGTGTTTGTGTCTAAGTTTCAGTGTACCTGTGTATGTGTGGTGTGTCTGTGCATCTCTCCGTGTTAGGTGTCCATCTGTGTTTCTGTGCCTATGGGTGTCTCTCTTTGTGCGTTTCTGTGTGTATATCTCTGCATGTGTGTTTATCTCTCTGGGTGTGTCCCTGTACATGTGGTGGGCAGTTCCACAGACGTGAGCAGAGCAAGGACAATGGGCCAGGTACAGAAGGTCACCAGGGTGGAAAGCCCCAGGTGCCTAGCAAAGGACAATTGTAGGCTGGGACCTCGCCCCCAGGGTGAACTCCCCTCCGCTAGCATATCACAGGCGGTTTGGGCCCCCTGACCTTTCCTTCCTGGAGATAACACCTAGGCCTCAGTTGTATTTCAGCTCCAGGCCCAGAAAAGCAGCTAAACCAGCCACAGCTGCCCTCAGGCCCAGCTGCCTTGGATAATGACCCCCTGCCCTGGCCCCAACCAATCAGTGGGGACCCAGACCCTGAAAGGACACACCTGGAAAGCTGCTGAATATTCTATTGAGCTCTTCCCTGGGACCTCCCCTAAAATCTCCCTTGAGACCCTTAGGACGGGGGCCCAGGGCCCTCTCCCCCTTTCCCTGGCCCCTCCTCCTCCCATCCCCCAGGCGCACTAGCATCACCTTCCTCTCTCCCAAGCTCCAAGGGCCCTTCCTTTGCCTTTATAACTTGTTTCCTAAGCCCATTTCTTCTAGGAATTACTTTTTCTACCTCTGTGATTTACCAAATAAATGTTTTCCTGTAGTTTGGGTCTTGGCTCTGAATTCTTTCCTAGTCAGAACCCGAGTACTGAGGTTGCTGAACCTAAGACCAGTGTGACCCCATCGGACCAACACCCAGAGCCGTCCCCTGCCGCCTACGACATAGTGGCACCGAGACCCGGGTTGTGTCATCACTGGTGAGCCAGTCCTCGCCACCCTGGCGTGAAGAGCATGGCTGTTCCCTGTCCTCCCTGCATGTTCTCCCCGCCATGGGCTTTTCTCTCTCTGTGGATTGCCGCTCCGTGCCGGGTCCTCCCTGCTGGAAGGCTCCTGTGACTGGAGGAGTTGGTCCTGCAGAGGGAAATTTGCACTCGGTACCTCGCTGACTGTGAGACAAAGTCCCTGAGCCCAGGAACACCGTAAAGTCACACAAGACCCTTCCCCGCGGCGTTTCCCTGTGAGGTTACTAGTTCCCAAGGAGAGAGAGATCCTCGCCCTTTGGCTGGAAGGGTGCTCTTTTCTTCCCTTGCCCTTCCTTTGTGTCTGGAGTTAAGCTCAGGCTGACTTCTTTAAGCCTTTTTGAAATCCTCCAGGTGGAACTAAGGGTTGTGGTTGAAGGACCCTGGGCTCTAGGTGAGGGTAAAGATAACTAAGGACAGGAAAACAACAGATGCATGGCTGCCTTTTAACTTTGGCTTTTCATTGGAATTGCTTCCCGAGGGTCTAAACAAAACCTTTTGCTGGGTAAATGAGCCCAAACTCATCAGGCTTGGAAAATAAGGGACGCCTGGCAGTTTCTAATCTTCCTAGGGAAGGCGACAGGATTTGTCCTCAGGGCTCGAGGTGCTGTTTCTGCCTGGCCGGCCCAGCTACCACACATAGGTCACCAGGAAGCTTCTCTGGTCCCTGAAACCAACATCTAGGAGGGCCTCAGGGTTAACTTAACAGGGACTCCCCTTCCCTTCGAGAGGCGGCTGCTCTCTCGCTCTCCTCGGCCTCCTAAAGCATCGGGGCTTTGGGGAACCTGAAAGGCAGGGCAACAGGTCACTAGCCCAACAATTGGAAACCAGAGTTGTGGGATGAGAGTTCTCCATTTGAGGGGACAAAGGTACTAGGCACCCCTTGTATGGACAGATATGATAGGGGGGACCTCTGGTAAGGCTGGCTAAGGCCGGAGGCAGACAAGCAGGGATGCCTGGCTTGGGACTGGCTTTGTGCAGAGTGGAGCCTGCCTGTCTGAGCGGAGTGAGTCCATCATTACAGTGCCCAGCCACTGTAATCCTTGGTAAGCCTGCCCTCAGGACACGGGGTCAAACTCCACACCCTGGGTATTTCCTGGGCGAAAGGGACCCTGCACTACTGTGGTTCTCAGACCACAGGATGACGGCCCGGGACAGCCCAGAGTCTAGCGAGGACCCCTCCAACTCTCGGCTGGGAATTCATCCGCCTTTGTGTGTTTCTGTGTGTATATCTCTGCATGTGTATTTATCTCTGTGTGTGTCTGTGTACATACATGTGTCTCTGTGTGGGGGGCAGGTAGGCATTAGAGTGAGGAAATGAGCTGGTCATTCTGCAGAACCCCAGGGAGGCCCAGGATTGGGCTGAATGTGTGATGGGCTGGCTGTGTCCCTCTAAAGAAGGTATGTTGGTGTCCCAGCCCCCAGTCCCTTATTTAGAGATGGGGACTTGACAGAGGGAATCAAGTTAAGATGAGGTCATTAGACTGGATCCTAACCATTATGACTGTGTTTTTATGACAAAGGGGAGTTTGTGCACAGAGACAGACACAGGCAGACAGAGGGCGATGTGAAGACGCGGGGTGGGGAGGGGCACATCTACCTGAGGCCACCAGAAGCTGGAGAGAGGCACAGACCCGTGTTTCCCTCACTGCCCCCAGGAAGAACCAACCCTGCCAATGCCTGATTTCTTACTTCTAGTCTCCAGAATCGTGAGACAATACACTTCTGCTGTTTTAAGCCACTCAGTGTGCAATACTTTGTTATAGCAGCCTCAGGAAACTAATACAGTCAGATACCAAGGAGAGTGGGGAGAGAATGGGGCTGAAATGCAAGAAGATTTGAAAGTCTGTTACAGAGGGGCAAGATTCTCAGGACCCTCCCTTACTCCCGGCAGCCTGAGGAATAATGCCCATCCCCCCACCTCTTCTTCTGCCACTTGAAGGAGATTGGAGGCTTCAAGGAAAGTTGAATGACAGACACTCTGGCCCCAAGGTCCCAGGTATGGCAGAGGCTGGGTGTGTTTCAGCGCTGAAAACTGAAGACTAAGTGAAGAGGTGGACAGAGCACGCTCCTTCTCACAGAACTGAGGCAACCAAAAATACACCTTACGCTCCCCTGTCCCACCTCCACCAGCATCACACTGGAACACATGGAAAGTTATTTTCTGGAGAAAATGAACAGTCACAAAGAAGAGATCTCAGATATTGACGTTTCTAGATCCTCCAGTGAAGAAACTAGCATATCACCCTTACAAAACAGCATTCCAGAGAAAATGAGAGGATCTCAGGTTAAGAAATTCCACACCTGTAGATATAGAGAGAATAAAAAATGAAAAGGTAGAATTTATCAAAGAGATAATATAGGAAAAACTCTCAAAAGTGAAAGAATAAGTCTTTAGATTGAAAGCTGACACAAGGAGGAAACAAACACACTTGTCTGTCTCAGTCTGTGCTCCAAATGTGGTGAGAAAAACATTCTCCAGGGAATTTATAACCACTGGCTGTACTATGCTGTCTGTCTTATTTATTCTACTTACGTCTTTTAGGAACCCCGGTGTGGTGCCAGGCAAGAGCAGACGCAAAACATTTCTGGAGAGACATACCTTCAAGGAGTCAGTTCAGGATGGCCGCAGCTAAACCTGGCTGAAGATGAGCTCACAATCCAAAATTAGACAGCACAGGAGGAAACAATCAGATCTACAGACCACAGGAGGGCACTGTTTGATACCCGAGAACTTCTGATAATACACGATCAGAGGGTGAACGTAACAAAAACGATGACCATAAAAGAACTTAAAAGGAGGCTTTGAAAATATGAAAGAAGAGTGAGATACCATCAGAAAAATCAGGCAAGTGGGAAAAAGAACCAGCTAGAGTTTTTAGAAATGAATAATACAGTTGTGATTTTTTTTTTTTTTTTGAAGCAAAGCATGGGTTAAATTTCTGATGGGAGAGCTAGAAAGAGAATTAATGATGTAAAGAAGAGATTTTAAAAAATTAAAATATGACACAGAGAGATGGAAAATGGGAAAGAGTGGATGAAAGTCATGGGGGAGAAATTGAGGAGATCTGTGGAGTCCCAGGAGGGGAGAAGAGAGAAAGAAGGTGAATGCTGGATTTTAAAAGTTGAGGGATCTTTGTCAAATTCCTTAACTTCCCTGGGTTCCAATTTCCTCATCTGTAAAATGAGATTAATAATAGTAACTACTGCAGAAAGTTGTTACGAGGTTTATTAAGTTAATGCTTATCAAGTCCTGGCAGACAAGAAATGCTATGAGATTTATTAAGTTTTAAAAAAAGATGAATGTTATCTTAACTCAGAGTTTTACTAAAATACCATAGACTGGGTGGTTTAAACAATAGAAATTGATTTTCTCACAGTTCTGGAGGCTGGGAAATCCAAGGTCAAGGTGCCAGTTGATTCGATTTTTGGTGAGGGCTTTCTTCCTGGCTGGTCGATGGTCCTCATCTGGCTGTGTCTCCACACGGCCTTTGCTTGACGCATTCAGATGGAGAGAGAGATAACTCTCTCTTCCTATTGGACATCCTCGATTGGATTAGTACTCAACTCTCATGACCTCATTTAAACTTAATTACCTCCTAAAATCCCTCTCTCCAAATACAGGGCAGCAACCTGTGAGTTTGGGGGGTACACAGGTCAGTCTGTAACAGATGCTTACTGTAGGAGATCATTCACTTGAAGTGATCAACTGTTGTAAGAGATGGGATTTGTTTGCCACTCTTGTGCTTATTAACCTTCTGATTATAACTTTCTTTATCTTTTAACATTAACTAAGCTAAACCAGTTCATAAGAATTATAAACCTCTTCATAATGTTCTGAAACTAGTAAAAAGCATAATTCAAAAACATAATTTCTTGCAAATATTCTTATGCAAGCAAAATAAATGAATCTAGCAGATTTGCTTTAAATCAAAATGCAAAATTCTCATTCTTATAGGTTAAGTGTTCCTAGCTAGCTAAAGCGTTTTTAATCAAAAACAAGTGTTGAATCACATAGCACAAGCCCTTTTCCCTGCATCTTCTGAGATAATCAAATATGATTTTTCTTTTTTCATCTTTTAATGTGGTGAATTACATTAGCAGGCTTTTTGATGTAAAACTTTTCTTGCATTTCTTGAATATACTAAACTTGGTCAAAATATTTAAAACGGGTTTCAACACCAAAAGAAATATTTAAAAAATAATTGTTGGATTTAGTTATTAATATTTAGATCTTTTATGCTCATAACTGAGATCGTATTATTGTTTTTTCCTTTCTTGTATTGCTCTTATTTTAGTATAGAGGATATTTCAATCTCAAAAAGCAGATTAATCTCTTCCTCTCTTTGTATCTGGCCTTCTGTCTCTCTGTCACTATGTCTCTGTTTCTCTCTCTCTCTCTGTTTCTCTCTCTCTCTCTCTCTCACACACACACACACACACACACACACACACCCACCCACACCCCCCCCCACACCCCCCCCCTGTACCGTGAACTTGTCTATAAAACTGTGGATCTGGTGAGATTTTTTTATTTGGTGGTGAAATATATATAACATAAAATTTGCTATTTTAGTAATTTTTCCAGATAAAATTGACACATATTGTATTAGTTTTAAGTGTACAACATAAAGATTTGATGTATGTACATATTACAAGATGATTTCCACAATAAGTTTAGTTAACATCTGTTGCCTCACATAGTTACAAATTATTTATTTTGTGCTGAGGACATTTACAACATTGTACAACCAGCCCTACTACCAATTTCCATAA
Organism: Miniopterus schreibersii; assembly: GCF_964146895.1. NCBI lineage: Eukaryota > Metazoa > Chordata > Mammalia > Chiroptera > Miniopteridae > Miniopterus > Miniopterus schreibersii. The sequence continues at coordinate 7,068,644 of NC_138101.1, read as the reverse complement.
CTTTTTCATCACCCCAGATAGAAACTCTGTAGCCAATAAACGACTGTACATTCCTCCTTCTGGTAACCCAGCCCAACCCCTGGAACCTCTAATCCACTTTCTGTCTCTATAAACCTGCTCATTCTAGTTATTTCATGGAAGTGGAATTATGCAATATTTGCCCTTTCATGTTTAGCGTAATTCACTAGCATAATATTTTCACAGTTTATCCATTTTGTAGCCTGTGTGGGTACATCATTCCTTTTTAAGGCCGAATAATATTCCCTTGTATGGACACCACATTTGCTTATCCACTTGCCTACTGAAAGACACCATCCGGTGAGAGAGGCAGGCCGCACAGAAAGGCCAGGTGGACATGCTCTGTTGGCAGTCCTAGTCTTTGAGTCGTCCCAGCCGAGGCTCCAGACAGGTGCATGAACAAACCTTTGGATGATTCCAGCTCCTAGACATTGAGTCGCCTCCCAGGGTTCAAGTTTTCTCAGCTGAGGCCTCAGATATGGTAGAGTAGAGATCAGCCAACCAGCTGTGCTCTGTTCAAACTCCTGGCTCACATAATCCATGTGCATAATAAAATGATTGTTTTAAGCCACCGTGTTTTGGGGTCATTTGTTATGCAGCAATAGTAACTGTGACAGTCACATTTTAAATAAATTAATATATATATGAATGAATGAAATATAGTCATTGTTTTTTTACATGGGACTCTGAGGCATATGATTTTTACATCTTTACCTAAAAAATAGGCAACTGCATTTAATGCCTTCAAGGGCAATGCTATGAAAGCATGATGCATTTGAAGCCTCTTTGGGAGATTAAGACACTGGAATAAACATGGAAAAATCCTAGGACCCGAAATGAGACGACAATGCTACAACGGTGTGTTATTTAGGTCAATAAATGGTAAAAATGTGCTTTTCACACCTGACCATGTGGAACACGATTGTAGCTTTAGAGGAATGTGTCCTTACTCAGTCCTTCGGGTTTTATAATAGCTTTGATTGCGGCTGATTCATTCTCCATGAAAGAAAATCGCATCACAGGGAAAAACACATCACTAAAAATAGGACTCTACTCGGGAGCTGAGGAATCACCTTTGAATCATAAATTTTATAAAACCACGCTCTTTAATATTTAATTTATATTTTCAAATTTACTGAATTATTTACATCTTCCCCTAAAACAGAACTTGAACTCCAGCAAATCGGAACCTCTCATTTCCATAGTAAATGGAGAGAAACGCTTATTGTCTCAGAGATATTGGTCGTGCAGTCTATTTTCATTTTATACATATTAAGGCATTTAATTTCCTTCCTCCAGGGCTCTGATTTTCAACTTGTTTTCATTTGTAACAACTGTCTTCTCATTTGCTTCATTTCACAACATTTTCGCTTCCTAAGAGGGCCGTCTGAGCTACTGGGAATGAAATGTTATAAGATTCTTTTTATTTAGAGACTCATGTCATCATCTGAAATAACGAGACACTCTTATGTAGAGGAAACTTCTGCTCTAGTGTAAGGAGTGGACTCTCGTATTTTTCTTGCTGAAAAGGTTCTTTTACAAGCTTTACTTCTTTCCAGCTACTTCCCTTAAGTGGGTCTCATTGGGGCGACCTGCTTCTCCAGCTTAGGGAACAAATATCATCACAATGCTTTCATTTTCTAATTATTGCTTGAAAAAATGCTCGTTTTTATTAACAGGACACCCAGTACCTCCCCCTTGAAGGCTCATTTTCACATGGAGTTGTTCATGAATCTTGAGAGGCTTACTCAGTTCAAAGGGTGGTCCTGCACCCAAATGCCAATGGAGAGAGGCAGGTGTGAAGCTGGTGACTGCAGGAAACGGCTCCCTAGGAAGCTGGGCATCTTTGCCTCGGGTGCCTGGTGGGTCTGAGAGTCCCAATGCTCATACCAGACTCCTCCCATTTGAGATTCTAGGGTTACACACCTCAGTTCATTCCAGGGCTTCCCAACCAGTGTGCAGCTTGTCCACCCAGGGGACATTTAGCAAAGTTTGGGGACATTGGTAGTCACAACTTGGAGGGACGTGCCACTGGCATCTAGAGGTCAGAGACCAGGGATGCTGCTAACCTCCTACAGTGTACAGGACAGGGTCTCGCCCACCTCACCCCACAATAAAAAATTACCTGGCCCCAAATGTCAATAGTGTCGGGGCTGAGAAACCCTGGTTTCTCCAACATGGTTTACACGAGTGGCCATAGTCTCCGGTCCACAGTCCACAGCCCCCTCCTCACCTTGCATTCCCCTCCACGATGTCTAGTATCCCTCCTGGCTGGTCAACTCAACTTTATCAGAGAGTAAGCCCTCTCTGATGCTGTTGAAATTCAGCAGGAAAGAGGCCAGTGTCTAAATTCTTTTTTTCCCAGGAGGCTCCGTTTTGCAAATTTATTCACGGGTGTCACGGATGACAAGGGATATTGGAAAGAGCAGCATTAGTCTTGTCACAGAAAATCCTGTTACACCCCCATTTCCCAGGGCAGTGGGTGTCCCCTTCATTTGCGTAATCAAGAAGAGTTGCTCGGATGACCCTTCATTGAAGCAAGATCTTACCCAAGGAGACAAGCTGGGCTCACTAGACAGAGGAGCAGTTTACACTATCTCTTGATAAAAAATACTATACTCACTGGGCACTCTGGCCCACCTCTCATTCTCTCGTGTTCTGTGATGCCACAAACTGTTCTGCATCTCCTCCCAAAGCACCAAATGCTGAAGATACTGGGAAACTTAGGCAGTTTGCTCGAATCAGGTTAGAAACGATCTCTCTCCTGATTCCAGGTCGAGGATGCCCATGTCTTTGCCATCTGCAGATGCAGCTCCTTGGAACTTCCTTGGACTTGCCTCTGATTTCAATCACTGTTGGTTTGTTGTTGTGTAGTTTTGTTTTTTGTTTTTTTTGGGGGTGGGGGGGTGGAAATGCATGACACAATCCAAAAAACTGTCTAGCAGATAGATTTCTGGAGTAAAAGCGCTCTGTAAATTGATAGCTGCTTGTGTTCTCGATATTTGAGAGATGGCATTTGGACCAGAGAGGTGAAGGGACACTTGTCACTATGCACTACTCTGCTCTCCTGGGCTTGGACTCTGAAGGGCTTTGACCTACTTGAGTGTCCTGGGTAGTAACCAGGGCTAGACAAGGGAGCAATCCTACAGCAGCCTGGCCAACCTCATGAGCGTACACCAGGGCCCGTGGGTCCCCAGCGCCATAGTATCTAGTTGTCAGTGTTTAGTAACTGATCTCATCCTCTGACCTTTTTCTGGGACGTCAGTAAAGTCTTACAGTTGTTCCCACACAGTCCCATCTGTGCTGCGGGGATTGCAGAAAGGGTTATACCCACGCTTGGGGCAGAAAGGTAAGAAGAAGAGGAATTTCAGGGGGCAGAACGGTGGTATTAGTGGAGATTGCAAATCCTCAAAAGGCGAGTGAATTCTAGAAACATAGTTGTGGGAGGGGACATGAGTTTTGTCACCACAGGAAGATTCTCCCCCTTCACTACCAACCTGGGTTAATTTCCCAAGGGGACCTGAGGTTTCTGATCATGCTCTTTGAGATCCCAAAATACACTTGAGACCTTGAGGCCGTGTCCCGGTTCGCGCCCCCGCCACCGGGGAGGGCTCCATCGTCACTCACGGGGCTCCCCTCGGCCTCCCCCTTCCAGGGCTCGGCGCCAGCACCGCCGCGTCGCCTTGTCCTTCCCCCGGGCCCCCGCTGCTCAGGGAGGCTGCTGGCACTAGTCAGCGCTCAGTGGGTCTGTGCTGAATGAAGGAACAGAAGGAACCAGCCAGTCGCGAGTTCCAGGCCCATCCTCGTGGCCACTGAGAAGTTCCTCCTTCTGTATACGGACGTCTTTGCTCTGCGGGGACATGAGGTGAGTGGAGAAAGGGCATCTCGAGAGCCCCTCCAAGCTCGCACCCGAGCGGTGGGAACACGTGCTCCCGGGGGGAGTCGCTCCTGCCCCTGGCCGCTCGGGGTCAGCCCCGGAGACAGGAGCTGGCCGCCCCCGGCCGCCAGAGCGAACCTTGAAGCAAAAGCAAAAGCATCATGTTCCTACCTTGTTTTGAGAAGGAAGAATTGCTCCCAGGGAAACCGTTTTCTCCTTCGGATCTATCAGAGCCTCGGTCTTGACACCCCCAAAGTCCTTCTGCTAAACACTCGCTGCAGAGTTTGCTGGCGATCTCAGTGCGAGAGATGGAAGGAACGAAGACAGCCCCGTGAGTGCAGCACTGAACAGACTGTGTGACACTGACGTCTGGGTGACAGGACAGAGGAGGAATGGCAAAGATCTCGGTGGCGCAGGCCCCCCGCAGATCGAGAGCTGGGCCTGCTGCTGCGCAGCTACCGAGAGTGACAGGGGGACAGCTTGCAGATCAGCTCTTCCCTCCTGAGTGTGGGAGGGGGCTGCCATCATTTCTTGTCTCCCTCAGTTCCTGCCACCCTGAAAAAGAAGAACTTCTCATCTCTTATTGGCTTTAAATCGCCAGCGACTTCTCTCTGCCTTTATGACCCCTTCCAGTGGAGGGAGGGCAGAGGGCTCATTTCTCTGACTGGAGAGATGGCAAGAGCCTAGAACCCACTGGCCTTTATGTCACTCTTGGGAGGGGGTGGCGTGTAAAGGGCTTGTTGCAGGTGCGGCCGATCAAGGGTTTTGTGAACATTTATTTATGTATTTTATAAAACAGGACCATACTGTATACATAAAAAAAGGTGCCGCAGTTTGCTTACTGCGAGTGTGAACCTAGGTAAGATCTTGGCTGTTGGAGTTGAGTTGGAATACAAAGGGGTTCAGGCTTTCCTTAGGGTTGGAAGGGGAACGGAAGGCTCATTTGATTCAGGGAAGGCAAGTAGGTTTCGTCTCAAGGGTGGACCCTTGTCTACCGCCTGGACTTCAGCTGAGAAGAATCCCAAGGCTGCCCCTGGGCCCAGTTTGGTGGAAATGTGGGGATCCGTGAGCAACGTCTGCCCTGAGCTCCGAGACAGGAAGGCAACCAGTTACTTCCCACCACAAATCTAATGTGGAAACAGACTTACAGGATGTAGGTGACTTGTCCCAAAGCCACACAAGGCTGGTTACTGGAATTGCTGGGATTAAATCTTAAGTCTTCTGACTTCCCAGCCATCTTTTCTTAGGTCTTTCTGTTCGGTGAAATTGGCCTCTCTGAAGCTGTTTCGGGGAACTAAGAATGCATTGTCCTAATAAAAGCTGCTCCTTCTCACGTGAGACATTCCACGCACAGCCCTTCTGAAGGTCACCTGAATTCATATTATGTCTTTGCAGGTGAATTCCAGGGGAGCAGAACTGCCACATGTAGAAAATAAGAACATAAGGCACCCACTTAAATATTTGGGACATACGTATACTAAACAATGATTTCTTATGCTATCTGAAATTCAAATTTGATGGAATGTCCTGAATTTAATCTGAATTTTATGCCTGGGGGGTAGGTAGTCAAGTGGGTGAGCACTTCTTGTGTGTGCACATCTTGATATAGCAATGCTCGTATGTCCTGGGTCCTGACCATCTCACCTACCAACCATATAATCTTTGCCAGTAGTGCCACCGTCTGGAACACCTCTGGTAGCTGGGCTTTAGTCTGAGTTCTGAATACAGCAAGACTGGGTGTTTCTCTAGATAATCCTTGCGGCTCCCTATCCTTGCTCCAGAGTAATTTCAGTAACGATAGGGATGCACTGCAGAGCCCGAAATGGTATCTGAAGCTGGAGAAGGGACAGATGACAGACTTTGCTCCGCCCTGTTTATCTCAGTCCAGGTAGAAGCTCACAAGCCATCTTGGAAAAGAGGGCACTTTTGTGCTGAAGAGCGGGTATGCAATGATTTTCCCTGTTTCAGGGCTTTCAGATCATTTCCTGGAATTCTGACCAGACTGGAAAAGCTTTTTCTTTCATAAATTCTGCCACCTCCACAATGGCACTGGAGCGAAGCCCCGATTCAGCCTTTGACATCACGCTGCTTGGAAACACCTTGGCCATCCCTCGGATGCATTGGCTCTGAATGACTTCATCCTTGGCTAAGCCATCGGGTTCAGAGCTCTGGGCTAAGAACTCAATAAAATGATGTCAGTTCGAGACTCATTTCCTTCCCTATTTAAGTGAGGGTGGGATAATTTTTAAAATATATATGTAACCCGGCCGGGCGTGGCTCAGCGGTTGAGCGTGGACCTAGGATCCAGGCGATCGGGGTTCGATTCCCGGTCAGGGCACAGGCCCAGGTTGTGGCTCGATCCCCAGTTGGGGGTGTGCGGGAGGAAGCTGATCAATGACTCTCTCATCATTGATGTTTCTGTCTCTCTCTCTCCCTCTTCCTTCCTCTCTCTGAAATCAATAAAGATAAGTTTTTAAAAAAATAACAAAATGAAAGCAAAGATCAAAGGGTAGAAAATTTTAAATTCCTATTACTAACTTATTTTTACCCAGATATTTTTTATGCACATATGCAAACACACTTAAATATGGGATAATAATTGAAAGTGCTTTTTAGTGCTCTCTTTTGTTCTGTTACTAGCCTTGAACATCGTATGGTGCCAATGCATTTTCATTCTCATCACTTTTTTAATGACTATTGGACGGATGTCTTACAGCTCATTTAACCAATATTCTATTATCAGACTCCCAGGCTATTTCCCAATTTTCCATCTTACAAACTCTGCTGCAAGCCTCTTTCTGTAATTCAACCTTTGCTCACATTATTAATTATTTTCTTGGAATACATTCTTAGAAGTTGGAGACGCCTGAGTTTTGCATCTTAGACAAAACTAAACAGACGCATTTTGGCCTCGGAAGGGGGAGTTGGGATGAGGGCATTTCCTCCCTGCTTCTTCCAAGAGAGAGTGTGTTCAGCTGGGGGTTCTTAGAAGGGAACGGATATCCTGCCCCAAATGGTGACCAGCCATGTGGTTATGTCTGGGAAAAAAAGCAGATGGAAAATGGCTGTGGGCCAACAGGTAGATTGTGGAGACTGAGTAGGCTCTGGCACCATGACCAGATTGCAGAGAAGTTCTCTGCTGGGGACAGTTTTGCTCCCCCAGGTCATTTGCCCTTGACTGGAGATATTGGTCATTGTCATGACTGGAGGGGAGGAGCTACTGGCCCCTGCTGGGTAGGGGTCAGGGATCCTGCTGACTCACCCTAAGGTGCACAGGACAGACCTGCAGAACAGAGAATGATTTTGCCCGAACGTCAATTTTGCTGAGGTTGAGAGACCCCGATGTAGACCAAAAACACAAAGGAGGCTCAATGTATCTTTGGAAACCCTGGCATAGCATTTAAACAATCTGTATCACAAGTTTTATGTGTGTTCTAAAAAAAAAATTTTCTTCTCCAAAGGACTCTTCAGTTGCCTGAAGTATTTGGCAAGTGTAGGCTCAACCCGAAAACCACTCTGAGGGACACGTGGGGCCTATGGGAAGTGTGGACCTGCTTGCTCCTGGCTTTTGTTAGGACTAATCCTGTGATGAGTCTGTGTGTGTGTGTGTGTGTGTGTGTGTGTGTGTGCATGTTTACTATAAGAACTGTTTTACTGTCATGCAAGGAAAACTGAAAGCAATTCAGGCTGCTTGATAATTTAAGCATAATGATATCACTGATGCCACCGATGGTCTAGCCTGGGTTCTTCTCGGTGCAACTAACCTAGGCTCACAGATGGGCACTGGTCCTGAGGGTCAGTCTTTGTTTCTTGGACAGAGCGAAGCAGGTCGGTGCAGTTTTGGCTCCGTAGGGTCTGCAGAGCTGCCTGGTCGAGCCACACGGAATGTTTCGATCCTGCACGAGCTGGTCCTGATCTGAGGGCCTTAGCTGCCAGCTGAAGTGAGAGGGAGACAGTGTTTACCAGCTTTGAGGGAGACGGCTGAGGGGCAGGCTTTACCCCACAGCGCAGCCGTCTGCTTGGGAAGCCTCGTCTTAGGGGCTGCTCTTGAGAGGCAGGTGTGTGTGCTCACGACAGCGTGGGCGTTGGGCGTGAGTGGGCAGGCGTCAGAGCCCCACGCTTATTAACTTGACTGTGGGAAAACTGCTCAGTGGCTCGGAGCCTCACTAGTCTCATGGCTAACTGGGTGAGAGGAGCGCTTCTCTTGTGATGAGCTGAAAGCTACTTGGTTAGAACCTTGAGGCCCTGGACGCTCTACCAGCTGCCTGTGGCTGTGCAAGTTTAGGGGGGACTTCCGTGCATCACTGCAAGGCCTTGGCCCCAGACTCCCATGGATTTTCTTGTAAGTGGAGCTGGAGCTGGACCTCTCTGAGACCTGAGGGCATTCTTGTGCATACATTATAAGCAGCCCTAAGCAGCTCTGGGAGGTGTCCCTTCTGCCCTTCTCAAGATGGAGCTCCAGTTTTATTGTACCTGTTGCACTAGAGAGAATCTAGAGAGAGAAGGGGTCAAGAGGGGAGCTGTTTAATTTCCACGTGCTCCCACCCTTCCTGGCTCCCCAGTTTCTGTTCTTCTCTGCACTACTTTTTGCCCAGGATGCCCATCCCTGTGCATTGCCACACTCAGCCTCCTTTGCCCTCAGAGTCATTGGGTTTGACCAGTGGAAGGTACGGATAGGAGACTGGGGGATAGAAGGAGAGTGTGGCCGGGAGATTGATCACCCTGGCCTGCTCCCTGCTTCTGCATGGCTCTGGCAGTGGTTGGGCTCTTCTCCAGCTTGATTCTTGGAGGAGAGTCCTTCCGCTAAGTCTATAGGTCTCTGCTTGACTCAGCAACCACTCAGCAGCCATGACAGCCTCCTCCCCTTCAGGCTTTAGAGTGGTGATGAGTTCCTGCTGTTGTTAATCCTTGGATACCTCAAAACCCCTGCTTGATTCCTTTAACCCTGTCTGCACCTCTTAATACAGTCCTTCCATTCAACTCTTCATGGTGGAAGCCTTTAGAATGTGCACTGATGTTGGACCCTGAGTGGCACGTGCCCAAGAGAGAACACATAGAGGAGGCCATTCCTTTGATCTCCTTGTCATGCTTGATCAATACCCCAACACTGAGGCTCCTGACACATTCATAGCAATGTTCCTCCATCTAGGGGGGGAGGAACACTGCTCTTCCTGAGGATAAAATAAGGTACCATGCTAAAAGGACTCACTCAGCATGGTGCCGGTTACTAAGAAGGCACAGAGCAAATGGTCGCTACTGGTCACTAGGCACCCACCTCTTGATGTCTCTCAAGAAACCAGAAGTAAAACATGGCACCAGTGTAGTCCATGCCTAGGATGGCTTTTTAACCCCCACTTTCAGATCTGTGACGATGTTGGCCAAGGAATGAATTGCATTTACTGCCCCTTCTTTTGTTCCACAAAGAGACTAATTTCCAAGAATGCTTCTTTTTATAATTATCAAAGGCAATCCCATGAATTGTTGCATATTCTAGGTTATTGATGTAAAAATCAGAAAGTTGGAGGAGAGGAAGCATTTAACTTGAGAATAGTACGTTCTTTCAGGAGAAGTCTCAATTGGGAGCAACTATCGTGACAGCCGGTAGCGTGAGATCATCGCAGATGCTGGGTCCATGCAGTGCAAAATAGTCAGTTCTGAGTCAATATTATAGGAATTAGACTATCTCAGAGAAAAGTCATCTAGCAACACGTTTATTTTGCCTCATGCAGGCAAAAATAAATGTGGTTTTGATTTTATATGGAAATAGCTTACAGAGGTCACCTGTTGCTTTTGACCGTCTATCAACAAAACTCTCTTTTTCTATACCTGCCACCTTCATTTTCCTTTGGGGAACGACCTCTCCCCCACCCCAGCTCATGTGACTTAGGGGACTGGTCCTGCTTCTAGTTCCAGGGGTAGACATGTGGCGCAGACATGGCCAATGGGAACAGCACATCCCTCTGGCCAGTCATTGATTGAGGGATGACTTAAGGGGAGCCCATCAGAAGCAAAAGGCTGTCATCCCCAGGACTTTTGCCAGGACAACTGAGAAAGAGAAATATATATATTATTTTCCTGGTGGCTATCTTGACCTCAAAGAGTCTGCCTGAAAGTGAAGTCTGCACTGGAAAGAGCTGATTTGTGAGATGGGAGATAAAGTCCTGGTGATGATAGGTGAGTACCCAGATCTGGCTGTAGAATTTTGTTATTTCAGGGGGTGTCCTCCTTCTTGAGCCAGTTTGAGTTGTATTCTGGCAGCTGTCATCTGAAGAGTCTTGGTCAATGCACAGGGTGATCATAGGCCTTTTAAAATAATTAAAGATTTTTTAATTGATTTTTAGAAAGAAAGGAAGGGAGTGGGGGAGAGAGAGAGAAACATCAACGTGAGAGTGATACATCGATCAGCTGCCTCCTGAATGCCCCCTATTGGGGATGGGGCCTGCAGCTCAGGCATGTGCCCTGATCAGGAATTGAATTGCCAACCTTTTGTGCCTGGGATGTTGCCCAACCAACCGAGCCACACCGGCCAGCGTCATAGGGCTTTTCTATTGAGAGCGCTCTCTCTCTCTCTCTCTCCCTCCCTCCTTCCCTCCACATGTAAAAATTGTGACTGAAAAGAACTCATCACTGATTAATTCATCACATTTTTATTGAACATATATCATGGCAGGCATTGTGTGCAGTCCTGGAATATAAAGATAAATAGAACAAAGTCTCCATCAGGTGGACACATGTAGAAATGTATAATAATACCGTGATGGACTATTGTGGAATGAGAGTGAAATAGGGTAAGGACATGATAGTTGGGAACACGGGCTCTGGAGCCAGACTCCCTGGGTCCACTGTGCCACTTATTATTTACTTAAGACATTTCTTATCCTCTCTGTCTCTCCATTTCCTCATCTGTAAAATGGAGAGAATATTTGGAAGATCGAATTGAGCTAATACACATAAAACACTTGACTAGCACTCGGTAAGTGTTCGCTGTTGCTACCGTGACTATGTACGAAACCCCAGATGACAAGGGGACACACAAGGCCACCTGCGATTCCTGTGGGGCACAGGGCAAGAGAAAAGGGAGTAACTCTTTTTTTTTTTAATCCATACCCAGGGCCTTTTTCCCATTGCTTTTCAGAGAGATTGGAAGAGGGAGAGAGAGAGAGAGAAAGAAACATCGATGTGTCATTGATTAGTTTTTCTCCCACATGTGCCCCAACTGGGGCTGGGGATCGAGCCTGCAACCCAGGTACATGCCCTTGGCCAGAATCGAACCCCGGACCCTTCAGTCCACAGGCTGATGCTCTAACCACGGAGCCAAACTGGCCAGGGCTGGGGAGTAACTTTAAGCTGATCCTTAGAAGGCGAGCTGGTGAGGCAGCCAAGGAAGCGGCACGCGGGGAGGGTGCGAGGCGCCGAGGGGGGCGCCCGGGACGGCAGTTCTCGGCAGCCTCTTGGCCTGTGGGTTGCATGTGGGTGACTTCTGGAGATGTGACTATAAAAATACGCAGAGGCTAGATCCTAAAAGGTCTAGTGTGCTTTGCTAAACAGTGTTTGTGTTAGTATTAGGTAGGATAACATTTTTTTTGCAAATGACAGAATACCCACCCACCTCAAAAAAGCTTAAGTAAAAATGGCATTTAATGAAAAGTCCAAACGAAGAGATGGCTGCAGATATGTGTAGATCAGGGTTCACAGGATGACTCCAGGACCTGTCTCCCACCTCCCTTATCTCTGTTTCTTTGCCTCACCTGTCCTCGGCTCCATTCGCAGATAACACTATGCTTTGTGATGGCAGGATGGCTGACCGAGGTTCACAGGCTCAAGTCCAGTCGAAAAGAATGAGACTCTCTTCTATAAAAGTCCCAGCAAAGTCTCCCCGGCTCCGATCGAGTCACCTGAGCCAGTCATTTTGGAGACTGGGTGCTCTGCCCTGCTAGATCAGGCCTGAGGGTTACGTATGGCGGGAGTCAACGCCAGTTAGAGGCCCAGAGGCGCAGCGTGTGCAGGAGGGTGGGCCTTCAGGGGGAGTGGGGGACGCGTGCCAGGGAAGCAGATATGGAAACCGGGCTCCATGGAAAAGCCCGGGGAAGTCCTGGGCACCTTTTTCAGTGTAGGCACTGGAGGACCCCTGCTGGCTTTCAAACCGTGGCGTGACATGACCAGATTAGCACGTTAGAAGGACAGATCCAGCCTAATGTGCGGTGTGGACTGGAGGGCTGTGGCTGAAGGCGAAGGTCAGCCAAAAGGTTTTTTACTAGTCCAGGGAAGGGATGCTGAGTATGAATGAAACCTCGGGATTGGGGGCAGAAAGGTGCAGTGATTCAGAAATGTCCACGTAGGGTCTAGGGACATAAGGATTTTATGCTGAATGAATTCGGTGGGGAAGGGAAGGAAGGCTTCTAGAATGGGCTTTAGGTTCTGCTTTGGGGACAGTGTGGGTAGGGATGCCGTTTACAGAAAGTGGAGCTACCGAAGGCGAAAGAGAGGAAGAGAGGAAGGTATAAAACAACAGATAGCTGACATCTAAAGTGAAGTTATGTCCACGATCATTTTCACAGGGTGGCAGAGAAAAAGTATATTCAGAATTTATGGAAACTTTCGCACCATAAATAATGTGATTCACATGATAAATGATCTGGACACGCCCTTGGCGTGGACAGGTACAAGGAAACACATGTGTCCTATAAGTGTGTAACACAGGTACGTGTGCTCCTGTACACGCAGCTTTGTATTAGCCTTGCTCTTTCCTTTTTTAGCTTTGTGCTGCTAATGTATTCTTCCCGTCTTTTGTCTATTTTTGTAGGTGGCTTTAGATCATTCTGGAATGAGGTGGCATCTAGTCAATAAATGTTTCTTAATGCATATCCATTGCAAGTCAGCCCTTACAAAGAATGATCGGAATGAGGCTTGGAACGTTTTAAACCAAAATTGCTCTCCTGTTTCCTTTCCACAAATATCCATAAATGTGGATAAATTCTATTCATTCTTTTTTTTTTAAGGAGTAAAAGACACCTGCATTTGCTTAAAAGTTTATCACTTTAATATTAAAATAGCTTTTCATTTTTCATGTTAGTGCTCTGAGCCCCGTCACCATCATATCGGGTACTTCAAAATGAAACTTATCTCTGGGCTTAGAACCAACTAGTTTTTAGTTTTAAAAGCTACTCAAAATAGGCTTTATAATGAAAGACACATGTAAAAGTTAAGCAAGTAAACAATGTCCCAAAAATAAATGCATCAATGGATCATGATAAAAAAATTTAATTGCATAATAATTGTATGGGTCATGACTATCAACAAAAACTTCTCCATTGCCAGTTTCTCCAGCAAATTCCACAGTCTTCAAGCGGCCCATGTTTCCACGCTCCCCAGATTGGCTTCTTCTGTTGGCTGTTTTTCATGTTTTCTAGCCTGGAATTCCAGGTTCAGGTGCTATCAGAGGCTGGTGACTACCTCAGAGCACCTTTGCTCAGTGCTCTGTCTCAGGGTTATTGCCCTTGGTCTGCCAGACCCATGTCTTGACTCAGAAAGAGAGGAACCAGTGGACAAAGGAGAAGAGGCAGAAGCAGGTGCTGGAAGCAAGACAGGCCTGGGAGGCGGGAGAAGCAAGCGTGGCCCTTGCACACAGCTCCTTGGTAATTCTGGATTCCACCTCTGGTCGTGGCGCCCGGCTCTGGAGCACACAGAGGCTCCACACTCTCTCAGGAATAAAGTCCCCAACCCTCAGGTTGGTGTTCAAGGTTCTTACAAATATGGCCCATGGGTTCCTTTCCTGGGTCTCTGTCCTCACTTTCACAATTTGTCCCATGATTACCTCTGTCTAAAGTGCCCTTTCCCTCATTTTGGCCACTGCAAGTCTCACCCATGACTTCAGGCCCAGGGAACAGAGAATTCCCCAGCTCTCCTCTCCTCCGAATTTGGGAGTAACCCCCCCCCCCTCCCAGCCAATTCCTTCCACAGCATTGTCTCTATCTCCAGGTTAGCACTTGGCATATTTTAGCAAGTTTGCTTTCAGAATTCTAGGTGTCTTGTGTGTGTGAGCATGTGTGTGTGTGTGTGCGCATGTGTGTATGTGCATGTGTGCACGTGCATACCATTGCCTTTCTTGTCTCCTTTCAAATTGTCTCCTTTCAAAGTTGACAGCAGGGCCTGTGCCATATTCGCACTGATGTTCCTTCGCCTTCAAAGAACGCGCCGCGGTGACCCACACATAGGAAGCACTAGGAGCTTTATTGAATGAATGATCAGAGAGAGGAACGCCTGGGAGGAGGCTGGAAGACACCAAAAGGGAGAGGATCTGGGAGCACTGTGACTACCAGCCAAGGGAGCGGCGATGACAGAGTTATGGGCGAGTCAGCCGAGGGACTGCAGTTCACTGGGGAACAGGGGGCTGACACTAAGAGCGTGTGGGACTAGGGAGGTGGGAGACTTGGGAGAGACAGACGCCTGGTCTCTCCCTCTCTCTTGTTCACTTCTCCCATCAGCTCACTCGTGAATCAGTGGGCATGTGCTTTGCTTTATCTGCATTCGATACCTAGACAATCCACCAGCCACAGTGTCCTTACCATAGTGTAAAGTAGTTTCCTTATTTGGGAAAGCTGAGAGGACAAATATTTGTCTTGGGAAACTATCAAGCGGACGGATTTAGGAGAACGACCTACTGGTCGGCCTCAGTAACTCGATTCTTTTTATTGCCATTTGGCCTCCCAGGCTCCTCTCTCTCCAGGTTTTCAGCCCTTCCTGATTGCAAATATCAGTGTGTTTTGAAGATGGTCGGGCAGAAAGCCACCCCTGAATTCTTTGTTTTCTTTGCATATCTCCCATCTGCTTAAAGACACACACCTTAGCACACGTCACATTTGTCCATGTTCTCTGGCCCCACTGAGCCAGTCTGTTTGCCTTGGTGCTCAGTGCTCTGAATGGGGACACTATACACTGGCCTGTATGAGGGGAGGGACTTGGTCTGAACTCATTAAACCCGAGCCAGCATCATAGTGTCTGGTTTACACAGGCTTCATTAAAGAGTGGTTGAATAAATATACAAGGTAGGGCAAAAGTAGGCTTATAGTTGTATCGACTTTTGAATACAATAATTAATAAATACATGACATACAAGAATAAACTTTGAGTTTCACGTGCAAGCACGAAGGAAGAAATAATAAAAAAAATTATGACTTCACTTTAACTTGCTTGGAATTACTCAGCATCACTTACCTTTGGTTTCTGACTAACTGCAGCCTTTTGAGAATTATCAAAGACTTTGTCTGGGAAGTTATGATTCTTTTAAATAATAGGCAAAAATGTAATTTCATAAAGATTTAATGAGACAATATCATTGCTGGCTAGTTTTATCACTCAGGGAATTTAATAAAAAAAATTGTTAACGTTGTCTTGACTTTGTTTAAATATTTATGAACACTGCTTTCAAGAGAATTCATATCTGGGGTTATTGTTTTATATAATTCACCTTGGTGTGGTTTCAACAGTTTGCTGTCTCATCTTGTTTTAATCGATGTTGCTAGAACTGCCTGTAAATACTCTGGAATCTGAGTGGTAGTGTCTTTGGATCTTGTTTCTGTGTGTTCCACCTTCCAGGGCCCCCAGATTAAATCAAAGAGTCTCCCAAAGGGTTTTGGCACATGCTGGTCAGCTGTCCTGGTCACAGCTCGTCGTCTTCTGATATGGAATCCAGATAATCTGTGTCAACGTATAGGAGAAACCCGGAGAACAAGCTGTCCGCCCAGCCTGGGTCCGAGAAGAGGCCGTTCTGGTCAGTGAAAAAGATCTCCAGCCAGACTTCATCTTCTGGCTGTAGATAGATGACCGTGGACCCAGAAGCCACGTCGTGGTTCCCTGTGTTGGCATCGAAGGTCTTTATCCGGTACTGCCCATTGTGTACCAGCCCGATCGCCAGGTGCTTGTTTGCCAATGTGATATCATAAGAAAAGTAATAGATCCCTGGGAAGGCGCAGATGAACTTCCCCGTGGCAGGGTTGTAGTGCTCTCCCTCATTGAAGAGGACCTTGTTGAATATAATCGGTAGCCTTTCTTCTGGGTAGCTGGTTGTGATGCCAACAGAAAAGGCAGATTTGAGCACGATGCTTCCACATCTACAAACTCCAGGCAGCCCTGGGTCTCCTTGTTCTCCTCTGTCTCCCTTCTGTCCAGGAGGCCCAGCTGGACCAACTTCTCCTTTCTCTCCCTCTGGTCCCATGGGTCCTTTCTTTCCAGTTTCTCCTCGGTCCCCTTTCTCTCCAGCAAGGCCCAGTGGTCCAGTCTTACCTTTCAAGCCTTTAAGAGAGAGTTTGCAGTTTAATGAACAGCTCTTCTAAATACAGAGTGACTAACAGCCCACATAGTCCCAGCATGCCCAAAATTTGTCTTTTCAGACAACTTTCAACTGTGTACTACTAAACAATGAATCTTTTACGTAAACACTGATACACTAAAATATGGAAATAGGAAATTTTCATCAGAATTGCAAGTAAATTTTCCAGAGTATGTGAGAAATCATTTAATCCTGACTAATTTAAAATAATTAACTATCATTCTGACGATGGATCTCCTGTCACTAACTTAGTTACAAACAGGTAGTCATTCCTACAGAAAGAACTGAAGGGGAGTGATGTTGGTATCATTCCCCAGAGTGGGGTCATGGGAGCAGACAGAACCAGGCGTGTCCTTAGAGGCTGTTTAATCTCATGCCCCATTTTTTTTTTTTTTTAAAATCCTCATCAGAGGATATTTTTTCCATTGATTTTTAGAGAGAGGGGAAGGGAGGGAAGAGGGGAATAGAGAGAGAGAAAGAGAGAAACATAGACATGAGAGACACATCGATTGGTTGCCTCTGGCATGTACATGCCCTCAAAGGGAATTGAACCTGAGACCCTTCGGTCCAAGGGCCAACTCTCTAACCACTGAATCAAACTGGCCAGGGCTCATGCCTCATTCTACTATTAGTTTTAATAATAAAAGAATTAATCAAAATGAGATTAGCTCATACTTATTGAATATTTACTATGTACCGGGAACAGCATTTTATTTACGTACATTACCTTCTTTAAGTTTTGCAACTAGGAATTATTATTACTTCCATTGTAGATGAAGAAACTGAGCCATGGAGAAGTTCTTTGCTCAAGGAGACAGAGCTAGTGAGGGATGGAGCTGTGATCTGAACTCGCGTCTGCCTGACTCTGGAGCCTGGGCATTTCTGGGCAGTGGCTACAGTGTAAATTGGAAAGGGCTCCTGGCACCTCGTGAGGGCTCAATATGCTCCGATATCCCAATAACAGTGACTGTTACCACTGCGCAGTCAGTCTTTTTTGGAGGAGAAAACTGAGCCCTGGAGAGGTGGAGCAAGGCCAGGACTGGAATCCAAGTCTCAGCTAATGATGCTTCCCCGTCATCAAAATCTCTCTCACCTTTGGGGCTGGAATCAAGAATCCTAAATTCTGTCTGGCTCTGCAGCTAAGTAGGCTGTATCATTTTTGGCAAGTCCCTTAATTTCTCTGGGTCTCCTTACATACAGAAAAGACATAATAGCTGTGAAAAGATTTCAACAAATTCAAAATCACCATAGTGGAATATTTTCTGTTTGTCCAATTTTTTATGTCTACAGATCAACCATAGGCTAACTGCAGAGAAATAGTGATAGTGACTCGAAAGCGATAAACAACATCTATTTAATTTTTAAATCAACTGTGTAACAGCAATGACTTAGTAGCATAAAAAAGGTCATTCAATTTCATGGCCAAATCCATTCCGTAAATAGTGCCTGTGTAATGGTACATTCTCAAAAATCTCCAAGTTATTGGTCATTTGTAATGTACTTTTGTAGTCAGGGAAAATATATTGTTGATATATGGTGCAGTTTATTCTCAGAAACTTTTATTAAGCAAAGCCTTTTTACCTTGACAGTGCTTTGATATCATCTGTTTGAATATATTACATGTGCATTGGTGTATGAGTTTGATAATTTTTCATTTATTTGGCAAATTTAGCAATAGAATGCTCTGGATAATGTACATTAGAAAAGAATTAGAGCTTTATTCTTAAGACATCAAATGTTTTGTTTCTATAATTTTGGAAAGACACTGTTTGACAATTAATGCTGCATAAAAGATGCTAGTAATGAAAGCAAATATTTTTTGGCAACTAAGATCAGCATTATTACTGCTTATAGAACTGTTCTCTAGCTGTAGACGACATTTGTTCTTTTCTTTCTTTTTAAAAATTCTCACCCAAGGATATGATTTTATTGATTTTAGAGAGGAAGGGGGAGAGAAAAACATTGATGCGAGAGAGACACATCTATCAGTGGCCTCCTGTATGCACCCTGGTAGGGAATCAAACCTGCCATCTTTGGGTGCACGGGACAGCACTCCAACAAACTGAGCCACACCAGCCAGGGTGACATTTGTTCTTAAACTGAAATTCCACTGACTCCAGCCAGAGCACAATCTGGTATTTATTTCTTGAAATAAGGTGATAATAGTCTGACCTCTTAATGATTGCTTTTTTTTTTTTTTTGATAGAAGTATAATATAAATATCATTTTGCTAATAAGTTAATTGTTGAATCAAAGTCAACAACTTCTAAATTGTCATTTTATCTTCAATAGGAGCTTAACTTTTGCCGTCTTCACCGGTTGACTTTTGATGCATCAATTTAAAAAAAGACATTTGGCATCAGTAATAATTTGACCATTAAGTTTCATTATGTACTCAAATCCCTTTGCCTCTGTGACTTTGGGAAAGTCAATTCTTGTCTGAATTTCAACTGCCCCATTTGTACTATGAAGAAATTGGATCCAAATCCACTCCAAATCTGGTGGGAAAAGCAGTAAACAGTGACTCAGCAGGCCAGGGAGAAGAGCCTCGTCCAGCCAGGAGTGAGGAGGATCTGACAGAGGGGCTTCATCTCTCCGGCTTCAGTTTCCCAGAACTGAAAATTCTTTGAGATCGAAGCATAAGTACTAAGGTGCAATTTTACAATGAGAAGGTCTTCACAATTTCAGCGTTTGGATTTCCTGTAGCTGTTTACTATTCTTCCTGCTGGGAGTTAGGTAATCGGGGACTAGCTGTAATAATTTAGTGAGTCTCCCTGCTGGGAGTTAGGTAATCGGGGACTAGCTGTAATAATTTACAGCGAGTCTTCCTGTTTGTGTCACAGATTTTCCCTGTGCTAAGGACTCATGAATAAAGAATAGAAAGAAGGGACAGATCATTCTCTCTCCCCACTCAGTCAGAAATATGACTGTGTAGAGAGAATTAGGGAGATAATATTACCTACGCTTAAGTACTGAAGCTTGGAGAGAAAGTATTTCTTCTTAACTCTCCGTGAGATGGGCTTACAAAGATTTTTTTTCAGTGCCATTTCTTTCTTGCATCCCACCCACCCATGGAGGACTTACGAATGCCTGCATGCACCTGGACCATCTAATGTTGACTGACCATCGCCACAGGCCAGGCACTGTACTAGGGGCTAAGTGAGACCTTGACATGAATGACACCTTGCCCCGCCTTCGAGTTGGCTGTCATTGTGTATTAGACTGTCATCTGCAAATACGGGTCTTAGCTAAGTTCATAAGTATCCAAAGCCATAGAATAAACCAGCATTATCTACTTCATGAGGGGCCTCTAGTGTTATTTGAAGATATTCATGCGGATGTGTATTCAGATTAAATTAAATGTTAATAATATGACACAACAGTAATTGCCATAGACCAGTAAAGGAGACACATATTTTAATGTAAAATGTATAATTCAGTATAATAAGTTCTGTACTTGTAATTTGGGAAAGTGGGCGAAAGTCATGCTTGATCCTGCGTGCACTCGGTAGGGGTAATTGTGGCAAAGAAGACCTTCGTGGGGTAGCAAACGCGGGAGGAGGGAAGAGAAGCTGCCAGCTCCGTTGTGTCCTGCTCCGGCCACTTTGAAAGCATGTCCCCAGAGCCCCAGGGCCTGTTCCTGCAGCGTGTCCGTGAGGTGTGCTTCCCTTCACCCATCACAAGGCATCTCTACTTTTCCTTCCTTACTGGCATATATCCTTACGTATGTGTATGTGGATATTGATTTAAACAATCTCAGGTTGGGAAAGTCATTTTAGTTTTAAATCTCCATTTTTTTTCATTTGTGACATTGTTATTGCTGATTATAATAATTGCCAATAGGGTTACAGTGGACAATGAGTATTAGTGTAAAATTTCTGATCATAGGTGTAGTGAGTTCTTAATAAATGGCTATGATGATGACATACAGGGTGGGGCAAAAGTAGGTCTACAGTTGTTTGTATGGAAAACAATGCAATAATTAATAAATTATACTACAAGAATAAACTGTGTTTTGCATACTCACAACTGTAGACCTACTTTTGCCCCACCCTGTATTGTGACTGTATTTTTCTGTCTTGGCCTCCCCCACCCAGTGCTTGCTTATGAAGGCAAGGCCAGGCCTTATTCAGGCTTGTGTTCTCAGGATCTAGAACCAGAAGCAATTTTGCATCGCCCACCGAGGGAGAGTTGGCAACATCTGGAGACGTTTCTGGTTATCACAATAGGCAGGTTGTCACTGGTATGTAGTGGGACACTGCTGAATGCCTCACAATGCACAGGATGGTCATCCCACAGTAGATAAGTTTTCAGCCCAAAAGGTCATCAGTGTGGAGGTTGTGAAACACTGGTCTAGAACAATCCTGGTAGCCATAGGTGTGCAAAAAGCTTATGGAATGAATTATACACCAGTTGGATGGGTGAGTAAGTGGGTTGATGGGTACGGGGTATAGCTGGCCTCATACGTGGTTAAAATTGTAGCAATCATGAACATTTGATGTAATCTGAATGCACACCCATAAACACATCTTTAAATAACCCTAGAACTAGCTTGTAAAACAGAGCACTCATTTCTAGTTCATTATGTAGCTTTGGATATTCACGAACTTAGCCATGACTCACATTTGCAGATCACAATGCCGTGGTAAGAGCAGCTAGCATTTACTGAATGCTTAGCACATGGCGCTCATTCTAGTGCATGTTTTACATGTATTATTGTCCTTAATCTTCACAACCACCCTTACTACCCCCTGTTTACAAATGAGGACACTGAGACTCAAAGAGGCTATTTGCCCAATGATACTAAGTAGTAATGGAAGGAGCCAAGATTTCAGCCTAAGTCTTTCTGACTCCAATGCATGCTAGTTTAATCACTATATCATTGCTCCCAGGCCTAGCAAACGAACAGGGTTGGCAAGACCTAACTATGACCCTCGTGTTGCGATGGTATCTCAAGGCCATTCACGATCATGACACAGCCGTACGTTGTGTTCACAGGTACTGCTTATAGAAGGATCTGAAAGGTAAGATTTAAGCTCCAATGAATGGTTTTTTACCTGATGTTGAACTTCCACCTAAAGATTCTTTATCTAATGTTGAACAGCATTCACGCATTTGGTAGCTACTGATTTGCCAAGTATTTTCAGCACGGCAAATTCAGAAATGAATTATTAGCCAATAATTTGCATATATATATATTGTTTCATATACTAGCACTAAATGAGGTGCAATGACTAGAGAGATTCACATTTCTTACATCTCTTGACATTGTCTGCCTATCTTTTGTCCCAGTTTTTACATTCAGACACGTGTTTTTGAAGATTGATTCTAAATCACTCCCTTTCAGGGTTAACACCGCCTCTCTAGAATTTTAATCTGTTTTACTCCGAAGGGTCACAGAATCTGGCAAGCTTCCCGGGCCAACTTGTTGTGGGAAAGAAGTGAAAATTACTGAAAGGCTGGGGGGCGTTGTGTTGCTGTAAAGAGCAACATGAAATCTAGTTTTTCTAGCTTTTACGGGACAGGTGTGAGAGTGGGAACCAGGAAAGGAGGCTACACAGTACTTTCGCCATTTCATCTTTGAAGAAGAAAACCTAGAGCCCCCTTTTTGTGTCTTTGTTCAGGATTAGTGCAGAACAGGATGCTTTGGGCCCCTAATCCTGCCTCCGCTTCATCTCCCCCCGTCCACCCGTCTGTCCACCCATCGCGCCCTCCCGCGGGCAGCCTGCCTGCCGATGGCCCAGCCCAGGGCGCACTGGCATCCGAGCTGGGCCCAGCTCTGCCAGGCACTAGCAGCGCCCGCCCTCGGCGGTAACCCATTTGGTCCTGGCGCCGCTCAGTGTCCCCATCTGTGAAACGCGATGGCTTCCACCTGGAGGGCTTGTTGTTTCAATAAAACGAGAGCCCACGAGCAGAGTCAGAGCAGCGTCTGAAGCAGCCCAGGTGCAGTCAGTCCTTATGATCGAGGAGGGTGAGCAGGGGAGGGTCTCAAGGGACAGTTCCCACAGGAAAAAGCCTCAAAGAAAGGGAGTTTCAGGTGGAGGGAAGGAGGGGTTACGGAACCCGTCGTTCGTTACCTGCAGCCCCCTTCTCGCCTTTCTCGCCTTTCCTGCCATCTCTCCCGTCTCGTCCTGGAAGGCCGATCCGACCGTGGGGCCCCGGGGAACCGCTCGCTCCAGGGGGGCCCGGAGGCCCGGGTAAGCCAGGGATGCTACAGATATATCTCGGGGAGTAGCTGTCTCCTTTGAACTGGTTACCTCGAGGTTGTCCACTTGCACAAATGGCAAAACTTGTGACATAGAGCAAGACAAACATCTTTGGCTCTGCAAGAAAAGCACACAGACATGAATGCAGCCTCTCAGGTGGGGCTTTAGTGTAACTGAACATGAGAACGGGCATTTACAGGCAGCCACTGCAGTGCTCACCTTTCCATGGATGTAAAAAATCACTGCTCACCCTCATAATTCCATTAGAAACGATTAACCAGTTACTGATCAAGTTCTCAGTGCCCCACACAGGGTTGGCGAAAGATTGATTTTAAAAGTTTCAAAATAATCCCTTTGTTGCATATTTTCTGCAGGAATCAATGATGGACTTTGCTAAAATGTTTTCTTTTTGCCAAAGTAATGCATGGTTTTTGCAAATTGGAGATACCAATGAATAAGCTAAACATGAATATATTCTCACCACCCTAAGATAATTACTCTTTACATTAAAAAAAATTATCTTTATTGTTGAAAGTATTACAGATGTCCTCTTTATTTCCGCATTGACCCCTCTACCCTGCACTCACCCCCTACCCAGCCTTCACCACACTATGGTCTGTGTCCATGGGTTGTGCATATACTCATATAAATTCTTAGGTTAATCTCTCCCTCCCTCCCGCCCCCCCACCTTCCCTCTGAGATTCGTCAGTCTGTTCCATGCTTCCATGTCACTGAGTCTGTTTTGATACCTACATCCTTCCAGTCCTTTTTCTATGCCATAGAGAAAAGTGATAGCGTGTCATTCCTGCCATTCTTCAACTTTTTCCACTTAACAAGATATCACGAGCATCTTGCCACGTCAAAACTGATTCATAACATTAAAAATTGTTGGATTGTCTCTGCTACCCTTTATGTACAGAATTCCCCACCATGGACATTTGTTTCCAGCTTTCTGCCAATATAAACACCACGCTAGAATCCTTCCATCGAGTCTTTGCATGCATCCCTGGTTGTTTTCGTAGAATTTCTGGGCTTTTTAAAGCAGGAGAAAGAGGTATTTTCAGGAAAACCATGTTTTTCACCAAATAATCACGTGCAATGCCAATTAGTGTTAATTGGGGTACTCTGCATGTCCTGAGGGGGGTCTCAGACTTTAATTTAAAATCTGCAGGATATAATGCCCTGCTGTCCCATTAAAGCTGTGAGCACCGGGACTCAATTAAAGAGCTGAGTGAAATCAAAGCATGCTTAGTGCCACGTGCTCTGAGTGAAGCAGGCGACAGGTCTCTTCAGCTGTGATCTGATAGGACTTGATTTTTCCCTCCATAAAGCCTGGCAGCTGAGAATGATGGATCATTTATTGATTGATTTATTTAAATGTCTTTATTGATTTCACAGAGAGGAAGGGAGAGGGAGAGAGAGATAAAAACATCAATGATGAGAGAGTCATTGATCGGCTGCCTCCTGCACACCCTCTACTGGGAATCCATCGAGCCCGCAACCCAGGCATGTGCCCTGACCGGGAATCTAACCTCCATCTCCTGGATCATAGGTCCACGCTCAACTGCTGAGCCATGCTGGTGGGGCTGATGGACCATTTATTACCATGACATTTGGCATATGGTCTGAGGGGTGGCCAGTGTAGGCTGGGGACACCTGATTTTCTATGCTAAATGGTCTTTAGCATCAGCAGAGTCTTGGATGGGAGAATGTATACATGTCATTCTGGGGCATGAATAAGTAGTTTTTAGGTAGTTGGGCCTCTGCTTTAATAGGAAATCTGTACAATGCTTGATATAGATGCCTGATCTATACTTACCCAAAGGAAAAAATTATACAATGTGGGAACAGCAATCAGATAAAGCTTCTTTGTTTTTTTTTTGATAGTCACATTGGAAAATTAACCAGGCACACTATACCACTTTTATGGTACCCATGGGGAATTTGAAACATCTTGGAATTAGACCCAGAAATTTGCCAGAACAAAGGAATGACAAACTGAGAAAAACAGTGTGCACATATGGTTTGAAACAGATCTGATTCCTAGAAATCTTATTAGTAAAAAACTGAAGCAACTTATCCAAACATAGGCTCTATGTCCTTGACCAAATCTCCATGTTACCAGTGGGCCCTCCCCCCAGCATCAAGGAGAATATCCTTGCCATACCCTGTCTGTTTGATTTGTCATGTGGCACAAACTCAAAATTACTGATCCAACTGGGATTAAGTCACTTTCTGAAAAGCCTAGAGGATCTGATAAAAATGTAGTCCTTTCAAACATGTCTCAGATGAAGGAAATGGAAAGAGCCTTCTAACCCCCCCCCCCTTGCCACAATTAAAACAAGATGCAATAATTACATTGCTAGTTCTTCTTTCTTGTAAAAAACAGATCAGAGGAGGCTTTGAGAAGGGTTTTGAGAAGATGCTCATACAAGACAGTCATAAAAAGGCCTTTCAACCAGACATTTGATGGGATGCTGTAGCTCCTAGGAGCTGGTTCTAAGAGGGACTTGACATTATCTGGAGAGAAGTCGCTTTGGGCAGTGGAATCTCAGACACTCTGATGAAGCTGACATCACAAGTTAGGGGCAAGTCTATGAGGAAGCGCGTGGTGAGGTCTAGGTTATGGTGGATGGAGAAAGCAGAAATTTTAGATGTACTTGGAAGAAAGGGTATTAATATTTCCAATAGCCAGACACCAAAGTGCTCAAAAGAGGAGTAAAAACAATGTAAACAAATGCATTCATGGAACAAATGGGCTGCTTTCATTGACAAGTGCACTAGGATATTTTCTGTCTAGTAGTCTAAATGCTGGAAGAATCCTCGGTTAGAGTTTTCTGAAAGGCACTCAGAGTGATTATCCATGAACAGTCCTCATCAGAAATGAGGAACAATGGGTTGTGGTGCCTGATGCGTGATGATGGCATGGTTATGAGTGGCCGATAGAGTCTTGGGACTCAGTTTGTCAGGATGACAAAGGGGTATGGATTATAATGGGAAACTACAGTGGCATCACCCTGTAATGGTTCTTTATTTCACTTAGAAGTCAATAGCCTCATGGTAGATGGTCTACAAGGCCCTACTTGGCCTGGCACTGTACCTCCCTCTTCCCTGAATTTATCTTCTATTCTCCTTCCCACTTTCTCAGCTCCAGTCACACTGACTTTCTTGATGTCCCTCAAATAGACCAGGAATGCCTTGCCTTAGGGTCTGCACACTGTCCTTCCTCTCTCTAGAACTCTGTTCTCCAGATGTCCATATGTCTCCCTCTCTTATGTCCCTCCTCAAGTCTTTGCTGAAATGCCACCCTCTCATTAAAGCCAACTCTTACCACCTTATTGAACATTGAAATCCACCTCCTCCTACCTCCTGACCCTCCCTCATTCTGCTGATTTTTTATCTTCTCTATTGTACTTGTCCTCTAACTCATTAGATTATTTTTTATCCTTAGTGTTCTTTTTCACACCATGTACTTTATCTGCTAGAATGTAAGCTCTGTGAGGGCAGGATCTTCGCGTCTTTAACGTCTCCAATCATCTAATACAGTGTTTGGCACAATCTCAACTCAGGCTGGGGGCAGAGGAGAAGATATTTTTGGTGGAAGATATGACTTTTGTGAGAAAAAAAATGAAACAAAAAACAAAACAAAAAAAACAACCAGAGAGAATGGGATATGATAGTATCACAAGAGAAGAAGAAAAGAGAGGGTTTAAGGAGACATTCCTGAAGTCTACGGGTCCCTTCTCCAGAGTTTGAGAAATGCAAATAAAAGACTTGAATTATTTTAATTTTTTATAATCTAAAGCATTTAAAATATTTTCAATATGTATTTTTGTATAGGTAGAACATGCACATTCATAAATTTAAAAAATAGAGTATGTAATGAAAGATAAACTTCTCCTTCCTTCCAGCCTCCCAGCCCTGCAGTTTCCTTTTCTCGAGGCAGCCGCCGTTGCTAGTTTCTCGTGAGCCCTCCTTCCCCATGTTGGCCTACGGTACGCAACTTTCTGTACTTTGGTTTTCCACATGGCGGGGATCTTTTTGTTATCAGTGTGTATAGTGTTGCTGTTTTGTTTCTGTTTTTTAGTGGCTGTGGAATATTCATCGTATGAATGTGTCGTATTTAACTAATAGTACACTGATAAATATTTGGGATATTTTCGTTCTTGTACTGTTACTAACAGTGCAATAGTGCAATAACTATCTCTGTACAGTGCAATGGGTATTTCCATATATATATTCTTTACACATTGTTTATGACATGAGCATGAAGAAGCTTTGCCTAGTTTGCCTTTTATTTTGTTCATGTATTTAAAAAAACATTTTTATTGTGAAACCACATTTTTGAGGTTCAATTTATTGTGTTTAAAAGACCCCCCTTACTTAAAAATAACAAAGAGAATCCTCCCACTTTTCTTTCAGTTCTTTTATTGTTTTATTTGTTCATATTTAAAATTTGATCCATTAGATTTTTTTTCTGATGAAATGTATAAGATAGGGATCCAACTTCAGATTTCAATTTATGTGGAATAATTCCTCCTTCACCCACTGCCCCACTGGTTTGCAATGAACAGGTTATTTTTGGTGGGACTGACCTTTGTGTGTCATGGCTTTATAAAGATCACAATACTTTTTAACAGCTTTATTGAGATTTAATTTACACAGCATAAAACTGACCAACTTAAAGTATACAACTCAATGTACATCACAATCTAATTTTAGCACATTTTCAGAAAGACTCCTTATTCGCATTAGCAGCCACTTCTCATACAAAATGCTTTGAGAGATTGCATTGAATTATGCAAATTGATAGACAATGTGCTAAAATGTATTTTTCCCACCATTGTGCTTCTTTGGAGTTAGAAAATCAAAGCTCTGCAGACATTGGCCTTCTTGAACAGATCTGTCCTTGATGTTAACTGTAAATGACCTTCTAGTCTACTTTTCTGTGGAGATTACAAAGTAACAGGTTTTTAGTTTTTTAAAAGCATATCGAAAAAAATTACTTCGTGGTACTGTGGATTTCAGAACCTTCATGTTGATGTGTGTTTTGAATCTGTAAGACAGGAATGCAGTATACAATGTTTTGTAGATATTTTTTAGTGATGAGACCCTTTGTTCTTGCTAAGCTAGCCATGGAAAACACTTGGAGAAATATTGAATAAGTCAGTGCAAAAATTGAACTTCTAGGAAATGTGTCCACAGATAGAGATACTTCTGTAAACAGCATTTCTTCCATTTATTTAAAAAATAAAACAAACCCACGCATGTAGAGTCAACTAATATTTGACAAGGGAGCCTAGAATACTCAGTGGGGAAAGGGTAGTCTCTTCAGTAAACAGTGGTAGGAAAATGATATTCACATGCGAAAGGATGAAACTGGGCCCCTAACTTAAACCACTCAAAAAGGTAACTAGAAATAGACTAAAGACTTCAGTGTAAGACCCGAAACTGTAAAACCTCTAGATGAGAACAGGAAAAAGAAATCCTTGACCTTGGTTTTGGCAACAATTTTTTTAACATAGCATGAGAAACACAGCCACGAAAGCAAAAATAAACGAGCGGGGCTACAGCAAACTAAAAAGCTTCCACACAGCAAAAGAAACAATCAACAAGATGAAAAGGCAGCTTACAGAATGGGAGAAAATACTTGTAAACCATGTATCAGGTAGGGCATGACTATCCAACATATGTGAGGAACTCATACAACTCAACAGCAAAAAACAAGTAATCGGATTGAAAATGGGCAAAAGATCTGAACAGACATTATCCCAAAGAAGACATACAACCTGCCAACAAGCACATGAGGAGATGCTCGGCGTCACCAACTGTCGGGGAGATGCAGATGGGAACCACACGCGGTATCACCTCGCACCTCTCAGGGTGGCTCTTATCAAAATAGATGTGAGAACGAGTGTTGGTGATGTGTGGAGAAAAGGAAGCCTCATGCATTGGTAGAGCCACTGCGGAACACAGTAGGACAACTCAAAAACTATTCAAAAAGTTAAAAATAGAGCCCTCACATGACTCAGCCAGGCTGCTTCTGGAATGAAGTGAAAACAGAATATTGAAGAGGTATCTGTGCTCCGTGTTCAGAGCAGTATTATTCACAGAGGCCCAGGTGTGGAAGCAACCTAGGTGTCTATCGACAGACAAATGCGTGAAGAAATGTAGTATATACATACACAGGAATGCTCTTCAGCCAGAGAAAGAGGAAAATCCTGCCATTTGTGACAAAACAGATGAATCTGGAAGGCAGTATACTAAGTGAAATAAATCATACAGAAAGACAACTACTGTATGATGTCACTTATATGTGGAATCTAAAAAGCTGAACTCAAAGAAACAAAGTAAAATGGTGTTGCCAGGGGCTGGAGGAAGGTATTGGTCAAACGGGCAAACCTCCAGTTATAAAATGAATCTGTTTTGGGGATCTAATGTACAGCATGGTGTCTATTATTAACAATCCTGTATTATATACTTGAAAGTTGCTTAGAGGGTCAATCTTTTTTTAAAAATATGTCTTTATTGACTTTAGAGAGAGGAAGGGAAAGGGAGAGAGAGAGAGAGAGAGAAACATCAATGATGAGAGAGTCATTGATCGGCTGCCTCCTGCACCCCCCCGGGGATCGAGCCTGCAACCCAGGCACCTGCCCTGATGGGGAATCGAACCTCCATCTGCTGGATCCCAGGTCGACGCTCAACTGCTGAGCCACACCCAGACGGATGAGAGTCAATCTTAATTGTTCTCACTATACACACAAAATGATAATTATTGGAGGTGATTTGATGAATGTGTTAACTAATCTGATTGTGGTAATCATTTCCCAATAACCAGGATTATAAATCCACAAGAGACTGTATCAAATCTTCACATTGTTCCTGTTACACTTACACAATGTTATATGTCAGTTATATCTCAGTAAAGCTGGAGAAAAACCTGTAGTTGGTAGATATGTACAAGGGCACAGCTGCTGTGCAAAACAGTATGGTGATTCTCGCAAAAATTTCATCTAGAATTACCTAGTTAAGACCCTGCAAATCCCCTTCTGGGTATTACCCCAAAGAAGTAAAAACGGGGACTCCTCAAAAAGATATCTGCACACCCATGTTCATACCAGTGTTATTCACAACAGCCAAGAGCTGAAAGCAACCCAAGGGCTACCAACAGATGAATGGATACACAGAATATGGTACATGCAAAACAATGGAACATTATTCCACCTTTAAAAGGAAACAAATTTTCACACATACTGCAACATGAAGGAATCTTTTGTAAAACTGAATTTATTGGGGTGACACTGGTTAACAAAACTATACAGGTTTCATGTGCACAATTCTGCAGCACATCATCTGTACACTGTATTGTGTGTTCACCATCCCAAGTCAAATCTCGGTCCATCACCATTTATCTCCCCCATCCCCTCCTCCCCTCCCCTCCCCACTCCCCCTGGCAATTGCCACACTGTGGTCCTTGTCCATGGGCTCTTTCTCTATTTTCTTATTTTTTTGCTCAATCCCTCCAGCCCCCTCAGCCTCCCTCCACCCTGCCTGCTCTCTATCTATGAGTCTGTCTCTCCTCTGAGGAAGAATTTTGAAGACTTTATGCTAAGACAAATGTTGTATGTTTCTACCTACATGATGTAACTTGAACAGTCAAAATTGTAGAGACCGGAAGCAGGGTAATGATCGCCCGGTGGTGGGGGAGGAGGGAGGGAGGGGTCAGTGTTGAAAGAGTATGGAGCTCTAGTTGGGAAAGAAGAACAGGTTCTGGGGATGGACGGTGCTGTGATGGTTGTACAGCACTGTGAATGCCCTTAATGCCACAGAACTGAACACTTACATGGCAAATGCTCTGTTCTGCATATTTTACCACAATTAAAGATACTAAATAAGAAATATTGGGGGGGTGGAGAAAACATACTGGTTTTCTTCTTACTGTGCTAGGTGTTTTAGAGACAACATATTCATAATCCCAGCACCACTTTCATTTTACAAATAAGAAAGTGGAGACTAAGAGCTCAAGTCCACACGGCCATAGACGCGGCCCAGGCAGGATCCCAAACTGAGCTCTTTCTGTTTCCTAGCACTTGAGTTCTGGCCTATATCACGTGAGGGAAACTGTAGCATTGCTTCACGACAACGGGCTGGACTTGATTATTAATTCAAGTTGAAAATGTGTTTTGTCTGGAAGTTGTTAGGAAGAGGAAAGGTAACCAGGGGCAGCCAAAATGAGACGTATCCTTGGCCTGCAGAGAGAGAGACTTCACAATAGCAGGCTTTTCCTTCTCTAGCTGCATGGGGGGTGGCCCTGGGAGAGAGCCAGGGTCGGGGCCTTAGGTGTTTGTGCCCTTCGGCCTTGTGGTCCCTCATCTCCGATTGCGAGGCTCCCGCTTTCCTCTCCGGAGCTGCTCCTCCTGTTGGCCACGCACCACCTCCCCTTGCCCTGTCACCACGCCTCCTGCAAGACCACTCACCACACTGTTGTGGCTCTTTACCTGCTTTTTCTCCACCCACATATCAACTCTGTATCACCAACCTCTAGGACAAAGACTGGCCTAGAGTAGAGGCTCCACAAAGGTTGAATGAAGAAAAATATTCATCAGCATTTATTTTTATCAACAGCGTTGGCTGCTTTATGTAAAGAGCCATGATGACACACACGGCAGTGATAAATATTGACATCTGCCCAACATATTGTAGTCAACAGAGCAACATTAAGTCCATATCATCTTCCCAAAGACCCTTTTGTGGTGGATTGGACAGGGAGCTGATGTCCAGGGAAGTCAGGTCACTTCCTTACGGTCCTAAAGCCAGTGTCAGACCATAGATTTGAACTCAGGTCTTCAGTTTCATGGCTTCCTCTTACAGAGCTGTCTGTTAAATACACTCAGAAGCTCCCATATGACACGGGCATGGTACCTACATTTGCAGAAATTCCCAAAGAAAGGACAAGCACCATACCTTGCGCTGGGATGGTGGGTCGCTCCAAGATTCTAAATCCACAGGAGACCGAGGATCTTTCATGAGAGCTCAGCGAGAAACTTGCTCTGGTACCAGACAGAAAAACAGATCCAAGTTCTCAGAGGTTTCCAAATAGTTGTGCTAAAAATAATGTTCTCCTTTAGTCCCAAAGAGTCAGAGGCCCTGGAAGTCATTCATCAAGGGAGGTGCAGCCCAGGGTTGGTTAAAACTACGGCTTTGTTTGACATAAATCTTGAGTGCCTGCTTTTGTTGACCAAGTTGAGAGGCGCCTTCATTGCTGTGTGCAGGGGCCCCCTGTTCAGATTTGTTTACCTAATTTTCCCAGCTCTTCATTTGTTTTCCACTGAGTGGATGTTTCAGGAAAAACATTACTCACTGACTGGAAATTAGTCATTAACTTAGAAAAAAAAGAGTCATTTTCTATTTGAGAATTTTCAAGGTAGGACCTTCAGACCCTGGGCGTGGGGCGGTGTCTCGGGCAGTAACAAGGAGAGGTGTCCCTATTCTGGTAAACGTGGCAGGAACATGGCCCTCGCTCTACATGCTGCAAAGTGAAGCAAAGTTATGAGCACGGTGCTGATGTTTTCTTTGTTCTCTGCTGAATGGAGAAATAATCGGGTGCTCTTAGCAGACTAACACGTCTTTGTTCCCCTAGAGAGCTGATCGGTACAACTCCCAGGCAGGCTGGTGCCTCAGATCCTTTGCCGACTTGTCCCTGATGCCCTCGATTTCTTCGTTTCCTTCTGATCGGTACTGAGAGCTCCTTAGCCGCAGCGCTACGTAATCCATGATGTCATTTATGGAAGTGAAGTGAATGAAAAATCTTGTTTTTATCTTGCTTTTCCCACCACTTTTTCTCAAGCAATTGAGAATGCTAATTGGGAGAAATATTCCCAAAGTTGGGGAAGTGGACACGGGCCGCAAATTTGACCCCGAAGCTTGGTGGGCTCCCCATTCCCACGAGCTTCATTTCCTTGGCTGTCCACCCTCCCCCTGGAGGAAACGGCCTCATGAATTTGTGGGCCGACCGCAATCTGAAGGCCATCACAGGGTGGCAAAAACAACCCCTTAAACACAGAAGAGAGGCACAGGTTTCTGCCAACTTAGAGTAAGGTCTTTTTTATTTCTTAATTAAATATATTTGACATGTAGCCTTATATATGTTTAAGGTGTGCAGACTGTCACCTTGAGAAAAATTTATATATTGTCACACGGTTGCCATTGTAGGCTGTTTATCACGTTACGCAATTACAGGACATCATTATTGTCGACATTCCTTATGCTGTGCATCAGATCCCTACGGCTTACTTACTACTCATTACAAGTTTGTGCCCTTCAACCCCATCCACTCATCTTCGCCCCTCACCCCCTGGTAACCACCATTTTACAGAGTAGGACCCTAATCCGAAAGAGCCCTTGGTGTGTTTCCTCATTGTCAAAATACAATGGCTGTCCTTGATTATGTCCAGCTTCCCTCACAGCTCTGAATATTCTCTAACAGAGCGCTTGTGCCTGATGCGGTAGGATTTAGGAAACGGAGGCACCGGTCTCCTGGAAGGAGATTTTTGTTGTTATTGAGAGAAATCCCTCCAGTGAGTTCTCGTGAAAAGCCCACCCCTGGAGTTTGATGTCTTATGTGATCACAGAAACTGGAGAAGTCTGAAGGCAGAGGGCTGCCTGGAGAAGGGGAGCGGCGTAGGGTCAGCTGGTGGAGAGACGCGGATGCATAAGTTTCCCCAAGAGGCAGGTGGCACCGAGGCTGGCAGCTGGGGTTGGGCCGTTTATGGGAACCTGTTGAGCCAAGAGGGAGTCTTTCCAGGGTAAGAAAGCCAGTAAGAAGCCACTGAGTACATCACTGAGTACGGAAGCTGAAGCTGGTGTGGGGACAATGCAAGGTGTCAAGGAGTGACTCACCCATGTCAGGAAACTGTGCAGGGCGGAGGTCCCCCAGAAAGCCCCTCATGACCCTGGGAATGTGTTCGACCAGAGAGAGCCAGCATTTAAAGATCTGGGGCACACAGCAGGCATCGGCAGCCAGGGGAGAGCCGTGCAAAGAGCAGCTATTCAGTAAAAGTACTTTGGTGATGTGTTTCTAATTCTCCTACCCCCATCTGACTCTAGACATGCACCAAGTGGAAGGAGGGTGGGAGAAGGTGAGCATGAAAAGCGCAGCACAGCCTGAGCTGAAGACATGAAAAAACAAAAACAACAACAGGCTTTGCACTGGATGTGTAACTGAAGTCTCAGCTTAGATTTATCGTTTTTAAATATCTGAAAATAAGTCACAGTTGACTAATACGATTGTTCATGTGCCTGAAAGCGACTAGATAGTAAGGAATTTGCCCAAGATCTCATGAAAAGGCAGGAAAGAAAGATCCAACCGAATTTGACCAGAAGATTGATAGGAGAAAAATGAAGTTGTTTCTTACTTACATCCTATGAGACCATCTGATAAATTCAGTAAACTCTGGAGAGTGTACTAAGGAAAAGCAAAGGGTGTTATGCGAGCATTTAGCAGGAAGACTTAGTTGAGACTATGGGTCCAGCTTGCCTAAAGAAAGGACATCTGACCTGAAACAAGAAAGAGGAGCAGGCGTTAGCCAGGAAGAGGGGTGGGAAAACGCCTCCAGGCTGCGGAAATGCCACACGCAAAGGCCCTGAGGTAGAATGGTTTTGAAAGAAGGCCATTCATTGAAAGGAACAAAAGAGAACATGTGCCTGGACCAGGCAAGGCTCTTCTCGCCATGGGAGGTTCTGGTTTTGATCCTGGGGGTAGTAGTGATACTACTGTAATTAACCAACTTATTAATTAATTAAGAAGAAAGGAGCAAATAGAGGCATACCATTTGTGCCAGAAAGCTGCAGTTTAACACTCCCAGGTCTGTTCCCTGCAGATCTGGGGGAAGGGCCTGGACGAAGGAATAATAGACACATGCCCGGTAATGAAGTTTAAAGGACCCAAAGAAGGTGCTTGTCTGTCAGTCAGTCCCACCTGGGAATGGGTCATTGGCTAGAACAGGTGTCGCCACTGCAAAGGTGCAAAATCTGAGATACATAAGCTCCTAAACCAAAGGAATTTCCTCTCTAGACCCTCTTGCTCCCTTGGGTCTCTTGTCGCAGGGGGTGGCTCTCACACTCGGCACCTGCCCACATGCCCACAGCCATGTGGACCCCCGTACAATGGGCTAATGGATTACAACTAGCCTGAAGCTCTGCCAGACTCAGCTTCACCATGGCAGGGGAACTGGACACGGGCTTTGCTTTTAGCTCTGCTGGATCCCCAGCTGCACCTTTTCCAGAACTGGTTTAAGGGAAATGGGACTTTGGAAACTGAGGGATATAACCCTACACAAATAAAAATCACCCATTCTCCAGTGCAAGTCTTAAAAAATTCTTTTTCTCAAGATATTGTATGAACCCCACTCCCATTAGCAACAGATAAATCCCACCCCTGCAATTCTCTGATCACAGAAGGAGCCCCTGAAAAGCTGTAAGTGAGGTTTTACGGGTCATGCTATCAACTCCCCCTTAACCCTAGTTCAGTTACAATAATGAAGGTATAAGTAGAGGTGATGCCTGTTTCCACTTTCCTGGCTTTTCAAGGTGAGTTAAAAAAGATATAAAGACACAGTGTGGTTTCTGAACGGAATCTGCTTTCATTGTAGGGGAAGATGTGAGTCCTTATGAGAAAAGCAGTTTGCATATTTAGAAAAGAAACTTCACCCATTCTTCCAATGAACAAATGTCACAGCCCTGCCATGTGCCAGGTCTGCCCCAGGCCCTGGAGATGAGTCGCTCCTCGAGGAGGACAGACTCCCCAGGCGCCTGGAGCTCACGTCCCGGGGGGATTTCACATCATTAGGGAAGGAGGAAGGCTCCGAGGTCATCGGCCTGATGTCCCCATTTTGTAGATAGGGAAACAGATTCAGTGAGAAATGATTTGCTCCAAGGTCACTTTTATACACAAGGCCATAGGTAGGTCTTGGGTCTCTTGTATTATTTATTTCTAAGATTCCTCTGCAGAGCAGAGCAGAGCAGAGCCTCTCCCCAAGACCCGATTCCTAACTTCACACGGACAAGACACCACAGTATCTATTTAAAGACATAAATATCCATTATTGTGTGCAGTTGGGAATTAACAGTATAGCATCATCCCAGATATAATACTCGATCTTTGTCTTTGTGCCCAAAACATCACTTCTCATATTTTATCTCATAAGAAATTTTTAAAAATTACAGACAATTTCAAACATATATCAAAATAGAGATCAAATGAACGGTGGGTTCCCATGAACCTCCCACCCAGCTTAGCAGTCCCCCACGGGAAGTCGTGTTTCATGGACGCGCCCATTTACTGGTCTTCCCTTTCCCCTCAAATCCCACACATCGTATCATTTATTCCGTAACTATTTTGGGAAAACCTAGACATTTTATCATCTTGGATAATAACAGAATGATGGACACCATCCATCTCTGACGGCCCTTGAGGCCTTTTAACCAAAACGATGGGCATACTTTTCAGATCAGTAAA
Organism: Miniopterus schreibersii; assembly: GCF_964146895.1. Classification (NCBI taxonomy): domain Eukaryota; kingdom Metazoa; phylum Chordata; class Mammalia; order Chiroptera; family Miniopteridae; genus Miniopterus; species Miniopterus schreibersii. Next base: position 7,032,699 of record NC_138101.1, on the reverse strand, counting down.
AAAATGCCTTAAAAGCACTTTAACACAAGCTGCTATATTGTGCACTAAATGCTCCAAAATGTAATTTTATGTGGCTGTCAAGATGTGTCAGTGAAGTTTCCAGAGAGCAGGGGGAGCTCTCCAATGGCTTGTTGCAGAAATTCCAAGAAGACCCGGGTGCTGGGCAAGAGGCTGCGGAGAGGCCCTCAAGGTCGCCCTGTGAAGATGGGGCGTGGGCCCGGCGCTCCGGCTGTGGGCTCACCAACAAACCTGCCTCGCCGCCAAGGTTCTTCAGGAAACACTGCAGGACCGGGGCTTCTTCAAACTCCTAGGCAATCCTGGAGTCTTAGAATCAGAAAGCTAGCAGGAGCATTTTCCTGAGAAATGTTTGGCACTTGAGAGATAACTTTGTTTTGCATGTGTGTGTTCTTTATTTTTTAAAAAAGAGAGAGATAACCGACCTATCACATTATATTAGTTTTGGGTGTACAGCCTCTTGGGTTGATTTTGTGTACGCTGCGAAATGATCACCACAGTAAGTCTAGTTCCCATCTATCGCCTCGCATAGTTACGATTTTTTTTCTTGTGAGGAGGATTTTAAGATTTACCTTCCTGACAACTTGCAAATATGCAATACAGTCTTATTACCTATAGTCACCATCCCGTGCATTATGTCCCAATGATTTTTATAATTGGAAATATGTTTCCTTTGACCACCTTCACCCATTTTACCCCACTCCCTCAGCCCTCCCTCTGGCAACCATCCATCTGATCTCTGAGCTTGGTTTTTGATTTTTAAAAAAGATTAAAGATTTCGCATGTAAGTGAGATCATATTGTATTTGCCTGTGTTTGACATTTCACATAGCATAACGCTCACAAGGTCTATCCGTGTAGTCACAGATGGCAAGATTTTATCTTTTTTATTCAGACATCTATTGAGGGACTCTAAGGCTGTTTCTGAGTTGCTGCATTTTTTTTTATTTTTATTTTTGAGTTGCTGCATTTTTGAAGGATGAAAAATAAAAAGTAGTTAACATTCATCAAGGGTTTATCATGGCGAGACACTTTCCATGCATTTCTTCTTTATTTTTACCATGAGCCTATGAGGTAGCTGCTACTGACACAGTTGTAATTAGCTAATTATTAATAACAGGAAAAGAGCAAAGGGAAGGCCAGACATTACAGGCATGTTCCCTGCAAAACACTGGAGGAAGGGGACTGGACAAAGGGAAGATAGACACATGCCCAGTCAAGTTGGGATGACTGGGGATAGTGTTCGCTGTCAGGCACACCTGGGAACAGAGGTCATTGGCCAGGATGGGCTTGGCCACGGCAGAGAAGTAGAAATTTGGGATATATAATCTCCTGAACAAAGAGTTCTCTCTTGTTTCCTCTTGATATGCTTGGCTCATGGCTCACACTTGGTTTCTTGCCATTCTCCTGTGTGGCCCACGGCCATGTGGACCCCCTCCCCCCACAATCCACTAACGGACTGAACTAGCCTGATGCTGAACTGGACCCGTCTCCAACCTGGAAAAAAACTCTGGACCCTGGCTTTGCTTCTAGCTGTACTGAAACCCCAGCTACACTTCTATGACTGGCCTAAGGGAAATGGGACTTTAGAAATCCAGAGATTTAATCCCACACAAACCAAAATCATTCGTTCTTCTGTGTGAGTCTCAGAAAATTCTTTTTCTTGGGATATTGTAAGAAGTCCACCCCCAGCAGCACCCAGTGGGATCAAGGACCCCCGCCCCTTACCACCACTTTGTCCGATATCACTATGACTTCTCCATGATAAGTGAGGGGTCTGAGGTTAGGGACAGGTTGGCACCACAGGTAAGGGCAGAGGTGGACTCCAAAACCCTAGTTTTAGTTTATTTTTTCTGTCATTTTTTGTTCTCTCTGTGTGTGTACATAGATCTGTTGTTCAAATATTTGTAATGTTGCTCATATACGGTTGCTGTTTGCTTTTTCTTTCTTTTTTAAAAATTGAAATATATTGATACATAATAGCGTGCAATTTAAGGTATACAACACGTTGATTTGATATTTATGTATTACAATATGATTGCCACTGTAGCAATAGGGCCTCTATTACATAATTACCATTTCTTTTTTGTAGTGAGAATAATTAAGTTCTAGTCTCTTAGCAAGTTTGCTGATATAATACAAGACTGTTGTCTATATTTACTAAACTGGGCATTAGATCTCAAGGACTTATTTAATTAGTTGGAAGTTTGTACCCTTAAATAACATCTCTCCTCTTCTCACAACTCCAGACACTGGTAACCACCACTCTACTCTCTGTGTGTTTTTGGCTTTTTAAAATAGTCCTCATATATGTGATATCATGCACCATTTATCTTTCTCTGCCTGACTTATCTCACTTAGCATAATGCCCTCAAGGTCCTTCCATATTGTCACAAATGGCAGGATGGCCTTCTTTCTCAAGGCTGAATACTGTTCCATTACAGAGACCACCTCTTCTTTACCCATTCAACCGCTGATGGGCACTTAGGTTGTTTCCACATCTTGGCTATTGTGAATAGTGCTGCAGTTGACATGGGGGTGCAACTATCTCTTCAATACCCTATTTTCATTTCATTCAGATATATACTCAGAAGTGGAATTGTTGGATCATCTGCTTGCTTTTTTTTTTTAACCTAATATTACTTCATAAGCATTTCTCCTCTGTTATCTTCTGGAACCATGAATGGCCAAACAATATATCAATGTACTATAATTTATTTAATCTCTTTCACTCTTAGTTTTGGACAATTAAGCTATTGTCATTTTTTTCCTATTATAAATGAGATTACATTGAAAATTTTTGTGCATAAGCCTTTATTCCTATTTAGGATTATCTCCTTAGGATAAATTCCCAGAAATGGAATTACTAGGTCAAAAGATGTGGATATTTTATGTCTCTCTCGGTACATGCTGCCAGACTGCTTTCCAAAAAGCTGCATTTACACTGCCCATCCTGTGTGAAAACAGAATCTAGGGGCAAGTAAGCTTCGCAATAGGCAACAAGTAAGCTCCGCAATAGTCAGCCACATCCCGTGGCTCTAGAACACAGACAGAGCCACGGGATGTGTGGTCTGGAAGTAACTTCAGAGGTCGATGAAGCTGACCTCCACTGATGCTTGACCACAGATGTGTGTTTTGTGGAGTAAACATCAAAACTTGTTCCCAGAAGTATCGCCAATTGTACTGCCTCTGGGTTGGGTGGCTCCAAATTCTCTGCACACCCTCAGCCAGAGGTTGAGCCCTGTTCATTGGTAATTTCACAGAACTAGTTCTGTGCTAGGAACATTAAGGTGCTCAACCTACCTTGTCAGATTGGAGATAGGTGATGAGACACCCTGCCTGGGTTGAAGTAATCTCATCGTGTCCCTGGGTAGACAGCTCAGGAGGACACGAGAGGCAGCTTGGTGTTGGGACAAAACTATCACCCCCTGGTGTGGCTGGGGCTCAAGGGCACCAGAGACCCTCTGTCATCAGGCTCCTCTTCTATGGGATCTTCGAAGTGTGGAACATTATTTTTTCCCCCCTTACTATGTTTTTTGGTTTGTTTTTTATTCGATAAGTATTCTTTTTCCCCCCTCAGTTGATGGGTTTATTAAGATTTTTTAAAAATTTATTTTATTGTTGAGAGATCTATAGATGTCCCCATGAGTGGATAAAAAAGCTGTGGGATATTTATACCATGGAATACTATGCAGCTATAAAAAAGAAGAATCTCTTACCCTTTGGGACAGCATGAATGGACCTGGATAATATTATGCTAAGTGAAATAAGTCAGTCCGAGAAAGGCAAATTTCACATGATCTCACTTATATGTGGAATCTAAGGAACAAAATAAATTGATAAGCCAGATAGGAACACAGACATGACAGCGTGAAACAGATTGACAGATCTCAGAGGGAAGGCGGGAAGAAGGGAGGAAAGAGATTGACCAAAGAAAATGGGGGACATTCTTAAAAAGCTTTCCAGGAGTCCTTACTCAAGGATCAAAGAATCACATGACCAAGGAGGTGGTAGAATCCATTTCTATCTCTTCCACACCCAAGGTGTCAGCCCTACTAGTCCTCCAGTCAAGGCTCTGCACTGACCCAGGCCTACTGGTCACCTTTTCCCTGGACATTTGTTGCAGTCTGAACTTAGGCTGTCTAGGACCTACCACTTCTCCAGGTCCAGCTGAAAGCCAGTTCTGCTAACTCTAGGTGGTCTATTCATTCCATGCAGGTCTATCCAGCATCTCCCTGTCCCAGGCACTGACCAGGCGTGGAGGCCCAGAGTTAGATAAGATCATTCTGGTCCTCACACCTACTTCATTTTCTAGGAGCTCTGTGACTTTGCATGTTGTTGCTCTCTTTCAACCTGCAAGATCTTTCTCTCTGTTTCTTCACCTGGTTCAACCCCACACTCATTTATAAAATCACCATTAATCTTCGACTGTGTGCCCAGGCATTAGCCAACACCTTTGAGCAGACTCGACGAGGCCTCTGAGTCTGCAGTGGGCTAGGGAGCTAGACAGCAGTCAGGATTTTCACTATTATTAGTTTTGTTTTATACACAGAAAAAACTGAGGCACAAAGAGTATCTGTCTGAGACCACACAGTGTTAGACTCTTAACCACAACATTTTATGACCTCTTTTCATTAATTTTATACACACAAAAGACAGCAAGTTCTACAAAGAAAAAGAAGAGGGGTTGGAGACAGAGACTAAAAAGGGGGACCTAGTTTAATTTCAGGAATCTGGGAAGGCCACTCAAAGGAAGGGGCATTTAATGGGATTCCCTAGGATGACTTAGCCAGGTGAAGACAGCAGAGGAGCTCTCCAAGAAGGGAGAACAGAGCAACATGTGTAAAGGTCCTGGGGCAGGGGAGGGCTTTGGGAATTCTAGAAAATGAAAAGACAGTGGGTTGGCACTTTAGTATAAGGCGATCAGCAGAGGAGGTCAGAGAAGTAGGCGAGGTAAAATCACTTCAGTGCTTTGAAGAATGTAGATTTTATTTTAAGAGCAATGGGAAAGGAAATCATCATCTTTATGCTTAAAATGGTGGCTTTGGCTGGAGCACGGAGAATGGGCTGGGGAGGCTGATGCAGCCAAGCAGGCAAGAGATGATCATGGTTGTTCACTGGTGGCAGGAGATAAACAGAGACAGAGAGATTTTGAACATATTTTTGTTTAAGCTCTGATGGATCAGATAGTTTCCTATGGGAAGCCCCTTCTACACTCATCAACGCCAGCCACCTCGAGAGCACCTTCTCTCTGTTCTTGTGGCCTCCCACCTTAGATCTTATGGGTGACAATCTCCATTTATCTCGTCTGCTTCCTCTCCAAAGCAACCTCTTATGAGGTTTCATCCCCATTTTGCAGATGAAGAAACAAAGGCATGAAGGGCCAGTTGCCTTTATCTCACTCATGTAACTATAATATGCTAGACCTCTGGCTTGAATCCAGTTCCAAAACATTTTCATTATCCCCAAAGGAAACCCTGTACCCATTAATCTGTCCCTCCCCATTTGTCACTCCCACCGCCAAGCCTTGGCAACTACCAGTCTGCTTTCTGCTGGTGACAAAAGACTGAGGGAGAACACCCAGCTACGCTTTCTGTCTGCACCTCCTACCAGCTTGCACATTAGAGGAGCAGGGCCGCAGTGTGGATCATCACCGAGTTTAAAATCCTGGCACAATGCAGGCAGAGCAGGTGTGCAGGGAACTGCACCAAGCCGTCAGACGGCGGGACAGACAATGGGATGCTGTTCCGCCAGGAAAACAAACAGGGTGCTGATGCAAACTGCAGCATGGACCTCGAAAATGTTATTCTGAGCGAAGGAAGCCGGACACAAAGGCCACGCAGCGCAGGAGTCCATCCGTGTGAAATGCCCGCAGTCGGCGGATTGGCAGAGACAGGAGGCAGGCTGGTAGCTGCTGAGACTGGCGGCCGTGGGATGAGCAACGGGAGGGCCTGCTCCACGGGCCCGGCTTTTCCCTGGGGCTGAGGACAGTGTTTCTGAACCTGATGGGCGTGGTGGTTGTTCAACATTGTTAATGTGCCAAATGCCACTGCAGAATATTCACTTTAAGATGGTGAATCTTCTGTTATGCGAGTTTCACCTCAATAAAAAGTAAAGCATTGGAATGAGCTGCACTAGCTTCAGATTAGTGTTTGAGGAGAAAGGAAAGGGTCAGTATGGAATTTTAGCTAAGCCTATAATTTTTTATTTCTTTATAAATAAATAAATAAATAAATAAATAAATATTTTAAAATTTCTTTATAAAAGATCACAAGCAAGTCCCCCAAACCTACCATTACTTGGATTATCGCTGAAAATTCTCTGTACAGAGAAAGGTAGCTAAGACAGGATAGGGCGCAATCGCTGAGCGTGAAGGCCAAGTTGGCCAAATTTCAGCCTAATTCTCCTTCCACTAGAGCCTGTGATGTTAAAAGGAGGGGCTTCAAAGTCGTGAGAGCAGATGCGCTGTGCTGTGGCCACCCTTCCTGTCTTAGAAGGAACGCCACGTCAGGGTGAGCTCTAAGAAGCCGCAGGAATCAGCTTCTCATAATCAGTCTCTCTTCCCTCAGATGGAAAGGATGCGCCTGAGACGCCGGCGCCCCCCAGGGTGGAGGGGGGGCCCCCAGCTGAGGCTGAACTGAATGCCGTGGGAAGAGCTGGGCTGTGATGGGGGAGTTGCCCAGGCTTGCGGGGAAGTGGAGCTCAGGCACCAGCGCTTACCGAGAGGCCCCTGGACCCTCCCCTGTGCACCTGTCCAGGCAGCTAACTTTCCGAATCGCCTCTTGGGTGCGTGTGTTGTAGCTGAGAAAATAGAGGCTCAGGTGAGGAACATGGCCAAGGCCACAGAGGGACCAAGACAGAACTGGGACTCCAACCTGGCTTGCCTGGCGCCAGAGCCTGTGCTCACTGCGGCGCCTGCAGCCCGAGGACAGACCGTGGCACATAGAACGTGCTGGGTAAGCACCTGCTCAATGAATAAATGAATGTAGCGAAGTGAAATAATCCTTTAATGGCTCTGTAGTTGGGTAAAGATACACAGAATTCAAACCAGGTAGGGGGCAGGCATGTTCCCAGGTTATTTGTGCAAACACAAAGTGACACAATCTTTTAGCAGTGCACAATTTATATTGACAAATACGTATGAAGAGTCTGAAAATTGCGCAAGCCCTTTGTCTCAACAATTCCACTCTTATAATTTAATTTGAAGAAAATAAAAAGAATTGTAGGCAAAGCTACATACACAATGGTGATCACAGCATAACCTACCTTTTATTTTTCCCTTATAAATGATTTGTTCTATATAGACTGGTTAACTCAATGGCACATCAACTGAAGGACTATTTTACAGCCATTAAAATTTATATTCTGTAAGAACAGTTAATGATGAAGGCAAATGTTTATAATATATTAAAGAATAAAAGTAGGCTACCAAACAGTGTCTCTAGTGCTGGAACATTCATTCCGGCTTAAAAAATAATAGATGTATCAAAAAGATGAGAAGCCTCAATACCAAAATATCAATGTGGCTATATCACCATGTGAAGCGTTATGGATCATTTATATTTTCTACTTTCATTTCTATTGCTTTTCAATTTTCTGCCAGGGGCAATAAGCATTTTTCTTTGGGGTTCGAAAAGTCAACAAATGCTACATAAAAACAAACAAACAAAAACAACCTTCGCTCTACCCACCCAATGGACAATATCCTGTGTAAATGAAAAAATACCCTTTTTCTCAGAAGATAAAGCACTGATAATATAAAAGATCATTTTGTGGATATGTATCTCAGTGTATTTTCTCTCTCTTTCTTCCCCTTTCTTTCTTTCTTTGTTTGTTCTCCAATGTATAGTTTTAGCTCCCCTCTTCCTGTAGCCAGATTTAAGCATTTGGTGAGAGTCCCACATTTCTCCCCTCCCCCTTCTCATTAAGGAATCTGAAAGCTAATGGTCTTGGATTGTAGACGTCTGGGAATGGCCACAGCTTTGAATTTGTTTTGTGAAAAGATGTATTTGTTCAGTTGAGCGAGTGTGAAGCAAATGCTTTCAGCGTGTCTATTAATCTTAGTGGCCTGAGTGATGTAAGGCTATGCTCGCTCATGTTTTATGATGTTTGGTTTCATGAAAATATGTTTGGTTTCAAGGCATTGGCCCCTGTTCTCTGTTGACGGGAAACGAATTTGGAGTATGGAAGGCATCTTGATTTTTGCCCAAACCGCGTTTGGTTTTTAATCATCAACTGGAACTCTGTGATGGTTATGACTAATACATTTTGTGAGTTCATGAAAACATTTATTTTAATCAAAAAACCCCAATAGAGCAGCATTAGAACCGGAATGTTCGACACTATGTTTTGCCAAAAGACTCCCCCTGGAGGGTGTTAGGGATAGATTTGGACGCCTGTTGCTGCTTATCACTGAGGAGAGGTGGAGGCATCTCCATTTAGGCCGCAGATCTAAGGGGTAAAGGAGGGAAAACTAGGGGAGATTCTAGCAGAGCCGGGGAACGGAAGGCTGGTTTATAATGGCTGAGACGCAGGTGGAATTCTCTTGGAATTACACCAGAGTTGAGGTTACTAATGTGCATAAGGATATAAAATTTGTTTGTATCCCCAAGAGTCATGTTAGAACATTCTTTATCTTCAATCGGCTTCAGAAATATGAGATGGGGCAAAGCTCGTGTTACAGTGTTTAGTGAAAACGTCCTAACACACAAATATGCTCACAGGATTTTGTAAGGAGAAAAATTAAAAGAAAACACACACACAAAGAAGATCAGAGAGACATGTAATAAAATATTTTGTTGTATGATCATAAAAAATATTTGTTGCTCTCTACCTTTCTCTATTTTCTGAAATTTTAATAATCACGCACCCTTTTTTATAATAAAGGACTCGTTCATTCATCCAACAGGCAGGTGCCAATCCCTAAGGTTAGAGATTAAAAGTTGATTAAGCCCCTTATCTGCCATGAAGAAGCTTTTATTGCTCTTGGGGAGAAAGACAAATAGATAAGAAGTGAATGGTTACCGGGGTGGGGGGAGAGGTATATTTGAGGTCAAAGCGTGAATCACAAAAAGCAGTGGCCATTCTACTTATGTGCAGAGACAAAACTTAAAAATAATTAAGTACACATGACCATCATGACAAGGTCCTGTGCGCCTGAAAGAATATCATCCCTTGGAGTCTGGGTTGTTCTCTTTAGTTACGTGTGTTTCAGAGGATGCGACCTAAGACTGAAGATGACCCATTTTGTGGGGGGCTGAGGGAGGAGCCTCAGTTTCCTCGGCTCTGTTTCTCAGGCAAGCGCCCAGAAATGTGGTCCTTCAGCCCCCTGAAGCCTTTCTCCCTCTGCAGCGGCTGTCATTTCGCCCACCACTCCCTGGGTTCTGTGGTGTTGATGCAGTTACCTCGCCCCCGCAAATCATGTTTTAGGTGATCCTCCTTTGCAATCTTCACTATAGCTGAAGGCTGTCCCTAATGGGAGGAAGCTGAGTGATAAAGGACCAACAAATTGCTTAGAAGAGAGAAGAGGGATCTGGGCTGGGCCTCCAGGGGTCTTCCAAAGAGAGAGTGCATTCGCTTGGACTTAGAGTTGTTTATTTTGGATGGTGAGAAGTCTTTTTGGGGTGTTTGTTCATTTTCAGCATTCCATCCATCTTGTAAGCGGTTGATTTTGCTCACATGGGTTATCTCCGGGTTAAAGGCGTGCTCTTCGTTTCTTACACAAACATTTATTTAGTCTCTACTATGTCCCTGGCCTGTTCTCAGGGCCGGAGGGATAGCAGTCCACAGCAGATAAGGTCCTACCTTCGTGGAGAGATGGATGATAACTCCCTAGGGAAACCAGTGATAAGGTGCTGTGAAAGGGGTGGTGACGGAGGGGCTGCATGCGGAGGCCGCCTCCTCTTACTGTAAGTCCCCAGTGCTGCTGCTGCTCGTTTTCACCCGTTTTGGTGTCTGTTGTCTGGGTAGGTGGACACCTGGGCTTTGGAGTCAGAGCCACCTGGGTCCTAATCACAGGCCTGGTGCCCACCAGCATTGCTGTGTGACCTCAAGAGTGTCACATAACTAATCTGAGCCTCAGTTTCCTCATCTGTTTTTCGGGCAAGCATGCCCCCTGCCAGGTTAGCTGTGATGGTGAAATGAGTTCAGGTGGGTAAAGTATGTGGAACACATCAGGTACTCAAAACTAAGGGGGGTTGGTACTTTTTTTAAAAATGCTGTTTCCGTTTCCTATTGCTGGCTCTGTGGGGACTGCTGGGATTCTAAATATATCAGCTTTCTCCTCCTGTATTATCTCTAGGAAAGTAGCCATACAGGTACACAGTGTCTTTGCAAGCTGTCTTACAGCTTTATTCACGTCCAGGCACGGTAAGCTGAAGAGTGTCCACGGCCTAACCCCCAGCGTCGGTGAATATGTTACCTTGCGCTGCAAAGGGGCTTTGCAGATGCAGTTAAGGTAAAGATCTTAAGATAGGGAGACTCTCCTGGCTTATTCAGGTGGCACCCTGATCTTATAAGAGGGAGACGGGGGTCAGAATTATAGAGAGAACGTGATGTGAGGGCAGGGGCAGAGGGAAACAGAATCAGAGAGAGAAGATGCTACCTGATGGTTTGAGTGTGGAGGAACGGCCCGTGAGGCAAGCAATCTAGGCCCCCTCCACAAGGCAGAACAGGCAGGGAAACAGCTTCTCCCGAGGGAACCCAGCCCTGTCACCCATGTTAGTCTTCTGACCTCCAGAACTGTAGGCTAAGAACTGTGTTGTGGTAAGCCACTGTGTTTGTGGTGATTTGTTACAGCAGCGATAGGAAACTAACAGGTGAAACCAGGAGACCCTGCCTGAGCCCCAGGTGACAGTAAAAACGAGGGTGGGGGGATCTCTGGGGCTGGTTAACAATGATTTCTAGGTTGGTAGCCCTACTCTCCCACTTACTAATTGTTGATCTTGAGAAAATGACACTCTCTCTGTGCCTCAGTGTGTCTTCTATAAAATGGGATGAAAGTTAGCATACGTTTAGGATATATTAGGAAATTGTCATGTGGTAAGTGCTCAAGGAATATACATTGTTATTAATAGAAATGAGTTCTGGCTGAAACGAATTACCTTCTCCCTGGAGTAATGCGAGATGAATGAATTATTGCCATCAACTTGCTGGTAGAAACTTACCAGATAGTGGCTGAGCGAGATCAAAGGACTGTTTTAGTTAGTATACATGTTCATTTCCATGGAGACTTTCTTTTCATGGGGACCAATAGCAGTTTCTTTCCCTTCCTGTTCACATGTGGAAAAATATGCAAATTGGGTGACAGCCACAGATGCTTCTCAAAACTCTGTTTCGTCTCTTGGTTATAATTCAAAATTGATGTTGAAGCTGTAGCAGCCAAGTAGATGGTGTCCTTTGAACTTTCTGTAATTCTGTTCATCCCTGTTAGAGCACAAGCCGCCTTGTTGCTGCTTTGCTAAAAGTTATTCCCCTGATAATTCTGAAAACCAGGGATAAAGCATGTTCACGTGAAATCTTTATGACTTCTCTCAGTTTATCTGGTTAGGGCAAGACTGTTCTCTAATATAATTTTACATTTGAAAACCAGAAAAATTGCCATTGTGTGAATTTGGCCTAAGGATATAGTTTTTAATTCCACAAAAATATCTACATACAAAGACGTTCATTGCAAGATTATTAAAAACAGCAAAAAAAAAAAAAAAAAAAAATTTGGAATAAATAAAAATGTTAGAAAATAGGGAAACTGTTAAATATATTGCAGAACTGTCACTCAGTGGTTATAATTACTTTACTATAATAGGGAAAATATTTGCAATATACTTTTAAGAGAAATTGAGAGACAAAATTGTGTTCATTGTAAATATAATGCTTATAATGTTTATAACTCACATGTTAACAGACCAGCAGAAAGTATACCAAAATATGGACACCCATTGGGTTAAGATGGTAGAATTATGATTTTTCCCCTATTTTCCAAATATTTTGTAATGTACTGTTGTTATTTATATATCTAAGGAAAAATAGTTTAAGAAATATAAAGCAATAAGCCAAAGCTTCAGAATAGTGTGGAAAAGGTCCAAGAAAATTATGAATGCATCATTTACAACTTAAATGAAACTGCCTAAGGAATTCTAATTTCCTAGATCCATGCTAAAGCCAAGAAAATCAGGGTGGGAGATCTTGGCCATTAGTACTTAGCAGGGCATGTGGAGACCTTTTTAGCACATGTGCTTTCTTGCTTTAAGTTAACTGATTTGGCTTCATGAAATAAAGAGGAGTTTTGCTTTCCAAAATAACTCAGTTCTGATGGTATCAGTGACCTCCATCCCAGCACAGGGACTATTACGGAGGGAAATAAACACCCAGAATAATATTTATTATTTATTGACCGCTCGCTCTGTGCCGAGCTCTGTGCTAAGCGCTCTACATTTATTGTCTTCTTTCATCCTCACAGGTCTGTTAGGCAGGTCTTACTGTGTGAATTTTACAGACAAGAGATACTCAGAAAAGTGAACACTAGTTGTTGGGGGCAGAGCAGCTTCAGGGCCTGGGCTGTCCGACTCCACTGCTCATTATTGCAGCTGGACCTCTAGCTCGCTGGGCTGCCCGAGGCCCTCAGCTGACTCTCCATAACGCTCTATTTTAGGAGATCCAACAATATGTCACTATATTTGTAGCTGCCTACTATGGCTGTGCATGGGGAATTTTTAAGTTTAGGTTAGTTGTAAATACGCAGTACAGAGTGGTGTTTGAAAACGTCATATAATAAAAAGCATATTACTCTATAAATCTTTCTTTCACATCCACCCATCATTCCTCAGTCTGTCTTCCCTCAGAAAACCCACTGTAAATGGGGATCCATTCTCAAGTTTTAATGATGTAGAATCTCCTAGGTTTCCCCCGGAACCTGGACTTTTAACAAGCTTCCCAGATAAATTGGAGGCAGGCGTGGGGCTGAGGACCATTTGTTCAGTGATGCCCAGCTGAATTAAGAAAACACACCCAGGAGATTCATTTTGTTTATGTGAACAGTATCTCAGTCAGCCTTTCTGGAATATAAATGTTTAATGCGGAAGTTTACCTTTTCTTGGTTTTGTAAAATCAAACAGTTTTGGAAAGTGGCACATTTTAGTTGAAAATGTTTGTAAGCAGAAGTGGAATTGAAAATCAATCTGAAAATTCCATGTGTCCTTGGGCCCCAACTGGTGAACTGGAACGAGCGCTGGCCTGGGGGAGACAGGGTATCTTAGCTTGGGCTGCTATAACTAAACATCATAGACTGGGTGGTGCAAACAGCACACAGTTATTTCTCACAGTTCTGGAGGCTGGAAGTCTAAGATCAAGGTGGCAGACAATTGGGTTCCTGGTGAGAGTGTTCCTCCTGGCTTGTAGATGGCTGCCTTTTAGTTATATTGTCCCATGTGGAGAGACTCAGCTTTGGTATCTCTTCCTTTTTTTATATAGACACTAATTCCATCATGGGGACTCCACCCTCATGACTCATTTTAACTTAATTGCCTCTTAAAGGCCCCACCTTCAAATACCATCACATTGGGGGTTAGAGCTTCAACGTATGAATTTGGGGGGAACTTGTTCAGTCCATAACACTGGGCTTCTTGTCCACTCTGCCAATGTCCAGCTGAGTGCTCTTCGGTAAGTTATTTCAACTGTTGGGCTTTAATTTCTCCATATAAAAGGTAAGCTGGTTGGATCAGCTCAAGAGTATTCAAAGTGTTCCCAAGGAGATCCTAGAGCTCTCTTTGGGGCTGAGATGGAGTGAAGTGTTGGCGATTGAGCAATCAGGTTTCTACCTCAATAGGCCAGTTCCCTCCTCACCATCATCATTTCACAAGAGAAGCTTCTATCTATCTATCTATCTATCTATCTATCTATCTATCTATCTATCTATCTATCTATCATCTATCTATCTATCTATCTATCTATCTATCTATCTATCTATCATCTATCTCTATCTATCTATCATCATTGATCATCTATCTAATCTATCTGCTTACCCATCTATCATTATCTATCATCTATTTATCTATCTATCAATCAACATTTTAGTATTCAATTCCAGACTGTCTAGATTTATCAGCTTTTCCACTAGTGCTCTTTGCCTGTTCCAGGACCCAATCTAGGAGACCACATTGTATCTAGTGTCTTATTTGACTTTGTCTCTGGTTAAAATGTTGTTCAAGCCAATGGTTCCAGAACAACAACAAAAGTATATGTTTGATATCCACTGGGTTAATTGCTTGCTAGATGTTTTCCACTTGCTTGGGCTTGAGGCTGACATTTTATGCGAGGGTTAACTGTGGTGCGGAGGATAAGCAAGGTCTTCAGAGTCAGGCAGGGCTGGTCTAACTTTTACTTTCTGGAGGATATCAGACAAGCCACGGAGACTCCCTGAACTTCAGGGTTCTCGTCTGTGAAATGGGAAAGGAATATCTAAGTTGCATGTTCTGAAGATACAGTGTGTTTGACAGAAGGCGTTTGCTTTCTGGCTATGGTGATGGTTTCCTAGGTCCATATGGTGTCAATGGCCCTCAACTGAAGGGCTTCCTAGGCCACCCAATGGCTGTATCAATGGTACTGGCTTCCCAACACTCTTGCCCCATGCCTGGTTGAGCTTTTTAAACATTTGCATGTGCCTGGAGTGAAATTTAACAGCAGCCTGCTCTTCTGCTCCAAGGAAGGACCCTCTGATATGTAGTGTTTTGATCATACTGTTGAGATGGAATTTAAAACACACATCACAATTTAATTATTCCAAATTGGAAAAAAGACTACACTATTAATAATGCATGCTATTCATAAGAAAAATTAGACTATATGGATGACAAAAGGAAGAAAATAAAAACCGGCTGTAATCAGACCACCTACAAATAACCCTGTTATCATTTTGGGATCTACATTTGGAAGGGTGCGCATCTTCTCTGTTTCTTTCTTTTGAAATTGCACTATCCTATGAGTTACTGTTTTTGGATCTTATTGTCATTACTATGTACGTGATCATGTTTCCATGTAATAAAATACAATTCTGCAATGTAATTTTTAAATTGCATTATATAGATGTATTGAAATTATCTTAACTAATTCCCCATTGTAGGACGGTTGGGCTGTTTTTAATTTTTGCTTTTGCCAATAACATTGCAATAGGAATCCCACCGGTGAAATCTTCGTGCACCATTCTCCAGTTTGGAAGCCGGCAGCTGGCAGCTGGCAGCCGTCACAGTCTGCCCACACCTTCTTTCCCTCTCCCTTCTCCTTACAGAAATCCTGTATTCTTCTGGCTTCCTGCATGTGCCATGTTCCCAGGTGGACTGTGTGCTCCTTTGAGTGAGCACACGTTGTTTATCCAAATCTCTTCTTCAATACATAGCACCGTGAGGGGCCCTCTGTGTTTCTGCTCTCAGCCTGTTACCCTGAGCTTGCACCCCTGGTGCTAGTTCTGCTTGGATATTTGACATTTGGTTTCCTAACTCTGGTCCATACCTCAGTCACTCAACAGAGATCTACTGGGCACCTCTGACATGCAAAGCGAGGATCCAAGCACTGGGGAAACAGAGAGCAAGTAAGAGAGAAATTAGTCCTGTCCTCAGGGACTGGTGTTGTAGAGTGACGGGCAGACATCCACCAAGAGAACAAATGCAGAGATAATTTCCAGTGAAGGTAAGTGCCAGGAAGACTGGAAAGCAGTTAGGTTAGAGGGATGGCGAATCTTGGGGAGGAGATGAGAGGAGGTTCCTCAAAGGAGGTGTGACCAGGGAGGGAGGAGAGGTCCCTGCGTAGGAGTGGCTGCTGTAAGGACACTGCGGCTGGAACAAGCCCTGGAACAATCTGGCTGTTTCCAAAGCAGCAAGAAGGGGATGAGTGGGCCAGGGGGGAGAGGGGGAGAGGGAGTGGGAGCAAGGGCGAAGGTCTTAGGATGAACCCTGAGGGGCTGGAGAGGGGCTAGATCGCGCTGGGTCTCTGAAGCCATGGAGAGGAGTTTAAATGTTATTTGAAGTTCAATGGGAAGCTCTTAAAGGAAGCAGGAGAGAAACATGATCTCATTTTCATTTTTTTAAAAGACCACTCTGCTCAGATTTTATCCTGAACCCAAATTAGCCGGATGATAAACTCTCATCGGGGAAAGTGGTAGCCTCTCAACAGATATAGGCTGGGAGGAAGGAACATGGTTTCTGAATTTTAGTTTCCTGAACTTTTCACGTTTCTTTATGCAGCAGATACTGTTATTAAATCAATACCCATTCCCCTCTACCTTTGCTGCCAGAATTCCGATTTTGTCAGGTGGCATTATTATATGCCCACTTCCCAGCAACCTTTGCAGGTGGCCTGGGGAGGCCTGTGGCATAATTTTAGCCAACCAGGTATAAGAAAACATTACGTGGAGAATTCTGGAAAGGCTCTGGCTTTCCCGATGAAGGGACACAGACAACTGGCTGACAGAGGTGCTGTCTCAAAGCACAGGGCCATCTTGCTATCCTTTGGTGACAAGCATGAGGATGAAAGATAAAGCGCTAAGGGTGAGACAGTGCGAGGAGAGAAGCAGCCTGGGCCTCTCGTGGTGTAGTGAGCAGGGGGACCAACGTCAGCCACCCCCTGACATTCTGTTATGTGTAGAAATAAAAAGCCTGTTAGTTTAGGCGGCTATTGCTCAGGCATTCTGTTGATTGCAGCCAAAGCATTCTTAACCAATGTGTTTATCACAGAGGAAAAGTGGGAACTGACTCCATTAGCAATTCCACAGAATATTAGGCAAATCCTAAAAATTCTGACAATCTCAGTGTATTTTTAAATTGAAATGATTACTGAACCCAACTTGGGAAGCCTGTGTGTTGTGGATTAGAGCTCATGATCTCAATGCTATGGGGACGTGCTATTAAATGGTCACGTGATATAGGAAAGATTTCTATAGTGCTCTGCACACATGCTTTACCTGAGAGGTGAGTCCTGCCAAAGGTTTTGCTGCAAAGACGACTGGGCTTTCTTTCTCTCTCAGATTGCTTGGTTCCCATTATCTCAGTTCCCATGAAAGATGGAATGACACCCCTGCTTCAGGCACCTGCCCTGACTGTGCCAATTTAAAGTCCCAAGTGCATACCTGAGATCAGAGAACACACTGCTAAGTGATCCTGATCACTGGTTCATTCCAATACCTTCGAGTCTCAGCCATCCCCTCTTCCGTGATCAAATTACTGAAGTGGGTCCCCTGGATAATCCATCTAAAGTATAACTTTTGATATGAGCATCATAAACACCTACTATAGTCTAGGCAATTTATGAAGCACTTTATAAACATTATCTCTAAAATCATTTAATCTTTGCTATGATTTTCAGGCTAGAGAAGATTTTCCTGGTAAAAATCAACACTTACAAAAGTTGTCATTTGCCCCAACTCATATAGCTAAGTAAGTGGACAAAAAGAGCTTGAACTCAGATAGACCTGGCTCCAAAGCCTGTGCTCGTTAGAGATTCTTGGGCCCTATGCATTGTGTGAAACCCTCATCTAGGGGGCTTCTCAGTGCTTCCATGAACCACAGAAGCAGCACATGGTCTTGGTTTTCACATCACTCAGAAAGCATTTATAGGGGGTTGAATGGTGGCTCCCAAAAGACATGTCCACCCAAAATCCATGAGTATGGAAAAGGGGTTTTGAAAATGTAATTAAGTGAAGGATCTTCAGGTGAGATTGTCCTGGATTAGGGCAGTCCTGAAGCCCAATGTGTCCTTAGAAGAGAAGGGGAGAAGAGGGTGGAGGCGGAGATTGGAGGGATGCGTCTACAAGCCAGGGACTGCTGGTGGCCACCAGAGGTTGGGAGAGAGTCATAGGAGGGATTCTCCCTCAGAGCTTCCAGGAGGAACCAAATCAAGCCCAAACCTTGATTTTGGACTTCTGGTCACTGGAACTGTGAGAGAATAAATTTCTGTTGTTTTAAGCACGAAGGTTGTGGTGATTAGTTAAGGCAGCCACAGGAATAGAAAACCACACTACTTGTGTAAGAGGGTGAGACAGGATGAGGCCAACACTCAGCATCTGAAGTGAGAAACTCAGAGCTGAACTGTTGCTCACTACAGTAAGGAAGAGCTCTGCTGGCTCTTTCCAAGCGGAGAGGACTGCTAGTCTTATATAGGGTTTGGAGGACTCATGGAGCTAAGAAAGAGGTATCTGTAGATGCCTCCTTACGTGGTTGAAACTGCGGCAATCTTGTGAAAATGTGTGTGCTTTTTACAAAAATTTCAGAAAAATTTCAGGAGAGCAAAGGAAAAGCAAAGCAAAACAAAACTTCCATCTCTCAGAAACTATTTTGCTGACATTGATGAACATCACCCCACACTTCCCTCTAGGCACATATTTAGCTAGAAGCCTTGGTAGATGTAATTTTACAAAAATAGATTTAGGCTATGCGTACTATTTTTTATAAGAATTATTAAACATAAGTTTACTTGAATTTACCAGAATCGAAAGAACTGGAGTCAAACTGAAGGAATTGTTGAACGTCGGATATTTGTTTTTAACAAGAGATATTGGTTCCTAAGAGATGTTTCTAAGGTTAAAAGGCAATTATGAAACAAATATTAAGAGTTTGGCAGTATTTCACTTTTAAAAAACTCTGTTTTTGCTTAATACGATATGCGTTTACTTTCTGTCATAAAAAAGGATTTTATGCGCTTTCTTTTTCCTTCCACCCCAGCCTCCCAAGTTTTGCTAGTTACATTATTATTTTTGGATTGCCTGGAATTAGAACATTTATATTCTGTTCTGTCAGCTCTTTCCCACTGTTACTCAGTCTCCGTTCCGTGTTTAAATGGATCCAGCGCTTACTGCTGTCCTTTGTGGTGAGGTCTCCATTGCTGGGTGTTGAATTTTGATTTATGTCTTATTATACTGGATTTTATCATCAAATGTTTTTGACGAAGGGCTTTGTTACCACGGTCTCTTTCACAGTCGCAGTACAATTTAGCCGAGTGGAAGGCTCTTGGGTCACCCTTTCCTCCCTTGGAACCTGGCCGATGCTCTTGTCTCCTAGTGAGGAGTGTTGCAGCGAGGCAGGGGGACCCGGCGACCCTCGGCCCTGCACCGATGGCCTCGATATCGCCCCTTGAGTTTCAGTGTCCTCACGGCACGTTTACTAAAGTTGCCAACTTCGCTTGTTTTTCCTGGGATACGGCGTGTCCTTTAAATGCAGAGGTGTCTGGCTTTCTTTACTCCTAGAAACTGCTTTGGGTTGTCTTGTTTCCTCCTGTCCCCTTCTGCTCCTCTGTGCAGGGCCCCGATCCGTGTGGGCCGCGGCCTCTCCTGCGGCGACGTGGTCTCTCTGTCGTCGCCTCTATCTCACGGTTCCTCCCGTCTCCTTTCCTGTGATTTGTAAGCTCGGCACGTGCTTCCAGCAGGATTTACCTGTTCTCTGTTGCTTCCGAGTTGACTTTCATCTCTATAACTGCTTTTTTATAATCTTTTGTTTCTTTCCTGAGCTCTGCCAGTCTACTTCTCAACGGCTTTGTCTTTATTAGTTTTTTGATCCCATATTTCTTCTTTGCCCTTTTCTGCAAAGCCATGTTGCTGATTCGCTTAGGGGCGGCGAGACTGATCTCTGTGCTCTCAGGAACGGGTCATGTGTGACCTGTATGTTCTGCGCTCTGCTGGAGGCATTTCTTTCCCTCCCTGTTTGCCTGCTGCTATAACCCACGCTGGGGCCCTTGGGGCCGGGTGTATTATTTCACCACGAGCAGGTGCATCCAGCTGTTTGACCAACAGCAGTCCGGGGGGGGGGGGGGGGCAGAGAGGCTGCTTAATTGGGCTCCAATTAGCTGGTGGTCCCTGCCCTCCTATTCAACCCCGAAATACCTCCCTCAGGATTTGGCCTCCAGGGGCTCAGTGTGGCTGAAACCCATGAGGTTATGGGTTCTATCTCCCCAGCCCTATAGATCCCTTTTTCCACCAGACAGGTTCACCCAACCAGAGACTGTTCCTAAAACACAAACAAGCCGTGTCTCCCTGCTTCCTCCCGGTTCATTTGCCACTCCCGCCCCCAGCTCTCTGCAGTGTGGAAACAGGCTTTTACAGGGATAGCCCGACTTGTCCTATGTGAGACGCACAGCACTGGTGTCCGCCAGTGTTTCTGGTTCGAGCCTCTTCTGACACCTGCCCACCTTCCTCAGCAACTGTGGGTGGAAGTAGCCTGAGGAACCTGCCTGCTCTCTTCCCTTTCCGCGGGAGCAAGGCAGCCTCGTGGAATGACGGTGGCGCAGGAAGCTGGCAAAGTCGGCCAGGTTCCTGAGCGCCAACTCTATTGTCCCACGTTAAGCATGTTACAATGACAATATTGTAGCAACAGCAGTAGGTAGCAGTGATAATAATAAACAGTGCATAAACTTGTGCTGTTTTAAGCCACTGAGAGTTGGGATTTGCCTGTACTTCTGCTTAGCTTAGCTTCTTTGACTAGTATAAGGCAAGAAAAGCCAACTCTTTCCGTTTGAAACGTGAAGCAGCCTGGATATGAAGGCGATCGGAGGGCTGGCTGGAAGGTGTGCCTCAGGGCAGACCACCGATCGCCCGTGTGGGAAACGGACTGGCTTCAATGGCTTCCCTGAATGTCGGAGGGGAAACCTTGTAGAATCTGCAAAGTGAAGGCGCCTTGTTGCATCTTCTCTTGCATCAAATTGAGTGCTGTTGACAGCATCAGTTTCTACTTCTGAACAAGCTCTGCTCCTTTCCGATGGGCTTCACTGATCATATACCCTTCAAAGAGCCTTGGGAGCTGCTGCCTTCAGGGCCTCTTGTGATTTACAGCCCAGAAATGTTTTCTCTTTTTGAGTTATTTCTTTTCTCTATAATTAAAAAAAAATGTGTGCACAATCCTGCACATTTTCTAAGCGTAAAACCTTACATCTTTGATTTGCTGTTCGACCTCACGACAGCAGAAGATGGCCCAGCTCTGGTCTGGTTTTCCTAAGACCCAGCATGCGTATTAGCAACAGGGGCGTTTCCTTCCCAGAACCCGACAATCCAGGCTCAAATCCCTGCCTTGCCAGTCTCTAATGGCAATGGCCCTGGAAAAAACTGCATAAACTATCTGAGCTCATTTTCTCATCTGTGAAAATGTGATAACAGCGGTAGACGGTTTAATTCCACAGGGTTGTTGAGAGCAGCAGACAAACTAATGCATGGGGACGCCTCTGGAGCAGTGCCTGCTCCCACATGAGCCCTCAGTTCATGTTACTTGTGAGCACCTTGGGACTCTTGCAAGTGACATATCAGTTAATTTATCCATGAGCTTAACACCTACGTAGTTAACTATAGTTACGCAAGACATATATAAGGAGGTGAGAGTGAAATGAAGGGAACAGTTGGAATAAGTGTCACCTATATCCTGAGATGACAGTAATTCACATCTGAGTTCTCACTATGTGCTCAAGCACAGGGCTAAGTTTTTACATGGGCCACCTCGTTTAATCCATGCAACAGCTCTACATGTGTTATAGCATTACCAGTGCTCTCAAGAGAAGGAAACAGGCCTGAGCTGTGAAGGACCTGGCCCAGGTCACAGAGCACAGAGCTGGAAGGGGCACTTCAGGCAGCGTGACCCAGAGAGTATGTGATCGACCCTCATGTAGGGTGCCTCTGGAGATACTCACAGGGGCTGGGAGCAGGCTGCTGCCTCAGGATGGGTGGTGAAGAAGAACTTTTGGAGGAAAGGATGCCTGAGCTCAGTCCAGACATTTGAGTAGGGGTCCCACTCACAGGAGAACTGAGCATGAGCACAGATCCGCACAGAACAGCCATGCTGCAAGCAGCCTGTGAGGGTCAGCGTCAGAGGCAAGGCTGGAGTCCGATCAAGAGGCTTAGGGGCCAAATACAGGAGCCTGGACCAATGAGTGATGTTAAGCATTAGTCTGATATGATTGGGTGCAGGTTTCTTAGCTAAGGCCCTTTGGGTACCTTGGGTAAGAAAGTGCCAGAGCCAGTTTTATGGTTCATGATCCATGAACTTCCCCACAGTCCCACCTCTCATCCTTGAAATGTGAAATTTGGATCAACACATATTTTGTATTTTTTTAAAATGATAAAATAGATATATTTGCTGTAGAAATTAAAAATGATATAGAAGTGTGGAAAGCAAAATGAGTCCCTCTTCGCAAACTTCCTCCTTTGAACTTGAGATTTGGAGTCAGTCAGACCTTATCTTAATTTGATTCCTTTATGCTTCGGTTTTAAATCCAGAAAATAAAAATGGGGAAAAGAATACCTTCAAATCCTGCTGATTTTGAGGCCCAGTAACAATAGTTAATATGTACAGAACCCTTTGTGGACGCCTAGCGAGTTACCTGTATTAACACGTAATCCTCACAATTTTCCTGTGAGGCAGGCACCATTATTATTCCACTTTACAGATGAGGAAACTGAGACAGCGAGAGGTTTAATAATTTGCCCAAGGTCACGCAACTAGTAAGGAACACACCTGTAACTCTCACTACTCTTACCTCAATTCATTCTCAACAGATGGGAATTCCGAATATACAAGGGATCACCTGCCTTGACTATGTTAACAGAACAGAACAAATCTCTCTTTCCATGTGGGTAGCTTTGCCCGAATGGTGGGACTGTTCCCTGCTTGTTTTCTTTCTTCCTCTTTGCAGTGCAAACTCAAGCCTCACCTTAATAATAAAGCTATAATCATAGTAAATAACATAATGCTTATTATTTATAAGGCACATTTGCATATGTCTCATTTGATTTTTTAAAAAAATTATCTTTATTGTTGAAAGTATTACAGATGTCCCCTTTTTTCCCCCCATTGATCCCCTTCACCCCACATCCACCCCACCCTCAGGCCTTCCCCATACCAATGTCTGTGTCCATGGGTTACACTTATAGACAAAAAAGTTCTTTGATTACTTTCTCCCCACCCACTCCCCCACCCCCACCTTTCCTCTGTGATCCCTCAGTCTGTTCCATGCTTCTGTGTCTCTGGATCTATTTTGTTCATCAGTTTATTTTGTTTATTATATTCCACATATGATTGAGATCATGTGGTACTTGTCTTTCTTTGACTGGCTTATTTTGCTTAGCATAATACTCTCCAGTTCCATCCATGCTGTCCCAAAGGTAAGTGATCCTTCCTTTTCACAGCTGCATAGTATTCCATGTTGTAAATGTCCCACAGCTTTTTTATCCACTCATCTACTGATGTGCACTTGAGAAGAATGTATATTCTGCAGCTTTGGGGTGGAATGTTCTATAAATGTCAATTAAATCCATCTGATCTAGTGTGTCACTTAGGATCATTGTTTCCTTGTTGATTTTTTGTCTGGAAGGCCTATCCAGTGAAATCAGTGGGGTGTTTAAATCCCCTAGTATGACTGTGTTGCTATTGATGTCTCCCTTAAATTCCTCTAGAGGTTTTTAAAATAAATTTAGGTGCTTCTGTATTGGGTGCACATATGTTTATCAGGGTTATATCTTCTTGTTGGATTGATCCCTTTAGTATTATGTAGTGACCTTTCTTGCCTTTTGTTATGGTCTTCATTTTGAAGTCATTTTGTCTGATATGAGTATTGCTACCCCAGCTTTTTTTCATTTCCATTTGCATGGAAAATTTTTTTCCATCCCTTTACTCTCAGCCTGTGTGAGTCTTTTGTTCTGAGGTGGTCTCTTGTAGACAGCATATATTTGGGTCATGTTTTCTTATCCATTCAGCCACCCTATGTGTTTTTATTGGAGCATTTAATTCATTTACATTTAAGGTCATTATTGATAGATACTTAACTATTGCTATTTTAATTCTTTATGCCTATGTTTCTCTTTCTCTCTATTTCTGCTTCTAATTACAGCAGTCCCTTTAACATTTCCTGCAATGCTGGTTTGGTAGTGATAAACTCCATTAGCCTTTTTTTGTCTAGGAAGCTCTTTATTTCACCATCTATTTTGAATGATAGCCTTGCTGGATAGAGTAGTCTTGGTTTCAGATCCTTGCTTTTCATTACCTTGAATACTTCATGCCATTCCCTCTTGGCCTGTAGAGTTTCTGATGAGAAGTCAGCTGACAGTCTTATGGGAGCTCCTTTGTAGGTAACAGATTGCTTTTTCTAGCTGCCTTTAATAGTCTCTCTTTGTCTTGAATTCTTGGCATTTTAATTATGATGTGTCTGGGCGTAGGCCTCTTTGGATTCTTCTTTCTTGGGACTCTCTGTGCCTCCCAAACTTGTGTGACTTTTTCCTTCACCAGGTTAGGGAAGTTTTCTGCCATTATTTCCTCAAACAGGTTCTCTAACACTTGCTTACTTTCGACCTCTTCTGGCACTCCTATAATGCAAATATTGTTACATTTCATGTTGTCACACAGCTTCCTTAGACTGTCCTCCTGTTTTTTAATTGGTTTTTCTTTTTGGATCTCTGATTGAGTGATTTTTTTTCTACCCTGTCTTCTAATTTGCTGATCCAATCTTCAGTTTCCTCTAATCTGCTGTTTATTCCTTCTAATGTACTCTTTATTTCTGCTATGTCATTCTTAATTTCCTTCATAGTTTCCATATCTTTTTTCATGCTGTTGAGCATTCTTACATCAGTATTCTGAACTCTATATCTGATAGACTGCTTATTTCCATTTCATTTAGTTCTTTTACTGAAGACTTCTCCTGTTGTTTCATTTGGGGCTTTTTTTTTTTTTTTTGCTCTCCTCATTTTGGCTGCCTGTTTGGGTTTGTTTCTATGTATTAGGTAGATATGCTAGGACTCTCAGTCTTTTTGGAGGGTCTCTGGTACAGGCCAATGTCAGATGCAGTTTGTGATTGGCCCTGAGTACCATTTGGAGCTATCAACAACCCAAGGCTTGAGGTCCCCTCTATTGGGGCTGGGTGCATTTGGACAGGACCAAGACGCACACCAAAGTCTTCTTTTTCAAGGCCCAGTTCCAGAAGCAGATCAGGCAAAGACTCAAAGCACTCTGAGGTCTACCTCTGCCTGCAGGCTGATTAATCTGATTCTCTTAATGAGCCTCAGGCTGTAGAAACTCCACAGGGTGGGGCGGCTGGTTGTTATCAGTCTCTTAATGAGCCTCAGGCTATAGAAACTCCTCTGGGCAGGGCAAGAGGTTTTCCCCAGGATGGGGCAATTGCTTCCTGCCTCAGGCAAAAGCAGTAAATTGTCTGCCTGAGAAAGATGTCCTCTGCAGTATGGGGGAATGACTTGGCACAGGAATCCAGACGGTGCCTTCTGATCTCAATCTCCAGAGCCCACAAGCCTAGGTTCTCCTCACGCAGCTCCAGTCCACTCTACCCTCCCTCTGCTGGAGCCCAAGGTGAGTGGCTACACATGACACTTTGTGGGTTAGCTCTTTAAGAGGGTTTCTGCATTTCCAGCCATCTCTTCCTGGCAGACAGAAACCCAGCTGCTTTTCACAGCCAGATGTTATGTGGGCACCTTTCTCAGTTCTGGTGCTCTTGGCTCAGAGGCCCAGCCTGGGGTTTAGGCCCCAGAGTCCTCAGTGGGAACCCCCCACAGCTGAGATATCCCTCTGGACCTTCAGCTGCTGCTTGTGGGACCCAGCCAGTCCTCTCGCGCCTCCCCATGTCCTACCAGTCTCTATGGGGTCTCCACTTTTCCTCCTTGGTTATGAGAGTGCTCTCCAGTTCGTCTTCAGTTGCAGTTGATTATTCAGGATGGTTTTTCTATATTTTAGTTGTAATTCCGGTTTTGTCCTGGGAGAGTGTCAGTGTAGCTGTCACTCAGTGCGCTGCCATCTTTAATCTCTCCTATCTCATTTGATTTTTAATAATATTTGTTGTAGCCATGAGACAGACATGCTAAGTTTTGTTATTAGCCCCTCTTTACAGATGGGGAAACTGAGCCCTGAAGTTAGGACAGGACACCAGATGGGAGTCTCAGTGCTATTCTGACCTGTACTAGTTTCTCGACCTTGAGTTGGGATGTTCCTGTAAAGGCCCTGACTTTTGTTGTCTACTCAATAGCTATTCCTGCTTCTGGAATAGCGTCTTGGGGATCTTTTCTTTCCTCTTCTTAGAACTTGTGGGTCAGGTGGGGTCTCCCCAGCCATGCTCCAGGCTCTTGAGGTTACCAGATGGTTCTGATCACAAGGATTCTTTCATGGAAGAGCTAGTGACTTAAATGAGTCCACTGAAACTTAACCCTGAAACTTTTCTGCTCCAGGATATACGCCTGGAGCTGTTGGTGACCTCTGCCAATGTAAGGAGATACCTGACTAACAGTGAAGCCAGCTCAGAGAAGAGCAGAACCAAGAGATATAGGAAGACAAGAGTTCAGAATATATTCTTAGAGTACCTGGAGCCAATACAACCTGAAGCCAGCTCTATCCTAGACTTTACTTCTATGTATTAATGAATCCCCTCCCCACATACCACCTTGGTTTTTTTCTTTGCTTTGAAGCATCTTGAGTTGCTTTCAGTGGAAAGAATGGAAACTGATGGACTCCCTAAATGGGCTGCCTCTTGGGGAGGAGAAGGAAATGTGGCTATTTTTTTTTCTATTTTTATTAGAATGCTAATTAGGTGTCCATAAATATTTGTGAATTCATTAATCATGGATTCAGCAGAATTAGGATGGAATAGTTATTGGGAATTTTGAACTATTATTTAAGAATCCTTGCACACTGGACAGATATCTTCTTTCTTGAAACATGCAGGGAAGTTTGGAATAACTTTTCTTTGGGGTTATTTCCAACTTGCTTTACTTTCCACTGAGACCAACTGTAATTCACATGGACTTGCACTGGAGAAAGTCATATTTTATTTTTAGTACTGTCTGCTGGAGTTCTCTTCGAACTTTGACCACGTAAGCATGACCTGGTCTTACTGAGACTCAAGGTGAACCATCTTCCTCCTTTCTCTATAAAGTTCCATGGGTTCCTCCTTGCTCCTAAAAGGAACTCCCAGTTATGGATCTTCAGGTTTTAGGGAATATGCTGACGTGATCAGTTTTATGTATCAACTCAAATTTTATGTATCAGTCCCCAGTTTTTCACCAAGCACTCATCTAGGTTTTTGCCTAGAAGGTATTTTTTAGATGTGATTATAGTCTATAACCATTTGATTTTAAGTAAGGGAGGTTTTTGTAGAAACTCTGAGTGGGCACAATTTAATCAGCTTAAAGGTCCAGGAGAGCTGAGGCCCCCCTAATAAAGAAGAACCACCTATGCCCTTTGGCATTAGCTCATGCCTAAGAGTTCCAGTCTGTCCTTCCTGGAGGTCTCCCTGCCGATTTCAAGCTCTCTAGATAATCTTAAATTGCACAGTCCAATTCCTTACAATACATCTCTTAATGTGTATTATCTCCCACTGGTTCTGTTTCCCTGGTTGAACACTGACAACTGACAACTTCCTAACTCCCTGAACTGTAGACACAAAAGATATGAAGGGAATAGAAAGAGACCACAATCTTCATGGTTCCCCCCAGGCCCCTGTCCCAGCTCAAAGTCTAAGAACCCTGGTGTGTTGGGTGAAGGCTGAGGTCTTGAACACGATTCTCCATAACCTGCCTCCTACCCCATCCTGACCACCCCACCTGGCCCCTTCGTCCCACTTACAACCTCAACACCACCCTCTGCCTGGAGAGCATCCGGGGAATCTCATGACGCCCTTCACGTCCTTCAAGCTCGCAGGTTATCGTGCATCCTGTGGACTCTCATCCCTGTGGCCCCTTCCCTGGCCCATCTCCCGCCCCTTCCTGATTCCAGAAGTCCTTCCCTGGTGTCCCTTAAAACTCAAGGTCACTCATCAGCAGAGTGCTCTGCATCTTCACCCTTCTTCCCAGATGTTCTCCCACTCTTTTGTTCTGACTGAAGCCTGGCTGTCCCCAGAGGACCTCTCTGTCCCTGCAGCCCACTCAGGTGGTGGCTCTCCTCACTCCCTGGGGGATGCCTCTGTGGTTGCCAGGAAAGGCAGGTCCAGGGAGAACAAGCACTAATAGACAGCTTTCTTTCTTTGCCTTCCTTTTCTCTTTGCTTTCCAGGTCTGGTTTTGAACACAGCAGTCTGGTATTTGAGCTTTCTGGCTGGTGAAATAGAATGCCACAAATAGAAATGTTAGACCAATTGATTACATTTTATTGCTGTGCTGGGATGGGGTTGGTCTGTCTTCAAGCTGAGCCGCGGAATGTGAAATATAAACTGTAAAACTGATTGTCGTCAGACTTTTATGTATGTCCCTCTAATTCCACAAGCGGGTTCTTTATCACGTGAGCCTGCTATTGTTGTTGAAACAATAATAGGCCTGGCAAGCCTACTGAGAGCTAAGCCTTGCCTCTCGACAGTCCATTTTCCAAACAGCAGTCGGAGTGGTCTTTCAGAATTAGAGTCAGAACCTGTCAGTCACTCTCTTGCTCAAAACCCTGCAATAACCTCCAACATCTCTCGGGGTAAATCTCAGAGCCCTTGCAAGGCCCGAGATGTGCTGATGCCCACTCCCTTCTGACATCCTGCCCCATGCGTGCACTCCAGCCCCCGGCCAGCCTCCTGTTCCTGCGGCCGGCCCAGCACCGTCAGTCCTGCTTGTTACTGCTCAGCCCAGAGTGCTCTTCTCCCAGACGCCTATGTGGCTCATTCCTCTCCACTTTCAAAGGCCAGCTCAAATGTTGGCTTTCCGTGGCCCCAGCCTTCTCTGACCCACCTGTCTAAAGTGCACCTGCCCTCGCTTACCCCACTTCCTTCTTCATGGCCCTCCTCTCCACCCGACACACACATCTTTGGGTTGTCTTCATTGGTCTACCTCGCAACTGGACTGGAGGGGCCTGGCAGGAGAGAGTTTGTCTGCTTTGATCACAGCTGTGTCGCAAGAGCCTAGAATAGTGCCAGGTACTTTGTAGGTACTTAATCCTGGCTCCCTATGACTGTACAGGTGCTGTGGGTGACCAGAATTCCTAAGAAACAAACCAAAGAGACCCATATTTACATACAAGAACAGAGAGAGAGAGAGAGAGAGAGAGAGAGAGAGAGAATCAGTGTTCAAGAAATCCCAAACTCCAACCCCTTGTTCTTGCACAAGAACTCTCCTCTTGGGAGCCCCAAAGCACTGGTTGAGCCTGGACCTGGTCCATCCATGTTCATGGTCAAGGGCAAGGAGAGGCCTGAGCTTTCCCCAGAGGCCACTACCTGCTGTGGTCTGTCTGCCAGCTGCTCTCAAGTCTGAGCATAAAACAAACTGACCCTTATGATTTCAAACAAAGGAAGACAGGCTAAATCTGAACCATTTGCAAGCTAAGATCTTGATTTAGCCCAGGAAACCTGATGGTTATTAAAATCTTCAAAGGCAGTCCCAAACAATCCATGTTTTAGATTATCTCCCTAACATTTGTCGTGTCTGGAACCATTCTCACAACACTGAAATCAAAAGCTCCAAGAGTTCAGTGTTCTTCCGGCACACACCTCTTCGCTGGCGAGGTCCCAGAGCATTCTCCAGGCCTGTGGGTCATGGAAGGAGCTCTGTGTGGTCAGAGGGCTTCTCTGACAGTTGGCACCTGGGCCAAGTTATTTTCAAAACTGAGAAGAGTTTAGAGAGGTCATTATAGTTCTGGGTTTAAATTAAGAGTTTCAGGAAGGCTTCTATGTTTCATTTACGCAAAATATATGGTTGGTGTCATGGTGGCTAATTTTATATGAGATCTCTTAGAGATAAACATTTGCTACAAATGGCAGTCTTTCAAGGGGGAAAGAAGCGAATATAATTTTTTTCTAGTGTTTATGACAAAAACTGTGCTGGGTGCTTGCAGCACGTGCTTCATCAGCTCACTCTCCTTATCTTAAGCAATCTTGCTGTCTCAATCTCCTAGACAAAACCAGAGAGCGTCATCATGACCCCCTCAATTTCCCTACCATCCCTGATTTATTCACATTTCCATCCATCATCACTTGCTTCCTACCCATCTCAATGAACAGAGGCGCGAGTAAGAACCCAAGCTCTTTCAAGACCAAGCACTCTCCTTGGTGGTTGTTTTGAGCAACCTCTTTTCTCTCCTAGGTTACCTGACTTGTTGATGACTAATTGCTCTCAATCGGTACAAATGTTCAGGTCTTTTCCATTCCTAAGTAACCTTGACTTGGCTCCCTTGACCCACCTTTAACTACTATGCATCTCTGACCTTCCAAAGAAAGTGGACCTGGTAGGTTAAGGCATCTTGGAGAACCAGTAAGGGGTGAAGGAAACAAGGCAGCTTTTCCCAGGGATGCTTCAGAAGCCACTGCCATCCCTGACAGCATTTAGCTGTGCCAGGCCACTCTGTGCTTGGGAGTAGATGCTCATAACTATGTCCAATCTATACTGATTTAAAGAATTTTATTGAATTTATTGGGGTGACATTGGTTAATAAAATTATATAGGTTTCAGGTGTACAGTTGTTTAATACATTATTTATTTGTATATTGTATTGTGTGTTCACCACCCCAAATCAAGTCTCCTTTGATCAACATTTATCCCCCCCCCCCCCCCCACCCTCTTTTACTTTCCTCACCCCCCTTTCCCTCTGGTAATCTCTGTACTGTTATCTGTGTCTGTGGGTTTGTTTGTTTTTCTTTGCTTAATCCCTTCACCTTTTTCACCCAGCCTCCCAATCCCCCCTCCCCTCTGACAGCTGTCAGTCTGTTCCCTGTCTCTATGAGTCTGTTTCTATTTTGTTTGTTAGTTTATTTTGTTCATTAGATTCTACATATAAGTGGAATCATACGGTGTTTGTCTTTCTCTGACTGGCTTACTTCACTTAGCGTGTAATGCTCTCCGGGTCCGTCCACGCTGTTGCAAAGGGGAAGGTTTCCTTCTTTTTTATGGCCGAGTAGTTTTCCATGGTGTAAATGTCCCACAGCTTTTTTATCCACTCATCTACTGATGGGCACTTGGGCTGCTTCCAGATCTTGGCTATTGTAAATAACACTGCAATGAACATAGGGGTGCATAGATTCTTTTGAATTAGTGTTTCAGGTTTCTTTGGATATAGTCCCAGAAGTGGAATTGCTGGGTCATAAGGCAGTTCTATTTTAATTTTTTGAGGTAACTCCATACTGCTTTCCACAGTAGCTGCACCACCCAGAATTCCCACCAACAGTGCACGAGGGGTCCCTTTTCTCCACACCCTCGACAGTGCTTGGTGTTTGTTGATCTATTGCTGACAGCCCTCTGACAGGTGTGGGGTGACATCTCGTTGTGGTTTTGGTTTGCATTTCTCTGATGATTGGTGATGTTGAGCATCTTTACATATGTCTGTTGGCCATCTGTATGTCCTCTTTGGAGAAGTGTCTACTCAGGTCCTTTGCCCATTTTTTTAATGGGTTGTTTGTTTTTTTGGTGTTGAGTTGTTTTTTTTAAATTTTGGAAATTAACCCCCTGTTGGGTGTATCATTGGTGAATATGTTCTCTTGTTCAGTGAGTTTTTGCTTTGTTGTCTTTTCATTTTGTTGATGGTTTCCTTTGCTGTGCAAAAACGTTTTAGTTTGATGTCGTCCAATTTGTTTATTTCTTCTTTTGTTTCCCTTGCCTGAGGCAATATATCAGAAAAAATATTGCTATGAAAAACGTCTGAGATATTACTGCCTATGTTTTCTTCTAGGATTTTTATGATTTTGAATATTGCTTTTAAGTCTTTAATATATTTGAGTTTATTCTTGTGTATGGTGTAAGTTGTTGGTCTCGTTTTACTTTTTGCATGTACATGTCCAATTTTCCCAACACCGTTTCTTGAATAGACTATCTTTACTTCATTGTATGTTTTTGCCTGCTTTGTCAAATATTCATTGACCATAAATGGGACAAAACTTTAGATAAATTGACTAGATTTTATTGGTTTCTACAGTGTTCTATCTAAAGCCAGCTAAAAGTTGGAGCTTGACTGTTAAAGGTGAGAGGCGTGAGGGCAGGTATCTGAATGGTTAAGGGGATAGATAAGGAACAGTCAGTAGAAAGTATAAAATTGTCTCTATTCTCTGGCCAGGGACTGATTTTAAGTCTTTATAAAGAGAGTTGTTAATGTCAGATGCTAAAAGGAATTTTTCCGGGAAAACTTTTCAGGAAGACATTTCCAGTCAAGACTTGAGTCTCCGGGGAGAACACAACTACTTTGGGGCCAAGTGACTTGACATGGGGCGATGGCTTTCTCTCTATCTCTGTCTGGAACTTAGCAACACTCTGGCTGCTTAAAGATCAACTTTGGGGAAGACAGGAGAATACATCCTTTATGGGAATGTTACCGTTCCCAAGAAGGACACCATTCAGGTCCATGATTTGCACAGAGGACTAGGATTGGACCATGATTTACATAGTGACTGTTGCATAAAAATTCATGAACACGGGTGGGCACAGCGTAAAAACACTTGGGGGATCTCAGTGATAGGAGGGAGCATGACACTGGTGTGTTGATGTTTGGGTGTCCATATCAGTATGCCCAGGCTGGTGAGGCCAGAGGGCAGAAATGTAATCTCCAGGAGGGCAGGGATTTTCGTCTGTTTGGATTACTCCTGATCCAATAAAATGTATGCTCAATGACCTTGAAATGAGTCTGGCTGCATTCGTGTCTGGAAAAGGTGACACAAATTCAGTCCTGCAGAGAACTGAATATTTAGTCTCAACAGCTAGAATTGGGTAGAACGCAGGAAGAATTGGCTAAATTCAGATGAAGGGCGTGGAAGAGAGAAGGAAGGAAGAGCTATGGATTCTTGTCAAGATAGTTTGGCTGTAAAACTAAGGTGAGAGTTCAGATGGAAGTCTGAGTAGGTTTGGAGATTCATCATGTGGTATAGCACGGTACAAACTGCACTGTCATCAAGGGGAAAATCCAAAATAAGTTTGAGTGTAGAATTCGTTATTTTGAGTGGTGCATCTAGTACATTATCTCAATGACCTTCCTATCAACCAGGTGAAGTGGGAGGGGCAGGTGTGTGCATTCCTTCTTCCAGGTGAGTATAGAAAGAATTAGGTTCAAAAGGTTGCTGAAGGTCACAGAATTCAAGCATGAACAAGAACTGGTGGCTTTGCATTGCAGCCCGTCATTTTTTCCCGCCTTACCATTGTGAACAAATGAGATTTTGGCTGATGGGTAGATTTGGACTCTGCAAATCTGTGGACTCTTTTTGGTTTGTTGTATTTCCTCAGACTTTGCAATGGTGACACTGAGGTTAAGCTTTAAACATCTGTCTTTGACTAGAAAGGTCAGAGGGGCATGGGGAGCTCATGAAAATGGAAAGAAACCCAATTTAAAACCTGGCTTCAGGGGTTAAGATGAAGATCACGTCTTGAAACAGCTGAAAGTCCCTGCGTAGGCTTCATTTCACATCTCAACAACATAGAACAAATTGCACAAATTCTAGGAATTATATCTCTTGGTAACAAACACTGAAGTCACTTTGTAAGATGTCACCAAATGGCTCTGCTGATTCTGTTTTGTAACAAGTCACAAGCAGATGGCACTTTGAAGCGCACGATGCAGTTTGGAAAACAAGATCGCTTGGACATTTTCGTCTGGCTTGCTAAGATAATGTGCTGAGGCCCCAGATGAAAGGTTCTTGGCGTGCGCTGATACAGAAACTACACACCATTCAGAGAGTTTGTTCTAACTCTTTTGCAGTCAAAGAGCTGATTCCTCTATTGTTGGCTCTGGCTGAGTTGGGTTTCATGAAGATTTATGCACTTGCTGGCTAAAAGGTGCAAAGCAAGGAAAAAGAGAGCTACTATTTCTTGAATACCTATTATGTGTGAGACTCTTTCCATGTTATTTAATTCTAATGCAATTCTATGGTAGCCCTATTACCCCTATTTTAAGTATAAAGAAATTGAGGTCCGGAGACATTCCACACTTAATTAGGTCTAGAGCTGGAATTCGGACCTTGATCTGACATCCGGGTCCATTTCTTTCCACTACCCTGTGGTACTACAGCTAGAATGCTGTCCCTAACTACCTCTTATTACTTGATTTAAAAATATTTGTCTGCTCACAATTAAATATTAAAATAGATGCAGTTAGCAAAGGTCTATGTAAAATAGTCTATGTACGTATCAAATTCCAAATGTATTGCTTTCATATTGGAATCTATTGCACATTTTGACAAGTACTGTAGATTCACTCACCCCAAACTCATTCCAATCTACTTTTCCCCTGCCCTTTTTTATATTAAAGACTGCCAAGTAGAATACACAAACTCCCAGATTCCCTTGCAGCTAGGGGTGGCCATGGGACACAGTTTGACCAATAAGTTGCACATGAGAAGTCCCAGAAAAGGGCTTCCCTTCTCCACCCCCAACCCCCAGGCCCCCAAAAAGAAAAGTTTGACAAGGAGAAAGATTTTGCCTTCCTACTTGGAATATGGATTCAGCACCTGGAGGTGCAACAGCTGTCTTGTCACAATAAGGATAAAAGCCACATGCCAATCCTGGTGGAGCAGGAAGATAGGAAAGTCCAGCTCTCTGGTGACATCTTTGAATAGATACACCATCTTTGGATCA
Source organism: Miniopterus schreibersii (assembly GCF_964146895.1). Classification (NCBI taxonomy): domain Eukaryota; kingdom Metazoa; phylum Chordata; class Mammalia; order Chiroptera; family Miniopteridae; genus Miniopterus; species Miniopterus schreibersii. The sequence continues at coordinate 6,998,221 of NC_138101.1, read as the reverse complement.
CCTACCTCTGGGCTTCTTGTCATGGGAGAAAAAGAGACCCCTTAGATGTGAAGGAAACTAGGCTTTCTGATCAGATCAGTGCAACCCTAACTGTTCCACACAATAGCCAGAATAAAAAAAAAATTCCATTTGTGTGCTGTTTTGTTCCCAATATATAGTTCTGCAACATTGGAAGTACACTCACCAAATTAGATAAGAGTCATTGGAATAGAATTCCTTTGGTTGGGCACACACTGGCACAGAGTTGAGCCCCCCTTCCTGGTTGTGGGCCAAATGGCCAGCAGAGCTTGCGATCTGAGTGACTATGGATCTTCCATGAAGTCTGGACATCCCTTCAGCCAGAGTGATCAGCACGGAGTTGGGAGGGAGAGTAGAATAGCCGGGTTTGACACGTCACCACCAAGCTGCCTGGATGTAGACTTGGTCTTTGGTTGGAAGAATGAGAAAGGAACTTGAGGAATCATTTTGTCTATCTTTTCACCCTGGGGGGGACAACGCTGAAGTCATACTAGATGTATATAATAACCGACCTGGTTTAAATAGACCTCCAAAGAAGACATTTCACAGCTTCTTCTCTCAGGAGGCTATTTCAACATTTAGAAACTTGCAGTAGATTATTTGTTTTTAACTTAAATAGAATGTCTATTATATGTGAAAAAGAGAAAACAAGCCTACTATCTTTCTAAGGTAGAGTGGAACATTTATAGGTAGAGGAGTAGGGCAGTCCTGGGTTCAAGTTGCAGTTCAGGCATTTCCTAACTGCAGAACTTCACTGTTACTTAACTGCACTGAGCCTCAGTTGCTCATCTGTAAAATAAGCAGAGTAATAGGTATACTACACTTGGGTGTGGCGAGGAGCTAATGTCTTTAAAATGCCGGGAATATTATTTGCCATAAAAGTAAGTGAAGTGCACAAAAAATTCTCATTCTGGGTTGTGGATCCATCATTGAGGTTTACACTATGGTGATAAAGGCAACATGGAAGAGTAAGACCATTATCTGGATCGTTACAGTCAAGAATATTCTGACCACACATATGTGCCTGATTGAAAGACAAAGAGACCTCTGGTACAAGTTATCTGCTTTATGACCCTAACGTTGGATAGATGCTGTCTCAGACCCAAGTGATGTCTGCTGCACCATTTTAAGAAAGGAAACATTTCAGACCATGGATTGCCTCCTGAGAGAAGAAGCTGGATTGTTTTTTTAAGCCATACGCATGAATCTTGGCTAATAGAGTGTTGGATCGGCTGACTTTGGCAGCTTTGCCTGTTGGCTCCACTAACATATAAACAATTTCAGACTCGAAGCCACACATGAAGTCATTGTGAGGCTGCACAGATCATCCTAAACATCTGCTGTGTGGTGGTTCTTGTCTTCTCCAACAGTGTCGTCTCTAGGAGTTGTGATGATTTGGGCTCTTAAGGAACTATTCATTAATCTTCCTTTGCTTATAACCTAACTTATCTTTGATGAGGAAGAATATTTTGAAAACAATCCAGAAAATGGAATAAAAGAATAAAATAAATGCAGTACAGTTTGGTTCAGAGATGATTTTTTCTTCTTTACATATAATTATGCATAGCATAAGATGCTGAGCCGAGGAAAGAAATCACAGGCATAAAGGGAGCCCCACAGATTCACTCCAGCTCTCTGGTTTTGAGGGGATAAAACTGAGACCTAAAAAGTTTCAATGGCTAGTCTAGTGTCCATGGTTAGTTGCTTGACCATGGCTTTTGTAGTTTTCTTCTTGTGACTCAAGTCTGTGCTAAATACCACTTCCTCAATGAGCTAGTCCCTGACCACCTTAGCTGAAGAAGTGTCCCCTCCCCACACCTGCCAGTTGCTCTATCTCATTACCATATTTTATTTTCCTCCAGGCACATGTCAGTCTCCAAAGTTACATTCTGGTTTATGATTCTGTTGTCTTCCCCTTTAGAGGTCTGATGGCAGAGACTTTGGCTCTTGCTCACTGCTATCTCTAGAATAATGCCTGGCACATAGTAGGAGCTCAATAAATATTTGTGGCTTGAATGCTGAGTTGTTTAGAGAAGTAAGCACCATATCAGGGCCTTGCAGTTAGAAGTGGGGAAGCCAGTACTCAAAGCCAGGGGTATTCCACTTGGAATCTTGACATCTGACACCACAAGAGATTGTTTTCGGCATTCAATGGTTCCTATTCCACTACGCCCTCCATGACCTCTTTCCAAGGCATCTAGAGTTTCCAGTACATTTTTGGCATCTTCCTGCTGGCTCATAACCTATCTCTGTTGTGGTAATTCTTCAGAGAAGTCAATCTGATTACATTTTATTCAGCACAGTAAAGACTGCATTGCTGGTTTCTCTTTGTAAAATTAGTTGAGTACATTTCTCATATTACAGATATCATCCATGTTACTCTAATATGGTGATGAATTCTACACAGTTGTACTGATTCACACTAAAAAGCCTACAAAGGGAAAGAAATCTACCCATCTACTGATCATTGAAGCCTGATGCAATCAAAGGGGCTGATGTCAAAAAGTTCAGATGGCCAATGGGCTTAGAAATTGACATGTGCCAAAAGATGAGGAAAGCCCTGGGATATAAACAAGACAGCAAAATATCCAAAACAGCGTCGACTCTGACCACAGGGTAATCCAAAAATTACAATTGGGGTAAACGCCCAATCTCCTGTCTTTAACAAAATTTTCACTTTTTTCAGGTGAAGGTCAGATGGGATACAGCAATCCACATTTTCCTGGATTGCGGAATAGGCTGAGGAGAGTGACGGTCAAACTTGGATGCACATCTCAATCCTCTGGAGCATTATTAACAAAGGGGCGGGGGCTTGGGGCCAAGCGCTGAGGGCTTCATTGGCGGTGAGCATTATCAGCCTTCACTAGCTCACCCTGCCCTGCAGGGGGCAGGATGGGCCTGGCCCTTTCAAGAGCATGGAGTCAGGAAAAGAGCACTGGACTTGGGTTTTGAAAACCTGCGCTTAGCTCTCAGCGCTGCTAATTTCTAGGTGTGTGACTTTGGGTGAGTTAGTTCACGTCTTTGAGCTTCAGTTTTCTTGCCTGAAACCTTCATGGTCACTGGTCAGTAGCATTACCTAGAAGGCCACTGTGAAAACTCGGTAAAAGGATGCATGTGAGAGACTCAATACCAGGGAAGGAGGCGGTGGTTTAAAATGTGTACTTTTTCTGTTATGTTAAAGCCAGACCTTTTACTTCCAGATCCCACCCTGCCATCACCTGTGTGGCCATGGGGAAGTTACTGGGTCCTTGACAGCCTCAGTTTCATGAGAGAGATAAGAACCCTTTATCTATGTTAACTTTCATGCTTCACACGAGTCCTGCTGTCATTGTCTTTATTTCATAGTAAGGAAACTGAGGCACACAGGAGTGAAGTCATCAACCCTGAATCACAGAAGGACCATCTAGGACGTGTCCCCAGGTGCTCTGGCTGCAGAGCCACCACCTCTAACCAGTGAGTCACCAGCTCTGAAGACCCTATAAGACACAGGCAGTAGAGGGCTGAGCCCATGGCCGGCGCTCAGTAACGCTTCCTAGCATTTGAACAAGTTCCTTTCACGTTCCAAACGTGCGTCCCTCCGATCTATGATCCATTGCACCGCCTGTGCCCAAGAGCCAGCGCCCAGACTCATGTCATTGTTGCCCATGAAAAGGAAAGCTCGCGTGGGCTGCGTAAACTACAGACACATTTACGCTGGGGGGGGGGGGAGAGGGGGGACATTGTGTCACATTGGTTTTTACTGCTTTCAGAGCATTGGACATATATATTTGTTAAATAAACGGTAGGGTCACCTGAGTCTAAAACTAGAGATGGCTCGATTAATGGAGGGCTGCATAGGACACAGGCTGTGATGAGATTCTAATAACTAACATCCCTTCCTGCCTAAGGCCTCCTGGCCCTCGGAAGCACCTTACATGTGGGCTGACCATCACCCACCCATCGCGAACAAGACCAGTCCTATCCTCACAGGACGTTAAAGTGCAAACCAAAGTTATTCAAGAGAAGAGAGGAAGTCAAATGTCAACTAGAGTTCAGGGCAATATTCTTGTCATTTTGGGAGCTGTCTAAGGTCTCAGGAGAATACATCCCAGCCCGAGGAGACCGGGCCTTCGTATTCAAACCAGGAACCAGGCCATATTGGGAGAGGCATAGTCTGATGACAGGCAGAGTGTGGGATCTTGGGACACAAGTTTCCTGCAGCCTTAGGGCTCCTGATGAAGGACCCTGGAAAAGGGCACTCAAGTTCCTTGGCAAGATTTAGGGTTTCACAGAACAAAACTTGATCAAAACAAAACCATTTCCTTCAAATTAGCTATATTTCCACAATTACTCCCTAGTCCTAAACCAATGATTTGAAATACCTGTGAAAGAAACATCCTCTAGCAGAATGCATTGTTTATGCAATTCATTCATATAATTACAGTTAATACAAACCCAATTAATACAAACACATCTAGGCTGTGTTTTAGCAGCACAGCCTAGATGTTTACCATCCTACACTGCAAGGAATGCGTTTCACCCCCACAGCCATGTGGAGTGATCAGTACACTTGTTTTTAAAAATAAACAGTAAATGAATCAGCACCCTTAACCCAAAATAAACTGAGCCTGAGATTTATACTACAACAGGGAAATCTCCAAGGAACAGCATTAGTTGCAATGTGTTCTTTCCCTCTGTTAAAATCCTGCAGCCTATCAACTTGAAAGCAACACCTTAAATTTGAATTATGTAGGTGCAGACTTGATGACAATTCTGTTTTTCTGGGTGAGGCTACCGAGCCACTTCTGTTTGCTCCCACAAGTGTCCCTGTCAGCCCTGCACTCTTGAATATAGATTTATAGCCATGAAGGAGCCTAATCACCCAGGGTTGTTTTCAAATCTATCTCTTCCCAGCAAGGCCCATGCTGAAGACTTTCGCTTTCAGGGGAGACATTTCGTTGAGTAAATCCCGGTCAGTAAACACCCCCAAACCTCATAGAAGAACAGAGAAAGAGTAACACCAACCTGGGCCAAAAGACTCATCTCCGGGAGAAGAGAAGCCCGAAGAAGTTCACTTCAATCGGGACGGCGCTCTCTTTCCTATTTGCTTGCAAGACCTTCCAACAGCTGGAACCCTTGAACAGCTGTGGAGCTTTCGCTTGAAATCCCCTTCCCTTTTGGCAGCAAGGCGAGCTCATAACTCTTTGGGGCTTCAGACTGATAAGTAATTTCCTGATTTGTTTCAAAAGCATTCTCCCAGGCTTTGAGCAATGGCAGGGAGAGAGGGAGCACGCAAGGCCCACAACCTGCAATGACGCTGAGGCCTACACAGACCTCCTATTTGTTTGATGGAGTCCCAAAGAAGTATTTTTGATCTCAGGAGCAAAAATAAATATCCTGCTCTATCTGTTGGCTCGTTCCCCAGATCATATTTGAAAAATAACACGAAGAATCTGGATAATATTTGTTCTAAGTATGAAATTCAAGTTGGACGTTTTCTCAATTTTCCTGTTGTTGGGGGAAATCGGGGCACCTTTGGTCTTGAAGGCACATTGTGATTGCTTTCTTACCAGTCAACGGACAGAATGTTCCTAAAGACCCTGCAGTTTAGCCCCTCCCGTTTATGGTGCATGGAAATGAAGCCCAGGGTTTCTGGCCTTGACCAGGCTCACACAGGAAGTGAAAGGAAGGGTAGGAACCGAAGAGTCTCCTGGTGGTCAAACCAGAGTTCCATCCCCTACAGGGAAGGCAGAGACGGACACAAAAGCCTGAGATCCGGCTCTCGATCTTTAGGAAACATGTCATTAGATGAGGTCCCTAATATTTCAGTTCTCACAGCTGCAAAATGGGGATTATAATAAGTTTCCCCTGCTTGGTCATACAATGTGGTGATTGATGAGGAAGAGCTTCATCGAGGGCGAAACCAATTATGTCATGCGAAGGAATTTTTTCAATGGGTCCCAATTTACATCTTCTCTTTTCAGACTTTCACATTCCACTTAATCTCTTTTTTTTTTTTTTGTTTCCTGCAAGAAGCCATCAGGTGACTTTGGGGGAAAAGAAGAATATTGGTCAGGGAATGGGATGGGACATGGGTAAAACTTCAACCTTGGAAAACCAGATCAAGATCAGATGAAAAGGTATGTTTTGGCATTTGGCATGGAAAGGACACTGGGTCTGAAATCAGAAAATCAAGGCTTACCACTGCCCCTAACACCAGCCAAGGGAACCCTGTGTAAACACCCAAACCCATAGTGTCCTCACTGGGGGCTAGTCCCTGCCTGCTGTGCTTCGCTCATTCTGCCCGAGTGAGGTTCCAATGAGGTCTTAATTGAGATCACGCTTGTCAACAATGACAGGCTTTGAAACTGTGAAGTGGCACTTTCCAGCATCCAGTACAGAATTTCACACAGAAAACATTGTTGATGGCATGTGCCAGGACCATTTTCCATTTCATCTGTGGCGCTGGTTTACACCCCTCAGTGCCAGGGCTCCTGGGTTCTTGGCCTTCTTGCCCCCTCTTTTAAAGGAGTATTTTTCACCTTCCTTCCCTCTCATCCCAGCTCTTAGCACTTGTCTCCCAACACTAGTCTTCTTTCTTAGAGTTTAAATGTCCTTCTGTTCCTCATGCAACAGTAAAATGAAAAAAAGGAAGGAAACATTTGCTCAACCACACAGAAAAGCATCAGTAGAGTTTTGACACAGACGGGCTGTCTTTACCCTGGAAGTAGCCACAACCAACACCAAGTGTTTGAGAATGCTCACGCTCCAAATTCAGCACATATTTAATTATTCCATTCACTTCCTTTGCCCTTTTACAAATTCATCATTCAATTGTCATTGCAGTTAAGATTTGCACTTTGTTATCTATATGAGCAGTTATCTAATTCAGTCTTGTCTTAGTCGGCTTGGGTTGCTATAACAAAATACAGATTATGGGTTGAACAACAGTCCCAGGAAGCTGCCCTGGCTGCACTAGCTTAGTCTATCTAATTAAAGGAAAGTAAATTTGTAGGAAAATATTAGGTAAATACATGGCTCAGGTGATACTGTGCAATGACAAAAAAAATATGAAAGTGATGTGAATGGTGATATTTGGGAAACCCAAATGTAGTGCAAGTACCAAGTAAGGACCCTGATTTATAGATGGAAACCTTGCCGCGAGGGAGCAAACTGATTTGTCTCCAAAGTGGAGTTAGTTCTTTAGGACTTTTAATTAGGGCAATAAAATGCACATCACTCTCAAAGGTATCTTTCAGAAGACTCTGCTTTCCCCAGTGACAGCACTCCCTTGAGGACTATAAATTGTCTTCTTTCAATTTTTATTTTAAGATTTTGATAGAAAACATTCAAATGTAAGCCTGGCTTCAAAGCATAGTTTGTAACCAAAAAGGATTTTCTGGTTTACATTGCTGAATTAATAATGATATTGATTCAAAAGAAGAAAGAGTTTCCTAATCTCAAGAATTTTTATTTTTAGTAAATGCAACCTCTGTGTAAACAGTTAAACCAAAATGTCCCTCGAAAGAACTCAGTCTCAGGCTCTTCCAAGCTCTACTCTCCTCATTCCACAGTCATCATCTTTTTTGCCCCCACCCTCCCCAGTTTTTCATTCTTTCGTTCAGCATCATGACCGTGCAGTCTTAGGGACACCACCGTCATTGCACATGCATTTCTTATCTTAATCAACAATTAAGTTTCCACTTATTTGGTAGATTATGCAGGATAAGTGTATTTACCGAAGCCGGCTTGTTTTAGTCAAACAACACATAATAGCTCCTTGGAAGACCACAGAGGAGATCTAAGTCAGATGTTATTTGAAAGGTAAACATGTTGCCAAAGAAGAAAGTAGAGAAAAAAAGAAGAAAATGGAAGGAAGATTAAAAAAAGGAAGGAAGGGAGGGAGGGAGGGAGGGAGGGAGGGAGGGAGGGAGGGAGGGAGGGAGGAAGGAAGGAAGGAAGGAAGGAAGGAAGGAAGGAAGGAAGGAAGGAAGGAAGGAAGGAAGGAAGGAAGGAAGGAAGGAAGGAAGGAAAACAAAGAAAGCAGGGGAAAGGCAAAGCAAAGGGACAGATCCTGTAACTGCAAATGAAACAGGTGGCCTGTGCGTTTTCCACGGACTCCGTGGTTTTGGATGCACCATTCCACACCATCCTTCCATGGAGGCAGCGACTCAAAAACTGACTTAACAAGACCTCAGCTGCAGCTAAGATCTACACTTAGAAGTGCCATCTTTGGGCAGGGTGACCAGCTGTCCTTGTGTGTCTGGGACTGAGAACATTCCCCAGATGTGGAACTTTCGGTTTTAAAACTCGGACAGTTCAGACAAACCAAGATGATTTGCTTGCGACTGAGGAGTTTTCCAGGGCTTGATTTATAGCGCTAACACCAAGAAAGTCCTGGGCAAACTGAGAAAAGTCGGTTGTGTTATCTTTGCGTGGAACAGTAAATCTGATCTCTTACGTTTGAGTATCGTGTAAGATTCCAGCTAATTTTAGCACATCTTCTGTGGGCCAGAATCTGTGTTGACTGTTGTACACAATGTAGTAAACATTTTTTTTCCTGCCTGCCTACCACCCTGATATTCTTCGGGTAACTCTCTCCCTATCTTATGTGGTTCTAATTAGTCTTTCATGTGTAGTGCCCTTTATTTCTGCCACCTCCCCTTAGGTGAGAAAGGCACCCAGGCTGGGGCAAGCATAGTAGGCCATCTGATCCCTCTGGAAACAGTGAGTATTTGAGGGGTGAGCATGTAGCCCAAGAAAGACAGGCTTCGGGAAAGAAATGTCTATTTTGCTTCTAGTGAAGACTGTCATGGGTCACCTAGTTCATCATGTATGACAAAGTCAACAGACACAGAAAGAAGTAAGTGGGTGGGTGGGAGGGAGGAAGAGAGAGAGAGGTGCATCCTTTGAGCCCAGGATCCTGCCATGAGGAAGCTAACACCATTCATAGACTAGCAGTCACATGGGCTAATGCATTCCTCGTTTTCTTAAGCTATCTTGAGTTTGGTGTCTGTCATGTGCAACAAATGAGTTGTGACCAGCAGATATACACGGGCTTAGTCTTCTGTTTCTGAATTCAGTCCTGTGAAACAGAGATAGGTTGAGCCATATAAGATCAACAATGTTCAACTTCTTTTGACTTCATATATGGCAATTTCACTGGGTTCAACTTAAGTGTTATTTCCAGTTTACAGGTGAGGAGAAAGCTCTGGGGATAAGCAGTGTGCCTAGTGATGCTCATTTATCAGATAGCAGACCTGGGAATCAAATCCACGCCTGTTTGATTCTAAGGAATGCAAACACGTTGTCCACTGTTCATGCCGCCTGAAAAGCAGAAATCTCTTGAGAGCTATCTTTTGCTATCTGACAAATGCCTTGAAAAGACACTAGATTGTGACTCACACCCTATGTATAAACTTACATGTGGTGCCAAACACCTGCTTGTTGCTCCCCAAATTCCCGTTTCACTGGATGTCTCATGAAAAGAAGTCAGATACATGAGTGTGTCAATCAAGATGGGAAGCTGCCCTCTACTCTGGTGAGTATTGAAAGTTGGGTAGGGGTCAAGCTCCAGGTGACCAGGTGTCAGCTTTCTAAATTTACTCCAGCTTTAGTTTTTACTGGCAATCAAAGGATGTGATTTTTGCCTTACAAGGGAAAGATCCTTGACTCATTCTGTTCTTGGTACAGGAAGATTGTTCAGTTGTCCCCATAACTCAAACCTAATGCATTTATAATGCAGCTGTGTTGGCCAGATAAGCATTTGGGCTATTTTCTGTTATCATCACCATCCCACGTGCTTGCCCACTGATGAAAGAAAATGATACTTGGCCAGAAAACATTTATTTTCCATGGTGGTGTTCCATACATGCTCTAAACCCCTCAGAGTATGATTTGGGGAGATTTGTGGGTTTTTTTGTTGTTTTTTTTAGTATTTATTGTGAGGTTATTAAAATTTAAGATTGTAAATTTTGGTGCATGCTGGAGAAACAATGTGCTTTCCTACAGCATGGATGCTCCTCTGTCGTCAATGCCTTGGCATTATCTGCTGAGCATTTCTTTTCCGTGAATTTCCCTCCCCAGGACATGATGACAGGCTGTAGCCATCGGCTATTGCAGCTCTAATACTGCACCACAGTAATAAAAACTCAAATCTCAGTGGCTTGAATACCAAACATTTCTTTTTTTCTTTTTAAATATATCTTTATTGATTTCAGAGAGAGGAAAGGAGAGGGAGAGAGAGAGATAGACACATCAGTGATGAGAGAGTCATTGATGGGCCGCCTCCTGCCCAAACATTTCTTTTTCTCACGCAGGACAGGTTATGAAACTTGCCTAAGCTCACAGAGCTGGTGAACAGTGAGGCCAAGGTTCATTCATTCACTAGATATCACTGAGCTCCTACTAAGTGCAAAGCATTATAAAAAGGCTGATAAACCACCAAACCAAAGACTATTTAGGTTTTAGCTGATGAAGGTAAAAGTGAGAACAATTTCACTATAGCTTTGAAGAGTCCATGGAAAAGAAAGAACACATCAAGCAGGAAAGACCTGGCGGGATCTTGCAAAGTCTGCAGCGCTGTGTGTGCCATGGGTTGGAAGGGTATGGACAGAGAAGTAGCCACAATTATTAGATCATGACAAGATTAATTAGACAATATACACAGTAAGGCATTCTCAGTGAAGGCTGGTGTTGCTTCTCTAATTTCATTTGAGAGAGAAGACAAGGAGAGGGGAGACGTTTGAAACCATGTTGGGGCATCCTCTCTGTGCCAGGCAGTGGCCCATGAGAAGAATCCACATAGGAACCTTCTGAGAAAAGCACATCTCGTTTCACACTTTACAATTCTCTGGACAGCATTTTCTTTATGTCTAATGCATGGGAAGTGTGATTTCTTCCTTAGCGTGTCTCAGTTCATGCCTAACACACTGCAGGCCTCAGTGAGCAGCAGTTCTCTTGGCAGATGCTGCTGTTTCCCGATATCATTTTGTCCTATCTTACTAATAGAGGCCTCGTTTGTTTGGGGAGCCCCTGTGACCAGGTAAATAGCTACCTTCCCTGACTCCCTGTGGCCAGGGAAGGCCATGCGACCCCCAGTCTGGACAATAATATTTAAGCAGAGGTCGAATGAAGAGGTTGCTGCGGAAACTTCCTACAGGGGAAAGACAGCTGGTGTCTGTCACCTGTTCAGATTTTGTTCTTTGTATTTTGCTGTTCACCCAGAATGCAGTCTGGGCATTAATGTGGCACAGACATCTTGTGATCACCATAAGGAGAGCTACACACCAAGACTAAAGAGCAGAAAGGTAGAGGAACCTGGGTCTCTGGTGACACTGTGAAGCAATTGCACCCACCCGTCACTGCATAACTCCAACCAACTTTTTTTTAGATGAGAAATACCCATCTTGGTTTGGCCAGCTCACTGAAGCTGGGTTTCTGTCTCATGAATTAAACACATCCACCGACAGCTACCCCACATCTCCATCCTGGTCTCAATATGGCAGACTTTCAGATTTGTATATATTAATACTTCACTGTTGCAAAAGGTTTGGCTTCTTTCTGAACAAAATTTCTAAAAATACTCCATTTTTCTTACTAGATGTAATATAGCAAAGTTCTGCTTGAAAGAAAACACCAATTAAACATATCTTTAAAAAAAAAAAAAATCGACCAACACACAGTCATTACAACCTTCAGGAACAGCTTCAACCTTGCGGCCTGACTGCCGGGCTCCATTGTATCAACCATGCCAACACCAGAGGAAACAGAAAAATCAAAGCTTAAAATGAAAAGAAAATTCCAGTGGAAGTGATGCAAGCAAAGAATGAATGAGGCTTCTTTTAAGGTCTGCACTCTTTAATCCTATAGCTTTAGAAGTGACATTGGGTGGGAAAAGCACAGAATTTCAAGGCAGAGACTCCAAGTTCAAATCCCCACAGAGTCACTTACCAGAGGCATAATCCTGGGTAAGTCTTTTTATCTGTGTAGGTTTTAGTTTTTCACAACAAATTTATGATAATAACAGCACCAATAATGATAAAACCTACTTACAGAGTTGACGTGAAGAGTAAATAAGGTGACATGTATAAGGGACCTGTGAATATTAAAATATCACACAAGCTGTCATTGCTATCGAGAAGTAAAGAGACAAGTGAAATGTGAAATAGAGCAAGTTTGTCTAGTGACCGTCTGGCCAAGATGCATGGTCTAGAGGTGTGAGACTGAGAGGCTGAAAGATATGCAGATTGTAAGGTCTCTGCTGAAGGTGGGCAATGAAGGCCTTTCGTGTACTCTCAGAAGGATGAAAGTCTCCCTAATCCCAGGTTAAGGAGACTGAGCTCTGTTTATCTGGAGGGAAAAAGGGAATGGAACTTCTGGCCATTGAGACCGACATCAGCTCTTCATAGACACACCTCTCAGCTAACAATGAGGGGGAACATTTTGCCGTGTGGCTGGCATTGTACTAAACACTTCAAGTTATTAACTTATTCATCCCTCACAACAACCTTAAGCAAGTTCTATGATTTTCCCCACTTTACAGATGAGAAAACCGAGGAACAGAGAGGTTAAGCAACTTGCCCACAGTCATCCAGTTGGACTGGAATGGAGGCATCCTGGCCTCAGGGCTCTGCATTTGCGATGATGCGATTTCACCCTTCGAGGGGACAAGTAAATAAAACGGAACATCTGTCAGACAGCTGGGCTGTGGCTCTCGAGAACTCAGCTCCTGGAGAAACTCAGAAGAGCTCATGTGTTTTCTTCATGGAAGAAAGGCTGCAGCCCAGCCCAGAGATCCTTTTGGTGTTTCAGTGAATTAAAACGTAACCATCTACCCATAAATAGCAATGTCTCTCCTATCCTAACGGGGGATTTAGGGATTTGGGAAGACATCTGGAATCTATTTATGCCATTTGGGTTTTAAAATTTAATATTAAATTTTTATAATGAAAAAGACAAAGAAGTCAGAGTAGATCATATGTATTAGCGAAATCTGACTACACAGGGCTTATGTTTGCAAACCGGGCTTTAATGTCTAGTAAAATATTGCTCCCAACACCCTGGGTCATGCCTCTCAAAAGGGAATCATTTTGCGCCTCTGTATGTAAGACAATGGAAAGGACTATATATCAGGGCTCTTTTCTCCCCCAGATATTGTTGTAAATAGCATAAGTGACTAACTTGCCTGAGATTAAATATGGTACAGAGATCTTACGATGACAGTCCCAGTTTGTCACTGTGATCCTGGGGGCGACATCATGGGTTTCAGGGACAGATGGACTGGTTTTGCCATTTTGTGATCTGTGTAATTTTAGACAATCGCCCTGATCCCATTTCTAAACTGAGAGGACATCTCAAGTAGAAGTGGGGAAGCAGTGACACAAATCTGGGGAATTTCCGAAAGTTCATCATGGCCAAAGTGGAAAGTGCTTGCGAGGACTAGTAGAGAGGAAACCCAAGAGGGTAAGATTGTAAAATGTCTAGTTTCCCAAGCCAGGGTGTATGGACTCTTCCCTGAGAGCAATAGGGAACTACCAAAGGGTTGTTTTAATTTTAATTTTTTAAGCACCAAACAGAATCATTTTTCCATATTACTAATGTAATGGTTTATTGTAGGAAAAAATTGATAAAGAAGCAGGAAAACACTTGAAACAGACTCACCCTTTGAGAGCTTTTGTTAACCTCTTGAGAATGTTGTTCTTTCTTGCGGACAGATGTTTTAATAAAAAGTCTAGTCAGGTTGTGCCCACTCTTTGATAATCTTTGTTTGCATTCCGATTATGGAAATACCTATGGGAGTCAATGTAGACTCGTGTATTGTCATTTTAATGGCCACCTAGTATTTAGTGGCTGTATGGATGTGCTGTCATTTCTTTAATAGGGCTTCATTCTTGGATGTTTTGATTGCTTCCACATGTTGGAATTATAAAGAATCCAGCGATGAACATTCTCCTAACTAAATCTTAGCGTGATTATTTCCTTAGAATATGTTGATATGTGGAGGGATGTCCTTACTTTCAGGAATTTCAGGTACATTGCCAAATTAACCCCCAGTGAAGTTGTGTAAATTAACTGTCCTACCAGCTGATTTTGAAGCTACTTATTTTATTCCAGAGCCTAAGCAGAAGGTGGCAGTTAATTTCTGATAGATTAGAACATTGTTCCAAGAAAGCGACAGAGACAGTGGAATTATGAGGAATGGGGATGTCACTTATGGGCAATTGCCATCTTGGAGGAGGGGATGGGTAGGACCTCAAATATTTGAGAGACCACCACGTGGAAGAAGGGCTGACCTTGTTCTGTATCATCCCCAAGGATACAGCTCGGATCAATGAGTGCACGTTCCAGAAACAGAGTCTGCCTTCCTATCAACTTAATGCTAAAATATGAAAGTTACCAATCTCGGAAAGTTGTCTCTGTTTGGGATCTGTGTCCTTTTGAGGGGAAAAAACCCAGCTCTCGAATAAAACATTTTATTTTCTTTGACAACCATGGTGTCCCCTGGGCTAGTTAATACTTGTGGTTTTTAGATATAAATGAAGATGGTATGCATTGACTGGAGCCCTTACAGACCGTGTTTAAGTGCCAATGTTGGGTCTGATACATAAGTGTGTGAATGACTTTTGGATGCAGTCAGTGCTTGTCATTTGCAGATTCTGTATTTGCAAATTCAACCACTTTGTGAAACTTATTTGCAGCCCCCAAATCAATATTCATGGTGCCTTCTGCTCATTGGAAGATGTGCACAGGACTGTAAAAAATCTGGGTAGTCGCCGTGCACAATCCCAGTTGAGGTTAAACAAGGCAACGCTTTGCCTTCTTCCAGCTCTCATAGTATAAACAAGTATCCTTTTTACAGTCTGCTTAGTGCCACGTGTTTTGCATTGGTTGGGTTTTGTTGGCAATTTTGCTGTTAAAATAGCCCCAACCAAAGAAGTGGTGTCTAGAGTTCCTAAGTGGGTGTGGCCGTGTGCTGTGCCTCATGGAGAAAATACACGTGTTAGATAAGCTTTGTTCAGGTACCGACCAGTTCTAGTGCTGCTGGCTATGAGTTCAGTGCTAATGAGTCAACAATATGCATGAAATAAAAGTGTCTTTAAATAGAAACACATGTAAAACAAGGTTATATAGTGATCGATTGTTGAAAATGTTGTCACCAGAGGCTTGCAGGACCCCAGTCCTGTGCTTTCCTTACAAGCAATGGTTCAGTGTTGCTTATTCAGTCTTGAGAATGACTTTAAAGAAAACGTAGCTACCGCGAATAGCAAGAATTGACTAAATGTGCCTTTAAACTCCTTACTGTGAGTGCGATCCTGTCATCGATATAATTTCACCTGATCCTCGAGGTTTTATTACTGTTCTGCAGCTGAATGAATTTACTCACGTGAACTGAGATTCAGTTGAGTTCTCCAGCCCCTTTTCTACGTGGCCTTCTGGAATTTCTACAACCTGTAAACTGTTACCCCCACCAAAAGGCCTGGTTAGGACATTCCTCAGGCACTGACCTCTGAAGATTGCTCTGATGAAAGCAAGAATCCGGGGGTGCAGGTGGGGGTACTGAGCAGGGGCAGGGGGAGGTGGCGCTATTTCTATGGAAAATCCTTTAAGTACTAGCAAAGTCCAAGTGAGCCCTTCACATTCTGACGTTTCTGCTTGGGAGCTACTGTTGAATTTTGAGTCCCACAGGATGGGAACAATTCCTTAAGAGGCAATCACACTCATTCCCACAGTGGCACCCTCTCCATCTCCTGCTTCCTAAGGCCAGTATGCTTGTAGGGGGCGCTCCTTCTTTGGATGGGTGTCACTCTCTGCTGAAAGAGTTCTTGGAATTCACTCACTGTCAGGACATTTCACACCAAAGGCCACAGGACTTACGCCATTCAAAGTGAGTCCATTAGGTAGAGTACAAGCAGCCGAAAGACGCCCCTTCATCCCAACAGGACCCGGCAGAGCCCAAGTGGCACACAGGACGTGGCCCAGCCATGGCCTTCCGGACGTCCTGGAGTTCCCCCGAGGAAAGCCCCCCAGCTGGCCTCCCCCCTCCAGTCCCTCCCCCACACTTGGTCAGCGCCATCCTCGTGAAACTGTTTCCACCTGGCTCCACTCCAAAGCCTTCGATGGCTTCCCCTTTCCCTGAGAAGAAAGCCAAACGACCTCCCCTGTATCCTGAGTTCTTCCCAGCTTGAACCGGTATCCAGCCCTCATCTAACTTTTTATCTCACTGCTTTCCTTCCAGAGCGGTCTTCTCTGGGCAAGCGGGGGATCCTTGGCCTTCACTGAGGACCCTCTGCGAGTCTTTTTCCCTGTTCTCCACTGGATGTGGGTCCTGTCATTCCTTCGAGACCCTGTCCAAGCTTCTCTCCTTTGAAGCTGGAACCTTCTGGGCCACGTTCTCCCTGGGGGAAGGGGGGATTTGGCTGAAGATTGGCACAGGCACATAACCAGAGCTCCACAAACTGCTGTGAGGAGGGGCGCCGATGCTCCCGAGACCCACCGATGTAGGGGTGCACCTTGACTGAAGTGTTAGGCTCGCAGGAAACCTCAGCTTCCAACTTCCAAGGGTGGAATGGACAGGGGTCCACAGAGTCCTGGAAGAATCTGTTTCTTCTTTTGTTATGTTCCAGGATTCATTTGTTCATGGAATCAAACAGGTTTGGACAGAAAATAGTTTTAGCCACACTCGCCGACCCGTGTCGCACCCCGACTTTGCCCTGTTGTCTCACTCGGTGCCCTCAGCCTCTCTTCCTTTCCGCTGAGTGGAGATGATACCCCTCAAGGGGTGATGAAAGGACTGAGTGAGATCGTGTGTGTCCAGCCCCTAGTTAGGATGGATGGCACATGGCAGACACAGTGGGCATCCAGCAAACACACCACTGTTCCTTTCTTCTGGTGACTTCTGTGACCAATTAGAGCCACATAGGCAGGGGTCTTGTCTGAGTCACTGCAAACTCCCTGGACCGTTTGGGTCTGAGATATAAATTCTCTTTAAGGTGTTCCTGTCCTATCAGTGCATCACATGGCTTCTTTCAAATGTCTGTGTGACTAAATTTTGAAGAAAACCTGAGAGTAAGAGCTGAAAGAAAAGTTCTCAGCTGGTCCCCCTTTTTATGGGCATGTTGGCAATTTGTCCGTCCAAACTAAACAGTCTCTGGCATGGCCTTACCCAAGTTTATTCTCAAAGAATCTAAAACTTGTCCTGGAATGAACTTGCTGGCCAGCTTCTTTTAAGATACATTATTCAAATATTTTCTCAAGAGGCAACACAAAATGTCACTGGCTCTTTCACGCAGACATTACATCAGCAGGTTCCAGGCTTTCTGACTGGCAGGGAAAGCCGTGTCTTTCTCACTCCCTTATCTGAATGCAAAGAGAAACTAGTAATAATATCTACAGATGGCAGCCCAAATGGAAACCATCTCTTTGACACAGATTATATAGCTATTTGTCACTCATTTTAATGTTTTTATTAGATTTCACTCTCCTTTAAGCTAATATCCAGGAATCAAAGTAGCCCTCTGGACCATGTGTGCTAGGAGGAAAGCATGCTTGCAAATGGGTCTGAATCCGTTTTCAGGGGTCATCAAGGGACGTGGGGAATCAGTCTAAGGAAGAGAAGACCGCCAAGGGAGCTGACACTGGTCGGATGACTGGTCAGGCAGGAGTCAGCAAGGCCCCGTGCCCGGGGAAGGAGGGAGGAGTGGGCCCATGGCGGAGAGGAGCAGTGCTGAGAGTGGCCGGTCCCGTCCAAACCCCACTGCGCCTGGGCGTGCAGCTCAGGACGCTGCGTTTTCGGATTAGTGTCAGCTGTGGACAATCCCGATTCTGGCTGCCCCTCCACCACCTTCCTGGCCATCGGTGTCCATGATGACAAAGGCCTCATGCCCACCCCTTTCAAAAATGCTCTGCACCTGGCTCAAGCCCTTGCAACCAAAGCTGGAGCAGCAGCCTTTGAAACTTTTGTACTTTTTCATTCATTTCATATTTGAGGCCCTGGTGCTGGGACGAGACCCTCCAGGGCAGTTTTTGTCGTTTGGTAGGTTTCGATGGAAGCACAGAGCTCTCCAAGGACTCGATTGTGCTTTCTCTGGACGCACGTGGCAGGGGTAAAAGACCGTGGGTTTGGGGCCATTCAGGTCCAGGTCTGAATCCTGGTTTTGCCGGGACTGACTCTGGGCAAACCACCGAACCTCTGTACAGTTCATCTCATCTGAAAAGTCTCCTTGTCCATTTTATAGGATTTTGTGAGGATTAAGAGAGGGAATCGAGTGACATATTTGACACAACAGAAAATATAATAAATGGCAGTTAAACTAAAATGATCAGTGACGTATAAAACAGAGGCAGTGTTTGGTCAAGATACTGTGATGGACCTGACAGCATCGAGACGAAATGTGCGGGACCAAGGAAACACTTTTTCACTAATTTCCAACATTGAAATTGCAAGTACACAAGGTACGGCAGACTCGCCTTTGGGTGGAGCATGCTCAGGTCTCCCACGTCCTAAAACTCGATTACTGGGCTTTCGCTAAGCCCTCAGGCTGCCTCCTCACTGTCCCCCGCAGGCTCCAGGTTTGTGAAGCGTCAGCCATGCCCGCTGTGGCCGTGTCCTAACCATCCAGCCCTTCCTTCCACAGCCTAATTTCTGTTTCACAGGTCTCCTGAAAGTCCTTCTAGAGCAGCGATTTTCAACCGGTGTGTCTCAAGAATTGTTAAAACATGCAACACCTGACTCTTTAGTCAGGGGCACCGGCCTCTTTTCCCTGAGATTGTCAAATAAAAAAATGACAACAGCCAACACAATAGCCATCCGGTGGGAATGAATAAAGAAATTACACCTTTTTTTTTTTTTTTTTTGGTCAGATGGGCAAAAAATATAATATAGTTTTTGGTGTATTGCAGAATTTTAGTAATTAGTTTATGGGCCATGAGATGGAAAAGGTTGAAAATCGCTGCTCTAGAGTCAAGAAAGCCACGGAGGTGCTCACGCTGCGCATACGGCCTTGTCAACCCTGTGGCTTTTCACCCCGTCAGCCCCCACTTCCTCTACAACACTGATCTCAGGGGTTCGACAGAATTATTTACGCCTGGATCCCACCGCCAGAGAGTCTGATGTAATAGTCTTGGGTGCAGCCTGGGCTCTGGGATTTTTCAAAGCTCCCTCGTTGCTAAGGAGCAGCTAAGTTGAGAACCACCTCTAAACTCTCTCTCCCTGATTTATATGCTGTGGCATCGCTGCCTCTCCCGCTCGCCAAGCCTTCTGCATCTCTTTCCGGGGTCTCACTCGGACCCTGTGTCGAGTGCGGTCCTGTGCAGTAGAGAGTGCAGATGCTGGGTTAAGGCGCCTTAGAGTTGGAGCTGTTGCTGCGCTATCGTTAGGGAATTCCGCAGCTTGGTGGATGGGAGAGCTTACCGAGTGTCGGCTCAAGGTCAGCTGGCTGGCTGGGTGTGGGAGAAGGGGGAAGGCAGGCAGGGGGCAGGCGGGGGGAGGGACAGAGGGGCTCATGCTGTGTGCTCCCAACAGCTAAATAACCTTGTGTGTCTGATGCGTTCTCTTGTATTGTATTTCATTAGAAGTATCAGGAATATTAATCTTAGTGATGGTTGATTGAGCACCACATTCTAGCCTCACGTGGACGGACCACATGCATGCACAGCTTTAATGAGATGGGAACTCTTAGCCTTGTTTTACAAGAAATGGAGATGGGGAGAGCTAGTTGTCCAAGGACACAAGCCTGGAAAATGACAGAGCTGCGGTTTTAACTCAGGTCATATCCTCTCTGGATTAGAATCTTAAGTAATTGATGCCAAATGTTGGGGAATTGCTCAAGAAGCCCTACTTGAGGGAGATATTCAAATACTCGAAATCAATCTTGCCTCTACCGTCAGTGTTCCCCTCTCTGGGCAGGACCCTGCGATCTTTCTTCCTGTGCTTTGGTTTTAATGCTTCTCAACTTCTGGTTGCCTGGGCCACCCTTAGGTCAGCTTGACAATGGCCCTATTGGCATGGGTGTCCAGAGTGAGATGACAGCGAGGGTCTTAGGCACTGTCCAGTTATCAAGTGCGTTCTGGGAAAATGGCCAGGTCGGTAACAAAACTAAATTTGTGATGGTGGTTAGATTTCTCCGTTCAGGAGAAAGTGTTGGAAATAAAGCACTAAGTTTTCACTGGGAAGGAGTGTCCAGGGATGGAGATGTGGGTTTCTCTGCAGGCCTCAGAGGGAAGGCGATGGTGACGGGAAGAGGGAAGAGCGCAGTGTGAGGAAAGCGGAGGAAAATGGGCAACTCTAGGGGAACATAGAACAGGATTTAAAAAACCCTTTCCTTTCTCCCTCCCGCCTTTCTTTCCCTTATCTGATACCTTTCTCCCAGAACCACCCGGCTGTCACTTGAGCCTGCATTCAGCAAGCTTTCTGATTAATCAAAAATTTCAGATGTCCTCGAACAACACCATAGCCACAGCAACTGAAAATTGCCTTAATGATAAGATCTGCATTCTTCACTACACAAAATGACACTCTAAATAGGATCTGGGTGAGATTTTCATGCAGCACTGGATAGCCAGGGGGAGATCAGCACGGTGCTGAAGAGCACACTGTCAGACCGGGGGAACCAGTTGTTCAGGGCAGGACCTGGTCAGGGCGACAGCGAAGGAATCCAGTTCCTGCCCTCTGGCCCTTCACCCTGAGCTCAGCAGAGAGCCCCCGGGTCACTGTAGGTCTGAAGAGGCTCCGGGGTCTGGCTGCTGGAGGTGAAATTTCATGCTCAATCGCAGCCACCCGGCGGGGCCTTGTGCTTCACATATTTTGTTCTTCCTCGGTCTCATGGCTTTGATAGTTTTCCTTCCACTTCCACCGCTTCATCTTGAGCATTTCTCTGACCTTGCCTGGAACTGCGTGCGGAGGGGCCCCCAGCATTCTCGGGGCTCCTGCTGTGGGGCGGGCACTGCGCTCCAGCTCTCGGGGCGTGTGCACCGCAGGGTAGAGGGTGTCAGGACAGAGAGGGAGTTTCAACTTGAGGGGTCTCAGTGGAGAAGGAAGGGAGAGGGAAAGGCTTCGGAGGAGACGATGGTTTGGAAGGAAGGAGTCGGGAAGAGAAAGCAGAGGAAGAGAGGAAGGAGGCTCTGCGAACAGAGGGGCTCATGGACAGTGAGAAAGGAGGCGTTGTGGAGAATGGTACGAAGAGTGGGGTGAAAGGAGGGAAGTGGCTGAATGAGGGGGACCTGGGAGGTGAAGACTAAGGGCGAAGTTTGGAAAAGAGAAGAAGGCAGGAGGGGCTGATTCTCCATAGAAGGGATCTGGGGTGTTATGGACACTTAACTGTGCCCCCCCCCATTCATATGGTGAAGCCCTAGCCCTCAATATGACTCTCTTTGGAGATAGGACCTTTCAGGAGGTAATTGAAGTTAAATAAAGTCATGAGGGTGGTGCCCTATCCAAAAGGACTGGTGTCCTATAAGAGAAAGAAACGCCAGATCTCTCCTGGCCCCCCTACCCCCCAGGTATAGCTAGAAGGTGGCATCTGCAAGGCAAGAAAAGGGTTTTCACTAGGAACCAATCTACCGGCACCTTGATCTTGGACTTACACCCTCAGAACAGTGAACAGATTAATTTCTGTACTTAAACCACCCAGCGTGTGGTTATTACTTTGTTATGACAGCCTGAGTGAACTAGTACAAGGGATATGAAGATTTCCAGTGACCCAAAGCGTCCAGAAGGATCGATGTTCTACCGCTCGCCCCCTCTGGGGGTTGGCGGTGGGTGTGGGCAGTCACATGCATTCTAGACACAACATTCCTCTTCTGACACAACAGGCACGAGGGCACCGGCTCTCTTGGCAAGGGGATTACATATTCATGTACATTCGTGTCACTCCTAGCTGACGGTGAGTGTTTGGGTCTCATTTGCAAAGTAGGGACAAACAGTGCAAACTTTATAGGGATGCCGGGAAGGTTAAATGAGGGTTTGCCTACACACATCCCTTCTGTGTAGGGAGGGTGCCCTGCCAGCTCTTGCTGTTAATACCGTGTAAGCATGTATGTGCATGTTTATTCAGGACAGCTTTTGGAAGGGCAAGGAAAAGGTGAGCCACAGGCTCGTTCCCTCATGCCCGGGTCCTGCTTTGTCCTATGAGAGTTATAGCTTCGGACTTAGTATACTGCCTGGAACTGTGGCAATGCGTTGCTAATGAAGTACCCTGAGAAATGGGTATGTTTCTTTTGCAGGTAAAAGCAACGTAGATTTGAGTTAGCAAATGGTGAGCGCAAAGCACCTCAAATCCAATGTCTGAGGCCCTGGAGAGTTAAAATAAACCAGGGAGCGCCACTCTGGATCTGGTCATTCCGCCTTGAGGCATCATGGAAACACTTCCAGCTAGGCTGAAATTGTTCCCCTCGATGTGTTTACATTCACACGCAAGTCCACTCACTGTGTGTTCTTTTTTCCTGTGCATACTTTTCTTTTTAATCATCTACCAGATGTCAATTTGTCCAGTGAGAAGAAATCCCCTAAAACAAAGAGGTCTATGAAAATATTAGCCAGCTGGCTGGCCAAAAATATCAGGCTCTTACCAGCAACTGGCATTAGTATTTCACCTTCTAGCTTGTGTACTTTTTCTTATCTAATATCTCATTTAATACCACCGATGGGTCTAGTGAACTAGGTAGGGATTATTCTCATGTCAGTGATGGACTCCAGAGGCTCGGAGAGATCAAGTAACTTGCTCACAATCACAGCACCAGGAAGGGTTCGTGCTGCAGCTGGCATACAAATAGATTATAATTCCAGATTCTTGATTCTTTTTGGTTAACTACGAAGAAAAGCTGCACCATAACATGGGTGAAAATAGGCTTTGCTACAACTAAGTTTAAAAAAAAAAATCTGAGCGCCTTAGTTTGTCTTTTTATGAGATGAGCTTACTAGTAATGCAAATTTAGCATTAAGAAAAACAAGGTATTTAAATCAGAGACAGCAATAGTTCCCCTGTAGTCTGGGTGTCAGGCCGTATCCAGATCAGCAGCGAGAGCAGCCCTGGAAAGCACCTGGTTCTCCTTGGGTGTCACTAACTGAACTCTACCTTCTTTCTTACTAACCCGAGGCTGGGTTCAGGTTCTTTCTCAATACAGGGCTCACGATCCATCCCAGGAAGCTGACGTGGAGTGAGCAGTAGGTGTGAAGTCACCTGGAACAAGAGGGGCGCGGCTATTCCTGGTGAACCACATGGTGTCCAGGGGCAACTCCTCCCTGTAAGTCAGGGAGACCCTGGGGAGCTTTGGGAAGACAGACGGTGACCGTCTTAGGGTATTTAAAATGTCAGAAAAAAGAGGTGGACTTCTTCTTGCTCCTTTCAAAAGCAGAACAAGGACCCATAGAGAGACATTAAAAATGGCCAGATTCTGGTATAATTGAGAATATTCTGGCTGCCAGTTGTGTTTTAATGGAAGGGGCTGCCTTAATAAGTATGAGCTGTTTTGTACTGTTGGCATTGAGGCTGAACATGAGATCTGCAGTGTAGATAAATTCTAGAAGCCGGTTTGAATAGCCTCCCATCTCAGCCTCAGGGACAAACAGGAATCTGATCAACAATTTCTGTGACATTTTAAGGGCCAGGCACATAAATTGTCTTCAAGAAATGAGAGTTTTTGTTATGTCTCCTCACTATATTGGAATCATATAAATTTGCTATTTTTTGTAGGTAGTAAAATGGCTGAAGGTCAGCAGTTTTACATAGTTCAACATAATTCATACAAAAGCAAAGGAATAGAGTTGATTCTTTAGACTTGTGTTACACAGAGAAAAGAGATGCCCAAGGAACCGTGAGGAGTTCACTGTGCATAGGTGTTGTGTTATTCTGGGCTGAATTGTGTCCCCCAAATTCATAGTAGTGGGGATAGGAGCCTGATAACTTCTAAAACTGAATTTCCTGCAGACATAGACTCTTGGACTCAGATTCAAGTTGCATGAAAGAAAAGAAATGTGGCATTTCTTGCAGACCTGTGTTTTTAGATTGGGTGACACCTGCTATAGTTGTAAGGCACTGGAGAATCTAAAGATGAATGAATTTCTCTTTAGAAACTTACCACCTATTTGGGGCTGGAGGAGTTCATGAGACACCTAGTGAATAACTCTCATTCAGAGCAGGGCAAGGTCCTGACGAGGTGTGAACTATAGTAAGACTTCTTGGTCACAAGAGACAGACGGCTGAATGTTGCAAAAGGCAGCCAGCCAGGGTGATGGATAAGACTGTCTCCTGCAAGGATGTATTAAAATACACTCTCCTGATCAGCGCATGCCAATATCACATTATGTAACTGTCATAGCTGTAAGCTCATAAAATTTTCTAGACCCTAATGTCCTTTTGGAACTATTCCCTCTTGATGTGAAGGAGAAGTCCAGAAACTGGTGACGGAATAAAGAACTGGAGAGTTAATGATCTCCATAAAAGTGCTCAGGGCTTTATCTTCATGGAGCCTGAGAGCTGAGAAGGCCCCCGGAGGTCAGCTAGCTCTTCCCTTCCCATCTCTTCCCTTCCCCACCCCCTTCTATTCACAGGGCCTAATGGGATTTAGCGAGGCTATTTGAGAGACCGCTATCATGGACAGGGCCTTGGTATAGAGGGTTTAGAAGACTGGGCCCGATGTTCATTTCCACTCCTGAACTGCCGTGTGAACAAAGGCCGCTATTATCTCTTGCTTGAACAAGTATCTCTTCCTAACTGGAGATTTCATTTCTGCTCCTCTTGTACACTCATTAATCATCTTAAATCATTGTTCTAATGAACTGCCCAGGAGTTACTTTCTTGTTTACAAACTCTTAATGATTACTCTATTAAAAAAAACCAACCTTTGTGGTTTGGCATTCAAGGCCTTCTTATGACCTGATTCCAACCAAGTATTTTTTCTTTTTTGCCCCCCAATCAAGCCTTTGAAGCTTATTTCCCTTTGCTCTCTATGCCTGCACTTGTTCTGCCAGGGAAGCTCTCCTGCTACTCCCCACACTGGTCTCTCTCATGGTTTTCCTAATATTCTTCTCGCTGCTTGGAACGCCCCTGCCACCAATCCTTGTCTATCCTTCAAGGCCAAATGGCATGTTACCTCCTCTGAAGAGCTGCCCTGAGCATCAGATGGACCCGAGTTTGAGATCACCCTGTGCCACTTACTTCTTAGAAGACTTCAGGTAGTTACTGAATTTCTAGGGCTCAGTTTTCTCATCTGTGAAGTGGGTAAGTTAACCCACCTTATAGCCTTACAAAGTACACACGGGTTAGTCATATTGTAAAGTACTTAGCACAGTTCCTTGACCATGGTGAATGTCAAAGAATGTTGCACATTACTCTGATTTTTCCAGGGACCCGAAGTCTCCTTTTCTCTGAATTCCCATTCACTTTGAGCCTCTCTTATATTCTTTCTTGTAGACCTAATTTACGTTTTACATGTTTTATTTTCCCCATGGGAATGATAACTCCTTAAAGGTGGGATCATGTTTTATTCTGGCTGGTGTCCTTTGCAGGGCCCTCTATACAGCAGGCCCCCACACTACCCGCCAAGGCTGACCTTTAGGGCGTGAGACTGCGAATGAGAATTTGCTTAGCTGTCACTTTTCCTTCTAAAAGCTGGCAATGCTCGAAAAAAGCTAATTTCCTTAGATATGAGAAGCCCAGTGGTTGGGTTTCTGTTTTGTAGAAATACGGGAAGTCAGTTCGTGAAGTGCCTGGTGGAGATGAATAAGTTTTAATTAAATCTTGAGAAACGTCATGGGCTGGGAGGCCATGTGGCCTGAGCTCAACCTCACATTTCCAGCTCGCGCTCCACATTCCAAGGTGTGTATGACTCTCCTTGGGAGAAACTGGTTTCATGTTCTAATGAGTTTGGAAAACATTAGATTCTAATGACCCACTCACGGAAAAACAGACTTAGGAACCTCAGAGGGAAGGCGAGGGTGGGATTAACCAAAGAACTTATACGCACAGACGCATAACCCATGGACACAGATAGTGTGGTGAAGGCCTGGGGCGGGGGATGGGGGTGGAGTAGAAGGGGTCAATGGGGAAGAGAAGAGGAAATCTGCAATTCTTTCAACAATAAAGATAAATTAAAAAGAGACAGAGGACACATTAAGGAACAGAAACATGGGAAAATCAATAATGCTCTAGCATGTGTGATGATCAGAAAGCTTTGATTACTGGTGCACCTTATGAAGTTACTAACAGATAAATTTGAGATAAATTTGGGCTACAGTTTTCTCAAAGTATAAAGCAAAGATTACAGTAAAATCCGGCTAATGATAGTCCCAATACATTGTGAATTTTAAATGAAACTATTCAAATAAAGTACCTAGAATGGTGCTTGACACAAAATAAGCGGTCAATAAAATGTTATAAATTAATATGTTTTTATTAGTAAAATGAATGCAAATTAAGTATTCAAAACAATAAATAAAATAAAAAGCTAAAATGTGTGAGAAGTTCTCTGGTGAAGAAAGCAACATTTAATAGCCAATAAGAGCTCAAATTCATTGAGTTCTTACGGGCCAGATACTTGATAGTAGATCCTTTGCATGGATTCCTAATTTAATCCTCAAAATGCCTCTATAAGAAGAGATATAATTATTACCCCCATTTAACAGGTGAAGAAGCTGACGGTGGAATGGGTCTGAGTGTGCAGGGCCGTTAAGGGCTGGAGCTGTGTTGAAGTCAGATGTTTGTGACCCGAGAACCTGAGTCCTGCTCCACTGCGGTGTGGCGCAAGCTTTCCACATTTCACTGTTGGTTACCCTCTTATTAACAACCCATAGTAATAACCCGGGAAGCTGGTGTGCCTTGGGATGCACTTTGGGAAACAGAGCCTCGCTGCCCCCAATCTTCTTGGTTCATGGGAGCAGCCACGGTCTTTCTACCTCTGTGCCTTTGCTCACTGGCCTGGACTCTCTTGCCCCTCTTGCCTCTCTCGTGATGTTTTAATCCTACTCCAAGGTCTAGTTCAGACGCATCTCTACGAGAAGCTTTCTTTGGCATCAGCAGGCTGATTTCCAAAGCCCCTCTCCCCGCTCGTCCTACACTGTTGAGCATGGTTGGTCTCAGTCAAGGGCCCCATTCAGAGCCTTGGTGAGGTTTCTGGCACCGAGCGGACACTCAGTGAAGGGTGTCTCTTTCCCAGTCCCTCTAGCCTTTGATTCCTGAGCCCGGGGCTTTCCAGGTCCTAGTTCACAGACCTGGGATGTGAGACGCTGGCTGGCAGTCTGGGCTAAGCGGTTTAAATTCGAATGCGTTCCAGGTTCAGACCGCATGGCTCCCACACTCCCCGGCAGGTCACTGGTTAACGCTCTCCTCCCTCCCACCTCCCTCCCAGCCTCTCCTAGGTGAACAGACGTGATTAGGCCACTTTGGGGCCTTTCCTCACTGTCCTTTTAGGGACAACCGTGACCTGTCCTTTCCAGGGGCCCATCCAGGTTTCATCACAAAGTCCCCCTGGTGGCTGCGCCTCGGATGAGTCAGCTGGCTTGGGTTTCGTTAGCAACTCTGATTGCCTCTCGTTTCTGTCCTCACTGGGGCCTCCGAAGGGCCCAGAGGCGGGGCCTGGCGGGTCTGGCTTCCAGAGACGCCGCCAGCCTCCGTGGGAACCCGTGATGGAAAGTCCTCGCTCGGCCCCCAGCAGCCACGTCATGCCACACGGCGCTTTCCTCGGCCGCACCCGTCCCCGGGGTGCGCTCAGGCGCCACGGAACCGCTGGCCATCCCCGCTCTCCAGCTGCCTGCGATGAGGTCATGGGGTGGGGTCCTGGAGACCCCCTCCAAAATAGGGTGGGGGCTTCCCCAACTGGCCTGGGAACGGCTGAGAGGCACGAAGATACTATTCAGTGTCCAACCCACTGCTGCCTCTCTTGACACTGCACGGCCGACGTGGGTGGAAGTAGAGAAAAAAGGAGACGAGAGGGCAGGGGAAGGAGGGCTGGAGCTGGGAGCAGGGTTCCGCGTGCCCTCCATTAGCAACTGTGGGTGGAGAAAGGAACGAACGGGTCCCCTTGACCACCTCGCAATGAGCTGATTGAATTGCCGTCTCCCTCTCTACAGTAATGCCCTTCCTCTGATCTAATCTCTTTCTTTGCACCGAGACCACAAAAGGCAGGGGAAGCCACTATAATCCACGTTATGGAATCAGAATCTAACACAGAAGGCAAACTATCCCAGACACAGAGCAGCAGCTGGTACAGCAAAGACAGGTAGAGCCCTTCTCAACCCAAGCCCAGCGCCCTGGGGGGCACCCCACATGGCATTCAGGCCTAGTCTATCGGGCGTGTCTGCTGGTGTCTCTCCATCGGTGGGTTTTGCTGACCGAGGTTGCTTAGATGCCCCAAACCACTCAAAAGCTCGGTCAAACCCACAGGGCTTTTTTTTGTTTCTGCTCGAGAGCACACATGTGTGCGTGGAGGAATGAGTGTGCGTGGGGCTCTGCTGATCGCAGCCTGCTGGAAGAATCTGCAGACCTCCGCAAATAGCTAGGGTTTTTTGCACCTGGAAATCTGCCTCGGAAAGATGGGAACACTGATAACAGACTTTTTCAGGGAAATTGAAAGAACACATCACACAGTTATGTGCCCTTCCTCCTAAAACCACAAGAAACTTCTCATATGGCGAGCGCATGGAAAAACAAGGAATCCTCTAGCCTCCCTGCTCGCTACCTGATTCAAAGCCACCCCATTTGGAGAATAACCTTGTCGGTCAACTGAGACCTGAACGAACAAACTTGGAGTTGAACTCCCCTCCCCCATCCCACCCCAAGACATAACAACTGTAACCTCCTCTCATGCGGTTACAAAGGAAAAATCAAATGATTTATTTAACTTTTAAGAACACATTCTGCAAAGCGAGTTTATGAGAAGTCATAGTAACCATATTTAAGAGAATTTTTGGAATGTTATTAAAAGCTTCCCTGGGAAGGATTTCTGAGTTAATAGAGGGATCGTAGCTCTGGAAGTTGAGTTGCATGTAAGAGAATCGGAAAATGTAGATACTCTGACCTTGCAATATGTTCGCCCGTCGCCACGCTAGCCCATGCCAAGCACACCGGGGTGGAGATTTTGAAGACCTGCACACATTTTCTAAAGGAAATGGCATTTTTTATACAATCAAAAGACACTTCACGGAGCTTTGCGCGTCAAGCAGAGTAGAAAGCAGGAGAAAGCAATCTCTGATCCATCTCTTTGATATACTTCCTACAAGTATCTCACTCCTTCACAAGCAGCCGTCTTAAGCTCCTCTAGTAAATATTTTTGATGAAGGCCGAACAGGAGGGAGAGAGAAACAATGCAGTGAAAATGGTAGCTTACCTTTTCTAGGCATTGCTGACATCACACGTTCCCCCAGAACATGAGGCTCTCTGGCTTTGGTTATCCCATGAAGTTAGAAACCCTTAAAAAATGCACAGCAGGAATACGTGCTTATGATTCAAAGCTGCTTCAAAACAATATAAAAAATAACCTGATGAGAAACGAAGCGCTCGTCTGAGCACGAGAGCGCGTTTGAAGCCCGGAGCTCATGCTGTAGGAGGTTCTGCAACTGTCTTCCTCGGTTTAAACAACCTCCTGCTCCTCCCAGGCACTTGCCAACTCCTGTAATTTAAAGCAACTGCGATCCTTCCCATAATACTCACATTTCAAAGAGCTCAATACACACTCCCGTCCGCAATGAGCAGGGGTGGGTGACGTTCCGCTGCAAACCCCGGGACCGAGGCAAGGGAGCGGCAAAGGGTTCAGGTGTCGAAACACTTCTGTTTCCTTCTTTTCTTCCAGGGATCTTCTCACCGTGTTACTTCCAGTTGCTTTTGCCTTTTCAAGCGATGCCTGGAGACCGAATGGCATCCCTTCCCTGGAAGCAAAAATCACGTAGGAAAGTTTATGTCCCAACTCAGGGAACTAGGATGCGAGTGAAGTTGTGTTTAGACGGCGCTTTGCTATCACAGTTATTTTCATGCATTTCTTCCTTATCTGTTTGAACATTTAAAGGTAGCATACATTATATTTTTTAAGAGGGGAAAGTACTTAAAATGATATCATTTGCATTGGTCTTATTTTAACCTTCATCCTGTTCGCAGATCATCACCTCCAGGAAGGTTACTTGCTTTGCAGAGTCTGTCAGCGTAGCTGAACGAGTTATCTGACATTTAGTCTAACCGATGTCACCGATTTTACTATTTCCGTCACCCTTCCCCAACTGCCATTAATCTCTCTCTCCTCTCCCTCCCTTTCTCTCTGTCTCTCTCTCTCACAGACACACACACACTTGTGAATTCAAATTACAGACAACTTAAAGTGTGGTCAACTGAAAATGGTGATTAAAACATTTTTTATAGTATACCTTTTAAAAAACTTTTACAGTGGCCGGACAATCACGCATTCTACAGTGTGCCCCCCATTCCAAGCACCCCCCTGGCCCCATACATAGCCATTACCATATTATTGACTCTATTCACTATGCTGTGACGACTCTGTAACTACCAACTTACACTTCTTTTTTTTTTTTTTTAACTGTCAGATTCTGTAGAAAATTTCCACAGCATGATTTATTACATTAATTACAGTCATGTGGTTTGTTTTTTACTAGTTTAACACATCTTTTATTTTTATTTATTTATTTATTTTAAATGTTATCACACTTCTTAATCCCTTTGCCTTTTTCACCCAGACCCCAAACCCCCTTCCTCTCCGTCAAATGTTAGTCTGTTTCTCTGTATCTATGAGTCTGTTCCTACTTTGCTTGTTTTGTTCTTGAGATTTCCCATATAAGTGAAATCATATGGTATTTGTATTTCTTTATCTTAAAGCAGGCATTGCTCAGTACATAGTAAATAATAAGTGCTCAAGAAATACTTACTGAACGAACAAAAAATTGCATAGATTCAGACCAATCCACACTTTTGATCACCTTGGTCTGCAGATATGTTCCCACCAGACAAAGTTAATATGTCAAAGCTTCTACGGACAGTAAAGGTCAGACAGTGTATATCCTTGTTAGATTTAATGAATGGTTATGATATAATGAAACTCCCTAAATGACTATAGAAAACAGTCATTAAATAAATAAAACCATTTGGTGGAGAAAAGAAATGTCAACACAGGCACAATCTATTAAGTGTGCTCACTGTGTATATTTATGCAAACACGTTATAGCACAAAAACCTCATTCATCAATTAAAAAGCTATAGATTATTTCCCACGGTGATTTTTGAGTCACCCACAGGAACTATTATTCTGTGGAGAGAGGATGACACCTGCGGTTGAAATAGTGCAAAGAGAAAGAATCCCATCCTACTGGGAAAGGTCAGGTTTCAGACTTAATGTGCTACCAAAGCAGAGACAAATGTGGAGTCTGTTTTTGCTCTGGCTTCTCCTGGGGAGATGTCTGGAGACACAAGCATGGGCAGGGTCCTCGACCTGGATCTGCCACACCCCAGTTATGTGATTTCCTATGTTACTTAATTTCTATAAACCTTGGTTTTCTTAGTAGGGAAAGATTTAATGCAAGTATGTAAAAACAACCTATTTACATATATATCTATGCATATGCATATATATCTACATAACACTGCATTTATTCAACAAATGTTAATTAAGCACCTTATTGTGTATTTGGTGCCTCCAAGACCTATTTGTTAGTCACACTGCTCACACAAACCTCAACTCAGTGGCACTGACCTGGTAGGAGGTGAGAGGCAGGGAAACTGATACCACAGGCTGGAAGGGTGAGATGCACGCTTTGCAACGGTGAGACATTTGGTGCGACTGACATCGGTGACCACTTGGGAGGCCACATGTGCCAAGCAGCCCCGTAGGCCCAGGAGAGAAGCATGCGGAGAGGTGGCGGTGTGTGTCGTATCACGGACGGCGTTTGCCAAGGTCTTTCGAGAACGAGATGAGCCTAGGAAAGGAATGTCTAAATCACGGACAGAAATAAAAGGGGAGAGAGAGACAGCACATAAATTTGATGGCTTGCAGAAGCCTGCTGATTTTTGGCAGGACTTACGTTGCTAAAATAGCTATAAGCT
Source organism: Miniopterus schreibersii (assembly GCF_964146895.1). Lineage (NCBI taxonomy): Eukaryota > Metazoa > Chordata > Mammalia > Chiroptera > Miniopteridae > Miniopterus > Miniopterus schreibersii. Next base: position 6,966,191 of record NC_138101.1, on the reverse strand, counting down.
TGTACTAAAAATGTCTTTCAGGACTGAAAATAGCTTCTTCCTCTGCAAGGAAGTGGACCGTCGGCTGCATGGAGGGCCAGCCCCCCAACAGGCACCTCAGAGGGGGGCTCGGGGAGCCTCTCGCAGGGAGGAACTGGTGGCCACAGAGACGATGGACAAGGGGGTTTCCCGGAGAGCAGAGCCAGGGCCACGTCCAGAACCTTCTCCTCCCGCAGGGCCGGGTACCTCTGCTGTGTCTGCCTGGCCACTCGGGGCATCAGTGGCTGCTGGGCATCTCCTGTTCTTTGCTCTCATTTTCTGAACGGGATGTTTCGTGGGCTGAGGTGGCCCTTCTTCTCTCCCCTGCCACGTGGCAGGAAGCAAGTGGCGTCGAGGTGCTGGAGCCCCGTAATCGAAGGAGCCCTGAACCCTGAGGCATCCCTTAGGGATCAGGCCTTATTGAGTAACATACAAACCTATACTGTGTTCCCTCACTGAGTTTGGGGGTGTAACTGTCAGAGCTAATGCCAGTTGCTCTAGTACAGATAGCTACCTAAAAGATGCTTGGAAGGTTAAATTATATATAAAGAATGCAGAACAGGCCTGATACAATAACTGTTCGAAAACGGTAGTTATTTTTCTACTAACCATAAATTCCAACTATTTTGCTCTAGCAAAACTAATCTAGCTAAATTCCAGTTGCGAGTACTTCTATAAATTTAAGTTTATAAACTGCGTGCCAGTGGGCTAAGTAAATTGAAAACCATGGAAAGATTAGTGACAGAAACAGATGTCGAAAGCAGAACTTACTACCCATCTATCAAATACTTGCATTTATTAAGAAAATTGCCCAATGGGCTACTGTCAGATTTTACAAGCAACCTGCAAAGCAGGGGCTAAAGGAAGTTATAAACTTCAAGGTACTAGTTAAGCTCTCTCCTTAGCATCTAACTAGTATAAACCCACCTACCCGAACATTTGTCTTCCTGTGTGTGCAGAAGAAGGCCACGGTCCTGACACTGGCTGCTCCAGGCCGCTCCTCAGCACAAAGGGGTAAACATCCATTAGTGCTAGCCGAGCACTGCTCTTTCTAAAAACTGTCCTCCACTCAGACCATGTGTTTTTCCCTACTGCTTTGAACTGCTCTAAAAGGAGGGACAGAAGGTAATAGTTTACACATTTTGTTTCTACCTCAGGCATTTGGGCACTTCCTACGAGAAATGTGACTTCCTTCATTCCACAAACTCTTTCAAAAGGGTCAGACCCTTTTCTCTCCTATGGTTTTAAAGCAAAAATGATAATAATGACATTTGTTGAGCATGAACTATGTACCAGGCACCACTTTATGTGCTGTGTAACTATATTAACTCATTTTATCTTTTCAACAATTCTCTGAGGTAGACACTAACGTTATCGTCATTTTACAGATGAGGAACCTAAAGCACAGAGAGGTTAAGGGACTAGCTCAAGGTCACCCAGCCAGTAATCAGCAAAGCTGGGATACAAACCTAGGTTGTCTGGTTCCAGTATCTGAACACTTAAATGCTGGTTAAAACACACTCTCCATGCCAAATGAAAAGAACATGTTTATACTGTGCATTTTCCTTACCGTCCATTGCATCTGAGATGATTATAGATTCCTTCTGAAGCGCACTCTAACCTTATCAACAGCACGCTGTTTTTTTGGAAAACATGCACTTCCCCTTTCTGAATGCAATTGTGAAGTTCGAACATTTTTCATTCTTAAGCCTTGTGTTCCTATAGCTGACTTTATTTCTTCTCCTTTGCATGCATGAAGCCTCCAAGTTTCAAATTATATCCTGAAGCCCAGGTGGCTTCATCTGGATTTTATGACACAGACTTTTGCGAATTCTATTAAACGTGACAACGTCGAGGAAGGGGCCAACGGAGGAATGAACCTGGCTGGGAACTTCATCCTTTCATTGGGAGAGGTTATTAAACATATAAAAACATCAACTCTCTATGTGGTACACCTGAGAGTCATATAATATTGTATGTCAACTATAGTTCAATTTTTAAAAATGTTTGCAGATTGGAGATCAAATAAAATGCTCTTTATTGAGAGTGGTAGGAAATAATATAACCCGAACTTCAAAGTGAAGCCATTCACAAGAGACTGGCCCTCCTTTAAACTGTCAGATGGTACAAGGATGCCTACTGTGTGTGCTCATCGCTGTTGGGTACCAGGGGCTCGAAGGGGCAGAGGCCATTTCTTTGAGTTTGCAGTCTCTGGCTCACCTTTCTCAGATTTTGGTCATGGTGAACAAATCTGAAGGCCCCGTTTTACTTTCTTGGTAACTTAGGGAAGCAAATCAACTTATTGAAAATAGCCAAAACTAGGAAAGGAGACGACCTATTTGTAGATGGCTGGGCCATGGATTTGGAAGAAGACTTGCAAGTGTTCTAATTCGCTCTCTCTATTTGTGATCCATCTGTGTAGCCTGGGCAGATGGCTATGCCACTCCTGCCTGCTGGCTCCCAGGAAAAAAGGGAGCCACAACTTCACAAAACACAGAAGGATTTTCTGAGCAACAGTGACTATTCCTGCGCCACCTTTCACACATAAGCGCTTTTACAATATCTGAAGGCAATGCTTCGACTCCTTCCTTCCCAACAACTTCATCTTCCTGTTTCCAAGTTGAATGTGTCTGGCTCTTTCAACTGTTCTTCATGCAACATGATTTCAATTAGGTTGTCATCTTGGTTGGTTGGCCTCCAGTGATCCACTATTCAATTAATGGCTAAGTGACTCAACAGCTTTGAGTAATGGTCTCAACTCTGCTATTGGCCTTAAGAAGTCATTTTCCAGCTCTTGGCCTCTGTATGTCTGGCCCACCTCTATCTCAGCATTTTGAGGTGCCTCCCTTGGCTCTGGATTCTCTTCCCTCTGCAGGATACTCCTTCACAAGTTGTCATTCACCAACTCACAAAATCTACAGAACCAATCTAACCACTCCCCTCTCCCTGGCATCACTCTTGTCTTTCTAATGCCTGCTGGATTTTACTTCCTAGAGATAGCACATTCCCGTCAGGTTTAATATTTCTAAAGCAAAACTATTTTCCCTCAAACCCATTTTCCCTGAGTTGCCTAATTCTGTCATTAATCCCACAGCCCTCTCAGATTCTCAGGACTTTAAACATGTGTTGTTGCTTTTACTCCCTCTTCTACTTCCCTAAAACTTTCCACCATCAAATCCTGATTGTCCTTTCTTCATCATGTCTCTAAAATCTGGCATCCTGGGGCACTTACGTTATCGCAATTTATTTATCCCAGCATCTCCCTAGACTGTTCTTGGAATTACATTCTGAAATGCTCCATGGAAAGAGAATATATAATAGTAAATAATTTTGGATGATACCGGTTCCATATGGCAATTTTAATCTTAGTTATAAAATGTCATCACAAAATACCATAAACAGGAGGCTTGAGCAACAGACATTCATTTTCTCACAGTTTGGAGGCTGGATGTCTGAGATCAGGGTGCCACTATGGTCAAGTTCTGGTGAGAGCTGTCTTCCTGGCTTTAAATATCTACCTTTTCACATGGTGGGAAAGAGAGAGCTCTGGTCTCTCCTCCTCTTCTTGAAGACCCCAATTCCATCATGAGGACCCCACTCTCATGACCTCATCTATACCTAGTTATCTTCCAAAGACCCCATCTTCAAATATCATCACATTAGGGGGAGGGCTTTAACATATGAATTCTGGGGTAACACAATTCAGTCCATAGCAATCTCCAAGAAGGATATGTCATTGAGCTATTTCTATGCTAAAGAAACAAAACTTAGTGGCTTAAAACAACAACCACGTATTATTCCTCAAGAATCCGTGAGTTGACTGAGCAGTACCATTGACCTTGGCTGTGCTGGGCTGGGCAGTTCTTCTGGTCTTGGCAGTGGCTAACACATGTGCCTTGCAGTCTGCTGGCTGTGGCCTAGTCTAGGATGGGCTTAGCTGGGGCAACTGACTCTGCTCCATGTATCTCATTTTCCATAAGGATGGTCTGGATGCATCCTCAGAAAATTATAAGAGTTCAAGAGAAGAAGTGGAGATGTTCAAGTGCTTTTTAAAGTTTTTGCTATTGACCCACTGGCCAAAACAAGTCACATGCTCAAGTCCAGGGTCAGTGTGAGCTACGAGAGACATGGATACAGGAAGGCATGAGAAAACCGTACTATGGGTACAATCAACCTTCCACTAAAGGGTACAATATTCTGTGTTTTCCAAGGAAATACTAGATTCAAACACTTTTATTTTGAGTCACAAATTATGGTACAAATCTTGTGTAGAGCACATTCAGGAGAGGCTGTTCTAAGGTAGTGACATGTGTGGGGAGAGGAGGAAGGTTTTGTCCCTGCGCTCATATCTCCTCTTCAGCCCACAGGAGAAAGACAATGCAATTACCTAACTTCCCATAGTCTTTCTTTCCTTGTATAGTTTCTCTCTAATGAAGAAGGAGCTATAATCTACTTAGTGCAAGACTGAAATTTACTGGTCTCAGTTCCACTAGTGGGTGTAGATTCAGCCTTGACAGCATGTAACTTTTCTGGCTGAGCCCCTTCTGATTTTAGGGTAGACCAGGAATGACTTATCTCCTCAGGGCTGGTCAACGACAGTTCTCTTGTCTACCCTTTCACTTCCTGTGCCCAGGAGAGGTGTGTGACTTTCAATTTCTGCATAGTCACAGGCAAGTCATCTCCCCACGTGGTGGGTCAACCATTCTTTCACTGTGTTTTAAATTTTTGGTCCATAAAGTTGGTTAAGTAAGTGGACTCGGTGTTGAACTTGTGAATTTTGGGATGGAGAGTAGCAAAGGTGACTCTGAATTGGGGCCTAAACCTATGTTTCACACCATGAATCAGAAAAGATCAGCCTTTATTCCCTCCAGCCAGAGGGTAGCTTGAATGGGCACTTGCAAAGCTATTAAGCATCATTTTATCCCATACTTTGCTAGTAACTCTTGCATGCACGGTTCTCCTGGCAGGGAAAATCCTACCAGGACCCTCAGTGCTTTCAAGCTGCAGTCGATCACGTTACTTACAGGGTTCTTACCAGTCTCCCTTTTATGTCATCATTCTTTATGTGAGTGCCTTTTTTCATACTAAAGTTGAAGTTTTTCAAAGGCTGGGATTATGTCTCAAGCTTTGTTGTAACTTTTATTATCCATGGTGCTTCATCGAATATCTTGTGTTTATGTACATACTAAAAAAGTTGCCAAGTGAAATCACATAAGGACACAGCCACTTGGAAGTTTATGTTGTGAAAATGTGTTCAGAGTTATGAAGCAAATTGAGGTACCATGCATGCATGCATTAATCCATTTTCAAACAGTCATGAAGAGCTACCAGATAGAGTGCTGGAGACTCGATGTTATCATATTGTGACTCCTAACAAGGAAAGGGGTAGACTATGTGAGTGTAAAATTGTTACATTCTGGTGGAAGTTTATTGCCAGGATGAGAAAGGAAAATGGGAGAAAGTCAAGAAAACGTGTGCTTGGATTTGGCTTCAGGGATAGACAAAATCCCTGGCTCAACTTTTATTTTGCCTTCGTGGAGAAACTTGTACCTGATTATGAAGTGTAATTTTTTCAGTTCATAAAAGGTCAAAATAAAATGTTAAAGGATAAATCTTCAAACTTATTTTAGAATTGGCCGGAACTTGAAATAATATATTTTCATTGAAAATAGTGGTTCTTTAAGTTTGCAGTGTGGTGTATTTTCCACTAAGATATTCATTCTTCAGTTTCATTCTTCAAAGCAAAATACTAGACTGGAAGAGAGCTAATAGTTTAATAATATGATGCATATAGTACTGGGTAGATTTGAATGTTATCAGAGTTTATAATAACTGTTGCATGAATGTGATGGGGCCTCTTTGGGGAACTTCTGCTCTTGATACCTGACTTACAAACACAAATGTGATTTCAGATGTATTGGTTGAGAAATGGAGATTTACTTCAGGTTTTGTGAAGACATAGAGGAGAAAAGTATATCACACACTCAAAAGCAAAACTTAATCCAAATTACAGGGCTTCTATGGAGTATCCCCAGTTTTTAAATGTATATGCTGAAACCCTAACCTCAATGTGATGATATTTGGGGATGGGGCATTTAGGAGTCAGTTAGGTTTTAGATGAGGTTAGGAGGGTGGGGCCCTCATGATGAGATTAGTGCCCTCATAGAGGCAACAGAGAGCTTGCTTCCTCTCTCTCTTTCCATCTTGTGAGGACACAGAAGGTGATGCCAGGCAGAGAGGAGTCATTGACCAGAACTTGATCATGGACTTCTTAGTCTCCAGAATTGTGAGAAATAAATGTATGTTATTTAAGCCACCCAGTTTATGGTATTGTGTTATGGTAGCCCAAGCCGACTAAAATAGGGGTGCTATTGGTAATTACATTAAAACACTAGGTATAAACCAGGGCTGTCCTAAACATGCTGGAATAATATGTTAACTCTACCATTAGCCTTTTCTCTTTGCACCTGAGTCCAGGTACCCTCTCTTCTTACCTTAAAAAATGTCTTAAGTGCTCATATCACCAGGGAAATAAAAATAAAAAACACAGTGAAGTAACACTACACACTTCCTATCATGGCTAAAACGTACATGACTGATGGTGCCAGGAGTCAACAAGCATGTGGAGCAACTAGAACTCTTGAACAGTGCTGGCAGGAGAGGAAAACAGTGCAAACACTGTAGAGAACTAGTTGGCACCTTCATGTAAAGTTAACAATACCTTTATTATAAAACACAGCAATTCCGTTTCTAGGTTATTTACCCCCCACTCCCCAAATGAAAAAATTTATATACAAAAAATATTCATAGCAGTCTGTTTCATGATATCCAATAAATGGAAACAAAATATCCATCTATAAGTGAGTGAATAAACAATTTGAAGTATATGCATATGATAGAACACTACTTAGCAATAAGACTGGAGACAACCCAAGGGCCCATCAATAGGTGAATCAATAAACCAATTATGGTAAATTTACACAATGTAATACCAGACTCACACACACAAAAGACGAAGGGCTGATATATGTCACAACATAAATGACTCTCAAACACTCTGCTGAGTCAAAGTAATCAGATACAAAAGAGAATATACTGTGTGATTCCATTTCTAAGAGCTTCTAGAGCAGGCACACCAGTCTATAGTGACAAAGCAGATCAGTAGCTGCCTGGACTGGGGTACACGTGGGGACTGAAAGCAAAGGCACTGCAGGGAAGAGCTCCAGGGAAATATGGGGGAGTAATAGGAATGTTCTATATCATGACTGGTGGTTACAATGGCTGACAGTTGTCATGACTCACTGAACCATTCACATAAAATGCTTGCAATTTACTGTATGTAAATTTTACCTGATTTAAAAAGACAAAATACTAAAAATAATTTTTGCAGTTATTTTGAGAATTTTGACCCTTCAGCTTGCATAATCGCCTTAAGAAATTGAATGCTACAATTAGGCAAAAATTATGACTATTTATTGATGTTCAAACATGCCCTGGGTTGTTTTCAGTTCATTGTATCATAGATATATGTCTGGTAAATGTTAGAGAGTCTTGAAATACACTGTGATTTGGAACTTGTTTTATTATCTGTAAGCTGACTTTATGTTTATATATTTATTGACATTTATTTATCTAAGCACAAGTCTCTAAACTAAAAATTGTACAACTTTTGTTGGCTTCAGCCACCCTATCCTTGGGATGATTTCCCTAATCCACCTTTACCTTCTTTCGTTAAGACTTCTGTAGTCCTGGATTTAAATGCCACGTAATAATAAAAGCCCAGCTTGGAAGTAGCTAGGCACCAATTTAAGTAAGGATGGGTGGTGAAATTATCCCAGCTCTAAGCTGCCAACGCAACTCAAGGGCTGAGGACTGGCATCTGGTGGCCAGCTGTTCAGACTCTTTAAAAAACAACAACAGACTTTAAAAGTCTTCCAGATGAAACAAAGTATGCAGGTGGCATCATTTAACTGGATGACATGACTCATCTGCTTTAGAAACTGGGTCCCCAAGAGTTTTCCATTTGAGCTGTTAAAATGTCAAGGGAGAAAGTGGCTGATGGTGGGCATGGAGGATCCGGGTCAGTGACTTCAGCAGGACTCAGTCCCCCAGCTGGAAGCGACCCACGCCGTACCGAACCCAGCTGTCCTCCAGGCCTGTGGTGGGACCGTGTAGAAAGTTGTCAACAGCAGAGTTCCCCCAGGCCACTCTTCTTGGCTCACTCTGATGCCACCAGCTGTCCTGGCTTTTGCTCAATGATTTACATCCAGCTTTCCACCCGGCTCTGTGAGTTGAGAGCAGAACCAGGGCTGGGATGTTTTCTAAGACATGGTTTCTAGGTATTTGGTCCCCTCCTTTCAAAAGCTCCCCTTTATACCTCACTGCTGTCTCTAGAGCAGCATCTTTGAACAAGAGGATTATAGAGCTATTTTATCCATCAAGGTTTTCCAAAAACTGAGGCTCAGAGCTAGTACATGATATTCTCAATGGCAGCTGCTGATGCCGGGTTAAGGACCTGTGGTCTAGGTCCCAAATTCCCTCCAAAGTTTTTTACCTTGTACACACAGGTTCAGCAGTATGCCTACATCACCCCAAGTTGTGGTTTGAAGGATTTCAGAGGAAAGGTCCCCGATCTAAAAACATCTCCTCAAAAATACTATTTGGGTGCCCTCTTTTTGGATTGCATAGTCATTAATTTGCAAGGCACTCTGGAAGGAATTCCCAGCCTCTTGGATTAGATTTGAAGCTCTCACTGGCACCCTGAGCCCTCAGCTCCCGGAGTGCCCTGTCTGCTAGCTGTTGACGTCCCACTTCAGTGAAGACAGATATTACAGTCAGCCTTGTTCACCAAAGGACAAGCCTGTCACACACCAGCAAGTCACTCACTAAATATTAAACTAATTAATTAGTCAGTCTGTCAGTTTTTTGTGCTTCAGCAAAAATGAGCTTAATACTAGAGTTATTTTTTTAATACTAGGCGAATGCTAGCCCGAGTGTAGGGGAGTATTATTTGGAGGAAGGAGGAAGGGAAAAGCAGGCTTGATGTTTAAGCAGGAGTTCAGGTTCAAATACCAGCGTTTTCATGTTCCTTCTGTGCATGTAGCCTTCGCAGAACACCCAGGCCCTCTGAGTCTCAGCTTCTTCATTCCCAGAAGGGAAGCTTCCATCACACTATGCAAGCTATTGGCAGAATTAAATGAGGTAATGCACATGCAATATAAAATGAGCTATATATGGCTTCTTGGCCATACATTTTAAGAACTGACAGTGTGACTCACAATTCTAAGTAGTCAAATTCTCTATCCATCTATCTATAGATCTAGCTAAATCTATATAGATCTATTAATATATAGATCTCTATATAAATAGATAGATCTATATATAAACATATATACAGAACAATATATTACATATAACTATATTTGTATTACTTGTATGTACATATATACAGTTATATATACATATATGTATGTATATACACATACACACAGTTGGCTTTGAACAACGGGGTTTGAACTGCTTGGGTCCACTTATATGCAGATTGTTTTCAATAAAGGCTATCAATGTATTTTCTCTTCCTGATCATTTTCTTAAAAACATTTTTTTCTGTAGCTTACTTTAATGCACGACTATAATACATATAACATAAAATATGTGTTAATTGACTATGTTATTTGTAAGGCTTCTGGACAACAGTAGGCTATAGTAGCTACGTTTTTGGTGGGAGCCCCCAACCCCAGCATTGTTCAAGGGTCAACTGTATACTTATGGACATTGACACAGATATAGTTTTCTTTGGGTTCTGTTTCACTAGAGAACCCTGACTGATACACAGGGGTTAAGAGAAATAATGGCGCATTGGTGGCATGAGTAAATGTTTATTATTATTTTTAATTTGTATCTGTCCATGTAGCAGTAAAACAGATGGAGGGATGTACCACAGGGAGAGTTTATTTTGGATTCCCATATTTCACCCTCTTATTTGGTCACATCTGTTGGTGATGTGGTTAATTCTTTTCCTATCCCAGGGGTGGGTGGTGGTGGAGAGAGTTTTTAATAATTAGATGATGGAGGTTATTATAATTGACATAAACAAATTAAGGATCAACTTATAATTTTTCTGTGAAGGGAATCTGAAAGCAATTCTGGGGCTGGATGGGCAGGAAGGAAGTCCTTCTTCTGAAATCTTACCGGGACTGTGATGATGATGGTGCCGGTGTTTCCCTTTGAAGTCATGTCTCTGATTATCCACATCTGCCTTCCGATGGGCTTGTCAACAGCTTTCGAAAACTGAAGAAACCACAGATTCGTTGACAGTTCTGGATATGGACAGAAGAATCACTTATGTGGGAGGAGACTGGAAGTTCAGGGACTGAAAAAGAGCAGCAATCTTGTGTATTTGTGTAGTTTTTGCAGCATAAGTAGTGCTTTTATTTCCATGATCTCATCTAACTTTTACAAGTAGAGTATTGCTGCCTTCATTTAGATATGAAGGCATGGAGGCGCTAGGCTTTGACTGCAAGCCAAATGCAAAGTCCCAGTCCATCTGGCTTGGGGAAGAGTCCCTTTTCCTCTGCACGAGCCATCTCGTTATGCTATAGGTGCATTCCAGCAGGTTGCAAAGATCACTGACATCCAGGGGTGACAGAAACTCTTTGATCTCTCCTGTGGTGAGTGGAACAACCTAATAATTAGAGAGAAACTCTTGGAACATGGGCCCTTCAATGTTGGAGCCATTGTAAGGTGACCGAGGATAAGAAGGACGTGATGTTGGCAGAGAGGATGATCACCAGCGAATACATAATAAAGCTAAGTTATTTGTGCCCAAGAAATGAGGTCAGTTATGATAGGAGCAGGATTATGAATTCTTAATGTAGACCAGACAAGGATTTTCAGAAATTAATCTTCTTGGTGATGAGGTGCATTTACTTTTATATATCTAATGCTTCTGGGGGCCAGGAAAGTAAGATAAGTGAGTGAGCTGGCTGTGTACAGGACAGTGAAGAACCAAGGCTTCGCTGGAGAACCGGGGAGTCTAGCCAAACAAGACATCTGAAGGCCAAGTTTTTGGGAACACTAGTTTTCTATCCCTATCTCTAGAACCAAACCTCCCCAGTCATGAAGCAAGAGCTCATGTTCGCTCTCCCCGAGGAAACTGGAAGACCACCAGTTGGAGCTCAGCTCTCCCCGCTAAGTGAGAAAGGGAGACAAGCCTATGACACTGAGTGGATTCCTATTGTTACAGAAATTTGTCCAACACAAGAACATGTCTAAGGGAACTGAGGCCTAAGTAGTGAAAGCTCATCATCTCAATGGTTTCAAAGTTGAAGAGGCTTAATCAGACCAAAGGCTCAACTCCTGGTTCTTCTCCTTCCCCTCCACTCAGAGCCCCCAACCCCTCATCTCCAACTGTGTACAGTTTTGATATAATTTCTGAAACTCTTTTGGAGTTTAAAATTGGTGTCAGTGTCCACTCAGTTCGTAGAATGGTAGTAGAGGCAGTGTCCTGAGTAGGTGTCTGACATTCCCCTTCTCTTCTGGCTTGAATAATGTCCCCCCAAATTCATGGTCACTCAAAACCTCAGAATGTGACCTTTTTGGGAAATAGGGTCTTTGAAAAAGTACTTAAGTCAAGGATCTTGAGAGGAAGAAATCATACCGGATTATTCAGGTGATCCCTAAATCCAATGACAAGTGCCCTTATAAAAGACACACAGAGGGGAGACGTAAGGAGAGGAGGAGGCCATGTGATAAAGGAGGTAGAGATTGGAATGATGTGGCCACGAGTCAAGGATTCCCTGTAACCACTAGAAGGTAGAATAAGCAGGGAACAGATTCTCCCTTAGAACCTTCAGAGGGAGCATGGTCATGCTGACTCCTTGATCTTGAACCTCTAGTCTCCAGAACTGTTAATAAATGTCTGTTCTTTTAAGACACACAGTTTATGGTAATTTTTTATGGGAGCCCTGAAACAAACACACTTCCTTCGTGGTCATCACAGGCAGGAGCCCCAGTCTCTCTGTGGACGCCTGGGCGGTGGCAGGCGTCACCTGCTGGATGATAAACCAGGTGAACGATCAGAGATGAATTCCCTCCCAGACCATCTGGGCCAGATAGTAACTCCACTGCTTATTTAATATCATTGGGCTTAAGTTTCCTCATCTTCAAAATAACAATAATAGGACCTGCCTCCTAGAATGGGCCCAGAGAGGCCAGAGCATGCTGCTGTGACAAACCCAGCCCCACGGCAGAGATGGATATTTCTCTGACAGTACGTCCTCATGGTGGGTTGGCTGGGGCCTCTGCTTGGCCTTGTCAGAAGTTCATTATTATAATTACTTTGTTTCTACAGAGTAGTTTTTTAAAAAGGTCTCCAGCCCTGGCCAGTGTGGCTCAGTTGGTTGGGCATCAACCCATGCACCGAGAGATCAATGGCTCAATTGCCCGTCAGGACCCATGCCTAGGATGCAGGCTCAGACCCTAGTAAGGGGCTTGCAAGAGGCAGCCTATTGATGTTTCTCTCTTTTCCTCTCTCTAAAATCAATAAAGACATATTTAGAAAAATGCCTCTAATTATTATCATCCATGTGACCTTGAAAAACACACTCAGTCTCTCTGAACCTTAGTTTCTTAGTCATGAAGACAGAGGTTGTGTTGGAGGATTGAGGTAAAGATAAAATGAGAAACTGTTTCTTAATGAAGCGGTTGGCATCTCAATATTGCTGGTATCCGTGGGTCTGACAATCAAATGCTCCTCCTGGAAGGCACACATATTACTTTCCTTACAACTGATAGGTCGGAACCAGCCACACGACCTGCCTGACTGTGGGGGATCTGGAGCTGCCAGTAAGGTGGAGAGCTGGAAGTATTTGGTGAGCATAATTAGTGGCTAATGCACAGGGCTGTTTTGAGGAAAAAATGAGTCAATACCTGTACAACCTTTAGAACAATGCCTGATACAGAGCAAACGCTCGATGGTGTTTATCAAATAAGCTCTCTCCTCATCAGAGGCCACTCCGATGGCACAGAATAGACAGAGCTGGGCTGGTTGTGTTAAGGACAGGAGTCAGTTCCAGCACCACTTCTCCTGTGCCTGTGGTCCTGAGACAGGGCTACGAGGCCCATGAACATGGGATCTATGCAGGTCCTTCCCTTTCTGTGCCCTGACGTCTTCTCGCAGTGCAATGAGAGGGTTAGGGATCATACACCCTGCCGGGTCCTTATCAAATGGGAAGTTCAAGGTCCAGGGAGTGAATGGTGTCCTCCAGCTCTTTTGGGAAGATATGGGATTTTGAAGGAATTTCAAAGGAATCAGCAGGAAAAAAGTCGGAGGTCAGAGCTTAAACAGGCAGGGGGCCCACCTGAATGGCTAACTGGTCACATCTGCAGAGGTTTGCAGTGGAACCCACATCCAGAGTCCAGAGAGGGCCGAACACCCAATTCCCAAAGAGGTGATGGACATAACATCACAGGGCAGGCCTCCTGTGTTACCCGGCCTGGCTGGCTCTCCCAGGGGACGTGCCCTTGGGCCAATTTTTGCTTTCAGTGAATAATCTCTTTGATTTCAAAAGTATTATTCGCTGGATTTGAATACTTGATTTCTCAACTTTTTTTCCTAAGAATAACTTCCCTTGATTTATCTGAAGTCACGTTGCTGTTGATTAAGGGACAATGGCTGTGCATGTAAGTGCTGATGGGGGGAACGAGGTGCTGATCCAAAACACAGACGGACTCCAGTTTGTTCTTTGAGCAGGACTGCCAGGAGAAATGCCATGTTCATTCGTCAAGGGGCTGCGATGTTGACACAGTGTTCTAGGAGCTGGCGATCTGGCAGAGATCACACAGCCTCTTGTATCTCACCCTTCCCGGCAGTGGTGAGAGGGAGGCAGGGAGACACCCGGCTGCATGCAGAAGCCCGTGAATTCACGTGGCACTCTGTGTACACTGCTGGAGGGAGCAGCCGTTAAACTCAAATTTGGCCAGAAGCTTGGAATTCTTGGGAAGGCTCATCCCGATAGAACTGTGATAAACCTCCGACCCCTCTGAACTTCTAAATAAGAATGATTATTTGTCTTTTCACTTGTTTGTCAAACAGTTATCAGCCACTCATCTCGGGGCAGGCTCGGCCCTCAGCTTGAGATACAGCGATACACAAAATAAACAAGGTTCTGCTCGCCCGGAACGGATGTGCCAAAGGACAGAGGCAGACCTTGAAGGGGAGGTGATCAAAGACCCAGTTCCTCCACGTCTTAGATGAGCATTTTCAAAGTTGCAGCAATAAGAAGAGAACTAGAAAATGCATGCATCTGACGTATGTACAGACACACAATGTTTAACAAACAAACAAGACCTGGCTTTGTCGCATTTACTCGTTTCCATGATATTCCCCCTGCGGTTGATTTTACGCTTCTCACGTGGAGCTGGGGACGGGTACAGTAACTGCAGCTAACATGAAGAACATGGGTGATAGTGAAACGCGGTAAAAAACGAGCACGTTATGCCTCTTGTATATTTGTGACCTTTATTTTTAATATGATTCGTTTGATTTTAAGTTTATATAATTTTAGTGACGGTTGGTTAACAATGGGCTCACAGAATGCCTTGAAATTTAAAAATGAGATTTCATGAGCCAGGACGGCTGTTAGCGTTGTGCCACATACACACACACACACGCACACACACACGCACACACGTGCACGTACACACGCACATACCCATGCATATGCACATACATGCACATTTTGGGGATCATGAGTGTACACTGACTAAACCATCTAAGTCCCAGCCAGTGGTTGCTTTTGCCTTCGCCTTTCTCTACTTAAATTTCTCGTCTCATATGCTCCGAATGTACAGGGTGGGGCAAAAGGCGGTTTACAGTTGTGAGTACACAAAACACAGAGTTTATTCTTATATTGTTATTTATGAATTACTGTATTATTTTCCGTATGAACAATTGTAAATCTACTTTTGCCCACCCTGTATTCCCCCTGAAATGTTCAGTTCTAACTTTGAACATAATATTGATTGTTGTCCTATTTGTCCCTTTTATCAGAGAAAAAATGGAATTTCTGACTAGGTGTTCCTCTGTAAATTAAAGAGGATCTCAAATTGTCTTTAGAGGAAAGGTTTAGAATATTCATTACTGGGAGAAAAAAAGAACAACAAACTTACAGACTTTAATCTAAAGAACATAACAAACTAATGAACAAAATAGATTCAGTGACATAGAAGCAGGGGAGAGACTGATGAGTCTTAGAGGGAAGGTGGGGGAGTAAGCCAAGGAATTTATATGCATAGAAGCATAACCCACGGACGCAGACAATAGTGTGGGGAAGGCCTGGGGCGGGCGCTGGGGGCGGGGTGGCAGGGGTCACTGGGGAGAAAAGGGGGCATCTGTAATATTGTTAACAATAAAGAGAAATTTTTAAAAAACTTACTTTAAAAAAAAGAAAATCCCTGCCTGCATTTTAGAACTGCAGAGTTGTCTCACTGGTTTGTGTTAAAACACTTAATAAAAATCACTACTGTATGGGCCTGCACGGTCCAAAAGGAGTAATGAAAGCAAGCTGCCCGCCCTGTGGCGCCCGCGTCCCCCTTCACGGGCCACAGCGCCCTGGCCTGTAAACTCGGGCGTGAGCACCGCCTGGGAGGAGAGGCTCCACTTCTAATGCTCCCATTTATCACTGAAAAATCAGGAAGACCATTTATCAGGAACTTGAATGGCTCCGGGAAAGGAAGCCCATGATCTGGTTGTTTATAGGAGTCGCTGTATATGAAATAAATTTTTTCCCAAGGGCGGTGGAGAGGGATCTGGGGAATGTTCGCAGCAGTTAAGATTGTCAGTTTTCGAGACAGATTTTGCTTGAGTTCTGGCACTGCCTTTACTAGTCGTGCGATTTTAATAAAACTACCCCACCTCTTTGTAAAAGATAGATAGCGATCCCTACGATTAGCTCTGTAGCTGGTGCCAGAAGTATGAAGGGTAGGTAATAATCCCTGCAGTAGTAATAATAACAACGACAACTGTTATTTTAACAGCAAGTCCTTCTTTAGCCCCTGCTCCCTGCCAGGTGCTGTTCGAAGTGCTTCATATATATTTTTAATGATCTAATTGTCTTACAACCCTGTGCGGAAAGCTTGGCTCCTTACTGTCTCACAGGTGAGGAAACTGAGACATATTATGAGAGTTAAGTAGTGTCGCCAGAATGGGCGCTCCCTGAAGGTAAGATCCTTTGTGCCTCTCTGTTTCCCCACTGTCGTGGCCCCGATCCTCACACCCGTGCCCAGCACCTAGTAAAGGCTTCGTAAAGCTCACTGAGTAAATGTGCGCTTCAGCAACCTTTGGAAGACTTGTCTTGAATTGAGTGCCCAGTAGTTGGCTAGCCCTGCCCACCCCAATGTCCACCTGGCTCTGTTGTCTGGTGGTCATTGAGTGGCTCCTATGGGCCATGCAGGGAGCTAAGCGTGCTATCTTTATTCCTTCATTTAATTCTCGCTGTAATTCTGTGCAAGTGGTGTTATTTTCCCATTTTGCAGATGTGAACACTGAGGCCCAGACATCTTACTTGTCCAAGATCACACTCTTAACTAGACACACAGCCAGGACTCAAAGGCAGGTCTGTGACCGCAGAGTTCCTGTCCCCTTTACCATGCAGCAGTGTTGTGCCAGGCTCTCATCCTTGAGATTGAAAAGACAAAACAGAGCTCAACAGAGACGAACATAGCTAAGCACTGATGGGAGGAAATCTTTAGCTATGTTTTAGTTTGATGGCACATGTTCTCTCCCTTTTCTTTGTGTAGCTCAGCTCTGACTTCAGCACCCTGTGTAAAAGCCCTTCCGTGACTACACGCATCCTGACCTACTGTCTAAAACCCTTAGCGTGCTTTCCAAACGCTTCACAGAGTAGCCACAGCCAGCTCACTGGCATGTTGCTGGTGGCCAGTAGATATTCGTTTCATGAAGCGACCTAGTCACTCAGTAAACTGATGCCTCAGTTTCCCCACAGGCAGCCATGGTGAAGTCAGCCTCAAATGCATTGCGCTCACCTTAAATCCCTTGAGGTGACCAGGACAGGGCCTTGGGGACAGCAGGCCTTCATTAGCATTTTTTGAAAGAATGATAAATTTGTAAACTCTGAATGTTCAAATGTGTTCTGATAGTAAAGTTCATTCATTTATTCATTTATGTGGTATTTATTAAAACCACATTATTTCAGATCCTATGCTTGCTAGTAGGAAAAAAGGGATGAGTAAAATATCATTCTTATCATCTACTTGCTCAGAGCTACTGTGAGGAACAGTTGACTAAATAATAAACTTAAAAAAATTTTAAATTTGAAAAGCCCTAAGAGAGATATGAGCATATACTGTGAGCGGTTTCAGCAATTCAGTTGTTACTTCTTCATGAAACTTTCTTTTAACTGCATCCTGGGCCAGGACTCCTTACTTTGTAGAATGGTTGACTCAAGACCATCCAAAGAACGTTTCCAGCTTCTGTACTCTGCAGGTTCTGTTTGCAGTTACACAAAGGAGGGAAATTGCAACCAGATTAGATATTTTGGTGAAAAATCTTGTAAATAGTAATATATATTTTCCCTATCTGAGCAGCCAACCATCTACCCAAGCACCCCTCTATCCATCTATACATCCATTCACCCATCCATCCACACCTACATCCATCCATCCACCCGTCCATCCAACCATCCATCCTATAAACCAGGAGACCGAAGCCAAGAAAGATAAACAGTGCCTGGCATATGGTGATAATCATTGGCTGTTTTTATTATTAACTTAATCAGTCAACCTTTACTGAGTACTGCTGATTACTCTGCTATGCCCTGAGGATGCAGAAATTTGCCCGGAGCTGAGGAAACAGACATGTAAAAACTTCCTGAGAGTGTAGTAAGCACAACAAGGAGAGGCACTTGCTCTTAAAGGGTCTTCAGAAGACCTAAGGCCTTTGACTTCTCTGAGACAACAGGCTAATTTGTTTCCCAACAAGCCTACCAGAGAAGTAAGGGTTACCAGAAAGAACTAGGGCCTTGGAGCAGGGAGACCTGTCCTCACCTTTTTAGGCCATGTGACCTTTGGCCTCAGTTTGTTCACCTCGGAAGGAAAGGCTGTCATCCTAACAGTAATAGAAGAGACCCTCACTCGTTGGGCTGCTGCCAAAATGAAATGAGATAAAGTATGTGAACGTCCTAGGGAACCATGGCAGACAGCAGGTGCTGAATACGGGCTACCTCCCTCCTGTTAATATCCTCATACTTGATATTTGGAAGAGTGGAGTGTGTGGCCCCAGATTATCACTCATGAAGTCACCAGATTTAGCTATGACTGATTTTAATTATTTCCAAAGATGAAAATGTTCCCTTCTCCCTGCCAAATTTCAAGCTCTTCTGTTCATAAGCAGACTCAGCAGAAGTGGTGGAACTGTAAGGAAGACAGCCACAGAAGCATGCTAAGTAAGTGTTGAGAGATGGCAGGGCCATTTTTCAGCAGGACTGTTCAGCCCCCTAGACTGACTGATCTGAAAGAGAAAACTCATGTGGTTGTGCAAAAGCTGCTGTGCTTATTAACAAATCTATCATCTTAAAAGCTTCTAGGCTTTCTAAGCCCACCTTTGCAACTTTATAGTTGTACCTATGACCGTAAACAAGTTTCTTTGCCTCTCCAAATCTTAGTTTTCCCCACACATATCAAAAAGGATTTAGCTTAAAGTCTAAACATTCCAAAGAGATACCTCAGAAGTAACTCTGGGGCTGATAGTAGAGGGATGTGGGCAGGTAGATTCTGGGACCCACACCCTTCCCCTAATTGAGATGTTCCACTTTCATCTCCATTATATACAGGACTTTTGATAGGATTTCTTTTCAAATTGAGTTCTGGTCGAAGTGTTTGAAGGCTCTCAGAAGAGATGATCTTTAAGTTGCTGTCCAGGTCTTGACTTGAGGAATTCTGCTACCGGTGTAAACAGATGCTGACTGACTTCAAGGAAGCAATCGATGTAATTAAATTTTAGTATAACTTTTGGTTGTGGAGAACAGTATAGCTCAAAGTTTAGTGTGTGTTTGAATCATTTGCAGATCTCATTAAAGTGCAGATTCTGAGTCAATAGGCCCCCTGTCATTTTCTATTTCTTAGTAGGCTTCTGTGTGCTGCTAAGGCTACTGGCCCACAAACCCTACTGAGCAGCAAAAATGTGCGCTGAGCTCACTGAGCTGGAGAAACAGTATTTCAGGAACATTTCCTGAAAGGCTTCCAGCAAAAAGGGTTTTCTGGTCAACCTTCAGTTACTCAGAAAGGACTCCAAGTTCCCCTCTCTGGAGTAATTTCTATTAATCCAGGCTCCATCTTTAATCCTGAAAAGATTAATTGTGGGAGTGTAGTGGTTTTCTATAGCTACTGTGACAAATCAACACACACTTAGTGGCTAACAGAACCCAAACCTGTTATTCTACAGTTCTCTAATACAGCAGTGTGACACAGGCTTCACTGGGCTAAAATTAATGTATCAGCTGGACTGCATTCCATCTGGAGGTTCTGGAGGAGAATTGATTCTTCCTTTCTCCAGCTTTTAGAGCCTGTCTGCCTCCTTATCTATGGTTGTTTTTCTCCATCTTCCAAGTCAGCAGCCACACTTGGAGTCCTCACATTGCATCACTCTTGCTTCTTTCCTTGCTCTCTCTTCCATCTGTAAGGACCCTGGTGATTACATTGGGCCTACTCAGAAAATCCAGGATAATCTTTCATCCCAACATCCTTAATTTAATCACATCTGCAAAATCCCATTTACTATGTAAGGTAACATATTCATAGGTATTGGAGCTTAGGTTGTGGACATCTTCAGGAGGCCATGATTATTTCAGCCTCATTGAGTAGAAACACATGAAATATCAATAAGTTACAATTGAGAGAAGAAGGTAAAGATCCAGGCATAAGGGGAAATAGTGACAACTGGGCTTGAAAGAAGTGGAGAGTTTGGACATTCAAAGCCAGAAAGTGATTGAGAGGCCCTGGGTGGTAGAGCGAAGTGAGAGAGCTTCCAGGGTAAGGTGGGGAAAGCCACACCGGAGGGCCTTCCCCTGGACTGGATGGAGATGATGGCGGGAGGACAGAAGATGCCCAAAGAACAAACAGACGGGAAGAGAAAGTGCTTGCTGGTGTGAAGGAGAAAGCATCATGGGAGAAGAATAACTGCACTTGGCTCAGTAACTGGGTTTTCATGGGCTCCAAAATGAAAGGCCACCTCTCCTCTCACCATCAGCAGAAAAGCCCAACCAGTAAATCACAACCAAAGTGCAAAACGAGAGGGGAGGCCTTGGCAAAGGAGACCTCTGCGGTCATTTTAAAATTGAAAACTAATGACAGAGACAGAGTTGGAAGTTCAAAAGAAGGGGCTGTGGAAAATAAGATGATTTTCATGTGAAATTGCGGAAGGAAGGCTAAGCAAGTACATATTTCTATTTGAACAGGTAAAAGAGGGAGAACCTGTCTAAATTAGGCCTGCAGCCCCCAAGGGACAGGCCCTCCTGCTAAGAGGCCTGGAGGGTTCTTCTGCAAGTGTTCCAGATGTTATAGAATAAATACAGACTTGAACCTCAGTTTCATCCCTCACCAGTTGTGTGACCTTGATCAGTTCATTAAATCTCCAAATCTCTAATTTATTAAGTAGTGCCTAAAGCACATGGAAATTATGAGAATTAATGAGGTTAAAGGAGCATATATATGAAGAGCTTACCTTATTACATTATTTGACATACAACACATGACAGTTGACACGTAATCCGAGCATGACTTCCCTTTCTCACATTGCATGTCACTCTTCTATTCTTTCTTTGTCCCTTCATCTCATGCTTGTTCTGGTAACAGTTTCCTTATTCCAGTGTCATGCCATTCATGCCAGTGCCCAGTATGACTCCTCTCCCCTCCACCCAGTAAGACACAGGATCACCTGGAGAAATTTCTTTAGAAGCTCCCCGTAGCCTTCAGGTTAGAAATCTAAACTTCTCAGACCGTGTTTCAAGGTCCACCGCTGTTTGAGCACAGCCTTCCTTTCCCCCCTCACTGCTCCCAAGCACCAACCTTTGACTTGAGTCCAACAATTAAATCCCTGTTGGGACCACCTCTCACTCCTACCTGCATGCTGCTCCTAAGTCAGCAGGTTCTCACCTTCAGTCAGGCCTTGGCCTCTGCCTGGAATGTGTCCTCTGCTCTCAACATCATTCCCTTTGTGACACAGGATGACATAAGAGGACAGGAGGGAAGGGAGGATTAGCGATCGTGGCAGGAGAGAGCGTGCGTGGCGTGGGGAGATCCGCTGGCGGAGGCGTGAGGGTGGATGGTAAAGAGCAGGAACAGGTTCGGGAAGCAGGGATTTGTTATTGGAAGGGCAGGTGTGGAGAGAGGGTAAAGAAAGTAAAAAGAGCGCCCAGGAGTAAGTCTGGGGTAAATGGGACATTTATAAGTTAGACGGAGGTGAGTGAGGGGCTAGTAAAACCTGCCACGGCAGAGGCAAACCTTGGGTGAAATCTGTGCACACCCTAATAGTTTCTCTCTAAATTCATGTATGAGAGAGGCTGAAGGTTTTCATCTGTGCAGAGCTGCTTCCAAGGAAAGCAGCCACCACCTTTGGGTTTCCCTGGGCACACCCTACAGCTGAATTTACCAAGGAGCCAGTGAGAGGATGTACAGATTCATGTTCAAACAAACAGACAGACAAACAGACAAACAAATAAAAAAACCTCTTGTGTGGGTGCAGATCACAACATCTTTTATCTAAACGGGGTCATCCATAAAGCCAAGAAAAGGGCAGCGGAAGAGCATCCTGCATTACTCAGTTTTTTAATCTTCTTTATGCTTTCTTGAGTTTGTCCGGTAAGCCCCTGGGGGTCACAGGTTTGTATGCCCATTGGCATCCCCAAGTGCCATCCCCAAATGTGACTTCTGGTTTAGAGTTGCAGGGGCTAGGAGCCTGGTGGGTGACTTTGTTTTCTGGGGTCATTTGTAGCAGAAAACTTATTTTCTCTTTTCAAAGGTGTCCTCCCCATGACTTCTCTGACCCCATATAGCCAAGGACCACAGTGTGGCCATCTTTTGGTCCCGAACACCCAGCATAGTGCTTGGCACGTGGTGAGAATTCTAGAACTGACCAGCAGACTGACCATGTACTGAAGTAAGCCATGCACAGGTCTGTCTGTCTTGTGAGGGTGCGGGTTCCCTAACAGTAGAGGCCAGAGCTATTTTATAGCTGTTGGTTACTGAGCAGCGAAGACTCTGGCACAGAACCATGAAAACAAAAAGAGCAGCAAACATAACAGTGAGCACGTTTGCCCTATGCCAGGCACTCCTGGAAGCACCTACGTCTATGACATGTTTAATCTTGACAACAACCCTATGGGGCAAGTTCTCTTATAGTGTCTATTTCACAGCTGTGGACACTGAGGCACAGAGAGGTTAGGTAACTTGCTCAAAATCACACAGCTGGAAGGTTGCTATTCTAGTCTATGGTCCCGATAGTCTATAGAGAGTAAATGCTTGCCATAAAATATGAATGAAATAAGAGGTGGGTGGCTTTCTGTACTTGGTTTGATAGCAATATAGCGTCTTCCTTATCTTTGAGGACCCTGGGACTAAAGAGTCACTGACGTGGAAGCTGAAGTCCAGGACCCCTTTCTGAGTGTCAGCTGGAGCTCCTGCGTGGGCATACAGTGAAGACGTGCCAGTGGGTCCCTTCTTGTGCCTTTTAGACAAGTGGCAGCATCATAGTCATAGGTGTGAAGAAACTCCAGCCATAGCTCACATGTGGAGGGCTAAGAACAGAACTGGGAGGGAACAGAACCTGCTGAGGACCACGCCCTGGGGTATATCTTCTCTGGGGAGAATCAAAACCTAGCACAGCCCACAGAAGTCTCAGGGATTGCCCAACGTCTTCCTCTCATTATGAAGATGAAAAATAGGACACAGAGAGGGGCTCGCTTGGTTTCATCTCATGGCCTCTGGGGAGTGTTATCAGAACATATCTGTCCCCAGGACAGGTCAGAGGAAAAATAACTCACTTGCTCATGGAAGAGAAATGCCATCAGCTTCTCTTGGACACTTTACATGTGCCCAGTACTGTGTTAGACTCTATACCAACCTGATTTCATTTGCTCTTCAAGCAAACCTAGGAAATCTGAAAGATCATGTTTCAGATGCAGGAACCCAGACTCTGGGCCCATGTGCCCAAGCTCATGCAGTTAACATGTATTTCAACCAAGGGATTTTGAAAATGTCTATTTTGTCTAGTGTTTTTTAAATTTCCAAGGTGGAACAGTCATTTGGCATGAGACCAACTGCTCAACCAGTGAGCTTTAGTCATAATAAAGAAAATTACTCAAAAGGCAATTAGTTTAGTGTTTCTATAACAATAAAAAAGACCCCGACTCCTTTTCTTTCTGAGAATTTCTTTCAACAGCTAAACGCATTGACTTCTTTTACTTTAAATCATAGATTGGCACCCTTCACTAAATCTGGACATCCAGTCCATCTCCAGTACAGATGGAGAGTGGCCTGTTTAATGTCCTAAAGCACACAGCCCACGAAACCCAAATCCATGATGTAATGACCCACCCCTCCCTAGAAATGCTCTCTGTGAATCCGGAGACATCTAGGGTCCTGATGAGCCAGCAAGCTCAGGGCACGATTTCAGGCACAGGTAAGGTTGCTTTACTTCTCTCTGCAGAAGGTAAGGTTGGGCAGATGGGGGCCAAGGGCACATCTATTTCCAATCTTCTAGAAGCCTGTGGTGCTCTCCTTTGGGTCCTGCCTGTTTGGCCCCATTCTCCAGGTTGGGAAAATACAGATTTAGGGTGTGGAGGGGGGGAGGCGGATATTCCTGGACCAGTTTGGTGGGCTCTGGCTTTGGTCCAGAGTATCTGTTTGGGCCAGGAATCCACTCTAAGTTGCCAGTTTAGTATGAGCTTTTATAGTAGATGCAACAATCTCCAAAAAATGCATAGGGAGAAATTTAGCTTTATGAGAAAAGAGGGTGAAAATTTCTCTTGACAACATTCCTAAAGAGGCCAAGAGGCAGGCATGCTCCAGGCCACTGAAAATCAAGGCTCTTACCAACACTGTTGTACCAGAGTGTCTCCAAGCAGCATGCTGATGGAAAGAGTGAGGGAATGGGCGTATTCTCTGGAGGGGAAGTGGGAAATTTGAGCTATGTTTTCTCTCTATCTTATCTAGAATTTATTGTTATCTTCAAATCACTTAACTTCACATCTCAGACTGCTTAACTATCAAGAGGAAAAGATGCCATAGGCCCATCCTCATAAGGATGTTACTAAAGGCCAATTAGTTTAAACCTAAAAATATTTTATGATTCTGAGACGCTGCATGATAGAAAAGGGATCGATACTCTTTTCATTTATGTAACAAACATTCACAAACTACTTACCAAGTATAAGGAGTTTTCCCAGGCACTGAATTATGGCTGTTATGTTATTTTATGCATGAGAATTATCTTGAGAACTTTAAACATGTTTAACTCAGTCTGTTGTTTGGCACCCACTAGCTGATGGGAATTCAGGGCCCTAAATGACACCATCTCTGCCCCCCACTTTTTATTCATTTATGGCTGTAACCTGGATATTACAGAATCTCTTCTAAGCCATCAGTCATAGCTGACAGGCTGGGCTGCTTTCCTGAGCCCCACTTTTCCATTTCAGTGAAGTCCAACTCATGCCAAAGAGCTGCCGATGTACAATAGCACCATGAGAAAGCTAACCTGTGACTTGTCATCAATGGCACAACTATGAACAACTTGAGGCTCGCACTCCCTCCTTCCTGTCCCTATCTTTCATTTTGGGGGACCGGTCTCAGGGATCCAAATGCACGTGCATCCCAGAAAATGGGATGCATGGTCCCTCCCATTGGCACAGTGTTCCCCTCCCACACAACACATGTGTGCGTCCTCCTGGTGACACACTCCAGTGGCTCACGGAGGGTGTGGTTTAGTCTTCATTTTCATCCCAGACCTGCTGTAAAAAGTTGAATGCTAGCCAAGTCCTCTGGAACACCACTTGTCATCCCCCCACATGCATTTTTCCATGAACATCATCAGCCATTATCTGCCAGGGAAGACCCAGCCACCAGTCTTGGGGCTCCAAGACTCACATGGCTTTCCTGTTTGGCTACATAGCTTTTTGAAAGTCAATCATAATAAATTTGATAATCCCTTTGTCCACTCAGCCTCAATTATACTTTTGTCCATGTGCTGACTTATAGATTAAGGGGTCTTACAATTTATTTTGGGAAGGTCTGCAATAGAAACTGAATTCAAGCCTTTACAATTGATCTGAATTGACGATGTTCTAAGATTACGGTACAGGTTCCAAGACACTTTTCACTGAAATTCTTTCTCCAAAAGACAGCAGGGATGCAATCACTCATCCACTCAGGCCTGTCAGGAAGGAAATTGCTTATGAGAGGAAGAGAGCTGTTATGTGAATTCCCATAAGATTGTGGGCCAGCACTATTACATGTCACTGCTTTTCAAATATTAAAAAAAACACCCTATCATTTCTATGGCTAAATGCAACCTGCTCTTTTATTTATCCATTTCACTAAAGAAATTGTATTCAGCTGCTTAGAAAATTACAAGACAATCTACCAGCAAATTCTATATTGGTATTATGTTTGGTCTGTGGGTACTGGCTCATGCTCCATGCATGTGCTTGAACTCACTCTGCCAGATGGGGTTTGAAGTATCCAGGGAGTAGGGAGGGTGGAGGGGAACATTCTCAATTAGTGGCTTCATTCACCTATTTTAAAAAGGGGGTTGCATCCTATAGTTTTCCCTGCTACATAGTCATTCTCTTTTTTAGGTAAAGTGTCTCTTCCTTTTGGAAATCACTTTTCCTCACTCTAAGGTCTAGGTACCCTGCCCTCTACTCAGAGATGCTAATCTGTCTTATGCCAATCAGAGGACCATATTGCCCTGGCCACGGTGAATGGTTTAGAGATGGACGTATGAGCCAAGCAGGGCCGATCACGGTCTTTACTGTGATTCATATATAGGATTATATATATGGTACTCCTCCCAGTACCATTAGTGAATTGCGAGGCTGGAGGCCAAGGCTCTGTGGCCACCTTTTCAGCCATGTGAAGGAAGAGAACCTGTGTTGAAAAGAAGGTAAGAAAAAGCAAGTAGAGCTGGAGGGATGGAGAAAAGGCACAGTCCTGGCCTCCTCCCTTGAACACTGACTTCATCAGCCAAAACAGACTTGAAGTTGTCCAGAGAACCCATCCTTAGAAGGATGCTTGGTTGGTGAAAGCCATATGCCAAATCAACTCCACCTTTCATTGACATGGTCTGAATTAGATTTCTGTCACTTGCAATCGAAGGAGACATGCCTCAAAACATGATTACATGCCAGGCAACGGGCTAGACACCTTTCTCTCTGTATTTCTCTCAGTCCTCACAGCAGCCACAGGCATGAGAGAATAGCATTCCTGTTTTGCAGAGGCTCAGAGAAGAGTGAGAACTCACCCAAGTTCCCATGATCAGCTTGACACTCAAGCTATCTAAGCTCCCCCCACCCCACCAGAGTGTCTCTGAGTCATTTCTCCTCATTATTTTACAGTTTCATCTCAGGGAATCCAACTAAATTGGTACATGTTGGAAAGGCCAGAAGGAAATAGAAGCAAGGCTGCCAAAGTTGAAGCACACTTCAGAGTATGTGCTGCCTGAAGAGACACCAGCTTCATTTCCAGACATCAACATTTCGTCTCTTCCTCGGACTCCTATCTGACTGTGTTTCATGAAAAATTAATGAAAAAAATGCAACATGTTCTTTTTAAATTAGATGAGGGCAGCTTCATAAAATATGTCTCGAAGAGTTGTTACCCAGTGATAAGGAGAATAAATCATTTGGAACTAAAACCATTCCTGCATAACTAGATTAAGACGGATTAGGATTAGATTAGGTAAGACAGTTTTCAGGGTCCCCTTAGTATCAGAAGCATAAAACACAACCCACCGAGAGCTTTTGGAAAACTTCTCTGCATCTTTTTGTACCTACCTGATACCATTTTTCTAGCATTTTGGCCAATAAACATAAACCTGGAAATAGGAAATGCTAACGTGGATGTGTAGGCATATGTGGCATCTAGTCTACTCTAAAGTCTCATGTTCTACATGAAAATGACAACAGAAACTTCTAGACTCTGAAATTGCTATATGTGTTAATTAGCAAGCTACATTAAAAGTAATCCATTTTAGATTTACCTAGAAATAAGATGAATGATAGCTACTTCAATGAGCACCCAGTAGGTACTATATACTTGCTGTTTCCTAAAATCCTTATAAAGACCTTTCAAGGTAAGCATTATTGCCCCCATTTCATGGATAAAGACATTGAGGACCAGAAAGGGTAACTTCCCAAGTGAAAAATGTAGGTTCAATCCAAGAGCTCTCTGATTTCAATGCTTGGGCTTTTTCTGCTTTGCCTTGTGACCACTCTGCCCAGCTGCTGACCCCTGACCTGTCAAGTTCATTACTGAAGACATGACTTCAGTGTGTATACTGACAAGGACATAAACTCATGGTCTGAGGTACCAGCTGTCTGGTCAAAACCAACCTCAAGTCATGGGCTTTGCCATTCCACAGATGTAGGCCAAAGTCCTGGCTCTGAACTTCAGCTGCTTGGCCTTGGGAAGCATCTGTCCCTTTCTGACCATTGACTCCCTTATCTGTAAAATGGGGATAATCAGTTACTTCACAGAGTTGAGGAAAGAATCTAATGAGATGACCAAGTCCTCAGCACATAATCTGTCACAATGTAAGGAAGAGTCTGAATTCATTTTTGGTATTTGGCTGCTGACATCTTTTAAGCTTCACCCTTACCTTTTCCCTCTTTTGCCCCACATCTGGGCAAACTGATAAGAAAGCCAGGGTGGTCTCTCCTTTGGAACTGATGGGAGATTCAAACTACACAAACCCCTGAAATCCTCACCTAGACCTGCCCCCTAAAACCTCAAGCCATTTTCAGACCAGCTTGGGAAGCTTGCTCTGCTTTCCCTAGAGTCTCATCATGTAAGTAATAAAACTTTTCACATTGCCTGGGTTTGTGTGTGGTGTCATCAGTCTTGATGTTACCAGAGGAAGACCGAACTGAGGCGGGTCTGTCCTGGCACAGGATGGAAATAGGGTTCTTCTGCAGTGTCACAGGAAAGGAATTTCAGGGACACATGCATAGAAGAATTCTGAGTGATAGTGGTGAGATCTATTAGTGTGAAAAGACATAGCATGCCCTCGGAAAGACAGAGCAGGTGGGCTATAGCAGCAGCTGCGTGGATTCAGGAAAGGAAGCTACAGAGGCGAAAGGAGAGGCCTCTGTCACTGCTGCTGCTCCCCTGGTTGCAAGTCTTGTGGGGACTCTTAGAGTTTAAGAGAAAAGAAGGAAAAACCTATGTGCCTGAGAGAAGGGCACAGGCGTGCTCCAAGGAGGGCACACACTGGGTTCTTTATCTAGCTTCTGCATATTTCCTTGGGTTTGGGAAAGAGTCAGCTTGCTTTCAAACTATCCAATCTCTTTCCTGGTTTTCTCGGGGCTGTGCCTGTGTTCCCCCCACCCCCAACCCCCATCCAATCACCTTCCTGGACCTTCCAGGGTTTCATGCTCTTATCCCATCCAATCTTTTCTCCAGATTTTTCTAGGCTAGTTCCTTCCCCCATTATGGTCACCATTTTGGCTTCTACTGTGCATGCATGCAGTGAAAGGAATTTTCCTTCGCCCTTTCCCCCTCCTTCCCCCATTCATCCAGCTGAACTCCCTGGGGTGACTGAAAAGCATCTTTCCTGCCAACTCAGATGTCTGGATGCCCAAAGTGTCCTTTCCTAGCTAGTCTGGCTTAATCAAATGTCTGTTTCCACTTGCTCCCTTCTTTTGTGTTGATATTTAACTAACGGCCTACTGTAACACACAGAGTATGTAAGCTATCATTATTTTTATTAAAAAGTTGGATTTTGGGTTTTTAAATTTTATGCAAGAACCTCATAGTTAATAGTATTAATTTGAACTTATATATTTACTTGACAGAGGTCTGGAAGTAATGGCACTTAAAGAGTTAGGGGGGATTTCAAAGAGGCTGGTGGGAGGGTCATTGGACAGATGTGGACCCAGGATGTGGAGGAGGGACAGGTGGATGTTCCTGGGCTTGCTGGTGAGTCCTGGCATTTTCCTAGAGTGGCCAGAAGTTGACTGAGATAAAAACCCACAAACATTGCTGATTTAGTAGGAAAAATGGAGATCAAGACTGAAGAAGAGGTTTCCATTGCCACATCTAAGGGGGTTTAAAAGTCTATAGCTAAGAGAAGCTATAAGGGGTGAAGGACCGAGGAAGATCAACAGTTTAGGAATCAAAGTGTGAGGCTGTCAGAAGCAGGATGTTAAATTCACAGGCTCTCATTAAGGCGAGTTGGTTGGTTCCTTACGGATCTCCTCACTGTTTCCCTATTGTACACCACACTGGCTTAAAGCAAAAACAGCCAGGTAGATTATTTGTATGTTTTTTTCTCTAGCTATATATTAAACACTTAGCAAGTCATTCTCTTGAAGGGAATTTGGCCCAAACGCACCAGTTCTTACAAAGTTTCTGGGGCAATAAGTCTGATTAATTTTCCCTCTCCAGAAATTAGACACTGAAACATCCTAAAAGGATTTTAACCTGCCCCAAATCACCTGGCCAAACAGTGAATACAATTTTGTCCAACTGACAATATTTTTTATTTATTTAAGTGTTGTTGAAACACAAAGAATATAATTTATGTTTTTAGTCAAGTCAACACAGTAATGTGAAGCAATTTTGATAAGCTCTACATAAACAAAGCTATGGGGTTTGGGCTCAGAGTGACAGAGCTAAAAATGTAAAACTTGGCTGCTGTGTGCTTTGTTTGTGTGCAAAGACTCATATTTCTCGAAACAATGAAATAAAGGGTGGGAGTGCTTGACATCAGGCAAGCACACTAGAGTAAGATCTTTCAGAGTGAGTCAGCTCTCCCCAAACACAGATGATGATCTGTTACTCAAATGGGATCAAGAGACCAGTGCTGAGGGAAGAGCCCGAGGGAGGAGACAAGTGTCATTAAGTGCAGAAACCAAGTCCTCCAGGACCTTTACGACAGTGGTGTGTCTCAAGAAGAGACACAAATTACCTTAGCACCTTTTCAAGGACTTGGCTTTGATGCAAATTTTTTTCTGACTGCCTTAAATAATTTTTAAAATGCTGGTCCCTCTCCAAATTGGTTTTGCAAAATATACTTTATATGATATGATCATAAATATAGTTATCCATAAGAGCAGTAGTGTGGGGGTATATTTTTTCCCCCAAAAGATTTTTTTTTTCTCACTAGGGGGAGGGAAATCACTGTGAAGAGAGTGAGATTTCAACATTTTATGCCATTAGTTGCCTATGTTCCTTTTTGATAATAGACTGTCTCACCATTTTCACTTTCTTCAGAGTAAAGAAATGCGTGTACATAGCTCTTAAATCTCCAATCCTTCCTTCCTTCCTTCCTTCCTTCCTTCCTTCCTTCCTTCCTTCCTTCCTTCCTTCCTTCCTTCCTTCCTTCTTTCCTCCCTTTCTTCTGTCTCTCCTTCAAGAAATAATAATTGAGGTTCTACTATGTGTCAGACTATGGCATAAACCCAATTGGCTGGTTACTCAAAATGATGAAGGACTGAGTTTACTACTGAGTAGCTGGAAGAGGGACAATTCAACCAATTCAACCTCCCCTGTTGTTTTAAGAGGGGAGGTGAACCAGCAAAGTGATCAGATTCATGACCATTGTTGTTGGTCATCCCTTCCAGCTATGGCTTTATTGCTCTTTCTTTCTCAGGCACACTTCTCAAACCAGTCATCTGTAATCACCATTTCAATTTCCTGATCAGCCACTTGAACCTGGCTTGGGCCATTGTCATCTACCAGAAGGCTCTTGCTAAAAGTCACCCATCTCCTCTAAGATGCTAAATCCAAAGAATACTTTTAAACTACAACCTCACTTGACATCAGAAAAATTCCATATTCTTAAAGAATCTCTTCCTTTTGTTTTTAATGATACAATGCATTTCTTGTTTTTGATATTCTTTCCAGGCTTATTCTCCTCTTTCTGTGCCTTACAAATTAGAGCTCTGTAAACTCCACCATAGATCATTCCCTTAGTCTCTACTTAAGCAACTTCATTACCGTCATGGCTTCCATTTCATCATCTGTATGTTGATGACTTACTTACACATTTATATCAGTTAAGGCCTCCGTTCCAACCTCTCCACTCAACCTCTCCACTAGGGTGAGTCAAAGCATCTTATGCTTACCATGTCCAAAGCCAAACTCATGGTTTTCCTTCTGCCTTCAGACCTAAGCTCTTTCCACTGCCTTAATCTCAATGAATGATAACAGTGCTTCCAGATCAGTTAGAAATCTAGAGTGATCTTCAACAATCCTATATTCATTCATATTTGAAGTTTTAGGCATTTTACCTTGTTTGGATCATTTAATTTATAACAAGTAGACAGTAGAGATATACAGTCTATCCTTGTTATTAGTGGATTCCATATTTGCCAATATTAGATAAGCTTTGCTCAAGTATGTGTCACAGTGCAGTTGGCCATGAGTTCAGTGTCAGTGAATCAACAAAATATATTAGATCAGGGATCTTTAAACAAAAACATGCATAAAACAAGTGCATGTCTTGATAAGTTGACAGAAATGTGACCACAGGCTTGCAGGAACCTAACCCTTTATGCTCCCTAGGAGCAATAGTTTGGTTTTCCCCAAATTAGAGTTTATGATGACTTCATAGAAAATAACTATTGTGAATAGTGAGAGTCAACTGTAGATACAAGAATGCAAGTTACGATGGAAACACAGAGAAGGAGAAAGTGATCAATTCTCTGAGATTAAGTGTCATAAAGGAGGTGCACTTTCTAAAAGATATCAAGAAGTTCATTAGGAAAACTATGTCCAGTTGCTAAATGCAGCAGAAGAAAGAAGAGTGACTAATATCCCAACATGTGTTCTTTAAATTGAGCTCTTTACCACACACAACATTTTCAAATCACAGCACAAATGTGCATAACATTGGAAACACATGTGTTACCCAATTGCATGGAGAGCATTAGCATTTTAGGGAACAATTGAGAAGCTGTGGGGCATGCAAGGTCTATTGCTGCCCTGCTGATAGCTCAGCCCTGGGGAGATCTGCCTCAGCATCACTCTAGGGTCAGCCTCTTCAATCCCACTTACTTCTCTGGGTCTCTAAGATATCATCTCTCAGATGACAGTACCTGGTAATTTTCACAGGAAACTACGGTCTTACTACTAATAAAAAAATACCATCTGTGTATACCAATGACGAACATTTGTACAGTGTTTAGAATTTTCCAAAACAATTTGCATCACAGCTACCATGAAGATAGTAAGGTTCCTAATTTACAGATGACAATTGAGGCTCAGAAACGTTAACGGATTTGTTCAGAGCACACAGCTCAGAAATGTAGTGGCTGAGATTCAAACTCAGGCCTTGTGGCCCCAAAATTTGTGTTATTTATGATACTTAGGTGAATTTTGAGTTGGGTTTCAGGGTGCTCTAGATTTGTGCTGAGATGTCTCAAAGTCTCACGAGATGGTGGCAATCACCAGAAGCATTTGGCAACACATTCTTAACTGCCTTTTTAACCAGACGAACTCTGTTTTTATTTTTTTAATGGTTAATCTATAGATTTTTAAGTTTATATTTTTTATTAAAATTATATGTAACACTTTATTTTAGGAAACAATTTCCTCTGCTTTCAGAATTTTAAAACCTGTGGACAGCACTGAAAATACGGAAGGAGAACTGACATGAACAAGAAAAATCTTTGATCTGGGAGGAACTTTCTTGATGTTTCGTCCAACTTCTTGATTTTACTGAGAGCAAGAGAAGGGAATTAGGTCCCCAGACTATGCTATGACAAGAAAATCAGTGGTTCAAGTTAACTCAAGGATGGAACATTTACTCTCTGGGGTGGCAGCATAGCAGGGAGGTCATGGGCTTGGAAGCTAAAGGGGTCTAGGTTCAGTTCCACCTTTTTGACCTGCTATCTCAACAGCCCTGGGCAAGTTACTTAACTTCCCTGAGCTTCAGATTCTTCATGTATTAAAATGGGAATGGAAATGCCTGTTGCTGGGGCTTAAGAGGACCATTAAATAATGCTGTTATCTCCTCTCCAGTGTGTCTGGAACCTCTTGAAAGACAGCTGCAGGAATTACACAGATGGACATCAAAACTCAGTTTTATTAGCACTAAGGGAGCATTGAAGAAATGCATGGCTGTGTATCCACATGGGCTTCTTAAACTGTCCTCTCTGGATTCCGTTTCCTTTGCTAGTTCCAGGTGGAGTCTAAGACCGACTCATCTCTCAGGAAGGACAATATGCTCCCTTGTAAGTTCATGAAATTGAGAATCAGAGAGCACCTATGTCCACTAATGGAGGGGCACAGAGCTGTGGGTAAATTCTCTCAATACCACCCATAAGGAAGTCTTTACTTCTCCTTGGGGGGCAGGGGTGTTGGATAAAGGCCTGTGTGTTCAGACGCCATTCCCCTTTAAGGGCCTTTCAATGAGGTGTGACATGTAAAGTCCTTGGTTGATGCCCAGGGCATTGCATGTTCTTAGCATAAAGGGAATACAAGGCGTTGGCAGAAGCAAGCCCATAAACCCAGACCCTCAGTCCATTACCCTTTCCTCTGTGAGTAAACAAATGAGTATATTACACAGGGCTGGGCAGTCTTCAGTGTGGTTTACAACCACATTTCCATCCACACTTCATTTTCTGTAGCATAAAACCTGGAGGCAGCTCAGGATCAACAGAGCGACTATGCTTCCTTAATTTATCCAGCCAGGGGGACCTGGACATTCTGTGTGTGTGTGTGTGTGTGTGTGTGTGTGTGTGTGTGTGTGTGTGTGAAGCTGGTGAGGTAACAGGAAAGAGTATAGCCTAGTAAAATAGGAACAAGAATATGTAGGAGTTATTCAGTAAGCGCCTGGTCCATATAGGACCCAGTGCTGCATTATCTTTAGTTCTCACAGTAATACTGCAGGATGGATCCTTGAGAATGAAGAAACTCTCAGAAATTAGGTTTTAAGCAGGTTGTTTCAGAGTCTTGCCCCTCTCAGCACTGCATTCTGCTCTCATATCTCATCCTTTCCTGCTTGGAGGGGCGTGAGCGGAGAGGGGTGGCTGCTCTTCAGGTTAAACAGGAGAGAGCAGCAAGCTCTGCCGGGATGGGAGGTGCAGTGGGGCAGGTGGACTTGACCTTGAAGAAAGAGCGGATTCTGGATGGAATGGAGGGAACAGGGGTCCCCAGTGCAAGGACCATCTTCTCTCGCTCAGATAAAGAGAATCCAGTGTTTGAAGTCACAGGGCATCTTTCTGCTTAATGAGAAAAAGAGGACCATCGGGAAGTTACCTAGACCCAGTTTCTCAAAGGCACTGTTGGGAAGCTGCCGCTGAGGGTTTGCCTGGCGCTGGCTACAGGGCTGGTTCCCAGCAGGCAGCCTGGGCAGGTCCCTGGCTCCCCCTTCTCCTCCTCTGGCTTTGATGTGGTTTCTT
Source organism: Miniopterus schreibersii (assembly GCF_964146895.1). NCBI lineage: Eukaryota > Metazoa > Chordata > Mammalia > Chiroptera > Miniopteridae > Miniopterus > Miniopterus schreibersii. The sequence goes on along the minus strand of NC_138101.1, from coordinate 6,931,536 downwards.
TCTCATGTCAGTACCTTTTTATCTAAGCCTCGATGTGACTTGCCTTCAAGCAGATCTGTCCCAAGTGGGACGCAGGCCTCCTTTTCTCCCTCCCACGCCCCCTTCCCGCCCTTCCCTGGTGTGGCCAGAATCAGGTCACCGCAGCCTCGGCACTCAGCCAGGGAGACACTTGGGGCCGAGACAGAGAAGGTTCCGAGCAGGGGCTGGTTCAAGTCTTGCAAACACCGGTCTAACATTTATTTTTTTTCCTGGCAGGAGACATTTCAACCTCTTTTCTTTAAAACTCAGACTTTTAATAAGGGCCATTAAGAAAGTAACATTTATAGGGCATGTTGATAAATGGTGACATTTACATGGCCCTGTCCTTGGTTCTTCCTGAACAGGAGTTGTCAGTAGGGAGTATATAGTTCTAGATTTATTTTCAAAGAATTATAAAAGTAAAACCCAATGGACAGTTGCAGCCTCCTCACTGCTGAACAAGGCCAGGCCACATCCACCGTCTCCTGACGGCTCAGGAGAGAACGGTGTCAACTCCAGCGTGTGGCCAAATGGTATCCTCTCTTCCATCTCAGCCGCTAGTTTCTCTCATCTGGTTGTCTTAACACTGCTGTCCGGCTGAGACCAGGGGAACTTTATCTGAAGAGGGAGGAAGGATTCCTCTGCCTGTTGGTATTTAAGGGTCTCGGTCCCATCAGGACTGAGTTAAAGTTTAGGGGAAACACTTGAGAAAAAAACACTTGTCCAGCTGTTGCGCGAGACCAGCCGCGATCTCATCGATGGCACCTTGCTATTCTGCTTGTTCCTCCCCAGTACCCCTTCCCCTGCTTCATCATCTCCTTCCTCAGACTGTGAACTGCGTGATAAACCATGGCCTTCGAGAGGCTATCAGAACAGAAAGCTCTTGCTCTGTTTCCTATTTAAGGTATATTTATTTTTGTTGTTGTTTCTTACATTCCCTTCCTTCCTCTTGGGTTCAAATCCTCTCCTGTTGAATGTGGCTGACAGCTTGGCTCACCCAAGCTCAGGCTCCATCCCATTTCCTACGGCCGCCTTCATTATAGAAGCTGTAGGAGTGAAATAGTTGATTCCCTGACCTCTCTTGTAGCTAGAATAATAATTTGACTCAGTTCTGGCCAATGATAACTACGTTGAAATTTGCAGAATCTATCCTTCCTCTTCTTTTCTGCCTTAAGTGGAGGCCTGATGTCTAAGCCTGAAGCCACCATCTCCGTCACTATGAGGTGACGGGCAAAGGGAGAGACCAAGAGAATCTCAAAGAGACCACTTCTGATATCATATCAGATTTTACTTGGTTTCTTTTATGTCCATGGGACAACTCAATGATTGTATATCACACACACACACACACACACACACACACACACACACACACAGTGTACTTACTATGGTGAATCTCTGCTCTAATCACTTGGGATTAACTAGTAGACAAAGACTCCTACCCTCAAGCTTGCAGTTCAGCAATAGACATAATAAATTAACATAATTATAAAAGAAAGAATAGATCCCCTCAACAGACAAAATAAAAAACGAAACAAAGCAAAGGGCATGGGGAGTGCAGAAGCAGGGGTTAGTCCCTGTTACAAATCGGGTGGTCGGGACAGAATGTGCGCTCCACGTGGTAGGCTCACAGGAGACATCTAGTGGGTGCCTAATGCACTTTTATTCTGTGAATGGATAAATGAATAAGTGAATTAATGGCTGCTTACCTCTAGATTTCTTGTTAGAGAAGAATGCTGAACTGTGTGTGCAATTTACAGTTAGTTAAGTTTTCTGAAATTTCGGTTAAAAGCGTCCCTAACTGACACACTGACGTACTCTTTCATTAGTTTTTCAGTGGACATCTCGGTTTGAGAATATATTACTATTGCTCTCACTCCTGAATAAAAGCTAGATCGGGGAGTTTTTCTTCTCCTTCAGCTCTTTGGAAAAGCTATTTGAGTACTTCCTGTTATCCATGGTTTCCGAGGAGATGCTGGCTTATGGTTGTGCTTCTTTGAAGGTCACTTGGCTATTCTGTTTCAAGAGTCTAATATTTTCCATTTTCCTTGATTTTATATAATTTCACTGTCATGTGGTTAGTGAGTGCATTTATATTTATCCTGCTCTGAAGTATACCTTTTTTTGGTATGCTTTTTTGTTTTAATGTGAGAACTCAACTTTTTTTTAATTTTGAAAAATATTCTAACACTTCTTTCAGCACTGCTCTCCTTGCTTTCTTCCTTCTCAATCCCGCCCTTCTCTCCTTCATATCTTGTAACTTCACTTTCATATTTTCCGTCTCTTTACTTCTTTGTGCTACTTTCTGGTGGATTTCTTGATTTCCTTAGATCTTGTTTACAGTTTTTCATTCTCTCTTCAACTGTGTCTAGTCCACTATTTAATGAGTTTTTATTTCATCTACTGTAATTTTCAGTTCTAGGGTTTTGTTTTGTTTTTCAGTTAATTTAAAGATCTACCTGCTATTTTATTTAAAAATGTCCTGCTTTACACTATTCTCCTATTCTGCTATTTATGCATGCTTTACTTATTTTAAAGTCCCTTTCAAACTACTCTATTATCACTAGTTGGTTATATATGAATTATCATATTTACTGAGTCTACTGGCTCTTTAACAGTTGCAATCTTTGGGTGCTTTGTAAATTTAAAAAATATGAGTTCATCTTTACTGGGAGTTGTCTTCCATAATATAAAATATTTGGCTCATGAAACAGAATAGCCAAGTGACCTTTAAAGAAGCATGGCCATAAGTCAGCATCTCCTCCATAGATAGCAGGAAGTACTCAAGTAAATTCCCCACAGGAGTCTCTCTTGTACCTTGGATTGAATGAATTCCTGTTGGAATGTTTTACTTTATTCTCTGCATGGGATTAAAAAATAAAATATACATAAATGCACTTTAAAAAAAGTCTTAATGAAGAGTCACACCACAGTGAATAGATATTAACACACCTGGCCGTTCTTCTAAAAGTGACTCAAGGAAGCATTAGTAATACCTGGCTTGAGGGCTTTGGAAGAGAGCATTGATGAGGAATTGTGCTCACCAGATGACATATTCCATCAGTGTATCTTAAGAGTGGAGTTTTAGCTTTTAAGGTCCATGAGGAGACATTTTTCAAGAACATTTGCAAAGATGTCATAGAATACTGCAGATTTAGTAGAACTGAAACAAATGTGGGGATTGAGGCCCACAAAAGTCAAAGTATAGTGATTTATCATGTCAGCAAGTGGGATGGTTCTAATATGGAAAAAGATTTCTGAGTGTAGGAGGCCAGGGGACGCTAATGAGGTTTCCAAGGTTAGCTTTTAAAACCACCCTGTAATCCAATGTTGTGACATATTGACTAATATCCTGTTACCATTAAGAACTGAAATCTAATTAATCTAAGAAAATTTTAAAATACACTCCCAGCAACATTCCTGTCCCTTATGGTACATAAAACATAACCAGTGTTAATAATTCAGAATCCTGCCTTTAACATTTGCATTTGTTTTTTAGTTGTGCTCCACTATGATTTACCTATCGGCTATATTTCCTTTGCCAACCTATCATCTGAGGCTCAGTTTCCTTCTTTGTAAAACCAGAATATCACTGTAGCTACTGTCAGGGCTGTTGGAGGAGTAAGCACAATAATTTTCATAGAAGTGCTAGCACAGCATCTAGTCCCCAGGGGGAGGAGCTGTTATTATTGTTATTTTCAATGCTCCAAAGTAGCCTGATTGTCCACGGTTTTTCTTCATGTAAACTTTACATAAAAGACACAATCTAAACTTTCAAGCCACAGCAAACAGCAAATGAAAAACTAAAATAAAACACCCTATTTATTCACCAAGCAATCTCTTACATCATCAGCAGCCCATAATGTAATAATTGTGTTCTGAGCATGGCGCACATTCTCAATTACAGAGAAAACTTCAGGATAAGAGAACCAGTGAGGCTGTTCCTTATGCCAGGCCTGTGATCTATCTATACCGTGAGAACATGTAGCCTCAGGGCATTTGAAAGTCCTCTGAGGAAAGCAGAAACAGGGAGAGTGCAGACTATGTTTTTGTTTTGTTTTTTTTAATTTTATTTTTGTTTAAAATATTACAGATGTCCCTTTTTCTCCCCAATGACTCGTTCCCCCCAGTTCCTTCCCCCTCCCCAGTCCCTCTCCCCACCATTGTCCATGTCCTTGGGTTGTGCATATATGCATATAAATTCTTCGGTTACTCTCTACCCCTCCACCCCCCACCCCCCTCCATCCCTCTGACATTCATCAGTTTCATCTATGCTTCCATGTCATTGAATCTATTCTGTTCATCAGTTTATTAAGTTCTTTAGATTCCATGTATAAGTGAGATCAAACTTCTCCAAAGAGGACATACGCATGGCCAAGAGACACATGAGAAAATGCTCGATGTTGCTAATCATCAGAGAGATGCAAATGAAAACTACAATGAGGTATCACTTCACACCTGTCAGAATGGCTCCATCAACAAATCAACAAACAACATGTGCTGGCGAGGGGGTGGAGAAAGGGGAGCCCTAGTGCACTGCTGGTGGGACTGCAAACTGGGGCAGCCACTGTGGAAAACAGTATGGAGGTTCCTCAAAAAATTAAAAATGGAGCTGCCTTTTGACCCAGTGATTCCACTCCTAGGAATGTATCCTAAGAATCCTGAAACATTCATCAGAAAAGATATATGTACCCCGATGTTCATAGCAGCACAGTTTACAATAGCTAAGATCTGGAAACAGCCCAAGTGCCCATCAGTAGATGAGCAGATAAAAAAGCTGTGGGACATTCACACCATGGAATACTACGCAGCTGTAAAGAAGAATAATCTCGTGCCCTTTGGGACAGTATGGATGGACCTGGAGAATATTATGCTAAGTGAAATAAGCCAGGCAGCGAAAGACAAATATCACATGATCTCGCAGACTATGTTTTAAGCACATTGACAGCTGGAATGGAGAGTAGCTGTTGCCAATGGCCCATGGAGAGAAACAGTGAAAAACTGGAGATGATGGAACCCTAGACTCTCTACAGTTGGACAATGTGGGGATAGAATGGGGGATTTTAGAGAAGGTCCTAGAGCACTCAGTTTCTGCAGAGGAATGTAGGACAAAGGTCTTTAGGTTTGAACTCTAATGACCTGGATTTGAATCTCAGTGCCCCACTGAGCCATCTGTTCTTGGTCATGACCAGTTCATGTAAGCTCTGAGAACATCAAGTTGGGATCGGTAAAACAGGGACAATCGTATCTATCTGAAAGAGCAGTTCTGAGGATGAATTTCTATGGGCTAACTCCATTCATCCATTCATTTGTTCATGTACTAATTACAGGAACATTTACTGAGTGTTTTTATATGTTAGGCACCATGCAAGGATCTGGGACTAGAGAGAGGAATGGGGATCTGATCCATCTGATTCCACTGCAGATTGGACTTTAAGATTCTGTAAGTGCTACACGTACTCTTTTAAACAAATGGTTCCTACTTGGGACTCCAGGGTATGAAGTATTAAATGGACAGCTGCTCTGATTGACGTGATGTTGGTAGGTCTGGAGTCCACCAAATAGGCTTCCCCTGGAGCCCCAGGGGTACTCCTGAGTCCCTTTCCTGGAAAGCCTTTCCTTCCACCTTCCAAAGACAACTGAAATGACTCATCAAAAAAGAAAAGGAGTTGTGTCCAGCAACCAAGAAGTTCAAGGGCTGCATTTGGCCACCAGGGGCTGGACCAAGTGCTCAAATGATGCCTTGAGGCCCATTTCTCTTCTCCTTGGTGTTGCTTCATGCTTCCCGAGGAAGCTAAGGTGGCTCAGGGCAGCTCTGGGATTGTAACAACTTCCAGGACCATAATCCCAGAGGAAAGAGGACATCTCTTTCCAGATGACTTCAGTAAAAGACTTGGGGAGTAATTGATTGGCCGATTGGCCTGGCCTAGTTCAGATGTCCATCCCTAAGCCAGAAAGTGGATGCATCTCTGATTGGCCAGGCTGGTCTGCTGCTCATCCCTGGAGGTAGGGATTAGAATGAGTGAGGGACCTTTTGAGAAACTGCTGTGCAGACAAAATCGTATGACCAACACATCTGCTCACAAGAGGACTTCTTCTCCTTTCATTTTTCTTCTTCATCACCCAAAGTCTCTAGAGGGCTACATCTCTCTTCAGAACTAGCAATGTTCTTACAATTAGCAACTGGTAACCAAATAGCCAGATTTTCCTCCTCAGGTAGTTCATTATTTTTTCTTGGTTTTATGATGACTTTGGTAGACCCTGGTCTCATTTCACGTGTTTCTCACTCCAAAATTCACCCTCCAGTATGTCATTTCAGGCAATATCATGGCCTTCTTCCTTGAGCATATAGTTTCAAAGTTGTTGAGTTTTAGAAAGGTTTTCCTATTCCAGTGTCATTGCCTAATGGAAGTTTGGCCTAAATTGCTTGAGGATATAAAAATAATTTAAAAAAATAAGAATGAGCCAGACTGATAGTGTGATGGTCTCAGCAATCCCCCACGTATGGGCCAGCGCAGTGGATCACAGGATGGTGAGGGCCTCAGCCATAGCATAAACATACATCAACATGCACTCAGACTTCTAGATTCCAAGTTCTTTGTTTCCTGAGCGTTTTTAGAAGTTCTGATAGATTTATATTATTTTGACTTTATGATGAGATCCTAAACATTTCTATAGCCACCACTATAGGTCCACAGACACTGTGGCCTTCCTCTCTGTGTGTCATGTATGTGGTAAGTCCTTTTTTAAAAAAAAAATCTTTATTATTGAAAGTATTACAGATGTCTCCCTTTTTTCCCCAGTGACTCCCCCCCCACCCCCAAACCCCACAACACTGGATAAGTCTTTTCTCACAGAAATAGGGTTCACAGTAGACACTGTTCAGAAGCTTGCTCTTTGGACTTAATAATATATCATTGGTTACAATGTGAGACACACAAAAAATAATTCATACTCAGCAGGAACAGAGCCTACTCATTTCATCACACCATTTAAAGTGTTCTCATCAACTGGATACAGGCATATAAAGACACTGTATGCTTATGATATGCCTATTACTCATCTAAATCTCTGTAGTAAGAGGTTCCTAGTTTTTACCCAAGTCTGTGGACTCCAACATTTTTAACAAAACCCAGGCCTTCTCAAAATCCTTAATTCAAGAGGAAATTCTCCAAATGTCCTTCACTGTGTAGGTCCTAGGGCAGAGCAGCCAGCGTGATCTGGGCTCCTCCCTGGTGGTGAAACTTGGGAGAAGATAGGTGATAAAGCAAAGGAGTGTGGGAGACTCCTGCACAGCATGAACAAGGAGACATCTGACTTCATTTAGAGAGGGCGGGAAGGCTGCCTCATGAAAAAGATGTTTCAGCTGAGACATGATCACCCTTTGGAGGGAGAGGCTGAGAGTTTTTTGAGAGGACGTGACCAGTGTTCCAGGATGACGGAATGGAGTGTGTAAAAATCTGGAGGGAAGGGGGAACATGGCAATTAGAGTTTCTGAAGGGCCTCCAATTCCATAGGACATAAAGCAGAATGATGGGAATCTGAGGGAACATCCTGGGGACAGGCTTTGTGTTGATGGAAGGGGATGATATGTGGGGAAGTTGGAGTTGACCAGTGACAACTTGGCCTTTTTCAGTGTTTGTCCTGGGAGTGTGTGGGCAGGGTGGTGTTTCCATGGGGGCCATCAAGATTTGGGGGGAAGTCAGAGAGATGACCTAGATCTCTGGACCTATAAAACACAATTTTCCTAAGACCCAAAGCCCATAACCAGAGCCTCTTTCCTCAATTTGATGACTTCGTGTATTTCCTTCAGCCAAATACCAAGGAATATTATTTAATCCCTGTAGAACCAGCCATGGAGCTCAGTTTATATTCAGCACAGACCTCATCTCATTCAACTGCCATTCGTTTGAAGACCTGAAGAAAATGTAACTGGCTCTAGGGCATTCACTTACTAGAAAACAGAATTCTGAAAAAGTGTGGAAAAGCATCTTCAAAAAGTTGAATAAAGTCCACATCAGACACTAGATTTTAGAATCAAAAGGGTCTTTGGAGGCCAACAAGCTGACATCTCCATTTTACAGATGAAAATGGAAGCAAAGCGGCACACAGTAACGTGGGCAAAGTCCCTTGGACAGTGAGGGCAGAGGCAGGGCTGGAGAAACAGGCCTCCTGACTCTCAGGCCACCGTTCTTTCCAGTCCATCGGGACACTGCTCCAGGCGACTCCGAAGAAACACCACCTACATATTTCATGGAAATTCAAATGAACCTCAAGGAATCCACTATTTGAAGAGATGGCACGAGTCAAACGCTCTTCCTCACCTGGCTGGTTCCTTCTCACCATGCAGAACGTAGCTTAAATGTGACACCCGCAGAAAGACCTTAGCATCACCTCTCACGGGGCGCACTCTTTCCTTCAGACACTTAGCGAAGTTCATTAGTGCGTGTTCTTGTTTCTTTTCTCTCCCTCACTGCCCTGTGCATCCTGTGATGGGGGGAGGGCTGGGTGCTCCCCATCTGCCCCTCTGCCCTCACCCGGCTCTTCTCCGTCCTGTTCTGCAGCTGAGAAGCTGACCTTCACCAGCTGCATCAGTAGGTTCTCTTGACCTCTGACTTCTGGTCGGGTCCTGCCAGTGGGAGATGCAGGCATTTGAAGAGGGAGGCCCCTTTTCCTTCCTCTGTCCCTTCCCAGGTAGGTCCAAGTGTATTGGTGGAATCCTTCTACCCAGTGTCACAGGTTGGGTCTGGGGCCCTCTCCTAGAGTTGACCTCGCCCTTCCCCGCCCCTTCTGGGTGGTAGAGATGGTAATGGCTCCTCCCTGTGGTCAACTCTGGCTAATGCATGGCAACTTTGTTTTACTTTAATCCCGCCCAAGCCTTTGGAAATTCGAGTCCTTTATTATTAACTTTTTTTTCAATGGCTCCATCTGGATGTGTGCTCCCAGCTTGCTGGAGCTTTAACAGATGCAGTAGCTGTTTTGTTTTGTTTCTAAATTTAATTGCACATATTTAAGTGGAGGAAAGATCACACACATTCCACAGAGCTGTAGGGAGGGGAACCACGGCCACCAGGAGGAAACTTCAGTGAAACCTAGCGGCGTGTTTGAAGGAAAAGGCACGAGAGAGAAGTGAAGGGCCACCATCAAGGACGGTGAGTGGGTCTTATGAGTAGGAGGTCAGTAGATATGATTGAAGTGAAATAGTTTCAATCAGGGAAGGGGCGGATTGCATGATCCTGGTGTGAAGGTGAATCCCTGGGACTCACCTACACACAGTTCCAGGGGTTCAGCCCTGCAACAGATTTTTGTTTTCTGCTGAAAAACAAAGAGGCTAAACTAAGTGGTTTATAAGACCCCTTTCACCTCTAAAATTCTCCCATTCAGTGTTTCCATGACGTGGGCTGGCTAGGGGGAGACTTCAGAAGTCCTGGGGAGGGTCTTTTGTTAAAGTTCCATCTTGTCTCTTCATCACCATGGCCTTCAGGTCAGACAGGCCCCCACACGTACGGCGTGCCCAGTGTCCACCCAGAGATAGTTTTGGGTTCCTGGTAGGTAGGGACTGAGATTTCTTTATTGTCAAATTCTCCGACAAGGAAACGGGAACATTGAAAGTGGTCAGGGATCGGTCAGGTAATAAGGGAAGTAGATGTTTGTGGCAGAATTTCCTGGCTGCTCCTGGTCACTGCCCTCAGTTCTGGCTCTTAACCCCTTCTGACGGAATATTCTGTTCCTGGCCCCTGTCTTCTCCTGGGAGCCCACAGCGGCTTTGGCTTCTCCAGGCCTGACCCCTGTGAGTTTGCCCTCACACGCTGCCTCTGAAGAGCAGCCTTAACAGCATCTCCACGCTCCGTGCGAAATGGATCTCCCTCTACTTTCAAAGGGCAGTGGTTTTCTGAGCAAAGTGCTCAGAATAGCTAAATGTCCTCAGAAACAAAAGGCCGTAATTAGCCTTTCCTGGGAAACTGTCACACCCCCCACTGTCACAGCAATTGCTCAACAGGCTTGATGACAAAGAGACTCCTGTTTCCTTTCTCTGCTGGGCACAGAGCTAGGCTACATTTCCCAGCCTCCTTTGCAGTGAGGTGGGGCGATGTGACTGAGGCCCAGCCAGTGGCGTGTGGGCACCAGCGATGCACGCCACTAGCAGGCCCGGTCCCTGAAAGCTCCCACGCTGACTTCAATGTTCTCTCTCTTCGTTTGTTGCTCTTTGGCAGCGGGGTATGAAGGGCCAGATTCTGAGGCCCTCAGGGATGTTGGAGCCAGTAGATGAAGGAGTCTGAATCCCTAAATGACAGCAGGGTCACTGGATGAAAGAACCTGGGTCCTTGAATAAAACAGAGAGCCCCCTACCTGCTGGCTTCCCCTGGAGTGAGAGGTGAACAAGAAATGGCCTTTACTGTGTGAAGCTGCTGAGACTTGGGGGCTATTTGTTTCAGCAGTTGGTCTACCCTAATACAATACATCCACTTACCCCAAACTTTGAGGCTTCCTACCAGCCTCCTTGAATCTCTAGGCTGGTGCTTCTTGTGGGAAACATTTGATCAGTTCTCAAATAAGATTCTACCAAGAAGCACATGTTTAGACAGAAATATTTCCCTTAAAAATCCTTCCAATGATGTGTGTGTGTGTGTGTGTGTGTATGTGTGTGTGTTCAAGGTTGAGAAAGCTCCTTACAGTAAAGAAAAACAAATCAGCTTTGATGTCTAATAATCTGGTACATGCTTTTACAATTAAAATGACCCAAATAGAAAAATAGCACATTAGGAATGAGAAAGAAGGCGCTGTCCCCATTAGCTCTGCTAGCCAATGGTTACTGTGGCAAAATTATTGTCTATTCTCCCAGCCTGTGCTGTTTTTGGTGGAGGTTCCAACTTATGACCTTTCTAAATTAACCTTTTTCCCTTGGAGAAGGATTTTAAGAGAGAAATTTAATAATTAGGAAAGAACAGAGAGGTTTCTGTCCTGTAGAGTGGGCCAGCTACGTCCTGCCCAAACCCTGAGATAGGAAATGCTTCCACTGACCCGTCACCAACCACATGCATTTCAGTGATTTCGTTCCATTCATCCCATCGGCTGCTGTCCAGGGCATGTTAAAGCAGGGAAACATCATGTTGTTTCCCAGTTGTTTCTGCTCATGTCTCTAAGAGCTGTCGTAAAGAATATAATTGGGGGGGGGGGGGGGACCAAGGCAAGAAGGGCTTCATTTTGCCCTGTGTGTTTCTGTGCTCCAGGTAACACCTGCCTTTCCCTCTGCCACGTGCCCTGCAACCAACTGGCTGAGGTTACCACAGCTGGAATAATCCACTAAAATATGAGAAACCCCCAAGCCCACCGTATCTGGGGAGAACTCAAAAGGCTCTTTGGAATTGATTACCATAGGGTTTCTTCCTAAATAATTTGTTACTCTGTAAGACCAATCTGGCTAAGCTAAATTGTAGATTAGTCCATCACGAAAGGCTGGGAAATAGCCTTTTTATTGGCCTCCCATTTGAGTGTTCACAGTGCAGTTGGAAACGGGCTGCTATCAGTAGCAATATGTGCTGCCAGCGTTTCATAGACCGAAGGTTCCTGACCTTTATAGAAGGAGAATTCCCGTTTTTCCAATGTCGTGAGGCCATCCAGGGCAGGGCTGGCTGAGACACGCGTGCTTGGGTAGAAGTCTAGATTTTGCCATTCTCAGCGAGACTTTGGGGCAGTTACAAAGCCCCCTTTATCCTGTTTCCTCGTTTGTAAGCTGGTAGCAGTGTCCATATCAAGCCTTACTGAGAGGCTTAAGTGGGAAAACAAAGGAACAGTGTCTGAATTCGTAGATGCTAGAACTTAGTAGATGTTCAATAAATACCATCTTCCACCCTGGCTGGTTTGGCTCAGTTGGCTGGAGCATCGTCTCGTACACTGAAAGGCCGTGGGTTCGATTCCTGGTCAGGACACGTACCTTGGTTTCAGGTTCGGTCCCCAATTCCCTGGTTGGGGCATGCATGGGAGGCAATGGATCGGTTTCTCTCTCACATGGATGTTCCCTCTCTCTCCCCCCTTCCTCTCTCTAAAAATCAATAAACATATTTTAAAAAAATACTGTCTTCCTACCCAGTGATAGGCAGTGGAGACCCTGGTGACTTCTGTGTTATCTTTGCTGAAAACTCTAGAAACACAGGGTAGGCATGTAGGGGAGGGTGTGTCTGGTGGGAGAGCCACTGCAGGTGGGTGATATTTCAATCTCCCTTCACACAGGGAAATACAAGCCTGCAAGAGGGAAAGTGAGAAGTCTAACAACACTCAGCTAGCAGGAGGCAGGGCCAGGGCTCAGACCTGGTTCTCTGTTGCCTTATACCATGCAATCATTTATTGAGCATAGGCTACGTGCCAGACTTTACAACCACCCCAAGAGAAAGGCTTGTTGTTATTCCCATTCAACAGGTGAGCACACTGAGGCTCAGAGAACCTGCCTAGGTTCATGCACCTAGTGCATGGCGGAGCATCCCTGGCCCATTGAACTCCGAAGCCTGCCTTCATCACACTGTTTTATGCCACCGGAAAGAGGCTCCGAGATTCATCAGTATGTTCCAGATCCAGGGGTCAGAACTCCAGCCAGACATGCAGAAACAAACTACGGGTACAGGATTAGCAAGCCAAGTCTTTTCCGCTCACTTGTTTCATATCAGATATAAAAGTTCAATCAGCAAGAACACCTCCAGCCAGCAAAAGGTCTCCTTCCTGTCCATCTGTGTAGACTCTGTTCTGATGACTTGTAAAGGGGCTCAGAGCCCAGGTTAGTCAACAGGATAACAGAGAAAACCAGTTTTGTCCCCACAGACACCAAGTCCAAGGAACTATGAGGTCTCCCTCCAACCGTCCCGTCTAGACTGGAATGGCCGAGCTCCAGGAGGTCCCGCTGCCCGGGGCAGAGCCAGGTTATGGATGCCCCGGTTGAAGGGTGGGCACAAAACCAGCCCCGCCCTGGCCTGCTCATGTGATCTTCTAAAGACCTCTGTGTTGCAGATGCCGCACCCCGGAAAGATCCTGGCAGGGGACCCCAAGTTAAAGCAGGACACGCCGAGGAGGAAAAGTTGTCTGTCTGCAGCCTGGGCAGCTTATTGCATTATCAGCATCTCTTCTCTGCTGCGTTTCAGACCCATGACTTTCTATTTTTTATTTTAAATTTTTTTTTTTTTTTTAATATATCTTTCTTGATTTCAGAGAGAGGAAAGGAGAGGGGGAGAGAGAGAGAGAAACATCAACGATGAGAGAGTCATTGATCGAGCCCGCAACCCGGGCATGTGCCCTGACCGGGAATCGAACCCCGATCACCTGGATCCCAGGTCGACGCTCAACCGCTGAGCCACGCCCGGCCGGGCTCAGACCCATGACTTTCTAATGAAGGGATTTCCTGGCCCCAACCTGCAGCCTGATGGAGTGGAGAAACCACTCGGGAAAGGGAGTCAGGGGGAACCAGCGCAGTGCGCGTGCTGAGCCCTGTTCCCTGCGAGCGTGCGGATCACAGGGAAACACAGCGTGGCTCTGCCGCTCCCTAGCGCAGTGGCCTCGGACAAGCTCCCCACCTTCCCCTGGCCCCGGGGCCCACATCTATACCAGGGGACAGCAGCTCTTACCTCAAAGGCTGCTGAGGGGATTAAATGAGCTAATAGCATAGCACCCTTAGGACACTGCTGAGTCCATGCTAAGCGGCATGAAACCACAGTATATGCTGTTATTATATGTATTTATCAGGAAGAGGGACAGACTAACAGCAGCCGTGTAGGCTTGTCGTGGGGAACCGACGACTGGATGCTTCTGAGGGACCAGCAGAGCAGGTGCTGGAGAAGAGTAGTGGGGCTCAGGCAGAAAGACGGACCAGGGGGGCCTCTGAGAGCGTTGCTTTGGGGATCCTGGAAGCAGACACCTAGGTCTTGTCTACCAATTGCCACATAATTGTTGTACTGGCCAGGTTACTAATGTATGTGGTTCATCGTTTCAGGAGGTAATATTAAAGGGAAATGAAAAACTCAGGTAGGCAGCGGGCTGGGCTGGGGCCAGGAGTCCTGACTCAACCCTCCCGGATGGACGCAGCCGTGAGCAAATCCTGCCTCCACTTGGACTTCAGATCTTTCTGTGAAAGGAGAGTCTAGGTGGTGTCCCAAGTTCCTTTGAAGGCTCGTATTAAATAAGATCACTGTGGGGCACCACTCTCATCCACTGCTTGTGGGGCTAGAAAACTGAAAATCACTTTAGCGAACAACTTAACCACATCGAGCCCAGGCGGAGATGCGGAGATGCACGTGAGCACCTCCAGTGCAGCGTGTGTGGGTAACAGAGATCACTCATTCCACAAAAACATCTGAGCCGTCTTATGGGCTAGGCACTGTTCCACACGCCAATGAACAGACAGATCGAATTTCGGCCCTTAAGGGCTGGGCAGACAAACAACAAATGACATGGGATAAAATAAGAACATAAGTGCTTAAGAGAAACTGAGAAAAAAGGAAGGGTTTTGATTTTCGATGGGGGTGGGAGGTAAGGGGTGGGGAGGGGGGCCGGGAAGGCCCCGGGGGAAGGCGGTGTGGATGGACGTCCCATGTCTGTTTCCGGGGATGCAGCTCCAGCTTGTCCCAGCCCAGGGCCTGGGGGACAGTTTGTTCTGAGTGAACTAGAGGAACAAATGCTTGAATGAGCAGAACCCGCATCCTGGAAAGACCGATTTGGATGCGTATGTGAATAGTCAGTGTATTTCCATCTGAGGTGAATTAGCTCTGACGGTCTCCAGAGCAGGCCTGAAATGATTACCCTGCCATTGTTTTAAACCCGAGCAGCGCGCAGGCCTGAGAGCTACCATCTCCCAAAGCAGGCGGCGCCCCCGGCCGCAGCGAGAGGCGTTATTTGCACATCGCTGCCCCCTGGTGGTGCTGGGGAAGATCAGCCGCAACCCCACATGGTTTTTTCCCTAATGTAAAATATGCCGGCGGCTGTCCGCTGCCCTCGTTGAATAATTGGAGTTGAATGATCAGTGTTGGTGCCCACATCTTTCAAATCCAAAGTACGAACAGAACGGCCTTAATGGGCAAATGGCTCTAATCTATGAAGTGAGGACTATTTTAGATAAGTCAGTACAATGAAAAAGCGCCTTATTTCACTACCGCAGAGCAAGGTCATCTTGTCTTAAATCTCACTCTTCATGACTTTATAGTGATAGTAATGGGTCAGAGCTCGTCGGAAACTGAGATATTTCCCAGTCCCAGGGTCCCGCGAATGTTTCCGAGGGAGTCCAGGCCCCTCTGGACTTCTGTTTGGAAACCCTATTTCCAAAACGTATGGGGAATGTCAGATCCAAGTAGTGGGAAAACTCTGGGCCATTTGTTCAAAGTGAGGCCTCCACGAGATTGCGAACTTGTGTTAGCTCATCACTGGGGTTCTACACACGTTTCCTGTTTCACCTCGTATCAAGGTGACTGGTGACCAGGTCGCTTCTGTCCTTGATTAAACTTGTGACAAGTTTCCTGACCACTCTGACCTCTGTTTTCTCATCTAAAAGAAAAGGAAAAAAAGAACACCTGCTAAATAAGATTTATCTGCATGGAGAGAAAGAAGAGGCATGTGAAAGGAAGCAGTAGGTCTCACCTATTAGATGCCTAAAAATACTTTTAAAGGCAAGCGTGTAAAACACTGATATCTGTGTAAACATAGAAAGCATTCGAGAGCCATAAATGATATGAAGCCTTATCTGACCAATTATTCCTGGCATTAGGTTCCTTGTAAGCCATGAGTGATCTACCCAATAGTGATGATTCCTCATTGACGGACGTTGTCTGTTTTTCTCGTGTATTTCTGTCAGAGCACTTTGAAAGCCGTTAGGAGGACACTTGTGCTGCGTTTTGTGCTTGAGGATAACACTGCTGACCCCATTTCTGTTCACACTTCGATGGAGAATAGTATCCTGTTAGAAAGGCTGAGGTCTCCTGTATCATGTACCCAGGAAACCCGCCATGTGGGTCTGCGTCGGAGGGTCCCTATTTGCAGAGTCCTTTGCTTTTCTTCTTTTCTTTTAAATCTCTATAATTTTTATTTTTATTATTACAGCAGTAATATGTGAAGACAGTAGATAAAACTGAAACATTACAGAAACACATGCCCTATGAGGAAGGCATTTCTCACAATCCCCACCTCGTCTCAAAGGTCTGACATATCACTGTTTATTTTGTGTAGTGATTTTACCCGCGTGTGGGTTTTAACAAAAATGGGATCATACTCACATGTTGCTCTAGAATTGGGGTTAGTTTTTAAAGACTTTTAAATTGATTTTTAGAGAGGGAGGAAGGGAGAGGGAAAGAGAAAGATCCATCAGCTGCCTCCCGCAGGCCCCCCACTGGGGACTGAGCCTAAAACTTAGGCATGTGCCCTGACCGGTAATCGAACCCGCAACCTTTCGGTGCATGGAATGATGCCCACCTACCTGAGCCACACCGGCCAGGGCTATATTTGGAGTTGAAAAACCCATGTACATCTTGAATAAGTTTTCTCAATCTGCTCCTGTCTGTCTCTCTAAAATTACTGTGCAGTGTCCCACAGAGAGGCGTACAGCAGGCGACCAAAGACCCCGTCCAGACGGCGCCCCTCAGGGCTGGAGAAAAAGGAACGTGAGTGAGAGTGTCCTACTTAGAAGCAGAGCAGCGAGCAGTAGCCGGTAGCTGAGCCATGGAGGCTGAGGACCCGGAGCCCGTGTGACAACCTTTCTCAGCAGCTGAAAGATGCCTGAGACCCCTATTACCCCGTCTTACCTATCAGAATCGCAGACCTTAAGTGGTGAGTTCCAGTGGTTTATATTTTAAGCCTCAATGTCATTTATTCAATCGACACGCATTTTAAAGGGTCTACTAGGAGGCAGTCGGGAGTGCTGGAATAAATGTGCTTGACGGGCGAAGGCCGGCCAGTGTCCACAGGGCCGCGGTCAATTGCGTTCCGCTGGACAGGACTCCTTTGCCTTTCTCTGGACAGGAATAATCCGCATTACCCGGTTTCCTACAGTTTACAGAGTAGCAGTAGTTCAAAGACAGTGAAAAGCAGAGGGAATCAGGAGGCTATGTTAGACTGGACACCCAGGAATATTTTCTGCCCATCTCAAAGTCTTTCACAACTTTTCCCGACGAATATCACATTGATGTGGAAGTGGGAAAACGCAGCGTATAAATGCTACAGCGATGGTGATAAAGAAACGGCAGAGTCACTCCATTTGGAAGGTGGGTTTGGAGGAGGGAGTGGTCCCGGGCTGAGTCCCTGCTCTGGGCCCGCATAAGAGGAGGGCCTGTGTGGGGCACTCGATACTTATTAACAGGTGACGGAGATTTCACTGTGGGTCACAGGAGTCTTCCTCCACCTGAACTTCCAGGCCAGCCGGGCCTCCCAGGCCGCAGCAGCCGTCAGCCGAGCTCCCTCCTCCCCTCCCTGGGGCTGCAGGTGTCCAGGGCTCCCCGCTTCCCTCCTGGCGCCAGACCTGCGGCCCGGCTCCTTGCCTTCAGCTTGGATTTTCTTTTGGACCACGGCTGCCCTGGCTCTGGCCCTTAGTTCTTTCCAAGGAAATGGACTTTCCTTTTTGCTAGTTCATTCCTGGAGATGCTCTTCCGACTGTAGCTTCCAGCCCAACCCCCGAGTCACGTGGATGGGCCTGGACACAGGCCGCGGCATCCAGCACCAGGTAGGCTCAGAAAATGGAGAAAAATCGCAGGCTTTTGGAAAAGATCCTTCAAGCAGCATGTGTGAGGAAGATTCGATTGCTTTCTTTCTGGTTCAGCTCTTGTTTTGAATCCAAATGTCAGCGGGGACAGGCTGTCTTTGGGGATTCAATTGAAGATCAAGTCCTGGGCTGTACACAGGGTTCTTTGTCTCTCTCGGTGTCTGAAGGATTTCAAGGGTGGCGTGGGCCGGGCGCCTTAAGGCTTCCCCACCATCTCTAAACCTCCTGCCCCCACGTTAGTGTGGTTTGCGTATGGTCACAGTGTGTGGCTGCTCTACCTTGGTTCTGTTCTTCATTGAGCCACCTCCTTGCTTGATTTCCACCCCAAATCTCCTCCTACACAAGCCCCACGAGAGCAAATCTGACTTCCCTGGTTGTTTGGAGATAGAAATTGTAGAATAGCAATGAAGCTGCTCAAAACTGAATGCTAGTAACCACAACCCTTTCCTTAAATGTCCCTTTAGCCACCCTGCGGGGCTGTTTCCTATATTTCTCCCCTCTTCTTCCTAGTCTCTTTCTCAGGAGGAACAAAGCCCAGATTCTCTCCATCTCCTTTTGCAGAGTGACCCAACTCATTCCCAGCTCCCTTTCCCTCCCCCAAGTTCAAACCCAGACCCTCTTTTGCATGTTAAAGGCTCAGGTATCCAAGTTGGTTCTTAGTTGCCGGCAACAGAAATGGATTCTGGATGAATTAAGCAGAGGAGCTGACTGAGGGAAATTAAGGAGCCCAAGAATGGGCAGGGCTGCTGGAGAATCAGGCCCGGGAAATGGGCAGGCACAGTGGGGAGACTGGAAACAGAGTGAAGTGAAATCACATGGAGCCACCTGCTGGATGGCAGATGGCCCGGCTGGCACCACACTGTCACCCCGGGTCAACTGTAGGCTGGTCTTGCCTCCCATGGGCCCCCATCCACATAAAAAGGGGTTGAAGATCCAGGAGAATGAAATAAAATGAAAACTGAGATGACAGCTGGCCACCACAACTTATTAATATGCTTTGGTAAACGGGAGCTATTTTGCACCTTTCACCTTTCCTCCCACCCAAGGCTCTGTAAAAGGAGCTTCCCTGGACAGAGGCCTCTCCCGCCCCTGATCTAAATCATCCCTCTGTCTCCAGATCCTCGCTGTCCTACCCTTAGGACGAAGAATTGGCTACAATCCGCTTTTTGTTTGTTTGTTTTTACTATAATCAGTCTTGATTTTAAGCATGGTGTTGCCCATGACTCTACCTTGACCTTCAGTCGTCAGGACCACCCTGTGAGGTGGAGAGTCCAAGCTTCGGGCGGTCACATGAGGCCATCACGGTCACACAGCTGGAGGCGACAGATTTCAAACTCGAGGCTGCCTGATTTCAGAGGCCACGTTCTCATTTTAAAGAGAATTGATTTTTGCCAAAAGGATGCATGCACGTAGTTTAAGAACCAAATTACTGTTTTGTCGCTGCCTCTATGTCTCTAAATAAGCTACTTACACTGTCCCTTTTTGACCTGCCTCCGTCATCAGCCTCTTCCTTCCAGCTCCTGGGTAGAGGTTCTGACTCTCTTCCCAGCCCCCTCCTCTGCCGTCTTCCCTGTCGCCTGACCCGCCCTTGCAATTCTGTCATAATTTTGCTTAGAAACTAATACCAATGTTGAATGGATATTTTACAGTGACTGTGTAAACTCTGTTGACAGTTCACCTATGGAGATACAATAACATCATTGTAAACAATAACTTCTCTTGGATTTCATTTTTTGTTTGTTCTTAGTCATTAGAAAAACAATTTATTTTTTGTTCCATTGGCCATGTATCCAGCGATCTTGTTATATTAACTTAAAATCCCAACACCTTAGGTGTAGCTCCTTTGACTTCTCTACATTTACAATCATATCCTCGAAGAATCACCGGTTTTCTCTTCCTTTGCAACAGTCATTCCTGTGTTTTCCTTGACGTAAACGCTTTGGAGGTGTAATTTATATGCAATGAAGTGAATGGCTTTTACGTGTACAGGTGAAAGAGCTTTGACCGATGAGGAGAGGGTTTGTGGAACTTTCCTCCCTGTGCCCCTCCCTGGTCAGAGCACTGCCCATCCTCGACCGCAGGCAAACACCCATCTTACTGCAGTTTTTCTTTTCTAGAATTTTCTACTATTGTCCTTTTCATTTATGATGCTGGTAATTTAATCTTCTCTCTTTTTTTATTTTTTTGTCTTACCATTCTTGATAGGGGTTTATCAGTCATATTAGTCTTTTCAAATAACAAACTTTCGACGTTTTTGGTTCTCTCTGTTGTATTTTTGTTTTCTATTTCACTGATTTCTGGCCTTATTTGATTATTTCCCTCTTTGGGTTCCATTTACTATTTAAAGAAAAAAAGAGAAAGAACTTCTTGAGATTGATGCTTAGATCATTGATTTTTAACCTGTCATCTTTTTTGAATAGACTATAAACTACGTTCTAAACCAGCAATTTTCAATCTTTTTCATCTCATGGCACACATAAACTAATTACTAAGATAGTGTAGCACATGAAAAAATATATTTTTTGTCAATCTGACAAAAAAATAGGTATGATTTTAATTCATTTACACCAGATGGTTATTGCTGTGTTGGCTGTTGTCATTTTTTTTATTTGACAATCTAAGGGAAAGGAGGTCGGTGTCCCTCACTAAATAGTCAGATATTGCATGTCTTGTAGCACACCAGGGTCCTTGCCACAACACACTGGTTGAAAATTGCTGCTCTAAACACAACTTACTTACCTTCTAGAAATTTTGATATATTGTATTTTTATTATCAGTAAGATATTTTAAAATTCTCATTGTTATTTCTTCTTTGACATATGAATTATTTAAAAGAATATTTCTTTATTTCCAAATTACTTTCTAGTTATCTTCTTGTTATTAATTTCCAACTTAATTCCACTATGGGTCAGAATATATTATATCATATTATTTCAATCTGAAACTTTTTAAGATTTGCTTTATTTTAAAATATTGGCACATACTCCACAGGTATGCTTGATACTGTACAGTTGTTGGATGCAGCGATATGTGCAAATAAATTAGGTTGATTGTGTTTACCATGCTGTCAAATCTTTCTGATTATTTTTTGTCTATTTGTTCTATTGATTATTGAGTGAGCTGTATTAATAGCCACCATTTTCACTGTGCATTTGCATATTTTTCTGTTTAGCTCCGTTCACTCATGCTGCTTTAGATGTCTTGAGGCCATGTTATTAGTTACAGGTTTGTTTATAAATGCCACGTCTTCCTGGTGGAATAAACGCTTATCTCATAACAAGGCTCCTTCCACTTTAGTCATGTTCCTTGCCTTAAAGCCTACTAGGTCATCACAGCTGTTTTTTTTAAAACCTCAATTTATGGAGGTATAATTTCATACAATAAAACTCACCCTTTATAAGTACACCATTTAATGAATTTTGAAAAATATACATAGTTATGTAAGAACTACTGTGATCAAGATATAAAATATCTCCATCACTCCATAATGTTCCTTCTTGCTTCTTTGGAGTAACTGTTCTCTGAATACTTCTTCTACCATGTTCCTTTTTCTCTTTGTTACTGCCTTATTAAAAAAACAAATTCTCCCTCCTGACCCTTGGTCAGTGTCCCACTGGATCCTCCTGACCCTTGGTCAGTGTCCCACTGGATCCTCCTGACCCTTGGTCAGTGTCCCACTGGATCCTCCTGACCCTTGGTCAGTGTCCCACTGGATCCTCCTGACCCTTGGTCAGTGTCCCACTGGATCCTCCTGACCCTTGGTCAGTGTCCCACTGGATCCTCCTGACCCTTGGTCAGTGTCCCACTGGATGACAGAAGCGGAAAGTAGCCTGTAAGCATGTAGGGAACAGTCAGCATTCCTCGGCATCAGCTGGAATCTTTCAAAAAAGAAATGAAGGGCACTAGTTAAGCCAGTAAGTTGGTGGAGAGAAGGTTGGATGAGAGAGATTCTGTTGCGAATTTATTCTTTACTTTTCCATAAAACTTTCATTGAATTTCTTTTAAATTAAGTGTTCAAAACCCCAAATCTACATGTAGAATTAAATTGCAAGTAAATGCAGTGGGGTGTGTGCGTGCGTGCATTTTTTTGGTGAGAGAATCTATGGATTTCACCGCACCTGAAAGGTTTTGGACACAGAAACAATGGCTCCTTACCATGGGCTGCCCTCTGTTTTTGTCATTTGGGGAGATCCCATTTCCACTATCGAATCTTATGTCCCTGAGACTCGCAGGGCAGGAACTAGGGCTGATAGATTTTTCAGCCAACCCTTAACACTTACCATGACGCCTGATACTTAGTTTGTGCTCAGTAAGTATTAACTTATTGTTACGTTGGGCCATTGCTTTTGTGAATTGAACAGTTGCAGTTAATGATTTACCCAGATTGTTCCAGTTTCGGTCATTTCACTCCTAAAAAGCTGAACACGTTTGTAATAACATATTGCTCCCGGAGCTTCTTGCCAAGTGACGGCAGTTCACCCTTTCACATCCAATTCGTATTTTAAAAGGTCCTTTGGAATGTTTAAGAGGTGTCCCAGCGCCTGTGGCCAGGCTGTCCTCGAGTCTCCGACTGTGCTGCGTGAGAGCCAGAGCCGATGCCAGCGCATTGTTAGAAACATTACCCAGGGTCACCCTACGGGTGAGAATTTCATGAACACAAAGGGGGGCCCATGAGGGACTGAGGGTAAGACGTTTACTGATTACAGGCCTCCTCTGTCTAGAAATTTAAATAACCTGGCCATTTGGATTCAATAGACTTGTGACATAAGCCACGGAAGTGCTTTCCTGTTATAACAATGGGGCAATCTCTGGATTTTGCTTCGCCGCTGACTTCTCGCTGGAGCTGATCAGCACTGTCGTGCGATGGGTCTGTGACAGCTGACAGGCCGTGTGCGTGTGTTTCGGTGATGCTGGGTGACACGCTTCTCCTCGGTCTTGGGAGGGCCTGAGTTTTTCCTCTTTAGTGCTGGGAATTCCAGAATTACCAGCCAAGAATTGGATGGAAACTTAGGGGTTATCACATCCAGCTTCCCACCCACTGCAGGAATTCCTTCTACGACAGTGTGTTTCAAGTGTCCTTACGCTGCAAATCACATAAGAAATAAATCCTACGCCAGAACCAAGCACGTGTATGTGCGTGTGCATGGGCGTGCACACACGCAGGAACACACACACACACACACACACACACACACACACAGCAGAACTGCTCAGGATAAAATAACAGAGGGGAAAAGTAGATTAAAGACCATTTGGTTTCTTCATCTCAAACTCGCCTTCCACAGGGCCCCCCAAAACGTGACTATGGGTCCGTAAGGTCCTAGCAATGAGTTAGAGAAACACACTGAAAAAAAGGGCTGCACCTAAAGCTGGTAGAGAGTGACAATGATGAAAACGATGCTGCTGCTGCTGACAATAGTAACTCGCACTTATTGAGCACTTACCGAATGCCAAGCTGCGGTGCCAGCACTCAACATGCCCGGTTTCACCTGCTCCTCCAAACAAGGCCCGGGAGGCAGGCCCCGCGCCCCCTCCATGCTCAGGTGACGGTGTTGATGCCTGGATGTGGACTACAGCGTAGTCAGGACCACAGAGTCAGTACTGAGCCGTGGGGCCAGGGGTCGAGCCCCGATTTATCTAATTCCAGATCCTCTCTCCCCTACTTCCTGAGGGATATGTTATTAGAAAGATCTGGCCAAAGAAGGTGAAATGAAAATATTCATTTTCCTGATCAAAAGGAAATAACAATAAGGGAGTAAGTGGGGCCTTGAAAAGCAGCTCTGGCAAATTAGCTTCCATCTTCCCAGGCAGGAGCTTCTTATTTTATTTTATTTTATTTTTGAACAGTAGAAGAATATACCCCATTCGGCATCCCTCTTCCCCACAGCGGGCGGTTACATGCTGGGCTCGACTGAGTTTCTGTCAAGGGAAATTTATTGCAATTTCGAAGATGGTTCTTAAAAAAGGGATGGCTGTTTTGCATTTTTTATACAGGTGCTAAAAATATGTCAGGTTCGATCGTCTACAAAGCCGCTGTGTGTAAACCTCCCGCTTTCCTTCCCGCCCCCGCTCAGCCTCCCCGGCCTGTGCTCGGTGGCGGCTGCCCCGCGGCCGGGCGCATCCTGCAGGGGGCGCCTGCTCTTCCTCTGCAGGGTCTAAACCCTGCTCCCCCTGAGGACAAACGCGGGGCCCCGGGACCAGGGGCCCTCCCTCTGCACAAAGCCTTGTCAGGTGCCTGCCCGGGGGTCCCCAAAGGGCCCTGAAGGCACCGTGGCCCATCCGCCAGGCCACGATAACACAGCAGTGCAAGTGGCAAGAGGTCCTGTCGCTTGAGTAGTTGTCGCCTGTTGTGAGCCGGCAGACCCTCAGTGTGTTGTGCAGGTTGCCTGTGGCCTCAGAGCAGCACCTCGGTCACCTGCACGCCCCGATTCTGACAGTTTGAGTCCCACGAGGTGGTTTCTGGGAAGAGCCTTTGTCAAGGTGTCCCTGGCTGTTTCTGAGAGGTCCGGCGTGGCTTACATGCCCAGGGACGTGACTGCAGGGCTGCTCCACCCCAGGTGTCCTGTTGCGGTGCCCAGTCCTTCGCCTGCTTCCAAAGGTTGGCGGGGGTCCCTTTTCTGGGAAGAGTTGGGAGGAGCTGTTACTTTCCACCACTTTGCCCCCGGAGGGGGCTGGCATTATTTTTCCTTTGCTGCTCCACCTGAAACACAGGACAGGACCGCACGTGACACCTAACGAACACCTGGGACCGGGCTGTGGAACAGGATGGCACTGAAGTGTCAGGGGTCATGGAAAGGCTGTGCCAGGTGGGTTATAACTTATAACTGTTCCCAACGGGCTCGTTCTTGTCCTAGGGTCTCTTCAGGTGGTCTCCCTTTCTGTCTGGGGGTCTGTCCACATACCCCCCCATCAGTCCGCTAACTCCCACCACCACAAACACTCCGGGCATCGTCCCACTTCAGGCTCTGGGGTAAACTGATCCTCACCTAGTCTGAGACTCATGCCGGGCCCTTGTTTCTCTTCTGGGAATCAGTGTCTTTCCAGGATTACTGAGAGCGCCTGCGAGGGACAACCCACAGGTGCAGAGCCTGGCCCAGCGGCCCCAAGGAGACAACCCCACAAGAATCCGACAGCACATCCCTGGAGGACGTGGTTCTTCAGGGGACAATACGCCAGTGTCGGGTGGGGCAGCTCCTTCCCCCCATGCTCCTGTGTGGGGGGCTCCACTGGGGCAAGGCTCCTGGCCTCTCAGCACCGCCCTCAGCCAGGGAGCCCGCACCACCTGGTTGTGGGCGTGGAGAAGGAGCTCGGTCTGTCTCTGCCACTGATCGTTTCCGAGGTGAACACCCAGGGATAAACCTTCATGGGAAGAACCCGAAGTCAGCCGCCCAGCCAGCGTCTGTCCTGCGGTGAGTTTGCTAATTCACAGGTGCAGAATTAACAATAAAGACCATATTTTCACTTCGGCTTAATTGGTTCCTAGGATTTTCTACCAGTTGGTTTCCGAACTGTGAGGTCTCTGAAGCAGCAACTCAACTCTGCCATTGCTGTGCAACAACAGCCCTAAACAATACACAAAGGGGCGGGTGTGACTGTGTTTCAATAAACCTTTACTGACAAAACAAGCAGCGGGTGAGATTTGACTCCTGGCTATAGTTTGCCAGGCCCTGTGTTAGTGATTAGCTTCAAGCGCCTCAGCGTAGCACTGAAGGCCTCTCACTTAGTCCCTTCCTATCGCTCTCTCCCTTTTTTGTGTTTACTTACTTATTTTTTAAATTTATACTTATTGTCGAGAATATTACAGATGTCCCCTTTCCCCCATTGACTCCTTCTACCCCATTTTAGCTCCATGCGCGGTCACTGCCGGCTTTCCACCCTCTCTGCTCCTGCACTTAGTATCCAGAGATACCCAGCTGGTGGCAACTACCCCACCCCCTCGAATACATATACACACGGCACAGATGAGGCCAGAGGGGCCCAGAGAAAAAGGGGCAGGTTATTTGGCACAGGTCATAGATGGGAAGCCCGGGCCAGGGTAACCGACAGGTGTATAAGCACATGGGTGAGCGCGGAGAGGCCAGGGCGGAGGCCGGCGCTATGGCATGGGAATATGGGCCCACGAGACGACTGGCTCTGAAGAGTAGATCGGCGGGTTTCATATTCTTAACTTTCTGCCTGAGTCCAGAGGTACAAGGTGTAGCTTCCATGTTCCGGAATTCACAGTGCTGTAGGCAAGGGAAGGTGAAAGCAAATGAAATGATCAGAGAACCATGAAAGAAGAGCATGTTATCAAATGCTGGGTCATAAGGCGCAGAGTGAGTTTGGAAGACGGTGGTCGAAAGACGTTAGGGTGGTTTAAATTAAAAAAGTCCTCTGGAGGAGGCATTAGGGACCGAAGACCAAAAATCATGAAATTTATACATTTTATGTTTTTGCTTAAGGGCATTTTATTGATGTATATCATACGCACCTTGGAAATAACACAAATCGTTACGTGTCCAGCTCAGTGAATTTTTATGAACAGACCTCGTTTCTGTAATTAATACTCAGATTGGGAAACAGAACGTCACCAGCATCTCGGGGGCTCCTGCCTCCCCAGCCGGGCAATGCCCACCTCCCAGGGCAACCACGCCCCTGCCTTCTAGGGGCAGAGGTTCGTGCTGCCTGTTGGTGAACTTCGGGTAAGACCGCGTGTTTATTCACTCTTCAGTTGATGGACATTTCGGCCGTGTCCAGTTCTCAGCTGCTCAGGAATCCTGCTCCTTTCTCGCTCAAGTCTTTTGAGGGACGTATGTACGCCTTTCTGCTGAGCGCACACTGAAGGAGTTGAATTGCTGGGTCATAAGTTACTTATACGTTCAGCTTTCATAGAGTGTGTCAAGCCACTTTCCGAAACAGTTGTACGATGTGACACCCGTAATGTACGATGTGATGAGTCCCAACTAATCCCTCCACGTCCTCCTGGACTCTCAGCCTCCTCAGTTTCTTTCTTTTTTTTTTAAAATATATTTTTATTGATTTCAGAGAGAGGAAAGGAGAGGAAGAAAGAGAAAGAAACATCAATGATGAGAGAGTCACTGATCTGCTGCCTTCTGCACGCCCCCGACTGGGGATCGAGCCCGCAACCCGGGCATGTGCCCTGACCGGGAATCGAACCCCGATCGCCTGGATCCCAGGTTGATGCTCAACCGCTGAGCCATGCCCGGACAGGCCTCAGTTTCTTTAATGTTGACTATTCTGGGACGCGTGGGGTGGGCATCTCTTTGTGGTTTTAATTTGTATTTCCTTGATGACAAACAAAGCTGAGTACCTTTCCACAAACTTATTGACTTATATATTTGTACATCCATTTTAATTAAAATACTTTTCCCTTTTGTGTTGAGTTGCCTGCTCTTTTGCGCGTTGATTTGCAGTTCTTTATATATGTTGGGCGTATGTCCCTTGTAAGATGCACGCGTTGCCATCGGGCTTGTGTCTTGGCCCTCCTAATAGTGCTCTGAATGAACAAAATAAACGCCCGTGATTTCTGCTTCTCCCGTGGACTTTGGGTCCTTGCCACGTCCCAGTTCATAGACTCACCGATATCAAGAAGAGGAAGAGTTTCCATTAGGCACAGCGAGAGCGTGGAAACAATAACAGAAGGAAACTTAGACTCAAATCCCTCCGCTCTTCTTTCGGGAAACTACAGGCGGGAGAGGATGGGCGACTTGCTCCAAGTCACAGACTCAGTGAGCAGCAGGGGCCGCAGCAGGGCCCTGGGCCTTGTCTCCTGGCCCCGCGTTCACGCAGGCACGCTCACTCAGTAACTTGGAGTGGAGCGCACCCGTGAGGGTCTACAGGCAGTGCCAGCATGGCTGTTAAATTGTGTCAGTGAGGGTTTCACCAGCCCCAGGCTGGAAGGCTAGACAGGCAGACCCTCCTGGGCCCGGCTCCCTCCACCCACCCCGCCCCTGCCCCCAACAGAGCTGGGTGCGTTTAGGAAACTCTCCGTGTGCACAGCGAAGCCCTGCTAAGATGTAGCTGTGTCTCCATTCCAAAAATAGCCAGGCGTTATTTATGCTGGCAAAAGGCTTGGGACAATGAGGAGAGATGGCGGGTGCGACTCTACCACAATTCTACTCTAATAAGTAATTCTGCTCTGGCAGTAATTCCCCACTCAGGGTGGTGGGGAAATTCTGAAGTTAAAGCAACAATTCGTCTCATCTTAAGGAGCCCGTGAGATCGCTTGTCAAGGACACATCCCTCACTGGTCAGGGCCAAGGGTACCTGCTGAGCCAGCACGTTGCCCTGGGGAAGGACAGGCTAAGGGACAGGCTGCCAAGCAGACAGCCTGGTCACTGCTGCCGGGAGAGCCCTGCAGACAGAAGGCCCAGGAGCCTCCCTCAAGCAGAGCGGATGTTGGGGGGGGACATGTCATGCCCT
The DNA here is from genome assembly GCF_964146895.1 of Miniopterus schreibersii. Taxonomy (NCBI): domain Eukaryota; kingdom Metazoa; phylum Chordata; class Mammalia; order Chiroptera; family Miniopteridae; genus Miniopterus; species Miniopterus schreibersii. The sequence goes on along the minus strand of NC_138101.1, from coordinate 6,903,374 downwards.
CTACCCACTATCCTGGTATCCACGAGGGACGTTGGACCCGTCAGGTTGGTTTTTTAAAAAAACCTGATCTGACAGGATTGCACTTCTACTTCGAATCAGCACTATTTATTTACATATACAGTGTACGGGAAGCCAGAGGGATACACCCAAGTGTGTATCTCCGGATGCTGGTACTGTGGATAATTCCTACTTTTTTCATCTGAATTTTCCAACTCTTCTATTAATTGAACCATGTGAGAATTTCCTGGCTTTGTAGCTCAAAACTGGCCAAATGCTAGCAATTTCAAGTGGTTTGACCGCATCTAACAAGCAAGTATTATTGTGGAATTTTAAAAATAATAAAGGTTTTATAAATACTATTCCCACATTGAAATAAAAATAACGCTAATATCTTCTACTTGTCATGTTTATTTTTTTATCGGTAGAACCTCCACTACACCCAACACACTATTTAACCCTCAATATAATGCTATAAGGTGAGGACTATGATTGGTCCCATTTTAGAGATGAGAAAACTAAGGCCTTAAGCACTCAAGCTTCAGCAAATCGACCATTCTGCCAATTAGGGCAGAGCTCACAGCCTTTGCTCTTAACCATTCCCCGGTCCCGTGGAAAACCGCACCCTCCATTTCCTGGAGCTGTAAGTTAGGAAGCACAGGGCAATCTCAGGGAGAGACCGAGCATTTGTGGGGAGGCTGCATCTTATCTTCAATCGCGACACCTCCCCATAGCAGAGACCCAGAAAGGGTTTGCTCAGCCAAAACAACAGTTAGAGGGTAAGGAGCAAAGGGAGAGAAACAAAGGGACAGACACACTTCCCTGCCCTTAGCTTTTCTAGGATGTTCTCTGGCTGACAACTAAGCCATGAGCCCCCTAACCTCCACTTTCTACCTTCATCTGTCCGGCTGCCTTCTCCCAGGACCACTCCTCGGAATCGAAAGGAAGGGTGTGTGTTAACCACGGCCCAGCACAGGGAGAGCGGACACGGGCCTCATCCGAGGCTGAAAACCAACCTCTTCCCTGTAGAAAGAGCAAATCTCTCTTTTAAGCTGCCCAGACTTTTTGTTTATTTTGCGTTTTTGTTTTTAAACATTTCTTCGGACGCCCTAGCCAGTTTTGCTCAGTGGTTAGACCATTGTCCCGTGGACTGAAGGGTCCCGGGTCTGATTCCGGCCAAGGGCACGTACCTCGGTTACAGGCTCGACCCCCGGCCCCGGTTGGGGATGTGGGGGAGGCAACCAGGGGACGTGTCTCGCTCACATCGATGTTTCTCTCTCTCTCTCCCCCTCCCACTCTCTCTGAGAAGCAATGGAAAAAATATCCTCGGGTGCGGGTAAAAAATAAAATAAAATAAAAATAAACATTTCTTGGGACTGTGTAATGTTTCTGGAGACTGTATTGCCTCAGAGATAAAGGCAGCTCTTATTTATTGAGCGCTTACTGTGAGCCAGCACTATTGTTAAGACACCGTAGATACAACCAGTATTTAAACCTTGATCTAGCTCACATCAGAAATCAAATGTTTTACCAGGGACCTGCAGTCCCTGGTGTCAGAGGGGCTGTGAATCCCACAAAATTGTACCTAGTTGCATGTGTGTGTGTAGCTTATATGTTTTTATGTTTATTTTTTCCCCCCAGGAAAGAGGCCTTGGCTTTCACTAGTGTCTCAAAGTGGTGAATGACCCAGTAAGATTTAGGGACCTTCTCAGGGAACTGATGTGAGACATGAATCCATTCATTGTTCTTAAGCCTCTGGCGTTACAAGGGAATGGGATGGGGCTCAGGCAAGCGTGTAACAGTTGAGAACATTGATCAATGAAGGATGAATTACAGACTCTTAACTCTGTGCTATCTAAGCCGTGTCGGAATAGAATGAAACATCCTGTACTGGTGAGATTGAGCAACCGGGTTTGTAATCAGAGGACGGCTCCTGCAACACACTGGGCACGAGGGCAGGGAAGGCCAGAGAGCACAATGTATGCATTTGTTTCAGAAACAGAGCATAGCAGGGCTTAGGGAGAAAGTTCAAGGTTATTTAAGAAGCATACTCCATTCCACTTGGGCAGCACTTGACAGTTTACAAAGCTCCCTCATATGCATGTGCACCAAAGGTCCTCCCAATAATTCCATAAATTCAGCAAAATGGACCACCATCTGCTTTTCTGCTTTTGATCTATGGAAAATGGAAGCACAGAGAGGTGAAGTCCTCTACCCAAGGTCACACAGCTAGAAAGCAGTCACAGTCTCTAACGGCTAGCTGGATAGATTTTCCACCCTATCAAATGGAATATTTTAATGAGAAAGATGTTTATTGACAAATTGTCCCTAATTTCTGACCCTAAGAAAGTAACGGATGGATACCATGCTGGTTTCAAACTCAAGCATTCATATGTTGTTCTAAGGTTGAGGGGCATAGCTTAGTGTTTAAGTTTGGGCTCTGGAAGCAGACTGCCTGGCTCAATCCTGGAGTCACCTCAGAAGCCATGCAAGCATCTGAAATTCCTAACTGCAAGACAGTTGATTCCCCCTGGGTGACCCTCGCATGGAAGGGGCAAGGAGGTGTGAATAATTACTCCAGGCTTCTTTCCCCTTGATGATGCGAGTCTGAGGTGAGCTGCACAGTTTCTCAGAAGGTTCTGGGGAAGGCTGAGCCTCTGGTCGCGAGGGCAGTAGCCATGCCAATGCCCTCTGTCGGCTTTCCTCCCTTCTCTGTCTCTCCTCCCCAGTCCTTCCCCATGCATCCTGGGACCACCTCCAAGTCTGGGTCCTTCAAGGAGAAGCAAATGCCAAGGAACCTATGTGGGGAAGTGACTGTGTTGGAAAAAGTGAAGACACAGGGGTTGGCATGGAGGGTCTTCAGATAGAGGTGCATGTCTGCCCTGGGGAGGTGGGGGAAGAAGGAGCCTGCCTGGGTAGACTCGTGGGGCAGGGCAGCTCTGAGACAGGCCTGGCCAGGAGGTCGGGAAGACCTAGAGACAAAGTCACACAGTTGAGGAAGCCCAGGTCACACAGGATCTCGCTGTGTTCAATCCCTCGCCCTTGATGTGTGTGACCTCACAACTAACTTGGAGGTGGATCCAGAGGGTGGAGCCTGGGGCCCCCAATCAGTTATGCCCCCTCAAAGGGAGATTCAGTGGTTGTTTTCATATATAGCCTTACCTTTGAGTCTGATCCTAAAGACTTCAAAGTAAAGCATAGCTCAATAATTCATTGATATACGGATGAGTGAAGAGAGTTCAGGGTCAACACCTTCAAAAACTGAATAACTCCTGTGCAGAGTCCCTCTCACCTGCTGGGAACTTAGCTCCCTTAGGAGATTCTGAACCATATTTCTACAAAGAGCCCAGGTCCTCACCAGTATCAGGTGGGGGTCCTGAAGAAAAGACGAGGCCAGAGACTACAACTTAGCAGAAGATGGAGACAGACTTTGCTGAGTGCCCTGTATCCCCGTGGACAGCGTGAGCAGTGGAGAGAGGTCAGCCTCAGACTGGGAAAGGCGGGCTCTGCTCCCAGCACTGCCAGGGATCAGCCACTGGACCCTGGCAGGTCAGCTCCAAGCTCCCGCCGATCAATGCAGTACCTACGGCAGGCACAGACCGCGCCCTGCTCTGCTCCTAGTCATCAGGGAGGCCGAGTGAGCGTCTGCACAGAGCATTTCCCAAGCTCTGCCGGAAGGAACAGCATTTCACTCTAATGTCACAGAGTAAGCATATGCTAATTGCCTCTCCCTTCTTTCAAAAATCCCTAGAAATGACACAACAGACACAGTTGGAAAATTAATAAGGCTAATAAATTATTCTCCAATGTAAAAAAACGGAGTTCTGGGGTTATTATGTGCAATATCGTCTAAACATCACTTATTGTGGGTTTCCCTGTAGTAACTCTGGCCTAAGAGATAAGAAGTCCCAGAGAAGCAAATGCTCAGTAAAACAGAGGTTGGGTTTTGTCTTTTTTATTTTCTTGAAATGTCATGAACAGAAGAGGCCAGAGGAAAAGGAGCCACTGGGGGGAATATAAGGACCAGGCAGCCCAATCTTGCCACCAGCTGCCTGCTGCAGGCTGGGAGCAAGGCGAGGCCAGGGAATGGCGTTTGCAGGCCAGCTGGGGAGGCAGTCAGCTGTGATGCAGATAACGCACTGAGCCCTGTCCTGGAGGCTTCCATCTGATAAGCGAAAATCCGTCTGGATCACGTTTCGCTGAGGGAAGAAAACATAAAGCACCTTAACTCTTGCATCTTGTCTCATACTCTGCTGGCTGCTGCAGTAGGAGTCAACTGTCTTAAAATCTACGCAGCGTCTCCTGCGGTCCAACAGGTTAGAAGACCATTTCCCAGGCAGGAAATCGAGGCTCAGAGAGGTGAAGTGACTTAAATATAGGGTTGCCAGATTCAGCAAACAAATCACATAAGGCCCAATTAAATTTGAATGCCAGATAAACAATGAATAATTTTTTAGTACACGTATGTTCTTGCAATATTTGGGATACACTTACTAAGAAATTATTATTCACGTGAACTACAAATTTAACTGGGTGACCTTCCTTCTTTCCTGGCAATTCTACTTGAATTACAGCAAACAACTAGTTAGTGTCACATTTACGCTACACTGACTCCCCAATGCAGGAATTAAATGTAGATGAGATCATCGCATTGCCATAATCACATATTGAATATTCTCATATCATATATTAGTAAGCTCTGCTTTAATAAATCACATGCACACTCACTCTTACCTCAGAGCCTGCTTCTAGAGAAAACACTCTAAGACAGCAAATGACTTAGGAACTGTCCCCTGACTTTGAATGAGGGGCTGGTGGCCCCCAAAAGCAGGGACCGTATTTACTCCTTTCTGGCCACGAGGAGAGACAGCGACACTGATAACAGCTACAGCTGGCTTGCAGAGGCGACCTAGCGGCATCCACGTCCTCCCAAGGCAGTGCCACCTGGGGACCAGTTCTGTGGCTTGCTTTTCTCTTGTGCAGCCTCCAAGTCTGGTTCTCTGATTCTCTAGAAAGCCTGCGTTATCTAATATGAAGCATGTGGTAGGCAGAAAATGCTAAATATATGCTAGCTCTATTCTTTCCCTTCTCTTACCCTCTACGTAAACACGGCGAGGTGTCAGTGACTGTGCCCAAAACAGGGGGCAGGCTGATTGCGATTCCCTGCAGGGAAAGTGAACATAACTTGGGAGACAAGGGGAAGTGTTTTTTCCAACCAAGAAGGATCTGATCCAAACCGATTTATCTTAAAAAACATGAAAATTCAGAGCCACACTCTCTCTTTCCAGCCTGACCCTCCTGCACATTGGAGGCACCTTGTTTGATGAGTCGTAGCACTCCGAAGGGACCTGATTTGGCACTAACAGACTGAGCACCTGGAGGGCATTTTTGCTTCCAGCTACAGTGGAAAAAACCACAAAACTCTTAAAGCTGGACATCTATGTGTGCACTATAAAAATAATGAAAGAGATACTCAGACTTTAAAGAGATATGTACCCAGAGAGTACTTTCCTAGTTTTTAGCTATAAGAAGGACCACTAAGTCAGACTGTGGAAAGCACCTAAATTGCTAGTTTCATTTCAGCTTTTATTCTGCAGGACTTTTTTCCTAAGTGACCTGATTTCAAAGCACACGTTTCCCCAGTGTGGCCTTCACTGCGGTGACATCCAATGCCAACTTGTTATTTTCATATACATAGGTACTCCTAGGGAGAAAAGGCTCTTGATATACTTCCCATGAGCAAGCCCTAAATGGAGCAGGACCTGAAAGCTCTTCAGTCCTTTTATCTTCAGCCTTGTTCAGAGTCTGGAACCTCGCCAGGGTGCACTAATTCTGGATGCTGTTTCGTCCTGTTCCCTGACCCCCAGCAATCTCTGATCTCCTCTGTCTCCTTCTGTGTTAGGAGACAGCTCTTAGATATGGTCTCCTCTGTGGTCTGAGCTAAAGGGAGTGGCAAAACCATCCCTGTAAACAGTCATCAAACTCTGAGGGCACGGCCTGCCATTTATTTTCAAGATTTTTCAGGCAGCACATGTTGGTGACTACCCTTAGCCAGCTGCATAGATGACGCTCATAGTCATTAACCTGGCATGTCGTGTCTGTCACCATGAGGCCCCCTCCTATGACTGCATTTGCTCACATACGCCATCTCCACCCCCTGAACAACTCGCTGCGCCACGCTTTTGTCGCTCCTTCAATTACCCACGATTCCGTCTCCGCATGCTACCTTCCTCCCGGTCCACGGACCCAGCCCTTCTCTTGAAAATGCGCCCTTCTTGCACAATGACACACTTATTTGTTCTCTCCATTCCTACGCCCTTTCACTTCTGTTTTTCTGCAGACATCCTTTCGCATTTGTATTTTGTATCCCATCATTTCTCTCCATATTGCAGGGTCCTCTTAGCCTTAAAACTTCTCAAGGGTCCCACCTGTTTTAATCCCTGCTCATACCTTTTAAAGCAAGCATAGCCCCTCATCTCCGGGGTGGGGTCTGATTCTGCCCCCATCAGGTTGTGCACTGATTAAGGGATGCTGGCTGCTTTGGCAAACAAACCTCAAAGCCTCATGGATCGGACATACACAGTGGATGCTTGTTTCTCATTAGGACAGTCCACACCACGCGACAGGGAAGCAGGAGTGGAGAGAAAGCCCGCGCACGTCCCACCTCCGTGGGCGGAGGGGCAGCAAGGCCGCTGATTCCACCGGGGGAGCCCCCCGCGCCCGCCTGGCTGTGGGCGGGCTGGGGAAGGCGAAGCCCCCGGGGAAGAGCACAGACACGGGTGAGCGAAGCTCTCGACATTTCTGAAAGTCAGTTTCTTCATTTATAAAATGAAAATGACAAAGCAGCTGCAAAACTTGGGACACGGGAGGTACTTAATAAAAGTTCACTGATTCCGATTCTCAGTTTATCGTAAGCGGTAGAAAACGGTTTTTGGTTGATAAATTCTCACTCAAGGATATTTTTTTCATTGATTTTTAGAGAGAGTGGAGGGATGGGGGGAGAGAGAGAGAGAGAGAGAAACATCGGTGTGAGGGAGACACATAGATTGGCTGCCTCCCACCCCCAACCCCCCAACAGGGTGGGGAATGGAACCTGCAGCCCAGGTACACGCCCTTGGCTGGGAAGCAAACCCTCGGGCCTCAGAGCGTGGACTGATGCTCTAACCACTGAGCCACGCTGGTCAGGGGGCAGTGGAAAGCTTTTATTTGTTTCAAAGTCACACTGACAGGACTAAAAGAAGGCTTTTTAGGAGGTCTAAAGTATGGCTGGAAGGAGAAAGGAAGAATTTGGGGAGAAGAAAGAGAAAATGAGACCAGAAGGTGAGAAGATAGAGCTAAGAAAGGTGTTGGCACCAACTGTTTCCCTCCTGTCTCCACCGAAGCCTACTCTCAGGTAGGTTTCGGAGCGACAGGGCCTGTTACTCAGAATTCCCATCATGAGTCACAGCAAGGTGGAGGCAGAAAGCATGTTGGTGCTCGTGTCTTCCACAGGTAATTAAACCAGAGACCATGCTGGGAACACGCATCAGACCCACGGAAGACAGTCACACTATTAATTTTTTTTTTTTTTTACAAGAACAGCCACACATAGGTCGCCATTAATCCCCGCCTTCATCGGAAACAGCTCTGACCTAGTTTCCCACATGAATCATTCTCTTTGAAGGCAGACCCAGCCCACTGCAGAAATTCAGGAGCTGCTCCCCTCCGCTCCCCACTCTGGTTTCACCTTTCATCACGCTTTATCTTCTCAGCATCTCCACCCGTTTTGATTCCCTGCAAAGGCTCAGGTCCTCAGGCCTGTGTTGATTTGCATACTCTGTTCCCTGTGCCTGCAAAGGTCTTCAATCTCTTCTTTCACTCTTTTCCTTCAAGACTAAACAAAATAAAACAAAAATTGGTTGCAGGGAGCCTTCCAGGTTGTTCTCCTGGTCCCTTGGTCTTATGTCTCTCATAACGCTGGTTACGTGATTTGGTTATTTCCCTAGTAAATGATGGATTTCCTCAGGCTAGGCAATTTAGCTTTATTCCTGAATCTTTGTTGCGTAGCATACAGTTCACATTCAAAACTTTTACCAAATATCAGCTATCACTTGTGCAGCTTTTAAATACATTACCTCATTTAAAAATTATCTATAGTAATCCATGATGCAGGAACTATAATTAAGACTATCTTTACACATATAATCTATGTAAATATTAGATATTATAAAACTTATAAAAATATATTTTAGATAATATATCTGAATTATATTACATGCAGGGGTTGGCCAAAGTGGGTTTTCAGTTGTTTGTATGGAAGGTCATACAATAATTCGTAAATCATAATACAAAAGTAAGCTGTGATTCATGTACTCACAACTGTAAACCTACTTTTACCAATCCCTATATTTACATATATAGGTCTATATTTTATATGTAACTATAATTAAAATGGGAAACTGAAGGGATTTGATAACTGTCTACCTAGATGGATAAAAGTTGAGATTTAAATCTACATCTGTTTAATTACAGAAGCCCAGCTCTTAACCTTGACATAGGCTAGACAAATGAGTGTCAGGAACAGTTTCACTATAGTTTCCTCAATGAAGGAGACATCACACAACGATTAGCTAACACAGCGAATACAATCAATATGAGGAACACTGGGATGGAATATAATTCTGAGAAAAGCTCTTTTCCTGTTTGCACTGGGAGTTTCCAACACCTCCCATTGGAGCCACCACAGTCAGACTGGTGACCACAGGACCATGGGGTAAGACTCTCTTGAAACAAGTAAAGAAACATTAAGATGTCTAGTAAACCCATGGCGATTAAGATTTCTGGTGAAACAGGAGAACCGCCGTCATCTTCACAGAATCCTATCTGTTACGGGATGAACCAGGTCCCCTCCAAATTCCTATGTTGAAAGTCCTAATCCCCAGCACCTCAGAATGCACATGTATTTAGAGATGGGGTCTTTAAGGAGGTGACCATGTTCAAATAAATTCATTAGGGTGATCCCTACTTCAATCTGATTTGTGTTCTTACAAGAAGAGGAGATTAGGACAGAGGCAGAGGACCACCTAAAGACACAGGATGAAGACAGCCATCCACAAGTCAAGGACAGAGGCCTCAGAAGAAACCAACCCAGTCCACACCTTGATCTCAGACTTCTAGGCTCCAGAACTGTGAGAAAACAAATTTCTATTGCTGTTAATCCAGGATCTATGGATAGAGTTCAGGAAGTCTGTAAACTTTAATGGAGAAAATGAAAATAAGTCTTTATACTCACTAACCTCTGACCAACATTTGTCATTTCCTTTAATTATCAAGTTAGGCAACACATCATAATGGCAGAGCAATACTTTTGGCTGCTATCATGGGCATTTTCATATCACTCCACAGAGATGCAGATATGTCTTTAGGTTCATCACTACTTTGAAACTGTAGTTTTTTTCTAGACTTATCAGATCTTGTTAGGTAAAACATTTATATTAATACATCACAAACTTATTTTGTTGAAATGCTTTTTTCATGGCATTTTAATAGAATTGGCTGCTTTGTAATTTTAAATATTTTATCAAATTCCTTTAAAAACATTATCTCAAGATGGGGTTTTGGGCTCCACCAGAGTGATGAAAGTTTAGGAGCCCATTCAGTAACCATTCCCTCCCCTTGTTCCATCAAGCCTGGGGGTGGTAACTGATTCCCTCCCACTGGCCTGGGGGCCCTGCCCTTGTAGTTCCTCTACACCCGCCTCGCCTTTGTAAGCAGGCCCTTTATAAACCCTCCTTGAACTATCCTCTGTTCCGTGTGCCTTCTTTGTCCCTCTGAGATGCTGACTGATACAGCCGGCGAAGGACGTCGGCTTCATAGTGAACAGTAGCTGTGGGAGCCTGGGCGCGTGACTTCTTTCTCTGAACCTGTTTTTCTTATTTGTAAAATAGAGATAATATCCAACCCACTAACATCAAAACATCCAGGTGACTGTCAGAGCAAGTGAATGCATATGTGTGGATACTAATTGACATACTTAGAACATTGCGTAAGCCCTGTCCTTTGTGTGTCAGCTATGTTTCCCTTCCGTCCGCCTATTCCGCCTCACCAGCAGGTGGGCAGGACCCAAACGTGCAGCTACAGCCTGCGGTAGGGGCGTTCCGGGGAATAATAGCCCTCGTGTTGCTTCTGTCATTAAGGCTTCTCGGCGGAGGCAGAGGCTGGAGGCTGGGGAAGTGTCATTTTCAGTCTCTCCCTCGGTAATGTTTGAATCAAGTCTAGATGAAGTAAGTTCTTATTTAAAAGCTCAGAACAATATCTCTTAAACAGGCATAATATATAGACACCATTTCTGGGACTATTTTAAAAACTGGTGATTTCCCTGTGTTGTTCAATTATTTCATTTGTAATATTACTTAAGTGTATATAATAAATTGGATACATACCCTTATGTTTACAGTTCTTATACGGCTATGAATCAAAAACAAATTTGCAAATAAAATACCAGAGATGCTATTAAGATGATGAACTGAGCATATGCTACAATGGCCTTTTCCTACCCCAGCTATATAGAATAAAATGAATCGTAACAGTGCTGTAAAGCAAGAAGCGTGACTCTCCATAGACCAGAAATGATAAAGAATTCCTGAAAGGCTTGAGGCAGATGGAATATGAATAATTGATGAAGCCGTAGCCCTGAACACACCCAGGAGGGGTCTACTCTCAGTTGGAAGTGGCTTCAGATACTCTGTGTAAATGCTAAGGGTTGGATGCTGGAACAGAAAGGACCTCCAAGGGGCTCTTGAGGGTCAATGTGACTTCTACAGTATCATACCAGGAGAGATTAGATGGCTTATCTCTTCTTCCCACCACCACCATACATGACACACTTGTGAGGACAGTGTCAGGAGGGTCTGTCCCTAGGCAGAAGTTGTAAGCAGAGGCATTGGAACTGAGAGGCAAAATAGCCCTCTGGGGGTGGGGGGTCCCCATGACTAGAAGACTAGCTACTGCTCATCCCAGCTGGCAGTACATCTACCTTTGGTTTATCATGAGGGACAATGAGCAGTATATTCCAACTCTCACATAGGCAAATAGAAAATCAAAGATACAAAGATCAGTCCCAAGCCAAGACTAATCCAACACTTAAGAAAGTCAACCTACTAAATCAGAGTCAACAGACTCAACCAACACAAGTTCTGAGAACTAAGGTGATCAAATGAGCATATCGAATGCAGAAAGATGAGAGAGGAATTTGCATTCAAATAAAGAGACTCAACTGGAAATCTCAGGCGTGGAAAGGTGTTGAAATATAAGAGAAAAAAATCAGAAGATGCGCTGCGGAAGTATAGAACTGAGAAGGGAGCACCTGGCTGGAAGGCCTAGTTGAGAAATTTTCTCGGAACACCAAACAAAATGGCAAAGATGAGAACACAAAGGAAAAATTAAGAAACCAGAAAAAGAAACCAGAAGTTCTAAGAGAGACCTGGATGAAAAGTACACAAAGAATAGATAGAAATAAATAGTAAAAAAAAAAAATTCATAGAAGAAACGTATCTGATTTGAAGAAGATGTGCGTCTTCAGATTAAAAGGATTGCTAGGTATTGGTCGGGAGGTATATAAAAGATCCACATCTACCAGTATTGTAGAAACCTCTCAAATCACCAAAGATAAAGAGGAAATCCAAAAACTCTGCAGCAAGGGGCAAGAGAAAGCTTCTTTATAAAAACGTAAGAATCGTGTTGGCATAAGTCTCCTCACTAACAACACTGGCTGCAAGAAGAAAATGTAACTGCCCTAAGTATTCTGCTCTCAGAGAAACCACTGCTCAATTCAAACGGGATGACTTGTTTTTTACACCATTCTTAAAATCTAACTGAAATAATTTCTAGAAATTGTACTTGGAAAAACAGAATAATATAAATCCAAGAGGAAGATGTGAGATAAAAGGAAAAAAAGAGAAAAAAAACCCAAACCCACAGTAAAATATGTTATAAAAAACGTTTAAATTTTTAAAAATTTATCTTTATTGCTGGAAGTATTATGGGTGCTGCCCCTTTTTTCTCCCTTGATCCATTCTACCTCACCCCTGCCTCCGCCCCAGGCCTTCACCACAGTATGATTAAAATATCTGATAAATATTCTGATAACTATCTCAGATGATCTCAACATGGTATCTGAAAACAGACCAAGGAAATGTAAGAATTTAAAATTTGGGTGAGTCTTGTCCCACTTGATAAGAAGCTAGAAACACCACTTAACTCTAGATACTGATTTTAAAAACAACAACAACCACCACTAAACATAAATATGTGAGTTGGAAAATGGAGAACTCCCCCACATGGTACAAAGGACTTGCCTGAACAATGTGCTAAGATATTTGACCAAAGTTTAGTCTGGTTTCTACTTGCACTAGGCGTGTCCCTAAAGGTGACCCCAGCTCCCGGGCTGAGCCTTTGCTCAAAAAAGTTACACAACGCTGCCAAACCACAACAAGCACATTTTGTCCACTGACGTTGCCAAACCATGTCTAGCAATTCTTTACTCACTCCCTACTCTAATATTCCATTTCTCCAAAGCCCCCCAGTCCCCTTTTATGTCCTCTCTGTGCTCTCTTTAAAACCTCAGTCACCTTTGTCTTTTTAAAAGATTTATTTCTCAATTACAGTTGGCACATAATATTATATTAGGTGTTGAGTATGCGCCGCATTGATCAGACACTTACATACCTTATGAAGTGATCACCCTGATACGTCTAGTACCCCCCTGGCACATTCATAGTTACTGTAATAGTATTGACTGTATTCCCTGTGCTGTACTTCACATTCCTGTCGCTTTGTCTTGGTTGCCGCTGAGCTCGGTCTATCATATGGGAGTCTCTCTCCCTCGCTGCAGCAGGCGAAATAAAATCTGTCGGGTTGCCTTTTACAAGGGTCCGGCCCCGTTTTTCTTTGACAGTGTCAAAAGTTTTTAGATAAGAATTAGAATAGTAAAAGTAAAATGTATCGTTTCTGAGTCTGAGGAGGCCTCAAAGAAGGTCTCTTTGAGGAGGAGACATTTAAGCCCCGAGCTGAAGGGTGAAGGTGAGGCGATGTGACAAAATCTGGGGAAAGAGTGTTTCAGGCGGAGGTTGCAGCAAATGCACACAGGCCCTGAATTGGAAAAGGACTTAGCAGTTTGGAGCAACAAATAGAAGATAAATGTGAGAAAAATGAACAGTGAGCAAGAAGAAGTGGTTTGAGGTGAGGTGGGGGAGGGAGGCAGAGTGACTTTTAGCTCACTGGGCTGATTGATTTTGGGGTGCCCACGTTTCTGCCTAGGGCTCTGCCATAATTCTGAACGATTTATAATTCAGCTGTGTCCTTGTGCCTCTCTCAGGGCTCGGAGCTAAAAGAAGGCAAGGACTCTGTCTCATCATGGATATTTTCCCAGCATATCACATAGGAGCCAGTCCATGGTAATTGCTTTATAAATGGATGGTTGTCAGTTACTATTTTTTTTTTTTTTGTATCTGCCCCACAAAGTCTACAATCCTGCCAGATTTAAGAGTTAAAAGGAGATAGAAGCAGCAGATGTCTTCTTATGTTTCTTCAAAGAATCCTAAGGTAGTTTAGAAAGGAGGTGGATAGCTGCAGGCAAGTCCTCAGCAAAAGGTCCAGCTTTGAGGGTGAGACGCTCCCCAACACTTAACTCATCTCTGACCCCTCTAACTCCCTCACTCTCAGGTTCACCTTAACATACAGGGAGCTTAGACCTGAAAAGCTGAAAAACAGGCTCTTGAGTTTAAAATACTAAGCTGCCTTCCTGGGATATGTGCATACACACGTCTCATCACCCCACTGGAGCCGTCCTGCCAAACTGGAAGGTTGACTCATAAAGACAGACAGGTTTTAACCAGGAAGCAATTAGGTGCCACCGAGCAGGGGTGGGTAATGGGCAGCAGTCGGCTGGCCCTTCCACCTAAGTAAGAGAGGTTTTGCAAAGGACTCCCTGTCCCCTTTGATCAAACAAAATGGAACAAATTAGCAACCAACCCAATGGGTTTATATTTTCTTGGAAGAAAGAAGCACTAGGAGAACTGACTTGCTATTATTATTATTATTTTTTTTGGAAGTAAGCACTCAGATGGTATTGCTGACTAGACTCCCCTGACAAGGGACTGGAGGAATAGCCCTTCCCTCCCACCACCATGAAGGACATGAACTTATTCTTTGAAAACCAAAGTCTTCCCATGTCTTTCCCCAGAACACAGGCGAAGGTGCTGTGGTTGATAAGATTTTCTGTAGAAGAGTCTTCTAATTCTGTGGAGACAAGTCTTCTGTTCCTTGAGGAAATCTAGAGTGGTAGACAAGGGGGGTCCTTTAGTCTAATTCTTTCCACATTAGGTACCGACATGGTCTAAACCTCAAAGTCAGTGAATGCTCCAATCCCAGTTCACACTGAAGGTGATGTGAGATTATGAGTGAAAAAGCCTCTTGCTTGTGTGTTTTGAAAACCAGAAAGTTCCACGGATGATTCTCATACACTTGCAAAGTTAAAACCATCACTTTTAGAAAAGAGCAGAATGTATCTAATTTTTCTTGAATTTGGTGTGTAGTGTGTGTGTTTGTGTGTGTGTCTGAGGAGCGAAGGTGTGGACGTGGGTTCTGACTTGTGTTTCTCACTGTTTCAAAACTTTCCCATACACTGCCCAAAGGGAAGTGCATAGAAACAACAAAGAGAGCAAATAAAATGACACATGATCATGCCTTTGGCATTACTAGGAGACAGAGACACCAGGGCCTTTAATTTACCTGCAAGTAGAGGAAAGGATGAATTCCAAGAGTCGCTGCCTGTGGGTGAGAAAGCAGAGAAAAGGATGCTTGAGAGAGTGTAGAAGGTATCAGAGAACCTAGACAAATCACAGACAAATTAACCCAAAAATAGAAAGACCAATTTTTAATGCTAAAATATGAAACACAGACTGGGACTTGGAAGTTCACAAGCATGGACAAAGGAAAGGGTTTTGAATGTGTGAGAGATGGAAAGACAGAATCTGAGAAGCATTGCTTCTGGAGAGACACATGTAAAAAGAAGGGTGGTACCTCTTGGAGACAAAGTAATGAAGGAAATAAGTAGGAAGGATTAAGAACCTTTCAAGAGAAATAACGTCTTTTTTCCCTTACCCAACCATAACCAAAATACTCATTAAAAAAACTTAACAACAGAGGGAAAAACGAACATAAAGGGAAGTTCTTAAACTAGAAATCCTGTTCATGAAAGAAACAAGAATCCAGAGGCAGACCATATCCATATAAAACTACTGTGAAAAATGAGAATAAATTAATTTTTGCTGATGGAAACTTAACAGAAAGTTTAACTACAAAAGCAGAAGAAAACTCTACAAGAACTATAAACACACACTCCAAAGTGAATTAATTTAGGAAAATGAAATAACATCTTGGACGAGAAATGTAAAAATTAAGACCAGAAATACACCAACCACTCACCAAACTACAATGAAATAAAATGAATAAAATTTGATTGGAAAAGAAGGGAGAAAAACAGAGAAACAGATAAAATTATATCACTAATGAAGACTTAATTACACTCAAGAGGATGATAGAGTCAAATAAAAATTTAATAAGGGTTATTAAAGAAAAATAGATGAACAATCACAAGAATAAACATGAAATAAAGAACAAAGTAGAAAGAGCCAGAGAAAAAGTGGTTGAAATGCAAACATGGGCAAAGGAGGTCCAACATGCCTATGACTGGCAACCCCAAAGGTAAAAATCAAAGCAATGGAACAGAGCTAATGTTGAAAACTGAAAGTCCAGAAGAGTTCCAGAAGTGAATAAGAGCTGAATCTACACATAGATACGGTCCAGGGTACTAGGGAAAACTGACCTGCAGTGACCAGCTCAGAGACATAAGCTGCTAAAATGAGTAGACTTCAAAGAAAAAGGAAATCTTCAGGCATTCCAGGTAAAAAGATAAAATAACTTAGAAAGGGAAGGTGGTTATATTGGCACCAGGCTTCTTAAAAGGGACATGCAAAGCAAAGTAACGGGGAAGGGGCATTTTCTATTAGAGACTGAGCTTCATTCAACCAAGTGGTAACAGAAAAACTTTGACAAAAGTACAGCTAAAAAAGTAATACGTAGACATCACATGCTCTGACAAAGAAGAAAGAACTCAGCTTTAAAAGTGGGAGGAGACGTCCACTTGCAGAAGGATGGCCAGCACAGTTTTCTATGTACTTACCACCACATAAAGCTAAAAAAATCTGCACACTGTACATAAACTGAACCTAAGACGACTCGGAAAGCTGTGGAGCAGAAGGCAAACATTCTAGGAACCTTGGGACCCAGGAAATGAGTTTCCTGGTCTACCTTTTGCCTCCTATGTTAGATACCGGAGAGGCCAACGAGCCAGAAATGCCGCTCAGCACAGACAAAAGGATTCCGACGAAAAGCTTGCTTTTTCTGGGCAAAGGCCCAAGAGCAGGGCAGCCCAGCAAGACAGAAAACTTTTACACAATGACTGTTCTACTCAAACCAAATTATCGTGGAAAGAAAGGCAACCCATCTCTACTCCCAAAAGAAAATTAATCTTGTAAATTGCAACTATTGGGGGAGACTGGGTGAAGAGTAACTGGGACTTCTCTGTAATATTTTTGCAACTTCCTGTAAACCTATAATTATTTCAGAATAAAAGGGTAAAAATAAATTAAAAATTTTAAATGGGAGGAGAAAAGAGGTAATGGAAAGTAGAA
Source organism: Miniopterus schreibersii (assembly GCF_964146895.1). Classification (NCBI taxonomy): domain Eukaryota; kingdom Metazoa; phylum Chordata; class Mammalia; order Chiroptera; family Miniopteridae; genus Miniopterus; species Miniopterus schreibersii. The sequence goes on along the minus strand of NC_138101.1, from coordinate 6,886,644 downwards.
TGCATATTTTATGTGTAAAAGGATACCTTACAAAACTGACATAAACGACAGTGAAGTTTAAGTAAGAAAATAGAAAATTAGTGGAACTATAAAAAGTAATAATGCCAAGAGAACCACTAGGCTAAAAATAAAAAATTTTCTACTACTGAAAGAAAAAAAAAAGATAACACAGCATTAGAGAAGTCAGCACAGTATATATAATGTGATATATACAATATCACAATGTAAGATAGTAAGACAACATTGAGACAAAACGCGTCAGTCATGTCAATAAGTGTGAATGGGCTTGGCAGAGCCCTCAGCCGGCCCAGATCGGTCTTTTGCTCCAACAGTGTTTGGATGGCACAGACCCGGGTGTGCCTTCTTCCAGCCTCTGGCCTCCAGCCTCTTTCCCAATCACCACCTTCAGGAACGTCGCAGCCCTCCTCGGCCTCCAGGACCGGCCAACACCATTTTCTGAGCTTAACTCCTTATTGTCGAGCAACCATGAGCTCCCAAATTTGCCAGAACTATTACACTGAGGTGGAGGCTGCTGTCAACCACCTGGTCACCCTGCCTCTTCGGGCTTCCTACTCTTATTTCACATGGGTTTATAAAGTTGAACCTAACTCTATACTGTTTACTAGAGGCACTCATTAATGAGTGGTGCAGAAGAGCCACAGAAGGGATGGACAAGTGACGCCGGCACCGACACCGTGCGGACTGCCCCAGAGTCAGGCTGAGGGTCAGGCTCCAGGCTGTGCATCCTGCTCTCTCCCTTCCACACCTCACCTCCTACCACTTCTTTGTTCATTCCCCCTAGTTATGGTGTCCTTGCTGCTCCTCAGAAACTCCAAGTACTCTCCTGTGTCAGTGCTTTCTGCCTGGATCAGCCCTTCTCCAGATGCCACTTCATTTGCTTCTAGACTTCCTGTGTATTTCCTCTTTAAAATCTCCTTATCAGAAAGGCAATACCTAACCTTCACATGAAACCGAAATCCCTAACACTGAATATAAAACGGCCATCTCCATAGGCCTTATTGCCTTGACATGTGACATGCATTAGTGAGCTCAGGCTGCGTAACAAAACACCACAGACTAGGTGGCTTAAACAACAAAAATTTATTTCTCACAGTTCTGAACACTGGAAGTTGCAGATCAAGGTCTGGCAAGGTTCAGTTTCTAGTGTTAAGGCTTCAACCTATGAATTGGGGAGGGGCACAATTCAGTCCACAGTGTGACATAGTTATCATTTTATCACTTGTCTGATATAGGTTCCATGAGGGCAAGGACCTGCCTGTATTCTGCTCACTGCTGTATTCCTACTGCCTCAGATATGGCTGGACAGAATCGGAACTCAACAAAAAATTGTGAATTTGTGAATACATAAAAAGATAGCTGGATGACTTTGGTGTGTCCTTGCCCTCTCTAATTTGCATTCTCCATTTCAGAACCGAGCAAGACTAAATGTGGAGACAGGAGAAAGCCGGAGCCAGCACCCATGAGGGGGACATTGCTCACTGCTGTCACAAGATGTCACATATAGGTGCTCTTGGTGTAGTTTGTTCTTCGATATGAAATCTGAGATGTTTCCCTGTCTTGGGAACAGAGACTCATGTCCTTGGTTTTATAGTCTACGTGGGTACTAATATCCTGTTTCAGGTTTTACAACATTGCTGTTATCTGACCTGTACCCATGTGGCCATTTCCTTGCCATGTTGGGAAACTTCATTTGCAATTGGCTGGTGGGGCGGCAGGGAGGAAAGGAAGATGTCTTTTTCCTTAGCTCTCCACTAGCTCCACCTCAGCTGGGAAGACCTCGGTAGTTCTGGGCGCGTCCAGTGCAAGGCCTCAAGCCAGGCACCCCTGGGGACACAGACTAAGTGGATGTGCTTGTCCACCCCCCAGACTGAGCCGGCTGCCTCTCATGTTTCTCTTTATCTCAGGAAAAAGAAAGCATTACCGTATCTTCCTGTCACCACTGCTTGTCCCCCAACCCTGCCTGCCTCACACAATCATGTCACAGAATTCAGGGTCCAAACAAGCCCTGTGTGAGTCTCGAGTCTAAGCTTTTGTCCTGGGGAGGACTGATCATTGCTAGTGAGTTTGTGTTGACACGTAGCCCATCCTCTCAAAGAACTCAGCAACCATCTAGTTACCCCGGAGCTGCAGGGTGGAGGCCGTTCCCGGTTCCAGCTGACATAATACCTTTCCAGAACATTCGGGGCCGCGATGTTTCTCTGTTTCAATCAGCTAATCCAAAGGTCGCTGTCTCCCTCTCGGTACAGAGGGCAGCTGTGGAGGCACAGACTCCTGGGCTGAGGCCTGGCCTGGCCACACAGACAGAGCTGTGATGTGCTCGGTGTTGGATCCAGAAGATTCCTTGGCAGCCGCTCAACTGCCCCCTCTTTTGATTTGGGAAATAGAAAAATCGATAAGGAAATGGTTATCTTCTGATGACAATTGCTTTGAGGAAAGACAAACCCCGAGGAGTTTCTTAAAATATAAACAAAACAAAAAACCCACCTGAAAACCCCATCTGCTTGCTATGCTGTTACTTCACTCTGCCAGAAGGTGGCGCTGCATCAGCTTTTCTGTTTTTCTGATTCCAGACCCTGGAGGAGAAAACCTGCGTTAGGCTCCTTCCACCCTGAAGGATTTTAGTCTTGGCTTTATTTTCCCTCTCTTCTCTTTCCCTTTTCTCTTCTTTTTATTTTCTTTTTTTGGGGCACTGCTTTATTTTTAGGAAACTGTTGGAGAACCCCGACCCCTTTAAACTAATATACATAGTGACCACTCCTGAAGTTTGGCTTTGAAAATGAATAACTTAGGAGCCATGGCCCTCCCATTGGGGTATCAATCCCTTCAGTGTCCTACTCAGGAAAATAGAAGTTTAGTAAGAGTAGCATCGGCTATACTTTTCAGGAGAGCCTTATTTAGGCCATTGCCAGCTTCAGAAGGAAGGTGGAACACCGGCCAATGTTGATGATCCCAAGGGCCAGCTTGGGGACCTCATTACCAGGCCACCCCCACCGTGGGAGGTAACGCGGCCGAGGGAACTGCGGGAAGCCACGGCTACTGTGTTTGAAGGGGAGAGGCAGGGATCTCTTGGACAACAAACAGGAGGAGGTGGGGCAGAGGCAAGAGCTGGAGAGAAATGCCATTTTTTACAGCTTTCTAATTTACTGTATTCATCCTCTGAAATGCTGTTCTGTGTGTTTTTTCTCTGTTAAAGGCCTAATTTTCCCCTTCATTCAATTCCTCTGCCCTAGTTTAAGAAAGAAAAAGAAAACAACAATTGATTGGAATCTAGCTCAGTGATAATTTCCATGACAATATCAGGAGTTTCAAAATCAGGCTCACACTCTGAGCGGAATTACAGGGTGGCTCCTATAAAATCAGCAGCACGGAGCAGTTTCTGCTAAATTCTAATCCGGTTTCCAATCAGCACATAGAGAACCCTCGTCAGTAGAGGGGAAATGGTTCGATGGGTCTGATTGGGCGGCTGGGCCAGTCCCTTCTCAGACATCCTGGCAGCAGAAGGAACTTAGAGATTTTATTGCACCATTTAGTTCCTCATGGAGGTTCATAGGAACATGGTCTGGCTGTGGTTAAGTCTTGCTTGTCTTGGAACCACGCTCAGGCGATAACCGGTTTTCTCTGAATGGAAATTGCCAGTTTCCTTTGTTCATATTTTTTATTTAAGACACTCTGGAGTCTCTTAGTACCAGTAACGTCTTGGATTTGCATAGTTATGTATAAGACTGTCCCTGGCTAGAGACACCTGCCTTGTGAGTCTTGGTTTATGGGCGAGCTTAGGGGAGGTTCTTTTGGGCTGGATTCAATACCCTGAGTTCTGAGACATTTTGTGGTTTGCTGGAGAGGCCAGTGGTATTGCCAGAAATGCTAAACCCTTGGAAGGCCAGGTCTAGTTAAATCCCTGAAGCCCAGTGTTCTGCCAGGCTCCAAGCAATTCAATCAGAGAGATAAGAGCATCCTCCAGCCGTGAATATTACAGACATCCTGTCCCAGCCTTTTGTTCCTACAGATGAGATCAAGGTTGACCAGCTGGCTGATCCACCTTCATCAGACAGTCCTGGGAAGGACGTAGGCCCTGCTCTGTCATTTGTGTTTTCCTCTTCTCACAAAGCAGGTGCAGTGTGGGTGTGCTCCAGTTCCTCCAGTTCCTAGCCTTTCTCACTAGACAACTTAAAAAGGCCATGTGACAGGCAAGTCACCCTGACTGCAGCTCCCATCTCGACCTTACTCACCACCACCGGGCCTGAGCGCAAGCCCTTCTCCTCTCCAATAAAATGGGGCAGCCAGAGCCCCTTCAGTTAGCACAGTGCCTGACACACAGGAAGAACTCAGTACACGTTAGACATTGTCTTCCTTCATCTTCATCAACAGATAGAAAATGGAAAAGCTGGGACTCTAGAAAGAACCCATTTTAGCAATTTTCAAATATTTTGAAACCATGGAGAATGTCTTAGAGAGTAGAATTGTGGGTAGAAATATAAATCGGTGAAATAGATCCAAGAGGAATATTTCTGAAGAAGGTATGAGGGCCTTGAAGATGGGGGATCCTACCTCCTTGGCCCTCCCTTTTTCTCTCCCCCTCAACACTCTTGGAAATGTCTCTAGAACTCTAGGAATTCCAAGGTTTATTCTCTGACAACCACTCTTCCAATCTAGTTTCATCATTTTAAATAACAGGCCCAGAGAAGGAAGGAGCCTCATGTAGGGTCATATGGCTAAAGAGAGACTTACTCAGACTAAAACAGTCTTCATTACACACCCTTGAGCTAGGCACTGGAGATAAAAATGAAATATATAGACTGTCACCTACTCTGTTTTCTGAGGCTAAAATCAGGGCTTATGATTTTACAACAAGCAAAATATTTTGATTCAAAATTGTCCTGGGAAATTAGAGATGTTTGTCATAGTAAAACTATGGTTAATTCTGAATATATATATATATACACATACACACACACACACACACACACACATTTATGTATGTGCTAGTAGCTAAGACCAGATATCCTCATAAAAGATGACTAAGTCATCCTTGGCTTAGAACCAAATGTGTGGTCCAGACAGTATTATAAGATTCAGAAAGTGGTAAGTGTGGAAAGGTTGAGGCACAACTCTAAAATCTATAGTACCTGAGGTAGCCCTGGAAAGAAGACTAGAACATTGGCAGGTGGAGAGAGGTCAGTCACTGTAGAAGGGACTCCATGGGAAAAGGTATGGAAAACACAATATGTACAGGAAGTTGAAGTTAACCAAGGAAACAACCGGCTTAATAGGAGATGAAGGTTCTACTAGAGGAGTTGAGGTACACAACGCCGGAGATGCTGGGGCAGGGGATAGGCTTTGGGGGCACTCCTGGAGACTTTAAGCACGGAGAAGTCAATGTGTGCAGAGTTCTGGGAAGATCAATCTAGTCATAAGCATAGGAAAAAGGAAAGAATCAGGGCGACAAACTGGGGATCAGTTACAGTAGTTCAGACATGACATCATGATGGAATGGCCTTGGGGTGGCAGTGAGACCACAAAGAAGGGAGGGTGTGAAGAACTGAACTGCACAGGAAGAAACCCAAACTTCAGTGACTCAGCAGATGTGGGCGAGAGAGAGGAGCTGCGAGTGATGGCAACATGTGAAGCTTGGTTGGCAGCCGTCGCATGAAAACGGAAGTTCACGAAGAGAAGCGTTTAGAAGGGTGGCCCAGTTGGGTTTTGGGCTCGTTGAATGTGCAGGGATGGTGGGGTATTAGGTAGACCTAAAGGGTGTGTGTATGTAGAATGGTGGTTGACACCATGGGGCCTGGGGCTGCCTCCAGGGTTCTGCCAGTTTCACCACTTCTAGGCGTGTGACTTTGGGCAAGTTATTTAAGCCCTCTTAGGGGTCAGTTAGCTCATCTGTTGGTTGTGAGGCTGAACTAAGAGGAAGCATATAAAGTGCACAGTGCAATGGTTGACACTTAGTACAGGCATGCTCTCTCTGTCTCTCTCTATTACCTTGGAAGCAAGATCTGAAATATTTAAATTTAGCAAGGAATACGATAAGAGATATTTAAGTCATGTTAGACGTGATCACTGAAGATGCTGGTTACGTCTTGAAAAGAAGGAAGGGGGATGACTGGGACGGCATAGCTGTACCGGCTGTTGACTATTGCTGAAGGTCACACAGGAGAATTGGCAGAGAGGACATTCTGGACCAAGCCACACTATTGTTAAGGGGCTTGGACTCTAAATCCCACTGGGGAATCCTAGCACTGATGGACCAGAGCAGACAACAGACTCAAGGACTTGGGAGCCTGGCCCATCTGACACCAAGGACAAGGCAAGGTCAGCCATCACGTCGGCCCTTTTCCTTCCATCCTGTTCTCTGATCCTGAGCCTCTCCTTGAATTCTCCCCAGTCGAATAGTAATAAAAAGCAAGGTAGGCAAACCCAAGAGCAGAGTTTACCTCAAACACCCAACCTTCAAAAGAAGCCAGTGCTCATATTATTATGACTGCTGTTTGAAATTAGATGGCGGAGGTGGGAGAGGAGAGGAGAGGAGAAGAGAGGAGAGGAGGGGAGGGGAGGGGAGGGGAGGGGAGGGGAGGGGAGGGGAGGGGAGGGGAGGGGAGGGGAGGGGAGGGGAGGGGAGGAGGGGAGGGGAGGGGAGGGGAGGGGAGGGGAGGGGGGAGGGGAGATAAAAGGGGAGAGGGAGGAATAGAGGGAGAGAGAAAAGGGGGGAGGGGGAACAATGTGATTTTATAAAGTTAAGACTAAAACAGGCCTCTTATTTTCTTAGAAAAGCTCTCCTGTGCTCGGTGACATCGCCAGATGATGTCCTTGGTGTGAGCAATTTGGAGTGAGCGTCCTGCTTGGCCAGGTGAACATACAGAAACTGATGCTCCCGTGTGGACAAGGAGAGGGAGTGGGAAGGGATGGGAAGCCGGGAGGTGAGCAAAGCGCCCGGAGCTGAAGGGGAGATAAGATAAAGAAGCATCTGCCAGAGAAGGCCAGTGGTTCCTGGCCCCTCTCTGCCCCTCACTTGAGGTGGGTCTCGTGTGAGGTCAGCGCTGGACCCCTTCCCAGAGCCCCTTGGGCGCCAGGTGGAGCTCTCAGGACCACTGCCTTGCACTTGGGTTTGGGCGAAGTGGAGACGGACGGAAGCCTTCAGCTTGCAGAGAGCATGGCGCGCTGGCCCTCAGCGCCCGGCTGGCCCAGGAGCGGCAGAACGGAGCGGGGGCCGTAACAAGCAGCCGGCAGGCGACACCTACGTGCTGTGTCCAGCTGCTCAGAAGCCAGACTTCCTTGGTTCAAGCCCAGCTCCCCCACTTCATGGCCGTGTTACCCTGGGCCAGTGATCTGTCCTCTCTGCGCTTTAGTTTCCCCACCTTCAAAATGGAAACGATATTAGACAACACATATCTATGAGATTAAATGAGTTAACATGGATGAAGAGCTCAGGACAGGGCCTGTGGCCTCTGGCCAGGGCTGCAGAGCGTGGACCATGCTCCTGCGTCCCGTCCCAGGGAGGTTCCTGCCTCTCCCAGCCAGGCCTGGCCTGTTCTGCCAGCCGAAATGTCAACATGGGCGGCTCCTGTCTGACGTCCCCGCGGACAAAGGGCACTTTGCGTCGGGGGGACCTGAGCAGTGTCCTTTTCTGTTTCCCTCCCAGGGGCCTTGCTTTTCTGGCTGGCGGGGTGGGCAGCTCCGAGCAGCAGGCTGGCTTCTGCTGAGTCACCCTGCCCAGCCCTCTTGGCTGGGGTCAGTCCCCAGGCTCCAGAAGGAGGAGTCAGCTCCCGAGCTATTTCTGCTGAAGGGGGAGGAATGGCATTTTATTTGGGGGGATCAAAAAGCCTCTGTAGAAACAATAGAGGTTTTTTTATGGGCACCTGGGCTGTTTGCCAGAGCTTGGCCTGCCAAATCCTGCCCCTGGCGGAGGGACTGTTGTCACTGGGCTCTCTGCCATGAAATTGCATCCGTTGGACAGAGCAGGAAGCAGCAGCCCAGGAGGGCCAGGGTTTGATCTTATTTTTACCACTTGAGAGAGATGTGCCCTTGGTGGGGCTTTGGCGACTCGGGATTTCTCTTCCCCGGCTGTGCGGGCCGGGTGATAGTCATTGCTGGCCTCTGTGAGCAGCTGGAGTGTGCCAGGCTCCCTCCCAAGCTCTCACGGTGTCTCTCATTCAGTCCTCACCAACTTGTGACCTGGGTCCTCTTCTTAAACCTCTTTAAGCCCTGAGGACACGGACCCTCAGAGAGGTTGAGTCACTGGTGTGAGGTCACACAGCGGCAGATGGTGGAGCAGGCCATCTGTCGCCAGGGTCCAATCTCTGTGCAGGTACAGCTGGCAGGAGGCTGTGGAGATGGATGAGGGCCGCGGGCATCAGCAGGTGTGCAAGAAATGCCCCTGCTTGGTATTGTTACAGCAGTTATTCCTTTAACACAGACGGGAGTATTTGTTCCTTTAAAACTAACTGACAACAGCAAAACCACAACACAGCAACGCTTTTTCTAGGCTGGTCTCGGTCCTGCAGGAGGCTAGGACTCATCTCGCGTCTCGGCACACATGACTGTGACGTGGAGGGTCTGTGGGCAGAGGCCACAGGGGCGAGGGCACGCCCAGCCGCATACTTGACCCCGGTTACATCTGCTCCTGGCTGTCTGGGCTGACCTTCAGTGTGCGTGTTCTTATTCTGTGAGTCAGGGCTCAAGTGTGTAGGTGGAGAAATGGCAGATTCCAGGCAGGCTTGCTGCGTTTAAAATGCCACTGACAGGTGGGGACGCCCACTTTTAAACTCCCTGTGGGGTCAGACACACATTGCTCCGCAGCCAGCAAGGACTTTGCTAAGCCAGCTCGGAACCGAGCTGTTTTGCTTGCTCGCTGCTGCCCGATGATACGAGGGCTCCTTGGTGTTGCTCTTTAAGAGTTTCCAAGGTGGCAGATCGACTCCCCAGTGTCCCCTCCCGGCTCCCAGAGCGAGTCCGGGCTGCTGAAGTATAAGCACTTTCTTCACTTGGTCGCTGTCAGCATCACATTCCCGGGCAAGCAGGTGCTGGCGAGGCCTGTCACTACACCAAGTTAATAAAAAAAGGTAAATGACCCAGTTTCTGCCTTGGGTGTCATTTCGGGGCTCGCCCTTCCCCCTCACAGCGCACTGGAGGACCCCAGGAGGTCAGCTGGCTCGCAGGCCTCGGGGAGATGGGCTGGTGCATCCGCTGCCTGGGCGCAGATGCTGGGCCTGGTCATCGCACACAAGTGACCGCGGGCAGAAGCCCGGCGCAGTCAGCGCACCTGGGGCTGATTCGAGGTGGTCCCGCCCTGCACCCAGCAGCGCTTGGCTTTTCTCTTCCTACGCGGGGCATGGTTTTGTTTCCTTCCCTTTAGGGGGTGGGGAGAGAGGTCAGCAGCTTGAATCGGCCCCAGCAACTTCAGCAGTCATGAAGTCACTGACCCCAGGGCTGGCGAAAAGGTGAGTGCTTGTGTGTTTTTGAGAGGCCACATCCCGTGCAGACAATGCCACACTGAGCAGCCTTCTGTAGCTTAAGAGGCTGTCGTCTGGGCGTGGAGTCCACCCCGTTGTTGGCGCTCACTGACGTTAGAAGGCCAGGCCCGGCCGCCTGTCTCCTAATGGTTTTGTGCAGCGTAGAAGACATGAGGGATCCCAAGCTGGGAAAAATACAAGATAAAACACAAAGCAGCCACCAGGACTCCTCCATGAGTTGGGAGAAGACTTTCCCGCCTCCATCCTGCCTTCCCATGCTGGCCCTGTATGGTGGGGTTTCCTTGTGGTGATGGGCCAGGAGCACCTGCTTCTATGGAATGGAAACTCCAGGAAGCCATAGGCCCTCAAGAGAGGACAGCGACCCACTCAGGTTCCCAGTGGGACATCGCAGAAGGGCTCTCAATGATGGTGACTGCTGGTCTCAATGGGGTTAGGCTGGGGGCAGAGGCCCCTGCAGGCTCCTCCTATCCCAAGAGCATGTGGGGTGCAGGAAGCAGAGAGGGTCTTGATCTGGGGGTTCAGGGATGCGCAGGGACAGTGACCTGGGCTCCTTTGCAGCATTTCGCTCTGCACATAGTGGGAACAGTGCTCTCACAGTGACCTCGTAGAGGGCAGTGCAGCCCGGGGCGTATGGCAGCTCCCAGCGTATCCTCAGGTGTCATGTCACTTCTCCATGGAAATAGCCAAATCGCAGGCAGCAATTAAAGGTTTCAAAGGCCCTTGAGTGTCATTAGGGGCTTGTCACTGCCTTTCTCCGAGCTTCACGATGAATGGCTCCCAATTGTCTCCCATCAAATTGACGCTTTTATCACAGGCCGGGGCTCCCTCTGCTAATTGGCTCCTGCCTAACTGGCTCATCCTTTATTCTGAGATACCCTGTCCTATGGTGTGAGCGCCACCTCCAAAGCCTTCTAACAGCCAGCTCTCTTCACATCGATTCCATTCAACACATGTGCGTTGGATTTCTACTCTGAGCCAGGCCCTGATCCGCAGGAAGGTGTTGGGTAAATAAATCTGATGTCTGAGGCATCACAATGTAGGGAGCATTTTGTAGTGTCTGAGGAAGGAGAATAGAGTTTGAGCGTCAGTCCAAACTTAGGAGCTGAATCATCTGAGGCAAGTTACTTAAACTCTCCAGACCTGTGTTCAGGAAGCTCGAGGGTAGTAATGCAGAGTTGCTCTAAGAATTGAGTGAGATTTTTATCTACCTGTCTATTGATCTGTCTCTATATATTACACACACACACAGCCCTCAAGAACCCACTTTTACTTTCGCGGCAATTCAGTGGAGTCACCTATGCCTGCAGAGGTCTGCAAAGACTTCCTAGGAGAAGAGAGACGTGAGCCACGTTTTCCCTCTTCCAGCAGACGTGAGGGCAAAGGGCAGCTCTGGTGCCCAAACTCCATGTACAGAATCGGGGAGGCAGGGAGCAGGCAGGCATGCTCCAGGAATGGCATGTACACCTGGAGCCCTGGTTTCCAGGGGGCCCGGGACAGATGGTGGAAGATGGCTTTAGACACAAAGTCGGTAGCCAGGTCAGCCCCGGCCAGGGCCCCAGCTCCCTCACTTGGCAGGCTGCTTTACTTTCTCCAAGTCCTGTGATTTCTTCTCTCCTCTCTGCAACTCAGACTCACCTTTTCCATGCTGCCTTACCTGCTTCCACGGTCAGTGCAGCCCAAACACCATTCAGGGCTGGTCAGGCGCCATCTGTCACCTTACCTGTCCCTGGCTTGCTAAATCCCCCAGGATGGGAACCTCACCGAGGACTGCCCTTATAACCACACTTCAACAGCAGCTTGCACCCAGAGGGAGTTTCCTAAATGCTGTTGCTTCACCAGGTAGACTGTTAACTAGCAGATGGGGAGTGGGGCTGGGAGGCAGACTCAAAGAGGGGACGGCAGAACCCAGATAGAGATCTGACACCATTTTCCTGGTGACCTCAAATGAGTCAGCAGTTCTTTGATCCTAACTTCTTGTATCACCAGGACAAGGGCCACTTGTTTCCGAGGACATTCCAAGGAGTAAAGAGGAGGCCCAGGGACTTTGGGAGAAGGGTGCAGTGTAAAGGGAAACTTTATTCCCCTAAGAGAGTCTGGGAATGAGCCTGTGAGGTTCCTATAGGCTTGTTTGCCCCAAGGGCTCAGAGTTTCTGACTCTGCCCTCCCTCCCTCTCCTTCTCTAGCTGCTGATTTTCTTTCAGCAGCCAGGGCGAGTGGATGTGAGACCTTGGGCCCCTTTATCAGGAGGTGGTGTGTGCAGTGGTAACCGGCACAGAACCCCCGAGAAGGGAGCCTGGGCTCAGAGGGACTGACACCTGCCTCAGTCTCAGTGCCTGATCTGGGCCTGAAATGGAAGATTTTTGACACCACGCCCATGTTCTTCCTGCCACCTTACTCAGTGAGATGTGCATTGTGTAAAAACGCAACATCAAGAGCCTCATGGACACAAATCATAATGACTGGATCTTGTAAGTTTCAAACTTAAAAACTGTGGCGAGGAGACAAGAGAGCACAGGGAGAGGAGTGGCGCCCCGTTGGTGTGGGCGGGAGAGAGAGGCCCGGCGTAGAGTTAGAGGTCTAGCATTAAAACGCAGACCACCAGAGAGGAAAGAGAGAGGCACTGGAGGAAGGGTGTGAGCTGGGTTCAAGGTTAGGAATGATCAGTCATGGCTCAGTAAATGCTTGGGGAGCAGCCGCTGAGTGCAGGTGCAGAAGCTACGTGGAGCATTGACTGAGCACACAGCAAAACAGGGCTCCTGACTTCAAGAAGTAGGAGCCTCCTCTCTTCAGTTATGTTCACTGTGTCAGGAAGGGGGCCTGGGCATGGCCAATCTGAGCCCAGAGAAAAAGTCCCTGCTGGTCACACCCACACGAGGAATCTATCTGGGGTACAAAATGTGTCTTCACTTTCCCATGTTTACCTGTCCTATGCAGAATTGACCTGGAGGGCTGCTAGATGTCTCACCCTCTCTTGGAAACTGCCATCGTCTCTTCCTCCACAGCCCCTTGTCTTTGTCTTGCAGAAGGGCTGCCTCAGACCCTGAGGTTCCCTGACTGCTCCCTTTCTCCAGCCTGGAGCAGTGATGTTGGATCCTTCAAGGTCCTTCAAGCTTTAGACCCTTCAGATTCTCACAGAGGAGCATCCACTGAGCAAACAGATATCTGACCTGTGAATTTCCTCTTTCCTATTGTGTAACTCCACATGCTACTATGCCAACAGAATCCCAACCAATTACTTGGTTATATTAGAGACCTCTGTTATGGGCTGAAACAATTCATCCATTGAAGCCCTAACCCCTGATGTGATGGTATTTGGAGATGGGGGCTTCCAGAAGTAATTAGGGTTAGAGGAAGCCATGAGGGTGGGGTCCCATGATACACTCAGTGCCCTTATCAGAAGAGTAAGAATTAGACCAGAGCTTCCTCTCTCTGCCATGTGAGGGCACAGAGAAGGCAGCTGTCTTCAAGCCAGGAAGAGAGCCCTTACCAGGAACTGATCTGCTGACTCCTTGATGTCTTGGACTTCCAGCCTCCAGAACTCTGAGAAATAAATGTCTGTGGTTTAAGCCACCAATCTGCAGTATTTTGTTATAGAAGACCAGGATTATAAGACAACCTCCTCCCCCTACAGGGAGATAAGGAAAAACAAAAAAGGAATTAAAAGGTAAGGGACAATCAGAAATAACAATTCTTGGGAAAGGCAATGGACAGGAAGACATGTGACCACTTCTTCCATGAAGCCCTACTTGACCTTCCCAGATTGCGTTGACTCTCACCATGTTTGCATGCAAGCTTGGCTGCCACCCCGGCAATGTTGAATGACATTGATCTGTGTGCCTATATCCCTCTCAATCAACCTTGTGCTCCTAAGACTGGACCTTGCCTTATTTGTGTTTATTTTCTGTGCACACTGCTGGCACATAATAGGGCCTCCATAAGTGCCTGCTGAGTTGCACACATAGCATGAGGTACTGTGGGAGAAGTCACACAGGAATGTCATGTTAGGACATAGACATCTCAGATGTAGCACAGCATAGCAGTTAAGAGGGAGGGCCCTGTATCAGAAAGGCTAGAATTCACCCTCTCCCACTTAGCTGCCTATCCACAGGCAAGTTACTGGGTCTTGCTAAGTCTTAGTTTCTAAGACTATAAAATACAGTACCAGGAATGCTTACTGCATGAGGTTGTGGAGTATATCAGCTGAGATTATCCACGTAAATAGTACAGGGCCCATAGTATATGCTCAGTAAATCCCACCTATTATTATTTTTCTAGAAGGCAGAGGAGAAGGAGATTGATTTGTGTTATGATCAAGGACATGAAGGCGGAATCTGGTCTTGAATTGACCTTAGAGGGTGGGAGTCCACAGTACTGAGCGTGCGGTCTGTACTGGCATCTGGCATATGTTTACTTATTTCATTCTCAGCTCAAGTCTTCAAGGAAGGAATTATTATCTCCTTGGTGAAGATGAGCACACTGAGGCTCAGGGAAATTGTGCAAACCTGCCCAAGGTCACACAGCTAATAAATCACAGAGCTTGGACTTTAACTCAAGCTTGCGTGACTTCAGAGTAAGGCAGTATAGTCCAGGCAATGTCTCAGGAGTGGGAAAGCTCAGGGTCACCCAGATTGCGGCTCTAAGAGAAGGTGCCATAAAGGCAGAAAGACAGATGAGGGAAAGAAAAGGCAGGTGGGGCAGGGGTGGGAGGGTTGTCCAATGTCAGGCCCAGGAACTGGGACTTGTTCCCATGGATAAGAGGGTGCCGTTACAAGGGTGGGTACAGGGAAGAAGGCTGATGGAAGGCGTGGAAGGGAACTAGATTGTATTCTAATTCTTTGTCATTTATAGTTGAAGCTCTCAGCAGTGTCACAGTCAAGGGAGCAGGGGTAATAAAAAGGAGCTTGGTGTTGGCCACTCTTTCCCTGTGTGTTCTGGAAACTCCCATCTTTGGTCTTGTATGCACTGCTCCTGTTTGTTGGATTTCCAACTCAAATTTCAGCATCGGCAGGCTCTGTGAACAGCAGCCAGGGCTGCTTGGGAGGGAAATGACATCCATGAGAATCGTGTTAAAGAAGCTACTGCTTCCTCTCAGAGCGCCCTGAGCAGCAGGATGCGGCTGGGTGAGGGGACTCCTGTCCCAGGAGGCTGTGTCCCGGGATGCAGACCGACTCTCCCAGTGTCACAACTACTCAGCACCTCGTCTCACCTCTCAGAACTTCAAAGTTCAGTCTGTGTGACTGGGGAAAAAACAGCACCACGTGCTCTAACTGTTCTGATGCTATCAGGTGAGCAAACTGTGAAAAGGCCAAAGCCCTTCTCCAAGCACGTTTGCCCTCCTGATAACTTCCTTCCTCCTGCCCCGCCCCAAAGCAGAATTACGTTCAATACCAGAGACACGAGTGAGGTGCAAAGTGGGCACTGGCTATGCAGAAGTGAGAAAAGTCGGTCCCTAAATATCTCCCTTGTTAACAGAGGAATTCCAGACATGAGCAAATATGAAGGGGGGCAGCCTGACATCACCTGAGATTCCTCCAGTACATGTGCAAGGGGCTGGCTAGTTTCCTGACCTTTGTTATTTTTTTAAATTTAAAAAATGTTTATTTCATTGATTTTTAGAGAGAGAGGAAGGGGGAGAGAGAGCGAGAGAAACATCCATGTGAGAGCAAAACATTGATTGTTTGCCTCCTGCATGCCCCCCACTGGGGATCCAGTCCACAACTCACACTTGTGTCCTGACCCGGAATCAAGCCAGCAGCCTCTTGGTGTATGGGGGACTACACCCAACCGAACCACACCAGCCAGGGCATGTTTGTTATTTTATTTAATCTTTAAAACAGCCTTGTCTCAGAGATTTTCAAACCAAAGTTCATCAAGAGAAATGTGCCCAAGGTCACCCAGCTACTAAGCGGCACAGTCAGAACTCTAATCATGGCTCCAAACCTAGAAAACGTTCTTCTGCCAACCAGCCTCACAAAGAGCAAACATCCCTCCTCTCACACCTGCCTCCCATGCCCCACCCGCATGTCAGCTTTATTTCAGACCCTCAACATTTCTCACATAGATGAATCAAATAACCGGTACCCTGGTCTCCCTTGCTACTTTCCAACCTATTTTCCCTATGAAGGTTCACCGGAGTGAACCTTCTCGAACACAAATATAATCGTGTCACCGCCGTTTAATACTCTAAATTGCTTCTTTTGCCCACACGGTAAAGTCTAACTTCCTTGATGTGCGAATCAAAGCCCTTTCCGATCTTACCTTTGCAAACCCTTCCCAATGGCCCCCTGTACACTCTAGCCAAGCAAACAGGACCACAGACATGACCCTACCCTTCACATCTTCCTTGGGTTTCTATGTTGGAATTTCATTCTTCTCTTCATCTATCTAGGAAAACCTTACTTGTGCCTCAAAATTTTAGGTTTCCCCTTTAGGAAATGTCTCTCAGCCATTATATGCTCAGTTAACCAATCCAACCCCTGGACTGTCTACTGTAACTTCCTTTGATTTTGAGGAAGTTGGTCTGATGAATAATGATGCCCCAAAAATGAGGTGGGAAAAGGGGAGGAGCATTTATCCCTCCATGCTTGGCCGTAGTCTTGGGGAACATGTCACAGAAGAGATGGTATTGGAGCTGGACTTTGAAGAAAGGACTGGATGCATGGAGCTCACCATGCCCTGAATTCTCAGCTGTTTCCAAAAAGAATGTCAATATTGCAGTCTGTCAAGTAGGAAGAAGACAAAGCCCTTAAATAAACCATGGACAGTGGTGTCTTTTGTTCTCCAGGCTGGACTGTGGGCTGGTGGCTGGCCTGGGCATGAGCCAGGTGTCCCTCAGCACTTTGACATTTTAAGAGATCTAGCACAAGTACTAAGTGTGATAGTTCCTAGGCCTCTTTCCTTCCAGAAATCTCAAGTTCCAGCCATCAGGGACTGAGGATTGTGGATGTTATCATTTTACTAAGGACATCTTTTGTTGCCATTAGAAAACAAACACCAACCTTCTGATTTTGCTTTGAGCAGCCTTGGGACTCTCATAAAACAGTGGTATCTGTTTTATATTTCTCTGGGCAACCAAAACCAGCTTCCTTGAGCCTCGACTTGGCCAGTCAGAGGCAAAGAAAACAAAGAAGCCATCATTATCATTATCATCATCTTCATCTTCATCTTCATCACCACACTCTGTATCATTCTTTAAAATTTTCATTGAATTTATTGGGGTGGCATTGGTTAATAAAATGATATAGGTTTCAAGTGTACAATTCTATAATACATCATCTGTATATTGTATTGTGTGTTCACCACCCAAAGTCAAGTCTTTTGTGGTCCGATATAAATTTTTGGAATATTTATTATAGTTCTGTGAAATACTCCATTGGTATCTTGATAGGAATCGCACTGAATCTATAGATTGCTTTGGGTAGTATGGACATTTTAATGATGTGAATTCTTCCTATTCATGAGCACAGTATATGCTTCCACTTATAAGTATCTTCTTCAGTTTCTTTTTTCAATGTCTTATAATTTTCTGAGTACAGGTCTTTTATTTCATTGGTTACATTTATTCCTTGGTGGGAGTTTTTCGATGCAAATGTAACTGGGGTTGTTTTGTTAGTTTTCCTTCTTGATAGTTTATTATTGGTTTATAAAAATGCAACCAATTTCTGGATATTTATTTTGTATCCTGCTATTTTACTGAATTCATTTATAAGTTCTAGTAGGTTTTTAGTGTAATCTTTAGGGTTCTTTACATACAATATCATGTCATCTGCAAAGAGTGACAGTTTTGTTTCCTCCTTTCCAACTTGGATGCCTTTTATTTCTTCTTCTTGTCTGACTGTTACGGCTAGGGCTTCCAGTGCTATGTTGAATAAGAGTGGTGAAAATGGACATCCCTGTCTTGTTCCCAACCTTAAGGGGAACACTTTTAGTTTTTGCCTATTGAGTATGATGTTGGCTGTGGGTTTGTCATATATGGCCTTTATTATGTTGAGGTATGATCCCTCTTTTCCCACTTTGCTGAGAGTTTTTATCAGAAATGGGTGCTGGATTTTGTCGAATGCTTTTTCTGCATCTATTGATATGATCATGATTTTTGTCCTTCATTTTGTGTATGTGATGTGTCACGTTTATTGATTTATGGGTATTGTACCAACCTTGCATTCCAGGAATAAATCCCACTTGGTCATGGTGTATGATCTTTCTAGTGCATTGCTGGATCTGGTTTGCTAATATTTTGTTGAGGATTTTAGCATCTATGTTCATCAGGGATATTGGCCCATAACTTTCTTTCTTTGTCATGTCTTTATCTGGTTTTGGAATTAGGATAATGATGGCCTCACAATATGAGCTTAGGAGTCTTCCTTTGTCTTGAATTTTTTGGAATAGTTTGGGAAGAATAGTTAGTTCCTCTTTGAATGCTTGTTAAAACTTACTTGTGAAGCCATCTGGTCCAGGACTTTTGTTTATTGGGAGGGTTTTTATTATTATTGTTGTTGTTTTTATTTCTTCAGTTTTATTTGGTCTATTCAGGTTTTCTGATTCTTACTGATTCAGTTCTGGAAGATTGTATGTATCCATTTTGTTCAGATTGTCTAATTTGCTGGCATATAGTTGTTTGTAATATTTTCTTACAATTCTTTTTATTTCTGTGGTGTCAGTTGTTACTTCTCCTTCTTTATTTCTGATTTTATTTATTTTCTCTATCTTCTAAGAGCCTCTGTAAGGTGACTCAGAACTGTCTCTTACTTGGTCCTAAGTTGAAGTGTGTCAAGCAAGGGCATCGTCATTCTCAGGAAGACAATTCTTTATTTCCACAATTCGTATTTTAATCTTATTCAACCCATATTTTTTATTTCACTTTTTAAATTTCCACCACATGCCTCCTACTCCAATCCCTTAATCTTAATCTGAATGAGCACTTACGGTGTTGTGTTTTATGTATTTTGAATATTCATAGTCTATAATTGTATCTTCTGCTCCTAAACATGTCTTTTTTTAAGAGTTACATTTTTAAGGTCAACCCCTCTGTTCTCCCCTCTCTTTAAAGGCTTCTGCTCCTTTTAGAATGTAGGTCTTGCCGGAAGGGTTATTAACTCCCTGCTGCTGAGAGTGGATTAGGCCATCTGTTACGGATCCTCACCTGGTAAGGGTAATATTAACAACAACTACCACTTACGATGAGCTCGGTACTAGCTGGACAACAGGCAAAACTCCTGACCTGAATTCGTTCACTGCTACAACAACCTTGGATGTTTCATTTTACTCTTGCTCCCAACGGCCAGGTGTGGGAACAAGGCTCAGGGGAGGCTCTGTGACATGTTGAAGGTCAGATAGGGGGCAACAGAACCTGCCTGCCTCCAAAGCCAAAGGTCAGTGGCCCACACGACATTGTATCTTGAGCTTTTGTTGATGTCTGTTTTTACTTCTTCTTAAAAAAATACAACAAAGAAAGAGAGAAAATAAGATCTGAGAGACAAAAATTCGAGAATCCTGAAATTGTCCTTGCCCTTCTTTAGTGCCCCTCCGCAGGGGTGAAATTCAATTTCCTTAGTTAAATCCATTTAAGATCATGTTCAGGAGTTACAATTTGACAAGTGGCTGTAACCACACACTGCAGAGAAGTCTGGGATGTCAGTTGCCTCGCATGCCTGCCACGGTCTTATTTTGTTCCTCTCCTGTTTGCCTGGAGTGACTTGTCCTTTATAAACCAGCCTCATCTGGGAATAGTGTGCGTTTGTTAATTACCTTTACAGAGCCAGCAGATGGTGCAGAAAGCTCGGTATTGTCTGTGGCCCCCAGCCAAAAAAGACAGGGAAAGAGGGAGAGAGGGAGGCGTCTGTTTATTTGTTTAATTTCTTTGCAAGGAAATGGTGGGTGTAAAAATAAAACCAGTTGTCACTGAGCATTTCAAAATAAGGAACACTTGTACACTCACATGACAATGTTTTAAAATAAAATTCTCTTTCAGTCCCCAAAGCCTTGGCCATCCAAGGAAGTCTTTGAAACCAGGAGCTGGCCATGTTGGACTCAGCGAGGGGCCATCAGCCAGTCTTGGGTGCTTGCCAAGTTTACCTGTCAGAGGGAAACAAGCTGACCCGTCACTGTCCCAATCCTATCCTAGGTATGGAAAACCACGCTGCGAAGTGGATCCCATGCAGAGGCTCTCACTATGAGCCCCTCCTTCTTGTCCAACAGCCAAAGGCCAGATGAGTTTCAAGTTAATGAAGGATAAGGACCTCTCTTTCTAAAAATTTGGAGCTAGAACTCCAGAATGTAAGTCTACACCATTGTTGCTGGAATTGCAGAATATTCCAAGTGGAAGGACCCTTAAAACCACCCAGCTGAACCCCCTCATTTCAGAGAGTAGAACATTGGGACCCAAAGCAGGGAAGGGCTTTACTCCAAGTCACCAAGCTCATTAGTGACAGAGCCAGAATCAGAAGTGAGGTGCCCATGTCTCTCTCTGTGCTTCCCACTCCCCCTTCCCCAGGTCTGCCAGGTGAGCAGAAGGTGGGGCGAGCCAGGCTCGGTCAGAGAGGACTATGGCTACATGAGCAGCCTTAGAAACTGCCTGCTGTGGAAGGGAGAGAAACGATCACGCAGATGGAGGCCGGCACGTGAGAAATGAGAGATCACCTAGAGCAGAGGTTTTCAACCTTTTCCATCTCATGGCACACATAAACTAATTACTAAAATTCTGCGGCACACCAAAAAATAAATTTTTTGCCAATTTGACAAAAAAATAGATACAATTTTTATTGATTTGTAAAAAAGAGAAAAATAATAGTAATTACCTACTCGTTTGCTCCAAAGTGATTTTTTAAAAATCAGGCGCCTATACTTGTGCATAAGGACTTCTGGTACCAAGAGTTAACCAATCAGACACAACCTTATTATGTGACATGACCAATAAGATGCAACTTTATTATATGACCTATATACTTATGGCTCAAGACAGGACATTCACACTAGACAACTATTGTTGTGTTGGCTGTTGTCATTTTTAATTTGACAATCTAAGGGAAAGGAGGTCAGTGCCCCTGACTAAATAGTCAAGATTGCATGTTTTAAAAATTCTTGGATCACACCAGTTGAAAATTGCTGATCTAGACTGATAAGAGTCCTCAGTATGGGAAACAGGGCAAGAAAGGTTGTTTGGGACCTGATTTTGAAGGGCCCGGTTGTAAAGAAGAGGTAGGTAGGGAACAGTCTTACTGAACCTGTGCTCAACATGGTGTGATGTTAGGATAGACTGGTGAGGGACAAGACGGGGGCAGGGCTGTCACCTCAAAGACAGATGAGAAGGGTCTGATTCAGGGTGGTGGTCCTGGAGAGAAAGAGGCTTCATCTCCTCTCACTGTACTGGGACTTCTTTGTTCAAGGTCTCTGGTGACCTTAAGCTGGTCAAACCCAATGATTACTTCCTTGACCTGACTTTTCTTGACAGAGACACTGACTTCCCTCAGATACTTTCTTTTCTTAAGCTCCATGACTCTACTGATTTTCCTACTTCTTCAGCAGCCAGTCCTTCTCAGTAGGTCAGCTTCCTCGGCTGTGTCTCTAAGTAGTGGTGACCGTAGACCCTCTCCTTGGCCTCCTCTCCTCCATCTTGACTCTTCCTAGGACTTTGAATATCATCTATGTACCAGCAATTTCAATTTTCACTCTCCAGGACTCATCCTTGCCTTCTAATTTACATGCATATAACCAACAGCTTACCATTTAAAAACCAGCTGGATCTCTGGAGCACAGAATTAGATCAATGAGAACCCTTGGTTCATTACACACTGTCATAGTTGATCCATATTATGAACACGCTTGAGCCCACAGGGCAGCTCCAGAGCTCCGACTTGGACAGAGCTAGAACTTTTTCACCTGTTTATATGCTTTTCACCTGTTCACTCTCTTGTCCTTCTCAACATGAGTTAATCACTGTTCTAAATTTTGCATTTTCCATCGCCTTGCTTTGCTTTTGGACACAGTTTTATCGCATATATATATGCCTAAACGAGATATATTTTTCGTTTCTGTTGTACTGAAATGTATGGAAAGGTATCATGCTACATGTGGTCTTCACTGAAGTAAGATTCTTGTTCTGTGGACCCTCACCCAATCATTTCCACGCTGTACTATTCTGTTGTCTAAATATACCACCAATTATTTACTCACGTTCCCATCAGTAGGCATTTGGGCTGTTTCTAGATCTCTATTAAATCAGCGCTGGTGTCACTCTGCCGTCACTCTGCCTCTGGACTTATCGCCCTCTCCCCTCATTGCCCCAAAGCCCCAGCATGTTAACACTCTCCTAGCCGGGGGGGGGGGGGGGGGGGTAGGGGAGTGCCCATCAGCTGGCCCTTGCAGTTCTGTTTGACGTCAGTCTTCCCAAGGTTAACCTGCTTATCATCTGGGACCCCTCTGCCCCTTGAAATCTTGGTCACTTGATTCAATTCCCATAATTCCATGGCCAGTGGGATTCCAAAGCTCTTCCCCACGTTTATTTCTTTCAGAAGTACTTAAAATGTGCCAGACTCCTTCTTCTGTTTTGGGAAAAACATGGAAGGCTTATGGGAAAATCTGATGGTCAAACAATACGGAGAGGGAGGGACAACAGGGTAAATGACAGAATCAAAGTTCAAAATAGCCTTGAGCGGCAAAGCCAAGGTGAAATCGGCATCATGGGGTCAAACAGGAATTTATGCAAGGTTCTCCGCCTTAAGTTTTTTTTTTGTTTTTTTTTTAAAGTAAAAGATAACATGAATGAATGAATTAATATATATATATAGCTATGCTTAAAAGTAAGAAATGGGAATCTTCTTGGATGGAGGAAGATGATAAATGATGATCCAGCCTCTCTTTAGCCGGGAGCTTCCAGGGGCAGGTCAATCCAGGACCCAGGCCTAAGGAACGTCCTATATTTTGGTTTAAAATTCAATTGGGAGTAAAGTGTTTAAGAGACACACACGAGTCCTTGTCTAGCAACAGATCATGCTTTCCATGTCTATACGTAAAACACCTCGCACAGCAAGTGAGCCTCTCGACTTCTATCTGCTTTCCATTCTGAACTCCATAATCTCCCTTTCTGCGCACAAGCCAGGCCTGCAACAAAACAGCTACTTAGAAAGCTAACAGAATGGGCACTGTCACTGGGAGTTTCAGTTCCAGATCAAAGGAAGCGATAAGCCTGCAGTATTCTGCATTGGTTAACCCTTACCTGGGGTTCATTCGGCCTCAAGTTCTAGGCCTTTCATTTTCAAAAAGACAGTGACAAGGTGAGAAAGTCAACCAGCGCAGGGAGCTCACCCACCACTGCAGAAGCGAGCCCTGCAAGATCAGCGACCCATTTCACTCAGCGAAACCCTCAAGCTCCGCGGATTTCTATTTTCAAAGAAATGTTTGAAGGGCTAAATGTAGATAACAGAGCGGGCCTGTTTCAGAAGAAAGACTCGGGCCAATGGGTGAGTCTTGCAGGAGGTCGGATTTAGCTCTGTGTAAGCTCTGACTCGCACAGGAATTGAGTCCCGGGAGGGATGGATGGCTTTCTGGGCCTGGGAGTGTCCTCGGAGGCGTGCTTGGTGTGAGACGGGGCCCCGTGTCTGGGGGAACAGAAGATATTTGATACATGGTCTTGTCTGACTGACCATCAGCAGGCTCCGGGATTTCTTAGGTATGTCCAGAAGTGCTGAAAGGAATTGGAGCAGTCAGGAAAAAGAATGCTGAGATATCTTACTTTTCACATTGTCAACAAAGAGATGACATGAGGAATACTATGTAAGAGGATTATGCAAGAGAGGCGCCTGGCGTAGAAGTTTCTTACCTTCACTGTAATTCTTCCACTTCTCATAGCCAACCACACCTCCCGGCGGGTGGTATTCGCATCGTTTCACAGAAAACAACTAGGCAGAGAGGAGACGAGTGTCACTGACCCCAGCGTGTGCCGGCCTCTCATCGCATCCTCGTGAATCCGTGAAGACAGGAGCACTGGGCTCCTGTGGCTGCCACAGCAAATCGCCACAGACTCTCTGGTTTGAAGCAACAGGCCTTGATTCTCTCACAGTTCTAGAGGCCAGGAGTCTGAAATCAAGGTGTCTGTGGGACCTGTTTCTCAGCACGGGCCCTCGAGGAGAATCTGTCCATGCCTCGCCCCGCTGCTGGTGGCTGCCGGCATTCTTTGGCTTGTGGCCGCATCATTCCAATCGGTCTCCGCATGCACCTTCTTCTCTGTGTGTCTCTTATCAGGACATGTGTTATTGGGTTTAGGGCCCACGTGGACCATCCTGGATGATCTCATCTCAAGAGCCTTAACTTAGTTACACTTAGGAAGACCCTTTTTCTTTTTTTTTTCTTAATTTATCTTTATTGTTGAAAGTATTACAGATGTCTCCCCACCCTTTTTTCTCCCCTTTTTCCAAATAAGCTCACCTTCACAGGCTCCAGGGGCCAGGGCACGGATAGCTTTGGGAGAGGGCCACCATTCAGTCTACTATAGAGAGAGTTGTATTATTGTCATTTTGCTAAGTCTCAGAGAAGTTAAGAACATTTCCCAAGATCACACAGCCTGTAAGTGATGAAGCCAGGATTCAGACTTTTTTGGGAATGTAGCCTTTTTTTGTGAACAGTTTTGGAATATAGCCTTGATTTGGAAAGTCTTTGTTTCTTTGTTTATTTTTCTTTTCCAACTTTAGGTTCACTCGGGTGTTCTCTTGTAAAGTCGGATATATAGGAGCTCTTAGTAGAGCCGTGCATGGTTGTGTATCAGGCAGGGGAAGCTGTGCTGCTAGACCTTCTGTCGTGATAATAGTATCAACACAGGTACTTTCCCAGATGACTGCAGATTTTAATAGCTACTCATCTGACTTGGACGTTTAAGTTTATGATAAATAATGTGGAGTTATAAATATTAATTCCACTTTACACTATTTGGACTCGTTTTACTGAGGAATGAGTATGCTGAGACCCCAAGATGAGTGATTTAGGGATTTCCAATCCTTTCCAACTATGGATCTGTGTAGAAAAGAAGTTTATTCAATTCTGTGCAATAAAAACAAATTAAAAAATAAATTCCAAAGCTTACAGAAAAGCTATAACTGTTGTCTGTGCCTTTAATATTTTGTGTTGATTAGAAGTGACTCATTGGTTTTATTGTCTTTAAATATATGTTATGAGTTTTAAACAGAAAGATTATGTTTATGCCAGCGTACCATTTATAGTTTTAGATAAAGTTTCCTATTTGCGCTCTATGTAAGATTTCATCTGAAAATAAGACTTCACTGATAAGCAAAATCGAAAAACAAAACCTCTGGGTTGATGGGGAGAATGTGACGTTTAGAGGTAGGTGGCCTTGGGTTCAAACTCCAGCTGCGCCCAGTACAGTTTGTGTCGCGTAGAAGGTATTTCATAAATGCTCACTAGCTCATGGTGGCTTTTCCACGTTCCTGTCTTTACAAATCAGCTGCCTACCTGCCTAGCTTTTCATCCTCGAGTTTCTGCTTCAGAAAACATCCTATGTGAGGAAGACGCCCGCCTGCAGGCCTATATGGTAGCTGTGCTCAAAGCCCAAGAAGAACCTAGAAGATTGGGGACATTGATGAGAAAGTGCTGGGTCATCAGGCCTGCCCGCTCCAAGCCCATGCGGGCAGCCCAGCTCCTTACAGAGTTTTGTTTCTGCAAGAGGCCACCAGGACAATACAGGCCTTATGCTAAGTCAACTGACCAGACCTTACCTCCTGCCACCACCCCCGCCTCCAGCTTTGGGGACCGCCCGTAATCTTCTACCATGGACACAGTAACAAAGGCCAGTCTATTTCATTCCACTCCGGAGATGCCATTGGGAGAAACAGAGCATGTTTTCTTTATAGTCCAAAATATTCAGTTTGCAGCCAGAAGGCCAACTTGCTGAACCGGGAGGGAGTGGGATTGAATGGGAGGTATGGAGGCGTTGGCAGGCTTTCTAACTTTGGAAGGAGCTTGGACTCCGGTGAGAGCCGCGGTGAGGGTGGGGCTCCAGAAGGACTCGGGGCACCCCGCCAGCGCTCGCTGGCTCAGATCGTGCACATTCTTGGCAGAAGGAGAGAGCCTTTGGATGAGAAACCTCGAGAAGCTGCCGGGAGGGTAGCCTTTTCTCTGCTTGCGTGTTTGCAAAATCGTGAAGGGGAGCACATGCTTTATTAGACTTTCAAGCAGTGAATTAATCTTCTACAAAAACAAAGCCAACAAACAAAAGCAGAATGTCTTAAATAGCTCATCAGAAAAGCGTGTCCTCGGCGTTGACAATCAAATGTCCTCCCCACGTTTCACGGGCAGACTGCATGTAGCCTGCCTTGTTTCAGGGATGAGCTGGTCTCCCACTCTGCCCCTCTGACTGCAGGCTCATTTCTTCCGTCTGCTCTGCACGTGGCAGGCAGAGTAGGCCACCTTAGGTAGCATTTTAATGATGTCATTCATGGCTTCAACTTCCGGTTTCTCCCCTTACCTATAAAATAAGCTTAGACTCTTGACCCTGCCATTCAAAGCCTCCACAGTCTGTTCCTAAACTATTATTTCAAACAATTTATTTCTCAGTCAGTGTTGCTTTCTGTTCTCCATTCATGCATCCTGCTCCTCAATTGTGTCTTCTGTCCTGCTGTTTACAGGGCTCCAGGTGCCCTCTCCCCACACCCCACTTTTCATGTCTAAATTCTGCCTGCTTTAAGATACCAACCTCAGATGTTGTACCTTCTACAGAGACTTCCCAACAAACATTTATTAAGAAAATCAGATTTCCTTTAGACTTGCTCTTTCGTCAACAAGCGATGTGATTTGGGGCTAGCTACATAGCTTCTCTGAGCCTCAGTCTCCTCAGCTACAAAAGGAAGAAAACTTACAGGATAGTGTGAAATTTAACTTAGAAAATCTTATAGAGTTCTTAGCATAGTACATAGCCCATAGCGGATGCTTTAAAACACCACTTTTAAATTTATTTTCATGCTTGTCACATTCTACCTTATTTTACGGTGGCAAGAAATATATTCTTACTGTTTTACTCTGCCTTTGAAAGAATTCCTGCAAGACCCAAGAAAGCTTATGAAAGAGTTCCTGTAGTGGATAGACAACTTCCAACTGACGTGTTTATCCCCACACGGTGCTCTGTGCTGATTCTCGTATGGAATCCTCGTGGTAAGTCCAATTTGCCACAGACGCTTTCACCAACCGTTATACTCTCCCTGCCTCCCGAAGGAGCTGTAGCATCAGCACTTACATACTGTAGAAGTATCATTTCCTGCTCAGACTCCCAGAACATAGAGCTATCGCCCACGCTTATAGAGTGTGCCAGAGCTTTCAAACTCTAAGTCTTTTTGGTCACCGCCACGATCCCAGAAATTAGGGATACTTAGCACCTATTTACAAAGGATAAGAGAGGGAGTCACAGTGACCCAGTGAGACCACCAGGCTAATGTCATCATGATTAAGTCATTTGGGCACAGGATAGATGCTCAGTAAGAATTCAGAAAACGAATGAATGAGTCGGTGAGAGCAGCTCACTGCCTTCTGTTCTGAGAAATGTTTCATGAGGAGTTAGGGGAGGGTGACATTCATTACGAAGTCCTTTAAAAACCTGGGGGACTGACTATCTGTTGGACCATTTCAGTGTGACAGAGACTCTACCTTTATTTGCTTAAGGAAAAGTGAGATTTATTGATTTATAAATGGGAAGCACAAGGACCAAGCTGCCTTCTCAGAGTCGATTCAGGGCTCAAGGAATGGCAACAGTCTCTCTCTCTCTCTCTCTCTCTCACACACACACCCCATTTCCCCCTCTCAGAGCAGAAGGTAGCTCCAACACCCAAGCTTCACATCCTTCCTGCTCTGTGGTCAGGGTGATAGGAAGGGGTTGGAATGTGCTGGGCGTGGGCACCTAAAGCGAGGGCCTGGTAACACTGTATGGAAGTGATTTTAGAGTTATTTATGGGCTCTCCAAGGGACAGTGTGTATTGCATAGTGATATTGGCTTCTGGTGGCCCAGTCTAGCCCTAACTACACCAGGACACTATAATAGTTCATTGCTACTGAGCACTTAACCACTTGGCAGCTGCTGTTTTTTGTATGTAGGTATTATCTGATTGAGTCCTTTCAGCAACTCGACAGAGTTCTACTGTTACAGATGAGGAAAGTGAGGCGCAGATGATGGAAGCAACTTCTCCAAAGTTTTGTAGCTATTATGTGGTAGAATTAGATACCCAGGTCTAAACGGTCCAGCTCCCGAGACAGCACTCCTAACCAGGCTTGCCAGTTACCACCTGTGTGATTCCTGCATTTCCTGTGGTTTAGTGAAGACCTCAGCTCCTCATGAGTAACCTTATTACTAGAAGAAATAGAGATTATTAATGTATTCACAGGGCACGATGCCTAGTAGGGGCTCCATTAATCCTAGTTAACACTCTACTCCAAGAAGATGCTTCTTAAGAATCCTAGTGCATCCCAGGAAGTCCCAGGGATAGACTGGGGCAATAGTGACCGGAATACCACTGGCTTTGAGATCCTTGTGTTAATAAGCTTATGTCTTTCATACTGGGGTTTTATGCTAGTCTGTCAAAATCGAGATGGTGAACACTATTTGGGGATGGGAGGAACAGCAACCTAAATCAATCTGGCTTAATCCTAAAAAAGGAATTTGTTCTCATAAATAAACTTGTTCTTATAAACACTGGCTAGAGTTAGTGTTCAAATAATCCTTTTAGAAATTGGTCTTTATCTCCCAGTTCTATTTTCCTCTGTTAGCTTATATCTCCAGCTTGCCAAAAATGATCACTATGGACTCTCTCTCCACACTAACAGTAGTTTAGCACATGGACCTCCACCTTCTTGCAAAGAGGACCTTTCTTTCCTGAAACTTCTACCAGAAGTCCCAGGGAAACCTCCCGTTGGTCTGGACTGTCACACACCCATTCCTGAAACAATGACTATGGCCAAAGGGATTCAGTGTTCTGATTGGTCCAAAGCAGCTCACCCTGTTCACCCTCAGTTCCACAAAGATAAATTAGGGTGCAGTTACCAAAAGAAGGGGCAGAGAGCCAGAGGAGGCTAAACCCCATCTTTCCCTACAGAGCACTGTAAACAAAGTGGAGGAGACCTTGAGTTTCATTTGGAGAAGACAAGCCTCATTTTAATTGGAGAAAGTAAAAATTTGGCCTCATGACTCTTCATTGTACTTTCTGCATTCATCCCATATTTATTTATTGAGCACCTACTATGCCTCTATTGTGAAAGAAACTAAGGTTTCCAAGGGGAACAAGCACACCTGCTGACTCCTATAGCTCCCAGTCTAGTGATGATTGTTGGGGTGGGGAAGACAAGAATTTCAATAGTTATCTTGCAGCTCTATGCTCCACACACAAAAACAATTTTCAAGTAGGCTATGCATTCAAATGTTAAGCATAAAACTATTAATCACTGAAAGAAAATGGAGCAGTGTATTCATGTAATGAATTGGAGTAAAATGTGTTCATCAAAATCTTTGGAAGATAGTAGTATATTTGGAAGCAATGCTTGATAACCTGCTTGAGTTGCAGGCCAAAACCTTTAAAGAATGCTTACATATCAAAAGACGGTTAACAATTGCTCTGCATAATTAATGAACTTTTGGTGCTCACTAGAGGGAGAAATGGAGAGGAGATTTGGCCAGAAGAGATGAAAATAGTGGGATGGTTGTACTTAATGGTGATGTGTCCTTCATCATGAACTCTTCTCTCTGTGCCCTCCCTTCCCCAAACTCCACACAACAATTGCTGTAAGTGGATTTATTGTGGAAACTGGTGAATGGGCTGAGCTTCCTACATACAGAGCCTGTGACTGAAGATGCCACAGCTGGAGTGACTGAGCGAACATTTGGTTTACATTTACTAATCGCAGTGTAAGGATGGACTCTCAAAGCATGACCCCAAAGGCAGAAACCATAAAAGGAACTAGCGCTCAGTACAGCCTCATCACACAAAACATATTCTGAATGGTTAAAATACCATCAAGAAAGTTAAATTGTCAAAGACAAACTGAAATGAATATTTTTAAAGCTTATCTTTATGAAATATCTTATAGCATTTAAAAACAAAGGCAAATACCCCAATAAAAAGATACGTATTGGCAGAGGACTGCCTGGAAGCTGCACTGACGCTCTCCCAGGACAAAACTGGAATTACAACTAAAATGTAGAAAAAAAATATCCTGAATAATCAACCGAAGACGAGCTGGAGAACACCCTTATAACTGAGGACATAAAGTGGAGACCACATAGGGATGAGTAGGACGTGTAGAGGCAGGAGAGGGCTGGCTGGGCTCCCACAGGCAGCAGCTGAAGGCACAGAGGGAGATCTCAGCTGTGGGGGGCTCCCAGTGAGAACTGTGGGGCCTAAACCCCAGGCTGGGCTCCCCAGCCCAGAGCACCAGAACTGAGAAAGGTGCCCACATAACATCTGGCTGTGAAAAGCAGGGGGGTTTCTGTCTTCCAGGGAGAGACAGCAGGAAAAGCAGGCACCCTCTTAAAGGGCCAACACACAAAGTTTCGTGTGCAGCCACTCACCTTGGGCTCTGGCAGTGGGAGGGCAGAGTGGACTAGAGCTATGTGAGAAGAATCTAAGGATGCTGGCTTGGGGGATAGAGCTCAGAAGACAGGCATCTGGATTCCTGTGCTGAGTCATTTCCCCATAGAGCAGAGGACATCTTTCTCAGGTAGACATGTACCATCTGAGTAGCTTTTGACTTGGGGGAAAAAATTATCCCACTCTGTTGGAAAACCTCTCACCCCACTCTGTGGAGTTTCTATAGACTGAGGCTCATTAAAAGACTGAATAACAATCAGCCTCTAGGTGCTTTGAATCTTTGCCTGATTTGCTTCTGGACCCAGGCCTTGGCAAAGCAGACCTTTGTGCACATCTTGATCCTTTCTAAATGCACCCAGCTTCAGCAGAGGGAACCACAAGCTGCAGAGTGTGAAAGCTTCAAACGGGGTAATCAAGGCCAGTCACGAACAGCGTCTGACATTGGCCTGTACTAGAGACCATCCAAAAGACTGGGAGTCCTAGTAGATCTATCTAATCTACTAGAAACAAATCCAAACAGGCAGGAAAAATGGGGAGACAAAAAACAAGCCCCAAATGAATGAACAGGAGAAGTTTCCAGAAGAGCTAAATAAAATGGAGATAAGCAATCTATCAGACATAGAATTCAGAATACTGATCATAAGGATGCTCAACAGCATGAGAAAAGAAATGGAAACTGTGAAGAAAATTAAGAATGACATAATAGAAATTAAAAATACATTGGAAGGAATAAACAGCAGATTAGGGGAAACTGATGACTGAATCAGCAAATTAGAATACAGAGTAGAAAAAAATCACTCAATCAGAGAAACAAAAAGAAAAAACAGTTAAAAAACAGGAGAACAGTTTAAGGGAGCTGTGGGACAACATGAAATGTAACAATAGTCGCATCATAGGAGTTCCAGAAGAGGCTGAAAGTAAGCAAGGGTTAGAGAACCTGTTTGATGAAATAATGGCAAAAAACTTCCCTAACCTGGTGAAGGAAAAAGTCATACAAGTTTAGGAGGCACAGAGAATCCCAAGCAAAAAGAACTCAAAGAGGCCCATGCCCAGACACATAACAATTAAAATGCCAAAAATCCAAGACAAAGAATCTTAAAGGCAGCAAGAGAAAAGCAATCTGTTAACTAAAAAGGAGCTCCCATAGTCTGTCAGCTGATTTCTCATCAGAAACTCTATAGGCCAGAAGGGAATGGCATGAAGTATTCAACATAATGAAAAGCAAGGATCTGAAACTAAGAATTTTCTATCCAGCCAGGCTATCATTCAAAATAGATGATGAAATAAAGAGTTTCCCAGATGAAAAAAATGGAAAAAAAAAAAAAGGCTAAGGGAGTTCATCACCACCAAGCCAGCATTGCTAGAAATGTTAAAGGGACTGCTGTAATAAGAAGTTGAAATAGAGAGAAAGAGAAACATAGGCATAAAGAAATAAAATGGCAATAGAGAAGTACCTATCAATAATAACCTTAAATACAAATGGATTAAATGTCCCAATCAAAAGGCATAGGATAGCTGAATGTATAAGAAAATATGACCCAAATATATGCTGTCTACAAGAGACCACCTCAGAATAAAAGACTCATACAGGCTAAAAAAACCGAAAATAAGAACAAAAACAAACAAACAAAAAACCCAAGCTCTGGGGGACTTTAAAGAAAATATCAACAGCAATACAGTCATAGTAGGGGACTTGAACACACCACTGACTTTACTAGATAGATCTTCCAGACAAAAAATCAATAAGGAAACTGTGACTTTAAATGACACACTAGATCAGATGGATTTAATTGACATTTACAGAACATTTCACCCCAAAGCTATAGAATATCCATTCTCCTCAAGTGCACATGGCACATTCTCAAAGACAGACCACATGTTAGGACACAAAACAAGTCTCTACAAGTTCAAGAAGATTGAAATCATATGAAGTATCTTCTTGGACATTTACACTGAGGAATACTATGCAGCTGTGAAACAGCATGAGACAGCATGGTGGGACCTGGAGAGTATTATGCTAAATGAAATAAGCCAGTCAGAGAAAGTCAAGTGTCACATGATCTTACTCATATGTGGAATGTAATGAAAAAAATAAACTGATGAGAAAAATAGATCCAGAGACATAGAAGCATGGAACAGACTGAGGGATCTCAGAGGGAAGGCAGGGGTGGGTGGGTGGGGAGAGATTAACTGAAGAACTTATATGCATATATGCATAAACTATGGACACAGACAGTAGTGTGGTGAAGGCCTGGAGGGGGTGCAGGGTGGAGTGGATCAATGGGGGAAAAAAGGGGACATTTGTAATACTTTCAGCAATAAAGATAAATTAAAACATAAATTAAAAAATAGAGAATATAAGAGGATCATTTCCAAAGAAAAAACACAAGTGATCAATAAATGTTTTAAGATTAATCTTATCAATAATGAAAAAAACACAACCTAAAATAAAATAACAAAATATTGATACCATTGTAATTAGCTAGTTAGTAATAATAGGAAAGGAGCAAAAGGGAGGCCAGACGTTATAAGCATGGCCATTTGAGCAGCTTCACCAAGAAACAGCAATTTCACACTCTCCAGGGAACCACCAGCCCATTTCTCACAGATCACTGGGGGAAGGGGTCCAACAAAGGAGAGATGGATGTATGCACAGTGAATTTGGGGTGACTAGGGAAGGTGCCCATCAGTCAAATCTAGGAACAGAGGTCATTTGCCAGAATGGAAATGGCCCCTGCAAGCCCACAAAAATTTGGGAATACACAATCCCCTAAACAAAGGAGCTTGGGCTCTTGGCTCTTGGCTCTTGGCTCTCTCGGCTCTCTTGTATTTGTCCATGTGGCCCACAGCCATGCAGACCACACAGGCAATGGACTGATGGACTGTAACTGGGAGCACACTAAGCCAGCCTGATGCTGGACTGGACACTGCTCCAGTGTGGAGCAAAATCTCTGGACGCTGGCTTTGATTCTAGCCCCGTTGAAGCCACAACTATACTTCTTCTTTGGTCTGACAAAGGGAAATGGGACCTTGGAAACTCAGGGGTTTGATTCCACAGAAATAAAGCTTTCTACAATATCTTACCCTCCCGTGCAAGTCTCAGAAATTTCCTTTACTCTGGATATCGCAAGAAGCCCACTTCCACAAGCAACCTGCGGAGATGAGGGCCTCCCCACAGGGAACAGTGCCGCTGTGTGTGCATTGGATTGAGATGGAAAGGGAGCTGTGTGTCCTAATGTTTGCTAGGTTGTGGAGAAATGGGCCCCTTAAAATGCTGTTCAACAGAGAAATATTTTCTAAAGGAGGGTTTGGCAATATATTCTAAATTCTTAAATGTGTATATATCTTCAATGACAAAAATTCATTTCTGGGTAGTTTATCCTAAAAAATATTTATGCAAATATGAAAAGGTATGAAGACAGGGACACTCACTGTAGCTTATTTACAGAAGTGAAAAATTAGAAACAACCTGCCATTCAAAGGCCACAGATTGGTTATCAGAACTACGCTGTGCCTTGCCAGGCAGCCACTAAGTTCTGTGATCTAGATGGATATGGGTGGACATGGTGGAATATAGTTCCAATATGAATATTGTGAAGTGAAGAAAGCAGACTAGGAAAGCATATGTGCACTGTGAACCGAATTTTGGTTATGCGCACAAGCACCACAGGCACACAGAGGAAACAACGCCCAAAGGTCTCCACCGGATGGTAGACAGACTTTAATTTTGGGTCATTGGTTTAAAGGTGCTTTTCAGTTGTTCGTGTCTTTTTAAAAATTATTTAACTGGCCCCTATGTTCTGAGCATCTTAAAAAGAAAATTGGATTCTGAAATCATGAAACAATACATACCGATGATGGTGGCAGGTTGTGCCCTGGGAGAGGGAAGCGGGGAGTGCTACGGGGCACAGTGGAGAGGCCACTAAAACCTACAGGAAATCTCGGGAGTGGGTCCGAGCCATCTGCCCTGGTTCCACCAGTGAGTTCCTGCTTCTGTGGCTCCTGCACAGGCTCTTCTCTCCACCTGAAAACTCACCCCTCTGTTCTTTGTCTGGCGATCTCTGAAAGGTTGCTCAAATGTCAAATTCTCCACGAGTACGTCTCAGCAGACTGAGCTGATCTTTCGTCCGAGCTCTCTCGCCACACCTCCATGCCAGCAGGTTCTGCACCCTGCTCCAGGCTGGTTGGATGCCAGGGTCCTGCCTGGTTGCCTGCTCCCCAACCTGCCCTGTGACCTGGGATTTGGGCAAGGTGGCTCTGCTGTCCCACAAGACCAACCTCAAAGGTGAACTACTCACCTGAGCTGGACAGAATTACACAGGGCCCCTCCCTTCTTTACTGTTTGGCATAAAACCCAACCCCTTTACCACGACCTATGAGACCCTCATAGATCTGACATTTCCTTATAGATCTGCTCCCCACCTCTGCTCCTGTCCCCCCCACTTTTGGAATGTGGCCACACTGGCAGAAACTGGAGTGGTTGTGAGGGTGATGGGATGTCATTGGCTCTGAGTATGCTGACCAGGGCTTAGTGGCCCAGGGGGGCGTGATGGGCAGCGCAGCCCTGGTGTCTAGGAACATGCAGACGGGCAGCCTGACAAGGCCCGTCCATCCCCCGCCATTCAGCGCTGCCATTTATTTTCAGTATCTCCGAGCTATCAAATTGACAGCCACAGGGTTTTGCAAATAGCATCTGATGGCTTTTCTCAGCTCGTTTTCTAAGACTGAGTGGAAAGGCATGCGCCCTGAAGACAGGGTGTACTGGGTATTATGCAGGGAAATAGCTGACCAGATTTTGATTTTAAGATGATCCCTTGGACTGAGTGGAAGTGAGGAGACCAGCCAGAAGACCCTTATGTCCCAGTTGGCCTGGACAGGAGTGACAAGTGTGGAGAGGGAGAAACATAGATTCATTAGGGGTATATTTAGGGGGGTATAAGTGCCAGAATTTGCTGATGTGGGCAATTTAGAAAGGGGCAGATGGAGAAAGGGAAATCATGGGAAATTCTTTGTTTTGTGGATTCAGCCACTGCATGAAGGGATGGGAGCATATTTACTGAGAGGCCAGGGGTGAGGAAGGGTATATAATGGGTTTGGAATAGTTTATAGGATGGGGCGGGAGTGGGGGGAGAAGGGAGTTCTCTTCCCAATGCATTACGTTTGGGATGTCTGAGGCTCCAAGTGAAGGTGCCAGTCATGCTGTCTGTGACCTGGGGCCCCTTGTCTGGGCTGGAGAGAGAACTCGAGTCATCAGCAAAGGGCTGGAATTTAAATTCCAGAAAGGAATGCAGAGAAGGATTGTAGAGAGAA
Organism: Miniopterus schreibersii; assembly: GCF_964146895.1. Taxonomy (NCBI): domain Eukaryota; kingdom Metazoa; phylum Chordata; class Mammalia; order Chiroptera; family Miniopteridae; genus Miniopterus; species Miniopterus schreibersii. Next base: position 6,851,276 of record NC_138101.1, on the reverse strand, counting down.
TGCAAGAACCAGGATAAAAGCTGGGCCACCTAATCTTTCTGTGCCTCATCTTACACATCTGTAAAATGGGCATTAAGAAGTGTCTGGCAGGTAGCAACGCTATGGAAACACCACTTTTATTGTTAGCGCTGTGACAGGTCGGCAGAAGGGGGGTTAGCCACAGAGAGACAGAGGAGACGGTGGGGTCTGAGGGAATGTGGAGCGCGCGGCTCTTTTACAGAGTGTGGGCGTGTGCACATACAGGTATACGTGTGCGTGCATGTGTACGTGTGTGCATGCGTGTGTGTGGCTGTGGTGGGACTAGAGGGAACACAAACACTCAGAGAAGACAGCAGTCCATCTCTGTCCTTGAGAAAATCCTCTGAGAGCAGCCTCAGCTCTTTTCTGTTTATAACCTGATTTCATGCACAGGTGACATTTCAGGGCATCGTTGGAAGATAAGAGCAACAATAAACCAACACCATGGTGATACGTACAACACGTTCATTCCACGCCTGTCCCAACCGCGCGCCCTTGCATGCCAGTGTGATTTATTACAACCGAGGGTGGGCCGGCTGGAAATATTACCCGGGGCCTCCTCACGCAGTTCTGGGCATTATTTTGATCAGAAAGGGAGCAGAGTGAAAGCGGGAGGAATTCTGGAAGGATCATTTTAGAGTTGATTTAACCATGGGAGAGGGGTGTGTCGCATCTCATTCTATTTGCTAATGAAATTCTGCTGGGATCCTGGATCATTTTAGGATAGGAGTCTCCTGAAACCATCATGATAAGGACCCGTGACCTTCGAGGGACATGTTGAGATTTGCAGAGCCCATTGACCTTGTTTTAATGCATCCTCTCCTCAGCCTTGTGTGAGGAGAGAGCCCCAGCCAGAGCCTGGCCTCTGGGGTCAACTATGGGCCTGACTCCAGCCTCAGTGTCGGTATCAGTTTGCTAGGGCTGCTGTAACAAATGACCACCCAGCAGCTGGCTTAGACACAGATATTTACTGTCTCACCGTTCAGGAGGCCAGAGGTCTGAAATTGGGGCTCAGCAGGATCGACTCCTTCCGACGGCTCTGAGGAGATTCCGTCAGGCCTCTCTAGTAACTTCTGGTGGTTGGTGCTCTTAGCTTGTAGATGTATCTCTCCAATCTCCACCTCCATCACCACGTGGCTTTTTCCTGCATGTCCCTTTGGGTCTTCATATGACCTTGTAAAAGAATAGCAGTCATTGGGTTAGGGCAGTGCACCCGATCCAGTGTGAACTCCTATTAATTATATCTGCAAAGATCTTATTTCCAAACAAGGTCACATTCTGAGGGGCTGAGTGGACATTAATTTTTAGGGGGCGTTATTCCACCAGGTACAATCTGTTACCAGCTCTATGAGGTTCTTGGAGTGTAAGTGCCTTCATTTGTAATAAGTAAGTCTTACACTCCTGGGTTATGGATAATTGAAATAAAATAGGAACCGCCCCTAGTACTGTTCCTAATGTAAAGACCATAGAGCCGTGTAGCTAAGTCAGGTTCTGGCTCCACTGGGAGACCACAGGCCTCTCTGAGCCTATCTCTTATTTTCTTATTTCTATTCAAAGCTCCTTGAAGAAAGTAGGATCATTTCTCTTTATTCTGTTTCCATCGCTGTATCTCCCGAGCTTTCTACAGTCCACGGTCAATGGCAGATGTCTGCTAAATTATCTTGGCATGACCTTTAACATGAGAAGAATACGTCTCCCACAGAAGTATTGGCAGGATAAAGTGGGATAAAATGAGATGAAATCTCTGTTATACCACAAAATGCACATAGACATTCAGAGAGGCCTGTATTCATCAGTGAAAACACAGGAAAGGTCAGGTGAGGGGGATGCTGAGCTCAGCTTAATGCCTGGGTTGAATTTGGAAGATGGGGGGGGAAAGCTAAGCCCGCTTGACATACCACCAGGACACCCTGCACTCAGGTTACAGACAGGTCCTCTTAGCCAGTTCTGCACCAGGCACCATGTGCATGGTCAGGAATACCGAAGTGAGCTCCCTGTTCTCTCTAGTTCCTCAGTTCAGTAGAGAAAACAGGTTAATATAATGCTATAGGGCTCTGTGAGGACATTTTCCCAGGGTGAATCATTTCTAGGAAATATTTTAGACATACACAAAAGTGTAAAATATTAATAATAATGACCATCGTATACCCAGGAATGAAGCATCGTTAGTACCATGGGGGCTCCCTGTGTTCTCCTCTCGACTGACAGACACTTCTCTCCACGACAGGTGGGAATCTTGTTCATGAAATGAAAGATGAAGTAGGCAGAAATGACTGGCCCAGGTGCCACATGGCACAAGAATTCAGCTCAGGACTCCCTAACCTTCTATAAGGCAACTACAGACTTGTTTTGTCTGATTGTGTTTGTTGCTTTCTAAGCAAAGGAAATGGGCTGTGATTCTAAAGGCCTGAGGTCTGTGAATGGCCCATTCTTGCTCCCCTGGACACTGTTTCTAAGGCAGTCATCATCCCAGATAATAATAATGTCATGGAGTGTTGAGTGAGACTTTTCCTGAACCTTGAAATTGGAGGATAGTCTCCAATTATGTGCTGATGTGAAGAGATTTTTGGGGTGTGCTTACGGTCTCAAATCAGTTGGCCTTGAGATGGGGAGTTTATCTGGGGCTTGACATAATAACAGGAGGCCTATACATCTGGATCTAGAGGTCAGAGAAAGAGGGAGTCAGAGATTCAAAGAAGATTGAGCACACGAGTAGTTCTCTGCTGATGACTTGAAGATGGAAGGGACCACATGGCAAGGCCACACCCTCTAAAAGATAAGAGTGAATCTCGTCAGTAGCCAATAAGAAAATGGGGACTTCAGTCATATAGCCACAAGGAACTGACTTCTGCCAAGAACCTGACTTTTTTAGAATCAGATTTTCCCCAGAGCCTCCAAGTTAGAACTCAACCTGGTCAACACCTTGACTTCACCTTTGTGATACCCAGAGAACTTTAGACCTGCAGAATTGTTAGATAATTAATGGGTATTGTTTTAAGCTGGAATGTTGTGGTGATTTCTTTGGAGACATAGAGAATTAACAAACGCCACGAGGCATGCATGCCCTGTAGCTAGTGGTGCCTGCCTCCCAGGGGAGCTGAGTCAGCTCAGGAGGTGTGCTCATTCTCAATAACCCCGTAGTGTGTGTGGCATCCCTGAGCTCAGCCCAGCCCCTCCCATCCTCAGAGAAGTGGGGAGAAATCTCAGTGGCTCCTGAGTTCTGCTTGAAGGAACACTGGAGATGAGAAGAGGGGGCGGGAGCAAGGAGAAGGCCAGAATGGCAGCCAAGCGAGGGGACAGCATGTCAGGTGAAGGGATTGGGACCTGGCCCACCAGCAGAGCCTGGAGAGTCACTTTCTTTAGGGGCACTCAACGAATAAGAATGTAGACTCTGGGGCTAAATCCGCACCCATCACCGGTACAGCTGTGAACAGGAGGAGGCAGGGTCATGTTGACATGTGAAATAACAAGATTCACACTCCAACTTTGACAGGGGACCAGTCTCACCAATTTTTTTTTTGGTCTTTTTGTGGAAGATGATATTTTTCCAAATGGCTGCTCCAATGCCCCCCCCCCCATGCTCTTCTGCATTATAATCTCGCCTCTACCTTGTTAAGTGAATCTAGGCTGACCTCAGTGTCTTGTGTCACCAAGACTCTAGGGCAGAAGTGATGTTCTGGGCCTTCCAAGGCTAGATCATAAGAAGCCTTGAAGTTTCTGCTTACACCTCTGGAAATGCTCTTTTTGGGGGCATTTCCTCTGGGAACCACCTACCATACTGTGATAAGCTCAGACCACATGGAGAGGCCACATGTAGGCCCTCAGGTCAGCATCTTTAACTGAGCCCAACAAAATACTGCCATGTGAGGAGCCATCTGGGATGCCCAGCCTTCAGGTGACTATGGCTCTAGACACCCCACTCCAGAACTGCCCAGCTGAGCCCAATAAAGCTATAGAACTATGAGAGATAACAATAAACTGCTTGAAGTCAAAATTTGGGATTTGCTGTACCATAAAGAGATAAGTGGAGCACTCCCTTTCTCTTTTCCCTGTGCCTTCTAACTCTTCAAGGGAACTGACACTCAGAGAAGTTAAGTGACTTATCCAAGGTCACAGGACATGGTTGTAGAGCTGGGATTGGGACATGGGTGTATGTGACTCCTCTGAACACACATTTCTGAGGAGGTGTCTTAGTCAGCTCTGGTTGTCCTAACAACATACAATAGACTGTGTGGCTTAAACAAGATATGCATTTTCTCACACTTCCAGAGGTTGGGAAGTCCAAGATCAAGGTGCTGACCTGTCGGGTTCTTTGTGAGAGCTCTCTTGCAGACAGCAGCCTCCTTGCTCTATTCTCACATGGGTGAGAGAGGGAGAGAGGCGCTCTGATCTCTTTTTACAAGGGTGCCCATCCCATCATGACCTCAGCCTCATGACCTCATCTAAAACTACCTCTCGAAGGTCTCACGCCCTAATTATCATTACACTTGGGTTTAGGGCTTCAACGTGTGAATTTTGGGCAGACACAAATATTGAGTCCGTAACAAGAGGATCTTCCAGGGTGAAAAATATGTCACCAAATACCATGATCAAAAGCCCCATGGCCCCTAAAATGAATGCCTTGGAGATGAAAGTAAATTGAAATCCTGAATGAGAGGAAGGTAAGCCAGCCTCCGTGGGGCAGCCAGTTTTCACGTCACCTTGATGATAGAGCTGCCCTTGAACAGCAGGACTCCCAGGTCATGAAGCCCAGTAAAACTATAGAACCATGAGAGATAACAATACACTGTTTGAAGTCAAAATTTGGGATTTGTTACACCATAAAGAGATAAGTGGAACACCCCCTTTCTCTTTTCCCTGTGCTTTCTAACTATGCAAGGGAACTGACACTCAGAGAAGTTAGGTGATTTATTCAAGGTCACAGGACATGGTTGTAAAGCTGGGATTGGAGCTGGGATTGGAGCTGGGATTGGATTTGGGCCATTCAGGCCCAAATTGGCACACTCTGAGCCAAGGACACCTCCATCACCGAGGTAACAATTCAGGCCCCACCGTGGGGGCCGAATTCTGAAGGCCAGGGAACAGGCGGAGGTGGAGAGATGACGCACTAAGTGACACTTCTCGGAAAGAAGCCCAGAAGCAATTCACAAAAGCCACGTTTGCCTGAGTCTAATATTTGCCATTCCAGAGCAGCCCATCTGCAGACAGCAGGGTGGAGCCGTGGTCACGGAGGCAGCCTGGGCTGAGGGTTGCTGCTTGCGCTTAATGGCTTCTCCAAGAAACCTGCTGTGCTCTGCAGACATCACTTGTTTCTCAGTCCAGCCTCTGGTTTCTCCCTTCCTTCTTCTCCCACTCCCCTCACACACAACACAAAAAAGCTTGAAAGGAGACAGCGAATTACCACTTATGAGCACCCACTGTGTCCTAGGCTTCATACTGAGCACGTGATGCTATTGTGTTTGTCAGGATAATCCCATGGAAAGGGGTATATTTCTCCCTTTGGTGAGAAAGAATAGCTACGTTCAGAGATGCTGAGTAAAATGCCCAAAGACACACAGCCCGTAAGAAGAGGCAGTGGGGTTAGAACTCCTGTCCAGCTGCCCTCAGATCCCTGCTCGGTCCACCTTGCCTCTCCAGCAGAAAGCCGGAGCAAGGCCAAAGCAGATACTATGGGTGAGGTGGGGGGCCCGCTTTCTATACCAGAACTCGGGGGCCACTTTCTATACCAGAACTCGAAATGAAAATCCTTCCCTCTTAATGCCCACCTAGGGGCCCGCCCCAGAAGCACAGTGCCTGTGGAAAGGAGACCTGGGGAAGGTTGGGTGGGGACAATGTCTTACCTCTCATTGTGCCTTTAAGCCCCGTTTTCGGGGGTCTTCAGGGCCACCTGCGTGATGAGAGAGGCTAAAAAGATGAGACGTTCAACTCAGTCATTTTTACCAGTGTCGGTGCTGCTCCTGCCGTTGCTTTTATTACAGAACAAAACAGATGAGCAAGACCATCTCTACCCTTAAGCTAATAATGGTATAAGTCCTTATTAAGCATTTCAAGTGGCGTACTCACTTCCTGTGTAATTCTCACAAGAATTCTATGAGGAAGCCATTAGTATACTCACTTAATAAAAACGCAAAAGTCAGGGGATTGTCCGATAGACACGCGGATAGACACGCGGATGCAGAGGCTGTGCAAGCTGTGCATCGCCCGTGGGTGCCACACCTATCCCGGCAGTGTGAGGATACTGGATCCGGCGATAAAAAGCTCCATCATCTGAAGACAACCTAAGAAGAGAACTAAAATGAATGAAAAGCGGTCTGTTTTTTATGACCACTATGCCCTGATAATGCTAGACAATACCAGGGGTCAAAAATGCTGTTCTGAAAAAAATATTTTACCACTCAAGGTGGTGAACAGTTCTGCAGTTGCCATGGGCTTTAGCACGTAGGCCAGCCGCAGATCGCCCACTTTCGTTCCCTCTGCCTTAACGCATGCTGCGTTCCACACGGAGCCTCCTAGGTGTCCGGCTAATCCCTGACTCGGCCACATGTTCTTGTTTCAGGAGTAAAATCGTAATGGTTTGGAATGGTTTGAGCTCCCTTCAGGGGCAGTTCATGTCTCCAACTCAACATAATTCCGCTACTAGTGATTGGAAAATGGATTTGGGGGCTAAAAAGTTAACGAAAGATTCACATAGAAAAATCAACCTCACCTGAAGCCACAGCCACACATTTTCAGGGTATTAAATTGGCAGGGATTACACATCAGAATTTTTCTCAGTTATTTTTAAGATGATTCAATATTGTGTTTGAGTCTGATCGGATGGAGTTCCTTCCTTGCCATAAATTAGCGTCACATTCGTACTCAAAGAGAAGACACTCCACCTGGGCCAGGCGAACCAATAAATGGCTCTGATGCTAGCTGGTGATAGCAAACAGGGCGATGACAAGGCAGGTCTGAGGCACTGAGAGGCAAATCTCTCCCGGGCCTGCCGTCCCTGCTTTGCCTTTACCGTTGGCAAACGTGCTCTTTCCCAGCGACTTCGCTTGGCCGGCTCCCATGCTCAAAGATGCCTCTTTTCATACCAGAGTCATTTAAAGGACCGAAGAAGCCCGGCCACAGAAAGTGCTGGCGTGGAGTCTAGAGGCGGGTCAGGAAGCCTGTGAAACCCTCAGCCCGGCATAGAAACAACCCATCTGTGAACTTAGATACTAATTTATATCTAGAGCAGAGGTAGGTGACTTTTTCTGTAAGGGTCAAATAGTAAATATTTTATGCTATGTGGGCCATAAGGTCCCTGTGGCAATTTCTTTTTTAAATTGATCTTAGAGAGAGGAAGGGAGGGAGAAAGAGAGAGAGAAACATTGATGCAAGAGAGAAACATCTATCAGCTGCCTCCCACGCGGGCCCTGACCGGCGATCGAACCCACAACCTTTTGCTGCAAGAGACAACACTCCAACTAACTGAGCCACACAGGTCAGGGCTCTGTTGCAATTTCTTAACTCTGCCAATAATAATAATAATAATAAAAACCCACAAAAAGCCCACTGATGATAAACAAATGAATGGGCATAAATGATTGTCTTCCAATAAAACTGTATTTACCAAAACAGGTGGCGAATGGATGGGGATTGGCCCATGGTCCATGGTTTTCGGACCCCTGATAAGGTTGAACATTTGTTTTCTAAAGTGTCCCTTAAGTGAGGTTGCCTTTTTGCCCTACATTCTGTTTGCTGATTGTCTACAAAGGGCTGGAGTCGAACATGCAATTTACCTGTTCTCCCCACTGCAAAGCATCAGAATCTTGAGTCATAGTTAGGTGGAGCCCAAGCAGTAAAGGTATCGGTAAAAATATCCAGAGGGGTTCTTTAACTGAGACTTTATAAATTGGCTGATACAGATGATCTCACATTCTACAGCAATTACTCCAGGCACACTTGTATACAGAAAACACAAAGAAGGTTCTGCTGTTAGTCTCCTAAAAATAAATAATATGCAAAAAATTAATGATGTTAAAATGGCCATGAATAAAACTTATCATCTATTAATAATAAAAATGCTTAATGTGCAAGGACTTGAAGTCTACATCATTAGCAAGACAAAGTATGCTCTAAAACAGCTAATGTCCTGCCTAATGACTAAACACCAGAAGTTTTTGCATTGAAATCAAGAAGAAAACCAAGCTCCTAGCTCACACCTATTATTTAATTGTATTCTATGCGTCCTGGATAGCCCAAGGCTTAAATAGAAAAAAGTGTAAAAAGGGATATTTTTATGTGGGGATGATTCGGTTTAGCACTTATAAAAATCCAATAAATCAACCAAAATGCTACTAGAATTAATAAGAGTTTATGAGTAAAGAGGTCAAGAGAAGATAAATATGTAAAAATCAGTGACATTCCTCTAAGCCAGCAACTATTACTTTGAAAATATAAATCAAAAGCAGAATGGCAGTTAATTATAAAATATCAAGCAATAATTTTGAACAAAAACTGTGCATGTTTACATATCTTTACTAAAATATCCATAAGATTTAACTAAAAATCCCCCTGGTCTTCACCCAGGAGCAGAAAAGGGATTGGAGTTAAGCACTAACCCAATGGGAAGAGCCTAGAAGTCTTGCTTCCGTTGGTTGTTGCATCAGCAGGAGAATAGAAGTCAGAACCCGGGCAGGTAATCCTAGGTAGCCAGTGGTCCCACAAGTGGTAAAAGAAGAACATTCTAGTGATGTGAGCAGACACTGGATGATATTATATAATAAAACTTTTTTTCTGGTCTTTGTCCAGGCATTTGGCACAGAGTCTCTAAAACCCTGGTAATTTCTCAACTGATAAAATTGTTTTTGTTATTTATGAGTCTCTTGGACCACATCTGAGTTTATGCAAACGAAGTGACTCATGGTTGGCCCCTAGATAATTTTAGGATGGGCACAGTCACCGGAAAGACCGACCACATCATTTGAGGGTTGTGACTTTGAGGCAGCCTGACTCTGGGGAAGGGAGGGGGGTTGGAGACTGAGTTCAATCGTGTGGCCAACAGTTGGACCGATCGGCCTACAGAATGAGACCCCACCACTGAAGCTGGACACCAGGCTTGCTGGAGCTTCCTGACTGGCCAGCACGCGGGTGCGCTGGGGGAGAGGCATGTCTTCCTCCGTGGGGAGGGGCATGGGAGCCCTGCACTCAGGACTCTCCCAGCACTCGCCCTATTGGTCTTTTCATTCGGCTGTTCCTGAATTGCATCCGTTATACTGTAATTATAAGTATAATGCCCTCCTGAGTTCTGTGAGTCATTCCAGCAAATTGCCAAATTAGCAGGGGTCATGGGAACCCCCAAATTCTAGCCTGTTGGTCAGAAGGGAGGGTGGCTCGGGGCCTTCACTTGTGGCTGGTGTTGGAGTGAGAAGAGTCTTGCTGAGCTGTGCCCTTTAACCTGGGGGGGTGCATCCATCCTGGGTGCTGAGAGCCAGAATGGAATCTCTGGCAGCCAGTCGGTGTCAGAACAGATGAAAAACATGTTTTCCTCAGCAAGTAAGCGTGTTTATGTGCCTGTTAAGTAGTGAGACAGTGCGATGTCCCCTGGCCTTTAGCGACAGTCTGCACTCTCCTATCTGAAATCCTTAGGGCCAGAGCTTTGTTTTGTTTCAGAATTGAGAATTGTTAGGCAGGGGTGTGTAAGCCTCCTGGAAGACTGGCAGCACCGCACAACCAACCCCTAGCGCTTCTACACACACTCATCAAAACCAATACTGAGGCCGACAGGGACCCGAGAGCCCCCTTCCATCTCAGTGGGGCGCTGCCACATTTGAGTTCAGTAAAGCAGTGGTCTCATAGCTTCTAGATTTCAAGATTGTGCATGAGGAGCCGAGGACCTCCCCATGCTGGAAGGAGACCTGACGCCATCCCCAGCTCACCACGAGAGAGCGGGGCCCTGCTGGTGCACAGACAAAGGAGTGACGAAGAAACGACGTTGGAGACGCGCCAAGCCAGAGCTGGTCTCTGCAAAGTTCCTTCGATCCCGTCATGTGCAATCCCCAACAGGAGATTCAGCACGCATCCATGCCTGGTCAACACAGCGGCTTTCTGCCAGGAATACATGTGAGAAGGTTGCGTAGACAGTTATTCAACTGTACTCCCACAGGGGATCACACCATCACACACGCCAGCATCACTGCAGGGCACAGTCTGCGAGAACGTCCCTGGTAGGAGGACTACCCAGTGCGCCCTCCCCGGTTTCATGTAATTATGAAGTTGGAAAGTCATTCCACACCCATGCTGCTGGTCCATGGGTGAAGGATGGGCACTCTCGTAGTCTGCTGGGGTGAATGTAAATGAAAGGACCTTTCTAGGAAACACTCTGGAAGTTTGTAAAAAGAGCTTTAAGTAAATCTGTAGACTTCGATGCAATTACTTCACCTTTGACACTATATCCCGAGGAAATAATTCTAAATACGGGAAATGCTTTATGCAGGAGGGTGTTTATTATTGTAATAACGAAGAAGGGAACAAATCTGATTTGAAATAAGCAGTGGGAATTTAAGTCAATTATGGCTCATATGCTCTCCTCTTATGCAGGTATTTAAAAAATGATGGTTATGAAGACTAAAGCAGCAATGAGAAATGTCTACAATTTAATACAAAAATGACATGAAATTATATACAGCATAATTACATCTTTGAGAAAAAATAACAATGGTATGTGTGGGAAAATGCTAGAAGGAAGATCAGTAAAATGTGAATAACTGGAATTGAATAGTGGGATTTTCAATCTTTTTTAACTTTAGAAAGTTATAGAAGATGCTACTTCTATAACAAACAATTTTAAAAAATCAGAGCAATTGCCTTCAAAAATGTAAAAGGTGTTGTATTAGGGTTCTCCAGAAAAATGGAGATATACATCTATATAGACATACATATAGATAGAGAGATTTATTATAAGGGACTGTCTCAGAGCTTGCGGAGGCTGAGAAGCACCATGCTCTGCACATGTAAACTAGAGACCCAGGGGAGGCCTACGTGCAGTTCCAGCCCCTGTCCGAAGGCCTGAGCACCAGGAGAGCTGACTGTGTGTGTAAGCGCCAGCCCACTGCGGTAGAAGGCTCCCCCCAGCTGACAAGAGGGAATCTCCCCTCCCCCTGCCTTCTGCTCTATCCGGCCTCCAGTGGACGGGGTGAGGCCAGCGCCGTGGAAAGGGCAGCCTGCGTACTCAGTCTGCAGTCAAACGCTAATCCTACCGGAGGCTTCGTCACGGACACACCCGGAACGACTGTGAAGCAAATATTGTGGACAAGTAAAGTCTACACATAAAATTAATCGTCACTGGTGTTAAATCTTTGATCACAGTAGTATATTAATTATTTCACTTAATCATACCTATCTATCATCTCTCTCTCTCTCTCTCTCTCTATCATCTATCTATCTATATCTATCTATCTATCTATCTATCTATCTATCTATCTATCTATCTATCTATATCTATCTATCTATCTATCTATCTATCTATCATCTATCTATCTATTATCTATCTATCATCTATCTATCTATCATCTATCTATCTATTATCTATCTATCTATCTATCTATCTATCTATCATCTATCTATCTATCTATCTATCTATCTATCTATCTATCTATCTAATCTATCATCTACCATCTGTCATCTATCTATCTATCATCTATCTATCTATCTATCTATCTATCTATCTATCTATCTATCTATCTATCTATCTACCTACCTACCTATCTATCTATCTATCTATCTATCTATCTATCTATCTATCTATCTATCTATCTACCTACCTATCATCATCATCTATTATCTATCTATCTACCTACCTATCTATCTATCTATCTATCTATCTATCTATCTATCTATCTATCTATCTATCTATCTATCTATCTACCTACCTATCATCATCATCTATTATCTATCTATCTATCTATCTATCTGTCTGTCTGTCTGTCTGTCTGTCTGTCTGTCTATCTATCTATCTACCTATCATCATCATCTATTATCTATCTATCTATCTATCTATCTATCTATCTATCTATCTATCTATCTATCATCTATCTATCTATCTATCATCTATCTATCTATCTATCTATCTATCTATCTATCTATCTATCTATCATCTATCTATCTATCTATCATCTATCTATCTATCTATCTATCTATCTATCTATCTATCTATCTATCTATCATCTATCTATCATCTATCTATCATCTATCTCAGGAACAGTCCTAGGCCCTAGAGAAACAGCAAGGCAATGTCCATACCCTTACAGAGCTTATATTCTAGCGAGTGAAACAGATAGTAACTGGAAACAAAGGAAGACTAGAATTCTAGGTAAGAAAACACACTGTGAAGCAAAATGAAGGGGAGCACCTAGTGGGTGAGGTGCTATGTTCAATAACACTGCCAGGGACAAACCTCTTCACAAAGACAGTCTCTGAGCCCAGACCTGAATGAAGTAAGGAAGGGAGCTGCGTGACAAGGTGCCTGGCAGATGGGACATTCCACAAGAATCCTGAGGACGACACGCTGACTGGCCAAGGAAGCTGGAGCCAAGGGCGGGCGGGCGTGACAGGGAGTTAGGTCCCAGGGAGTACAGCCTGTGGCAGGGGGAGAGACGTGGAGCCTACTCCAAGCACACTGAGGGCCAGGGAACGGTCCTTGGCCAGAAGATGACCTGGTTTAGTATTATTATTATTTTAATTTATCTTTATTGTTGAAAGAATTCCAGATGTCCCCCTCTTTTCCCCATTGACCCCTTTAAACCCACTCCAACCCCATCCCAGGCCTTCAGCACACTATCATCTGTGTCCATGGGTTATGCATTTATGCATATAAATTCTTTGGTTAATCTCTCACCCCCCACCCACCCCCCAAAATAAACTGATGAACAAAATAGATTCAGTGACACAGAAGAATGGAAAAGACTGATGAACCTGGTTTACTTTTTAAATGCTGGCTGGGAAGTTGACTGTAGGGCAGGCGAGAGTAGAAGCAGGGAGAGGTCAGGGGCTGCTGCAGTTAAGTCTGAGTGAGCGGTGTCCCCTCACTGACGGGGGCAGGTGACATGTATCCCTTAGACCTGACCGAGGCTGGGAAATGGCCGAGAGCCCAGGGAACTGGACAAGTGGGCTGACCTGTGAGCCTGGCCTCTATGCCTTGGTCACGGCAATCACAGAGGGGTGTCCGCTGTCTGGGGTGACATTGGCTGGCCCAGCTTGTCACGCACCTGCCACTGGCTGGCTTAGGGGAGGTGGGCATGAGGTGCAGAGAGAGAGAGGGTCTGTCCCAACTGATTTCCACAGTGGGAAGAGGGTCCTGCCTCCCACCAACTCCCCACTCAAAGGGGGGTTCTTTAAAATGGAGGCTGGGCATTTATGGAGAGGAGGGGACAGGAGGGTTGGTGCTGTGACAGATGAAGATGACATATTTACTTTCATATTCAACTAAATAAATGCATCTATGCACCAGACACTGTTCTGGGCAATTTCTCTTTGACACTCAGTGTCCTGAACGAATGCCACTGGCTCTCCAGAAATGCTGGTTGAATACATTCATCTGCCCCTCGTCTGAATCCTATGAGCACCATGAGGTATGTTTAAAATAGTTGGACACAACCCTTGAAGGGAGGAAGTGAATTTGCTGAGGTCCCCCAGCCAGGGAAGCACCAACACGGAGGGGCTGGCGGACTTGAATCAGAATCACGGATCTAACATCTGCCGGCTTTGTAAGGCCAGGATCCCTGCTCTGCTTCTCTGTGCCTCAGTTTATGTATCTGTGGAATGGGGTTAATATTGGCACCTACCTCGTAGAGTTGCTCTGAGGATTAAACGAGATTCTGAGCAGAGCTGATAGGATCATATCACAACTGAGGTTTACCCCCAGCCTTTCTGGCTCCAGGTAAACGTTCTGTTCTGGGCACTTCCCTGACCTCCTACGCAGCTAGGCCGCAGCACCAGGACAAACCAACACGGTCGCCTGGCATTTCACGGGAGCCAGCTGCTCACAACTCCCTGCACATAAAGGAGGCTGCTCATCACCAGGACAGCGAGGGGCTGTTCCTTCTTTTCCAAAGGGCCTCAGTCTGGGAGCAGCGTCCCCGTGGGCAGGGCCCGCCTGCCCAGGGAAGGACACTCCATCGCTCCGCTCCTCCTGCAGGGGCCACTCCTTCTGCTCCTCCCAAGGCCAGTTTCCCTGACGGTGTCCTATTCGCCCCACAGGCGACCATCGCTGCCTTGGAACAATGTGCCAACTACCGAACAAAGGGCCTCTTCAGGTCCTGCCCCTGGAGAGCGGAATCCAAGGGTTGCATTCCGTTTTGGGTTCCCCGCGCCCCATCTCTGCTCACTTGGCACAGATTCCCGAGACCCCAGACTACACACCTCTCCCCACCCACCCACGCAGGCCCTGCCCACGCACCACAGCCTCTTCTGGGACTCCTTCCCCCCTGCCTGGTGAGCCTGCTGCTGGCCAGGGGAAGCCTGTTAGCGGCCCGTTTGGAAACGCTCCTTGCAAAACCCCACGCATCTCAGGAAGCTGCTTCCATCACGCTCAGAGGGGTGGGGGGTCCCTCGGGTTCCTTAGCAGGAACCTGGACCAGGCCCCGCTGATGTACATCTGGGGATCCCCTCTCCCGGGGCCCAGCACCACTCTTACCGCCAAGTGCCACCTCTTCTGCCTGAATTCGGCTCCAGAAGCTCCTGCTACAGCTTCAACCAACCTCACTCTGAACGGAAGCCTTGGCAGTGCACCAGGGGGTCGTGTGACCCCCTCACAGCAGCCTCCACACGCCATGGCATCGGAGGTTTGTCCGAGAGCATGTCCCGCTGCAGGGAGCTCAGCGCTCTGGTCCTGAGGCTGGAGGCAAGAAGCCTCCGGGGGGCAGACCTCGGAGCTTCCCGGCCTCCCGGGTCCGCCCTCGGCCCTCTCCCCGGCTCCTGCTGAGGAGGCTGATTTTGGGCTCTGTGTCCTTGGACCTCTGGTTGGTTTCGGTGGGGCCAGGGCATGTCCGGCCCGGCTGCCCCAGAGCAGGCCCAGCACAGCGCTTCTGTGCCCGCGGTCTTGGGAGGCGACAAAGGACGGAGGGGCATAAAATCCAGGAGGAAGCGAAGCCCCTGTAAGGACCTCGGAGCTGCCTCCTGAGGCGGGGAGCCAGCCGGTGTTTTGTCCCCGGCTCAGTGGTCCCCAGAAGACAATCAAATCCACCTCGCGTTTCCCACCAGAGGGGGCCAGGGAAGGGCAACTGACCACTGTCTGGAGTTGCCGGGACCTGACGTTGCCCCACGGGCTGCTAACTGTCCCCACACATTTGTGTTTCTCATGGGTGAGTGTGGAGCAGGGAACAGATGACCTGGGGCAAAACACAAGGGCACAGCGGCAGGCACGTGAGCGGAGGGGCTGCCACCCCGAAGCAGGTCCCCACCTGCGCGGAACTGCTCACCCAAACGTTGGCTGGGATTACAGGCAAGGATAGGAGCGTGGGAGCTGGTGTATTTGAACTAGACAGGACGCTGAGACGGAGGTGGAAGGAGGGGCTCGCTTTAGGTTGCGGGGGCACAGGAAGCCTCAAAGAAGCTGAGATCCGAAGGCTGAGAAGTGACCTGAGGGAACAGCATTGCAGGCAGAGGGAACAGCTCATGAGAAGGTGCAGAGGAAGGAAAGAGCCTGACATGGTCCTGAGAAGCTAAGAGACATCCTCGCAAGACAACTGGGCTGCACGTGGAACAGAACTTTACCTTCATGACAAAACTGCCCAACTGCACTTTAACCAAGAGCAGCTGGTGTCGTGCAAACCAGGTCCCCTTACTATGTGCCACGGCGTATCTGATGAACATCAGGAAGAGTCACCCTGCAGGAGAGGAGCCTGTACCGCTCTGAGGCGTCCCTCCTCTCCTGCCCTTGGACGTTGGCGTGCCGGTCCTCAGGACTTCACGCTTGGACTGAATCATAACACGGGCCTTCCTGGTTCTCCAGCCTGCAGACAGGTTGTGGCCTAGAGTCACGTGAGGCAGTTTCCGGACTACATCTCCTCTCACATATCAGCCTATTGGTTCTGTCTCTGGAAAACGGACTATGACGCTTGTGTTGCTAACAGCATCTAACTCAACTGATGGCTTTCCTTCCTCGGCAAGTACTCAGTTCAGAGGTAACTGGGTGAGCCGGAGGGCGCAAGGCCCAACTTCACCGTCTGATAGAAAATACTTTTCCAATGCACCTTAAAACATTATAAAGCATTCAAGGGTGCATTTCCTAAAATCTCAGGTGCCTACTGTTTCTGATTAAAGTTTACTTCAAGTTCCAAATCAGACAAACTTGTGCTGCTTGAGATACTAACAGAAGTCTAACCTTGCGTTTGCTATAGCTGGAGCTGGCGTCATGGTTGCAAAGAATTCGTCTTTTGAATCATGACTGGGCTTATTCCGAGACAGAGCCCGCGTAACTCCCCGTGTTTCTGTCTTGTTGTTACCCGGTGCCTGCCACGTGGTGTCTGATGCCCACATGCTGCCACAGGGCAGTTCCTTCGTCCACGTCAAGCAAGAAGAAGGGAGGCGGCCTGAAATCATCAAATAAGGGTAAGGCTGGGGATAGAGCTCATGTCTCTTAACTTTAGCTAATTCCTGCCTAACTCCCGCCTCCAACGTGTTCTGATAATTTTCTGGAAAACAGCAAGGGGAGCATATATATTTGTTAAATAGTTGCTTTCCCCACAAACCGGATTAGCACTGTGGTAGCACATTTCTTGATTCTGCTGGATCGGGGCACTGTCCTGAATGCCGGGGGCACAGCGATCATCGCTGCCCACGGGGGTCTCACAGGAGTGATGGGGACACAGGCTAGGATTTGGAAACCAAGAAACTGCAAAGCAGTGAAGATGAGGAGAAGATGGTGGATCCCAGTCCAGTGGGTGAGGGGTGGAGGGGAAGCTATGTCAAAGGCGGCTTCCTGGAGGAGATGGCAATGAAGCTGGGTCTTGAAAACTTCCATAAGCTGGCACATGAGACCTCCAGCCTCGTCGTCCACCATGCCCGGCTTTGCAGTTTGGCCCAGAGATGCTCACAGTAGGCCTTTTGGAGCTCTTTGCTCAGACTCTTCCCTCTCCCTGAAATACTCATCTCACCTCCTTTCTTGTGGTTGAGTCTTACACAACCTTCATGCTGAGTCTGTTTTCATCTTTGCCAGGAAACATTCTTCTTCTTTTTTTTTTTTTTTAATACGTCTTTATTGATTTCAGAGAGAGGGAAGGAGAGGGAGAGAGAGATAGAAACATCAATGATGAGAGAGTCACTGATCGGCTGCCTCCTGCACGCCCCTCGCTGGAAATCGAGCCCGCAACCCGGGCATGTGCCCTGACAGGGAATCAAGCCCCGATCGCCTGGACCCTAGGTCGATGGTCAACCGCTGAGCCACGCCCACCGGGCAGGAAACCTTCTTTAAATCATTAGGCTGGGCTACTTATCTTGCTCTATGCTTTGTGGCCCGTTGCATACACCTCTCACCCTTCCTTTAACACGTCATTAGGATCATCATTCTGTTACTAGAACTGACCTTGTATTTTTATTATTATTGATTTCAGAGAGAGAGAGGGAGAGACCGATAGAAACATCAATACTGCAATGAGATAGTCATTGATCAGTTGCCTCCTGTACGCCCCCTGCTGGGGATGGAGCCCGAAACCTGGGCATGTGCCTTGACCAGGAATCGAACCGTGACCTCCTGGTTTTCATGGGCCAATGCTTGACCACTGAGCCACACCGGCTTTTAAATATTCATATCTCCAGATCTATCTATCTACCTATCTAATCTATTTAATTTTTATGTCCACTATTACATGCTTGATAAACATTTTAAAGTTGAACTGCAATGCGACTTTATGCCAAAACCCCCCTTCACAATGCTGCAGGCTTGATTCATGCTGTCTGGAGCTGACCTGAGCTCTCATCCAGCAGTGGCTGGGAAGCCGTGCTTCACTGACCTCTGAACTCGGTGTCTGCACAGCTGTTGCTTACCAGGAACTGAGTGCAGTTTGTAGGCTTAATTGCTTTGGTTGGCATGGTGATTGCTCCAAAGTATTGAGCTCTGTCACTGCCTTCAAAGTGTTGAGTCCCTATGGATGACGCATTCTTTCCAGCTATGCTGTTCTCTGCAGTCTCCTGGAAGAGCATAAGGTGGAAGCGCTCAGGTAGGTGGACGGCTATTCTAGAATCTGAGGCAGTTGTTAAATGACAAGTGGATTTAGCAGCTGTTGTTTTACAAGTGCAAGTTGAAGAGTAACCCAGCTCGTGTGGTATTGATGTGAGGACAGACATAGCAATCAACGGATCAAAATGAGAGTCCAGAAATAGACCCCCACTTGTATGATCAATTTATTTTTGACAAAGATGCCAAGGTAATTCAATTGGAAAAGATAGTCTTTTTAACAAATAGTGATGGACTAACTAGGTATCTGTATTTAAAAAAAAACGCTTGAACCTGACTTTCCAACATACATAAGTATTAACTTAAATTGATCATAAACCTAAAGGTAAGAGCTAAAACTATTAAACTCCAGAAGACAGCCTACCAGGAAATCTTTGTGACATTGGATGAGGCACAGATTTCTTGAACAAAACCCCAAAAATAAAAACTTGAAGAAAAAAAAAGATAAAATAAATTTCATCAAGGTTTGAAACAGTCGCTTTTTGAAAGGCACAGTTAAGAACACAAGAAGGCAAGTCATAGGCTGGGAGAAAAGCTTTTGCTAAACATACGTATGCTCAACAAACAGCCTATATTCAGATTATATAAAGAACATCCATGACTTATTTAATAAGTCAGCCCAGGTTTAAAACAAAAAACAAAACTACAACTAGACATAAGATATTAACAGATGCTTCATAAGAGAAGATACAGAGTGGCCACTAGGCCCGTGAAAAGATCCTCATCATCACCAGACACAAACAAAACGCAAATTGAAACCACGGTGAGGTGGATGACCCATCACATCCACTAGAATGACTACAGTAAAAAAAATCAATCCACAAAAAACAACAACGCCAAAGATTAGCGAGAAAGCAGAGCAACTGGAAGAGCCTCAGACATTGCTAGTGGACCGCGAAGGAGCCCCGCCACCTTGGAAAGGGGTACGGCAGAGCCTTATACAGTTACGTACACCGGTTATCTCCTCAGCAACTTCACTCTTAGGTGTTTAGCCAAGAGAAATGAAAACATATATTCATGCAGAAACCTGTGGACCTTGTTCACAACAGCCCCAAGCTGGAGGAAACCCACAGGTCCAGCTGGTGAGGGGGCAAGCGGGGCGCGTAGCCGGGAACACGGATCTGGAACGAAGAGAATGGCCTGTGAGCACACGCGATCACGAGAGGAAAGCTCAGAAACCTTAACTCTGAGCGAAAAAGTCACGCGGAATAGTATGTATCTTATGATTCCCAGGGCACGAAATTCTAGCCGAGGCAGGACTAGTCAGAGAAAGCAGAGCAGTGGCTGCTGGAGGCCAGAGGTGTGGCCAGAGAGGACACAGGGCACAGAGGAACCTTGCAGAGCCGGGGAAGCGCTCGTGTCTTGATCGTCATGGTGACTATGACCGTCTACCGTTACCCAAACGTTAGGCTCTGCCTTTAAAACGTGTGAGGTTTAGATCTCTATAAAAGAGAGAAAAAAGGAAGCAATCCGAGCTGATGCTTACTGGGAAAGTTCACACACAGTAAGGGGACGAGAGGAGATATTAAATGTGGAACAGCCCCTGTAAAGGGGGCGCAGGGAGAGTGGCGCAGCAGGACACGCAGGGAGCCTGGCCCCCGGCCTTCCCGGCCGTTTGCTAACAGGTCCCCCGTCCGCAGAAGGAGGGAGGACACGTTTCCAAAGGCCGGTATCTAGCAAATGGGTCATCCGCTGGTGGAGAGGGCTAACAATATTGACACTACCAAGATTAATAGCAACCGATGATTTCCTTGCTTGGTGCATATGTTTTACAGTGATTGCAATACAGGAGGCGGCATTTAATACGTATTTCTTTAAAGGTAAAAATAAGACACGCACAAGTCCAATGCGATTTGGTCTTTGGGGATGTCTTGTGCATGAAATCTCATTTCCCAAATCTGAATGGGTTTCTTAATACATGTATCGAAGGGTCGTACCATGTTATAATTCTAACACCAATTACACTGTATGTTTTTCCAACACACCACCGCCCCTCTCTAACACCAGCTGGGTGACCTAAATTCAACTCAACTCTGACACTGTCTACCAGGAGATAGTACCAGACCCCACAGGAGAAGGGCTCAGCTCTGCAAGACTGCTCCCCCCTTTCGGATGCCAATCACAAGTGCAGGTGCTCCTGACCTGCTGGCTACAGATCAGAGGTTCCTATGACTCCCTCCTTGGGTGTGACTTGCTTGGGCTCCCAGAACTCAGAGAAACATTTTGCTAACTAGATCACCAGTTAATTATAAAAGAATATATCTCAGGAACAGACAGATGAAAGAGATGCACAGGGTAAGGTAGGTGGGGGAGGGCACAGAGCTTCCATGCCCTATCCAGTTGTGCACCCTTATGTTCAACCTATTGCTCTCTGAACCCTTCCTTTGGGTTCCTGAGACTTCATTACGTAGGTATGATTAAATCATTGGCCACTGGAGACATAGTCAACCTCCAGCTTCTTCCCCTCCCTGGAGGTCAGGGGTTAGGGGGTGCAGGGGTGCGGGGTGGGAGGACTGAAAGTGCCAACCCTCTGATCATCTGAGGTTGGTTTCCTTGGCAACAAGCCACTATCCTTCAGTGCTTTCTAAAAGCCCCCTCATTAATGTAAACTCAAGTATAGTTGAAAGGGGCTTGTTATAAATATATCACGGTACCTTTATTGCTCCTATCACTTAGGAAATTCCCAGGGTTATAAAAGCTGTGTCAAAAATGAGGCAAAGACTAAATATGTATTTCTTATTATAAATTACAATATCACGCCTTCCTGTTTCCTGGACATTTTACCTCTTCCTTCTGGTGGAATAGATCCTCAAGGAATTCTCTCTGAAATGGTTCAACTTTTTTTTTTTTTTATAAATATATCTTTTTTGATTTCAGAGAGAGGGAAGGAGAGAGAGGGAGAGAGAGAGATAGAAACATCAATGATGAGCGAGTCATTGACCGAACCCACAACTGGGGCATGTGCCCTGACCGGGAATCGAACCCCGATCGCCTGGATCCCAGGTCGACGCTCAACCGCTGAGCCACGCCTGGCTGGGCAAATGGTTCAACTTTTG